>NC_140338.1:6137559-8900059 GCF_963514085.1 Chelon labrosus
CAGTTTTAAATCTTCATTTCATCTAAACATTCAAATTCACACATATTTTCCTCATAATCAGCTAGAATTAATAAGTTGTAGATCGACTATCAGCAGGATTTAGGGGTTTGTAGCTCTTCTAAATACCTAGGATATAATTATTTATTTGTGACAATGTGAGACAAGCAATAGTACTCTCTAATTAGTTGATGTAGGCAACCCACCAGCATGCGAAGTCAGGTTTTCCTTAATTGATCTGTGTCTGCCAACCGTGTTCGACCATGATGAACTCAACTCTTCAAAGTCTGAGAAGCTGTTTGTGTTTGGGCCAGAAATGAAATGTCCCACATTTCCACAGTTACAGGTATTCTGTTTCATACATTTTTTTGTTTTGCTATTTATTAGGCTAATCTCTTATGCAAAAATCATTGTTAGAACTGCGTATGGATAAAGAACTTACTGTGCAGTACTATGTTGTCAATATACTTTTATGCACTTGCCTGCAACTGCTTTGTAAAATGTTCTCCCCAGACCTTACAAATGCAAAATACCTTCGCCAGTCTTTTGCTGAATGCCCACTCCTTACTGTACTGATGGTGTATTTCACAGTGAATTAGGAGAAATTATGCTCCAAATAGCTGCTCACTACTGCTTCAAGGGTTGGAAAAGGTTTTGCTCATCTACTTTCCCTGGTCCAGAGATTCACTTCAGTGACCTTCCAATCAAAATCTTGCTTCGCTGACTTTGAGGCTCTGCTCCTTGCTTCCCTTTGTTTTTTTTTCCTTAAATGCACCAAACATATGCTTCCTTTTCTCCAGCTGCTGTGAGACTGCTCACATTGCAAGAAGCTGAAACCCTCTTAAAGGGGGAGGACAAAATAGTGGAATCACTCCAAGAAAAAAAATGAATTACCAACTACCAATTTCTCCAGGGCAAATCTCACTCTAAGAGCAGACTATGGGATGCAAAAATAAGTCTTTAAGAACATTAAAACTCAAGATCTGCTGGCAACTCTTCTAACTGTTGTTGTCAAAGTACAGATAAGAGATGGCACAATTTTGGCCTGCAGGCATTTTTCGAGTGATGTTCTCTGGACACACTAATCAAAGATGCAGTTGTTTGGCGCAAACCAAAGACAGCTTTTTAGGAGGTGAACCTTATAACAACTGTGAAGAATGATGGCAGAAATGTTAGCGTCAGGGGTTGCGCCATTGATACAACTATGAATTTTACATTACACTAGAGAGTACTTAAAAATAACGCGAGGCCATCTGTCTGAAAGTTGAAGTTGAACAGAGAGTTTACCTTTCAGCTAAAAAATCCACCGTTATGGTTCAGTACATTAAATTTAATTTCAAGTGCAGCAAATCCACTGACGGTGGGGTTGATAATGTGAAATATATTAAACTATCTACAATTCAGCCGTTGCTGTCATCATAGCCCACAATAAATGCAATCACATAACTCTTGAATTACATTACTCTCTTTGCTCATCTCTCTTTCAAATTTCCTAGCTATTAACACTCTCGGATAGAAAGCATGGCCAGTGCATTCAGACATTTCTGACCCATTGCATCTTGTAGGATTTTCTTGATCACTAGCTCACCTGCTGCCCCAGAGGAATAAAGTTCTGCAAGGCAAGCCCTTGCAGAACCCATTTAGATTATGTTATATTTTTGCAAAAAAAAAAAAAAAAAAAAAAAAAACTGCATTAACACAAGAATGATTGGGGACATTGACTTCTTTTCCTTTCGACACACCAACTACCTTCATGTCCTCCTTCACTACATCCTTAAACCTCCTCTTTGGTCTGCCTGGCAGGAGGTCTAGAGGAAGACCAAAGAGGAGGTCTAGAGGAAGTTTATGGATGTAGTGAAGGAGGACATGAAGGTATACCTCCTGCCGGACACTTCTTTTCCTTTCGACTGGTCCCTTCATGGGGTCCCTTCTCACCCTATCCTCTGTATCCTCTTCTCTCACACCAACTACCTTCATGTCCTCCTTCATTACATCCATAAACCTCTTGGGTCTTCCTCTAGACCTTCTGCCAGGCAGGAGGTCTAGAGGAAGGTCGCAACCTGGCCTCTCTAACTTTATCTCTGAAATATCTCACATGAGCCGCTAATAATGTACTCCTTCCTGATCCTATCCATCCTGTTTACGCCCAGAGAAAAACCTCAATGTCTTCACCTCTGCTACCTCCAGATCTTCCTCCCGTCTCCAAACCATACAACATCGTTCGTCTCACCACTGTCCTGTAAACCTTTCCTTTCATTCTTGCTGCTACTCTTTTATCACGTAACACACCTAGCAACTTTATCCACCCATTCCTGACAGCCATATTAAAATTGACTCAAAGCAACCTCAGCAATCACCCCAATGGAGAAGCTGCCTGTGCCCCAGACACTTCAGTTGTCCGCTAGTCATGAATTAAATTAAACTCACCTCTCATCTGTGAAAACTGCCTAAAAGTTTCAAAAGGTGAAGCCCTAATGATCATAATATGTTCAAAACTAGTTTACCCACCCAGTTCAATTAAAAGCTGCTCGACTGGGTAGAAAACTGCCTCCTCCAGTGACACTGGTACTTGTTCCCCAGTCTAGCGTAGCCTCAGAGAGAGAGAGGCCCAACAATTGATTTTTTCCCCGGTTCATTGGCATCGAGCGCTGTAAATCTACATTATGTAGAGTTGTCGTAATCCCCCGCTAAACTACAAACACAGACACCTTGTCTCTTGTGTTGTCAATCCCCGAGGGAGAAAAAGAAGAATGCGATGAGTGAAGGCGAGAAAGGATTTTGCTTCATCCGCATGGCTCTGCTCCGTCTTACCCCCTCAGCAATTAGTCATTCCTCCACTCATCTGTCATGTCCGCTAATCTCTCCCTCTCTTCCCCCTCTCGTACTTCTGGCTTTTGCTGCCTCTGTACATTTTATTAAAGTGCCCTCTCTTCACCTATAGTGCCTTCAGGGGTATTCCAGTTTCCCCACATCCCCTCACTGTCTCTTTTTTTTGTCCTTCCAAACTACTTCCCTTTCCTCTTGTCTCTCATCCGTGCTCCCACTTGCCCTCTTCTGTCGACTTTATCTGTCCATCATCCTCTCTGTCTCCACTCGTCGTCCTCCTTTAGCCTCACTTCTGTGCGGCTCCTCTGTGCCCTTGTTAGTTCTGTACTTTGCCCTTGCATGGTCCTGAGTCTGTGTGTTCTCTGCGACCACGAATACAGCTGGACCTGTGTTATTCAAGCCCTTAGGCGTACACAAACACACACATACCCACCCTCAATCACCCAACAAAGTCCTTACCATAGCAGTATGTCTCATCATTGTACCTGCAGCGTGTGAACGTAAATCTGTGTGTGTGCCTCTGTCTCTGTGAATTAGTTTTCACTTTACACCATGTCAGGGAGAAATAATGTGCAATGCACCCTCAGCAGATAAGTGGTGAGGGAAAACGCTTTTTCAAATACGTTTGCACACCACACTTCTAGAAAAACACAAACACACACAAACAGGAGATTTCCTTCTTCCTCCTCTTTTTTTTTTTTTTTTTTTTTTTACATTTATTTAGTAAAAATTAAAATGCCAGGTTTGTGTCATTACTCTCTGGCGGCATTTCATTAAGAGTATTTCTCCTTTATCTTCCCTGTCGACCTTCTTTTCTTTGCTCTGATTCTCTCTGTGCCTCTCATTGTTGTTTGTCCTCTGCACTTTTATTGAATGTCTGTTTTATTAATGTCCTTCCACCCCCCCCCCCCCCCCCCCACTTCGATGTGCGATTTCATATTCATCACCTTTCTTCACCTTATTTGATATTTTTAAAATATTTATAAGGTTTGGAGAGTAAAGCAAAGCAGTAACTAACCAAATCAATCTGCAATTTCACTACTCTGAAACATTAATAAATTAATTAACATACTGTATTTTAAGTATTGTCCGAGTCCTGTGCCATTTTTTTCTCTCATTGTCATGTAACTGGATCTATAACTGAAATGTTATAGAGACGTTATAGAGATGTAAATAGTGAACACAGTTTGGTCTACAAACTCATATCCCTGGAAATATATGTGAATTAATTTCTAGGTAATGTAGTTAGCTACTACTAGTACTAATGTAGTTAGTTATCGCATCACGTATCGTATCGTATCGTTTCGTATTGTATCGTATCGTAATGCATTATATTGCACTGCACTTCATATTGTATCGTTTATTGTATCTTATTGTTTATTGCAACGCGTATCGTATCGTATCGTATCGTATCGTATTGCATCGTATCGTATTGCATCTTATCGTATCGTATCGTATCATATTGTATCGGCTGACATTTACTCAACATGAAGTCAGTTGGTTTACATCCCAACATTTTGTTCTGTTGTCATTTTTGGCTACTAAATATGTATTTATTGTTTAGAGCGAGATAAAATACACTTAAACAGCTGAGAAATTGATGGACTTAAGAGTGGTTGAAAAAACAATCTTCATTTCTGTTTTAAAGTTAGAGTGGACAATCAATTTCAGTACAACCCAAAGATGCTTTGAGTTATCAAAAAGGAAAAATAATGATTTCAGTAACATCGATTGTGGCCTTTATTTCCTCTTTTTTCAAACAGGAAGCAGCTTCACGCAGTGCTCCACTCAATTGTGTGTTACATCCACATAAACCGTCAATCATAGGCCGGACCCTCTGTTTCATAAATTCAAGTGCATAATCTTATGATGGAGTTCCATTTTCTGCAACATCTGCAGCTGCAGATAGTCGCTGTGCTGAAGTTATGAATCTGCTGAAGCTTTATTGTGGTTTTAGTGGCTTATGGGACAATATATGTCATGTTTACTTCAGCGCCAGTGCTTACCTCTGAATATTGTTTGAATAACAGGATATTTGTAAGCCCCTTAGTGAAGATGTAGCCAGTGCATTTTCTTATGAGTGCTATAATTGGTTTACGCTGAGTAAACAAAAGCTCTTGGAGGCATTTTTCCTTAACAAAAAAAAAAAAAAACATTTTGGGTTAATGCATAAAACTCTTGATCCATGAGTCATTTCGCCTGCATTGTTCTCATACCTGATACCATGTGTACAGATAGGACTAGCCTGGACCAGCCCACCTTCCCCTCCTGCATTTTTTATTTTTTTTTGGGGCGGAAAGTTTGTCTGGAATCCCTTTGTTCGGAACTGATTATGCTCCGGCAAAGATCTACCGGGCCAATCAAATGGTTTGATCAGGCTTCATGCGATGATGGACAGAAGACATAGTCATCCATGTTATCTGTATGATTTATGCAGCTATAGGCCTAGGCTACTGGGGGACGATGCACTCAGCACCTATCCTCTACTCTCTTCTGTCTCGCACTAAGCTCCTGTCCTCTAATTTTTCATCTGATTTCTTCTCTATTACTACTCATGCAATTGTGTGCTAATACTGTATAGCATGTTAACAGCTGTGTGTCCCACTCTCCATTGGATCTGCTCTAGGTTCCGCTTTATAAATACAATTGTATTGAATCGTAATATGCATATCCAGTCGCTTACCAAGGTATTTTATTTCCCTCCTTGTCATTTGAAATACGCCCCATAATGAAATCCAAATATTACCAGACTACACACCACTCAAAGCCCATTTGTTCATGTTAGTGACTTGTCATGACAAAGCATTTGAAGCTTTACTCAAGTCATTTGAATACATTAAATGACAACTGAGATATTAGGTCAGGTGTAGGTGGTCTTTCTTTAAGATGGTGCATGCCAAAGCCATAAAATGCGGATACCGATAACATGCAAAATGTCTTGACGTGTTTTTTTTTAGAAACATACCCTCCATGGCCCTCCCCTCCCAACCTCGTTGTCCTTCTCTGAAACCTATGAAATCCTTTCTTCCATGTTCCTGTCATAGTTGTACTCCCAGAACTGTTTCCTTCCAGCCTCTCAGTGTTCAGGACCACACTCTCTCTGATGCCTCTGGTGTAACGTTGGTCAACACAGTAACAAAAATGCAGCTGAAAAAGAACCTGCACCAGAGCAGAAGCAGCAGATTGTTTGAATGCGATTAAAAGAAAGGAGTACTGATTTAGTTTTAGTTTTTAGTTTTTTTTGCACAAAGCCAGCAAATAATTAAGTCATCTGAGGGCTGCAGCTGATACAAAGAAGTATGGGATTGTCGGTTTACTCCGCAGGGGCCGATGCACTATATACCCAGTAAAACTAAATCTTGTTGTATTGTATATTTTCTGGCCACACACAACTCCCACTTCTTCCATTTTTTCAAAATCACCTCTTTATGCTTGAAACAGACTTGGGCGTATAATATATTGTGCGATGTAAGAAAAACCCCGTCATCGTCTGCCCACAACGGCTGCATCCTGCTATCGTACTAATTGCTTAGGAAGGTAGTCATTACAGTGATGTGTCATTTGTGTGTCTTTGTTACCGCCGCATGGTGAATTGTGCAATTCGCATAACAGCTCGCATTTTTTTGGGCAATCTCTCCTTAAACGCATTCATGATGTTGCAATCACCTGTGCACATGGCAGGTTACAGTGACAATGGCAACTATTATTCTGCCTACTTTCACACCTCCGCACAGCTGGCCAGTCTCGGCATGAAGTGCCTGTGCTTGTCGGTTGGTTTTGTCACGAAAAAAAAAATGGTCGCAGAAAGAACAATTGTGTAGTCTCTCATTTTTCTCTTGACTGCCAAACGGTTAAAAGAAAAGAATCTTGTTTTGATTGACTGATTCTTTTACTGCACTCTCTCCATTATCAATACCGTACATTTTCAATGCACCACTAAGCAGACATTAATATAAACCTTATTTATGAAGCTCTGATTGTCAGTGTGCCCACAGCCCAGGTTGACATGTTTTGGTTGCAAAACCCAAAGATCTTAATTTTGCAATGAATGTTAATATGTATATGAGTGTATTTATGTGTATATGTATACATAAATATGTGTGCGTATACTGACTGTCCATACTGCATATACAAATCTATATGTTAGTATTACATTTCTATATATTATTACTGTAAACTACTTGCTTAGTAGTCGTAGCTTGTTTCCTATTATTGGGTTAATTTAGCACTCTTTGTTATTTGCACTTCTGCCAAACTGCCTTTTGTTGTGTGTGTGTGTGTGTGTGTGTGTGTGTGTGTACTGTATTCAATAACAATAAAGTTGAATCTAATCTAATCTAATCAAATTAAATTGTGACAGAGAAAAGCAACAAATCTGGATTAGAAGGATTTGATATTTTTGCTTTAAAAACAGCCAATTAATCAATAAAAGCTGTTTATGCTGCAAGAACCTCGTTTCAGAGCAAGAACTCTCAAGAAAACAAGCTGCAAGAACCTCGTTTGGGTGTTCTTGCAGCTTGTTCTTGACACATCAACCGCGCAGAACTTTTTTCTCGTGTGGTGTCCTGCAACTATTCTGGTATTGGTCAGAAATTGGAAGTGGGCGTGGTTAATGCGGAAAAGAGGATGCTAGCGGCCACTTTTTGAGCTCTCAGATGCTAATAATCACAGTGTGACTGCTTATCTTTCCTGGGTAGAGATGGGCATACTGTGTGTGGGTGCATGTTGAATGAACGCCGTGATCCGACAGACAACGTCAAAATGACCGGCCGACGTCCGAAAATAATAAGAAAAGTGCCTCTCGTTATCCATCTCCCGCATCTCCCACAATGCATAGCACGTATGATGTATGCTGCAGTGGGAGGGGCCTATGAGGACTTCCCCGGAGATCGTCACTAGAGTTTCTCGTGAAGTATAAATAACCTGGCCAAAACTAACTTTTTTCTTGTTCTTGCGCCCTACGAGCGAGAACAAATTTCTTGCTTCTTGCAGAGTATATAACAAGTTCAAAGCAGTAAATTTTCTCTTCATCAGCTAATTTGTAAATTGTTGCCACTTTACAATGATTCTTTAATTTTCTTTGTCTTTTCTTTCCCTGTCCTCTACTCCTCATTCACCTCCATTCTCCCCTTCCCCTACTCTTTCTCGTCTCTCCCCCTCTCCTCCTCCTCCTCCTCCTCCTCCTCCTCCTCCTCCAGCTCCATGCTGTCCCCCCTTTATCCGGACCATGGCGGCTCGGTGGTGTGGCCTCAGACTTCGTCCTGTTCCTCTTCCTCTCAGGGCCTCCAGCGGCCGCTGCGCTGCCACCCGCCACCAATCAGCGGGAGCAGCGTGGGCCCCAACCCCACCTACTACCACACAGTGTACGATGTGCGGGTGGATCATTACAGAGAAGTGCCCTTCACTGGAGGAGACGGTGGCTACGGGGTCCGCTCCAGCCGGGGCTCCATGTCCCTCGTTACCAGCACCAATGACCCCACGGTCCCACTCATCCGCCGGAGGGGAGGGGTGGTGGATCACCGAGATGTCATCCTGGCCCACCAAGCACATAAGCTGCACAACACACCGCAGGCCAGGAGGAAACAGTGGGAGTGAGTACATTTTCACTTTGGGGTTGTTTAGTGGGAGTAATTCCTCCCCTTTTGTTAGTCAGTTATATCCTTAATATTACCACTTAAACAAGCCTGGAACAGATGAATCTGAAAGCGCATTTCATTTTCTAAAGCAGAATACATCTGGTCTCCCTCTAGTTCAAACCAGTCACCTGCACTCAATCATCAATCACAATCATTTATCTAATATGGGCTGGGTTTGATTTTGCAAAGAGGAGAGCCATTGAGGCAATTTAGAAAACAACCAAGGAGGCTGTTTCTGAAGTTGTGTTGCTCTGATGGACTGTAGGTTCATCCAGGGGTTTTGTCTTGAGGCATTTGGGTCTGCGCTGGATGATAAAGTGCCTTGGAGATTGAAACTAACAGGTTCTGCACATTTCTCTGGCTACGTTCTCGCTCCATTTGTCTGTTTAACGTTTTTGTACGTGTCCGAAAAACAAAGTTTATTTTAGTTTTCAGTATGGTACTAAGACAGTCATTGCTGCACTTAATTTTGAAAAAAAAAGAAAAACCTGAACCTAAATCAAAAAGTGAACAAACTTTTGCTCATCCTGTAAGGTTCGTACAAGGTATTATATGAAGCTTCCACTTGTTATCAGACATTTTAACCGTGGTGACTGAAAATAACCCTCTGAAGTAGTAGTGGATGCTTCCACTTAATTCTTTTGATAGATACTTTGATCAAGAAGTCAAATGTTTTGTATTTTTGTATGTACACCGTTCACCACAACATTAAAACCACTGACAGAAGATGTAAATAACATTGACCATCTTGTGATAATTCAGTGTTCTGCTGGGAAACTTTTGGACCTGGATGTTACTTAGACATGTAGCACCCTCCTAGACCAGACCAGGCACCCCCACCCCATAGCAATGACACTCCTTGATGGCAGCAGCCATCCCCAGCAGGATGCAGCCTGACACAGACACACACAAAAATGCTTTAACTCAAAAAAAAGAAGAACAGCACAAGATGTTGACCTGGCCTCCAAATTCACTAGATCCCAAACTGATCAAGTATCTGTGGGATGATCCACAGAGGCCCCTCCCCTTAAAGGCCCCCCACTAACAGCATTTTGTTCCCAGACACCACAGGACACCCTCAGAAGGCCCATGTCCATTCTCTAATGACTCACAACTGTTTTGGAGGCACAAGGGAGACATTACACAATATTGGGTGGTCATAATGTTATGACTGATCAGTGTATTGGCTCATTTGGTCTTAATGATTACATTTTTTCCCATCGAAGCAATCAAACTGCTAAGCCAGTTACCACTTTGTTTGTGAAACGTGATTGATTAGATAAAGTGTCTGTGAACATGTCTGGAGCTGACAGTGATCACATGTTAATTGCTGGTTGTTAATCAGCTTCAGCCAACGAGTGATTTCCCTTCACCTCTGCGTCTATTTGCCCATCAAGCTATCTGCCTCTCACCTTCCCTCCTCCTCCTCCTCCTCCCCCTCCTCCTCCTGTTTTCCGTAGAGACATTGTTTATTATCCCGCACACTTAATATGTCGTATGTTCAAATTACTTCCAGCTTATCTTTTACCTACTAAACGTAGGACTCTGGACACGTTACCTAGAGACAGGGAGCACCCATAATACTAATTACTTTTGTTCAACAGTAATTGCGGCAGTCATATCTTAGATCTAGCAGTATTAACAAGGTCCCAGTTCATCAAAGCTATTATTATTATTGATTACAGTATGTACACAAACCCTTCCAGGCATCATTCTTTATAGTACAGGAACAGTTCAGGCAATGTCAAGTAAACTAATCAGAGCCGGCTAAATCCATGTGTAAAAATTTAACCATTATAATCCATGTTTTGCAGTATAACATAGTTTTGAATTAACTGTTTGTGGCGACCATAGACTGTATATAAATATGGACTACACGTCCCCACTTCCTCACATTGGCCAAACTGATGTTATTTTCCCAGGGATACAGATTTTGGAGACAGAGTCTGCACAGCGCGGTCCGAGAGTGGAGCCACGCCGTGTTATTTATTTATTTATTTATTTTTTGCAAATGACCTCTTTGCGGAGCGGTTGGCATGGCAACTTGCAGTGATCATGAGGTCACATCCTGTTTCTATAGTGTCAAATAACTAACTGAAATGAAACTCATCAGAAAAATTGATACTTAAGTATTCATTCGTATTATATAAACTACCTAAAATGACTGAAACCATCCTTGAAAAATAATTATTTGTCGTGTATTTTAGTGTTTTAGTTTGGCCCAAGTCCCGCCCACTAACATGGAGGGGGTGGAGCTTAAGACCTATACTGCAGCCAGTCACCAGGGGGAGCTCTACTTGCTTTGGCCTCACTTTTGAGGAGCATTTCTGTTTACCAGAGCTGAATATATCATCTGTAGAGACAGAGACAGATGCCCCGGTCAGAGCTGGTATTAACATGAGTCCTGAGTTATTAGATGACAACTGGACGCCTCGGATTAGATGTGCCTCAAGACACCACTTGAGATCCAATAAAAAATAATAATAACACATTTTTTTTTTTTTGTGCCTCTCAGATCACTCAAGGTCACCTTACAAAAAAAAAGCAGAGCCTAAAACAACATGAAAATAAAACCAACAATATGGGTTTAACGGAGTCAGCTATCTTAAAAATATTAGTTTTGTATCTGCATTTGAAAAACTGATCCCAGTTTTGTGCTCTATTTGCAAATGAACCCAGACACAATTTAAAGCGCAGCAGAATATCATTCCAACAGCTGCCATTTACCACTAAACTCGAACAGAGTTTTTTTGTTGTGTGCCCCAACAAGGCATCACCATGCAAATAATGGGTCATAATGATCAGTGAAGCCGCTCTCACTCACCGAATGTACGCACATTAAGTTTTCTTTTATTTCCCTCCACCTTGATGTTAGATGTTTTAGAGACCTGTGCGAAATTCTGGTGGCATCCTTATGCGGAGTAATGTCTGGAGATTCTCCAGTAGGTAATTAAAGGCGGCACTCATGATTGAGTAAAATATGACACTGAAGACACCGCTAATTGAACACATACATCTTTATTATGCAAATTATAAACTATCTATTATAATTTATTGTAGCCATCCTCTTCTAATTGTAAGTACTTTATATATCATAGTAATCCAGGTGCAATAATCTCCTTCTGCAACATTTTGTTTTTTCACTATCTAGCATTGCACCTTACATTTAATTCTTACATACATTTTTTATGTTGTTATTTTCTTCTATCTGTATTTTACTCTCTCTCCTTGCAACTGTCAAAACCATTTGCTTAAAGGATCAATAACATATTCTGGATCTGAATCTGAATCAGCCTTCTCATATTCAATAATTCCATTTGTTACTCCTTGTTCAGATTTATTTATTATTTAGTCAGTTAACAACTTCAAGGGCCAGAGATGGTAAAGACTCTGTGCTTATGAACATCGCTTTCAGAGCTTTTGCTTTTTCGGACAATGATTGAAGCCAGGATGAGAGGTTGGATGCAAGGGGAAGTCGCCCCAGATCACCTCCAAATGGGATGTGAGCGATCGGATCTCAACACTTGACTGTGTTCACACCCTGAAGGCATGTTAATACCAGGTGTGAACAGGGCCAGAGCAACCTACAGCAATTTAGAGTGTTGTAAAGGCTGCATCAAACTTATGTTATTATATTTAGGGAAAACATCTCAAGACTATATCTAACAAATATGGGCGGTATTTGCAGGCATATGGAGTGTGGAGTGGTGACACACACTGCTGTACGTTGACAAATGGAACGTTTAGTTTCTAAATCTTGTCAGTGCATAAAAGAGACTAATTGTTTTCATCTTCTCTGTTGTGGACAAAACAAATCGAAGACCAAACTGGACAATACAGCACTTCAATTAAATTTATCTTTTGTGTACTGTATGGTGTCGACGGAGAACAGAAGTTAATCTTTCAGGGTCGCATCAAATCGTAATTTGGAGCATGAGAATGAATCGGAAGAGCCGTTACCAGATCAATAAATCATGTCCGAGTGATGTTGGAGCTTTAAGTCCAAAAGTGATTCATTCGAGCAGGAAAATCAATAGTTGTATGTCTTCACAACTCACGTGACCCTGCACAAACTGAGAGGATGCTTTTTTTTTTTTCTTTAAAAAAAAGGATTTTTAGATGAAAAAGTCGTGACACATTTAAGAATTCAGTTTAATTGGAATTTTCTCTTGCATTGCTCAGCTCTAATTTGTAGGTTCATTTAATTGAAGTTTTTAGCTTCTTATATTTGTGTTAATTATTATTTTATGGGTTATTGATTCTTGAAACCATTGCCAGGTTCTAGATTTACCTGGTGAAACCATAGACTGTATATAAATATGGACAATGCGTCTCCACTTCCATGAATTGGCCAAACTGACGCTGTTTTCCCGGGGATAGGGGGCGGCGGCATCTTGCGAATTTGGGGCCAGGGTCTGATCAGTACGGTCCGAGAGTGGAGCCACGCGAAGCCGTGTTATCGATGAGCTGCACACACTTCCTCCAGACTCACTCGCATTTTCGTTTAATTAATACTACGCTCTGCTTTACCTCCACCAGTTTACAAGGACATGTTGGATTATACACTGAGAGTTGGAAACGATAAATAAATAAGTACAAAGTCCTACGGGACCGCTTCACGGCCGGTTGACATGACAACTTGTAGCCATCATGATGTCACATCCTGTTTCTCTAGCGACAACTATCTACAAACAAAACGTATCAGAAAAATGGACATTTGCATCAGTATTATATAAACTACCTAAAACGACAGAAACCATCCTTGAAAAAAAATGAATTGATGTGTTTTGGTTTGGTACAAGTCCCGCCCACTAACATGGAGGGGGTGGAGCTTATGACCTACACTGCAACCAGACACCAGGGGGAGCTCTACTTGCTTTGGCTTCACTTCAGAGGAGCAGTTCCGTGTCCATATTTATAGACAGTCTATGGGCGAAACCAAATGTGCCACCTACACAGACGTTGGCATCCAGTGTCAGTGTCTATGTTTTTTCTTTTTCCTTTTTTTTTTTTTTTATAAAACCTGTTATTCCTTTGGTCTTCACATATATTGCAGCTTGTGCAGAATCTGTCAATCATGACTCCCAGGATACTCGGCGTCTGTAGATTTTTCTTGCAATCAAACACTCCAGCAGCTGACTCAACTAACACACCTTCAGAGAAGAGGAAGTGCTCGGTGGAAAGAAAAAAAGAAAGCGAGCGTGGACGTGTAGACTTTTCCCATGTGAGGTCACTTGGTTGATAACTGTACCGAACTGTTGCTCCAGTCGTTACCTGAGCTGACCCTTTTAGCAGCGCCCACTAGAATTTTTTATTTTTTTTATTTTTGCAATGCATGTCCTTGAGCCTATCCGGCAGCCGGAGATTTGTAACAGAGGTAGAGGTGGTGACAGAAAGAGAAGTTTTATTGGCGTGTGTTTTTTTTTTTTTTTAGCCCCCTTTTCTTTTTGACAGACAAAGCCTCAGAAATATGTGCAGGCAGACAGCTGCTGACCCAGTTGCTGATCAGACCAGGTGTGTCAGCAAAGCCTGAGGGGCAAGGCTGATTTTTATTAGACAAGACAAGTTAAAACCCCACTTACCCTGTCATGCAGTAGATCCATGGATGGAAAGACTGCCGATGGGCTAGATAGATTTTTATTACCCTTTGGTCCTGTGTGTGTGTGTGTGTGTGTTTGTTTGCGCGACTGCCACTTCCAACCCTTTTAATGCCCTCCCAGTGTCTAATGCAGTGCATGTTAACTGGCTGATCGCACCCAAATGGCAAATACAGCGCCAGGACCAGTAGCAGCTCATCTGTCCTCTGCCACTACCCCCCCTCCCCCCTCCTAATTGTGATTGAGAGCATGTTTACGGCTAGTGCTCGCCTCTCACCTGTCGCTGCCGTCGTCTCGCTCTCTCTGGCGCCAGTTCAATTCAGTGAGTTCATTATTGGCAGAATACTGACTTCCATATGTTGCCAGAAATGATAAAAAAAATCAATGACAAAGCTTAATTGAATATAAACATGTGAGTGCATTAAGATGAGACACGACATGATAAGAGACACGGGGGGGTGGGGTAACATTACAAAAGCACAAGGTCATAAATATGCTATAAGCTGAGATAATTTAATATTATTTTATATCATAGAAAAGGATTGATGCAACTACATATTGGATGACAAGCTTCCTGCCTCGTAAACTGAGAAGACTGTTGTCGACATAGACGATAAATATATATATAAAAATACAGCGCTGGTTATGTGTTTAAAGTCTTAAAACAATGAATGAACTGTTTGTGGCGACTGTTTTGTTGTTTATACAGTATTTTCCTGACAGTGATTCACTCTTGACAATACTACAATCATGACTGCCCGGTATAAGAAACAAAGGTGAATGAAGTATGATGTTTTAGGAGCGAGGCTTTAGGGATGGTGTCGATTACTTTAGTTTGATCCACTACTGTTAGTCCAACTGTTTAACTATCAGACTGAACTTTGCATTGCTTTTAATTCTAGTTTACGTTACAGCCCAGTGTTAAGTCTGCGTGGCTTTATTCCAGGTTCTCCCTCCTTCCGTCCATGTATTTTTAGGTTATACATTTAATGGACATTTATTAATTTACTTTCAGTTCAGGATTTTCTCTTTTTTTATTGAATTTTTCAAGGTAGATTTTGTTTTATGAAAAAATATTTCAAAACTCTCTAAATAAACTAATATTGAATTGAATTTGGAAGAAATCTGTAGTGATACCATAGACTGTATAAAGATGGACAGCAAACCGCTCCTCTAAAGTGAAGCCAAAGCATGTAGAGCTCCCCCTGGTGGCTGGCATAGTGTTGGCGTATAGATCATTAGCTCCACCCCCTCCATGTTAGTGGGCGGGACTTGGGCCAAACTAAAACTCTAAAATACACGTCAAATAATTATTTTTCAAGGATGGTTTCAGTCATTTTAGGTAGTTTATAAATACTGATGAATACTCAAGTATCAGTTTTTCTGAAAGGTCTCGTAAAAAAAGAAAAAAAAAAATCAGTACAGTGTATAATCCAACATTTCCTTGTAAATGGTGGAGGTAGAACAGAGCTCAGTATTAATTAAATCAAAATGTGACTGAGTCTGGAGGACGTTCCAGGGAAAATAGCGTCAGTTTGGCCAATGCAAGGAAGTGGAGATGCATTGTACATATTTATATATACAGTCTATGAGCAATACCCAGCTCTAATGCTCTTTAGCTTATGGTTACTGTGGAGGAAAAGCAAGGCCACCGCCAGAGTCCTTAATTCTGTGATGTTAGTATTTGGCAAGTGAAGAAAATGTTTAACGCTTTAAATACAAAATGTTTATTCCACATTTTTAGGTATGAACAACATCACCCTTTTTTTTTTATTTATTTATTTTGGTTTTTTTTAGCCTGCCTTGAAACCGATGGCTGTCCTGGTCCAACTCCTCTCAGTTACTGTAGATGTGTTTTTAGCCCGTGACATTGCCTAAGGTCACAGTAAGCTGAGAAACCCTGTGGTTTGGAAAACACGAAAATAAGTAAAGGCAGGGTCAGAGGGAAGAGGGGACTGCATGCTATATAACATCAGATGAGAGTTTTTTCAGTGACAATCCAAAAATAAGAGAACCAGACTACAGTGCATGTTTACGTAAAACTGAGATATACATTGAGATTTAGAGCTTCTATATCTTTTCACCATTCAGTGTTTTTCTTTACACTTTGGAATCGCTCATCTAATCTCAGTTTTGGTCTTTATTAAGATATAAAACATAATCATCATCAAAGTAGTCCAATGCAGAAATGCAAGCCGATCTTGAAAACAAGACTTTTGTAACCAGAGACAAGTGTGGTGCTGCTCATACTGTGGTTGACATGAGTCCTGCCTAATAAAATCAGCCGTCTCCTGCTCAGTAAAGACAGCGCGCCCTCTGTTATGGGACGTTTGCACTTTCAGTTCAATTTCAATTCAATTTTATTTATATAGCGTCAATAACAATACAAGTTGTCTCAGAAGACGCTTTACAACATCTGAAAACTGTCCTGAAACCCCCAGAGCAAGCCTGAAGGCGATGGTCTGAAGGAAAAACTCCCTTTTAACAGGAAGAAACCTTGAGCAGAACCTTATAGGGGAACTACTGGTTTTTACAACCTGGACCTTATTTCTGGCTTAAAATACAATCGTTTACTCACCCATATAACTTTGGTGTTATTTGGAGTCATTTGGACGATATTTAGATTTGTGTATATCCATATAGTGGGAGTGACTGGGACACCGAAACGCTCTAAATAACGCATTATCTGCTGCAAAACTCATTCGTTTCACCAATATTTTGCATTTTTGCAACATGGCTGAATAATTTTCCGATTCTGAGGTTGTGAACGACGACTTTGTTTATGATGGACGTCCTTACCGTTTTCAGCCAGAGTATACGGATGAGGAGCTCATTGAAAGGAGGATGCGGAGGCAGAGAGAGGAACAGCTGGCCAAAGAACAACAAACCGCTGCACGAATAGACAACAGGTAACTCCGGACTCAATGGGGAATAGCACTAGTGTATCATGACAAAATATTGGTGAAATGAACGAGTTTTGCGGCAGATAATGCGTTATTTAGAGGCTGCATTTCGGTGCCCCATTCACTCCCACTATATGGATATACGCGGATCTAAATATCTGCCGAAGGACTACAAATTACACCAAAGTTATATGGGTGAGTAAACAATCATATTTTATGCCAGAAATAAGGTCCAGGTTGTAAAAAAACGGTAGTTCCCCCTTAAGCTCATATGGAGGGACGGGCCTTCTTTCAAATCAACTTGTGACGCATCTACTTCAACACCTATGAAGGATTACCAGGATGGCCTTATTACCAGGATAATTACTTTTTATTTTATTTGAATGATATTTGAATGATCTTAAAGATGGTGGCACACTGGTGCAGTGATTAGGACATGCTGTTCCCTGGGCCTGTGAGGGTCTTCTCCAGGCTCTCCAACTTCCCTCCCACCTTCCAAAGACATTCATGTTGGGATGATTTTAAGTGTGAATGTAGGTGTGAATGGTTGTTTGTCTCTTTGTGTTAGCCCTGCGATAGTCTGGCGATCGGTCCAGAGTGTACCAGAGTGTGCTGGGATAGGCTCCAGCACCCAACATCCCTCTGCATGAAAACTGCTAATGGATAACTGGTGGATTAAAGATCCCTCGAAACTTTAAATTGAATTTATGAAGTTTAAAATCGTGAAGTAAAAACAGGACAAACCGTTCAAGTGATTTCATGATACCATTCTCGTGAACACAATATATCTGAGGGTATTTCTCCAAATACACACTTCGACTCAAAGATGATGATTGATGATGATTAAAATGTAGTAGTCAAATATCCTAATGCCTTCAAACAACATGTTTACGAACATAACTCAAGGATTCACACTAATTAAGATGCTTTTTCACACACATATATCTAATGGGATACAATGCTTTGGTGACATTTAATATCCCATAAAAGTCAAAACTCCTTCAGAGTCTTTACCGGCGATGGTGTTAAAGTAGTAGATTGTCTCTTTCTTAGTTTTGACTCTGTCTCCGTCTCTCCTCCTGGATTTTCTTTTCATTTCTCTCTGTCTCGTTTTCCTCGGTGGCCAGACATTTGCAGTGCCCTTACGCCAGGACTACAACGCCTTGCCAAAATCTGTCACCCCAACACCACCACCGCTGCCGCCGGCGCCACCGCCGCCGCCACATACACACAAACCACCCCGAGTGTGTTTGTGTGTGCTCGTCTGTTTTCTGTAGGGAGCTTTAGATATTGTAGTGAGGACATTCCTGCCAGGTTAAGGTAAAGGGCAAGGGAATGTCAATGAATATCTTTACAAAGATAGCTGTACAAATGTGTGTGTGTGTGTGTGTGTGTGTGTGTGTGATCAGGTGGAACACACTTCTTTCAGATGCATATTAATAGTCGGGATGCATTTGTATGCAGGGGCGAATAGGAGGGTCGTTTTTTTTATTGTTATTATAAGAAGCCTGTATATACACCGATCAGTCATAACATTATGACCGCCTTCCTAATATTGTGTAGGTCTCCATTGTGCCTCCAGAACAGTTGTAGCTCATCAGAGAATGGACATGGGCCTTCTGAGGGTGTCCTGTGGTGTCTGGAAACAGAATGTTGTTAGTGGGGGCCTATGAGGGGAGGGGCCTCTGTGGATCATCCCACAGATACTTGATCAGTTTGGGATCTAGTGAATTTGGAGGCCAGGTCAACACCTTGTGCTGTTCTTCATGTTGTTTTTAGTTGTTCCTAAAGCGTTTTTTGTGTATGTGCCTGTGTTTGTTGCCATCAAGGAGTGTCATTGCTATGGGGTGGGGTCTAGGTGGGTTCTACATGTTTAAAGCTTGTTACATGCTCCGCAACACATCGGTTGTGTTCGACAACTGTTCTACGATTGCTCAGCACTTGGGTGTGGTTAATGCGGAAAACTGGAAATGTTGTCCCTAACGTTGTGCACAGAGGAGCGCTTGAGTTTCTTGTGAAGGATAAATCACCTGGCCAGAACGAACTTTGTTCTTGTTCTGGTCACCTCGACAAAACTAACAAATTTCTCTGTTCTGGCGGAGTCTAAGTAACATCCACACCAATGAATGACAGGACCAAACGTTTTCCAGCGGAACGTTGACTTGTCACAAGGTGGTGTTATTTATTTTTCCTGTCAGGGGTCTTAATTTTATGCCCGATAGGTGTACATACAAGAAACAAGTCTAATTGTTCATGTACAGTGTCTTGGCATTATCAAAGCCGAAAGCAGGCAACATACCTCAACATACCATGTTTTTACAGTGTTCATTTTCTTCTGAAGAGAGCGTTTCTTTCTTGAATGAAGCTTGACACCTTTTAGGAAAATCTTTTTTGTATGTTCAGTGTTTCAGGTCTTGCAGGGGGTCTAGTTGTGGGGTTTGCAAATGCATCAAGACACATCGCTGCTTCCTCTAATGTTCATTTCAATTGGTAAATCACGCATCCATGTGTGTCGTGACTCAGGACCAGACTCGTATACTAGCGCGCGCTCTGATGCGCTACCTGCAGTTCCTCGTGTGACAAACAGTGTCGAATTTGACAAATTACACTAAGCAGCAGTTACCTTGCAGTGACCTTCTTCCCCTCTACTTTCTAACTCCTGCAGTCTTTTGCAGCCGCCGCACACACCGGCCGATCGTGCCTGCACTCTTGCGTGGTATGAAAACGTTGCCACCTCCTTTTTAATAAAGGAGAAGGAGAAGAAGTTAATGGTTCCTCCCCCGTCCCCGTCTCTCCCTCAGTGGCTGTCTTTCTGTTGCGTTGTATCAGCGCCAGCATCACTCAGTTTGTTACGCTGGCTTGACGACACCACTCTGCTGCCAGCTGCACTTCTGACTGGAGAGTGCACATCATTCATTTTAATATTTTCTCCCTCTTCTTTCTCCCTCCTTCCACCTCTCCTTCCCTCGTTCATCCATCAGTCCTTTCCCATCCACCATGTCCTTTTCTTTATCTTCTCATCCTCCTCTCTTCCCTTCCATCTCTCCAAAGATTCTTTTATTCCTTGTCACTCTCACTCTTCGTCTTTTTCATCCTTCCTTTCCTCTCGAACTCATCTGGTCATACACATCACTCTCCATCGTCTGTCTGCTATTCTCTCTTGGTTGTCTTTTTTTTAGTCTGGTTAGCAGAAACTATTCATTGTTGTTTTGTGGTAAATTGATGGCATTTTATAAACCCACTGTTGTTTGGTTTTATTAAAAGTGATTCAATGAAGCGCGTTCGAATGCTCGCTGACATTTAATCCCTGCTTAATTCCCCATTTGCAGAGTTTCTCCTTGACCTGAAATACTTTGTATTATGTATCATCAGGCACATTCACAAAATATTGTATCGCAGCAAGTAATCCTAAATGTCAGTAGACTTTCCAATCATAAAACTTCGCTTTTGAAAGAATCTCACAAAGCTTCTGGGTGCAGCTTTTTTTTTTTTAAAGAATGGAATTTGCGAAGTAAAGTTGATCCATTGAGTAGCTGACTTTTAGAACAAGCTTTTTAAGTCTATCAGGTTTAAGATTTGGGTTTAGAGCAAGAATACTTGTAATAATTTAAATTGCTCCGAGGCTAACATTTTAAGAGTTTATGGTCACGTTTAAGGTCATCAGACAGCAAACCCATCGTTGCTCATTTGCAGTTGCGATCCATGGTTGCCTTGGCCCAAATTTTGGCAAATTTGATTCAGCAAGAATAATTTGATTGGCTGTGTAGCTCAGTGCACCAATGCACGAGAAGAAAAAAACAAGTTCAATGCTTTGTAACTTTTGTTAGCTTCCTAGCCTCCCAGCTAAAGCTTGTTACATATTCCGCAAGAAGAGAGAAATTAGTTCTTGCTCCTCGGGCTACTTGTTTTGTTCTCACAGCCTTCGTTTGGGAGTTCTTGCAGCCTGTTCTCGACACATCATCCGGGCAGACGTTTTTTCTCGTGTCGTGTCCGACAACTGTTCTGTGATTGGTCAGAAATTGGAAGTGGGTGTGGTTAATGCACAAAAACGGAAATGCTAGCGGCCACTCTGTGAGCTCCCAGATACTAATATTCGCAGTGTGACCGCTAATCTCTCCAGGGTAGAGATGGGCATGTTGCGTGTGGGTGCACGCTGAATGAACGGCGTGATCCGATGGACACGTCTGGCCGACATCCGGAAATAAGAAAAGTGCCTCTCTCATCTCCCACAATGTTCAGCACATGTGACTTTTGCTGCAACGAAAGGGTCCTATGAGGACTTCCCTGGAGCTTGGCACTTGAGTTTCTCGTGAAGTATAAAGACCTGGCCAGAACGGTCTTTGTTCTTGTTCTTGCTCACCTCGAGAACAAGAACAAATTTCTCGCTTCTTGCAGAGTATGTAACAAGCTTAATAGTAGCGATTTCTCATTGAGGAATTCAGACTACTGCCACCTGCTGGTATGAAAACTTTTTGTCTTTCACACAGGTGAAGAAGCTATGTACCAGCTGACCATTGACTGTAGTCTTGGCGCTGTGTTAACATGCAACTTGTCGGTCTTGACCATAGACTGTAGAAAATATGGACGCCGCTTCTTCACTTCCTTCCTCTGGTCAAACTGACGGCTCTACCTCCACCAGTTGTAAATACATTTAGGATTACACACTGCACTTATTTATTTATATATATTTGTCTTATTACTCTCACGGTCCTACGGGACTGCTTCATGGTGCGGTTGTCATGGCAACTGAAATGAAATGTAACCGAAAAAAATAAATCTTGAACATACATCAGCATTATATTAACTACCTAAAATGATAGAAACCATCTTTGGAAAATAACTACTTTAGTGTTTTAGGCCCAAGTCCCATCCACTAACATGGAGGGGGTGGAGCTTATGACCTATACTGCAGCCAGCCTCCAGGGGGAGCTCTATTTGTTTTGGCTTCACTTTAGAGGAGCTGTCCTGACATCCATCTTTTTTTACAGTCTATGGGTCGGACACAAGGCAGTTAATGTCGGTTTGGTGTCTGTATCTTTAGAATGATGCAGCGTCTTCATTCGGTTAACCCATCGACGCAGAGGGCTGTCAACTAAAAGCAGTGTTATTTCTTCAGCTGTCAGCAAGCACACATTTCCACTAAACTACAGTTGTATTTCTATTGTAGACTTTGCAGGTGTTGCAACAAATGACACGCTCTTATCGGGTTGTCATCTGAAAAGCCCTCATACTTGCCAGAGTATTAGTCAGTCCTGATTATCATGTGATAGAAAGTACTCTCAAGTCAACATGTTTTGCTGATGTGGGTATAATTTCAGCCCTTAATAAGAATTATCTATGAAAACCAGGCTCCTGTTCCCCGGGGAAGAGGTGTTGCGGTGGAAACACGCCCACAGAAGTCCTACCTCTGTCAATCTGGGCCTCTCTTTCAGCTTTTCAATACCCAATATACTGATCTTCAAGTGACTCACCCCGTTCCCTTCCCTTTATTCCACTTCGATCTGCCCGCCTCCGAACGCACACGGTCGGGCACACACCGGCAAGTCAGCTTGATCAAAGGGCTGACGGCTCTTTGACTGACGACCACACACACACAGGCCTGCGAGCACAGAGGATTAAAACCTCAGTGTTTTCAGTTGGAATAGTGCTGCCCCCTTGTGTTGATGGCGAGGAAGTGATCTCATTATCGGGATGTGTGTTTGATTTTATGCGCTCGACAAAATAAATCAGAGTTCCTTTGGCTTATGTGGAGTGTGCGTGTGTATGTGTGTGTGTTCATAACAGCAAGGTGATAGGACTGAATGCGTCATGCTGACACACGCTCTGACGCAGGTGGGCTCTCTGCCCACACACACGAACTGGACATGAATCAAGAATTAGAAAATCAGTTTGAAGAGCTTCATCTCAGGGCTGTGTCTTAAATGATTTTAATAGAGTGGCCAAGGTGGGGCTCATGCGGCGTTCACATAAAATCGGTAGAGAAGGGGAAAACGTTTCATCACTCTAACTTATGTCAAAAGGGTGCATCTTCATTGCTACTAGTGCTTTTTGTGCAAAACAACAAGTTTTGCTGTCGTTTTCCACTTCATTGACACTAGTTCTCATCCGTACTTTTTTATTTTATACATTCATTCATTCATCTTCTGTAACCGCTTGTTCCTGTAAAGGGTCGCGGGGTCTGCTGGAGCCTATCCCAGCTGTTGTCGGGCAAAAGGCAGGGTACACCCTGGACAGGTCTCCAGTCTATCACAGAGCTAACACAGAGAGAAAGACAAACATTCACACCTACGGCCAATTTAGAATCACCAATTAACCCAACTAGCCGGAAAGTCAGAGTACCCGGAGAGAACCCATGCAGACACAGGGAGAACATGCAAACTCCACACAGAAAGGAACCAGTCGGTCCGGGACCTTCTTGCTGTGAGGCATCAGCGCTAACCACCTCGCCACTGTGCCACCCTAATTTTGTACATTTCATCCAATACATTAAATTCTAACATGGTATTTAATCAAATAAATTTAGTTTTTGTCACCTTGTTGTCTGCACTTAGTAAAAATAGGTAGTTTAAGTAGCTAACCAAAAGCTGAGGAAAAAAAAACAACTAGTGTAAATAGAGGGTTGAGGTGGTAAGGAGGCTGAATATATTGAAATGAACTACATGAAAAACAACATAGATTATTATGGTTATATACCAGTATTCAGTGATATCCATGTGAAATAGGCTCTGATTTATTTTCTACCACCTGGAAATATATTGAAGTTTCCACGCATGCGTACTGTTTCATTAGCTTATCAATGTGATTTTAGGACAGAGGTGCTGCAGTAGTTTGTAAGACCACTAGGTGTCAGCAGATACAAATATATGCGGCTGTTGTGGGATTCAGGGTCATTTAGGTTCATGGTGCGTGTAAGTTAAAACAAAGGCAGCTGAACTTGTTTGAGGAGATTTCACTGTTCGAGACATTTCACCACAGATCTAGAAAACACTTCTTAGCCAGAGAAGACGAGATGGTGCAAAGTTGGATCCGACGTCTCTTAAGTTGGGACGTGGACTGAGATCTTTGTCGACTACTGATAACAAAAAGTTTCACCCTTCATCCTCGAGTCTGGAGCTGTTAGACAACCACTAATTGTGAAAAGAAGACACCACCCAGTTTAATCTGAACAACTTTCTCCTTTAATTGCAGGTGAGTATTGGGTGGTCTTTCACAACTGAAGAACTGAAGATCACTTGAATGTGCGGCAAAATGTCTTTAAGGGAACTCAAATAAGTTTTTCATACATGTTTTAGATGCACAGGCAACTGTGTGTGTCCATTCATTAACTGCAACTGCAAATCCGCAAATCCAAGGAGAGGTGTCAAACATACGGCCCGTGGCCCAGAATTGAACCGCCAAAGGGTCCAGTCTGGCCCCTGGGATGAATTTACCAAGTGTGAAAATGGCATAGAGTTATTAACTGCAAATTTTCAATGAAAGTTACAGCTATTGTTAGTTTGTGCAGGAGTTGTGGACATAACACAACACTGAGGCCCAGAACTAAACAGCAGATGGCAGCAGTGCGCCAATATTGCACCTATTAATCTTAAGAAATTTCAGATTGTTCATGAAATTTTTTCTAAAAGGATAGTTCATCAGATGTAAACATTTTCATGATGTACCTTTTCGCACTAAAACAAGGAAAATTATTTTGAGTTATTTAGAGGTTGTTGTGTTACAGGTCCGGCCCGCTTGAGATCAAACCAAGCCGAATATGGTTCCTGAACTTAAATGAGTTTGACACCCTTGCTCTGGAGGGTTGCAGTGGGGCTGGAGCCTATCCCAGCTGTCATTTTGTGAGTGGCGGGCTACACCCTGGAGAGGTCCCGAATCTGTCACAGGGCTAACACAGAGAGACAGACAACTGTTCACACTCACATGTGACCTAGGGTGAATTTAGAATCAGAAATTCACCTAATATAACCTACCTTTATGAGAGGTGTACAGTCTTAGGGTTAAAACGTTTTTGTTGTTGCTGTTGTTTTAAGATACAATTACCGATAACTTCATCAAGTGTCATTACACACCAGTCAGGCATAACATCATAACCACCTTCCTAATATTGTGTAGGTCTCCCTTGTGCCTCCAAAACAGTTGTGACTCATCAGAGAATGGACATGGGCCTTCTGAGGGTGTCCTGTGGTGTCTGGTATCAGAATGTTGTTAGTGGGGGGCCTTTGAGAGGAGGGGCCTCAGTGGATAATCCCACAGATACTTGATAAGTTTGGGATCTAGTGAATTTGGAGGCCGGGTCAACACCTTGTGCTATTCTTCATGTTTTTTTAGTTTTTTTTTTTTTTTTTCCTAAAGCATTTTTGTGTGTTCCTGTGTCAGTGGAGTGTCATTGCTATGGGGTGGGGGTGCCTGGTCTGGTCTAGGTGGGTGCTACATGTCCAACTAACATCCACATGAATGAATGGAAGGTCCAGAAGTTTCCCAGCAGAACAGTACATTGTCACAAGACACAAGTTGTGGCTGTTGTGGTTGCTCGGTGCATTTATATGCTGCACCTGATGTGACCACAAAGTGTCAGCAGAGGACCATCAACATCAATCCATCCAACTTTACAACAATATTCTACTATATTATCACGTTTTATGAGGATAAACGTGTAAATCATTTTGCTTAAAGCTGATAACATGTTTGTTTCTTGTGGTAATTATCAGCAACACACAAGGAGCTTGCAGCTGTTTTGCGCAGTTCCCACCGTTAGTCCACAATAAACATTAACATTAATCATATTCAGCCATTTCAGAGGGAATATTCCAGATGAATAAATAACCAAGTGTCAGATGTGAGGTGTGTAAATGTGCAGCAGAGTCTGTAAATCTGCAGTAAAAGCGTGAAAGCTCAGCAATTTCCCTTTTTTCCTGAATAAATACGAGGTTTAGGAATCATTGATTCGTCCTTTATTTTAATGAGGAGGAATCCACCGGGGGAACGCGTTCGCTCTCTCCGAGGAGCGAACCGTGCACGAGGCAGCAGTTTAAACAAATATCCTCTTTCCAAAGCCCCACTGAGGGGAATACGTGTGCTTCATGCATTAATACACACTGTCATGCGGTATGGAAAGACTTAACCCACACCATATGACAACAGCCGTCACACAATTGTAATCAGAAGCACTTCAGCGACACAGGTTGGATTCCTGCACCTGAAGAAGCAAATTCCTACCTCCACTTTATAAACTATTACTGTGAAGGGGCTGTAAATCAAACTGTGAAGGGTTCTGGGTTGTAGCCCAGCAGGGGCCGGTGGGAGGAGGGATTATTTGGCTACTCCATCTACACCATTTCCATTAGACCCCATTCACATTTTGGCCTGTGACGGCAGTTTTGCATTCTCAGCGCTTTTCTCTTTCTTTTTTTTTTCTGTTTTTGAACTGGAGAGTTTTGACGTCCTCCAACAATTATAGCTGTAGACTCACTCAGAAGCTTTTTTTTCTCCTTTCAAATGAAAACTGCAAGTGTCCGAGAGTCTAAAATGATTATTGCGGAAGCTGGGTGTGTTCGGTCTAGATGGACAGCCGTTGCAGTCGCCAACACAATCAGCCTATCAATTAGCTAATAGTCTTAGTCACAGCTGTCTTCCCGTAATGACACAGCCATTTCTCTGCCTGGAGAGAAGGCTTTGGTTGGCGGTGTGTGTTTAGTGCTGGGCGGCGCTGCAATAATAGTAGTGGTGTTTTTTTTTAATCCGATTGCAGAAAAAAGCATTTAGTTTGTTCAGTCTGGGAACACATCTGTTGTTGTCTGATGGTATTTCAGGGCTTACTGTGTAAACGTTGGATATCCAGGCAAAGACTTCCTGTTTCGTGCGTCCGTTGTGATGCGATGGCATGTAAGATACGACGTTTGTTGTAAGAAAAGCATGCTTGTCGACAGGGTACGACCTCTTCTGCTCTCCACTGTTTATCTGGATGTAGCCGAAGCCTGCTCACATGTAATTGCTCGGACTGGAAATGGAAAACAGGAAGATTCAGTTACCAAAATTACCAAGACACAGATGGAACTAATGAGAGCACACAAGAAGAAACCAATCAAACCAGTCAAAGACGGGGGGTGGCAGGGGCCTTGTATCCTGTATAGAGGCTTGCTACATGTTTATTATATTTAATCAAGTTACAGAACAACAACATGCACGTAAAGGTCAAGGTGTTGGACGTCATAACTATGGCTTAAACATGATAGTTATCTTGCAGTGACTGTATATAAATATGGACAAGCCCTGAATAAGTTCACACATAGGTTTCCCAAGAAGTGACTCTGAAGCTCAGTGTAAGTGTCTCAGGACGCCGCCATCTTGGTAGAGCGTGGCTCCACATAAATCCCAGCTAATTTAAAAAAAAGAAAAATGGTCAAAGAGCTAGACCAGGAGTGGATGAGAGGCTGGTAAATGTTATGTTATGTTACTGTGATTTTTAGTTTTAAACCCAAAAACAAACAACAAAAAAAAGACAAAAATAAACCTTTTTATTCTGTAGTTTAAAACAAGAAATGGGAAAGTTAATATTAGGCTTAATTTTCCTCCTACTAAAGTAACTAAAAAAAATAAAATAAAATGAAAACAATGAATTACATCGCTCTCACAGGTGTGGATCATTACAACATGCATGTTCGGCACAACATTTAAGGATGTTTCTTGTGGAAAAACTTATTTAATTTATTACAAAAATTTCAATTTAATTCAATTTTATTTATATAGCGTCAATAACAGTACAAATTGTCTCAAGACGCTTTACAAAATCCGGTCTAAAACCCGGCCTGAAGGCGACGGTGGCAAGGAAAATCTCCCTTTTAACAGGTAGAAACCTTGAGCAGAACCTTAAGCTCATATGGAGGGACCCATCTGCCTAAGGCCAGCCGGGTAGAGACAGAAGAAAGAGAGAGAAGAGATAAACATACATCTGTAAAAATGCGTTTACACTTTGATTTTGGAGTCTAAAACTAAACTTGAAATACCAAAAAGTACACAGATCATCCTCGTATCTATGCAGACTTTAAGTTTTGATACTTTAACTGATTGTTATGTAAAAACGTAACGTTCCGTACAGTTTAAATGAATGGAGATAGTAGCTGTGGAGGCTAAAACTGTTTTTTTTGTTTGTTTGTTTTTTTTTTGTGTGTACCAGTCTGCAAACATGTTTATTTTTGCTATAAAAAGTTTAACGGGCGGCTCAGCATGTCTCGCAGCAAGAAGGTTCTGGGTTCGATTCCAGTTTGCATGTTCTCCCTGTGTCTGCGTGGGTTCTCTCCAGGTTCTCCAGCTTCCTCCCACCATCCAAAGACATGCTGGTTAGGTTCATTGGTGATTCTAAATTGGCCGTAGGTGTGCGTGTGAATGGTTGTCTGTCTCTCTCTGTTACCTGAGTGGAGACCTGTCCAAGGTGTACCCCACCTCTCGCCAAGTGACAGCTGGGATAGGCTTCAGCCCCCCCAGGACCGTCCAGTGGACGAGTGGTTACAGAAGATGAATGAATGAAAATGTTTAACATGGTGGTCTTTGTGGATTGACTCACTTTTGGAGCTGCTGCCTCCTGTGGCTGTTTGATGAACTGCAGTTTTCAGCGCGTCCGTGTTGGCTTAATTTTTCAGCCTTGGCGGTCGCTAAGACAGTTTTGTTTTATTACATGCTGCATAAATAAACCGATAAGAATAAAAGTGGCACAATCTCCTTTAAGGTTTACTTCTCCCTACTGAGTAAACAAGAGAGTGAAGGAAGTAATGAATGAACAAGTGAGTACTCCATCCTGATTGGTTCAAGGGTGACCACATCATTTAGATGACCCCCCTCTCTCCCTCCCTCCCTCCCTTCCCCTCTCTCTCTCTCTGGCTTGTCATCCCCCTCTTTACAGTTGGCCGCCTGCCAGCCACTCCAGTTTAGTAGGGGGCACCGCCTTACCCTTCATGCCTCAGCTTTTTCTCAATGAAACCTTTTACCCTGGGGGACATTTACGGCTCACACATTCACTTTATACTTGTGTGATGTATTGACTCAGTGAAATGACTTC
Source organism: Chelon labrosus (assembly GCF_963514085.1). Lineage (NCBI taxonomy): Eukaryota > Metazoa > Chordata > Actinopteri > Mugiliformes > Mugilidae > Chelon > Chelon labrosus. Next base: position 6,166,568 of record NC_140338.1, read on the forward strand.
AAACTTCCAATGGCTTTTAAAAACATTAAAAGCTGCGCTCGTGCAAGAGAAAAAAAAGAAAAAAAACCACCCGCCTCCTTCCTTGCATAAAATAAAATGACCGTGCGCATTACAAAGTGAGAAGTGAGGCGAAAGGAAAATAAAATTAAAGAATCTCAATAAGAAGGTAGGGAAAGGGACACCACTTGTGCGTTGAGGAAGACGGTGAAGAATTGAGAAATAGTGAAAAGGATACGAGGAAGATGCTGCAGAAGGAAGGAAGACATTTAATGTGCAAGGGCAAGCAGAGAGGAAAAGTACAGGAGAGAGATGACGAGAGCAGATTTATCCAGTCACTTTATCACTGCCTGGTTTACCTCCGTGTCCTGGTCTACTTACAGCACACACTCGTACTTCTGTACTTTACTTTATAGGACCTTGACTGACAAAATGAATGCACTAATACTCTTACACTGATCAGCCACAACATTAAAACCACTGGCAGGAGAAGACCATCTTGTGACAATTCAGTGCTCTGCTGGGAAACTTCTGGACCTGGCATTCATTGATGTGAATGTTACTTAGACATGTAGCACCCACCTAGACCAGACCAGGCACCCCCACCCCATAGTAATGACTCTCCTTGATGGCAGCAGCCATCCCCAGCAGCAGGATGCAGCCTGACACAGGCACACATGGAAAAATGGTTTAGGAACAACTCAAAGAACAGCACAAGGTGTTGACCTGGCCTCCAAATTCACTAGATCCCAAACTGATCAAGTATCTGTGGGATGATCCACAGAGGCCCCTCCCCTTAAAGACCCCTCCCAACTAACAATATCCTGTTACCAGACACCACAGGACACCCTCAGAAGGCCCATGTCCGTTCTCTGATGAGTCACAACTGTTTTGGAGGCACAAAGGAGAAGGAAGGTGGTCATAATGTTATGCCTAATCATACTGCCACTTCTTGTGTGGGCTACTTACGACACATGAAGTGATTAAACAAAAGCGTTCAACCTTCAGACTGACCCAGTGATGCTGGCTCTGTCTGGCACTTCTTGCTTTTGCCTACACCGAGGGTATTAAACAGAGAATGCTGTTAATGTTGAGGAAAATAGCTTTATTTTGAAGGGTGTTAACAGGAAATAAGTTTCTTTTTAAATGCACCTAAGCGATCTGTGTGCTACTACGAAGATTTTACCAGTGATACAAGCGATGAGGAAAGTAAAGACACGTCGTCACGCTGATTACGCTGCAGCAGATGTTTATTAAATGCTCCGTTTGACAAATTGTTCAGGTTGAAATAATCCGAAATCACCCTTTAACACGGGCACGTGCACGTTGCACATGAAACTGACAGATGTTTGCACATACACAGAGTTGCACTTCACAACACACCTCTTTTTTTAGTAACAAACATTTAATGCACAACACAGTACAGTCAGAACATCGACAAACCTGCGCAGCATACTAAGAAGGCAGAAAACATAGAAAACAGGCCGTTCCTTACCCCTCCCTCCCTCTCTCCCTCCCTCCCCTCCTTTACATCTACTCTCCTCCTCTTCGCCCTCTCGCTATCTCCCCCCTGTGTCCATGTTCTCCTCTCTTTCACCTTCCTCCACCTCCTTATCGTACCCGTTCTATCGCTCGCTTGCTCCTCTTCTCTCCTCATATCCTCTTTGTCATTTCACTATCTCCCTTCTCTCACTTCCTATCTGACATTGTTTCCTGCCTCCTTTGCATCTCGCCACCTTCCCCCTACTTTTTCTATACCGTCCACTCAGCTGCTTTTCACCTCATTTTTAGCTCCTCGCATTTTCTTTCAGTCCCTGACGTCACCGCTGTTCTTAATTGTCCTATTTTCCTCTGTCTTTGTCCTTTAATCTATCCTTATTTGACTTCTCTCTTCGTTCCTACCCTTGGTTCCCTTCAGCCTGTTTCATTGCCTAAAGCAGGGTTGTCCAAAGTACTGCCCAATATTGGCCCGCTGCAGCCAATTCTAAACACATAATAGGAAAATAGCCACATAAATGTTTGCGCTTGACTGTCTTGTACTATTTCTTTTCAACAGTAGCTTCTCAATGAAACAAGATTAATCAAAGAAGAATTTTTGCCACAGGTGACCAAAAAATGGCAAACTTTTCATTGATATGCAATGTAAATGTTGCTGTGATGAAAGACTATAATATACGACGACACTACGAAACCAAACGTCAGACCTACACCGGTGCCGAATGAGAAGAAACGAATGAATGAAAAGTTAAGTAAATGGCAGCAAGTCTGAAGCTCTGCAAGAGTTTTTTTTTTATGCTAACCAAACACATGAAGTTTTGCCACAGTAGCCAGTTCTGAGGTTCTTAACTCATCGCCAGTCAGACCAGGCTACCATTTTCCGGCCTATGGTTGTGCAGTTGTGGTGAACCTGTCCCTCACTGCAGCAGCCTCCGATTTACCGTTGAAATCTTCTCCAGTTGTAGCTCAACTTCCTCAAGATTCACCGTGTTGCACTGCATTCTGTGACCCTTTTCTTTTTCCGTCGCTCCGGCCCTTTCTCGTTCGACCTCCCTGAACTCACGGCACTCTGAGTAAACGACAAAGATCGCTGTGCATAGAAATCCCCCTGAGATCAGCAAAAAATATACTCAAAGCATCCCTTCTGGCACAAGCCACCGTGCCGCTTTAACGTCTCTCGTCAAAAAAAAACCCCAAAAAAACCCACATGATTACCTGCCGCTTTGGACATGAATAAAAAAGCAGCACACGATGTCTTGGTAGTCTTCCAGCGATTTTGCCGCTTTCTCTTTTAGTTGAGTTTCAGAAAACTCCTAATAGAAAAAAATACAAATACCAGCCGGAGCTCTACAGACGATGTTCTCACAGCAGCTTTATAAATGTGCATAGGCGACACATTTCGACTCCCTCACATATGGATACGCTTTTTGTGTCAAGAAAAGAAAAATTGCTTTGTCCTCCTTTTTTTTTTTGCAGGCGAAAAGCTGCACATGTAACCATGCCGTTAATTGTTTAACCGTTTTAACATTGCACATTTTTCAGAGGTGCATGGAGCTACCTAAATACATATATGAATAAAATTACAATTTGGGAGTAGAATCTCTCCGTGCCCTCAGAGTCCATCTCTCCGTTAACTGGGCTGTAGAATCGTGTCCCATCCGTCTGTGTTAAGATCTTTAATTCACACTGGACTCTAAGCTGACCCACTTTGGTTATCTAACTCCATCCATCTATCTCCCTTTCGTGCTCCTTCCTCTTGCCCCGTCTCCTCGCCTCCTTGTCTGTTATTAAATATCGGCAGCGCGGTGGATTTTTGGCATTCATTTTAAAAAAAAAAAAAAAACTATTAAAGCCTTCATCACCTTTCAAGGGACGGAGCTGATTCTGGACATGAAAAAGATTAAACGAAAAGGACGTCTGAGCTCTTTACAATCAATCAGTGTAATTCGTTCATTCTGAGGAGCAGCAGTTTCTACATTGTGGAGAGTAATGGAGATATTAATTGTAACCACAATAGTGTTAGGAAGCCTGATCTGACGGTACTTTAGCTAAATATGTTAAATTAGTTACTTCTGTGTTGTTCTTGTATATACACCGATCTGGCATAACATTATGACCACCTTCCTAATATTGCGTAGGTCTCCCTTTTTGCCTCTAAAACAGTTGAGGCTCATGGACATGGGCCTTCTGAGGGTGTCCTGTGGTGTCTGGCAACAGAATGTAGTTAGTGGAGGGGGTCTTTGAGGGGAGGGTCCTCTGTGGATCATCCCACAGATACTTGATCAGTTTGGAATCTAGTGAATTTGGAGGCCAGGTCAACACCTTGTGCTGTTCTTCATGTTTTGTTTTGTTTTGAGTTGTTCCTAAAGTGTTTTTGTGCGTGTGCCTGTGTCAGGCTGCATCCTGCTGGGGATGGCTGCTGCCATCAAGGAGTGTCATTGCTATGGGGTGGGGGTGCCTGGTCTGGTCTAGGTGGGTGCTACATGTCTAAGGGCGTATTCACACCAGGAAGGTCCGTTAGTTCACTTGCTTTGGTCCGGACCAATTTTTTTTTTTAGTGCGGTTCGCTTTCACACTGTGATTAATTGCAACCGGACCAGAATTTATAAACAAAAACACATGTGCTAAGGTCGTTCAGCCATTGGCTGGTAAACGTATAGGCGGGGTAAAGAAGGAAGCCAAATGTCCCACGTAAATAGGCTACAATGGAGACTTTGCGTACTGTAGGTCTACTTGTTATTATGCTAGCAATATGGTTTATAAACTTACAGCTTGTGCTGGAGCGTCAAGACCGTTTGATGCAACATGAGTTTAACCATATCATGCTCGTTATTTTGCAACGGCTCATCTCTACCTAACCTACCTGCGTTTGTTTGCTTCACGTGTCTCTCTCTGTTGTGTGTGTCACTGGGCTATCCTACATTTCCCATAATGCGCGAAAACTACGGGAAACTACGGGAGCTCGTCAAATCCAAAAAGGTAGATTTTTGCAACTTGGGTCGGATCGAGGTCGGGCTGCTTTCACACCATAAAGGAACCGCACCAGGGTTCGGTAGGAACCGCTCCGAGACCACCTCCTCAGCTGGGTCTCGGTCCGCTTGTTTGGTCCGCACCAGAGTTCGAGTGATTGTATTCACACCAGTCAAAAAGGTCCGAACCAAGCAAGGAAACGAACTTGAGTTCGTTTTAATCGAACTAAACAAGGCAGGTGTGAATACACCCTAAGTAACATCCACACCAATGAATACCAGGTCCAAAAGTTTCCCAGCAGAACATTGGATTGTCACAAGATGGTCAATGTTATTCACTTCTCCTGTCATAATGTTGTGGCTGATTGGTGTATATACCTTTCTGTTTGTACACCTTTACAGTGGTCCATGTGTTGAGTATCAAACCATTAACTTGGTTCATAGATGACCCACTGAGCCACAGCAAACATCTGCAAACTGGAAACTTGCTCATACTCTGTTTCCAGTCATTTCTGAATGTTACCCCACCAAAGTGCTTTTCATTTCCTTCCAGTATTTACTTTTTTTTTTTTTTTTCAGCTCCATTATATTACGAGTCTTTTAAGATTGTTTTCATTGTTTTCTTTGGTTTGATTCTCCTCTACATTTAACTTTCATCCTGCCGGATGCCTTTTATAGTAGACGTCCCGGGACATATGGGCTTAACATGCTTGACTTACCTTTCCGTTGACTGTCCCTCAGATTTTGGCACGTTGCCTCACATTGTGCTGCACTGAAACAGGCATTTTGGGTTTAGGATCATGGATTGACCTCCGAGTTTTTTTTATTATCACTATATACGTACTATAATTTTAGGCAAACATGCTTCATATTGCTCAGACTCGCTGCCAATGGACAAAGCCGTCTCTTTTTCTGTCGTATTATGGAGGATTATTGTAGCTAATGGAATACATTATTATATTTGAACAGACTATTATGTTATAAAAGGACCTGCAATATTTTGGTGAGAACTGCTCGTAATATAGTAGATGCTGCATTACTCTTTAAGTAATTAGATTTTTAGAGTAATCAGCTGACAGTTCAGTTTGATTTTCAGTAAATTTTATTAACCCTCAGCAGGAATTTGAGGATGGATTACATGAAGGTGGAACAGCATCTATGTGTGCTATTAAGATTTTATAAATAAGTAGCTAAACATATATTATGGCACAATACATCTCATTATATTGTTTCTCCAATTCCACATGGGAGTTTTTGGTTTCTTACTTGGTCCAGCACTACCACTCATTTTAATAACACTTCTTCGTTGAACTGGTAAAGCTCGCTAGAGTTTTACAGCGTGCGTGGGAAGATCTTAGACTGGCCGCCCGTCAATCAGTCGTTGTATGGTACGTCAACCAAGAGTCAAATGCCACAGGGAGGACAGATGATAGACTGACATCTAAAACATTTTTTCTTTAATGACCTTTTCGATCTGCCAGTCGACGTATTGGGCAACCCTGATGTACAGTCTTGGAAAAAAATAAGGAAATACTGTTGTATTTGTACAAGCAGATGTTGAGGCCTCTTTAACACAGTTCCTTGGGATAAAGCTGGTTTCCCTTTTGTCTCCAAAAACAGTTGTGACTCATCAGAGAATGGACATGGGCCTTCTGAGGGTGTCCTGTGGTGTCTGGTAAAAGAATGTTGTTAGTGGGGGGGCCTTTGAGGGGAGGGGCCTCTGTGGATCATCCCACAGATACTTGATCAGTTTGGGATCTAGTGAATTTGGAGGCCAGGTTAACACCTTTTGCTGTTCTTCATGTTTTTTTAAGTTGTTCCTAAAGCGTTTGTGTTGTAACTCCGCACTGCGGCGTTTCCACTTAAGCGCTACTTCTCCATCACCGCGATTTTTGAATTTGTTGTTTTGGATCAATAAAGATGAAACACATTAAGGAAAGGTTAACTGAGGAGGTTCGGAGATACAGACGTTTGATTGACTCGACTTGTGGCCGGCAACATTTCAGCAAAAGTTTCAGTCGTCATTGTTGAAAGTGAAGTGGGAAGTAGAAACGAAAACACCACCCAAGTAGCGCTGGGGTGGTGCTTTTACAGAGCGAGCCAGACTGACGAGTGTAGAAGTATTAATGGCTCGCACCGGCGTAGGCTACGTACGTAGGTTACACCGTCTATGTCCCGCAGAGGCATAAACTCTGCTTAACATCCACACGAATCCCAGGTCCAAAAGTTTCCCAGCACAACATTGGATTGTCACAAGATGGTCGATGTTATTCACTTCTTGTGTCAGTGGTTTTAATGTTGTGGCTGATCGGTGTATGCCAATACAATTTCCAGGGGATGCAGTTCTTTTTCAAAATTGCACACTACTGAACCACCCATTATTTGATTCTATACATTTACTTTGGTCACCAACGATTTCCCATTCTCCCTCTTTATACCTGATGTCTTCCTGCTTGTGTGTACTTTCGTGTCCTTTAAAAATCTCTGTGTTTTTGCTTCTGCATCTTTTAAAATCTCAGTTCTTCACCCTCTTAGCGGTACATTACTGCAAATTGGCAGTTGTTGGAGATCGGCACCACTTGTGGATGGTTTTCCGTCCAGTGGAATGATTTATTTCGAACAATGTGAAGGTCTTTTTAAATCCCTTGCCAGACTCGTAGGCATCCACAGACATTTATTATTATTATTATTTTATTTTTTTTTCGGAAGGCCTTAAAGAGCTCTTTACATCTTGGCACGACGACACCACACACTTTAATAGCCGAGAGTACGGCAGACTCTAGATGTCAGCGGTTTAAATATAAGACGAGTACGAGTCTCATCACTGACAGGAAATCTGTAACTGTGATGCTAATTTTAAGGTTTGATGGTGTCATAGATGTCAGGGGGCGCTCACTTTTTTCCATGTGACTGGTAATTTGTTTGTGCAGCAAACTAGTGTGGAAATACTTCACTAAAGATGAAGCCCATGTTACTGTCAGTCCTGAAATACAACTAAAGTACTACTGCAATGAATCTGAAAAGACATCCGCTAACGCTAGCAGAGGAACGGTCCAAATCCTCTGGACAGCAGTCAATTAACAACCTCACCTATCGTCCTGCAGTAGCAGAGAGAAGGAGGCTGCACATCAACAGTTTGTCAAAATTATTGGAACTTTAGCTTCAGTACATGGAGAAGGATTAGGGTTAGGCTACACTATCCCATCCCAACACGCTGTGGAGTACTATTAACTACTATGGATGGTGCTGATGTGCTGCATGTTTTCATACAGACTATACATATCTGCAGCTCACAGTATGTAGCACATGAGCTGTCTGTTCTCAGCATATGTATTCAGGTCAAGAATATAGATTTCATTACTTTCTACTGTGTTTTTTATTAGTGACGTCGTCAGAGACTAGTCGGCGTCCACTTGACTTTCATCACGTAACAGTCGACTTTAAAAAATCTGAACTTGAACGTGCTCATTGCGATCTTTTATTATTTTACGCCTTCTGTCTTGTTTATTATAAAATTAGCAGATTTGATCCTTTCACAGTCAGTTGGTTTGATCTGAGTCTTCCTCTTTCTGCTGTTGTCTCTTCCTCTTTGTCTCCCTCCCCCTCGTTATTTCTTTCTAGTGCTGATTCTTTGACTAGAATGCTTACTCCACAAGCCAGTGCTGGGCCCATTAGCTGAGACCAGCACACTCCTCCTCCTCCTCCTCCTCCTCCTCATCCTCCTCTTCTTCTTCCTCCCTCCCTCCTGTCTTCCCCCTCTCCACTTCCATTAACCAGCCAATCAATTAATACAGGTTGAGTCGGCGTGAGAACGAGCCAAAAAAAGAGCAATCCTTTAATTAGCTTGGACGCTACATCAGCTCGCTATGTCTCTCTGCTTTTCTGCACAATCTCCCCCTTCCCCCTCCTCCTCCTCCTCCTCCTCACCACCATCATCACTACACACACACCATCCTTTCTTTCTATACGGTCGCTAAACATAACGATCATAAGCACTGAGAGCAGACACGCCCTCACGGAGAAGCGTTATTTCAAAGAAGTGTGACCAGATGTTGCGTAAATGCTGCCTGTTCTCGGCTGACACATTAAGTCCAGTAAAACGCAACCAGTCAGCATTTTAAGTGAAGCCTTGTCAATGTGTGAGTGTGTGTGTATTAGGTTCGCTTTTGAAACCTCTTCAATGTATTTGTTTTGATTGCAAAAGCATAAAACGCTGTCCTTTCTGGGATATTTTTTTCAGCCTTTGACAAAAGAGTGTTTGTTAAACCTCAACTTCAAACCAGTCCCTTAGAACTGAACAAGCTACTTGGTTGCTTTTTGGATATACTATGACCTGGATGACTGAGAACCTTCACATAGTTATACACTGCCTGGCCAAAAAAAATGTCGCCACCTGGATTTTACTAAGCAAATAGGTACAAGCCTCCTATTGGATAGTTACTGCATGGGTGATTATCTTTCAGCTGACAACAAGTTATTTAACTCCAACTGATGCAATGAGTAGCTTCTCATTTCTTAAACAACCATGTCTAAAGACACATCCTGTGGTCGTGGAAAAGATGTTTGAGAAGGTCAAATCATTGGCATGCATCAAGCAGAGAAAACATCTAAGGAGATTGAAGAAACTACTAAAACTGGGTTAAGAACTGTCCAACGCATTATTAAAAACTGGAAGGATAGTGGAGAACTCAAGGGATTGGGACTGAACAGCTGTGTAACTTTAAGAAAACCACTAATCAGTGAGGATAACCGGAAAAAACGGCTTCAGTTTGCTAGGGAGCATAAAGATTGGATGGATAAAGATTGATGGGGGCATCAGGGTAAGAAGAGAGGCAGATGAAGTGATGCACCCATCATGCCTAGTGTCTACTGTACAAGCCTGTGGGAGCAGTGCTATGATCTGGGGTTGCTGCAGTTGCTCAGGTCTAGGTTCAGCAACATTATGTGTCCAAAGAATGAGGTCAGCTGACTACCTGAATATACTGAATGACCAGGTTATTCCATCAATGGATTTTTTCTTCCCTGATGTTCACGGGCATATTCCAAGACGACAATGTCAGGATTCATGGAGCTCAGATTGTGAAAGACTGGTTCAGGGAGCATGAGACATCATTTTCACACATGGATTGACCACCACAGAGTCCAGACCTTAACCACATTGAGAATCTTTGGGATGTGCTGGAGAAGGCTTTGCTCAGTGGTCAGACTCTCCCATCATCAATACAAGATCTTGGTGAAAAATGAATGCAACACTGGATGGAAATAAATCTGGTGACGTTGCAGAAGATTATTGAAACGATGCCACAGAGAGTGTGTGCTGTAATCAAAGCTAAAGGCGGTCCAACAAAATACTTTTTTGGTGGCGACTTTTTTTTTTTTGGCCAGGCAGTGTATTATGTGGCCTATTTAAAAAGTGTTTGCAGGAAAGGTCAAATCTCAACTTTCTTGCAGCTGCATTTTAATTTATTAGTATTTCACTGTGTCATTTATAGAACAGGCTTTGAATTAAACATGCAAAATGTTTTAGCCGAAACACAGAAGATTCTTCTTCAGCTAACCATCTGAATAAATAACTTTCTTTGACATGAATTAACAACCCTGCCTGGAGTTCCATTCAGTTTTGAAGTATTCTGAACTTCCGCAGCACTAATTGTAAGTTGCATCTGATTGATAGAAAACGTAAAACTGCCATTCGACCATCTGCAGCTGCAGCAGTTAAACGCTTCGTCTTTAATCTGAATTGAGTAAAATAAGTTTTCTTGTCATCATTCATACAACACAATTACTTTCTGAGGAACTTTGAGCAGAAACGGCTCCAACTTCTTTTTGCAAAGGTAAATCTAATTTTGGAATGAAACTTTTAGAGCTGACATCGCCGTTCCTAAGTGAATCACAATGTCTTTTTTCATTTTTTACAATTGAACGTGAATTGGCTCTAATCCTGCTGCGTGGCCGTTACTCTCTCATCTCATCCTTCTACCTCTCTGTAGACAGCTCTGTAGCTTTGGCCTGCTGAGTGAGATCAGAGAACAGAGAGGGAGGGGGTGGCGAGGAGAGGAGAGGAGAGGAGACGATCGGCAGGGGTGGGTGGGGGGGTGTAAGGGGGTGGCGTTATTTCAAGGGGGTGGTGCCAGGGCTTCCTGCGGGGGTTGCCTGTGTGAACGCTCCCTGAATGACAATGCTGCGCATCAGGGCCTCAGCACGACTCCCTCGGCAGCACATACACACCCACCCACGCACACTCGCAGGGAGAGAGCCTGGGAAAGCTGCAAGGCCATGCAGCAGCAGCAGCATCAGCAGGAGGAGGAGGAGGAGGAGGAATAACAGGGGTATACCAGTGTGCAGAAAAACGAGAAGGGGAAGGAGGGGAGAGAGTGAACCGTCTCCAGCCGCCACCTTCCGCTTCGTCTGTCCTCATTATCAATCAGTGACAGGGCAGCTTGTCATCTGTCATCCTACCACGTCGCGGTTTCCATGATCAGGCAAATCACAGTCGGGCTTGTCCACCAGCATCGGCATCACCCCCACCGCACCATTTCTCCACCACCACCGCCACCACCCACCTCTTCCCGACACTCACTTTCACTCTCTCTCCCATGCTGTCAACGGGAACGGGCTTTTACCATGCCTGTTAGTGGCCACTAGACTGCGGGAATCCGATGACGAGCGATTCCAGCGATGCTCACGTGTTGTGACGCTGAAAATGCATCTTGTAAATATGAGCAAAGGCTGCGTTATATACACACTGTGTGACCTCAGGGTGAAAACCTATAAGAAATAAATGACTGCAGACAAAAAACTTTGACAAAATACTTTATAGAAAGGCCCAGAATGAATCTTATGGTGCAGAGGGAACTTGTGTAAACCATTTTATTTGTTGTTAACATTTATTTATGTGTCTATAACTTTCTTTTTGCCTTTTTCTAATATTATATTAGAGTTTTATTGCCTGAAACTACAAAAAAGACCGTTTTATCGGCTAAAGTCACCATGTGTGAAAATGTCACCTCCGTTTCAAACTATCTACACAAAATCCCCAAATCTACTTTGCTTGAATACAAGTTGACTAACATAACCTGCGTTTGTGGACGCTGGAATTCGTCAAGGAGGGAGCGCTTGGAAAAAAAACAACAACCATTACATTGCATGTTACATAACTCCCTTTGTGAAGTTTACGAAGACTTTACTGGCTTCTTCACAGTCGCATACAGTTTGCCTTCAGATTCATCCCCAAAACCGGCCATATGGCCCTCTCTGAGTGTCCCACCGACTGTTTTAGAACAGAATCAGACCTCCAAACGCTACCTGCCAACGTGCCGCTGGTAGAGGGAACAGACAGTAAGCAGAACTTGCAAACAGTTCTCAGCATTTAACAGATGGTGGGGAGGGGTGGTGAGGGGCGCAGTAACTAACCCACCCTGATGCACAGTGTCGGGAATTTCTTCCAAAAAGGCTTGCAGGTGGCGTATGGTGCCTTATCCTCTTATTTCAGCACTCTGGACAGCGCCAAAAGGCCTTGGAAGCGCGTCAGTGGCTTTTTTCAGGACCACGGACAGCGTCAAAGTGCTGAAGCCGCCGAATGTGGCGTATATTTTAACACTCTTTCTTGTTGTCGTCTGTAGCTATAAATAATAACGCTTTAAGAGGGATTCTTTGGCTACTGTGCTCTTTACGGGTTTCACTGCACCGCGCCGTCCGCCGCCCACCCACGCCGGCTTCGTTTTCCCGTTCTGGAGAGGCGACAGCTCGCTCGGTTTTTAGCCCAAACAAACAGCTTGCTGAACTGCATCAAAGACGACTCAGATGCAGGAGCCAGACTGACAGACTGCTTGGAGGAAGTGGGGTGGTGGGGGGGAGTGGGGATGAGGGGAGATTAAAAAAAAAAAAAAAAAAAAAAAACTCTTTTCAAATTGTCCTCAGAGTAACAGGATGTCCTCTGCAGAACAAACACAGAGCTCCAAACTCTAGCAACTCCCCCTCCGTCCTGGCCGTGAAAAGCGCGTGAAAAGTTGCACCAACTTAGTTTGTTGGCGTTTATCAGCCGAGAGAATTCTACAAACGCACATTGGGTGGTGAAACCTTTTCAGGTGTTCAGACTGAGCTCAGTCACATGATAAATATGAACCCCTCCCTGCAGAAGGAACCCCATTTGAGTGTAAATGTACTGTTGGATTTCCACTGATACATTATTACATAACTGCAGCCTATACTGTGGAATGAGGGACTTTAAATTTACGTTTTCTGTCCCACCTACTCCCCCTCTGCTCATGGCAAAGCCTTCTGCTTGTAAAACAGTGGTTTGGTGCTTTTAAAACTTGCGTGGAAGCCTTGAGTGACTATTCCTCAACAGGCCTCAAACTCCAGCGCCTCTACTGTTATTGGTGACCTGTATTTTCCAATGAAGTGAATCACTGATGACCCACAGGTACCACTGTTTGAGAAACGGTTCAATCGCTATTTTGATGTATTATGTAAGAACAGATTTTGATCCCGCTGGGACGGCAAGGTAAGGCAATCCGCCGTACCTTTCCGTACCCAAGTGACGTCCGTGCACCGCCGTCGTGCGCTATGGGGGAGTGGGTTGGAGTGGGGGAGGACTCCGGGAAAAGGGGGCCGTGCGTCGTGCGCTGCAAGGCTTGGCCACGGATGTGCGCGCGGCGCTCGGTTCCCGTCAGACGGATCAGATGCTCAGTGCTCGGCTCGAACCCGACGGCTGACTGAACGCGAGAGAGAGAGCCACGGAAGCAGCTCCGCTCGTCGGGCTTCTTTCGTTTCCACGGCTGATCGCCGACGGGAATACAGCCTCCGGACCGACTGCGCGTTGGCACACGTCCCCCTTGGGGGTCGAGGGAGGAAAGGAAGAAAAAAAAAAAAAACAGAGAGGGTGGGATAGGTAGAGGGAGCGCAAGAGAGAGAGAGAGAGAGTGAGAGAGAGAGATAGAAGAGACGCTGGACTCCCTTTGGCTCTGCGGGGCTTGCCACCTCTCTCTGGTTCGGGGAGCCTCAGGGGCGATGCTGCTGGGCGGTGATGGTGCACGGTTTCTGCCCGGTGGCGGAGGGGATGAAGATGCGAGCTGCCGCTACAACACACCCGCACCGCCGCCGTCGTATTTTCCGACCAAGAATTGATGATGGTGATGATGCTGCCTCCCCCAGTGGTCTTTTTCTGCTCCTCCGGATCATACTCGTCCGGGATTCTCGTTCCCCCGACACTGGATTATAGATGATTGTTGTGGACATTATTTTTTCTTTTCATTTCATCAGCTCATTTTCTTTTTTTTCTTTTTTTTTTGTTTGTTTCCGAGGGAAACTGGAGAAGACGTAAATTGGTAGATTGAGGACCGGTGCATTTTTTTTTTTCGTCTCCAAGTGCGCGCAATCACGCCCAAAATCAGTGACCGACGCCTTGGTGAGGAGGAGGAGGAGAAGGAGGAGGAGGAGGAGGATAAAGAGGAGGAGGAGGAGGAGGAGGAGAAGGAGGGGGGATGCCGCACCGTCCATCACCAAATATCAACAAATGTCACCAGGCTCGGATTTTGGGGAAGCCCCCCTCGGTTGGCGTTTGCGTGTAACCCGAGCGGTGTGGTGGCAGTGAGGGGTGGCAGCAGGTGTAATCTGCCGTGCCACATCAAACACTGCGGATATATGGCACAAGAATAAATGAATTATTAAAGATTTAACTCTTATCTATTGCTATTTTTAACCCACTGAAAAAGGGGGGACTTGGTGAAGGGGGGAAAAAACAAGACAACTGCAGATCTTTGTCAAGATGCACTAGGCTGTTGAGAGAAGGGGGGGTTAAAGGAAAAAAAAAAAAAAAAGACGCAGTCTCAAGCTAGGATAGCCTACTTAGTGAAGATGATTGCAATATTTATTTAAACGCACAGCTATGCATCCTTATCGCTTTATTTAAGGGGGATCGATTTGTTTGCCTGCTGAAACGCAAGACTCACTCTTGGAGAGTTTTTTTTCTTTTCTTCCCCCAACCAAAAGAAATAAATAAATAAATAGAAAGAGGATGCCTTGCTTTTCCACGGAGATACTCATCTTTTTTTTGTGACAGATTCTTTTTGACTCGCCACTAAAAACAATCTTTTTATCTTTTTGCCTGTCAGAGGACTCATTAGCCAGAAATCACATAAAAAAAAAAAAAAAACATTGCTTTATTCTCCATTCACATTCCAAACACACCATCCGAGACACCGTGCGCTTTCCCTCTCTTCTCCCTCCCCCTCCCCCTCCCCTCCTTCCCATCCCTCCCTCCCTCCCTCCCTCTCCTCACTCACAAATGGAGGTATCTTCTCGGCGCTGAAGATCTGGGAAGGAGGCAGAGATAAATAGAAGGAGACAGAGACAGACAGAGAGAGAGACAGACGAGCCAGAGACGTAGCCAGACCCAACTCCATTCTGCATGTGTGTTTGGAGCCGAGGCTGATGGGGTGGTGGCATGTGGAGGTGTCACACTGAGGTTCCCCCCCTGCTGCTGCTTCCTAACCTCTGGCGTTTGGTGTCTGCAGAATGGCGCGCTTTGGAGACGAGCTACCCAACAGGTATGGAGGAGGAGGAGGAGGAGGAGGAGGAGGTGGTGGTGGCGGTGGTGGCGGGGGTGCCGGCGGACAAGGGGGGCCCGGCCGCGGCGGGAGCAGGCAAGGGGGGCCCCCCGGAGCGCAGCGGATGTACAAGCAGTCGATGGCCCAGAGAGCCCGGACCATGGCCCTGTACAACCCCATACCCGTCCGGCAGAGCTGCCTAACGGTCAACCGCTCCCTCTTCCTCTTCAGCGAAGACAACTTTGTGAGGAAGTACGCCAAAAAGATCACCGAATGGCCATATCCTTTCATGAGCAAAGCCCGGGCGAGCTACCAAGGTACCGAGGTGGTGGTGGTGGTGGTGTGTTTGCTGGAGTGGTTGTGTAGGTGTGGCCCGGTGTTGACTGAGCCGACATCATGGGGGAGTGAAAGTTGTGGTTGTGGCGGTGTGTGTTTATCTAATGTGATGTTTCTCTTTTATTTGAGTGCACCTTCATGTCACAATGATATGTTTCTATAATGTCTATGTCTTGCAGCATGTTGATGTTGATTGATACATGACAGACAGGCCCTATATATTTATATATATATGTGGTCTGTGCTGCGTCCGAACCCTGCTGGCTCATCTGATGCCGCTTTTCTCACTGATGGAATGAGAGATGATGGTCGTTGTCATGACACCAGCAGTCCCGGTCGCGTTGACGCTGCTGATTAAGATGCACCGTGGACACAACATTTAGCCCGAACCTGTTAGCGACCTTAGCGTGCGTGTTTTTGTGTGCGTGTGTGTGTGTGTTCGATTGTTGTAGTCAGAGCTGAGTGCTGATGTCAGCATTATGAAGGCTTAAGCACCATGTAACCAGAAGGGAGAGGAAATGACTCTGGTCCACTCTCTCTCGCTCTCTCTCTCTCTCTCTCTCTAATTACTACTGACCATATATGGGTGGCCTATGGCTCATCCAAATGGACAGCGATGGAAAAAAAAAAAAAAAAAAAAAGAAGCTGTAATTGTCCGGACAGGTTGATTGTGCTGCTTTTAGCACGCTCTTATCTAACGCAGAATTAAAAATAAAACACTCGAATCTAATTTAAAACCTTACTTTACAATTTGATTTGGTTTCTTAACAGTTTTGGGGGATTTTATTTATTTTTTTTTACCCCCCGTCAGCAACAGTGAGCTGTCAGGAAATGAGGGAATGGCATGCAGCAAAGGTTTCAGGCCTGGCTCGAGCGGGGATGTTTCAGCTAATTGGTTGTTGTCTCCAGGGCTCCTCACATGATGCGGTTTAATAAATTCAAATAGATAACTGGCAATAGCCTCGGTGACAACGCGATAAGGCGGCTGCTGCAGTAGATTTTGATCGCGGGAAAATTTAAAGACGCGCATCCAGAGTCTCCTTCTCGACACGGAGGCTTTTACTGGTTTTGTTTTCTTAATAAAAGAATGAGCCGATGCATGATAGCTTATAGTGTGATTAATTGGTTCGTGGCTGCAGCTTTAGTACACGTGGTATTTGTTCAAATATGCTTTTGCAAAGATCTCAAATCACGTTCGAGGCGTGGATCCATTGATTATGTGCGTTGAAACCGCACTGATCCACGTTTTGCGGCCAGTGCCAGGCGGTGGTTCGCACCGATGCCCCACAGCAAGAAGGTTCTGGGTTCGATTCCATCTGGGGCCTTTCTGTGTGGAGTTTGCATGTTCTCCCTGTGTCTGCGTGGGTTCTCTCCGGGTACTCCGGCTTCCTCCCACCATCCAAAGACATGCTCGTTAGGTTCATTGGTTATTATTAACTGGCCGTAGGTGTGAGTGTGAATGGTTGTCTGTCTCTCTGTGTTAACCCTGTGATAGACTGGAGACCTGTCCAGGGTGTAAACCGCCCCTGTAAATGAATGAATGCCCCTATGCTTGAAACTACCTGATGCAGGGCTTTGTTAGCTCGATTTAACTCATCTAGTGTTGTGATGAATAAAGCCTTATATATAGGAATGTAATGAGAGGCTTCTGATGATGAAATGATGGTATGTTCTGGTGCAGGGTGAGGCTTATGTTTGACATATGTTTGAGGTTTTATTTTTATTTTGTGCTTTAGCGATGAAACAAATGTGTAATCATCAGTCAAATAATTAGCCGTCAGCTAACGGAGATCCATGGAGCCTGCACAGGTCTTGGATAGTCCAGCTTTTAGCATCTGTCATAGTCTTTGATTGCACCGGTATCTATCAGTCACAATGAGAGAAGCAGGAGTAGATTTAATTTAAGTTAAACCTGCAGTTTCTACTTTAATTTGAAAGCTCTTTGACTCTGACAGTCGTTTGTTTTTGTTTCTCTTAGCTACAGGACGTGCAACAACTTAGTACGTGTTGCCGGGCATTGTGGGAATTCACCTCCTCCCAAAGGAGACGTATGCATTTGATCAGGTCCGTGTGAGGTGATTATTAGAGCTGCTTTATTGATCAGGTGATTGATCAGGGCAGCTATTCAAATGGAATGAGCAAGTGAGTAATTTCTCAAGCAAAAAAAAAATTGGAAATGTTTCCCAAGTTGCAGCTCCTCGCTTTTTGTTCACATATGTCATGATAAATTGACCATATTTTGGTTTAGGACTTTTAATCGGGCAATTTCAAAACATTATCTGAAGCACTATCATGAAGCGATTAATAACATAAATAAAAAAATGAATCGATAAGGAAAGTAATTGTTTTGTCGTAGCCATTTTGTGGCCCTGGCTTTGATGCGGAGACAGTTTACATGGCAACGCGGCGCACGGTGACACGTTCGGTGACAGTGGTCTGTTTGTGCACACTAGGACACTGAGAGAGGGTGAGCCGCCCCCTTCCCTTCCCCTTCTCCCTCCTCCCTCCGTGGGTCTTTTAATGTGATCTGACAGAACGACGCTATTCACGCAGCCTCCTGTTTCAACGTGGAGCAGCCGGTGAGTTCATGCATTTAGCCATTCGTGCACAGGTTTTTGAATGCAGAAACTTGCACATTATTTTTAATTAGTTTGTGTTGCTAGAGTTTAATTGACTGCACGAGTTGAATTTGAGGCAGACGACTGTTGGAGACGTAAAAACAGAAGAAGCTTCAGCTGCCTTTTTCTTCGCCTGTAGGTGTAACCCGTGCAACGCCTTAAAGGATATAGGACTCTGGTCACATAAAACACTACATTTTACATTGTTGTTCATGCTTGTGTGTGTGTGTGTGATAATGATGTTATTACGCTACACAAATGTTACAGGATCGGGATATTTAAATCTGAAATTAGCCAAATCACAAATTATTATGCCTGAATGAATGCCCGTCCAATTTCATGTCCTGTAGTTCATATAATTGGTCTCATACTTAAACAGAACTCATACTTAAAATAACATATAGATTATTGGTATGGAAATAAAGACATGCATTTAATGACTCAAAAAAGCACAATAAACAACAGTATACATAATAATAGACATCCAAACTGCTTTGGAGAGCAGTGCTTGGTTTGTTTCTTTTTGGGTGGGGGGATAAAAGATTTTATTGGAGGAGAGGAACTGCTGTGTCTTGGCAGAGCGCCTTCATAAAGGTTTTTCATCTTTCTGCCAAAATGTTTTGGCTTTTCTGCCAGAATAAAAATCATTTTAGGGGATTCATCAACTGGTAAAAATAGCTGAGTTTGCTCTCTTCTCACAGTGTTTGTTTTGTTTTTCTTGTGTTTTAGGCTTTTAATCCTCACACGTCTGGTCATTGTTAGTCCTGTATATGTTATTTTAGATTTTATTAGAAATAAAAGAGTCAGAAAACGATGAAAAAGTCAGAAAATAATGCAAACAATTGAAAATATAAACACAAGTGAAACAAAAATCAAAATAAGCTCCCTCTAACGGTGTCAAGAACTGTTCTAACTTTTAATTGCACACTAGACAGCTCGTAAAGAAACAGACAGCTGAGCTGAGTGAGTTAAAGCACAGGTGTCAAACATGCGGCCCGTGGGCCAAAAACCGCCCGCCGGGGGGTCCGGTCTGGTCCGTGGGGTGAACTTGCAAAGAAAAGGGAGAATAAGAAGAATGAAGGAGGGAGAAGAGGGAAGCGTAGAAGGAAAAGGAAGAGAAAATGAAGAAGAACTTTGAAAAGGAGGAGGGGGAGGAAGATGAGAAAATGAGAAAGAAAGAAGAAGGGGGAATGAAGAGAAGGAGAAGAAAACAGATGAACAGGAGAAGAACAAGTAGATGGGAAAGGAGGAAGAGTGGAAAAAGGAAGAGAGGACGAGAAGGAGGAGGGAGAAGAAGAAATTGCAAAGACATCACATGCAATTTTTTAACAAAGCTGTCAGTTATTCCTAATTTGTCCACTAATAGTTGTGGACATATTATTATGCTCTTATGTCACTGGTCCGGCCCGTTTGAGATCAAACTGGTCTGTATGTGGCCCCCGGAACTAAAATGAGTTTGACACCCTGGGTCAGAGGGTCAAACAAGACAAAATTAGAAATTGTACAATCACACACCAAAACTAAATGTCTTTAGCTTGAAGCCTTATGATCGGGGTACGGGGCTCGTTCGGATTCCCGCTGACCGATAACAGATTTTATATCGAGGTATAAAAACTAAAGTTGAACCAGCAGTAGCTATAGCAGACGGGACAGTTCTTGAAACCTGTCTTCGAGAGAGAAAATGCCACTATGGCAAAATCTAGCTTTTACTTCTCCAGTTGATCTGTCTAGTTCTTCCTTGGTTTCATTCCAGCTTTGCTCCCAGATATGTTTTTTCTATCTTAGTCCCGAATCCTGCACGTGTAGGGTTTAAACCATAGACTGTATATAAATATGGAGAATGCGGCGCCACCTCCTAGCATTGGCCAAACTGGTGCTATTTTAGCGGGGATTCAGGCGGCGCCATCTTGTGAGTTTGGAGCCAGAGTCTGATCAGAGTTTTTATTATTTTATTTATTTATTTATTTATTTTACAACTCTCACGGTCCCATGGGACCACTTTAAGGAGAAGTTGGCATGGCAACTGGTAGCCATTATGTCACATCCTGTTTCTATAGCATCAAATAACTAACTAAAACTTATTTGAACATTCATCAACATTATATTAACTACCTCAAATGACAAAAACCATCCTTGAAAGAAAAAAATAATTGACGTTAGTGTTTTAGTTTGACCAAAAGTCCCGCCCACTAACATGGAGGGGGTGGAGCTTATGAACTATACTGCAGGCAGCCACCAGGGGGAGCTCTACTTGCTTTGGCTTCACTTTTAAAGGAGCTGTTCCGTTGTCCATATTTATACAGTCTATGGTTTAAGCATGTTTGGTTGAAGTATCTGCTTTTAGTTTAATGTTAATTTTCAACTTTGACCAAAGTCGCATCCTTGCGTCTTAAGTTGCTAGTAAGAAAAAGCAGGAAGTGTTAGCCCACACATCCTTTAAGCGTTAAACCTGGATACCCGCTGGCTGCACCGGAAGCCATGAAGCATTGTCCTTTAGAACCATATCGGGCGATAGATGATCAATTAGATCAGATTAACCTCGAACTAGTTCATTAAACACCTCCTTTGGATTCTCATTAAATTCTCAGCGTTGTTTCAGGCGCCACTCTCCCGCTTAACTTGCCAACGTCAGGATAAAATGGAATCTGTGCAGCTTTTACTGAGTATGAGAGGAGATTTTTTTTATATTTTTATCCCAAAACATTTTAAAATGTGAAGAACATCCACTTCCGGATTTGAAAGTGAACTGAGCTTATCCCAGCATGGCGCCATCTGCCCACAGCCAGGCCGTGCTGGCTGGCAGGCGCTGTGGCTCCTTCCACCAGAGACCCAGAGGACTTCATTATACCTCCCTCCCCTCCCTCTTGCCTCCACTTCCCCATTCCCCCTCTCTCTCACTCTTCACTCCTTTCATCTCCTCTTTTCCACTGCACTTCTCTCCCCCCCTCTTTGCAATCCTGTTTTAAATCTTCTGCTCCTCCATCTTCTCTCTTTCTCGCTCTCTTTTCTTTCCCGGGTTATATTTGCACAACTGTCACTGTGAATTTAGTTCTGTTCACTGCAGCGGCGGTGTTACCCCAGTGTGCAAAACTAAACAACAACAACAAAAAAATGCACATAGGTGATAAATTCAAGGAAAAACCAACGTGAAGTGTTTTTCTTCATTAGCTTGACGTCAATGTAAATATATTTGCAATGTAAAGGTGGTCTGGAGTGCACATCATCTGCTTGCAGTGGAGTTGTAATTCCTTTACTACTAAATGACTCTGATTGGTTGTAGGACTATCCGATAAAGTGCAGAGATATTTTTTTCTCTATATCGGTTAAAACGCACCCCATAATGGCGTTCTAACAGACTCCTATCATCGTAAGCAGAGTACAGTGTCATCGCTAGTTTAATAGCGCCAATAAAAACACCAAAAATTGTGCTAAACATGATGGAAGCACCTCATTTTGATTCGTTTCATGCATCAGATCTCATGTTTTCATATGACACTAGTCTACATCCATTACTCTTCCTTGCGTTCTTTAAATGCACAAAACCTTTACTGGAATTTAACGTGTGCATAGAAATAGATTTGTAGAAAGATCCTTACAGTGAGATCAATCCACTATGCATTTCCGGAGCAGCTTCAATGCTTCCAAGTCTTGTAGAAACGTGCATAGGAATGGGTTAGGGTTAGTTTTAGGGTCATTTGAGCAGGAGTGCCTGTGCTGGATGGGCTTTTGGTGGTGATTATTGGTTCAAATTGTACCAAGATGTTTGAAGATGTATGACCTGTCTCCTTAAAAGAAGGCTCTTCTAGAGATAATTAGGACAAACTGTGAGGGGAATAAATGTAAAATAGGAATATGTTGGATTCAGTATCGTGCGTGAACACAAATAAGCGGGACCTCACACCCAGACTACAGCCGTGTGCATCATACGAAAAAAGTTTCGAATATGTGACCATTTGCTTTGTCTTCATGTGGATTTCAATCTCAATATTTGATGTTAACTTGGTTAGAGACAGCTCTTAGCTTAGTGTAAGTCTTGATTTCAACCAAACAATCTCTGCACGCAATTGGATAATCCTCCAACCAATCAGAGATTTTTTTTTTTTTAAATAAATCAACGCCGTTACTCCTCTACTCTTCGCCCAAACGGAGCGAGTCCAGGCTAAAGTGCCTTAGTTTTCACTTTCATAGTTTTAAAATTTATTTTGAGTGTTCAAGTGACTAATGGCTGTGAACTGTACTCCATAGTACAAGCATCCCAGAGCTGAATCTCACCTAAATGGTGGTAAAATTCTGATATAATAAACCAACGCGTCTGCTGTGAACCAAACACTCTGTTCAGACCGATATATCCCCTCTGATCTCGTCTAGCAAAAAAAAGAAAAGTCTAAAAACGCTGTCAAAGCACCATACTACGGAGCAATGTGACAGTCGGTATGCAATCATGCCTCTCTCTCTTTTTTCCTTTCTCTCTCCGACCATCTGTCCTGGGCGTTCATTGTCTGTGTGGGTTTCACACTCTCCCAGCTGGGTTCTGGCCGCTCTGCCTGGTATCATGTGAGGGAAAGACGAGTGGAAAGAGGTGGACAGTATGTGGCAGCGAGAGAGAAAGAAAGAGAGAGAGAGAGAGAGGAAATTAAAGACTCCACCCCCAAAATACTATCATCGCTTTAATTGTCACTTAATCTGTTTGTAATAGTTTATATGAAGCACGAACAGCGGCTCCTTTGGACACGTTCTTACCAGTACGTTTATGATTTGCAGGTGAAATGTCACATGTGGTCATTTGGATTCATTTTCAGCCTTTAAATTGAGACTAAAACTTACAAAAAAAGACCTTTCTACCAGTAGAGACGGCTGTTTTCAAGCTGCCTGCTAAAAAAACTAAGACTTTCTCAACGGGAATAAGGAAGATAGCGGCGTTGTTAATCATTTGTAGGTGACATGTTGACAGGTTTAGTTGTTTATTCAGGAAAAATGGTGTGAGAGGTTTTGTGTGTTACTACTGATGTAGGATGTGTGTCGGTTTTAAGACAAGCACACAAACATGAGACCGTAACAAAGATTCATACTGGAAGTCAGGAACACGTAGAGTAAATGGCCGTTAAAATGCACGTCTGAATAAATACATGCATGATGCACGGACACACACACACACACACACACACACCAACAGATCAGCTGGTGGCTTGGCTTCAACCGTCTGGCGTGAAGCAAGCAGATCTGTTCAGATCACTCACGGCTGACAAAGACTCTGATATCTGTGTGTGTGTGTGTGTGTGTGTGTGTGTTTCTCTTGGGTAGGTGGGTAGGTGGGGAGGTGGGTGGATGGGGGCCGGTGATACTGTAACACCTGTTCAGCAGGATCACTTACCTCAGGGGGCTTTGCTGCATCCCGGCACACACACACACTTCACTCTCAGACACATGCAGCCCAGTGGCTGGCAGAAAAAAAGGCACCATTTGGGACGTTCACGGTTCAGTGTACAATCTCTCTCTCTCTCTCTCTCTCTCTTTCTCTCTCTGTCTCATTTGCTATAATACAACCTGGTGACATAACGGCACATTTGATAGTGCTGACACCAATGGATTGCACAGCCAAAATGAAAATAAACCCACTCTAATGTAAAAAAATCCCATTTTTTTTCTGTCTATCCATATTACATTTATGGTAGAGGAGGGGAAATATGAAAAGAAACCTAATTTAGAACAAGAACTATATATTTTTCTTTTCTTAATATGTTCGTGTTACGGCGGCGACGCATTTGCACGAGTGCAAACCACTTTGCATCCTTCCACGCACCCAGGCGTGCATGCAGATGTTTGCCGGACGCTGCGTTTTTCGCT
This sequence comes from Chelon labrosus, assembly GCF_963514085.1. Lineage (NCBI taxonomy): Eukaryota > Metazoa > Chordata > Actinopteri > Mugiliformes > Mugilidae > Chelon > Chelon labrosus. Next base: position 6,190,379 of record NC_140338.1, read on the forward strand.
GACTGATAAACAAGCGCCATGGCAACGGTTGTTATTGTTGCTGTTTTGACAGACCTCTACTCCAGATATGCGATCCTCCCAAGTCAATTTCCCTCTGTGTGTGTGTGTGACTGTCTGGTGGTGAAATGTGATGCCCCCAATGTCCTCTCTTCAACTCTGAGTGTAGACTGCCACCATCACGGTGTGTGTGGGTGTGTGTGTGCTCTGTTGCATATTCTGGGCAAGTGTCTGTTTGAAGAGGTCGAAACAAGGTAAAAAACGATCAGAGAAGAAAGTAAAAGTGCATAAAGTTGCAGAGGAGGCAATGGAAATAAGGAGAATGAAGGAATGAAGACGGGTGGAGACAAAAAAGAAAGGGGAATAAAGAGCAGCGCTAAAGGTGCAGAAAGGTGCAGAGTCAGAGACGAGAAGAGAGTCAAAGGGAAGGAAAGACTGAGAGAAATGGGAAACAGTGAGGCATGGGTGGAGGCGAAAATGGAGGGAAAGAGTGTTCAAGAGAAAAAGAGAGGTTAGGAAAGACAGTTAAAGAAGGAAAAGGCGAGAATGTGCAGACTATAGAGGTTTCAGACACTGAAATTTACAAGATGAGCCCTTGTTTCACCAGGAAAGACTCAGTGTCGTTTTGGTCTTATTGCACTAAAACAAAAACTAAAAACGCTCTTTCTTTCTCAACAATCTGTAAAATAACCCAAAAAAACTGCAGCTTGCTGCGCGCGGAAAATAAATCAGAACCGTTTGCCGCCGGCAGATGTTGTCAGTTCCACCAGCAGATGTGATGATCGAGAAGAAAAAATAAACAAAAAAGACGGGATGAAGTGAAGAAGGTAGAAGCTAAAGGAGTGGGGCAAAAGAAGAGGATAAGGGGCGAGCGAACGTGGAGAGTGGCGAAAAGGGAAAAAAGATAAACAGACAAGAGGCTTAAATGTGGAGAAAGGAGGAGAATTAGAGAGCGATAGAGGTGGAGAGCTATAGTGTTTTCCCCCCATGTTGAGTCACTGATCTACATTCAATCTGCACTATGTGAATTATTGATTGGCCTTTAGCCAGCCTCTGCGTATGTGTGTGTGTGTTTGTGTGTGTGTTGGAGCTGAGATGCTCTTGCTGAAAAGCACAGTGGTGGCGTTTTCTTTTCTTCTTCTTCTTTTTTTATTCTATTGACGGAGGAAGGGGCCGGTAGAATAGGAGAAAATAGGGACATATTGATGCACACACATCCATCCATACACCACATACACAGTCACTGGTGCATGCACACACGTGTACTCAGAGTCCATTATACACACAAACACACACATGCATATATTTTATTCATTCGGCCGCATTTACATTTTTCTGCTCGTGACACCCTCACCATGCACTTAAATACTCACACAAATGCAAACACGCACACACGATCATGCACGGGTCGGCTTGTATGTACCGAGACTGCAGCCCCCTCCCCCCCAACGTTGAACCAGGTGTCTCTCCTCATTCCCGACGTTTCCAAAATAGTTCTCGGATTGTTTGGATTCAGCGGTTCCTTTCGCCGCACCTGCACAGTGCAGTCTGAACTCCGCTTTCAGGAAATAAATGTTATCAGGAGGCATTGTTTCTGTATGTGGGAGGCTTTTCTATATTTGTAGACTGTCTCATCTCCTGCTCTGTAGTCACAGGTGTAAAAATATATATAGAGATATATATAAATGTCTTAGTCACCTTCTGGAAATCCATTACTCATTCATTTGTGCTCAAAACTGTATTAGGTAGTTAAAAGCGACAGTCTGTCGCCGGTTCGGGCACCTTGGTGGACCGTGGGACCCGGAAAATTGGAGTTAAATTTATATCCTTGGATGTTCTGTTATTCGGAGAGACAAGGAAGAGGAAAAGAAAAGAGATTTTGTGGTATTAAGTAAAAAGTACACCATGTCCGATGCTGACAAATCCATCTCCAGGTCTCGGAGGACGCACAAATACAAACAGGAAGTGGTATGATGCTTAAAATATACTGGAGTGTGAAGGGAAAAAAAAAGATGACTGGAGCATGTGACAAATGTCTAGAAAATAAAGGGAGATTACAAAAAATGTATTCAAAGGGAGGCACAGAGCTGCAGATTTACTGTTTGGTAATTGTCAGTGGATGATTCTATAAACTCTCCACAGTTCAGGCAGAGATAACGGGTGCTCAACAGTCTATTACGGTTTATTGAAGTGGTTATTTCATATCTATAAAGACTCTCCTCCTCCTCCTCCTCTGCCGGTCCCTCATCCATCTGAACCTAGTGGAGCCATGCAACACTTCACTGTAACAACACTGAGGGAAAGAACGTCTGCTTCAAATCACCTGTAGCTGGATATAAAGGCCAAACCATGTACGAACCTGGTTCAGCGGGTAACGTGCCACATTTTGCCTCACCAAGGTATACAAGGAAATATGTGAATGCGTGAAGGTGCGGCACCAGCAGGTAGAAAAGCAGCAGCTGAATTTTGATTAGCATAACCTGACAGAGGAGATACCGTTATCAAGAAGGTGGCCCTGAATTCCCTAAATGTTTTGGTGAGTGGTTAGAGAAGCAACTTAAGACCGAGGGGTCACAGGTTCGCATCCCCCCTCGTGTCCTTGGTTGTCGTTCCTTGGGCAAGCACCTATCCCCCAATTTGCTGCACAGCTGGCAGCCCACTGCTCCGAGTGTACACACACATGTGGGATCAATACAGTATATAATTCATTTTCATTCAGGTACCAGAGTTTGGTTCCGGTGTGCGGCCATTTTACTTTTACACTTTTGTTTTCGATAATTGTTTACTTTGGTTTTGTGTCGCTGTTTTCTGTCGCTCTAAGTTGCTGCTCCTTGGTTTGATGTGGGAAACAAAACTATTCTGTTACATTTAGGAGAAGATAATTGTTTCGGTGGGCGGCACAGTGGCGTGGTGGTTAGCACTGATGCATCACAGCAAGACGGTTCTGGGTTCGGATCCAGGTGGACTGTCTACATGGGTTCTCTCTGGGTACTCCGGTTTCTTCCCACTGTCCAAAGACATGCTTGTTAGGTTTATTGGTGATTCTAAGATGAATTAATGATTGACTTAATAGTTTCTGTTAATTGCACCCTTTCACAGGATTTAACAAAACAAAGAAAAATGCAAAATTTATGAGGTCTTTAAGGTAGTAGCTCCTGCCCTAAGAATAGCAGATGAGTCCCTCTTAAGGTTGCTTCCTGTTAAAAGGGAGTTTTTCAGGCTCGGGATTTTGTAAAGTGCCTTGAGACTATTTGTATTGTTACTGGAAAAACAGTTGTGACTCATCAGAGAATGGACATGGGCCTTCTGAGGGTGTCCTGTGGTGTCTGGGAACAGAATGTTGTTAGTGGGGGGGCCTTTTAGGGGAGGGCCTTTTCAGTTTGGGATCTAGTGAATTTGGAGGCCAGGTCAACACCTTGTGCTGTTCTTCATGTTTTTTTTAGTTGTTCCTAAAGCGTTTTTGTGTGTGTTCCTGTGTCAGGCTGCATCCTGCTGGGGATGGCTGCTGCCATCAAGGAGTGTCATTGCTATGGGGTGGGGGTGCCTGGTCTGGTCTAGGTGGGTGCTACATGTCTAAGTAACATCCACATGAATGCCAGGTCCAAACGTTTTGGTTAACCTGATATGTGGAACTACGTCATCTGATGTGATAGTACGCTGAGTATCTATAGGTTTTTTGTTTGTTTTGTCAATTATCTGCAATTTTGTACAACTAGCAATTAGTTGACGGCAAATGGAAATCCCATAGATCTGCGTCAACAGCCGTGTACTTACTATGCTAATGGAAATGTATAGAATTGGGAAGAACCGATGGATTTCTCTTTCAGGGAGTAAAATGAGGGGCCATCCTCCCCTCCACCCCCCCTCCAGTCTGCTACTAATAGTTATTTTGCCAAAGTAATGAATGGTGGTGTCGGGAAATGATCACCTTAATGATTGTAATTATTGTAATTGAGCTGCGATAGAGCATTATTCGAGGTTTCTCGTAGATAAAGGGAACGTTGGTGTGGTGTGTGTGTGTGTGTGTGTGTGTGTGTGCTTGAGATGTGAGGGGTATGTAGGGGTGGGTGAGGACAGCGGGACAGAAGTAGCGGGCGAGAACATTACAAATTTAAAGGACTCTCTGCAGCTCCTCTTCCTCTCGCTTCATCTCTTCCCAACTTAGCCGCCCGCCCCCCCACTCCCTCTTCTTCCTTCTCTTTTCTCGTCCTCCTCTTACTCCCCTCACGGCTCTCCTCTGTTTTGCTCTCCTCACTCCCCTCCTCTACCTCCTCCTCCTCTTCCTCCCCCCTTCCATTTTACTCTCTGGCTACTGTCGACTGCAGTGTGGAGAGCAGATCGGAGCGGTGAGAGACAAAAAGAGAGAGAGCGGAGGGGAAAGGTATATGAAGAGAGAAAGCGAGGGGGCAATGAAGGAGTGGTGACAGGCTCGGTGTGCGTTTGATCCGAGCTGGTTTCCTCCTCCCTGCAGCCCTGGGCGCCTCTGCCCAGAAACAGGGCCAAGCGCAGGCATCTGTATGTGTAGATGTGTGTGAATCTACACTACAGGGTAGTGTGGGCAAGTATGTATGTGTGTGTGTGGGTGTGATGGTTGTGCTTGTTTGTTCTTGGCATTTAGTGTGTGTGTGTTCCTCTTCAGTGTAATGTATGCATTCCTGTTTGTGAGTTTGGCGGGTGTAGTGTACATCAAAGGCTAATTTGAAGCTTGGTTTTGTTTGCCGTACGCTCTTCAGCTGCTTAAGGCAATTCTGTCCATTATCCATCGTTGTTTGCTGTGTCGAAGTAGCGGAGTATCTGTCTATCTAGATACCTGCAGTGTTGCATATGTCACTATGTACATGCACTAGTTTGTCCTATACAGTATGTGTTGCGTTCAAGTACCATGGATAATTTTGTGTATGCAATAAATTCTGTATTAGATAAAGGTCTCTCTCCTACTGGGTATCCAATCACTGAACATGTAGGATTCATTTTACCTGCATATCATCCATGTTTTTCCATGCAATCTCTTATTGGCAGGACATGTGTGTGAATCCATCTACTGTCCAAGCTGATATGTTGTGTTATAGAAGGAAACCTAGTTTAAAATGCCTTTTTATCTTGGTGCTAGTTAAAACAAAAAGTTTGACAGTTAGGACCCTGAGACACCAAGACACTCTACTGTAAGTGTTTGTGGCGCTAGTGTATATGGTGGCACTGGTTGGATCCAACAAGTTGAATTGGCTGCCGAATGAAACGGTGAGAGGGATCTCTGATCGGAAACCATAGACCATACACAAAAAAATGGACGACCCATCTCCACGTCCTCCCATTGGCCAAACTGACGCTAGTAACCATGGGATACGCGCTGTGCCATCTTGCGAATTTGGAGCCAGAGTCCAAGCAGCACTGTCCAACACTGGCCTTACGGGACCACTTTACTGAGCGGTTGTCAGTGGCAACTGTCAGTCATCGTGATGTCACATGATGCTTCTATAGCGTCAAATAACAAACTAAAACTTCTCAGACACTGTAGCATTATATTAACTACCTAAAATGACAGAAACCATCCAAATATATATATATATATATATATATATATTTGACGTGTACTTTTTAGTTCGTGTTTTAGTTCGCCCCAAGTCCCATCCACTAACATGGAGGGGGTGGAGCTTATGACCTATACTGCAGCCAAACACCAGGGGGAGCTCTACTTGCTCTGGCTTCACTTTTAAAGTAGCATCTTCATCTTATCTGAACATTTCTTTCATAAATATTTTATCTAGAATTAATTTGTATCTCTTCCTAGCTTCCTAGCCTCCGAGCAAATCGTATCTCTTCTTGTTTCCCGTTTTGAATGACAAATAAAGACTACTGCCACCTGCTGGTATGTAGAGTCATTGACAGCATGTGCCAGATGGCCGTTGTCTGCAGTGTTTGCGATGTGTTCAAGCGCAACGCCTTGGTCCAAACGCAGACAACACGAGGCACTTTTTGTGAAGTGTGAAAATCGTCTTAACATCAATTTGTCCAAATACGTATATTGTACTATGATGGTCGGTAACATGTCTGTAAAGCTAGCAGACTCAGTGAAGCACAAGTATTGTGCATGCTAACTGGTCCAGTGTCTCTGTGTCTCAAAGACTAACGTTATGTTTTATGTAGCGTGTTTGTAGTGTGTTTAACAGGTCATGGACATTCATGGACCTTGTGGACTTTGGGGTTATTTTTATTAAAACCGACAACCCCCAACCAAAGAAATTAGCCTACCCTTCAACATTGTTTTATCTTAAACCCCCAAATTTTGTCAAGACGTAAGACTCTCAATTCTTAATTGATATTTATTAAAAGGATATTAGCTCTGCAATTAAAGTCCATAAATATATCTTCCATCGTCACTTCAAAAGAGGTTTAATAATCATAGTTAAAAAGCAAAATTTCTCTTAAGGTTGATAAGAATCTGACACCGAACTCATCGCTCAGATCGCATCAAGTGATCTCATAGCTAAAGGTAGCTCATCAAATCGGGGTGAAACTAATTTTGTGAGATCTTGCAGAGAAACATCAGCGGTGGAGGCTTGGATATCATCTCCCTGCAGTTTTTCAGGTAACAGTAATATATCTTACTGCAGAAGAAGTGAGGGGAAAAGCTCTCCGTCCGTCATCCGTAGTTTTTCTCTTTAAGTGCGAGCAGGGGTTTGGTCAGCGTTGTGCAAACTGAACAGAATACCGGGCCAGAGCGGGACGCTGCTGCAGCATCAGCAGCTTGCCAATCAGCCCGACAGCCGGTCTGCCACGTTAGTGTGTCACTTGGCCAAGCCAGGGGATTGGTTCTGTCATTTGGAGAGGGTGGGCCCTGGGGTCAGCAAGGCTGTCAATCTAAGGGGCCCCCGAGGCAGAGATGCTGAGGAGGATGAGTGGATAACAGAGTGGAAGGGAGTCGCACGGTGACAGGGGAGACGGAGGGGATGGATGAGTGACGTGACACTTTAATTAGGTAAAGGGTAGCGAGGGCTTTCAGGGAGGGTTTTATGGTGTGTGTGAATGGGTTAGACCAATATAACACTGTGCCCATATAGGGGTTAGAGGTAGGGGAGGGGGTTGATTTTGGCTTTTAGTTGGTGTGTTCTCTCCACAACTGGCCACAACAGTAAAACTCGAAGTTGAGTTATACATATATATATATATATATATATTTTTTTTTTTATAGACCTTAATTATTCACGGCATCACTCCACTGTGCATTTGGGAGCTGAAACAATTAGTTGATTAGCGTAGGTCAGTGCTTCGTGACGTCTGAACAAAGTCCATTTGCTGATGAGCACTGACTGAATCTTCTGGAAAAATCTTAATACTGTGATCGGACATTGATCTAAAATAAAAAAAAAAATGCTTCAAAAAGACTTTTCTATTCAGTTTAGAACATTTATTTTATATTTATTTGTTGTTCTTTAGGTCGATTTTAATGCATGTTCACATATTTACGGTCCCAAATTGTCGCACGATCCAAAATAAAAAAATTTCATATTCACGCACCCACTCTTAAATATTCATTTGTCATTCAAGTATTTGGAATAGGTGACAATTTATGCATGAATCCATCAAAAGCATTTTATTTTTACGACTCACAGCCTCCATGCATTCAAATACATGCAGGCTGTAAGGTTAGTCTGCTATAGTCTGATGTAGTCTGTAAGGTTTCCATGTGTAAGGTTTCTTACGCATCTTTTTAAATAATAATAAAAAAAAAGAAATAAAAACAATAAACCTGGTTTTGGTGAACAATCACCATTTACTACGATGGAGTCGTAAAAAATCACTAATAAACACAAATGTACTATTATTGAATTTTAGAAAATACCAACCAACCACCTGCCGTCCAAGATAGCGCCTATCAGCGACTTTTATCAAAACCAGGCATCTCACATCCCCTTTTACTGTGTCGATCTGTCTGATCGAAGATGGGAGGGAACCTTAAACGAAAGGGAGGAGAAAACTGGGGAGGTGTGTTCAACATTAACAGCTGCCTGTTCGCCACTCCCCCCTGATGCAAGCTAATGACCTCTGGGGTCGTACGGGAGGGGAAGGAGAGGTCAAAGAAACGCCCGCCCGACTTTTGTCTTTCCTTCCTTTCTTCCTTCTATGTATCCTCTCAGAGTTTGTCGGTTTTATAACCTAAATACCACCCACTGTAAGAGAAACCGTCTGCTACTGTGTTCCCTGTAAAGAAATTCAGTTACTCTAATTGAACTGGATTGTCAGCGTCTGCACACAGTCGCTTATCTCAGTCTATCAGCAGGTCTGCTACATTAGCAGAGGTCTCGGCATCAATACCTGCCTCACATCTAGGGGTCAAAGGTCGTCTGCTTGAATCAGCGGACGAGACGTCAATGTCATTAAGTCTCCCGGGGAGCCATCCAATCACAGAGCTGCAGAGTGGGTCGAGGAGGCATTAAAATACCACCTGGGGTATTCCTTTATATTTCCCAGTTCACTACAGGATTCTCAAAATCATTTGACTGCTTATTTCACTCAACTCAGACCAGTTTTACGCCGATCAGGCATAACATTATGACCAGTAGAAGTGAATTGACCACCTTGTGACAATTCACTGCTCTGCTGGGAAACTTTTGGACCTGGCATTCATTGGTGTGGATGTTACTTAGACATGTAGCACCCACCTGGACCAGACCAGGCACCCCCACCCCATAGCAATGACACTCCTTGATGGCAGCAGCCATCCCCAGCACAGTGCAGCCACAAACACACATAAACGGTTTAGGAACAACTTAAGAATGCCCTTTAAATGTTCTTGGTTTGGATTCTGGTATTTTAATTTGTTCTCCGGTGGCTCATTCATGCAACCAAACACTTTTATTCCTCCTCATCACTCGATCTCAACAGTAACAGTGATGGTTTGCAATCAAGACCTGGAAGATTTGGATTGTTACCATGGCAACGTTACAGTATTCCTAGAGGACGGTCGGCTATTTTAGATCTTCTACACAACACATTTGCATATCAGTGCAATTTAAGCATATATGAACAATAATTGAGGATAAATAAATAATAAAAAATAAAACATCTATAATTCATTATACAGAGTGGAAGAGTTGGAAAAAATATTACATCAAAGCAATTCCAATGATTCTGATAGGCTAAACCTTGGTCACATCTTTACATACTTTATATTTTAGCATACCAGAATGCATCCATTGATATTATTGTAATCTTAATTTTGAGTTGTGCAGCCATTACAGAGACATAGGGGCCTTGTCCTCTCATACTATGATTATTTTTAGAAGTTGGCATCAAGAACTGGATGCGAACCATCCCATACTTTGGCCACATACGTAGAAATGTATGTAGAAAATACCAGGAGAATATGTCGGGGGAGAAAAAACACAGAGAGGTGAGGACATAATTATAATTACAGCCTTTAATCCTCTGGACACACACACATTCATATACCCACACTGGGCGAGGTTTTAATTAACTATTTGGCGACAGGGGATTCTGGTATTGGCCTAATTATCTGAACCACACATCCCCTGCACTCGTCTCCTCCTCTGAATGCTTTACAGAGGGGTAGACAGGTATTCCTCAGTTTGAGCTCACCTGTTTTGTTTTTTTTTGTGCCATGGAGATCAGTATGCTCTGAAATCCCTTGAAAGCTGAAGTTAAAAATCATCGGGGGGACAGCGAGCGGGGCTGGAGTTGGGCTTCTTTCTTTTTCTGCTGCAGACTTTATCCACAGTGTAATACGGATTTAGCGTTAAAGGAGGACAAGGAGGCAGAGTAACCCGGCTGTCGTCTCCTTATTAAAGCTTTTTAAGGCTCCCCGACTTCATCTGCATCACAATTCAGCTCGGCTTTTAACGCGGTAATATTCTAAGAATCATTTTGCAGAGAGGATTTACATTATTAACAGAGTATAAAACAGAGTAGAACACTATGAAAACCCCAGATAATGTAAACAGACATATAAACAGTTATAGCATTTAAAATGTTTACTGCATGATACTGACAAGAGCAAAATGATTCTGCAAAGAATGATAAAAAATTATTATAAAGTAAAAAAAGTAAAATGTTGTGGCTCTTTTGTGTTATTAATGCCTGGTGTGTTTTACGTCAGTCACGTCTACTTTGATATATTGAAGTAGCATTTTCAAATTAGCATAAAACATATGAATATGTATGGATGGAGTCATACCCAGAACTAAACTAAAACAAGATCAAATGGACTGTCCTTCAGAACTGAAGACTTGTATGAGTCTTAACGTCCTAACCCTAGGGCCAGGGTTAGGACCTAGGGTTAGGGTTACTGTTAGAGTAAAAAGTCCGTCTGCTTTGTTTCAAATATACTATGACCATGATGACTGAGAATCTTCACTGACAATCAAGTCATACCCAGATGAACACGTTTCATCTTTGGTCTTATAGGCTACTTTATAGTACGATAGTTCCATATGTTTCCATGGGGTTGTTCTTGTCCATAGTCACAATATACTGTATATGCTGGTCAGTTTAGAGAAGCAGACAAGAGTAATGGCACGGATACCTAGTTTAATGAACCGTTGTGGACTGGGACGGCAACAAAGCAACTTAAAACATGGTCCACCTACAAAAAATAATCTGATCACTTCAATGGTACGCCTTATTTATTATAGTATTTTAAGGTAACAAAAAAAAAAAAAAAAAAAAAAAAAAAAATTGGCAGCGTCATATACATACATATAATTATATACTCACACATACAGTACATATATCTAAAATATATCACGTGCAAGAGACGAAACAGGTAAAACTGGAGCATTAAAAATGAGAAAATGAAATGAATGACTAAAAATAATAGTCCCTTGTCTTCATACAACATTTTCGGAAGCCAGTATATCTACGAAAAACTATAGTTTGTTAATTCTGTCGAGTGCTGTCACTACAACCTAAGTTTATATAAACATCCGACTTCAACTGTTTTATGATATTAATCATGAAATTTGGCTTCTTCTACCTTGACCAGCATTTTATTTTACACATTATACTTATTCTTGACCTTAAAAGAACGGTTCCAAGTGCAGTTTGAGTGGCGTTTCTTCTCTGGCTCGAATAAAATCCAGATTGGTTTCCTAAACCATGAAGCATATCCTGATTGTGTGAACATGTCTGGCAACTGTGACCAAATATCTGTTGTTTAAATATCACATTTGACCGAGATTGTGCTCAAATGTGTCTTTGTACTTGCGTGCATGCATATGCATGTGCACATTTGTGTGTGTGTGTGTGTGTGTTTAACGGTGGCAGCGTCAGTCAGGTGGATGCAGTCTGTTTCTAAATCAAATCTCTGTGATTCACTGGGTTGATGAGTCACCACAGCAGCACGAGCACAACCAGCCTTGTCTTCCAGTACAACCCCCCCGCCATCCCCAGCACACACACACACATACACACTCATACAGTATGTAGTACCTTGTGGCTATGGCTCCCTGCATTTGCTTTTAACTGTACATGAACTTTTACAATGTGTACCGTACACATGCTTATGTATATAGCTGAGCGATAGTGTGTCTGTGTGTGTGTGTGTGTGTGCTAAATAATGGGATAATGCTCCGTTCTGCAGATGCAATTTGGTGACTAATGTAGAAGCTGCTGATGTCGTATGTTTGCTTCTCCTCACTGCTGAACTCCTCATTTCCTCGACATTCATCATTATCTATACTCCAGCTTGACGTTGCAGCCTGCTATGATACGCAGGATGTAAGCTATCTGTATATATATAACGTGACGTGCTGCATTTATTTAAGTAACTGCGATTAAGGTTAGAAAGTGTATGGAAGTAAAGGACGGGAAGGAAGTGGGGCGGACGTGTGGTTCAAGTGAGCAGCATGCACAAAAGTGACTGAGAAGGTGTGAAATTAGTAACCGTAGTAGTCGTACCACCAAGATGCATCCACGTTTTATAAAGTACCTCTGCCTCAGACGGCTGGATCGCATCGATCAGAGTATCAGACACACATGGCTCCTCCAGTAAGCTGTACTTTACACATGAGGCTTTACTGAATGCCAAGAAAAAAAGTGCTTAACTCCTAGGTAAGATTGTTCTGGAGATAAAACACTTCAGAAGAATCCCATTCTCAACTATTTACAGCATTTTTTTTGAGAATTCAATTATCAATCTAATTCTAAAAGAAGGTTTATTCGTACCATTTCATTTATATTGAACCAAATAAATGCACGGTGTTGAGATGTAGGTTTGTGAAGGTTCTCAGTCATCCAGGTCATGGTGGATCCAAAAACGTTAAAGAAAGGCAACTGGACTTGTAGAGTTTCTTCTCTCTTCCTCTGTCCCCAAGAAGTATCACCCCCATTCACACCTTGAGACTGGAGCCTCTGACTGATAATGACTTGTTAGACTACCATTTGTTAGGACAGGTATCTAGCCGTTAACAGACTCTAGTCAAGCAAGTTTCAGATGGGCTACACCTACAGATGTTCCTATTTAAACCTCAACTCCTCCACCAGTCCTTTTAAACTGAAGAAGTTACTCAGTTGAAACGCCTTCAAGAAACTTTACAAATCCAGTTTCCTTTCTTTAACATCTTTAAATACTGAGCTGTAGTCCTTTTGGAATTCTGGGCCTGTACCCGATCCCAGTAGTGCATGTAAAAGTAGTGCAAGCAAATATACTTGAGAAATGTAAAACACACCTCTGGACATGCTTACACGTAGTATATGGGGAGTGAAATGTGAGCTGTCCTGTCAGACATGTGGGACGGACAACTGAAAAAAACTTTCAACTGAAATGCTTTATATGTTGACATCCTGTTGGGCTATTGATTACAAATTCCATTTGTATTGCTGCCAACTCCTGTCTAAAGTGATACAATAGACATTTCAGTTTAATTTGCTGCACAGGGACATTTTAACAACCTTCTCCCCAAAAAGTGTGTTGACATTGGATGATTCTGGAAAGACTGAATTCTATAGCACAGAATTTAACTCCTGGTGAATAACAAGTCCTACATTCTCTGTGCAAGATACTGTTTTTTAAAAAAAAAAAGGATGATTACATTTAAGCTATAAAAACTTGTCATAAAGACAAAAAAAGACAAAGAAAGAACATTGTAGATGAGACACAATAAAATTGTCTGTGTCTAAGCAAAATGAGCCCATCCACCAGCAGACCCTTTTTACGCCTTTATTATTTGAACTGCGTTGGCATTAGATGGAAGCCTTCAACTGGATTCTCATGAATCTGGGTCGTGTTTGCACAGAGACCGTGACTTTTCTTAAATTAGACCTTGAAGAAAGTCGGTTTGTGGAGACTGACATAGGAAAAGAAAAGTGTCAGTAGAGATGATCACCTTTTAGGGGAACGTAGTGTAACTAGTGGACGTTGGTGGTGCTCATCTCTTCATAGTCCTCTTAGTGTGCATCATTTTCTATATGGTTCATTACCCAGTGAATCACATTATTATTGTTCTCTAAAAAAGACAAATAAGACACATGCTTTTTTTAGAAATCAAATGGCAGACCAATGTGATACAATACTCTTATGTGTTATATGCGTTTCTTCGTGTGAGAAAACAGTCAAAGGTATAGTTATTCAGTGGCAACTGTGGTAGTTGTCCTGTACAGCATGTACTGTGCATTTACTGAACTGTGCACTGCTGTTTAGCAAGTGACAGTGGAAAAGAGGTCTGCTTAAAGATTTGGGGCAAAGGTGAACGTGTGTGAAAACAGACCCGTCGGTCATCGACTCTCCTGACAGTTTTATGGCTGCTGAGCTAGCAGGACGCTGTGGGATGTTAGTTAGCCCACCTCTTCACACATCAGACCTGTGCATGCGCATGTGTGTGTGGGGGTGTGTTCATGGGTACTTTATGTCCCTCATTCGTCCAACTGCAGCTCCATTGACATCCCATTGGACCTCATTGACTTTGACCCTGTCTGGTCAACTGGTAGGCCTGAACATATTCCTATTGCTTCTTGTGTGTGTGTGTGCGCGCCATTTGGCCAAGAATTGACGTGTATTTTGAATCTTACCTAGGTCATAAAGGGAGCTATAGCTAAAGGGATGTGTACCCCTTAAGTTTGTGCTTAAGGATTTCTTTCAGTCACCCCCCAAAAACATTGGCAGACGTCATGTTGGTGTCATGTCCCACAGCCAAGAGTGCAATAAAGCCAGAATACACTACACTTAAATGCCATATATTAACGCACAATTGCAATGTCAGCATCATGTCTCATTGCACTTTTTATACCATTGTAGTTCCTCCTGTAGTGCTCAGCAACAACATTCTTTTTTTCAGGAAATCAATTACATTTAACGTCTGATATGCACTCTCAGCAGTTGCAGCCACAAAGGCTGAGCAAAGCTATAATGTACCGCCATGTTAGGTACAAATGTTTGCCAACTTAACATAGGAGCAGCGGATATAAATACCTGCTGCATCCGTGTAATGGTTTGTAAAATCCGAATGCCGCTGAACATAAATGGTTTAACCCAATCCATAACATGGAAGCAATGTTTTCTGCTTTCACCTTCACAAAAGTCACTGGAAACTTGCAAATGGGACACATCAAAATATAACCATGAGTTCAATTGCCATATATAACTGTTATATATAATGTCCCAATCAAGTTTTATTTGCTCCCAGATCCTATCCCAACCTTTTAATATTGAATATCGTCCAGGCCATGTCCTAGTTTGATCTTAAACGAAATTTAAACTTCTGGTAGAACTATGGCTGACATGTACAGTAGTGTCAAGAGGGTAGCTTGTACCTTGGCTCCAGAATTAGACGGCGAAAACCTGTGTACTCTACCACAGAAATGAGGTGTGACTGACACTGCAATCTTCTCTGTAACATTTTTCGCATTGGTCATGGTGAATGACCACTTTGCACAGTTTACAAATTGCTGTCTGACTGAGTTCATTTTCACATGATTTTGTTTCCTCTTTGTCTTCTTCTTGGATTCTTGGCAGCTTTGACGTTAGCCAACCAACCAAATTTTGTCTCTACAGGGACGTGGTTTTGGTTTGTGGCAGGCCTAAAACAAACAACTACAAAAGACTGGAGTCGGCTGAAACCTGATCCAATTTGATCACTTTAAAAATGCCTGGATATTGTTATGCAATTTATCATGGGACAGTAGCTTTTGCTCATAACCGTGGTATATCTGGCAAATTTACCAAGCAAAAACTGTGCCAGCAAAATGCCAGATTCTCTTCCAGGAAACTATACTTCTTCACACTTTGCAATGAAAGTGATGCCTTCAGACCAAGAACAAGAGCGCTAATGGCAACAAACGGCACTTAATGCAGATTTGCAAAGCCTGTAATGTTCGTACCACTCCAGAGTTTGTTTAGAATCAAACCAGAACCAACTCCTTCTTTACTGTTTCCGCTCTTAACCCAACAAACCAAGCCAAGCGGACTCCTCGTTAGTATAGTGGACAGTATCTCCGCCGGTCACGCGGAAGACCGGGGTTCGATTCCCCGACGGGGAGAAGTATTTCTTTTGGGGGAGCTGTGGAGTAGTGGTTAGAGGGGCAGCTTCACCTCCCCCCGTGTCCATGGCTGTGGTGCAAGCGCCTAACCCCCAACTTGCTTCCCAGGCACGGTCTGCTCAGAGGCTGAACGAATACTTGGGTCAAACAGCAGAAGCATAATTTCCTCTTGGGAATCAATACAGTATAAATTCTTCTTAGTATTATTACTAGATATGGACAACATCTCGCCACTTAATTGCATTGGCCAAACTGACGCTATTTTCCTGGGGATATGGGCGACGCCATCTTGTGAATTTTGTCATCGTCTGCACAGTACGGTCTGAGAGTGGAGCCATGTTATTGATGACCCCCCCACACTTCCCCCAGACTCACTCGTGTTTCCTGTTACAAGGAAATGTTGGACTATACACTGTACTTACTTTTAAACATTTCTTTTTACAACTCTCACAGTCCTTCGAGACCGTGGTATGGCAACTGGTAGTCACCATTATGTCACATCCTGTTTCTCTAGCATCAAATAGCTCACTAAAACTTATTTGAACATGCATCAGCATTATATTAACTACCTAAAATGACATAAACCATCCTTGAAAAAATATATATATATTTGACATGTATTTTAGTGTTTTAGTTCGGCCCAAGTCCCATCCACTAACATGGAGGGGGTGGAGCTTATGTCCTATACTGCATCCAGACACCAGGGGGAGCTCTACTTGCTTTGGCTTCACTTTCGAGGTGCTGTTCCACTGTCCATCTTTGTACTGTCTACAGTTCAGGCGTGAAATGCTTCTAAGACTAGATGCCAACATAGCCTTGTGCAAAATGAACAATCATTTCTATGGAAAGTTTATAAAGAGGAATTGTTGCAGCCAGGACTAGGAAGTGAAATATGCATATGTACGTTACCTGACCAGCTGTTGGATAAGATCAGCATTGGTGCTAATGTTGATTCATCGTTTTTAAGGAGTGTATCATCACCAGAACACCTTAAGGCCAGACGTGTTCTGCCTTAAGGTTTCTTTTTTGCTGCTGAACTATCCACCGGTGCCATTTAGATGGTCAACTTGGTATTTGCATGCAGGAACCAAGAGTTGAGCTGGTGGCATGCTCATCGCTCGCTCTCTCGCTCTCTCTCTCTCTGTCTCTGTCACACACACACACACACACACATACATATATGCACACATACTGCAGATGCTTCAGCAGAACTAAAATGGAGATGGTACATGTGTGTGTGTGTGTGTGTGTGTGTGTGTGTGTGTGTGTTTCTCCTTGTCTGCTGACAGTAACCTACTTTTATGGAGCCCACTCACTCAGAATGATAAAAATACTGCAATTCTCCCTCCGTCTCCCTCCTCTTGCTCCTTCCCTCAGCCTATCTTTGCCTCCATCTCCTTTTTTCCTCCCCTCTCTCTCCCCTCCTCTACTGCATCGCTCTCTGCTCCTCTTCCATCTTTACATTTACATTTTCCCTCTCTGCATCTCCTCTCATCCTCCCATTTTACCTCCATCTTAATCGTCCCTCTTCACTTCCTCTGCTAGATCCTGTTCTTTCCATTTCTTCTTACCTCTGTTTATCCTTCACCTTTCAACTCCCCGCCATTCAAGCCTCCTCTGTTCTGCCCCCCCTTTCTTATTTTGCCCTTTCTCTATTCTATGCGTAATTCTTCGTCCAGCTTTTCTTTCCCTGTTCCCCTATTTCCTCACTTCTACTTATGTTCTCTTTTATATTTATTTGCACTCAGTTCTTTTCATCCTGGTGAGGAGATGCTGATGCTGCAGTCGCCTGCCTGGCTCAGTTAAGGTTGCCTGCTGGCAGGAGTCAGAGAGAAGGAAAGAGGAAACGAGATGGAAAGAGGGCAGAAAATAGCAAACCGTCTTCCGGCGCTAGTGGTCCTCACTGTATGAGAGAACAAAGCTACAAAATACTTTTAGCCTCCTTTAAACCCTAATTGGGCCGTGCATGATCCTCTTTCTGGTCATAATGTTATGCTAGGTTGGTGTATATCGCTTTGGAAGGGTACTTTTTACTCTGTCTTGTTTTGGTCGTTACCTTAGTGCGATTACTGTGTTCACTCTTGACCAAACTAACCAAGCCAAGCAGTCTCCTCATTAGTATAGTGGACAGTATCTCCGCCTGTTATGGGAAGACCGGGGTTCGATTCCCCGACGGGGAGGAGTGATTCTTTTGGGGGAGTAGTGGTTAGAGGTGCGGCTTGGTACCGGACGGTCCCAGCTTCGCCACCCCCGTCTCCATGGCTGTGGTGTCTTGACTTACTTACTTAATCCTCTTTGTTCCTGGTGGAACATAAGGCTGCAAATATCTGCTTCCATCTTGTCCTATCCTGTGCAGCATGCTGTGCTTCACCCCAACATGGTCCGCACATTCCATGCTCCCAGGCGGATCTTTGTTTTGGGCCCGAGCAGACTCGCGCCCAACCCCCAACCTGGAGGGCCAGGTGCTGCTTTTCGTTCGGCCTCTACTCTAGAAACCTACCCGGCATGGTTGAACCTGCTGAGGGTATGAACCCCCTCCAATGTAGCCTTCAGAGTCACAGAGGCGTGCAAGCCTCCCCACCACGACAAGGTAGCAGCACAGGGGGAAGTGTATTGTCTTGAGCAAGCACCTAACCCCCAACTTGTACTCTTTCCTCGTCTGTCCAAAATCGCCATGAGTCACCACGTGACGTTACATTTTCAAGGGAACAAAAGTGAGCGCCGCGTAATGCAAGCAAAAACATCAGCAGGCTAGTGACACTAAAGCTTAATTTATCGCTGTGCGTCGCTTTGACAGCGTAGGTACAGTGTAGCGTTGTATCCCAAGGTGGAACTACGCTACAACCTGACGTGCACCTCCTTAGAAATGTAAGTTCGTGTTGCGTCGCCGCAATGCGAACTTACATTTCACTTGTTTACGTGAGTCAGCGGACTGACAAGGACAGAAAGTTCTTACCGTATTTACAACATAGCCTCATATGCCGTAGGCTCTGGGTACCAGGAGCATAAACCAAGCTGTAGTGCGCCCTGGGTATTGCAGTTCAAGTGACATTATGAATCAACAGGGGAGGGTGTGGACTGCTTCCGAAAACTCCCAGCACGCCCAGATACAAGAGGAAAACTCCTGCTACCGAGAGGGTAGCGTTGAGAAGTACCGGCTCACTTAAAGCATTGAGTAAAACTGATTCCAGATGACTGTGTACTCCTCAGGATTAAGATCAAATGTCAGTGAGTGCCGCTAGGGACAGTATTCACAATGAAGAATTGAAAAGCTCTTAGGAAAACAAGTGAAACCTATTCCAAATATTTCACACATACTAGAGGGCAAGAAGATTTCAGTTAAACATGATGGTTTCGGTAAAGTGTATGAATGGTTTCCATGTAGCGTGTGAGCGAGTTTGGTTTCATGCGAACGTGAGCGTACGTTCTGAACAATGTCCCTAATGGCCCCTCGTACGTGTGCTCATACATACAAACTGCTACTCCCCAGAGCTGAGACTCTTTCCTTGAGTTTCATCATGGGAGATGCTGCAAGTGCTATTGCATACTTGTGTTTGTTTGTTGCGTGCGGTCTCTGTGAATGTTTTTCTTTGTGCAGTTACGCGTGCAGGACTTTTTTAATCTGTGCGCATCTTACGTAGGAAACCAGTAGGAAAGGACCCGAGTGATGGGCAGCTCTGTGTAGAATCTGTACAGTTTTACATCGGTAGCGTGAAAAGTGGCACGGCAGATATTCCGCCAACAAAAACAAGCTTCATCCAGAAATCAAAAAGAGCCGGGGTCAGGGGAAAGGAAAAAAAAAAAAAAAGAGGAAGAGAGACGCACCCTTTTATCTTTCACATGTCTATATATAGCTGTTCACGGAGGAGAAGAGTGGAGCAAGATGGGGAGGGAGGGACGGGAAGTGGAGGTAGAGGAGGAAGGCAAGATGGCTGAACTAGAAACAGAGTATAGAGGGAAGATGTGGATTTTTTTGTGTGTGTGTGTGTGTGTGTGTGCATGGTAAACCTGCTCAAAATAAGAAGATAGAAGGAGAAGATGAAACTCTCTGAGCAAAGTTGCAGAGTATGGCGTGAAAACACCAAAGTGAAACGAAACTAAACTGAACACAGCGTCGGCTCAGGTCGAATATGTTTGGTCCGGAAAGTTTGACCATCTGCTTCCACAACTTCCTCCTTCTATGGCATTTTATATGTTGATTTATTTAGTGTTTATGATCTTATATGCTTATAGGGGAGTATTAGCAGAAGGATGCACATCAGATTCTCAGAGTCTCCAGAGTCTTTACCATTAAATCAGAGCCAAGAAACTTTCCTGATGACAAATCAAAGGACTCGTTGACATCCAGTGCTCTCCAGGACTTGGGAAGCATGTTGGGTCAAATGCGCCCGTCGTTACTCGGCTCTCTGGGAGAAGACCAGGCTGCTTTTTCTGCCTTTTCCCAACAACAAATCTTGTTGAGTGCTCCCGCCATGTACAGTCTAAGTATAGATGTAATATCATTATTACAGCTATAGGTCTGTTCTACTTCTTACCGAACCACCGAATGACAGGTTGCTGTGTTTGTGCTTGTGACTGTATACTGTATTCAGCTACATGACACTAAACACAGCCGTGTATGTCTGTTCGCATCTTCACAGTGACCTTACACCAATCAGCCACAACATTAAAACCACTGGCAGGAGAAGTGAATAACATTGACCATCTTGTGACCATTCAGTGTTCTGCTGGGAAACTTTTGGACCTGGTATTCATTCGTGGGGATGTTACTTAGACATGTACCACCCACCTAGACCAGACCAGGCACCCCCACGCCATAGCAATGACACTCCTTGATGGCAGCAGCAGTCATCCCCAGCAGGATGCAGCCACAAAAACGCTCTAGGAACAACTTAAAAAAAAACAAAAAAAACATGAAGAACAGCACAAGATGTTGACCTGTCCTCCAAATTCACTAGATCCCAAACTGATCAAGTATCTGTGGGATGATCCACAGAGGCCCCTCCCCTCATAGCTCCCCCACTAACAACATCTTGTTACCAGACACCACAGGACACCCTCAGAAGGTCCATGTCCATTCTCACAACTGTTTTCGAGGCACAAGGGAGACCTACACAATATTACGAAGGTGGTCATAATGTTGTGCCTGATCGGTGTATGTGTGCTTATGTGCGTTCAGTCACAGCACACTTTAAAAATGAGAGTACAGAATGCTTTTAGCGTCCTTTAAACCCTAATTGGAGTTAAAATATAGAGAGTGTTTGATTGTGTATGAACCTCTTTCTGGTTATTTCTCAGCTCTGCATAATCGTGAAGGAGAACGAGGGAGAGAGAGAGAGAGAGAGAGAGAGAGAGAGAGTGCTTGCGTCACTCCTATAAAGGAACCGACTCTTGCTGAGTCGAGTGCTACACAGTTTCATTTATTTGATAAAGCTTCATTTGGTGTGATTTAAAATCTCCCCCTCATCAGCCTCGGCTCCCCTAAAGCACAGCCTCAGCGCCACGCCAAAATGCCTCATCAGCTGAAAACACACACGCAAACACACTGGAGTGAACACACACACACACACAAACACGCACACACACACAGACGAGCAAACTGGTACAGGAGGACATTTTTCACAGGATGACTTAGACGGAGGAATTTAAATAGGTGTGGGTGGTTTTGTGGAGGTTTCGGGGCTGCAGTGTGTGGACAGAGGAGGAATTTTTAACAGGTAGATAGTTCGTCATCTTCACGGATAAAAATTATTTATCATGGCGGGTGCACGCTGGTCTTGGTAGAACAGTTCGTAAAGGTGCGGAGTGAAATTTTTTTTTGAAGATGAACCCACTATTCATACAGTGTTGAGGTTAAACAACAAAATGAATGCATCTTGAAAAAGGTACAGACGGAAAAGTCAGGTTTAGAGACTGGGAAAGCTCAATAAACGGCATGAAGACCTCTGGGAGTCCGTTCTAATTTAAAATCAGAAGTTAAAATAATTTTCTACGTCACCACGCAGTAACTAGGTGTCCAGAAATCCAAACACACCCAATAATGTGCAGTGATTGTAGATAAAAGTGCATTATTTTTCTTTTGCATCTACCTTAAACGTGGAGTCACGTAAATGCAGTGGCTTTCATGATCCATAATACTTATCTCTAACGTTGTGCCAGCTGAAGTATTACTCTTGCCTTTTCTGCAGTTTGAGCCTTGAGTCAACGATGACCCAAGGCTCATTGACGAGCCTTTTATTTATGTGAGATTTAGGTGAATTAATCCCAGTGGGTTAGAGCTGAGGAGGCTTCATGTTTGAGAAACACCTTCAAGAACCAAAAAAAGTCATGTTGCTTTCTACACTGTAAACCATTACAGCCGCATTAAGTTATGTGAACATATTTCTTCTCTTTAGCTCCAGTGGTCATGACAATATTTTAAACTGAACTAAGTTTTCAAAACTTAAACTTAAAGCAATCACTTTTCTTGACTTCTTGTGAGTTTTGTCTTTGTGGTCCATGTTCATTTAACTCACGTCTTCAAATTTTGAGTTGAAAAAAGCAATGGGGGAGGAGGTGGAAGGGTGATATGAGATGTATACTGGGGAATGTAGAGGCTGCCATCATTTTCATATGTTTTAATCAGACAGAACTATTACTGTAAAATGTTGATACCTTTGAAACAAGGCTCTACAAAAGACGATTAAACCACGTCATGCAACGTCAGCAAAAATATTGGCGCCATAAGCGTATAACGGATGGGTGGATTTTAGAAGCCCTACTTGGAAGGAATCTCAAAGTGGCTCAAATTTTAACGTCCTCCGCTCTAAACGTCAAATTTCTGAACAAACAAGATGTGAGTTGAATCTGTCTGAAGTTTAGGTAAACTCTATAACTTGCCATTGGTCGTCAACATGAAATAGAAGCAAAAACATAAGTGCTCTCTACTTAAAATGGCAATTGATATGAATACAGTTAAGTTGTATTTCAGGCACATGACATGAATGACTGAGAATCTACACAGACAGCATTTTACGTATTTAAAATGTGGTCTGGTTGTACTTGGCATTGATATCTGAGTTCATCAGGACATAGGGTTAGGGTTAGGGTTAGGGTTAGGGTTATTTTACATAAATTCTCCTCAGACTAGTTTAAAATTGTGCTTCTTAAAGAAATAAGGACCAGAGAATAGAGCAAATATCCACACTGTGGAGGCTACAACCGTCAGTTTTTCTTTCGTACGCCTTTAGAAACCTTTATCTATTTGCCAATTATCCAAATTGCTGCAGATAATCTACAGCACTTCCCTAAAATAGGCACAGTACCTTTCCACTGCGCCTCCAATTTGCTGCCTCGTGTATTGTACTGCTGAATAAAACTAGCGGTATTAAGGGATATTAAAGTAAAAATAGGGATTAATATTCACTGTCTACAGAAGGAAAACCGAGATACACGTATTGGTGTGAGTTTTCCGAAATGCCAAGGACACTTTTACAAGAATCGTTCGGTCTTCGGGCAAAGAACCCCCCCCCCCCCCCCCCCCCCCCCCCAAAAAAAAAAAAAACAAGCAGTGGGGTTTTGCTTGGAGTAGCTGGCTGCAGTGGGAGGAAGAGATAAGGAGTGAAATGTGTGTGTGTGTGTGTGTGTGTGTGTGTGAGGTCAGTGTATTTGGCAGAGTGGGGCTTGTTTGTGGCCATCAGAAAGCCATTTTAATTAACAAGAGAGGAACACACGCGTTTTTGCAGCGCTCACCAATAATACCGTTGCCAAAATGTTCTGCTCTCTAATTGCTTCCGATTCACCCAGTCTTTCCTCTCTCTCTCTCTCTCTCTCTCTCTCTCTCTCTCTCTCTCTCTCTCTCTCTCTCTCTCTCTCTCTCTCTCTAAAAAAAATTAAAAAATAAATAAGGAAGAGGGCGATGTAGCCGACAGAAAGAGTGATAGAAGGACGGAAAGAAAAAAAAAATTGCAGTTGGCTTGAGGAAGCTTTTTTTAAGAGAAAACTGAACAGAAGCAGAAATAAAAGAGGGAAATCAGAGGGAAGACTTGAAGCGAAAAGTGGTGGGAAAGTGATAACATCTCAAGAGATACGGAGAGAGACTAAAGGAATGAGAAGAAATGAGAGAGAGAGAGAGAGACACATAAAGCGTTACCTCCTCCTTTCAGCAGGTTGGTAGGCCAGCAGAGTGTGTGTCTGCTGAATAATAGATGGTGTGGCGAGCTTGTATGTAGCCCGCTCTCTCTCTCTCCTTGACAAACACAGCATGTGTAGGTTGCATATAATTAAAAAAAAAGAAAACAGAATAACCTGAAAGTGAAATCAAACACGTTTGAAACAAAAAATCATCGTCACTCTGTCCAACATCCTGCGGGAAACGGCCGCAAAGTGATCACAGCGCGCCGCCTACCAGCAGCGGCAGCAATGTGCTAGCTGTGCACTGTTTGCCAAATAGTGCACTGAAGACAAAAAAAAAGAGCTGCAGAAAATGGCTCATTATTTAGCAGATGAGCTTGAATATCATCAGTAACACGTTGGAGTAGATTAAGAAGCACAGAAGAAACTTAACTAGTACATTGCCAGATTGTTGGAGGCAAGACAAGTGGAGAGTTTCCAAATTAGGTAAGAACTCGCCACCCTCAGTCTCTGCTGTTCACATTAGTGCCACGTGTCTGAGTTTGGTTAAAACCTGTGTTCTCTACTCCAGAAATGTTCTGGTCATCCAACGCCTTAAACTCCCTAATCCTCTCTGGAATATTTTTCTCCACGACGCTGTCTCCGGGAAACTTTTCTCTTCTTTTAAACGCAGCGTTCCTTGTCTGTTGTTGACACTATCAAGTTGATAGCACTGGATAACGATCTCCTACTACCACCTCGCCAAACATTGCTCAATTTTTAAACTACCTTTCTGACTGACTTCATTTTCCAGCTTTATGACTCAATACATATTGACAGAATTCTTCTTTTGTGGACTTGATGCTGTTACGTACTCCGCGAGATCTGAGAAATCTGTTCTCTCCTCGGCCTGCGAGAACAGAACATTTTGTTCTTGCAGCCCCTGTTTGGGAGTTCTTGCAGCTTGTTCTCAACACATCAACCAGGCAGAGCTTTTGTCTCGTGTGTTGTCCGACAACTATTCAGTGATTGGTCAGAAATTTAAAGTGGGCGTGGTTAATGCGAAAAAGCGTGAATGCTAGCGGCCACTCTGTGAGCTCCCAGATGCTAATATTTGCAGTGTGACCACTAATCTCTCCTTGATAGAGATCGGCATACTGTGTGTGCGTGCATGCTGAATGAACAGCGTCATTCAACGGACGCATCCAGAAATAATAATAAGAAAAAGTGCCTCTCGTTGTCCATTTCCCACAATGCTTAGCACTTGTGACGTATGCTGCAGTGGGAGGGCCCTATGAGGACTTCCCCGTAGTTCGGCACTTGGTTTTCTTTTGAAGTAGAAAAATGACCTGGCCAGAACAAACTTTGTAAGAAATTTGTTCTTGTTCTTGAAGTGAGCAAGAACAAGAACAAATTTCTTGCTTCTTGCAGAGTATCTAACAAGCTTTGGATCTGTATTACCTGTCGTTCTCTGTGACTTTGTAGACCATAAAAGGAAGCCTATGGAGTGTATTCAACACATACTAAATCAGTTTGGAGTTTTACAATTAATACAGAGAAAAAAAAAAAATACCTCATTCTAGTGTTCAGCTTCTTCCAGCGTCTTCCACCCGCATTAGAGTTTGTGTTGCCAGCTGCCAGCATGTGCCACGTAGTTCAGCTTTGTCTTGTTAGTGTGTACTCCCTAAACCGACCTGTCTGATCCTCTCACGTCAACCAGCCGCCTCTTATCCCTCACACACACACACACACACACACACACACTCAGAGGCCGTCCTCCGGCCATAGTGTCAATGTCAGCGTTGCATCTGGTAAACACGACAATAGACTCGTACTCCCGCCACACACACACACACAGACACACATGCAAAGAGACAGACACACACACACATAACGGGGGCTAACAGGATAACTACTGGCCAATTAGGCACAGGCTTGATCTGTCTGGATGTATCCAGTCATCGTAGCCCCTCCAGCGGCCATTACTCAGGCATGGACACACACACACACACACACAGCACAACACATCCAAACACACTGGAGTGGATGGAGCGCTGTGAAAAGCTGGCTGCTCCACCAGGCGACCTCTGTGAGTCAGCCGGTATGTGATTGTGTGTGTTCAAGAATTTAATTCTCGCACTCGGCTACGCTGAACTCGCCATTTTCAGTTATAGTTCCATAATGTCAGTCATTAATACTCCTGTTTCTGTCTGAGGTTTGTGATACACTATGTAATTTGTATGTTGTGTTTCTGTTCTCATAGTTTTTGCTGCCTATGTTGGCTTGTCTTAAAAGGGATTATCTGAATGAATTTAACACATAAATAGCCGCATATGCACCGATCAGCCATAACATAATGACCACTGACGGGAGATGTAAATAGCATTGACCATCTTGTGACAATTCGATGTTCTGCTGGGAAACTTTTGGACCTGGCATTCATTGGTGTGGATGTTTCTTAGACATGTAGCATCCACCTAGACCAGACCAGACACCACTGGCAGCAGCCATCCCCAGCAGGATGCAGCCTGACACAGGCACACACACAAAAATGATTTAGCAACAACTCAAAATAAAAAACTAAAAAACATGAAGAACAGCACAAGGTGTTGACCTGGCCTCCAAATTCGCTAGATCCCAAACTGATCAAGTATCTGTGGGATGATCCACAGAGGCCCCTCCCCTCAAAGGCCCCCCACTAACAACATTCTGTTGATCAGACACCACAGGATACCCTCAGAAGGTCCATGTCCATTCTCTGATGAGTCTCAAATGTTTTGGAGGCACAAGGGAGACCTAGACAATATTAGGAAGGTGGTCATAATGTTATGCCTGATCAGTGTAGGCAACATTGACATAGATATTAGGGGAAGTTTTGCATTTAGTGTGAAATCAGTCAACTGAAGTTCAAGTGGAAGTGTATTTACAAAGACAGATGAGTCACGTGCAAAAGACACATGCATGTCCCTGTTGTGTTTGTGGGCAGATTGAATATAATCTCATAATTTTTAACTTTGAGTAATTTTTGCAAGGCAGATTCACTGATATGTTTTGGACAGTAAAAATAAGAAATACATGAACAGACAGAGCAACGCAGAGGGAAAAGTCCCCCATCTCAATGCAGTGACATTTTTAAACGGCGCTCACAGTGGCCCGATCTTCACCTTGTGAGTGATCCCAGTGTACGGAACATTGTGTGTGTTTGCTGCCTGTCGCCGCTGTTGGCCTTAACTCCAGCTTGTACTCCGTTTGAATGGATGATCCTCACCACCATCATTGCAAACTGCATCGTCCTGGCTCTGGAGCAGCATCTTCCTGATGGAGACAAGACGCCTCTGTCCGAAAGACTGGTAACTCACGAAACACACGGACACACACACATATTTAATGCTTGTAGAGACAGGAAGGTATGCACCACTCACTTGCCAGTTCATTAGGTGTATTCTAACGTTACAAAATCTTTGCTTTAAAAAGGTTTTCTGTTTATTTTTTCTACCTATTGGCACTCAGAATACTTATTCATTTACACAAGCGTAAACACAACCCTCTAATTAGGTTAGAGTTGTGGATTCGACTTTGTTGAGGCTGTGCATTTGTATTGCGTTCTATCGACACATGTTTCTATTATTTTGACCACCCCATTTTTATCCAGTTTCGCTCCAGTTTACTACTTTCTCCAAAACAATCATACAGTTGAGTTTTACCACCTTTCTCACGCTGTTACGTAACATAAACTGAACATTAGAAAAGCCCAGAGGAAGGATTTAGTGCAGGACTGCTATATTAGAGTACATTTGTTTTACACAAGTGTTCCTAATGAACTGGCGATTGAGTGTACATTAAACAGGGCACACACACACAGAATAAAATATGTACATTCTCACCACATTATTACAAAAGTAAATGGTTTAAAAGTTCAAATTATTACGATTAAAGTTTGAAGGTTTTATCAGTTTTAGAACAGTTCAAAGTAACTGACCCTTCCTCCTCACTCTCCTCGTTCTACTTTAAACTTTTCACCTCATCTACCCTCTAACTCGCCTCTGTTTTCTCCCTCTCCTATCGCCTCCCTGCTTCCTCCCCCGCAGGAGGAGACGGAGCCCTACTTCATAGCCATCTTCTGTTTCGAGTCTGGGATAAAGATCCTGGCTCTGGGTTTTGCGTTGCACAAGGGCTCCTACCTGAGGAACGGCTGGAACGTCATGGACTTTGTGGTCGTGCTCACCGGGTGAGTCCACAGTAACGTTTCTTACGACTTCAGAGCTCGTTATTTTATTCCATCCGTTTTATTTATTTGACTTTAAGTTAAACAATTATTTTTTTTTTTTTTGGATCTTTTCATTTATATTGGGCCAATTGTTTATTCTCGTCTGTGTTTTTACTTGTTTTATTGTGCAAACGGTGCCTAATGTGTACCTGCTTTTGGATGCTAAAATGTGTAGGAGGTGTTTCCATGGCTACCTGTTCTACTCTAGTGCAGGGTGAGCTTGAGTTTATTTATTTATTTATTATTATTTCCTGTTTCTAGACTGAACACTTTAGGATATTTTGGGACATCGTACACAAAACCAGAACTGATCTTGCTCAGTTTTAGTTCTTCTTAACAAAGATGGTGGACTGTGGCTGATCTTTTTCCTGAACTAGATTTCCTTCTTTACTTGAGACATGGCCTTGTCTGTTGTATCACATGATTGATAATGACCCCTGGCTTCATAACACAGAAAATGTATTTAATAGAAAGAACAGTAGTAATAATCATACTGCAGCTAACACGCTTATGCATTTCATTTTAAGCTATTTGTAAGTGGAGGCAAGTGGCGAGAGTGGTGTTGTGACTGTGCTTGCATTAGGCATTGTACAGAGTAGTCTACGCTTTAAGCATCAAGTCGACTAGTCACTGATCACGTGACTATAACAACATGGACGCCTCCTAGAAGACAGCAAACTAGCGGCGGTTCAAAGTGTGTGGAAATACTTCACTGACAAAGATGAAGCCCATGCTACCGTGATATGTCAGTCCTGAAATACAACTAAAGTACTACTGCAATGCATCTGAAAAGGCTAACGCTAACGCTAGCAGAGGAACGGTGCAAATCCTCTCGACAGCAGTCGGTTAACAACTTCACCAAATGTCCTGTGGTAACAGAGAGAAGGAGGCTGCACATCAACTATTTGTCAAAGTTATTAGACCTTTAGCTGCAGTACACGGAGAAGGCTATTGATGGTGCTGAGGTGCTGCCTGTTTTATACAGTCTATACATATCTGCAGCACATGAGCTGTCTGTTCTCAGCTTATTCTCTACTCATTATTTTCTACTGTGCTTTTATTAGCGACGTCATCAGAGACCAGTCGGTGTCGACTTGCCTTTCGTCACGTAACAGTCAGCTTTAAAAAAAAAAATCTGAAGTCGTGCATCCCCTAGCGTGCATTAGCTGTGTGATCTAAATATGGCTGCAGGTGGAGTAGGGGTGGCCAGAGATGGTATAGTTTTTCTAAAGGGGGACAACAGAAGACACACACTGACATTTCAGTGAATGCGGTTCAATTATGAGCATTAATGCTGATAAGAATATAACTGAAGTGTAAAAATAAGACATCCTTTACTTTCATGTGTGTGTGCGTGTGTGTGTCTAGTAGCATGACATTGTCACTTTTCTGATCTCAGACACAGCAGAGGTCTGGTTTGACAAGGTGTGTGTGTGTGTGATCACGGCCACTCCCCCTCAGTCTCTAGCTGCCTTTAATGAGGACACAAACACACACACACACACACACAGGCTGGATCAGAGCATCCCTGCAGGGAGCAGCAACCAGGGCAAAGGGAAATGTCACTTCTCCAAGAGACGGGGGAAGCAGGTTTGTTGTTATGGCGATCGCTGACAGAGGGGTAGCAGAGTTTCCTCCATCCCCCCTCTCCTCTTGCATCCTCCCGTTCCTTTTTTTTCTGTTCGATTTAAATCTGCGTTATCAGAACGACTACCAAAACTAAAACAAGAAAAATATCCTCTCATAGATTACAGCAGCAGCTGCGTCATAATATTTTGCTACAGGTCCAGAAATGCGCAGCAACGCCTGGATTCTATTAGACCTTCAACTCCGAAGACTTTTAACTTCTTGTCAGCCTCACCCTTGCGCTGCTCAGTCCCATCTTCTTGTCACTTATCACCACAAGATGTTAACTGCTACCACAGGAGGTGAGAAAAATGCAGCCAGTCCCCACTTTTATGTTCTTAGAAGAAGGCATCCACGACGTGCTGCTGCAGGACTCCCTATTCCTGTTACTGTCACAAAAAGATTTTATTAACACAACTTAACCCGCTGTTAACTGGCAGGTAATATTATTTGAGATAGAGGGAACTAGAAACGCTCAGTCAGGGAAATGAGACAATTTATTAGAGCGAGAGGTGATTGAGGACACCTGGATTTGCTGTACACCGTTCAGCCACAACATTAAAACCATGGGCAGGAGAAGTAAATAACATTGACCATCTTGTGACAAAACAATATTCTGCTGGGAAACTTTTGGACCTGGCATTTGTGTGGATGTTACTTTAGACGCTGTAACCTATATACGTAGCCTACATGGTGCGAGCTAATTATACTTATGCGCCCATCATTCTGGCTCACTCTGTAAAAACACCACGCCAACACTAGTCGCCGCTGCGTCTTTTATGCCAGTCGGGTTAATTTTTGTTTCTACTTCCTGCTTCACTTCAACAACGACACCTGAAACTTTTGCCGAAATTTCGCCAAAGACGTGTCATACAAATGTTTGTATCGCCGAACCTCCTCAGTTAACCTTTGATCGATGTGTTCCATCTTTATTGATCCAAAACAATCAATTCGAAAATTGCGGAGATGGAGAAGCAGCAGGAAATACGTTACTACCAAGCGGACCGATCACAACTCTTAGTTACATTGCTGGGGAGATGCACGTCAGCTACGGCGCTATGGTCCGTGTATGCTCTGGACTGTGTCAAACTGGTGCAGAAGTCTAAGCCTCCTATTAGACATGTAGCACCCACTTAGACCAGACCAGACCAGACCAGGCACCACCACCCCGTAGCAATGACACTCCTTGATGGCAGCAGCCATCCCCATCAGGATGCAGCCTGACACAAGCACAAAAATGTTTCAGGAACAACTCAACAAAACATGAAGAACAGCACAAGGTGTTGACCTGGCCTCCAAATTCACTAGATCTCAAACTGATCAAGTACCTGTGGGATGATCCACAGAGGCCCCTCCCCTAAAAGGCCCCCCACTAACAGCATCCTGTTCCCACACATCACAGGACACCCTCAGAAGGCCCATGTCCATTCTCTGAAGAGTCACAACTGTTTTGGAGGCACAAGGGAGACCTACACAATATTAGGACATAATGGTCATAATGTTATGCTTGATCGGTGTATGGTTGATGTAAAGGGATTATGGAAGTCCTTCCTCAGTTACCAACAGTGTAGTGGAGTTCAGCCACACATATCAGTGGCTATGTTCCCAAGAGTTAACCGTTCCTTCTTTCCTTTATCTGCTTTACAAATATCAAGCAGTGGTGGATCATTGCTGTTACATCCAGGTAACAACGTCTGTGTCACTTCATCTCATTACTAAATCAGCTCTGCAGCCGCTGTGCTCAAACAATCATGGCAAGCAGAAGGTTTTGCAGCACAGATTCCTTTGTTGGTGTGTTTCACTGGTAAAAAAAAAAAAAAGAAGGAGACCACAGAGTCTTTCTCTCACTTCCTCAGGGGTTGTCTTCACGATTAACAGTCTATCAACAGTGCGCTGTAACCCCTTGATGCACAATTGCAAATACAGCTTTAAACCGTCGTCACTGAAACCCCTTCCTGCAGCATTTCTAGATGGATGGACGGATGGATAGAGTAGATGGATGGATGATATGAGATAGAGAGGCAGAGGGAGCCCTCTGAGAGAGATGGAGCCCCTTGCCAGAGTAGCAGTATAGTACTACTGCAGCTAGATAACAGTGGGAGGAAAGAAAAAAAAACAAAAAGAGGAGGAGGAGGTGGAAGAAGAAGACACGTGACAGTGTCTCTCCATTCCCCTGGGCTCCGGATAACAGGACAGAAAGAAAAAGAGAGATGGAGGGGGGGTGGGGGGGGAGCTGTTAAAGAAGGCATGAGAAAGATGGAGAGAAGCAGAGAGGAGCTGAGAGCTAAAGGAGGGAGACCACAGGAATGAGGGGAGAGTGATGGCCGTGGGGACGGGGGAGGTGAGAGTGATGTATTGAGAATGAGAGAGAGAGGTTTGGAGGAGGGATGGGAGGAGGCGAAAAGGCAAAGATGGAGATGAAACAAGGGGGGAGGGGAGAGAGGGAGAGAGGGGGGAAATGAGAAATGCCAAGAGGAGCACGCTCAGAGAGGGAATGAATGTGCATGTGTAAGCGCTGCAGTAACCTGCTTTTCCCTGCTCCCCGTGATCAATCACTCTGCACAGCCTATATAACACACACACACTCTGCTGCTACCGCATGCTGCATACGAACACACGCACGCTAGTTCCGTATTTAGACGCCGTCAATGTGTGCACACAATCGCTACCCGTGGCCTATATTGCCAATTAGAATCGTATTTCATGCCTTCATGTATATTTATACACAACGTTTTAAATTGAAGGCAAGGGCTTGGTGTGAGCACGTACTATATGTTTACCATGTTTTCCTGCTGTGTTTGTGTTTCAGAGAGAGAGAGTGTGTTCTTTGAATCCTATGTATATGGGTATATAATTAAATATTAATGAGAATAATTTAAAACCTTTACAAGACAAACATTTTTGAAGTCCCAGTTTAAAGTCCTGCCTTTTTTTTGCAGAGTAACAGATCTCATGACTGCCATGTTTGATCAGATGGAGCTAAACTGCAGCATGGAGCTAGGAAGTATATCAGCTTTTGAATATAGACGCTGTACAGCTTTGTATAGCTTGATGTTGCGTTTCAAATCCCATTCCAGTGTTTGTTTGTTTTTTATTCAAAAAAGACACCTAGGACACTTTTTGGACAAACCTTTCCTTGCAATACCCCTTGCAGACACTCACTGGAACTGCCCCGCTACCACAAGGTCTTGTTTTTCCACCCGAGCACACATCCCTCTGAGTTTACGCTGTCCAGTGGCAGCAAAACATTCACAATTATTGCTGTTATGAAAAATCTAGTTTATTGGGATATACACCGATCAGCCACAACATTAAAACCACTGACAGGAGAAGTAAATAACAATGACCATCTTGTGACAATTCAGTGTTCTGCTGGGAAACTTTTGGACCTGGCATTCATTGGTGTGGATGTTACACACACCCCCCCCACCCCCATAGCAATGACACTCCTTGATGGCAGCAGCCATCCCCAGCAGGATGCAGCAAAAGAAAAACATGCAAAAGAACATGAAGAACAGCACAAGGTGTTGACCTGGCCTCCAAATTCACTGGATCCCAAACTGATTAAGTATCTGTGGGATGATCCACAGAGGCCCCTCCCCTCAAAGGCCCCCCACTGACAGCATTCTGTTGCCAGACACCACAGGACACCCTCAGAAGGCCCATGTCCATTCTCTGATGAGTCACAACTGTTTTGGAGGCACAAGGGAGACCTACACAATATTAGGAAGGTGGTCATAATGTTACGCCTGATCGGTGTACTGTATATTGCATCATTCAGCCATTCATTCATGCAATCTGTGGCCCAGCCAAGATTAGGGTTAGGCTTGTAGTTGTAACAGCTTAAATATAGAAGAACATTTGTGTGGTGTTGTAGGAAGCTGTAAAAAAAACTCCACTGCATGCTTCCCTGCAGCTGAACATAACCTTGGATTATTTGAGTCATTATTATTATTATTATTATTATTATTTTAGTGATTCTGTGATTATGCAATAATGGTTTGCTTTTCTTCGTTCCATGCTTTTGTGCTTACGGAACATGCAGAGTAGCGGCTATCACCCTAAACCTGCCAGAGCTTCAGGTAGACTTCATCATGCCTGTGAAGGTTCTCAGTCGTCCAGATCATGATATAGCCAAACAAATGCTATAGAAAGGAGGACGACTGGGCTTGTGGAGTGGTTTTTACCATTCATTGGAGAAAGAGGACTAGGGTCAAACAGTCTCCCCCGAGCAACAGATCCCAGTCATGCCAGTTTCTGATGGGTAGCACCTACATGTTCCCATTTAAACTCCCCACCACCAAGCTACTCGGATGAAACGTCCTCAAGAAACTCTACAAGTCCAGCTGCCTTTCTTTAGTGTTTTTGGATAGACTTCACACTACGTCACCTCAGCTCTGACATTCATCCATGTGCACCATTGCTCTTTGTACAGGGCTATTTCTTGTCTCTTACGGTGCCCAGGGGATGTTCTTCACTGCCACCCACGGTAGAAACCTTGTAATCTTAAGGGTAGATTGCTCATTCGACACATTCAGGCTCCCGAATGGACGACCTCCTTCGAGGAAAAATATAGTTTTAGATCCAAGAATAACGTAAATCGTCATTTGCTCAGCTTAACACTACCACGGGTCATGTGAGAGACATTGCAGCACCCGGGAGACGCAAACCAAGGCTTCAGACTTTTACTTTTAGCTTGGACTTTTACTCCTTACTCACTTTTTTTTTTTTTTTTTATCTCCTCTGCTGGTTTCTGGGTTAGAGCGTGGTGTGCTCGTGCTGCGAGAGTCGTGACTAGGAAGTCTTTTGCCACTGTGGTTGTGAAGTGTGTGAGTTTTATTTATTTATTTTTTTATTTTTTTTAGGCGTCTTTGCGTGCACGTGTTCTGACTTGATTCTTGGCAAACACTCGTGATAGAGAGAGAGAGAGAGAGAGAGACTCTTGATGAGGACGGGAATTAATCAGAGAAGGAAAAAGATGAGAGGCGACACACACACACACACACACTCAGAGTGACTAGTGTATTTAGTATTCAGGGATGACAGTCCATTGATTTTCAGTGGCATGCTGTGACGTCACACAGTAATCTAATTCTTTACAGTAGAGTCTGGGCCAGTCAGTCAATGAGAGGACACCATAGACGTCCCTATAACTCTATTAATGGATTTTCACAGAGACAGTGTTCAGAAATAGACCTCTCTATATATTTTTTTTTAAACATGCACATACACCGATCAGCCACAACATTAAAACCACTGACAGGAGAAGTAAATAACATTGAGCATCTTGTGACAATTTAATGTTCTGCTGGGAAACTTTTGGACCTGGCATTCATTGGTGTGGATGTTACTTAGACATGTAGCACCCACCTAGACCAGACCAGGCACCCCCTACCCCATAGCAATGACACTCCTTGATGGCAACAGCCATACCCTGCAGGATGCAGCCTGACACAGGCACACACACAAGAACGATTTAGGAACAACTAAAAAAAACATGAAGAACAGCACAAGGTGTTGACCTGGCCTCCAAATTGATCAAGTATCTGTGGGATGACACACAGAGGCCCCTCCCCTCAACCCATAGGACTGAAAAGCCCCCACAAACAACATTCAGGACACCCTCGGAATCGTGGATCAGTGTTTGTCTCTCAAAGTAGAGAGGGAACAAACTATGCAGGTGAGACAGAAACCCCAGGAGGTTCAGAAATGCATTTTCCCTCTCTTAGGGCACAAAAATAAATAAATAAATAAATAACGATAGCACACTGAGTCACTGGTGAATCTGGCACACATACCAAATGACATCAGGACCCTAGACAGGGGGAAACAGGAACCTCTGACTCACTGCAGGGACGAGTCACGGTTGAGTTTTGCGTCAGAAACAGAGCACATTGGGGAAAAAAAACTGATCCCCATAAAGATGCTCAGCTTCATCCACTTGGGACAGGGATGTCAAACATATGGCCTGTGGGCCAAAACCAGTCCTCCAGAGGGTCTAATCTCACATTAGATTGCAATTTTTCAATGAAAATAACTGCTATTCCTAATTTGTCCATTTTTTTTAGTAAGAGTAGTGGACAGAATATAACACAGAGACCCAAAACTAAACAGCAGACAGAAGTGTCGAAAATTCGCTTATTTTTCTTCATAATGTTTTTTGTATAAGGATAGTTTATTAAATGTAAACATTCTCTTGATTTACTTGTACTTCTTTGCACTAAAACAAAGTGAAAAAAATCTGGAATTGCTGTTATTTAGAGGTTATTATGCTGTTATGTTACTGGCCCGGCCCGCTTGAGATCAAACTGGGCTGAATGTGGCCCCTAAAATTAAAGTGTGTTTGACACCCCTGACTTTGGGACATCTGGGTTAATAAATAACTTAAGGAAAGAAACACATTTAGACTTGAAGGCTCCTGACTATGAAAGAAACATCTGTTAACTTTGGTTTGAATCAGGTCAGTCCCCATCCAAATCCAGATTTAACCATGCGTGAGTAAACACCATAGACTGTGTAAATATAGAAGGAGGATCTGCTCCTC
Organism: Chelon labrosus; assembly: GCF_963514085.1. Taxonomy (NCBI): domain Eukaryota; kingdom Metazoa; phylum Chordata; class Actinopteri; order Mugiliformes; family Mugilidae; genus Chelon; species Chelon labrosus. The sequence continues at coordinate 6,226,393 of NC_140338.1, forward strand.
TAAAGTGAAGCCGAAGCAAGTAGAGCTCCCCCTGGTGGCTGGCTGCAGTATAGGTCATAAGCCCCACCCCCTCCGTGTTAGTGGGCGGGACTTGGGTCAAACTAAAACACTAAAATACATGTCAAATAATTGTTTTTCAAGCATGGTTTCTGTCATTTCAGGTAGTTAATATAATGTTGATACATGTTCAATTGTCAATTTTATGGATACGTTTTGTTTTAGTTCAGGATGTGACATAGTGGCGACCACTAGTTGCCATGCCAACCGTGCCATAAAGCAGCTTGGCTAATGCAAAGAAGTGGCAACCAGTGTCCATATTTACATACAGTCTATTGTAAACAGAGATGTTTCAGTATCTGTGTTTCCATAGTGTATTTAGCCAAATATTTTCAAGTACGGCATTAAGAGGAAGAAAAAATAAAACATTTTTATTCACATTTGACATTATTTTTGCCTTTTTAAAAGCCTTTAACTGTGCTCCCTGGGAGATGGAAACACCTATCCCAAGTACTTCCTAACTTTAAACATTACATGTAGAAATAAAGTCCTCTGCAGTTGTCATTTGTGATTGTCCAAAGACTAGTTTTGTTTTTCAGTGTGTAACCTCTACTTGAATGCATGACGTTGCATATACTGACATGTTCACTGCTCAGTTTATCTGCTCCAAACCATATTTGATTCTTTTGTTGTTGTTGTTTTATAGTTTTTATGGCGGTTTTATGGAAACATGGCCTGAGAGTGCAGTGCCTCCAGTGAGAAAACGTTGCATTGCACCGGAGAAAGAAAATTAAGTTCAGCAAGGAGAGAAAAATGAGGCCATCGAGAGGGAGAGGGAAAGAGAGAGAGAGAGAGAGAGAGAGAGAGAGAGAGGGAGAGTACTTGAATGAAAGTTGTCCTTTTGCCATCACTTCCATTATCATTATTGCTCTGCAGACATTTACAGGCTCATCACTCTCCTATACAGTATACTTCTCCTATACCCTCCAACTCTGAGCCCTGCAGGTTATCTGCTGCAAATGAGCATTCGCTGAAAGGGTGGCAGGCTGCGCAAGCTTTGTAACGGCCCGCACCGCTCTGATATCCACCTCATCAGGCAGGTGAGAAAGAAACCGACTTATGTGGGGGGTGAAATGCGAGTTTGTTTTACCGTTTGATAAACGTAAGACGAACGCTAGTGGTACCGGCGATTTCCATCTGAGCTGAGGTTGACATGGCACTTTAAATAGTTTTTTTTGTTTTTTGTTTTTTTTGCTAAAAGCCTGCTTCGGCGCGCGGTGCTTTGTGCTCACCCACACACCCTTGTGAACAGAAATAGAGTCACAGACAGAAACCCACACCCACAGACTCATGATGTGCGGGGAGCTGGGTGATAAAGGTAAGCAAGGTATTCACCGTTTATCACGCCCCCGACGTTACCAAGCATCTGTCCTGCTGTGTAGTGTCCTTTTACAAGACACATCACTGTCTCTGACCTCTGACCTTTCCAGGAGGGGAAAATAATTACATCTTTAAGAGGCTGTCTCTTTTACTGGATAAACACCTTCACCTTTTAAGTGGCATAATGCCCCCATATCCAGCAGCCATATCTGTGACCTAATGGTTAGTTATTTTGTACTCTAATCACTAGTTTCTTCAGCCTTAATGACTCAGATGATAATAATTGCACCGCTGATACATCTTATCAATTTACTGCAAGTGAGCTCTAGACAATTCCTTCATTCGTTTAAATTTTCTAGTCGTGGTCCTAGTTGTCTTTGGGCGAGAGTTGGGATACACCGTGGACAGGTCGCCAGTCTATTGCAGGGCTAACACAGAGAGACAGACAACCATTCACAATTCAGTTTAGAATTAACCTAACAAGCATGTCTTTGGACGGTGGGAGGAAGCCGGAGTACCCGGAGAGAACCCACGCAGACACAGGGAGAACATGCAAAGTCCACACAGAAAGGCCCAGTCGGCCAGTGGATTCGAACCCAGAACCTTCAGTGCTAACCACCACAAGCTAGTTGCTAACTTTTTACCTGGCGGCTATGGGATGCTGCAGGAAGTGAGTTTAGCAGAATAATTTTAGTTTAAAACAGTGGACTAGGTGCTACTTGTGGTTTTAAGTGGTATAAATGTCCTGCCTCCTAAGTGGGCATTGGAAATGATTTGTGCATATCTGATTGCTTTGCACCTTTTTCCTAGAACAATCCTCAAGGCAAATCTCCAGCTTCCTGGTAACAAGCAGTAGAGAGCTACCTCGCTCAGGCCTACGCAGCTGGAGTGAAATGGGACAGTGACTAAAATTAATAGCTCATTTATTACCTGCCTGCATCATTTGCAAAAGAAAAGATGTATTGTTAAAGCCTGCACAAAGCTTCTGCCTTTTTTTTTAATGCTAATGCACCGATGGACTGTTTTATTTTTTTTATTTACAGTTTAATTTTTATGCATAGTTTTGCTGCTTCTTCCAGAGGACATATCAGTCTTGCCAGATCTCATGAGAATGTGTCGCTGGAACACAATCAGGTCTCCAGCAAAAAAGTTAATTTTGTCCCGATTAGTCTGAAAAGTTCCATTTCGGTTGACGAATTGGTCCTGTATTCAGTTTGGTCGCTTTGGGGAGAAATAACTGGTCTAAAACTGTGTTCATGTTTCCCCTTGGAGAGAGAAAAAGACTCATGACCTCCTTCTTGTCTCCTGATGACGGGATGGACGGGCTGTGGCAAAACCAGTGTGACACAGACGCAGTCAGTGACTCTTAAGTGCGCCATCTCATCTCTGAACGGTCTCTGGTGACGTGTCTCTAGTGATCCCTGTCACGTTGCATTTAGTCGTATGAATGAAAGCGTATTGATCACCGTGGCTTTAATGTATTGATTAGCAGTTAGACTTAGTTGTGGGTAGTTGTCAGTCAGTTTTCAGTGACTATCAGATGTTGGGGTTTACAGGGAGCATAAAACAACTGCAGGCACCCTTAAAACTACACTGATCAGCCACAACATTATGAACAAATTCACTAGATCCCAAACTGATCAAGTATCTGTGGGATGATCCACACAGGCCTCTCCCCTCAAAGGCCCCCCACTAACAACATCCTGACACCACAGGACACCCTCAAAAGGCCCATGTCCGTTCTCTGATGGGTCACAACTGTTACACAATATTAGAAAGGTGGTCATAATGTTATGCCTGATCGGTGTAGGCTTTAGACACCTCACATTCAGCTACATGACATGTCGCAGGCGCACGTGCAATGCCCTCCAAACAAGGACGAAGAAGTCCAGACGTTGTGTCCTTGTGACGTCCAGGAGTCAAGCTGGCAGGAGACGGAGGGGCAGGTGGACCAATCAGCCGGTCCGACAGAAAGAGAGAGAGAGAAAGAGAGAGAGGTGGATGGAAAAAACTCAGGGAAGATTATGGGACACGGGAGAGAGTGACGCTGGTGAGGAAGGAGACAGGAAACACATGTCAGTATAATTAGAGGACGCAGAAATGGATCGAAGGTCAGAGCAAAGCCGACAAACGGCTGCCGAGAGTTTGATTCATGACTCGTTCTTGCGTATAACTGGTTGAATCTACAGGAAGAGAAGGACGAGGCTGATCTTAGAAAGAAGGCAACTTTCATACAGTTTGAGAGGCGCAATTTCGGACAAGTGTTCCCGTCAGGAAACTTCTCACTGATTACTGAAAATTGCAAAGTGTTCTTGTGAAAATAAATAAATAAATAAATGAATAAAATTCTAAATCCAAAATCCTCCAGTAGCCAGACAAGGTTTGCAGAACAGCATACTCAGCAAGCCTACCTTAGATAAATAAAGGTTAATGTAACATATATGTGATTAAAGGACGTAAGGGTGCTGCGTGGACGTAGTTAAGAGAGCCTAATAAAAAAAAAAGGGAGAAGCGCCAAGAGGAGGAGAGAGAAAGAAAGAAATGAAGGAAAAAGAGGAAAGACGGCCGGAGTGGGAGCGTTCGGGTCGGTTGGGGGGGGGGCGTAGGGAGAGAGAGTCCATCAGCTGAGTGTTAGCACTCTGCTGACATAAGCAATAATGCAAGAGCGAGCAAATGAACAGAGGAAGAGGAGGGGAGGAGGGGAGTCGGGGTGGGGGGGGTGAGGATGGAGAGTGTGGTCAGAACGAGAGTGGTTCAGCTTGTGCCACTGAAAGCTACAGCAGCAGCCCGGAGACGGGAAGAGAAACACAAAGACGGACAGAGGGGGAATGAAATGGAAAGAGAAACAGAGAGCTTTATTTTTGACGAAGTGTGAGGGAGGGAGTGGTGGCAGGAGGGGGGGAGCGGTCCTCCTCCAGGGTGAGGGAGAAATTACAGTGAGTCCTTTTCAGCCCCAGTGGTCCCCTCAGCTCCTCGGGCTGAACTCCTCCTCTACTACAAGTAGGTGGGACTCACCACCTTAGTAGCAGGGGCCCAGGGTGAGAGCACTGACATAACAGTTGTAAAGTAAACACCTCATATTCTACTAGAGAGATACCGAGATTTGTACAGAAATAAATGTATAAATTGTCTTTTCTTAGCTACTTGGCTAGATGAATCTTAGGAAGGGTTTACTGCCCTTGCTAATTAATTTACATGCAGGACAGAAAGGAGACTCTGAGTGTACTTTTACAAAGCTGACAGAGTTTCCAGTTTTGCCAGTCTTCCCATCGTGTGCACCTTGGGGTTTTTATAACTTACTTATTTGTTTTTGACCATAATTCCCATCCGTTATGATTTCATCCTGCTCTTATTATATTTATTTACCTGCTAAGATGCAAGGATGCAGCTGCACTGATCGACATCAGGGAAACTCTGAAGCATCAGACGAGCATTACATTACTTTTTCTTTTTGGTTGTCACGAATTATACGAATTATACATATTGAGGGGACACACCCTCGAAGTTCTTAAATGAGGCACGTACACCGATCAGCCACAACATTATGACCACTGACATGAAAAGTCAATAACATTTACCATCTTGTGACAGTTCAGTGTTCTACTGGGAAACTTTTGGACCTGGCATTCATTCATGTGGATGTTACTTAGACGTGTAGCACCCACCTAGACCAGACCAGGCACCCCCACCCCATAGCAATGACACTCCTTGATGGCAGCAGCTTTAGGAACAACTAAAAAAAAAAAACATGAAGAACAGCATAAGGTGTTGACCTGGCCTCCAGATTCACTAGATCCCAAACTGATCAAGTATCTGTGGGATGATCCACAGAGGCCCCCACTAACAAGATTCTGTTGCCAGACACCACAGGACACCTTCAGAAGGCCCATGTCCATTCTCTGATGAGTCTTGGAGGCACAAGGTAGACCTACACAATATTAGGAAGGTGGTCATAATGATATGCCTGATTGGTGTATGTACTGTTTAGATCTAGTTTGAGACGTTGAACTCACCTTACCCACAGATACACACATACTGTATTGTAGTTCAAAAGAACATTACACAACAGTATTTGACGCTCTTCATCTCTGTTTGTTTTACTTTCCCTATTGCACATTTTCCTGTTAGTCACATGATGATGAAGGATCCCTACACAAAAATAAATCCTGCAGCACACACACTACCCATCACCACCAAGCCCCACCTGATCCCAACATCCCAGAGTCAGCCTGGGATTACATGAAGACACAGAGACAGGTTAAAGCTCCAGAAGAGCTCAGGCAAGTTGTGCAGGATGCCTGAAAGCACCAAAGTGTGTGCAGCAAAGACGGCCCCAACAAATTTTCTTCTGTTTACTATACTATGGTTTGCATAAAGTAATGAATAGCTGAAAACACCTCCACTTTACTTAGCCTAAAGCACAGTTCAGAAAGTTCAGAAAGCACTCGTGATGGTGTTTAGATTTTCAACATCACGCTGCCATTTGTTTATTTCTGACTCCGTGTCCGAACATATTGTTCAAATCCCTTAACTGCATGTGTGTGTGTGATGTGCATCACGTGTGTGCAAGCAGGGGGAGTTTGAGGGCTCAGTGGGATCCACTAAGGGGACAGGAGCTCACACTGTGATGACACATGGCACTCCCACTCTTATTTCCACATGATACACACATAAAACCATGTGCACATGCATTCACACACATGCAGCAGATAACAGCTCATGCACTTGTCACTGGCTGGAACGTGTCCCGGTCTCTTGCATGTTGCCAGCGTGTGTTTGTGCTATTTTTGCCAAAAACCACCGCCACACAGTGTTACCATTGCACGCTATACGCTGTCCGTGCACAGACACATGTCTATATGAGTTAATGACACACTTTTAAAGTGGTGGAACGTACAGCTTTGTCATGTTCTGTGCATGATTAGAGTTAAGGTTTAGGTTTATATAGTGTATGAGAGGGCAGAAGATTCATTGGCTGAAATTTTTGCACCGCTTTTATGTAAAAATGTTTGACGTTTTTTGTAGTTTTTGGTTATTTCTCTGCACAACGATCTCAAACGGCAATCTGGGGGTTTTAACAATGCGTCAGGTCAAGATTTAGTGCAACTCAAAACCTTAAAAGCTCACAATTAAACAATGACAGCTGCACCGTTGGCTGTTTTTTAAAAAGACAATAAGATGGATCTAAATAGCGGTCCTGATCAGATGTGTGTGTCGTACGTGTAAAACACAGTTTCACCTGCAGCACAGAAAACGGGGTCATCCATACTACCTGGGCTGCACTGCATTCGTCACTGTCATGCAATGTGGGCGCATTCAGAGTGAGCGCACGTACACACACACACATGCATCTGATGTGTGTGTGTGTGTCTGTGTTTGTATGCGGTAAAAAAAAAAAAATTGGTGTCTATGTGCATGCAACGGAAGGTGCATTCGTGTTCGCTTGCTGCTGCTTCTGCTGCTGCTAGAACAGGGTGTGATATTCGGGGTAGGTAAGGATAGAGCGCGAGTGTGTGTGTGTGTGTGTGTGGGCTGGAGATGTGGGGGTTTGGAGGTGGGGTTGGGGGGTTGAAAAATCAATCGCTAGGAGACCCACTTCCCATCCCCGTTGCTGCGGCAGTGCCGAGATTCCATCAATGAGCCGGGGCTGCGTTTCCCTGGCAACGCTTATGAATGAGAGCGGGTCGGTAACCGTGGAGACTCGGCGAGGAGAGAGAGAGGGGGAGAGAGAGAGAATCACCGGTTGCCATGGCAATGCCACGGAGAGGGAGAGACCAGGCGAAAATGTAAAGGTGGCAGTTGACCCTCTGAGATCTTCCTCGGGGCCGTCAATCATCATCATCGTCGTCGTCGTCATGCTGTTGTTTTATATCATGTTTAAATGTAACACAGCTCCATGGAAACCTAATAAGACGTGATAGTAGATTTTATTTTATTTATTTTTTTGCTTGATCATAGATGATTCTGGATGTAGGGGGTTATTTTTAGCCACGATATAAAAAAATAATAATCAGTTAAATGCAGGTGTTTCAGGTGCGTTTTCATACTTGGCATCGTGACAGTGTCCCGCGTATGGGACATTTGACTGTCCCAACGTAGGAGACGGTGCACCCTTTCACCCCTCCTTGAGTTTGAATGTATTGCAGCACCCCGTCGTGCATACACACAGGTGAGAGAGGGGTGGTTCAGGTGCGACACAGGAGAGGCTGGCACGCTGCTGCACATCCGTTTACATCGAGCGTGTGCAGCTTTATGGGCCGATTGTTGCAGAAGGTGTTTCCCAGCAGTGAGCGCCTCTGTCATCACCGTCCAAACACCTTCTCCCTCTGCAGATAAAACTCCCCCTCTCTTTCTCTCTGGAGTATCTCCCTCTTCCTTGCTCTCCTTCTCTCTCTTTCTCTCTCAGAGGTTCAATCTCACACTTCTGACACACAGGACTATCACTCTTTTTCAATCTGCTCGCTCGTTCTCTCACTCGCCGTCTCTTAAGGGATGTTGGGTCTCTCCCCTTCCCAGTCTGCGTTCCACCAGGGACTCTCCGGTGTTGTCTAATGAGGCCAAATCTCCCCCATGATTTCTTCTGTTTGTTCTATAATTACCATCATTCAAATGAATTTTGCCCAATAGACGTGTTGAGTCATGACCTGGATGACAAAGAAATGGTGCATTTAGGTTGAAGAGTTAGGGTAAACATTAGCAAAAAACAGTTTGTGTTCTTATATCACATGACAGCTACACCGATCAGCCACAACATTATGACCACTGACAGGTGAAGTAAACAACATTGACCATCTTATGACAATTCACTGTTCTGCCGGGAAACTTCTGGACCTGGCATTCATTGGTGTGGATGTTCCTTAGACATGTAGCACCCACCTAGACCAGACCAGGTACCCCCACCCCATAGTAATGACACTCCTTGATGGCAGCAGCCATCCCCAGCAGGATGCAGCCTGACACAGACACACACACAAAAACACTTTAGGAACAACTAAAAAAACCATGAAGAACAGCACAAGATGTTGACCTGGCCTCCAAATTCACTAGATCCCAAACTGATCAAGTATCTGTGGGATGATCCACAGAGGCCCCTCCCTTCAAAGGCCCCCCACTAACATCATTTTGTTGCCAGACACCACAGGACACCCTCAGAAGGCCCATGTCCATTCTCTGATGACTCACAACTGTTTTGGAGGCACAAGGGTAGACGTACACAATATTGGGAATGTGGTCATAATGTTATGCCTGATCAGTGTAGATCACATTCTTGGGCTGTTCCTGACTTTTCTAACAATCCCCCATGCACCTCCACCCCATCCCTCCTCTTCCTCCTTCCCTTATCACTACCCCCACATCATGGTCGCTGCTCCCTCTACTGGCCACCTCAGTGCACTGTGGGCCGGTTCAGCCGTTGCCAGGGGTGACTGCATCCCGGAGGTTTGGTTTTGCCTTTGACAGAGGCGGGCGGTTGCCGTTTCGCACAGACGAACGTCGAAAGCGCCGCATTCCAGCCTCGGAGCAGATGCACTGACACGGAACGAAAAAACAAACAGACGGAGAATGAATGACAGAGGTGGAGAAGTCAAGAGTTCAGACACAAGATATCGGATCAGACCCTTCATTTACTCATCCGTGCGTAAAACCCAACCCTCTGGAACTGAAAATCTACCTGAAGCTTTAATTGTAGGGAAGCAGGAGTTGGTGCAAGAAAGAGCAAATATAAAAATCTGAAAATCTACTTAAAAATAGAACGACATTAGATGCGTTAAAACATGAAAAGAGACAAAGTTTGCAACAAAACAAGTGAAAGTGCAAGTGTATCGTTGTAAAACCTAAAATATATGTTTAAAATGTAACACAGCTTCAATTTTGCAGTTTTAGTTACATCCCCGTTGTGTGTTCTCATTTACACGGGGATCAGGTCAGACAAGAGACAGCTTGCTTTGTTTTTGCTGATGTCCGGCCTTTTTTTTTTTTTTTTTTTTTTGATCCGCAGCGTGGCCCTTTCGCCGTGGCAGTTAAAAAGCCATTGAGGGAATGAGGGGTTTGGCTGCTGCTACCACATCTGTTAATAAATGACCTCTTACTGGAATTAGCAACACAACCTGGAGAGAGAGAGAGAGAGAGAGAGAGAGATGGGAGGAGGAGGAGGAAGAGGGGTGGATTGAGGAAAAGGGAGGATGGAGCAGAAAGGGCGATGGATGGGATGGGACGGGGTGGGATTTGATTTCTGTCCCCACTGTTGACACTGTTTCATTTAGCTTTTTGTTTCTTCTTGGACTGATTGCATGATGCTAAATGTGCAGAGAGCACGCACAGGCTGGATTTCATGTTACTAAACGGGATCCTGTGTCTGCTTCCTGTTTATTTTAGGCACAATGAAAGAGATTAATTCAAACGGCGTGTCTGTTTTTAGGTTGCATACACATTTAGACTGAACACATTAGAGTTTAGTTTAGCTTGTATGGTGGTACAGATGTAATGCTCATGTACTGGGAAGAGTAGATGAGGAATCTCCTATAAATCCTCTATAAACTATGTTGTTCCAGTGATTAAACATCAGCCCTTGCAGTCAGACGTGAATGTTCTGCAAATGTGAACACTGAGAAACTGAGTCTGTGTGATCTCAGTCTAGTCTTTAGTATCTGACACTACATGTGCAGTAGCAGTGAGTTAAACAACCTTAAAGTGTTTCCTTTTGTAAGTTCTTTAACTGTAGTGACGGATGGCACAGTGGTGTGAGGGTAAGCGCTGATGCCTCACAACTAGAAGGTTCTGGGTTCGAATCCATTGGGATTCAAAGGCGTGGGTTCTTGCTACCTCCAGAGGAAATTAGCTGTGAGTGTGAATGGTTATCTGTACACTGCCTCTTGCCCCGTCCAGAGCAAGGGTGCCCAAGACATTGATCATGATTGACGGGTAGATTGTGTGCCATTGGAAAAACTGTTCTAGATGCCAGTCTGTCATTTATATTTTGCACCTCCAAAACAAACAGCGAGACAAACCTTCATCTTCTTTTTTTATTTTTTTTTTACTTGCAACATGCCATCAGCCATGCACAGCAACAACAACTCAAGACTACCATCTTCCTTAAAGGGACAGCGCTACATTTCTAAAGGTGCTGCACGACAATTTGTCTTCTTAGAATAATAAAAAAGAAAAAAATTGTATAGATATATATGCGGCACAGTGGCGTGGTGGTTAGCACTGGGTTCAAATCCAGGCCCACTGGGGCCTTTCTGTGTGGAGTTTGCATGTTCTCCCTGTGTCTGCATGGGTTCTCTCCAGGTTCTCCAGCTTCCTCCCACCGTCCAAAGACATGCTGATTAGGTTCATTGGTGATTCTAAATTGGTCGTAGGTGTGAGTGTGTTAGACTGGAGACCTGTCCAGGGTGTACCCCGCCTCTCACTCAATGACAACTGGGATAGGCTCCAGCCCCCCTGAGACCCTTCACAGGACAAGCGGTTACAGAAAATGAATGAATGAATAAATACTAGAGAGAGAAAGAGATCACTTTGAATTTAATTGCAAAACCACCAAAAAAGACAAAAAAGTATAAGCATCCCTGCTCCAGAGAACAAGCAGTTACAGAAAATAAATGAATTACCTTTGACGAAAGATGCGAAACTGAAAATCATATATTTCTAATCATCAGATATCTGATAGCTTCATGCTCCTCCTCCTTCTGCTCAGGCCTATCTCCTCCTCCTCAGAGCATCCCCTCTCTCCTCTCTACGCCCCCACACTACCCCCCCCCCCCCCCCCTCCCTCCTGTTGGACAGACCCTGCCTTCCGCCTCCGCACAAGACAGAGCGTGGAATTTTCCAACCTGTCTCCGGCTGTCTTCACTCCAGAGCTTCTCACACACACACACAAATGTGCACACAAGCACAGAAGACCTGCTCAGGAAAGACGCACACAAAGCTGAACCATGCGTAATGTGGCCAACGTGTCATCCAGTAGTTTAGCGATTCACATGTTATCTTTGTTATTTCTTTGTCTCTCTGTACATTTTATTTTCCAGGTGCAAAATCTAAACTGTGTGATTCCATTTCGCCTAACAAGGTTGTTTGGTTGCTGCTTTTCTTGCACTCACTGGCCACTTTATTAGGCACACTTAGGTAAAAACTAAATCCTGCCTGGTTGAAACTTGTTATAGTTGGTTTTTCCTTCACTGTGGAATGGGCAAAGAATAACGTCAAACAGAGCAATAACTACAGCTTCAAAGGTGACCATAAAGCTCAGTGAAGACCTCTACAAAAAAATTCAAGGAGCGCAGAAACAACAAATCTGATTGTTCTCTGTCAAACTGACGGCGTTCTCTGTTTTCCTCTCTCTTTCTCTCTGCAGCATTTTGTCGTCAGTGGGGTCTCAGCTCGATCTGAGGACGCTACGAGCCGTCAGAGTGCTGCGACCGCTAAAACTCGTGTCTGGAATTCCTAGTAAGTCTGTTTTTCTTTTCTCATTTGTGATGAACACATTGTCACAACTTACTATACTTGTTCTACATTCGCCAGGTGCCGAACACAAAGAAACAATAAGTAGAGGGAAGAGTCGCTACATGTCTCTAAATACCTAGAGTTTGTGACGCTTTCGTTGGCGCTCCGTGCATTTGAAACGTGATTTCAAAAATAAAAGTGCAACAAATCAAAAGCAGAAAAGTTGTTTAATGAACCCTGAAGTATCCCACATTCGCAAATTCAACACCTGGCAGTCAACACTTGTACATCGCTCTCAAAGGCGTGGATCGTTATGAAGTTCAGCACAAAATTGTCAGATGTTTCTTGTGGAAAAAGCTGTTGCTTCTCCTTATTCCATAAAGAAAATGCTCAGAGACAAATCCAGATGTCGTCAAGTCTAAAATTACATCTGAATATTGTTCCAAAGTCATGTCCATGGTCCATTTTGACCAAGATAAAAGTTTTCCAGACAGCAAAGGGACAAAACCATCAACCACTTGTTCTTCTTCATCGTCGTCTTCTTTTGCATCAACAAATGCTTAAATCAAATCAAACAACATCTGTTTTCCCATTTAGTTTGTTGCCAATCAGCAGCCTCACTGGTGCGACACCAGTTAGTACGGTCTGTTTTCACTTAAAGGAAAGAGTTCCTCCCCTGAGTGTGTGTTTTGCACTGTGTCCTCCAGGCCTGCAGGTGGTGCTCAAGTCCATTATGAAGGCTATGATCCCCCTGCTGCAGATCGGCCTGCTTCTGTTCGTGGCCATCCTCATGTTCGCCATCATCGGCCTGGAGTTCTACATGGGAAAGTTCCACACCACCTGCTTCGATGAATTCACAGGTGAGAGGGGAAAATGAAAGAATGTTGAATGTACGTCGCGATGTCTGGTGAATCAGGGTCCTGGGTGACTAAATGGAATGCAGCCATTCTTGAAATCCTCAAGGTCAAGGTGTCGGCTGTGTGTTTGTGGTTGTGTTGTTTCAGTGTAAGGACGGATCTCACTGTCTTTCTTTCTGTCTCTCTCTCTCCGTCTATGATCAGGAGAAACTGTGGACGAGCTGCCGTGTGGCACAGAGTTGCCGTCCCGGTTGTGTCCCAACGGCACGGTGTGCAGAGGAGGTTGGATTGGACCCAACTACGGCATCACCCAGTTTGACAACATCCTGTTTGCCGTGCTCACCGTGTTCCAGTGCATCACCATGGAGGGATGGACGGACATGCTGTACTATGTACGTCTTGTTTTTGTTTGTTAGGGTTAGGGTTAGTGTCCCTGTGTATCTGTTGATTCAGAGCCCAGATTTATTTGAAGGAAGCCAAATAACCAGATAAATTGAATAAAAATTAAACAAAACTGCAACTAAAGAGTGCAGAGTGCAGTGCATTGATGTAATCATGCATAACATTATGACCACCTTCCTAATATTGTGTAGGTCTCCCTTGTGCCACCAAAACAGTTGTGACTCATCACAGAATGGACATGGTCCTTCTGAAGGTGTCCTGTGGTTTGGGTTTGGGTCCTATGGGTTGAGGGGAGGGGGGCCTCCTGCTGGGGATGGCTGCAGCCATCAAGGAGAGCCATTGCTATGGGGTGGGGGTGCCTGGTCTGGTCTAGATGGGTGCTACATGTCTAAGTAACGTCCACATGAATGAATGCCAGGTCCAAAAGTTTCCCAGCAGAACACTGAATTGCCACAAGATGGTCAATGTTATTTACTTCTCCTGTCAGTGGTCATAATGTTGTGGCTGGTCTGTGAATATTGGTGGTGTACCGTACGATTTCTAACACAGACTAGGTCGGGTGGGAGTGGAGGTTGGAGTTTGGCTTCATTTATCTCGATGATGCATAAAGAGATTTGAGATTTAATTCAGAAAAACCATTTATCCGTCCAAGCGCCGCTTTCCATCATCTTCATCATTATCTGTTCTACTTCCTTTTATCCGTCTTCTCATCTGTCCTTCTCCTGCTTTCCGAGTCGCTCCTCTTCCCTCTCCGCCTCCTTCTCTTCTGCTCTCTATTCTGGTCCGTCTTGCTCTATATTTAACATCTTTTCTGATGGATGAGGGCTGACTTCCACACTCACACGGACAGTCAGGAGGAAACCGATGAAAGTTTAATAGAGAATGGGCAGCTTGCGTTGTACCACGCAGTATGAAACCTGAACGTAAGCGCACAGCACTCCGGCTGCAGTAGTCATCAGCAGGTAGTTCCATCAAATCGGGTCATGGAAGCATGATATCGTCCAGTAACCTCCTTCTGCTGATTGTCATCTGAGTTTGTTTATAGAAAAGGGAAATGACAGAGTGTCAGACCGTTTTGTTGCTGCTCGCCAGACACCTCGGTGCAATCGATGTCTGCCAAAGCAGGAGTGGCTGTAACGTAACACCACACGTGTCTCGTGTCTTCACGTTGCTGTTTCTGAATGCGAACGCGCAGTTTTAGCATCCAGGTCAGGCTTTAAGTTAGGAAATGGGTCACATCTGATCCTGCATAATACACCGATCAGCCACAACATTAAAACCACTGACAGGAGAAGTAAGTAACATTGACCATCTTGCGACAATACAATGTTCTGCTGGGAAACTTTTGCCATCCCCAGCAGCCTGACACAGGCACACACACAAAAACACTTAAGGAACAACTTAAAAAAACTTGAAGAACAGCACAAGGTGTTGACCTGGCCTCCAAATTCACTAGATCCCACACTGATCAAGTATCTGTGGGATGATCCACAGAGGCCCCTCCCCTCAGAGGCCCCCCCAATAACAATATTCTGTTACCAGACACCACAGGACACCCTCGTAACGCCCATGTCCATTCTCTGATGAGTCACAACTGTTTTGGAAGCACAAAACAATCTTAGAAAGGTGGTCATAATGTTATGCCTGATCATTGTATACATGCTGTTTGTTTTACTGGCTTTACTTTTTCAGTTGATTTTCCAAGAACTTTGTTTAAAAATCTTCAGAAATCGTGCACAAAACGCACCTAAGATGGACAACATTCAAGATTTTCATTTAGAGGAACGTGTGACTCTTAAATGGTTCCATGTGCAATGTTTAAATTAGCAGGTTCCCACCTTGTCTATGGTATGCATCCTTATGAATATTTAGCTTTTAACATTCAATTGACAACAAATGCCGAGAAGAAGGACTCTGCAAGGAAGCAAATGTGTATCTGCAAGAGTTGTTCGTTAGGCCTTCAGAAGTTGTGTTTTTGTGAGTGAACATGGCTTGAGGCTGTAACATGAAGCTTCACAGGGCAAGTGAAGTTCAGTGTGCTGGAGGTCAAGGGATTTATTTAGAGAAAAAGCTCAGTGAGGATGGATTAGAAGGAGAAATGCAATCAGAGCATAATAGGAGATTAAATATTAGTAATGGAGTGTGTTGACTTGATACGTCATTAGTTTCACATTCAAAATACTGTATTTGTTCCTTGAGGGACAGTTCAAGGCAAAAACGTCTTAACCACATGATGGAACCACATAGAAACCAATGAGCGAGGCCAAAACCACAAATGGCTAACAACATCCACAAGTCACAGAAGTTTCTGCTGTCAAGCAAATGGCCCAAGTGGCTGTTCACCACCATCAGTCCATCAGTTTTTTTATATATATATATATTGCATGAGCAGCTATAACATGTCTGTTGTTCTCTTGCAGAGTAATGATGTGGAGGGCAGCGCCTGGAACTGGATGTACTACATCCCCCTCATCATCATCGGCTCTTTCTTCATGCTCAACCTGGTGCTGGGTGTACTCTCAGGGTATGTTCTTGTTTACTTCCGTTTCTCTTCCTCTTCCCGTACGCTTTCATTTTTTTTTTTTCACCCTGATTTGATATAATCAAAATGAGCCGAGTGGAAAGGCAAATGAAAAATGTCCCCCCTCCCACCCAACAGTGAATTTGCCAAAGAGAGAGAGCGAGTGGAGAACAGGAGCGAGTTCCTCAAGCTGAGGCGACAGCAGCAGATTGAGAGAGAGCTCAACGGATACCTGGAGTGGATCTGCAAAGCAGGTCAGTGCACACTGACAAACCCACTCTGACACAAGCTGCTCCACCTCCACCTCTACAGGGTCTGTGGAAAATGCAGAGAAGGCTAACATCTTTATTTCCTTCTTACAGAGGAGGTGATTCTGGCCGAGGACGATGTCACGGGGAAATTTGATGGTAACTGAACCACTTTATTTATTATTGTGTATAGAGAGAAGAGAGCAAAAGAATAACTGTGTTTTTACAATAGCAGCAAATCTGATTTGTTCAAGTATCTATCCTGCTTTCTGAATTGCTCATTTAAATGTGTAAACGTGGGTTTTAGCGCAGTGCACTCCCAGGTGACAGACTCAGTGGGAAGGCTGAGAGAATGACATTAGTGATTCACGCACAGATGAAGACATAATCCTTTCGTCCATCGCTAGGTACGAGGCGAAGGCCGACCATCAAAACCAAAAACAACAAGACTGAGCTGCTGAACCCTGAGGAAGGAGAGGACAACATGGGAGATGCAGTAGGTAAGAAAAAGAAAAGGGGTCGCAGACGGGATGGTACGCAGGAGAAGTTTACTCATAGCAGTCGTTTCAGTTCCTGGAGGACGTACTCTAATGCACGGTTTATACCTCTGTAGCTATCACCCAGACCCTAATGCCGTAGCCTGATGTGCATCTCCCCAGAAATGTAATTACAGTACGTGTTGCGGCAACGCGGACCACGAGAGCTGTGATTGGTCCTCTTGGTAGTAGCATGTTTCCGCTTAAGTATTTCCCGGCTGCTTCTCCATCCCCACAATTTACGAATCGGTTGATTTGGATCAATAAAGAAGGAACACATCGAGGAACAGTTAACTGATGAGGTTCGGAGTTACAAACATTTGTACGACTTGACTTTGGCGAAATTTCGGCGAAAATTTCAGTCGCCGTTGTTGAAAGTTAAGCAGGAAGTAGAAACAAAAATTAACCCGAGTGGCGAAAAAGACACAGCGCCAACTAGTGTTTGGGTGGTGCTGTTACAGAGCGAGCCAGGCTGACGAGCGCACAAGTATAAATGGCTCGCACCGGCGTAGGTACTTGCAGTACTTTAAATGAGCCTTAAGTCTTGTGTTAAGAAATTTCTTTTCCACATATCTTGAAACCTGGAGGATGCTTGGTTCTTTGTGTGCAAAAAGTCAGAATTACAGTTAAATAGTAAAAGGAATAATAAAACAAATTGACGCAAATAGCCAAACTCAATTCTTATCAGAATATGAGTCATTCAGCATACCAGTCTATAGTCCTGTGACGTATATGTTGCTGTTACCATCCAGACGATTCGATTGGTCCGGCAGATCTTTGCAGGAGAAAAAGCTAAATTCCCCTCGTATTTTCATAAT
The DNA here is from genome assembly GCF_963514085.1 of Chelon labrosus. Lineage (NCBI taxonomy): Eukaryota > Metazoa > Chordata > Actinopteri > Mugiliformes > Mugilidae > Chelon > Chelon labrosus. The sequence goes on from NC_140338.1 coordinate 6,243,592, forward strand.
TCCCTGAATTGTCTCCCTCCTTCCCCTGTAGGTTTTGCACGCTCCAGCATAAAGAGCGGCAAGGACGGCAATTACAACAAGACAGAGCGACGGCTACGGTTCTTTATCCGCAAGATCGTGAAGACGCAGGCCTTCTACTGGACCGTGCTCTGCCTGGTGGGCCTCAACACCATCTGCGTGGCCGCGGTGCATTACAACCAGCCTGAGCTGCTCTCCGACTTCCTCTGTGAGTAAACACACCGAATACACACAAGTGCCCCCAACCACGCTACAATATACCATCAGCTGATCCAGGAGCTTTTACGACCACAGGGGCCTCGCTTCCATTTATTTAGTTTGAGTTGTAGTTCGGGGCCCCCGAACAGTTGCTGATGGGTCAAACACAATCCTTAAGAGCAAAATGATTGCAGGCAAGGAATCTGCCATCAATATTAGGACCCAGGGTGGGAATTTAAATTCACCGACAATCATAACCAGTTCCCAACAAGTCTCAAAAAACAGGTGCGTGTGCAGGGCAGTTTTGTGGGACCGAAGGCAAATAGGACTTTCCTTATAGGAAATCTATTTTATTGGTGTAAAAGAACACTTCTCATTTTAATGTCTGTAAAGGGTTTCGGTCATCCAGGTCATGGTACATCCAAAAATGCTAAAGAAAGGCAACTGGACTTTCCTGAAGATATTTCATCCAAGTAGCTTCTTCTACTTCATCTAGTAACGACTAGATGCTTAACCGTCTTTTGGGGAGACTGACAGTCTAAAGCTTGTTCCATACTCTGCAAGAAGCGAGAATTTTGTTCTTGTTCTCGAGGTGAGCAAGAACAAGAAAAAAGTTTGTTCTGGCCAGGTCATTTACACTTCATGATAAACTCAAGTGTCGAACTCTGGGGAAGTCCTCATAATGCCCTCCCACTGCAGCATAGGTCACACGGGCTAAGCATTGTGGGAAATGGATGACAAGAGGCACTTTTCTTATTATTTTCGGATGTCGTCCAGTCGTTTTTTGACGACCACATCTATCGGACCATACCGATCACTACCCTGGAGAGATTAGTGGTCACATTGCGAATATTAGCATCTGGGAGCTCACAGAGTGCCCGCTAGCATTTCCACCCACTTCCAGTTCCTGACCGATCACAAAATAGTTGCCGTACACCACATGAGAGCAAAGTTCTGCCTGGTTGATGTGTTGAGAACAAGCTGCGAGAACTCCTAAACGAGGGCTACAAGAACAAAATTCTCTTAACAGCCTTTACCGACTAACAGACTGGAGTCATGCAAGTTTCTGATGGGTAACACTCATAGATGTCCCCATTTAAACAGCCCCAGCTCCTCCACTAGTCTTTTAAAACTGAAGATGCTATTCGGATGAAACGTCTTCAAGAACTTCCACAAGTCCAGTCGCCTTTCTTTAGCGTTTCAGGATAGCGTTTAGCTCATTTTAATCATTTTAACTCTCACTTTACCGCAACCTGTATCATTTTTTTTTCACACTTCAAATCCACTGCTTCCTCCTACACATGCAAACGAAGCATTTACATTTTTTTAACTCCATATCAGAAACATGGTGCAATTTCTTTTTTTAACCGAACCGTGTCGTTTTCATCGTAATAGTTTGGAACACACGCATTAGATTCAAGTTATACACACAGTATGCAGTCTTCTGGTTGCAAGTACTAGTACAAGAAGTAGCAGTAGAGGTTTACTCAACATCAAGCCTGGGTCCTTTTCACCGATTAACTATAATACAACTATTAACCCTTTAACACGTGAGCTTCAAACTGTCCAACTGAACGTTTTTTGCTTATTTTAACCTGGAAATTTTCAGAAAATGTCCTGTGAATAAGTGCTTTTGCCTATTTTTTTTTTTCCAGAATACCTAGTATTTTCAATATCTGGCAGTTATTTACATAATAAGAATAAGAAAAAGAAGTTTTATTGTCATGGTCCGGTAAAAATAAAAGCTAAAGCAGCATAAAGATAACAACTATAACAGCAATACACACTAACTTGGTGTAGGGGCTATTGAACAACAGTCTTATAAAACAGAGGTTGGAGGTGTGAGCGATTTGACAGCTTGAGTGTATAGAAGCTGTTTTTTGGTCTATTGGTTCTGGATTTGATGCGCAACAGCTGGAACAGTTGGAATTTTTCAGATACAGCGGCATAATTACGGTAATCCAAACTGCGCCAAAGTGCCTTCGGATTTTAAAGGGTTAACTACTTTCAGGTATGATTTGCGAAGAGTTGTAGTATCGGTGATAAAATACGCATTCTTGTTTAGTTCAGCCACATTACACACACACACATACACCCATACACACATACAGTGTACACAAAGCCCTTGGTAAAATCCGCTGGCCGGTGTCCAGTGTCATTAGCATATGAAGCTGTAGTTCCTGATGGAGTCCATTCATCACCAGACTGTCATACACCGCTGGGCTCGCACCACTATTGACTTCCACTCATCTTACTTTCTCTCTCCCTCTCTCTCATCCCTTCCTCCTCTTTTGTTTTTCCTCTTCCTTCAATTTCTCACTGTCTTTTTCTCCCTGTAACCTCTTGTCGTTCCATTATCACGTTCCCGTGTCCATATTTTCATCCATCTATGCTCCCACCTCTTCATCTCTGACTCTTCTTTCTCCCTTCGCCCCATCATATTTTGCTGTTTTTCCTCCTATATCCTTGCCTTCCCTCCCAATAAATCCATTTCTGCCTCCCTCCTTTCCCTCACTTCTCTCTCTCTTTATTTCCTCCCTCCAGTCTATGCAGAGTTTATCTTCCTCGGTTTGTTCATGTCCGAGATGCTGATCAAGATGTATGGTCTGGGCATCCAGCCCTACTTCCACTCCTCATTCAACTGCTTCGACTGTGTGGTGAGTGCACACACACACACACACACACACACACACACACACACATCGGGTTTATTTGACAAACCCAACAGTCCATTTAATCAACAGATTTGAGAAATAGATTTTTCCCATGTCGTCCTATTACAGCAGAACAATGACGCAGAACAGATTCAGCAGTGATTTTGTCACAAAAGCACTTTCTACCAACGATTTAATTTATCACGGTGCAACTGTTACTTAGACTTACAGGCCTGCTACTTCATACAGTGGATGGAATAGTCACACCATGCAGTACTGTGATACTGCATACGTTAGTTTTAGTGATGAGCTTATTGACTGTGCTCTTTCTTCTCCAACACTTACAATATAATGCTCGTTCATCACATAGTAAAACATGGACCGGGGATCATCAGATTTTTTTTCGATTTGTTTTATTCTTGTGTTTATGTTGTGTTGCGTTCATTCAGGTCATCGTGGGCAGCATCTTTGAGGTTGTGTGGGCCACCATAAAACCGGGAACATCCTTCGGGATCAGCGTGTTACGAGCTCTACGACTGCTCCGCATCTTCAAAGTCACAAAGTAAGACTGACAACAACCGAACACACACACACACCTTCTTATTTTTATCATGCACGCGCTTCCTCTTCATGAGAGGAGACTACGTTGGTAATGAGGGCCGTGATGAGAGACTGGTGCTGATGTGAAAAGAGATTTGAGTGTTTTAAGCTGAAAAATCTTTCCACTGGAGAAACATCTAAACGGTTTTAATGCTTTGCCGCTGTGCCACTTGTTTGACGCTCTCTTCAGGTGAGGTTTTAATTGGTTTTTGGCACGTGTACATCATTCCCGCTTGTCACACTTCTGCTTATTTGTGCAGACATTACTTGAAGATGGTACTTAAAATCTCTGTGGAGCTATCCTGAAATAAAGGAATAAAATAAGGAAGTTTAAAGATCAGTTCCCTGGATAGTTGTAACTGGACAATGTGTTAGCACTAGAGATGTCCCGATCAGGTTTTTTTGCCCCCGAGTCCGAGTCCGAGTCATTTGATTTTGAGTTTCTGCCGATACCGAGTCCCGATCCGATCCAAAGTGACGTCATAGATAGATAGATAGATAGACGACTTTATTGATCCCTTTGGGAGGTTCCCGCAGGGAAATTGACATGCCGCATACGTTGTTTCTGTGTGGAGTTGAGACGGTCTGACTCTGTACCACCACATAACAGCAAATACTAAGCTGTTATTTTTCCCATTTGTTTTGAAATATTATAGATCTGATAAAAAAAATAATGAGAATAAATATAAATATATATATATATATATATATATATTCGATCCCTGATCGGGATGTAACGTCCGATTCCGATCGAGTCTGAAACCACGTGATCGACCCCGATTTCCGATCACGTGATCGGATCGGGACATCCCTAGTTAGCACCACTGTTGGTTCACTTTATCTTGAAAGTGTGTTAGAGGAAGGTTGAGGCTACCTCAAAAATTGTAAGGAAATAATCTCAACTAAAACTGTTTTCCACACTGCGTTCTTCAGAAAATTGAATAGTTGCCCAAATAGCACACCTTCTTTTACAGCAAATGTCTGAAATTGCTTCCTCACCTTCTCCGCCTCAACATTATTAGGTGTTATATCACACTGTAAGTTTTTATTTTAACAGGAAGACATGCACCCTCCCCTGATATATACATACTCACTTTCTCTCTTAATGCTTTCCTTGCATTTACAGCCAAAAATACTGTAAGCTTCAAAGTAAATGCTATCAGTTTTGCAGTTTTTCAAAACATGTTGGCATTACTAAGAGTTTTTTTATTTTCCTTTATCTCCACATTTGGAAAAAATTATAAAAAAAAAATAAATCAAAAACAAAAACATAAAAATGTTTTCCAGATTCGCTCGTAACCATCTGATTAGCTTTTCAGCATGTTTGTTATTCTCTCCATTGAATCCATGTTTTGGATCCGAGCACCAGTGGTAGGTCCAGCAGTTTTCTCACAGTTAAAATGTTTTATTTGTTTTACGTTAACAAATGTATAGTCTGTGGTTCTCAAATTGACTTTGATACGAGTGTAGCACTTGCATCTTGAGTTCTGGTGAGTTATTTATAGACAAAATTATGATGTCACATCCTGTTTCTACAGCATCAATTAACTAACTAAAACTAAACTTAAACAGACACTTGAACATGCATCAACATTATATTAACTACCTAAAATGTCAGACACTATCCTTGAAAAAAATGTATTTGATGTGTGTTTTAGTGTTTTAGTTGGGACCCAGGTCCCGCCCACTAACATAGAAGGGGGTGGAGCTTATGATCTATACTGCAGCCAACCACCAGGGGGAGTTCTACTTGCTTTGGCTTCATCTTTGAGGAGCTGTCATGGCGTGACTATGTCCACTGTCCTCCTCTTACTCCTCAGGTACTGGGCACCTCTTCGAAACTTGGTGGTTTCTCTGCTAAACTCCATGAAGTCCATCGTCAGTTTGCTGTTCCTCCTCTTCCTCTTCATCGTCGTCTTTGCCTTGTTGGGGATGCAGCTATTCGGAGGACAGTCAGTATCAGCTCCAACTTAACAACCTCATTTTTTTGTGTGTTAATTTATATCTGTCTTGTTTAAGTTGTGTATAAGTCTGTCATAATATATTTCCATTTTCTTTTCTGCCCCTTCAGATTCAACTTTGAAGGGGGAACTCCGCCTACTAACTTTGACACTTTTGCAGCAGCTATCATGACAGTCTTTCAGGTAAGGGGAAGGAATTTAAAGTGAAAGTTATATGAATGTTTCTGTGCAAAAAGAGAAATGCCACTGTTACCTTCAAAGTTAGGTTGTCCAATTGAGGATCTTTGCTGAGCAAAACAAATGCCTGGACAAAGGAATTACTTAATCATCCTATATACAGAAGTACCCCTCTGTAGTAATGACTATTACTCTGCAGAGTAGTTTGGGTTTTCGTTATTTTATGTGCGTTTGAATGCAGATTTAATTTTTTCAACCAAATACATTTTTACAGTGTGGAATTTTCCAAACGCAACTGTAAGCACACTCGTACATACTCACCGCAACTGAAGCACTTTACAAGAGTGAAATTTAATGAAGCCCATTGTTGTCATGTCATCAGTTTTTTTTTGTCAGATGACTCTTCAACTCTGACGGCAGTCTCCGTGTTTCTGTGTTCTCTGCACTTGTGCATTCTCTGAGTTAGAAAGACAGCTTTTGTTAGAGAAGCGGTTTGCGTTGCTCTGTTGTCTCTGTGTGACTCACAGGCCGGTTGTGTGTGTGTGTGTGTGTGTGTGTGTGTGTGTGTGTGTGTGTGTGTGTGTGTGTGTGTGTGTGTGTGTGTGTCGATTATACATCAGCCTTTTTAACTGCAACGGCTCCACTTGCAACAGGCGGAATGATAAGCGAAAAATAAAACGATAGATAAAACTCATTTTCACTTTGATATTAAGCCATCTTCGGAATATGCACAGGCTCGAACAGTGAATCATACTTGGCACCGTTTGAAATGGTTTTGTTCCCCATTCAAATCCATATATTATTATTATTATTTTTTTATTATTATTTGTTTTAAACGATGCATGAATGTTTCATACAGGTAAAACTGATCCTCCCTTTCTCTTTGTAGATCCTGACGGGAGAGGACTGGAACATGGTGATGTACGATGGCATCGAGTCCCAGGGAGGAGTGAATGATAAGGGGATGGTCTTCTCCATCTTCTTCATTGTACTCACACTCTTCGGCAACTGTATCCTGCACTCACATTTGCATATGCTCAAAATGTACAATATGCATGTATGTAAATGCACTGAGCCTACTCTTTTTCTCATGTGCGAGGTTGACTTGTCTGCAATCCAGCTCCTCCTTCTTTCCTATCCTCTCCATCCACTCGATTATTTCCTCACAAACCATCAGCTTTTTCTCTGGTTTTCTAAGCATCGATATTTCTCCCTAACTCCTGCGACCACAGACACTCTGCTGAACGTCTTCTTGGCCATCGCTGTCGACAATCTGGCCAACGCCCAGGAGCTTACCAAGGTACGGGATTACTCCAGAAGAAGGCAGTTGCATTTGTTGTTGTGAAGCTGCACCAAATATTTCTATATATTTAGCATCAAATGACTCTGTGTAAGGTAGAAGTGCAAAGCCCACCGAGAATCAGCATCCTATATAATTTGAAGCTACTTTCAGGACTTGTTGCAGCATGTTGTTCCTCAGCCTTTAGGTGATCAAAATATAACTTGTCTTTAATTTTAATTAGATGTGTTACTCTCTAAGCCACAGCTTAAACATTTAAACTTGGGCTGTCAAAATTAACATCGGCCCATTTGCGCGGTAACTCTACTTGGACATACTGCCCGAAATGCGTTGCCAGAGACGCTGAGGGTCATTCTGCACTGGAGATGGGTCAGATTAATCATGTTGATGGATTAACCTGCATTAACACGTTAATTTAAACTAAGAGTTTCTTCTCAAACAGGACGAGGAGGAACAGGAGGAGGCAGCCAATCAGAAGACAGCAATGCAGAAGGCTAAGGAGGTTGCGGAGGTCAGCCCGCTGTCTGCTGCAAACCTGTCCATTGCTGCGTGAGTATACACGAATAAACGCTCACATGCACACGCACACTCATGCAAAATTTCTTCTTCACATCCTTACTCACCCTTTCACTTAGGCTGAAGCTACGTACACACATCCCGTACGCTGCTGTTTTTCTCTCAAAGCTGTCTTTCCTAACATTTATGATTGGCAGGCATTCTTGTACACACACACACAGAAACACACACACACACACACACACACCGTGGCGCTCTCAGTGTTCCCGTCCCCAAAACATGATTAAGCGATTGTTCTGAGAGTGAAAGGAACAGATTCTGGGCTTTGTGAAATGACGAAGAGCGAGAGGCGCGCGGGTCTGTAGAATCTGCTCCTGGCAGCAGAAACGCTGACAATGGGACACATCAAAAAAACGATGCTCAAATAAACCCACTGCTCCTTTAGAAGTCACCAGGCTCTTGATTTGCTGCGGCGAGGGAGCGCTTTTTGACCGGCAGATAACAGCAGAAAGTGGTGGGTTTGTGCCGCAGTGGTGCTTGTCGATTACACGCTGATTCCTCAGTCATTTAATGTAAAATGGGTGAAGATAATTTAGTAGGAAGTCAAATGGAATTAAATCGCTTTGGAGTGCAGTGAGTTCATATTTTGGTTTTACAGTAACAGCGTTTTTAATAACTAGCAGCAGGAGCTACGATGGCATGTTAACCAGGTAATTCAACTGTCAAGGATTCTCTCAATCTTATGCACAAGCTGTCTAGTGCTTGGAACTAATGGGTTTTGGGACCACACCTTAACTAATGCAAAGAAGTTCGTGGGTAGACAGGTTATGATGGAAATGGACAAAGAGATAAGAGGAGTATGAGGGAAAGGGGTAAAAGTGACGAGATGGATTATGGTAGAGGAACTCAGGGAGTGAGACTCAAGGTGGCAGTATGTCTCGGGAAGCCTCGACTCCTTGTCCACCTGGTTCCTGCAACGAAAGATGGAAGCAGAAGTAATAGAAAAGAGAAAGATGGGAAGGGTGGGGGTTGAGACGAACAGAGAGGGTTAATGTGCGGTTTGTGCTTCTACGTCAATTTGATGCCATAGCTACAGCAACGGCCCAGACCCTACGCAGACCTTAACACCGTAGCCAGACGTGGACTGCAAGTGCTGTGATTGGTCTGCTTGATAGTAACGTATTTCTGCTTTAGCATTTTCCATCTCCATAATTTTTGAATTGATTGTTTTGGATCAGTTCAACCTCTGAGGAGGTTTGAAGGTGCAAGCGTTTGTACGACTCGTCTACAACGAAATTTCGGCAAAAGTTTCAATCGCCATTGATGAATGTAAAGCTGTAAGTAGTAAGTGAAGCAGGAAACAAAAATTACCCGACTGGCAAAAAAGACACAAGAGCAATAAATGGCTATAAATGGCTTGCAGGTTATGCCTTCTGTGTCCTGCAGAGGTATGAACTGCGCTTAAGACGAATCTTCATTGGTAAGGGCAGGAAATAGAAGGACATGGGATGTGGTCCTGTTCCCGAACTTGTTGTTTCATGGCCTCGTTATCTTCTAAAACTATCAAAGACACAACATTTTGTCCCTTTGTACTTTACTTCCTCTGTGGTTGCAAAACAGAAAACAGTACATGCAAGGCAATGATACAATGATACTAGCAATTTCTGCACTCATTTTATTTAAGCTCAGTGCACGTATGCAGTATGTGTTATTATTAACCTAAACTCATAAATGCTGCATGTTTTCTGCACAGCTTATAAAACTGGAACTTTTATTTTTACTTCATTGTTCAGTCGCTCAGACAGTTCAGAATGTTTTCATGCTGCCGTCATTCACACGTATACTATTACAAGGTTCTCACATTTAATTTAATACCTCTCTTAGCACATTACTTTTTATTCTTATGTGTGCTCACTTTCTTTCTTTCTTTCTTACTTTCCTTCTTTCTTTTCCGTTTGCACTGTTACCAGTTTGCTGTTAATGCTGCTGCTAATTTCCCACAGGATTTTTGCAGCGTTGTCCTAAAAATCTTTAATCCCTTCTTTATTTATTGTCCGCCTCCCCCTCATTCATCACCTGTTCTTCCCTCTACATCACCCTCTTATTCATTACGATATCCCTCTTTCCTCCTGATTTCTTTCCTACACCCCGCTTTTCTTTCATCTACCTACCTGTTCACTCCTTTTTTTTTTTTATTTCCTCTACCCACCTTTTCCCTACAAACGCTCCTCTTCTCCTCCCAAACGTACAGGAAGGAGCAGCAGAAGAACCACATCAAGGGCAATAAGTCCGTGTGGGAGCAGAGGACGAGCGAGATCCGCAAACAGAACCTGATGACGAGTCGGGAGGCGCTCTACAGCGAGCTGGAGCAGGAGGACTGGAAGGTGGGAGGGGAGGGAGAGGAGGTGAGAAGTCCCCCCCCTAAAAAAGAAAGACACACATATACACATATATATACAGTCTACTCCTGATATATATATGGTGAATAGTTGTTGTAATGTGTTCAGAGTGGTATGATTGGTTATTTTCACTACTTAAAGGGATGTTATCACTCAAAAACAATTCCATTAAAGCAATATAATGATAAAAAAAGGGACCAGAAGGTATTTGCCCACTGTTCTCCAAGAGTTCCCAGAGTTTGCTCAAAGTTGAATCCATATTCCCAAAATAAATTAACTCCATCTTAATTCGCAGCTGGTAGGATGCAAGACTAGGTCCCATCCATTGGCGATCAGTTACCTCCATCCCCTTTAAAGGAAAGCTTCCAGTCTATACTGGCAGTTATTGATTGTGTTATTTCTGCTTTTCCATAATTAAAGTTCTATATATTAAACACTAGTTGTCGGCCATGTTGGCAGTTCTTTGCTGGGTGGGCTTACAGGTGCCGAGAAAACTTTTAGCCACACCCAACAGCATCCAAGAATAAAACAGATTTGAATGTTTGGCAAAATCTCTGACAACCAGTGTTGGTAAGAGCAAGTGGCACAATACCTTTTGGCCAATCAGCGTGCAGTGACACGCAGTTGAAATACTTCCTGACCTGTTTTTTCTTTAAAGCACTGTGTATTCTGGGTCACGCTGTACTCTGCAGATGTTTTAATTCCAGGGTGTAATATCCCTTTAAGTCTGTGAAAGAGTTTTATTATTGCACTATCCGCTGCTATATGGGACGGCTTGAAGCTGCTGCGTGCTTGGGAGCGATGCATTATTTAAGTGGGGCATGCAGAGAAATCCAGAGCTGCACCCTAAAGAAGGCAGCGGACTCAAAACTGGAGCGGGGCAAAGTGCAACGTACTTCAAAAAAAAGAATTTTAACAAAGCTGATCAGGAGTCGACTGGATATGGCTCGGCAAACTGTACCCTGGAGCGGTTTTGGCGTTTCGTTGGCTCTGAAAATTCATGACAATCTTAATTTCAAATTGTTCATGAGGAGCCGGAGGTGGTGGACTGTTTGCCGAACTGTGTATATCTGTGGCTCAGGGGAGGGAACCGGGGCTGGGGCTTGAACAAATTCTGAGCAGAGTCAAATCTGGATTTATTCTAGGTTAGCAGGTGTATTTTAAGGGTGAATTTTCCTCAAAATTTACCTGGACGACATTTGCTGTGCAAGCTTTGAAGCAAGTTGCTACTGCTGTTACGAGTTTAGCTGGGTTTGACGATGATCTTGAAAAATAGGGGTGACCAGATACCAGTTTGTATCCCTATACAGATATTACTACTGTCCTTATCTGGACATCCCTACTGGAAACTGCAATCTCATAAGTTCAGACTTGCATGTCTCTCAGTGTGGAAACAATATTTCCAGTAGAACAGAATATGTACTTATGTATTTTAATTTGCCTTATATTTCTTGAATTATTCCTAAACATGACATGGTCAGTATAAATTTTGCTGCCGATCTAATCCCAGATCATGTCTTACTGCAAATGGTTGAACATTCAAGAAATATATATTACCAAAGTTTAAAGGTATCTTAATGGCTGTCACAGTGATCTGGCCCAGTTTACTCCAATAACTAACAGTCATATTAAATTTGTGATAGCTGAGATGATCAATCAAGGGTTTGTCCTCTTGCCGTAGTGCAGTGGAAGTTATGCATATCCTGGATAATTCAGAGATCTGTGCATTCTCCAAACTGACTTGGAGATTGTTTTTGTTGCCGCATTTTTGAATGTAGTTGTGATGCGGCACTTGTAAAGTGGTTGGCAGAACCTTTAGGTGCAAATATTGCGTAACCGGCTCAGATGAAATTGTCATTCATTGGCTAGGTACTTCTAGGGGTAAGTAGAGACCCTTTGAGATGAATGTGAGGGTTCAACACCGGCCACTCATCACATTTGCTACCTTGACTCAGGTGTCGTACCCACAGAAAGGACGCGGCGATATGAAGACCCACTTGGACCGGCCGCTTGTGGTGAACCCACAGGACAACCGCAACAACAACACCAACAAGACCCAACCTGGTGAGCTGCCTCTGGATCAGGAGTACCGTCGCCAAGACATAGACCACTGCCGTCGCGCCGCCCACTACTATCGCTACCACCACAATCAGCATCAGAAAGCCATCGGGCCCGACGCCGGCGAGACGGGCCAGCTGACGGAGACCCGCATGGAGCGCGGCTTGAGTTGCACGTCTCTGGGCAACGTGGAGGGCCGGCAGGCGGAGGAGAGGCACGGCCACCGGAGCCATCGGGGCCATCGGCACCGGAACAGGGAAGGCAGGGAGGCTCGCAGCGCTTCCCCCCACCACAGCGAGAGGGGAGAGGGGAACAACGAGCACAGGAGGTCCCGGCAGCACCGCAGGGCAGCCAAGGAGGGCGAGGAGGGCAGGAGACACCGGTCTAGGGGGACAGAGGGGGAGGGGGAGAAAGGGGAAGAAGGGGAAGGACGGAAGACGAGACGGCATCGCCATGGCAACCAGGAAAGGAGCAGAGGGCATCGCACGAGGAAGTGAGTGAAGGAAGGGTTTATTTTCTCCCTGCATGAGTCTCACAATTACAACCTGACAAACATTAATAGTCAGTATAATTTGTTTTTGTCGTAGAAATCCGGAAGCCAACCTGACACCCTGGCCAGTAACTTTTTTTAGATAATGGCCACTGTGTTGCTTCTTGGTAGCTCCCTGGAAACTGGTAGCAGCCTAAATCTACAGTATACAAGAGCAAAAACTGTCAAGTGTCAAGCCAATCGTTGTACCCTGATGATTTGTGGCTTGAGACCTGCATGATCTGCAAAGGGCATGCCGACACGAAGGGCAGAGCGTCCCGATGAGGAATGTCAAAGATCATTGCATTCAGTGTGACGAGGCACGTACAATTGATGTTGTCAAAACAGCTGAGAGACAGCAGAAAAATTCCAGTGTGCTTCTGATTTTTTTTTTTGTCCAGGCCTGGTTTAACAAAACTCACATAATTTTTACCTTGCATCAGTCAGATATGTTCATTGCTAACATATTTCTGTGAAAAGAGGGTGTTAATTAAGATGTGAAAGGTGTAAAAGTTGTTTATAATTCAGTCAAAAAGTACACCCCTGCGTGTCTGCGTCGAATAGCTGAACAGTGTGTTCTGTATGCGTTCGTACTAATGGTGTTTGAAATACTTACAGTGACATATGGCGCTTCATATGGTGTTTTTGATCTGCCTTGCCTCATTTCTTTTTCTTCTCTTCTGCTCATGATTCTTCCTTTCTTCCTGTCCCTCGCCCTCCTCCTTTTTCCCTTCATCTCATCAGAGAGCACCACAGTGCCGGCCCCAGTCTCTCCACCACGCGGCCCATACAGCAGTATAACGAGGACCTGGACAACTTCCGCAACAACAGCAAGCTGGCCAGCGCTCAGGAGCACCCTTACGACCTCCCGCCTGATCACCCCGATCACGTCAACAACCTGCTGAACTGCCGCGACGCTGACACCCACACCCTGCTGCACAGCATGGACAGCCTGATCCTCACTAGCATGGCAAAACCCGATTACACGACCATAGACATGCCTCCGGTCTACCCCTACCCCTCGACCAACGCCATCTTGCAAGGTGAGGATTTAGGAAGTGCAGAGGCCAGTCAAGTCACAACATTTAAACCACTGACAGCTGGAGTAAATAACATTGACCATCTTGTGACAATGTTCTGCTGGGAAACTTTTGGACCTGGCATTCATTGGTGTGGATGTTACTTAGATACGTAGCACCCACCTAGACCAGACCAGGCACCCCCACCCCATAGCAATGACACTAATTGATGGCAGCAGCCATCCCCAGCCTGACACAAGCACACACACAAAAATGATTTAGGAACAACTCAAATAAAAAAAAGAAGAACAGCAAAAGGTTTTGACCTGGCCTCCAAATTCACTAAATCCCAAACTTTGTACTCTTGAATAGACTTGATGCATTCAGTAAACATAGTTTAAACTGTACTGAAAACTTTCTATATAGACCATAAACTTTGGGGGCATTTCAATTTTCAGATGTTAAGCAGTTCTCAAAGTGGTTCAGCCAAGGTCCTGATCTTTAATGACTTTTATGGGTTAAGCTCAAAAACCTTTGGATACTCCAATTTGTAAAGCATAGCTCAGTAGCGTCTTTCATCATAGTGCTTCTCTGGCTAACAGTGGTATAAATCCAGCCAGTTCTGTTCCTTGAATCCATGCTGGCAGACATGTTTTGTGTGTTGACTGTCTCTCTCTCTGGTGAAGCTGACCTCTTTCTGTCTGTCTGTTGATTCATTTTCATCTCTTTTTTCTTTCATTGCTTCTCTCAGTGAACAAGAACGCCAACACCGACCAGAAGAAGAGCGAGGAGAAGAAGGAGGAGGAGGACGAGGGCGGAGACGAAGACGGCCCCAAGCCCATGCCTCCCTATAGTTCCTGCTTTATCATGTCTACCACCAACCCGTGAGTATATATAATATATATGCTATATGTGTTTGTTTAAAATCTGGGTCAAACTCAAAACATTATGCAATGTCCTTACTGATGAAAAGTTACCGACTAGGAAAGTTTTTCTTCCCGGGCAAAGAGAGGTTTAATGAAAGTGTTTGTGTGTTTGGGGCAGGTTTCGGAAGTGCTGTCACTACATCCTGACTCTGAAGTATTTTGAGTTCAGCATCCTGTCTGTCATTGCTATGAGCAGCATCGCCCTCGCTGCAGAGGATCCTGTCTGGCCTGACTCACCACAAAATAATGTGAGACATTGTTGTGTGTCTGAGCATCATTACCCGTGTGTAAATGTGTGTAAAACGTCTTTCACGGACATTTAAGATGTGCAAAATCATCCAAAGCGAGGACATGTTAAGGTTAACACGTTCAAAAAGTTAAGATTAGATTTTGGCCTTGATGTAAATTAGTTTTAGATTAAATATAAACCTGTGAAGTGAAGTGATTAATGCTTTTCTGGATACAGCAATCTTTAGGGGACCTCAATGGGTACCCTGTGGAACTCCACATAACCACTGTTTTAATTTTTTGGTTATTTTTTTTATAATATAGCCTCACGACTGGACTCATTTTGCATTTCTTATGCTTCGAGCTGCATAATCAACTCTCTCGACTCTAGCCACTAAAAAAAAAGAATCCCAGTTGTTTTAGGAAAACATGTAAATGACGCTTTGAACTGATCTTTCCGCTTTAATTGCAGGGTATCATTTATCATTTCAGCATAAGAAAAACACTCAAGTTATCTTTTGTGGTGGCTTTAGTTTCTATCCTTCTTGTACAGACCACAAGACAGATTCTAGTAACTTGAACATTTGATATTAATACCAAATTAAACCAAAGTGTAGAAAAATAAAGCGGAAAACAAAATAAAAGACACACAGTTTAAACAATGGTGAATAAATGAAATCATGACAAAGAAACAAAAATAGGACAAAGATTAGAAGTTGGATTAGGGTCTTATTTGTGTGCGATTGTTTTTTCTCTCATCTTCGTCCATCTCTCTGAGCTCTGTTCCTCTGATTCATCCCTCAGCTTCTCTTTATGCTTCTTCTTCTGTCTATGACGATAATAATTTCTCATGTGCGTTGTGTTGATCTGCAGGTGCTGCGTTATTTTGACTACGTTTTCACAGGCGTCTTCACATTTGAAATGTTGATCAAGGTAACAAAGTATCACCGTGTGTGAGTGAGTGTGAATGAATATGCCGACTTTTTTTTTTTTGTTGCTTTTGGTTTTTTTGTGCAGTCGTGTATGTGATGTGTATTTCAGTTCCTTTCAGTGCGCTTAGGACAGTAGTAGTGTATGTGTGCCTGTGCTCCTGTAAGAGTTGTCTGTGTTATACTATATCTTTACATATATGTGTGCATACATGTTGTACTGAGCAGACTCCGTGTCTTCCAGATGGTGGTGCTGGGCTTGTTTCTCCACCAGGGCTCCTACTTCCGCGACTTGTGGAACATTCTGGACTTTATAGTGGTTAGTGGTGCTCTGGTGGCCTTCGCCTTCACGTAAGTGCCCCCCACCCCTCCCATTCCTCCTCTTCATCATCCCAAACACACACACACATACACCCACACACACACACATTCCACCATTCACGGAAAGACCCTTGTACGTTCAGCCTTGTACGTTCGATACACCAGCAGGCAATGGTGACCTCTCTCTCCTATTGTCTCGGGAAATCATAACCTCCTGATTGCCCCTTACTCTCTCTTTCTCCCTTTCCCGCCATTCTGACATTTCTTTTCCCGCTGCTCTAGTTCTGTCATGCTCTCTTCTTTGTCTAACTTCTTTCTTCTGTTCCCAAACCCTCTTCCCTTCACTCTGGGTATTGCATCTTATTCTGTCTCTCTCTTCATATCCTGAATTCTACCCTCTTCGTCCCATTTTCATTTCTATTCTCTCATTGGTCACGATCACGTGACGTCACATCAAACTGGTCTTTCTCTACGTTTCGTCGCCACCTTCACATCAACAACCTCCTCCCTCCCCCGTGGTCCTTAACTAAATGTACCCCCGACATTCCCTACCTGATATATCCTCATCATCTCTAGCTACACTCTAAAAATAAAAAGGGCGCCCCTGGCATTTTGTATTTTCTTGGCATTGCCATCTTTGAGGGAACCCTTTAGAGCCATTTCTTGTACAAAATTCCACCTTATTCGATTGGTTCTTCTGTCGTGAAAAGCACCAGTGCTGAAAGTTAGTAGTAGTTTTTAGAGTGTAGTTACACCGTCTTCATCCCACCTCAAACATCCCAACCTCAAACATCATTCCTCCCCTCAACTGTCTGATGAACTAATAAACTTTAAAGCCACCTCCTTATCAACATTTTCTCCTCCCAATCTTCCTTGCTCCTGTTCCCCTTCTTTCCCCTCTTTGCCAATCCATGACGCTCTGATATTTCCACCAACTAGGCCGTGAGTCTTCCCTTCCTCTTTTCTTGCATTTAAAGTCCTGACGTTTATCCCACAAACCTTTGCTTACCCACACACCTCAGATCCATCCCCGCTTAATCCCTCTATCTCCCAGATACCTTCTGACTCCTAGTCTCATGACCGATCTTCATCCTCTCTATCCATACATTTTGCACATCTAACCGTTTTTTCCCAATCTCATCCCATATTGCGTCTTTTGTTCCTAGCATACAGCAAAGAGACTTGAACTGCTTTCTCAACAAGTATTGAATGGATGGGTGGCTTACAACTAATAGCTATGGCCCTGTTCAGACCTTGCATTAAGATCCGATCTGGGTAATCAGCTCACAAATTACCAGGTTTAGGTACACGTATTCAGACCTGGCATTAACACGCGTCTCCAAATGCGTCTCCAGATCCGATGTCAGTTTTGAGCTCTGTATGCAAATATGTGTCTAATGGATCTCTACCGCTGCTCCACAACCGAGAACAGCGCTGTTTTTTGTGTTTGCGTCACGACTTTGACTTCACACTTTGTTATTATTTCTTTATCTCTTCCTTGACGTTTGTTAGACCTGCGCAAAACTCAAATTATAACGCCGACTCTGGAAGTTTCCATATGCACTGTAATAAAGGTAAATAAAAACACTTGTGTTTATTGAGGAAACACATAACTTAATCACGTGCGGCTCCTCAAACATCAACATGACATCAATTATTAACACAAAATCAAACTTGTGTGCTCATATTAAATACTTTCATTTTTTAATTCTTGATTAGATTTACTTATTTTTTAGTTAACAGCTACATAGTCAGAATATTTTAAAGACTCTCATCACTAATGACCAAGTTTTAGACAATCATTTATGATAGCATAACTCCGCTGACACAGGAGCACCCCTGTTGTGTATAGGCAGTCTTTAATGCGACTCAGGACGAGTTGTCTTCACACCACCAAAGGAGTGTGGACAAGTGCGACCCAGAACACCTCCAAATGTGATCAGAGATCGTATCTATGCGATCTCAGTGCGTCCTGGTGATGTTCAGATCACCCAGACCGGATCTTAATGCAAGGTCTGAACAGGCCCTGAGACATATTTCAGTCTGAACCGCAGTGTGCCAATGTGTACCATTCATTGCCATCCACAGAGCCTCAGTGCTAGCGTGGCTACAAAAAATATATATAAACACTCAAGAGGGGAAGCTGGTAAAAAATTGCTCTGGAAACTGTACATTTGTACAATTCTTCACTCATAGAACACAGGTGTGGATCAAGTGAGTGAGCGCTCGCAGATTTCCACTTATTATACTTTAATTTAAAAGCAAAAGTGCATTTGATCGTGGATGCAATGGGCATAGAGATGCAGGTATTTAAAATCAAGAAAATGCAACAACAAATACGTTGATGCTCGTCTTGCTTCTACGTGAATTCATGGGAGCAGTGAGGACTTGAAGGAATTTTAGTTGAAGGGTAATAGTAATGAAACCTGTTTTGTGTTTTATTTAAGTTTGGATTTACTTTAGAATACTAAACTTTCAATTTGCACACTGTATGTTAGGAACTGGCTCCATTATTCCAACCAACCACCCCCTCCACCCTCTTGAGTATAACCCCACAGTCCTTTCTCAATCCTTCTGCCTTCAACTTCCACCATGCATACCTTCCGACCTCCCACTCTCCGGCAACCATAAAAGTCAACATCCCGCCTCCTCCCCCAGCCACGCCTCCGCATTCTCCTCATCCCCCCTCCCCCCGTCCTCCTAGCTGGAGGACTCGATCGATCAGTCCGTGTGGGTGAGGGCGCCCCAGACACCTTTAACCCTTTAAGTGCCCAGGCCATCCATCCAGCCACAGGAGGAACTCCGACAGGACTCACCTCGCCCCTCAGTCCCCTCTCTTTTTACCAGCTCACACAAAAAAAAAAAAATACTCATACTCACCCATCGTTCTGACTATGTTAATGAATCCGTGAGGAACAGGTATTTAAGTCTCCTTCCTCTGCACGACCCGGGGAAGTAAGTGGGAGGGATAGTGGGAGGCATGCTGGGGCAGGGTGTGGTGGGTGGAATGATTTGTTATTCGAGGCAGCATACAGATGAATACATATGAACTGAATATGTATGGTAGATGCAACCGTGAGGGACTGACTGTGTGTTTGGCAAAGGTGTGAGTGAGGGAGAGAGAGAGGAGCTTGTTTTGTGCATCCTACTCCTTCAGCTCAGTGGATGCACAGTGCATGTCCGCCTCGGTGGCTGCATGAACCTGAACCCGACCGGTGATGCAGTAGACGGCATCACTCAGAGCTGTGTTAGTGATGATAGCAGGCAAAGAACATGCCGCAGCTGGGAATCTTAGGTAAGAGTTACTATCAAGGAGTGTTTGGATTGAATGCAAAGGACATTTTAGGGGCTTTTAATTCTCTATTTCATAAAAGGAGAAAAAAAAATAAGGTGGGTTACGCAAAAAAAATATGCAGATTTGCTTGAGGTGGCATGAACTGAGATCAAGATGTGAAGCTGGATGATGTTATTTGAAACACATTTCACAAAAAAAACATTTTTTGAGATGCTTAGCTCACATGCGACTCTGAGCCCATTAGTTTCAATATACACCGATCAGGCATAACATTATGACCACCACAGTTATACAACCAAAACTGTTGTGACTCATCAGAGAATATACATGGACCTTCTGAGGATGTCCTGTGGTGTCTGGAAACAGAATGGTATTAGTGGGGGACTTTTAGGGGAGGGGCCTCTGTGGATCATCCCACAGACACTTGATCAGTTTGGGATCTAGTGAATTTAGAGGCCAGGTCAACACCTTGTGCTGTTCTTCATGTTTTTTGAGTTGTTCCTGTGTGTGCCTGTGGCAGGCTCCATCCTACTGGGGATGGCTGCTGCCATCAAGGAGTGTCATTGCTATGGGGTGGGGGTGGTCTAGGTGGGTGCTACATGTCTAAGTAACATCCACACGAATGAATGCCAGGTCCAAAAGTTTCCCAGCAGAACACTGAATTGTCCCAAGATGGTCAATGTTATTTACTTCTGCTGTCATTGGTCATAATGTTGTGGCTGATCGGTGTAAATCGTTATATATGTGCCACAAAATGCACTGTTTAGGTGTTAAAAGTACAACAAGCAGCGACTTGTATTTCTAGTTAGACAGAAGTAACAAAAGTGTTGTACATCAGCTCACTTTTGGTTTGCAAGTACACTTTCACAGGAGCACGATGGGAAATGTGAGCTATACCTAAAATAAAAAGAAAAAAATAAATAAGCTGCTTTTTCTGGAGATCCAGGGTTAGTGGCATAGTAGAGCCTACTGCATTTACCTGCTTGTTACTGAACGACCCCAGACAGCTCGTCTCTTATAAATTGTACATCCCCAAAATGCTAAACACCTCGACTCAGTCGCATGCCACCTGTTGCTACACCCCCCTCCGAGAACCTGCTCGACGATTCACGTTAAGTCACTTGTTAACAGCAAATGGGAGGATGCATTTCATATCATGACGCTGCTGTTAGCGGTACTTTGTGACTTTGCATTCTCTCCGAGCACGCGACATTTCTGTAAGTGGAAGGCGTTCACGCTGCAGGAAACTTGTGGTCGCTGACTGGCTGCAAGCAGAGAGCGTGAGCAAAGAAGTAGAAGGTGCACATACCTAGCTGCTACTAATTTAAAGGGATATAGTACTTTTAGAATAGTTTTGAAGGACCACTGCAGCTACGCTACATGCTAGATTTACATATGTAGTAATAGATGTGTGAGGTTTAATTTGTTTTGTAAAAGAACAAAGCTGCACCGGTCGCATGAAAAAATTAAAACTATAGTTTTGCCAGAATAGAATCACTCCACTGCTGCACCCTCCACAGCATGACTCGCCGCTGACTCGAGGACGTCTCCTCCCCTCCTTCACTTACTTTACTGCTCCCCCCCTCCCCTCCTTTGGCCTCTCACATCGTTGATCGCCCTTTTTAAGATGCTTTTACACCATCGCCTCACCCCTTACCTTCGCCTCTTCTCTCCACCCTTTCTTCGCGGTCTCCACCTTTGCCTCTTTGCTCCCTCCATCTGCACCAGGGCTGAGCCACGGTTACAGTTGTGCTCCAGAGGGCGGAGGCTTCGCACACACCTACTGTGCATTTTCGACGCATGACATTGTTTAACAGCGGGTCACATCACAGAACCATTGTACGGACGTTTTTTATTTTTTTATTTGGCATGGTCACGGTACAATGGCTTCGTACCTTTATGGGTTTCAAACACAACCCGTTGCGCTTCTGGCACCCTTCATTCTCCAAATGAATCCCGAATGAGACAGTGTCATCACCGGGAGCTGCATGCCGTCGCGGTACTCTTTGAGGAATGCCTTGTCTTTTCTTTTTTTGTTGACGGTGTGCGTGTATGGGACAATACACACAAATCCTGGTTTCTTGAGTCTCCATTCACGATGGATGCCCTGAGTGTACGCGCTCTAACATGCCAAGAAAACCTGGAACCGGCCACTTGTACAGATTTGACGTGCTTTCTCCTCCCTCCCCTTGCAGATGTGCATGCAAAAGAGCTCTGATAAAATCCCACTAGATGATTGCAGATCTAATGAGGGCAATTTTGTGCTGTGGGCCTGGCCTAATTGATCATTATGGTGTGATAAGATAAGAATCGGTGTAAACGGATGCAGCAATTGGGCTTCCTCTTTCCAGCTGTGAAGGTAATTTTTCACAGAGCTGGTCACGGCAAAAGGCAGCCAGGAGGGAAGGAAGGTTTGCACATCGACAGATCTGTTATCATACTAAAGATTTCAGTAAGGCACCTGAGAGCAAAGCAGGTCTTGTGGAATAAAACGTACATCCTTAGTAGGGGTTAACATGTAATTTAATTTATTTTACATTAAATAATAGTATCTTGCAGGAAATTAACCAAACAGATTTGCTTGTAGATTACATTTCATATACTAGTATTACACTTTTATATTGTATTATTCAAAATTACTTACTCGCTTAATAAAATAGTCATAGGTTGTTCCTTATTATTGAGTTAAATTTGGCCTTTTTGCACTCGTGGTTAAGCTCTGTATGCAATGACAATAATGTCAAATCTAATCTAATACAATATATTAAGTTATTATATCTTATATATATTCTTATGGACACTTTATTTTCTAAGAAATTCCTTTCGTATTTAACTTATTGCTCTAAAACAGCGGCGTCAGTAACATAACAGTATAATAACCTGTAAACTCGAGATTGTTTCACTTTGTTTTAGCGCACAGAAGTACAAGTAAATCATTTAATGAACTATCCTTTTACAAAACTACAAACTTTCTTTAGGAAAATAAGTGCAGTTTCGGGACATTGCTGTCTGCCGTTTAGTTGTGGGTCTCAGTGTTGCTTTCTGTCCACTACTCTTACTAAAAAAACTAGACAAATTAGTAATATTTTATTATTTATTACTAATATTTAAAAATGTTATATTCGGATTTTGTTCAAAATTAGACCCTTTGGCGGGACGTATGTTTTACACCCCTGCTCTAAACAGTTAAGTTAAATGACCACATTTTTTACTTTTCTTTGACAGTATAATCTAATGTTAACGTATTCTGGAGACAGAAATCATAAATGCTCATGTCCTCCCTTTTGATAACTAATGTCTGTAGCGTAAAATAGATCAAATTCAGACCAGTGTAAAAAAAAAAAAGAAAGAAAGAAAAGATTGACAGCATCCTGCAGTTTGTCAATAATCATGCATTTTAATATATCTTATCATAACCTTATAAAGCCTTTTCTTTTTCATTATTCCAAGTTTTGAGTAAATCACAGTGATCGCGTTAGCTCCGTCACTGCTACCATCCTGTGGGATTCGCTGACTCTGACGTACATATCCTCAGTCTCTAAAACCAGACATAGCAATTAAGACGATTAAACTTAAACCATTAATGAACTCTGCTTTCACCTTTTTCTATCCTCAGCTCTCACCGTGTACTGTTGAGAAGCCGTCAAACAGACCTGGAGCTTTATTTAAATAAGCAACCTTTGATATATTTATAGCGTTTGAATAAAATCTGAAATAATCTGTTTAATGATGAAGCATGATACTGACAAATTATTAGACTAAACTCTGTTACAGTGCGCGCTAGGATGTGCAACGAGAATGATAGATTAATAAACATAAATAATAATAATAAAAAAATGCCTGTTCAGTTGTCATGGAGACAGGAGATGGGTTATCGGGGAGGGTGGGGTTGAATGTAAGGGGAGTGTGTGTGTGTTGTTGTTGATGTGTGGGCGGGGGTTATTTCCAGTCAGGTATGTCCATCTTGCTGTCCTTCCTTCTTTGTCTGTCTCTCATATGGATGTATTTTTTCCTGTTTCTACCAAACCCCCCTCTCTCTCTCTATCTCTCTCTCTTTCTTGTCTTGTGTCTGTGTGTCTATGTCGGTCTGTCTTCTATCAATGTGTGTCTCTGTGTGTGTTTGTCTCTCCTTTCTATGTGTTTCCCTCCCCTCCCCTCCCCTCCCCTCCCCTCCCTACCTCCCCTTCCTCCCTCCCTTCCTCGTCTTCTTCTGTCTTTTCTTTTTCCGTCTGTCGCTGTCACTGACTCTCGCTGTCTCCACCTTCGGTGAAACTCGACAGGAGCAGCACCCGGTAAAGTTCCTACCTCTGTCCTCCTCCATTCTGTCCCCTGCTCTCCACCACCGGGTCAAATTGGCTTCTCTCTCTTTCTTTCTTTGTTCCTCTTATAGTCCGTGCTCATTCTCGCCGTATCGTTGTTATTTTGTTTTGTTTTGTTTTGTTTTTCTCCACCACCGTCACCCAGGAAACCATCGAAACACTCGCTGGGTTGAATTTAAAAGGAACTGATTTATTTATTGCAAAAAAATTTTACAGGAAGTCTCATCACTCCTTTAACTAAGGGATACCCCACCCACAATTTGTCTTTTTTTGGTGATCGCACATAAATAGGCTTGAAAAGAGGCTCTAAAACGTGTTTTCTGTCCTTCGCAGAGGTTTAGTGCCGTGATAAGCTTAAACTTTAGTCAGCTGAAGGAAATCTTGGTCGACTGAAAACTCTAAAACTAATTCGTCACGTCTAGATTATCCAATACAGCCACAGTGAACTGAGTGCACTCCACCTCGTAGCCTAATTATGAATCATGTTATAACAACGGACCAAAAGCCAACTTGCTTTCATAGGTTATAGAGTTTTTAGATGCCTTGAGGAGTTCGGACTCAACTTGTTGGTCACCTGTTTTAGCAAAATGCAAACACACCAACAACTTCTTTGACACGGAGTCTGTTAGTTTGTGGCTGACTTTGCTGCAAGTGTAAATCTCTCTTTCCTGCCATTGAATGTAGTTGATTAATCCTCGCAGTCTATTAATCTAGCACCGTGATTGTCAAGAGAATAAGATTTTGGTCAGACAAACACCATATTGACCCATTTGTAACTGCTACCAGATCAAATTTTGTATTACAGTATTATTATTTGTATACAGTAACAGTAATAGGCGGTTTATGCTTCTGCGTCAATTTGATGCCGTAGCCTAATGTGCGCCTCCTCAAAAATTTAACTACGCCTCACGGCAACACAGACAGCAACAGCTGTGATTGGCCCAGTTGATAGTAGTTCCAGCTGCTTCTCCATCTCCGCAATTTTCGATTTGATTGTTTTAAAGATGGAACACATCGAGGAAAGGTTAACTGAGGAGGTTCGGAGATATAAACGTTTGTACGACTCGTCTTCGGCGAAATATCGGCGTCGGTTTCAGTCGAAATGTTTGAAAATGAAGCAGGAAGTGGAAACAAAAATGAACCCGACTGGGACAAAGCACCGACTAGTGTTTGGGTGGCGTCTTTAAAGAGCGAGCTAGATTGACCAATGTTCAAGTGTAAATGGCTCGCACCAGCGTTGGCGTACCTTAACTGAGCCTTAAGTTGCAATTACATGTAATTTGTTAACTGACGATGTATATTTAAGGTATCCTGACTTGAGCATAATATCCACTTCTAAAGACAAGAGCATTCTTCAGCATTTGTCTGTGGTTAAGTTTAAACAATCGGACCATACTGTAAAAGCTGGAAAACGTTGACCACAGTTGTAGTCTCTGGCGTGAGTCAAGCGTCTTGTAGGCCCGTCATCCACCCCGACCTCCACCTGCAGAACTCCTGTGCAGTTCATAAAGACAAACCCTTTCAACAAAAAAATATAAAATGAATACATAGATGATAGATGTGTACTTTGCCTTATCTTGGTACTACAGGGTTATGTAAGACAGACTGACGTAGGACCATTTTTAGTAGGACCAAGTTCTGCTGAACCTTCCATGAATCCGTGATGGAAACAAATAAATAAATCAGACAGCCTCCTTTTAATCCTACAGATGTTGACTCACATATCAGATTTTGGGTGGAGTACCACATTAACTGTGTCACTTTAGTCCTACAGGGCTGATAGTATTCCAAAAATAAATTCCTATCCATCATACGTCCAATATGTGAGACTCAGATAACTGTCGCCAATATCACTATGCAAGTGTGTGCGTGTGCACTTGTGAGATATTGTGTGTGCATGTGTGTATATGTGCAGGGATGTTGTTGGTTCCTGACACCTATGGCCTTACGGGGCTTTACACTAATACTTTAAAGCTGCTCTGATAGAGAGACCTCGGACCTACTCGGCTTCAAAGCAGGGAGGCCTATTGATTATCGACTGAGTCTTGTCTCGCGCGCACACGCGAGCCCTTCCCCCCACACCTGCCGAACTCCCCCTCACCCACAAACACACACACACAGATGCGTACAACTGCCAAGGCCGTGACTCGGTCAGTCAGCACTGAATTGAATTGTCTTACGTTTTCTGTCACGGGACCTGAGTTCATAGTTAAAGACGGAGCCCTGATGGACGACCTGTCTTCTGCTCAGGCTTGGCAGGACTCCACATGTCTCCTGCCTTGTTTTTTTTTTAGTTTTTTATTAGTTTTTCCCACTTACTGTAAAAATCAAGTCAACTATTTTCACCCTTGACATCCCAATTTAACATCTCTAATAATAGTACACAGGCATATAGATCATATAGGCCCTAAATATAATTCCCTCCGGTCGCCCTCATGGCTCGTTTTACACTATCGACGTTTATTTGTCTCACAATGTTGTGTCCTCTTAGCCGCATCACATGTCAGCAGAGTCTCACATAGCCTCCGTTTCTACGGCCCTGACCGGAGAGAATCGACAAAATGATTTCTGAAATATGGATTTTAAATTAACGGAAGCTATGTGAAACGAATCAATCCATTTGACGGCAAACACACGCAGGATTATACCGACATAATCCTAGCCATGCAACACTCAAAGTTCACGTTTCCGCACCAAAAGAACTGAGAAGCGTTTCACTGAAAAAGAAAGAAAGAGGTTTGGCTGGGCACTCCGCCGGGAGATGCCTGTGGATATGGAATGAGTGAATGCCTCTTACACGATAGCGACGATTATGATAAGTGGTGGTGATGCTTTTGGATGTCCATGAAACCAAACGGTCAGACAACAACTGGTTGTGTTCTCTCCCACCGGTTTCATGTTTGACGCACACTTCAAAGTTTTTGTTTCTGCTAAGGAAGAGACTGCAAGAGCTTTGAATGTCCGCTCCAGTGCAGCGTACTTTTTATTCTAAACTACTGCAAGTGTCGTGTCATTGTTGATTAATTGCAAAAAAAAAGGGTCCATGTCCTCACTCCTCCACACTGCTCTCTAATTTTATCTTTTTACACTGTTTACTTTGTTCCTCCGGATGGACCCTAGGGGGAGCAGCAAAGGCAAAGACATCAGTACGATCAAGTCGCTTCGTGTGCTGAGGGTGCTGCGTCCTCTTAAGACCATCAAGCGTCTCCCCAAGTTAAAGGTAGAGCTCAGACTGCCTGCTCATTCATCTCACATCTCCACACAAGTTATTTGTTTCTAGTTTTGTTGCTTTTTACTTATTTTGCACAGACAAAAGAGCAAAAAGAGCACAGACAAACAAGTGTAAACAGATTAAAAGTACATTAACAGACACTTTCAAATATACGCACCGCTAATTGGTTGAATTATCCCATGAGTTCAGTTTTAGCACATCTTTACAAAAGATAGTTTCTCTTCTGTGATCGTGCAGTGATTGCCGAGAGCGTGTTACCATTTCCGTCCCCTCTTCTTCGCAGGCCGTCTTTGACTGTGTGGTCAACTCTCTGAAGAACGTGCTGAACATCTTGATTGTCTACATGCTCTTCATGTTCATCTTCGCCGTGGTGGCCGTGCAGCTCTTCAAGGGCCGCTTCTTCTACTGCACCGACGAATCCAAAGAGTTTGAGCGCGACTGCAGGTCGGTGCAAGAAACGCCTCTCTACGTGCACCCCGCTTGTCACTTCAGTACTCCAGTGAAAATAAATGCATTCTGATGTCTTGTAATGTAAACATCTAAATCTTAGCTTTGTGGAGGTTTTGGCATTCAGCATTTGTCTGTTGAAGTGCATGTTTCTACTATTTTGACAACCCCATTTTAGTCAGTGGCTAAATAACAGAGACACTTTAGTGTTTAATTCAAACTGCATCATCTATAATGATCATGCTGTTGAAACAGAACATTACAACAGTCATGAAGGGAGATTTAGTGCAGGGCTGTTATATTAGACCACATTTTCACTAGAGTACAGTACTCTCTCTTAGTGTCATACCTTCACATGGATGCTCAGCTCCGTCCTGTATCTGTAGATTTACCGTCAAATGCTGCCACCTAGAGGATCAAGCTGTGCATTTCAGTTAATCGTGTCAGTCAGTCACAAACAGGCCTTTTCTTTCCTGAACTTTCCTTTCCACGTGTGTTTTACTGACTCATAAACCTGTGTGTGTTTCTTTTCCTTCAGGGGCGAGTATTTAGTTTATGAAAGGGATGAAGTTAAAGCTCAGAAGCGGGAGTGGAAGAAGTACGATTTTCACTACGACAACGTGGCTTGGGCCTTGCTCACCCTCTTCACTGTCTCCACTGGAGAGGGGTGGCCGCAGTGAGTGGATTTACATGCCTGTAAACACGTTAATGATCACAAACAACATGTATTCATCTCAGCTGAACTTTTCTTCCGGTCTCTTCCTCTTTCAGAGTGTTAAAGCACTCAGTGGACTCCACCTATGAGAATCAGGGCCCTAGCCCAGGTTACAGAATGGAAATGTCCATCTTTTACGTGGTGTACTTCGTTGTCTTCCCCTTCTTCTTCGTGAACATCTTTGTGGCTCTCATCATCATCACCTTCCAGGAACAGGGGGATAAGATGATGGAAGACTATAGCTTAGAAAAGAACGAGGTGAGGGCCGATTCGGAGATCTCTCTAGAGTCTTAAATTAAAAGCCAAAGCTGATATAACATTATCTTCTTCCTCCTTCTTCTCCCGCTCCAGAGAGCCTGTATAGATTTTGCCATCAACGCCAGGCCTCTGACTCGCCACATGCCGAAGAACAAACTAAGCTTCCAGTATCGCATGTGGCAGTTCGTGGTGTCTCCGCCCTTCGAGTACAGCATCATGGCTCTAATCGCGCTCAACACTATCGTCCTCATGATGAAGGTACGTCGGCAATCGGTGTCTCTGACGTTCCCTCGTTTGTTTAATGTGTTTGATCTTTCGGGTTAATATTTGCAGCTTTGCACACATGCCATGTATGTATCAATCACAAGAAAACCTTAAATAGAGCCAGTCTATCACAGGGCTAACACAGAGAGACAGACATCCATTCACACAATTTAGAATCACCAATGAAGCTAATGAGCATGTCTTTGGACGGTGGGAGGAAACTGGAGTGCCCGGAGAGAACCCACGCAGACACAGGGAGAACAATGCTTTCTAAACTCCAAGCTTTGGACACATCCTTAAAGCTGCACATCACAATTTATTTGTAAGAGCAGTGGCTGAAATCCGTGGAGTACCTACGGTAATGGACTTATCAAACCAAAATGCATCACAGAGCGCCACAGTAGGTCATTCCTGCCAGTGGCCATCAAACTTTATAACTCCTCCTGCTGAGCGTTGGTCACTTTTAACATTTAAGACTCTGCAAATAGTAAATACCTTGTGCAGTATTTAGTTTTTATGCATCAGTTATTTAATTCTATCTTCTCGCAACTCTCACTTTATAGGAGCAACTGCAACAATTTCCTCGAAGGATTAATAAAGTATTCTGATTCTGACTCAAGAGTCCAGACTGTGTCGTTCCCCACAGCTCTGCTTAACATTTTACCATCTTTTAGCTCATTGTTTTAGTTTAATACCTCAAGGGTTCACTCTCATCAACCCTTAACAAGCTCTTTGTAGAATCTGAGCCGCTACGAAGCACAAAGTTAGCAAATACACAAAAGAAAAAAAGCCAAATATTCCCCTGTGTCTGCACGGTGTCAAAATATGCAGCTGCTTAGTTACCATTAGCCATATCACTTTTTGCTAGGTGATATTGTCGCGAACGTAGCATGCGATTCTCACATTTGCTGCACAAACATTAAGACTTTTTAAACAAAGCACGTAGCAGAGATTCTACAAAGCCGTGAAAGAAACATATCAGCTTGTGGAAATGGGCATCCGATGTCTCCTTTAAATATGTTTAATGTCCTTAAGGTAGGCAGCTTTAAAAGCCATTGAATCCATGAAGGAGTTACCTAAGTTCTCATTTTTTGCATACAAAATCTAGAAATAAACTGCCTGTAATTATTACTAATACTTGCATACTAATACTTAATTATGGTCACGTAATAGTAGATAGATAGATTATCCAAAAACGCTGCACTGAAGACACTTTCTCACTCCTTTTTTTTATTTTCGTGTTGTGTTGCTGCAGTTTGACGGTGCATCGGTAACCTACGACGACGTCCTGAAGAACCTCAACATTGTGTTTACGACTTTCTTCTTCATGGAATCAGTCCTCAAGATCATTGCTTTTGGCCCTCTGGTAAGACAAAACATAAAGCACCCCGCACAGACACGCTCATCGTTCCCTCTATCTGGGCTGACCCAGAGTCTATATGCTCCAGTGTTTCATCCTATTATTCATTTATGAGCGGGTTATTTTGGTAGACAGATCTAGAGCATGTTCTTCCTGTCCCTGAAAAAACCCAGAGTGCACCCTGTTGCACGGCAGTCACGCTATCAGCCTCCTTTTCGCCCTGTTTCCACGGTAACAACAGCACCATTGGTCAGGGGCGTGTTCCTCACCCTCCCGCCCTGCCTCCCTCGCCCCTTCTCTGGCTTCGGTACCTGGGAGGAGGCTACCTTTGGCTTTCCTTGTCTTCTCATTGGATGACTTTAACTTTTCTCTCTCTCTCTCCCAACAGAATTACTTCAGAGACGCCTGGAATATTTTTGATTTTGTCTCCGTCCTTGGAAGCATCACTGATATATTAGTGACAGAACTTGGGGTAAGTGATGCGGGCCGGTCCAACCAATTAAATCTGTTAGGTGCAGCTGAACGCTAGCTAATGATTTGTCAAACGAGACTGGGTTAGCATGCTCAGGAAAAACTAGCCCTTTGATTAAATCTTAGTTTTATTTCAGTGTCTTGTGTATGTTCTCAATAAATATACACCGATCAGCCACAACATTATGACCACGGACAGTATACGTAAATAACATTGGCCATCTTGTGTCAATTCAGTGTTCTGCTGGAAAACTTCTGGACCTGGAATTCATTCATGTGGATGTTACTTAGACATGTAGCACCCACCTAGACCAGACTAGGCACCCCCACCTCATAGCAATGACACTCCTTGATGGCAGCAGCCATCCCCAGCAGGATGCAGCCTGACACAGGCACACACAAACAAACGCCTTAGGAACACACAAGGTTCCTAAAGGTTGACCTGGCCTCTAAATTCACTAGATCCCAAACTGTTCAAGTATCTCTGTGATGATCCACAGAGACCCTTCCTCACAAAGGCCCCCCATTAACAACATTCTGTTGCCAGACACCACAGGACGTCCTCAGAAGGCCCATGTTCATTCTCTGACGAGTCACAACTGTTCTGGAGGCACAAGGGCGACCTACACAATATTAGGAAGGTGGTCATAATGTTATGCCTAATCTGTGTATGTTCATGTCAAAAGTGGAGTCAGAAGGTGATCTACTGTGCAGTTAGTTTTTAGCTCACAGCCTTGAATATTCTACGATAAATAGAGCAAAAAGTCCTGATTTGGATTTTACCCATTTTTTTTAGCCGTTATCTGTAGAAGCCTGAGATAGCCACTTAGGTAATTTCACAAGCCAAAGATGTTCAAGGTTAAAGCAAGAGTATGTTATTGATAAAGACACAAATTTCATAAATCTAACTTACTCCACAACCAGGTCAAAAGGTTAAATGTACGAGGCAGAACTAAAACTCTGTGGAAGTGTTAGTAAGAGGACGTCTTTAAAGTTAGCGTACTTGAGATTTTGCTCTTGACTTTTCCGTATGTACCTAAACAAACTCTTTTCCCTCACTGTGGATTTTGCTGTTGTTTGTATGTCTAACACTATGTCTGTGCTTTATTCTGTAACATATAATATAACTGTGGATGTAGGACTCAGTGTCTGTGAAAGCCAGTAGCAGTTTCAGCCTCTCTCTGTTGTTCACCTATTGTAAACGCCAAACAGCGTATCTTGCGTCGACTTATCATTTACTTATAACACCGCTCTTCTCCCCCCGTGCTGGAGTCTCGCTCTCGTTCACGCTGACTAGATTAGCAGTAACTAAGAGCTAAGTGCTGCAGTCTAACCGCTTTTTCCCTCTGGCTGTGTCGGAGGTGCCACATTTATACATTAATTGACATCCGCGCCGCGTTCAGCATTCGAGTAATCGTTTCAGACGTCTGATTGATAGGATAGTGTCAGGTTGGATCAGGACTTTGCGCTTTAAGTGAAGCGTCGGTCTCAGTTAATACTCACACGGTTGCTTCTTATTTGCACTTGAGATGAATCCAAAAACCAGCAATCAGTTCAGATTAACAGTAAAGGCGCTTTTAGGGTACTGCGGGACCTTGACGCCGTAACCTACGTACGTAGCCCATGAAGGTGTGAGCCATTTAAACTTGTGCGCTCGTCACTCTTGCTCGCTATGTAAAAACGCCGACCAAACACTAGCCAATCGGGTTAATTTTTGTTTCTACTTCCTGCTTCACTTTCAATAATCACGACTGAAGCTTTCCCCCGAAATTTCACCGAAATTTCGCCGAAGACAAGTCGTACAAACCTTTGTATCTCCGAACCTCCTCAGTTAACCTTTCCTCGATGTGTTCCATCTTTAATGATCCAAAACAATCAATTCCAAAATTGCGCAGATGAAGAAGCAGGCGGAAATACTAAAGCGGAAACACACTACTACCAAGAGGACCAATCACCGCTTGCGGCACGTAGTTACATTTCTGGGGTGGTGCACGTAAGCTACGGCGCTAGGGTCTGCGTTGACGCCGTAGCCTCTGCGTCAACTTAACGCAAAAGTATAAGCGGCCCGTTAGGGTAGAAGCCGGTCTAAATAATATGATTAAAGACAAAGGGAGGCTGAACTGTCTCAAATGAGCTGTTGTTGTTGGTTTCTCATGACACCCATAATGATTCCGTCTTCCTCTTCTATCTCTTTACATGCTTTCTTTAAACCTCTCTACTTTGTTGGCGCCCTTCGCCCCTCCCACCCCTTCCTCCTCTGATAAATAATAATAAAAAAAAATAATCCATCCAATCAAAATGCACTATGAAATCCTTCATCGTGTTCTCCATCCGTGCTGCGCCATGACATGTGGTGGTGGTGCTGTGATGATGATGATGA
Organism: Chelon labrosus; assembly: GCF_963514085.1. Lineage (NCBI taxonomy): Eukaryota > Metazoa > Chordata > Actinopteri > Mugiliformes > Mugilidae > Chelon > Chelon labrosus. The sequence continues at coordinate 6,276,166 of NC_140338.1, forward strand.
TGATATTGATGGTGATGGTGTGTGTTCCGCCCCCATGCCCCTGCCCAATAAAACACACGACCAACCTCCCTTCTCCCACCTCTCCCACCTCCCCCACCTCCCAAAAAAAATATTTGAAAAAAAAATCTTTCACCCACTCACAATTAACTTCAACTTAACAAAAAAAAAAATTAAAACAAAAAATAAACAACCTTCCTCCATTCATCTTTCTACATCTTCGCACATGTAGAATCTGGTTGGTTTGTAATTTATCTCTCAAAGCTTTTCTGCTGCATCTTCATTGGCCATGCATACCCCGATTCACCCCTTACCCCCAGTCATGTGGCCCCCCTACATCACCAGGCTCTCAACCCTTCGACCCCAGTGCATGCGCTTTCTGAATGATGAATCTTTTTTAAACTCTTTGTACTTGATTATTAATATAATCAAATTTTTACACACACTTAGATGCACATTCAGTCACCCAGAAAACTTTTGCAAATTCATTTATTTGCTGCTTTAAACTGTATGCAGTTTAGCCCCCAGGTTGCCCTCAGCACTTGATTAATTTCCAACATCTACTATTTTTTTTACCGGGGGAATTAGCAATTGAGACCACGAGCTGCAAATTTAAGTAGCTTTACATGTTAGAAGGCAAAGCAGACTCAGCTTTGTGCATCAAATTAGGTCTACTGATCCATTTTCTACCACATGAGCTCTGGTTCTTAGACCCGTTTCATTCAGGATCATTGGAGCTATCTAGACAACCAGCCCACGTTGCCCAAGCACAACAGAAGTAAAAGTACTTATTATCTGCAAGCTTTAGTTCTTTTATTGGAGATATTTGTTTTTATCCACACACAAGCATGAGCAAACTATTAACTACACTCATGTTGCTCAGATAAAGGAAGCCCTGCTCTTCTTTTTGTTCTAACTGGGAACCAATTGGTTTCTGAGCCAATTTGTAACGTTAATAAACGAATAAATAGGTGCGAAATCTGTTCCATGTTGGTAGAAAATGTGTGTCAAGATCTAGTTTGACGTGTATTCAACTGTACACTGGTAAATTCATTAATCTAACACAATGAAAATCTACTTTTAGTGCAACTGGATAAGTGAATGTTTGAATCACAGTTTATGATGTGCTCGGCCCCAACTGGCCCCTGCTGGTCTGCATGTAGGCCAGTTCTTTCCTTTAAAACCAAAATGAAAAAAAATATCGTATGCTGCCATGCCATGCCATGCCATGCCAAGCTAAGCCATGCCTGCTCTGAGGCTGCTTCCTGTCCCTCCTCCTCTTCCTCCTCATCCTCCTCCTTTCCTTCCCGCCTGCCTTGCCTGTCAACCACAATATGCCACAGCCTCACAGAGGAACTGTACATCAGACCAGAACACAGAATTTAGGCCTACATGCTGGGATTGCAGCCTTAGGAAACACTAATGTTGAATTTTAATTTGGATCTGCTCATATTCTTGAAACTTAAATATTTGGTCCAACTTGATGTGCATTGTGATAAATTCCAGATGGTAGAAGCTAGATCAAAAATTTTATCATTAAGAAACTAAAGTCTGCAAAACTCTGACCAAGTTAATGAAAAGGATCATTTGTGTTTCTTAAAGCTGCGTCCGTGTTGAGGGCATATTGTTGGAAGTTTGTTCATGCGGAACAAACACAGGCTCGTGTGCATAGACTGTATATAAATATGGACAACGCTTCCCCACTTCCTTGCATCGGCCAAACTGGCACTATTTTACCGGGGATACGGGCGGCGTCATCTTGCTGGTTTGGAGCCAATGGCCCAACCACAAGGCTCACTCGCATTTTGGTTTAATTAATACTACGCTCTTCTCTACCTCCATCAGTTACTAGCAAATGTCGGCTTATAGACTTTACTGATTTTTTTTATCTTCTCATTTATTTATTTTTACAACTTTCACAGTCCTACGGGGCACTTTACGTTTGCATGGTGAGTGGTAGTCGGTATTATGTAACATCCTGTTTCTATAGCGTCAGATAACTAACTAAAGCAAAACTTATCCAAACAATTGACACTTGAGCATTCATCAACATTATATTAACTAGGTAAAATGACAGAAACCAGCCTTTAAAAAAATATTTAACGTGTATTTTAGTGTTTTAGTTCGGACCTTGTCCCATCCACTAACATGGAGGGGGTGGAGCTTATGACCTATACTGCAGCCAGCCACCAGGGGGAGCTCTACTTGCTTCGGCATCACTTTTGAGGATTAGTCCCACGGTCCATCTTTATATACAGTCTATGCTCGTGTATGTGTGTGTGAGTGTGTGTGGGTGTGGTTGACAGGCACAGTGCACTGTGCTCCATCTTGTGTGGCCTGCTTGACCCCCAGAGATCAGTGCATTTGGTTCTCTTAAAAAAAAAAAAAAAAGCGTTTTGCTGTACCAGATTGGATGATGACCTTTAAAATCTTTGAGTTATGATTTTCCTTTTTATCTTCTTACTTCTTTTCGTTCTTTCTATTTCTTTGTTTTTATTATCTTTCCGTCTTTTCTCTGGTTTATTCTAAGAGCCGTGTTATGTTTGCCGTTGGATACGTTTTGTTGGTTTGACTTCTCCCTCTCTCTTTGGCCTCTCTCTTTCTTCCACTGTTGATTTTTTGCTTTTTTGCGTTTGGTCAGAGGGAGGCTGCGCCGCTGTCGTGCATTTGACACTGACTTCACTTTTCCTCTGTGCTGTAGAATAATTTCATCAATTTGAGCTTCCTGAGGCTGTTCAGGGCGGCTCGCCTCATCAAGCTGCTGAGACAGGGAGAGACCATCCGCATCCTCCTGTGGACGTTCGTCCAGTCCTTCAAGGTATTGTCAAAAATGGAAACGCACACATACAAAAAAAAAATGTGTATGAACAAAACCGACACTGACAAATATATTTCCTGTCTTTGCTCTGGTAGGCTCTGCCGTACGTGTGTCTGCTCATTGCCATGCTCTTCTTCATCTATGCCATCATCGGCATGCAGGTGAGTGTTGTCTACTTGGATTTAGATTTAGATTAATGCCTGATGTACAAAGAGCTACTGGGAGGATAAATACTCTGGACAACTATGAACACTATGAAAAACTATGAACTGTTTAACTTGTTTAGTTTCATCCAGGAACATTGTTTTTTGGTTTTAATTTATGACTAAACATCTTGTTTTGTCTCTTTCTTTGCTCTGTGTGCAAAGTCTTTAGTTTGTAATTTAACTAGTAAACAATAATTCATTCTGAGATGCTGTGGAGTATGAGTAGAAAGTGTCATGAAACAAAAACTCAAGTAAAGTTCAACATTTATCAGATTTGTACTCGTCTCGAAGCCAGACCGACTTCCCTCCCCCCAAAAATTATTTTAAGACAAAAGCTGGTCTAGAGTCACTCCGCTGGGAACTGATTATGCTCTGGCAAAGATCTTCAGGACTAGAGCCATGGAGTTGAATACATCTCCATAGCCGCTCCATAGAAATTACCCTGGGATCCTTGGTGACCGCTCAGACTATTAGTGTCTTGCTTTTGGAGAGATCTTTGTTGGCGGAGGGTGACAGTCGTCCTAAATCTTCACCATCTGTTCACAGTCGGTGGATTTCAAACTCTTAAGAGATGGTTTTGTAACTTTTTCCAGCCTGAGGAGCAACAAACCAGATCAGACTGAGACTTTTTTTTTTTGAACGACACCTTAGTCTTATTACATTGATAGAAACACTTCTGAGAAGATGGACTCTAGTTTGGCCTTGAAATTAACTGGTAATCCTAGAAATGCACTTTCTATTGAACTATTGAACCTCACAGATATGTAATATTGGCTCTTTTTTCTTAGAGGTGCAAAGACTTTTAAGCGGCACTATGTTTACAATCAGATTACCTGCAGAGGTACTTTTATTCTGTATCCAGTCTCCAAATTAAAGTGTCAGAAGTCAATAGAAAGAAGTAAAGATGCGTAATTTTAAATTCAACACAAATGTCCCTGTTGAGACTACCTTCTTTAACTGTATTTGTTGTTTTTTGTTGGTGTAGTTGTTTGGGAACCTGGCACTAGATGACGAGGGCGAGAGCGCCATCAACGAACACAACAACTTCAGAACCTTCATTATGGCCCTAATGCTGTTGTTCAGGTAACTCATCAAGCCAATCTTCCTCTCTTTTGTTTTATAATTTAACTTTTCACGAAACCCTATCTCCCCCTACCAAACTACATTTCCCTGTTTTGCATCTGTGCTGCGACAGTGATGTGTTTGTTTTCGTGTGTGGAGGAACATAATCTCTAATAATTATCCATCATTTTTAAAAAAAAAAAATCAAATCCCTATGATCCCCCCCTTTCAGTTTCGAATCTGTTCAGTTCAGTTTTATTCATATAGCATAAAATAACAATACAAGTTGTCTCAAGACTCTTTACAAAATCCAGCCTTAAACCCTCAGAGCAAGCATTCTTGTTTGATGCTCCCCGTTAACATCCTCTGGCTGTTCATTTATTAATGCTTCTCTGCGTGTGCCCCTACCCCTGCAGGAGCGCCACAGGTGAGGCGTGGCATGAAATCATGTTGGCCTGCCTGGGTAGTAAGAAATGCGACCCGGCCTCAGGGAACACAGAACCTGAGTGTGGGAGCACCTTCGCCTACACCTACTTCGTTTCCTTCATCTTCCTCTGCTCTTTTCTGGTGAGAAAAAAATAATAATAATCCAACGGTGTCATCCTTTTACTAGACATACGTGCAAATACGTTCACTTGCCAATTCATTAGGTTACGGGCGCATCCTAATTTAACTGACTTGCACTTCGTGGTTGTGTTGAATAAGTGTAAGAAAGGTGGCGGTAATTCAACTGGAGGTCACATTTTGGAGGATGTAGTTTGTGGTTCTGTTACAAACCAATGCATTTCTCTTATTTAGCTTATCCCACTGACTTAAATGGGGTTGTCAAAATAATAGAAACACATGTCTGTACAGCATCTCAATGGGGAAATAAATATGTTTTTTTTTCCTCCACGTTCTTGTTCCAGATGCTGAATCTGTTCGTTGCCGTCATCATGGACAACTTCGAGTACCTGACCAGAGACTCCTCTATCCTCGGGCCGCATCACCTGGACGAGTATGTAAGGATATGGGCCGAGTACGACCCGGCCGCTTGGTGAGTGGCACATACATGGTCCGCCGCACAATTTCAGGGAAACGCATGAACACTGTGAAGAAAATGTAAACGCTCTTAACACGTAGCCGAAAAAATACAGAAAGACGAACGTGTAACGTAGAAGAAATAGCAGATGCAGTCTTGTGCTGGATTGTACTTTTAACCCCTGGCTTTCTCTCCTGCCGCGACCTCACCCAAGAAGTGTGTTGATGAAACAAGTTCCACATCACGTGAACAGGAGTTGAAAGTCTGAGCGAAGGGTTTTCCAGCCTTCGTCCCTGTCTCTCTCTCTCTTTCTTTTTTTGCCTTCTCTCTCAAATTGCACTGTTTGTGCACAGCTGAGATGAATGTAACTCTCCCCCTCTTCCTCTTCCGCCCTCTGTAATATGTGTGCATGCATGAGAGGAAGGATTTTTCTCACTGTAAATAAATGCTCTCTTCTTTTCTGCTCTTTCTTTCTTACATCTTCCTTCTATCTTAATCTCTCTCTCTGTATTCTGTGTGTTCCCTCACCTAACCTCCCCTCCTTGTATTTTTCTTGCAGCGGGCGCATACATTATAAGGATATGTACAGTTTATTGCGAGTTATCTCCCCTCCTCTGGGCCTTGGCAAGAAATGCCCACATAGGGTGGCCTGCAAGGTTTGGACCAAACCCCTAAAGCACAAACTTAAACGCAACCTGCTCGCCTTTAAGAGACTGGAATGAATGTCGCTCTATATCACTTTTAAAACAAGTTCTTTCCTACTTCAACTTCTTTTTATTATTATTTCCTTTTGGTTTGATTTTTCTGTTTCGGGTTTGCATTATTCAATTGTTTCAAACTCATTTCACCATTGAATCATTTTTTTTTGGAGGGGGGAGGGGCGGGTTCTGTTGTATATGCATTCTGACATGACAATGAGAATGTTTGGGACAATGCAGATGTGCACACACACACTCTTGTACACACTCGCACACACGCACACCAAAAGCGGTGTGTGAAGCATGAGGGTGGTGCACTGCACTTGCTATTATTTGTCTTCTGACTGAACGCTGGGATTACGACACTGATGTGTTCACCTTTAAGTCAGTATGATGTCGACGCTAGAGTCTAGACTCCAGTCATCGTCTTTGATTTCTGCTTGCTGTCTAATTTTGCCTGGGCAGAAAATGGTCGAGCAATGTGCATTGTTCTTGTTTGAGTCGGGGGGGGGTTTGGGGTGGGCAAAGGACGGGGTTTACTTTAGTATCAGAGACATACGCAGAGAGGGTTTGGTCTGTCGCCATGCTAACCTCAAGGCATTAGATAGGCTAGCGTTCTCCAGTCATGTGTCATTGAACCTTGAAAGGCAGCAAACGTCGATTATTGTCGCTCAAACAGCGGATTCTGCTGAAAAACACTAACTAGCAGCTGTTGTGTTGTTTTTGTAAAGAACAATTGCAGATTCTTGTACATCCATGGCACATGTTTGGGAACTACTGCACTAATATTAAAATTTCAAACTTCAAAGCCACTATGTGTAGATATTTATAGTGATTGTTGAACCTTATTCCGATGATTCATTTGTAGAAAACCTAAGGGATACTTCTAATATCGTAGTACAGTGATGTTGTAATGTTTTCCCCAGTAGTATCACATAGTGGCTTTAAGGATTTAAGGAGTCTAAAGGAACGTTATACAGTAGAATATACAGTACAGCATTGCAAAGGCCGGTTCACGTGTTGCTCCTTGCACAATAAAAAATATTTTTATAGAGCATCAAGTCCCAAACGTGTTGCCGCATCAAGCTACGAAGAGGATTAAATTTGCAGATAAAGAAGTTATGCCCAATGTTTTTTAATGTACAATTAATGCACATACGTTCTCTTATTATAAGCTCAGCCAAACTATAGTTTGTGAAATCAGGAAGTGACCAAAATCACGGTAATGCTGTAGGAAGCAGTCCTAACCCTAACCCTAACCCTGAAGAATAGTTAATACCCTGCAGAGGGCAGTACTACACCTCGTATCACCAAAACTGCCTTCGTTAATACGCAGGATTAGATGTTGCAATCCCTTGTGCCAAGATGCCAGGCAAAACAGATTTAGATGGCCCTGTCCAACTGAGAAATACCTAACAAACATGCAATCAATGAGATATGACGATTTAACCTACAGTCTAAATGAATGAATTAAATGCCTCTGGCTTGTATCACTACCAGCCAACAGCAGTATGCAGCATGGCATTGGGGTTTTCAAGTGGGCACCTCCCTTCACCGATTTTTCGTTAAGTTAGGCCCACGACACCTCGAGAAGGTTTAACAGTCGCTGCAAAAATCCCTGAAGAAAAAGAAGAAAGAAACGTGTAGAAATAGATAAAGAAATGCGTTTGTTGAGAAGTAAGTTCAGCCTCAAAGCCTAAGAGCTAAGTTGTCTGAGCAGCTGAGATGTTGATAAGACTATTGAAAAATTAAAAAGTATACCTTTGCGTACATGTAAAATATGATTTTAACTATGGAAATCGTGCGATTAATCGCGATTAAATATCTTAATCTATTGACAGCCCTGATTTTTAGCCATGTTCATGCTAAATACTCCACAGTCCCACATCAGGCTGACACTACTTGTCCCTGTGCTGCCTTGTTATTTTACGTATTTATTTATTATCTAAATGTCTACAGTAGTATGGCCAACCCTGCTCTGTTTGTGGCTCTGGTGTATTGGAGAAAGAAGGAAAAGGGGCAGGGTGTGTGTGTGGTTTGGGGCAAGGACTCCTGTACATGGAAAAAAAAGGTCTTGTGTCCACCAGGTAACTCTAAACTACCTGCGTCTACAGATGCTCATGGGGTGACGGATGTGCTTTGCGATGGTAAAGAAGCCTTTAAAGGGCTGCTCATTTAGCAATTTATCTGAGTTATCTTTACTTCTATTGTCAGTAGAGTCATTTATTGTTAAAATACACATGCCATATGCCTCTGGCTGCAATATGGTTTCCCCTAAAGGACCGTCTTTCCACTTGTGGAGGTACTGTTTGTCGTGCTTCTGTTCGACATTTGTTAATCTCCACATCCTTCGAGCGCAAACAGACGCTACGTGTCTCAAACACTGGGCGCAAACGACAAGGTGACAAACCTTTTTGGGAACGTGCGTGAGCTTACAGTAGGTCTTGGCGCCGTCTGGGGCATTGCAACCCTTCCCGTCATCGCCGGGGACGGCTACTCTCGTGAGCATCTGAAGGCCCGGCTGTGAGCGGAGGTTCCTGGTGGACGCGCAGCCTCAGTAACGGACTGCATTGACTTGTCTCTGTGACTCACTCCGATATCTCTGCAGCGGTGCTTTTCTTTGCCTGCTAGAAGCCCCGCTGCCAGTTCTATCCGAGCGGCGAAAGAGGGCAAAGACCTAAAAAGAAAAAAAGAATAATAATAAACCCAATTCCCCTTTTCACCTCGCATAGAACGGTATCTTAACAGCAACTAACTAAACTAAATAACACCTCCTCTTCCGAACCCTCCCTTCCTTCCCAGACCTTTCTTTCTCCCTTCCTTCCTTCCTTCCTTCCTCTCCTCTCCCTTACTTTATGATATACCTCAGACTAGAAAACCACGTAACACCCCCCCCTCGTTCTCTCTCGTTCTCTTTCTTTCTCCTTTTCTCTCACCACAGCAACCACATATCCACAGCGATCAAAACAATAACCTCTGTGTATTTGTTTCCCCCTCCCCTCTTCCTTTCCTTTGTCGGTTTCTTTCTTTTATCTCCCCATGTCTCCTCCTCTCCCCCCAAAACACACCTCTGTGCGTCTGCGTCCCCCTCTCCCCCCCGAATCCTCCCTCTTCCTACTCCTCATTGTTTTTTCTTTCTTTCGTTTTCATGTCGTCCGTCTTCGTTTGTTTTGTCTGTTGCGTGCGTGGGTTTGTTGGCGTACGGGTGGGCGAATGAATGTGTGCATGTGATGCGTGTTTGTGTGTGTGTGTTTGTGTGTGTGTGTTTGTGGCCACGCCAGCGGCCGGATCAGTTACACAGACATGTATCAGATGCTAAGACACATGTGTCCGCCGCTAGGCCTCGGGAAGAGGTGTCCCGCCCGGGTCGCCTATAAGGTAGACTCGCCCCCCACCTTACCCTTCCACCCCCCTCAACCACCAACCCCACCTCCTCCTCCCCTCCTCCCCCTCTCCTGTCAATTCCTCTCTCTCCCCTCCCACTTTCACCCATCTCCGACCTTAATCCTCCCCATCGCTGGGGAAGGAGAACCTCTCCTCTCTCATCTGCTGAAGTCTCCCTCTTCCTCCTTCTCTTCCTCCTCCTCACCCCCCTCCCCTCTCCTCTCCTCCACCCCCCCTCCCTCCAACCTCCCTCCTCCCAGCGGTGTTCTCCTCATTGTCTGTTAATGGTGGTTGTGGTGGTGGTGAGCGCTGTCCTCTCTTCTCTCTCTCCGACCGCGGGGATGGAGGGATGGGCTTTTGTCGTGCAGTGAAGTGAAGTGATAGTGGAGTGGTAGTCAGTCCTCTTTCTTTTATTCCCTCCCGTCAGGCCGCAGGAGTAAGAGAACGGGGGAGGCTTTGCCAGTCCTTCTGCAACCTGCACGGACGCATGCACAAAACGTAATCCAGACAGAGAAACATAGCTAGGGCCCTGATGTGACGAAGCTTTCCCTTTATCCCTTTATACATCCAAACTGATAAAAAAATTGATGTCAACATAGTTTAGCTTGCTGCACCTTGCAGTATAGATGCACAAAAGATTACATAACCTTGTACACAACTCCTGTCTTTATAGCCTAAAATATATCATGCACAATTTATAAATAATCTCCAGCCACATTTTATTATCTGTTACAGGTCTGCAGTACATTTTTTAAAAACTTCCTCCTGGAAAACTGTGAAATATAATTAATAAACTTGACAAATATGGATAGTTTACACGTTTGCTTCACAATTAGAAACCTGATTTGTTCATTTGAGAATCTGTAATGCAGAGGTGAACAGACGAGCGACAGCAGCAGGGAGAATATTTCCACCCAGGTTCAATTCCACCGTGCAACCATTTGCTTACGATGCGGGTACAGAAGGACCGGCAAGGTGTCTGTCTTCAGTCCTCTGCGTCTCTTTTTCCTGTGGATGGCTCTATAATACACATGCACACACGTTACCGCACACTGTGCACATACAAACAATAAATAAAAAACAGTAGGAAAAACTTCTGGCCACCTTTTTTGTCTTTTTTTTCCAAAGATGCTTATTTTTTTGACACCCGAGAACTCTTTGGCTTCTTTGCGCCTCAGACCACCAGGGTAAAGATTTTGGGTTGAGCATTTCAGCATTCGCTCTCGTCTCTTTGTCTCCCTTCCACCTCAGTAAAGTCCTCTTCTGTCCTGTCGACCTTCTTTGTCATTTTTCTTAATTATTGACATCCAGATTCAGCAAAATAGTTTTTTCGCCGAGAGGTTTTGGCGCCAGGAAAGTAGCATAAAAGGAAAATACGTGTCTTTTTGGTCGAATGAGAAATGGTACGATTAAAGCTTTTAGTTTGGTATTCAGTCCGTCTTAAAACTCCCTTCCCTAGAGAGTAATATTAACCTGTGTGATTCCTGATTCTAGTATTTTAATAGACTCCAGTGTCCCTATTTTTTCTTGAATCTGGGTGTCAGTGGCGCGTTCACTTCTGTCTCTCTCCTTTCTCAACTTTCTCTCGTTTGTCCTTTTTTTAATTGTTCATTTCCTTTCCTCTTCCCCCTTTTTGTTCTATATTTCCTACATGTCCACTGTCTCTTTTTCTTCTCTCTCTCTCTTTCTGTCTCTCTGTCATTCTTCTGTCCTACCTCTGCATCCACTTGTCTGCCAGCGATCATCAATCCACCTTCATCCCTTCATAACGTCCCTCTGTCCGTCCGTTCGTCTTTCCTCCTCCACCTCTCCTGTCTTCTTCCTCTCACTCCAGAATGTCCACCTGTCTCAGTGGCCCCCATCACATACTTCAGCCATCAAAAGCCTTCCAGTATTCATTTATACAATTTCCCAGAAAAGAAATGATAAAAATAAATATATTTTTGAGATCAGAAAGACCTCTTTATTAGAGAGAGGAAGGTTCGACACTGATTAGGCTTCTTAGCTCTTGGACTTCTCTTTAGTGGACACTGGGCCCGAGACCACGAGACCTTGTCTTTTTGAACTGACCTCTAAACCTATGTCAGTGTTGTTTTCAGTCCTCGTCTTTATCTCTTGTCCTGTTCTGTAATTTCCGATTTTCTCTTTTCTTTCTATCTACACACACACACACACAAACACAAACACACCGAGCTCCTCTCAACTGACCCACGTCCTCTTGATTCCTCTTTTACTCTTTCAGTGTTTCCACAATCTTCCTCTCCCTCCTCATTCTCGCTCCCCCTCCTCCCTTTTTATCTGTAACCACATCTCATGACCAAGCTTAGACTCACCTAGCTTAGCTCAACTAACTGCTGTCCCCGCCATGTGTCCCCTTTGGTAGACCCCCCCTCGCCCCGCCCCCCCTCTCTTCCCTATACCTTGCAGTACTTTCACCACCGAGTCTGGTCGGTCTGAAACAAAACAACAGAAAGAACATCAGCCATCTCTTTTTGATCTTCTCTTAAGATTTTTTTTTCTTCTTTCAGGGAATGCCACAACTCTAATAATCTCTAACTCTGACATGCCCTTAAGACACTGCACCCGTTTGGCATTGAGAGAGATCTTGACTTGATATGAGGTTCTACCTTTGCTGTCCAATTTGACTTTGATTAAGGGACAACATGAATGTAAACATGTAGAGAGCAAAAACAAAAAATGGATAAGAAATTAATTAATCTGTGAATCAGCAGGATCAATCCAGTTGGATTGAGGATACTCTCTTTGCGCGGATGCACGGCTGCTTGTATTGTAAAAGTGGGTTTTGAGGGGAAGTCGAGGGAGTAGCGGGCTGGATAGTTGGGAAGAGTTGGGGCTTAGATAGTGGGAGTGAAGTAAAGGCATGCTGCATGCTCTGTGTGTCCGTGTTTGTGGGAATTTCTTTTACGGGGGGCGTTTCGTTGTGTTGCATGAGAGCCCTCGCACTTTGTCGCATGGCTACGGGCCCCACTGAGCCTGCCTACTGCCTGCCGAGCGCTGTGGATGTTGGCCGATGCCCTTCGCCTGCCGCTCACTTGGCTTTGGGCATGCCCGACACTCGCACACACTCAGGAAACACACCAGCACGTACACAAACCCCCCCCACCGCCATCGTACTACCGTGCTTGCCATCGTGAGTGCCCAACGCTCATGTTCGTAGGTCAACCCGATGGATGCCAACTTGTCAGGATACGAATGGCAAGCGACCCCCAAGCTGGGCCGGCTTGTTTCGTTCTATCTGCAGGCTGCTCCATCGGTTTTACCTGGTATAGATAGACATGTAAAGACAGGGAACCTCCTTACAGGTAGGGGGAGCTCTATAGCAGATGCCTCAGTTAAATTATACCACAGCAGTCTCCTGAAAGATAGCAGAATTACACCAGTGATACTGTTATTGTTCTCCAGTCAACCTATTTTGTCTCCAAAGGACTCCAATTAAGCGCTCTTAATTGGAGTCCGTGAAATAATTGTGTGTAAGTGGGCAGGGAGGGATGTTGGTGGGCAGGGAGGGGGGTGGCGGGGTTGGTGTATGTGTACTATATATATATATATATATATCCATATATCTATATGTGTGTAACAACAGAGATGTGTAAATGCGCCCATGCATTCACACATTTAGGGAACATGGGCACAGGTTGGGTCGGAGGCCATTTGGGCTCCGATTGTTCCTCCTTGTGGTTCTCGGCTCTCACAGTTGCTTAGCAGCAGATGGCCCTCATTGGATAGCTGTGCTGTCTCGTAGAGTATCACTGGGAAAAACAGGAGACGCAGAAACTCACCTATTCACGTTTCTGACATCAAGCAAAGGCACAACGTTAGCAAAACTGAGCAGCAAACTAAACACATGAATGCTCTGCAGCCACTCAACACAGAATATATTAACAAGAAGACTTATATAACTCGGCTTGAGTTGCAATGCACTAACCTGACCCCAAGTAATCATTGCCTTAACCCTAATCTACCTTTAGGGACTATTAAATAAGACCTGGACAAATCCAGTCCAACTGTAATTGGCAGTCGTCTATGGAGCTCTCTCAACCCTGCCACCCCCTCCCCAAACCCCTCACCCTCTCCCCTTCCTGGAGGTTCAGGAACATCACACAGTAGCAAGGGCACACCCCTTTCTCATCCTCTCGTCCTGACTGGCTCTCCACAGAGGCTGCTGCGCATGGATCTGCCGGTTGCCGACGACAACACAGTGCATTTTAACTCCACCCTCATGGCTCTGATCAGGACAGCTCTGGACATAAAGATTGCCAAGGGTACGATTCCTAAAGTACTATCACACCTTCATCCTATCTCTTCCGCTCAGTTAGGTTTCCTGTGGTTAATGGGGGTAGGACTTCTCGCAACTCAAATGTTGCCTGTTTCTCTTTAAAATGTTTGATCTTATTGTAGCTTATGTGTCAAAAACCCTGCCACTAACAAACTGCTCTCTGTTTTGGGTGAATGTGTACATGCGTGAATGGATAAATATATTTAATTTGGGCCCTCGTTCCATTGTGCCTTGCTTTTGGGCTGCACCTTCTTGCCCTGTGTTTATGTATGCGGACCGTTGAATTTGTTTCGGATGTGTGCTTTTTTTGTGTGTGCAAATGTTTGATGTGTCTGTGTGTGTGTGTGGATACTCTGGGTCGCGGGCTACCCAGGCGGTGCAGACAAGCACCAAATGGATGCAGAGCTGAGAAAGGAGATGATGGCTATTTGGCCCAACTTGTCGCAGAAGACGCTGGACTTGCTGGTCACGCCGCACAAGGGTAAGTTGCAGGAAAATGAGCACATAGTGGTGTGTACGGTATGTGTGTCCGATCACCAACTCACCAAGAGGACAGCTTCTACCAGCCAGTGTCATTCACTGCTTTGCATCTCCTGATCAGACCGATACCACAGAAACACACACGACTACTACTACTACTCACATTGTACACCTGCACACATCCAACACAAAGACATATTTACTGCAATGGGCAGGTAGTTTTCAAGTTTAGACGAATGATGCATTTTGTTACTGATGGATTCCAGTAGTTCAATAAGGTAAGATCAACTGGGTGAAGAATGCACATCCATTGAAGAAACATGAACGTGCAAGGTGGTTAGATTCCAAGCGTGACGGTGTAATAGAGCAGACGATGAAGGAGATGAATAGCTACAGACCAGTCGCCCTGACATCCAGCATCATGAAGACCATGGAGAGGCTGCTGCTCCATGACATCAGGCCCCAGGTCCATCGCGCTCTCGACCCACCTCAGTTTGCGTACCAGGAGAAGGTTGGGGTGGAGGACGCCATCCTCTACCTGCTCCATCACACTCTGTCACACTTGGACAGGGGGAATGCTGCTGTGAGGATCATGTTTTTTGACTTTTCGAGCGCATTCAACACAATCTAACAGAGATGGGAGTGGACTCACAACTCACTTTCTGGATAGTGGACTATCTCAATGGGAGACCTCGGTAGGTCAGGTTGGGGAACTGCACGTCCAGGACTTTCGTCAGCAGCACTGGAGCACCACAGGGGTCTGTGCTCTCCCCTGTCCTATTCACCCTGTACACCTCGGACTGCAACTACAACACAGTCATGTCACCTGCAGAAGTTCTCACTGCAATTGCGGGGTGTATCAGGGACGGACAAGAGCAGGAGTACAAGAATCAAGAATGAACAACTTCATCTCATGGTGCGAAGAGAACCATCTTCTGATCAATACAGATAAGACCAAAGAGATGGAAGTGGATTTCTGGAGGTCCAGGCCTCACCTGCAGCCTGTACCCATCAACAGGGAGTGTGTAGAGGTGGTTCAGACCTATATACGTAGGACCTCCCCCCAAAGTCTAGACGCTGGTGGAGAAGAAGGTAAAGCTGACAGGTGGCTGAAGGAGATGTCTAATGAAGACTATTTGGGGATGGCCATGCAAAAGGTGGAGATGGAGGGAAGAGGTGGGACCAAAGAAACCACCGAAGACCAGTCCGCCCAGTCCCAGAAGCTTTGCAATTTTCAAACAGCCTGCAAATGGAGCTACAGAATGATAGTGACTTGAAAATGTAGGGACGAGGCGGGCAAACGGTTCATTGGATGAAAATCGTAAACCTGGCAAGTGAGCATGGACTGAGTTTGAAATAAGGAAACAGAAGCGACACATCGTATTCCTCCCTCATTGAACTTTCGCCTAAGCTTCATTTCCGCGTCCTCTGTGTTCAGTAAACACACTATACCATACTATACCAAACTCACACTCACACACGTGCACAAACAAAAAGGTCACAACAGAGTGGATTCAGCAGCACAAGCGTACACAGACACTACTGATCTCAACACCAATTTAGTCAGTGCTGGTATCAGGGGGTGCCTACTATAGAAGATCCTCTATAGAAGTCTTTTCACTACAGGAAGAGTTTAAAATCAAATGAACTAGTGAAATATATCTTTACTGATAATAAATGAGTGTGACGAATGACCATTATGATTATGATGATGATTATTATGAGCCCAAGCTCGTATAATCATGCATGTTTAGCAACAACTTAAGGTCGTTTGGCCAAATGCATGGTGGAAAATAACGTATAAGATATGTGTGGTCATATCTTATCACACGTTGATATCAGTTTTAATGCATACGGACTTGTAGCCACGCCACTTTGAAAACGGGTCGCCAGTGAGATACGCCATGAATTAATTTGCGAAAAATCGAAACAAAGCTCAATATTTTTCTGATTTTTAAATGTTTTCATCCCAAACTCTGGGGATACTCGTCCGGAGTTTTTAGAAAAACATTGAGTTCCTGTTTGTTTTTGGGGTTTTTTAAGTTCAATGGAGGCATCCATGTGTTTCTTAGTGAGGTGGCTACCGGGTCATAAGCCTTGACATTAAAGATAAAACGGACCTTTTTTTATACGATAACATGATAATGACGCAATGAGAAAATGTGCATCTGCCTGTGAAAAGACTATCAGCTCTGTTGTGTTAATGACTGTACAGTGTTGTAGTATTGTAGTTGTCTTGTTGTACGCCAGAAACTGAGGACGACTCAGACGAAACTTTACCTGAGCACGTTTAGACTTTTTTTTTTAGACTTAGCATATACACTGATCAGGCATAACATTATGACCACCTTCCTAATATTGTGTAGGTCTCCCTTGTGCCTTCAAAACAGTTACAGAATGGACATGGACCTTCCGAGGGTGTCCTGTGGTGTCTGGCAACTGAATGTTGTTAGTGGGGGGACTTTGGGTCCTATGGGTTGAGGGGAGGGGCCTCTGTCGATCATCCCATAGATACTTGATCAGTTTGGGATCTAGGTTGACACCTTGTGCTATCCAAAAAAAAGGCATTTTTTTGAGAAGACTGGTGGGAAGTTTGAGGTTTAAGTAGAAGTTTCCTACTTAAACCTCAAACTTCCCACCAGTCCCCTAGAACTGAAGAAACTACTCGGCTGAGTGGTCAAACGTCTTCTCAAAAAAACAAACTCTACAAGTCCAGCTGGCTTTTTTTAAACGCCTTTTTTTTGGATATAACATGACCTGGATGACTGAGAACCTTCACAGACAACACCTTGTTCTGTTTGTCATGCTCTTTTGAGTTGTTCCTGAACCATTTGTGCCTGTGTCAGGCTGCATCCTGGTGCCAAATCCAAAAGTTTATCAGTAGAACATTGTATCATCACAAGATGGTCAGTGTTATTAACTTTTCCTGTCAGTGGTCATAATGTTATGCCTGATTGGCGAAACTGAAAGACTTATTTGCTTTTATTACTGGTTACTTCTCTGAAGTCTGCATGGCCTGCTTTGAAGCACAGTTGTCCCAGTCCCTGGCGTACTCTGCATGCTATTGTGTATTTCTCTATTGTAAGTGTCTGTGTTGCCTTGTCCCCCACTCCCATCCCCACCTCCCCTCCCCACGGCTCAGGGTCCCATCTCGCTCGGGTCTAATCTTGCAGGGTAACTTGTCATTTTCTCAGCAGCCACAGACTTGACGGTGGGCAAAATCTACGCCGCCATGATGATCATGGAATACTACCGGCAGAGCAAGATGAAAAAGCAGCAGGCCCTGCGAGAGGAACAGGTAGACGCCATCCCAGAGAAATGCCCTGAACGCAATAAGACCCCCCCTCCCTTTCATCTTTCTGTTCTTCCTGGCCCTCCCTTTTGATGCCACTTCTGCAAGCCCTTTGAACGGATTTTTGTTTCCTTTCTTCTGTCAAATATGGATTTAAAAGTATATTAAAAAAAACACGTCTTATACATTTAAATCCTATATCGATTGGATACACTTTCCGACAAAGCTCACCTCCCCCTTTGGGCTGTGCTGTACCGTTTCTCAAGCATGCATTCTTTCTCTAGCACCTTGTTGCATCCTTTGCCAGCCTCATTTTCTTTTTCACAGACTGTTTGAACGAGGTGAGGAAGCCTTGGTTAAGCTTTTCTTTTTCTTGTCGATACTGTTCTGAACAACGATGATGATGATGATGATGATGATGATACCACATGGCCTTACCTTTCGTTCTTTGTCGGTGCTCTCCCCCTCCTGTCAATGAATGCCTCTGAGATGCACTCGCTCCCGCTGTCTCTGTATTTTCAGTCCGCCCCGTGGACAGGTGGAAACATATCTCTCCGCTCACGTAACGCCTCAGTTTTCACTCCGAAATCTGATGAAACCAAATCCAAATTTACTCCCGTGCTGACCGAGGAGGAGTTGATGAAGGAGTGCACTTGAAAGTGAATGGAGAGTATGTTCGCCTATTTTTTTTCTTTTCCTGAACAGCGTGCCGTTGCAAACACAGTACGTGTTGGTATGTTCTTGAATGCAGCTATCCCATTGGACTGAATGGACGGTTCCACACAGGCTCTCTCAACATCAGCAGTGCATAAGGACTTTAACCAGTCTGTGTGTCTTTCTGTTTGTCCCACGTCATGTTTGCATTATCCCACTTTGTCCTTTGTCCTCTTTTTCATCCTGGCCTATTGTCAAATCCTCCCCCAAAAAACACCATACCACTGCTATAATAGGCAATAAAAGTCTTTTTTAGCGGAGAAATTCAAAACTGACAGTGGGGTTTAGTGGCACGAAATATTAATTCTGATCTAAAACAGTAGTTTACCAAAGGGTAACCTTCTGATCCTCAGCAAAGATACAGGAAATTTCCGCCGAGAGACAAAGGTCCAAAAGTAACTGAGAAGACAGCTACCTAATTGTATTTACATGCCCACAAGCCTAGCTTTGATTTGCATTAGAGGCGACACTAATGGAAACTAATTTACCTGTATTTATTTAGAAGCCATATTAGATTTCATAGCCTAGCCTTAGATTTTATTACTTGAAACACTTAAGTCGATATTAATAAACATGGTGGAGGCAGTGTAGATTGGTAAATGGCCTCGTGTTTGTATAGCTGTAATAGCTATATAGCACTTTATAATCAAAATGACACATCTCACACATCTGACTCAGGGTCCTGTGTCTTGCTCAAGGACACTTTGGCCACGTTCTGGGGACGCCCTGGTTTACACAGAGACGTAATGGGTAGGGACCACCTGCTTTACTTGGATAGATAGATGGATACATGGATGGATGGGTAGGTAGGTAGGAAGGTAGGTAGGTAGGAAGATAGGTAGGTAGGTAGGTAGGAAGGAAGATGGATAGATGGATGGATGGATGGATGGATGGATGGATGGATGGATAAGTAGGAGGATGGGAGGATGGATGGATAGGTAGGTAGGTAGGTAGGTAGGTAGGGAGGAAGATGGATAGATAGATGGATGGATGGATAAGTAGGAGGATGGGAGGATGGATGGGTAGGTAGGTAGGGAGGTAGGGAGGTAGGTAGGTAGGTAGGAAGATGGATGGATGGATGATAGGTAGGTAGGTAGGTAGGTAGGTAGGTATATATGCAGAAATATATATAACAAATACACAGTATATACAAAATATACAAAAGTATATATTTATATAGATATATGTATCTATATAAATATCCTGTTTAGCCTGTTTTAGATCCATAGAAAATCTGCCGGTATGATTTTTGTTTCATACCGATGTTTTCCAAACTGAAAGCAAACAGGCAAACTACTAGAGAAATACAATATTTTAGAATGAAAAATCACAAAATACCAGTGGGATGGATTTTTTTTTCCTCCTCTCTCTTCACCTCCATTCCTCCTCCGTTTCACACCAGTTGTCTTCTTCAATGTTTGCTGTTATTGTGTCTCCAGTGTTTACTTGGTTCTCTTGTTTCTCCACCTTGTCTTATTGTTTCCGGTCCGTTGTGTCTGTCTCCCACGCCGTCTCTGCTCTTCTGATGCTTTCTGTTTATCCTTCCAGGACCTTGACCTATCAAGCGCTCCCTGTTTGGTCAATCTCGGTTGATTGTCACCAAGTTGTTGCTGTTGGGATGTTGAGTGGAGATTCCTGTGACCGCTGTGATCAGTCAGTCTTGGGACCATTCATTCATACATATGACACTGCTGGAACGTACTCCATCAGAGCCGTAGTCAGTGTTAGGTGTTTGTGTCTTTGTCGTGGTTCCGTCTAAATGTTTGTACCGTGAATTATGTCGGGACGCATCAGTTCCCCCGGGCCAGTGCCACATCAGACCAGACCAGACGGTAAACTTAAGACAAGAACTGGACGAGTTAAGACGACTTCTTAAACCTGTGCCATCTTAGGTAGTCAACGGTCATAGTGATTTTAAGATAACTGATTTATACCAGCTTCTTTTTAGCTTCTTTTTAGCCATGCTAACCAAAGTTAGCCGCCTTCAGTAATGAGGTCCATTGTAGCTAGATGGAGCTCCAGCCTAATGTGTCATTGAGGGTTTGGATATTAATTTTTTTCTGATCAGGTCTTGATCAGTGTGCCCTCATTTAGCTTTCAGCCTTTAGCCTCCAGGCTGTAGCAGTCGCCATTAAGCCAGGCATGAGAGGACTCTATTAAACATGCTCCCCTTGAGAAACACAGCTTGACCCCTGACCTCAGCGATGGAAGCGGTACCGCTGCTCCATGATCAGATGTCCGATTTTCCAAGGTTTTCCAGGAAATGGCGTGTTACTCAAAAACGTCTCGACAGATGAAGAATCACACGGATTGTGAAATGAAATGTGATTCCTGAGTAAAAATGTCTCTATATTGATGAGTCTCATGTGTATGATAATCTGGTCCAAGAGCTGTGATTTAAGAGCAATCTTGCCTCAGATTCCTAAGGTAGAAGCTCCCTTCTGACGCAGATCTGAAGTCAGCTTTCCCTCCTTGAACATTAGGTTGCAAAAAAATTCAACGCTTCTTAAAAGTGCCCCTTCAAACACGAGTTCAGGGTGGTAAGCCGACTTCACGTCAGTTGTCAGTTGCAGGGAACTTTACCTTGGATACCCACAGCCATGTGCTTGGCGATGGCGCCCCCGTGTGGGTGCATGCCGCGAGTGCATCCTGTGTTTGTGTCCTGTGTCTGCCCCCCTGAGTGTGCCTGATGCAAGCCTGCAGGCCATGTCGTGTATCTCACACAGAACCGAACGCCATTAATGTTTCAGCGCATGGAGCCACCCTCTGAGGGAGGGGGCACCGACGGCCAGGGGGGCCAGGGCCAGAACGGCCTCCCCAGCACCCAGCCGGACAACGTCAACAGCATGTGAGTAGAACGGGGAGGAACTGGGAAGCTGGCACATGTACTCAAACATGCACACTGTCTATCGGGCTGTAAAATCAACTTGTTCAATTTTACAGTTATTTTTTCTTCTTCAAGGGAGCAGAACATATATATGTTTTGTTTTTTTGTAGATTTACTTCACAGTAAATCAATAAATATTCTCCCAAACACACAAATTGTAATCATGCCAGAGCTGGGGCTGCTTTAAATAAAATCAGCTGGAGGATCTTTCATGTGCAGAGTTTCATCCAGGCTGCAAAGCAAAACTTTGCAAAAACTTTGTTGTGAATCCAAATGTTTGAAGACATTAACCCTCGTACGTACATACACCAGTCAGGCATAACATTATGACCACTATCAGTAGAAGTAAATAACATTGACCATCTTGTGACAATTCACTGTTCTGCTGGGAAACGTTTGGACCTGGCATTCATTCATGTGGATGTTACTTAGACATGTAGCACCCACCTAGACCAGACCAGGCACCCCCACCCCATAACAATGACACTCCTTGATGGCAGCAGCCATCCCCAGCAGGATGCAGCCTGACACAGACACACAGACAAAAACGCTTTAGGAACAAATAAAAAAACATGAAAAACATGAAGAACATCACAAGGTGTTGACCTTGCCTCCAAATTCAAGCATCTGTGGAATGATCCACAGAGGCCCCTCCCTTCAAATCCCCCCCACTAACAACATCCTGTTGCCGGACACCACAGGACACCCTCAGAAGGCCCATGTCCATTTTCTGATGAGTCACAACTGTTTTGGAGGCACAAGGGAGACCTAGACAATATTAGGAAGGTGGTCATAATGTTATGCCTGATCAGTGTATATACAGTGTGTCCAGGCAAAGAAAGTGTCCTTTAGAAATCATTTTCAAATCTCTGAGTGACTGCAAAAGTGAATCTCTTCTCCTTTTTGTCAGTTATTAATTTTTGTCTTGGTCGATCAGTCTGTAGCGACACACTGTAACGTGCCTTCTATCTTAACACTAATGTTATCATGATTTCTAGATATTTTGAGAAATGCTTTCCTATAAGTTATTAGAGATGTTCCAGCTGAAGACCTCCCTGATTTGTAATCTGTGTGTGTGTCAGACCTCCCGAGGGTGGCATGACTGAGAGCCAGTCATGGGTGACGGCCAAACCCCAAGAAATGTTCCAAAACACGGGGAACTGGAGCCCGGACAGACCCTACCCCGACGACCTCCATGACAACCGCCACAACCCACAGGTATGACGAGCCGAGACATGCATCTCGTCTCCACGGTGACACGTCCAGCGCAAAACGCAGACGGTTCGTCTCCCGCCACTGTGGTTGCACTCTGGTCTAGTAGTATTTGTCGAAAACCCGTCGAAAGCATCACGCTTAACGCACATATACCGAAAATAACCCCCCATTAACTCCCATTAATGTGGGAAAACACTGAACAATCTGCCTGTTTCTCTATCTATATCCTATTCTTTTGGAACTTTTTATGCATTTTAACAGGTAAATATGATCGATTCATGAAGTTAATGCACCGGCCGTATTTCGATGAGTTTCATCAGAAATAAAACTTGCGATACTCTGAGATCTAAGAGCTCTAAACCTCAATGACATGTACAGATTTTCCACAGAAACGAATTAAGCCGTTGTTAAGTGGGAAAGTGAATGACTGAATGGAAAGAAAAAAGCACCTGTCATTTGCTTTGATGCGTCTTTTCTGATCCCCATTGATACGTGCAGGTGGTTGGTTGGGCGTCTACGCGCAAAAAGACTAAAAAACACAAGTCTGTTCTAATGTACTTGTTGTGGGACGGCCTGAGAACTGTCAGTCCTTTATCAAGGTCGTCAAGTTGTCAGCAACCAATCATTGAAACGTTGGATGTTGCTGCTGACGAGACAGCAGCGCCTTTCTCTCTCTTCATCTTCCTGGTCCACATCTCAGTCGTACCATCTTCCTGTTCCCTTGATTTTTTATTTATTGATTTTTTCTCCGGTTCACTCTTCAACCTTCTCGTTGAGTCAGTGGCTTGGAGTTGGTGTTTTTCGTGATGTACTTGTCCGCTTGTCTGTAGGGGACGCCCCTACTCTACTCCCCAGCGCCTCATCTCTCTACTGAATCCCAGGATGAACGTGCAAAGAGGGACTATGGAATTGAAATTGTGAAGTGTACTCTTAAGGAAAAAGAAAAAGGCATTTTTGTGTCCTTGAGTTGGCAGCTTGGTACGAGAAAATGTTTGAGCCTTTGGGTCAGGGTTTCCACTTTCCAAAATTTTTATATTAGCGCACAATCAGCTGATTTCACAATGTTGTTCTATAGTCTGATCAGTCCACCTCATCCTAATGTTTTAGACCCTTCTTTGTAGGGGTTGCACGACTTCAGATGTTTTTTTAAAGTCAAGTCGACAACGACTAGTCGCTGATGACGTCGCTAATCAAAACACAGCAGAAAGTAATGAAATCTATATTCTTGATCTGAATACTTCATGCACTAAATACTGTGTGCTGCAGATATGTATAGCCTGTATAAAAACAGGCAGCAAGTCAGCACCATCAGTAGCATTTAGTAGTACTCCACAGCCCGTTGTAAGAGGGGATGGTGTAGCATAACCCTAACCCTAATCCATCTCATGTACTGCAGCTAAAGGTCTAATAACTTTGACAAATTGTTGATGTGCAACCTGCTTCTCTCTGTTACAGCAGGACGTTTGGTGAAGTTGTTGTAGAAAGGATTTGGACCGTTCCTCGGCTAGCGTTAGCGGATGCCTTTTCAGAGGCATTGCAGTAGTACTTTAGTTGTATTTCAGGACTGACATGTCACGGTACTATGGGCTTCATCTTTAGTGAAGTATTTCCACACACTTGATGAACCGCTGCTAGTTTGCTGCAATGACCCACTTGACTCCTCACCTGTCTTCTAGGAGGCGTCCATGTTGTTACTGTCACGTGATCAGTGACTAGTCGACATGATGCTTAAAGCGTCATGACATGGCCGATTAATCGACTTGTCTGTACAACCCCTACTTTGTTGTAATTTTTTTGCTAACAAAACAAAAGGTTGTAACCTTTAATTTATGCAACTTGTTGCATAAACGGAACCGCAGCATGCCACGCCCCTCCCCCCGTTTCATTTAGTCGACAAACCCCTCAGCAGACGGTGGTCACGCCCCCCCTCTCATTGTTTTTTTACAGACGGTAGAGATGAGGGAGATGGGGCGGGACGGGTACTCCGACACTGAGCCCTATCACCCAATGGATGGGCATGGGCGGACCATCTCCATGCCCCGCCTCTCGGCAGACAACCAAGTGAGCACCTTCATCCCACCATCCTCACTCTCTTGCGCAGTCTCAGCCACTAAACCCGCTCACTGTGATGGCAGTTGAAGTGAATTGAAGCGGCCTCTCCTTGCATCCTAAAACAAATAAACGATAGAATAAACCAAATTATTTCTTAAAAAAGTTTACACAGAGCACATTTAAATGTGTTTATGTAGGACAACATATGAATTAGTTTGCAAACAATCATTTAAATCATTTCTTTCTTATTAGTTAAGACTTACTGGTTGTATTACTGCACAATCACATTTTTGAGCTAATTTTGATGAGATCTTTTTACGGTGAACCTATAAACATAGATTTCATTCTCTGTGAATTGTGGTTTAGGATGCAACACAAAGGAGGATGACTTCTGTTAATTCACTTCCCCCTGTCTGGCTTCCCCCTCGTTTGTCTTCCCTCCCCCTCCTCCATCATCCCTCCAACCCTCACCTCACCCAGCCTTCACCCTCCACTCCTCCAGCTCCTGACCCTCTGCTGCTCAGCTCAAAAAATGATTTCATCTCCTAGTAGCGACACAGCTCCCGTTAAACTCTTAACAACAGAGCGCAATGCAACGTGGGTCTGAAGTCTGGATCAGTGTCCTGGATATGTATTCATATTTATATATCCAGAAGACCTAAATCAATAGAATATCCCGTCCCTTACCATCCCCCGCTCCATCTCCATTCGATCCTTGGTGTGTCTGTCCTGTGTAAACTGTGGCCAGAGTTAGTGTCAGTCTCCAGCCGTCTTCTTCGTAACAGGCAAAAGTAAAGGACGTGATGGGGAAAAAAAATAAATAAATAAATAAATTAGGAACTTCAGCATAAGAGTAAAAGTTGAATCAACGATCACAGGTGATCTCCGCAGGTTTGATTATTGCGACAATATGAAGCATTAAATACTTATTTCATCATTTATAAAACGTTGCTCCTACATTATTAGACATTAGTAAGATGCATAATGCCTTATTCTTAATTTATACACATCTGTAACGTGTATAATAATTGTGTTTTCCTACTTTACTAGTGATCAGTTGAAGTATTTACAATCCAGAGTTAAGGAGTGATGAGTAGTTTATGAGATCACTTAGAAGTGAATGATTATAACAAACTAGAAAACACTTTATACTAACAAGACGCAGTAAATAATAAGCATTAGTAAATACTTAATTCATGCATGAGTCTTTCATTTATAGACATTTTATAAATGTAGTTTAAAATGCCTTATTCTTAATTCATAGGCGGCTGTATGTAAGTGTAAGTAAATTATTAATACTCTTTAAATGCACATTCATACATCTTATTATTATTCTTATTTACACATACTAATTGTTACTAAGTGTGTTAATAAATGGTTTATAAACATGCATTTGTACTGTAAATCATTATTATTTCATTAGTTTATTAATTGTACTTTCTAAATGATCATATAAACCACCAGTAACTGGTGTGTATATACTTTAATATCTAATTCATAAATGACAAACTGATCGTTGGTAAAGTGTGAATGCAGAGTGCATTTATAAACTGCTTCCTAATGTCTATTAATGTAGGGGCGACACTATAAATGATGAATGACATGCTTACTAATGCTTCATAGTGTGCATTTGTTATAAAGTCTTATGGAAAAATGTGTTATACAAGTTTATTAACTGTCATTTGACATAAAAAAATTTTTTTAAAAAATCAATGAATCTGCAAATTCAGTTTCAAGACCCAATGTGTACTGATTCTGATTTTGTGCGTTTGCGACTTTGAAATCTGTTACACGTGTTTTTTGTTCAGGCCTTTTCTTTAACATTGACATTTTTTTAAACAAATAAAAGAGCCGCCAGTCAGTGCAAGACAAATAATAATAATTTAATCCCTTTATTCGTCCTGCAATGGGGAAATTTCAGTTCCTGCTGTTTGACCCATCTATTTGTTCACACAGTAGTGTGTACAGTTGGTGCAATTTGGGAGCAGTTTGGCGGTTAGATGCTTGCTCAGGGCACCTCAGCCATGGATACAGCGTGAAGCGAACCTGGGAACCCTCGGTCCCAAGCTGCAGCTCTAACCACTACGACATGATGCAAGGATCTAACCTTTTTACGATCCCGTTAATAAACGCTGAATCGTGTTTCCGTACAGGAACATGCAGACCCGCCTGGTTTTCTTACTTCAGAGCCTCTGGCTGCAGTTACACACTCACACACACACACATCCATTCCCACACCCATACTCCCACATGTCACTGCATCGAATCATGCTGCTCTCACTTTGGTATGTTGGTTACTCCATGAAGTGTTTATGAACATTTAAGAGGAGAGTGCACAAGGTGACTGTGAGCTGTGGACGTAAATGTGAATTTTGTAACTTAGTGAGAGTATATAGAAAAACTTTAATGGTAAGCTGCACCTTGTTTTATACATATGTGTATATATATATATGTATTTATAGCAGCAATTAGCACCACACCTTCATACTGTGATGAAAAGAAAAGTGGACAATCAGTTTTCTTTGCTTTCTTTCGCTGTCCGTCAATAGAAAATGTGATTTTAGAGTAAATGAATCCTTAAAACACTTGTCACTATAAACACACAGTACCCTCAGAGTAACAGAAAGCCAGAGCACAGTGTAGACAAATATCCTGTGTGTGTATCTGTTTGTGCGTGTTTGTGTTGCGTATACAGTATACTCTACGTGTGTGTGTGTGTGTGTGTGTGTGTGTCCGTACACTGTTACTTACTGTCTTCTAACACTGCTCTGCCTTACAGAGAGCTCATGCTGTTTCGGTAAGTGTGTGTGAGTGTGTGTGTGTGTGTGTGTGTACGTGTGGATGCATCTTATATTGTCCTCTGTCCTCTCTCGCTCACTGGCACACTCCCTCGCTCTCATGTGTGCGCTCTAGCCTTCTTTATATTAACTGGATTATCTCCCTTTCTCCTTCTCCTTCTTCCCCGTCACTTATATTTTATACTTTTTATATCCTCCTTCTTTTTTTATGTCTCCTTCCCTTTCTCTTTTTATGTCCCACATCTGTCTTACCCTTCTGCTGTTATTTTATGTATTATCATCCTCCCTCTCTCTCTTCCTCATATCTCTGTTGTTGTTTTTGTTTTTTTGTTTTTTCATCTCTTTCTCTGTCCTTTGCCTTCTTTTCTCTTTCGGCCCTGGCGGCTACGCTACGTCGGGCCTTTGCTGTGTTTGCGTGTGCGTGCGTGCTACACTGCTCTGCTCCACGTATCATCTCTGTGTTTGCCTGCTCTGCAGCGGAGGAGACACAGGCCTCGCGGAAATAACCTCAGTGTATGTACATCTCTCTCTCTCTCTCTCTCTCTCTCTCTCTCTCTCTCTCTCTCTCTCTCTCTCTCTCTATCTCTCTCTCTCTCTCTCACACACACACACACTTTCTTTCTCTCTCTCTTGCCTCTTTGCCCAGTCTTTTTTTTGCCCCACCTGGGGTACCAGACGTGTGGGTTTGAAAAGGTCACAGAGGTTATCCAGTAGGCATTCAAGCCAGCTAACGTTACATTTCTAAATCCTCAGGTGATTAATTACAACCCAGATTGATAAATAGATAGACAGATAGATCAGACATAACATTATGACCACCTTCCTAATATTGTGTAGGTCAACCTTGTTGGCTCCAAAACAGTTGTGACTCATCAGAGAATGCACATGGGCCTTCTGAGGGTGTCCTGTGGTGTCTGGGAACAAGATGTTGTTAGTGGGGGGGGCTTTGAGGGGAGGGGCCTCTGTGGATCATCCCACAGATACTTGATCAGTTTGGGATCTAGTGAATGTGGAGGCCAGGTTTGTTCTTTGAGTTGTTCCTAAAGCGTTTTTGCATCTTTTGTGCCTGTGTCAGGCCGTATCCTGCTGGGGATGGCTGCTGCCATCAAGGAGTGTCATTGCTATGGGGTGGGTGGTGGGGCGGTGCCTGGTCTGGGCCAGGTGGGTGATATGTGTCTAAATAACGTCCACACGATGTGGACACGTATCGCCACAAGATGGTCTATGTTATTCACTTCTCCTGACAGTGGTCATAATGTTGTGGCTGATCCGTGTATGACAGGTGTTGTAGCAGTCTGGGGAGTTTGAAGTCCAATTCAGAGTCACATATTGAGGGGAACACATGTAGCTTCAGTGAACCCTCCCACCTGGTACTCCAACCTTTTAACTATGACCAAGTTGTCACAAATCAGATCTTCTTTTATTACCTCTCCCTTTTCCTTCTTCTTCTTCTTCTTCTTCTTCTGTCAGCTTTTCTCTCTTTCTTCCTCTCTCTCTCTCTCGTCTGTGTTTGCTCGTGTCGAGGTTGCTCTGCTCTCCATTGTTTGCTCTTTGTGAACGTTTGCCAGGAGTTCCTGCTCGTATGCAGCGTCTCTGTGTGTGTGTGTTTGTTTGCGTGTGAGTGCGTGCATTACACGTGTGTTTGAAAGGTCAAACAGCGTATGACCAAAGCATGGACTGCCCTGATATGTGACTGTTGGCCTGAACCGGGGACTGGCAGCGCGCCGGCATGTCATTAGTCATGCATGACGTGGCAGAGTCTGACGAGTGTGGATGTGAGAGGAAGCGATGTTCCAACGAGGGAACGTGTTGCTTGAGCGCGAGGATGTTACTCAGCAGCTTGGGACGTGGAGTGAAAGTTCAGACAGTGTGACGTTCGTGATGTGACTGTGTGGCGTGCAGTCTGTCCTAAGATCATCGGCCATTGTTCGTAGCTTTTCAGTTCATAACTTACAGCTAGGAAGGGTACTTAAAAATCGATTTGACCAACAGTTGCACTGGACGCAGAAACCACCAGGATCATTATCTTTTAGCATGTTTGAGATTATATAGAGATGATCACAGCACAGTTTTAATTTCTGCTGTAAACCATGATTGTCCCCATTAAAGTTGAAAAGTTTAGCAATTTTTCTATTTATATATTCAATAGAAAACAAGTAAATGTAAATATGAAGTGCACAGATACGTGCCTTAAAGGGGAACTACTGTTTTTTACAACCTGGACCTTATTTCTGGCATAAAATACAGTAGTTTACTCACCCATATAAGTTTGGTGTCATTTGGAGTCTTTCGGACAATATTTATATCCGCGTATATCCATATAGTGGGAGTGAATGGGGCACCGAAACGCAGCCTCTAAATAACGCATTATCTGCTGCAAAACTCATTCATTTCACCAATATTTTGTTATGATACACTAGTGCTATTCCCCGTTGAGTCCGGAGTTACCTGTTATCTGTTAGAATCGGAAAAATATTCAGCCATGTTGCAGAAAACTAGCAGTAGGAAATTCCAGGTAAACAAGCTGCGCGGGGTGCCGATCCAGGTCAGAGGTTAGTAGGTCAATCTACAGACCCCGGATGATGATAACAGGTAACTCCAGACTCAACGGGGATTAGCACTAGCGTATCATAACAAAATATTGGTGAAATTAATGAGTTTTGCGGCAGATAATGCGTTATTTAGAGGCTGCGTTTCGGTGCCCCATTCACTCCCACTATATGGATACACGCTGATCCAAATATCTGACGAACGACTCCAAATGACACCAAAGTTATATGGGTGAGTAAACGACTGTATTTTATGCCTGAAATAAGGTCCAGGTTGTGAAAAACGGTAATTCCCCTTTAAATAAACATTAGTAAAAATAGTAATGCTAAAAAAAATTCTTTAAGATAATAGCAGATAATCATTTAATTTATCCCACAGTGGAGAAATTTACAGTGTAACTGCAGCATATAGCATATAGGGACAATACACACAAGAGATTGAAAAGTAAACATTAAATAATACAGCAACATAAAAATCTGCAATTTTGGAGACAGGCACATAAAACAAAGTTCATAAAAACAGAACAATTAAAAGAAAACCAATAAAACACACATAAATACAGTTAAGAACTTTATTAAAGTAATTTTCCTTTGCTTTCCTTTAACTTGTTTTGAGTTTCATTGAGTTACTCGTGCACTTTGTACTTGAACGGTATAAAATATGCAATGAATTTTGAAATGAAAATTGTAATAATTGACCCAAATGCTATTTCACAGTCGCCCAAAAGTGTAATGACCGAAGTTGCCGGTAGACTTTCTCTTCGTTGTGACCAAACAATACGAAAGGAAAACATTTTCTTTGGCATTTAGCATCAATAACGATACAAATTGTCTCGAGACGCTTTACAAAACCCGGAGCAAGCACAAAGGCAACATGCTAGAGAGTAGTGGCAGACAAATGCATGAGTAGTACTAGAAAAGAAATTAGAGGACAGGCGCTCGGTGCGAGAGAGAGAAGAGAGTAGAGGACAGGTGCTTCAGCCTAGACCTATTGCAGCATAACTAAGGGACGGTTCGGTGTCACCTGAGCCAGCCCTAACTATAAGCTTTATCAAAGAAGGGAAGTCTTAAGCCTGTACTTAAAAGTAGAGCAGGTGTCTGCCTCCCGAACCCAAACTGGGAGCTGGTTCCACAGTAGCTGAAGGCTCTACCTCTAGGAACTCCAGGAACCATAAATAAGCCTCCACTTTGAGGTCAAAGGAGCAGGATTTTAAATTCTATTCTGTATTTAACAGCTTGGAGTCAATGAAGAGAAGCTAAAACTGGAGTAACATGAATAACGAGCTGTTTGGACAGCCAGACAGTAATGAATTACAGTAATCCAGCCTGGAAGACAAAGGCAAGGACTAGTTTTTCAGCACTAAAGAATCAATTTCCCTTACACAAAGAGCAGTATAATAAACACCTCAATATAGATTTTTATGCGTTTTCTTTCCACAAGTTTGAAAGAAGACATGTTGTGGAGGCTCAATTGCCCAAAAATTCAAAACAGACCAGCTTAAAAAGACCTTTGTTTTACTTATTACTTGTTTTGACATCTCTGCATGTCACACAAGAATAAAAGTAAGAAAAGAAAGAAACCTGTGAGCAGATTATGAGAAATAACACAATCTTTTCAGATGTGTGTGTGTGTTTGTGTGTCAGTATATTAAGTGTATGCATATGTTTAGTGCTGCCGGCTACCCAGAGGACGTGCATGGCTTGCGCCGAACTGCTCCTAGAGTGTACAGACTCCTTCCCGTCCGTGTGTAGTGCTGCTCCTCTCGGGACGGCGAATCCTCGTGTGTTTGTGTCTTGTCCGGCCTGCTGCTTGCAGACTGACGTGTGCTTTATCATCAGGGTGATGTGAAGCTTTGTGATGGGGGGAGGGTGGGGGGCCGTGGGAAAAGGGGAGCGGGTGTTCACGGTGTCAGCAGGGTCCTGTCCTGGTCAGAAGAGCCTGACAATGAACCCAGCACGAAAAACCAAGCAGGACCTCCAAAATGATTGTTAAATGATAGATTACAGCAAAGAGCCGGCTACTCTGCATGACACATTGAGATTTGTTCAGTTTAGCTGTTAGCTTATTTGAATAATCCCTGATATATGTTTATATATTACATACACAGTGTATTGTAGCAGCAGATTTATATAAAGCACAAGAGGCTACCGTGACCACATCTTCACAATTCTCCAGATACTCTACACACTTCGACAAATTAGCAGGTTTTGACATTTGGACCCCAGTGCACTGCTGGCAAATCATGTTGCAGAGCAGAGTCTTAATTTTGATATGCATACTTTACATTACACCTAAACAACTATAAAATTATATTAGAGGAGAATTACCAGCGTTTTAGCGTCTTCCTGTTGGGTTCTTGCAAAGCTTTTGATCAGGCTCTAAGGTAAAGGAATGATGGTCTGTCTTATCCTCATGGTGTCCATATTTGGTTTACATCATACTCAGGAAACACTGCGTACGCACTTTTAAGTAAGAATACGTATATTTGGCATTATTCTAGATGAGCAGACCTAATAGTATTAGAAAAAATATGGTTTTAGCAGAACCTTGTATCTATAATTCTTATATTTGGACTTTATTTTTGTCTCACAGCAATGAGCTATGTCACTATGTTAACGCCTTTGTCAAGCTAACTATAGTTTTGAGTTATTTGAATTAAAATGACGTATGTGTAGTACATTCTGCTTCTAATGACGTAGAACAACCATCTTTGGCGGTAAATCTGGCTTTCCAGCCCGAGTGTGATGTAAATGAAATGCGGCTGCTCGGAGGAAAACTCCACTATAGGCTCGTCTGCCTTGTGCATGTGAGGCATGGTATTTACAGCCCTCCTACATGCTTGTTCTCTGTCTAGCTGCCTCTTTCTTCTTCCCCCCGACCCACCCTGTCAGCTCCCTGTTTGAAATCGCTGTGTGTTTTCATTCCTCTGTGTTTTTGGTGAAGCAGCATGCTATCACATGCTGTTTCATGTTATCAAAGGTATCTCTATAGGTTAGGGTATTCCAGGGGCTTATGGGTCAAGCTGCACGAGCTAGTGACAGCACTGTTAGCCGCTATATGACTTAATAGCAGGTCAACTGGTGTCTGACCCATCAGATGGGTGCACATGACAACGCAAGCTAATCATTTGTACTTTACAAAGAAAATGCAACCTTTGGAAATCAGAATTGTCTTTGTGTGACAAACCACCACAAATCTAAACGTAGAGTTACTGCTGTGTGGTAGGCACATACAGTACACACACATGAATGCACAACACAAATGTGCAGCTCTGTACTAGTGTCATACACTCAGTGAAAATCAGCCAAGTGATTTCCAAGTGTCGTCCTTCTTAGGATATACTTTACTCAAGATGCATTAACTTATTTTCTCCTCTCTCTCTTGTTTATCTCTCCATCTTCTCACCTCCTCTCCTACCTCATGCGCTCCCTGTCCGGCGCTACTCCCTTCTACGCTCTTTCCTTTGCCCTCACAGACCATCACCGACACCAGTCCCATGCGTCGCTCCACCTCCAGCCTGGTCCACGGCCGCACGGGCCGGGGCATGAGGCTGGACGACTACTCCCTGGAGAGGGTGGTGTCTGAGGAGGGGAGACATGGAGGAGGACGCCGGCACAGGGACAGAAGTCACCGCACTTCGCAACGCTCCCTGGCCAGATACACCGACGCAGACACGGGTGAGTCCCTCATAACACTTATCTACTGTGCTCTAGACTGCCATCTGGGTGTCTTTAAAGTTCACAACTGTAAAAGCCAAGTCAGGAATCTCAGTTTGAGAGCAATGCACTTTTTGCATTTACAGCAACTGGTGGTTGGATTGCTATGATTGTCAAAGTCTCGTTTGCCAGATTTCTGAGGATTCCAGCAGGATTTCTGATGTCGGGTTTCTGGTCAGGAGTAACTCAACAGCAATCACTGAGCCAGTTAACAACAATCCGTGTACATGTTAAGCTAAGAGAACAGCACATTAACAGATCAACACATTCACAAAGAGGTCCTTGAACATAGCACCAGGCAAAGAGAATGCCCACTTCATCACTAATTGGGGAGGCGCAAATTGCATGCTTCAGCTGGGAAACTAATTCAACGAGGCCGCCACAGTTAAACTCTACAACGCTTTTGTAATTGGAGGGCTCGCTAATCTGATGGAAAATCCTCCGCTGGGCTTTCGGGGACTCGGTAGCGGTGATGGGATTTTAAATTACTCGTTTCGTTGTTCTGCATTTGACTGTGCAGCTGTAGAAGTGGACATGTGTGTTGATAGGATTCACACAGAAACTTGTACTCATTTGTATGTTCTGACCTTTGGAAAACGATCTAATGCGAATTTAAGGGTTTTGCACATGTTTATAAAAGATGGACGTAGCCTCCAGGTCTGAAAACTGAAGCCAGTTCCAAAGGTGACTTTTAAGTGCAACACCGTTCATGTTCAGCAGGAGCTGGCTTCTCAAATACGATGGGCCTGTTCAGACCCTGCATTAAGGTATGATCTGAGGCGATCGCATAAAAGACAGGTGTGAACATCCCCAGGACGCACTGAGATCGCATTTGAGAGATCCGATCTCTGACCACATTTGGTCTGGGTCGCATTCGTCCACGAGTGTCCCCATTCCTTTGGTAGTGTGACTGCAATGCGTGAGTCGCATTAAAGACCATCTATATGTCTGTGAAGGTTCTCAGTCATCCAGGTCATGGTATATCCAAAAAGGTTCAAAAAAGGCAACTGGACTTGTAGAGTTTTTTGAGAAGACGTTTCACCACTCATCGGAATAGCTTCTTCAGTTCTAGGGGACTGGTGGGAAGTCTGAGGTTTAAATAGGAACTCCTCCTGAAACGTGCTTGTTATGTTAACAACCAGAATCAGTGCACCTGAGAACCTGAGAACGTCTTCTCAAAAAACTCTACAAGTCCAGTTGCCTTTTTTGAACCTTTTTGGATAAGACCATCTATACTCAACAGGGGTGCTCCTGCGTCAGTGCAGTTTTGCCTCATTCATCCAGAGAAAACACAAAACACTATAATAAATGATTGCCTGAAAGGGTTAGGGTTAGGGTTAGGGTTATAGGTTTTGTGCAGGTCTAACTGATGTCACGGTGAAGTCATGACACATATACAAAAAACAGCTGTTAAATCCCCAGATGATGTTGGGATCTGGAGACGCATTTGGAGATGCATGTTGATGCCAAGTCTGAACAAATGTACCTAAAGCTGGTCACTTGCGGCTGGATAAACCAGATCAGATCTTGATGTAAGGTCTGAACAGGCCCAGAGTCGATGCCTTTTCCACAAGTTTTTGCACAACTTCTTCTAATCTGTATGCAAGTACTAAGATATTAGGCCTCAAACAGAGGTATTTTTGAGGACGGGATTGGCTTGATTGTTTGTCAGGAGTGTCTGAATCTCAGTCTCCAGCTCCTGTCTCTCTCATACAAATACAGACAATCAAAGTCCAAAGAAAAAACACTAAAGCAGTGATGCGCAAATGCCAAATTTGAGTCGTCAAAAACGGTTAACCAGGGCCACGTCCATCTCTTATGCCGTTTTTTACACTTTGCGTTTTCAAATGTAAACTGAGACATCTCCTTGCAAGGCCTGGGCACAGACCTCAGCACCACCACACAGTCAGGCGACCTTCCGCCCAAGGAGCGCGAGCGAGACCGCGGCCGGACCAAGGACCGCCGCCACCACCATCACCACCACCACCATCATGGCTCCATGGACAAGGAGCGCTACGGGCCCGAACGCCACGACTACCCCCACAGGCATCCCCAAGACCGCCACTGGTCCCGGTCGCCCAGCGAGGGGCCCGACGGGCGGGGTCACAGACAGGTGGGCTCCAAAGATACCAAGGCTAATGTCACACGTCGTAAAGGACGGTTTCAGTATTTGTTTTTCCTTGTTTGTTTTTAATTCAATACAGGTTGGATAATAGCTCTAATAACTTAAGCCTCATTCGATACAGCCTACTTACTTTCATTATGCTGAATGAGTTATACACATGACTGCTGAAAATCCAATGAGTTGTGTTTTTAGTGTGTAATTTGATGAGAAGAACTCTTCTGAGGTGAGAACCAAGGTGAATTATTTAACAAATATCTATATTTATATGAACTCAACGTGGTCCTTAAGCTCTAAGCTTCACTCCCACATCATCGACTGTGCATGTATCCTCTAAGAGTTCACTCAAAGTTATTTCCAGAGCCCTACTTATGAATATCAATCTCTCCTTTTTTTGTGTTATGCTTTTTTCTTTGTCACTGTTTCTCTCTCTGTCCATTTTACTTCAATGTGATGTGTGGCTTCTTGGTGTCAATTCTTTGCTTCATCGCTATGTTTTGAATGATTTTCAATGGTGTTTCTATCTATCTATCTATCTATCTATCTATCTGTCTATCTATCTATCTGTCTATCTATCTATCTATCTATCTATCTCGCCCCTCTGCTCTATTCTGGTCTCTGTTGTTGTTGTGGTGCGTTTTGATTTTCCTTGTTTACATTTTGCTGTAGGGCAGTAGTTCGGTGAGCGGCAGCCCGGTCCCCTCCACCTCGGGGACCAGCACTCCACGGAGAGGCCGTCGCCAGCTGCCTCAGACCCCCGCCGTCCCACGTCCACATGTCACCTACTCACCGGCTGTCCGCAAGCCCAGCTATGGCCCCCCGGGGCCAGGCCGCCTGCGCTCGCCCTCCCCCCGACACTTCTCCCCACCAGACCATGACAGAGGCTACCACCACCGACCCCCGTCGCGCCACGGCTCTCCCCACCACGGGGGCTCGTCGTCGCGGCATGGTTCGCCCCGCTCCCCTAGACATCAGTCCCCGCGCTCGCCCGTCCACGGCTCACCTAGGTCCCCTCACCGAGGCCGCTGGAGCGGGCCCCCACCCGGGGACAGTCTGGAGGGTGACGGGCCCTTCTACGAAAGAGATTACGAATATGAGCGGCATCATGAGCCCCCTGCCTACGAGCAAAGCCTCTCCCATGGCAACCCACACCCACATGGAGGAAATCCTCACCCACACCCACGCTCACCTAGGACTGCCCGCCATGGGCCTCCTCCACCCCCTCACCCGCATCCGCGAAGGGTACCGAATGGCTACCGCTCATCCTCACCTTCCCCCCATCGGAGGGGACCACCGGGGGCACCGCCCCACCCGCATCACCGGCCCCCCCATGCCAGGGGGCCTCGTAAGGGCCTGCATGAACCTTATAGTGAGACAGATGAGGATGACTGGTGCTAGCGACCACAGAGAGCAAGGGATAAGCTCAGGAGGGGAGAAGAACAACAGACGGCTCCAGTGCTCTGGCCTCGGACATTTAGACTTTTGATAATGCAGCGGTGGTGAAAATGTTGGGAAGGGTCGGATACCCTCCAAACCCTCTACCTTCACCCCTCAGACTCTAAATAAGAGGAAGGGGTGGAGGGGAGGGGGTTGGTGGTGTTGCAAATGGCCTTTTACGCATTTTGTGTAAGACTTGAATCAGTGACGGATCAGCACGTGGACAAAAATGAGAAAGAGACAGCCAAGACAACCAGGGGAACGCCCAGGCACAGTTTACCTCTCTCAGTCTCAGAACTACACTTCCCAAAACTGGCCTTGACCATCAAGGCCAGGCTGCACGAGAAAAGAGAGAAATGTGCAGAAATAGAAAGCATGTGAGCAGCAAGAGGTTATAAAACTGGGCTGTGATCATTGTGGTTTACAAGGCCTGGAAGCACTTCTCCCAGACTGACGCCTGATTGCTTAGTTTGTGTGCTATCTGTCGCTGGCCAGACTACTGCTGTAAAAGCCTGAAAATTAGCTGGAACACAGAGTCCACTACTCTGACTCTGCTCCGAGACAGATGTGTCTAGGAATATAAGAAAAATAAATCAATAAAAAGCCAGGACCCCCTAACCCTTACATGCCAAGCTATGCCTCCAGAAAATCAAACTTGAACAATGAAGAACACAATGAAACTTTACATGACAATGAAAAGAAAAAAAGGGAGAACAACCACTTTATCTTTAACCTTTTTCCTTTCCAAGGGACAGAACCAGGAAGCTCCGCCTATACTGCAAAAACCAGCCAATCACAGCGCTGGCTGATATTTGATGAGTTTTATCATCTCTGTTTACTGTTAAAGACTCACTTAATGCTGACGGAACTGCTGTGACATCACTTCCTGTCCAGCTGACCGGGTGGGGGGAGGGGGTTGAGGGGGGTGGGTAGTGGAGAAGGGGTGAGGCACAGTTTGGGCTCACTTCCTGTTTGCGTGCTCGAGGGGCGGGCTCAGGTAACTAGAGAAGGGAGTCGGACACTTTGTCAAGCCCCTTCCTCCTCGTGTTACTCGTGCACGGCGAAGGATGACCTGACAGGAAATGGCGACACACAGTTGAATGGGGCGGAGGAGAGGAAAAGGAGGGATGGGGAAAAAGACTAATTTCTTCAGTATTTCTTCTATCGATTGCTTCTCCTTCTTGTTCTTCTTCAGACATTGGAGCTTGGTTCTTCTGTTGCATTCGCTCAGCCTCCTTTGATCTTTTTCGGAGTCCAAAATTTGATGGAAACCTGCATGATTGATTAAATACATACTAGAGAGGAAATCTTAACTGGTGTGGTGGG
This sequence comes from Chelon labrosus, assembly GCF_963514085.1. Taxonomy (NCBI): domain Eukaryota; kingdom Metazoa; phylum Chordata; class Actinopteri; order Mugiliformes; family Mugilidae; genus Chelon; species Chelon labrosus. The sequence continues at coordinate 6,314,238 of NC_140338.1, forward strand.
TGGGACCTGGGGGCTTTATAAGAAATTTGCATTTAGGTTTACAAAAGAAGTTCTCTTCTTTCGGGCTCTCTCCTCTCTTACGTCTCAGAAGTGAATAATTTTTTTGCTCTCTTTTTACCTGAAACGGGCTTCGACAGTCGGCTGTTCAGTTGCGCTCAGTTTCTAGAACGGGAAGACGAATAATGTTTCCCTGTCGGGCTTGAGAAACAAGAGGGAGAACGAGTGGGGAGAAGCGAACCTCTGCCACACTTTATTCATTTATTATTGTTAATGATGACAGTCTTATGAATAATGATATTAATGTCAATGCAAAAATGATGATGACGATGATGATGATGATGATGATGATGATGATGATTGATTGTTACAAATGTTGCTGTAGATTGGTGTCATGTTATTTGGAGTTACGGTATGCTACGTCCATCTTGTTTACATCCGTTATGTTTTTTATCCCCCCCTCCCCTCCCCCTTCAACAATGACGTTTACCGGGTTCCTGATGCCTTTGTGCAACCTTTCGGGGGGGGAAACGGCGGCTTTGGGAACATTCACTTTGCAGCATTGCGTGTTGTAACGCAACTCTTAAGATACATTCTCTCTCTCTCTCTCTCTATCTCTCTCTCAAGAATTGTGGTGGAGGTGGAGGTCAGGGGAGTCTCTGTATCTGACCTGCAATGATTCATGGGGTCAGTACACTTGTCAAGCCAACCCAAAGATCAATAACTCATGTTCAGAGTGAGGGGTAGAGCAGTTTATTGCTAGCGTGAAAGTGACAGAACACGTGCATCCCAAAAAGTCATGTAGGAAGATGAGTTGCCGGCAATGACAGCACAGTATTGGCGTAAAAGTGTTGGTGTCAATCAGTATTACATGGTGTTGTTATGTTATTTCTCCACCAGGGGGCAGTTGTCAGGACACATTACACGTCGGGACTTTTTTCCGTTTTACGGGGACGGCCTCAGGACCTCAGGACCTCGTCCTAGTTCCTAGATCAGGAGCAAAACCTGATGAATGAGAGATGCCATATCTGTCCGTTATCTGTCCCTCCGTTTGCCTGTCTGTGCCAATGCTGACCCCGCCCCCCAAATCCTATCCTAGCCCCATTCTCCAGCCCCCTCCTCTCAGGTTCTGGATAACCAGAGAACAATCACCAAACCAACCCAATATTCAATACATAGGTTGTAGCAAAGCTGAAACCTTCTCTGTCAAATCTCACTTCAGCATCCACCAACGCTTTCCCCTTTCCTAATCTATCCTTATTTCTGTCCGTTTGCTCTCACGTCTGTTCTTCCTGCTCGGCCAGAGAGTGACAATGAAGATTTTACAGAACAGAAACACTTAAGACTAATAACTTCATCCTTATCGTTAATGAGGGCACAGCTATTATTGAATATTCAATAACTCTAGGACAAAATGATAAAGTATAGATAAATATAGGTGATTACCTGCAGATAAATCTCTAGATATAATACAGTAGATGTAGTTATAGATACAGATAGTATAATTAGAGTTTGGGATATTTATTTATTTTTTACACCGATCACGCTCATGACACGGTCACGGATCGAGCTGCTCTTGAAACCTCGTGCTGTTTTCTTCGCAAAGTTGCAAAAGCCAGAAAACAAAACCCCAGTCCACATGTTTTGACTCTATGCAGACCTCATTAAGCATCCTCGCCGTATTATTTCAGAGGAGGAAACTGCTCACGCTGTGGTACTGTACAACGGATTACTGAGACACGGGGGGATCTGAGAATACGTTAAGATCGACACCGGTTTTTAATGCGTCACTTCACATCGCACCCCACGGTGACATCGCTTTCTTTCATGTACCTTTGCCTCCCTTCCTTCCTACCTCCCCTCCGGCTGATGCCCTTTTTTCCCTCCACGAATTTTCTGGCCTCCAGGCCTAGTTGATGAGCGTAGCGTAGAGAAAAGAAGGGGAATAGGGGCGGTTTTGTTTTTGTGGATTTGTTTGGCAGGAGTGAAGGGGCGCATACCGGAAACCCCTCTGTCCTCACCTTCCATCAAGAGAGGTCACGGCAGGTGGGGGATTCTTCCCCAAAGCCCCCTACAGAGCCACAGTGCCTTCTGTATCCAAGTCACATCCATCACCCGCCCCCTCCCCCTCCCCAGAACACCTTACCACATAGTCACTCTTGCCCATTCCTTCCCTTACCCTCTGTAATAGATGAGATCAACCACACTACGCCTTAAAAGTTGAGTCCCACCTAGGCTCCCACGCTAGCATAGAAATGGGAGAGTGGCGATTTTGAGACTGGGCCGCGGTGAGGAAAAAGTCAAGAGGCGTTGGAGTTCATGCAGGGAAAATAAAATCAGTATCACATCCGGGATGGGCGTTTAAAACGTCCATTCAAACACACAGCCTTTTGTAAAAGTTGCCAAAAATCCTAGAGATCAGAGCCTCAAGACTCAAGCGACCATCTTTTCCGGGTTCCTGCTAGCTGGCTAGCCCTCTTGGCTTTTTAAACGTGGTGCCATTTTGTGTCCATCTCAGAGATGTCCTAGGTCCAGTTTCAGGCGGTGTAGTGAGAGGTTTACAGAGGTGGAAAGCCGTTTGCTTACTTCTCAGGTCCCTATAGAGTTAGGTAGCTAGATAGTTAGACAACGTAGGGAAGAGTCAGCTACAAAACAAGCCGGCCTTGGATTGAGTTATTGTATGGTTTTACCTGGCATGGCGTCAGACGTTGTAATGGTGACCCCCCACCCCGCCTTCTCCTTTCACTAACCCACATGACCGCTCACCTCCCCATCAACAGCCTGCTGACGCACCAACACTCAAAGGCAAGCGTGTTGACTGAACATGCAGGAAAAAAAATATATATATATATATCTATATATCCTTCTCCATTTTGGCTCCATGACATCACTCGCTTGTCCAGAATTGTAACAGCGGATCCAAAATGGCCGACACACAATACTGCCCTTGTATGAAAGCATGTTGTGTGTGTGCTTTTCCAAGAACAAATCCCATTCTTTTGGAAGGAAAGTGAGCATCGGATCTTTGTTTCAGTTGTTGTGTCACTAATTTATTTATCTTTTTTTTTTATTTTCTGAACAGGGTTGGGGGTGGGGGGGCCAGCGGATTGCAAGATTTTACATCATTACTTCCCTCCACATCTGCTTTCTGTCTTCACCTTCGGCATCTGTCACCGTTGGGTCGTAACGTCTGACTATTCATTTTATTTATTTATTTATTTATTTATTGTTCTTCCTTCTGGGACGGAGGAAAAACTACCAAACACGCCAACCCATCCACTCAGTCGGCTGTGAAATTGTGTCAGTGGGTCAGTCGTGAGGCAATGTGACGACGAAAAAAAGAAAACAAAAAATAAAAACAACGCGTTTAAGGGCTCTCTTTAAAAAAAAATATATATATTAAAATACTACACGGTGGGTTTTAATGTACAGTAGTGCTGCCAAAAGTTGTGCTTATGTAGCTGAAGCCACACTGTGGTCTCCCCTTTGTACAGCACTAGATGTGTGCATGCGTGTGTGTGTCGGGGGGGGTCAAGAGCGAGACGGGGGGGAGGGACGGGAGGGTCAAAAGGCAACGAGAGAGAGATTTAAATGATTTTTTGGGATTTTAGGGGGCAGGGGTTGGTACCGTTTTGGGGGTCGGTGCAGGGTGGGAGTGAGGGGAGGGCCGGTGCTGGTAGCAGCAACAGAGGTCGTGGTGATGTTAATACACAATTTCACAATGGCACTGGACCACTTTTCAGGCTCATCCTCATGCTCGGAAACCATTTTTATCACCGCCACGCCACCGTGGGGAGGGGCGCGGGGCTGCGACAGCGAGACATTTACTCTGCGGATGTGTGTGTGTGACAGTGCAGACATTTTGAGCCGTGTGTGAGTGTGTTTAGGGCTGAATCCGATCAGTATGATTAATCAATTAATCACGTCGTTAATAAAATAAAATAAGTGTTTATATATATATATATATATATTTTAGGACTAGGAGAGCATTTTAGAGCATATTTATAATAAAAGTATAGAGATTCCTTTATCATAACGTATGTTAAGGGAAGATATGACGGAACTTTATACCTCCTATAGTATTTTATAGTTATACGCTAAATAAACGTAACATTTATTGCAATGTTAAAGTAAGTAAATCTCTGAATCTACGACATTTATATGCGATATAGAAAATAAAAACATAAAAAGTCTAAGAATTTTTATTTATCAAAAAACTAAAGTTTTAAATCCTCCTGGAACTAGATGCTAGAGTTAACCTCATTACTGTTTTATTGATTAATCAGTTATTCGACTAATCGATTCAGCACTAATTCTGTGTTTGATTGTGTGTGTGTTTGTGTGTGTGTGTCCTGACACCATCAGCTACAGTAGGTAACCCCTCAGTGCCTTACACTGTACAGGACACGACCCTTCCTCCATCTGAGTCCATCAACGTCCTCGTCGCCATCTTCTCTTGGTACAGATGTGGGTGGGAGGTGGAGTGTGTGTGTGTGTGTGTGTGTGTGTGTGTGTGTGTGTGTGTGGGTGTGGGGAGGTGTGTGAGTGTGTTTCTGTGCGTGGAAGTGAGGGGGGGTGTCGTCAGATAACCATGTCATTTTGTCTCACCCATCCTCTCCCTCTCTCCCATGCCATCTGATGTACATTTTGGCTCTTGTGTAATTCTTGTGTATATAATCCATAAAGTTTCTGAACAACTCATCGTGTCCGTCACATGTCCATTGATTCTGCATCCCTTTTTCCGTCCCTCGCCTCATTAGTGCCGTACCGCCGGCGCACACAAGGTGGTGGGATTGAGCTTCTGCCGCCTTTGCTCATTACCGTAGGTGTGTGTGTGGAGATTGAGACTGTGAGTGTGTGTGTTTGTCACTTCTTTATGGAGGCCAGCAGGTGTCAGGGCTGAATGGTGATGATTTCTGCACAAAAAAATACTGATATTACTTTGTTTGATCAAGTGTGAGCACATTTTTAGGAAAGACACAATCAATTTTGGGCCACATGGGGGCAGAAGAACTATAAAAAGAAGCCCAGCAGAGCCAAAGCTCTTATATGGCTCAACGTTATTGCAATGAAAGGTGTTAGCTACAGAGTAATGCAGCACACAGGGCTCATTTGTTTGAATCTACTCTATTAAAGTCTGTTGTTTATTCTCATTTTACAGCTGAGGCTACACCAGCTAACTTACTCACGCTTAAATGGTAAATTCTGTAATTAATTTCCAAATCTTTCTGTTGAATAATCCATTTAGAAACGCAAGAAGAATAACTTGTGCACAAATCTAAATCTGCTCCCCTGAAACCTGCCCGGCCTTTATAATCCAGTGCTGATGTTCGGTGACTTGACTCCTCAGAGACAGGGGTTAGGTGTCTCCCGCTGTCGCCACTGCAACCCCGAGGGCCCCTCTCTCTCTGTTTCCATCCACCTCTCTGTCCACTTCCTCTGTCTCTCTCCGTGCATTTCCATCACCTTCACCCTCCCACTGGAGACGAGTTGCTTCCTGAAGATTTGTCCTCAGTGTCCTGCTCTGAACGTCGGCCCCTCAGGCGCTGCAGGATGATCTATCCCAAAGCGCCTCAGGGTGCCAGGAGCTTGGGAGATTATCGAGATCTCTTGTTTTTTAACCTTTTGTAGCTGAGGCTGAATTCTCAAAATCAAAATATTATACATTTATCTTTGGGAGATGCTAGGGAACGTTTTGAATACCAAATTCTGACTGGGGTGTTTAACTGATGGAGCAAATTATGACTTTTGAGTTGGTTTATAAATACGAACGAACCATGCAGTGGTATGGTTTCTCTTAAAACAAACTGGGAACCCATTGGCTATCGTTCGAAGCCTGGTGTAGCCAGCGAACGTCAGGTTAAATGATATCCAGGACTAGATTTCCTTCTCCGCGTTGCGTCCGTCCCAATCCAGTCCAACCTGGAACCACAGACACGACAATGTACTCAGCTAACAGTTTAAAAAGTACTAAAGCAGCTTTGTTTAGGGTATTTGCTCGACATAGATGGCGCGTTACCTTGCCTGCCTGCAGGATATGACGGGTGTGCTGACACTTTTGCTCTCCCGACTGAGTGTTTACCTGCAACCAACGCTTGACCAAATGTTGTTGCATGAACTGCGAACAAAAAAACAGAGATTTCAGAATCAGAATCTTTTCCTCTGCCTGCAGATTCGAATATCTGTTTGCAGAGATTATTGGTAAACCACTTTCTTTATCGGATACTGTTGTGGAGTTGCAATGTTTAATATTCTCTATCTGCTAATTTACTTTGTCAACTTTCGGCAATTCTGGGTAAAACAACCATAGCTCCAGTCATGTTCCAAATTCGAAGATCTAAGGCCGAGGCTGCCTCCATCCACCGGTTACAAACGCACTACAAAGGGTTAAATGGCGCTCAGAAGGATCCAAGCAGCGGTAAAAGTGTTGTCGGTGCAGAGGTGCACTGGGGAAAACACTCTGAAGCAACTCCCAACCATCCCATCTCATCACCACGCACGCCATCCGACACTGGACCCAGTAGAAACCGAACCAGTGCCACAGTAGAAAACCATACAGGATTCACTCGGCAAGTTGAGGGGGGAAAAAAATGAGGAAAAAAAAAATAAACATACATGGCAATTTAAGATAAAAGAGAAGTATTTAATTACAGATCTGCATGTGCAATGTGCATGCCACTATGTGGGGTAACAAGTCAACTTCAGGAATTAAAAAAAATAAAAATATTAAATATAAAGAAAAAAGTATATATATGTAAAAATATATATATAGATAGATGTTTTTAAGAGCAACGTGTTTCTTTTTTCTTCTATTTTTAAAAACAAAAAATGTAAAAAAATCTGACCAAAAAAAAAAAAAAAATGGGAAAAAAAAATTTCAAAAAAAAAAAATCATCCTGACAAAAATGGAAATGACTTTGGTGATGAAATCAAAGAATGTTTGTTTGTTATATTTGCCAGTTATTTCACGGGGGGGAGAAAAAAAAAACGTGGGGCAACAAGGATAGATAACACTTTAACTAACATTACGACGAAAAAAAAAAAAGATAAAAGAATTTTAAAAAAGGGGGAGAAGGAATACAAAACTTTTCCTTGACGAAAAACAATCCCTTTGAGAGTAAAGAGCTGCCTGAACCTGAATCTGGTGATGTTATTCCCGTTTATTCCGGCTATGAAATCCCTTCTTTCTCTCTCCCTCTCTCTCTCTCTCTTTCTCTCTTTCTCTGACCATCTCTTTCTTTCCCTGTATTTCTTTCTCTATCTCTGCTGTTTCTACCAGTGCATTTTGTAATTTCAAACAGAACTCTTCCTAAAGAACCTGAATAAACCAGAGAGAATGCATTCTACCCTTCCACCCTTCTGTCTGCTTTATTGATCCCGCCCGCAGCGACACACTCCGGGAGTCGGATTACAGTTTTGTAGTCGGATTGCGGTGCAAAATGGTTTATTTGAGGTCCCCAAGAAGCTGTGGGTAAATCTGTGCTGAAATTATTATTATAAGTCACAGCTTTAAACTGTGATTGTAACCGCTTGTCCTGTGAAGGGTTGCAGGGGGGACTGGAGCCTATCCCAGCCTATCCCCAGGGCTAACATAGACACACATGTGGTGTGGTGATTAGCACTGGTGCCTCACAGCAAGAAGGTTCCAGGTTAAAACCCATGGGCTCCAGCTTCCTCCCACCATCCAAAGGCATGCTCGTTAGGTTAATTAGTGTGAGTGTGAATGGTTGTCAGGTTGACAGGTAGACTGGCGACCTGTCCAGGGTGTACCCCGCCTCTTGTCCAATGACACCTGGGATAGGCTCTAGCCTCGCCGTGACCCTCCAGAGGACAAGCGGATACAGAAGATGAATGAAAGTGGTTATTAAGAACTACTTTCTTTTTTAGTTTAATATGTGCAGATTGGTGAAATACAACTCCACATTTCAGGCTGATATCCAGGAAGTTTCCATTCTCACTAACTAAAAGTGAATAAATCCTCACTTAGGTGCTGGCAGGTACGCTAGTGAAAATGAATGCATTCTAATACAACAGTCCTGCGCTGAAAGTTATGGTATTCAGCATTGGTCTAAGATAACTCAGAGAAATGTTGATTTAGTTGTATTGTGATTTTGGAGGCATGTTTCTATTTTGGCAAACCTCGTTGTAGTCGGTGGGCTTCCTTTTGCTCTCCCCACTGACTATTTACGTGCAACCAGCGCTTGCCCAAATGTAGTTGGTCGATACTACTCGGACTAGAAACATGTGCTTCCAGAGATTATTGGTAAAATAGTACTTAAGACAACACTTTCCTCCAAAAGGATCATCCAGTTGAAACAGCCATGAAGGGAGATGTAGTGCAGGACTGTAGGATGCATTCAAGCAGATAATGAACCGAGTGTTTGTGTGATTCATTCGAAATGACTACAGTCTGAGGTTAGTGTGGTAATCGCAATGAAGAAACATGTCACATGTCATGTCAGAGTAACGTGCCTCGTGAATGTGTTCACAAAGGAGTAAGAAATTACTAACCCCAAAGAAATCATTGTTCCCATGCAGTAATAAACATTTAATTGACTACTGTGTTTAGTACAATTTACATTTTGTTGTTGCGTTTCAGCTGCTCCTGAACTCCAGACATCCTGAGGTTTATTCTGTGTCTCTAGGTTCCACGTGATTTGGTTTAGTGCACTTTCTTTTTTTAAATACAGGAGACCAATGTCAACAAAGGTGAGTCTTGACTTAACATTTCATGTGGCCAGAATACACCGATCAGCCACAACATTATGACCACTGAAAGGAGAAGGAAACAACACTGACCATCTTGTGACAATTCAGTGTTCTGCTGGGAAACTTTTGGACCTGGCATTCATTCATGTGGATGTTACGTAGACATGTAGCACCCACCTAGACCAGACCAGGCACCCCCACCCCATAGCAATGACACTCCTTGATGGCAGGACCCAAATGCCCCCACTAATAACATTCTGTTGCCAGACACCACAGGACACCCTCAGAAGGCCCATGTCCATTCTCTGATCAATCACAACTGTTTTGGAGGCACAAGGGAAACCTGCACAATATTAGGAAGGTGGTCATAATGTTATGCCTGATCGGTTATATGTTATATATTAACATTTATATACTACAGCACTCATCCACTATACATGTTCAGGACAAAATATTCTTTTGAATGTGTATGAGTCAGCTCAAAGGTGAATTTATTATAAAAGAGTAATTAATTTCACAATAAAGTCAGAAGATTTAATTTAATTAGATTTAATTAAAATGCTTTTTGCAGATTCTAAAGAAACTAATGTGAGCATGTTTAATATCCTTGTTGACTCGGTAATTTAGTGCAAGATTACACATGATCAGATTATGTTCTCATGAACAAAACTCTTCACATGGTGGGAAAAAACAGGGAGTGACAGAGAGACAGTAAAATACATAATGACTGTGCTCACAGTGGACTGTTTGACAGCTGTGACAGCTTTCTGACACGCAAAACGACGACAACAATAGTTATTACTTCATTCAGTACGCTCAGTAACTGTCAGTTTACGCAGCGACAAGAAGAGCAACAAGCTTCTCGTAGAACGGCGTTATGTTTCACTGATGTGATCATGAGTTTGAGCGGGGAATGAGAGCGGTAACCAAAGCCAGTTTTGTTCAACAAAACAACGTCTTTTAGTGGATTATAATTATGAAGATAATACAGAGTAACGTGTAATTAGGGCAACTGTGAATGTAATGGGTTCAAGTGGAAGTTTTCAAACTAAAGTGTCAGCTATGATGAGCGTAAATGTTTCTTACTAGTCTGAGTATAAGAGAATTGTAAGAGAATTGTAGGTAAGGGAATGTCCTGTCCTGGGGCAGCTCTCTGAGACTTATAGGAGTGTAGGCTTCTGCGTCAATTTGACTCCGTAACTACGGCAACAGCGCAGATTCTAGCGCCGTAGCCTGACGTGCACCTCCCCAGAAATGTAACTACGCGTCGCGGCGACGCAGCCCACAAGAGCTGTGATTGGTAGCATGTTTCCAAAATTTTTCGATTGTTTTGGATCAAAAAAGATGGAACAAATTCAGGAAAGGTTAAATGAGGAGGTTTGGAGATACAAACATTTCTACAACTCGTCTTCGGCGAAATTCCCGCAAAATTTCTGCGAAAGTTTCAGTCGCCATTGTTGAAAGTGAAGCAGGAAGTAGAAACAAAAATTAACCCGACTGGCAAAAAAGACACGGTGCTGACTAGCATGTTTGGGTGGTGTTACAGAGCGAGCGCACAAGTAAAAATGGCTCGCACCGACGTAGGCTACGTGCGTAGGTTACGGCATCTAGTCCGAGTTCGCAATAGTCGTTAAATATAAAGACAACCTTTTGGGATTTGTACGAAAACAAAGATACATACTGTCAATTCAAGATGGCAACGGATCCACGATCGAGACAGTGAACAGAATTATATCTGGTGATGACAATGATAATGAATACCAAGCCATGAGAAGTGACAAAGGAGATATAGTTTGACCCCCTTGAGTCTAGGTTGCACAGGACACCCGGCGGTAATGCGCGGTTTTTACCTCGACGTCAATTTGTCGTCGTAGCTACAGCTACAGCACAGACCCTACAGCACAGCAGGAAGTAGAAACAAAAAATTAACCCGACTGGCAAAAGCGACACAACGCCGGCTAGCGTTTGGGTGTTGTTGTTACAGAGCGAGAAACGTACGTAGGTTACGCCGTCTATGTCCTGCAGAGGTATAAATACGCTTCAGTGAGAGGGGCAGGTAAGAATGAATGAATGAATGACCTTTATTGATCCCGCAATGGGGAAATTACAATAGTGGGGGGAGGAAAAAGGGAAGAAAAACAAGAGGAGAGGGGAGGATAAAAAAAGAAGAAGCGGTGTCAGATCTGACGTCCAAAGAAGGACTGTAAACAAACACATACTCTGCGCTGCTGGTGTAAGAAATATATCTGCAAAGGCTCTGCACTTGCATACTGCCCTACATGTGCTAATTATAGGTTTAGTGAACACGGGACAGTTTCACCTGGAGGACACAGGGCGTATGCAAATACGTATGAGGACCACGGAAGGGTTTATCACCCCAGTAGTAATAATATACTACACTACTATCCTTTCTGTAGAACAGATCGTCTGCCTGAGAGGATGAAAGAGGCAGTGAATTGAAAACTCATCGCCAGAGAGAGTAGCCCGAAAAACATACTCCAAGCTGCTGCTCTTTCTATTTAAGAATTTAAAGCATGTTGAAATCAAACGCCCCCGCAATGAGTGTCTTCAGACAGCCTCCCACCTCCTCTTCTCTCCTCCTCCTCCTCATCATCTCTTGTCTACGTCTGGCGCTACGTCACTGATGTAGGCGGTGGAAGACACACACTCTCCTCGTGTAGTCACGTTTTATTGTTATCCCTCCTCCTCCTTCCCTTTTCTCACCCTTTCTCTCTCTCTCTTGAAAGCCTGCCGGTCTTCCTGCAGACTTCTCACATGTGTCCTCCGTCCTCTTGTCTGTCCCCCTCATGCTCGCGCACCCTGTCGGCGCCATAAGACCCGCGCCCGGAGAGCTAAAACACAAGCTGCGTTACGTCTTCGTTTGAGCTGTGTGAAAAGATACCGTGGGATTTGAGGGCACTAAAAGCAACCCCCTCCCCCCTCCACCCCACCCCCCCACCCCCTCACACTGGCCATTAGTGTACCTATTGCATCATTCACACACACACACCGTCGCACAAGGCCAGATGTATCAGAGAGCTGTGTCCTCCTGCAGCACAGTCTTAAAATAGACTCCTCCTTGCACATTCAGTCGCCCACCGACATCAGCGCATCACTTCCTGTCTCTGCCAGCTCTGCTGCTGCTGCTGCCAGACACATGCACACACACACATACACACACATAGAGGCATCCTTACTCATTCCCATTCATGGTTTGTCTCGCCTCATATCACACCGTAATTAAACATTTCAGTCGGCGCAGAGATAGGAACCAGCCCGTGCATCCACGGCCTTTTGACATGTGATTATCAGATGAAGCATACATGCACACATCAACAGCCCCAAAACACGTAGCTACTAACCCTCCTCCTCCTCCTCCTCTCTGGAGAAAACACACCAGGCACTAACTAACCACACTTCAACAGAACACGACTTCCTGTTCACACGCAGAGAAAGAAAATAAAGAAACGTGTTTTCGGTTTGATCAGTACAGGTTGTTGGAGGATACGGAAAGCTTGTGAGGGATACCCAAAATGATTTTCAGATCATTTACAAGCATTAAATGCCAATTAACCTTGTGATCACTTTAGATTTTTAGAAAAACGTGTTGGATACAGAGAGGAGAATGATTATATCTTATCACTCTTGGTTGCACCGTCCCTCCTCAGTCACGGGTGTGAACCTTTTGCAATATTTCCAGAATTTCAGTTGTTTGTTAACAGATGCACAAACACAGGTATAAGAATGAGAAAATCAAATGGATTAGTTGTTTTGTGATATAAAGTTGAAAACAATGACAAAAAATATTCTTAATGTTAATTCTTATTCCTCTTCTAATCAGGCCTTGAGGTTGCTAATGTAAAAAAATGATGTTCCCGTTAATATTTCAATAATAATAATAATACATTTTATTTGTGGGCGCCTTTCAAAGCACTCAAGGTCAGCTTACATAAAACATACAATGCAATATCCACTGCCTGGTCAAAAAGAAAAAAGTTATTTAACCCCAACTGATGCAATGAGTAGCTTCTCATTTCTTAAACAACCATGTCTAAAGACACATCCTGTGGTCGTGGGAAAGATGTTAGTCTGTTTGAGAAGGGTCAAATCATTGGCATGGATCAAGCTGAGAAAACATCTAAGGAGATTGAAGAAACTACTAAAACTGGGTTAAGAACTGTCCAATGCATTATTAAAAAGTGGAAGGATATAGTGGAGAACCCATTCTAGGAAGAAATGTGGTCGGATTGATCATGATCGGTGATCACTTAAACGGTTAGTGAAATCAAATCGAAGAAAAACAACAGTAGAACTCAGGGCTATGTTTAATAGTGAAAGCAAGAGCACGTCCACACGTACAATGTGAAGGGGGATTGGGACTGAACAGCTGTGTAGCCTTAAGAAAACCACTAATCAGTGAGGCTAACTGGGAAAAAATGCTTCAATTTGCTAGGGAGCATAAAGATTCGACTCTGGAGCAATGTAAGAAGGTCATGTGGTCTGATGAGTCCAGATTTACCCTGTTCCAGAGTGATGGGGGCATCAGGGTAAGAAGAGAGGCAGATGAAGTGATGCACCCATCATGCCTAGTGTCTGCTGTACAAGCCTGTGGGGGCAGTGCTATGATCTGGGGTTGCTGCAGTTGCTCAGGTCTAGGTTCATTATGTTGCCCAAAAAATGAGGTCAGCTTACTACCTGAATATACTGAGTCTATAAATTTGAGGTGGGGGAATGTTCCAATCCTCTCAAGCCTGTGGTGGACAGTCGGGCAGGTGGTGCAGTTAGTTGGGTGATTGAGTACGGGAAGGTGTGCATAACTGGAGAAGTTCAGACAGATATGATGGAGCCTGGTTGTGAAGAGTCTTGAAGGTGAGTGGCAGGATCTTGTATTCGTTGCGGGATTTTATTGGGAGCCACTGGAGCTGCTGAAGAACTGGGGCAATGTGGTCCATGGAGGGGAGTTCAGGTGACGATACAAGCTGCAGCGTATAGGACCGGTTGACGTTTGTGGGGACAGTAGGAGGGTAGACCAAAAAGTTACAGTAGTCTAAGATGACGGGATGTGGGTTTCCAGAGATAGAGTGCTGTCGAGGATGACACCCAGACTCAGACTTAACCTGAGGGGAGGGAAGGACAGTGGAGTTCAGTGTTCATTTGTACAAAGAACCAGGATCTGATTTCTGTTAGACAGGCGGAAAGGGCAGGAGCTGGAATAGTAGAGGTCGGCTTTGTAAACGTTAAGGTTTAAATATGCTGTCATATTTATGTCTTATTAATAGTGAAATGTAGTGAAAGCTCACAATATATCTGCATCTACGCACATCTGTGCACGGCTCAGCCCGACTGGACGCGGTGTTATCTGCCTCCGTCGCAGGCAGGACTGCGGCGGTTGGTCGATACATGCATGCGTCCTGTGACATTTCCTGCGCTGTTCTTTTTTTAGCCCGCGAGCTGTTAGAGCGCTACGTCACTGCTGCGACTGTCTGGCCTCTGCACTCTGCATCTTAATCAGGCTGCCTCTTACGCGGCCTCTCGCAGCGCACAGGATTGATCCAGGGAATTCATCCCTGAAAACGGCTCGGCAACAATTTCCTCCACTGCAGCGAGGAATCACTTAAATAGAATATACTCATTTATAAGGGTATATAAGAGGTTTATTTTACCACCCGCAATTAAAGGGGTGGTGTTTTTATATTAAACATCGTCAGCTAATCCCATTTTAAACCGTCTACGAAGGGAAGCCTGAAGGATCGTGTGTGTAATCCAAGCCTAAAATATCTCCTTCCGTGTTGCTTTTATTGCCAAGAACAGGCAATCTATTGTTTATCCTGACTCAGTCACACCACCCTTCTGTTGGTAATACTCACTAGAAACAAATGTTGACTAATATCTGCAGCTGAAAATAGTCCACAACAGACAGTTTACACTTGTTTTTTTTGCTGCCAAAACTATAATGAATTTAAGCCTTTTCTTGAAATTTAAACATCTTCTTTAGGAATATAGATGAGTGTGAAAGCATAGGTTACTGTGCTTTCCTGTTACTGTCTGTGCTTTTTGGGTTTTTTTTCTTAGTTGTCAGGAGTTGTGAGTAAATAGGTACACTGAATGAGTATTTTAAGCGGTATCAAAAAGTACTTCGATGTGCAGATTTAGAACCAGTGCCTTTAGGTTGCTGATTTAGCTGATTCAGGTCCGCATACAGATGCGCCATATCACTAAGATATATAAAACTTGAACTGAGTACGTCGGTAATACGTTCACTGGCACATATTTTCTCCCAATACAACATTTGGTGAAGAACAGTGTCCAATTTTAGTGACTACAGCCTTGTTAATTAGAGATAGAATCGTTCATTTTAAAGAGCCGGTCAATAGATTCGGCTCGTTCGCGAACATCACAACTCTATTTTTTAATCCCATCTATGGTTACTATAGAGTTAGTTTAGGTTTGATACAGATACAAGAACAAGAATTTGACTCAATTCACTTTTTTATATTTAAGCTGATCCCCTTTACACATCATTCAGGCATAACATTATGGCCACATTCCTAATATTCATTCATTCATCTTATTCTTCTTCGCGGGGGGTGCAGGAGCCTATCCCAGCTGTCATCGGGCGAGAGGCGGGGTACAACCTGGACAGGTCTACAAACTATTACAGGGCTAACACAGAGAGACAGACAACCACTCACACTCACACCTACGGCCAATTTGGAATCACCAATTAACCTAACGAGCATGTCTTTGGAAGCCGGAGTACCCGGAGAGAACCCACGCAGACACAGGGACAACATGCAAACTCCACACAGCCATGACCGGGGCAATCCACCATGGATTCAAACCCAGAACCTTCTTGCTGTGGGGCATCAGTGCTAACCACCACCCCACTGTGCCGCCATTCCTAATATTATAGCACTATAATATTATAACAGTCATGAAGGGAGATTTATTGCAGGAGAGTTATATTACAATTGGTGTTCACTAGTGTACCTAATAAAATCGTGCTGATGGTCCGTTTCATTACCTGCTGGAGGCGTACAATATTAAGAAATAGAAAGCAGTTTTTCTCGGTTACCCTTTAAAACTCCCCGAGATAAAAGACACAGAAGAACACATCCATTTTCCCTGAATGGAAGATTTGCACCTCTGGTTCCATTCAGGTCCCCCTTTCAGCACAAAAAATAAAAAAAAAATAAAACAATAAACACAGAGGCAAAATAAATCCATGTAAGGAAGCAGATAATTATATTTACTGCACCTAAAATGCTCATTTAAGCCACGGTGGCTCTGATTTAGAGAAAAAAGAAAAAGAAAAAATGCTTGTTATAGTGTCTGACTGGAGCACATGCATTGTCCAAGGACACGCTGTATTCTTGTTCAAGTGGAACATTATGTACTCGCTGCTGCCGCACCTGACTGTGAATAACATGGAGCTTTCAGATGAGCATCCCCCCTCCCCGAATCGCAGCGTTGAATCTCCTTGGAGCAGTTAAGAAGTCTTAAGGCTCATTCAGGGTACTGTGGGACAGTACCTACGTAACCTACGTACGTAGCCTACGCCGGTGCGAGTCATTTGTATTTGTGCACTCGTCAGTCTGGTTTGCTCTGTAACAACGCCGCCCAAACGGGTTAATTTTTGTTTCTACTTCCTGCTTCAATTTCAACAATGGCTTGTCTAAACTTCACCCAAGATGAGTCATACAAAACATCTGTACCTCCAAACCCCTTCAGTTAACCTTTCCTCGATGTGTTCCATCTTCATTGATCCAAAACAATCCCACTCGAAAAACTGCGAAATGACGAAGCAGCCGGAAATACTAAAGCGGAAACACGCTACTACCAAGCGGACCAATCGCAGCTCTTGCGGGCTGCGTCGCCTTGTTGCGTAGTTACATTTCTGCGGAGGCGTACGTCAGCTACGGTGCTAGGGTCTACGTATGCTCTGTGCTGACGCCGTAGCTACGTAGTGTACGTAGCGTCAACTTGACGCAGAAGACTAAACCGCCTATTAGATGTCACCAATCAACATCTCATGGATCAGTGTTCACACACGAGACGGGCGATGATTGATGCCGTTGGCCCCACGCTGTTACTCACTTACCTCACTTGTTACTCGACAATGACAAATATGGCCGTCAGAGATAACGCACGGAACATTTTACGTGGTGATTAAGACTCTGGTTAACAGCTAAAACCACACCTGAGTGTTTGCTCTCATCTGTGTGTAATAATACTCATGGTTTTTATTCACAGGTGCCAGTTTTTTTTAGTCAATGGGCCAATTACGGTGACCTTTAAATAACACAGAGTGGCTTAAGTCCTTGTTTCACACGATGGTAAACGCCAATACATCCGAAAAGTCCCTCTAGCTGAATAATTGCAGCCGTTTAAAGAGGCAATCTACGCACGAGTTGAATGAAAATAAAAAATGTGTAACCCCCTCCTCCCCCATATGGTTTGACCCAGATCTGGAAGCTGTTTTTGTGTTGTGAGCCGGCGATGGTGTTGGCAGATCAGGGTCACTGTGGTAACAAAAAAAAACAAAAAAAAAAAAAACGGGAGCTTTAATGCTCGCAGTGTGATAATGCAGCTGCTGAGCCTTGATATGCGAAAACAACATTAGCGGATGTAAACAGATTAGGAAAAATAACGTAAATCATTTTTACGTCAGTGGCTCCCAACCCTGAGCGTCCAGATTCTCCCACATTAAAATGAATGAAGGCAAAGTTGAATTTGTTGATAATTTTACATGACTTATCTCATGTTTTTAGCTTTTTTTGTGAAACTCTGCCTCCTTTTACTTCTTAAAGGGTCGCGATGGGGGCTGGCGCCTATCCCAGCTGTCATTGGGTGAGAGGCGGGGTACGCCCTGGACAGGTCACCAGTCTATGGCAGGGCTAACACAGAGAGACAATTTAGAATCACCAATTAACCTAACAAGACATAACCTAACATGTCTTTGGACGGTGGGAGGGAGCCGGAGAACATGCAAACTCCACACAGAAAGACCCAGGTCGGCCCATGAATTTGAACCCAGAACCTTCTTGCTGTGAGACATCAGTTCTAACCACCACACCACTGTCTGCTTTTGGGTGACCCTCTCACGTCTCTTGTCATGTGTAGTCATTTAAGGGCCAAAAAAGAAAAAAATGGAGCGCACAAGGCAAGAAAATGTTGGCGAAAAGGTGGAAACGGCCAGAGAAGGTGAAGATTTAAAGAGAGAGGAAGAAAAGTCTTGGCGAGAGAAAAGATTAGAGCTGAAACTATTAAAAACTGATGAGCAAATAAGACACGAGTGTCAAACTCATTTTAGTTCAGGGGCCACATACAGCCCAGTTTAATGTCAAGGGGGCCAGACCAATAACACGAAAGCGTATTTACCTATAAATAAATGTTTCCCTTTGTTTTAGTGCAAAGAAAAACATTATGAAAATGTTTACATTTAATGACGGGACATTTCTTAAGAAAAAGAAATGTAATTTCTGTTTAGTTCCAGGTCTCACTGTTGTGTTATGTCCACAAATCTTACTAAAGCTGTGTGAACCCTAGGAATAGCAATTACTTTTATTGGAAAAATTGCAGTTAATGTCCTAAATGTAATTTTTGCAATCGCGAATTCATCCTGCAGGCCAGATTAGACCCTCTGGCGGGCCGGTTTTGGCCCCCGGGCCGTATGTTTGACACGTATGAAATAAGGCTAAGAAATACTTTCTGGGTTCAGCTCTTTCCTAAAAAAAACTGACATTTTAAAGGTCAAATTATAAATTGGACCCTTAATCAGTAACAAAAATACTTTACTTACTTTAAAATCATACGGATATATGTAAATATGTAAATTGCACATACCGCAAAGCATAGCCCGTAATAAAAGACCGAAGCGGCGTTGTAAAGACATAAAAAGTTTAGTGATTAGATTTATAACTGGAAACAACTGTTAACAGATCGCCATGACGACCGAGCAAACCCTGCCGGCTGATGATAAGACGGGAGTGATTAGTTTTCTTCAATGTTTGTGTGAAACCCGTACAACTTTCCGCAGGTTGAACACATAACACTCATGATGTGGTCATCACTGCGGGAAGTCCCAAATAAAAATTTGTTTGTGTTCAGCGGCGGTGACTTCATGCTGTCCTATGAGCAGGCAGGCAAAAACCAAAGTCCAACTAATGAAGTCATCGTTTCAACAACCTTCCTATGACCATTTGCTGCCATATCTGATCGGCCGTCGCCTCCCGGGTCCTGTCAACAGGAAGCTCGTCACATGAGGGGAGAATAATCAGCTTCTTTTTTTTGTTTGCAGTGTGTACAAGGCCGCTTGGTTTGTTTGGAGCGCTGCTGGTCGTCTTGACCCTCGTTTTTCTTAGTCAGACTTTGTAAAGAGTCCATGTTTCCACGTCTAACTAGTTAGGCAAGTAAAGTGTTATTACTACGAGGGACTGGGGGGAATGAAAACTGTAGTGGGATGTTGTGAAATCAAAACAATCCCACATGTGAGGCCAACATTTCTCATTTCTTCGCCTTCCCGTCACTTTTCCTTCTTTCGTGTTGCTCTTTTATGTTGGGAAAAAGAAAACTGACACGTGCTGGTATTTACAGGAACAAGTGACGATAACCCGAGCAAACCGGAACAACCTGATCGCCACTATAACCGACTTTCAGGGTGTAGTTAAGACTCCACGCAGCTGGCAGGAAGTCGCCGCCAAAGCCCTCGGGGCTGTAAACACTACCTGCTGCTCTCTGCATTATGCAGCAGCGGCGTTTAGCCCCCGTAGCTGCTTCTGCTGCTGCTGCTGCTGCTGTGTTGTTGCGAAACTCTTTCTCTTTTTTTCTTTTAAATATCCCACCCTCCGGATCGGTGTCAGGTCATGTTGGGAGGGAAGGAAGTGATTCAGGCCTCTGTCACAATCCACAGGAAACGGTAGGTGCTCATGTGTGTCTCGCTGTTGAGCATGAGATTAACGGCAGCGAGCCAGACAGGCGCTGCTGGGCCGTACCAGCCTCCTCCCTCTTATAAAAAGGATTGACCCCGTGAACCGCGGCCTAATGTAGACCAGCAGGCCTCGATTTAGAAAGAGAGTGTGTGTGTGTGTGTGTGTGTACACTCAGAGGCTTTAACGATCTCCTAAAGAGATTTATTCTTTTGTTTAAATGGATAAATAAAAATAGAATCCAGGACAACTTCATTACACTTTCAACGTGTTTATTACAAACATGTACAGCTTCGTCTCGATCATAAAAATCAAAGTCAGAAAGCAGCTTGAAACGTGAGGTAATATCATTTCACAGGTCAGACATGATCACAACCATTTCACTGACATTAAAAACACAGAAACTTGAGATTAACAGGCTTCCAAAAACCCATCTGTACACTCTTTTTTTTTTTCCCAAAGCACCATGTGAATGCAGTATGTAGGACAGTCCCCAAGCAGTAGTATCGATTTATCAAAGTCCACAGCAGCAGTTGGTTGTCTGTGTGTGTGTGTGTGTGTCTGTGGCCTCAGCCATCCTTCCCCTCTCAGTGTTCTCAGAGTCTCATATCTGGGTACAAAGGCAGGAAATTCCCTGAAGTTCTGGTTTTTGCGTGTCTGGGTGCTGGTCTGCGGGCCAGCGTTCACCACTTCACTCCTCAACGCTGACTGACTCACAACCCCTCTCAGTGCTGATTCACGCATACACACTCTTTGAGTCAGCAGCAGTCACTTGTTTGGACTCATTTAACTCGAGGTGAATCACCAGGAAACAAAAAAGCAACGCGACCAGTTCCTCTTTAGTGTCTTCCTCAAACTTTCCAGCCTGTAAGTCCCTTTGGCCTGTTTCTTCTACTTCTTCCTCCTCGCTTGTTGTTCTCTCCGGAGGGGCTTTACCAGCCCAGCAGGCACACCGAGATTGACCGGAGAGCTCGCACCATGGCCCCGGTAATCCCTCTGTCCCAGGATTGCTGATGTAGGTCAGCTCCTTGGTGCGCAAAGGGATCAGACCCTCATAGGTTAACAGGAGTTGAGAATCACTCCGCTCGCAAAGTCCCATTGGAGGCTATTTTCTCCCTCCATCTGTTCAGAAGGCAGGTATAACCCGATTTAGTGACAAAGTAGTCAGGGACTCCCCTGCCCCAGCGCGACAGCTGCCCAGTACGGCCGCATACCTCTCTTCCCCGGGCTCCAGCCTCGCCCTCTTGCTGGGAAGGAAGTCAGGCGCCGCCGACGCCTTGCCCCGGCGTTTCCTGGACTGCCTCGCCGGGCTCAAGTTCTCTTTGTCCTCTGCGATCTCGCTATCACACTCGTCCTCCGTATCATCCGGCTCCTCTGGCGCCATCTCGGCAGAGTTCAATGCCGGCTGGGGCTCGGGCTCAGGCTCCGGCAGCCGGGTTTGTTCCCCTGGGCTGGAGCCGGTGTCCATGGGCTCCTCCGGCGCCGACTGCGCGCCGCTCAGCAATTCGCTCTCCCGGGAAGAGTGATAGATGTCCCGGGCGGACCTCATGACCAGGGAGAGCAGGAGGCTCCGGTGGAGCCTCAGCCCCCCTCTCTGGGTCCTGGAGGCATACAGCTTGCTTATCGACACCGCCAGGATCCGCCTGGCTTCGACGTTCACTTCCATTGCTGTTGCTGTGGCACTCATTGTCTTTTTATGCGTAATTGCGCACGATTGTTTTTGGCACTTTCACCAAAGGCGGCAGGTTTTTTTTTTCTTTCTCCCCCCTGTCCTGAGTTTAACTTAAGTTTCTAGTTTGAGATCTAGCTCACCCAGACTTCAGCTGGTCGCCAGTTGTTGTTCACGGAGAAATGAGAGTATGTGAGTAGCAGGGTGGCGTTTTATTTCCTCTCTGACGTAATGTGGACTTCATTCCTCAGTAAGTGACAAACAGGCGCCGCCCACACCTGCTGTAGCTGTAGCTGCAGAGCGCGCACACACACACACACGCACACATTCACACGCTCACACACACTCACACACACCATCTGTTCCGTCTACCGTTTATTTTCTCACACTTAATCTCCTTTATATTTTAAATTTCTGCTTCTTCTGCTGCTGCGAGTCATTTCTCGTTACTGTTGTCCACCGAGTCTCGTTTATCTTTTATTTTCTCTTCCTCATTTTCGTTTCCTGTCAGAAAAACGAGTTGAAGACGCCAGTTTTGCTTTCTTTTTTTATGTTTCTTTATTTTTAATTAACATATTATCATATTAATATATATTAATATTCATAGATAAACCAGTTTTATTAAAAAATACATACGAATACGTAAAGTTTAAAACAAAGAAACACATTTATATAGTTATTTATATAAAATACTAGTAAGGATTCAGCTGAATAAAAGATTTTGTATGTTTTTCTTTTATTTTTTATTTTGTTTGTTTTGATATTCAACCCTCTCTTTGTTTGAGGAAGTGTTTTAGTGGAGAGCATTTTAAAGAGAGCGAAATATGAAACCAGTTCAGCAGCGTGAGATTATGACAGTCAGTGTTTACAGTATGGTAAAAAAAAAAAAAAAAAAAAGCCCCAACCAGTAGTTCGCAGAATTTACGTAGGAGAAGGAAACGCGTCTTGTCCCGTTTCTCATGAGTTAGCTCCTCCCCCCTTTTTACCCTCGTCCACACACACACACATATAAACACACGTATGCAACGTCATTCACTCACACGCTCCAGCTTCCTCCATATATGGCTCATCCGGTAGTAAAAGGCCCCTGAGGACGCGCACAGTGGAAAACTATGTCGGGAACGCGCAACCGCAACCCCGTCCCCCCCTTCTCTCTCTCTCTCTCTCTCTCTCTCTCTCTCTGTGTGAGCTCGGGCTCGAGGAAGCGCACAGCGGCGGTGGCGTCATCTGTTCTCCATATATGGAGTTGTCACCGGTGTAAATAACGTTACTAAGCAGCGGCACGGCTGAGGTCAAACAGCAGCGGCGGAGGCAGGAGTCTGCCAGTCTCTTTGCACGGTGATGGTGCTTTCAAGTCCCGCTGGGAATATATTAATCTAAATGAAATGCAAGAAAAAAAAAGAAAAAAGGCTGCAAAAGGCTCTTTCCGTGAATTGAACCAAAGTATATAAGACTCAGACATTAGACTTTATTGATCCACAAAGGGACAAAAGTGGAAGTTTAAAGTGACATTTGTGCAAAAACAACTGCAAAATAAACTTAAATATAAGTAAAAATCTAGTAAAATAAAATGGTATACGCAAAAAAAAGTGCAGAATTTGCATATGAACAAATGTGCAAGAAATAGAGGGAACAGAGCTCAATTCAATTCAAGTTTTATTTATATAGTGTCAATAACAGTACAAATTGTCTCAAGGCGCTTTACAAAATCCGGTCTGAAACCTCCAGAGCGAGCCCAAAGGCGACGGTGGCAAAGAAAAACTCCCTTTTAACAGGTAGAAACCTTGAGCAGAACCTTAAGCTCATATGGAGGGACCCATCTGCCTAAGGCCGGCCAGGTAGAGGCAGAAAAAGAGAGAGAAGAGAACAGCAGGAGAAACGAGGTAAACATCCATCTGACTACAAGCGTACATGTAGAATCTGATGGTGATACAAATACAGCACATAGCTGCTGATGTTACATGACGGTTTGAGAATGTAAGAGGAATCATGGGCAGGTTGGAAAGACTGGGCAGGTTGACGAGACCACGACAACAGATGTAGTATGGAGGTCCACAGGAAACGCACAACTCCAGGTCAGAGATGGATGAGTCCGTTGGAGAACAGTCCGGGTATAAACATGCACACTGGTCTGCGTGACATTTGCTTTGTCGTTTTTTTTTTTTCACGGTGGTTTATTGACGAGCAGGAAAAGAAAAACTGGAGATGTGCAACAATTAGCCTTAAATTTTCATCTATCCCTGTTTTTATAAGTACTGTTGTATTTAATTTGCTAGTTTTGTTTAATGTTCACTCTTCCTTGTCTTGTGCACTGTCACTGTGACTATATATTACTGCAAATTCCCCCCTCTGTGGAAAGAATTAAAGGATTACCTTAGATACAGAAAACTTCAGTTAAACTTTATTATCTTATCTTATCTTACACTGCACAAAGGGTTAGGGTTAGAGTTAGTGCCTAAAACAATACACTAGCCTACATGTCAGTGTCCACAAGGAAAATATTTTTTCTTCTGCAGGTTTTGACTTTGTACTGATCAGGCCACTGTTGTATAACCATTAATTCAACGACTCATCTGCAGCGGTTATCAGCAGCGCTGGGCGTCACGGCTCTGAAATTGTGCCACGGCGCTGTAAAACACGCAAGCCGTAACCATGGACACCACTCCCAATCACCGCATGTTTGACGTGCACATCAGACAGACACAAAAGCTGGAGCGCTGGATGCCAGCTGTCTTACCTGTGAGAATGTTTTACAGTTATGCAATTCATTTAGCATTACAGTTTAAGAGCCACAGATAATGCAGGAAGGTAATTTTAAACCTCACATTAAACGTAATTTGCTTACAAATATAATCTCGCACTTGCACCAAAATGAAAAGATATGATGAAAAAGGAAAATGATCTGTCTTGCACTTGCTCTCTCATTATGTTTAAAGGAGAGGCAGGGGACACATGAACCCATCTGTTGCTGCGCTGCATGTGTTTCCAGTTTGAATCAGACCAGCTTTGCTCCTGACACCGATGAGCGCCTCTATAAGCCGAGCGGTTCTTAAGCAAAGAAAACAAACCAAACATGACTTCACTTCAGGTCTGTGCCCGACCGGTCGCTATGGTGACAGTGTTATGTGTGGTTATACTTACGCTGCCTCTGCCTTAGGCCAACTGGGCGGTGGAAGTGTTTCTCTGTGTGTGTGTGTGTGTGTGTGTGTGTAGAGGAGAGGGTGGGGCCGGCTTTGCTTTTTCACCGTGCACTATTTCTCTCTGTAGTTTAAACAGTGGTTGGTAGGCCCTCGGAGATGACCCAGTTGCCAAAATATCACATATACAACCTGGAAAGCATGGAAACGGTTGCCACAATGAACACTGTACAATAATCATTCTTATTAAAGGCATGTGTTCAGGGGATTTCGAAGGTTTTCCGTTTGCTTTTAGTGCAAAGAAGAACAAGTAAATTAGAAGAATGTTTAATAAACTATCCTTTAAAAAAAAAATGAAATTTCTCATCTTTCAACTGATGCAATGAGTAGCTTCTCATTTCTTAAACAACCATGTTGAAAGACACAAAAGGAGAAAAGATGTTAGTCTGTTTGAGAATGGTCAAATCATTGGCATGCATCAAGCAGAGAAAACATCTAAGGAGATTATAGGAACTACTAAAACTGGGTTAAGAACTGTCCAACGCATTATTAAAAACTGCAAGGATAGTGGAGAACCATCAGGGTAAGAAGAGAGGCAGATGAAGTGATGCACCCATCATGCCTAGTGTCTACTGTACAAGCCTGTGGGGGCAGTGCTATGATCTGGGGTTGCTGCAGTTGCTCAGGTCTAGGTTCAGCAACATTATGTTGCCCAAAGAATGAGGTCAGCTGACTACCTGAATATACTGAATGACCAGGTTATTCCATTAATGGATTTTTTTCTTCCCTGATGTTCACGGGCATATTCCAAGATGACAATGTCAGGATTCATGAGGCTCAAAGTGTGAAAGAGTGGTTCAGGGAGCATGAGACATCATTTTCACACAAGGATTGGCCACCACAGAGTCCAGATCTTAACCCCATTGAGAATCTTTGGGATGTGCTGGAGAAGGCTTTGTGCAGTGGTCAGACTCTCCCATCATCAATACAAGATCTTGGTGAAAAATGAATGAAACACTGGATGGAAATAAATCTGGTGACATTGGAGAAGTTTATTGAAACAATGCCACAGCAAATACGTGCTGCAATCAAAGCTAAAGGCGAAATATTAGAGTGTGTGACCTTTTTTCTTTTGGCCAGGCAGTGTATGTGCAATTTGGGCGCATTGCTGTCTGCTGTTTAGTCCTGCAGTCTCAGCGTCGTGTTCTGTCCACTTGTCTTACTAAAGCAGTCGACAAATTAGGGATAGCTGTTATTTTCATAGCACTGATGCCTCACAGCAAGAAGGTTCTGGAGTTTGCATGTTCTCCCTGTGTCTGCGTGGGTTCTCTCCAGGTACTCCAGCTTCCTCCCACCGTCCAAAGACATGCTGGTTAGGTTAACTGGTGATTCTAAATTGGCCGTAGGTGTGAGTGTGAATGGTTGTCTGTCTCTCCCTGTGATAGACTGGTGACCTGTCCAGGGTGTACCCCGCCTTTCGCCCGATGACAGCTGGGACAGGCTCCAAAAACTGAAGCATTCTATGTAATTATCTCAGTTTGCAAATTCATGCTGCGGGCCAGATTAGACCCTCGGGCAGTTCGCTTTTGGCCGTACATTTGACACCTGTGATCAACTGTCTCATCAAATTCGATGAGCAGTCAGAAAGCAGTTTTATTCATTTATTTTTTTAAATACATAGTAAGTGATAAGCAGGTGAACTCAACGGTAAGTGGTCTAATAAATTCCAGAGGTTGTGGGAGATGAAAATAAAAAATAGAGCTAAAAAGACAGATACTGGTCTTCTCCTTGCTAGGTGGACAGAAACACAACTCTAGATGCTTAAATATTGATGCTTGCTCAGTTAGTTGCTTGAGAGAACTTTAACTCGAAACAGATTGTGTGATGAATAAATCATTTTTTGTGTTTTTCTTGAGGGAGGAAAACTGCAAAACACTCTCCGGCTGCAGCTTCTCTGAACCGATAAAGAAAAAAGTCACGTAAAGACGTCACAGCGGACTGAGCAGCAGCAGCAGCAGCAAGTTGTATTCATCTCTGTAAAAGCTATTTTCTCCCCCCATCTGTCCAGAGGGCACGTACAAACTGAATCCGAAGATGAAAGTAGGTGATCCTTACAAGGAGCACTTGAAAGCACCATAAGAGAAGGGCTATTTTTAGAGCTACTCAGCCCCCTCCCTGGTGCATGTTGACTCTGGGTCAGTCTCTTTTTGTTCTTTTGCTCCTTTTAGTGTGGTGTTTTGTTCCAGCGGAGACAATTTTCCTGCTGCATAACAGCGTTTTTAAAGGTGACTCAGATGTTCCACCTGGGTCCAGCTGATCTGGACGGGAGAGAGGCACAGCAGCGATGGAAAGAAATAACCAACTCTGAGGCTTCAAAGGAATCAGAAATGAATTATCAGATCAAGGATTTATCTTCTGCTGCTTATCTAAGACATTTTATGGTAACTTATTCAGTGGCGGTCCATGACTGTGTTGAGTTATCATCCTCCAGTATCCAGCACTATCCTCCTGAAAAACC
Organism: Chelon labrosus; assembly: GCF_963514085.1. NCBI lineage: Eukaryota > Metazoa > Chordata > Actinopteri > Mugiliformes > Mugilidae > Chelon > Chelon labrosus. The sequence continues at coordinate 6,341,196 of NC_140338.1, forward strand.
ATCCGAATAATAATAACTGCTTTGACAGGAGGTGACCAGCTTCCTCTATGGATTTGTAGAGGCAGGAAAATACATGTATCAATCACTGGATTGCAGTTTTCCAAGGTTTAATATTCTCCAAAACCAAACACAGCTATAGGCGAGTCCCTGACAAACAAACAAAACAATAAAAATCTCAACGTTTGTCGTATAGTGAGTTTTGAGAAATCTATCATTTGTTAATACACCGGCTTAGATGTTACAATCCCTTGCGCCAAGATCCCAGGCAAAACACCCATTTAGAGGCCACGTAGCAGCCAGCTGGCCATCTACCAACCAACAAGAAGATATCAGACAACGGCAGCATGCATTTCAAACCTAAATAAATGCTGCCGGCTTGAATGGCCCCACTAAGCAGCTAAACAGACAAAGAAATATAGCTACCAGCTAACATGAAGACATCAGATACCTGGCCTAGTCAACAAGTGGAACTCAATGGGGGATAGTACTAGCATATCATAACAAAATATTGGTGAAATGAACAAGTTTCGATGCAGATAATGCTTTATTTTAAGGCTGCATTTCGGTGCCCCATTCACTCCCACTATATGGATGTACACGGATCTAAATATCTCTTGAACGACTACAAATTACACAAAAGTTGTATATATGGGTGAGTAAACGATCGTATTTTATGCCAGAAATAAGGTACAGGTTGTAAAAAACAGTAGTTCCCCTTTAACTTGGAATTGTGACTTAATTTGACAAGATAAAATGAGTTTTCTTCAGTGAATAATGTGACCTTATAAGACCTGTTTTAACTCATAGTGTCAAGATAAAACAAGAGGTCAAGAGATCGTTAGTTATAACTTGGCTCTTTGAGTTGAAACGGGGGTTTCCTTCAGGCTGACTCAAGGCGGCAGGTGGACTGTCGTTTCTACGTTTTTGCTGATGTTTTACAGTGTAGATAATCGTTTAAAGGAGCCCTTTAAATGTGCACTCCGTCAGCATGGCAGGCCATCATGTCCAGTGCGCGCAGCAAACAAGACGCGGCAGCTTTTCGCAAACTCAATTTTGTTTCCAGACACCAATCTTTTTAAAGGCCGGGATACCTGACGCCACGTTTTCTCTCTGTCATATTAGTCTGGGGTGATTGGATTTAAGAAAAGAAGAAGAAAAAAAAAGTATCTGAAATGATGCACACTGCCACGTCTGTGCAGAGGGAGGGCGTCGATATCTGTTTTAGTCAAACTTTAAAATTTAGTTTGGAGTTTGAATTATGGTGTTGGTTTTGGCTCGTATCCGCCTCTGTAAATGATTTGTGCATTTGGTTCCTCCTACCCTTTTAGCCCCTGCTACTCTTTATTGTCGCTCGTTTCATCCCTCTCAGCTGAAATGCAAAGCCAACACATTGGGTAATGCATGTTATGAGATCAAACAGACTTACTCTGCTTTATAAATACAGCAGGTCATGTAAAAAATCAAGGTCTAGATCATAATAAATATCCTAAAGTACAGTAGAAAATGCAGGGGGGATGAAATGTGTGAAATGTAATAGATGTGGGGGTGGGGGGGCAGCTTTTACGACTCTGGCTGTGAATGTTCACAGGACAGGATGTGAGGGAGCGGAGAGAAGGAGGAGTAGATGGGAGGAAACAGGATGAAGACAGGAAGGAAGGAAGGGAGGAAGGAAGGAGCTGTGGGCAGAGGAGGGAGGGACCAAGAGAGAAACCCCCCCACAGGAATAGAGACAAATGGGTGGAACAGGAAGAAGAGATGTGAAGGGGAGAAAGCAAACAGGACTGTGGAGGATTTGCTGAGCTTGCATCTTTTTCTTTCCTCTCTTTTTTTTTTCTCTCTCGACATCGATCCGCCCCGTCGATCTTTTCTAATTAATTTTTAATAGAGGCTCTATGTGGTCAAATGAGAACAGATCGAGTTAGAACTGAGGAGGAGTTCCTGGGCCGGTTTTTGTGGACAATGAAGAAAAACTAAATAAATATACCCTCTATCATGATTTTGTCAGGAGACATTGACCCCTCTGCAGGCTGGGTGATATCTATAATGCAGGGAATATAAAATGCCACTTGAAAGTATTTGCGCCTCCCAGAATTTTCTACATTTCTGCTTAAAAATGACACAAAACATCAGACAAAGCACTGAAATTTAACAGAAATACAAAAAAAGTCACCACCTGGATTTAACTAAGCAAATAGGTACGAGCCTCCTATTTGATAATTACTGCATGGGTGATTATCTTTCAAGAAAAACAGCAGTAGAACTCAGGGCTATGTTAAATAGTGAAAGAAAGAGCATTTCCACACGTACAATGTGAAGGGAACTCAAGGGATTGGGACTGAACAGCTGTGTAGCCTTAAGAAAACCACTAATTAGTGAGGATAACTAGAAATAAATGCTTCAATTTGCTAGGGAGCATAAAGATTGGACTCTGGAGCAATGAAAGAAGGTCATGTGGTCTGATGAGTCCAGATTTACCCTGTTCCAGAGTGATGGGGGCATCAGGGTAAGAAGAGAGGCAGATGAAGGGATGCACCCATCATGCCTATGTCTACTGTACAAGCCTGTGGGGGCAGTGTTATGATCTGGGGTTTGCTGCAGTTGCTCAGGTCTGGGTTCAGCAACATTATGTTGCCCAAAGAATGAGGTCAGCTGACTACCTGAATATACTGAATGACCAGGTTATTCCATCAATGGATTTTTATCTTCCCTGATGTTCACGGTCATATTCCAAGATGACAATGTCAGGATTCATGGGGCTCAGGTTGTGAAAGAGTGGTTCAGGGAGCATGAGACATCATTTTCACACATGGATTGGCCACCACAGAGTCCAGACCTTAACTCAATTGAGAATCTTTGGGATGTGCTGGAGAAGGCTTTGCTCAGTGGTCAGACTCTCCCATCATCAATACAAGATCTTGGTGGAAAATGAATGAAACACTGGATGGAAAATAAATCTGGTGACATTGGAGAAGCTTATCGAAACAATGGCACAGTGAATGCGTGCTGTAATCAAAGCTAAAGGCTGTTATTGAGTGTGTGGTATTTGTTTAGTCAGGAAAATGAACGCATTTCATTTGCATAACACAGTCACATAGAGAATTATTATTATATTAAATAAATTAATAAAAACAAGGATAAAGAGTTACAGTTTCCGAGCTTTAATATTGTCCAAAAACTATTGTCTTTTTTATTAAACATGAATCAAACTAGATGTCCAGGTTAACCGTTTTAGGCTAGTTAACCGTTTTAGGGCTAGTTAACCGTTGCCGTGACAACCAATATCCCACAGTCTCTCGGCGTGCCTACGTGATTCCTCCCCGGAGCCACGAGAACGCCAGTGTGTGTGCGCGCGCCGCCGCAAGGACGTGCGCATGCGCTCGCCGCGACTCGGAAGGAGGCAGGCATCATGTCGATAGAAGACCCGTTTTTCGTTGTGAAAGGGTAAGAAATTAACAAGCCGAGAGCCGTAAAAAGTCGACGTTACCACAAGCCGTTTAAAAGATGAGACGGGTTTAGTGTTTAAAATAGACTGGGAGTTGTAGTTTTTTTTTTTTTTGTGTAGTTTCCCCTTTTAAAATAAAAGTTGCATCAGGGAAGTTAGCCCAGTTTGCTAGCCGTTGCTAACTAGCCCCAGTGCTACAGCAACGTCTGCGCCGAGTGTTTGACAGTTTGTAAATACAATAAAGACGCGGTTCCGCTGTGAGCAAGCACTGTTTTTATTTTATTTTATTTACTTTATTTCACTGCTTTCCCTGACAACACCTGGGTAAGCTCCGGGACTCGGTTGTCAGGCAGTTTGCGAGTAGCTGCGAAGGGCGAGGGTAGGATGCGAAAACGGTGTTTGTTTTGGTTAAAAGGTGGGACCGGGGTGCGAGGGGCGTAGCTGTGGTAGGTTAGCTCGACTAACAGGCAGGTGAAGGGTGAAGGCAGACAGCTATCAGGTCTGATAATGTTCCCCCTTTTTTGTGTGTTTGTGTTTTTGTGTGTGTACCCAGGGAGGTGCAGAAGGCCCTCTCTCGTGCTCGGGGCCTGTTTGATAGATGGGAGGAACTGTTGCAGGATGGGACACAGGTGAGGGTCATCCTTTAACCTGGCCAGGACGGGCCAGCACACATGCATCAATAATAAGATAATAAAATGAGGAAAATATGCAAAACCAGTGACTAGTTTCACAACACACATGCTGTAAAAATAGAAATATGCATTAGTTTGTGGGATATGCCAAAAAAGCAGATTAACACAACTTCCTCAGAGTTAAAAGTTGTTCTTGCAGCGTGTTTCTTTTGTCCCATGTGTGTTGTGAAATTTATTCATCGGTTTCTTCACCCGCTTGTTTGTTTGCAGGGTTGCCATAATGAAATGTTGTGCAATTTTCTGTTTTCTGATGCACCTTATGGTATAAAAATGTCAGTCAGTGATGCCGTGACATGTGTAACCCCTAGTGTAAGTTAATTATAAGCACATTTTGACTACGTAATGCCGTCCACATCTTCACATACAAAATGTCCTTGCATGAGGTGAAGGGCAGCCTCCCACTGCAATGAACAGATTGTGTTAATTTCAACTTTTGCTTGTGTTCGAGCTCAGATTTACTAAAATGAATATGCAGCTAAGTCTGACATAATCTTTAGAAGAGGTCACGATTTGTCAAAAGAATAAAACTATTCATACTCTTTGTATACACCGATCAGGCATAACATTATTACCACTGACAGGAGAAGTAAATAACACTGACCATCTTGTGACAGTTCACTGTTCTGCTGGGAAACTTTTGGACCTGGCATTCATTCATTAGTGTGGCTGTTACTTAGACATGTAGCACCCACCTAGACCAGACCAGGCACCCCCACCCCATAGCAATGACACTCCTTGATGGCAGCAGCCATCCCCAGCAGGATGCAGCCACAAAAACGCTTTAGGAACAACTTAAAAAAAACATGAAGAACAGCACAAGGTGTTGACCTGGCCTCCAAATTCACTAGATCCCAAACTGATCAAGTATCTGTGGGATGATCCACAGAGGCCCCTCCCCTCAAAGGCCCTCCCACTAACAAAATCCTATTACCAGACACCACAGGACACCTTCAGAAGGCCCATGTCCATTCTCTGATGAGTCACAGCTGTTTTGGAGGCACAAGGGTAGACGTACACAATATTAGGAAGGTGGTCATAATGTTATGCCAGCTTGGTGTATGTAGTTAACAAGAATGTGGCCATTAATCAGGTCGGAAACAAAATCTCTTGTGTTGCTGCCTCTGTGATATTAATGTTCACAGCACATGTTACTGTTTTTAATAATTAAATTAGGACATAACTTAGAAACCGTATAAAAAAACAATTCAGTGAAATGATCTGTAGATATGTTGCTGTGAGGTTTACTCATAAAGCATGCACGCTGTGAGTTGGTGAGATACGTGTGTGTGTGTCTACTTTATCTCCTGAAGCCCAACGCCTTCTCTAATTAACGTGAAGACCTAAAGTTTACAGCCTGTAGTCAACTCTTCTTCAGTCAAACAGAGCACCCTTTCAGATACCTGGCAGTAAACACGGTCTGTTCGTCTAGCTGCCTATAAACGAACAAACAGGTGCAGATAACACATTAATAGTTTTACTAGTTTTCAAATTTGATTTCTGAAATGCACATTTCAAGCACAGATCAACAAATCTAGCAGCCGCCAAACACTGCTGTGCTGTTGTTTAGCCACAGCCCTGTTTTGTATTGGACGTGCAGCAAGCCTGTTCTTTATTTGGCCCATCTCCAGCTGCAAGATCCTGTTGGTGCACACTCTGAATTGTGCTTTACAGGTTACTCATTGACAGAGTTTGACTCTCAAGGAGGTAGATGATTAAATCACCAAAATAAACAGTGGTTGTCGCCGATTGCTGGAGTTAAATTGAGATATAAACATGCCTAAAGGCTTTACGCCCGTCAAGAGCCAGAAATATTTATCCGGCGTGTTGTGTAGTTGTGTATAACACATGTTTTCTATCAGTGTGTAATGTTTGTACTGTGTGTAATAGCTGCGTGGTGAGTGAGTGTTGGTTTCTGTGGAGTTACAGGTGAGTCGAGATGAGCTGGACTGGAGCACCAACGAGCTGAGGAACTGTCTGAGGGCCATCGACTGGGACCTGGAGGACCTCAGTGAAACCATCAGTATCCTTCATACAGGAACTAATCCGTTTCCCCCTCATCCCCGCGGCCCGTATCTTCACATGACCGTCAGTATTTTTAAAACAAACAGATGCTTTGTGTCACTCTACCACCCACCCCCCTCCTCCTTTATCCTCCCACTCGTTCAGAAGATTAGTATTACCCTTCTAAAGGCCGCAACCCTTTTTACTTACATAATGATTAACCAAGGATCCAAAATACACAAAGACCCTTTCAGCAGTTTGGAAAATGTCAGAAAATGTTCTAGATGGGGCACAGTGTTCAGCCAGGGGAGGAACATAACCTTTCATGTAACAGTTGAACTTCTCATTGAGCTGTGACTTGTGACTGCTGTTATTACGTTTTATATAAGGATGCCGCAGAATAGGTTTTTAAATTATAGACAAACCCGACATAAAGATGTTTCCTGATTAAAACCTGTTGTGGTTCTGGGCGCGTGTTGCGGAGAGTGCAGCTCAGGTTTAATTAAGTTTGTCTGTTTCGGGTCCTTGACTGACTTCAGGTATCGTGGAGTCAAATCCAGGGAAGTTCAAACTGGGTGACAATGAACTTCAGGAGAGGAGAGACTTTGTGGAGCGAACCAGGAAATCTGTTCAGGTAACTTCATCAGTACCAGTGTAACTTCTATTTTTTTTTGTAATCTCATATGTTTGGATGTCAGTTCTCTGGTTTTGCATCTTCTTTTGTGTGTCAACTGTACTATTATTATTGTTAAATGAATGTTTTTATATGAGATTAATTAAACACTAACTAAAACTAGTTGAATTAACGCCTCTGAAAGTTATAAATGATGATTATAAACTTTGTAAAGGTCTGAGAAATACACCGATCAGCCACAACATTGACATTGACCGTCTTGTGACAATTCGATGTTCTGCTGGGAAACTTTTGGACCTGGCATTCATTCATTCGTGTGGCTGTTACTTAGACATGTAGCACCCACCTAGACCAGACCAGACACCCCCACCCCATAGCAACGACACTCCTTAATGGTAGCGGCTAGCCAAAGCAGGATGCACACACAGAAAAAAAGACGAGGTGTTGACCTGGCCTCCAAATTCACTAGATCCCAAACTGATCAAGTATCTGTGGGATGATCCACAGATGCCCCCCTCCCCTTAAAGACCCCCCCCACTAACAATATTCTGGTACCAGACACCACAGGACACCCTCAGAAGGCCCATGTCCATTCTCTGATGAGTCACAACTGTTTTGGAGACCTACACAATATTAGGAAGGTGGTCACATTCTGCTAACAATCACACAGCATAAGGAAGTGGAAACTAGCAGCTTCACAAGCCTTTGTCTTCGGGGGATGCAAAATTAATTAACGGAGTGTCAGAAATCTGTATTTGATACTCGCCGTTCCCCCGGTGGCGGTGGCTTCTTTCCACAGAGCTGTGTGAACCCTACCACACTCCTAAAATTGTTTAGCAATAGTTTGAGGAGTAGAGTTCAGGATGTCGACCCTCGACCCAGACTTGAAATTCATTTGAGCATCGGTGCTGTGCTGGAAAAAAAACAAGACCCTACCTCGCGTCTTGCAGAACTTAAGAGAATCTGCAAGAAAACGTCTTTGGTGCTTGATGAGACAAGACACCTTCCTTCAGAAGTCGTATGGAGTCTGTATCTCAGCAGACTTATGAATGAGTGAATAACAATGTTCAAAATAATTATAGGAATAGGTTTCCAGTAGCTGCAAGCGTTCATTTTGGAGGAAACACAATTGCAGAGCATTACTGGGAAAAGCCTCTGTTGTATTTTAGCAGTTTCTAATAAAACACACAGGCTGCTAATCCGTCAAAGCAGCCGTAGCACAGAGCAATGTATGTGTTATTATTATTATTTTTATTGTAAACACTCATAAAACGGACCATCTATCAATACCTGCCCGGCAGCTGCTAATTGAATCGGCGTCCACTCTGTGGGAACGAGAGCAAACATGAGTCACTCTCTATCACGACTTGTAGACTAATGCTCCGTCCTTAAAATAGACCTGAAGAGGACTGAGTCACCCGAACCAAAACAAAAGAACCCTTCGCGGACGGGGAACAAAAGACTTTCTGACATTTTGATTCACCCTCCAGGGATTCTGGTGCGGCGGCAGAAAATCTCATTAATGACGCCGTCTGAGCTGAGCCAGGCGTTTAGAGTCGTTTTTATTTTTTATTTGTGACAAATTGTTGAATGAAGGCTGTAAAAATGTGTTTCTGTGTGTGTTTAGGACATGAAGGATCAGCTGTCCAGCCCGTCAGCTGTGGCTCAGGCTGAGAAGAAGAACAGGCAGGTCTGTGAACGTCTAAACACAAACTACAAAGAGAACGCAAACACGACAAATACATTTTTACTGGGTCACGTTGAGACAATACATTTCTGCCGGTCAAATAAGTCTTTAAATCTTTTCTTTAAGACTGAGCATGACAGGACAAGCCGTCATGTGCAGCTTCTTCATGAAGAGCTTAAACACTTACGGATGAGTTCAAGTGTGACCCAGAAATAACAGTTGTCAGTTGCTCCTATGAACTTTGAAACTGGTTTTTCGTGTTGCAATCATTCCTCCCTGATCTTACTTCACATTTTAAGAATGCACCGCAGCCTTTAGATAATCTTATTTTAGCTTTCAATGAAGTTTAAGTAAGAATTTCCACTGATTTAGAGCTGAGAAGAGATCTGTTAATGATCACTATCAAGTCCAACGTCCAGCTGTGTCTTTTTAGGATCGGACACCAGTTGTCACATAGATTTCCATCCATGCTCTGAAATACTAACAGCTTCCGCGTATTAGATGGTTAACTGTCGCCTACCGATTGTCTTATTGACATGGATCTCGACTATTCTCGAATTTCGTGTTGGCATACAGCGATAACCTTGTTTGTTGATGGGTCAGCAGCACTGCTACTGTGTCAATATGTCAAAAAACCACCTTCAGAAGTCTCACGGAGTCTATTTATCAGTGGCTCGGAGATGTTTTGATGGCATAATCAGTTTCCGATGGAGAGACGCTAGAGTCTCTACCTGGCTGGCCTCAAGCAGATAAGCCCCGCCCACATGAGCTTAAGGTTCTGCCCAAGGTTTCTTCCTGTTAAAAAGAGAGTTTTGTCTTTGTCAGTGTCGCCTTAGCGTTCACTCCGGGCGTTTCAGCCTAGATTTTGTAACGCATCAAGACAAAATATGTATTGTTCTTGATGCTGTATAAATAAAAGTGAATGGAATTAAATTAAATTAGAATATTTCCACCACCTTCGGACACCTCAGACTCACTTCTGCATTGGTTAGAGTTGACTATACCCAAGTTAATGAACGTAACCTTGCTAAAATAGCGGCAGCATGCAGGTGTTGTTCAATTTCATTTCATTTGTACTGACTAGAGGGTAAGCAGTCGTTTTAAAGGATCACCTTTTACGTTTCTTCTGGATTCTCTCTGTGTGTTGACGTGAGATTGCTCTGATAAATCCGTCCGACTAAAAACTGCGACGCTGTAAAATTCTGCCTCTGCGTCCTCCAGAACTTAACATAACAGAACGCTGTTTTGATTGCGTTTGTCCAGGCTCTGTTGGCTTCGTCGGGTCAGGACAGGTCGACGGGACTGGAGGCTCATCTCGTGTCCGCAAACTCCAGATACATTCAGGAGCAGCAGGAGCAACAGCAGGTAAAGACAAGGGGGAGAACATGGAGGGTTGCCGGGGGCTGTCATTGGGCGAGAGACGGGGTACACCCTGGACATGTCTCCAGTCTATCGCAGGGCTAACACAGAGAGACAGACAAGCATTCACACGCACACCTACGGCCAATTTAGAATCACCAATTAAACTAATGAGCATGTTTTTGGACGGTGGGAGGAAGCTGGAGTACCCACGCCTTTGTATCCCGTTGGATTCGAACCCAGAACCTTCTTGCTGTGAGGCATCAGTGCTAACCTGAGGATGGAGCACAGATGGATGGAAAGAAAACCAAAAAAAGGAATAGAGTAGAAGTTACGATCGGTTAGTTAAGTGTTAAAGAAGCAGCAGAGTAGAGAGTTTGTGAGCAAATGAGTTACAGGGAGGACTTTACCTCCTGCAGGACATTTCCTCTACACCAGTGATCCGCAAACCTTGTCATTAAAGGGACCACATCGCGTACAGTCAAACAGAAAGTGGAAAACAATCAGGATTCCTCTGGCAGGATACAAATCTCAGAGCTCAGTGTGTGTGTGGACTTTACAAATAACCACGCTGTGCATAAAGCGAGAGGGGGTTAAAGGCAAGACGCAGCACTCGCAGCGCTCAGAAGATAGCAGCTGTGGGTTTCTGCTTCCTGTGGTGTGGGCTGACAGCGGTGTTGAACGCTGAAACCGTGTCATCGCACATCCTGTGACAGGTTGTGGTTTTTAGTGGGAAATGAATAAAAGCAACCCAAAAAAGGCCCAGTCACACTTTTGATGTAATAGCGAAGCTACGATTAGTTCCGGCCTCGGCGCTCTAGATCTAGATGCGGTGTCCTCCTTTTATTTATTTATTTTTTTTTTAGGCACATTCAAACAGGAAGAACGTAAAGCTTATTTACGCATGTAAGTAATCTGTTCGGGGAAATAATGTTCTTATAAATCAGTTTAAGAAAAACAATTCCTGTAATTCAGTACGTTCTGGAGTCTCGGTCTCGCTTATTTTTTTAACCACAAAACGGTGAAGAAAAAAATGTTGCGTCACTAATTATATTTGCCAGAGTACCTAGAACTTTAAATATCTGGTATTTGTAGTTTTACAACTTCCTGCATGTTATCAGAGCGTAATAACCTTCCAGTAGATGCCCAAGTGAGATTACTGTGATGACTCCATTCTGACTCTCTATGCTGTAAAATCGCGATGTGTCATCTTTCAGAAACAATCGGAATTTTTCCAATAGCACAAACCATGATGTACTTCCAGTTGTCCAAACTGCGTATTCGGTTGCGTCAATGTGACTCCGTAGCTCTAGCAACAGCCCAGATCCCAACGTTGTAGCCTGACGTAGACCTCCACAGAAATGTAACTACGTGCCGCAGCGACGTAGATCACAAGAGCTGTGATTGGTCCATGAGGTAGTAGCGTGTTTCCGCTTTAGTATTTCTGGCTGCTTGTCCATCTCCGCAGTCGTTTGAATTGATTGTTTTGGCTCAAACTCATTGAGGAAAGGTTAACTGAGGAGGTTCGGAGATACGAACGTTTGTACGACTCGTCTTTGGCGAAATTTCGGCAAAGGTTTTGGTCGCCGTTGTTGAAAGTGAAGCAGGAAGTAGAAAGACGAATTAACCCGACTGGCAAAAAAGACGCAGCGAGCCAGACTGACGAGCGCACAGGTTTAAATGTCTTAACACCGGCGTAGGACACAGCGTCTATGTCCCACAGTACTCTAAATCAGTGGTTCCCAAAGTGGGGGGCGCGCCCCCTAGGGTGGTCGCAGAGCCATTGCAGGGGGGGGCACAGGGTGCGGATCGAATTAGAGGATGACAATTTTTCGGGACGTCGCAGTATTCCCGTGGGTGTCCCGCGGTACGGGAGTCAATTTCACTGTTGGTAACGTGATAGGGACGGGACAGAGCAAATAATCAACGGGAGCGGGCGGAGCCGGAGATTAAATTAAAAAAATGACGCTGCAATGCGGTGAGTGCGCCCAACTTTAGACAACAACATAGGGAGCGGGACGGGATTTAGGAGTCCTTCTCTCGGGATTTTGCGGGGACATGACGGGAGTATTTTTGTGGGCTCGGGGTGGGATGGGAGCGATGAGATGGACAGGTTTTTGACGGTCTCCCACGCAAACGCAAACCTGTTACACTGAACTTAATTACACAGTAAAGTTTACTTTTATTTGGGCAAAAAAAAAGGCTGAAGTTTGTATTAATTACAATATGTGTGAAATAAACTACGACGGAAGATTTTCTCATGTTCCAAAGGGGGTCCCAGCAGAAAAAAAACGTTTGGGAACCACTGCTCTAAATGAGCCCTAAGGGTCGGGGATGAGGTCAGATTAAGTCTCGACTCAAACATGACTATGTGTGTGTGTGTGTGTGTGTGTGTGTGTGTGTGTGTGTGTGTGTGTCTGCAGCTGATCATGCAGGAGCAGGACGAGCAGCTGGAGTTGGTGGGAGGCAGCATCAGAGTCCTCAAAGACATGTCCGGACGGATCGGAGACGAGCTGGACGAGCAGGCTGTGTGAGTGCATTTAAAGTTTACGGTTTCTATTTCAGTCTGTTTTAATTTAACTGACTGTAAATGACAATGGCAGTAAAAAAAAAAAACAAAAGCAAAACACACAGGTCACGTCAAATAAGGAAGTAACGCCTGGGAATACACCTAGAGCCTCTTATCTCCTCGCTGGCCTGTAGAAATACCCTCTTCTTCTCACTTCTTCTTTAAGCTCCAGTTTGTTCATGCATCGCCTCGTTCACACGAGTCTAAAATAGACCTCGTGAAACGTTTCGGTTTCCTTAACCCTAGTTCAAGCTCTCGGTAATTATCACTGGCTGCCATTTAATTATTTTAATCATATTACAGGAAGGACGTGCTAAATGTTTTCTGGTGTACGACCTCGTTTTGGATTCACGGTTTATATTTTTCTGAATGATTGTCTAGGTTACACCAGAAAAGAGTTTATTTTAATAATTAAACAGTAAACAATCTCTGTCGTGTCTTTCCACAGAAACGTTCTTACGCATTCTGAGTTATCAGGGGAGTTCAATGACTTGAATCACTTTACTGCTTCATAATATGGTTTTATGACTCGACTGTGACGTAATAATGAAGCTGATGAACTGTTTCCTTTAAGACGTAACCTTCATACCGGTTTTTAATTAAATACGCCACATTTATAGACACACTGACTTCATGAATTCTGTTCTAACCAACACAAACGAATACAAATACACTTTCCCACAGCATTCACGTACACTTTTCATTTCATTCCTCCTCCCATAATATCCTGCAGACGCCTGTGATCGTCACAGAAACATCACCACCGCGGACACTTCCAGGACGTTATTTTGTCGGCACTACGTGAAACTTTTTTTCCTTTTCCGTTTAGGATGCTGGGAGAGTTCGGAGACGAGATGGATCAGACGTCGTCCCGGATGGACTCGGTCCTGAAGAAGCTGGAGAAAGTGTCTCACATGACCAGCAGTAAGTTTACACACAGAGACGGTGACGTAGCACCAGGCTGGAGGCGTTAAAGTTTTCAGGTCTGACTGTCGTGAACGCAGCATGTCGGGGCGCGCCTTGAGGGAAATCCTGAAATTGGCACAAACGTTGCCTTTAATTCAGGGACGGGCTGATTAGGATGTGATGGGAGAACCAAGCTAGCATCCCTCTGTACTTAGTTTAGTTTCTAAAAGATGATCAGAGTGTTGCAGTGCTCATGTATGTCAGCGTTTACCTCTATCACCCATCAGTAAATGAGTGTTCACATTTGTTTTTGTCCGTTTAATTCTAGATAAGGTTCACTTGAAACTTGAAAGTGACGCGAGTTTCATATTCTTATCACAACATTATTGTACATGACTGCTTTATTAAATTAAATGCCGCCCTGTTTCTCCGTCATCATAAAAGAGGAACTTTTATTTGGGCTTTGTAGAGCAGTTCAGGATTTTACAAGTGCTTTTTTTTTTTATCCTTAGCCGTCATACCCCAGTGACCAGATACTGTAAACTAACATCAGCTGTTAATGAAGAGAATCAGTCCAGTGTTTCTGTGTCTGATCATCTCCTCCGCTCTGGCGTTCAGGTCGGAGGCAGTGGTGCGCCATCGGCGTCCTGGTCGCCGTCTTGATCGTGGTCCTCATCCTCTTCTTCGCTCTCTGATGTCGGGACGACCCCCCGACCTCTCGACCCGGATCGCCGACTCCTCCGTACCAGGAAGCGGACGGGAAGGGAGGGGACGCCTCTGCTCCTCCCCCCCCTACCCTTTCCCCGTCCCCTTTCCCCGTCACTTCCTCTCCTCACACTGAGGAGAAAGTGGTGACCGCGCAGAGATGAGTTGGGACGCGAACCCTTCTCCTCTCTGCTTTTAATGGAAAGACTGTTGGTGTGTGTCAGCAGCAGAGCTTAGCACATGGGGGTGGGCGGAGGGGGGGGGGGGGGACCATCCTCGGTGGTATTACGTATTTCATATTGGTGCAAATTGTAGAAAATAACGGTACCGCTGCTGCTGTTTGGCTAAAAAAAAACACAAATATCCAACTCTAACATTTGAAATTAACGTGTTTTCAGTCAATCTGTGATATCACTTATGTGCCCCGTTAATCTTAACCTGATTCTGAGTAGCTTTACCGAGTTAAAAGAAGTTCTTAGATTAATAAATCTAGTTATTTGTGTTTTAAACCAACAGCAGTAGTATGGGAGGGAGGGAGGGAGGGATTAACGGGACGAGGGAGGGCCGGGGTTTCTCAGTGTTGCCTTAAAATATATTTTTTATACCGTTTTGAAATGTGCAGTATGTTCATGTGCCTAAGTGTGAATCAGGGTGGGGGAAATTACTGAGGACAGGTTCAAAAGGTCCGCCAAGAGTCTGCAGGGTTTCCCTCCCGTCCCAAACAGATGCCACATGAACACACTTTAAATGCCGAGAGGTGTTTGTGGTTGAAGCAAAAAAAAACACAAAACAAACAAACATGCAGACTCGTGGCTCTAAGGCGTTCCTCCCTGCCAGATACCGGTTTTGCTCGTCTGTTCAGAAATGCAGAGATTCCCGCCGATCCGGGCCCGACACACACACACAGAGAAAGGGATCATTTCCCGACTGTGATCCGTCTCTGGAGGTGAAGCGAGGCCGCCCCGCCGTCACGTCACGCCCCCTGCGGACGTCCACGATTGGCTGAGGCTTTGTTATTCTCACCGGGCGACGGGAGACAACCTTGGCTGGTTTATTGAAAAGCTTTAGCTGAGGAGGGGAAGGGATAGTTGCTGGGCAGGATGCGTTCACACGGAGCCCCAGAGTTAAGCTCACAGCTCCCTCTGCTGGAGGATCATGGTAGTTCTTTGTCAGGCGCACACACACTAAGATGTGCTGCAGCTGTAAATACAAACCAATGCTTGTGTGTGTAAACGGACACTATTCTTGTACCAAAGCTTTGTGCACACTATCCTTTTTTGATCTTGTGTGATCCTGATATCTTAATTCAAGCTTTCGTCTGCAAATTACAGATAATTCCAAACGTTACGGAGCATTTCTGTTATGTTTTTTTTTTACCGAAGGGGTCAGAGGTCAGAGGTTTATGATTCAGCCGGAGCTTTTTTGGTTTTATTACTTTGTGTAGCTCATGTGGCCTAAATCGGATAATTATTTTATTTATGTTTAAGCCAAATCAGATGTGATTTTACAAATATATCAGTTCTATATGGGACAGTATTAACGTTATAGCATATGTTTGGCTGAATCTGTTTTTTCCCGACACAGATTCTCTTCTAAACAGCTTCATACATCCTCCCAAATGCTTTTAGAGAACGAATCAAATAAACAAAACTGACCTCTGACCTCTGACCTCTGATGTAACTAAACACCTCCAACGGTTGAAGTGCCAACGGTCAGAACTGAACGTACCTCACCTAGTGACGTTTGGATGTTTTGGGGCTGACCTGTTGATTTCTCTGCTTCTAATGGTGAATCAATGCAAGGTGTGGGTTTAAAGAAGACATGAATGTAGGAATACAATACTGGCTGCCTTTTTTTTTTTTTTTTTTGCCATTGTTAAATTTTTAAACATGTAAAGTAACTCCTCTGCCATATTCGTGTTTCCATTGCACTACAGGACGAGTACATGTACATGTGGCTCCCACGTGGTTGTTTTGTTACTGGCATCCAGAGATTTCTGACAATGTGCAGTATGGTTTCATTAAACTTGTTGAAAGACGACACCGGCTGGCATTGTCTGTCTTCATTGCATTCATCTAAAGAGCGTACACCGATCAGCCACAACATTAAAACCGCTGACGGGAGAAGTAAATAACATTGACCATCTTGTGACAATCCAGTGTTCTGCTGGGAAACTTACGGACCTGGCATTCATTGGTGTGGATGTTACTTAGACATGTAGCACCCACCTAGACCAGACCAGGCACCCCCACCCCATAGCAATGACACTCCTTGATGGCAGCAGCCATCCCCAGCAGGATGCAGCCTGACACAGACACACATTCATTAATACACAGGATTAGATGTAACAATCCAAGGCCCTGTCCAATTGAGAAACCCTGATAAACCTACAGTCATGTGATATGACGCTTAACCTACAATCTAAATTAACTGAGTAAATGCTGCTGCGTTGTAGGCCCACAGAGCAGCAGAGGATAATGCAAACCTTGTGAAATATAAGCTAACCTAACGCTGCTGGCTTATATGGCCCGCTCAGCAGCTAACCATAGCTACCAAGCAACATGAAGACATCAGGAACCTGGCCTAAACACACACAAAAACGCTTCAGGAACAACTAAAAGAACAGCACAAGGTGTTGACCTGGCCTCCAAACTCACTAGATCCCAAACTGATCAAGTATCTGTTGGATGATCCACAGAGGTCCCTCCCCAAAACCCATAGGACCCAAAGGACCCCCATGAACAACATCCTGTTGCCAGACTCCACGGGACACCCTCAGAAGGCCCATGTCCAGTCACAGCTGTTTCGGAGGCAACAAGGTAAGACATACACTCTATTAGGAAGGTGGTCATAATGTAATGCCTGATTGGTGTATGAATGATGTGAAACTAGAGGGAAAGTATTGTTTGAATTCCACAAATCTCTAGTTTTGTTTAAATAAAATGGTTTAGAAACTGAAATATCTGCGTGTCTTCAATTGTTTTGGAGGCACAAGGGAGACCTACGCAATATTAGGAATATGGTCATAATGTTATGGCTGACCGGTGCATGTCTGACTGAATCGGATGTGATCTGAGCTCCTGTTCCCTCTGTGATTTCTCTGTTCCCGGGTAAAAAGCTTCCTCGGGGCCGAGTTTTAACAGAGAGTCGCTCTTCTTCAGAGTGGAAACATTATCACGTCCCTGTTCCTGAAACACAAACCATCACGTGGAATCACATTCACTCTCAGGGCGCGAGTCCCCCGGTGGCCTTTTATGAACTGCAAGTAGCTCTGAAAATAACCAGGCGGGGAGTCAGCAGGCCGACGCCTTCACACGTCTAACGAGACGTCCTGCGAAGCTCGGCGGGAGTGAGATGCCAACACTGACGGAGGCGCATCAGCTGATGACTTTATCACCGTGACAGTAATAATAATAATAATAATAAAAACACTTTTAAACTGTTAACATGTGACTAACACACCTCCCTGATCAGGGGGGTTCAAGACATGTCACAGTAGGAAGTATCTCCACAGAGGAAACAGGAGGTCAAATCACACCCGATTCAGTCAGCCATAACATTATGACCTAATAATAATAGTAATAATAATAATAATGCGCAGGTCTCCCTTGTACGGTGGCCCTGAAGTGCAAATCACAACGGCAAAAGCGAAAACACAACGGCAAAAGCGAAAACACAACGGCAAAAGCGAAAACACAACGGCAAAAGGGAAAACACAACGGCAAATCAGAAAACACAACGGCAAAAGCGAAAACACAACGGCAAAAGGGAAAACACAACGGCAAATCAGAAAACACAACGGCAAAAGCGAAAACACAACGGCAAAAGCGAAAACACAACGGCAAAAGCGAAAACACAACGGCAAATCAGAAAACACAACGGCAAAAGCGAAAACACAACGGCAAAAGCGAAAACACAACGGCAAAAGCGAAAACACAACGGCAAATCAGAAAACACAACATGCATTTCGTCTACAACTTAATGCATACCAGCTGAACATGAGCTCATATCACACATACTATACACCATACCATCTTCTCCTACATAGCATATTTTCTTAGGCCTCCCAAACTATCACTCCCAACTTCAAGTCTGCTGGTCCTGACACTAATATAAACACTTAACCATCTGGCCATCCGCCAGAATCCTACAAGAATGTTTTTCTTTTAGAAGTCAATATACCTCACTACCCTTTCCGTTTTGGTTAATGTCGTTGTGTTTTCTCTTTTGCCGTTGTGTTTTCTGATTTGCCGTTGTGTTTTCGCTTTTGCCGTTGTGTTTTCGCTTTTGCCGTTGTGTTTTCTGATTTGCCGTTGTGTTTTCGCTTTTGCCGTTGTGTTTTCTGATTTGCCGTTGTGTTTTCGCTTTTGCCGTTGTGTTTTCGCTTTTGCCGTTGTGTTTTCTGATTTGCCGTTGTGTTTTCTGATTTGCCGTTGTGTTTTCGCTTTTGCCGTTGTGTTTTCGCTTTTGCCGTTGTGTTTTCTGATTTGCCGTTGTGTTTTCGCTTTTGCCGTTGTGTTTTCGCTTTTGCCGTTGTGTTTTCGCTTTTGCCGTTGTGTTTTCTGATTTGCCGTTGTGTTTTCCCTTTTGCCGTTGTGTTTTCGCTTTTGCCGTTGTGTTTTCGCTTTTGCCGTTGTGATTTGCACTTCAGGGCCACCGTACCCTTGTGCCTCCGAAACAATTAAAGACACGCAGATATTTAAGTTTCTAAAACATTTTACTCAAATAAAACTAGATATTTGTGGAATTTAAACAATATTTTCCCCCTAATCATTCATACACCAATGAGGCATAACATTATGACCACCTTCCTAATATTGTGTAGGTCTCCCTTGTGCCTCCAAAACAGTTGTGACTCATCAGAGAATGGACATGGTCCTTCTGAGGGTGTCCTATGGTGTCTGGTACCAGGATGGTGTTAGTGGGGGGGGGCTTTGAGGGGAGGGGCCTCTGTGGATCGTCCCACAGATACTTGATCAGTTTGGGATCTAGTGAATTTGGAAGCCAGGTCAACACCTTGTGCTGTTCTTCGTTTTTTTTTTTTTTTTAGTTGTTCTTAAACCGTTTTGTGGCTGCTGCCATCAAGGAGTGTCATTGCTATGGGGTGGGGGTCCCTGGTCTGGTCTAGGTGGGTGCTACATGTCTAAGTAACTTCCACACAAATGAATGCCAGGTCCAAAAGTTTCCCAGCAGAACACTGAATTGTCACAAGATGGTCAATGTTATCTACTTCTCCTGTCAGTGGTCATACTGTTGTGCCTGATCGGTGTATTGTAGTAGTGCTAAGATGTGCTGAGGCGGTATTTCCATGACAACAGCGAACAAAATGTTTGCGTGTCCTCCTTACCTGTGCAGGGTTTCTGTCGTTGCTGGCGTGAGCCTCGTCAACTCTCATTTGCTTCCTGACGTTTTGAAATCCCTTTCATCAGTTTGCAGGTCGTCTTCGTTGCCAGCTTTCAGGGACGTTGAAATCAGAGTTGGGTTATCTGCCACAGAGAGCGTCATCGTTGTGGTTGGACAGCACATCTCCAGGTATTAGAACGTCTCAAACTTGGTCCTGAAACCAGCGTCCGGACTGCAAACACTGGCTCATAGCAGTAAAAGGTCTGACTCACATGTGGGTTAAGTGTAGCTACAGTGTGTGGCTGTTGTTTTTTTCTTCATGGGAACTTGTCAGTGTGTGAATGTGCTCTCACAGTGGAAGTGTGGTTACTGGCAAAGACACTTAGTCTAGTCACGACGGTGTCTTATTTCTACTCTAGATCATGTTACTAAATGAAGCTGCTCCAACTGTAATAGACCGTTGAGGCTTCTGCGTCAATTTGACGCCGTAGCTTTGGTGACAGCCCAGACCAGACCCTCCTACACAGACCCTGAAGGCTCTTTAGAGTACTGCAGGACACAGACGCTGTAACCTACGTACGTAGCCTACGCCGGCATGAGTCATTTATACTTGTGCTTCTCATCAGTCTGGCTCGCTCTGTAACAACGCCACCCAAACACTAGTTGACGCCGAGCCTTATTTGCCACTCTGGTTAATTTCTGCTTCACTTTCAACAATGGCGACTGAAACCTTCACCGAAGACAAGTCATACACGTTTTTATCTCCGAACCTCCTCAGTTAACCTTTCCTCAATGTGTTCCATCTTTATTGATCCAAAACAAATCAATTAGAAAATTGCGATGGAGATGGAGAAGCAGCCGGAAATACTAAAGCGGAAACATGCTGCTACCAAGTGGACCAATCACAGCTCTTGCGGTCTACGTCTACATGACGTGTAGTTACATATCTGGGGAGGTGGACGTCAGGCCACGGGGTTAGGGTCAAATTGACACAGAAGCCTTAACCAGAGACATACACTATATTACCAAAAGTATTCGCTCACCCATTCAAATGATCAGAATCAGGTGTTCTAATCACTTGGCCTGGCCCCAGGTGTATAAATTCAAGCACTCAGGCATGCAGACTGTGAAACAAGACATTTGTGAAAGAATGGGCCGCTCTCAGGAGCTCAGTGAATTCCAGCGTGGAACTGTCATAGGATGCCACTTGTGCAACAAATCCAGTCGTGAAATTTCCTCGCTCCTAAATATTCCACAGTCAACTGTCAGCTCTATTATAACAAAATGGAAGCGTTTGGGAAAAACAGCAACTCAGCCACGAAGTGGTAGGCCACGTAAAGTGACGGAGAGGGGTCAGCGGATGCTGAAGCGCATAGTGCAAAGAGGTCGCCGACTTTCTGCACAGTCAATTGCTACAGAGCTACAAACTTCATGTGACCTTCAGATTAGCCCAAGTACAGTACGCAGAGAGCTTCATGGAATGGGTTTCCATGGCCGAGCAGCTGCAGCCAAGCCACACATCACCAAGTGCAATGCAAGGCGTCGGATGCAATGGTGTAAAGCACGCCGCCACTGGCCTCTAGAGCAGTGGAGACGCGTTCTCTGGAGTGATGAATCACGCTTTTCCATCTGGCAATCTGATGGACGAGTCTGGGTTTGGAGGTTGCCAGGAGAACGGTACATTTCAGATTGCATTGTGCCAACTGTGAAATTTGGTGGAGGAGGAATTATGGTATGGGGTTGTTTTTCAGGAGCTGGGCTTGGCCCCTTAGTTCCAGTGAAAGGAACATTGAATGCTTCAGGATACCAAAACATTTTGGACAATTCCATGCTCCCAACCTTGTGGGAACAGTTTGGAGCGGGCCCCTTCCTCTTCCAACATGACTGTGCACCAGTGCACAAAGCAAGGTCCATAAAGACGTGGATGACAGAGTCTGGTGTGGATGAACTTGACTGGCCTGCACAGAGTCCTGACCTGAACCCGATAGAACACCTTTGGGATGAATTAGAGCGGAGACTGAGAGCCAGGCCTTCTCGACCAACATCAGTGTGTGACCTCACCAATGCGCTTTTGGAAGAATGGTCAAAAATTCCTATAAACACTCTCCTCAACCTTGTGGACAGTCTTCCCAGAAGAGTTGAAGCTGTAATAGCTGCAAAAGGTGGACCGACATCATATTGAATTCTATGAGTTAGGAATGGGATGGCACTTCAGTTCATAGAATGAGTAAAGGCAGGTGAGCGAATACTTTTGGTAATATAGTGTATATACATAGATAACTCCATGTTAGTCATGGTAATGGACACTATTGCACCTTACTATCATCCCTGTGTATATAATATATATTCTTCTATTTCTATTTCTATATATACTAATATTCTAAATTTGTACATTTTGCTTATACTATTTTATTTTATCTCATTTAATCTTTCTTTTATCCGTGGTTCTTAAGAGTGTTACTGCTACTGTGACCAAGCAATTTCCCTTGTGGATGAATAAAGTTTATCTAAGTCTAAGTCTAAGACGCCTCATTGAGTGGGTTGGCCCGTTGCTGCGATACGTCAACGCTGCCGCCATATTGGAGGAGGCAGCTCTGTCCCGCGAACCAATACGAGTCAATGCAATGAACTTTATTAAGCGTCTTCTAGAAAGTGCTGTAAGTTAATTCCTCTCATTTACATATTCACATACGAACGTATACATTCAGGAACAGAAAACAACGTCTGTAACATTAACGACTCAAAATGTAATCAGACGTTGTTTTTGGTTCCTATCGGGTTCCAGAATTTATACGTTCATGTGTGAGTGTGTAAATGCTTGTAGTACTTTGCAGCAGACGCTTAATAAAGTTCATTGCATTGACTCGTATTGGTTCGCGGGACAGAGCTGCCTCCTCCAATATGGCGGCGACGCTGACGTACGGTCCAGTGCTCAATGAGGCGTCTATGGCCTTAAAGGGGAACTCCGGCGCAAAATGAACCTGGGGTTAATAACACATGTGTACCGAGTTCGACCGTTCTCTGGTATTTGTTTTCATGCATTTGTTTTGTTAGTCAAATGTGACCAGTTTTCTTGCAAACCGCTATTTAGCGTATAACGCTAGCCTTCGGGGCACACCTACACATAAAAAGAAATCGCTATTTCTATACCACTAACAAGGCTCACAATATCTTGAAGCATTGAGAACTTTGCAAGTATACAGGCAGTTTATTAAAAAAGGAACACAGTACCGTTCGCGTCTGGCTCGCATATCCAGGCGGGCGCCATCTTGGGGAAACTGAACTGTCTGTTGCCAGAAGAAAGCACTGAGAGCATAGAGAAGCACTGAACGAAGAGAGTTCAGTTGCCCCAAGATGGCGCCCGCCTGGATATGCGAGCCAGACGCCAACGGTACTGTGTTCCTTTTTTAATAAACTGCCTGTATACATGCAAAGTTCTCAATACTTCGGAGACCCTAGTTATACTACCGTGTAAGTGTGGTATGTGTCGGTGTGCCCCGAAGGCTAGCGTTATACGCTAAATAGCGGTTTTCAAGAAAACTGGTCACATTTGACTAACAAAACAAATGCATGAAAACAAATACCAGAGAACGGTCGAACTCGGTACACATGTGTTATTAACCCCAGGTTCATTTTGCGCCGGAGTTCCCCTTTAACTGCCTAAAAGTTTCAGTCGCCAATGTTGAAAGTGAAGCAGGAAGTAGAAACAAAAATTAACCCGACTGAAAAAATAAGACACAGAGCCGACTTGCATTAGGGTGTTTTTACAGAGCGAGTATAAAACTATAAATGGCTCGCACCACGTAGGCTACTTTGGTAAGTTCCGGCCTTTTTATGCGGCAGCACTCTAAATGAGCCTTTATTAGCTCCTACTTCTGTAAACCTCTGTTCACACCAAACGTTCACACCCTGTGTATTTAAAGATACTCACGTGTCAGCTGAAAGAAGCTTCTCATGCAGGCGTGTGGGGAGAAGTTCCACTCTCAGTGAACTTCCGGCTTCTGAACTGGTTGCAGTTCCACTCTGGTTCCATACGAGGGCGCTCTCAGGACGAGTGCAGAATGAATGGCGGTCTATGGAGCAGTACCCCTCAAAATCCTACTTTTCTCAGGATATAATTTTTTGTGCAGTAATTTGAATATTGTATTTGAAAGGAGATGCAAAGAAATTACACATTGCTGGGTGTTAGATTTGTTAGCGTTCATTAGCACAATGCTAGCGTGTTATGGGCAACAATAACTCAACCTGTAAGAAAACGAAAGGACATAAGTTCTCGTTCATTCAACTTTTGACCTATAACCCATGTTGAACTTGCAAAACCTACAATCAAATCTGAGATTTCTCAGCGACAATCGGGTGAAAGAGACACATTTAGCCGTTTAGCTCCACAGACTCCCATTCATGTTGCGCTCATGGCGATCGCCCCCAGTGGAAATCTGGTGGAACTGCAACCAAAATTCGTTACAATGGGACTTAAAGGAGAACTCCGGCGCAAAATGAACCTGGGGTTAATAACACATGTGTACCGAGTTCGACCGTTCTCTGGTATTTGTTTTCATGCATTTGTTTTGTTAGTCAAATGTGACCAGTTTTCTTGCAAACCGCTAATTAGCGTATAACGCTAGCCTTCGGGGCACACCGACACATAAAAAGAAATCGCTATTTCTATACCACTAACAAGGCTCACAATATCACCACACTTACACGGTAGCATAACTAGGGTCTCTACATGTAAACCGAAGCATTGAGAACTTTGCAAGTATACAGGCAGTTTATTAAAAAAGGAACACGGTACCGTTGGCGTCTGGCTCGCATATCCAGGCGGGCGCCATCTTGGGGAAACTGAACTCTCTTTCCTATGCTCTCAGTGCTTTCTTCCGGCAACAGACAGTTCAGTTTCCCCAAGATGGCGCCCGCCTGGATATGCGAGCCAGACGCCAACGGTACCGTGTTCCTTTTTTAATAAACTGCCTGTATACTTGCAAAGTTCTCAATGCTTCGGTTTACATGTAGAGACCCTAGTTATGCTACCGTGTAAGTGTGGTGATATTGTGAGCCTTGTTAGTGGTATAGAAATAGCGATTTCTTTTTATGTGTCGGTGTGCCCCGAATGCTAGCGTTATACGCTAATTAGCGGTTTGCAAGAAAACTGGTCACATTTGACTAACAAAACAAATGCATGAAAACAAATACCAGAGAACGGTCGAACTCGGTACACATGTGTTATTAACCCCAGGTTCATTTTGCGCCGGAGTTCCCCTTTAAGGCCATAGACGCCTCATTGAGCACTGGACCGTACGTCAGCGTCGCCGCCATATTGGAGGAGGCAGCTCTGTCCCGCGAACCAATACGAGTCAATGCAATGAACTTTATTAAGCGTCTGCTGCAAAGTACTACAAGCATTTACACACTCACACATGAACGTATAAATTCTGGAACCCGATAGGAACCAAAAACAACGTCTGATTACATTCTGAGTCGTTAATGTTACAGACGTTGTTTTCTGTTCCTGAATGTATACGTTCGTATGTGAATATGTAAATGAGAGGAATTAACTTACAGCACTTTCTAGAAGACGCTTAATAAAGTTCATTGCATTGACTCGTATTGGTTCGCGGGACAGAGCTGCCTCCTCCAATATGGCGGCAGCGTTGACGTATCGCAGCAACGGGCCAACCCACTCAATGAGGCGTCTTAGACTTAGACTTAGATAAACTTTATTCATCCAAAAGGGAAATTGCTTGGTCGAGAGTGGCAAGGCTCTCCGTAGACGGGCTCTGGTTTCAGGTGGAGGGAGACGACGTAAAAAAAATAAATAATAAAAACCCAACGCAGCCATTAGGTCAGTCCTGTTTGTTACAAACCTTTTATTAAGATATTCAGATTTTTTTTCCTCATTTTTAATCAGTCTGGTTTCTTTTTCTCTTTACAGTAGTTAATGTGCAATTATCTTTATTACTGGGTCACAGTTAGGAATTCACAAAGTTATTGGCACTTGGAACACATGAGGGAAACACTGGCATGTACACGGGGGGGGGGGGGGGGGGGCGGGCGGGGACGTGGGGAGGGGAGGGGTAATCAGTTGGATGGAGGGGGCAGGGCTGGGGTAAAAGGGCTTGAAGGGTGTGTGTTTGTTTGTTTGTTTGTGTGTGTTGGTGTGTGTGTTTGTGTGTTGTGGGGCGACATCAGTAGATGCTACTGCATTGTTTTTAGTTTATTTTTTCTTTTCTTTTTTATATCTTTACTTCCAAAAGCTGTTGTTGTTATTTCACTTTTTCCATTTTTCTGGGTTATGAAGAATAATAAAGAATAATACCTCATGCTGCGAGTGCACATCTAACAATCAAACTCTGATAGTGCTTCTATGTCATAATGTACAGTTTATATATTTATATATTTATAGTGGAAAAACAAGAAGGAGGAAAAAAAAAAAAGAAGAAGAAGAGAGTTCTGCAGACTATTTTCACCCAACGACACCAGAGACAAGGAAGAGAAGGAATAAAAAATAGTCATTCACTGTTGCCATGATCAGATGTAAAAGCCCTGCACTCCCTCCCCTCCCCTCCCCTCCCCTCCCTCCCGTCCCGTCCCCACGGTTGTGTTTTATGATGCTGAGGTAAGACTGTGTCGACATGGACTCTCGGCTTAAACTGTAAAAACCCTGCACTGTACGCATTCAGATGGCCGAGAGCGCTCTGCTGAGGCTCCCAGGTTTGTTCCTGAAAAACAAAAAACCAAGAAAAATTTAAAATAAAAAAATAAAAAACGTATGTACCTGCTTTGTAACGGCAGCCACAGCAGTTCAGAAGCTGCTCGCAGCGCTGAGATATCTGTGGGGATTAAGGTCTGCCATGGCTGAGAGCTCCCGAGGTAAACTGGTACGTATTGTTAAAACTGCATCAGTGACGCCGAAGACGCACGCACGCGTCCTGCAACACACCCTGAAGAGCCTGCAGGCGTGAGCACGAGCTTCTGCATCTCAGAGGTTTGCCCGTTTTTGTATTCATGTATACATAATCAGTATATATATATAGATATATATATATAGATATATAGATATATATGAGAGCCTGTGTGTTGTCTCTGGTGTGTGGGGATTTGGGGGAAAGAGCAGAGTAAATGTTTCCGGACAGAACACTGAAGACCGGCAAACGGCAGGAAGAGAGACTCGGAGAGTTTGAGGAGCGCATGGGAAGTTGAAAAAGAGAGAGAGAGAGATAGAGAGAGAGAGAGAGAGGGGGGGGGGGTGAGGGAGGTCAGGCCGCAAGATGAGGAGGAGGAAGAGGGATGGAGAGGGAGAGATACACCGCGAGGCTTCACCTCAGGGTTACAATCTTGATTGAAAAGAGTCTTGCGTCCTCGTCCCGCTCTCCTCTGTTCTCAAGTTTAGCCAGTTTTTATACACACACACACACAATGACATTCCTCCAGGTTTTTCAGCAGGGCCCCTACACAGGAAACGGCGTCCACCCGTTTCTAAAACTGCTACCAGGCGTTGTTTTCTGGTTTCCTTTAGCCCCATTAGCTTTTAGCATCTTTTTAGCTTCGTGCTAAAAAGATGCTAAAAGTTTCCTTCGGGAGTTCATGAAGAACAAAACAGAGCCAGATTATAATAATAGGATTTCATTCAAGGTTAACAACTTGTAGTGTCGCCCTCTAGTGGCCAAAAACAGAATGAACGCAGCAGGGAACAGCATGGGGACGTGTATTGCTTAGTTTTAGTCGGTCAGGGAGGTTTTTTTTTCCCCGTCACGTTTTGACTGGACTCATGAAATTATTCAGAAAAGGTCAATATGACCATCAAACATGTATCAGTGTGTTAAATATCATTTAGACAGATTGGAGCGTCAAGAGTCGATGCCGTTTGCCGCTCATTCTCCAGACCTGTGTAGAGACCCTGTTTGAATCCTCACCCTGTACTGGTAACCCTCACCCAACTGGCCCCGCCACCCTCCACCCCGCATTTAGTTCAGCCCACCTTTACCCACCTGAAGCGGAGGCGGGTGGATGGGCGCGCCCTCATCAGTTTTTTTTTTTTTTTGTGTTTTTTTTTGTTTTACAGTAAACAACAAAATGTCAAAGAGAGAGAAGAGAAAACAAAACGTACAAAATAAAAAACAAAAAGGGTAATAATAGTACAAAAAGATAAAAACGACAAAAATAAGGAACTCACCAAAAAAAATAGAAAATAAAAACCCTCACATTACATCTACAAAGCCCGCCCCCACCCTTCAAAATCAACATATGTCCCATTTCTGGCGCCAACGTCCAAACCACAGACAGGAAGTGACACGGGGAGGAGTGTGCTCAGGAAGGTGCAGAGGGCTTCGGCTCTCTGGGACAATTGAGCGCTCGCCCAAAAGGTGCTTTTTTTTTCTTTTATTTTATTTTAAGACTATTCCACTCTCTCCGTGTGTCACTTTAACTCCTTGCTGTGGCTCGGCGGCCGAGACGGAGATCAGGAGGGAACAACAGATGGACTTTGCTCAGAGCACAAAAAAGATAAACCAGCTGCAGCGCTCTTTTCTTTTGGAAGTAACGTCAGCAACTTTCAATCTTACCGACCGCTTCGTTTGGCTTCGTTTTGGCGGGTTTTGCATCTCGTGGTGGATTTGTAAATGAGCAGCAGGAACCTCCGGCGGTCTGCTGTTAAGGTGCTCGGATGAATACAGTGATCGAGACTTTGATTACAATCATAGCTTCTGTAGGATCACTGCTTCTTGGGTTTCCGCCACCTGGTGGTGTCGACAGGTACTGCAGCAGCAGAGCCCCCCCCCCCCCCCCCGAATTCTCTGCGCTGGAGTAGCTGCGTTTATTCACCAGGTGACGTCTGAAGAGAAAAAAAAAAGGAAACATTCAAGCAGCAGTAGCTTATTCTTTGCGTAAAAGCTGGTCCGAGAACCAGGTCAAGTAAACTTACTTTGGGTCGATTTTTTTAATTTAGGTTCACACAAGCTTGGCTCGGCGACGTGTTTGAATTGTCAAAGGACGACGGAGATAAGAATTGTTTTTGAAACAGACATTCAGACTTTTAGCCTTAAATGAAGTGAGCCTGACAGCATTCTCTTTGCCTCAACTGTCCATCCGTTCTCCAGTCGGCCCCCGATCCCGTCCCGGCAACGGCTGCAGTACAGTAAAAACCAAACCTCTGGTCCAGCATTAAACCCCCCCAACCCCTCCCCCCCTCCCCACCCCCACCCACAGCACCTCAGTCATAAAACATCGCGATGCAAAAATATGTGGTTCTCTTTCTCTAAACTATTTTACAGCTAAACCATGTCTCCAACTTTCTCTTTTTTTTTTTTTAAATCATTTTCTTTGACACATCTTGGCAACTCTACGTACAGGTGTTAATGTTGTATTATTAGTAGCATCTCCTTTAAAACAACTTTCAAGAACTACAGTATACTAGCTCAAATGTAGAAAACAGGATAACAAAATGAAAAGTGTAAAAC
Source organism: Chelon labrosus (assembly GCF_963514085.1). Lineage (NCBI taxonomy): Eukaryota > Metazoa > Chordata > Actinopteri > Mugiliformes > Mugilidae > Chelon > Chelon labrosus. The sequence goes on from NC_140338.1 coordinate 6,369,989, forward strand.
CAAAAACGACAAACTAACAAAAATAAAACGCTTGCTCTGGCCCCACTCAACCTTTAGTCAGAAATCTGTGCTCAGACGTAGCCGACCTACAAAGACGGGTAAAAACTACCACCTGTGATGAGGTGGACATGGAGTTCATATGATTCACAACAGCTTTACCGTTCAGCTTCACACAGTCTTTCCTCCTTGTAGGTCAGACGAGTGTTTTTAACTTCCTTAAAAAAAATAAAAAATCTTCTCGCGGTAGCATCCTGCTACTTACTCGTAACATTTCCTCCAAATCAAAGAGGAAATAAAACCGACAGACACGGATGAAGGCATCGCTTTTGCTGTGCTTGTTGCAACTACACCATAACCGTCTCACAAAACCCTCAAACCGCTCTGAAACCGGCTTCGAGCCCTGCGCACCCGAGGCTCCAGGTGATCGGCTCGGAGCACATCAGACACTCACAGACACTCGCACAGTTTTTGCTTCGAGACTCTTTCATTCACAAAATTTTCCAAATGAACATCCAGCCACGCTTACTGCCGCCTCCCAACCTGTGGTTCCCCTGTAAACGTCCGTGACATTGATATAAATTTACCTCTGCTACATTAAATCTCACATATTATTGCTTATTTTCTCCTGTTGATATTTAGGACCGTTTAACTAGGGTTTTACTGATTATGTTTCTTTAGCCCAAAGTTCTCAAGCACACAAAATGTTAGTGGGTGGAATTTGGGTCTGGATTAGGAATTCACGCCCCATGATAAGATATGCTGAGGGGGCTTTATGAGAGGATGGACAGGAGAGTAACAGCAACGTAGTCATACGCGTCATCTGAGTTGATTTTGATTACAATACAACGGCTGATTAAGGCATTTATCGAGAAGCATAAGCCACATAATTTGTTGTAGGAATATCCAATTGCACGGAGGAGGTATTTTCTTTCCTCTGCATCGGCTGAAGCGCGCCCCCATGAACAAATCCAAATGACCAGAGTCATATTCTGATAAGGTTCACCACCGAGCAAATGTTCTTTGTTAATTTCACCGCTTTTCTCTCGAGACGTTGTCCTGAAGTTCTTTAAATTGCTTTTCCTGTTCGACACGCCGTCCAAACACCTGACGGTATTCAATTTAGAATCACACGAGTCTGAGAAATACACCAATCAGCCACAACATTAAAACCACTGACAGGAGAAGTGAATAACATCGACCATCTTGTGACAGTTCAGTGTTCTGCTGGGAAACCTTTGGACCTGGCGTTCATTCATGTGGATAGACATGTAGCACCCACCTAGACCAAACCAGGCACCCCCACCCCATAGCAATGACACTCCTTGATGGCAGCAGCCATCCCCAGCAGGATGCAGCCTGACACAGGACAAGGTGTTGACCTGGCCTCCAAACTCACTAGATCCCAAACTGATCAAGTATCGGTGGGATGGACCCAAAGGCCTCTCACTAACTACATTCTGTTTCCAGACACCACAGGACACCCTCAGAAGACCCATGTCCATTCTCTGATGAGCCACAACTGTTTTGGAGACACAAAGGAGACCTACACAATATTAGGAAGGTGGTCATGATATTATGTCTGATCGGTGTACGCGACTATCCATTTTTGAACCACAGAAAAGCAGGAATACAATAACCCCCACGATTAAAAACATTTTATAATTTCAGCTCCGGATCCAGCTGCTACTCCAAATTAAACTGTTGAACATGAAGCTTGTGATGGATTACATTTAGACTCTTTGTATTTAAGACCGTCATCCCTCACTAAATAGAAACGTTTGGGAACCACTTTCCCGCTGAACGCGATGTTTCCAGACGTCTGATTCTTCAGCGACAACACACGATGACAACAGGGAACCAACGAGGACAAACCGCCTCTACAGTTGCAGCAAAACACGTCCTCACATTAACATACGGGGACAGCCGAATATATTTCAGGACTCAAGCGTGGATTCTCTGTCCACTATCTAGTGCAATTTCAGCTTTGCGGGTAAAAAAAAAAAGAAATAAAAATTAGAGCTAGCTTTCCTTTGTTTCCACACAAATCTTCAGTTCAAGTCTTTTTTTAAAAGCTTCTCTCTCTGTCTGGACTCCACCAGCGTCCACCAGCGTCCACCGGCGTCCACCGGTTGGTCTCTGGTCTTGCTGGAGTAGTTTTGAGTGATTTGAGCAAATCTACAGTTTATTCGTTCAGCCCACAAACCCCACCCGTCAGCAAAAAAACTAACCAAAAACAAAAAGCGTCGCTACATAAACAGATAGCACCCAGGTATTCATCTTGATGGCACGAGGCCAGAGAGAGACAGAGAGACGTCCAAACCTCCACCTCCTCCTCCTCTCTTGTCATTAGTCTCCTCTCTCTCTCTCTCTCTCTCTCTCTCTCTCCTCTCTCACTCTTTGTCTGGATTGAGGCTTTCGCTCATGTGACGGCAGAGTGCCGCAATGCCTCGTCTGTCCTGGGAGATTCTTAACAAACACCTCCTCCTCCTCCTCCTCCTCCTCCTTCGCTTACTGCACAACTCTGAGACAATTATAATAATTATTTCCTTTTTTTTTTTTAAAACCCCGCTGGTCACTAGGTTCATCAGTCTGGTTGATATTCACCTCATGATTGGCTGCGTCTCTCCTGTGGACATAGCGATTGGTCGGCCACGGCAGCCAGGGGGGGGATTTAGGGACAGAGAGAGACCTTCCTCATCAATAGTCTTGATTATTGAAGGTGCAGTACACAAGAAACAAAAAACACAACTGGGCCACATACGCAGACAAAGCACCGGCAAAAAAACCCACGCCCAATTTTTTTCCATATTTGCATTTGAATGGTGTATGCACACACATGCAGCAACATATTTGGCAGCCCCATCTGTTCTTGTTGTTGTTGTTGTTGTTGTTGTTGTTGACGACGGCGGCAAACGCTCACCCATGCGCTCACACACATACGAGGGGGGGTACGGATATACAGCGGGAGAGTTCGGGAGGGATTTGCATTCAGCGAAGAAAATGGAGTCGAGACAGAAACGAAGCAGCGGCGGATGGAAAATGATGGTTCACGTAATGAAGCAACAAGGGACCGGCGCTATTTAGCTCCTTCTTCTGTGTGTGTGTGTGTGTGTGTGTGTGTGTGTGTGTGTGTGTGTGTGTGTGTGTGTGTGTGGAGGGGTGAGGAGAGAGAGAGAGACAGAAATGTGTACATAAAGAGGAGGCAAGACAGAGAGATGTAAACAAAGAAAGTTGAAACACAGAGGATGGCGAGGACAGAGAGGGAGGGGGAGAATAAGGAAGATGGAGGGGAAGGGGGGAACAAAGTGTCACAGAGTCCTGGCTGCAGGACTCCTGTGCTGCCGTCCCGTGTAGGAGTACAGGACGTCTGGCGGGGAGTGACGGGATATTTAAAGAGAGAATGTGGTGCTCGTGATCTGATCTGAAATCTTTTCTTTCTTTCTTTCTTTTTTTTTTTTTTTTAACATTAACCAAATAGCTCGTCCGCAAAGCGTGCAGCCGCAGCCGCGAACATGCGACATCATGGCCGCCAACGCGTGTGCAGCTTCACCCCGTGTGCTGGGGGGACATGATGAATATGTGACGGTGCAGATGTGCATGTGTGCGTACGAGGCAGAGGAAAGGAAAGGAAAGATATGCCGCTCTCCGAGGCAGACAAAAACAAACAGCCACTCATCTCAACCTCTGTGCACATACCACCCACACTCTCTCTCTCTCTCTCACACACAGACACACACACACACACACACACTCACACATATATACAGACCTTGCAGAGCTGAGCACCCAAACCACCCACACACGGTGACAGACATGCGCAGTCGCCGCGTGAAGCCAGACACACACGTATGCAGCACATAGATCGAGACGCAGACCCAGGCTGGCACGGGCATGCGCACTACACACACACACACACACACACACACACACACTGTACCGCTGTCAAAAGCTCTTTCTAGTGAGGAGGCAGACATTAACATGCCATAAATGGAGATAGAGGGAAGCGAGAGCAGAGGAGAAGAAAAAAAAAAAAACTGCATACATACATTAATATGCGCAAACACACACACATTAAAAACACACCCACACACTTTATCCGCCCACAGATAACACACACACACACACACAAAGCCTTTACAAACAGGCTCCTGAACACACCCTGCAACAAACCACACACACACACACACACACACATATACGTACACGTCGGTACGCATGCATGCATTCACACCGAATCATCCAAGCGTCCCCCCCCGCCCCCTCCCCGTCCTCCCTCCTCATTCGGCCGTCCTCTCTAGAGAGGCTTAGACTGTCCTTTTCTTCCCTCCTCATCTCTCTCAGACTTTTCTTCTTCTTCTTCTTCCTCGTTTAAGGCTTTCACATAAAGCGCTGGAATTAAACAACTGTTTAAAAGGAAAACAGAACAAGGGAAATGTGCAAACTGTCCCCCCACCCCTTCCCTCGACCCAATCCCTTTCACTCTTAATGTCTCACACTTGTTCGCGTCCTCAGGTATTGAACTTGGTTATGTCTCCACAGATCGTACCATGTGCTCCCAAATAGAAGGCGAGGCAAGGCGCGGGTCACCTTCCCCGCCTGGCCCTCTTCCTCCTATTGGCCTTTTAGGTGCCCGTCTCCAGACTATGGGTTCTTTGACTATTAGCCTTTTTGTTTTTTCTTAAAGAAATAATATAAAAAAACTTGATACACATGCAAATATATATAAAAAACAAATCAGTCAAGTAAACAGCCAGGTCATAAAAAAAAAAAGTGGATAATTTTTATAACACTGATCTATAAAACATTTTTGTTTTTGGTTCTTTTCTGGGCTGTTTCAACGCTCACATTTTGCACAGCGCCGTTTCCGTCTTTCACTTAAGAGCCGGTTTAACAACAAGGCTCTTGGTCTTCAGTGTGTGTGTGTGTGTGTGTGTGTGTGTGTGTGGATGTCTAAACATCACTATGAACCTGTGACTGTGACATTAAACAGTCCGCTTGCCCACACACCGGCAATAAGGTGCTTGAGGTTTCTTCTATTCGTAAAAGTCACAGGCCGAGTAGTCATTAAGGTTTTAAGAAATGAATGTGACTCATGTGAGAACTAACTAGTCGATTAAAAGGAAAGGAAAAAACGTATAATAATATGTTCATCATTTGGGTCGTGATAAGATCTTTCTTGTAGTGGTGATTTACAGTAATACAATATGTTTGGTTTGCCATACTCGGCAGATATGCAAATCAATTAAGGCGTTCCTTTTTATGGCACGTTAGACACCAAAGGCATACTGCTGTCCCCTTCAGACCAGTCGTCATTTCTAATTTTATAGTACCAAGCATCAACTGACGAAAACAGAAAAGAAAACGCACTTAATGAATGAATACTGTAGATTTAGCCAAATCCACCAAAGCAGACAGAACAAGACTTTTAACAAGCACTGCTCTACTGCTCTGGCCTCAGTCTCGTTCACACTAGAAGCGCACAAACGTCCATTTGTGGTCTGGATGTAAACAATACAAGTCAGGGCTCCTGGTAAAGGCTAAAAAGAATTTAAAGTTGATTAATGGTAGATGGAGAAACTGTCCTTTGTTTTCCCTCCCCGCTTGTGCCCGTTTCTAAAATACAAAAGGATGTGCGTAAAGTTTGAGAACTTCTTAAAATTAAAAAAAAAATTAAAAAAAGTAGCAATGCCAAATAACTCTAAACCCTGTGCAAAAAGGATTTGAATAATTATTAAATCAAATCTTCACCTGCAGCCCCTGATCTAGAAGCCTTCTGCAGGTTTTTTTATCTCAGGTGTGTCTTCAGCCGTCTCATGGATTTTTTTTCAAGGGCAGGTTTTGTTTTTCAAAAAATAAAATAAAAGGTTTTATTTCTTTTTCTGACAGCTACCATTCAGCCAAATCAAAATACGATTGGAATGACTTTCAGGGTTGTTTCTATGCCAACGTACCCATTATTTAGCAGCTTTCTTTTGTAAACGACTCGCGTCACAAAAGAAACTTTCTAACCGACGCAAGGAACTCTGAGCCGGAGCCGTGAAAGTTCCCAAATCAACTGAAAACGCAAAACGCGCTTGATGCTTGATCCGACTACGGATGGAGGACACGTGTGACGGTCCGCTCTGAGTGCGATTCCCCTTTAATTCCTGCACCGCTCCACCGTGTGACGCCGCAGCCCCGATGTAGCTGACAGCGCCCAAATGCGTATTAGCGTGTATGTGAAGTCACCGCACTGATGGCTGAATGAATCGACCAAGCGTGTGTGAAAACGCGCTGTCTGGCCTCTCTCCCTCTCTCTCCCTCTCTCTTCTCTCTCTGCTGCAGCACGCACACAAACTGCCTGGCAATTCAAACACACACACCTACACAAACACACAGAGCCGTATTCCTTCAGCCGATGTGCCGCTGCCTGAATTAACACCTCTTCCCGTGCCAGGCGAGCACACATCCAGGCGGCGGAGCCCGAGGAAACCTGCGCCCGTTAATGGCGTGCCTGTGAATATTCAGAGGGGGAATCAATTTAAATATGAGCCGAAATGAAAAGAACATCACTATTGTGTCCTCTCGTACACACACACACACACACACCTTGTCATTAAGCTCACAGGCAGAAACTCGCTTTTAGGTCCTAACCCTTAAGATTTCTTTAAAACAAACAAAAAAAGGGCGCTTAACGGAGATATAAATTGGACTTCAGTTAATATTTTTTTTAGTTTTTTGTTTTTTTTAAATAAAACCACATCCTCTTCTCTTTCTGATACAAAAACGTAGTTCGATTGTACTCATACCGCAGGAAATAACACAGTGCATTTATCTATCACGCGCAAACTCTTTGACAATCATCAGTAACAAGTTTCTTCTCCCTCAGGAGCCTTGGCAAAAATCACACACAAAGGAAAGGGGGACGTTCAAGGGAAAAGCAAATTTCTTTTTTTTCCTCGTCCGTCACGACACCGGCTAACACATCTGGACACTCGGCAGCCAATCAGGCCGTCTACAGAGCGAGCGGTGCGCATACCCAGCAGGGGTCAAAGAGCAGAGTGGGTGGGGTCAGGCCGAGGTCTAGGAAATCATAAACCGTGCCCAATATACATATTATTATTATTCGTTTCAACCCCTGACCTCATCAACACCGTGCTCTCACAGAAGCTTTTCGTCTGGCTGTCCAGATAAAATAAAGTAAAACAACAAAAAAGGAGGAGGGGGGGGGGGCTCGGCACAATCTCACTCAGCCTCCTCCTTACCTACGACGCTGCAGTTCGGATGCTTCGCCACGCGTACATTCAATATCAAAACAACAGTGTTACCGGAGTTTGGGGAAGGATATATCACTTTCTCCAAACTGGATTAACCCCCCACCCCCCCACCCCATCCCGATCCCGATCCCGATCCCCAGGGAATGTCTGTGATTGATTATGGTGGGAAAAAATAAAAATAAAAAAGGGCCTTAGTGACAGTACACACTTTTAAAACATGAAAAATAAAGGCTGAAACAATCAGAGCTTTAAAGGTTGCAGAGGAATGAAAGGATGTGTGTGTGTGTGTGTGTGGGGGGGGGGGGGGGGTGCTATTTGTCAGCCTCATCCCTCTGCCACCTTTCTCTCTTTTTTTTTTTCTCTTTCTATCTCTCTCCACTAAAAAAAAAGCAATGAGGACCAACCCGAAGTGGAGAAAGATGGAAATGTGGACAAACAAAGGAAGGAAAGCAGAACAAACCGATCAACAGAGGTGTAAGAGAATAAACAGATCCCCAAACACGCAGCGGTGGTAGTGGCGGCGGCGGCGGCGGCCAGGGGGAGGAGTGAAAACTGTCATCAAGACCACAGCGGCCACCGTTCTCTACTCATCACCCCAGAGAAATGCCATCCCTCCTTCCATCAATCCGTCCATTCTATCCGTCTGTCCGTTCACTCACTCAAAACAAAGTGCTGCCGTCTCCTCCCGCCCCCTGCAGGGTGTCTGCCGGCGTGGCGCCGTTTCCCGTTTCGTTGTGGTTGTTGGCGGCCGCCGCTGCTGCCGCCGCCGCCGCCGCCACGGCTTCCAGTGAGGCGGGGTCGAAGCCTTGCTCCCCCCCGAGCGCGTCGGCCTCCATCTTCACGCTGTCGGCCAGGAAGGCGGAGTAGGCGTCGCTGTCGGCCATCAGCAGCTTGAGCTTGGGGATCCAGCTCTTGCGGACGACGCGGCGGGCGTTGGTGCACATGTCGGCCGCGATGGCGTTCATCTCGCTCTCCTTGAAGCTCGGCGCAAAGTTCTGGCAGTAGACTAGAGGATGGGAAAGAGCAACAAACGGAAAAACCGTACGCAAAACAGGATGGTGAATCGGAAACTTTCAAAGCTTATCTGTCAATATTTAGAGTATCAACAACGGTTTGTCTCTGTGTGACTCACATTTGACAGCGTGCAGTACTCTGTTGTCCAGAGGTTTACGACTGGGGTCGTTGGTTGAGGAGCGGATACCAGTTCCGCAGCTGTTAGCCAGAGTGCTCCTGAGCAACAAAAAGACCACACACACTCCTTTAACACAGAACGTCCATTTGCTTTAAAGGTGCCATGTGTAAGAATTGAGGTAAAAATATCCAAAAAACGAGCTACACGCATCAAAAGAATGAGAAGAAATAAGGGCGATGATGCCATTAAAAAAATGACAAGGTATAGTGCTGCAGAGATATCAACCTGAATTAGCATGCTAAATTACTAGCTACAGCCCGACAGGTGTCGTAATACCAGTTTCGGCCATGGGAGGCCACTACTAGGCCTACATTTCAGTTCAGGGAAGAGAGCGGAAGAATGGCTGAAGCCCTTGGCAAGAGACCCTTACCACCACCACCACCACAACCACCCGCTGCAGGGAAAAAACCGCGCTCGGAAGCACAAATAAAATCGGATAAAAAAAAGGAACAGAACCCGAGTGAATATTGGCACCGCTTTCCATCGCTGGAGACAAGATGATGGACATGAAAGAAATGAGGTTCGACTCCGAACTTGCAACATTTCTTTTGGATTGGTAAGTAAGACGCTGTTAGTGTTTCGCTAGAAGTTTGTTTGATACGTTTGTGTAGTTTTTTCGGGAAGTTATAACATAAAAATGTTTCGAAGGCTGTTCGGTAAACGTGCTAATGTTAGCGATGGCTAACCGTAGCGGTTAGCGTTTGATAGATCGGAGGAGGGACTATGCCGTTTCTCGATTGTTACTCTAGGGTAGACCAACTCACTTTCTGGAGGTACACTGCCCCCATCTTTTATGGAGTGTGGAGTATGAATTGATTTTTTGGTGGACATTCTTACACAGGGCACCTTTAAGGCAACTTGTTTCAACTGTAGCACCAAGTTTGATGCTGCTCTTGCTAACGAGAGAAAGTGGTCCTCTTGGTGGCTTTGTTGCCTTTTCATTATATCAAGAACTAAAAAAAAAACTATTCAGCCTTCAGACTGCCTCTCCATCCCTGAGCCATCACTAAACCTCAATCAGCCGTTCAATAAACCATGTCTGTCAGATCATTTTCTTCAGTGCGTCCCAAAAGGTCTTCCCCCGTCTTCTGCTAAAAAACTGGGACAAGCACAAGGACACCCACCTGTCAAAGAACGCAGCCAGCAGGCGTCTGAGCAGCACTTTGTGGCGGGTGCCGGCGCTGACGTGGCAGTTCATGAGCTGGGCGCGGGAGATGAACACGGAGGTGCCGCTCACCAGCTCCAGCTTCTCGGCCGGGTCGCCCTCCTCGTACAGCTTCGGGTGGCAGCGGTTTCCGATCTGGCTGATGAGCTCGGCGGGCAGCGATGCCAGGTCCTGCCGGGACCGCGCCCCTCTCCCCCCGCGGCCGCCCCCCGAGTCCGGGGCCAAGTCTGGCAGGGCCTCCACCCGTTCCCCGACCACTGAGGAGGGAGAGTGATGGGACTGTTTTATCGTTTATATTCATGGTTGGGTTAGATGTACCAGGTTCAGGACTCATTAAAAAAATCCACAATCCAGAGGAATATAAAAATGTTTCTGAAAGCTTTATCGATGTCAAAAGATTAATGATTTAGATATCACATTGTTAACGACCATGTGATCATCCTGAAACTGTTGGTTAAATAAACTGCAAACAGTTTATAACCCTGAGGCTGATGTCGTTTCAGCGTTCTTGAACATTTCGTTCTTCTCATTCTCTTCCACTCCTGTCTGATAAACAAACTTAACTCGGGATCTCAAACTTAGCTGAAGAGACGAGAAACTTTTAGACTTACAAGGAAACACAGCGACCTCGAGATGAACTGGCATCGGCGCCTTACCTGTTGCTCCAGCGTTCAGCATGCTGTACATGGTGTACATGTTGCAGATCTGTCTGTACTGCTCCTCAGCGCTCTCATCCGCGATGTCGTCCTCCTCCTCGTCGTCGTGGTAACTGATGGGCGAGTCGCTGGTGTACATGCTCAGCGTGCCCGGGCTCGTGCCCTCGGGGGTCCCGCCGTTGTTGTTGTTGTTGTTGTGGTTACTGTTGAGTCCAGCTCCTCCCACTAAAGTGGCGCCGCCGCCGCCGCCGCCCATCATAGCAGCGTTGGCCGCGGGTCCTCGCCCAGAGGCATCCTGGTTGACTGTGTTGGAAGAGGAGGAGGAAGAGGAGGAGGAGGAGTAGCGCGCGGCCTTCCTCATCCCGCCGCCCCCGCCCCCGCCGGACCCCCCTCCCCCGTCCCGGTTGCAGCCCTCCCATAGCCGCTTGGCCACCGGGGTGCAGACCACAGAGTAGGGAGAGCCCTCCTGCTGAGGAGGAAAGAGAAACACTGGTTAAATGACTTGAACATTCATCATGTCAAGTAGAATCAGAGATCAACCAAGAGGTCTGGCTGTTATTAGATTTTTTTTTTTTTTATAAAAAGATGGCATGCAGCCCTGAGTCGAAATAAAGAGCGACTCTGCTTCTCATTAATAGAAACCCTTAGGAAAAACAAGCCCAGATACATATTCAGACAGCTAACAGCATGTATTTGAGCTGACTGTTTAAACAATCATCAAGTAACGACGCCAATCTCAACACGAGATGCTGCAAAACTAAATTCAGCTCAGCTTTTAAGAAAAAAAATACATTCAATAGCCCGCTGTCAAACGCTGGTGAGAGACATCTTCGGCAAATAATTCAACACAGTTCTCTTCTACACTGCCGGCAGAGTAAGACTTAAACGTCAACAGTTTTAGGAACTGCAACGATATCAAAAAAATAAGCTCACCTCTAATTCTGAATCAAATCACCTTCTGTTTCTCATTATCAATCTATTAACACGGTTTCCCCTCGCATGAGTCAAATGTCGGGGAGTGTTAACGCCGTGCTGCCTTTTACTGACAAATCTGTACATGTGATGATGATGTCTGCTTTTTTTAAAATCAGAAGTGACGATGATCACGCTGCTTTTCACAGTGCAGCCCTCTTCTTGTAAAAATGCAGCTCACCACCTGACATCACATGGCAACTATTTTTGAGAAGGTAACAGATGTTTCTATGAATTTAAGCTTCTCTGGTAGGTACCCATCTTTTAACTAGCTGGACTCTAGATATATATTCATTATTGTTATACACCCAAAACCAAAACTGTGTATAGATGCAAAAAAAATAATTTGGTTTAATAGAAAACTAGAATAAAACATTAATTCTCATCACAAGGAAGCCCACCTGATGTGGCTGCGGAGTCGGCTGAGGTGTGGTGGCCGTCTGTTCGGTCTTCACCTTGGACACCAGGGGGAGGGGCGTCAGGCAAGAAGCGGGCCTTCCTGCCGAGGCGGCTACGGCGCCCGCGCCCACCGTTTGAGTGACGGGGCTCTGAGGCTCGGAGGACGGGGTCTCCTCAGTGTGGAGGCCCTGCGAGTCACAGCTTGGGGAGGAGACCTGGAGGTGGGGGGGGGGGGTGATATGAAGAATGAGTGAAGTGATTCATGAATATATACAATATATTATGCCACTTCAAGTTTATGCACTTATAATGCTGTGATGTTCTCCATCCTAAGCAGGCCTGGGTATTAAACCCTAGTATATGTTATGCAGTAGAATGTGTTGGAAGCATTGAGTATAGTTAGAAAACTGTAAACTACTCCTAATCCTGTATCTTTATCCTTATCATACTGACAATACTATCAATGACTACTTCTGTCTTTTCAGAGAGAGCAACAGTCTCCAGTTGGTGAAGCAAAAATACACCAACGTGAATCCATGTGAGGCCAGGTCAACACCTTGTGCTGTTTTTCATGTTTTTTGAGTTGTTCCTAAACTGTTATCCTGCTTTGGATGTCTGCTGCCATCAAGGAGTGTCATTGCTATGGGATGGGGGGTGTCTGGTCTGGTCTAGGTGGGTGCTACATGTCTAAGGGGCCGTCCACACAGAAACGCTTTTTGGTGTAAACGCATTTGTTTTGCATCGTCTTGGCCGATCGTCCACACGAATCCTGTGAACGCATAGCCCTAAAACGCAACTTTTTTGAAACCGGGCTGAGCCTTCCACCTCTTATATCCCGCGAGACGTCTCATAACAACATCAACAACAATGGCGGACTACCGTATTTTCCGGACTATAAGTCGCTCCGGAGTACAAGTTGCACCAGCTAAAAAATGCATAATGAAGAAGAAAAAAACATATATAAGTTGCACTGGACTATAAGTCGCATTTTGGGGGAAAATTTATTTGATAAAATCAGAGACCAAGAACACATTTCATCTTGAAAGGCAAGTTATAGTAATAACAATAGAATATCGAACAACGGGCTGAATAAGTGTCTGGTATGTTAACGTAACATATTAACACCTATTCCGATAACTATAGCATAAACAACATAACATAACAAGTTTACCAAACTCTCGATCTCACTCCAAATCACTAAATCCATTGAATTCTTCATCCTCTGTGTCAATACTACGCCGCCGCTATTACGCAGGAGTAAAAGGAGTAGCAGATACTGGCACACAAGCGTAGAGCGCCCTCTCGCGGCTGTCAGTGTGAAAATAACGAACACGTGAAATTATATATTTTAATATATAAGTCGCACCTGAGTATAAGTCGCAGGGCCAGCCAAACCATGAAAAAAAGTGCGACTTATAGTCCGGAAAATACGGTACATGCTCGCGTTCCTGCTGGAGAAGACATTGAGCCTATCAGGGTTACCAGGGCAAAGTATCATTTCTCCTTGAGTTTGGTTTCTTCTAAAGCCGATTTGTAAACAGCGCTCAAGCTTTATGCGCATGCTCCGCCTCTTCCTCTCCGTTTTTTGGTGGGTGAATTTCTGAAACTGAAACAGCGCCACCTATAGGCCTGGAATATGAAGTAGCGTTTTCAGTCGTGTTGAAACGGACCTGTGTGGACGCGGATATTTCTTGAAACGATGCCATCGAAAACGGAGAGGGAAAAGATCATTTTCGTACATGTGGACGAGGTCTAAGTAACATCCACATGAATGAATGAATGCCAGGTCCAAAAGTTTCCCAGCAGAACACTGAATTGTCACAAGATGGTCAACGTTATTTACTTCTCCTGATCTGTGTATTTTAGATGCTTCCTCTGAAAGCAAAGTTTTAATCTGGAGCATCGGATACTTTTCTTGGACGTTTCCTAGATTCACAGAACCTTAATTAAATTAGCGACTCTTTGGCGTCATCTCCTCCATACTCCTAGTTGCTGTAGGCTACTCTCTCTCTCTCTCTGCTACTACTACAGTTTCACGCCTCCGTTGCAGTTAACACAAACACAACACAAACACAAAAAAAGGGGTGAAACTGTAGAAGGAGAACTTCTACAACGACTTCCAAGATTTCAAACTCTGGTGTATTACGAAATACTGAAAATTTCCCTGGCACCGACTAACGTAATCAAGTATTGTGCGATCTCGTTTGGGCAAGGACTTAAACGCATCGGACGTTCGTTTATGTGTAAAAGTCGCACAGTATGGCTTTAAACTTGGCTTGTGGCCCAGTAATGTCGACGACAACTATCGCACAAAGCCTTCGTCTTACTACAAGTGTTAGTATCAAACAAGTTCCAAGTATTGCTCAGCAGCGTGCCAAGGTGGCTAGTGGAGTAAACACACCACTTCTGAAAATAACTAACATTTCAAGAGCAGCGACCACATGACACATACTTCATTAGCAAAATACCGGCTTGTTTATTCCCTCTCCCCTCACACTTCTTGTAACATTTAGCTTGGATCTTATTGAGTCTAGAGGTGTTAAGAGGAACTTTTCAAGGGAATCATGTTTGCTCATTAAAATGTTAATCCATGCAGCAAGGCCCTCCAAAGCTAATCTGATCATCTGCTACTATAGAGTAGTAGCGTGGCGACGGTACGATCTTTTCAATTATCTTGAGTCACGAGAACGCACCTACAAACACCCTCAACACGACACAGTGCCACAGCAGGTGACAACTATTACAAGCAATTACATTTTCACACTTACAGAAACCTTCTTGTGTACGTTTCACCTTTTTACCAGTAGCTCTACATGTGCGTTTCGGGTTTAGGGGATTCTTTAATTCGCCGTGTCGTTATCCTAGCCTCACCTTGAGGAAAAACTCTGTGCCTTTCTCCATGATCTGTTGGATCTGGAGGAAGCCGGCGGTGTACATGAGCAGGAACTGGTCTCCAACATTCATGCTGAGGCGTCCCGTGTAGCAGAAGGCCAGGATCTGCTGGAAGCTCTGTGGCTGCACAGCCGGGGGCAGCTCCACCACCGAGCTCTTCCCGCCGGCGTTGAACAGATCCCGGAAGTAGGAGCTGCTGGCTGCCAGCACTGCGCGGTGGGCCTGAGGGGTAAACAGCAGGGGGGAAAAGTCATAAGGATTGGAAAAATGTATTTATTCAAATGCGGTGTACGCGTCGAGATCCATCTCGCAGAATGCGGCGGGTGTATGTAAATTTAAAAAGGCGGCTACGTAGCTCACGCTCGCTTGTGTGTGTGTGTGTGGTGTCAAGTATAAATGAGGTAGAAAAACCCAAACACACAGCAATGTAGTGGAAGACTGGATTCATAGCAGCCACCTGACGAGAGTTAATCGGACTCTGGTGGAGGGTTTTCTTAAATCGAACAAAAATAATTCTTCTTTCAAGGTATCCAAATTGCATCCAGCTGTAAATAAAGTTTTCCTCTTGTTCTCCGGTGGGTTTTGTCCCAATGATTTGAAGCCAACTCTTAAATTTTAGTGATTAGTATTAGTCTAATATTTATTCTCCTAGTGAAAGAAGTGGTGAGCTGAAATTATGACAAGCAGCTATCTGGGAGTTATTTTTACGTAATTTTTCCTGGAAATCCTGGACATACGCCAATCAGGCATAACATTATGTCCACCTTGCTAATATTGTGTAGTTCTCCCTTGTGCCTCATCAGAGAATGGACATGGGCCTTCTGAGGGTGTCCTGTGGTGTCTGGCAACAGGATGTTGTCAGTGTGGGGGCTTTGGGTCCTATGGGTTGAGAGGAGGGGCCTCTGTGGATCATCCCAACAGACACTTGATCAGTTTGGGATCTAGTTTATCAATTTTTGAATTGTTCCTAAAGCGTTTTGTGTGTGTGTCTGCGTCAAGGAGTGTCATTGCTATGGGGTGGGGGTGTCTAAGCAACATCCACATGAATGAATGCCAGGTCCAAAAGTTTCCCAGCAGAACACTGGATTGTCAAGATGGTCAATACTATTTACGTCTCCTGTCAGTGGTTTTAATATTGTGGCTGATCGGTGTATACTTAGATTACAGTCTCGTGGTTGAACGCCTCCTGGCGAGTAGTTGCGCTGCACGTCCAGACTCATATCATGTATCTAGTGAAAAGACTTTGAAGCAAATTCCATTAAAGGCATTAAAGTATATTTTGTGATGGAACGGACGTTATCACTGAGCTTTGCCACGTGGAGCATGGCCGTTTGAATTCAGCAAAGACAATCAGCTGAAGATCGATATCAGCCAAACCACGCTTGCTGGCTGTCATCCAGGGAAAGGAGGTGAAGAGAGTGGGCTCATACGAGACGTGTGTGAAACTGTGTCACCCTTAAAAGTCTAAATTCTTCAGTTCTGGCCAGTAAAATGGATTTTGTGGTAATGGCGACCTTTGACCTAAAAATTCTAATCAGTTTATCCTCAAGTCCAAAGTGAATGTTTCTTCCACTCGTGAAGAAATTCCCTCAGGAGCGTTCACACGGATGGGAAACAGAGACAGGCGACCCTGAAAACTAAATTCCAAGGCCTCGGCTACCGCCCGTCCCTGAGCCGTGATATAAAGTGATAAATAATAAAGCAGCTTCAATCATAATTTATTGGCAGGAAGTGTGGCTATTAGTCTGCAAAGAAAAAAAACCCTAACCCTGACCTTGAAGGCATGTCCCTTGACGACCACGGAGACGTCACAGTAGAGGCCCTGCAGCCGCTGTTCGTTCAGACACTCCAGGACGTTGTTGCCAAAGTTAGGGATCGCCATCTGCAGCGTCTGAGCCATAACGCTCTGCCCAGCACCACAGGGTCTGCAGGGAAGCGGCAAAAAAGTCAGAGGTTAGACTACGGGGGGGGGGTAACAGGATGATTGAATGAGACAGGAGAATAGAGAGGAGGAGAAAGGAAGAAGGGATACATAGATGAAGGGATAATTGACAGATAATCGAGGGGAAGGTGAGGAGAGATGGGGAATAGGTGAATGAAGAAACATCAGAGGAGGCGAGGGTAAGATGAGCACGGCCAATGGGAGCAGAGAAACTAAATAAATGACATGAGAAAAGGATAAAAGAGCAAAGAAAGACTGGAAGACGAGAAAAGGAAGACTTCACAGAGTAAATGAAGTGTATGATGATTAATGAATTAAGTATTTGGTAAACAACTTTAATTCTAAGCTCTTTACTTCTAAATGAAAGAGAATTGTGGGCCACCAGCGACAGTTATATAAGCCTTTATCTTTTTTTTTTTTATACCTTGTTTGATTACATCTAATTCACAGTTAATAAACTATTTGGCGGTTTCTGGCCTACTTTATTTTCTCGTCGCTCCTTCCCAGTCAAAACACAGACGCTTACATAACTTATCCGTTTCACTCGTCTTCGTCACCATCCAACAAAGAAAGCCTGTGATCAAAAGTGGAGGGACTGTCAAACTTGCAAGAAGAAAAAAACAAAAAAAAAAAAAAAGAACAAACAAGGAATCCATCTCTAAAATCTTTTTTTATCCCCCTCAAGACTGAAGACATCCTTTTGAGTGGACCCCTTTATTTTTGTTTATAAATGCACGGCGCATACATACATACATAGATGGATAGATAGATCTACTCTCCTGCCAAGTGTGGTAGAGCGCGCGGAAGTAAACAGATGAAAACGCAAAACGGTGAGTCACGACGCTACTGAACAAACACGTTCTATACAGGACCGTCCACCCCGAGGCCGGTGGTCGAGCTGAGCAGACACAGACGGGGGGGAGGGGGGGGCAGATGATGACGGAACGCCTACAACCTCGGCTACGACCCCCGAACAAGCCCGCTAATAGGAAACAATATGATAATGATTAGTCTTCTCGTTCCTCCGCTGGGAGGAAGACGCACAGACAAAAATCTAGTAAACCTAAACGACAGGCTTTCCCCATCACCTCAAGCTCTCCTCATAAATTCCTGGGAGAACAAACGCTGACGCAGAAGCAGAAGCAGAAGCAGAAGCCCGGGGGGGGGGGTCACAGCGAAAATAAATAAATAAATAAAGAAAAGTCAACAAAAACTTCACAACAGATGCTTTTGCAACTCTGATATGACATCCACCGCATATCTGAGGACTGTTTAGAGTCTTGCTTAACTGCAGCATCCCTTTCTGTGCGGAAAACTGCAAACGATAACGTATCTTCACGTTATGGACTACAACTAATGTAGTTTGTTGTAGTTCTTAGGTCGCGGTGAAGACTGGCCCCTTCCCTCTAAGAGGCTCATTTATAAAATAACACACATGCATATAACGAATGTGATCAACGTCTCTCAGGGTGATTTCACACCAAGCTGCAGTCCCGAAACCAAAAGCGTTTCCCAATCACGAACACACACACACACGTAGTGTCGAGGACGTGTCGCAATCGTTTTATCTCAATTACGCAAACTGAATCAAGTTTAAAGGAACCGTATGTAAGAAATGTATTTCAGTTAATCATAAAATGGCCCTGATATGTCACTAGACATGAAGAAATCATGTTCATTTCAAATACTTATATCGCTGACAACAGTGGTCCGGCCAGGATATTGTCATTTAAAAGTGAGAGTTGCAGCCCTCAGCTGATGTTGATGTTGTCATGTTGTGTTTTGGTCTGAGGCGCCACCCTCCACCTATCGACCAATCACGAAGTCAGTAGAGTTTCGTCATCCGGGGTTGCCAGCTCTGCTCTAGTTACCACAGCTGCAGCTACGAACGTGTCGGATAAAACATGTATAACGTTACGAAACCTGAAAGACCTCGTTATGAATCCGAACTACGTCGTGACAAAGTCCGAAATAAAACAAGGATTTGTATCGGAGATGCCTTTGAAAGATGGAGACGGCTGAAAACGGAGAAGAATTTGAAGACGGATGCCAACGTTGCTAATTTTCTCCTGGCTAACTTACTTGTACATAATGTAAATGGACGTTTAAAATATTCACGACAGTCGAACAAAGTTATGCATGTTCGTCGTGCAAAGTAACGTTACGTTAGCGCATACAGAGGAGGTGGGTCATCGAATTGAAAAGGTGAGGAATTGTTTGGGAAATAAAAACGGCAATTGCTAACATTAGCGACGCATTATGAGCCCGTTTCTCTGTCATTATGCTGAAACGCCGAGGAAAACAACATTAGCACGTCGATTATATGGCAACGTGAAACGTAATTGAGACGTATTGAGTAGCCTAACGTTACCTCGGTAACCTGGCAACCTCGAGTCAGGGGGGGGAGGTTGGAGGGGATACACCGTTCTACAGTATTTTGAAAGTGATTGCAGTACCAGTTTTGGCCACAATCTTACATACTGTTCAGAAAACATACAGGCGTGGAAGCACCTCGATATAAAACTCTAGTCTATAATAAAAATACATAATTTAATTGTCATTAGCTACTGTACAGAGCAAAGTGCTTCAATACAGCGACGACTTTCCTTATCAGATAATATATCCATTATTATACGACTGCATTGCATGAGCGCTTAATTACCAAGGTGCTAAACACTGAAAATTAGAGCCACATACAAGTACAACCTCGGTGCAACAAATGTGATTTCCCCCCTTCCTCAGTAAACTTTCATCACTTTATTTACTTATTTTGAAATATTTTGTACCGCTTGCCCTCATTTTTGACGCCACGTCAGATCCTCCAGGGAGCGGATGATACGCGCTTTAACACAAATATGTGTTTGCCATTTTCCACACACACGTGATTCTTAGCCCAACTACTCCAAAGGATTCGAGGCGAGGGGGCGTCCGTGGAATACAGCGACAATGTGTTTGGCGTATAAACTGCGTAATGACTTCTCTTCTGAGAATTATACACCGTGGAGTTGTCATTTCAAAAAAAACCCACAAATACCATTGTTTTGTTGTAAGATTTAATTTGCACTTGCACGTGATAAATGATGTGTTTCCATTCTGTTTTACATCAGGGCTCACTGAAGCATCTATGCATCCATCACACTGAACTACATGACGGCAGTAAGTCTCACTACAGCTGCCTTTCTGCTGCAGCGTCAAGTATCTTAAATTATTATGGTCTAGATCGGGTTTAGTAAGTGATGTGCTCCTGTACTGGTTAAAAAAATATACAGACGGACTGCCCCGTTGCATATGGCCTCTAGTATTGACGGATGTTGAGCCGCTAGGTCTCAAGAGAACAAAGAAACGTGGGCTGACGAGGGCCAATAGCCATCATAAACGCATCCCACCCTGGGCTACGTAACTAAAGGCAGCCATCTTCAGTTTGTCCTCAGTCTGGGCCGACAACCAGGTCCAACTTGACTTGGGTTTGACTGCGACCGCCACCCACAGCACAGCTGGCCTTTCACATAAAAAACTATTGTTCAACAGTAAAAACCTCCCGAGGCTAACCTTGGACAAGAAGTACTAAAGCCGACACATCTACAAATTCAATATGTATTTGTGAATTTGCGGCATTTTTTTGGTTTTGCATACAAGTAGCTTCTATGATCTGCAGCCAAAAGAGTACACTCACACTGGACCAAATAGTTGGGCACAGGGATGTCCCGGTTGGTATCTGGGACAGGTATCAGGCTTCAGCCGAGCCCAGTTTTTTTGCAGTTATTCGTTATAGGTCTGCCATAAACCAAAGCCACATCCTTGTTAGATCTAAAACGTCTTATTCCTCTACGTTGCCCAACATCAAAGCTGCCAAAAAAACCCCAAAAGAAGTCGTCGTCTTTTTCTGTTTAAGTGACGGTTGGCCACAGTCAAAGCTGCCGAAAAAATCGAAAAGTCAAAGAGGAAGCAAAAAATCTAGTGACTAAACATGTCTGCTGTGTGGAAGTACTTTAGTCTGGGAAATTAAGCCAGAAATTTGCAAACTGTGCAAAGGGGATGTTTGGTGAGGGGGTAGTAGGAGACTGTCATTCCAGTCTAAGTCTACCAACTTGTTTCACAACCAAAAATAAAAATTAAACACGAGGGCACGGAAACAACGCATAACGTTGCATTTAATAGAGGAGAGAAGTTTCCTTGAGACAATGCAAAGGCAAAAAAAGAGCTAGGCCAGCCCATTTCCTAGTACAGAACACAGGTTTTCTTTAGCCAAGGTATGAAGTCAAGGTACGAAAAGCCTTTATGAATCTCCAGGGGAGGACATTTTGTTTATATAAGATTGGATTGTGAAACCAATCGGCCTATACCAAATATATATATATATATATAAAAACAAAACAAAGTACAGTATAAACTGAACCATGCACTCAAAGGAAACCCAAACCCAAACCCCGCTTCTCTGCTTCTTCAACAGCTACCACCCAGATGTTCAAGGCAAAATTTACAGTCAGTTGTGCAAAGGTGGTCCAGATGAAAATGATCACCAGCAAACACAAGAGACTTGGAATTCAGGGTGTACCACCTTTGCGAGGAAATTGGACATTTCAAATTAAGGACAAAGGGACAAAACCAATAATGCTCGTTCAAAATGAACCTCAATACCCGGGGGGGTGTTTAGCGGTGCAAATTCCTCTCATTCTCGCAGTAAACAAGCCGCCGAACGTAAACAACTTCGCCATGCAATTGCCAGCTTAGCCGTAATGAGGTTTTAAGCAGGTTTTAACGTAAAACGTTGCAGCCATTCTCTCAAAACACAAAAAAGGGCTCCGCAATAACAGCAACCAGATACAGCGCGACAGTATCCTAAACTTTGTTGATCTGGTGTTTTGCCATTTCAACAACTGGGCAGAACACACGACAAAGTCTCCGGCTGCAAACACATCAAATCACAAAAAACACCCCTACTTTAATGATTGAACGTCCTTCTGAGAAACAGAGAAGCTTCGCAAAGGTTGACAAAACACTTGCATAACAACTTTTTACAAAACACACTATTGTTGTGGCCTCGATATTTTTTTTAAAACAGTGCGAGGGCATCTGAAGGTGGATTTTTTTTTCCCTTTAAAAGCTAACTTCTATAGTTGGTTTGCTCCTCGGTCCTTGCTCCAACATTAAAGAGAGCCGAAGTCCCGCCCCTCTACTTCCGGGTCATGGGACCTGTCTTTCGAAAAAATATGAACGGGAGTTAATGGATAATGGATCATAATTATTTTTTGGTCCCGTTCGAATTGTGGCATGAATTTCACATATGATGTGTGTGAATTTAAAAGATAACTTTTCACGTCAAGAGATAAATAATTTGACGTAAATAAGCTGAACAACATTAGGTTTTGTATGAGATCGCTTAGTGACGTACATCTCTCGTCTCGAACGATGTACGTCACCAGAGAACTACGGCTGTCTCCTTGTTAAGCTTTTTTTACCGTCTTCTTCCAGGACGAAGGCAGAAGCATCAAACGAGGTGACACCGGCATCGTTAGCTGTGTCTTTTACTGTAAGGGCAGACAGAACCGAAGAGTGGAAGGAAAATGTGGTGACGTGAGGTAAGCGACTTGGACTTGTAGTTCGTTTAATTACGTATTTTCCATAGCGTTTTACTGAACTATCTTGCGACAAACTGTGACATGTAAAATCATTTTTTATTCTGAAAAACAACATATGTATAATCCAAGGCACAAGTCAATCGGGACCAGAAAATAATTTATCTTTCGCCATAGACTGCCGTTCATATTTTTTTCGAATGATAGGTCCCATGGAGGCAATCGGAAGGGGCGGGACTTCGGCTCTCCATAAGGTAGTGGTTGTGCTGGGGAAGCTTCCAGGTGTGAGTGTGAAGCAGGGTGCAGGCTCAGCAAACCTCAAAAAATACAGCTCGAGAAAAAAAAAATAAAGTGTACCAAAGCAGTCCTGGGCTCCTGCCTTACGCCCACATGTAAGGGCAGCACCCAGAACAGAGGGCCATGAGCATTTCCATCGTAATTAATTTTTTTAAGTTTATAGTAACTAATTAATTTTGATGGATGCTGGCGCATTAAGTAAGGCAGTGGGCTGAAATGAGTAAACCAGGTCTATTTACAACCCCGGTGATACACATTTCATTAACAGTGCTTCAGTTTAATATTTTTAAATGTTGACTGAGCAGTACTTACACAGTAGCTAATGTGAAAATTAGCAGTCTTGACTATCTGTGGGTGCTTTCGGCAGCAGCAGCAGCCAGAACATAAACCGAGATAAGATTCGTTAAAGATTGCCCCAGTGCTCATGTTACTACGTGTATTACAATTTCAGCGAGCTTAATTAATTAATTGGGTTGTCCGGTTCTGATAGTTGGATTGGTAGCTCTATGTTAAATATGATCTGAACAGCAGTCTCTTCAGATCAAGTTGTATAAATTATAGTTCCGTTTTCTCCTGCTTATTATTATTATTTTTTTTTAAATCAATTACATTTTGGCAACGACAAAGTAAGTTTGTGTGCATTAACGTGCTTTGACAGTTTGCGTTGACGTAAAGAAATCAATATGAATCGCATTAATGCAGTTATCATTCAAATAAAGTGGCTCAGAGTGATATCTTCCCCCTTTGCATTCTGGATCCAATCCAGGGTTTGTTTACGTGGATTACTCCTACTATGTTCCAACCGGTGACGTGGACCAAAAGTGTACCGACAGAGCAGAACAATAAAAGGTTAAAAGTTGGGAGTTTTTTTGGGGCCCGAAACTTAAATTTACGGTCTAAAAATGCATGATGTACCCTGCCAGCTCCCCAACATCTGCACCTCCCGTGGCCTTGAGCGAGCGACTGCCCCGGCGGACGTCCTCAGCGCGGCCAATAGTAGATGCCTGTCCTTGTTTCCAGGTGTAAATATGTGCAACTGTATGAATAGTAAGCAGGCGGTTGCTAAGACAAAGCAAAAAAAATAAATTAAATAAATAACTCCCCTCAGTAGATGGGGAAAGAAAGGCAATAAAACTGTGCTTATGCTAATAGTCACAAAAACACGCAACTAGCATTTGGGATAAATGTTTAAACTAAAGTGTATTTTGATGAACACAGTTTTCTCGCACACAAGTAAACCGATAGCCTCCATTTGACTCCCAGACACACACTGTGCAAACTTGACATGTCACCTAAGGACATCCTACCAGGCACACTTTCCTCCTCACAGGTCAGAGAGGTCATAACAGCCTCCAAGAAACATAAAAGGGGGGAGTTAATTCACACCACTTGACCCTTGCCCCGTAGTCCCCATGTGCCCCATTATATGCTCTGACTCCATGTGTGCCTTCCTGCCTTGTGTGTGTGTGTCTTTACCCTCTGCAACTTTTAAAATTCATCTCTTTCGCCACAAACTCTGGGATTACTTTATGCATAATAGCTGCCACATGCTCCTGCTAACACCCAAACTACCACAAAACAAAGTAGCTCGGCGTCTGCAGCCGGTTTCTTGGCACATGGTCAATCGAAACAAGGCCCTGAACACTTCTGATATCATCATCAATCACAACTTAATCATGTTCAGTTTCCTGGTTAGGCGAGGTTAAAGGTGGCCTGTTAGCAAGTAGCAGGCTAAAGCTAAGGCTAACACTACTAAAACACTTCACCCACACGTATAACTAGCGAACACGGCTTTAAATCAGTTGTAATAAAACCCCAGCCTTGCGTGGTGTTTAAGTTTAAGACGTTTAAAGGCGGAAAATGCTTTTTTTTTTTTTTTTTTTTTAAGAGACACTCGTGGGTAGACAGGCACCAACAATGTGGCTATAGTGTAGCCTCCCCTGAGCACGACTAGAGAGCTGAAACTTCAAAAACGAAATATCATTTATACGCATCAATTATACATCAATTCGTCTCACATGAAAGTCTAGCAGAGTCGATGTCTCGCCGGCGGACGCCTCGGGAGAGAAACGGACCGCCACCAGCGGCGCAAGCAAGAAGAGTCCGAGCGGGCAAGAGAGCTCTCAGTGCCCCGTCGTGTGCCAGCCTCGATGCCCGGTAGGATTTGGGAGTCCTCGGCTGGCCCGGGCCGGTGTGTACGTGCGGAGGGAGGGAGGGAGAGGGAGAGAGAGGGAGAGAGGGGGCGGCGGCAGCGTGAAAGGGGACAAAAAAAAAATAAAAAATAGAGCTCCTGTGCTTTATTTTTTTGAATGTCAGTCGCCCGTTTCAACTAATTTTAACACAAGCGGGCACCGTCCGAGAGGAGCCGCGGGTACGAAATATACCTTTAAAAAAATATATATAGTCGAGAGTAGGGAGGGAGAGAGGGAGGGGGTAAAATATTCAGCAGCTCCGTGCCAGCGCGGTGTGATGTCCGTTCAGACCGAATTCCCCTCCTCCTCCTCCTCCGGACGAATGGCAGCTACCGATACGGGACAGACACGCGCTGCTCCCCCTCCAAAATGTCGCTTATGGTATATCACAGCGAATAAATTATTCATCGCAGCTCCGCCACAAATTTAAAAAAAAAAAAAAAAAAAAAAAGCTAACCAAAAAAATAAAATAAATAAACACCATACAAGACTATGTTGACTTTTTTTTTAAACATTTTTTTTGTTTTTTATCGAAGAGTAGAGGGGAACGAGAGGGGGCGGGGGGGGGGAGGTCTATAGCGGAGGGCGATCCTGGCACTCCATCTTTAGCCGACATCAACAGGTCATCCCGGGACACAAATGCGCTGCAACTGTGGGCGAGACAGACGGATGGATCCGGCATGGCGAGAGAGGAGAGGGGGAGAAAAGAGGAGGGGGAAAGGAAAGTAGAGAGAGAGAGGGAGAGATGGGGGGGGGGAGGAGGGGGGGTTGGCTAAGCAAAAGCTTAACTACCCGTTTTACCGACAGGACACCATGATGTGGGGCGAATCAACGGCTTTCCGTTGGTTTTCGAACGTTGCACGTTGAAGATAAAAAAAACCGCCCCCCCACCCCCAACTCCAAAAAAAAATAGTTAGAAAGTTGAGGAATGTGGGACAAAGAGGAGCCGGGGACACATCAAGTCATTTGCGAAGGGGAAAGGAGGAAGGAGGGGGGGGGGCAGCAGCCCGCGGCGACGAGTGAGTGAAGCCGGTGTGAAGTGGTTAAAGTTTGGACTGTCCCCATCCTCACGCGCCCATCCCCCCATGGTAGCTAGCACAACTTTACCACCCGACTCCTTAAAAAAATAAATAAAACACTAAATGCTACTTTAAACACACCTTACCACCTCTCTACCTCATTTCATATCCAAAAAGGTAAACCCCCCCCTCACCACCACCACCACACACTATCCACACCACACACTATCCACACCACATACTGTACACACACACATCGGGACAAGTGACCGGCACGTCACGCCGGCCGAGTCCGAACCGTTGAACGCCTCCGCCGCCGCCGCCGCCGCGCTTTAACTCACCCCTAGGCTAGGTATTCCGCTTGAAAGTGTTTCAATGGAGGAGCGGCGCAGGAGGAGAAGAAGAAGAAGCGGTGTAGTGTCTCTCTCCCTCCGCCTCGCCTCGCTGCTTCAGACACTCATTCACTGTGTGGCCGCGTTTGCCGTTTAACCACCGAGCACGCACGCACGCACGCAAACTCACGCGTACACATACAACGCTTCTTTTTTTTTTTTTTTTTTTTTTTGCACGTGCACGCACGCTCGGCGGGCACGACGCATGCACGCACGCAAACACACATGCAGGCGAGGAGACGAGCGCAGAGCTATCGAGGAGGAGGAGGAGGGAGGGGGGGCAGAGGAGGAACTCTCCCAGGGGTTGCAGACAGATCGCAGAGCTACCGATGGGCCAGACAGATAGACAGGTAGACAGACAGATAAAGAGACACAGTCTTTTTTATTTTTTTATTTATTTATTTATTTATTTATTTTTTTGTCAGTGATGTCGAGAATTAGCGCGGCGCCTTGTTTACTACTGTAAATTCAGCTTGCAGCGTTCAGTAACGGTAAATCAGGTGAGTTATCCGGTTGCAATGTGCACACACAATCGGGGTCAGGAAAGTAAACAAATAAGTAAAAACATGACCAAATAACTTTATTTACATCGGGGTGAAATTACTTTTACAGCCTGAGCTCCAAATCACAAAGTGAATGTTAAAAAATAATCTTCTTTTATCAATAATTGAGTAAAAATGTAACTAAAAGTAAGATTTTGATGCATATTTTTTAAACAATCTATCAAAAAAAAAAATTTTTGTTTTGTTTTGTTATTATATATGCATTTTTATTTTATTTTTGAATGTAGAGATTATATTATTAATATTTATTTATACTATTTAGTAGTAATATATTTTTATTTATTTATTTAATCTACGGACAACGCAATAAAACATACATTAAAGCTACAAGTAATGAGATTACATCTGCGCGAGTAACGGATTACATTCGCTGGAGCCCGCTCGCCACTCGCTGCATGCAGGTAGACAGGCAGCGTCCCCAGCCGACCCGACCGTCTGAGCCCCACCCACCAGTCCACCCACTCAACCCACTCACTCACCGGGGCGTCTTAGGTGGCGGAACCAAATCTCCTCCTGCCCGAACACCGCGCGCGGACCGTGAAGAAGAGGGAGGAGGGGGAGGGCTGTCGGTTCGATCCCCGCCGTCTAACGTGCGTGCTATACTAGTGCGTCTAGACTCCGGGCAGGTGAGCCCTCCGGGGCCTCTAGGCGCAGCGCACAGTGAATACTAAACAGGATGAGACTGCATTCAGGCACGGCACTGCGCTCCCCGCTCTCTCTCCCTGTCATGCCAAATACTATTAACTCTATAATTCTCCTGTGTCAGATGTATAGCGCCACGCTCTCTGGGCATTCATTGTCACAGCGCCCCCATCCAGATGTTCAGGCGTGTGAGCGTATACAGTAGATGCAGATTCTTTTTTGTTTTTTCTTTTTCTTTGCTGCCCCCCCCCCCCCCCCCCCCCCAACCTCATCCTCCCCTTCACTCACGCTCCAATCCGTGTCTCACTTTGTGGAAAAACGGTACCAATTTGGTACCACTCGATTACAGCGTGATGGTGGATGAAGGGAAAGTAGGTTAAATGTGATATTTGTCACACGTGATGATCATGTGAAAGCTGCACATAGAAAAAAAAAAAAAAATATATATATATAGGCTACAATTGAAGGTTGTAGCCAAGACTTCAAAAAAAAAAATAGGACACAAGAGCCCCCAGGAGCCAAAGCACCCTCAAATATTCTAGTTTTATCTTCTTCCAATATCTTCTTCTTCCATTTTTAACTGTTTGAACTTTTTTTTATATTTTACTTACTTTGAATTGTGCATGAATAAAACAGGGGGATGCATGTCAAGTAAGAAACCGGATGTACAGCGGAGCATACTGTATGTGTCGCACGCCATGACATGCATGAGGTACAACATATCCTGAATAAGAAAAAAAAAAAACAACACAACACAACAACATGTGGTTTCTCAGCAGCTCACCCTTTTATGTGCTGTCGTTGCTGTTGCTGTTGCTGTTGCTGTTGCTGCTGCAGCGAGCTTTTGCAGTGGCGGCTGCAGCCCCGAGGGGTCCTGCACTTGTGCTCTGGAGGCAGAACAATGAAGAGGTCACTGGCTGTGCGATGTCTGTTACGCCATCATGATTGCACCTCGTGGACGCTGAGTTCTGATAAGTGTGGTGGGGGTGGATTATCTTCGCAGGCCCAGTTTCTTACAGAGACCAGTTGAATATTCCAAAATGCATTTTTATTTTTGCAAAAAAAAACAAAAAAACATGCACGGAGCTTTTGGGGGCCCCTGCACAGTACCTGGCCCCTGTGCCCCTTTCTCTCCTCCAGCACGATGCAAATATATAAACCAAATGCTGCCAAACATGTGACTCCTTGTCTCCTTCTACACATAATAACAGCATTCAGTGCGATAAAAGGGAACAAAAATGAAAGCTGCAACCTTTAAGCAGTGTATTTCATTCAGCCCGTTGTCCTTAAACGGCCCCCCCAATCATGTACCGACCTAAAATCACTTTACTGTGCCTGTACATTGCTTGAGCTGCACAGCAGTGACCCGCACTGACCTTGTTTCTCTGGGCAGCTTTCATTTATTTATTTATTTATTTATTTATTTAATTAATTTCATGTCCCCACATCACAGGCCTGGGCTGCTGTGGTTAATCCATAGGCTATGTTCAGCCTTTTTCATCAGAATGCATCACTTACTTCAGGCACGACGAGATTAAATTAGATTATTCATGAGAGCAGCAGACTGATGTTTGTGTTTTTTCAGTCTCCTCACATGTTCACTGCGGGGAAAGTAGGGCAGTTTGTGCAGCGGCTGACGGATCGACCCTCTCTCCTCTCACTCTCTCCTCTCCTCCGTGTCCTTACATTACACCGTTACCCTGACATTACACGACACTAGCGGAGGGGGCGGGGCTGGAGGGTGGGGGAGGGGGAGGGAGCGCGCAGCTTCATTTCTCTCAAACCTAGCGGGCTTCCGTAGATCCGCTAGAAACCAACATGGCAGCTTCCATGTGCTAACGTGAGAGCAGAACCCTGGAGCTGACACCGGCAGGTAAACAAACAGCAGAGACGCCTCCCCGCATTCATTTTCCAAAGAAGCCACAGACAAAATAGAAAAGCGGAGCGAGAAGTTGTCAACGCTAAACAAGTTAGCCGCTACTTGGTTAGCCTAGCTAGCTAGCTAGCTAGCAAACATGCTAACCAGCAAGCTGTTGTTGTCTTAAGTAGTGGTGTTTGTCGTTTAAGCCGAAATGACAAACAAGCGTTCTCTAATTTAATGTTATATTACTGTAAGACACAGGTATTTAAAGAAAATCTAATTTATTTTGCGTTTCAAATCAATATTAATGCTGTTGATAAATCAGTGAGTTAGTTGGTTAACATATACTAACCAGCAGCTGTGATATCTGATATTTTCATAGCCGTTTACTAAGCCAAAGTGCATATTAAATATCTCCAGCATGTAAAATATATCTCATTCAATCTGGAGAATTTTTGGTGGGGCATGGCATGCCAAATAACCGTTGTCATGGAGACATATGAATATGTAAAATCCACTAAAGACAAAGGTACAGGCCTGAAGGGTTTGTTTTTGTGTGTGCTGTGCTCAAATTAAGTGTGAATCGATCAACTGACCCGCAAGATCACTGGCGAATTTGAACATTCATTAGTTGTTAAAGGCGTCTTTCAAATCAAGGTGCATACAGTTAGCAGTGGAAGTATACACTGGTCAGCCACAACATTAAAACTACTGACAGGAGAAGTGAATAACATTGACCGTCTTGTGACAGTTCAGTGTTCTGCTGGGAAACCTTTGGACCTGGCATTCGTTCGTGTGGACATTACTTATGCATGTACCACCCACCCCATAACAATGACACTCCTTGATGGCAGCAGCCATACCCAGCAGGATGCAGCCTGACACAGACACACACAAAAATACTTTAGGAACAACTGAAAAAAACAAAACATGAAGAACATCACAAGGTGTTGACCTGGCCTCCAAATTCACTAGATCTCAAACTGATTAAGTATCTGTGGGATGATCCACAGAGGACCCTCCCTTCCAAATCCCCCCCACTAACAACATCTTGTTGCCAGACACCACAGGACACCCTCAGAAGGCCCATGTCCGTTCTCTGATGAGTCACAACTGTTTTGGAGGCACAAGGGAGACCTGCACAATATTAGGAAGGTGGTCATAATGTTATACCTGATTGGGGTATCGTCAGTTTTCAGCACCAAGGCGCATTGAGAAAGGAAAGAAATTGTAGAAAGGTTAAAACTTGTATGTGTTGCAATTTTACTAGACTTTATGTTTAATTTTATATGTTTTCTAAAGACATATTTTTGCAGACGGTGTACCTTGATGTTGGTTCGGACAGCCCGGCTTTACCCCCTCATCGTTTCCCACCACACGCATCCATCCCGCGCCTCTTGTGCCACGCAGACCTTTCTGTGTCGTGTTGGCAGTGCTGCTGCTGCTGCTGCTGTCACCAGCAGGCGACCGAGATCCATGGACTCCGAGGTTCCCGCCACCGACCCTAAACCCACGCCCGCTGCAGAAGATACGAGCCCGGCCGCCGCTGACGGGACAGGCGGCCAGGAGAAGGCGGCTACTGCGGGACTGCTCCCTGGAGAGACGGTGGTGAAGGAGGGAAAGGCGGCCATCTTGTTTCCCAGTGCCAATGAGGTGTTTTACAACCCGGTCCAGGAGTTTAACAGAGATTTAACGTGAGTGTGAACCCTGAATATCGAGTCTTTGCACGTAAATATAAGACGTAATGTCACTTCACGCCACAGGTATCGGCCCCTCAGATGCATTCAAGGTGTTTCCATATACTGAAGGAGTTTATTGGTGGTTAAGGTTGATTCCATAAAGAGTGTAACTCAGCTGAGTACTTACCATAGACTGTATATAAATATACACAATGCGTCCCCACTTCCTTCCATTGGCCAAACTGACACTATTTTCCCGGGGATACGGGCGGCGCCATCTTGCAACTTTGGAGCCAGAGTCCAAATTAAAGTGACAAGTAAAAAATAGATTGTGAAGGGATTTTTATGACCCTGTCAGTCAAAATGACAGGCAATGAAAAAGTCTCGCACAACCTCTGATTTGACGTGTATTTTAGTGTTTTAGTTCTGCCCAAGTCCCGCCCACTAACATGGAGGAGGCGGAGCTTATGACCTTAATACTGCAGGCAGCCACCAGGGGGAGCTCTACTTGCTTTAGCTTCACTTTTAAGGAACACTTTCACCATCCATCTTTATATACGGCCTATGATATTTACAATCCTCTGAATTAGCCGTAGGTCATAAGAGAAACAGTGTAACTTCTGAATATGTGGGAATTGCATACTTAAATATTTACCTGCAAATCTCCTTAATGTTCTAACATGAGCAATGGTTTGTTTTGTCACATATCAACTTAAAATTTTAACTTATACAGACATGGTAAAGACAATATTATATCTATCTAAGTGTTTGCCTGCATTCAGATTTGATCAGTTTGGGATCAGTTTGTAGTTTGCAGTCTTTTAGAGTCCAACCTAACGACCAAAGTCAGTTCTTCCTGTTTTTGTAGAACAACCTGAAGCTTAAATTCCTTCAGTCTTTGCATGAAAATCATCAAAATCCTCCCAGCTTCTGCGACTCGCAAAACTATGTTTGTCCAGCGGCCACATGGTGGCGCCATCTGGACAAAAAACAAAAACCCAACCACAATCAGGTCTTTCATTAGACCTACTGTTAATGTTTGTTCAGCAGTTTTTAAGATATTCTGCAGACTACAGATTGATGCACACGAATGAGAACCTAACCTGCTCAGTTTAGGTTTGCATTTATTTTGTTTTTGTTTTATTCTGCAGCCATATTTTGTTTCGCTTGCTCCAGCCCTTCCTGAAGAAACTGCAAAACGAGAACTGGTTTTGAATTACCGGTGACTTCAAAATTATGACGGGAGTTGTGTTTTTAGGAGAGAGGGCTGGTTTTACGTTCTTAAAGTCTTTATTAACAGTACACGTGGTTTTTGGTTTCCAGATGTGCTGTGATCACAGAGTTTGCCAGAGATCTGCTGGCTCAGCGCGGCGTGAAGGTGGTGGTGCCGGGAGAAAAAGAGCGGGTGGTGGTCTCTCTGTCGGAGGACGCCAACGAGGCCGACAGTCAGACGGAGGAGAAAAATGGAGCGGAGGAGCCGGCTGTAACCGCAGAAGTAGGGCAGAAGTGTGAGGTATGTGTGCGACACTGATCAGCCACAACATTAAAACCAATGGCAAGTGAAGGGAATGACATCAATGATCTGGTTGTAATGCAATGTTCTGCTGGGAAATCTGGTCCTGGTATGTGGATGTTATCTAGACACGTACCGCCCACCTAGACATTGTTGCCGACCAAGCTCTCCAAAAGCTTGGTCGGCAACAAAAACTGTTTAGGAATAACTCAAAAAACATGAAGAACAGCCCAAGGTGTTGACTTGGCCTCCAAATTCACATCAAGTGTCAGCTCTTTCTGGCAAGGACTGGTTGCTCCGTACATGAAAAGCTAAACCGTCCTCAAACTCCCCAACCGCTTCCCAAAATCTGTCGGCGCAGCTTTTAAGTTTGGTCCCTCGCGCCCCTTTCAGCAAGGCCTTCGCCTCCTGGAGGGCCTGGCGGCGTCCGGTTTGCGCTCGGTGCGCTTCGCCCTGGAGGTCCCGGGCGTGCACAGCGTCACCGCCAACGACTTCTCCACCAAGGCGGCGGCTCTGATCGCCAGGAACGCCCAGTACAACGGAGTGAGCCACCTGGTCCAGGCCAGCTGCAGGGACGCCAGGTATGACTGCTCGAGGTCGGGGGATCTAGGAATACTAAGATAAGAGTGGTCATAGAAAAGTTTGCCAAATGTTTCCTCATTTCTCTCTCTTTGTTGTTTTTTTTATTTCGTGCCCAGCATGCTGATGTACGAGATGCGAGGGAAGAAGGAGCGCTATGATGTCATTGATCTGGATCCCTACGGCAGCCCCGCCTCTTTCCTGGATGCTGCCGTGCAGGCTGTCAGCGAAGGAGGTGGGTGGTTCAATCTGTCATGTTCATCCCTTCCGACTCCCTCCGTCACGTGTCATCTTCTGAAAAGCTCACGGCAATAAGTGGAGCACGCACCAGAGGAGCTATTTGTCTCCGCTTACTTATTTTCAAGGTGGTTCAGGATCTTCAGGTCATTTCTTTTTTTATCTCATTTCGGCCTCAGAGTAGGTGGAACCTTAAAAATCGCACAAAACAAGTTTGATTTTGCACAAATCCCAATTTAAAATATCGTCTGGTTACGTACACCGATCAGCCACGACATTATGACCACCGACAGTCACGTGACGATACAATGCTCTGCTGAGAAACGTTTGGACCATCCTGATGACGTGTAGGTCTCCCTTGAGCCTCCCAAAACAGTTGTGACTCATCGGAGAATGGACATGGGACTTCTGAGGGTGTCCTGTGGTGTCTGGCAACAGAATGTTGTTAGTGGGGGGCCTTTGGGGCCTTTGGGACCTGTGAGATAAGGGGGAGGGGCTTCTGCAGATGCTGCTGGGGATGGCTGCTGCCATCAAGGAGTGTCATCGCTATGGGGTGCTGTCTGCTTTTGCTCGTACACAAAACCACTGAAGGATTATTCCCCTCGACTGGCCGTTGAAGCAAGGCATGGTAGCCCATCGGGTTAAATCTGCCATTTTCAAATCGTATAGTTCTGCTCATCTATTCGTGAAAGACTGAATGTGCTTCTCGTGTTATCTGTTGGCTTTCAACCTTCTTCAAAGACATGCATTTCAGTTAAACGGGCATAAGATCAGTTTGACAGTTGGATCTAAAGTGAGTCTCAGTTGGTTTGTGAAATATTTCTTGTCTGGGTTTTATCCTGTTATATTCAAAAAAACAGTTTCTTAAACGGTAAAACTTCACCCATTGTCTGCAACTAGAGGGAGTCACTGCACCGTCTAAATTTCCTGCAGTTCTCTTTTGTCGTCCTTGCTGACTCTCTCTCTCTCTCTCTCTCTCTCTCTCTCTGTGGGTGTGTTTTCTCTCTCAGGTCTGTTGTGTGTAACGTGTACAGACATGGCCGTGTTGGCAGGAAACAGCGGAGAGACCTGCTACAGCAAATATTGCTCCGTCTCCATCAAAGCCAAATACTGCCATGAAATGGTGAGAGCATCGAGCGCACACATACACACACACACATTCACGTGCAGCACATGAACAGACACGTCATGTGCTCATCTTTTCTTGCATGAATGCAAACAGTATGTGGTTGAATCCCCCAAACTTAGGATATGTTTGCAGCTTTTTAGCATCATTAAAGCGTTAATATAGATTTCTGTCCTTGTTGCTTTGACTATGGCTAACTAACTGGTAGAACAGTAACAACAAGTGAAGTTTATTATGGAACTGTTAGGGGTTTATTGTTTGATCGTGTTCTCCGTGATCCACTACTTTGTTCACACTTGACATTTTAAATGCATCTCGAGATCCTGTCTCCTTTCTTTGTGTTCTGAAGGGAAGCCAAAGCAAGTAGAGCTCCCCCTGGTGGCTGGCTGCAGTATAGATCATTAGCTCCGCCCCCTCCATGTTAGTGGGCGGGGCTTGGGCCAAACTAAAACACTAAAATACACGTCAGATATATTTTTTTAAAGGATGGTTTCACTCATTTCAGGTAGTTAATATAATGTTGTTCAATTTTTTGGATAAGTTTCATTTTTGTTAGTTTTTTGACGCTATAGAAACAGGATGTGACCTATCCTATTCTTTGTATCTGGTGGAGGTAGAGCAGAGCGCAGTATTAATTAGCGAGTGAGTCTGGAGGAAGTGTGGTCGGGTCATCGATAGCGTGGCTCCACTCTCGGACCGTGCCGCGAAGACTCTGGCTCCAAAGACGCGAGGAAAATGGCATCAGTTTGGCCGATGCAAGGACGTGTAGTCCATATTTATATACAGTCTATGGTTCACGCTACCATAGGAACGAGGTCATATGTGTCCCAGACCACCTCTCTCAAATGTGTCCTTGATACGTCCCGGGTATGTTCACATCTGCACTCGGCCACTTGTGATGGGATCACTCATATAACCAGGTCTGAACGGGGCCATTGTTAGAAATAAGCAACTGGTGAAGTGTTTACAGGGTTTTCTTTCAGGAGGACTTTCTTTCTTTGAGAGACGTCTCACAGGAAAATAATCCCCACCTTCTATCCATCTTCAGGCTCTTCGCATCATCCTCCACAGTTTGGACCAGCGGGCCGGGGTGTACCAGCGCTACATCCGGCCCCTGCTGTGCGTCAGTGTCGACTTTTACATTCGGATCTTTGTGCGCGTCTTCACGGGACAGGCCACGGTCAAGAACTCCGCCAGGTGCTCACGCCTACACCCGGTTAACTCACATATACGGCCTTCTGTCTGAAGATGAAAGATGAAAGAATGAATGATCCTGAAACTGGGTCACTGCAGCAACAAATTGTAAAAGTAAATGCAGCAGCAGAACTAAAATAACAGAAATATGAGATTTAACGTCAATTACTTAGACACATTTTCTCTTAAGGCCGGCACTTTTAACTTTGATATGTAACACAACATACACAAATTGACACAATACCAAAAAAATCCTATTTAGATGCATTTTAAGTCAAAAGAATAGTGTAGCTGTGCCTTTAAGGCGCTTACATACGCATAGAAAAGGACATATTTGAGATGTGCTCAGTGGTTAAACTTAAATCTTTGTCTCATTGTGTTGCAGTAAGCAGGCTCTGGTCTACAACTGTGTCGGCTGCGGGTCTTTCCACTTGCAGAGAATGGGCAGGAGAACGAGCAATGGAAAAAAGTAAGACTGTGCACACCGCTCTGTTGGATGTGACAGTGATGTATATGATGATGCAAACCCCTCACACTTGGAGGCAGAAGTTGCATCTCCGTGTCTTGCCTCTGGCTCAATGTAAACTTGCATCTGCTGTGATTTCAGTATGAAGTATTCCGCTGCCACCGGACCCCCCGTTGGACCAGAGTGTGAGCACTGTGGACAGAGACATCAGGTGACACATTTGGTTATTTTCTTCATCGATGATTGAGTTATTACAGCGTAAACATACGCACATACAGCTGAAGCTTGCATCTATCTTCCCTCCGTGAAGCTGGGCGGTCCCATCTGGGCGGAGCCGATCCACGACCTGGCGTTTGTCCAGAAGGTTTTGTCTTCGGTGTCGGGAAACCCCACCAGATTTGGGACGTCCAAACGGATTGAGGGGATGCTCAGCATGGTGACCGAGGTATGCATTTACCTTTTTAAACACGCACCGATCAGCCACAACATTATGACCCCCCCAC
Organism: Chelon labrosus; assembly: GCF_963514085.1. NCBI lineage: Eukaryota > Metazoa > Chordata > Actinopteri > Mugiliformes > Mugilidae > Chelon > Chelon labrosus. The sequence continues at coordinate 6,406,302 of NC_140338.1, forward strand.
CCCATAGCAATGACACTCCTTGATGGCAGCAGCCATCCCCAGCAGGATGCAGCCTGACACAGGCGCACACACAAAAAACGCTTTAGGAACAACTCAGCACAAGGTGTTGACCTGGCCTCCAAATTCACTAGATCCCAAACTGATCAAGTATCTGTGGGATGATCCACAGAGGACCCTCCCCTCAAAGGCCCCCCCCACTAACAACATTTTGTTGCCAGACACCACAGGACACCCTCAGAAGGCCCATGTCCATTCTCTGATGAGTCACCACAAGGGAGACCTACACAACATTAGGCAGGTGGTCATAATGTTATGCCTGATCAGTGTATATGCTCTTATTATTCCTGCTATACGCATCATATTTTTGTATTGACATGAAGGCGTGGTTAGCTTCTTCAAGTGTGAAATGTGCGCTCACGTTCAAACAGCCGTGATGATCGTCTCCTTGGCTTCAGGTTTTGTTCTCCACTGATTCATCGTCACATCTGTTGTTGCCGTTTGTTCCAGGAGTTGGAGGACGTGCCTCTTTATTACGCCGCGGACAGCCTGAGCAGCACGATACACTGTAATACCCCGCCCCTGCTCCAGTTGAGGTACGCACATGTATGCCCACAAACACACAAGGGCAGTTTGTATCACTCTGAAAGACATTAACATTGACTGGTATCAGAGACGTACTCCAAACCACAACTACTGCTTGTCTAACCCTCACCAAAGTCTAACCTTAACTCAAAGTCTCCAGGAGAGAAATTGCCTCTTTTTTTTTTACATGGCATTCAGTCAGTGTTTGTAGTAAGAAATTCTTCCATTCCTGCAGTGTTGATAGAAAAAGCTACATTTCTTAGCTACATTTCAACTGATGCCATGAGTAGCTTCTCATTTCTTAAACAACCATGTCTAAAGACACATCCTGTGGTCGTGGGAAAGATGTTAGTCTGTCTGAGAAGGGTCAAATCATTGGCATGCATCAAGCAGAGAAAACATCTAAGGAGATTGAAGAAACTACTAAAACTGGGTTAAGAACTGTCCAACGCATTATTAAAAACTTGAAGGGTAGTGGGGAACCATCGTCTTAGAGGAAGAAATGTGGTTGGGAAAAAAATACTGATTGATCGTAATCGGGGATCACTTAAACATTTGGTGAAATCATATCGAAGAAAAACAACAGTAGAACTCAGAGCTATGTTTAATGGTGAAAGTAAGAGCATTTTCACACCTACGATGTGAAGGGAACTTAATGAATTGGGACTGAACAGCTGTGTAGCCTTAAGAAAACCACTAATCAATGAGGCTAACTGGAAGAAAAATGCTTCAATTTGCTAGGGAGCATAAAGATTGGACTCTGGAGCAATGGAAGAAGGTCATGTGGTTGTTGTCTTTCCCAGTTTACCTTTGGGATCTTGGACTCATAAGGTCGCACACCTCAGTCCAAGTGATCGGGGAGACTGTCGTTCATTGGGGGACTAACGCAAACGGACTCCTTTCAGTGGTTTGGTGACGGTATCCAAGACAAACGAGTCGCTAGAGTCGCTGACCTATCCTCTTTTCAAGGCTAATGCAGCTGCAGCCTCAGACTCTCTCCACCGTACAGCTCCTTCCAGCCTACGCAGCATAAAATCGAAATCCTGACGGGCTACCTTTATGACAAATGCAAAGAAACTGTGCTGCATTTTTGATATTCGACCACTTCGAGCTGAACTACTGCAAAGTATTTAATCTTTAAAACAAGGCTGCACTCCCAAACAGTCCTTGGCAGTGAGGCTTACGGCTCTAAGGCTCCTTTTAGTCATAAAGTTAATCTTTAAAAAGTGGTAGTATTGCACTTATTCAAAATAATTAAAGTACTTTAACTAATCATCTCATGCGTTAACTAAACTTCCTGAGACTAGTAGCCCACTAACGTCCTGTATTAACATTCTAAAACTGTTCCTACACTTTCTTGGAGGCTTGTCTTTAGAGGAATATCTGTAAATTGATCCATCTGCAGCACATCCAGGTTATTTTTATACATTTGTCGCAGACTGAATCGGCTCGTTTTTGTTTCCCCTCTCTGCAGATCTGCTCTCCTTCACGCTGGTCACAGGGTTTCCCTCTCTCACGCCTGTAAGAACGCCATCAAGACAGACGCTCCTCCCGCGGCCATCTGGGACATCATGCGATGCTGGGTAGTCTCTACAAATCAATCGATAAATAAATAAAAGAGTTATTTTTAACTGTCCCGAACCTCCTTGGGTTGTTAGTTGAAGGTTTGCTCGACATTTAGGAAACACAAACTGATTTCCTGGGTTTGATTTATCGTCGATTTTAGGAGAAAGAAAACCCAGTGAAGAGGGAGAAGCTGTCTCCGACTAGCCCCGCGTCTAAGATCCTCTCAAAAGAGCCCAGGTGAGACCAGTCCTCCCAGATTCAGTCAGGCCACATTACAGATTTAGTTTGTGATACTAGAACAGGAAAGAAGCTGTTCAACACTCATTACTCACTACGTCAAATGTATGCTGACCTAACATCCTTGTTCTGGATATTGTGTTTGTGTGTTTGTAGCCTAGAGGCCTGTTTCACAGTTCGGGAGGACGCCAACCCTCAGTCGCGTAAACGTCACCTGACGCGATTCCAGGAGAATCCCCAGGCCTTCTGGGGACCCAAAGCTCGTGCGAAAGCCAGGTGAGTAACACAACCTGCCACACAAACACACACCTACACACACACACACACACCTGGCAGACTAACATAAGCACAGGCAAACAGCATAAGGCACATTAATGTGTTCTAATGGGACTTCAGCTGTAATAAAATGTGCCGCTTCTCTTTGCGTTTCAGACGGCAAGCTGAAATTAAAACATGAATGTATTCAGATATATTTAATGGCTATTTGGGGCTTGTAAACACTTAAAACACTTGAATTAGTCACTTAAACTATTGGGAGTCTGACCTTCTCGTTCCATTTAGCTCCACTCTTTGTGAAGCACTCCATGTCCGTCCCTTCAATTTTTATCGTCTCCACCTCCTTCCATTCCAGAAATTTAATTTACAACAACACAAGTCTGACCGGTTTAAGGACCATCCAGTTTCATCAATTTTTCCTTGTATCGGTTGAAACGTGCCCCGTAATGACTTCCCGATGCCGACATTATCAAAACCACCAGGGTTCGTACGTCACAGCCTGCAGAACATCTCTCGCTAAATCCACAACCAAATCAGAAAGAATTGACAGAAAATGTGGCAACGTCTCTAGACTGCACACATATACATTTGGCATTTGAGCGGTACGAGGATTGTTATCAGAAAAGTCAACTTTAGCTTTATTCACAGTCGTTTCGGTGGAGACACTTGTGTAAAGAAGGCTCTGTGGACTGCACACAAATCGAATTTTCAGCTTGTTTTCAGTTCTGATTTATAAAAGAAACTAAAACCGTGCAAGGAGCAATAACGTAAGACTGTTTATTTAAGACGTTACAGAGCCCTCTGCCCTAGGAGGCCTGCCCAATAATCTGTCCATTAAACTTTCTAGATTTGGCCAAACAATTTGACTTCATTCCCAGATATAGTACCAAAATTTTGCAAGAGAAACTGTGAAGATCCCTGAATCCCGTTGCTGACTTTTCGATCTCCTCCCCTCCCAGCGGCGGCATCGAAACTGATCTGCAAGACAAGAGGAAGAAGTTCCAGAACAAGAGGAAACACCAGATCACGGACTCCTCTCAGCTGAAGAACTTCCCCTGCAAGAAGTTCAAACAGGTCAGTCATGCCGCAAACGGCAAAGAGCAACAGTTAATCCCCCCGGCCGTAGGAACACTGCTTAAAAGCTAACCGCTAATTAGTGGAACGGGGCTGATCGTGTGTTCCTGTAGGTGGAACTCTTTTGTGTTCACGGTTTCTCTAAAACAAAGGTTGTTTCCTTGGAAAGACAAAAGACAAGCTGTTTCTTTCCTAGAAAAGTTTTTTGTTTTTTTTCTTCCAGGTAAACACCCACCGGACTCATTTCTTTTCCTAGAACCGTAATGGAAGATGCATGAATAATTTGCCTGTGGTTTTATGCCTGAAATGATGAGTTTTGTTTTCTCTCATCCCGTGTTCCCTGAACGCATCGCAACACAAACAGCGAGTTCGTTAATCATTTATGAGTTATTCAGAAGTCCTCGTCGCCATTCTTGGAGGAAGACCTTTGCCGCTGTAGGAGATCTGCTTTCAGGGATTTATTTGTCGCAGGTCGACTCGACGTGGCCGATGATGAAAAGGTTTAAATGACGCCGGCCTGGTTCGGGTTGTGGAAGTGGTTTTTTTTTTGGTTTTTTTTGGTATTTCCATTCGTTTTACTCAATTTAAGAGGAAGACGGGGGAAATACATGGTATGGGGAGTGAATCATTTCCTTTCAGCTGCAGCAGTAGCTAACACTGTTGTGTTTTTCTTCCACCTCCGGTTTCCGGAGTGTGTAAATGCTGCAACAAAGCCATGCTATTAATGTGTGCTTTTGTAAAACAATGGTATAATCTGTCCAGATTTGGGTCAGCACCCCTGGCAAGCAATTGCCTCTTGACTTTTTTCCAGTGCGCTAGTGTTTTCAGGCTGAAATAAGGTCACTATTTCCTACTTGAAGAAGAACGCGGCTCTCTGCAGCCTTCTCTGTGAAAGGTCGGATGAGCCGTCCAGGTCAGGAGGGCAGCTGAGCGCCCTCGGACCATGATGCTTCCCCCACCGTGCTTTCTTTGGCCGTGGTGATGAATTGTACCTTAGACGTTGACAAATTCATCTACTAACTCGAATCATCCCAACAGATTAACGCACCTCTTTCCGTCGTTGCAGTTTTCTCTGCTCGTCGGTTTTTTGTTTTATGGCCTGGAACGTTTTGGACTCATGGGAATGGTGCACTGGCAACGATAGTCTGGTAGAACATGTCCAGCAGCTTCCGGCAGATGTTAAACGCCCTTAGCCTCCTGAGGAAATAGAGACGGCTCTGACCTTTTTTGAGTCTATGTTAGCAGACAAGTCCAGTTTGTGATCCAGATGTAGACCCAGGTGCTTATAGGTCTGAACCACCTCTACACACTCCCCGTTGATGGTTACGAGCTGCAGGTGTAGGCCTCGACCTCCGGAAATCTACTACCACCTCTTTGGTTTTAGCTGTATTGATCTACAGCTAGCTAGCGAGGACAGGTTGGTGCAGACCAAAACGGTACTAAAAGGTGGGTTTACATCTGCAAAGTGAACATGAATATAATATCAGATTAATTCTAATATACAACTTTATAAGGTGTCATTTGTCCACATTTTTGGCACAGGTTTGGTCTCCACCAACCTGTTTTCGCTACTTGTTGTGTAGTTACGCCTCCAAGTCGTCTTGGCATGAAGTCACGCTTTCATTAGTTCAGTTTGGTGTAGAAATTTGGTGTTTTTAAACGGACATAAAAGGCGGAACAGTGGTGTGGTGGTTAGCACTGATGCCTCACAGCAAGGAGGTTCAGGGTTTGAATCCATCGGCCAACTGGGGCCTTTCTCTGAATTTGCATGTTCTCCCTGTGTCTCTCCGGGTACTCCGGCTTCCTCCCACTAGTTAGGTTCATTGTTGATTCTAAATTGGCCGTAGGTGTGAGTGTGAATGGTTGTCTGTCTCTCTGTGTTAGCCCTAGGATAGGCTCCAGCCTCAAGCAGTTCCAGAAAATGAATGAAAAGAGGAAACTGACGTAAAATTAATTAAGAAGTACTGTAGGGATCTCGATCAGTGCAGTTAGCTGCACGATTAGCAATTTGAATCCCGCTTTGGGACGCCGCAGCACAGCGCAGTAAAAGCGGAGCAGCCCCGACTGATGGTCTGTTCCCAGCACTTTACTAAAGCTGATTGAGTTCCCTGCAGCTCAGGATCATTTCAGCACAACAGGTTCTTTTTTTTTTTTTAACAAAGCTGGCTCGCGCAGGTCTCACAGAAATAAAGGCAGACATTTACCTAAATACTAATTACCCGTGCGAACTCTTTGGTGTCGGCACACTGCGGCAGACACATGCCAGGGAATGAGTCGTCTCCATAGGCTGCTTTCTGGCAGGTGTTCCACTCGCTTCTGGTTTCCAGCCAGATGAGCCCAACGCTTCAAATCACACTTTAAACGTTTCATTCACTGCTGTAATATAACATCATCGTCCGGCAGCCTGTTTAAAGATTGATTTATTTTTTATTTTTCCTCAGGGAACGTGTAAGAATGGAGACAAATGCTGCTACTCCCACGACCTGGAGCAGACACAAGAAGAGAAAATGGAGTAATTCCACCTCACTCTGTTTTAATTTTTATTTTATTACTAGAGCTTGAACGGTCCGTTGCAGCAATGGATTATGTTATAAAGATGCAGCGCTATCAGACTGTATTTTTTTTGGTTGAGGAACCTAAAAGCTGAGGATTAATGTGTATATAACATGACCTTTGTTCAGTTTTAAGACAGAGCTTTTTATGCCATTTTTTCTTTTTAAACTGTTGTCAGCTGGTTGAACATACCAATAAAGTCCTCATTTTGACTTTAAATACCTTTTATCTTTGTCTTTATTTCTGTAACTTTATAGCAGGTCACCGTTTGTGTTCATCTCTACAAACACACACTTTAAAAATACGATCTGAGTCGCTCCTTTGATTCAAAGTTGGAACGAATTGTACGGAAGATGTAAATTAACCAGCAGCAATTAAATCTTTTCAACCACCTCAAGACCTTGACGGTTATGAATGTTTTTCAAGATCAGTGTGTGGAACCCCAGCAGGGATCTTTGAACATCTTGATATTTGAGTGGTTTCTGCAGGCTAAACTTTGCGGGACTAGTTAAGAGTCCAAAAAGCGTACGGAAGAACGAACCAGAATTCCGTGGAGGCTTTTGCCGAGGACGGAGCTTGCGCAACCTCGGGCTTATTGTGATTAGCACGCTCTAAATGCTTTCCCATTTTTCCAACTCCCGTCTCAGCATAGCTTTTTATTGTACGTTCTTGACCCGTCCTCCCTTTTACAGACAGGAACTATGGAAAGCAAACCATCAGCCGCGCCAGCAAGTGAGGAAGAAGCACTATTAGGAAGATTCTGGACAACATCCGCTTCTGAGTTTTCCAAGAATTTCGGTGTTTTCCAACGGGGCTTCGGTGTCTCCTTTCTCGACTCCGTTTCGATGAGTGTTCGTGGCTGGTTCGTGCTTGTAGGCCAGGATGAACTGTTGGAAGACGGCCTTTTTTACGTCTCATGCTTGAGCCGATTCCTTTTCTGAAGGGAGAGCGTCCTCTGTCAAACCTCTGTTTTGATGAATCGTCATTGAGTTCTGTTGGTGAGAGACGTCAAACTACGTCAAACACTTGAAAAAGCGTACGGAAGAACAATGTTCCGGGTGCATTTGTCTTACTGTGGAGCCTTTTGGCAAGGACAGAGCTTGTGCAACCTCAGGCTTATTGTGATTAGCATGCTCTAATGGCTTTCCCATTTTTCCAACTCCTGTCTTACATAACAAACTGACACTATGGCTTTTTGTTGTACATTCTTGACCAGTCCTCCCTTTTACAGGCGGCAACTATGGAAAGTGAGGAAGAAGCACTATTAGGAAGATTCTGGACAAGATCCACTTCTGAGTTTTCCAAGCGTTTCAAGGCTTCAGGTGTTGAGTTTTCCAACGGGGCTTTGGTGTCTCCTTTCTCGACTACCGTTTTGATGAGCGATCGTAGCTGGTTCGTGCTTGTAGGCCAGGATGCACTGTTGGAAGACGGCCTTTTACGTGTCACTCTCGAGCCGATTCCTCTTCTGAAGGGAGAGCGTCCTCTGTTAAGCCTGTTTTGATGAATCATCACTGACTTCTGTTGGTAGGAGACGTCAAACTATGCCGTAAGCGTACTAATTCATAGTTCATGTCATAGGTGAGAAGTGTCCATCACTGCTACGTGGTCCTTGGTAGTCTGACACCTCCACCAAGGACCACAAATCCACTCCCAGGACAGAGGCAGCTTTCCCGATCAGCTTGTCGAGTCTGTTGCTGCAGCACAGTTCTGCCGACAGTGAACAATCTGAGCTTCAAGTGCTCTGACCTTTCTTATAGCATAGGGAGAGAACAGTATTAGTCAAATCGAGTTTATTGCCGGCGGCTCAGTGGTGTGGTGGTTAGTACTGATGCCTCACAGCAAGCAGTTTGCTCGTTTGGTTCATTGGGGATTGTAAATTGGCTGTAGGTGTGAGTGGTTGTCTGTCTCTCTGTGTTAGCCTTGTGATAGACTGGAGACCTGTCCAGGGTGGACCTCTCTCGCCTCTCGCCCCAATGACAGCTGGGATAGGCTCCAGCCCCCCAGAGGACAAGTGGTTGCAGAAAATGAATGACGAACGAGTAACAAAGTCAGAAAGATAGATTTTTATTTTCAGCTGCATGACGATCGGTAAAAAAAAAAAAAATCAGTCACATATTATATATACACATTGAATACGCATTTATTGCACATCAGACAGTACAAGTTGGCACTAGAGTATTTTCTTTTACTGGAAACATGTGCTTTGATTTGAATTGTAATGTCGTTACAAAAGGCAGCTTCGGCAGATTATTGTCAGAGTAATCATGTGTAGATGTGCACCGTCACACAAACCCGACGTGTTTCATGAAGCCTCTGTTCAGGTTTGTCTGGTCGATTAACTCTGGGTTCATGAGAGGCAGCATGAACGCAGCCTCTCGGTTTTCATTAACAGAACCCTCGTGATCCTCTTTCAAGTGGAATAGTAATCGTAGCTGCAGCGTGCGACTGGCTATCTACGGCCGACTCTGAGCAGGAAAGTTCGGATCTCCATCGGCTTCAAGGCCACCTCCCATACGGAGGGGTCTTGGGACGTCTTCGGGAGCGGCTTTGATTCTGGAAAAGGCGAGCACAGCATGTTAAAAAGGGTCGTACATTAGCAGATTAGTTCTTCAAAATGTCTAAAACTGGCTTCGGATCAGATTAACGTACTTCTTACCTTGTTAAGTCACTAAAACACTTCACACGCACAATGAAGCTACCAACATTACATGACACTGGCTGCAGGAAAACGGTCTTTCCAGTTCAGTTGGCTGTAACAGAGCAGTGATTAGCAGCGCTAAGGCTTCGGCAGGCTTCTATTGTCACGTTTCATATTCTGGTATTTAAGCTGAACACGACCGTACAGCCTCCAGCCAAGTGGCTCATCGGTGTCTGGCAGGAAGCCGGAGCTGCTGAGCTGCCAAATGAGACCAAGTCCCCAACATCTGGCTGCCTGCTTGGTCACGGAGGTCATTGGGAACGGATTTCTAAATGACTGCATTTTTAGCACCATCCCTCGATCATTGGGAGGTTAAAGGTCAGGGACTTGATGCTTCATCACCCGGGTGAATCCCAGAGCTTTCTAGTCGTCCTCCCTGACGTTTGTTAAAGGGCCATACAGAGAATTAAATGTATACCATTTATACAGAAATGTTAAATATAATGGAAGAAATATCTATATAGCACATTCATGGTCCCCAGAGAATGAACCTTTTATCATTTTACACACGCTTTCGTGGTGCCACCTTTAAAACTAAACTGCAACTGTGATCACAAGCTGATCTAGATCTAATAATCCACTCCACTATATAACACTATTGGAATAAACATTAATGTATTAGCTGGTGAGTGTAATATCACAACGGTTTAGTTACTCGTTTTGGACCACACTTGTGTTATGTGGTGTTAAAAACACTACCAGCTAACTGTCATTGAGAACTGGCTGGTCTTTTTTACCGTTATTTACTCTACTGTAGAGCTGGGTAATGTTCAAAATTTTACAACAAAGCCCCAATTTGTAGATTTTAAATCTAAATACTAGCAGGTATATGTCCACAGAGGCCCCTCCCTAACTACATTGTGTTGCAAGACACCACAGGACACCCTCAGAAGGCCCATGTCCATTCTCTGATGAGTCACAACTGTTTTGGAGGCACAAGGGAGACCTACACAATATTAGGAAGGTGGTCATAATGTTACGCCTGATCAGTGTATGTTTGAATCTTGGATGGTCTGCACATCGCTCATTCCTCCAGCTTTTTTCAGTCTATTCTGTTGAAGTTGATGGCAGGTGTGGGTGTTGCTTACCTTTCTGAGGTGTCCAGTCAAAGCGTTTCATCTCATCTTTCCACTGATTGGCTGACAGGTTCAGCTCGGAGACGCCCAAAACATCCAGAGTGGAAAACAGCTTCTGCTCAGACAGAAAAAATAAATAAATAAAAAAAATCAGGGCGACACAGAGAAGCTATACGTTGATATGTCGAGGTGTTTTTAAGTATCTGACCTGTAGGTTGACCGTGACGGGTTGCGAGTTCACTTTGCTCTCCCAGCTCTGGAACTGATGCTCCAGCCTCAGCAGCACCGAGTCTTTGTCCCACTGACTGAGTGTCAGGAGGTGGACAGCAGGGGGCAGCGCAGCCTGGAGCCCCGAGAACTACGGACACACAAACATCACCACTAACTTACTGTTGTAAAGACAGGCCATTCACATCATTCAGCAGGAAAAAATACATTGGAAAATTTTGAGATATTTGAGATTAATAAATCAAGTTATTAATCTCAATTCTTTACTGACTAGCTTGCAGTTCACATAACCTCCAAGAAGACACCCAACACTACCTGAACTGCAAGTGCAGCGTCCATTTACCATACTCCTCACTCACCTCCAGCTGAGTCTTTGGGCTCAGATCTCCATCTGTAAATGTCAGCAGAGGCTGCAGCACGACCTCCTGGGCCAGCGGGCGGTACGCGTCAGCAGCGTTGGACGGCGGGTCGAGGGACAGCAGGAGGCGGCCGCGGACCACCAACCCCTCTGGGAAGATGTCGGAGGTCTCGTTGAGGGGCTCGCCGACACCACGGACGTCGTCGTACAGCAGCCGGCGATGGAGCTGAAAGAAATGAAATCAAAACTCAGTTCATGTGTGTGTGAGAGAAATAAAGTCACAGTAACAAGAGTCTTGTTTAATCCGTTGTTAGTGGGGGCCTTTGGGTCCTGTAGGTTGAGGGGAGGGGCCTCTGTGGATCATCCCACAGATACTTGATCAGTTTGGGAACTAGTGAATTTGGAGGCCAGGTGAATGAATACCAGGTCCAAATGTTCCCCAGAAGAACGCTGAATTGTCACAAGATGTTATTTACTTCTCCTGGTTTTAATGTTGTGGCTGTACGTGTGATTTGAAACCGTTTACAAGCTGATGAGAGACGGACGACAGGTGAAACGTCTCACCATGATTTCCAGGGAACCATTCTGGATGCTGCCTCCTCCTTGAGAGCGATCCGTCACCACAGTGAGTTGGTTCACATCATCCTGAAGAGACAAACAAACACACTCAGTAAAATCATAAGAAACTAATCAAGTTCACTGCCACACCTGTGCTTTCCTACACCGACAAGATATGTTAAGATACGTCTTTGGATCTTTAGAAAACCTAAACAATTTCCACTTATATAATCCATGTAATTTACAGTAAAAAGCCTTCAGCAGGTCGTTCCTAATTTCTCTAAAAGCTAATTTTACCAATAAACACACCTTGATGAAAGCGCGCGAGTTGATGGGGAAGTAGTTTCCTGCAATGGGCTCCGACTGTGCCAGGTGCCACGTGGGCCGGAAGTCTTTCCTGTTATCGGATAAAAAAAAAAATGTATATGTAAAGAACAGTGAGTTTATGAAAATGCAAAACTGTCTATCAGCATTTTAATATTCTTAAAATGTGCCAACATCCACTATACATATTTTTTTTTCTCCAGTTGTTCATCTTACTTCCTCTGCAGCAGTTCTCTGCCGTTAGAATCAGTGTAGAAATACCCAGAGGTTTTGATGTTGGTGTCCAGACGGGTGATCACCTCCTTCCCCAGACTGTCTCTGATGGACGAATAGAGTCAAAGTGACATGAAGTGATGCCTTACTTTTGAATTTATGTTCCTCTTTAAGTCATGAGTAAAAGAATGATTAAAAACTCCTTAAACTTCCACAAACTATATATAATTACACTCACTGTATGGGCACAGGTCCGACTGTCCACTCCAGCTCCAGAGCTCTGCTGTCGGCATAGAGGCGAACCACCTGAGACACCCAGGGAGAAAACCACTGCCTCACCTCCTGCACCACTGAGTTCTGGGGAGGAAGGGATGATTATATAAAGTTATATTATAATAAAAGTGTTTTTAAATCATTAACTCAGTGCGATGTCTACACAGCATCTAAAATGTCTCATGTTTGAAGCTCTTATGCACAGTAAGTGCATAGACTGTATAAAGATGGACGTTGGACTAGCTCCTCAAAAGTGAAGCCAAAGCAAGTAGACACGAAGGTGTTGGTGTAACCGTGCTCATCGTGAACATAAATCCACCTGAATGGTTTCCGTCTTGGCGGTCTTGCTGATGATAAAAGGTGTTGAAGAGTTGGGCCTGAAGATGTAGGCTCCAGAAGGCTGGATACTCTGTGCGTTGTTACCATCACTGGCGTTGTACCTGGAATATGCAATAAAAGCAAAATTTACAACTGTATTGGTTTAACACCATTGCGTGTAATTCAGTGTTGTGAGGCTGGAAACACTAACCAGTAGAAGTTCTGTTTTAGGCTGATGCTCTGTTTGGTTTCAAGGTTGCTGAGGCTGTTTAGGAGGCCGGTGTCGGGGTCAAAGGTCACTCGTAGATACTGGAGGACGTGGACACACAAATAGTCAATTTATAGGATAGCACATTAAATAAAATGATAATTGTTGTGTTCAGACCTTGTTCTGGATCACTGTGGGCCCGCCGTACTGTGCAGAGGCCGGAGGAGGCCCATTCTTAAGCAGGGACACAAAGTAGGTGCTGTAGCCCAAAGGAGGAGCCTGGACCTGGAACACCAGCTCGTTGACGGCGGAGCCCCGGTTCTTCCTCACCTCCTGCGTGGCTCTGGACACTGAAAGCACCTTCAACACAGACCGTTACCTGGTTACGTCTTTTTTAACCAAAACAATGGAAACACGGTACAACTGGAAGACTATGGCCAAACAGATAAGTCAATGGGATCTGGATTATTTTATAAGAATCTAATAAATATCAAATAAATAATTAAGCATTGTTGTTGGATTATTTCACGCACTGACCTGAGAGTCCACGGGTGTGCCTTTAGCGTCTGTGACGGTGTACGCTTTCCCACCGACTGGCAGCCTGACGGGCCACGTGACGGGCCGAGCGAGTGGGTTGTACACGCTGACCGAGAACTGAAAGAGAGGCGCGTTAAAGAAGGACAAGAACGCTGAGCATCATTCATGCGAGAACCATGGTGCCTGCAGGATCCCATACCTAGTGCTAATGTCAGACGTGTTAAAAATAATAAAGATAATATGTCCTGTGGTGTCTGGCAACAGGATGTTGTTATTGGGGGGGGGCTTTGAGGAGAGGGGCCTCTGTGGATCATCCCACAGATACTTGATCAGTTTGGGATCTAATGAATTTGGAGGCCAGGTCAACACCTTGTGCTGTTCTGCTTGTATTTTTTTTTTTAGTTGTACTTAAAGAGTTTTTGTGTGTGTGCCTGTGCCAGGCTGCATCCTGCTGGGGATGGCTGCTGCCATCAAGGAGTGTCATTGCTATGGGGTGGGGGTGCCTGGTCTGGTCTAGGTGGGTGCTACATGTCTAAGTAACATCCACATGAATGAATGCCAGGTCCAAAAGTTTCCCAGCAGAACACTGAATTGTCACAAGATGGTCAATGTTATTCACTACTCCTGTCAGTGGTCATAATGCTATGCCTGATCGGTACAGTGTGTACATGCCCTAATGTTGAGGCCACCTCTTTAACTTGTTTCATATAAAATGGCCTCAAACAAAAATTCTTTAGCCTTCTTTACTCCAGGGTGTAACAGTGACTTTATCCATCTTCATATTGATTCAATGGTTCAAACTTAAGTTCATGTTAAACTGTATTTAGTGTGAGCTTTCGTGTCACCTTTACGCTGGACTCTGTGAGGGGACACACGCTGATGTTGAGGTTGTCGCAGTACATTCGCTTAGCGGACGAGCCACTGAGAGCAGCCAGACTGTTGCTGACCAGAACCTGACGGAGAAAAGACAATCAGCAAAACATCAGGAGCGTCTTTGTCCAACACGATCATATCTAAACTATGATAACACAGACACATTAAAAATAACAATTGTTTCAACCTGCTTCTAATTACTTAAAAACACTTTCTATTAAATATAAGAATTATAACAATTGTTACATTGTTTCAGGAAATACCATAAAACATGTTACTATGTAGAAAACACAAACACAAAGAATTGGCATATAAATACGCGAGATTACGTGATAATACCTGACAGTGTGTCCAGCCGTTGGCTAGCCTCTTGGCGTAGTCATTTGCTACGTGTTGCTTCTCCGTTCCCGACACGGCATCGTGGTGCTGAGCCACTGCCATGGCTTTCTCTGCCGATGAAAACACAAGTAATGTAGCCATGAGTACAACATCAAGAATTGGGGTACTTAAATTAAAATATAGTATAATCTTTAAAGGATTATATTATATTATCTTATAAATGTGACGACTAAGAAGAGAGAGAATAGCTTCCCACCATTACCCAGACACAGATAGTGATGTTAGCTATGGTTAGCTGCTGAGCGGGCCATACAAGCCAGCAGCGTTAGGTTAACTTATGTTTCACAATGTTTGAATTATCCTCTGCTGCTCTGTGGGCCAACAAGCCAGCAGCATTTACTTAGTTTATTTAGATTGTAGCTTAAGCGTCATATCTCATGACTGTAGGTTTGTTAGGGTCTCTCAGCTCGACAGGGCCTCTAAATGTGTTTTGCCTGGGATTTTGGCACAAGGCACTGTAACATCTAATCCTGTGTATTAATGGATGTTTTACACAAAGACGCGATAAAAAAATAAAGCAAATCATACTCATGGTCTCGCTGTCACCCTTCCCAAACGGTCCATCCCTGGAAACTGGACCACCAAGCACCTCCAGCTGGTTACACGTCTTTCAAAAGAAAACACAGACATAAAGGAACTTTTTTACCACAGAAGAGTGAAGTACGATCACCTGATTACTTGTCCTCTGGAGGGTCGCCCACATAAAACTCAAATGTCATATTTAATATATTTAATGTCATTTCTATTATAGTGCAGCTGTTAATCATGGTTGAAAAAAAATCTGCTGGTTTAATTTAATTAAAGAAATGCTGCACAAATCTAACTAAGACTATTCAACTGTTATACAACAATTAATATTTAATTAAAAGTTTGTGATCGTGAGGGCCCTACTTCTCAGTGTAGCTCTGATTTAGTGACAGAAAGCCATTACTACCTCCTACAAAAGTCTATTGCTCACCTGACGTCGCTGAACAGACGTTACCAGTGCTGCAGCATGTTAATGTAACATATGAAAACTTCAATTAAATCACTTTTAGCATGTTAGCATTTACAGTTAGCGTGTTATAATGCAAAACTTTAGCTACATGTTACAGGCGGTCATGTCTTATCAAGTTTCCCGCTTGCATCAGAGTCAACTCCAACATCCTAATTGTAACTACAAAATAAAATGGCAACTTAAAATTTAGCCTGGAAGTCACCCTGACTTCCATCGCCCACAACAGGTGTGAAATCAAAAGTTGGTCGGAGGTAGCTCCATTGATAGCTGATTATGCCAATTTCCATCTTTTTAGAAATGGTGTAAATGCTACTAAAGTCTTTAAATGTATAAAGGTTTGTATTTCTACTTCAGAACACCTGCAGGTTGCTGTTGCTGATCCTCTCGTAACGTTTCAGTGCCGGCCGGCTGGTAAAGTAGCCGGTCCAGAAATCATGAGCGCTGTCTGCATAGGGGAAGAAATCATCCGTCTTTAAAGCCCTGATCAGAAGGAAAAAAAAAAAAAAAAGGATGTGGTTAACGTCAAAGCACATGCGACAACCTTTCACACACAAATTTCCCAGCTCGTTTTCCAGTTCACACTACCAGGTGAGGTTTGCTCGGTGCAGCTCCTGGAGGTAACAGGATGGGGTGGAATAGAGAACGTTGACTTTGCTGCCATTCGCCTGAAGGGCGTTGACATAGTGGATCAGCTTGTCCAGGTTTTTGTACCACAGGTTGGCGTTCTCATACTGGAAGTCTGAGCCCATGGTCATGATGATGTGATTGGTCTTGTACACCCGAGACTGAGAAGAAGAGGAGGCGGAATTAACGGCTACAAAGAGATTGGCGTGTTGGGAGTCTTGGATTTTTCCTCCACATTCAGAGGAGAGCTGGTTTATTTGGCTTCTAAATGGTGGTGAGGTATATTATAAAAGTCAATGGATATCTTCAACAGATGAGGGTTCATGAGATGAATGTGCTCCCAAGTGCAGTAAAATGAGCCTGAATGACTGAGAGTCAATGAGGCCGTCGTTTTGCACCATTGACTTCACAAATATTGCTTTTCGCTGCTTTGGAAATTGTGTTTTGAGATGAAGAAAACTCTGCTGTTCGTTTAGTCCTCATTTAACTGCCTTCCTGCGCCCCCCTGAAATAGCTCCATGCCCCATCCCCCCACTTTGGGAACCACTGCCTATAAGCTACGCTGTGTCTGCAGACAGATGAGTGAGTAACTATGCGTCTGTGTCAAACCTGACTGGTGGCGGTGGCGAGGAAGCGCTCCACCACATCGTCGACATTGTAGTCTTCGAGATCGGGGTCGTCTCTGATTGGCGGGTCGTCGCAGCTCTGGTCCCAGCAGAAGCCCTCAGGAGGGTTGTACCCGTTGGGAAGGATCCCTGGTGGGAAAAGCAGCATATATTTAAAAAAAAATAAAATAAATAACAATAACTAATTTCAGTTGCTTAAGTATTTTCCCATGCGACAGAAAACAAAAGTAATGTTGTTACCAGTGAAGAGGTCAGCCATCGGTGGCGTGAGGCTGTCAGAGGCTCTCCACAGAAGCTCCTGCTCCTTCGCCATCATCCTGCTCCTTCGGTCCTGGTAGTCCAGGCGACCGAAGAAGAAGCCGTCGTATCCCATCTGGAACAAAGCACACAGGGAGTGGTTAGAGCGATGCCCATGGTCCAGGACAGTAAACATCATGAGTTTGCTTCATACATAGTGTTATAATAATGCAGCAATTTATGAAGGTTCTCAGTCATCCAAGTAAAAAACAAGCTGAAACAAAGGCAACTGGACAGGAGTCGTTTCTAATCTAAGAAGCTTCTTCAGTTCTGAAAAGGCTACTTTGATAATAAGTGAAACTCATTCAAGTGATAAAAAGTCTTCTAGTTGCCCTACACGTCCAGTTGCCCTCATTTCAGCTTGTTTTTTGGGGGGATATTTTGGTGAAAATCACTTCTTTGCTTTGTTGCAGTGAGCCGTATGTCTGTAGAGTGCTGCTGCTAGCAGCTCGGTAGCTTAGCTTAGCACAAACATTATAAATGAGGAAACAGCTAGTCTTTAAATTTAGTTTCATGTTATAAGATTTTAAAAATGATCATTAATTTTTGTATAGGCTGTATCAAACATTAAAAAGTAAATGCACATAAATAAAAGACCAACCAGTCAAGTTTACGTCTTGCATGTAGTGAAGACTTGACAACAGTGAAGTTGACTTTTTGAATATAAAATGCCATCCCTTCGTCTTTGTGTTATATTAGACCCTTTTATTAGAAATGCTGTTATGCTGCTATGACATGTTGTGTCATGGCAAAACCAACAAAAGGTTTGTTGGTTTTGTGAGATCATTGTGACCTCCGAACACCAATTTCTAAATCGTTTGAGTCCAAGTGAATGTCTGTGCCAAAAAAAAGGCCCCAAAATATGAAGCCTCAGGCCACTTAACAAAAAAGTTGTTATAAGAACAAGAAGAAAGCAATCAGGTGCATCACTTAAAGCTCTATTGAAAATGTTCTGACAAAAAATAAAAGCTGTTCTATTTAAAAGGACTCTAGACTAGTTACTGGATGTTTATTATCTTGGTTTTGGCCGCTATTAGATATTAACTTTACTATTTCTTGTGCTTTATGTGCTCTTAAAAATAGTCAACAACTCAAACACAACAATGTATTTAAAAGAAGAACATGAATAGTGGCGATATCTGCTAAAAGGGAAATAACTGGAGGGCTCATCTGCAGCTTCTGACTATAATTACCCCCATTTAACTCTGCAAAATAACTTTCAGAATTGCAAAGAGATGTGTATTCCCCCTCAGTATTTTTAGCCTGAATGGAGGACTTCCTGAAAGATAAACTACCTGTGCAAACATGGAGGCGTGCTCGCGAGCGTGGCCAAACGGGTCGATATGCCAGGCGACGCGGGGGCGGCCACAGGCTCCGAACGTCTCATTGAGGAACCTCAAGCCTATGGTCATCTGGTCGATGACGGCGCCGTAGTGGGTGGTGGCCTCGTCGCTCATACACCAGCCACCATTCACAAACTCCAAACGACCTGGAGGAACAAGCGTCGAGTCAGAAAAAGGTTAAAACCACCCCTAAGTAAATATACGCCGTTAGGGGGTCTTGGTTCATTTACCTTCGTTAACCAGCTGCTTGACCGTCTGCTGCATGTCTGCGCTCTGCCGCTTCCACCAGCGGTAGAAGAAGGCCGTCTCCACGTAGATGAACCTCCTGTCCGGATTCTTCAACAGCTGATCCACCACCGAGTCCAGGATGTATTGAACCCCAGCGTGCTGGATGTTGTTACGATCTACACACACACACGCACACACACACACACACACACACAAGCGCACAAATACGGATCAACCGAGGACGAAAGATGCTATTTTTAAAATGTACGAATCATAACTTCAACTGGCTGTAAGGATTTAGTGGAAAACTAGACTTGTGTCACATTTTTCCAAATATATTTGCACTTATTCAGAACTTCTGCAAATGATGCCATGGCTAAAAAAATAAATTCTGCACATTAACACAATGTTTACATAATCACACGTAGAGAAAGATCAGATGACTGTCACCTGCCAAATACAACAACAAAGCCACACGGCTCGCTATAAAAGACATGTGACGCTAAAATCTGCAAGTTAGCAACTTGTCCGTTGCACTAAAGCTATAAAAGTTTTACAGTATTTGCTAGTGAGGACCCCCTGAGAGGAAATGGTGTAGACACGTAAAGGCCAAGGAGATAATTTTAAGTTAATTTAATCAGATAAACTGTTAACGTGCAAGTCATTAAGCATTATCTCCTAAAACAGAGTGGAATAAACTGGAACAGCTGCAAAAATCACCTAAAATTACGAATCATTATGCCTGTGTGACCTTTCACATTCTGACATTTAAGTTACAGGCAAAACTGTTCTCTTAAAAGCTTAGAAAAGGAGGGGCTAAGCGGAACCGACACCAGATAAGTAAAAGAGGAAATGATAAAGTCCTCGCTATCCGATTCAGTGAAAAGGACTGCTGCTGCTTTCACACGTCTAATATAGAAAGAGAAATTAAAGAGGAGGCTGACAAATGGGAGAGTAAACATACTAGTTAAAAAGTCTGTGTAAAGCTATACCTACGCTGTGTCTTAAGTTCCACAACAAAAAGTCGTCACGAGTCTGAACAAACTGAAAGATAAGCTCATTTGGGGAACCAAATGAAAAGTTGCAAAGAGATTGTTTTTGTTTTTCCACTCGCTTCTTGAGGATTGACCACAAGTTCTCAGTGGTTTTAAGGTCTGGGGAGTTTCCTGAACATGGACCCAAGATTTCAGTGTTTTGTTCCCCGAGCCACTTAGTCATCACTTCAGCTTTATGCTGGAAAAAGGCATTATTCGTCACCAAACTGTTACTGGACGATTGGGAGAAGTTGCTTTCTGAGGATGTTTTGGTACCATTCTTTATTCACGGTGAGTGAGCCCACTCCCTTGGCTGACAAGCAACCCCACACATTAATGGTCTCGGGATGGTTTACTGTTGGCGTGACACAGGACTGATGGTAGCGCTCGACTTTTCTTCTCCAGATGCCCCAAACAATCGGAAAGGGGATTCAGAGAAGATGACTCGACCCCAGTCCTCAGCACTTAGTTCATCAAGAACTTAAAGGAGAGATGTTCAATTGTTGTGAAGAAGACTTCAGTCTTTTGACGCCATTTTGAAGCTAAGTCAAGCCGATAAATGCTTGACTTAGATGCAATCTTACTTGCAGCAACATCCTCGCCTGCGAAGCCCTTTTCGTGCAAAGCAAAAAACGACGGCACGCGTTTCCTTCCAGTCTATCATTCTAACTCAATCAGTGAGAGAGTGATCTCCAGCCTCGTCCCCGTCAGCACTGACAGCTGGTGCTTTTGTGGCAGGGCTGAAACGCAGTGGAAATGTTAAGTTCGTATTCACGGCACAGACTTGCTTGCTTACTCCTCTTTGGCCCCGATTTGGCTTCAACGAGCTCTCTCCACTGCATTCAGTCCTTGGCAGCGTGCCGGGCCTCTCCCCATGACAGCTCCATGATCTGATCCAGCTCTTGCGTCACAGTTCTGCACCTGGATCTCCCAGGTTCTCTCTATCCTGGTGGTGTCCACCTTAAGGGCGATCTCTGGGGCACATGTCCTAGCCATCTCAGACGCCCCGTGTGTAATCTCCTTGCGGATGGTCTGGCTCCTTGTTTTCTTGTACACCTCACTGTTGGGAGATTTTGTTTGGCCAAAGGATCTGGCAAACATTCATCAACAGCTGCCTGAGGAGAATCATGGGCATCCGCTGGCCAGACGCCATAACAAATAACAACACCAGCATCACTCGACAAGCCCTCAGATGGAACCCCCGAGGCAAAAGAAAGCGAGGCAGACCAAAGAACACCTGGCGCCGGGACCTTGAGGCCGACATCGAGCAGCGTGGTACGACATGGAAACAACTGGAGAAGGCGGCCCAGGATAGAGGACTCTGGCGGACTGTGATCAACGGCCTGCGCTCCACGAAGGAACGCTAGGCAAAGAAGGAGAAAGGATCTGGCACGAGCTGTGGGACAGTCTCCTCGTGTCCGCTTTAACCACTCTATATAGCAGGACATGACTCGACATTGCTGTTATCTACGAGCATCTTTGCCTTTAAAGATGCTCGTAGATAACAGCAATGTCGAGTCATGTCATGGTGGCAAAGATGGCCTTTGAAATTAATTGCAGTTCATTCGATCGCTCTTTATAACATTCCTGGAGTATGCAAATTGCCATCATGAAAAAAAAAGAGGCAGCAGACTTTGTGCAAATGAGTATTTGTGTCATTCTCTAAACGTTTGGCCACAGCTGTGTGTAGATAATTACTAAAGGTGCAGACCTTGGTACAGTAAATTTAGACTTTGTGTGTGTATGTGTAACTGACCTCCATAGTAGTACTGGTCCACAGTCTTGAGCCAGCCAACGTCGTCATGTGTGTGAGGGACCAGGTGGACATTGAGCATGTTGGGTTTGGTGGCATGGCACGACTACACACACAGAAACACATTCTATCAACACTCACTACACTATTGTCAAACAAGACACAAATTCAGCAGAAATAAGATTAAAAAGGTATTTTTTTTTTTTTAGTTTATACTTTCAGTTCAATAACTTCCTCATGCAAACTGACAGCTCACAAAGTAGCTCTGTTAGCTTTAGCTTCCTGTTTGGAAGATAAAAACAAACCTCTCCCGAAACGGCTAAAAAAGAAACTATATAAGTACTAACCTCATATCCGCAGGTGACGGTGTCTTTCGTTTCCTTGCCGAGGGGAAAACTTAAAACGCCGCCGAGGATAAACAGGAGGGAGGCAGCAGCAGCAGCCAACTGTAGCGACCCGGCCGCCATGTTGGAAAACTAGTGCCCACTCGTCATGTGACATCTGTTTATGTGAGCGCCGGTCACGTGACTGTATTTCCGCTGGGCGGAGACCACATGGAGGCAGGAGCTCTGGGAACGGAGAGCTGTCTGTTTCCCTCAGTTCAGACTCTCAGGCAGAGGGAGCAAACGAATATTAAACTCAAACAAAAACGTGTTTTTACACTTTTTACATTCTCGAATTGTGTTTATTTTTCTTTTGGTGGCAATCATGCTTTATATTGTGGACATAACAATTTTTTTTAATTTTATTCTATTTTTTTAGGTATGTATGCGTGTAGTATATGTGTATATGTATATGAGTGTGTATATGTATGTATATATAGATATATAGATATATATATCTTCCTTATATTTGTACATTTTGTGTTTAAGTTGCTACACCATAGGCCTTTGAGGAAAGTAATTTCAATCCTGTTATGTGTTGCACATGTCAGAATTGACAATAAAGCTAACTTTGACTTTGACTTTGATAACATTAGTTCATTCCTAATGATGTATTATTCTTTAATTTTTAATTGAACTTTATTTTATTGAACTTTACTATTATTCCTGTAAAATTGAAGAAACACAATGCCCCCAGAAGTTTTCTGACTCAGATTCTGACACTGTGGGTCGGGAATCTAAGTACAGGAGCGATAAAAGCGTTAAAAAGTCTGTGTAAAGCTATACCTACGCTGTGTCTTAACTTCCACAACAAAAAGTCGTCACGAGTCTGAACAAACTGAAAGATAAGCTCATTTGGGGAACCAAACAAAAAGTTGCAAAGAGATTGTTTTTGTTTTTGAACTCATAAATCCTGCGAACGTTTCGTAAGAGGACTTAATTAGTCACTGTTAATGACCTGATAAATAAAATATATATAATAAAATAAATGTAATTGGGAGTTTTGTGATTTCTTGTGGTGACAAGTGATCATTTCACAAAATCACTTCTTTAGTAGTTTCTCTGCGCGGTAACCTCTCCTCCACGGGAAGACCCAGACCACATTCACACACTTAAACATATAAGATGTCGTGGTACAGCACCGTCTGACCCCTTTTCCACCTTGCAGCTCCACTGGAGTACTTGTGGTTGAGGGTTTTGCAGACTGGGTGTTAAGGAGGGAGGGGCCAGCGCTTGCTGTCCCCAGGGATTGCTGTTGTCTGCTGTTTAGTTCTGGGTCACAGTGTTGTGTTATGTCCAAATTAGTGATAGCAGTCACTTTTATTGAAAAATTGCAGCTAATGTCTCCAGTTTCATTTTCACACATTGCAAATTCATCCCTTGGGGGCCAGACTGGACCAGACTGGACCGTAACTGACGAGGAAACAATAAACTATGAGCCACGTGTACAGAGAGACAATGGAGGGACCTAGAACCTAGATCCCTGCAGAGTTATATATTCAGAGGAGGATGCACTGGCAGTTGGTGGAGTTAAAATTAATAAGGTGCAGCATCTTAAGTGAGAAGTATTACATTAAGCGTTAGTAATGGCTGCAATAAAAGCATCACTGAAAGGTATAATAAAATTAAAGTGTTTTTTTCTTTTTCTTTATTGATCCCTTGCAGCCTCAGGGAAATCCTTTCTCTTCAGTTAACCCATCCATTTCTTCACAGAGTAGTACTTACACTTAGCAAAGGGGAGCCACTTTGGATTTTGGGGCTAGGTTGCTCAAGAAATCTCAGCCACCAACATGGGGGGGGGGAGTGAACCTGTGACCTAAAGCTGCTTCTCTTAACCACCACACCTCATTTCCAAGTACAGACTCAGGGCATTTCATGAGAAGCAAAATCCTAAATAGTGAATTTACTGCGCAAGCCACACACACACGCTCTTGAAGATATCACAATAGCGAGCATTGATGTCTCTATATCACAGAATAAAATACCCTCAGATTGCACATTCACACCTCTGTGGATCACTTTATTGCGAGTCAAGGTGAAATCAACTTATTTTGAACGAAACAAATAAAAGCAGCACTCGATTACAACACATGTTAAGGTCACATGAACACAACAATAACAGAAGCAATTAGACAGACAATTAATGGGAAACAAAAATGATATTAAACTACAACGGATACATTCAGCTCTTGTTAAGAGTCCTACAATTTGTTAAATAATGTAGTCTATGCCATTAAAAAAAAAATAATGTTAGTAGTATGATTATTATACTCTCTGTACTTAGTATAGTTTGAACATATTTTTAATAAACGCTTTACATTTATTATTCGATGCACCTGTGTGATGTTGTTCAGTCTTTGGAATTGAAATTGCGGATACATTTGCATTTTATAGGTTTGGTTTGAATGCTTTGCACAGTGCTTGGTCAAGAGTGGAAAAGCGCAATTAAAAAAAAATAAATAAATAAAAATAAAAAACATATAATCCAAGAAAGGCAGTTGCTACATTATGGCATCCATTCAGATGGAAGGTAAGGTCAAATTGCATTACGATTAGGGTTACAATTCAATCTTTGCCGTGCTACACGCAGAAGAAAACTGAGTAGTCAAGAGTAAACAGAGTCAGACTTAGTGGCAGTTAAAAGTCTGTCATCTAAGAGTTTAAAACTGCAAAAAGGGTTATTTTCCAAATCATCCTTGACTGAATGAATACGATTTATTGACAGCATTGGATGTGATTACACATAAGTTGGTTTTGGAAGCATTGAGTGTACACTTACATTTACCTTCTCAAACAGAATTAACTAGGGTTACAGGTGTTATCAAGCTGGTGTGAAAAAAATATTTTAGGCACTTAGATGTTTAGATTGCTATCCATCTCTCAGGTAGGTCATCTGATTGCTGCCATATTTATTCTGCAGCACAACGACCCCAAACATCCAGCATGGTTAGTGGAGAAGTATTCAACTAATGTCCAACCGACGCTTTGGTCGTCACAGAGCCCTGATCTTAACATGATGGAGTCGGACCGGGTTTAAATGAAGAGACAGGACAGACTGAGGCGGGCTAAGCTAACAGACAAATGTGCGACAACCTGTTTGTGAAGTAGAAAAGAGAAACTGTTCCTAGGATTTTTTTTGTTTGTTTTCTGTCTTCCATACTTCTGTGGCATTAGCATACAACCTTTTCAAATATTCTAGTCCTTAGTCGTTTGAGAGTAGGCTACAGTACAAATAGAGTAAATAGGTACAGCTAGCAGCTGGTTAGCTTAGCAAAGAGACTGGAAAATAGCAAACCTGGTTCTTTAAAGATCACTAATCAACACTAGTTTTTGTTGAAACCACACTTGTGTAGTTATTTTTAACAAATCTGAGCTAGCTTCGTTCCCCCTTTCCAGGCTTTGCGCTAAGCTAAATTAAGCTATGCTAAGATAAGCTAAGTTGAGCACTAGCATACAATGGATCTGTTCAAATATTTTAGTCCTTAGTCCTTAGTCCTTTGAAATTGAGAGTGAAATGAGTTGGTCTGAGAGAAATTGCATACTGTACAGCGGGTTAGCTTAGCAGAGACTAGAAACAGCAAACCTGGTTCTTTAATGATCAACACTAGTTTTTGTTGATTCTTTAACAAATCTGAGCTAGCCTCGTTCCCCCCTTCCAGTCTTTGCGCTAAGCTAAGTTAAACTATGCTAAGATAAGCTAAGTTGAGCTAAGCTAAGCTAAGTTGCTGGTGTAAGCGTACCAGTTTCGGCTGTATGGTGGAAGGAGCAGGATCAGATGGACTTCGAAGTGTAATAAGTATACTTAGATTTGTTTGCCTGGACTTAGTGAATCCATAAAATGAATTGGCATGGCATTAGCAGAGCTGCCGAGCAGTGACATGTGTAGTAGCTTTTTTTTTTCTTCATCTTTAGCAAAAAAAGCTCCCTCCTTCCTCTGATGATATTTGACTTTAAAGATAAACCTGCCATCCCACACTAAAGACACCGACATCAAACGACCAAAAAAACCCATGAAAGAGACAACCCACAGAAAAAACTAAACAAAAGACACCCGCTACGGAGCATTTCATTGGTCTAAATGTGAAGTTGAGGCCACTTTTACAGGTTTGTTACAAAACAGCGTCAGGTTTGTCATGTCAGACTTTTAGCAAAACGATGTAAAACAGAAATGGGGACAAATACTGATTAGTATCATTCTGTAGACGTAGGGGAATTATGCAGGAAGCCAATTTTATTTATGTAGCCCAATTTAGCTAATTTACCTTGGGGGATGGGCTTTTGTAGAGTGTACAGAGTATAAGATACTCTTTAGAGCTGGATTCTCATTCAAAATCTTTGTGGAATGACACTTTTGTTGCAGTTGGAGAAGCACAGGTGTAAAAAATAATGAACATTAACAGTAGTGACGAAGATCGGAAAAAGAAAAGTGGTTGATTCCTGACTGTGAGGTTTCTTCCTTGTGTTGTTACCTGTGCACCACCAACCTCTTCGGTCATATCGTTACTGTTCATGCCCATCAGCAGATTTTCCTGCAGCAGATACATAGAGAGTCCTGGAGTAGGTGGAGGAAATCGTTAGCTTGGATTCCCACCGCCTCCTTCGTGGGAGCAGATGAGCAGGGTGGAGTCCAGGTCCAGACGGAAGGCCGGGTACAGCGGCTGAGTGAACTGGCATTGAAAAGTGTGCAGGAGCATCACTGTGTCCGACACGCTGTAGAAGGATAAAGCCCCCTTCTGGCGCTCCAGGAACACGCCGATCCTGGGGCAGGGCGGGGCAGCCACCGTGGTCTTGCGGTTGTCGTGCCAAGCGGCATATCCCGCATGTGTGCACCTCAGCCGCCAGGAGTTCTCATTGCGCCCCAGCAGGCAGGGCTTTCCGCCCCCTTTGCGTCCAATACCTCTGTAGGTGACGCCGACGTCGACCCATCCTCCGCCCTTCCACTCCACCTCCCAGTAGCTGGCACCGGCAAACTGACCCTCCTTGCACAGGACTTGCGCCACTGAATCGAAGCGGTGGGGGTGCGGGGGGTAGGACTGCGGCTCCTCGCCACAGTGCGCACCCTGAGGCCCCTCAAGCAGAAACAAAGTGGGATGAGCCGTATCGGGGTCCAGGGACAGATTACGTGAAACTGGAGTGAAGGAAAGTGAAAGGAGTTAAGATTTTTACATCCCCCCAAAAACTGCCATGAGAATCTGCAAGAGACTGAAGGAGTTGTTCATTTTTAGACAAGAGGTACCCCCTTTTCTGAGTGGAACTTAGAGGGAACTTCTTGGAAATCTACGCAAGATATGTGGTCATTTAGAAGAATGTGAAAATAAGCAATTTGAAGACGTAACTTAAGGTTTTGAGAAATTCTTTCACTTAGCAGACCAAATAATAGCAAATCTCGTAAGTAAACATTACACCTACACCTGCATACACAGATCAGGCATAACATTTTGACCACCTTCCTAATATTGAGTAGGTCTCCCTTGTGCCTCCAAAACATTTGTGACTCATCAGAGAATGGACATGGGCCTTCTGCGTCTTCTGAGGGTGTCCTGTGGTGTCTGGCAACAGGATGTTGTTAGTGAGGGCCCTTTGGGTCCTATGGGTTGAGGGGAGGGGCCTCTGTGGATCATCCCAGAGGCCAGGTCAACACCTTATGCTGTTTTTTGAGTTGTTCCTAAAGCGTTGTTGTGTGTCCTATAGGGTCGGGGTGCCTTGTCTGGTCTAGGTGGGTGCTACAAGTCTAAGTAACATCCATACCAATGAATGCCAGGTCCATAAGTTTCCCAGCAGATCACTGAATTTTCACAAGATGGTCAGTGTTATTTACCTCTCCTGTCAGTGGTCATAATGTTGTGACTGATTGTGACTGGTATCAATATTAGCAGTCAAGATGTGGGATCATTTTTTTTCCCCAGTGGTGTCCAAGAATTTGCCTCAAAATCTATTCTCCCCTCTCTCCTCTGCCTTTCTGTCAAGTTTTCGAGTTTTTTCCAGATTTTGTCCCAGAGTTGAGTGGGACGCAACAGATGTGAAGCTGTGTCGCGTCGGCTGACGTCCTGGCACAGAGGAGCAAAATGACACACTTTAAACGGCTTCAATCCTTGTCAGACCGAATAAATAATTAACGCCTAACAAGGTGCGGTTTCACCGTCACCCTGTCAGCTGGCCTGTCTGTGGCTGCACGAAAAGCACTGGTTTTAATGACGGAATGTCATAAATTCAGTATGATTGACATCATTAATCGTTAATGAGGATCTGAGCAGGGCTCGGATTTCCACAGCAAGACTCTAATTATCTGGTGAACTGACCACGAGAGAGAGAGAGAGAGAGAGAGAGACAGAGAGAGAGAGAGAAAGAGAGAGAGAGAGAGACAGAGAGAGTGAGAGCAAGCCGTGGAATGACAAGCTGGACTTTACAATTAATGAGTGAACGATGAAAAGAAAGGAAAATCTGAGGTAGACCTAAAGAAGAAGATGGGGAGGGTCACAGAGAATAAAATCTTACTAAAAAGAAAATTCATACTTATGAGCCTAACATAAACCAATCAAGCATAACATTATGACCACCTTCCTAATATTGTATCTCCAAGACTCATAAGAAAATGGACATGGGCCTTCTGAGGGTGTCCTGTGGTGTCTGGCAACAGGATGTTGTTAGTGGGGGCCTGAGGGAAGGGGCCTCTATGGATCATCCCACAGATACTTCCTAAAGCGTTTTTGTGTGTGTGCCTGTGTCAGGCTGCATCCTGCTGGGGATGGCTGCTGCCATCAAGGAGTGTCATTGCTATGGGGTGGGGGTCCCTGGTCTGGTCTAGGTGGGTGCTACATGTCTAAGTAACATCCACATGCCTGGTCCAAATGTTCCCCAGCAGAACACTGAACAGTCACAAGATGGTCAATAGTATTTACCTTCTCCTGTCAATGGTTTTAATGTTAAAGATGAAGTACTTACACCTGAGGAAGGCTGACCTCATCCTCTGATCAGCCGGCTGCAGCGACAGAGAGGACAGAGGGAACGACACTGGCACCGCTGTAAAACACAAAGTGGAATGAAAACTGTTTGTTATCCACAATGAAAAAGTAGAATTACTGCCTGGAGGTTGTATATCTCGACCAACCAGTCAAGTTGCAAATCACAATCATATTGTTTTAACTCATAAATATATGTAGTGAAGGAATTTAATAAAAGGTATTAGGTGTATTTTTTGGCAATATAGTGGTTATATGTTGTATGATGTAATTTAGTCCAGGTGAACATTTGGGCCCAAACCTAAAGTATTCCTGAGATACAACAAGTTATGGACAATGCTGGACATGGACAGATGTTGCTGGCATTGGAGGGATAAATACATTTCATTTGCATGAACTGAAAGGCAGTGAAAGGAAGCAAAGTAAATGAGCACTGCGTGTACTGTATGGATGTCACATTGGGAAGGAGGTGAAACACAGCAAAAACAAAAAGGAATTCAAAAGCTTGTAGAGCAACACACATTTAATTGGAACCGGTTGTCACAAAGAGCCAGTAAATTAAGAAGTCTAAAAGAGGGTATTAGTTCAAATAGTTTAGAAACTGGATTATTAAAAGAAAGATAACGGGAGGCAAGTTTACATGCACTATGCTTTCCCATGTAGCAGAGGTAGTGAAAGCTTTCAACCCTGTTACTTAACACCTTACTAAGAAGTAAATCGTTCCCAGTATTTGATAAAACCGAAGGTGTTAATAGTAAAGTCAATATGTGTACAGTGGCTTGGCTGACAGTAGAAGAAGAGTGGAAGACTGCAGCCACTCAAGTGGTTCTGCAAGGTTGTACTTAGCCACAGCAATTTCAGAGCAATCTATTGAACCACAAGTGTCAGCTATCGGAGAAGAGACAGGTCATCGAGATGAAAGGATGTACTAGGTGTTAATACGAGGCCACACCAGCCATGTTTCCAGGTGTTGTGACGCACATAAGCTTATCTTAGCCTGACTCAACTTAACTTAACTTAGCTTAGCTTAGCTTAGCTTAGCTTAGCACAAAGACTGGAAAAGGGGATGAGGCTAGCTCAAATTGGTTGCAAAACTACACAAGTGTGGTTTCAGCATTGCTCGTTAAAGAGCCAGGTTTGCTGCTTCCAGTTTCTTTGCTAAGCTAAGCCAACCGGCTGCTAGCTGTAGTTTCATATTTACTGTATTGCGGCAATTAGGTAAAAACTAACCCAAATTACAAAACAAATAAAAAAATGAGTTTATGCACTCAAGAGAGCATGAAACTCGTGTGACTGATCAGCTCTTTCAGATTCTGGATAAATATCGTTGGTAGTTATGACTGATTTGATTAGCTGACTGGTTTGGTTGCTACTTCAAGACTGTTTTAGCGGATTAGCTTAAAGGGTAGCATGTACACCGATAAAGCATAACATTATGACCACTTTCCTAATATTGTGTAGGTCTCCCTTGTTGCCTCCAAAACAGTTCTCATCAGTGAATGGACATGGGCCTTCTGAGGGTGTCCTGTGGTGTCTGGCAACACAATGTTGTTAGTGGGGGGCCTTTGCGGGGAGGGGCCTCTGTGGATCATCCCACAGATACTTGATCAGTTTGGGATCTAGTGAATTTGGAGGCCAGGTCAACACCTTGTGCTGAGTTGTTCCTAAAGCGTTTTTTGTGTGTGTGCCTGTGTCAGGCTGCATCCTGCTGGGGATGGCTGCTGCCATCAAGGAGTGTCATTGCTATGGGGTGGGGGTGCCTGGTCTGGTCAATCATATTTACTTCTCCTGTCGGTGGTCATAATGTTGTGGTGGATGGGTGTACCGCTACCATCTGATGACACAACACATATATTAATTCCTCTACTAGTTGATGAAAAGTTTCTTGACTATTTTGTGGAAACATGGCTAGTAACATGAGCACTTAATAGCTGCCTATGTCCTAATTAAGAAAAAGTGTTCATTGAAAAAATAATGATTTTATGCTAATATTGCCTGATTTGCTATATTTTACTTTGGGTTTTCTATCAGGCTACAAAAACTAAAATGTGTTAAAGTTAAAGTGTCAGTTGACCAAAAAAGACCAACGCATCCCCGATGTTATTTTTCCACTTACCCCTAGTGGTACGCTGCCATGCAGATAGTGTTGGCTGCATGTGCTGAGGTTTGGAGTTCTCCACACCGTGATTTCGGCCACCTCCCCAATGCAATAGATACGAATGGTGTTTGATATATATTTTACAAGAACAATATCAATCATATCACAACAATGCAAGGAAAACCAAGGGACGTGGGACG
The DNA here is from genome assembly GCF_963514085.1 of Chelon labrosus. Classification (NCBI taxonomy): domain Eukaryota; kingdom Metazoa; phylum Chordata; class Actinopteri; order Mugiliformes; family Mugilidae; genus Chelon; species Chelon labrosus. The sequence goes on from NC_140338.1 coordinate 6,437,195, forward strand.
TTTTTCAGTTACTCTGGAATCAGATATTGCTGGTAAGGTTCTCAAGTTTGGTTCACACTGTGCGCAAATAAAGCATATTTGCTATTTGCAAATATTTGCTGTGAGCTAAAAGCTAGACAGTCTACAGTCACGCTAGCAGCTCTGTGAGGTTCAGAAAGTACTTAAGGCAAAATGCTATCGCTAACATGTGAACATGGTCACGTGACAATGATAATGCAGATGTTTGGCAGGTGAAACATTTACTAGCATGCTAACACGTGCTAACACACACTAAAATCAAAGAGAATGATGGAAATGTTGTTTGTTTTGTGAGTATTAGGAAATTAGGCAAAAATATCAAAGGCTAACGCTAAGGCTAAGATATCAGAATTCATTCTAGGGGGGATGTGAATTTCTGTGACACTAGGGCTGGGTTTAAAGTCTGTTTTCTAGTTCAGATTGAGCTTAATTTGAGCTTGACTGGTTTCGCACGACAAATCCTGCTGCTACTGTGAGAGGCCTGAAGGCTGACTGGAGTTAAAAAGTGCGAACAAAATCAAAGCCATAGGCAAGACGTGAATAAAAACTAGCGGCTAAAACATGTGTGGAAATACCACAGATGTCTGGAACCAATGGCAACATTAGTTTTGTGAAAATCTCTTTCACAACTAAGTGAAATACCAAAGTATCTCCAAATGAATTGAGACTGAATTGAATTGGGAAAAAGGTAGTGGTACCCAGCCCTGTTCCACCATTTCTTGATGATCCAAGAGCATGAGATGTTTGTGAACCACCAACGTTATTTGGATTTATTCTATGGGGACAATGAAATAGTGTTTTCAACAGATGCTGAGATATTTAGGGCACTAGGGCAGCCAACTAGGAAAATATGTAGTTTAATTTGACGTGGCACATAGCTAACGCTTCTCCAGATGGCTTCCTTTGGCCGTCGCCTGTGTAAACCGGTTAATTAAAAACCGACTGAACGCTGGATTTGATTGCTTCCAATTACTGAACGGATTAGGACGGGGCCGAACTGGAGAAGAGCCAGGGCCCCGTTGTATCACACGTCGCACCCGTCCGCTTCGGCATCAATAATGAACGCGTCCACTGTCCCTCGCAGTGTTAAGTGTCATGTCAAAACCTGCAGCCTGCTAAAAATGGGTCACCTCAGACCTGACGGACACAAAGGATGGCGTATCGGGTTTCTGATGCTTACCTTTTACACACTCTCCGCCAGACACGTAGTTCTCATTAACTGGGGAGTAAAACACAATTATAGTGTTAAACCGACCCAACTTTGGTCATATTTCGTATTCATCATGAGTATTTAGGAGTGTTTGCTGCTTTCAGTATATCCCTTCATCTTTGGGGGTCTTCGCTCCTGACTGTAGAAGCCATGTGTGTGGGGGGGTACCTGCACGGCTGATCTTGTCAACTTCCTCCCTGCAGACCTCCTCCATTCGGCTGCGGAGGTGGCACAGCGCTCTCCTGGCGCCGCTGAAGGCCTCCGTGGGCAGGCCGAGGGCTCTGGAGTGCCGACCGGTGGCGAGAGGGACGCAGAGCAGCGGCGCCGCCTGAGCCAATAAAGACGGAGAGAGAGAGGCAAACAAGCTTCAAATCCTGCCCCCCTTCACTCCCGCCTTAATTGTGCAATTGAATTTGAAAACAGCACCGAGGCAGGCTTTTTCCACTGGTCACTGCTGACGCATTTTTTTTTTCCTCCTCTCATCTTTCCATCCTTCGCCTGCAGACTAATATTGGCGCTTCTTTCTGAGTACGCTCTCTGGTGAGTTCCTACCCCCCCAGGATGAGTTAGGCGTAATGAATGAATATCAGATGCTGCTGCTGGTGTGTTACGTCTTTTTAGAGACTTCTCGGGAGGAGCTACACGAGTCTGACACAAGGCAGCGTCCTAGCAGATTAACCGATTGGCTCGTTAGAAGAAAATGAATCACCAGCCATTATAACTGGTGAATTGTTTTACTTTTCTCTCTTAGAAGTTTGAAAAATGTCATGGTTCTAGGTTCTCATTTGTGAGAATCTGATGCTTTTCTTACTCACACTGTAGTCACATAAAACAATTCATTTAATCTATTATACACACCACATGATAAATCAAGAAGTGGCACTCTTACATTTAAACAGAGCCACATAATGCAGAGGAAGAAATGCAATGATCTCCCGTCTGTATTTAGCTTTGTCTTAAACATCACTAACAGACCAGATCAGATGAATCACAAGCCAATATGTGTCTGTGGCGTGATTTCCGTAAGTCGTTAAGGACTTTATATGGAAAAAATAAAATAAAATCACCATTACAGAGATGCTGAGATCATTAATGAGATCACTCTGACGCACAAAACACCGACTGATGTTCATATGGAGCAGTACTTCTTCTTCAACCCAATTGAAATACGTCTAATCGAAAATTTTCACGTGCTTAAATGTCTGCTACTTGTAGGCATCCAGTGCATCCCACAGATACTTGATCAGTTTGGGATCTGGTAAATTTGAAGGGCAGGTCAACACCTTGTGCTTTTCTTCATGTTTGTTTTTTAGTTGTTCTTAAAGCGTTTTTGTGTGTTTGGCTGCTGCCATTGAGGAGTGTCGCACTGGATTCGTTTTATCACAAGGCCTCTGTGTTAGGAGAAATAGGATAGGTAAATTACAGACATGGGCGGTAACAGTGGTGTGGTGGCTAGCACTGATCCCTCACAGCAAGAAGGTTCCGGGTTTGAATCCATCGGCAAAACTGGGGCCTTTCTGTGTGGAGTTTGCGTGTTCTCCCTGTGTCTGCGTGGGTAGCCGGGTTCTCCGGCTTCCTCCCACCGTCCGAAGACATGCACATTAGGTTCATTGGTTCTAAATTGGCAGCTGGTCTCTCTGTGTTAGCCCTGCGATAGACTGGCGACCTGTCCAGGGTGTACCCCGCCTCTCGCCCAATGACAGCTGGGATAGGCTCCAGCCCCCTCGCAGCCCTCCAAGAGGATAAGCGGTTACAGAAAATGAATGAATAAATGAATGAAATTACAGACATGGCGGATTCCCATGGGATAAAGATCAGAAACGACCTCCGTGGTTATAACAAATTACTAGAGGTCCACAGGTCAAACTCGTCCCATATGAACAGGGCTCAACTCTGTTGTTCTACTCCATCACCAGAAGTTTACCCCACGTGGGTCAATAATCTGATTGGAAACTCCAGATATCAGACCTTTCTGTTTTGAAGTGGAGGCATTTTTATTCTGACTGGGCTGTTAGTCTGAATATTTGAAGAATAATATTTGAGGAGCAGTGTCCATGTAAATGATTTGCGTTAAGAGACATCATAAGCCTGGCTGGACTTCTTTTAAAATCCATCATTTCTTCTTGAGTATTCACTATAAATACTGCTGTTACTTTATTAGAAACGTAACACCCGCTTCCTCCCACATGTCGTCCTCCCCCTTTTACCTCCTCACCTGTATGAAATGAGCGTTGTCCTCGGACTGCAGCAGCTGGCTGATCTCCTCGTCTCTCCTCCTCAGCTCCTCCAGGTCTTTCTCCAGCAGCTCTTTTTCTCGCTCGGCTCTCCCCACCACCGCCCGCTCCTTCGCCTCCAGCCGCGCTCGGACCTGCGACACACATTTAAGTGTTTTCACCTTTTTTTTTTATACTTTGCCAGACAGACATTTAAACAAAGACGTCAGAGTGATTCATTCATTAACGCTGCCAAATCCGGCGACTACAGGTTAACCATTAACCTCCTCAGAGCTGCCAGTGCCATTATAGCTAATACTCCTGTTCTTACCTCTGCCTTGGTTTTCTCCAGGCGCAGGGACATGTCTGCAAACAGAGCTTCACTGTCCTCCAGAACAGCCGACGCCGACACCTGGAACACGATGGCAGAGACGTAAGTGGTCCGGAAAGCTGTCACTTTCTAAGAAATGGTCAGTCTTTCACTTTAAACACGTCTTTTTTAATGCCATCCAAGTCATGCAATGTGTGTTAGTGCACACACAAGTGGATGGACTGAGATCAGCAGAGATTTTGACAGATAACAGCATCTACAATCTACAAAATACTGCCAAGAGTTTTTCCATAGGGTTTTAGAACTCAAAGGCAAGATGACAAAGTTTCAGACTGATGTCTCAGTGAGCTGACAATGATTTTCCAAGAGCAGCTGCAGGCTGCATGGAGGGAGACGATGCTCGGGGGAGGGAAGGCTTTCCTGGAAGACTGAAGAGAGACAAATTAGCTTTGCATTGGGTTAAGATGTGATGACGTCTGTGAGGCAGGATGTTTGTGCTGTGCATGTGAGAGAGCGAGATGTGATGCTGCACAGGCGGCGGTCTGTAGCTTCTAAATAACACTTCTACACATAATATAATATAATACAGGTTAAAGTGCAAATTCAGCTGTGGCTTTTAGCATTTGTCAACTTCACACAGAGAGATAAGAGGTAGAATTAGAAGGGAAGGGACTGAGGAAGAGTCAGTGAGTCAGCCCTGTATCCAGTTTGGTCCATATACACCAATCAGGCATAACATTATGACCACTAACAGGTAAAGTGAATGACACTGACCATTTTGTGACAGTTAAACTTTCTGCTGGGAAACTTTTGGACTTTTGGAGGCACAAGGGAGACCTACACAATATTAGGAAGGTGGTCATAATGTTATGCCTGGAATGACAGATTCCTATAACTGTTTAACAGAATCCCTGTTCTTTCAATGTGTAACAGCTACTTCAATTTAATACAGACAAATAGAAAGTTATTGGTGCAGAGTTTAAAAACAAAAAGATTTCAAGTGGACTCTGGCACGGCGGGCTTAACGTCATCAGAGACAAAGAAATGAATGCATGCTTCGGTGTCCTCTCATTTGAACTACTCCACGGCAACATCAAAAACAAGAATCAGGGAACAGACGTCTGTACAAAATGCAAGTATATCTCTGCAAGTAAACGGCAGCGGACTCAGTCTGTCCCTCGACGCTCCTGCCACTGCACCTGGTCATTAAACTGCATTCACTTTCTCCAGCCCTTTGAGGTGCACTGCACATTAGCAGCACACACCAACATTGTTATTAATACGACAGCATTAATTAGCAGCGCCGCATTACAGACGCACAAGCTTTATCACTTCTGGACAACACTCAAACGTATTCCAGGTAAACTGCAGGTGCACTGGTGGATTTCTCGGTACCAGTGATTGGACAGATGGGACGTCTTTGTATTGTGTAAATAATTAACTAGTTCTTGGAAACTCCAGGTCCACGATGACATACTGTATTCAGACAAATACCGGATTAGCAAAAAAGAAGAAGAAGAAGAAGAAGAAGAGTGGTCACCTTGACGGACTCCAGGCTTTGCTGAAACTCCTCCAGCTCTCTCTCCCCGGTCCGTATCCTCCCCTGGACCGCTCGCTGAGACACCTGGAGCTGGAGCTGACACAACAAGCAGACGGGGAGACGGACGATTGAGACGAGAAGACGGGCGTGGACAACAGTTCAGATATTTCAAAGGAGTGAATTGAATTAATGCTGACTTGTTGTGCAATGGACAGTAGATTCTTTTGTATAGAAATACACAGGAAATAGTGGAAATTTAGTGTGAAAGTGGTCAAATGGTAACTGCCAACAGATCACCTAGCTCTATAACAGAACATTATAGTCATACACTACAATTCAATTGCACTGATCTTTTTAGACTTTTTTTTAACTTGCAAACGCACAGAAACCTGTTGCAAATGTGCAAAATGTGTAAAATGTGCATATCCCCCATGTGTACACTCACTTGCCAGTTCATTAGGTACACTAGTGACAACAAACGCATTCGAATATAACAGTCCTGCATTAAATCCCCCCTCGTGATGGTTGTAAAGTTCATTTCATGTTTAAATAGCGTCAGAAAAGTGGTAAATTCAGCTGAATTTAGGATGCAGCTTGTGGTGCCGTTAAACTGGGTCGAATTAAGTGTTTCTGTAAAGCGTGAAAGTACGATTTAATAGTGCAACAAACCTCAGCCTTCGGAATGAAAAGCTGTTTAAAAAGAAATGCTGAATACCATAACCTTCACGAAGCTAAGATTTAGCGTAGGACTGATATCAGAATGCATTTTTACAAGAGATATCCTGCTCAGTCTGACACACAGGCTTTATCCTGCACACAACACTCATGTTCTATATATACATATATCTCCCCGTGGCTGTACTTTTCTTATCTTTTCCTTCTATTTATACCACACTTAATTACCCAGAGAGGGATGTGTAACCACAGTTAAACCCCTTGCATACACGGCTAAATAAAGCCGGCTCTCTGATTTGACATAAAAGTATGACATGAGGCACAACTCCTGCTGTGACACAGCCACTTTCCTCTGCTGTAGGAGGCGAAGCATTACCCAATCTGTTCACTATTAACGTGGGACAGCACGCTGGGTCATCTGGTACTGGCCCTGCAGGGTGCAGTCACTCTTCCTCCAACTATGTTTGCTGCAGGAACCTCCACAAACTGATGCGGCTCATTAAACTCCAATCTGGCACATGTTCTCCCGCTTTAAATGAGCAAATATGTCTCTAAATAAAATAACATCTTCTGGCTGATTGATTAAATAGTTTTGGGGGAACCCTTTCCATGCCTCCCTGACGTTAAACCTGGGTCCACTATTAAGTCTCTCAGCAGACTACCTGTCTCCTGGTTCTCTGCGCGTCCGTGCTGTTCATCTCCTCCTGGTCCGCCTCGCACAGCAGGCAGTCCCCGCTCCACTCGACCGCGGCCTCCGCCTCGGAGTCGCTCAGACCCAGCCGGTGCTGGGCGCACAGCCTCTCCGCCAGACACTCCACCGCGGCCACCAGCTTGTGCCGCCGCAAGGTGCCGACCTCCCGGTGCGGCAGGACGTGAAGCTCGCAGAAGGACGCCAGGCAAACCAGGCACGACTTGTCCGCCCTCAGCTTGCTCTCCGCCGGGCAGAAGTCGCACGGCACCTCCCCGACTCCCCCCTGGTAGGGCTCCGGCGCCGCGACCATCTCGGTCAGCTTGAGTTTGCCGACGACCTCGGCGAGCACCGTGTTCCTCCGCAGCACCGGCCGAGGGCTGAACCTCTCCCGGCACTGGGGGCAGCTGAACTTGGCCGACTCAGCCTGGTCCCAGTACTTGTTGATGCACGCCATGCAGTAGGTGTGTCCGCACGGGATGGACACCGGGTCCTTCAGGATGTCCAAGCAGACGGGACACCTGAACTGGCTCTCCGTCACCGAGATATTCGCCTGAGCCATCCCGGCTGTGGGGTGTCCTCGGTCCTCCTGCTGCCTCAATAACAGGAGCTTTCCCCGAGCCCCTGGGTGCTGCTCTGAAGGAAGGGTAAGGACCTAAGGATACAGGAATAGCTCTTCCGCAATGTCACACATCCCAGTGTCGTCGTCACCGGGTTACTGCCCTCCGTGCTGTCTGACAGGTGTGTGTTGTCTCTAAAGGACCAGTTCACTAAAACACCACAAAGACATAGTTTATCCTGGTAGACAGGTCTCACAGCTACGGAAGACAAACACGAAAAGATACAGAGTCACATAGTAAGTCATAATAACCACAAAGATTCTCATAATCATGACCTACTATCTCATATCTTAGACTTAGACTTAGATAAACTTTATTCATCCACAAGGGATGATTATATCTCATTATTATGAATCACTAGCTCATAATTTACGACACTGAAGCTCATATTTACGACTTGCTATATCATCATTATGACGTCGAACCTCATATTTGCAACATATCTAATAATAATTACGACTGGAACTTAATTGAAAACCCTTTAATAGAATTATTTTATGAATGTCTAGATAAGAAAGAAATGTCAACTACTATGAAACAGGGCTTGATAACTCTGATCCCAAAAACAGGGAAAGATCACTTATTAATTGAAAACTGGAGACCCATCACCCTTTTAAACTGTGATTATAAGATTTTCTCTCTAATTTTTGCCAAACGCTTAAAAAAAGGTCTAAATGAAATTATAGGTGAAACACAAACTGGTTTCATGGCCAACCGTCATATAAGCTCTAACATCAGACTTATTCTTGACCTTCTAGATTATTCTAACTATCTTGAATCTGAAGCCCTTGTAGTTTTTCTTGATTTTTATAAGGCATTCGATACTGTAGAACACAATTTCTTGTATAAAGCGCTCCAACTTTTTGGTTTTGGGCCAAATTTAGTTTCAACAGTCAAAATGTTTTATAAGAATATTGACAGTGGTGTTTTGTTATACCCATATGCTACACAGAGATTCCCTGTTATGAGATCTGTTCGCCAAGGTTGTCCCATTTCTCCTTTTTTATTTTTAATCGTTGTGGAATTACTGTCATTACACATTCTCCATGATCCTGCTCTTAAAGGTCTATCTATTTTTGGAAAAGAGATAAAAATAACTCAATTAGCGGATGACACGGCTTTATTTTTAAAAGATAAACAACAGATTGAACATGCCATTTCTCTTGTAGACTTATTCTCAGCTGCATCGGGCCTAAAACTAAACAAATCTAAATGTGAAATTTTGTGCCTATTTCAAACTAAGGACAAAATTCTGCATAACATTCCTGTTAAAAACTGTGTAAAATATCTTGGAATTCATGTCTGTAAGGACCCGAAGGAAAGACAGTTTCTCAACTTTTTTTCAAAATTACAGAAAACTAAATCTATCTTAAATATGTGGCTACAAAGAGACCTTTCCATCATAGGAAGGATTTTATTAACCAAAGCTGAAGGAGTTTCTCGTTTTGTCTATCCTGCTCTCTCTCTCAATGTCCTGGACTCAACCTGCAAAGACATAAACAACATTTTCATCAACTTTGTATGGAAGAATAAACATCATCGCCTGAGGAAGGAAATTTTGTCTGGATCCAAAGAAGAGGGTGGCTTGGAACTTTTGGACTTTAAAGATTTAAATTATACATTCAAACTGAAATGGGTGAAAGAATGTTTGAAAGCTCCTGACTCAATATGGTATTTTATTCCTCATAACATATTTAAAGAAGTAGGAGGTCTACATTTTCTGTTAACATGTGATTATAGTGTATCCAAACTTCCCCTTAACCTATCAAAATTTTATCAGCAGGCTTTATTAGCATGGAAACTATGTTACTCACATAATTTCTCTCCACACAAAACAATAATTTGGAATAATCAATATATTACTAAAGGAAACAAGTCACTCTATTGTCAAAACTGGATTGAAAAAAATTTGATACTTTTGAAAGATCTTTTTACAAATGAAGGTCACATAATGTCATACGAAATGTTTCTCCAACAAAAAAGAGTTCCCATCAAACCTAAGGAATATAGATTTGTAGTTGGCTCTATCTCCAATGGTTTAAAAGAACTAATGAAAGGATGTAATAATTCACATGAGGTTGTTAACTTTCAACAAACACTTTACTTAGAAGGTATCCAATTCATTAGTTACAAATGCACCAATAAACATATTAGAAAATGCTTTTATAGCAAAAGGAAAATAACTCCACATGGAAAAACTTATTGGAACTCCATCTTCACTGATATTAACTGGAATAGAGCATGGCTCGTCCCATTCAAATTTTTAATTTCTAATAAAGTTAGAGAATTGCATCTTAAAATCTTACATAATATCTATCCTAATAACGTATACGTATCCAGGTTTTCTGACATTGATGACTGTTGTACCTTTTGTGGAGGAGACAAAGAGAGTATTATCCATCTGTTTTACAAGTGCCCATTCTGTATCACTTTCTGGAAAGATATAGAAAATTTTCTTTTGGCTAAAACTACAGTTACTTATTACCTTAATGAAAAAAACATTATTTTTGGTTACTCTTCTCACAATAATAAATTTTACATTATTAATCTCTTTATATTATTGGGTAAATTTCATATTCATAAAGCTAAAATGACAAAAACCACCCCATCATTTCCCTATTTTTTAGTCGAATTAAAAAAATACTTTGAGTCCTTGTTATATGTTGAATACAACAAAAAATGTATATCAGCCATGGAATTTTATTTAAAATACATAAAGTAACTTGTCTGCCTTAATTTTACTTTAAGATTCTTTTTATAATTTATTTCTTCTGTCATGAGTTTTTTATTTATTTTTTTTTTAATTTATTTATCTTATGTATTGTATTTTACTGGTCTAAAGGGCTTGATAATATTTGACTTCTCATTTCTACTATGCACTTACCATGTCTTGGAATGTCTGTCGCTTTGTTTCATTGTTGTTGTTGTTTGTTTCTTATTCAAGTGTTGTTGTAATGATTTGAAAATAAATACTTAAAAAAAAAAAAATAAAAAAAAAAAAAAAATAAAAAAAAAATAATAATTACGACTTGCAATGTCATAATTAACTAAAAAATAACTATGACGTATCTCATATTTATTATTTAATGGTTTGGGCTTTAAATGTCGTAATTATGACGTACTACCTCATAATTACGACTTCAAATCTCATAATTACGTATCTATAATCTCACATTTATGACTTTATATCTCATAACTATTATTGTATATCTTATTATTGTGAATTTGAATGTGATAATTATTATTGTATATGTCATAATTATGACTTATTATTAAATATGACTCTTATTATGACTTATTTCATAATTCTGACTTTGAGTCTCATAATTATGAGATATACCACGTGACTCCATATATTTTTCAAGTGGCATAAACTGGCTTCTATAACTTTGAAATCTGGAGGCACATATGATGGACACCATGCTGTTTCATATTTATTTTTGCTCTCTGTGACTAAAGTTATATGTTATTCAGTTCTGCTAGGGGTGAAATAAATGAGATGTAAAAAGCTATCAACTATGGGTGTGAATTGGGAAAAAATTTTGGACAGATAATAATAATAATGCATTTTATTCAAAGGCGCCTTTCTTGGCACTCAAGGACACCGTACATACATTCATAAGAAAAAACAGCAGAAGAATATATATATATAAAAACAACAACAAAAAAAGAAAGGCAGAGCAATTATCATCAGATGGGATAGGCAGTTTTAAACAGATATGTTTTGAGTTGTGATTTGAAATGGGGAAATGAATCAATATTTCTGAGTTGGGGTGGTAGTGAATTCCAGAGACGGAGCAGAGCATTCAGCCGCTCTGCTCCCCATGGTGGTAAGACAGGCAATAGGGACAGACAGATGTATGGAGGAAGAGGATCGATAAGGTTAATAATGATTAAATCTGACAGATACAGGCATCAGTGAGTACTGTTTCAGATTCTGCAGCTTGTGAACATGGTCATACTGACATCTAGTGGCAGAGTGCTGCAGTTCTCTCACCTCCTGCCTGTTTGGCAGTGGTGGAAATACCATCAATGCAGTTTATAATAATAGTGACCAGTGGAAATCCTACATTTCACAGTTAAAGTAAATTGTGAACTGCTTGTGTGTGTAAATGTACTTAAAATATTCATAACACACCAAAATGAAATCTGCCTGCCATGTACTTTTGAATTGTTCCTTATGCATTAACATGGAAGCATATATTTAAATGCTGTAGCTGTCTGAGGTAAAGCTGAGCTTACGCATTTAATATAATAATAACAATAACGTTAATTGCAAGGTGTTGAACAAAGCAGACATTAAAGTACTAAAACAAGCCGACACAAACAACAATTATATAAGAAACTAAATCAACTTGCACCAGTGCAACGGATACCAAACAACCAAAACCAAACAAGAATCAGGTAGAAAATGAAGTTATCGCAACATGATAGTGTGTGTAATTTTTCAGTAGTGATATAAAAGAAGATATTGACTTCATTGTACGGCCCTGCTTGAAGGACCACAACCTAAAGTGGAGACCAGACATTGAACTAATGCTTTATTTAACTAAATTACATTAAAAAGGCAAACAGGTCGCAAATACATCTGAAGCATCTGCAGCAAGAAACACACCAAAACGATTGTGTGGATCTCTGGAAGGGCAGCTGCAAAAAAAAAAAAAAAAATCAAAAAAACACCTGCAATTACCATCTAAAGCCACAGGTGGCGCCAAAGAGCACAAACGCAGATCTCCGGGACTGCTCCTTTAATTTTGTCATCATATAACATATCGCATTATCTGTAAAGGTTCTTTCATAATATCTTGCTGCTTGAATCCTCTTAGCTTTGCAAGAATTTGAATCATGCGGCGTCATCTGTGATATCTTTGGTCGTTCTCGTCCGGCGAATTGAATTTCAGAAGCGACTCAGCGGGAGATTGAAGGTTAAGGAGGGGGGATTTTCAGGTACTTAAGCTTTTCTCTGACTGAGCCATATAACACACACATGCACACCCACCCCCCCACACACACACAGAGGTCATTTTACCTGCTTGTGGATTTAAGTGGTTTCCTCTCTGGAGTTTAGTTTGTCGGTGGGACCCAAGATTACAGCTCCACGTCTCTCTCCTTAATGCACTGATGCAAAATAATTCAAATTCAAAGGACAGAAATTCAGTTCATGTCCCTTCAAGCCACGACTTATTTTTTTGATTTTCTGGTCAAATGATGTACAGACCCCTTGACAAAATACGGTTAAATATCGGTATCATTAAATGTGTACATCTATTGTTTCATTAGCAAAAACTTTCCATGTTCTAATGTAGATGTTAAATTAATGTTATTTTTATTTTCCATTTAATCTTCCAACTTCTTCGCTTGTGTATCGGTGGTGTTTCTCCAATCCCTGATCTTGAATGCAGTCCAAGACTCTGTCTGAGCTCAAAGCAAGGCAGACAGACAAAGCCCTGAAAAGGGGTCTGGTCCCTCGACTCCCCCCGGCCCTTTGTTCACACTGGGACCGTGATGTACTCGCTGTTTTAGAAAGAGGACTTTTCAGCTGGGCCGTAAGGCGATCCCGGGCCCTTCCTGGCCCAGGGTGTGCCCTGGGCGTCTCTGGTTTACCTGCGGGACCTGGAGGGGCGGGGCGGGGGTCCGGGGCCGGTCCTCGCTGGGTTGAGGGGTAGCGGAGAGGGTGGAGGAGAGGAGAGCAGCTGGTCAGTGTGGGAGAAGGAAGGAGAGGGAGAGACCGAGAGAGAGAGAGAGAGAGGAGGGGGGACGGAGGAGGAGGGGTGTAAGGCGAGAACGCTGAGAAAGGACAAATAAACAAAGGTGGTGATGAGGGTCTGAGGTGAATTAATTGTATCAAGCTCTTTCTCTCTTTGGCGACAGTCTCTGGAGACGGCAGCGCATTCAACAGTAGACAGTGGATACGGCCACGGGTTGATATCAGCTTAGAGAGACCTGCAGCGCTTTAAAGCTAAAAGTCAAGCGAAGTGCAAAAAGAAATGTCGTTTTCCAGACACTTTTTGACCAAACTGTGCAACCAGGATTGTTTTTCACTGTTTGTTTTACTTGACTATTGTGCAACTTTGCAGGTACGGCTGTTTCAACATTACAACATTGCCCTGACATGAACAGCGTTTTTTTTTTCTGACTGAGGAACTCGACTGCCCCTCTTTCACCTCAAATACATCTAAAAGACAAAGAATGAAATGACAGATCATGATCCAGGACTTACTAACTGACCCCTTCACCTCTCGCACCACAATTTTGAAATGCCACATTAAATATTCTGTTGTGCACATACCACTAACGACCACAAGGACTCATCTGATATGTGTGCACTGCTCGAATGTTGCAGATACCGACTCCTTGCTCGTGTCTGGTCTTTTACTTTCTTAACGGCTATGACGTTGCACGTTTTGAAGCACAACAGAAGCTGAAACATGAATTGCAAGAATGAAATCCTTCGAGTCTTTCACTTCAAAACCTCAAGTGCAGAAGATTTGCTGTGTATCTGGAAAGCATCTATGCTGTGAGAAAGCTGCGTAACAGCAAGCGTCAGTCAAGAGGAAGTGGTTTTGCTGTTTCTGGCTCAGTGAACTCATGACACCAGATTCGACGGGCTGCAATAAGTTGTCAGCAGAATGGTTTGTGATTGATTCTCACTTCATCCATCTCCATACTCGATATACAGTATATTACATACAAAATATACTGTATTTCAGATAAATGTCACCATAAGAGATGAGAAAAGACAGAAGAAGAAAAAGAATATGTTGGTCAAAAAATAATTTTTTTGACCCGTTGGTGGTGCTAGATGTTGAGTCAGGTTAACGGCAAAGTCTTTAGGATTCATCCTCTGGGGAATATGAATGTTCAGTAACTATTTGGGACATTATATTTAGATTTGTGCATTAAAAAACAAAACAAAAACATTTGTGTGGATGTTACGTAGACATGTAGCACCCATCTAGACCAGACCAGGCACCCCCACCCCATAGCAATGACACTCCTTGATGGCAGCAGCCATCCCCAGCAGCAGGATGCAGCCTGACACAGTCACACACACAAAAACGCCTTAGGAACAACGATAAAATCAAAACACGAAGAACAGCACAAGGTGTTGACCTGGCCTCCAAATTCACTTCGACGCGTGGCATGTTCAGGGATCGACACAGCCGTCCCTTATACCACACATCACCTGCTAATGCCAATTCCTACAGTGAAGCACGGTGGTGGTAGCATCATGCTGTGAGTACTTCTAAGCAACAGGAATATGTAGCTGTTATTCAAGTACCAAGTAGGAGAAATAATGCAACGAAATACAGAGAAGATCCAAGATCCAAGGCACTTCCCATCCAATCTAACAGAGTTTGGGAAGATCTGTTGGGAAGAATGCGTAAAGTTGTCAGGTGTCCATAGCCTGGAGCAGTAGCGGTTTTAGGCACGGGCGAACCGGGCAGCCGCCCGGGGCGGCATTTTTTCATGACACAAGGGGGGCGGCACGAGCACTTGGAGAAAAAAAATAAATAAATAAATAAATCTGCACCGCTACATGGTTTTCTATTATCTGTCATATCTGTGTGGGGAACTGGCAAATTGGCGCCCCCTGCAGCTGCAGTCGCCCCTGCTGCTGAGAAGGTGCCGTGCACAGAACCTGTGTGTGAGAAGGGGGTGGAGACAGTTCACCTCTGGGTCTCTCCCAACGGACGGGGGTCCACTGTATAAAGGGCTAAAGTCAGTCACACCTTGACTTTCTTCCATATAACGCACATTTCATTCATAATATTATAAATACAAGCCTATAATTCCTGCATGTTTTTGTTTTTATGAATTGTGTGAAATGGCCAAATAAAAAATAAAAATAGGGAATACAAAACGATTATGTGGTCACCAAGGTGAATTGGTTTAGTCTTGACTTCTGGTCGTGAGTGACAGCGTTGGAGGATGGAAATCTGTTGATTGTCGAGTGTCAAATAAACGCAGAGATGGACAGAAAAAGAAAAGATAAAGGTATGCTATGTTCTCTCTGTGTGATTACATTATCATGTCATGAATCAAGGGCTAATGTTAACTGGTGGTATACGTTTGTTAGACTTTTTGCTACGATGCTTGCAATGCTTATACAACAGTAATTCGTCTTAACAAACACCAGATCTAATTTCACCTTAAGATTGTGCTTTGCAACAAAACTGTTCCAAGTTCAGTTATTATTTATTTTCATCACGTTGGGTCCTAATTAGCCAACGGAATTTTCATATCCGTAGGTAGTTTCAAAGATGAACATTTGCCATTTACTACAACTCTATTTCGTGTCAAAACATAGTTTAACCAGTCATAACTAAAAGTGTGGCAAGCATAGAATTGGAGGCAGTAATCAAGTAGCTAATTGTTCCTCCCTGAAAGATAGATTAGTATAGCGTCTAATGACAGACACTTAGCATGTAAGGGCATGTTTATTTAAATTTGTAATTCATGGATGTTCATGAACAAGGGGAGGGGGGGGGGGGGGGGGGGGGGGGCGCTCGCAGGTGGTCTCGCCCGGGGCGCAATTCAATGTAGAACCGCCACTGGCCTGGAGATATAGGCTAGTGATTAAAATGCAGGATTAGTCATTTGGGATAAAACATACAACACAATAAAGTATTAAATACAGCCTGTGCATCTGTAAATCCTGTGTTTTGCGATACTCGCGTTTAACCAACTGCACTCGAACATAAAGAGAATCTAACCGGATGTATTCTACATGTCCACGCTATTGCAGTTTATTTTGAAAGCAGCGGAAGAAAACTCTTGGTTCCATCTCTCACTTGACACTAGTGACAGAGAAGTTGGGCAGAGCTGAAGTACTGTAGGCTGATATACATGCGTTAGTTAGTGGCGGCGGCAGAAGAGTTAGAGCAACTGCGTCTCGTTATGTCGCCATTCACGAAGACAAAACTCTAAAACTCGAGCGGATTTATGATTAAAATAAGCCTGACATCCGATTTACAGCAATGTTTAAGTTAATTGTTAAGGATTTATAAAAGAGGAAGAGGAATATGTGATGGAGGAACAGCCACGGGGTTCGACCAGCGAGGATGATTTTAAATGAGGGGGACAGAGCGAGGCTTTAACCCTCTACGGATTTAACTAACTTTTTTTTTTTTTTTTTTTTTTAGTCTGAAGATGTATAAGAGATGGAAATTACGGGGATTGACTGTCTTTATTTTCGCCTTCTTCATTATTCTCTACGTGGATTTCCAGTTACGCACCAGCAGCCTCCCCAAACTCACAGTGGCTCACCGTGCGTCAACCGGTGCGCTCCGGCGCCTCATCCACCAGGCTCCATCCGCGGGCAAAGACCCAGAGAAGCCGGCTAACGGCAGCGGCGGCAGCAGCAGAAACAGCAAAGGGGAAACACAGCTCGCTGACGGGAACAGAGTGACACAGCGTCCACATGTCACTCAGCCGAAACTGAAGCCGGAGGACATCTACATCGCAGTGAAAACCACCGGGAGGTTCCACAAGACGCGGCTGGCGCTCCTTTTGGAGACTTGGATCTCCAGGACCAAGGCGCATGTGAGTGTCAGTCGTGTCTGTGTCCTTAGATTCTCACGCTTGATCACCAATAAAAAAAAAAAAAAACAACAGTTCCATCATCAGCAGAGCAGCGTCCCAATCAAAACCATCAGCTATCTGTGGAAAGAGTTTTAGAGAGGCTTCCTCACAAAGTTTTATCAAGTGTTCAAACATTTCAATCAAGCCAAACGATTACAGTATGCCAGTATATGAATAGACGCACTTAGAGTCTATATTTCATGCACTCATTCTGTAGAGGATCAAACATCTGACCCACCAGACCATGTTCTGCAGGCCTAATGAAGAAATGAATCTGATGTGAGGCTGCACATCTGATGACCGATGCCACTGATGGAGATTAAGTTTAGTTTCAGTTTGCTTGGCTGATCAGTTTACTTATGCTCCGTCTATTTGCAACCAGCTGTCTCTACTTCATCTTAAACTGTAGTTCTTCACGCTCAGAATGTATGAAACCCGTTGGAAAGCCTCGTCTCCGGGCACCTGGTACTCCGTTCTCTGCACGGATGAGGAGGCTGGACTCCAGATAGGGGACAGTGACCCTTTATTTCTCCTCATCTTCTTTTTCGCCTCAGCTAATAATAGTACTTTACCGTGCGTGACATTGGAAATCAGCTGCCGCCGAAAGCAGAATTGAGCTGAATCACATTCGAATAGTGTTTTCTTTCTCACATTCACTCTCATTGGCATTTTACTAAGATCCACTCACTGTCCCATCAGCGAGGCTTTGTGCCTACAAGTGGCTTTTCATAAAATCTCACAGTTCAGCATTTCTTCTCTGCGGAGCTCTGCTCGACCTGGATTTTAAAACCAGGCCGTGTGAACGGTGCATTCTAGTGAACTGCACGCATGCACTGTCATTCTCAAATGGTGGAGGAGGTGTTTTTTCCAGACATCATCATTGATTCACGTGGCTGACAGCGCTGATGCACAGTTCAGGGTTTACTCACTACAGAAACAGCAGCGTATTAGAAACGCCTGGGTCTTCAACAGAAATGCTGCTTTAAAAACACACACACATGAATCTGTTGCTTTCAAGTCTGCCCTCTGAATGCAGTCTCATCTGATTCTATTTTGTGCCTACTTTTCGAAACTGATTTCACTTCCTTTATTTATTTATTTTTTCAATAGATGAAAGTGGCCCGGGGAGTTTTTATTCTTTACATTTCTGCACATAAAACACTTTGAAATGCTGATTTAAACAAAAGCTCTAATTTTAAGACTGAAACAGGAAGATATAAACTGATGGTTTGTTCCTCTTTTTGTTCTGAATGCAAAACACCAGACAGTTCTATCATTGCCTTTGGCCAAGTGATGTGTTAGAGGACACACACATAAGAAAAAGCAACAACAAACATACAAACGGTACGTAGTCGTATGCAGTCACACGAACACACAAAGAGGCCAGCAAAAGCAGGAGACAACGCACACACACGCAGACACAGGAAGCTTTGCTGGCAGGTTGTCTCGGCTGAGGGGAAGCAGCCGCCGTGCCGAGGCTCCGTTAACAATACTGAACCGGAAGCTGGTCATAGAACAGGAAGTGGAGATAGCAGAACAGAACGAACCCCGTCTTACTTGCGTCAGCGTGCATGTACACACACACACATACGCACAGATTGTGAAAAGTCGTTTTCACAAGCAGCTGCTTTGTCGCATAATATTTTGTCGCTAGTCTGCTCAGAGCTGGAGAGGCAGAACTTTTCCCTGACATCTACCAAACACGATCCGGGCCTCCGTCCAGCACTGTAGAGTCATTTTCTACTTCATCCCTGCGGCCCTCGGATCAAAAATAACCTTTTTGGTGGACATGCATTCAAGTGGACTCAAATGAGCACGAGTCTTCTGTGAGGCGCGGAGATTTTAGCACCGTCTGCTTTGAGCTAACGTTGCCGTGCTAATACTGTCCAGTCAAAACTGATTTTAAAATATTCTGAAAGCACGAGGGAGAAGATTCTCAGACATGATGAGACGATCACTGATATGTTCACTGATAGGGCTGAATGTGAACACCACACAGTGAAGCACGGTGGTGGTAGCATCATGCTTTGGGCTAACATTAGAACCAAGCACAAAGTAGAGCTAAGGCTGGTGGAAATGCCGTTCATTCATTCATTCATTCATCTTCTGTAACCGCTGGAGCCTATCCCAGCTGTCTTCGGGCGAGAGGCTAGGTATACCCTGGACAGGTCGTCAGTCTATTGCAGGCCAACACAGAGAGACAGACAGCCGTTCACAGTAATGCACACCTATGGCCAATTTAGAATCACCAGAGTCTTTGGACGGTGGGAGGAAGCCGGAGTACCTGGAGAGAACCCACGTAGACACAGGGAGAACAGGCAAACTCCACACAGAAAGGCTCAGTCGGCCCATGGATTCAAACTCGGAACCTTCTTGCATCAATGCTAACCACCAAGGCACTGTGCTGCCCTGAAATGCCGTTCAGACCATTCTGAACGGCATTTCAGGGCAGCACGAAAGAAACCCAAAGAAACATCTAAAAAGTAATGTTTTAATCTCTGGTAAACATTCAGCTTTGGCTGAGTTACAGCGTGTTATCAAACGATGTGGCTCTGCAGTGTTTGGCCCCAGAGGAGCTACGTGGTGGAGGCAGTTATTTATTGAAAGTGAAAACTCATCTTCGGTTGAAGCATCTCTGCTAATACTTGTCAGTTTGAGGTTTAAAGCTCCCAAGGCGTTTTATTTTCGATATAGTTTCATTAAGTCGCAGTGAAAACACCCTGTCAACGTTTCAAATTAATATTTTTTTTATTATTAATTATGTAATTATAATATGTGGAATACAATGCAATACAAGGAAATGAAAAATGATATTATTGGACTGGAAATTTAAATTAAAATTAAAATTTATATCCCAGATTCCATAACTTTTTGCAGATTAAACCAAAATATAAATGCTAAATCGAAACATCTGAACACTAGTATGTAGTAGTTAGTAGTTATTTGTCAATCTTTGGGGGATTATTAATTATGGAAATGAGCTGCCCATGTAAAGTTTAAAGGACTTCGGCTGTCTACAAATTAAAAAAAACAACAACAACAATAACCTACCTACCTAGTGCTTAGGGTTAGGGCTAAAGATTCCCATCACAAATCAAATAAATTGCTGAAATCCTGATCTTTAGCTTTACTGAGACATACTACAGTAATTTCTTGATACAGGACACTACAACTTTTACTTAATGGTCCTCTTACAGTGTAAAAATCAAGTTGACATTCATGCATTTCGGTCTGACCTCACCGAAACCTCCTCAGAAACTCATGATTCTCGAGTCCTCTCTTCCGCCTCTTTGGATCCTACGCTCGGCGTGACTGATTTCAGCGCAGGTAGTTTAGTTTGAGTTATGACCAGAGGAGAGGAAACTAATTGTGATGGAAGCTTTTTTTTCTCGAGGGGATTCAGGCGGCCGTGTAGGCGGTTGTTGTGGTGAGGGGATGCAGGAGAGGAGGACTGATCCGGGTATCTCATTATTCCTCCTTCTTCTTATTCTCCTCCTGCTTCAGTGATGCAAGGACGACAGGGAGAGAGGGGATGGAAAAGGGGTGAGGGAAGAGCCTCTGGGAGACGAAGCGAAAGAGAGGGAAAGACTTCTGTTTGTATTAAAATGAGCCAAGTGACAATTTGATGCCACTGAGAAAGAGAGCATTAAAAGCTGATTGATGAATGGTCGCTGCTGTGCAATGGTGAACGTAGCAACACATGCTGCCTTTCTCTTTGGATGCAGCAAAGTACGCAGTTTATTTAGGCTTCGTTTTTGTTTTATAGGTTGCGTGATGCTTTCTAATGCTCGTACATGAAGATCGATCGAGCCCTCTGTGGCGTTATCCACAGTTTTCTTGAGGAGCAGTTGTCAAGCTCACTGTGGGTGATTCTGTCAGACAGTCGGAAATCTGAAATGTCTAACTCCTGGCTAATTCCCAAAAAATCCTCAAAGTGGAGCTGAGGCAGGCGGGCGACACCCAGCTGTCACTCAAGCAGCAACGGCCTAAATCATGCAGAACTTTAATTATCCATCATAAGCTTCGATATAAATTAATTGGGGGCACTTTTTTAAAAATGCATCCCCCAGTTGACGTGAATTTGGAGGTGTTAGCTATAGATAGATAGATGGATTTACTTTACAGATTGAGTGAGTGAACTGACAGTAGTGCAGAACTGTTCATCTGAACATGTTTTACACCAGGGTGTAACCCTTGACTGGTTATTCGAGGAATTTACTGATGGCTTCATTTTTCAGCCATAGAGGTTGTTGCTTGGTTTGGGCCATAGACTGTATATAAATATGGACAATGCACTTCCTTCCATTGGCCAAATGGGCGCTATTTTCCCAGGGGTATGGGCGGCGCCATGTTGAGTCTGCGCAGCATGGTCCGAGAGTGGAGCTGACCACACTTCTGCCAGACTCACTTGCATTTTCATTTAATTAAAACTGCACTATGCTCCACCTCCACCAGTTTCAAGGAAATGTTGGGTTAGGGTTAGGGTTCTTAGTGGCATAAAATGATTATACACTGTACTTACTTATTTATTTATTTATTTTCCAACTCCCACAGCCCCACGGAACCACTTCACGGAGTGGTTGGCATGGCAACTTGTAGTGATCCTAATGTCACATCCTGTTTCTATAGCATCAAATACGTAACTAACAAAAAAGAAACTTATCAGAAAAATAGACACTACTTAAAATGACAGAAACCATCCTTAAAAAAATTATTTGACGTGTACTTTAGTGTTTTAGTTTGGTCCAAGTCCCATCCACTAACATGGAGGGGGTGGATCTTAAGATCTATACTGCAGTCAGCCACCAGGGGGAGCTCTACTTGCTTTGGCTTCACTTTTGAGGAGCTCTTCCATTGTCCATCTTTATACAGTCTGTGGTTTGCGCAAGTAAGCCCACAACATACAGTGTGTAAACAGGGTTTCTGTCTTCATAAAGATTCTACACACAGGCGTAGACTGAGAGGCCTTAAAAATGTAAGACTGAGAGGCAAGACTGAGAGGCTGAAGAAGAGTTTTTATCCCCATGCCATCCGCCTGCTCAACTCTGAGCCTTAACTGGACTTAAATATCACTGCACTTTATTCATGTAGCTGCTAAATACTAAATACTGTAAATTTATGTACATATACAACTCTAAATACAACCTCTAAGTTTACCAGTCTATATTTTTATTCAGTCTATATTTTTATTCTTATTTTTATTTTATATTTTATTTCTCTATCGGTGTACATTACACTTATATTGCTTATCTTGTGTGGAAACTACTGTTTACTGTAGTACTTATATTTTTAATTTTTTTATACTACTGGCAGGTATAACAATACATTTCACTGTGCATTGTACTATGTATAACTGTGCATGTGACAAATAAAACCTATCTATCTATCTATCTATCTATCTATCTATGAATGTCTCATCTTCATGCCTGCGAGGCTTATAATGCATTCTGCTTACATTTCATGATAGTAATAAAAAAACACATCTGGATGACACAGTAGCTCTGTCGCACTCTGCTGGACACCTTCACAACAGCTTCCAGTCACAGCTTCATTCTTCTTTCTGATCCCTTTAGCCATCAAAAGTTTATCAAATCAGAAAAACTGCTGTCACCCCCATATAATAACATACTATTAGTTAGTTTTTTAAAGGTTTAAGTGGATTATGTTTCTGTAATCTCATCATGTAATCCAGGGATTAGAGTTATTAGGCGGCTTCTGCCTGTCAGACAGTCTGGAGAGCTTTGTTGCCCGACATCTCAACATTTTTAAGGCAATTTAAACCACATTCACTGTGCTTTTTTTCCCTTTTTAGTCTCTCTAAACTCGCTGCACCAATCGTGTGGTTAGGTCGGTCCTTTTCTTCATGCATTGCTTTGAATATTTATAGCATTCCCTCCTTCTTTATGAAGCTTGTGATTATTAACACACCCAATGACATCCTCACATTTAAGTGTGAAAGCCCGAAAAATGAGCTTCTGTGAAACCAAAGGCCTGCTGAGACATGACTTATGATTCGACAGCGCTCTCTCGCCTCTGACCTCCTCCTGCGATTGCTCATCTTGAATGTTAATGTCCTGAATAGAACTTTTTAGCAATCTCGTATTTCCAGTCAAAGCATTTATACATTTCCTCCCAGGACTTGAATAAAACATAAGTCACAGTTTGTGTTTATCTTATCTGCCGGGTGATTTGTCTCGCTCTGAGGTTATTTAGTGCCTTGCTGGGCAAAGAAAGTCAGGGCACGCAGCGGTGTTCAGCCTGAGGGGGCTGCACAGATGGAGGTGCTTGTTCAAAACCCAGAGGTGCAAAACATCACCAATCTCACTGGCTCATGCACCAAACAGATTTCATTCGAATGACAAGGAAATTAGTGAAGTGTTTCTGAAAAGAATGAGATCAACAAATATATATGATCTTTTATGCTTTATTTTTTGTGTTTGCCTTCTTATCTGTGACATGTGAGTATATAAATAAATAAAAAGTTATGCTGTGTTTGTTGGATGAAGAAATATATTGTTATGTTAGTTACTGTATGCACCAACAATGGTTTTCTGATTTAAAAGATTTCACCACTAGATGTCAGTATTGAACAAGTAATCTGTCTATCTATCTATCTATCTATCTATCTATCTATCTATCTATCTGTCTGTCTAATATAGAACTAGCTGGTATGGCTTTGTGAGTGTATATAATTTGGGTTCATTTTGACTCATTTATTTAGTTCTCCTCTGTCCCCTATGGATCATAAACATGTGTGTGTGTGTGTGTGTGCTCTAGTACAACTCTCTGTCTGAGGACCAAGTTAAGTTTTTCACCATTTGGTCCTCACTTTGCACCAACGTCCTCACTTCGATGGTGAAAAACTTAACCTGGTCCTCAGAAAGAGGACTCCACTTGCTTGAGGGTTAAGACTAGGTTTTAGGGTAAAGGTTACAAATAGGTTATGGTTAGGATTAGGATTAGGGTTAGGGTTAGGCACTTAGTTGAGATGGTTAGGATTAGGGGCTCGGGAACGCATTACATCTGTGTATGTCCTCATAAAGCTAGCCATACAAACATATGTGTGTTTGAGTGTGCGATTGTGTGTGATTGTGTGTCCATGTGCAGTGACTCATTGTTTTAGCTCACAATGGGGAACCTTGTTTTTGTGACATTGCATTTGCTCCGTCCAAAACGATATTGATCCCGGAAGTGTAAGATGTGTGTTCACTCCCTAATGAGCGTGCTTCAGGATGTTCTGTTAGACATGTGGCGAGGAAGAAGGATGCAGCCCCCATCAAAGCCTTAATTTCTCCTCGTTTTTCTCTGTTTCCCACAGACGTTCATCTTCACAGACGCGGAGGATGAGGAGTTGAGCTCGGAAGGTGAGCGGCGATGCAAAATCTAATTTACACAATAAAAAATGTCTGGAACTTTAAATTTACACTGAGATGCTCCTTGTATGACCAAAAAACAAAAGCATGTGGACACATCCTTACTCGTCTTTGGTTGTCCTCAAATGAAGGAAAGCCTCACTGCTGCAGCGTAAAACAATATGTATCGAATGTCCTTTCTGTTCCACTATGACAATGCCGCTGTAAACAAAGGCAAATCAACCGCGGAAGATATTCACTGGCATGTACACAGGGATTAGATGTATTGATCTCTAAGCCCAACACAGATACTGCTGCTACAGCTTTGCATTCAGCTATCTACATATGCAGTTTGCAAGGATGCTACAGCAGATTTACCACTTGACTTGGCCCTCTTGACTTAAAGCAGGCTTCTCATTTCCAGTCTTTCCAGCTGTAATAACATCAATTTAAACTCGAACGATAAGCAAGACCTTATCACATTACATTGTTGGCTGGCTCCATGAGAACTCTTGTGGGTAAATGGTAAAAAAAAATCTCTACAGTCCAAAATCTCTTGGAGAGTCCTGTCTAGCGGCAGTAGATTAATCACATTCGCAACACATCCCAGTGTCCACATACTTTTGGCCAACATAGTTCCTTTCTTTCTGTTCCCTAGGTCTTCTTCATTGCTTTCATTTTCCTTTCCATCCGTCCTTTTTGTGATTACTTCTCATCTCTAATCCCTCTAGTTCCCTCCCTTTATTCTTTGTCAATCTATTTCCATCCTTTGCTAATCAGAGGAAGCATTGGTGAAGCGTAAATGGCAAAATAATGTATGACGCGAAGGTATAGAATCATCGATGAATGCAACCATGTGAAACACCTTTGAAATTGAAAACGCCCAGTAGTATAAATAAAACAAAAATCTGTCTACCTCCTTCCTCTCTCTCTCTCTCTCTCTCTCTCTCTCTCTCTCTCTCTCTCTCTCTTTCTCTGTCCAGGTTATAACATGGTGGTAACGGGCTGCAAGTCAGATCACAGTCAGCAGGCTCTGTCCTGCAAGATGTCTGCAGAGTACGACGGTTTCATGGCCTCAGACAAGAGGTGAGAGACAGATCGTGGTCCGTCTACGGCTTGACTTAAAGATCGGGTTGAGACTGCAAACCTTTAACAATCACTGTGGGGACTGTAGAAGGTAGAGCGAACATAATTCATTAGAAGTAAATAAGTATGAGCCTCACGAGGTGAGAATTACTACAGACACACTTGTTTACAGAAGTAGTCTATCTGAAGAAGGCATTAAAAAGATTTATGGACTTTTACTGAGGCGGATACATTACTTATTTTAACATGTGTGAATAAACAGATCAGCCACAACATTATGACCACTGACAGGAGAAGTAAATACCATTGACCATCTTGTGACAACACAATGTTCTGCTGGGAAACTTTTGGACCTGGCATGGCATTCATGTGGATGTTACATGAATTCATGTGGATGATGACATGTACCACCCACCTAGACCAGATCAGACACCCCCACCCCATAGCAATGACACTCCTTGATGGCAGCAGTCATCCCCAGCAGGATTTAGGAACAACTTAAAAAACATGAAAAACAGCGCAAGGTGTTGACCTGGCCTCCAAATTCACTAGATCCTAAACCAATCAAGTATCTGTGGGAAGAGCCACAGAGGCCCCTCCACCCATAGGACCCAACACTAACAACATTATGTTGCCAGACGCCACAGGACACCCTCGGAAGCCCCATGTCCATTCTCTGATGAGTCACCACTGTTTTGGAGGGATACTTACACAATTTTAGAAAGGTGGTCATAATGTTATGCCTGATCAGTGTGATGGACATCATCCTCAGATGAATGTGCAGCAAGCAATACCACAGAGATATTCAGAACACCTGCATTCACCCCTCCAACGCTGTATTATTTTAATTTTCAGTCTATGCAGAATGACAGGTTAAGAACTCCTCCTCTGTCTGAAGGGCTGGCTAAATTTACACCGACACTGGTATTCCAGCAATTATCAAAATATCAGTCGAGTCAGGATTAAAATGAATCATGTAACCTCCTCAGACAGAAACTTAGAGTGGTCAGAGCCGAAGGTATTTTCAGTCAGACTGATTGAGAGGGGCGGTGAAACCTTTGATAATCCCTTCAGTAGGAAAATAATAGTGCCTATTATCCCTGTTAACACACCATCTAGTTGTTTCTGGTGAGAAACAAACATGGAGGTAGTCAAACAACAAGACTGAACTAGGAAACATCTTTATACATCTTCTTATGTTGAAAGAATCCAGTGTTGTCAATAAAGTTTGGGAAAAACTTCTTCTTTGGCAGATTTGGCAGGTAGCTCCATTGATGCTTTGGGGCATGCAAATGGATTGATTACTGTATATCAAATTATTTTATTTGGTGTCCATGTAACCAGTTGAGTTACTTTAGTTAGTTGCACAATCACCTTTTTAAAGAGTTTTCATTGTTTCCATGGACTCACTCCCTTGTAGTATTGTGCAACTAGTGAAACATGTGCATTGTCTATGTTTTGCTTGCAGTTAAGTTGCTTTGGTTACTTTTGGAATGAAAGGAGGACATTGTGTACGCCAACAGTTTGGTGATGGATTTGTGCCAGCCCGAAACCTCCCCCTCCCCCTCCCCCGGCCACAACATTTTTGAGGGGAAGAGTTGGTCTGGAGTCGCTCTATTGGGAACTGATCATGCTCCAACAAAGACTTATCGGGCCAATCGAATCGTTTGGGGGCCGTCTTTATGTGATGATGGACAGAAGAGTATCGGCGACAAGTGTTTTTATATATTTTTGTTCAGTAGAAAACACAATAAAAACTCAACAGCTTGTGTTTGGTGTATGACTTAGCCGTTGACTTGTCGTGCTATTGAGATGGCAGTGATGATTAATGTTGCGAGCTTGGTTCCAAGGCCCATTTAGAAACCTCCCCGGGTTCCAGTGAAGATGGAGATTGAGGCTGTTTGGTTTGGACGGAAGCCTCTTGCGTTTGCCGTCCAGCCATTAGGGTGGCAGAGGAAACGAGGCAGCGCTTCAGCTTCAGTACGAGCAGATTTGTAATTTGGACTCCGACGTTGCGGTTGAAGTCTGTTTGGTTTGGAATGCGGCTCCGACACCATGTCCAGTCATTAAGATGGCAGAAATAATCAAACAGCTTGATCACTCACACTGGAAAAGAAAAATGGCTTTTAAGGACAAGAGGAGATCCCGATCCAAAAATAACATCTAACTGGAAACAGATCAGTGATGAAAGATAAAATAAATTTAGAGGCAGTTTTTGGACGGTAGCCGTGGAAAGGATCCACATTCAGTCTCCACCCATTCTCCATTTGTTAATATGTGACAGAAGTTTCCCACCTCAGGTGCTCACTGAGTTGGAAACATTTTGACTTTGCAATATCTGTAAATGTAAATGCATGATGGACAAAAAGTAAATTTTTGGTCTAATAGTAACATACACCAATCACGCAGAGCATTATGACCACCTTCTTAATATTGTGTAGGTCTCCCTCGTGCCTCTGAAACAGTTGTGACTCATTAGAGAATGGACATGGGCCTTCTGAGGGTGTCCTGCGGTGTCTAGCAACAGAATGTTGTTAGTGGGGGCCTATGGCTGAGGGGAGGGGCATCTGTGGATCATCTCACAGGTACTTGATCAGTTTGGGATCTAGTGAATTTGGAGGCCAGGTCAACACCTTGTGCTGTTCTTCATGTTTTTTTGAGTTGTTCCTAAATCGTTTTTGTGTGTGTGTCTGTGTCAGGCTGCATCCTGCTGGGGATGGCTGCTGCCATCAAGGAGTGTCATTACTATGGGGTGGGGGTGTCTGGTCTGGTCTAGGTGGGTGGTATATGTAACATCCACATGAATGCCAGGTCCAAAAGTTCCCACAAGATAGACGATCTATCAGAAGACTCTACATTCTGATTTGTGCTCTTGGTTTGTGCTCGTATTTGTTACGGGAGGTAAAGCCTCCTATCAGACTGATGTCCAGGAAACACAAACAGCAGGAGATGAATTGGAACACATATTTTTCTGTCTGTGCAATAACAGCCTGTTCTGTTCTTAGATGAGATACTTATCCCAGGACCTGCGGAGAGTATAATCTTGTACTTGCAAGGGAAAGCTTTGTATTTCAAATGTGTGTTTATGAAGCCTTGCAGGTGATGCTGGGTTTGTTTATTTTTATTGCTTCTCAAGTCCTAATATATGACATTTCAGTAATGTTTAAGTCCCACTGTAGCCTTTTGGAGTAAGCCTCAGTTCTCATCAGAATGTGAGTCTGGTAACATGGGTCTTTTTTCAGCAGAGTTGTGCATGCAACTAGATAGGCCTACAAGGAATCAGAGCCATTTTGCTGGAAACACAATCAACTCCACAGCGCTTAGATGGCATGCATGTCTCAGTTATCTTCTGTCCGTCACTGTATAAAGCCCACCCATGCCCACGGCTGGAGCATAATTAGTTCCCAAAGGAGGGACTCTAGACCAGCTTTCCCCCACTAAAATTGTCTGTGCAAGGGAAAGTTTGGGCTGGCTTCTACACTAGTCTTGTCGTATTTTGTAGAAAAATATATGTGTTGCGAGTCAACCCCCAAGCTAGATAGTTGATTCTAGATTGATTTCTTTGGAGGGGTCATATCTCCGACCCCAACAAAAACCCATTAGCGGATTTATTGTCTTGTGAAAGACTTCCATTTCTTCCTGTGAGCTTATTTCATTTAACAAAATCTATGCATTGATGCAAAACCACAGAAATAATGAGAAACCAGTGACTTAAAAGTGGTTAATATTGACACAATGCCTCAAATGTCTTTGGGGGTTGTTGCAAGAAAGGAAAGGGTTTACGTGAGCTTCCAGTTTGTGTAGTAATGTCATTAAGAATTACATTTTAACCTCATCTTTTTCTCCTCAGGTGGTTTTGCCATGTGGACGATGATAACTACGTGAACCCCGAGGCCCTCCTCTCCCTGCTCTCGGTCTTCCCCCAGGAAGGAGACATCTACGTGGGCAAACCGAGCCTGGACAAGCCCATAACTGCTCATGAACTGCTGGAGGGCAATGCGACGGTACCACAACACATTTGATTTAACCCTCTTATGTGTTTTCAGGTTTTATCTGGCTGACTCAGATTCTGCACTGCAGCTTAATGTCAAATAAACAATGGTCTGGATATATTATAATATACATCCAGACCAACCCATAGGACCCATAGGCCCCCACATTCTTTTGCAAGACACCTCAGAAGACCCATGTCCATTCTCTGATGAGTCTGTTTCATACTGTTTCGTAGGCACAAAGGGAAACCTACACAACATTAGGAAGGTGGTCATAATGTGATTGGTGTACATGGGCATGGTGACCGTCCTGAGACACATTACTGTCTTTAATGTGACAGCACTTTCCTCTTTTTAATTCTCTCTTGTTCCTTAAATTCCTTTATTTTGTGCAAATTATTAAACGCCTCCAACGGTTCCCTCCCTGCTGTCTTTTGGACAGGTTTAATTGCTTCCACTCATAACCACCCGTCTCACTGTCAGATTCTCTTTAAACCTTCCTGCATCACGGAGTTTTAATTTTTAATTTAAACTTTTGCACAGTTTTGAAGTGGAAACTGTTTTAAGAGCAAATCAAAAAAATCAGAAAGATTTAAAACGAGTTGGATCCAGTGGTCCTCACTGCTGTTTAGATGCACAAATAAAACTGACTTTCTAAAACTAACTTTTTAGCGGGAAGTTGGCGATAATTTACTTTGCAGTTCCAGAAAAGCAGACTGAGAACCAGGATGCTCAACAGCTATCTCTGTGATGTCCTTCACATCTCAACCACCAAACTTAAGCACAGTTTATACCTTTGTGGGACATAGATGGAGTAACCTACGCACGTAGCCTACGCCGGTGCGAGTCATTCATGCTTGTGCGGTTGTCAGTCTGGCCCAAACACTGGTCGGCGCTGTGTCTTTTTTTGCCAGTCGGGTTAATTCTTCTCTTTTTGCTTCGCTTTCTACGTCCTGCATTACTTTCAACAATGGCGAATGAAACTTTCGCAGAAATTACGACAAAGACGAGTCATACAAGTGTTTGCATCTTTGCACAACTTCCTTGCTTAACACTTCCTCCAATGTTCCATCTTTATTGATCCAAAACTGTCAATTCAAAAACTGCGGCGATGGAGAAGCAGCCGGAAATGCTAAAGCAGAAACTTTATTAGTACCAAGCGGACCAATCACAGCTCTTGCGGTTGTGTCGTATTTACATTTCTGGGGACGTCACAATACGCCATTGGGTCTGCGTAGGGTCTGGGCTGTTGCTGTAGCTAAAAAAAAAATCTGACGCAGATGCATAAACCGTGCATTACTCCTGCCTTGCCAACCATCCTAAAATTAAAATTATATTCCACAGTATTCAGCTGTTTATAAGTCCAATTACTTATTTGCAGAAGAAGCTTGAAACATACACCTCGCACATGCACACAACAAAACACATCAGTCATGTCGATTGTGGTGACAGCACAGACCACAGAGCACAGACCTAAAAACCACATCTTTTGCGAGGAGGTGCTCGTCAACCAGACAGGGAGGTGAAATAGAAAAGTGCCGCAGAGCAAGAGAGCAGGGGTCACCGCCCCGTCAACGTCTCCCATGACCCCCCGGTTTTCCTCCCGTGTAATTTCCAACAAGCGCGCTGAAAGCTGCTATTATTGTTCGTGGACAAGGCCGGCCGTTTACCGTGCACGTCCTGGCATTGATTTGACTGACATTGTGTGGAGTGGTTTGTGCTTTTCTGCTGCGGATTATCATCCTCATTCTCATCCTTATTTCTGGCATAAAATACGGTCGTTTACTCACCCATATAACTTCTGTGTAATTTGTATTCCTTCAGGAGATATTTAGATCTGCGTATATCCATCCGATATACGCATTTGGATACGGATCGGATATATACGATATATATATCCAATTCTGAGGTTGTGGACAAACCACAGCAGTAGCAAATTACAGGTAAACAACCGTAAACAACGGGTGTGTGCGTCGCTCAGAGACGACATCATCCAGGCCAGAAGACATCATCTGGGGTCTGTAGGTCAATCTACAGACCCCAGATGATGATAACAGGTAACTCCAGACTCCACGGGGACGAGCACTAGCGTATCATAACAAAATATTGGAGAAATGAACGGGTTTCGCGGCAGATAATGTGTTATTTAGAGGCTGTGTTTCGGTGCCCCAGTCACTCCCACCATATGGATATACGCAGATCTAAATATCTCTTGAAGGAATACAAATTACACAAAAGTTATATGGGTGAGTAAACAACCGTATTTTATGCCAGAAATAAGGTCCACGTTTTAAAAAACAGTAGTTCCCCTTTAAGTAAAGGTGATCGTGGCAAGAAAATAGAAAAGTGACACCCTTGAAATTTTTCTTTTTGTAATTCTTTTGTCAGTTTTGCATCTTTCCCTCCTCTGTCCATCCATTGCACCTTCTTTCCCTTTTGTCTTTTGCCTCCTTTTTGATCTCTCAGGGCCACGGGGACGCTAATGAGCAGTAAAACAAAGCTGAGCTCCGTTCATATTGGTTGTGTGCCAGAATGCATTCCAGCCAGGTTAACCGCTGCCATTGAAAATCCATACTTTCAAATTCTTTCAATACTCATTTTCTGTCTCTGTAACTGCCTAAGAGATGTTAAAGGATAATAAAGTTAAGGATGTGTGCGTTTATGGATTGACGAGGCACATTAAATATCTCTTGAAATTTTTTTGGACACCATGTGGATCAGCGAGCGATTAGTGTTTTGGGGACATCACACACACATTTAAATATGCGGTTACTCACAGTTGTCTGTGTGTGTGTCCTTGTTTATAGTATTAGTGTTCATCCACGCTTCTATTCTCTTCCACCTTCCCTGCGTTCCTGTTTTCTGGATGGAGAAAACGGAAAAAAATAAATCTTGCCCCGATCTTTCCCGATTTCCCGTCACTTCTGCGAGGCAGGGAGGAGAACGAGCTGGGGGGGGAGGAGGAAATGAAAGCAAAAAGCAATGGAAAGAAGGAGATGTGGAAGGAAAGGAGGGAATTTTGAGAGAAAGAATGGGAGGAAAATATGGCAAGAGAAAGTGGGAATGACAGGAAGGAGAGTAAATTCATTTAAGGCGACGCAGAGAAAACCGGCGGCCTTTGAAACAAAAGGGAGAGAAAGAGGACAAAGGAATGGAAAAGATGAGAAGTCAAAGTGCAGAGAGAGAAATGAGGAAATAAAAAAAAATGTTCTGGGAAGAAAAGGATAGAAAGAAGAAAGGCGAAGGAGAGGAAATGAAAGGAAGGAAAAACTGAAACGTAGCTAATGGTAAACAACTGAAAACACAACTAATGAGTGCAAAAGATGGAAAACAAGCTTACAAAAGAACACAAAAGAAAGGAAAAAATAAACTAATTTAGCACAGTGGTTTCTGCACGTTGGCGGAAAGGCTGTCAGAAGTGGTTTCCCGCTCGGCCGGGGCCCTTACTTTAAAACATTCCCCTCGTTACAGTGTCTTTCTGTCTCTACCGTTCTTATCTAATAAAGACAAAACACCAAATAAATGAATATGAAAAGGAAAAAGGGTGGCGGGGTGGGGGGTCTCAGTCTAGTCTGCTCTGTAATTGCTGCGCACTAAAATCTGTTGGCCGTGACTGATACGAAAAACAAAACATCAGAGAGATACTTCATTTACTCCTCTGACATATCATCCAACAAGTTTAAATAGCAGAAAAAAAAAAAAAAAACCTCTATCTCCTGCTTTAGGATAGGCTCAGTGTTAGCAGATAAAGACATTTTATATATATATAACAAACTGGTTTGGAGCAATGAACGTACTTATGCGTATGCATGTACTTAGTGTGTTTTCCTGCATTTCAAAGCTTTTTCTTCAAGGCCAGACGAGCTGAAAGTCAATCTGAGATCTGCATTCTCCCTTTCGTGCAACTACAAACTAACTGCAGCTACTACACTTATTATTCCTTTTAAGAAGAACGCAAATGGGATTATTAGAAATAACCTATTTGTGGAAAAGGCAGTTTAACCTTGAAGCCTCTTAAGTGGACGTTTTACCGTGGATGTGCTTGACGGACGTTAAAGAGCAAATTACAGACTGCGCTCAGAAACCGCAGGAATAGTTCTGTGCTCCGCCGATGGTTCCATGATGACAGTATTCATCCATGTACATAGCCACAACATTATGACCACTGACAGGAGAAGTAAATAACAATGACCATCTTGTGACAATTCAATGTTCTGCCGGGAAACTTTTGGACCTGTGTTACTTAGACATGTAGCACCCACCTAGACCAGACCAGGCACCCCCACGCCATAGCAATGACACTCCTTGATGACAGCAGCCATCCCCAGCAGGATGCAGCCTGACACAGGCACACACACAAAAACGCTTTAGGAACAACTAAAAAAAACATGAAGAACAACACAAGGTGTTGACCTGGCCTCCAAATTCACTAGATCCCAAACTGATCAAGCATCTGTGGTATGATCCACAGAGGCCCCTCCCCTCAAAGGCCCCCCACTAACAACATGCTGTCGCCAAACACCACAGGACACCCTCAGAAGGTCCATGTCCATTCTCTGATGTGTACATGGGCATGGTGACCGTCCTGAGGCACATTACTGTCTTTAGTGTGACAGTACTTTCCTCTTTTTAATTCTCTCTTGTTCCTTAAATTCCTTTATTTTGTGCAAATTATTAAACTCCTCCACAGGTTTCCTCCCTGCTGTTTTTTTTTTTTCAGGTTTAATTGCTTCCACTCATAACCACCCGTCTCACCATCAGTTTCTCTTCAAACCTTCCTGCATTAAGGAGTTTAATTTTTAATAACATTTTTTCACAGTTTTGAAGTGGATGCACAAATAAACCTGACTTTCCAGTGTGCCATACGGCTGCAATAGACATTACTGTGTACATTACTGTCTACCTACACAATATTAGGACATAATAGGTCATAATGTTATGCCTGATCGGTGTACATGTATATCTGTATATCTGTATATCTGTTCATATCTGCGTCTGTGTGTGTTGTCTATCAGAGGGAGGTGCGGTTCTGGTTCGCTACAGGAGGAGCAGGTTTCTGTCTGAGTCGAAGGCTGGCAGAACGGATGGCTCCGTGGGCCAGGTATTTATTTATTTAAACCGTTTAAAGTGTTCAATGCTAAGCCACATCAACTTTTCAACATTACCGAAGGAAGAGAGACCAAAATATAGATTTGAAAGTCATCAAAACCTCTAAGAGTTCGTAGGCAGCTGCTACTTAGGTCAGGCTTTTAAGCTCAGTTGACTTGTATTAGGCAACCAATCAAACCAATTATACACTGTGATCTGAGAGCCAAAAACCAAAGTATTCCCTTTCTTTGTTGTCAAAACCCTTTGAGCAACGAGCAAACGTGATACAAGAAATAATGGAAATTTCTTAACTTTTTGCAATTTTTGTTTCACCATCCAGCAAATGCCACAAAATCCTCAAACAGGGTATTTTTTTTATTTCAAACTGCATTAACCGGCAGCATGACTTTGAACATTTTTTTATTTTTTATTTGATCAAAGTGATGAATCACCCGTCTAAAGTAAATTTCAGGCCTCTGCAAGTTTGTATTTACACTGCTCTCAAAGAACTGAGACTAATGGCTGCCCGGGGCTAGACGGTAGGGAATCAATCCCAAAAAAATTGACTGTGTTCTTTGGCAAAGGTCAGTAGTAAAAGCCCACGCAATAAACAGTTAATGGGCCGCAACATGCAAAATCACCATTAACGTCCCTCGAGGATTACACTTTTTTGCAAAATTTCTCCCTCAAAAAAAATCTAATTTAAATCTGTGAATATATCAATACAGAATGTAAACAAGACGTTTTATGTATTAACAGGAATACAAAAAAATTATAATTTGTGTGTGCGTCTGTGTGTGTTTCAGTGGCTCCCGGTTCGAGCAGATGTCGGCGAAGATCCGCCTCCCCGACGACTGCACGGTTGGCTTCATCGTGGAGAAGAGGCTGGGTGTCTCCATGGTTCACTGTCCTTTATTCCACTCCCACCTGGAAAACTTGCTGCTCATCAGCCACAGAAGCATACCGCAGCAGGTAGTAGCACACGCAAAAATGCTGTCTACGCACAGGCAACCAAAGCAGCTTGCACTTCGTCTTACTTGCTTGTGTGGCCGTCTCCGCTGCAGGTGACGCTGAGCTACGGGATGTTTGAGAACAAGCTGAACAGCATCGAGGTGAAGGGAAGCTTCTCCAAGGAGGACGACCCCTCCAGGTTTGTCTCTCGCTTCACTGATTCGTAAATGAGGAGGTATGAGTGCCTGGGTCCTCGCTCTCTATCTGCTACATTCTGTTACATACTCCAGGAGAAGCAAGAAGCTTGTTTCTCGTGTGGTGTCCGGTTACTATTCTGTGATTGGTCAGAAAATGGAAGTGGGTGTGGTTAATGCGGAAAAGCTGAATGAACGGCGTGATCCGAAGGACATGTTCGTCAAAACGACTGGCCGACATCCAAAAATAATAAGAAAACTGTCTCTCGTCATTCGTCTCCCAAATCTCCCACAATGCTTAGTGATGAATGCTGCAGTGGGATGTGCAGGGGGGTCTATGAGGACTTCCTCGGAGATCGGCAGTGAAGTAGTGATGGGAAGTTTGGCTCTTTTGCCACGGCTCCCGAAAAAGAGACGGCTCTTTAGGCTCTTTATTTAGAATCGTTTATAGCCTAATATTTTAGCCCAGCAAATACATATTACATTCAATGTTTCAAATAAACAAAACACTGCGATCAAATCCACACAAACAAAAACAGAACCAAACCCAGTAAACAAAATAATGTCTTTGTGAAGTCTTTGTGCAGTGAAGTCACTATGCTCTGCCATTCCAAATGTCTTTAAATTTCAGGCAGATGCTGCTTCCTTTACGGGTCATAACTACGTGACGTGCCCAGTCAAGATGTCAAAACAAAGTTCTCTTAGAGCCGGCTCTTTAGCGCATAACACATCACTATCGTGAAGTATGAATGACCTCGCCAAAACAGACTTTGTTCTTGTTCTCACAGTCTTTGACGTGAGAACAAGTTAGTGCACACTGCAGCAGATGTGTGGGTATGATACATTTTGAGATTTCTGTGAAGTGTTAAACTACTGCTAATTCCGGTTTGGAGTTTGTATAATTTCCTGGTGTTGCAAAAGGTCTACAAGCATTTTTGTTACAGAGTTATAAAAATAAATAAATAAAACACGGAACAGATGGACCACTACGGAAAAAAACTTTGACAAATTTAAATTCATCATCACTTTGTTTTAGAAAAAACTTTAAAGCTGTAAATTCTGAAACTAGAAATAACACATTCCCTCCACAGCAATTAAAATACAACTTTGCTCAAATTCAACGCACTTTGTATCCCTAAAACCGCCTGAAAGGTGCTGAACTGATAAGTTGCTGCCATCTGTTGATGATCACTGTGTGTGTCCGTCGTTGAACCCAACTCATTAAAGACATCAGGAATTAACGCTAGGATGTAGCTGTCCGCACATAGCAGTTTGTGGAGAAGGAGAATTTTTTTTTGCTGTGCATCCAAATGCTCATCACCTTAGCCATCATTAGAAAGGTTGACCCTCCGCCCCAAGAGATTCAGCATGAGCTGCCACAGCTCTGGACCGCAGTTATGGAGACACTAAGTGAACCTTAGTGCTATAAACTTTTATATGAAATGAAATTATAGGGTTCTTTAGAAATGACTCTAAAGGACATAAAGAAATCCAATAAGGCGTGAGCTAGAGGAGTGATAGCCCACTCTCAGTGGAGGGGAACCTATTGTGAGGGTGCAGATCTTCCTTATTGAACGTCCACCTAAGCTTCATAAATGCTTAATTCATTATTTAACCCTTTAAAACCTAATTTATCACCGGCATACAAATGTCCTTTGGATGATCGTAATTACGTCAGAAAAATCCCAACGGTTTCTAAAAGCTAAGACGTTTTACAGGTGTCATTACGGTAATTTTACCTGCACCTCTCCTGGAGGGTTATTGCCCTCTTATAACATGCAGTAAATTGTGAGTAACTGCCACATATTGAACGTTTCAGGTATTTTGGAGAAAATGGGCACGATCACTTACTCACAGGACATTTTCTGACCTTTTTGTAGTCAGACTTAATCAAAAAACACCAGGGGGCCTTAGCTTTTAAAGGGTTAAGATTGTGTATTACTTCGCACTTGCTCGTCTTGTGTGAAGACAGACACGCGTTAGGTCAGGTTCATCTCTTTTCACTCAAAGTTAAAAGCAGTGTGACATAACGCAGTGGAGCTGCAGATGTGTTTGTCCCAGTCTTCAGTCGTAAGAACACCACTGAAGCGGGGAGGTTTTCCCTTTGTTCCCATGCTGTGGTGTCGCACAGAGCTCATTCAGCGTCGCCGCGGCCCTTAAAGGGAGCGGGTCAGTCACGATTATGCCGTACAAACAGAGTCGTTGTGGTATCGAAAGAAAAGCGTGTCAAGGCAGAATACAAATCGCTTAAAAAGGAAAAAAATATGAACAGACCCCCAACGGCCAACAATGCTGCCTGAGAATACATGAATATAATCACTTTAATTACAGAATGTAGTTACACCTTAAAGGCAGAATACATGTCATACCTTACATTTTCCCATAACACAAGTTAGCCATGATGCTAGGTATTCACAAGAGGTTCATGTCCAGGACCAAATCTCCTATGTAAGCATTTGCCAGTCTTGGTTTCTACTTCCTGCTTCACTTTCAACAATGGCGACTGAAACTTTCGCTGGACTTTCGCCAATATTTTGCCAAAATTCCATTGAAATTTTGCAGAAGAAAAGTCATACAAACGTTTGTATCTCCAAACCTTCTTGCTTAACCGTTCCTCGATGTGTTCCATCTTTGTTGATCCAAAACAATCAGAGTAGAATCAGCTGGAAATACTAAAGCAAAAATACGCTACGACCAATCACAGCTCTTGCGGTCTACGTCTCTGTAGTTTCGTCGCCAAATTGACACAGACGTATAAACCGTGCAAAAGACTAAGCCAAAGACTGTCAAAAGTAACACTGCTACTAAATGCCACAAACAACAACCATATCAAAGTCAAATGAGGAAAAGTATAAATAAAAATGAAAATTTAAATGCTGGATCTGCTATAAAACACTCTTAATAACCCCTGATGACATGCTATATGCGTGTCAGATTTCTCTTCTCCTACTTTAATTGGCGGTTGCCTGAGGAGGAAAAAGCCCCAAAATAACTAAACGGCTGATAAAATAAAAACAACAAAACAATCTCTCCTAGAGCAAAAATACAGAAATTATTCAAATCTTCCATAAAAGAAAGAAATAGCAGTCATTTGTTGTGGAGATCATTACCCACCTTTCACCAGTTATCGTTTAAAAACAAGATTGTGGGATTTCCGGCAAACCAATTACAGACAAACAAATAGGAGGGAAAACATAATCTCCTTGCTGGAGGTAAAATCGCAAAGAGGCATAAAGATCCCATTATTACGATATTACAGTATGATATCTTCATTAGATGCGCCTCGTGAAGTAT
This sequence comes from Chelon labrosus, assembly GCF_963514085.1. Lineage (NCBI taxonomy): Eukaryota > Metazoa > Chordata > Actinopteri > Mugiliformes > Mugilidae > Chelon > Chelon labrosus. Next base: position 6,476,032 of record NC_140338.1, read on the forward strand.
TTTTAGCAGCTGTATCTTTCCCTTGTATTGTAGCGGCGGTCGCTGTTGGCTGCTGACAGAGGACAGGGCAAAGTCACAGATAACTTAATATTCCCCTAAACGCACACTGCAAACAAGCACACGCCTCATTGTGCTGAAATGAACTATAGCGCTGCTCGCTCCCATTACATGAGCTGTCATTGTGTGCCGAGGATCACATTTTAGCCAAGACACAGTTTTTAAATTCATATTTATTTCATATTTATATTAGTTGAGAAAGTTCATATTCAAGGCCTAAAGATTTAAGACTCTGTTTTTGAATAATACCTGACATCATTTAAATAAAAAGCCCTACTAAAGCACACATGAAATTTAATTCATAGATGAATTAAATTTAATTCATAGATGAATTCAATTTAAAGCATCATATTAAATGTATCAATTCTAGGGGTGGGACTCGATTAAAAAAATTAATCTAATTAATTAGAGGCTTTGTAATTAATTAATCTCGATTAATCACATTTTAATCGCATGACAATATTTGCCCCAAAAAGCATAATTTTTTAATTTAAATGGATTTTAGTGGACGACTGAGTCAAATAATAGACACAGACATGAATATTGTAAACTCAAGCTCTTTTAACGTCTGGAAAAATACATTTAATTGCATTCCAATTCAAAAGTAGAAAAAGAAAATATCCCTGGCCAAAACTGAACAGACTTAAAGTTAAAGTGCCATTTTAAGTACTTTAAGTACTTTTTTAGAACAGTATTGATTTTAAATGGTATAAAAAAAACAAAAAACAGTTTGGGTTGCCGACACGTCTTGTCTGTACTCGGACCTGGACTGCTAGCGCTAACAGCTCTGGCGGTTTCTGTGCTCACTGCAACATGCTTTGCATTTAGATGGTACCGTAGGGTTGAAGTCCTTCTGTGGTATGCAAGCTCTTTTTTTTTTTTTTTTTTTTTTTGCACAATTTGCACAAAACCTCGCTTTTATCAAAGCTTCCATTAGCTAGTTTTTTTTTTAAATAAAATGTGCCTTCCATCAGTCCTAGCAACGTGCTTTCATCCGATTCCTCCATTTTGGTAGCCGTTAGCCGAGCTCTGACGTATGCATCAGTGTGATCGGCGCACCAGGGAATCGCGCACTGACAAAAGTTCCGCGTTGTTTGGAATGCAAACTGTGATTAAATGCGTTCATTTTTTTTAACGCGTTCATTTTTTTCGACACAATCACAATTGATAGACACACGAAGACATAAAAGCAGCACACTGTACAGCGTATAACAAATTCCCATGTAATTTAAAAAGCGCTTCAATATAGCATGCATTTCTGCATTTTAAAAAATCTTTTTAAAATTAAAAAATTTAATAAAATTAGAGTTTATTCAGTATAAGCAGCTTTCACGGAGCAGCGCTTCTTAAAATACACACTATTAGCATGCAGATATGGAAAATGGGGAAGAAAGAAAAAACTGTAAAACATAAGCAGCACTATGAAACACATGTCTGTCTTCACATAATAGGAAGTCCAAAGGATTTACAGGTTAGAGATGAAGGTAAGACATGATCCTTGCAGGATCCAGACCGTTCAGGGCTTGATTTGTGAGAAAAAGTAACCCGAAAGGAACACTTATTGATGGTGAGCTGGTGTAAAAAAAAAGGTTATTATTGTTATAATAGGATGTGTGTAATATGCATAACCTGCTGGATCTGGTTAAGAGTCTTGCAGCTGCATTCTTGACCCTTTTGCAGGTTTTACGTGGGCTATGGCAATTTCTTCACCAGAGTACCAATAGTTTTATCATTACCAGGTGTGAGGTATGGCTATTATGTCAGCTTTCCGAGACCTTTTGATGTCCCTAAGTTTCTTTTTACATATTGGTTCCAGCCGATTGGGCTTTAACACAAAATAATTTCACGCATGGTGAACCGTAATGAGCCATAGGACCAACCCTTTGTGTTTTCTGTGGTGTAAAGTCTTCCAAACATCTCCTGCTTCTTCCCTCTACAGGTTTAAGACCGTCCACTGCATGCTGTACCCTTTCACCAGCTGGTGTCCTTGAGGTATATCTCGTTGAAGACCGCAGCGTCCAAACAGACGAGACAAGGCTGGTACCCTGCTGGATGGTGAACCTTTCATGGGTGCTGACTAAATGCAAAAACAAACAAAAAAACAGACTGATTTCACTTGGATGATCAGTCTTAAGACGAGAACAACCTCGCCTGGTGAAGCAGGAAATGGAAACTCAACTTTAAAAAGATCTAATTTTCCCACAGCTGCTCACACTTGGTTTGCACCTTGAAGCTGCTTACATATAGAGTATAATGAGAACCTTGATTATGAAGTAAAGAAGCATCTTCTCTTTTTTTTACCTCAGTGTTGAAATCATACAATTGCACGAAGGATTTATTTGTGTCTGGACTACTGAATTGTTTTGTTTGTACAGGTTATTTTTTATCTGTGAGACAGAAGCTCTAAATAATAAAGCCGGACCTTAGCAGTTTTCAGCCCTTTTTCTGCTGAAATCTTGTTTTGTTGACACACTGATTAGAAGATTAGAATATAATTTTACTTATTTTGCTCTGGAATGAATGCACTTGTCTTTGGAAATTTTTGATTAAAGTTTAAATTGATCTTTTACACGTTACCTTACCTTTTCTTTATATTCATCGAAAGCTAAGGATGCTACGAACAGACTCATCAGCTGGTCCTGAGGCTCAAGTCGTTAATTCTTTTTTGTTTTTACTAACTAAGTGTGGCCTTTTGTTGTGTGTGTTTTGCTGTCGTGAAGGAGATATGTTCCCTGCACCTGTTAAGTCTGCACACAATCAACTGTCTTGACCCCTCGTCTGCCTCCTCATCCAAAACCCCTTGTCCTCCCTCCCCGCCTTCTCTCACTTCCTCACTACTCCACCCCCCCGTCCATCTGTCTTCTCCCCTGCCTCCTCGTCCTCCTCCCTCTGTCTCTGTAGTTAACTCTGTCTTATCCACACTTGCTGTGCTCCTCCAAGGCCATGGCTGAAATTAAAATGAACTTCCACACATCCTGTTTGCCTTGGTTGCTTTCATCCATTTCTTTTTTTTTTTCTCGTCGACTTTAGAAAGATAGCTGGGATAGGCTCCAGCAGACCCCCGCGACCCTTAACAGGAATAAGCGGGTTCAGAAGATGAATGAATGAATGAATGACTTTATAAAATAACTGAAAAAATTAAGATCACAACTGACATGTCCGTAAGTTTCTTTCCTGGTGAAAAACAACAACAACAAAAATACAGCTCTTGGTCTCAGGGGAGTCTCATCATAGTGGACAGATCAGGCTCAGAATACAAATGTCACAATCAAATGTTGTGTAAGAATAAAACCCAGAGGCCACACACCAAGTACCTGCAGCGATATGACCCCGCGCTGCCGGCTGCCTCAAGGTTGCTTGTTTGCTGTGAATGGAGATGTGATGAATGCATACACGCCTCTGAAAGCATCAGGAATTGACCTTATGTGGAGTGGATTGAAAGTGTTTGCAGGAATGACTCTGTGACTTTAACACATCTGGACGAGAATGAAATCTGTCTGTTCGGAGTAAATAACACGAGCGTTTCAATGCAGACTGAAGGTTCACTGCGAGAGGATTTACTACGGATTAGACATCTATACTGTTCAAAGTGTTACTGGTTTAGTAAATGGAAAATATCATAAAAACGTGTGAGCAATGAAAACATACAGTACAACATCCGGACACCATGACTACCTGCACAACACTTCATTGCAATACTGAACCATAGTGGTCTGACTTACAACTGACAACTCTGTAAATGTAGCTAAAAAAGTAAAATAGTCAAATATTTATCCCGAAAACGTACAGTCATAAGATAAGACAGTACTTTAATTTATCTCACAGTATACCAGAGTTTAAGGGTTAGGTCGAGGGTTAGGGCTAGGGCTAGGGCTAGGATTAGCCAGCTATTATCAGTGTTCCTGTTGGAGGAATGAGGACTTGAAGCTACATAGGTGTCAAGAGAGCTCTCCACTTCATAGTTACCTCACAGAGTCCCCAGAATATTTTAATTTATAAGCTCCTGTTATTGCCTCATACACTCTTAGCTTCCTCTTATCCAGCACATATGGAGCAACCTTATCACTGTTTCTGGCATCCACACGAGTGTAAGTTCATTATTCACCCTTTGTTTTGATCAGACTCATTGGGTTTATTGGCGAGTATATTTCTGCCCTATCCAAGGAAAAACATGTACAGTATAGGTAGAAATCACAATCTCACATGGTGTGCACAATTGTATCTGTGCAAGTGAGCCAGATCATGACCCGAGCTAATGTGCATCAACGCAGCTGCATATGATGTATTGACAACTTTAAAGCCCTGTAGAAATAATCTTGTGGAAGAATTGTACCCCTGCTGTGATGTCCTGTTTTTTAATTGATCTCATTGCAATTACTTAAGCTGATACACGTGAACGGCAACTCAATTTGTGCACGTGCTGGAATGTGATTAGCTCGGTCTTAACAAGGTAAAAGCTCTGTAACGGGCTAGGAAACCATGTGCGCACAAAGACGCTGTCGTTCTCACCTTTCACAAAACAGTGAGTCTTTTTTTTTATTTTTTTTATTAACAACAACGTAGAAGACAAACAAGTACACAGTGATAAAAGAAAACAAACGCAACAACAACAACCAAAAACATACACAAACAAAAACAAGCATACATATTTTAGATATATAGTCTAGCCATTTTCATATTTAAGCTATAATTTAACTTCATGACAGCCAGAACAGAAAAATATAGAATATGTGGCAACAAAATAGAATCTTATCCACAAGTATCAAAATCAAAATAATAAAATATGATATTATTGATCTTTGTCCCATTTGATAGCTAATTTTCTCCAATCATCTGATTGTGATTTACTTTTATTTTTTTCCATATTTTTTGTCATTAAATAATAATGTTTTAGAAACATGATGAATGGTTCCAATGTAACACATTTTTCTTTTTTGAAAATAAAAAAATTTCCAAGGAGCACAATAATGTTTAACAACCAATTTTTTTGTTCATGCAAAACCCAAAACAGTGAGTCTTTGCATGTCCCTTGATTTTGCCAGTCAGCGCATCTTTCAGAGTGGATTCCTCTTTTCAATTCAGTTCAGCAGTTCAATTTTATTTATGTAGCATCAATAACAATAGAAATAGTCTCAAGACGCTTTACAAAACCCAGCCTGAAACCCAGAGAGCAAGCATGAAGGCGATGGTGGCAAGGAAAAACTCCCATTTGACAGGAAGAAACCTTGAGTAGAACCCAGTTCATATGCAGGGACCAATCTGCCTAAGGCTGGCCGGGTTGAGACGGAAATGAAAGAAAGACCGACGGGGATTCATAACCCTGCATAAAAAAAACAACAACAGAGAAACCGTAAAGAGACAAAACAATCCGGAAAAAAAAGGCCTAAAGGACCAGACACAACTGCTAATGCTGAAATTTGCCACCAAATTGGCAACAATCCTAGATTAGGGCCAAGTTTTCAGCATCTTCAGTTTCATCTCCCTGTGTCTACGTGGGTTCTCTCCAGGTACTCCGACTTCCTCCCACTGTCCAAAGACATGCTATTAGAATTGGTGATTCTAGATTGCCGTATGCATGTGAGTGTGAATGGGGCAATAGACTGGCGACCTGTCCAGGATGTACCCCGCCTCTCGCCCAATGGCAGTTGCAACCCTCCGGAGTACAAGCGGTTACAGAAGATTAATGAATGAGTACCAGTGAAGACTTTTATTTGATATAAGTGTCAAGTCTCGTCCTTGATGGCGGTCACGCTTTCTTGCATTTTGTCTTCCTGTTTTATTTTGTTGTACTTACCGTCTCCTTTCGTTTCAGGTGTCTTGACTTCCTGCCCTCTTGTTCTCCCTTGAGCTGATTGCAGCAGCCCCGTCCTGATTGTTTGCACCTGTGCCGTTGTCCTTCCCTTGTGTATTTAAGTCTTGTGCTTGGTGTTTGGTGTCATTGCCAGTTCGTCTTGTCAGTTTGTCAAGCGTCCCAGCCGTCAAGTCTTGTGTTGTAAGTCTTGCTTTATTTCCTGCCTGCTCAGTTCCAAATAAACCTGGTTTTGTTGCTTACCACTGAGTCGTGCTCTTGAGTCCTGCAGCCACTATGGAAACCAAGAGTAATTATGGTGGCTAATCGTGTTTGGGCATCTTATCTTGCAAACACAAGTAAATTAGCTCCCGATTTTAATACAACAAACCAACCTCTTGTGCTGATCACAGCTTAATTAAACAACTTTCTTGAGATGACACATTGTTCTGTTTTTGTTTTATTCTTTTCCATATTTCTTTTAGTTGTATTGGGACCTTTCCAATCAATATTTTGATCCTAGCTGTATTTGTAGAAGACAATTTTATGTTGTTTGTGCACTTGTAAGAAGGTTATAAGTGGAAATGGAAGTTTAATGGTGTGATTTATGGATATGGATCTCGTAAATGCAATGCAATCTTCCACACTGCACCTTTAATCACTTCGATGCTCCACTGCGTATGGCAGGAAGCTTGGTTTGTCCAAGTGTGTGAAAATCATACCCTTGTATCCTCCTTCCCCGTATTTGTCTGTGTCCTTTGCACCGAGGATTTATGACCTCCGCTGTCCATAAACAGGACTAACTGTGGGTAGCAGAGGACCGGGTCAATTGGAGGCAGAGCGTTACGGCTGTCAAGAGAAACGCAGCCTCTCGTCTCCTCTGTCCATCACATTAAATCGATGGGGCCTTGTAGAGGACGGCGGAAGGCGGAAACGATTTGGTGGTGGGGTGGTGGTGGTAGGAGGATGGAAAGGGAGTACAGGTAGGCAGGTACGGTCCCAGAAGAAAATCAGAAATGTTTGGGTTGCGGAAATTACTATTTGAAGATACAACACGCTAGTGTGCAAGAGTTTGGTGAAGGGTTACTCCTTTTGCTTTGAAATCTTGGAGTTTTTTGGAGCAGATCTTGACTGACCTCCAACACCTTAGGCCAGGGGTGTCGAACTCATTTTAGTTCGGGGGCCACAGCCCAATTTGATCTCAAGCGGGCCACATTTTTTTCCATTTGTTTTAGTGCAAAGAAGAACAAGTAAATTAGGAGAAAGCTTACATTTAATAAACCATCCTTTAAAGCATTGGTCAAATTGGGAACAGCAGTTATTTTCATTGAAAAATTGCAGTCTTCTGTGTAATTTTCCCAGTATGCAAATTTATGCTGCAGACCAGACTAGACTGTCTGACAGGCCGCTTTTGGCCCCCTAACCGTATGTTTGACACCTGTATCTTTGGCAATGAACTACAACAATAAGCCTATTGTTCAACATCAGCGCTGGACTTCACTCATGGTCAAATCCATGCAGCCAAAATCTGGTCAAAAACCTTCTGCTGTATACTGTACTGTATGAGTCAGCCCGTAGAAGGCCCGATCTGGCCCATGGCATGAATTTTCAAAGCGTGAAGATCACACTGAAGACGTTAACTGCAGTTTCTCAAATAAAATGATCTGCTATTCCTAATTACTCCACTAGGGGTCGCACTGTTTTAGTAAAAGTTGCGAACATAACACAACACTGAGGCCCAGAAATAAAAACGACAGATGCCAGTAATGTGCTAAAATTGCACTTTTTCACAAACATGTGCTTCTTTGCACTAAGACAAAGGGAAAAACTGGTTGTCGTATTTGTAGTTGTCATTATATTTAGGGTTATTATCACTATTATGTTGCTGTTCCGGCCCGCTTGAGATCAAATTGGGTTGTACATAGCCCCTGAACTAAAATGAGTTTGACATCTCTAGTGTAAAGATTCACCTACCTACAATGAGTGTTTCTTTTATATACTTTAATTTGTATTGGGTTTTTCTTAGTAGAGACAAATACAAATGTTTGAATAAGTACAAATTGCAGACTGTTTCCTACCATTAAGTAAAAAATAAATGTGTTAGCCCTGTGATAGATTAGAGACCTGTCCAGGGTGTACCCCGCCTCTCACCCAATGACAGCTGGGATAGGCTCCAGCCCTACTGGGGCCCTTCACAGGACAAGTGGTTACAGAAGATGGATAAATGAATGAATGAATGAATGAATGAATGAATGAGGAAGCATGAAAAATCAAAAACTAAAATAAACGTGAACAGCCACGGTTCAGAGTCTACTACTAGTAGTAGTAGTAGTAGTTTGTTTATTTGAAAATGCCATATTTCTGAAATTTATTGCAGTGATTTAAAAAGCCAGTTTGTTTGGATTTGGGCTTGAAGAACTGAAGTCTTAAGATGTCTAAATGTCGGATCCGTCTCCCTAAAGAACCTCAAGGCTAAAAAAAATGAAGAAAACCTGAAAACCTTCTTATGCTGGAGAGAAAAGGCCCTTAACTAGAAAAATCGATTGTTGTCAGTAAACACTGTGACTTTCATCGTGTCTGACTGAGAAAATGACTCAGAACAAAAGAACATATAAAAAAAGTTCTAAATGCTATATGGTCTAAACTCACAAAAGCATAATCAAAGGTTTTGACTGATGGATTTTCTTTATCTGTTTTGCTGCGTCATTCATTCTGTCAGTTCTGCTTTTGGTTGTCTTCAAGGAATCTTTATCGATGCATATGTCAAATATTAGTAATGTACGCGGTGCTTGCCTGCTGTGTCTGCCCGTCCATCGCCCGGATCTCTGTCTATGTCATTTATTTTTTGTTTGCATTCTTTCCTCAACCTCCTATCTGTTCTCACTTCTGAGCATCACTCTTTTTATTTCCTCATTTCACCCCTCAAGTTCAGTTTCATCCGTTTCCATCTCAGCTTTTCAGCCTCAGTTGTTTTGTCATTCGCCATCTTCCCACCTTTATCCCTCCACGTCTCTGCTTTAGTGTCCTTCCAATCCTGCATGCGCTGAACGTAATGAAAGGACTCCGGGCATGGCGGGTGTGACTGGGATGCGAGCCATAATTTCTTCCGTGGGATTTGGATGACAGAGGACAGATGTGCGGAGGCGGAAAAGTAAGTCCACTGCTACCCGCAGGTTTGGCAAATGTAGACACCTTTGGTTTTAAAAGCCCCAAACCCAAAATAACTGCTGATATATCCAACAAAGGTTCAAAAAAGGCAACTGGACTGGAGTTTTTTGGGTTTTTTTCTTCAAGTCCAGTTGCCTTTTTTGAACCTTTGTTGGATATACCATGACCTGGATGACTGAGAACCTTCAGACAACTGCTGATATACAGTCGGCGCGGTCAGATGTGTGCATGTTCATGTTAGACCCTTCGAAGATGATTGAATGGGTAGGATACATTTACATACATTTATGGTTAGGGTTAGGGTTAAAAGCACAGTTATTTGACGTTTGGCCAAGAGTCAGACAGGATCAATACCGCTCACATGTCCATATGGCAAATATGAAGTAATTGCACTCTGTACGTTTAGCAAAGTATGAAAAAAATGGAAACTGGCAAGCTGGCGGTATATAAAAGCATAAAGTGTCAAAGTGAAGAGAGTAAAGGATAGACGCTCATTTGAATCGATGGAGGTTCCCAGCATCCTATGTCATTAGCAGCACTAAGGGATGGTTCAGGGTGACCTGAGGCAGGAATGACCGTAAAAAGGAACATCAAGTAAACAATAAGCAAAGATTTGCTCGGCTCAAAACTCCTTAAATGTGAGCCAGCTGGTTCCTTGAGAGTATTTTCCTCAATTCAATTTTGTTATTCTCAGAAAACCCTATTTCAGGAGATATGAAGAAGGAAATCGAAGCAACCTTCATGCACTTTCGTGCATCTCAAGACTGATTTTGGTGGCAGCAACAACATGCAGACCACACTTTTTAGCCTGTTGTCATTAGAGCACAGAGAGCTGATTGTCTGTCCACAATGACATAAGCGAGTTACTACCCGGATTTGGGATCCCAGCCTTGCTTTAGAAGCTACAGCACATGGGTGATTTCTGTTTGAGACAAAGTGGATCAAACATGGAAACTACAAATTACAACAATCTAGGCCCTGGGCCACAACTCACTTGCCCAGATAGTGGCCTTACTGGCCTTTGCCATATATCAACCCTGGTTTTGAACTTAGATTTAGACGTAGACAGACTTTATTGATGCACAAGGGAGATAACTTGGTCACAGAGGCTCAGTTGCACATTAAAAAACACTTGAAAACCACTAGTACAAAGAAAAATAGTTACAAAATGTACAAGATTTGCATATGTACAAATGTACAAGAAATAGAAACAGTAGTTGTAGTTCATCTTCATCTTCTATCTTCTATACCCGCTTATTCCTGTTAAGGGTCGCGGGGGTCTGCTGGAGCCTATCCCAGCTGTCATCGGGCGAGAGGCAGGGGTACACCCTGGACAGGTCGCCAGTCCATCACAGGGCTAGTTGTAGTTCAATTAAGATGAAAACAAATATGCCTACATGAAAAAAAAAAACCTATTTGTGAAATGTTATAACTGGTCATCGAAGTAAACTAGGCCTCTCCTAAGAGTTCCACAAAACTTTAAATTATAGATAAGCGTGAAATGGAATTGGCCCAGTGCGACTGCATTGAAATATCGCCACCGCAGGAAGCAGCAGCAGCAGCAGGAGCAGGAGCAGGAGCAGGGGCAGCGTATTACAGTGCTCCACCCTCCACACCAGTGGCATTTCATGCATGTGCAGTGCAACACGGATCAAATGAAAATCCTCAGTTTCCGCTGTATGATCGACACATAAAGATGCTGCTTCTCACATAAAACACAAAAAAAGGGATTGTGGAGTGAGAGTAGCTGCTGTGCAGCAGTTCAAAATGAGACAAATGAGTATAATGGCTTCACATTTTACCGGTCCATCGTCAGAGACATGCAGAGTGGTTTCGATACTGTCTAACGCTGACATGTCTGCCTATTGAAGCATAAATGCATGTTCGCGTTGGATTGCCGGTTTCGGACAGTTCCTGAAATCGTCGGACGCAGCCTCCTACTCTAATGCAGCTGTCAGAATCACGGACAGAGGCGGTTTTAGACGCTTTATACACCATCCAACAAAGAGCTTCTGAAGCCTTTATTTTTCCTCCCTAAGTGTTGGACAAAAATCTTTTCAGGTGCAGACTGGCTTTCAAATCCGACGAGGGGCATTTGCATTTGCAAGCCACACTCTGTGCTGGGTTCTGTCACTGAAGTTGGACACAGCTTATTGAAGAGACTTTTCACCCATGGTTCATAAATCACTGCTTCTCTGTTTTCTTAAATTCATAATTACTACTCATAACATTGTTTGTAATTTGTGGAATTTGTGGACTCCAAACTGTTTAGAGATGGTTTTGTAAAGCTTTCAGAAAGCTCCTTTGTCCATCATACTCTTCCTCATATCTCACCGATATGTAATATTGGCTCATTTTCCTTAATAAACAATGAAAATTGCTCATGATGACCAATTTAGATAAGAAAATACTATCAGTACTATTAGTTTGTATAGTTGTTAGTGACAGTTACTGTTGTTAGATACACCGACCAGCCACAACATTGTGACCACTGCCAGGAGAAGTGAATAACACTGACCATCCTGAGACAATTCAACGTTCTGCTGGGAAACTTTTGGACCTGGCATTCATCAGACACCCCCACCCCATAGTGATGACACTCCTTGATGGCAGCAGCCATCCCCCAGCAGGATGCAGCCTGACACAGGCACACACACACAAAAACAGTTTAGGAACAACACAAAAAATCATGAAGAACAGCACCAAGCATCAAGGTGTTGACCTGGCCTCCAAATTCACTAGATCCCAAACTGATCAAGTATCTGTGGGATGATCCACATCCCTCCCCCACTAACAACATTCTGTTGCCAGACACCACAGGACATCCTCAGAAGGCCCATGTCCATTCTCTGATTTGTCACAACTCTTTTGGAGGCACAACGGAGACCTGCACAATATTAGGGAGGTGGTCATAATGTTACGCCAGATTGGTGTGTGTATCCTCATGTCTAAATGTAGTTTAGTCAGTGTTAAGCTGTTTCCATCACTTTGTTCTCTTTCTGCTGTTTTCATTTAAACTCATTCTACACTGTAAAAAATCTGATATGCAAAGTACAACTACATTTTTTTTCTCTCTGTAAAACAGTTAGCTTGCAGACAAAGAAACTAACTTTTCAAGTTATTTTTAGGGTTTCTTCAGCTTGCTAGTACACAAGAAGTAAGGCTTTTGGAGGCCCTTTACAGGCCAATAATTCTTGAGAGGAAGTAACACCTGCGAGAAGGTTGAAAGGAGAGAAGCTGACGAAGGTGAAGGTAGAGGTGGGGAAAGAGGCTTCATCTGGGACGTGGAGGAAATCCCTGAGACAGATGGCGAGGGGTGCAGGCAGAATTCCTCTCCCATTACGAAAGCCCCGCGAAGCACAAAACCGCAGCTGCGAACGGCACAGAGCGTACCGCCGGCAACCACCAAGAGGCAGCAGCCTTCCAACAAACACCCACTAATGAATAGAGAAAAAAGAAAGCTTGATTGAGCGGCACGGGGAATTCATATGCGTGCACGCGGGGACCCGCTCTGGCGTGCGAGAGGGGCTCCTGCGTGCCTGCTTGCATTATCAAACGGTCACGGCGGATTCCTATGCGGCCGGCGAATTGGATAGATTCAGAGACTGATCACCAGTGACGGGTGGGAAATGGAGGGAGTGGATTTCTGGAGATTTTCTCAGGCGGCTCGGCTGCAAATGAGGGGAGGGGAGACAACAAGGTGGAGGGTGACAGAGGCAGAGCCATGCGGGAAAAAATAGAAAAATAGCACAAGGCAGGGAATCATAATTGCGAAAACAAATGGCCAAAGAGGGAGATGGGGAAAGGTTAAAGGGGGAAACATGATGAGAGTAAAGAGAATGAACAGACAGAAACACAAGAAATGAATGACCGTCTGGAAGACGTTCTTTTTTGTTCCAAGTACTTTCAATTTCACAGCAGATCTCTCTCTCCTTACCTCTTTTGTTCTCCTAAAATTACTGTTTGCATGCTATCTGGTCAGTCTGACCTCCCCTTTAGGTAAAACCCAACTGGAGAAGACAGGTCAAGCTGTGTTTTTATATGTGCGTGCCGTACCGCGTGTGTGCCCATGTCCTCCCCTCACCTCATTTAGCATTGAGATACAGGTGCATATTCAACGGCCGAGCCAATTTCAGATCTCATTTCATTCCAAATTAAACCGGGCGGAGGACGGTCTAACACAAAAACACACTGATTCTGCGGGATTTTCAAGGATTAGCCTCTCCATCCAATGCTTTTCGTTTTTTTTTCTTCCTCTTGCCGCCTCAACCCGAGTGGTGCTAGACCAGGAGAGCTGTAGTTACGTTGTGCTGCTGGCGGCCGAATAAAACAAACAAAAAAACAAACAGAAAACGTTCATTTGTTTAACAAAAAGATCTACTGCTCAGTCCTTTCCAAATGTTAGAATATATTTCGGTCGAGATACATTGGGAGTTGTTTCTTTTATCAAAACATCTTCTCAAGTTAATATAATATAATTAACACAGGCTTAAAGCCTTTTAGATTTAATTTGAGAGTATAGTCTCATCAGAACAAGGGGGAAGGAGGTGCAGCAATTGCAGCTCTTTATTCTCCACACTTTTCAAGGTAATTTGATCCTCAATTCTAAAGATGCTTATCAGACAAACGTAGGATTTCTTCACCAATTAAGCAAGGTAAAGGTCAAGGGTTCTTTGTAAGAGGGATATTTGCATTTGTGACTGTGAATCAGAGACTGGAAATGAAGATGGACGACGGAACAGGCCCTTAAAAAGTGAAGCCAAAGCAAGTAGAGCTCCCCCTGGTGTCTGGCTACAGTATAGGTCATATAAGCTCCGTGCCCTCCATGTTAGTGGATGGGACTTTTTCAAGGATGGTCTCTCCCATTTTAGGTATTTAATATAATACTGATGCATGTTCAAGTGTCTGGGAAGTTTCGTTTTTGTTATATAATATTAACTACCTAATATAATCCAACATTTCTTTGTAACCGGCGGAGGTAGAGCAGAGCGTAGTATTAATTAAACTAAAACGTGAGTGAATCTTGAGGAGTCATCAATAACACTGCTCCATGTGAATCCACTCTTGGACAGTACTGTGCAGACTCTGGCTCTAAGCTCACAAGATGGCACAGCCCATAACCAACTAGCTTCAGTTTGGCCAAGACGCATTGTCCATATTTATATACAGTCTATGCAGTGAACCCACAACAAGCGAGGAGCTCTCAGTTCAAGTGAAACAGGCCATGCATGGACTGCAAAATCAAAGCAAATCCATCTGATGGATGGCACGAACACTGTGCGTGGCCATATCAACAGCTTGGTACATTCTACATTCTGATGAGCTTGGTAATATAAAAAGACCTGGATGCTCACATGAGACAACATTGGTGAATGATCTCCAGGAGTCAGGCATGCCATCAGACAAATATATACCATAAAGGCAAGACCCCACATACACATCATCTGTGTGTACGAAGCACAGGCTCCCAGTAGCACTGGTAATGTTTATTGATGATATGACTGAAGACAGAAGCAGCGGGATGAATTCTGAAGAGTGTAGTGATATACTGCCTGCTGGGCTGCAGCCAAATGGAGCAAAGTACATTTGGACGGAGCTTCCTAGTGCAGAAGGACAATGACCTAAAACAGAAAGAATGGATCCTGGGTTGCCGCTTTTTGGCAACAAAGATGATAACCCATTTGAGTTGATATAGCAGCAGCAGCAGAGAATTAACAGAATACAATTCCATTAGTCTTTACAGCTAAAGTAGAATATACAATACAATAAGGTGGAATAACAGAAACTTTGCATATAAATGTGCTAAAATTCAGTTAAAAATTCAGTTGGTTTTATATATTTAAAAGGTGTTAGAGTCTATTGTCTTCCTCCTAATGAGATCTGTTAAAATGTTCTTGAAGACAGAGATCAACCAGACAGTGTCTCTGAGGTTGTTGTGTCTCCATACCTGATATCAACAATTCAGTGCCTTTGTAAATTATCATTGCAACATTGGTGGTTGATCACATGCAATTCCTCAGTTGGAAACTTATTTTTCATACGAACACACAGTACCCTGCTTCCCTAAAGTCGCTTGTTAATATTTTGAGGTAGCCAAGTGACCATTACAATCTCCTGGATGTGTAGAATCGTTTTTTCACAGTTTGAGATTGAAATCAGTCACATGAGAATTTACTCAGGCTTTCTTTTCTTTCCTTTTTAAATAAATGAAAACAGATTTCTAAAAACATGTTTTCACTTCACTGAATACTGTGTGTGTTTGCGTTTTCCCCGTGCTTCAAAGTGAATGCATTTGATAGACACTCACAGAACCAGTCAAAAGCTTGGACACACCTTTCCTCATTCACTCGTTTTTCTTTATTTTTGCTTCGGACACTCTTGGCATTCTCTCAGTCCGCTTTCATGAGGTAGTCACATAGATGGTTTTCCAACAGACTTCAAGGAGGTCCCAGAGGTGGAGAACTCTTGTTGGCTGCTTTGCCTTCACCCTGCGGTCCAACTCATCCCAAACCATCTGCTGGGTTTAAATCAGCAGACGCAGCATTAGATCACTCACTCTCCTTCTTCGTCAAATAGCCCTTACATAGCCCAGAGGTGTGTTTGGGGTCATTGTCCTGTTGAAAAAATAAATGTTGGTCCCACTAAATGCAAAAACCAGATGGGATAGGGAAATGCTGTGGTAACCAAGCTGGTTAAGTGTGCCTTGACTTTTAATAAATCACCAACGGTGTCATGACATCACACTTCCCCCTCCTCCTCCTACTGAAGCGAGCATTTTACAAACTTCAGGGGCAGCAGAGATCTACTGACACATCCCTAGCAGAGGAGCTTAACCACTTCGAGAGAGGAATGGACAAAAGTGTCTCTCTCCAACCAGACCCTGCCGACCAGCCACTTACCCTCCAGCTAGAGGAAGTTAAGCGGACCCTGAGAACAATTAATGCCAACAAGGCTGAGATGTGTATGAGATCAGAGACATTTCTAACCTTTCCCTAGCACAGCACCATACCATCCTGTCTGAGAACCACCACTATCATCTCGGTGCTCAAGCTGACAAAGATCACCCCCTCAATGACTACAGGCTTGTTGCTCTTATGTTTGTAGTCTCCAAGTGCTTTGAAAGACTGATCCTAGGTCACCTTAAATCATCTCTCCCCCCTACATTGAACCCATAACAGATCTACTGAGGATGCCATTAACACAGCCATCTATGATGCACTAGATTAAACACCCAGAAGAGAAGGTGTTATTTGTCAGGGTGCTTTTTGTAGATTAACACTGTGATACCCAGCAAGCTGGTTACAAAAATACAAGAACTGGGCCTTTCTTAGTGCACATCCACAGAAGTGTACACTTTCCACCCCTGCAAATATAGTCATCAAATTTGTAGACGACACAACAGTGGTTGGGTTCATCTCAAAAGGGAAAGAGGTCCCAAGAGAGATGAGGTGCACAGTCTAACTCAGCGGCTCTGAACTCATAAAGACATGACGACGTGGATGGAACCAAATATCTCGTCAGACGTCTAATGTCCATTCCTTGTGTTTCTTGGCTCAAGCGATTCTCTTCTTGTTGTTGTCCAATTCAACCATGAAGACCTGAGTCACGCAACCTTCTTTAAACCGGCTGATGCTGAGATGTGTCCACCGCTTGAACTCTGTGAGGTATTTATGTGGGCTCTAATCTGAAGTGCTGTTAATGTGTAGTTTCTGAGGCTGGTATCTCTAATTAACTTTTCCCAAAAATGCTGTACGCTCTTCTACGCTGTAGAGTTTCTTGAAGACGTTTCGCCACCCATACAAGTAGCTTCCTCAGTTCTAGTGAACTTATCCTCTGTAGTCACAATAACTCTTCCTTTCTTCACGAGAGCCAGTTTTATCACAGCTTTTGATGGTTTTATACGACTGCACTTGAGGACACATTCAACGTTCTTAAAGTCTCTCAGATAGGCTGCCCTTCATGTCTCAGTTGAGAGGCTCTTGTGAATTCGAGCAGGTGTCAAATAAGGGTATTCAACGTAGAAAACTGTGTAACAGCCCTTCTTCTGCAGGAAAACACCTGGCTCATATGGTAAAACATATTTGTTTAACACTTTTTCATTTATAACATAATTGCATATGTGTTCTTTCATAGTTTGGATATTGTCGGTATTAATCTACAATACTGAAAATATTAAAAATAAAGAAGAAACATTGAATGAGAACAAACTTTTGTCTGGTACTCAAAAGGTCAAAGAGTATTTTTTTATTGTCATTTCAACCCTATATATATATGGTGCAGTACATAGTGAGATGAGAGAACTTTCCTCCAGGACCACGGAGCTACATGATGGCATAAGAATAAGTGCAATGCAAGGGACTGAGAATAAGTTGCCGTGTGTACGCTTAGGCAGACAATACAATCCAGACAGTACAAAACACTTGAGGGACAATGCATTTACAAAAAAAGACACAACACAACAGATATGATCAGAAACAATACTTGTAAATGCATCTCCCTGGTCTGTCCACCAAAGGATTTGCTCTGGTTGGTGGTGGTGAGGCTTTTATCTGTGCAGAGTAAAATGAACAACAGAGGCACGACTTCATACAATATCACCAGCACTCATGTGAACATGCATGAGTGCACACACACACACACACACACGTGCTTGCAAACAAGTTGGCAGGTGGCGGAGCAGCAAGTTGGTGAGGCATGAAGACACATACCTACAACAAATCCCTATCTCCTTACACACTAACACGCGCAAAGCCACCCTTCGTCTCTACACACACACACAATCTCCACCTCGTCTCCAGGTTGCCTTGCATCCTCCTTCTCTCTCTCTCACCCCTCCGCTCTACTCTAATCTCTCTTGACATTTTTTCCTTTCCCCCGGGGGCAGACGCTCCTTTCCAGCCCCACAGATGCCACCATCATCCTCCCAGCCCCGGCGTTGTGCAGTGCGCTCACGTTCTGGTTGCTGGGGCGACGATGCATCTGGACCGGGCAGCAGTGTGCCTGTGGAAAAAGGAAAGGTTCTGAGGATCGGCCCTGAGGATGAGTAATGGAGTTCAGGGTCGTGCAGGTCCGTGTGGTGGCCACCCCGGCTTCTGTCCGTCCTGCAGGGAGACACTCTATTACGCTGCTGCCCTGTTACCACCAAAGAAGAAATTCTATTCCAGGGTTACCTGCCAAAAAAAATAACATTAGAAAAACAATATGCTACTGTTTGTGAGAGGCAATAAGGTTTATTGCCCCATAGCTCACAATAATACACTGTATCTGAGAGGTTTATATGGTTGTTTATCAATACCAATATTGCAAAAGGGTTAAACTTATTGTAGCTTCAACTTTCAAACTACATGCCCAACTTTTTAGACTCTTTTCAAGGACTACTAGTCTGTGCATTCAATATCACATATACTTAGCTTTAGCCTTCTTGGAGACTGTTAAGGAAAAAAAGGACTATTGATGTGATTTGTTGTAGCGAGGTCACACTTAGCCCCACAGACAGCCCACTTTTTGTAGCTGCATCCCAAGGACGCTGATGTGAGTGACTGCCATTACATTTACAGCTCCAATATCTTAATGTTATTCTTAGCTCAAATAGCACTAAAGAAGCATAATGGGAAAAAAATGTATTATTCCCTTGCATTCTCCTTCAAAGTTCAAGTTCAAAATATAACCTTTCACTTGGTTTTTCCGTTCTGCATAAATCGATTAACCTACTTCATACACTAGACCTTGAATATTGCTTTAGTCCGTAAACAATCAATCAGGCCGTGACGTAGTTGGGGGTCATGGAAGTAAACATTGACATCGCAGGAAACAGAAAGAGAAACATTTCAGCTCTTCTGTTAAATGGAACCAGAGACATTTTCCAAAGACATATATCACTGATAAAGCAAGGTGCTGTGTGTGTGTGTGTGGTTTCTTTTCTGCGTGGCTTTTCTCAACAACCCTTAATCCAATTTACTACACTTGGCAGGTGTATTATCAGGGAGCCATAGCCTGGCCAAGCCAAACTCAATTCTTATCAAAATATGAGTCTGGTAACACGCCATTTGGATTTCATAATGTGGCGAGATTTGACCAAAACAGAGAAAACAAAACAGAACAAACTAAAAAAATTTACTTCTGCATACATTTGGATAGTCCTACAATGAATCAGTGCAACGATTACTTAATCACTGTTAACTGTTCATTCCTTAAACCTGTTTCACTGTCAGTATCTTTTACAACAGATGTGATCTAGCCTCTCCGACAGCAGATATTTATACAGAATTCAGAGCAAAGCAACAGAAATTCCCCACAAGAATTTGGGGGAACTTGGGGCTGCAGACTAGGGGAACCAAGTAACAGGGTTGGGTGTGAGGACAACACTCAGTTATCAATGATGGAGTCCTCTGTGGGTTAGTCTCTAATAGCACATTCACAATAGTTTTCCATTACTTTATGTCCTCAAAAACCAAACTAAACTAAACATTCAAAAACTTAAATAACCAATATGTAAAAATCACAGTTTGAATGGGTGCTGCACTGTTGCAGGAACATACGATACTGTATGGGCAGCTCTCTGAGTGCAGCTCATTCATTTTTTAAAAATTTCTTTGCAGGTTGTTTGAACGAAAGGTTCTCGAGAAAGCTGCAAGCTTGCAAACAGCCGCTTGCGCTGGTATGTGTAACGCTTGCAACAGAGATGAAAGACTTCCCACAGCCAGACACACAAATGCCACTGGGCAAGTCTGCAGGCTCTGGATTTTCAGGATATTGACACAGTTTTCCACTGAGTACAGGACAGGGCTAAAAAAAACAAAAATACATAAACTGCAAGTCAAAAGAGATAAATCATTTGTAAACTCAGTATTTTGCTGATATGAAAGAGGAACAGACATTCTTCTACTTCTTAAGATGTTACCGGAGATACTTTGTTCAGGAACGGATTGACAGCAATAAATGCGTTGCCCGTCGAAATATGAGGACATTTCAGCGTGAACTTGAGTGCAGATCACGAAGCCTGAACTTGGTCCCTGATGTGATTGGACATAATGTCGATTTCTTGACTCAGAGTTCCATGACACTGAACTCTGCATGAAGCAAAAGATGTGGGTGAATTTGTAACCTCCGTTTATGAAAATCTATCCCCTTGTTCCCCACAGAAATGATTGGCGAAGCACAACTAGTGCAAGATGAAAGCCTTATTCAGCTCTCTTTGGGCTTAGTAACTGGTTTGCTGGTATCTCTGAGTTCAGTCACTTTTACCTAAGGCACAAGCATAGGTTACTATTGCGACATACACCGATCAGCCACAACATTATGACAGGTGAAGTAAATAACATTGACCATCTTGTGACAATTCAGTGTTCTGCTGGGAAACTTTTGGACCTGGCATTCGTTGGTGTGGATGTTACCTAGACATGTAGCAAATTCACTAGATCCCAAACGGTGGGATGATCCACAGAAGATCCCCTCCCTTCAACCCATAGGGCCCAAAGGCCCCCACTAACTACATCCTGTTGCCAGACACCACAGGGCACCATTGGAAGGCCCATGTCCATTCTCTGATGAGTCACAACTGTTTTGGAGGCACAAGGGAGACCTACACAATATTAGGAAGGTGGTCATAATGATATGCCTGATTGGTGCTGAACCGGATCCACGGCAAGTTGACTTCAGTTCCAATCACTACCTGCCACCAGCCCAATTATTGACTGATCACATTACTGCGAATAAAAGAGTCTCTATTCCTGCAGGATCTCATGGACAAAAAACGCTGAATTTAGATTAACTTGAATAGCTGGCTGTTTCAACTCTGGTTTTAAAACAATGCCTCTAACAAATGGATGGATAGTTTACCTTATTACACACGTAGTGATGATTTTATTGTCCAGAGTTTCCTCCATTCCTGATGGGGTTTCTATTTCTCCTTTATTAGGGAACTGATCCAGATGCAGAGTCATTTATTTCCCATAATTTCATTGCAGTATCCTTTTGATCAGATCAGATTTTTTTCTACATTTCGTAGATGTAAATGTTAAAAACACTTCATCACCAGACAAAACATAAAAGCTAAACTAATAACCCGAGAGCGGAAAAGAAAAAGGACTTTTAGAGGACTGTGGACAAATGCCCTTATTTGCTTACATAGCAGTTATTTTTCAGTAGCCATTTGTAGAGTTCTTGCTCACTGCTGGACCAATTCCAATGATTTTATTTTTTTTTTTATCCCTATTAATAATTAAGACACAAAAACAGAGAAAATAGGTCTCAAGTAAAAAAACAATACCAAAACTGAATTACCCTGCTTGGAATTAACAGCTCTGCATCATTCATATGAACGTGGAAAACCCAGGAATCATTTCATATCTAGATAAGCTCAGTGGTTCTGGGAAGGCTAATGCTATGCTAACTCAAGCCAAGTAAACCCAAAGAGAGACAGAATAACTTGAACTGGCTTTATGAAAGCAAACCCATGGTTCAACTGCACCCTTGTGTTGAAATTGTGTTGAGGTCACTGCATGAGTGCACCACCACCGCACCGTGGTAGGTAATGATGTTTAACACCGCCCTAGTGACGCTCTAATGTTTATAGACACAAGCAAACTCTTCTTCCAGGTCAGGCAGCGTTGAATAGAGAGAGAAAGTTTACTTGTTCGAGATAACAGACGCTTCAGACAGACACAGAAGCAAACATCCAAGAAACAGCAAGCGATCCTGTTAAGACAATCTGACGAGAAACAACCGGCCTTTATAGTGTTCTGAATGTCTAATGACTACAAAGCAAGCTGATGTAAGATTTGCTGGGTTGTGGCAACCGCGGCCCTTGCAGCTGTTGTTGTGTGTTTAATCAAAAAATAATAGTGGCTAGGAGCTGGTGTTACACTGATTTAGAAATAGGGGACGATCTTTCCTCAGCGGGGGTGACGGCAACAGTTAGTCAACCAACATGTGGATATGTTGCAAACACAGAATCATACGCATCGTTTTTATACACTGTGGACATTCTGGTTTCGGGTAGTTTGTACGTAGAACAGAGCTGTTGATGACCAGCTAAGTTATCGATTCACTCTGAGGCCTGGAGTCGAGAACGTTGCTCTTTTTGATTGCAAACCAGCAGGTTACACAGCGAGCCGACCACTCTGGTAAATTACAAAAATACATTGAGTGGAAGAAAGCAGTTGCAGTTGTTTTGCTTCTTTCTGTTGAATCATCACCTGTTTACTGTGGGTAAATTAAGTATTGAACACATCACCATTTTTCTCCAGTAAATATATTTCTGAAGGTGTTATCGACATTAAAGCCAATCAGAGAAGATCAAGGCAACATTCTCAGGTCAAATGCGGTCTCCAAAGTCCACCTGACTGCTTTATTAGGTACCACCATATGGACAGGGGAACTGCTCCTCAAAAGTGAAGGCAAAGCAAGTGGAGCTCCCTTTGGTGTCTGGCTGCAGTATAGGTCATAAGCTCCACCTCCATGTTACTGGATGAGACTTCGGCCAAACTAAAACACTCAAATACATGTCAAGTTTTTTTTTTTTTTTTCAAGGATAGTTTCAGTAATTTTAGGTAGTTAACAAAATGTTGATGCATACAGGCCACGGCGGTTGAGTGCATCACCAATTATTTTCTTTGAAACAATGACATTGGTTAATCCCAGGTGTTTCCGAAGCTTCCCATGAGTGGTTCTTGGCTCTTGGACAACCCTCCTGATAATTCTTTTCACTCCTCTGTCAGAAATCTTGCGAGGAGCACCTGGTCTTGGCCGGTTTATAGTGAAACAATGTTCTTTCCACTTCCGGATTATCTGCTCGTTGGAACATTCAGACGTTTACAAATCCTTCAGTAACCAATGCCACCAGTATGTTGTGCAACAGTAAGGTTGTACAGGCCCTGAGAGAGCTCTTGGCTTTGTGTGACACCTTGGCAATGAGACACCTTTATATTAGATATTAGTTTGCACTGACGAGGGGTAGGACCACTAGATAGATTTAAGCTGGTGTTTTGGCTTTCCATGCCATGCATTTCCCTTTATCCATGTGTTCAATGCTTTTTCTTTATGGCATTTCACATCATTGCACGTAGCTTAATTTATGGACATTTATGGTTTGATTTCTTTGCATGTGTGGATTGCATGGGCTTCTACCGACTTCTGGTGAAAATGTCATGTCAGTAGCACCATAAGAAATATATTTACCGAGATGTACTATCAAGACTAATCATACTCTTATTAGTTGAAGTGGGCTTTTTTGTTGTATTTTGCTTTTGGTTTCTTTGGTTTTCTCTAGGGACGTGCATATGACACCGTGCTGCAACTTCCAAAAGTGCCGGTAGCCAACCTTATTTAGGAACAGTGTAGGATTTAGGGACCAAACTGAAATGAATATCAGATCGTAACAGTGCTAGTGGTTGTGCTGATGGAATATCAGTGAATGATGCAGAGAGCTGTGGTAACTGAGATACGACCTTAAGACATAGAAAGAATCTTTTAGGTATATGCCAGGCCTTTGTATTACCCACAACAAAGGCATTTTTCCAAATATGCAAATTGTCCAATTATCCAAATAAGTCCAATGTGTCCCTGTGTGTTTTACAAACAAACATTTTAACAGAGCTTGAAAAAAAATCGCAGCCACTTTGGACGTTTGTTTGCATTTGAACAGACAAGACTGAGATGCAGTCGTCCACACAAGGTATTAGTTTCATAGATCTGAAAGGCTACGAGAAATTACGAGGGTCGCGGGCGGGAGCCGCTGTGAGCTGACAGAAATCCAGTGAGTGATGAAGACTTTAAAGATCAAATCGCTGGAAATATAATACAAATAAGAGCTGAAGCAAGCATTAGACCGCCAAATGTGTTCTTCATCACATCCAGTGCATTCACATTGATTAGGGTGGGGGCTGCCGATGGTGACACGACACCGCCGTGCCGCAGCAGAGCTCTGCTGTTGGAGCATATTTAAAGTTTACTGTGTAATTTGTAACGATTTGTGAGACGTTTTTATGACGCACACATTTCTGCTGAGCTACTTTAGCTACCGCCGGAGTCCATTTGAGACCACATGTGATGCATTTCTGTTGGCAACGCAAACAACAAAAGGCTTTTTTTTCCCCAGTTGTATAAGCTGCGCAGGCATTCTGGCTCATGAAACATAATACACTGGGCTTTACTATTTGCAGAGTGGAAAAGGTTTTACTGTGAAGGTTGCGTACTGACAAGCTACAGGACCACATCTGTGCACACAAAATGGATTGATGAAAGCAGGCATGACAAAAGCCTCTTAATGTTGAGGAAATTCTAATTTATGTTGAACACACACTGTGCCATTTTTGGCTTGACGTGCTATTATTTCACTCAGCCTTTTTCATTCTGGCTTATGGCTAAAACACCACCCAGCCTTTTAAAAATCACCCAATTTGTCACAAAGTTGTCAAAGTCAAAAGTAGTTGTCAGTAGTTGAAATCTATATTATTGACTTGAATACATATGCTGAGAACAGACAGCACATGTGCTCCATACTGCCTGCTGCAGATATGTATAGCCTGTATAAAAACATGCAGCACATCAGCACCATTAATACCATTTAATAGTACTCCACAGCGTGTCGTAAGATGGGATAATGTATGTAACTTGTCAGTAATGTGACAGCAGTTAAGTCTAAAAACCGATTAGTCGACTGGAGTGTACAACCCTAGTATATACACCAATCAGCCACAACATTAAAACCACCCACAGGAGAAGTGAATAACATTGACTATCTTGTGACAATACAGTGTTCTGCTGGGAAACTTTTGGACCTGGCATTCATTGGTGTGGATGTTACTTAGACATGTAGCACCCACCTAGACCAGACCAGGCCCCCCCACCCCATAGCAATGACACTCCTTGATAGCAGCAGCCATCCCCAGCAGGATGCAGCCTGACACAGGCACACACAAAAACAGTTTAGGAACAAATCAAAAAAACAAGAAGAACAGCACAAGGTGTTGACCTGGCCTCCAAATTCACTAGATCCCAAACTGATCAAGTATCTGTGGGATGTTCCACAGAGGCCCCTCCGATGAGTCACAACTGTTTTGCAGGCACAAGGGAGACTTACACAATATTAGGAAGGTGGTCATAATGTTATGCCTGATTGGCGTATAGTCCTATCTTTCCCTTTGTCCTTTGTCAAGCGGTAACCAATTTGTTTCCCACTGTTCTAGTAGGGTTTCCCTAGCTCCAGGTACCTTTGTTTTTTGCTTTCTATTTTTTAGTGGATTTCCAGAGTGATTTCAGTGTTTGGATTACCCCGCAGTGCTTTTTGTTCCAGAGTCTGTAAGTCTTCATTAAAGTTCTTTTGTTTCCTGCTCCTGCCATCCCACCATGTATCCTGCATTTGGGTCCTGCATCGCCACTCAGCGTAACACTTTGTTAAAGTTAAAGTCATGGGTACCAAAATAACAGCGTCATCATGGCCACGGTGAAAGAAACTCAAACCTTGAATGTCAGCAGGATATGGGGAAGTGAACAGTACATCCAGTACACCATGACCTACGTGGATTACTGAGAAGCTTCACAGACAAACCGAACTATAGCCTCCCGTGTTCATGTACTGTTCACCCTGACCTCCCCTCTTTGTAGTCTTTGCAGCTCTGGAACAGTGTTAAGCTACTTCTTTTTTTGTTGTTGTTCCTCGAAAGATCACGACAATTCCTAGATGGCTTTGATATTATTATATTCTGTTGATAATAGGCTTTGATTAGCCTCGCTGGCTGTGGTGGAGCAGCAACTGTGAGGTGGAACTAGAGTGTAGCCTCCCAGGTGTCTGTTTAGAAAAGAAAAGGTCAGAGTGTGTGAATCCCATGATGTTTGCCAAGTTCAAAACAGAAAAATGAAAACGCGGAGACTCGCGCACACACACACACACACACACACACACTGCTGTAGGTGTCCACGTGTGAAGCAGCCGCTGGTCTCCTTGCTGTCACTGCCCTTTTTTGATCAACGAGGAAGAGGAAGAAGAAGAAGACAGACGCAACCAGGGACTGAGATCAGCTGTCCACTAATCTCTGGGCGAGAGACATAAAGGGAGGCCGAGATCAAGAGAGGGAGCGAATCTGCCCGTCTGCCGCTCGTCTTGCCTCGCTGCTGTTACCATGACAACGCTCTGAATCCAGGAGTGTGGTGCTTGAGATTCTCCTCGTATTCCTTTTCTCGCTCTTCCCT
This sequence comes from Chelon labrosus, assembly GCF_963514085.1. Classification (NCBI taxonomy): domain Eukaryota; kingdom Metazoa; phylum Chordata; class Actinopteri; order Mugiliformes; family Mugilidae; genus Chelon; species Chelon labrosus. The sequence goes on from NC_140338.1 coordinate 6,502,235, forward strand.
CTCCTCTCCAGCCTGTCTCTGCCCCTGACCCACCCTTCCTTTCCTGCCTCCTTCAATCTCTCCCCCCACCTCCCCTTCCACGTTAAGCTGTCTCTAATTCTCACGGGTTTCACCACGTTTCCTCGTCTCTTCAACCAGCCCGTATTCTCATCCCTCTTCACTTTATTCCTCTCCTTTGCCATGTAATACCCACTCTCTCAGTTCCCTGCCTCGCTATTTTCTCACTTATTTCTCTTTTTCCGCAGTTTACACACGCAATCGCCCCAAACACCTGATGTCCAAATTAAATGTTAAATGTTTGCTTAAGGATTAACAATCCACAATACTGACTGACAAAGCAGCTTGTACAATAGTAGTTAATCAGGATAGACTTTCCTCCGAGGGAGCAATACAGATTTTATTTAATAAAATGCACAGTTTGGTAAACGTACCCTACCATGACGGTATCACATTTGAGGGAATGTGGCGCCCACAGCAGTTGTCCACCACCAGTGTCAGGATTTGTTTCGTTCACAATTTTACACTCGCACACCTTCAAATAATAACACTGCACAAAGTCTTTTACGTTCAAATTACACTCTATTCTATTTACAGTTTGTTGATTTGGGTGCACACAATTTGACATTGTGTTCATGGTCTTTAAGTTGCATTAATACTTATCATTTTCTTAGTCTGAGCTCCTCTAGCAAAAGGCCTGAAGCCTGGCTGAGAAGGCCTTTTCATGGACAGTCCAGAGGACTTGGAGAAAAACCATTCAAAAGACGGAAGAAGGGGAACTTGACTGAAACAATCTCAAAGTTTCCTTCAAAGAGGATTTGTTATTGTGTTGAAAGATAATTATTTTCTTTGTATATACCTTCTCTTTTTGTTCACTTAGTTTATGTTTAGTTAGTTTAAGTATGTTAGATATTTTATGTTAATTGTTAGTCAAGTTCCGCCCTGTGTCTGTTTTGGACTAGTCCTAAGTGTATATAAACCCTGTGTGTCTCATTTGTCAGTTAGGTCAGTTTGTTTAGGTAAAGTTGAAGCCTCAGTTTCCTTATTGCTTAGTTGACCTCATTTTGAGTTTTTGCTCCCTATCCCTAGACCTCATAATTTTTGTAATTTTCTTGTATTTTTAATACTCTATTAAATCTTTTTTGGCAATTTTTTGGCAAATACACCTTTGTATGCTGCCTTTCTGCATAATCCCTAACAGGGAGAAAGGGTTAGGCCCCCAAAAGGATGGTGTTTGGCGATGGGACGAAGCGATAGATGGAGATCTGGATGGAATTTGTAGTCGACTCTGATGAGCTTGGACCGGGCCCTGGATGTGAAGACTGGAGTTGAACAAGCAATTTCAAACTGAAATGAGTGGTCACGGCAGTGGCAGATATTAAATGTGTCACAGTGATGATGCGATTGGCCGACTGCAACTGTGGCAAAATCTAAGCTGGAAGCTGTTGTGAAAACTGAAGTCTTCGGCTTCCTTCTATACAGAGATCGATTGTGGTGAGAAGCCAAGAGACAGGATGCATTTAGTATCCTTTGTGGTTTTATTGCAGGAAGGGAGATGGCGAGAGCCTGCTGTGTCTCTGTTGATACGCAGCATCAGACATTCTCTTATGTGGGTTCATCTAAACAAGAGGAAGGACTACGTTCAACAGCAAGGAGTCGTTTTTCACTACAGATTGTTGCTAGGCGTAGAAACATAGAAAGAGATATAAAGATATGTAAGCTATATAATAACATGAATATATAATGCTTTGTAAAAAAATATACAGTACTGGCAGCAATGACCAAAGTCCAGTTGGTTCCTGACAGGGAGGCGTTCTCAATGGCCTGAGGGATAAACCACCTTCTCAGTTTTCCAGGATATACAGGTGCCGCCATCTTGGGAGTTTCGATGATCCACCCACACTTCCGTCAGACTCGCTCTACCTCCACCAGTTACAATGAAATGTTGAATTATATAGTGTACTTATTTATTTTTTTGTTTTTACAACTCTCACGGTCATACAGGACCACTTTATGGAGCGTTTGGCATGGCAACTGGTACGTCACATCCTAAAATGGAACTAAAATATATAAATATATAAAATATTTAATGTGTATTTTAGTGTTTTAGTTTGGCCCAAGTCCCATCTGCTAACATGGAGGGGGTGGAGCTTATGACCTATGCTATGGCCAATCACCAGGGGGAGCTCTACTTGCTTTGGCTTCACTTTGGATGCGCAGTCCGAGGGAGAGTTTGAACCCAGAGTTCCTCCTGATTGCAGGCAAGCACCTTCCAGGCGGCTTTTCCACCGCTTCTTCCAACACCAGTGTTTTTGTTCAAACGGAACAAATCTTAAATCGGTTGCAAAGTGTTTCACAAACTAACTCGAGTGCTGTGTGACAAAGTTTCGCTCCAGGCAGTGCATGTGGTAACTGGCTGATACGTTTCCCTTGAGGGGCTTGTAGTATCTGCACGCACTGCCGAGACCGTTCATTACCACATTTCCGTATACTCCACTTGCCTCGGCTCCTGTTGATGCACATCTCTTACGGGCTCGCTGTTCGTCAAACAGACTGCAGCAAAACTGAAGAGACCACTTTGATGCTTCAGGGCCGACCAGATTATGTTAATGCGTTGAAAGTATCTCTAGTACTTGTTGTCCTGTGGCTATTATTCTTGCTGTGGACTTTGCTGCCGTGAGATTTGCAGTAGCGTCTATTTTTATTGTTATTGCTGAACAGGTTTTAGTGCCTGTTAGTGTTTTGCATTTTAATTTAAATACTTTTTCTGTGCAAACATAGAGGATTTCTATTTGCTGTTAAAATAATAAAGCTCTAGCAGCAATATAATTATCACATGGTAAGTTTATGTAGACTACCAGTTAATATGTTTAAGGAAAATTAAACATACTGCTCTATTTCTTCTAAAACCTGCACCTGACTTCTTGACTCAGAGCACACAGCAGTAAAGAAGCACCTCAACCTCCAGCATACTACAAAGCTCTGATTGGCTCTGGGTTTTTTTAAAATCTGGGGGTCGTCACTGAACATTTGAACCACCAACCCTGCAGACTGAATAAACGCCACAAACAGGCCCAGTGTCGTCTTCTCAACGCAGTCTGCGGCGACGGACAAGTGACACAACACACGTAGAGGTAGAGAAAGCTGTAAACTGTCGAGAGCAACATGGTGTTTCCAAAGTGATTTTCCAAACCACTGACAGTGACAAACGACCTGCTGTGGATAAAATGTGTTTAGTTCAGTTTCAGGGGCGACTCCTCTGTCTGCTACTTTTGTCTTTCAAAGTTACAGATGCATGAAAAAAAAATTCTAGGGAGAAAGTCACAGAAATTGTTTGGCGGAAAAATGTTGCAGGTGATGTTCGAGTGTTCACCTTTTTAAATTCAGAAGAAAAATCTGAAACAACTGACTGTAGGAGTTGTTGCATCTTCTCAGTCTCCTTCGATATTCTTGCTTATGTGACACATCTTTCTGGAGGAAATCAGCGTTGATCAGTGTCTTGCAAGAGGATTTTGAATGACCATTTCTTATCTATGATTGAGGTTAGTAGAGGCGCAGCTTGTCAACGGGCGAGGCAGGTGACTGCTTGGGTCTCCGAGACAGTAGGGGGAGCCCAAGGGCTGACAAGCTTTAAATTACAGGAGCGGCAATGTGCTAAGTGATCAGTGACAGTAGGAGACCTCCCTGAGGGGCTCCCACTTGACACAATTCTGCACACTTGTGTGCATGACTCTTTAAAGTCGTTAAGTACGAGTTAAGTTATCCCTCTGGGGCTAAAAAAGGAAAGAAAAAGTAAGGGGAATGGGTGAAAAGACAGCAAGACATTGGTAAGTGAAGCAGATAATGACAATTCATCCATCCATTCATTAGCTGTAACTGCTTATTCTCTAGAGGGTTGCAGGCGGCTGGAGCCTATCTCAGTTGTCACTGGGCGAGAAGTGGGGTACACTCTGGACAGGTCGCCGGTCTATCAGTCTATCACAGGGCTAACACACTAAGAAACCCACCATTCACACTCACCTGCACATCTACAGCCAATTTAAAAAATGCAAACTCCTCCCAGAAAAGCAGAACCTTTTTGTGATGTGGCGTCAGTGCTAACGCCTAAGAAAGATGTTGGAGTGGTTAAGTGGTTCAAACCCATGGGGCCTTCTGAGGGTGTCTTGTGGTGTCTGGCAACAGAACGTTGTTAGTGGGGGGCCTTTGGGTCCTACGGGTTGAGGGGAGGGGCCTCTGTGGATCTGTGGATACAGGCTTCACAGTCAGACATTCAGGCGTGATAGAGTAATGAGAGACCATATGAATCTTCTGGATTTATACAGCATATGGAGATAGACCCTACTGAGAGATTTCATTTCAGCAAAGTGTCTGGAACTAACTGATCTGGCAACACGGTGATATGAGTATGCCCATGACGCATGCATCATGAGGGAGAGCACACTGAGTAAGGAGGGACGTGACAGTTCATATACCCAACAGAGAGTTCAGTATAATAGCAGTTTCATTTTCGTTTATTAAGCTTGGCAGTCATTTTTAATCTACTTCTCGGCGCAGCATAAGTTATGGTAGAGTAAGTAGCCATAGCAACGTGGTAGCCTCTGCAAATGTTGCTGTGCAAGAATGTGTCAGCGTGGATGCACAGCTACTACACTCGGCTTAGCTGCGCCTAGTCGTAGACTTAGATGGTGGAACCGGTATAAATATTTTAACACAAGGCTGGATGGAACTAAGCCTGGTGTAGAGCTTACACCCAATTATTTCAGGTCTAGCTGGTGCAACTGGTCCCTGGTGGTTACAATATGCAACCATTATTTGGATTTAAATAATCATGATTAATCACGATCGAAAAAATGAAGTTATTATAACTTAAGTTCGTCCCCTCGACCCCTTTACATCCCTTTTCATCCAATATTCTCGACCCATTTTCATCCCATCCCCTTGACCCCTACTCATCTCTTTTCATCCCATCCCCTTGACCCCTTTTCATCCCTATTCATCGCATCCCCTCCACCCATTTTCATCCCATCCCCTCGACCTCTACTCATCTCTTTTCATCCCATCCTCTCGACCCCTTTTCATCCCATCCCCTCGACCCCTACTCATCTCTTTTCATCCCATCCCCTCAACCCCTTTTCATCCCATCCCTTTGACCCCTACTCATCTCTTTTCATCCCATCCCCTTGACCCCTTTTCATCCCTATTCATCGCATCCCCTCCACCCATTTTCATCCCATCCCCTCGACCCCTTTTCATCCCATCCCCTCGACCCCTACTCATCTCTTTTCATCCCATCCCCTCGACCCCTTTTCATCTCTATTCATCGCATCCCCTCCACCCATTTTCATCCCATCCCCTCGACCCCTACTCATCTCTTTTCATCCCATCCCCTCGACCCCTTTTCATCCCATACCCTTCAACCCTTCTCATCCCTCCATACATTTGTCTCGCGACGTGTCTACTAATAGACATTTTTGCATCAATAAAGGTGTGGTCTTTGTTAGTGAAGTAGTCTTGTGAGACCAGATTTAGCCCCTCTTCCTGGCTCTCTGTGTTGTTCATCTCTCTAGTCCTTACCATATCTCATCCTATACTTGCTGTCATACCACCCTCCTTCCATCATATCTCCTTCTTAACCCCTCCTTCCTCCTCCTCACCCATAGCCTACTTGTTTCCCTCTTTCTCCAGTTTTCTCTCCCTCCTCCCCCTCCTCCCCCCTTCACCCTCATTTCCCTCACTGCAGAGGAAACAGAGATTTCCTATTGACTGTCCCTCCAGCACTCCTCAAATTAAAGCATATTTCATCCACCGAGGAATCTACAATGACCCAATGAACTGCAGGGCTTCCACACTTCACAACGCTACTGCTCACACAAAGTGTGTGTGTGTGTGTGTGTGGATGGGTGGGTGGGTTTGTGTAAGATTATATTACAGCAGCAAGCCTCTGGGTTATGCGAGTTATCATTCCAACACAAAATAAGGCAATTTAAAAACATGCTCTCCTTATTTTTCTTCCTATTGTTTGCTCACTTTCTCTTTTCCTGCATTCTTTCCCTTGGTTTCTCAGTCCCTCGTTTTTCCGCCCTCTTCCTCTTTTTGCCTGAGGAGGTTGACATAGCGGCTCCCCACAGGGCTTACCCTGACACGTTCACCTCCTCTTCTCTATTTGAATGCCTTTCTGTTTGTGCCCTTTTCCCTTTGTGTTGCAGCTCCTCTCTCTTTCTTTTCTTCTGTATTGCAGCTTAATTAGACATTTACTTGTTTCTCTTTTCTCCGCTCCGTTTCATGCTTCTTTATCTTCCCAGGCACCCTCCTGCAAGACCATATAGTGCTAACCTTTGAAGTTTCCGGCTGTGCTAAGTCAAAGACAGCCGGACTTACTGTGTCTTTCTGGAATGTTTCATCACTCGTATGAGGGGTTTGATTATTCTTTCCTGGCGTTAAACCTCCTGAGAGTGAATCCCCTTCTTGATATAATGTGTTTTACAGGTCGTACTGACAATGAGGGCATCACATCAGAAAGATTAAGCTCCTAATTTCTTTTTTGGTATGTTCTACTTATTTAAGATAAACATGGTGACTTTCACTTGACAATATATAACTTGTAACTAATGGTTGCAGCAGACAGTTTGGTTTCAGCTGATTCCAGTGCTATGGATCAGCGAAAAAAAGAGATGCTTTGTAAACTTCTTCATTATTAATTTGCTAATGCTATTGAAAAACCGAGATATTAAATGTTGGTGATAATACCTGAAGCTGACCCAACAAGCCTCCTATGTCCACATATACTGTCACTAAACTGACTGCACATAAAGTTAACATAGCTTAAGGCAGTGGCTACCAAAGTTTTGCTTTTAGCTTGCCGTTGCCTCATCAACCATCGTTGAGACAATATCGATAGCAGACAAACATATTAATTCCTCTAATATAGTGTGCGGTTCTTACACTGAGCAACTCTGTAGGCACCTTTATATGAGGAGAGCCAGGCATTTGTAGACGTTTCTGTTGTGCACAACAGTTTATAAGTTTACTGTTTCTGAAGAAATCAGCTGGCTTGTCCTTATTCTCTGGATGTGCAAGTGGCATCTTAACTTGTATGGTTTCAAACTGTTAGAAGGTAATATTATCAGACAAACAACACACTGTGGTCTCTACTCGTCAACCACCATTGTACTGGTGGAACCCAGGCCTCATCATATTTTCTCTATTTTACTTTAGAAGCTGTATTTTGAATTGATTGAGATTCATCCTCTGCCTTCGCGTCTAGCTGTGAACCCTCTAACAAACCCTTCTATGGTATGCTAGCAGTGCTCAAGCAAGCCTCATTCAACTGCCTCCCCACACCAACCCTGCAATAGCCCCCCCACACACACACACCCACACACACACACACACCCACACACCCACACACACACACACTTTGGGAACCACTGGCTTAGGGAAAGACTGCAGTTTGGTTCAATGCCAAAACAGCTGCAGTGAGTTGGATACAATGAGTTGTAACCAAAGCCGTAACCTTTCCCTTTTCCACAGACGAGGGATATAAACCCTGGCCTTTGACATTAGAGTCTTGCGCTTTGAAAAAGTCATCCCCTTGAACCATTTGAGTTCCCTGCAATTTCTGTATGTGGCACAACAAACATGAACATTGAACACGATCCAGTCGGTGATTGCACTGCCACCTCAGTGTAATTGGAAATACAGTTCAGTAGTATACAATATGAATGTAATTTCTAGGAGACTGGCTTGGACTCATTCCAGTGAATCAACGACTGAACAACAGGGCTCCCCTCTTTTTCAAGTGGTACTGTATCCTTGGAAGTCACACACAGTCAAAATGACACACATTCCCTTGGAAATGACTGACTATCCTTCTACAGGTGTGTAGTGGAGGGCATCCTTACATCGTGTGTCAGTGTGTGGTATGGAAACTGCACAGTCAGTCACAGCCAGAAAAGGCTCTGCAATGAGTAGTGAAGTGAATTGTGGACATTTACACAAGCAGATGCAGGAAAAGGGCGCCATGAAAGACTCTTCCCACTCCGCTTAAACTCATTCCACTCAGGACGAAGACTGCACAGCTTCAGGTCCAAGCAAACAAACTCAGGAACAGCTTCTTTCCAGAAGCTGGTAGACACACAAACTCTGTCAGCCAGTAACTCTGTTACATCCATCCACAAATGCATGACTCAACGCAGGAGAGCCAGCTCATCAGGAAATTATTCAGCAGTCCACCTACATCTGGAGGACAAAGGACACAACTCCTTTGAAGACAACAACGTCCACGGTTTAGCCAAGACAGAAGACAGATGGTTTGACAGCGGAGCTTAGGCTTAAGTCATCTACGTGAAACTGGAAAATCTTTCTCTGAACAACATTCTACAACACAGTATGAGCATTTGTCCTGAAGAAGTTTCACCTCGGGTCACACCTTGAGACTGGAGCCTCTGACTGACAGTGGCTCGTTAAAGTACCATTCACTGGAGAAAGAAGGCAGTCTCCTCCAACGACAGGTAAGTTTCTAGTTGTTAAAAGACACTAGCCATGTCAGTTTGGGTAACACTCACAGATGTCCCTATTTAAACCCAAACTCCACACCAGTCCTTTTAGAACTAAAGAAGCTTCTTGAATGAAACGTCTTCAAGAAACTCTACAAGTCCAGTTGACTTTCTTTAGCATTTCTGGACATACCATGACCTGGATGACTGAAACCTTCACAGACAATCATTTCATTTAGTCTTTATTGGTCTTTGCTAGACTTGTCATTTATGCAAAATTTTGTGACTCTGTGACTATAACTCAGCACTTAGTTCCCCTGTCCTACTTCCAGGTGTAGTTTTGATAAATAAACTGTCAAAGAATGAATTCTTTTCATCTGTATAAATTTACAGCGTCCTCCTGCATACATTTCTTTACAGGAGGACGCCCTAATTCTTTTCTCTCCATGAAGGTGGGCCCACAGAGCTTTTTTGGGAAGGTGACAATGGCTCTATTCAGTTTTGGAACTTTAGTAAAAGACTTTAAATTGCATTCGCCGCTCCTTGTCTACACTTAGGACAGATGGACGGATGGATGATGTACCCTAGAATTACCTCAGAATAAAATAGTCAAAACTGACTTTCTCAACCAGAAGAATCCTATCAAAATATCTCTAGTGCTCAGAAAAAAACCCACTGTTCATTCAAATGTTTAAAATGACAACTGTGTATTTACTTTCCCAAGCGTCCTTTTGAGCGGCAGACTTTCCATGCTGAAAACAGTAGTTCATATCCTGATTCCGATGTTTAAAACATGACCAGAGTCTTTTTCAAACCAAGTAGTCATACACTGATCAGGCATAACATTATGACCACCTTCCTAATATTGTGTAGGTCTCTCTTGTGCTTCCAAAACAGTTGTGACTCATCAGAGAATGGACATGGGCCTTCTGAGGGTGTCCTGTGATGTCTGACAACAGGATGTTGTTAGTGGGGGGGGCCTTTGAGGGGAGGGGCCTCTGTGGATCATCCCATAGATTCTTGATCAGTTTGGGATCTAGTGAATTTGGAGGCCAGGTCAACACCTTGTGCTGTTCTTCATGTTTTTTTTTTTTACTTGTTCCTATAGTGTTTTGTGGCTGCATCCTGCTGGGGATGGCTGTTGCCTTCAAGGAGTGTCATTTTTAAGGCGTGTGGGTGCCTTTTCTGGTCTAGGTGGGTGGTACATGTCTAAGTAACATCCACACGAATGCCAGGTTCAAAGGTTTCCCAGCAGAACACTGAATTGACCCAAGATGGTCAATGATATTCATTTCTCATGTCAGTGGTCATAATGTTATGATTAACTGGTGTAAGTGTCTGAACTCACCACACTTTAACCATGAAAGTGGGATCAGACATTAGGATTTGCTGCTTGAACCAAGTAAGCCTGTACTTTGAATTGAATTGAAAGCCATGGTTGTAGTGTGAAGGCATTTATTCTCGACACTTGATGTGAAGTGTTAAAACGTGACCCCGTGATATGCTCATTATCGTGCGTTACTCACAAGATTTCTGTGTGAAAGTAGCCTGATCCAGAGATAAGTATTTCTCTATTTTACCATGACACTCATCTTGAGCCTTCATCTTCTCGCCAATCACATGACGGAAATTAACGTCACATATAATAATAGATGTATTATCATAATTACATAGCACACAGAAGACTGTAATTGAACAAAGAATGTAATTAGGAAGTCAAGTTCTTTGCTCCCCGCTCCCTGACCATTAGCTGAGTCCTCAAATGTCTAACACTCCACAAGTCCAGCCACCAGCCACGTGTCTAACCATGGCTGTTAAACGCATATCACTAAATGCGCTGAACTCTGCCCCAGAGCAGGAGTGAATTTGCAGGCGAGGCCCTCACCAGGGATAAAGCATCATGTTAAATAAAGAAAGCCTCAGCGCAGACAGTAGCTGTGCGGCCTCATTCGCTGTGGGTTTGAGAGTCTGTGAGAGTCTCGACATTACGAAGCAGCTCTGCATACGCATGAGTGAATCCCTGGTACGGCATGTCGGCATTAATGGGCGCTGAGAGTACTTGACGCTACAGCTCCCGCGGAGGCATATAAAATGTTTCTCTGCACTTATAGGAGACTGTGAGGATGTCCAACTTCTGGGAGTCATTGACAATCCCACAGATTAAGCACAGGGTGTCTGGCAACAGAATGTTGTTTGGGATCTAGTGAATTTGGAGGCCAGGTCAACACCTTGTGCTGTTCTTCATGTTTTTTTTAGTTGTCCCTAAAGCGTTTTCGTGTGTTTGTCTGTGTCAGGCTGCATCCTCCTGGGGATGGCTGCTGCCATCAAGGAGAGTCTTTGCGATGGGGTGGGGGTGCCTGGTCTGATCTAGGTGTACAAATGAACTGACAAAGAAAAGAGGAAGAGACTCAACTATATTCACACAAAGGGCTGATGGGACAACAATAACAAGACTAATGGGAAGCTAATGGGAGTCGAGCACACAATCACAAGGACAAAAACACGCAAGAAACATAGTCGTTTAACATCTGCCGGAAGCTGCTGGACATGTTCTACCAGACTATCGCTGCCAGTGTCCTCTTCTACACTGTGGTGTGCTGGGGTGGCAGCACTAAGAAGAAGGGCATCTCGGTGCTGGACAAACTGATATAGAAGACGGGCTCTGTGGTAGGACATCGGTGGCAGATGCAAGAACCTTGAACAAACTCCAGACCATCATGAACAATGTCCACCACCCTCTATACAACACCATAGTCAGGCAGAGAAGATCTATCTACATATCTAACAGTAGTGTCTGATGAACATAAAATGGCATTCAACGTATTGGTTATTTATTGTTTCCATTAAAATAAATTCTCTTAAGTTAAATACTTAAAACAGTAATGGATGATTTTCTTTTTAAGCTTACACTAGCATCAAACTCTTTTTTTTTTTGGAAGTCTTGCGTTAGCAGCTTTAGATTTCAACTACGCATAAGGTTTAATTTGCCTTATTTTAGTTTATTTTTTTATATTACAGCTTGTTTTCTGTCAGCAAGAGCAGAGCAATATTTGGACAGCCCCCGGCTTGTGCTGATTGGTTGATTCATGGTTTCGTGAGCTGGTAATTGGATGATGACAGTGGGGGCTGACCACAAGAGAGTGATGATTGATCGCTTGTGCTGCCTCAACTTGCTGTAGCTAAGATGCATGTTGTGATATTGTTTGTGTGTGTGTTTGTGTCTCGGATTATGCGAGCACTCCCAGAAGCTATTTCTTGGAAAGCACCTCTGGGGGTGAGGGATATATGTGAGTCTTTTTCACACCTGACTGCATGCGACTCTACCCGCCTCTGTGCATCCACATGTATGCATATCTGCACTTGAGCGATTGTTGTGTGCGCGCGTTACTTTGCGGGAAGCCGACGCGAAAAGCATCTCCACCACCGGTTCTGCAGCTCAGGATATTTGACTGGCAGGTGATGTCATCCACATGCCAATCTCTGTTCCCAGTGGATTGAAGGCAAGCGAGCTGTAGGTGGGAAGAAGAAACGCTTTCAAATGAGCAAGGAGAAATTGCAAAAAGCGGAAAAATGTTGCACGCTACACACACCTCTGCCTGACTTGTCTACAAGAAGGGAATGAAAAGGACCTCCGCAGAGCCAAAGAAGAAAGAGGGCAGCCTTGAAAAGACAAGAATCTACCAGTACACAATCTCTAACTTATTGTGTGTGTGTGTGATCTTGTGTGTGTGCATAAGCCACGGTGTGTGTGACTAGCTCAGCTGAGAGAGGAGTGATAAGCAGAGCCCGAGCTCATCCATCACCCGTGATGCCTGCAACAGACAAGCGGCCCGAGGAACAACAGAGAGAGCCTTGATGGAGCCGAGGCCTCGACACAGCAGCCTGCAGACCAATGTGTACGGTGGGTGGTGTAAATCATCTGCTCCAAAACTGGAGGGGAAAAAAGGGATGATTTGTTCCCCCTCTGAAAATCTCCATACGTTGCACTGCTGCTATCAAACCTGTCTGAACGGCCAAGGTCATGCAATGACCAATTAATCACACCTATATCTTTGACTTCAATTTATTTGATGATCACATTGTTGATTATACAAACCTGACTCAGCTAAAGGTAGCTATAGAGATGTTTGTTCTCGCTCCTCGGGCTGCGGGAACAGAATGGCGTCACTTTGTTCTCGCAGCCCTCGTTTGGGAGTTCTTGCAGCTTGTTCTCGACACATCAACCGGGCAGAACTTATTTCTCATGTGATGTGCGGCTACTATTCTGTGGTTGGTCAGAAAGTGGAAGTTGGTGTGGTTAATGCAGCAAATTTTAGCAGATGCTAATATTCTCAGCGTGACTGTTAATCTGTCCTGGGTAGAGATCGGCATACTGTGTGTGGGTGTATGCCGAATGAACGACGTGATTTGACGGACATGATTGTCAAAACGACTGGCCGACATCCGAAAATAATAAGAAAAGTGCCTCTAAGTCATCTGTTGTCGTCTCCCACAATGCTTAGCACGTGTGACGTATGCTGCAGTAGGAGGGACTTCCCCAGAGTTCGGCACTTGAGTTTCTTGTTCTTTTTTCTTGTTCTGACAGCCCTAGGAGCGAGAACAAATTTCTCGCATCCCGAAATTTGGATTTCAGGAAATCAGGTAATAATCAAAAATGTAACAACAGCAGCAAGTTTTGGTTTATCACAGTTCTGGGGTTCACGTATCAGAGTCATGCAAGCGAACAACTTGTGCACATGCGTGTAGGCTAGTTATGCATAAGGTGCACTGCTTTTACCAGAAACCTCCCAAAGACGCATTAGGTAAAATACTTACCCACTACTTGATAGGGTGTGGGTGCAATTGCAATTGGCCCAAATTAACTGGGGATGCTGCCAGTTTTGGAACAACATACTTAGTGTGAAAGCACCTTCTGTTTCAATAAATGACCACAACTGCACTCCCAAGAAGCCCAGCCTCCTCCTTTCTGTCAGCTGGGTCCTATTTAGAGACAGCGATTAGTGTTTGATAATCAATTACCCCACAGGAGATTAAAACCTAGTTCACACAATGTCCAGAACATTAACGACTGAACAAAAATACCCCTTCAAAATGAAATGAAAATAGCACTGGCTTTTGACAAACTGTTCAAACCCCTCCAGTCCAACCATACTTGGTGATTTCCCTGAGGTCAATGGTACATTTCTGTAGGATTTCACCACCATGTGTAAGCTTTTACTGAAAATGTAAGTGGCTACGTAGCATGTACATGTGGGAGTGTCCATTTTACTTGATGACCTCATAACCCCTTTGAAAAGTAGAGACTTGCACTGTTCAATCTAAAAAACATACTGTTGTAGCAACAGTGCGTTTTTCTCACAGGATAACCAAGAGGTCACCAAACCCCCAAATAAAAAAGGGTAACTGAGTATTAATGTCTGACTAATGTCAACATACACATCAGTATCCACCAAGAGCCAGTACACTAGTCCAATTACAGGTTGTTTTGAATAGGACATCCGCTAGCTAGTTTGGAAGACACACTTCTTTCACTTCAGTGATGGATATGAGACAATTATATACTCAAGGGTGATACTAGGCTGTTTTGGGAACAAACTCGTCCACTTGCTCAGTCCCACCTTGATGGGGTTTTCCCTTAATGGGCTCAGAAGACAAATGGAGTCCTCTGGTACACAGTATTGAGCCACAACGGCGGCACACCTGTGTAGTTTCAATTTCCCCAGGCTTTCTGCTTCAGTAGCCCAGCGCAGGCACAGCAGAGACAAATAACATTGGGAAGCTGCCACTGATGTGACACTGGAGAAATAATGACAGTGCTGACCAGAGCATGATAATTGGGTCCTGTTTTCTGTGACTGGGTGGCTATTGACTACATTAGCAGATGGATTAGCGATAGGACTGCTGGAGTAATGCGGCTTCATATGTCATGATTTATATTGAGCACCATGTAGGTGTGTCGTCACATTGCTGTCGGCACACGCACACTTACATGTGGAGCTTTTTCACTGTAAATGCTCACTTAAAGTACAAAATGCTCTATTCATTATCATTGCAAGAGGCAATCGTGGCTCCAATATAGGATGCCAGTGGGTGCCTCGAGGTTTGGAGGTGTATGGAGACATTGGACTGTGAGAAAAACCCCAGGGTAGACAGAGGGCACCCTAAAGGTATTAAATCTCCCAGCTGGCCAGGAAGTCCTCAGGGATTGCTTAAAAGGGTCGTCTAGGCTGCAAGACTGTTCCATTCCCGTTACATTGATCTGCAGCACCCAGGAAATTAATGGACAGAGTGATGGAATTAAAAATGTGCAAGCATGTTAACAATCCTAGTGGAAGGATAGACTGCAATATAATTTAGTTTGAACAGCCACTGTCCCCAAAGCACCACAACATGACTTATGCATTTATCTGATAGTGTCGGTGAAGAGAGACAGGGGCAAAGCAAAAAAAAGAAAGAAAGATCAGAGCCAGCTTTGGGACTGTAAGGTCACAGGTGTGCATCGCCCTATGTCCACCTAACCCCACAAACCGCTCCCCGGGAGCCCACCGCTCAGAGTGTACACACTGCTGTGGGAACGAATGGATGGGTTCAATGCACAGAGAGAATTTTCCCATGAGGAATCAATAAAAGAAAGAAAGAAAAAATAATGGGGTGAGAGTCAGGGTAAGGCTCGCAACAAAGGATGCAGGCTAGAATCGAAACTGCGCCACTGTGTTGAGGACTACTCAATTTATGTTCCAGCTTTTCATCTGGCTCTGCAAGCAAGTCAACATTTTCACTTGTGCTGTGCAACATTAAAGGAACACCTAATGAACTGGAAGTTTGAGCATTTATTTATGCCGTTCCTACAATGCACATACACTTTAATCATATTTGCATGCTTATATTAAGATTTATTTGAAACCACAGCTGTGCAAAAAAATGGCTTGCAGAACAGCAAGAGTAGGTGTGTAGATGCTCATCTTCTAAGTTTGAAAGTTATCTCTAAAAACACACCCTAATCCTGCACACATTAATATGATAAGACAATTTAAAGGGTTTTCACCAGCTCAGAGTTCCAGCATATTATACAGTTTCAGCCACATTCGTCCCGACATCATCATCTTACCAGGTACAGTCACTTTCTGGTGTGTCACACATTAGAGTATAACACAAGACAATTTCCTTTTCAGACAAGCTGCAAAAAGTGTATTTGAAGTCTATTTCAGTTCTGCTGGCCAGCTGCTGGCTACGAGCTTAGCTTCCACTTGTGCTTCGAAAAATTCCCTGTAAATAAATGCTCGGCTGTCATCGCACCCTAGAGAACTCAGGACGGGACAGAAAACACGTCCAAAAGGGTAAATCCAATTGTATTGTCTGTGAATGGGGTGAAAAATCTCGGTGGTATGTGATTTATTTATCAAGATTTATTAAAGATAAATCTTTAAATATTATAAAAAATACATTCTGAATGAACTAAAAACAATAGCTTGTCCATAAATGTATATGTATAGGGTAAGGTCTCAGTCTCTAATTGCCTTTTGGAGGATGTCAGAAAGAATTATGTGAGGTATTCTTTCCTAATCAATGTCAACTAATTATTTGTTTATGTAGTTTTATACTGTATAAAATTGATAGAAAGACAAGAGCACATGCATCCGATTTCACTTGTGCCATTGCTTCCCCTGCCAAAGCACAGAGACTCTGCTGACCAGCAGCTGCTTGTTTTGGCGCTGCCACACTGGTTTCTGTTCATTTGTCTCCCTTACTGTTCATTGTGTTCACCCTTTGACTGGTGAATCAAATAAGACATTCCTTTGGAAATTAGAAAACAGGTTGTACCTGATTAACACATCTCAACGGGGAATGGTTTGTTTACTTCAAAATAATCATGCTTATCATAAAATGGCATCGCCCAGATTCATCAGGAGGTGGATGACAGCTCAAAGGAGACAGGCAGCCATTAAGGAATCAGATGTGCCACTTTTAATCAATAACCGGGGCTGTTTGTAGCTGTCAGTCATAAATACACAGGGTGAACATGTTACAAATGCTACAATTTATGGATTACATGTTTAACATGGTATACATTTAACATTTAATGCATTTAACACAAAATCTACTGTATGTCATTACAGAAAAAAATACTTTGTTTGATGAACTGTAGCCCTGACTTCTTTTCAGACCTTGCATTAACCTCTGACCAGGGGCCAGCTTTAAGTACGTGATGTCACACCTAGCATTAAAATTAAGTTTTGTGTTCTCTATGCAGATAAACACAGATAGCTGCCGTCTCTATTGGATCATCCTATGCTGTGTGTGTGTTATGACTTGGGGAGATGATGCATATTCTGGAACAAGCTGTGAAGTCTCTCTCACTCACTGAAAGCAAACATTTCTTGTTTTCATAAGTTATCTGCTTTATGTAGCAGAAAATAATGATACACATTATTGTAATCGTACTGGAAATACAGTGTGTCCACACTGTAGGGAAGTCTGTCTCTTTTCAAAGATTCGACCCCTTTGTCTTGGCTCCCAAACGGTTCCCAAATGGCTCTTCATTTAGTTTGACTAGAGCCTTCTTTTTTAAGAAACCTAATTATGAATGGTTTGTGTGTTGGTAAGCATTTCTTCATTCGCTGTTTTCATAAAAGCCTTATTTTTATGCATTTTTGTCATTACAAAACAATACAGTTGGTATTGTTGAACATTTTACTTAAAGCTTTAAATGAACAACTGAACTACAGCAAATAAATCAAATAAATACAGGCCAAAGTCTTAACATTATGACACTTTGGATAAAGGTCTTTAGTCTTTACTTTTCCCCAACACCCCTGCATTTTAATCTGTCTCCCCTGTGTGGCCTGTACCACTACACTCTCAGTCTTTTGAGAGTCTGGCTGCTTCCTTCCGTCACATAAGAGGCGCGTTCGACTTGATGCAGATCTGTCTGAGTCTGACTTGACGTGATGCATGCTGGGTAGAACAAGTTCATTTTAACCAATCATATTCGAGATCTATGAGCATGACAACCCAGCATGCATCACGTCAAGTCAGACTCAGACAGATCTGCATCAAGTCGAACGCGCCTAATGATATGATCCTAGTCTGTCCTCTTATGTGATTGGCCGCATGGGCCAAAGTCCCTCCCCTTCCTGCGTGGATTCGCTGGAGGCTTCGGCTCTTCCCGGGAGTCGGCTCTTCTTGTTGCTACAAAAAAACTAAAAAAAAAAAAAAACTCTTGAAGCCGGCTCGTTCGCGAATGACACGTCACTACTTTACGCATCATATCCACAAGTCACTCATCACGTGACATAACAATATGGACACCTCTGAGAGGACAGGTGAGGAGCCCAGCAGTAGTTCGTCAAGTGTGTGGAAATACTTCACTGAAGATGAAGCCCATAGTACCGTGACATGTCAGTCCTGAAATACAACAAAAGTACAACTGCAACGCATCTGAAAAGGCATCCGCAGACGCAAGTGGAGGAACGATCCAAATCCTCTCGACAGCAGTCAATTAACAACTTCACCAAACGCTCTGCGTTAACAAGGAGAAGGAGGCTGCACATCAACAATTCACTGGTGAGTTTCATTGTCAAAGTTATTAGACCTTTTGCTTTCAATCCGGCTACACTAACCGATCTTACAACACGCTGTTAATTGCCATTAAATGCTATTGACGGTGCCGATTTATATTGGCTATATATCTGCAGCGCGCAGAAGCCTATAAGCGCATGTGTTTATGTTGACTTCTGTTGTGTTTATTAGTTGACATTGTTTGCTGTGGTTGTAGAGCGTGTGTTTTGTCCTTGATGTCAGTGAATGCACCGTGACGAGGGATTGAAGTTATGGTAAAGTTGAGAGTTTACTGAGCGACAGCCGCATATTATAGTGATGGTAAGTGCGGCTCTTTTAACGGCCCCCTTAGAAGAGCCGGCTATTATGTGTACCAAACAGCTCCCAAATGGCTCTTCATTTAGTTTCACTTGGAGCCTTCCATTTTATCCTAATTTAGTGAATATGAATGGTTTGTGTGCTGGTAAGCAATTTTGCATTCACTGCTTTGATAAAGCCTTGTTTTTATGCTTTTTTTCTGTTATTTTAAAATTTACAACTGGACCACAGTAAACCAATAATAATGAAAAAAAAGTCTTAACATTATGACACTTTCGATAAGTCTGAGGTGCTGGTTGGCATTCTGAAATACCAGATGCCTCAGCTTGGTTGTCCAAGTTTTGCTGATTTCCTCACTTTTGCATTCCCCTCATTGTTTTTTTTAACACAATGGTATGAACTTAGCTATCCTCGTGTGTGATTGGCTGCATTGGGTGCCCATCATATTAGCATATTAGAAATTTGAGACTGACCGTGTTTATAGTGTTCATTGCGTGGGTGTTCAAGCTTTAATAAACTTGCAGAAAAACCTCTGTAGCTTCCTTTGTGTGAGATGCTGCAATGTGTATTCTGGTCAAGAATATAGATGTTGTTGTTGCAAAGCATTACTTTCTACTGTGCTTTTGTTAGTGACATCATCGGTGACACGTAGGCGTCAACTCAACTTTCACCACGTAATATTCGACTTTAAAAAAAATCTAATATCATTCAACTTGTACTACTTGAGAATAACCTCAATGCCAATCCATTGGGGACACTGGAAGGCAAAACAGAGGATAACTATAGGGTTCTTCCTTCAGGGAATGTCAAAGGTTGAGAATAAAGTCTGACCAACATCAGTCTGACTTACAATGGTTATTTCTTCATTTAAAATATTGTGAAACCTGAAAGAAGCTGATGTAGAATGAGTAATAAGGCTCCTGGCTTCAGAATGTCTTGCTAGAAGGCAGTCATCATAGACAGAATGGTCATGGTTGGTCTGGGCAGTTAGAATCGATTTAGTAAGTAACACCACAAATTAAAACTAAAACTTTAGTAACAATAAATTTGATGGAGAAGACATCACAGTATTATTTGGCTGACAACAAACTGACACCATTGAGCACCAAAATAACAAACGTATTTGCTAAATGCTTGCAATTAGCAAAGCTTTTCTTCAAACGCTCTCAAACTCATAAGTATTTGCCTCAGTCTTAATTTATACCTCTAATTAAACCATCTCCATAATGAATCCAGCGTGCATTCAAATGAGGTTATGCAAATGAGAATGAATAACGAATAATCAAATGGCTGCAGATTCTGCTGTGATCACAATGTGACAATCGATTCCATTTTGCAGACAACAACTTGCGGAAATGTACGATCAGAGCATGATGCGGTAAAATGCAGAGCAAACTCATGTTTTTTTCAACCAAACATTGTCTGAAGAGGCGACTTCGTTAGAATATTTTAGCTCAAAAGGAAGTGTCAGTCATTGAGAAGGGAGACGAGCCAAATAAAGCCAGCAGCTGTTGTTTGGGCCCCTTTGATGTGGAGGAGGAGAAACACACATCTTGGCTTAATGATAACACACGTGCACGGATGCGAACACGAGATGCAGTTTTCCCTGGAGATGGCGTATTTATTTTCTACAATCTCCCCTTCTTGTGCCGTTCGTACTGCTGATGCCAAATCAACAAGCTGAATAAATGTTCTCCTTGCAAGCCCTCCCCCCATTCTGTTGTTTTCATGTTTCCTTCAGAGCTTTCCTATTCTCCGTTTTATTCCACCGCCCTATGCCGTTCTGTGCAGCATTTACTCTTCATCTTCAACAAAAACTCACTATGTGAAATGAAGATTGCAGTAATAGTATAGCATTTCCATCAGCTATTACGTTCAAATCGATACAAAAAAAAATATTATATAGCTTTTTGTGGAAATTGGTTATTATATCCCATCAAGTAAATATAGCCAAAACAGATGTGATCAGAGGTGATTTATTACTTTAAAACTGTGTCGAATAAAAAGAGCACTGTGTCAGGTTTTGCCTTAAAAGTGGAACAACCATTCATTTCCATTTGATAATATGAATTCCCTAATGTGCGTCTCTGTGACTTGGTTTACTGCAGTCTGAGAGTAATAGGTAATGAGTCTTTTACGTAATCAGAAATCATATCAAAGCCTGCTTTATTGTCAATTCTGCCATATGTGCGGCACCATACATAGGATTAAAACTGCGTAACGCTAAGACCCTTAGCAACAAGTGTTCGTGATGTGACAGGTGCGAGGGCTGTTTGGCTGTAACAGGCAGAGTTGCTTTGTAACTCTCATTATATCTGAAATGAATAATGAACAACATATGGAAGATTACAAACAAAGAAAATAATGTGTTGTTTCCTTAGCTAGAAATGAAGGAATTCAGATCTAATTATAATTAGTGTCAACCATCCGTGTTTTATTAGTGTTTTAGTAGTCAAAGGACGACTGGTTTGTGAATCCACAGTGCATCCAGCTATTGTTCTGCGTGATGCCAAGCTACACCGATCAGGCATAACATTATGACCACCTTCCTAATATTGTGTAGGTCTCCCTTGTGCTTCCAAAACAGTTGTGACTCATCAGAGAATGGACATGGACCTTCTGAGGGTGTCCTGTTGTGTCTGGCAGCAGAATGCTGTTAGTGGGGTCCTTTGGGTCCTATTGGTTGAGGGGAGGGGCCTCTGTGGATCATCCCACAGATACTTGATCAGTTTGGGATCTAGTGAATTTGGAGGCCAGGTCAACACCTTGTGCTGTTCTTCATGTTTTTTTTTTAGTTGTTCCTAAAGCGTTTTTGTCTGTGTGAGGCTGCATCCTGCTGGGGATGGCTGCTGCCATCAAGGAGTGTCATTGCTATAGGTTAATGCTACAGCATATCCATGTAATGCAAGCCAGTAGATTCTTCTAGCACCCTGATGAATAGTATCAAGTTGATACAGATAATGTAAGACACCATAAAATTTGCAGGAGACTATTCTGTTTCATAAATGCAGTCTGAGTCATGCTAGGGCATAGCCTGATCCTCGATGAATCATGAATTGACTCCCAAAACAAGTTCTTTATTTGCTTATTTAATAGGAGCAATCCATGCCAACGTACATCAGTGAAAAAAATAAATAAAAAAGGGATCTTAAGATTTTAGCAAAATGACTCATTTACATCTGGGCCACCATCCCTAGTTCCACCAATATCATTAAACAATGGATACAAATTCAGTGAATACAAATTAAGTGGTAGTCATCTTTTCATCTCTGCAGGAGGCATGTTTTGTGGTGAAGGTATTTACGTCTGCCCAACAAAAGAGCAACTTCAACTCTTTAAATCTGACATGTTCAAAGTCCCACCTGAGGTGAGATTTCATACGGCCCGTAGCTTCCGCGATAAAATGTATTATTTATGGCCTGCCAGCGCTGTCAAACGGTGTTAATGAATCATACTGGAATAAAATACAATTTCTCTTTTAACTTCATGGTGGCAGCACCATTCAGTAGCTCTGGCCTGGCCTGGCCACTGTGTGACCAATTCTGTGGTACAGTCTTTGGCAGTGACCCCTTCCGGTTAATTTCAGCCATGGCGAATGTTGATAAAAAGACGAAAGTGGATTGTAAGGGCCATTGCTTCCAAGAGAGATGAAATTTGGAGTTTTTATGTTTTTACTGAAAAATGAAACAATTGTTTTTCCCTCATTTGTCGAGAGATTGTTGCCGTGCTTAAAGAATTCAATGTAAAGAGACACTACCAGACAAAACATGTAGGTGCGACCATGCGAAAAAAGTTAAGCAACTGGGTGCTGGCCTCACCTCACAACAGTGCTTCTTCATGCAGGGCGGGGAGTGAAATGATAATACCACCAAAGCAAGCTATGAAGTGGCTATCACTAAACACAACACAACTCTATAGCTCTATAGCTAATCCTTATGTTTCCAAATATATCAGGAGGTCCCTTGGGCAAATCTGACACGCTTTGAATTGAATCTCTTTATAGTGATCATGTTTTGAAGCTGTCTTCAAATAGTCTCTGTTTTAAGGTGTGATATAGTCGCGTGACTGAATTTATTTTACTCTTACAGTCATGTTTACATCCTCCATGGGCATTTTGTATAGTTAATAGATTAATGGCATAGTTTTTTTTTCTTTTGTGTATATACTTTGTATTGTTCTATTTTTTGTTTTTTGTTCCTTCAAAGTGTCTTGTACTTATACGTGTGCCTTAAATTTTCCCCCGTGGAAAAAAACAGTTTTCTGAATCTGAATCTGAATTGTGAAATGCGATGATAGAGTTGGATGTTCTATCAACTTTAGCTCTGATAAAGCTGTTTGATTTTCAAATTTAAGCATCTTTGCTTTGCATTTTTTATTTCAGCCCCCTAGTGGCTAAAAAATAATTCATGCAGCTTTAAAGCCTTGGAGCAAAAAATGCTACATTGGCCTGAGTACGTTTCAGCTAAACAAGATTTTTCTGAATACTGCTTTTTCTTTTCCAAAGGCATCTCGGCTAAGTGCCTAACCCTCACCCCTACCCCAATCATAACCTAAATTTAACACTTACCCTAAAACCAAGTCTTCACAGGTTGTGTTCATTTATTCGGTTTTTTTGTATTGTTTTTTCTCTTTTCCCTTACAAAGTTGTAGGACCAAGAAAAAAGACCTTACAAGGACAACATAGCCCCACAATGTCAATATCCCGCAAACCAAGAGTTTGACTCCTGCATAATAAAAACATGAACAGGCAGACAAAGAACATTGTTATGGAGAGGCGGGAAACAGAGTTGAAATGATCAATGAGCAACACAACAACTTTGCTTTCCTCATAATTATCAGAGACCGGTTATGAGAAACATTAATAATGAAACCATTAGCTCACTCTAGTCTAAAAAGGAGGCTTCTAACAAACAGCAGGAAGTTATTGACCACGGCGATCGATAATTGCCTTCCCATTTCCAGCTGCATAATAATTGTGGTGAAAAGCTTTTTTTTTTATTGTGGGCAGGATTTCTGGTAACTTTGTGAATTGAATTGGAAATAAATCAGAAAAATGATGAAAATCATTTCGATTACGCGGTTGTAAAACTATACGCCAAATCATCCGCAAACATGAAAAGCATTCTTGACTACATGCTCAGAGAAGTGTCAGAAAAGATAAGTTAACATTAGACACGTGCACAACAGTGAGACTGGACAGCAACGCTCTGTTCTTGTCAGACACAGTCCTTACCTCACTCTTCTGAACGAGTGCGAGTTCAAGTGGCAACTCCAGTTTTCTGTACTTATTCAAGCGCCTCATCTTTGTCACCTCAGAGGCCAGGCGATTCTTGTCTCCTCGCTTGCCATCTCCTCACTTCCCTGCCTGCACCTCTTGCACTGTCTAAGAATTTTGAAGAAAAACACTTCAGTGACTCTCGCTTACTCTCCCCAAGAGCACATGAGGAGATTGTCTGTAGATCTTTCAGGCGGACACAAATTGGCCAAACTGCAGCGAGGCAACATAAGAGAACTATCTCTCCTTGATATTTGTGCGAGGTGGATTTTTCGAGGAGGTGAGCCGGGGATTGCAGTGTGCGTGATCTGCAGCTGACTGTGTGTGAGGCACTTGTCTTTTTTATAAGTATTTTTAACTTTTATTCAGCAAGGACATGCCAACTGAAAGCTGTTAGTCTTTCCTTGAGAAGCTTTTGCTATTTTCATTCATATACATTGTTGCTCAAAAGTATTTGCAGCCTTCAGAATTTTCTACATTTCTGCCCAAAAAATGACTCAAAAACATAGGCAGATAAACATACAAATTCTGACAGTAGACAAAGAGAACCCAAACAAACAAATTAAATGGAAAAATTGTGTTTGTTTATGTGGGAAAATGAGCCTCATAGCCTCACAGCATAATTGCCCAAGTAATTTTTCGGCAACTGTTACAATATCAATATAAAATACCAATGGGCTTGCTAAAAATTGTGTTTTTTCTTGTTTCCGAAAACATTAAAAATATGACATAGGCAATTATGCTATGAGGCTAATGAAATGTAAGTCCAACTCCAAATTAAAGTCTGTCTGTTCAGAAGTGTTTTCAAACAATGTAATGAGACTCAGGTTTTCAAAATGAGATCAGGGAATCAAAGAGGTTGGAATCCACAAATCCACAGTCGGACAGATTACGAATAAATGGAGATTTAAGACGGTTGTGAACAAGTTTTTTAGTCATTTTTTAATTCTGAGTGGTGCAATTACTTTTATGGGAGTGGTCGATTTTTTGGTTCATAATTCAACCTATTGACAATGGCACATCTCTTAGGAGGAGAACTGTACTAGTCTGTTAATTTGGGTCCAGCCTTTTTATCATACACGTTTTGCCACTCTTGCAAAGTAGCTTGACAGGTGTGAAGTGTGAGCAGTGTGAGTTTCTCGGTCAAGTGGTCCATCACTTTGGTCATTAATATATATTATCGACATTTGTTAGATAAATTACCTTCAATTTTGTGCCGTAATTACAGTTTCCCTGGAAATATAGCCCTATGACTTTAGTAACCTAATCTTGCTCCTTCTGGACATTCGTTTAGTTTTGAGAAAAATATTTTGAGAGTAATTGGATGGTTTGCATTAAATTTAAAATTTAAAAACATTTTTATGAGCCCATGCATATTCACCCCCCGAGGCAAACTCTAACAGCCTTGCAGAGTTAGCTTTCCTAATTTAGCACATCAGGTCAAAATTTAAATATTTGAAAAGCTGATGAGATTTAGATTACATCCAGCTATACTAAAGATCTTGTACTAATGTTTGGGGCAAATGTACAAATATTAGCATGCTAATGGATTCATGTCATAGCTGGAGGTGATGTCACATCTGAGTTGACCGCGATCCCAAGATGTTGTTGTTACCCATTGTCAGCAACACCACTGTAGAAATCACAGAAAGGCCTTACGGTAATGTGCATATACTGATTAAATTAAGCACAGACAGACAGAAATGCTAATTATCCATGCGTTGCTACCATATTCTCTACAGTTTATATATGAGAGATGCTGTTATAATGTGCTCTGTTCAAGTACCTCAACGAAAATGGTTGGTAAACTGAACATCATAGAAACGATAATAATGTAGTACCAAGAATTTCAGAAACACTCCCCCTAATAAATCATTCATAAACAATAACTTAAAAAACAACAAAGCAAAAACAAACCGTAGACCCTGGGTAGAATAAGAAGAAAGCTGTGATGTGCACCAAGTTCAATAATACTCCTAAGGATGGACCATAGACTTCAAATAAAGCTGGACGAGGGAACATCTCCACAAAAGTGAAGCCAAAGCAAGTAGAGCTCCCCCTGGTGACTGGCTGCAGTATAGGTCATAAGCTCCACCCCCTCCATGTTAGTGGATTGGACTTGGGCCAAACTAAAACACTGAAATACACGTCACATATTTTTAAGGACAGTTTCAGTCATTTTAGGTAGTTAATATAATACTGATGCATATTCAAATGTCAATTTTTCTGCTAAGTTTCATTTTAGTCCTGTAGTAATATCCCCGGGAAAATGGCGTCAGTTTGGCAAATGCAAGGAATTGGGGATGCGATGTCCATATTTATATACAGTCTATGGGATGGACAACATTAGAATTCAGACATTTTAATTCCAAGCACTAAAAAAGACTACGGTCTAGGTTTGCTTTTCCATACTATTGGCTATACCCATTGCATTCTTGGCATTATGGAAACATCATCACCGTAAGCCACAGAGCTCCTCTGTAAGATTCTGTTCATATCAACTGTTAGATCACAATAGGCCGGAGGGCAACTTTTTGCTGAAGACATGAGGTGAAGCGAAGCATTTGATCACCCCAGCCATGCTTGCGGTTGGTTTAGCGTGTCAGTGCTGCTGTGGAAATGGCAGAAGGGTTCACCTTTTGATAGAGGCGCCCCTTGAAATGGGATCCAGTCATTCAAAGATGTGATATTCACAGCGTCTGCCACAGGGCAGCTGCCCAGAGGGAAAGGTAGGGTTGCTCACAGTGAGGCCAGATGCAGCTGATGGTTTGCAGTCCAAACGCTGTTCAAAAAACCCCTAAAACACATGAAAGCCCAAACTATTAGATGGGTAATTTTTTTTAACCCTCCAGACTGGTTTGGCAAGTGTTACATATCATTAAAAGCAATGCAGTCCAAACCATCCAGCACAACAGCAACTACTCACATCTAGCTACTACGAAGACATTTAAGGACGCCATGTAGTCCACTGATATGCAGATACATTTTAGTTTTATTTAAAATCAGCATAAAATAGTAATTACAAAAACCTAAACATGCCCAAATGTTGTTCTCCTGCCCAACTCTATTTTAAAACCGCCCATTTGGTTGACGTCCAACCATCCAATCTGGCAACACTGCTTGCTCGACACAGGTATAGTTCATGTTGGAGAACCCACCCTTTTCTTTGTGGCTATCTGCAAACAAAACTTTTTTTAAAGTGAATTCCAGTTAGAGCTCAAGTCATAGTAGACTTGTTCTAATCATGCCTTAAGTCTAGTGAAATCAGATCTCAAATCCGTGAGAACAAGTTCAAGTGAAATCATATTGATCTTTGTGTAACTTTTTTGCCGACCTGTGTTCGCATGCAACTTTGTGTGTGTGTTTAGTAATCCCCAGAGGTGATGCAGACCACTGAGCTCCACTCACTAGTTGCAGTGGTGAGTCCAGTTCATTTCTCCACCTGTCTATTTTCAGGGCAGTCAATGAACTGCACTCCCAACCGTCTCGGTGTCCCAAACACCTAACCCCGCCATCTATCTATCTGACACGCAACCCCCTTTTTTTTTAAAACCTTTATTCATCTGGGAAAGGGTTGCTGAGCTGGCAAACCTGCTTTTCAGCTCTGCCCTATTTCGGCAGTCCTTTTCATAGAACAGTCTCACACTCTGAATGCTTGGAGGTATGTGGATGCAATGCTACGGCATGTGAGTCTGTCTTGTTTCTTTCGACAACATGGAAGGTAAAAATATTAGATAACCAAAAGTGAATTTTGACCAATGCCCAAACTCTTGCACACGACAAAAAAATGGAATGAATGACCATAGGTACCTTGATGGTTGGATGAATGGGCAAAATGTCAGAGGACTGGGTGGCAGGTGTGACCACTGGACCGTTATCAGGTCTGGTATTACACACATAGCATATGATGAACTAAAATATGACGTTACCAAAAAACAAAACGATTCAAATATCATACATTTTGAACTATTTTAATAATCGTGGAGCACTGACATAATTTAATTAATCCATTTATTTATTTGCATTGAGTACTTTCACTTTAACAGCATTTTATTTTGTATATACATACATACTAAGTTCTACTTACTTTTTAGAGCGCACTTTATATGGATTTTATTTATATTTTTTTAGTATAAGATCGAATTATTTCCTACACCACAGGTTTTACCACTTAAACATGACTATTTTAATTGCTTCGGTTTAGTGCTACGTAAATGGGATGAGGATTTAGACACCGTTGGCCAAAAAATGGGGACACATTCCTCCTTTTATTCCTATTTATATAAATCAGACTGTCACAATCACTTCATGAGAACAGGTGAAACATATTTTATTCCAACTTTATTAATTTAGTGCAGTAACTGCTGATGGTTGTACAGTATATTAATGTATGTAATGATAAGAAAGCTGTGAGACTTGATAAAAGCAAAAAAAAAACAACTGAATACTGGCTAAAATGAGATCGTTCTCAACACAATGCTCGTGTTCCCGGAGCCTCACTCTGATTCTTTCCACAGGTTTGTGCCTGTGCAGATTGCAGACACTCAGGTAATCCTCACTTATGGAAAAATAGTCACAGTCACGGAGCTCTCAGTCTGCCTGCTGAGCATGGGATGAGATGGTGAGGTGATTGCCAGGGATATTTGGAGAGTTTCCTTCCACTTTCACCGAGGAGCGCACACACTCACACACAGGAATAAATGTTACAGGTGGCTTAGCTACAACCTGGCAGGCTGCGGTGGTTCATGTAACACATGTGACATTTCAGGGGATAGAGATCTCTGAACACTGCCGCTCTGACGGATATATGGAGAGACGGTGGCTTTTGGATAGTCTTTATCAAAACATGAAAGAGGAAATATGGAGTATTAGAAGTTTTTCTTGTTTCTTTTATCCAAACTAGAGGGCAGGGATTTGTGAATGACATTGTTAGTATTAGTGTGGGTTAGTGCATCAGTTTGGTCCAGACTTAAAAAGTGTTGCAATTTATTATTTAAATTTATTACAGTTACATTTGTATTTTTTTAATGATCCCCCACATGCTTCCTTTAGGGCTGTGGGACACAAACGGTCAGTTATTTGCCAGTGTCGGGCTGTCGGTGAACGTCTGTTGCCTTAGTTTTCGTCGTGTGTTGACGCTAGTCGCACCCCTTTCAACAGCTTTTCAGGCAAATTAGCGCTTCATCGGTGGAGTGAGTTGGTTACCATAAACTCTCTGATGTTCAGCTTAACAAAAAAGAAGTGATGAAAACAAGCAAACAACAATATCAAGAGGGCATACACAGAAGAGGTGTAGTGCAGTGCAGAAACTGTAGTGCAAACTGGTCATCATGATCCAGGAGAGGATTGACAGTTTGTAGCTTCTCCAGCTTCCCAGTCTCCCGGCTAATGCTAGCTCTTCTGGTTTCGCCTTTCAAACAAGGAATGCAGGCTGGTATGAAGAGTCATTGCCTTTTATGCAGGTGCGGAACGTACGCGCCATCTGGCCGTTGGCTGTAGTCTTTGCAGTGTGTTAAACTGCAACTTTTCACTTCAGCAGACAGAGTTGACCTGAGGTGACGTCGCAGTCGGCCTTTGTTGCGGCTCGTTCGTTGATGTTGGCAATGGTCTGCATGCTAAGTCCAAGCAGCTCTAAACACAACCCTACCAGCATGGCCTAGAGTTGTTGCTTTGAACCATTTCCATTCCCGCCTGACACACCATCAGACCGAGCACTGAACGTCTACACAATGTATTTACATCAAGCTTATCCTTTGAATATCCCCATTTCTGCCTTACCATGAGAGTTACACATATCACAAGCAATGATACGACAAGAGGACAAACATGACTAAAGAAGAACAGGGAACAAAGATTAATAAGATGGCTGTGTCGCCATAGTCCCCCTGTCGCATTTCCCAAAGCTCCGTCTCTTAGACGTACTTCACAAAGAGCCTATTTACAAGGATGAAACTAAAACACTGAGCTGTGAAAGAAACAGGTGGATGTTGCTGGGATGTCGTGGATGTCGTTTTGTTCAAAGCGTGCGATTTGTACAGAAGCGATAGGCTTAATTTGTTTTGCAACTCGGACATGACAGTACTGGCACCATTAGTCATTTTTTTTCAAAGCACGGAGGGGTCATTTATTGTCTCTTGCCCTTTGAAACACAACATTACACTATTAAACCTCATTAACAGCCTTGAAAGGCCATAATTCTGAAAAGCAGCAGTCTGATTTGAATGAATCTTTGTGTAGGATGAGATCTATCTACAGTACACTGCCTGACCAAAAAAACAAAGTCGCCACCAAAAAAAGGTCACACACTTTAATATTTCCTTGGACCTCCTTTAGCTTTGATTACAGCAGCATTCACTGTCGCATTGTTTCGATAAGCTTCTGCAATGTCACAAGATTTATTTCCATCCAGTGTTGCATTCATTCTTCACCAAGATCTTGTATTGATGATGGGAGAGTCTGACCACTGCGCAAAGCCTTCTCCAGCACATCCCAAAGATTCTCAAAGGGGTGAAGGTCTGGACTCTGTGGTGGCCAATCCATGTGTGAAAATGATGTCTCATCCTCCCTGAATCACTCTTTCACAATTTGAAAGAACATTGACATTGTCATCTTGGAATATGCCCGTGAACATCAGGGAAGAATAAATCCATTGATGGAATAACAACCTGGTCATTCAGTATATTCAGGTAGTCAGCTGACCTCATTCTTTGGGCGACATAATGTTGCTGAACCTTGACCTGAGCAACTGCAGCAATCCCAGATCATAGCACTGCCCCCACAGGCTTGTACAGTAGACACTAGGCATGATGGGTGCATCACTTCATCTGCCTCTCTTCTTATCCTGGTACGATGGTTCCCCACTATCCTTCCAGTTTTTAATAATGCGTTGGACAGTTCTTAACCCAGTTTTAGTAGTTTCTTCAATCTCCTTAGATGTTTTCTCTGCTTGATGCATGCCAATGATTTGAACCTTCTCAAACAGACTAACATCTTTTCCACGATCACAGGATGTGTCTTTAGACATGGTTGTTTAAATGAGAAGCTACTCATTGCATCAGTTGGGTTTAAATAACTTGGTGCCAGCTGAAAGATAATCACCCATGCAGTAATTATCCAATAGGAGGTTCGTACCTATTTGCTTAGTTAAATCCAGGTGGCAGCTTTTTTTTTGGCCAGGCAGTGTATCTATCTATTGAATCATCTTCAGATTGAATTAAGTCATCCTGACTCCAAAAAAAAAAAAAAAAAAAATGCAGACACAAATCGCCTATGTATGAGTGAGGAGTATGTAACAAGCCATCTCTCCTGCACGTGGGAAAACCAATCAAGCCCTCTCTCCGTCGCGGTTTACAAGCGCAGACACCCATC
This sequence comes from Chelon labrosus, assembly GCF_963514085.1. Taxonomy (NCBI): domain Eukaryota; kingdom Metazoa; phylum Chordata; class Actinopteri; order Mugiliformes; family Mugilidae; genus Chelon; species Chelon labrosus. The sequence goes on from NC_140338.1 coordinate 6,533,246, forward strand.
TTGCGCGGGGGGAGCAAAGGGCAGACGTGTGGGGAGTTGGCAGAATTTAAATGCATTAAACACGGCAGAGAAGCGTCTGTATCAGCACAGTCGGAGCTGTCGATAAATGTGAGCGTTCCAAACACGCGGACCAATCCACGGATCAAACCAAGGACGGTTACGTGTGAGGACAGTAAGTGTTTGGCTTATAATTTAGCCCTGGCTCTGGCTGCATCCCTGCAGACCGAAGCAAATGAGAAAATATGAACTTATAAGGCCAGACAAGAAAAAAAAAAATATGATTCAAAAGGAAAAAGAAAACTCCTTATGCAGTTTGCAGCGCTACGCCCAGATTTCTATTCCGCCAAAATATTGTTGCTCTGGCGGCGCGTCTTTTCCTCAATTTCACGGCAGAGGGGAACATAATGAAACCATTTGTATTTGCGTGGATTGTTTTTTTTCTTTCCAGTTGCTGTCTCTATCAAATTGTGAAACAACCATTTAAAAGCATTTCACGGCATTACAAAGAATGAAAGTAACCCACCTACGTAGCTGCTGCCTCGTAATGAACAGAGACCAGGTTTGTTTGTGGTTTTATTGTTTCTGAATCACAAGCGCGCATTGGTTTGTTGGGAGATAAACATTTTGGAGCAAGTCGATGCCACGCATGAGTTATTGTTCTGTGCAGTGGTTTGATTCACCAGCAAATGAATGTTAAACCCTGTGACAACTTCCATTGTCGTACTGCGCACTCACACACTCAAACAAATTGGAAGTAAATATGATGAAATAATTTATAATGGCGCCTCTCTGTCCTTTCTATGTGTTAAGGTGACGTCCAGTAATGGTTGAAGTCAGTTTCAGTGATATTCAATCAAGTGACAGTTCATAAAACGGCTGGACCCCGAGGTTCATTTCTGTGTTTACGTTCTGTCAGAAAAATTAACAGCCTCGAGGAGCCGTAATAACTTCAATGAATGAGACTTGGACAGATGGATGTTGTTGGCTTATGGTCGGTAGATTTGTAAGAGGATGAGGTGTTTACATGGTGAGATGCAAGTTTTAGCGTAAAAGGTTTCCAGCAAATGCATGGATCTATGTAAATAATCTGTGAAGAAAAAGGTAGCTCATGCTTCTCTCCTGATATACCGCAATCAGGCATAACATTATGACCACCTTCCTAATATTGTGTAGGTCTCCCTCGTGCCTCCAAAACAGTTGTGGCTCATCAGAGAATGGACATGGGCCTTCTGAAGGTGTCCTGTGGTGTCTGGCAACAAAATGTTGTTAGTGGCGGGGCCTTTGGGTCCTATGGGCTGAGGGGAGGGGCCTCTGTGGATCATCCCACAGATACTTGATCAGTTTGGGATCTAGTGAATTTGGAGGCCAGGTCAACACCTTGTGCTGTTCTTCATGTTTTTTGAGTTGTTTCTACAGCGTTCTTGTGTGTGTGTCATCAAGGAGTGTCATTGCTACAGGGTGGGGGTGCCTGGTCTGGTCTAGGTGGGTGCTACATGTCTAAGTAACATCCACACGAATGAATGCCAGGTCCAAAAGTTTCCCAGCAGAAAATTTTGTTGTCACAAGATGGTTATTGAACTTCTCCAGTCAGTGGTGGTTTTAATGTCGTGGCTGATATGTGCACAGAGTTGTGTGTGTCTTCTTGATGCTGGAGAACTCAAAGTTATCATAACCCGTGGCCACATTTGTGACGAACCCTTTATTTTACCACCAGGCACAAAATAAAGGAGCAGCGACAATTACAGTTTTCAGGGCGACTTGGCTAAATGTAGACTTTGAATTAGAACAAGATGGTTGTCCATCTGTCTGTGTTAGCCCTGCGATAGACTGGCGACCTGTCCAGGGTGTACACCGCCTCTCGCCCGATGACAGCTGGGATAGGGCCCCCCCGCGACCCTTCACAGGAACAAGCGGTTACAGAAGATGAATGAATGAATGAACCTGTCCTACACCTTATTGTACCGTTTGCAGTACTGTCCGTGCACATCTCAACAACTTGCTTCTATGTCGCAAGACATAGCACTGTTGCACATAATTTGAATTATATCTGGAATTTATATCTGATTCTTCAGTATGTCTTAAAAGTATAGAGAACTGACAATCAAATCTTTGAATCATTGCATTTTTGTAACAAGAGATCAAACACAAATACAAACGCCCAACACAGATGACAGATGGCGTTAGCGTACTTAAATGTGACACTGAACAACATCAATCACACGTGTCAATCATGGTAACAGTAATCGTAGATAGGTAGAGATCAGCTCCTCAAATCATACTTCCAAAACCTGCAAGGATGTTCCTCTTCCAGTAAAAGTCTCACCTTCAGAGTATGTTGAAGCTCACGGCCATTGTGGCTTTTGAATTGGAATGTTACATTAATGCAAATTCGTCGTGGGTATGCATGCAGCTCGACCTCTCCTGCAGGGCGGTGAGCTCTCTAGGGCACCGTACAACATCCACCAAACATGGCTATGATCATCATTCTTTAACTGCTGGAAAACACATATCAGAAAAGTGAATACGAAACGGCGATACCGAGTGTTTTGCAGAAATGTCGCAGATGTGAACGTAACAGATTTTCCCTTATTGTGTTGATACAAATGGTGTGTGACATCTTCCAGCAGGTTCTCGTATTTTTTAAAGGCCAACATATGATTGTAATTACAGCGACAACTCCGTTCACAAACAGCCATTTGGCACAAAATACATTGACGTTCTTTATGTAATGTATAAATATCCCTACAGTCTGGGCTGTATTCCTTTTAAGCCTCATTTGACTGGAATCTGTTGGAATGAAATGGCAATGAATGGCATTATAAAACTCCAATGATCCCAACAAGCACAGACTATCACAGATTAATGACGGATGACGTTGTAAGTTCAGTTTGGTCCATATCCTTTTAGATACTGACCCAATGTTGTATCATTTTACCTAAAACATATTCAAGGTACAGTTATATAATGGATATATGCTTAAAGTGCAGACTTGCAGCTTTAATTCAAGGGGTTGAGCAAATATACACCGATCAGCCACAACATTATGACAGGAGAAGTGAACAACATTGACCATCTTGTGACAATTCAGTGTTCTCCTGGGAAACTTTTGGACCTGGCATTCATTCGTGTGGATGTTACTTAGACATGTAGCACCCACCTAGACCAGACCAGACACCCCCACCCCATAGCAATGACACTCCTTGATCAGGATGCAGCCTGACACAGGCACACACACAAAATGCTTTAGGAACAACTAACCTGACCTGGCCTCCAAATTCACTAGATCCCAAACTGCTCAAGTATCTGTGGGATGATGCACAGAGGCCCCTCCCCTCAACTCATAGGACCCAAAGGCCCCCCACTAACAACATTCTGTTGCCAGACACCACAGGACACCCTCAGAAGACCCATGTCCATTCTCTGATGAGCCACAACTGTTTTGGAGGCACGAGGGAGATCTACTCAATATTAGGAAGGTGGTCATAATGCGGCACCTGATGAGAAGTGAAATGCAGCTCGATCGAGTTGAGAGGTGACTGATCTTGTCCCTGGAGAATATCTCACTTCTTTACTTTCAAAAGCTCCTGGTTTGCTTTGAAAGCCCGTTTGACAGTGGTTGTCCAGTCCCATCAGGATACAGTCGTGTTTTGTTCTCTCGTGTGGATTTTGCGATGCTTCGTGCAATCGAAATAAAGTCCTGCATGCATATCTTGGGGGATATTTTGCACATTTTGCACAGTGAATCAGATAGACTTTTCAACTTTCCTACTTCTGAAAATAGTAGACTGATGTCTTCAGCGGTAAGTTTCCCTGATGCCGTCCATTTTTTTAAGCCTGTTTCACAAACCAGCTAATAGTGAAATTGTGATCCTGGGCCTGGGCCTCCTCCTCCTCCTCCTCTCTGCATTCATTTATCAGCAGCAGACAGGAAGTGCTGGGAAATTGCCCCCGTCACAGGACAAATGTGAAGGCCGTGAAACTCCTCTCCGGCCTTATTGCTCACCGAAAACAAACAAATGCGCGGCAATTACACAGCACATCATTAGTCCGCGCGCCGTGACAGATGGGTTCAAATAAAAGCGGAATTTAAACTGTGGCGTGTTGTGAAACTGGACAGAGATGACTCAGTGCTGCAGGTGCTGTACAGAATTAAAGTGGCGTGCTGCAAACTTTTGGTCCTACGCTGTCATTTTCTAATATTTAAAAGCCTGTAGGCCATTACCAGCGCATGTTTTCATATCAGTCACACTCTGCCTTTTATTAAACTTCCTGGAATTATTCCGCCTTTATGCTCTTAACCTTGTGCTGGTGACTGAAGCCTCTACTGTGACTGTTTGCTCCGTTTAACTGTATTTCAGCTTTTGTCAGCAGATGAGAATTTGTACGTCTTCATTTCGCTGCCGCTGCGAATCTGAGCTCGTTTCGCAAAACTCACACAGACTCATAACTTATTTACCAGACGTAATTCCGGCAACCTTTAATTACGCGAGGCTGGGGTTATATAACTAAATTAACTGAGGGCGAACTTACATCTGGGCTGATGACTAAATCAGTTAAGAACACATGGAGGAATATGAACACCAAAGCGGGGAAATTACAGCTAAGAGTGCGGGAAGAGATAAATCCTAATAAAGAATTATGGCCCACACTCATCCCAACAGCTTTCCACCCCACCTACATTCACCGATCAGGCATAAGATTATGACCAATGACAGGAGAAACATTGACCATCTTCAGTGCTCTGCTGGGAAACTTTTGGACCTGGCATTCATTCGTGTGGATGTAGCGCCCACCTAGACCAGACCAGGCACCCCCCAACCATACAGCAATGACACTCCTTGATGGCAGCAGCCATCCCCAGCAGGATGCAGCCTGACACAGACACACACACAAAAAAATGCTTTAGGAACAACTAAAAAAAATAAAAAAACAGGAAAAACAGCACAAGGTGTTGACCTGGCCTCCAAATTCACTAGATCTCAAACTGATCAAGTATCTGCGGGATGATCCACAGAGGCCCCTCCCCTCAACACATCGGACTGTTGCCAGACACCACAGGACTCCCTCAGAAGGCCCATGTCCATTCTCTGATGAGTCACAACCGTTTTGGAGGCACAACATTAGGATAATGTTATGTTATGCCTGATCTGTATACAATTAAATTGAAAGTGGCCATTAAACTTGCACTGGAAAAATGATTCACCTTTGTGGTGATTATACCCAACTATGTCTTGAACATGCACCATGTGAGCGTATTGCACCTCTTAGATTTTAGCCACTAATGGAGTCGCAGGAACTCCACAGTGGGCCCGACCAATCTCAGAGCAAGTGAAGCCAAATTATCTGCATGATGAAATGTCTCCTTCATTGTGCGCTTTTTTCTTTCTTTCTTTTGTATTAACTTCTTTATTAACATACTGGGTTCAAATGACCTCACCCTCGGAACACTGGGAACTCATTCTCTGTTAATAATGGGTTCTGTGTGGTGGTAGCCGGCCGAGCATCCCTGCAGCATGCACTCAGAGTTGGTGTTGCCTCACGGGGTGTTTCATTTCTGGGATGTGTACAGTAGTCTGGCTGACTTTTGACTCCGTGTCTGCGCGTGTGTTGTTCCTCTTGTCTCACACACACACACACACACACACCCGAAGGCACTCCAGCACAAATTACACGGGAGTGAATCAATACCTCTCCAGCTGACCGACAATGACGTAAGCTGCACAGTTGGATCTCCCCCCTTATTCTGTACAGTGCTTACAGCTTGTGTGTGTGTGAAAGAGAGAGAGAGAGAGAGAGAGAGAGAGAGTGAGAGAGAGTGGCACACGAGCGCGCACTTTTGAGGCGCGTTGCTACGTGCCCAGATTGGAAAGCAGCCGCTCGCTCCACGGCTCGGGGAGGCAATAAGTTAGGATGGAGGGAGATGGGGACCCGTGAGTGGCGTCCCACTTTCCCCGCAAAACCCTCACACACGCTGTTTGAGACTAAGCACTGTGTCATTCCTACTGCACCTCTGGAGACACACGAGTTGCCCGCAGCAACATCCCGTGACTCTTAAATATCCACAGGCTGTGGCCAGCAACGCGCGCTGGTTCATCCGTGTGCGCCACAGTGGGTAGGTTTAGGCAGAGATATCAGCTTATTGTCACACATGCCAATATGCTGTAATCACTGAGGAGGATGGAGATAAAAAAAAGAACAATTAACACAATGTCAGCAGAAACTCTTAACTGAGAATCGCGCACTCCTTCTGGAAATATCAGTGATATTTAAAGCGGGCTTCTTTTGACATTTTAACCACGTGCATCCGACATTTCTGAAGTGGGATCACTGGCACAGAATGAATTCAAATTTCCTGCACACGCTTTTATTTCCCCGTCAGTGCATCCCGAAGCCACTGATCGTGGGCGGCTGTTGCCCCGATACAACATCACCCCCCTGTCGGACTGAACCACACCTCTCCCTCTTTCTCTCCTCCGTTGGCTCGTCTCTGTCCCTCACCCCTCCTCTTGCGTACTCCCCTCTCTCTCTCTCTCTCTCTCTCTCTCTCGCTCTCTCTCTCTCTCTCTCTCTTCTCTCTCTCTCTCCCTCCCTCTCTGCTGGAACGCACGTACGGGGATAATAGCCTACTCTCGCTTTCTCCGTCTCCGCTGCTGCAGAACGGACCGTAAAGCCGCACGCTGCCTCTTCCTCCTAGCCAGACCGGGACTCCGATATCAAGGTAGGACGGGCGAAACGCGTGCCGCGTTGTGTCTGAGCCGGGCCGGGCTGAGCTGGGCTGAGCTGGGCTGGGCTGGGCTGGGCTGCCAGTGTCGGCTGGGGAGGAGGTGGGTGGGTGGGTGGGGGGGGCGGCATGTGTGGGTGGGATGGGAGATTTCTGCACTTGTGGGTTCAGACTGTGGCATGTGCGGTGTGCGCACTGGAGGCTCGCTCACGCTGCCACGTTGAGAGGGTTGTGGTGCGTGGATTGTGGGATCAGTTGTAGCCTCGGAGGAGCTTGGAGAATATAAACCTGCTCCTAATAATAATAAAAAAAAAAAAAAAGTGTCCCTGCTCGGACAGCCTGCCCCGGATCGTTGTTGGGCAGGGTCCACTCCTCAGACACTTTTTTTTTTTAATGTGACAGACAATCAGAGATCTGAGGGCAGAAGGAAACACTGAGAAGAGTGTGGCGTGATTTTGACAAATCGTTGCAGCCGCGACCTATTGACTGGTGGTGCCATCCTCAGAGCCAAAGGGCAGGGACGGTCATTATCGCTTCACGGCACGTAGCCTGTTTTATTTTTTATTTCCCCCCCCTCCTTCTGACAGGACAGCTGTTGAGCAGTGAGAGGTGCTGGTGAGATTAGCCGTAGAGCGGAGGGGCTGGGGATCCGGGCAGGTTTGATCCGCTCGGAGCGAGGCGACGGTGCTGGAGTTGTTCCGTTCCAAAGAGGGGCAGCTGCTGCTTCTTCTTGTGTGTGTGTGTGTGTGCGCGCGCGGAGCGGCTGTCTCTGCACCGGTGCGTGTGTGTGTCCGCATGTGTGTAGCCACTGCCACCATCACAGAGTCTAGTCTGTGCGTGTGTTTGGCGAAAAGTGGTGGAGATGGGTGAGACGAAGCGCGCACGAACGAACTCGAGTGTCCGCTCTGTGGTTGTTCATTTCCACATCAAAGTGGTTGTTCCCATAGGTTTTGCACTAGTTGTGTTTGCTTGGAAAGAAGACGCGGTGGAGGCTGTTGAGTCTCTTTCGCCCGCTGCAACGCAAACCCCGTGCGTTTGGAGACGGCGAGAGAGACGCGCAGAGGGAGATGGAGGGGAGATGAGAAGGCGAAGGGGGGAGAGGGGGGTGAGACGGAGGAGAGGGGAGAGAGAGATGGCGCCCTACACCAGCGCTTTCTGGCAGTCATTTGATTTATCGCCTCTCCAATGCGCACTGACGCACAAACCTCCGGGTCCCCCCCGCTCTCCCCCCCCCCCCCCCCCCCTTCTTCTTTTTTTTTTTTTGTAGTCATCTCGCTGCCTGATCAAGATTATGTCGGGCTGACGGCCATCGACAAATCTGGTCACCAGGAACACGCCCTCACCCCCCCTTTCCCTCCCCCCCCCCCAACTCCCACGTTGTTACCGGGCGGCCCCACAAGGCTAAACACTGGGGTTCAGACATGAGGATGATTGCCACCGCGCGAAAGAAAGCAGCGGTGACTGATGCGGTGTGACTAGCTCTCCCCTCTGGGCATGTTTTGACTTGAGGGATTGATATTTCCTCTCTACCTTCCAGCCGCTCCGCAAGTTGGATCCATTTGTTTATGCATCTAGATGCGTGCGTGACTCATTTGGCCGCGCAGTGCTGGGATAGTGGAGACCTGAGCAGCGCTGCGGGCTGCTGCTGCTGCTGCTGCTGCTGGAAAAGAGCGAAAGTTGGATAGAAATGCCACAACAGTCAAAACACGCAGTGGTCTTTATCCATTTCAGTCATCATGGTAACTCCATTTATCACCTTCCTCACCATGGCTCTGTCATGTGCCATTGCCCCCATCCTCCTTTGCCTCCTCCATGTCATCAGCATCATGATGATGGTCATCATCATCATTAAACACCTCCCTATCCATGTTACAACCGCCATAAACACAGTTCCACATGGCTGTATAATTTCTAATGTCATGAACATCATCATCGCCCTCCTACTCCCAACCATCACTGCAATTATTCCCTCCACCTTCTTAATTAACATCTTCTTCATGTTAATCTCATGTTATCGCTTCCTCATCAGTAATGTGTCATTACTCAAAGCTGTTTTCATCTCCCTTTGTCCTCTCCTTGTTGCCATCACCACCAGCATCATCGTTTTCGTAATTTGCTCGGCCGCCAGTAACATCGCCGTCGCCGCTGTCGCCATCATTTTGGACTGACGTGTGTTAAAGGTTCAACGGATTCAAACCTTCGTGTTCCTTTAACGTGGCCCTCTCCTCTCCTCTCTCCTCTCCTCTCCTCTCCTCTCCGACCCGAGCTGTGAGATATGACACTTTATTAGCAAGCTGAGCTCTATTAATGCCCGCAGCCCTGAGATCTCATTCATAAATCTTCTCTGGGGGCAACAGGTGCACAATCAATCACGCATGTGGAAATGCTCCCACGCCTGCAAAGATCAGCAGGATTCAACATTCAGCACGAGTTTAACTGGACCCAAAAAAAACACCACACCGATCAGGCATAACATTATGACCACCTTCCAAATATTGCGTAGGTCTCCCTTGTGCCTCCAAAACAGTTGTGACTCATCAGAGAACAGACGTGGGCCCTCTTCTTTTTTCAAACGTCAATCAGACTTTTAGAGGCCCCCCCTCCCCGTCTATCAGAGAGCGATGCGGTGATAATCACTGTCCTAATCTAAATGTGTAGAGTAATGTTCACTGATCCCTAGCTGTCAGTCACATTCGATGCTCTGTTGCTTCCGGCTGTTTGCTAGTTGAGAACAGAACTTGTCCGGCTTGGATTAACGGCAGTCAAACACAGTGGTAATCAGTGATTCCTCACAGCAAGAAGGTTCTGGGTTTGAATCCATCGGCCGAATGGGGCCTTTCTGTGAGGAGTTTGCATGTTCATCTCTCTCACACCGTCCAAAGACATGCTGGTTAGGTTCATTGCTGATTCCAAATTGGCCGTTGGTGTGAGTGTGAACGGTTGTCTGTCTCTCTGTGTTAGCCCTGCGATAGACTGGCAACCCGTCCAGGGTGTACCCGCCTCTCGCCCAATGACAACTAGGGATAGGCTCCAGCCCCCCCACGACCCTCCAGAGGACAGGCGGTTACAGAAGATGAATGACTAAAATTATAAATTCTGATCAGCATTTGGTCCAAACACTTAACTTGCATTTTCAACTAACTGGAAAAGTGCCCGATCCAAAAAAATTATTCTCATGTTGGAAACTTTAACAACACACATAACTGAACAGACGTCATTGTTGACTGCACTAGTCGTGAGGTTAATTGAACCCAACAGCCGCCCCGAACTGCTCTCAAATTAAACATATATCTTCTTCTTTCTATTCTTCTAACAACACGTATTAGACTCTGTGTGTCTTAAAAAATTAATTTCCCCTCAGTTCTTTTTCTTCCACTAATGATTTTCAGTCTCGGGACTCTCATTAGCTATGTTTATTGGCACTAAGGTTGAGCCAGCTCTGTTTTAGTAACTTTAAAAAGGCCTTTGTGAGAAGCGTTGATACTGATGTTCTTCTGTGTTCTCTCGTTTTCCCTCCCCCTCCTTTCTTCTCGTCTCCCCTCCTCCTCCACCTCTTTGACTCCTGTTTCTCTGATCAGCTCCTCTCACATTTTTATTGAATTGGATGTGGCCCTCGGGGACCCTTAAACCCATTCGTCTGCTCATATTTTCCTTCAGCAGTGTATTGAAGCGTCAGTTATGATGAGACACATTATTGGAGTGACACACACACACACACACATTGTGGACCTGAAACTGTGGTTTTAAATTAACTTCCTCAAAACAGATGTGACACCTTGCTAAGACCGTAAGGCTTTTCACTCAAATATACACCGATCAGCCACAACATTATGACGGGGGCAGTAAATAACATTGACCATCTTGTGACAGTTCAATGTTCTGCTGGTAAACGTTTGGACCTGGCATTCATTCATGTGGATGTTACTTAGACATGTAGCACCCACCTAGACCAGACCAGACTGGACGAGGAATGTTTTTCTTCAAAAATTAGATATGTGGCCAAAAAAGTCATCCACAGGCCATCAAAATAGTCTGTGTGCAGGTGTGTGGAGACTGGAAAGTCAGTTCATAAGTCACAAGATCAGCAGTTACAGGGAGAAGAGCCAAGAGTCGGTCACACCTTAAACTGAAAGTGACGTCCTGAACGCTGAGGACGCTACATACAGCACATGGCTCGGCTCTGGCATTTATTGATTGCGTGTTTTGGTGCGAGGAGACATGCTCACTCTTAACCATTCCTCGTTGAAGTCCCTTGATGGGATGTTGTTCAATCGCTTGTGGTGAGTGGGAAAATGTTGTTCCACTAGCAACACGTCAAAGTTGTTCACCCGTCTCTCCGCCTGGTGCATGCTGGGATCAGCTCCGGCTGTAGACTGACCTTGGAGAGGAGGATGTGGAAATGGAAAAATGGACCAAGAGATTGGGGGAAGAGAAAAGAATAATTGAACATGCATTCGGCAGCAGAATGAAATATTTAACTGTGCAGCTTTAATGTCGCTGGACTCTTTTGCTTTGCTGTTTTTCACTTCCCCGTCTCTTCTTCCTCCACCTCCCTCCGTTTTCATTTCTCTCAACACAAACGAGAGAAGGACGCGGAGAAAGATGAAGGTTCGGTCCCGTCATAATGTTAACTCCGCTGTTTGTCTGCAACAATAACATCGGCAACCGGGAGCAGGACGAATCTTATCGCCGACTAAATGTTTATTTCTCTTTTGCCATTGTCAGACACCAGACTGTGGCTGGTGGTGATAAGTTATGGAAGAAAAAGCCATTTGTCTGCTTTTTTAGCTGAATGCAAAAAAAAAAGAAGAAGAAGAGAGCACACAGGGGAGTGAGGAAGATGGAGGCCTTGGGGGGGCAGGACAAAAAGACTTTCACACTTGCAGAATTGTTAAAGTGTGGCAGTGGTGTTCAGAACTGCTGCAAGCATTTCTGGGGTTCTGCTTTATACAGAATCGCAGCAATGACAGATCGTTGTCTCAGGCAAGATCGTTTTCGAGTGGGCTTGGCAAATGTTTAAAGTCATTTGTGGATGTGGAACTGATATGGAATCTTGCTTACAGTCAGAGTTACACAGATCAGCCACAACATTATGACAGAAGTAGATAACATTGACCATCTTGTGACAATTCAATGTTCTGCTGGGAAACTTTTAGACCTGGCATTCATTCATGTGGATGTTACTTAGACACGTAGCACCCACCTAGACCAGACCAGGCACCCCCACCCCCTAGCAATGACACTCCTTGATGGCAGCAGCCGTCCCCAGCAGGATGCACAAGGTGTTGACCTGGTGTCCAAATTCCCTAGATTCCAAACTGATCAAATGTCTTTGGGATGCACTGGAAGAAGCCTGATCCACAGAGGCCCCACCCCTCAACCCATAGGACCCAAAGGCCCCTCACTTACAACAATCTGTTGCCAGACACCACAGGACACCCTCAGAAGGCCAGTGTCCAGGCACAAGGGAGACCTGCACAATATGGGGATGGTGGTTATAATGTTATGCCTGATCAGTGTATAGATATACAGTATTTAGAAGGTTCAGCTTCGATATATGCTGTTTCAGTGGATGGGACGCTCTTTTTTGTCGCAGCTTCACTTTGTCATTTATAGCTACACAGTGGGTGTCTAAAACTCACCACAGTGAAACTGTAATGGGTATTTTTCTTTAACCCTGCATGCCTGTTGTACTGTTTAGCCTGCAGAATTGGAAGTTTCAACTGCGAGTTCCTCTCAGTGTACAACTCGTTTATGATGATGGCAGCTGAATCCGCAGGGAGCGGATGGTGTGTTGGATAAAGTAGCTGTTTGGCTACTGAACTGCTCACTCTCATGCACAAAAACACCTTCTTTCTGTTATCCTTTTTTTTTTCTAGTAACAGAGTTTTGTGCCGGTGATGTTGTTGTGTGAAACTTTGCAATCTTCAAACATGTTGCCGAGGGTACCGACTGGAAACAAGTTAAAGGGACTGAAAAATAGGCAGCGATGCAAATCGCCCGAGAGTAATGAAATGAAAGGATCTGCATTTAAAGCTGAGAAAAGGGAATTTGGCCTCAAGGAACCGCTTCCGATTTATACTTTTATACACCAAGTTTGGCCTTACCTTGTTCGAGATTTTCAGAATTACAAAAGATATAATAATTTTATAAGTCCCTTTCACTGAAATGACCTTGCCTCGTCATGAATTAGGACTTTCCTTGTGTGTTGTACAGTTTTGCACCATAAAGTAGTTTCCTCTTGGAGATTTCCTTGTATTTTCTGAGAGCTGGAAATACAAAGTCAAAAGAATTAAAAGTTGAGCAAGCGCGCAATGAAACGGGGAACGACAGCAAAGCACAACATGTCTTTTTTAACTCGGTAAAATGCTTGAATTCTCTTCACTTGATCTTCAGAATCCAAAATCTGCCAAGCTCACATGAAGTCTGTTGAATCCCTCGTTCCCGAGCAAAAGACGATTCTCTATTTCGGCAAACTCCAACTCTCGGATATGCCATGTTTTCTAACAGCCAGCCGGGATTAGAGCGCTGGAATGAACACGCAAAGGACAACTTTAGATGGATCAAAAATAACGGCCGTGGCAAAGCTTATGTTCACAATCCCAAACATACAACAAAAGTCCTAATCAACAGCCTTCTGCAAAATGAAGAATGAGTCTTGAAACATATGTACAGCTTCCACAGAGCCAAGTCAGTTTGGGATTTCATGACTTTCAGACTATAGAAACAGAAAATGCTTAGGAAACACTATGTGTACATTAGTGTTTCCTAAGCATTTTCTGTTTCTAGTGTACCTAAGATATTGAGTGGTGACCGAATATGGATTAGATTTCTGTTTTTATACTTAACTTCCTTGCTTTAGTGTCTCACTTTTAGTGTCCAAGACTAAACCACAGACCTGTGAAATATACTCACATAAAGGAAAACCTCAAAGGTGTATTGCACAGTTTGGTTAAACAACTGACATCAAATCGTGCTGTGTGGCATGTGTGAAAATGCTGAGCGGACTCAGCTGACCCAGCTGAGGGACTAAAAGGAAATCTGGAGTAAATAGGGTCAGACCCTGGGGTCGACACCTTCCTCAGGTGACTGAGAACATCCCTCCGAGATGTGATTCCGACTGTCAGCGGTCAGTCGAGAATTACGTGGAGAGGAATATTGCGAAATGGCTGCAGTTCGGAAACCCCTCATTACAAAGATGACGGCACATTTGATGGCTCAGTGGTGCACCATCGACTCATGACAGGTGTGAAAAAAAAAAAATGAAGGACGAGTTATCCTTCACAATATTTCCTGGGCCACCCACATTTGAGTTTCATCCGATCATCAGTGGAGCTTTATATCAACCCTGGGAACAAGTCTTCCCTGATATTTGAGAATTTGAACGTTGAGTAGTTTGTTGAGTGTCTGTTTTATGATTACAGCATGATTTAGCCATGTATAAGGTACTCAGTCATGTAGGTCATGGTAGATCCTAAAAGGTTGAAACAAGGGCAATTGTACTGGAGTTTCTTGCAGACGTTTTGCAAATAATCCGAGTAGCTTCTTCCATCCAGTTGCTCACGTTTCAGTTTTTTTGATTTAGCTACGTTTTGCCATTGAGTTTTTGCTGAATAGGAGTCAAAAAGACTTTTGGAAAAAAGGCTCTGTACCTTTGTAGATGTTCTCCACCATTTATCGTTGGTGCTGCTTTCTTACCTTGACGACATTTTGCCTTTTTGGCCTTGGACAACCCAGTGTCTTCTTTGGGTATCATTGTACTGCAACAACAGCTTGCCTCAATAAATGTCATTCACTGTTACACACACGGCGTCTCGGCAGCCTCGTCATGTCGTTTTGATCACACATTTGCAAAGGAAACCAGTTACTCCCTTTGTTCCCCTCGTCACTGAGTAAAGGCCCTAAATGTGGTGTACGCCAAGGGAACCGTAAACGACTGAATGACTTGATCCCTGCTGTGGGAGCATTTGGCTGTCATGGCTTAGGTCCACTTGTCTCTTTACAGGGAAGGGTCACTGCGCATGATCGCCTTTATTCTCGGAAACATTTTCTACCCTCATAGTAGTGGTCTCTTCCAGGATGACAAAGCCCTGATCCATGATTCATGAGGGGTAACTCAGTGGCCACCATATCTGAATCTCATTGAACAACTACTTTGAATTACAGTGCTGTCTAACATCATCAAAACACTAAAATGAGAGCATGTCGTTTGGAATAATGGTCTTTTGTCTTTATAGTAGAGTTGGACAGACTTGTGCAACCAATGCCAAGGCTCATTAAAGCTGTTCCGGTAGCACAGGGTAACCCAAGATATTACTTTTACTTTGATATCCTCTTATTTCTCAACAGAAGAGACACGTACTTATTTCATACAGCTTGATAAGAGAGCACAACTGGATTTCCCCCAAACAGTGCCTTTTGAAGCTGCAGACAGGCGGTGGTCCAACAAGGCAAGCAGTGACTCTTACAAAAGCTACAAAGCAGAGCATTACTTTAAAGGCTTATTTTGCCCGATAAGTCCCAAAAAGTCTCCTCAGACCTCCCCATGCCAGAGAAACGCCAAAACCTCCTTTGGAGAGCAGAATGAATCACTGTCTACAAAAAACAAAGACTTTCACTTCTTTATGCTTTTATCTCTACATGTAGCCAGCATTCCTGGGTTTGGCTAAACCCGGATGGCGTCAGCTCGGATGTTTAAATATGCAGAGGACAACTTTCAGTGCCTGGAAGTGTGCTTTTCCACACCTGAGATGCTCTAAAATTCGTGCTGAAGTGGTGCATTAGAGTGCGCCGCAGACCGGGGGCCCGGTGTTTATCAAATGTCTCAGACTTGGGAGCGACGATGTAAGCCTGGAGTGGCTCTTGCTGTCAAAGTGCAGCGAATGTGATGCTCAAACAGAGCTCCAGCAGCAGTTTAAAATGTGTTTTAGTGTCCTGTGAGAGATGCTGCGACTCCGCTCTTTTGTCACGTCTCTCTTACATCTCTCTGTTCTCTTTTCATTGAAAGGGAAACAAGCCTCATGTGTGGCTGGATGTGAGGGGTATACAGTATATTTTGCCTTATTTTGGTGCTTTACTAGAGGACCGGTGGTTTGTAATTACTCCATAGCAGTGGCATGCAGACATTTCATCAGGGGCAGGAGTGCCAGAAACAAAGCAGCATAATTTCATTGAACAGTTTGTGGGGGAGTGGCATTTTTGCGCAGAGGTCAAAGGAGTACGAGCTAGGCTAACCACAGGGGCAATCGCTGGCATTCTGACCAGTCAGTGGCACAAATACGAACCACAGCAGCATCCTAGCACTCAGAGAAAATGTGTAAAATATATGAATAGCAGCATTTTGGAAAACAGAAGTCTCCAAAAAGGCTATGCTCTCCTCAGAAGAAGACCTCGGCTCAAGATGAGCAGTTGTGGTGATTTGATTGATATATCAAACCAACACTGGTCCCTCTAAAGCATAGATGTCAAAGCCTGTGGGCCAAATCTGGCAGTTGTCTACTAGAACTAACTTGCCAGTATGCATCCAATACGCCAATACTATAAGAAATGCTTTGCTAGTGCATTGGCGCGTCAATCAAGACCGGCAAGTGCCTCCTCCTCCTCCCCTGACATTCATTAGTGACCTCGTGCTACCAGTCACTTTGGTCAAATTTAAGCCACCCCTCTCCAAGTATGGCCCAACAAAAGATTAAAAACAGGAGCTTTCAAGACAGGTGGGAGGCAGATTATCTATTCACGAACATAAAGGACGGACCTGTTTGTCTTGTGTGCGGAGCCAACGTGGCTATCTGGAGAGATGAGAACACATGCACATTTGCAGTTGATTTTTCTGGCCCGCAACTTTGTCCCAGTTTTTAATCTTAGCCCACCGTGCATGGGCGAGTTTGACACCCCTGCTCTGAAGGATGAGGGCGTCTCTGTGTAAGTTTAACCAGGCTGAGGAAAAAAAAAAGTAGAATGATTCATTTCAGGACCAGTCACGTTGGTAATTTGGTATTTTTGCGACATACTTCTGCTCTAATGACCTCCCCCACGCCCCATCCACCCAAATAAACAGGTCATGTGTGAACAGCACATTTATTCCATGAATGACCTCTGACTAACTCTTACAAATTAAAGCCCCCAGTTTTTAAATGTTTCATGCCATTTTGTCATTTTATTTTTGTCATGTTAATGTTATTTCTCTCTTTCGTGCAGAGATAATCTTTAGAAAAAAAAACTTCCTGGTATTTGTATCCAACATGCATGTCGTATTTTCTGTTTCGTTTCTTTTTGTTCCGAGAAGAGAATAAAATAAGAAAAACCTGGATCTTCTAAATCAATAGTTTGAAAGAGGACTGAATGTGTGAAGCGCAATTTGGCGAATCGATGAAAGTTATTCTTGTAAGAAATAAAAAAAAAATTATAATTGGCTGTAATCTTGATTTAAGAAAAAACATTTGGCACAATGGGTCTTATTATTTTTATTTTTTTTTAAATTGACTTCTACATTTATAATGACACATTTGATGTTTACAATCCATACTACATATTCTAATAAAGAAGAATATTATGTTTACGCACTGAAATCTCAGGCGAAGAGCAACTTGGTTCGTAAACTTTTATCTTCAGCGCCAACAATTACGTTTATTTATTTCTTTGCCTTTCATTCCTTTCACTGAGACAGATACTTGCCTGCAGTCAGACCGGAGTGCACACGCCGCTGGGTAATTACGTTTTTGAATTGCCGAAGAACACGAGGTGTCCTTTATTTATTCGATCTGGCTCGGTGGAGGTTTTACGGGGGGAACGATTCGCGATTTCCACAGCCGGGGTGGTAAAGAGTGAAACATGATTGGCCTTTACTTGAACCATCTGCTCTTAGTTCTGCGCTGATTGGAGGTTTCACAAGAAAATACCATTCTCAGTTTGGACTGTACAGCTGGCCGATTAGTTTCCACCCCATTTCTTTTTCGTATCACCCCTTATTATGTGCCCTCATTCTGATCAGTCATTTTCATTTGTTGTAGCTCGATTGTTGCAGATATTAACTTTTATACACACACACGGCAATAACGTGCGTCTGCATGTAAAAGTTCTTCCCGACCCGTTCCTGCTTCAATCATTTATTTCTGTTCCGTTTTCACGGCCGCAAAAATATGAAATAAGTAGGAAGTCTTGACTATGGAAGGTTGACCTTATCTTGCAAACGAAATGCGTCTCCTACAGCCGAACGCTGTGTGAAGATAACTCAGGAAACATTTCTTTTACCACTGCTCACTCTAATTCAGAAAGATGCTGTTAAGCCTGCAGGGAGAACCGGGACAGATTATTACTAATTACCTGTCAAACACCTCAACAAAATCAAAAGGAATGACTTGCCGAGCTCATGTTTAGCAACGTGTCTGCAGTTGAAGCTATTTATGTGCCTGGCAATAAGTGGATCTTATTCCTTAGGCACATCCAAAAAGATATGAGGCAGGTTATAAGATACAAGATGGAAACCTATAAGAGTTGCTCATCTTGATTTCATTCTATAGATGCTATTAGATTTTTTAGCATGCAGTACTCTCTGTGATCTCAATTTACTTCGTCCCTATTGGCATTTTTTTTTTCTTTTTTGACTGCAGCAGTGGCCCAATTTTCCAACAGGGATCATTAAACTTTCATTTCATCTTAATCTAAGAACCGTGTTCACAGGACATTTTCTAGCCAACCGCCGAACTCGAAGTGGAATATTCTATCCAAATTATTTAGGGTGTTGATGTCTTGTGTCTCCTGAACATGCACTGTGTGATTATGGACAGACACAGGTGTCTCTGCTGAGGGTCCGCGGCCTCGGAGACCCCATGTCCCGAGGAGCAACCTCTGCGCCGCATTCAGATGTGAATTTGCTATAGAATGAATGTTAGTGCTATAATTTTTTTCTGTTTGCTATTTACACCGATCAGCCACAACATTAAAACCACTGTCGGGGGAAGTAACCAACATTGACCATGTTGTGACAGTTCTGTTCTGCTAGGAAACGTTTGGACTTGGCATTCATAGGTATGGATGTTACTTAGACATGTAGCACCCACCTAGACCAGACCAGACACCCCCACCCCATAGCAATGACACTCCTTGATGGCAGCAGCAATCCCCAGCAGGATGCAGCCTGACACAGACACACACACAAAAACGCTTTAGAAACAGCTAAAAAAAAAAACATGAAGAACAGCACAAGGTGTTGACCTGTCCTCCAAATTCACTAGATCCCAAACTTATCAAGTATCTATGGGATGATCTACAGAGGCCCCTCCCCTCAAGTGCCCCCACTAACAACATTCTGTTGCCAGACACCACAGGACACCCTCAGAAGACCCATTTCCATTCTCTGACGAGTTACGACTGCTTTGGAGGAACAAGGGAGACCTACACAATATTAGGAAGGTGGTCGTAATGTTATGCCTGATTGGTGTATGTCAATCATAAGTCTTTAAAAATAAGATCACGTGCCATATGTAATGGTTTAAGAGAAAACAACTGCAACGTATTTTTGAAAAAGAACCAACACAAACAGTTTTGGTAGGTGATTGGATCTTCTATCACCTTCTGTCTTAGTCTGAGGAGCTCTGATAGCTAGCAAGCGGTCAGTCCAGGTACCTATGTGGTTAGAATGTCAATAGACCATTCTTGCCTGCTTTTCTGAGTAAAAGATGCATAAAACCCACCTAAAACACGTCCCTGACTGCCAGTAGTTCCTCCTTACGGGGCGCTGATTGATCCTAAACCGTGTGAATCGGACACAAGCGTGTACTTTAAGTCTGGCAACATGGAGCGTCATGTGGTCTTTGTGATCTCACCGATCCCACAAGTATCCAGCTGCCTCGCAAGATAAGCAGAGGCCAACCTCTGCAACCAACAGCAGACAAATTGGTTAGATGCTTGATTAATGGATCAGTTAGTTGGTTACGTCACATATGTACTTCAGTTAATTCTTGTGGACATCTACAGATTGCGAATAGTGTGCTGCTTTTTAGCTGGGAAAGGCAGGAGCCGGGAAGCTGGCTGCAGTGATTTGTTGAGCCAGAAGAACATCAAAGAGGTCAGGCACCGTCTGATAAGGCTTGGCTGTAGTCTGGCGTTGGATGTGGATGCGCGAAGACCTCTGCACAGGGAGGCCAATTCCTTCCCTGTCCAAAGTGAGAAAGCATTTTTTTTCTGTTGAGTTGAAAACAGAAAAAGCCTTCCCCAGCCTCTTGGCACAACGCTGGCAGTGCAGTGTTCTTTGAGATCATTTCATTCCGTGTGAAAGTCGACATATCTGCAGCGAATTTAAAATAATTTAGGTTTAACATGGGGCACGAGGGCAAATTCATTCATTTCAGCTTTACATGCAGCAGATATCATATCTGAGATATGTAATATGCAATAGCGAGCGGTTGCACTCTGATTCACACACAGAAGGAAGGCCTCAGTAAAGACGTGAAATAATTCATCATTGGGGAAAAAAACAAAAAAAAAACAAAAAAAAAGCACTCTTTCTGGAAAGCGTATAGCCACAGACTGAGTTGAAGTGACCCTGAAAGGTAACGCTGCGTAACTCGCGTCTCGTCTTCTCTGTGCGGTTTAATTCCGACGGCATGCAGCTCAGTGTTAAAGCACATTTCTTTTTGGCTCTGCCTTTTTTTCTTAGTGAGAGACGCTGTTTGCATGCGCGTACCGTCGTCTGCGAGAGTTTGAGCGCCTTTGCGAAAGTTGTGTGGTCCTCACTGATTTCCCAAATGCCCCTGCTCTTTGTTGTCGCACATCCATTGTTAACGACGGGTCGGGAACGGAGCCTAAAAATCTCAAAAAAACATGAAAATCTCTCTTTCTGCTTCATCTCTTTCTGGATGGTTGTGAGCAGTCATGAATGTTTACCCGAGCCATTCGTCTCTGCGATCTGCACGTGGCTCCGGCTCGGCCCGGCAGGTGTCTCGGCCCCCCGATCCAGAGTGTGGCTCCGCCGGCGCACCTCTGCATCATCAGAAATGTCTCCACGGTTACCATTCAGTAGACAAAGATCGGCTCGGCGATGAGATTGCCTTTTAGAGGTTTGATTCCCCCCGAGTGTTTGTGCTCCCTGCAAAGCCAGATAATCGCCGTGGTTGACTAGCTCGGGCGCGCTCGGCAGTTATCATGAATGTGCGCATCACCGCCGGATGTCACGCTCAAATCTGGAAGTAATAAGCAACCCGCGACCATTTTTAAAGAAATGCATTTCTGTGTTGCCCTATTATCCACTGACAGAACACAGTCAGAACACAAATCAAGGGTTTAACATCTGATGTTTGAAAGATGCTGTTAAAAATAAAGATTTCATCTGTAATCACTCCGATTGCAGATACGGACAAAGACAATTTAATCGAAAAGAAAAGTTATACTGCCACTGTCTGAATAGGTGACATTTTTACTTGAAGTGACCAGTATAGGTAAAATTAGCAGTCTGAGGACTTCTTTAATCGAAGGTCCTCTCAGGGCCACACTGATCTGTGTTGCTTCACCGGAACAGAAACCAAAGAGATGAAAGAGGTGAAAGAACCGAAGTTAGGGAGTTCTGGTTTCTCAGCAGAGCCGCGCCAACATCGTGCTTCTCCGACAGTTCAATGGGGCAATGAAGAGTTGGAGCTTAAGTGCAAAATCCAGTTAGAATTTCATATGAGCAAAGTACAGCAGTTTTAGATTCCAAAAAAGTCATAGTTTATGTAACTGTGGCTGGTGATATAAATTAGGCAGCGTTTTCCTGCATCCATTAGTGTTCAGCTCAGTGTTGGAACAGGCAAAGGCCACTTTGAACATGGTTGTTATCATTGTGATTTTTTATTGTGGAACGTAAAATCATAGCATCTGTCTTCTTGGTATGTGGACCCAGTGATCTCTCTCTCTCTCTCTCTCTCTCTCTCTCTCTCTCTCTCTCTCTCTCTCTCTCTCTCTCTATGGATGGACATTCAAATTGCGCAGAATTTCATGGGCCAGAACAGACACCCCCACCCCATAGCAATGACACTCCTTGATGGCAGGATAAGATGTTGACCTGGCCTCCAAATAGATCCCAAACTGATCAAGTATCTGTGGGATGATCCACAGAGGCCCCTCCCCTCAGTCCCACAACTGTTTTGGAGGCAGATGGGATGGGATGGGAGACCTACACATTATTAGGCATAATGTTATGCCTGATCGGCGCATGTCTGCATTTGATTTTGAAACTTACTGACTCAACTGGACAGATTCCTGGACTTCTGCTGCAATACCAAATAATCGTCACATTGTTTGTGTTTCTAATCGGATCGGTGGCGAGCCTCGCTTTTATTTCAGTTACATGTCGGGACTGTTTATCAGACCAAAACCGTCTCCTGCCATTTACTTAAAAGCCAAATCCATCATCCCAAAAATAAGCTGAAGCTCGTCCTCTCTCTATGGATGCACATTCAGATTCATCAATCTGCAGAATTTCAGCGCAGATTGCACTGCTTATTGAACGCAGTCTTGAATGAGCTGCAGCTGTTAGAGATGCTGTTGTCAGCAAAGATGGAAAACGCAGATTTACAGCGTGCCACAAATCTGAGCCACTGCAGAACTAAACAATGGTGATCCTAGGTACTGGGCCTCCCCAGGAAAAGATGTACTATACATGAGCTACCTCCCCTCCAGTCCAAACTAACAAAATCTGTCACAGGGTGGATAGAAGCGGGCTCCTAGGGGGTGTTGTGGAGCGTTGTCAGTGCACTGCAGGGCCTTCGTAGGTTGCATTTTCATTGCAAAATATGCCAAATGGTATCCATCTGGGATCCATTGCTTTTTCAGTTTCCTTAAACAACTGCTTGGTTTGCCTGTCCTGAATCATACGCCCCAAAGATGTTTCATTTGGTTTGACAGGCTACTGCTGCATCATGGTAGGATCGTACTCTGTTGATATGATGTCAACAGAACAGGCCCATGGTAATAGGGCGCCAGTGAGACCAATTTTAATAGCATGCATTAAGTTGGTGCGCCATTATAAATGCCTTCCAGGAACGTCTGTTTAAGAGTGTGTGCTGTTCCCCTCCTATAAAATGTATCTTACCCACAACTATAACGGCCAGCTGCGTCTGTTTGTCTGTGAGTGTGAGCATCTGGAACAGGTCTGGTGAATTGTTTTGGGGTATTTGATATCTATTTCAGGGGGTATGTGACGTTGGTTCTTTATTATCTCTCTTTAAAACCAGTCATGGGCGCAGTTGCTTTGGAGTGACGCTTGAAGAAGGGCAGATGAGGCCAGGCCGGGGTCGGTTTCGCTTCCTCGTCTTATGACGATGTTGACAGTGCTGTCTTCCCAGCTCCGTCAGATGCAGTTGCCACCTGTCCCCGTTGTGCCTCGCCTGCTGCTTGGAGCGAAGCCAGGTCCACTGCCTTGGAAGACGAGTTGTCTTTTTGTTGACTTCTGACATTCTCTGTGACGGGGGTTCTCTCTTAACTCTCCTTAAAACACAGTCATAGACATGGTCGCTGCAGAGTGATTGTGATTTTATTATGCTCACTTAACAAAATTATATATTTTACAGCCAAAAATGAAACAAATATTTACAAAGAGAGAAATGGGGGTGAAAAAAATACTCTGCAATTCAAAGCGCTGCAACCACTGTTAAAAATACCTAGAGCCAAATAGCTGTTGCCTTCTCTGTAACCAGCATTAGACTGACTTCTGTACTCTAAACAGTGTTGCCAGACGGGAAACGAAGAAATAGTAGTGTCGCTTTAAAATTACCATATTTTTTTATGCAAACTATCGCATGTACTAAAACAAATTCATTTTAAAGGGGAACTACTGTTTTTTACAACCTGGACCTTATTTCTAGCATAAAATACGATCGTTTACTCACCCATATAACTTTCGTGTAATCTGTAGTCGTTTGGGAGATATTTAGATCTGTGTATATCCATATAGTGGTAGTGAATGGGGCACCGAAATACAGCCTCTAAATAACACATTATCTGCCGCGTAACTCGTTCATTTCAACAATATTTTGTTATCATACGCTAGTGCTGTTCCCCGTTGAGTCTGGAGTTACCTGTTATCATCATCCGGGGTCTGTAGATTGACCTACAGACCCCGGATGATGTCGTTTGACGCGGATGATGTTACCTCTGAGCGCCGCGCACACCCGCGACGGTCGGCTTGTTTACCTGTAATTTGCTACTGCTATGGTTCGTCCACAACCTCAGAATCTGAAAAATATTCAGCCATGTTGCAAAAAACTAGCAGTAGTAAATTACAAGATACAGGATTTAAAGGCTGCGTTTCGGTGCCCCAGTCACTCCCACTATATGGATATATGCAGATCTAAATATCTCCCGAACAACTACAAACAAACGACTACACAAAAGTTATATGCGTGAGTAAACGATCGTATTTTATGCCAGAAATAAGTTCCAGGTTGTAAAAAACAGTGATTGGACCGGTAAACCTCTGTTTGAGGTAAGAAAACCAACAATGACAGACCTATGATGTATTGACGCAGCAGAATTACTGAGCGTGCACCCATGGCAATCTGCTCTGTAGGAAAAACGGCCCGTCAGAGTGGATGTGCGTTTCTGTGCACTCATCTACAGTCAGTGATGGGACTGCTTGGCCTCAGGGTATACCCAGACATTCCCAGAAGACAAGCTGTTTTGATTGTGTTTCCCTTTGCTAATGAACGGTACTCATGAAAACCAATCATTGGCCAGAGGCTTCAGTCTCAAGACGTGAATGGGCACATGTGTACACACTCGTAACATCTTGAGATTGTACTCTCTGGCCATTAGTGGGTTGTTTGGAAGGATAACGGAATTAAAACAGTTTTCTCCAATTACAGGTAAGTAGAGGGTCGTTAACGGACCCTAGTCATGCATGTGAACGCCCACAGATGCTCCTATTTAAACCCCATCTCAACACAAGTCTTTCAGAGCCGAAGAAACTAGTCCGATAAGTGGTGAAACATCTACAAGAAACCCTACAAGTCTCCCAGCTGATGGTATATGTTTTTTGATATATACCATGAGCTGGATGACTGAGAGCCTTCACAGACGTATATCCGCAGTCAGTGTCTAGTTTATCTTTACCTGGTAGGACAATTCCAACCTGACAGTCCAACAGATTACACAGGCCACCTCAGCCTGGTTTGCCGGCTCAGTTGCCCGAACAATCCCGGCTCACGACCCCATCGACCATCTCCGGGATGAGGTTGAAACGGCCGACTGCCGCACCACTGCAATCACTTCACGGATAAGCGGCGTTCTCTTTGCACAACGCAACGAGCACCTTGACGAGTACGTGTCGAGATGGATCCGCGCAGCACAATGCCCGTTGAATGAAGCTAATAAACCGGCGGACTAGTGCGAGGGGATTTATGGTCTCCGTGCGGCACTCATCCCCTTTACAGGCCTTGTTTCACTTCCATCCAGGAGCGACCGCGAGAGAGAGAATATTAAAATCAGAAGCAGAGAGCGAGATTGAAAGAGAACAATTTAAAAAAAAAAAAAAAAGAAGAGAAGAGGAAATCGTGATAGCAGATGATTGACATAAATGATAGAATGCGAGGGAGGATTAGATGAGCAGAGAGAGAAAGAGAGGAAACAAGGTGTGCATCAGAAGTGGAGTGGTATTCATGACTGGAGGACGTTGACGACTTAGTGACGGCTTTACTGAGACAGACACCAATTAGGTTTATTGACCTCGTGTGTGTGACTCTTTGTGTGAGTAAGGTTCAAGCCATGACGGCGTAGTTAAAAATACAACGGCTCGACTATTGACTCCGTGTTATATTAGCGTCTGTTGCTAGTGTGTGCATGTGAGAGAGAGGAGGTTTATTAGGAAGGCAGTAAATGTTGAATGGCAGCTTTGCTACCGTGTACTGCAGCCTGTCATTGAGTCACGACAGTTTTGGAGGCACAAGGGAGACCTACACAATATCAGGAAGGTGGTCATAATGTTATGCCTGATGCCTGTGTTTCATCGTGTTTGTGAGAATCTCTGTGAAAAGTGAATTCTTACTGACTCAGCAGGACAAATTCCTGCTGCAAATACCACATAAATCTTTGTATTATTTTTTTAAGATGTCAGTGTTTGTCGTCACATTGTTTGTTTGTCTCTGATCTGATCGGTGGCGAGCCTCGCTTTTATTTCAGTTACATGTCAAGACTGTTTATCAGACCAAAACCGTCTCCTGCCATTTACTTAAAAGCCAAATCCATCATCCCCAAAAATAAGCTGAAGTTCGTCCTCTGCTGGGAACTGACACACATGTGAAGGAAAACTGCTTTTTTTTTTGTTTTTTCATAGTGAATTTATCCGACAGCGCTGCCAATCATGACGGGAGATAAGATGTATGAGAGCTGGGGATGAGCTCAGACTGCTCTTTGAAACTTAACTTGATTAATGGGAAAAAAAAAAATAATAAAAAAAGACAGTGTTAGTATCTGATTTCCTCATTAGCCGTTGTCCTCTATTCGCACTTGTCCTCTGCTGGGTTGTCAGTGGGACAGGAGGTTGACAGGTTTGACTCTTGGACTAATAGGAGGAAATGTGCAGGGTGGAGTGAATGCACATTTCTTTCTTCTTCTTCTTCTTCTTTCATCCTTCTGTCTTCTTTCTCTTTCCTTTTCTTCTTTCTGTTTCTTTTTTCTTCTTTCTTCTTCTCATTCTTTCTTCTCCTCCTCCTTTCTTCTTTTGACTTTCTTCTGTCTTCTTTCTCTTTCGTTTTCATCTTTCTCCTTTCTTCTTTCTTCTTCCTTGTTCTTTCTCTTCCCATTCTTTCTTCTTCTCATTCTTTCTTCTTCTTCTTCTTTTTCTCATTATTTCTTCTTCTTCTTCTCATTATTTCTTCTTCTTTTTCTTGTTCTTTTCATCTTTCTTCTTCGTCTTCCTCTTCTTCTTCTCATTCTGTCTTCTTCTTCTCATTCTTTCTTCTCCTCTTCCTTCTTCTCCTTCTCATTCTTTCTTTCTTTCTTTCTCTCTTTCTTCTTTCTTCTTTTTCCTTCTTTCTTGTTCTTCTTTTTCTTCATTCTTCTCCTTCTTCTCCTTTCTTTCTCTTCCTTCTTCTTCTTTTAGGGTGGCTTTTAGCATTTAATTGCCTGAGGTTTTCTGCCTGCTTGCAAACTTCACCCCTCACCCATTTTCATTCCGACTTCGGCTGCACTTACTGGGTGAAAGGGAAGGCAAGAGTGAAATTAAATGAAAGTTCATGGAGATCAATATTAATGGTTTTAGCCGTAATTTAAAGTGTGATATGTTAATTGGGATGTTTAATTTTTATTTTGTTTTCTTCGCAGAACGTAAAAGAAAGTAAACAAATCACTGAAATTCTCAAATCCTGCAGTCCATTTTCCATGTCATGCTTTGGTACGTCTCCAGTAACTGCAACGCCGGAAGGTGGTTTATAGATTCTGCAATCTTTTCATTTTCCTCGCTGCGACTCGAAACAGCTCAGCGCCGAATAAACTACCACTTTGATAAACGCAAAATGGTGCCTGCTTTCTGCTGCTCTCCTCCACTTTCTCAGCCAAGCCGACTGTTCTAACAGTTTAGTCTGCAGCTGCGCCAGTTACGCTCGACGTGGTGCCCGGGTCTTTTTTTTTTTCTTCGCCTTTTGCTCACAGTTTTCAACACCAGAGCCGAGAAAGCGGCGACGGTCTCTTTCGCCGTGGGCTGCCGCTGTGGCACTTGGATGAAAAAAAATGGTGTCCCGCCATGTGCTGTGTTCACACATTTACTAAGAGCTAACAGTCACAGGCCTGCAGGAGGCTCGGATAGACGTGGATGCTGGTAGAGTTAGAGATCTGTACAGGTGTGACACCTGAAACAGAGTTATTCCTTTCTCGTGTTGACTCAATACCGGATGCACATGTATTATTAGATATAAATTATTCAGTCCTACACAGAATAATGTACCTAAGCGCACTTTTATGCTCGAGCTGGTATGATTTTGAGTCTGGAGACCCCTGGATAGTGGATAAAACTCCCAACTTTGCACAGTCAAACCTCAAGCAACAGAACAAGGCACAGCAAGCGAGCTAATATTATTCACTACTTTAACAGCAAGAAGGTCAGCTTCACATTGGCCTTGCAGCATTGTGTTTGTTAAAGCTCTTGCCAATGCCTAAAAGCCAGTTTGCGATTTACTTTTGGCAACTGACTCTCTTTTTGTTTTCTTAGCGCCTACTCTTAATGGCCTCGCTGGTATCTCCTCCTCTGCCCTGATTTCTTTACTGAAATAAATGGCCAAGCTTTGACGTTGGCTAGTTTTTGCTCACACACTAAGCAAACAGAGTTTTAGTTGCATGTTCTCCCTCCGGGTACTCTTTGATGATGTCATCATGATGTCATCATGTCGTATGTTAGGGCAAAAGTTATTAGAACAGAATTCTGTATGGAGATCGCCTCCAAGAGCTAAATCTAAAATTGTGGACCACAATACAAACCAGTGGAGGACATGGATCAGTCTGAACGTCTCCCTAAAATCAGGTTCAGGAGAGTTTCAAAATAAAACGCCTTTCAAACATAAATAGTTGACAGTTGCTATGGAAACGACCAACACATGATCGGCTTGCTCTTTGATGATGTCATCATGATGTCATCATGTCATATGTCCACGGAGGAACAGAGGTTTTAAATAGAGGTCCTCTGACAGTCATCTGACAGAATCCACCATCCTAACGGATGCGTGAGGACCCCCCCCAACAACTGTATGGAGGGGTCCGGGTCTCTGCAGCTGGACACAGCGACAACAGATCAGCTGTCCGCCGACTGAGACGCCCGATGGATGTGGAGACTCCGCAGGCGCCGTGGAGTCTCTCTATCGGGTCTCTCTACAGGTGGACGGCAGAACTCCGTTCGCATCGTCCGACCGAGAGACCCCATAGGAGGAGACGCTCTGGAGGCGCCCTTGAGTGTCTTTACCTGTGTCCATTGTCCTAAGGTGTGGACATCACGCTATATGCGTGGTGTTAGGGGGGATGAGATCAAATATTCTCTAATACTTCATCACCTCATTCACTGTGTTGGAGTGTGATGGTGTTGAGTAGATCAGTCTGGTTGCAACCTGACATATGAGACCATACACCGATCAGCCACAACATTATGGCCAGGTGAAGTAAATAACATTGACCATCTTGTGACAATCCAGTGTTCTGCTGGGAAAAGTTTGGACCTGGCATTCATTGGTGTGGATGTTACTTAGACATGTAGCACCCACCTAGACCAGACCAGACACCCCCACCCCATAGCAATGACACTCCTTGATGACAGCAGCACCCCCTGATACTGAATCACTTTCTTTTAGTTGAGGGGTTGTCAGGTTCAGGTCAGGCTGCAAAACATTAGGGCAAAAGTTAATAGAACACAATTCTGTAATAATCCCAAGCTATCCTCAACACATTGAACCGCTCTACTTTCTATTCCCTTTTATTTCTATTAGTCTCGGTATTTGGCAGTGTATTGCTCCATCAAGCATGAGGTGACAGCCAACTTGAGGTACTAATAACAAAGCACCATTGGGGGTCCCTCAGGATCTTTGCTGCTTTGCGTGCTTTGTAAGTTTAAACTCTAAACAGTGCATGGAGCCAGTTTATCTTCTTTCTTTTTTCATTTATCACCAATGACAACAAATGAAAAAAAAAAAAAAGCATCATCTATTTTCTTTCACTACATCGCTTCTCTTCAAAGTTGTCAGACAGCGGGTCCGTTGAACCAGTAACCAGAGGTTTAACTCTGCGAGCTTATCTCCTCCTCCAGAGGAGCTCTGCCTTCACTGTTTGTTTTCGCGCTCCGCTGCTTGTGGGGCGTTTGTACGAGCTTGCGCGTGCACATGCAGAATCGCTGTCCTCATTGCGGTTTACTCGGCCACCTACCACTCTTTGTTTACTAAAATCCACAGTTGCATTTCTTCTGGAATATGGTTTCTTTTTTCTTTTTTTTTTTTGGCAATCAACAACCTGGCACCGTTCAGGAAGCGTTATTCCGCTGCATCTTCTTCCTCCAGGAGCCAATCAGTGAAGTGAAATACCACAATCGTGCCTCATATATTTCCACTGTAACACCGTGGTAACACTGAAACTCACAACGGCTTCCTTCACCTGTGTTTCCAGTGCACTGACACCGGGGGCAAAAGTTTTTTTAATTAACGCCTAAAAAATCTCTTGTTTCTCCGTCTTCTGAAAAGCCTCTGTGTGCGATCTCTGCACACAGTGTTCTGCTTAAAAGGCAGAACGGATGGCTCAAAATTTAGATTCAAGGAGACGGATTCGATCAATACTCGGGCAACGTCTCAGAGCACGTTCCTCTCTGTATTTGTGAGCTCTCGGAGGAGAGACATCTTGACTCTGAACACCCAAACAAATTCGATAACGGTTTAGACTTGAAGATTTTGTCTGCAAAACTCCAGGCCCGGGTCACCGAGGACAGCCGATAGTCTGTGGGAGACTTAAGTTATACGGATCTAATGTGATTCTCAGCGTTGAATCGAAATGAATCTTGTATCTCAGGTTTGTACTCGGTTACAACTGCACCATTTAACCTCAGCTTCCTCTGCCGCGCTTTACCTCATGGATACTCTTTGTTTCTTTGCGCCTTCCAGCATTTAATCTAGGTGTCCTGCCAAGACTAAGCAACAAAACTAAAACTTAGCTTTTGTAGGTTTGATGCAGTAAAACAATCCGTGAAGGCTCTCAATCATCCAGGTCATGGTATATCCATTCATTCACCTTCTGCAACCGCTTGTCCTCTGGAGGGTTGTGCAGGGGGGCTGGAACCTATCCCAGCTGCCACTGGGCGATGTTTAGATTGTATTGTAAATTGACGGCAGATTTGATCTCAAGTCCACCTCCACTTTGACAGAGGTGGCTTCCTTTACTCCTCTTTCAAACCATCTCTCTTCTCTGGCTAAGATTTGGACGTTGTCACCTTCAAAGGAGTGTCGTTTGTCTCCTTCAGGTGTGGGTGGACAGCTGAGTCGTTTCCTGAGGAGCTGGCTCTCCAGTGTTGGGACATGCGTTTGTGGATGGGTTGTCTGTTTGTTTCCCCAAACGTACAAGTCTGTACATTCGTCGCTGCACCGAACAAATCATGGAAATCACGTTGCTCTGTTTTTGATTTTGAACACGTTTCTGCCTGAGTGTTTCACCGGGTTGGAAATAAACAGGAATGCGGCATTTCCTGAACACTCCCCCGAGTTTCTCCGACATGCCAGCCACGTAGGGGGTGACAATGTTCTTCCTCTTGTTGTTCTCCTCTTCTCTGTCCTTTCTGGGACACAAGTCCAGTTGCCTTTTTGTGACGTTTTTTTGGATGCAGTAAAACGGCTCCCCTGACTGCTACTCCGGGCCACTAACAACCAAAAGTACTACATAAAAAAGGAATTACTGAATGTGAATACACTGATGGGCAATTACTGAAACAGTAACAACTTAAAAATGGGGTTTAATTTCATTAAAAATGCAAGGATACGTAATAAACTGTCGCGTTTAGAAACCATAGAAAAAGACACTGCTAAAAACAGAGTCCTCCACAGTTTCAACAAGAAGTGCAACAAATAGTGAAAGCTGAAACAAACAGAAACAAAAAAAAAAAGATATAATAACTGAAACAATGACGTAAGACTATTAAGACAAGGCAGATAACGTTTAAATAATTCATTATGCAGGAAAAAGAAGGCTTGGATTAATAATAAAAGCAGATTTTTCTTTTTCTTCTAGGTCTGGTCAAATTCCAGACTTCAAAACCTTTTTTTTTTTTCCTCTCAAAGTAAAAGTACACCGCAATCATACAAGAGCTCTTGTGCAAAGGAGTCCTCATACAGAACGGGAGGACAAAAAAGAAGACAGGGTCACGTGTATTTGTTGTGCTGCAGATGACCGGAGGATTGAATCATGTTGAAGCGCCCCCACCGCCCCGAGGAGGTTTATTATTATATATTATTTTCATCTGTCTGTGGTGTTGAAGAAGGATGAAGGCGAACCTGAAACCGGCCCGCAAGTCCCTGCTCTGAGCGCCGCGGAGAGAATAGAGATAGAAAAGAAAATGCCCAAGGCTTTTTCGCTCTGACTTACTGTCCGC
The DNA here is from genome assembly GCF_963514085.1 of Chelon labrosus. Lineage (NCBI taxonomy): Eukaryota > Metazoa > Chordata > Actinopteri > Mugiliformes > Mugilidae > Chelon > Chelon labrosus. The sequence continues at coordinate 6,565,039 of NC_140338.1, forward strand.
AGGTGTAAGCCTTTTCCAGCAATTTGATGTCCGTCGCGAAGTGTTGAATAGTCACAAAACTTTCCTTGTGTGCTGTAAATAAAGGTTTCTGTATCTGAATCTGAACATTCTGCACCAATTGCAAACAAGCGTGACAGAGACCTGGTTAACACCAGTATAGAAGGTATTACAATAGTCGAGATGAGATAAAAACACGGCTGACCCTTTTGAAAAATCTTTAAAAATACATAAAAGATCTGAGTTTGGATAAAAGCCTCAGCTGAGAGAAAAAAATCTGTACTGAACGACCGAATTGATCTGTGTCTCCAAATTAAATCTCTGGCTTTCAGACATGTCACATTGCAATGTTTTGAATTAGCTTCAAATAATCCTCTTTCTTTTTTATATACAGGGAGCAATTAGCACGGACGCTATTGTGGCTAGTAAACAGAAAGTAATAGCTGTAGCCATAATTAGCCAAAAAACAAACAAACTATGATCCAACAAAAGAAATCAGTTACCAGAAAACCCCAAAAAGTCCGAGACGCTGGCAGGTAATATAGGTGAGGTGAACAGGCGAGGAGAAACGTGGAAGAACATGACTGGAAACATCTAGGGAAGACAGACGAAGTGACAAAGGACAAGGGGGAGAAACAGGACTGCACAGAGTATACTCGAAGAACTAGTGGGGGAACGAGAAAGGTGGAACTAGCGAGGGAGGAAGCAATAGCACAGGTGGGAAATAAAGCTAACTGAAAGACATTAAAGAGGCTGAATAAATGAAGCTTGATGTTGTGAAAAGTTTTCCGTGCTAACCGGAGAGCCGCAGCTGAGGGTGAGCGCGTCTCTGTCCGTGGTGCTGAAAGTCTTCGCTGCTCAGCTGAGCTCGGTGCTGCAGGCATCTGTCCGTGGTGCTGAACCTCCGGCAACGAGCTCTCAGCCACGAGACAAGTAGACGAAATTCATTCCTTCATTCGTTCATCTTCTGTAACTGCTTGTACTGTGAAGGGTCGCGATACAAATTGTCTCATAGCGCTTAACGCAAAATCTGGTCTGAAACCCGGCCTGAAACCCCCAGAGCAAGCCTGAAGGCGACGGTGGGAAGGAAAAACTCCCTTTTAACAGGAAGAAACCTTGAGCAGAACCTTAAGCTCGTATGGAGGGACCCATCTGCCTAAGGCCGGCCGGGTAGAGACAGAGAAGAGAGAAGAGAACACCGACAGGCAGACAAAATATTTCAAATTAAAACAGGAAAGGACGACTCAAACCACCAAAACTGTGACAAACTTTTTTGAGATGCATAAAACTTAATGTGCATTTGTAACAGGGCCAGACATGAACGTCTTATTAGAATTACACTAAATCTGTTGGATATGTGATTTGTTTCTATACCTGGCTATTAAAGGGTTAGAAGCTGCTGTCACTTTAGGTTCAGAGCATCCACCTCAAACATTTCTTTTTCTGTGGTAGCTCTTATATGTTCTTACCGCCCCTCTAGTGATGATCACAGTTAATCCTACATTTTTCGAATTGATTTTTTTGTATATATTACATCCGCTCCTGCCTTACCATGCAAATATTACTATAGGCGCGTGTTGGTAACGCCAGAGTAACATTTGCAAGCTTAAAAGTCAATGTGTGCGCTAGCTACCTCCCGTCTGATATTTGCTTTCTTCACGTCCACGGACCAGGAGCTGGCAGCCAAGTCACACTGTCGTTTCATTCTTGTTGTCGTCTAAATTTCGCCTGAATAAATGGAGATTACCTCCGAGAGCAAGCGGCGTGACAAGCAATCATTAGCACCACGACACAACGCAGAAGCCCACCGGTTACACGCTGATTAGAAAGGTCTTCTCGAAGTAGCAAGGTTCGGAACTCGCGGAAAATACGATTTCCTAAGAGGTTGAAAAATGCAAAAAAGTGAAAGTGTCATCCCTTCAGAGTGTCCAGAGTGGTGTTGGTGGTTTTCTTTCATGAAGTGGGTTTTGGCTAAATCATTTATTTGTAAAATAAACGAGAGACAAGAGACTACAGTCGTATTTTTTCTTTTTCTACTGGTGAACTGTCTGTTTGTGTTGCCTAATATCAATGTTTTGCCAAGAACCGCAGGAAGCCCCAGTGATTGTTTCTTCAAATTTACCAGGCCTCATTAAATTTCTTGTAAGCTGCAGCTTCTTGTGAGAATAAAACCCTCTTTGAGAGCAACAAACCCAGGTGATGCGAGGCTACCGTGCGCATGTAACATTTCATTCAAAGCCAATACGTCTTTGGTTTTGCACGTTCTCTTTGCCGAGTTAGCGCGTTCTGTTCATCGAAACCCTCGTTTCCCTCCGCAGCCTAAGCTCAGGTGGACTCGTGACTGCCTGCGGGGGTCGTTGCGTATGCCTGCACGTCTGTGTTAGCGCGGTGATGGGCCGGTGGTCTGTCCAAAGTGTCTCTCTGCATTTCACCGAATAGGCTTTAGCTGCTCACGACCCTTAAGGAAAAAAAAAGAGAATCTGGTAGAGAGGCTGAATAAACGAAGCCTGATGTTGTGAAAAGTTTTCCGTGCTAACCGGAGAGCCGCAGCTGAGCGTGAGCGCGCCTCTGTCCGTGGTGCTGAAAGTCTTCACGGCTCAGCTGAGCTCTCCTCTGCAGACATCTGTCCGTGGTGCTGAACTCGCTGGCGACGAGCTCTCAGCCACAGATGTGGCCAGCCGGAGCGTGAACGGGGGAAGGCATGAAGGCTGCTCTGTGAGCGCTGAAACGATCTGACAGTTAAAATGTGGTCACAGTAACTAGAAATCGTGCACGTATACATTATGCAGGCCACTGCTGTAATATACACTCGCTCCCCGCTTCATTGGGTACACGGGTGACAATGTATACATTCTAACAGCCCTGCAGTAAATCTCAGCTTCATGAAGGTTGTGGTATTCAGCGTTTGTTAAAAAATAACTGTGAGAGCTGTGGATTTCACTTTTCATTCTGAAGGTTGTGCTCTGTAGTGCTATAGAACTGTATCGTGTTTTACCGGCGCATGTTTTTTATTATTATGACAACCCCGTTGTAGTCTGAATAACAGAAACACTTTTGTGTTTAACTGAATCCACTTGAACGGCGCCACAAACTGTGTCCTCTAAAATGCAGATGCACGTTTCAACACAAACATTATAACGGTCACGACAATGAGGAGGATTATATTAGAATGCACTGGTTTTCCCTGGTGTACCTAATGTTTTGGAAAGTGAGTATACATGTATATACTACTATATAGAGTTTCTGGTTGCATCTTTATTTACACTCTTAATACTGCATTTTATATATTTTATTAGTAGGCTATACAACAATCAGCCACAACATTATGACCACTGACGGGTGAAGTTAATAACATTGACCATCTTGTGACAATTCAGTGTTCTGCTGGGAAACTTTTGGACCTGGCATTCATTCGTGTGGATGTTACTTAGACATGTAGCACCCACCTAGACCAGACCAGGCACCCCCACCCCATAGCAATGATGGGTGGGGGTGCCTCAGCAGAATGCAGCCTGACACAGGCGCACACACACAAAAACGCTTTAGGAACAGACTGAGCCCAAACTGTGGGATGATGCACAGAGGCCCCTCCCCTCAACCCATAGGACCCAAAGGCCCCCCCCACTAGCAGCATCCTGTTGCCAGACACCACAGGACACCCTCAGAAGGACCAAGTCCATTCTCTGATGAGTCACAACTGTTTTGGAGGCACAAGGGAGACCTGCACAATATTAGGAAGGTGGTCATAATGTTATGGCTGATAGGTGTAGAATTAGGTTGCAGTATTTATAACACAAACTGAGTTCTGCTGCCATGACAAATTCAGGAAGGAATGAGCCTCAGGTAGGTTTTCATTTTCTTCGCATAAAAAGCTTTTTACACTTATTATTTAAAGCCGACATATTTTTGGCAAAATAAAACCACGAGATGTTCAGGTTTACATTACAACGGTGACCTTTTAAGTATTCATCGGCATCCTTGGGACCGTGAGACCGCAAGCCCCTGCCGGCTCAAGCGTTGAGAAGCAAAAAGCACACAACGCAAAAAAAATAAAAGAAAGAGAAAACATTTGACTAAAAGCGTTAGTGGAAGCGAATATGTTCACACGTTTCTTTGGCCTGAGACTGAAAAGCCACCCGGGGTCGGAGCGCAGGCCCGAGTCCATCTTCGCGGCCTCTTTCCACAAACATTCAGTTTAAACGCTGGTTCAGTTTTTCAGGGCTGAGCGTGGGAGGGCGTCGTTGGCCGCGTTTGGGGGCGGTTGGTGCATTTTTGATGAGGAAAAACACCAACTCCCGTACTGTCGGGTTAAATCTTTCTGCCCACCTCTCTCCGTCCTCCCAGCTTCTGTCAGACCACATTCTGGCTGAGCTGTTCATGTTGTCCACCTAAAGACGTGCTCCGATGGCGTCTGTGCACGGGAGGTTCACATAATCGCATCTAATAAAGCAAAACAGGATAGTTAACACAGACAGTCAAAACGTAGCTGTGCACAAGTTTCTTCTGTTTGCATTCAGTCTGTTTTTTTTTTCTGTGTTCATATTTCCGATCCAAAGTGTGACTGACTGTGTCCCTGCTGCTGAGTGAGTGTTTGAGTGTAAGTGCGTCTGCGAGGCTGTACACTGCAGTTCAATTTGCAAGCGAATCGCTGCCAAGTCACAGATATATAAATAAACCATAGCTAGGGTTGACAACATGGCTGAGGCCGGCCGCACACTCTGGCAGATGCGGCCGACAGCTGAAGCGTGCCTCTGTGCGTGTTAATGTTAATGTATGTCGGCCATAGAGACCGCTTGGCGAGGCCGCCGTGGCTTCACAATTCCAGCCACTTAAGTGTTTGCGTGTGGTCTTGTTTATTGTGAAGTTGTGAGGGACGTTTTGTCATTTTGGGGCCCCCATTTGATTGAGGTTTGAAACTTTTTAAGACTTGCCTATCTTGCTTGACTGCAGACGTAACAACCCGTCAGGTGTGCATAGAAAAATCAACAGCAACAATCATCGACAAACATATTACAACATACTGGTAGTGTTTCCCCTGGGTTTACTGCTTTTAGGGGGTGGGGTTTAGACGGGGAGGGGGGCAGGGTTAGGATGTTAGATGTTCATGAATTTCTTTTAATGCACAGGTGTCAAATATATAGCCTGCGGGCCAAAAGCGGCCCACCAGAGGGTCTAATCTGGCCTACAGCAATTGTTTTAGTACGAGAAGTGTACAGAACACAACACTGAGACCTGGGGCTAAACAGCAGACAGCAATGTGCCCAAACTGCACTTATTTTTCTTAAGAAATTCCATTTTTTTTAAGGATAGTTTATTAAATGTAAACACTCAATAATAATAATAATTTAATAATTGAATAATTGACTTCTTCTTCTTTGCATTAAAACAAATGGGAAAAGTCTGGAGTTGTCATTACTAGGTTATTATTCTGTTAGAGATCATCTTAGTTCGTGAGTGGTAGGGGAAACACTGATTTGAAATATTGTCATTTATTTCCACATATAATATATTATCATAACTCACAGCATTTTCCACTTGTTTCCCCTGTTTTCAAATGTATGTAGCACTAACCTCTACGTTAGTGATTCTATGCTATTGGACAGTCGTTCATTCATTCATCTTCTGTAACCGCTTGTCCTGTGAAGGGTCGCCACAGCTAACCACTGTGCCGCCCACTTATTGGACATACTTTGAATCGTGATCATTTTGTGGGAACCTTTTTAATTTTTTTAGGGTGGGGTGCAACCTTTTGAAGGTAAACACTTTAGGATAAAGGTCACAGGTTGTGGTTAGGGACTTAACTGAGATGGTAAGGGGCTAGGGTTATGTTAGCAGTAGCTCCTTTTTTTTATTGTATGTACTAGAGAGAAAGGATGAGGTGGGGGGTCTTTAAGCGCTTAAAGTTAAATTCTGTATTCTCCACAACTGGGCCTCAAACTAAACGAACTCTCTCTCTCACACACACACACACACACGCATACACACAAACTAAACATCTGACATGTTTTCTCAGTACTGCAAGATGGCAAATTCGTTGCTCCAGGATTCATATTCAGCAGGAGCGTGTGCTCAGCAGTGTGCGGCTTGCTAAATATTCAGCGCTAAACACTTTATTATTGGTCTGCTAACTCATCTGTACCTGCCAAAGACGTACGCATGAACATCAAGTGAGAAGGGGCCAGGGCGGGGGGGCGGGGCGGGTGGGGGCTTTAGGCTCTGCTGAAGTTGCACTTGGCGTTTGAAAGTGAAGTATCATCCTTCCTTCAAAACATCCTGCTGAAATGCCTCATGTCAAGGGTTTCTTGTTTTATATTTTATGGTTTTTACATGACTTTACTGCGACTGAGTGAAGTATTTTTGGAGGGGGGTCTCCCTGTGGGGCTAGGAGGAAGTTTTAGTATCTGTTATTGGGTCAACAATAGTAACAGGCTGTAAGCTATTACAGGGATCAAATCGTGGACCTTCCTGTTTCAGTCAGTCTCAGCCGTAAGTGGTATCTAGTAAAGCATTTTCCACTTTATAATAATAATATACTCGGCATTAGAAAAATAGGAAAATGTTGTGGTAATTTCAGCAGCAAAACCTGTTTGGAGGAGATTGTAGTAAATATATTCTTCTGGTCATTTAGAAATCACAGTCAAAGTCATTAATGGCACAGTCTGATGTGTTGATGTGCGGTAATTTTATATATATATATATATATATATATATATGTATATATATATATATACACGGCCATTACAAATGATGTGTTTGCCTGGTGTTAAATAGTCTGTGCAATGTGGTTAAGATCTCACTCAGCTCTCCGTGACTGGTTTCCATTTGTCGGCTGATTTTGCCCACATTGGTTACCGCGTATCGGCCAGAACATGCATCTAGCTGGACCTGGGCTCCGCTGCATTTTGTTCCTTTAATGGCATCTTTGCTTTTGCTTTGCCTGTTGCTAGGCCACTGCTCGTCCCTTACGTGTGTTGTTTCAACTTCTGTAAATACAGAAAAGGTGAATGCACCTCGCAGAATGGTTTCTCTTGTAATAGATGGCACCATGTTGCTGACGCGTCTTCCAGTTTACGCGTATTTTGAACATGATGGTGACGACGCAAAGTTTGAAACCTGGCTGAAGTAGCATGCATGTGGTCTAGGTACGTGCTACATGTCTAAGTAACATCCACATGAATGAATGCCAGGTCCAAAAGTTTCCCAGCAGATCACTGAATTGTCACAAGATGGTCAATGTTATTTACTTCTCCTGTCAGTGGTTTTAATGTTGTGGCTGATCGGTGTATCTTCACCAGTCACTTGTTTGCTTTGGCTCTCAGGTGTTTTGTGCTGGGCCCGTAGAGCTAAAAGAAATACGAAGCTGGTCAGCCCTCTACACCGAGATGCTGATTCCCTGTGGGACTTGTATCATTTGATAAGAAGTCATTTGATGAGACATCGCTGGAATAAAGAGCATATCTTTGGCGCAGAAGGAATTATTTGTTTTTGGAGGAGCCCTACTGCATTTATTTCCATTTCAGTCTCTCCGTCGCGCCGTTTCTATTTGCTTCCGTTCCTATTTGGCTGACTTTTCCGTCTACCTTTGCTTTCCCTTCCCTCCGTGTTCATTTGTTTCCTCTTTCAGTCTCAGAGACTGATACTAGCTGTTATCTGACATTTGACAGCAGCAGCACCACACTAACACCCAACACGCAGAGCTGCCATGGTCTTATCTCAGGTATATAATTGATGGAGACAAATTCTGAGCCATAGACGGACAACGTTAGTGACACTTAAACAAGCACAAACACACACACACACACACCGAATACAGAGCAGGTTTCACCTCGGTGCTAATGTGTGCGTGTGGGCACTTCCTGACAGTCTGAATTAAGGATGAGGCCAGGTCCTGGACACACAGAGATGTGTGAGTCACACTGATTAGTCAGTCCTGCACGGGTCTGTGGAAGCAGCCCGGCCGTTGTCTAGTTTGTATGCTGTGCGTGTTTGTGTGTGTGTGTGTGTGTTTGCGTATGATGGGCAGGTAGAGTATTAGCCCCCGAGAAGCTAGGTCCTTGTTAGCAGGCGTCTGGCAGGCAGGTAGATGCAGAGTGACAGAGAAGGTTCACAGCATTCACGCACATACACACACACACATGCCCACACACACAGCCACACACACAAGGCATTTATACTCCCTTGCCTACCTTGCTTGGATGCAGAACTAACAAACCGTCAGGCGTACATAGAAATATCAATAGCTCCAATCATTCACAGGTATTACTACATACTGGGAGTTGAATCACATTTTCAATTCGAGTACAGTACATCGTACATTTCCACGGACAGTACATTATAATCACGGAGTCGGCTTATTTCCCCCGTGATTTTGTGTAGTACTCACCTCTGCGTTTGCCTTACTTTCCATGTGCATACATACACAAAGATGTTGTTCTCTGCATTTAAACCAAGCCAAGTGAGCAAACTCAGAGGATGCAAGGCGCCCAGAGAGCAGCTTGGGGGTGGTAGGGTTCAGGTGCTTGCTCGAGGCACCTTAACGTATGCTTTAGGTGGACACGCATAAAGCTCCAAATAAGTGTATACTGGATGAGATGTCCGTTTGCTACTTCTAACAAACATCTTTCAGGTGTACTCCCGTCAGCCACAACATTAAAACCACTGACAGGGGACGTAAATAACACTGACCATCTTGTGACAATTCAGTGTTCTGCTGGGAAACTTTTGGACCTGGCATTCATTCATGTGGACGTTACTTAGACATGTAGCACCCACCTAGACCAGACCAGGCACCCCCACCCCATAGCAATGACACTCCTTGATGGCAGCAGCCATCCCCAGCAGGATGCAGCCTGACACAGGCACACACACAAAAACAACTAAAAAAAATCATGAAGAACAGCACAAGGTGTTGACCTGGCCTCCAAATTCACTAGATCCCAAACTGATCAAGTGTAAGATAAGATAAGATAGGTTTTATTTGTCACATGCACAGTTATACATAGTACAATGAACAGTGAAATGCATTTTTGTACCTGCAACCAAAAAAAAGTACTACAGTAAAACATAAGTAACTGCACATAACACACAAGGTATAAACCGAGAAAAATAAAATAAAATAAAATATAGACTGTTATATAGAATAAAATATAGACGGTGAACTCAAGTGTAAACTTGGGGGGGGGGGGGGGGGGGGGGTAGTTCGTATATATACACATTTACAGTATAGAAAGCAGCTATGTGAATGATGCTGAGAGGCCCCCATAGGACCCAAAGGCCGCCCACCTAACCCCATGTATATTCTCTGATTAGTCACAACTACTGTTTTGGAGGCACAAGGGAGACCTACACAATATTAGGAAGGTGGTCATAATGTTATGCCTGATCGATGTATTTGCCTCAGAGGATTTAAACTTCATCATCACAAAAATAAAGTAATGATATGTTACAAGAAGTTAACTTTTTTTTGAGAAATTCTTTCCTGAAACTATTTATAATGTGCTGTAGGCTTTGATGATGTAATCGTTAAATATTTCCATTTGGAGGGGGGAAGGCAGAACAGCCTGGTCGCCACTATCACGTGATTGCAAAATCATCAGGGCAAGGGTTTAGGGTGAAGGGAAGCAAACAAGATGTAGTTTTAGAGTTTGTCTGTTTGTGTGCGCCAGTATTTGTGCTCTGCTGCGATGCGTGCACTGCAGCGCTGATTTTGTGCCTTTGAAGGAATGTAACAGCGGAACCAGATATTCACACATTACTTGGCTCATGACACCGCGCCATCTGTGCCCATTAGAAGCTGTGACATTCCTCCCGGAGGCCTCGCAGGAATGGTGGCGGAGGCGAGGGGGGTGACCCAGCCAAGTTTCGGCTGAGTGTGAAGCCTTCTTTTGGAGCTCGGCCTGACTGTCGGTCCCTGTCTGGCTCTGGGTCCCCAAGGCCCCCCCCCCCCCAAAAAAAACAAGAACGATGATGAAGGATTCAGGAGTTTGCAAAGCAGGAAGGGAGCAGTTTGGGGAATTTATGTGACTCTAGCTAAGAGAACTGAATGCCCATGCTCAGTTGCTTTACTCCGATAAAAAATAATTTCAGAAACTTTGGCTGTGGCGTGTGTCCGCAAATCCCTTCAACCAGGTGTAAGGGTTCTGTGTCCCATGTTAGACTATTGCTATTTTTACATAGTTAACTTTTTGTTCACTTTTCTTTTTTGTGTTTTCAGTCGCTGTTACGAAGGTTTGGGTCAAAAACAGACGCTTGTGCAAAGCCCTATAACTGGTAGGGTGTTTTTTTTTTAGGGATGCACTGAAAAATTTAGGCCGAAAACCGAAAATGCATTTTCGGCCGAAAATTGCTGTTGCTTGCACGTGTTGTTTCAGCGATAAAGGTCCGATAAACCGAAAATTGCACTTTCGGGCCATTTTCGGCCAAAAATTTATCGCCGAAACATAGTGATGCACGATATATCGGCCGCCGATATAATATCGGCCGATATGGTCATTTTTTTACACATCGGTATCGGTCAGGTGTAAAAATAGAGCCGATGTGAACAGGCCGATAATTATTCCTGTGTATTTGATGTGTGTGCAGAGCTAGTGAGCGGAGCTGAGCGGTGCGAATGTCCCGCTCCTCGCTCAGGTGGCTGTTCAGTCGGCCGCTCCTCCGCTCAAATTCACGTCAGGCCGCTCCGCTCAATTTCGCTCCCCGCTCCACCTAAAAGTCCTCCCCCGCTGCAGCGAAATCGCTCCACGCTCGCTCCAATTTAAAAGAGGGAGAAATAACCCTATCAGTTTCCTTTCTAAAATATTTCACGAACTCCATCTTGCCATGGCAATTTTTTTGAAAATGAACGGTTTTGGTTTTATTAGGAAGAAATGAATTCTGGGTGGATTTGGGCACGCGTCAGGCTGGTGGTGTGAGCGGTATCGGAGCGGAACAGAGCGCCCGCTCCGGCCTCTAAATTAACAAGCGCTCCGCGCTCCACCAAAATTCCATACGCTCCGCCCCTCGCTCGCTCGCGCTCCGCTCACTAGCTCTGATAGCAGTAGCTTTCTTCCGCTGCTTAGCATTAGCTAGTTTTTCATATTCTTTGTAGGCTTCGGGATGCTTGTTTTTTAAGTGGGTGATCAAATTGGTTGTGTTGAACGATTTGACACGAGCTCCCCCTCGCATCACCCGGCCTTCACAGGTTATCAATGGAATGACAATGAAGATCCCATCTCAGACAGTATAAATGTTTGACAGTATGGTCAGTATTTGTGCAATACTTCTGTCCCATCTAAACAGAGCAGTATTTTTCCAATCACCGAAACGTATTAGGGTGGATTTTCCCCATTTATTTTTGCACAAAAATACTTTTGTAATGTTGGATGCCATGTTTTTAAAAATGTCCTCTTTGTATGCTCGAATTTTGTCATCGACACCTTTATGAAATATTTCTAGCTTCGATACGGGATGGTGAGATTTTAAAGTAAAGTAAAGTACAGCATAGCGAGGAGTCATTACATACAGCATAGGATCCTCTTCAAAGACTTTGAAAAATGACCAAACAGACGACATCTCTGCTCAACTAAAGATTTTTCAATGTTTACAGAAAACAGTATCAGTCATTTTATTTTGCTAAGTGGCTTTGGCCATTTTTTAGGCCTACTACTGTACCTTAAATATTTTTCAATGTTATCAGAATACAGTATCAGTCATTTCTGAAAATAAAATGCAAAAGTAAAAGAAAAAAATGATTTATTGATGATTAATGATTTTGATTATCATAAAAATGTGTTTCATATATATATATCGACATCGGTAAATATCGGTATCGGCCATAACAGCAATATTAACATCGGTTATCGGTATCGGCCAGAATTTTTACATCGGTGCATCACTACCGAAACAACATGGCCGAAACAGGATGTTGTGATGATGCAAGCAACAACCGCAGCAATTTTCGGCCAAAATTTTTCGGTGCATCCCTTGTTTTTTTTTTGTTGCGGTTGTTGAAAACTGTTAACTGCTACAACCGCAAATTCCATAGTAATATGTATACAAGCAATGTCTACAAATTCCTAATTCCTAATGATGGGTAGGTCTCCTTTGTGCCTCCAAAACAGTTGCGACCCATCGGAGAATGGACATGGGCCTTCTGAGAGTGTAATGTGGTGTCTGGCAACAGAATGTTGTTAGTGGGGGGCCTTTGGGTCCTGGGTTGAGGGGAGGAGCCTCTGTGGATCATCCCACAGATACTTGATCAGTTTGGGATCTAGTGAATTTGGAGGCCAGGTCAACACCTTGTGCTGTTATTCATGTTTTTTTGAGTTGTTCCTGAAGTGTTGCATCCTGCTGGGGATGGCTGCTGCCATCAAGGAGTGTCATTGCTATGTGGTGGTGGTGCCTGGTCTGGTCTAGGTGGGTGCTTCATGTCTAAGTAACATCCACACCAATGAGTACCATGTCCAAAAGTTTCCCAGCAGTACACTGAATTGTCCCAACATGGTCAATGTTTCAGTTTTTACAATCATTTTTACGTCATTTGAAAATCGGTGTCTTTGCCATCCTTTCTAGTTAATAAGAACAGGTACCGGAAAATAGCAAACAGTGTCAGACAGCTACTCTGCTACTCTGTCAGAGCCTGGAGTTAACAAACCAAAAGGTGGACATAAGCACACCAATACCACTGCTCAGTCAGTTATGTAACCACCAAACCTGTGCAGCGAATCACGGTTCCATGCACCCACTGGTCTGATTTACCGTTTGAGGTCGGTAGCTCATTTCCTTTAGTTTTATTGCGGCGCTGTTGCTTTAGGGTATTATTATCATTATTGTTGTTATTATTTGGTTCCACATCTGTCTCTGTTTTGGTCCAGAGCTCGTTCCAATTTCACAGCTCCTTACAGAATTTTAATGCGAGTGGCCACGGAGGAAAACTGCACTCCTAACACAGGCTGTGTTTAAGCCATGTTCTATCCGTTAAGCTAGCCCAAGAATAAAGACCCCCGGACCACCTGCTGCTCAGTTTGCTGCAGTGCAGGTCAACTGGTACATTTGATGCTGATTCCACAGGCACTTCATGTCCTGCGGCTCGGATTGGGTTGCTTATATGTAGCTGAGGTTTTCCGAGGTAATTAATTCAATGTCAGTCAGCACTAGTTCTCACGAGGCCGGGAAGGGAAAGCTTTTTTAAGTGGTTGTGACAACGGGTTTAGATTGGAGTAGTTGTTTTGTTTTTTTTTCCTCTAGAGCAGAAAAATAAATTAAGGGATTTAAATGACTCTTAACCAATGCTTTGATTGTGATGGTACCATTAGGATGCCGAAAGCTAGATCCGCAAATACCTGTTGCTGTAGTCAAGGCTGGATTTATCTGTGGGAAAAGTGGGTAATTACCAAGGATGTCACGATCCACAGTGATGAGGCCAAAAGGTCTTTGGAGAATCTCTCATCTAGTTTTCAGATCTTTATCGTTTGAGCTGATCTTATACCTAGCTTGTGCATACACCGGTCAGGCATAACATTATGACCACCTTCCTAACATTGTGTAGGTCTCCCTTGTGCCTGCAAAACAGTTGTGACTCATCAGAGAATGGACATGGGCCTTCTGAGGGTGTCCTGTGGTGTCTGGCAACAGAATGTTGTTAGTTGGGGGCTTTTGAGGGGAGGGGGCCTCTGTGGATCATCCCACAGATACTTGATCAGTTTGGGATCTAGTGAATTTACTTATCAAGTCAACATCTTGCGCTGTTCTTCGTGTTTTTTGAGTTGTTCCTAAACTACGCTGCTGGGGATGGCTGCTGCCATCAAGGAGTGTCATTGCTACAGGGTGGGGGTGCCTGGTCTGGTCTGGGTGGGTGCTACATGTCTAAGTAACATCCACACAAATGAATGCCAGGTCCAAAGGTTTCCCAGCAGAATTGTCACAAGATGGGCAATGCTATTCACTTCTCCTGCCAGTGGTTTTAATGTTGTGGCAGGCCGACGTCCAGATGCATTTGTTTTTAATCAGAAAGAAAAGGCGTGTTGGAGTAGTATCCTGTGTGTGGGAGTGCTGACTGGTTTCTGGGGCTCTGGGCGAAGTACTATAATGATTCTCTTAAGTGCAGTCTGCTGTGTGCACGGCTCCAGGCAACACAATACACCGTATGCAGAGTGGGAAGAAAGGTGGGTCAACGGGGGCCCACGGCTCTTGTCCAAGAGTTGAAATGAATTAACATAAAATTTTGAAGGTGGATTAATTGTTTAATTAATATAAGCCTCTCAAGTCTTTGGATTCCGTGCCGCCGTGTGTTTGACGCAGTTGTAAATTGCACCGTTGGTTATGCAATACGATCAACGCGACGTTATTCCAAAATGACAGTTAATGGCGATTAATCAGCTAATTGAAAAATGTGGATAAGAGAAGTAATAATAAGTAGTAGCTGCTTCACACACATTCCTTGGTATACTTAGGGGCTTGGCGAACGGCTTTCGGCAACAATGCGTAAAGAGAGACAGCTTTTTGGAGAGCTACAAATGACCAGGCAGGTTCTGGCATCTGAATGGTTTGAAATGGTTAATTATAATTTTACAGTTCTGCAAGTTGTATGTCAGGGTTGGTGAGTTAAAGGGGGACTGGCATTCTACTGTATCGCAAGGTAACAGCGTAACACTATTACCTCTAACCTTGTCGAAATTGCATACACAAACTTTTGTTTCATTTTGATTTAAATCCAGATGATGACCAGAAACTGTTTTAAACCCCGCAAAGGTCCAAGGCTACACGCTGACGTTCTGGGTTGAAATTATACAGCTTTTCATAACGGGTGAAGCCACTTCTTGGCTTTATGTTTCGGAGTTTTGTGTGCATACATAGGCGTAGCAGCAGGTGGTGACATTTTAAACAGTAAATAAACATGAGCTGGTTGGTTGGTTTCTGTTCTTGACTGATCCGCAGAAAAGGGAAAAAAAATAAATAAATACCGCTTTGGCATTTTGTGTTTTCCACCATGAAAATGGATTTTTACTGCTTCGGAGCCCATCAACAGCCTCGCAGGTGTTTTAAGTTATTACGGACTCGATAGCTTTTCCGGTTCAGATTGCTTGAGGCCACGCAAGGAACGTGTAGTCGTTAAAGCCGTGCTGTGTTAATACTAACAAAAGCAAAAGTTGCTTTTACGGCCTTGACGGAATCAAAGGCCTTACCCATACAGGGCGAAAGACAAGTCTAAGAACTTGTCTCGGCCACAACATTAAAACCACTGACAGGAGAAGTGAATAACATTGATGATTTTGTGACAACACAATGTTCTGCTGGGAAACTTTTGGACCTGGCATTCATTCATGTGGATGTTACTTAGACATGTAGCACCCACCTAGACCAGACCAGGCACCCCTACCCCATAGCAATGACACTCCTCGATGGCAGCAGCCATCCCCAGCATGATGCAGCCTGACACAGGGACACACACTATAATGGTTTAGGAACAACCCAACCTATTGACCTGGCCTCCAAATTCACTAGATCCCAAACTGATCAAGTATCTGTGGGATGATCCACAGAGGCCCCGCCCCTCAACCTATAGGACCCAAAGGCCCCCACTAACAACATTCTGTTTCCAAACACCACAGGACACCCTCAGAAGACCCATGTCCATTCTCTGATGAGTCACAACTGTTTTTAAGGCACAAGGGAGACCTACTGAATATTAGGAAGGTGGTCATAATGTTATGATGGATCGGTGTATCTTTCTTTCTTTGATTTAAACTCTTAGAGTTTTTAACAATCTTATAGCATTTTATTAAACAGACATACAGCACTAAACCTGCACACACAAAGGGACAGTTTTGTTTGATATAGTTAGTTTTCATCTACTATAAGCTGATTTACAGCTAATTTCAAGCATTTACCAGACATTTCTTAAACTCTAATGGTGCATCCAGTTTAGTAAATAAGTACAGTTAATCCTAACTGCTTAGTGATATATGGATTCCTGATCCCTTGAAGCTGCAGCTATTAAGGCAGTAAAAGCAGATCAGTGCCAGGTTGTGCCAGATATTCACTAATTGCTGGGCTGGCAGCGGGATCCCAAACTCCTCCTTTCCACATGTCCTCGGGAAAGAATTTAACCCCGTGTTACTGCAGATGGCGAGGCCAATGTCTTGTACTGTAGCTGACTGCCATGAAATATACATACGGTGCAAAATGTCTGAATGAAAACATGCAATTTACAGATCGGAGCTTAAACAAATACAAATCTGTAAAAAGAATATAAATACAGCACAGGCAAAGTTAAAAAAAACAAACAACAATTATTTGGACCACAGCTGCACTAGCTCGGTGTCCTTTAGCCTTCTTGATGACATTCGGAAGACATCTAAAAGGCTTCATTCGCCTTAAGGGGCAGTCGGGACTCGTAGAGGAGTTCACTGATAAAAGCTGGAGCTCTGCCATATTAGTCCTTTGTAGGTAATTAAAAAAAAGCAATCTCAAAATCAATTCAAAATGTACCCGGAGCCAGTGCTGAGGATTAAATAGGAGTACTACAAGCTGCTGGCTACTGATCTCTAGTTAAAGGTCTGGTGGCGGAAGATTGAATTAAGGTAAAGATCATTTAAAGATGGCCCGAACCGGCGCGAAATAAACTGCAGCAATCAAAAAGTAAGTGAGGACACTGGCTTTTTAGTTGTTTTTTTTTTTACTACCATTCTGCACCGGATGACTGATTCTGTTTTAGTTTTTCTGGTTTGAGCACGGGGGCCCCTGAGAGTTTAGTGGTGAGGTTGTTGTTTTTTTTGTGGGTGCCCACTCATTGCACTTCCCTCCACTGCTGCAGCAGCAACCATCTGTGCAGGATGAGATTGGTGGGTGGGTTGTGCATTTCAGCTGGCAAGGAAGGAGTGTTTTTCTTTTCCACGGGAGAATACAGAGTCGCCTGTCGCGACGGCTGAGTCACCGCCATCGCTCAGCAACCCCATCGAGGTTTTGACAGATTATGGTCATTTTGTGCAACGGGCATTTTTGGATTTACTTTTTGCTTGAAATGACTTCTGATACACAGAAGCAACACACTGGCATGATCAGCATACTTGAGGTTGGGATTTTATAGATTAGTTGATCGTCAAAATTGATGCAATTGCACTGTTTGACGCCTAAATTGACCAAATGAGCAATTTGTCATTGCATTTACTACATGCCACTTCATTACCATAGGTTTTTTTCCACACCTGTCTCATCCGGAACACCTGCAGAGTTAAAGTGTTTCCTCCCTTATTCACGGAGCTGATAAACGTCTGATTCCACGGTACGAGTGGCAGCGGCGAGCCTTTTTTCGGGATTTTAAAAAGCCGTGAGCAAACTAACAGGATGTAACACCTCATAATCTCTGACTCTATTTCAGTCCAGCTCACATTGACATGATTTACCGGCATGGAAGTAATGTGTAATGGTGGTGTGTGATGAGAATCTGCGCGTCGCGTAGCCCCGTTTCCGGATTTGCCTCTGTGCATTTTTGTGTGTTTAGCGTGTGTTTGTGTGCAGAATCACCGACTGCGCCTGTGTTTAATGGCGGAAATCGGAGTAAAGACTGAGGGTTCACTGGAGAGAGACCGAGGGCGAGAATCGGCGTTCGTGTGAAATTGAGACCGTTTTTTTGTTTGTGTGTGTGTGTTTATGACAGCGGGGGCAGGGAGCAGAAATCCCATTAACAGTATTGGTTTGTGGATGGAAAATGAGATCGTTTTTTTAAAGGCCTCTTTATCGAGTCGAGCCGGGCAATTACCATCTTCCCCCCCGAAATTGCCTCCCGACATCCTTCCACCCTGATGCCCCCTCTCTCTTCCCCATTCCTATGTACCTCTCTCCACCACCACCCGTCCCCCCCTTCTTCATTCTTTTCCAGTTAAAACTTAATCTTCTCCCTCATCTCTGCATACCTCCACTCTCCTCTCTCGCACCCCTCTCTTCTCACATTACCCTTACTCTCCTCCCTTCAGCTCCTCCTGTTCTCCGCTTTGCCATTCCTCTGTACCCGAACTTGGGCCTTAATTCAATTTTCTGCACCATTAATACGAAGCTAAGGCCTTATTGGCCTGATTTGCAGTGCACTCCAAGAGAAGAAGGCAAGTCTTATTTCAGGGACCGTTCCTTAAATCAAAATGGTGGCTCAGCCGGCTGATGGGAGGAGAAGCTGATGGATGGTGGCAGAGACAAAAAAAAATAAAAATATCTGTAAATATAAGCGTGGCCCAAAGGAAAAGACACACACGTATTAGCATGCACACACACACAAACACACGCTGACGCTGCCAAGCAAGGTTCTGGCTGAAGGGAGCGCTGGTAATTGGCAATGGAGGGTGCAGCATCCGTCCTTCCATGAAGCTTCCAACTGCAGCCCGTCCGTAACAACCTCTCCCCGACCGAGATCCCGTCTCGGTGCAGCTGCTTTAATTGAAACTATGAGACACTCACGGCCGATATGAAACGGGCGCAGTTAATTTCCGGTGACAGCGAGGTGGACTGTTAACATGCTTTGGAGAACGATTAGATAAATTAGAAAAAGTACGTGTTTCGGTGTTATATCGTCCAAAATGAGCTTCATCCGTAGTTGCTTTTCTGGGGGGGGGAAGATCCAAAGTACTGCGCAGTCAGGACCAGTGTAAGAGTTGCACTGGAATTGGTAGCACCTCCAAAAATGGGGCTGCTAACGGTTACTGGTTTGCGCTCAAGATGCACATACCTGCTAATGTACACCACTGATCAGCCACAACATTAAAACCACTGACAGGAAAAGTAAACATCATTGACCATCTTGTGACAATACAGTGTTCTGCTGGGAAACTTTTGGACCTGGCATTTATTCATGTGGATGTTACTTAGACATGTAGCACCCACCTAGACCAGACCAGGCACCCCCACCCCATAGCAATGACACTCCTTGATGGCAGCAGACACAGACACAGACACACACACACAAAAACACTTTAGGAACAACTAAAAAAACATGAAGAACAGCACAAGGTGTTGACCTGGCCTCCAAATTCACTAGATCCTAAACTGATTAAGTATCTGTGTGATGATCCACAGAGGCCCCTCCCCTCAAAGATCCCCACTAACAATATTCTGCTGCCAGACACCACAGGACACCCTCAGAAGGCCCATGTCCATTCTCTGATAGGTCACAACTATTTTGGGAGACCTGAAGAATATTACAAAAGTGTATTCTTCTGTGGAAAGAAAAACACTCCCTTGGCAATGAGCCACTAGTGCTGTTATGCTATGGCATACTATTTGTAGAGCGAGTGAAATTTACAGTAGTATTCTATTTCCCAGGAGAGTCAGTTCGGTAAAACGTAGATGGCACCTCTATCCACTGAATGGGGCTATTACAGAAACTGAAGGGACAGAAAATGGATCAAATGAGGCGTTTTCTATGTAACTTGTGTGGACAAGCAAGAGTGGACATATATTTTGACTGACGCTGTGTGTTTGGGCCATTGGGGTGGTTTTGTAATGGTTCTGGTTTGTACTGCTGTCTTATGATTATAGTGGGAGCAGTTTGTTTCCCACCTTAAAGTCTCCTTAAGGGCAAAGAGATACCAGCGACTGATTATTGAAACTCAGTGATTAAATGCAAACACAAACCAAAATATCTAGATCTTGAAGAGAGGCTGCAAGCATGAAGTATTTTGCTTTAATGTGCAGGTTGTGGATGCATTTATGTAGATTTGTGCTGCCGATGCACAACGGGCGATCACCGCAAGATTCATGTTAGGATCCAGCCCGTGCTAATTTCACTGTTGACTCGCTACACTGACACTGGTTGCAGCACACTCAGTTCTTGCAAACTTCCTTCACTGGACAGCTCATCTGAGGCCTTGCCTTCAGTGAATAATACCCCAGAGCGGCCCCGTTGACTTGTTAACCTTCTCCTGTTCACACAAAGAGCAGGAATCATGTTGTAATGCAGTATAATTTCTCTAATTGAGTCTTAACGCCGAGCAGAGTGGAATGTGGGCTCGAGTGGTGTTCTGTTGCTGCTGCTGCTGCTGCTGCTGCTGCTGCTGCTGCTCTTTGAAGCTGCACTGTTGACGTCGTGTTGTTAATGTTGCAGAGGCTGCGTCCCCGCAGCAGCTGCCTTGTCCGTTGTAGCTTCATGCGTTTTCTCCCCTCTGGGGGAATCTGCGGCTCTGACAGATTCAAATTGAGCTTATACTTTAACATCATGATCAGCAATAAAAGATGAGTCGAACCCCGAGACGCAGTTATACGCGGCTGCACAGCAAAAGGTTGAATAATGAATGAATGAACTCTCGGTTGTGAACGTAACACAGTTGGGCCTTTTCACACCGCATTTCGGTCAACGCCCACCGGGATAAAAGAGTGGGAGGGTTCGGAGCGCGAGGTTTAGCGGTCGACGGCGGAGAAAAGGTGCGACGGGGATTTGATCTAGGGCCAGCAGGCTACATGTGGCCCAAGAGATAAACCCTCAGTCAGCTTATTCCAGCGCCAGATGCCACAACACAGGTAAATACTGACGAGAATGAGCAGAATAGAGTCAGCTGTGTAATTGGATGGAGAACAGACAGCAAACCTGCGTGATGCAATGTTTAGAGTGAGTTGTAATGCTTGACTGTTTGATTTCCCTCGTGTTTGATATGGCTCTCCTTCTGGTTTCCATTAGGGCTTCTGCAATCACCAGTAATGTAGACACACGCTGAAACACACACCCATTGTTTTCTCTGCAGACTTTCCTTTCCTCTCGTGCTTCACATGCTTCCATTTACCCACAGAAATCTTCACGCTCACCCCACCTCCCCTCCCCTCCTCCTCCTCCTTCGATCCCTCCTTGCGCCCAGAAATAATTGACGCTCTGCAGCCGACCTGCTTATTAAGTAAACAGCACAGCGCTCAGTCGTGGGCTGCCTGTGCCGCTTGCGCGGCTCGGACACATGTGTCCCGACACCTTCAAGGTGCTATTAATCAGCCGGATGTGATTTGTTCACGTTCCTAAGTGGAAGGTGTGGAAGCAGAGGGTGCTGGGATGTGCTGCTCCTGGGTAAGAAGGTTATTGTGTTAACTGAGGTTTATTTGCACCATTGAAGGGCTTGATAACCTGAACTGATAAAACGGTTGATAAACTGCCCTTAGCATGGCAGTTCATTTCCACATATCCTGTGTTTTGGAGTAGTTGAGCAGCCCGTCTGTGTTGAAAGTTAAAATCAGAGGAAACATGCAGTCTCTTTCTACCTGCCTTTCATTTCATGCCCAGTCTAGCCTTGATGACAAGTTGGCGCTCAGCTGAGTTTAACAGCAGGGCAGAGAGCCAGGTGTTGTTTTGCATCCTGTTCCTATCCAGGGAATGGACACACAAGCTTTCTCAGAATTATCCTGCTTTACCTTTGCCCAGGTCCACACATGGGACCTTCTCAGCTCAGCTGCATTCTTCTGTCTTTGCACACAGACAGCGTTTGCCTGTAAAAATTCCAACATACATTCCTTCTTTAAATATCCAGCAACGGTTCAGCACATTTCAACTGTAACTTTCTTAATGGTTTACTTACACCGAGGCCTCAGGGAGTATAGTCGTAAGGTACCCACGCTTTGCACTTCCAGCAGTGGATACCATCTGTGCAGGATGAGCCTCATCCTGGTTGTACGTTTCATTGGCAAGGGAGTGTTTTTCTTTTCCACAGCAGAATACCCTTTCCTAGTATTGTGTTGGTAGTATTTTTGAGGGTGCCCTGTGGTGTCTGACAACAGAATGTTGTTAGTGAGGGGCCTTTGGGTCCTATGGGTTGAGGGGAGGGGCCTCTGTGGATACTTGATCAGTTTGGGATCTAGTGAATTTGGAGGCCAAGTTTTTTTGAGTTGTTTCTACACTGTGCATGTGTGTTAGGCTGCATCCTGCTGGGGATGGCTGCTGCCATCAAGGAGTGTCATTGCTATAGGGTGGGGGTGCCTGGTCTGGTCTGGTCTGGTCTAGGTGGGTCATACACGTCTAGGTAACATCCACATGAATGAATGCCAGGTCCAAAAGTTTACCAGCAGAACATTGTATTGTCACAAGATGGTCAGTGTTATTCACTTCTCCTGTCAGTGGTTTTAATGTTGTGGCTGATCAGTATATGCTAAAAATACACAGTAAAAAATATGTATTCAATTTTAATACCATAATGTCACTGGCTTCAAGGGGACATATAATAGTGAATTGCTAATCCATTCTCCTAGTCTCGCTCAAGGCTAATACTTTAAAAAAGCCTGCAATATACACAACCATGTTCATTAGGCCAAAGAGCTTCTATAGCTTGTACATATTAAAGAACATCTGCTACGTTCGAGCCTTTGCCAAACGAGATCCCATGAGGTTAATTAAGCTAATCTGCACCAGGTAGGGTGTTAAATATGTTGTGTGTGGTGACATTCGTGCGCTGGCCCACCAGTAGCTCTGTGTTTAATGTCAATGAACAATGACTCTCTAAAGAATCGAGCATCTGTAGCGATGGAGTATGGCACAGCCCACGCAGGTAGAAGTTACAAATGTAACTTGGGTTCTATGAATTCAAATCAATTATATTTTAGGATTATTTTAAAGACAAAAGTGATAATGACAGGGGTTGCCATAGGTCTGGCTTTTCCTTGTTGGAGAGAGCTGAAAGAAGAGGTGGCGCTGAAGGACTGTTGAGTCTTGGCATATGACATATGCACACGTCATGTTTTAAACATGACACATTGGGCTCATTGTGATTCTTAAACAAACCGAAGTTTCTGGTAGTCTGTTATCTAAGGTCATTAAATGGCAGTGCCGTGGTTCCTAGCTGACATTTGCGCTAATTAGCCGAACATTATTTCACTCTGGGTGCGTGGAAAATTCATATAGCCGTCAGATGACCGTCGGCATGCCTGACAGGAGCGACTGAGCAGATGGAAGCGCCGACAGAATGATGGAGCGAAGGGACAAGGTCGAGAAAAGAGAGGAGACAAAAAGATGGACAAGGTGAGGGGGGGATGGGGTGGAGGAGGGGGTGGTGATGACAGAGACTGATTAGGGGACAAAAAGAGACAAATGGAGACGAGGAGGAGAGAAACCGCAAACCTCCTGTCCTGCCGTGGCGTCTGCAGATGAAGGTACATCACTTTAAAGATGATGGAGTGGATGAAACAAAAAAAGGGGGGAAGGTGGGATAAAAAAAAAAAAAAAAGGACAACACTCACACACTTGCACACATACTGTATATATGGACACATCCTCGCACAAATCTTTGCAGGACACAATACAGCAATAAACCAAAAGTAAACCACAGAAGCACAGGGAACCCCCTCATATTTACTTTAATAGCACATATGTCGCTAGTCTTGTATTAAATATGATTCAAAGCTAAATTATTCAGAATCACCACATGCTTCAAATGTGTTTGTTGGTTTTCAGAAATGTCCATTTAGTTTGTGGGGGTGTATATTTGGCTCAGATATGACCAACACAGTACATTATGTACGCATCTTTTTGTGTTAAAAAAATAAATAAAAAAAGAAAAGAAGAAAAGAAAAATAACATTTTAATGGCTTAATGCTGCGTTTCAGGTGTGTCTGTAAAGAGCATAGACTGTATATAAATATGGACAATGCATCCCCACTTCCTTGCATTGGTCAAAATGACACTATATGCATTTTCGTTTAATTTATACTGCACTCTGCTCCATCTGTTACAAAGAAATGTTTGATTATACACTGTACTTATTATTATTTTTTTTAGGGGCCGCTTCACAGAGCGGTTGGCATGGCAACTTGTAGTCATCATGATGTGACCATACCTGTCAAGTATCCCGTTTTGGCCGGGAAAGTCCCGTATTTTACCCTTCTTTCCCACTGTCCACCCGTATTAGTATTTTCCCGTAAATCTCCCGTATTTTAACCTGCGTTATTAAAAAATAATAATACCCCGGGCCCGGGCGGAGTAAAAATAAAAATAAAATTCCCAATCTGATCTCTGTAGTAGGCTACTGCAGGTGGCAGTTATCGCGAGGCTAGTGTGTGACGTCAGATGATGAGTGACAACGCGAGAAAGAAAAAGAAAAACACAGAGATGGATGATGGACGCCACAACAGAGAAGGTACGCCTCCTGCCAAAAAAACAAAACCGCGATCAATGGGACAGCTAATTTACTTTTCTGAAGAGGAGTAGGGTGGGGGACAATCACGCGTTTTGTAGGACTACTGAGGTCAGGCACACCTGGATTAATCAGTTTGTCTAATAATGGCGGACAGGAAACAAAGGAGCTGGCTGAAGTTCAGGAAGTAGTGCAGCTGTGCATAAAGCCAATTGTAGTTTATAAGTGGTTGACAAGTGGTGATTTTAGCTTTCTTGTACACCTGTCTTAAAATGTAAGGGATACTGGAGCTTGGTTGGGGTGGTGGGACTGCTCGCGGCGGGCACCAGAAAATTACCCTTATTTTCAAATCCAAAACTTGACAGGCATGGATGTGACATCCTGTTTCTATAGCATCAAATAACTAACTAAAATAAAACATATCCAAAAGGTTGACACTTGAACATGCATCAACATTATATTAACTACCTAAAGTGACTGAAACCGTGCATGAAAAAAGTCCCATCCACTAACATGGAGGGGGAGGGGCTTATGACCTTTACTGCAGTCAGCCACCAGGGGGAGCTCTACTTGCTTTGGCTTCACTTTTGAGGTTTGGCTTCTCTTTATACAGTCCATGGTAAAGATTGACTTTGCTTTTATTGTGATATTTCTACTTCCGTTTATGTTCTTGTTTCATTTTTTGTTGTGCCATCTGCAGTTTTACTTTTGTTTTCTCAAAGACTGGGGTTGCATGCTTCTTAAATGCTAGTTTCAACTAAACTTAAGTTACCACAAGATTTTCTGTTGGTTTTGAATGTTGCATGAAGCATTTTTATGGATGAGTCGGTTTAGTCACTACATAGTTGAAGTCCCCTGTAGTGCCATTCACAGGCAGCACAATGAATCCTTTTCTTGGTTAACAGTTGCGTTTTTAATACTTGTGAAAATGCAACATTGCGCATCCTTGTCGGCTAACGGGAGATTTGTGACTTCTCTAAACCACTTAGCAAATGTTATTTCCGGTAAAGACTCCATGCCAATTATACCATTAAAGAAAGATATTAGCGCGATTAAACAAGGCACGAGGAGGGCGTTGATTGTTTGAGCTGAGCCGAGAGACGGATCAGACCGGGGAAAGGATGAAGAGAAGCGCGGATGGAGAGGGATCGAGAAGTGAGATAAATCCTGTTAAGGTGGTATTAATGTTCTTAAGCATACTGATAGCTGCTGCGTGAGTCTGTGCAGTGCAGCAGCGCTATAGGCTCATTAGGCTGCAGGGGAGAATAGCTAAAAGGATTAGACCCGACATGGATTATTCACGCATGAAATACCAAGGAGGTATAGAGGGATAGAGAAAGGGAAAGAGAGAGAGAGAGAGACTGAGTATTCAAGAAAAGTTGAAAATATAAATATGTATGTCTAGGAATATACAGTATGCGGCGGAGGGATGAAAAGAGGAAATGGCAGAGACAGGGATGAGGATGAGGGAGAGAGCTCAGGAAGGGCAGGACGAGAGGAACAGACGGAGAGAAGATGAGGTCGGAGATTTAAGATGGAGCTCGAGATTGAGAAATCTGCCGGGTGTAACGGAATGAGGACGAGGTAGAGATGGAGAGAGATAGAAAGGGAGACGAGAGGGTGACAGATTGGGATGGAAACACGAACGGAGGGGGAGGGAGGGGGGGGTAACGGCGATGAGAAAGAGAGATGGATGAGACGGGAAGATCAGATGCAAATTAAGAAAGAATAAATGAGTGATGGGGAGCATGATTAGAGATAAAGGATGAGGGGATGGCGGTGCTCTCAAGTGTATTTCAGCTTGTCGTTAAACAAAGAGAAGCTTTTCTCTAAGTTAGGCTTCAGTGGCGCATAGAGGCCTTGAAAAGTTGGCATTAGGTATTTGATGTCAGTGCACTCTTCCAATATAGCTGTGAGGCAGTTTAATTAAGGCGATCAGGCAATGTCCCGCCAAGAGGGACAAAAATAGGGATTTCTTTCTATTGCATTCCATCAACCACCATGTTTGGCTAGCTGTCAGTGCCAGTGTTGCACGCATCTGTCCTCATGCCTCTGAATGCGGTCCAACCAGCGTACAGCCATGTCCCATTGAGCGTTGCTGGCCAACAGTTTGGAATACGGCTGCAAATTGCCCGGATCATCCTCACGGACTCTCGTACTTCTTTTTTTTTCAATTTTTTAACGGCAGAATCTGCAGTGTGATCTCATAATGGGTTCACGGTACAGAACCAATCGCTGGGGCAAGTATTTGTCCGTGGGTCGGGAACGCATTGACTCTGCTTTCGTCTGAGTTCAGTGAGAGTGTAACTGATCGTTTCGCTGCCCTGAGCAACATTTCATCAAATCAAATTCTTAAATTACACCCAATTATTTTTTCAATTTAACTTGTTTATTTTTTAGTTGTGTGACCGCAATCAAACCGGCGTCCTGATAGATGCAATGGTTGAATTGTAAGCGTCTGAATTAATTGCACAGTGTTGCACGGCTCCGGCGCCACTGTCGCTCTTTATTCTGGATTTGTTGCACCTAAAATGAAATCCATTTATTTTTCATAAATAATAAAGTAGGGCCTTCGCGTTCAAAGCCGGTGGACTGATATAAGTAAACCTACCTGAGTTGGACAATTTTGATACAACAGTAGTTACATGTTTGTGGTCTACTGGAGCAGACTTGGTTGTACAGCCTTGCAGCAGCAGGAAGGAAGGACCTGCGGTTAACCCGCTGTCAATTTGCCCGTTGAATCTTAGCCATCATTGCAAAATTATCCACCACTGCCAACGTTTCCCTCCCTGAAAGATACCACTGTGGTGACAGCGTTCAACAGTCTGCACCAACACATGCTCTGTTCTCATAAAATCTAAGACGTGGCCCGTTCTCCTTAAATGTGGCCTCTTCTTCCTAAAACGACACCAGACGGCTGCGCTTGGACCAAAAGATCCGATTTCTCCGACTGCATTTCCCCACATGTTTGTGCTAGCAAACCTCTGGTCACATGCTCACCAACTGCTAACGCCTGCCTGGTCTCGGTGTCTGCGGTGGTTGCGCGGTGCCTCCGGGACTTGAAATGGGACGTGTGGGGATAACGGTGTCACAACACAACTGAGTGGAATAACAGAAAGGGGGATGAAGAAGGAAGGCGTGGGGGAAGGGGGGCTAAGAAACTTGCATTGCTGCAAAGAGAGAGGTGAAAAGGGGAGGGGGTGAGAGAAGAAAGGCAGAAGGAATGAGGGAGTGTTGGCTTTAGTAAACAGAGGTGAATGGAATCAGAGGAGAAGAGGTTGCGAGGGCAAATCGTGAAACGCACCCACACGCAGAGCACATGCAGAAAATGAGCAGCGACCCGGTCAAATATTTGGAGAGAACAGCCTGGCTTTGCCTTATGCCGAGTCTATCGCCCCGTCTGGCAGAGCGGCGTCGCAGCGTGAGCCCGCGCAGCAGTGACATGCCGTTACGTGATGGTGGAAGCGTTTTTTTTGTTGTTGCATCATTTGCATGTGTGCGGCGAAGCGTGCGCGCGGACGGACCGACCTGTGCGGCCGTTTATATAAGCCGTATGTGGACATTAGCATGTTTGCAGGGAGTGGCGGCTAATCTGTTTATGCAGTCAGAGCTCATCCAGCAAGAAAAAAACCAAAAAAAAAACACAAATAAATATTTAATTCTGTCTGGATGCTGCTGCTGCTGTGTTTCATGACTGGTATTAAACACACACACTCGCACAAACACACACAAAATGAGTAACTTTTTAAAAGAGGTTGCGCTCAGTCAAGCGTCGCACAACAGATGCATGGTGCATCTTATAGACCTCACCATCTTTACATGCGTGCTTCTGAGTGTGTGCTGTCTCTTCTCTATGCGCTCGTACAATATCTGTGTTAGTGAGATTGTGTTTCACTGTGTCTGTGTGCGAGAGAGAGAGCGAGTCTGTGCAGATGGGAGTTCTTGTACTTCTTTCTCAGCAAGGACAAAGTTTCAGATCTGAAGAGTTGGGGCATTTTAAAAAGAACCAAGAACTATTTTTTTCCTATCCTCGAAGGACCTTTTGCAAATACGCGTCAAATCGTTTGAGGGCTGAGTTTAGGAGGAGAGTTTTTTGAGATGCAATGGCCTTTTTCCGAGCAAACAGTCCAGGGAACCACGACAATCTTTAACAAAAACCCACCCACGTATTTCAGTGCATCCTCCTCATGTTCCCACTACATCTGAACAGAGGCGTTTCTATAGGGGCCCAATGCGAACATTTGAAGATAACTAACATTACCGGAAAAAAAGCATTGTCTGAATTATCTTATCCCCCTTATCTTATGCCTCTTTGCATCAGTGCATAAATGCCACAATCATTTAAGGGGGTTGACCCATCAGGGCTGCAGTGTAAGCAAAAGAAGAAGCGGTATGCATGGCAATATGTGTTATTCTTTGCAGAGAAAAGGAGCTGTCGGATTCCGAGGCTTAAAGCTGGGGCTGCATTTTAATTCCGGGTTTAGCCTGAATGTAATCCACCTGCATCACATGGAGACACACTCAGACAAGACAAGATGCATGGCGATGTCGTGTGGAAGGAGGACCCGTGATGAATGGAGAATAAACATACTGATCCTGAATGTCTCCTTAACCCCAGGTTGAGGTTTGCAGGGTGTGTTTATGCATGTGAGCCTTGAAGAGATAATAATAACACGTACCATGTTGTGTGGCGCTCTTTATGTACAACGCACAATGCACAAATGCAAAAGAATGTGCTGTTACCTTTATGTGTCTGAGTAAAGGCACCTTCTATGTACACTGCCTGGTCAAAAAAACTTTAACTAAGCAAATAGGTAGGAGCCTCCTATTGGATAAGTTATTTAACCCCAACTGATGCCATGAGTAGCTTCTCATTTCTTAAACAACCATGTCTAAAGACACATCCTGTGGTCGTGGAAAAGATGTTAGTCTGTTTAAGAAAGGTCAAATCACTGGCATGCATCAAGCAGAGAAAACATCTAAGGAGACTGTAGAAACTACTAAAATTGGGTTAAGAACTGTCCAACGCATTATTAAAAACTGGAAGGATAGTGGGGAACCATCGTCTTCCAGGAAGAAATGTGGTCGGAAGAAAATCCTGATTGATCGTGATCACTAATCCCATTTGGTGAAAACAAATAGAAGAAAAACAACAGTAGAACTCAGGGCTATGTTTAATGAATGTAAGAGCATTTCCACTCGTACAATGTGAAGGGAACTCAAGGGATAGGGACTGAACAGCTGTGTAGCCTTAAGAAAACCACTAATCAGTGAGACTAACTGGAAAAAAAGGCTTCAATTTGCTAGGGAGCATAAAGATTGGACTCTGGAGCAATGGAAGAAGGTCATGTGGTCTGATGAGTCCAGATTTACCCTGTTCCAGAGTGATGGGGGCATCAGGGTAAGAAGAGAGGCAGATGAAGTGATGCACCCATCATGCCTAGTGTCTACTGTACAAGCCTGTGGGGGCAGTGCTATGATCTGGGGTTGCTGCAGTTGCTCAGGTCTAGGTTCAGCAACATTATGTTGCCCAAAGAATGAGGTCAGCTGACTACCTGAATATACTGAATGACCAGGTTATTCCATCAATGGATTTATTCTTCCCTGATGTTCATGGGCATATTCCAAGATGACAATGGCAGGATTCATGGGGCTCAGATTGTGAAAGAGTGGTTCAGGGAGCATGAGACATCATGGATTGGCCACCACAGAGTCCAGACCTTAACCCCACTGAGAATCTTTGGGATGTGCTGGAGAAGGCTTTGTGCAGTGGTCAGACTCTCCCATCATCAATACAAGATCTTGGTGAAAAATGAATGCAACACTGGATGGAAATAAATCTTGTGACGTTGCAGAAGCTTATTGAAACAATGCCACAGAGAATGCATGCTGTAATCAAAGCTAAAGATGGTCCAACGAAATATTAGAGTAGGTAGAGACTTTTTTTTGGCCAGGCATTGTATGTGTCCCCATGTCTTCGTTTTGCTCCCATGGGTGCCTCCTGGGGTTAATCGTCCCAGTCAAACAGAGAATGAATTGCACGTCCTCGCACCGATAAGTCAGTTTTTCAATTTCCTTCCTAATTGGTGAGGTCAGGACAACATGCTACGGAAGTAATTTGACATCAGCTCCTGGGGGGCCTTCACGGGGGATCAAAGAATCCCCTCTGGGTGCTATTGGCTTTTCATCTCTTAGGGTAAAGTGTCAGTGTGTGGGCTGGACGAAGCGAAGATGAATCCCTAATGACCCCTGTGGGGAAAATGGTGTCTTCGCATCAGCAAATAATGAGGCAGTACAGCAAAGTACAAAGGTACATCATATGTGTATTTACCCTGGAATTTCTTTGGAATATGTAAGTTTAACACGCAAAAGACCAAATCCTGTATTTGGATTGAGCATGACTTGCTGTATTGTTAAATTCACTAGATCCCAAAGTGATCAAGTATCTGTGGGATGATCCACAGAGGCCCCTCCCCTTAAAGGCCCCCCACTAACAACATTCTGTTGCCAGACACCACAGGACACCCTCAGAAGGTCCATGTCCGTTCTCAGAAGAGTCACAAGTCATGGAGCTGGTGCAACCCAGTAGTAGGTCTCTGTGAAGCTACATACCACAATGCCAAACAGTCACTGTATTGCGTCTCTCATTGACAGAGACAGAACGTTACGCCACAACACATCTGGGTGAGCAGCCTGTTCCTGCTGTTTCTTGATGCCTGCAGTGGGTTTTAAGCTGTCTGTTCCAAAATCAAAGCGCCTCCAAATGCTCACAGGATCCCATTTAGTTTGAAATGCCACTAAATACCCTTCAGACAGCCATCCTCATCAATCTGCTGCCATAATCCATCACTATGAATGCAGAGTGGGAGGCTTTGGTTCAGGGAAACGGCCTCTTTTGTTTGCTGGACGGAAAATAACTCGCTGGCTGTGATTTTACTGGATCAGATGAATGATGGTTTTGATCCAAGAACAATGTACCAGTATTACTCACTTTTCAACACACAGGCTTGAAGCAAATGTACATTTTAATGAGAGGGTGGCCTCTAGACTAGTGATGGGATGTCCAGCTCTTTTCAAACAATGGTCCATGAATCACTCGGAGCCTTCTACTTCAGCCTAATTTAGCAATTATGAATGGTTTGTGTGTTGTAAAGCATTTTTCCATTCACAATTTTCACAAAAGCCTGAATTATATGCATTTTTTGTTACAAAAACGAACAACTGAACCAGAGCAAACAAATCAAATAAAAAGGACAAACTTTTTTTTGATGATATTATGACACTTTAGAGAAAAGTCTTCAGCACCAGTTGGCATTTAGAAATACCATACGCCTTGCCTTGGATTCAAAATTTTGTTAATTTCTTCACTTCTTCCCAACACGCTTGCATTTAAATCTGACTCCCTCATCTCTCTGTCGCACTATATGTACCTGGCATGTACTACTACACTCGCGGTCTTTGGAGTGTCTGACCCCCTTCTTTTTTTCACATAATGGTATGATCCTGTTCTGTCTTCGTATGTGATTGGCCGCATTGCGTGCCCATCGAAATAAAATCCCGCCCCTGCCTACATGGATTCTCAGGAGCGGCTGAAGGTTCGGCTCTCTCCAACGGGAATCGGCTCTTCTTGTTCGCTAAAGAGTCGTCTGTTTGATCCGGCTCGTTCGTGAACAACACATCACTACTCTTGACTTTTTCATGGTTCCCTAGGTTTTAGCTGGTGTGTCTATAGGACAGGCTGCATCTCCTAGTGACACTTGCTACATCTAAATATCAATCAAAAAAGACAAAAAATAAAATAAAAAATAAAAACAAAATGGGTGGGTTAACTCCTGGTGGTACAGCTAGCTAGCCGATTACAATTTCTATAAACCATAGTACCGTCAATACATGTACCAGGTACAAGTTTCAAACTGACACAATGGTGGCATTTTTTCATTCATTCTGATACAATTTTCATCCGGCTCTTTTATCTATGAAATATTTCACAATAAAAGCACCATTAAGAAGATGAAGTGCAGTGCGGTGGGACTACAGTAATAGTTTTTAATAATAGTTCATTCCCGTTTGGCGCAGATTCTCACAATTAAATAAACATAATCCATCTATTAATAAATATATTTAACCAGCCTCTTCCTTTGTGGTTTATCTGAAAGCTACATCTTCTACTTTAAAGCTGCTACTGTGACCACAATATCCAACTGTAGTGTCTGTAAAGATCGTATCTACTCCAGAGGAAAGATTAAAAAGTAAAAGTTTAAATAGCTTTTTCCATTTTGGTTCCACAACACAGGTCGACACAGATAGGAAAGAAACTTTAAATGAAACAGTACTCTTCCTGGTAATATAACATCACTCAAAATCTAAAAAAAGAAATAAAAAATCCCTCTAGCTGACAGTTGATGTTTTGATACTTTGTGCTTAACAAAGTGAGAAAGCTTCTCTTTAGTGTTAATT
The DNA here is from genome assembly GCF_963514085.1 of Chelon labrosus. Taxonomy (NCBI): domain Eukaryota; kingdom Metazoa; phylum Chordata; class Actinopteri; order Mugiliformes; family Mugilidae; genus Chelon; species Chelon labrosus. The sequence goes on from NC_140338.1 coordinate 6,597,555, forward strand.
TAAAGATAAAATATGTTGAATCTGCAGTGCTGCTGCTGGAGCATTTGATAATTGATGACACCTGCAAAATTCATTCTAGGAAAATAGCTATTTCAAGTCCCAAGTACACCAGTCAGCCACAACATTAAAACCACTGGCAGGAGAAGTGAATAACATCGACCATCTTGTGACAATTCAGTGTTCTGCTGGGAAACCTTTGGACCTGGCGTTTGTGTGGATGTTACTTAGACATGTAGCACCCAATAGACAAGACCTGGCACCCACACCCCATAGCAATGAGACTCCTTGATGGCAGCAGCCATCCCCAGCAGGATGCAGCCTGACATAGGCACACACACATAAACGGGTTAGGAACAACTAAAAAAAAAACATGAAGAACAGCACATGGTGTTGACCTGGCCTCCAAATTCACTAGATCCCAAACTGATCAAGTATCTGTGGGATACACTGGAACACGCCTGATCCACAGAGGCCCCTCCCCTCAAACCATAGGCCCCCTACTATCAACATCCTGTTGCCAGACACCACAGGACACCTTCAGAAGGCCCATGTCCATTTTCTGATGAGTCACAACTGTTATGGAGGAACAAGGGAGACCTACACAATATTAGGAAGGTAGTCATAATGTTAAGGCTCATTTAGGGTACTGCAGGACATAGACAACATAACCTGTGCACGTGGCCAACGCCGGTGCTAGCCATTTATGCTTTTGCGCTGGTCAGTCTGGCTCTCTCTGTAAAACCGCCAACCAAACCCAAAAGGTGGTCATAATGTTATGCCTGATCAGTGTATATTGGTATTCCCAACGTATGAATTACACCAACGTCTTACCCATGCAGGTGTATGTATGACCACATTGCTCCATGCTATAAGCCGCTTGTCAAATACTCCACAGATTAAATCGTCGCATGCATTCATGCTCCACTTATGCTGCCTGGTTCGACGTCTCCTTGGACCTTGCGGTCGTGTACAGACTGCAGCTGATTGACAGCAGTTATTGCACCTGAAAGGGTGGGCGCAATTTACGCCTTCAGCATTCTTACCGGTACATGACACCAGTTAATCCACATAGCTGAGCAGTGATCTCATCAGCCAGGGTAACTGAAACCACCTTTGTGAGTGTGCACTCCTTTGGCAGCTAAATAGGAAACGTTTGATGGACATGTATTATTTTTAAAATATTTCTGTAAGAAAAGGAAATTATAACCTTTTTATTCGCGTCACCCTTGTTGGGATTGGCTCCAATGACACGGTGAATCATCAACCAATCATTTCTCTCTCCTTCGAAAGTTCTTGCTCAGGCAGAAACAACTTTTCTCAAACAATATGCCAACTTTAGCGCACATTGGTTAAGGTTGGGGTTAAAGGTAGGTAGAATGTCACATAATAGTGTGTTGTTGTGACTGTCACGTATACCAACACGCGTACGCACGCTGAAATACTGCAGCGGCTTGTTCTCAAGAGTGTTAATAGATTATCATGGTGGCATTATAACTTCTATCAGTATTCAAAGACAGACATGATTATAATTATCTAATCAAGTGTCCTCTCGTCTGGCTAGCATCCTCAACAAGCTCTCTCCATCGCTAATCAGCTAATTAAGACGCCATTATAATTAGACCAACTCTGACTTACTGCAGTTTGAGAAGATTAAGACTGTAAACAAAACGTTGCAGATGTGGAAGAAGGAGGAGGAGGAGGGAGCTGAAGGAAGCGGAAGAGGAAGAAGGGAGGAGTGTCGAAGAAAGTGGGCAGATTTGAACTTAATTAACACAGAAATGTCGAGAGCCTGATTGGAACAATCAGAAACACGCCATGTTTTTTATGAAGGCACGACTAATTTATTCATTCTCAGTGCCTTATAACAGCAAATATTATGACATTAAAAGCACATGTGTATTTATGACGTTAACTAGGGGTCCAGGGTCACGGCTTTGTGGAAAAGGCCCGTTGGGTGATTAGAATTTAAACATACAAAACTCTGAGCTTGTTCGCCGTGGTGATGGACAGGCTGACAGATGAGGTCGGGCAGGAGTCTCCATGGACTATGATGTTTGCGACTACTGTAGCGAGAGCAGGGAGCAGGGGTTGGTGGATTGCTCTGGAAAGAAGAGGAATGAAGCAAGACTGAATACGTGTGTGTGAAAGAGAGGGAAGGTTATGGGGAGCAGAGGTACAGAAGGTGAAGGATTTTTATGTACTTACGGTCAACTGTCCAAAGCAACGGGGCATGTGGAAAAGGTTTACAGGACAGGTGGTGAGACCAACGAAGTTGTATGGTTTAGAGACAGAGGCTTCTAAGGAAAAGACAGGAGGAAGAGGTGGAGGTAGCAGAGCTGAAGATGTTGAGCTTTCCTCTGGACGTGACCAGGATGGATAGGATCTGGAATGAGTACATTGGAGGGACAGCTGAGATAAAGTTAGAGAGGCCGGGTTGAGGTGGTTCGGACATGTTCAGAGGAGGGACAGTGGATATATTGGTCGAAGGATGCTGAGGTTAGAGCTGCCAGGCAGGAGGACGAGAGGAAGACCAAAGGGGAGGTTTACGGATGTAGTGAAGGAGGACATGAAGGTAGTTGGTGTGAGAGAAGAGGAAACAGAGGATAGGGCGAGATGGAAGCAGATGATTCGCTGAAGGGAACAGCCGAAAGGAGAAGAAAACATTTGGGCTAAATTAAGTGGCTAACAATGAAATAGTCATGGTTACATCATAAATCTTTTTGAGTCCATAAAACTTTCTTCTGATTCCTTTCTGTTACTATTGGGCTAATGCTGCTTATCTATCTTTGAGATGTCCAGCAACACTCCTTGTTCCCTCTGACCTCTTGCTCATGTTTCTACTGTGAGCAGGGAAGAAAAAAGCTGCCTCCTTCCCTCACAAATACATATATCTTGCTTGGACACGCAGATCATATCCGGCTGACAGAACTCAATAACCCTGCCACCTCTTTATGCCTCGTGCAGCACCTTCCCCACCGATCATCATCTCTTCTTCTCTTTGTTTATCCCCTCAGCTTTTCGTGTCCCTCGACCGGGTCGGGCCATCCCCTCCCCCGCACGTCTTGTGTATGGCACCACTTCTCGCTTATTGCTTTGTTTTCCACATTTCCCCTCTCTTGCAGGCTCTATCAATTTTTTATATTGACTGCCGGTGGTGGACGTGTCATCGACATGGCAGCGGCCTCGTTGCTTGGCCCTGCTTTTGAATCCTGTGGAACATTACAGACTTTGCTTTGGTCTGATTTGGTCTGATTTGCTTCATGTAGCAGGGAGGTCCCTGTGAGCCAAACATCGGAGGGAGTCGCGACACGGAGAAAGTGTTTTTAAGGCTCTGTTGGTTGTCTGAGGTAGTCTGACTGCTCTGTACGACCGAAGCTTGTAGCTTCGCAGTGAAGCTCCCTACGCTCTCTGTCTAAGGTTTAATCCATCGCCTTGTGACTTTTTAGGTTAAGCTACTTCATATCAGGCACAACAGGACCGTGGGGCCACACTAAAGGGGTTTTGTGGGTGAAGAGGGGCATCGGTTTTAGATGCAATGAGCTGTTTCAGACACATTTCTATTGGTGGAAGTATTGATGTCAATAAGCAGTCTTTACTCAAATGAAAATTAAATAATAAGAACAAGAACTGTACTGTATTTTGGTATCTTTTTGTACGCCAATCAGGCATAACATTATGACCACCTTCCTAATATTATGTAGGTCTCCCTTGTGCCTCCAAAACAGTTGTGACTCACCAGAGAGTGGACATGGGCCTTCTAAGGGTGTCCTGTGGTGTCTGGCAACAGACTGTTGTGAGTGGGGGCCTTTGGGTCCTATGGGTTGCTGCCGTCAAGGAGTGTCATTGCTATGGGGTTGGGGTACCTGGTCTGGTCTAGGGTGGGTGCTACATGTCTAAGTAACATCCACTCAAATGCCAGGTCCAAAAGTTTCCCAGCAGAACATTGAATTGACTTCTCCTGTCAGTGGTTTTAATAATGTGGCTGAAGGCTGAAGGTTGAAGGTACCAGAAGTAAGAGATATTTAATGAAGTTGTGAAGAGGTATTGATTGTCACAAATAGAAAGTCAAATTACAAGAAGGGATTAAAGATGTAGCCTGTGTTTATTGTGGCAGTACCGGCTCAGTAGGTAGAGCAGGTTTTCCACGGACCAGGTTGGGGGCTTAGTGCTTCAATCCTGGGTGCAAGTCCTTAAGAAAGACACTGAACCCTGGGATGCTCCCAGTGCTTGCCACAGGTGTATAAAAGTGTGTGTGCTTGTGCTTGTGATTGTACTTTCAGTACCAATAAGTCAAAAAACACTTTATAAATACCAGACTGTTTTCCTTTCCCCAAAATGATCACTCTTGCTTTAAATAAATGTTTATTTCATTAACACCAGCCTGCTTCATATCCCACTGAGAACTAATGGTCTGATCGGGTGTGGCTTTCTGCATCAGAGAAAATATTTTTTTTTTTGGTAGGGGGTGGGTGGTAAGTGGATGATTTATGCATGCGCATGGACTCAGACGGCGTCAGAGCCGATCTGCGCATCACTGATTCTCAGCATGATCTGTCTATTACATCAGAGCCGTTTCTGGGAGAAGACGTGGCTGCGAACCTCACTAATGAGATTGTATTCATTACCAATGTAAGACCAGATACAGCTGAAAATTTGATGTTTGGGGACTTGAGATGTAACAATCTTGAGCTAATGGACATTTTATTAACTTTCTACCTAAATAATTAAAATAAAATAGTTATGTATCATTGCATTATACACCAGTATGAGATCCTTAGTTTGTACAATTGTATTGAGAGGTGGAAATGGAACCAACCAATACACATACTTCAGTCGGTTTGAGAGGGCCTCCGTAGTTTTTGAGCTGGCCTCTATGTTTCCGTTGGTCAAAACAATCCAGTCTTCTGTATAAAGATACCTCCACAAGATCATCCATCTCTGAGACAAAGCCACCGGTGTGACGCCTCTTCTCATACAGTAAGCAATAAAGTTGGGGTCAGTGGCTGCTGATTGTGTTTGCCGGTTGGTTTATTGAATGCTGGTATACTAAGAGAAGGAGGAGGAGGCGTTTAAAGAGTCAAACCACTCATTAAACTTATTAAAAATCAGCACAAATTCATGCATGTGGAATTTTGTTCATAGCTCATAGAATAGTCGAAAAGTGGAAATACATAGTGAGATGAGAGGACGTTGCTCCAGGACCACGGAGCTATATGAAGACATAGGTCTAAGTGCAATACAAGGGACTGGGCATGAAGTCTGCAAGCTTATGCAGACAGTACAAAACAATGCAAACGGTGCAGACAACGGTGCCAACAGTGCAAGAGCGAGAGACAGTGCAAAGACAAACAATACCATACAGGCAGTGCAAAACACTTGGGAGACAATGCACTTATCAAAAAGACATTACACAAAAACAGAGAGCGGCGCCGACTGATAAGCAGACTAACAGAGTGTGAGTTAGGGTGGTTGTAAACATTTGACTGATTAGCAGCATAATGTGTGCAAAAGATGTTAAAAGATGTGCACAAAGGGCTTACAGGTGATGAGTGTAGGTTATGAAATTGTTGTGGTTGTGGGTGAGTGTGTCTGTTCGTATGTGTTCGGTCCAGTTTCAGCGAGAGCAAGAGTCTGATGGCTCTGGTTGCTAAATGGTTATTAACAAAAAGAAAATATAATAGTTTCATGCAGTCACACGATGTTCGCAACACATTGACTATGCACACTTAAGGGACAGGAAGAGTATACAATTAGTGCAGCTTGTAATATTTGTGTTAAACCATATCTCTCACACACACACACACTCGCAGGAAGTCACATGTTGAATGCAGCAGAGTATTACCCTGCTTAATATTCTGTTTTCTGACAACGAGCATCTCTCAAGTCAAACACAATGCATTTAGTTTAGAAAACCATTTACCGTTCTTGATATGAGGTCTTCTCTTCTGAAGCAGTGTGGACCCTTAGTACTGATTGCAAGCTGACAGCAGGACTTAATTACCATCTGAATCGTCGTACTGAGATGAGGACGATTAACAAATTCTTAATTCTGTGATTCTTTCCTTCTAGTCCCCATGTTGCTAATAGTGAAAATCAGCTGGATTCTCTGAGGCTAGATGGAGAGCAACATGTCTTGGTACCTGTAACAGAGGGCTACCTATTGTAAATGTGAGATACAAATTCAAATACTGATAAGTATTTTATTGAATTAATGTGCGCAACATAAAAAAAGATGCTATGTATATATGAATACATAAGTAAATTGAGTAATATTTCACCCTCTGTGATCAAGAGAGACAAGAGTTTAACCTGTAGATTAAACTTTTAAAGCAGATAAAGAAATTATAATGGTTTCCCATACAATGGCAATACTATGGCAGCCTGCCAGGGTCTAATTTATTCCGCCATGGTCTTATAACATAGACTGTATATAAATATGGACAAAGCGTCCCCACTTCCTTGCTTTATCGATAACCCACCCACACTTCCACCAGACTCACTCACATTAAATTAATATTGCACTCTGCCTCTACCTCCACCAGTTACAAGGAAAAGTTGGATTATACACTGTACTTATTAATTTATTTTTTTTACAACTTTCACCGTCCCACCACTTCATGAAGTGGTTGGCATGGTAACTTGGTGTCATCATGATGTCACATCCTGTTTCTGTACCCTCAAATAACTAACTAAAGCGAAACTTAAATGACAGAAACCATCCTTGTAAAAAAGAAAATGTATTTGCCATGTATTTTAGTGTTTTAGTTTGGCCCAAGTCCCATCCACTGACATGGAGGGGGTGGAGCTTCTGACCTATACTGCAGCAAGTCACCAGGGGGAGCTCTACTTGCTTTGGCTTAACTTTGAGGAGCTGTTTCGCCGTCCATCTTTGTACAGTCTGTGTGTCATAACAACGTTGTGTTTTTCCTATTGTTCCCAAAAGCATCTCTACCTCCCCTCCCCTCCCCAAAGCCACCTCCCCCCAAGACTCTCCAAACACACCGGCTGCTCACCCGCTTCGTACTGAATTTAACCTGACGGAGAAAATGTCACTGAAAACTCACGTAGCTTGTCAAAATTGACAATTTTTTTGCGTTCTTTATTTTTTAGACCATGGAGATTTAAAATTATTTAAAGAGAGTTGGTAAAAACCCGGAGGGAACAACTCTTTAAGTGAAGTGAACTAGCTTAACTTTTTAAGGGCTAGCTAGAAACGTTAGATTGATAGTCAACTGTTCATTCAATTTAAATTCAGTTTATTTGCTGATCCTTTATTTAATCTTACAATATGTTTCATATTAATGTAAAAAACAAGGGTCTCAGGAAATCTTCCGGGAAACACTGAACATTTTCCAAATACTTAATTGGCAGACGAAACGTACTTGAATTTAGGGAGATAAATACGGACGTAATTATTATTTTAAAAGGAAGTAGTTCAGTAAACTTGCATTATTTAATCCTGCTCAGGGCGCTTTGTAAACTACACCAGTACAGCTACTAACAAAGCATATGTGAAAGTATTTGAATGAAAGTACCTCCCCCGCCTCCTGAGACTTTTGTTTTGTTTTGTGTTTTTTAAGACGGTCGCAAGCTCCGTTTCACACAGTGCCAGTGTTGGCCATGGGTCTAGCCGGTCACAGTGTGTTGACTCATTGGCTGCAGCCTACTGCCACGTTTGTCAGGCCAGGATCGAGAGGATAAACAGTCTGTTGCTGGCTGATTGTTAGTGTTGCTGGCTGGGTTTTCTTGGTTTACCCAAGGGTCAGTGAACTGTCTGGGAGTGTGGAGAAGAGAGTATGGGTCTGGCGTATCAGATCACCAACGAATGCCAGCACCGTCACGTGACGTGTATGTGTGGGTGGGTCTCGCACAGATGCTACATTGTTGAATCATGAGAGGGAAACCACATATTGATAAAGTCTCCTCTTCCCATTTTCACACCTATCAAGGATAACATTATGACCACCTTCATAATGTCGTGTAGTCCTTTGTGTCTCAAAAACAGTTGTGACTCATCAGAGAATGGACATGGGCCTTCTGAGGGTGTCCTGTGGTGTCTGGCAACAGGATGTTGTTAGTGGGGGGCCTTTGAGGGGAGGGGCCTCTGTGGACACAGTGTCCACTTCACCATTTTGCGGTTTTAACTCCACGTGAACTGCAAAATGCTGCACCGTAATGACTGGAAAACATGCTGACACTGAGTAACTTCCTCACACATTCAATGCATAAGCCGCTCTACACAACAACAACTGCCAATGGAACAGAATATAGCCACTCACCACCTAATGCATAATGGGGTTAGCATATGCTACATGCACTTGAAAACACACACAAACACCCACACACAAACATACACGCGCATGCACAAAAGGAGGACATGCTGACACTTTTCCCCGGGGCTCTGCATGAACTGCACGTGTGCAAGTATACACAAATACATACATCACATTTACATTTAGCTGACGCTTTCATTTACAGTGACTTGCAGTGAGCACAAGCACACACACACTTGTAGACGCAAAGAAACACACACACACAGAAAACAAGGTGGGCCTGCTTTTCTGCTTCTCCCTCAAAGGTCTCCTCCGAGCCCCAAGGCGTGGCCCAGGTGTGAGTGTCCTTTGGTGATTTATGGAGAGACAAAATATGACGCACATTGAGAACGTGCATAACCAGGAAGAAAAATGCTGTAGTCGGAAGTTGTATACAAAAATAGAAACAGTTGGCACAATGATGCTTTGTTATTTTCTGCACTTCCGTGGACATCAGAGGCTGCTGCGTCACCTGCCCACAGGTTGATGGCCTCCACTTTGGTGAAGAGTGTAGGCAGCGTGCTAGAAAAGTTTCGAAAACACAAGAGGAGATTCAGTCGCTAACTGTCTCCTGCCTTGGAGTAACTTGTGTTTGCTCCAGCGGGAAGTCAACACTCAGTGGGTGACAGCAGTGTTTACCCAGCATGTCGTCAAGGACCCTGGGCTCAGCAGCAGCCTGATGCAACGTCATGCAACGCACGGTGGGGGCTATCAGGGGCTGCAATGCAACGTCAGTTATAACAATGCATCATTCTGAAGTGCAGCAGTGGTAGCCAAACTAAACTGGAAAAAAGGACAAATTTATCTGTCACAGACAGTTTTTTGGAACCACTGTCATACATCCATCAACCAGCCACAACATTATAGGAGAAGTAAATAACCATCTTGTGACAATCCAGTGTTCTGCTGGGAAACTTTTCGACCTGGCATTCATTCATGTGGATGTTACTTAGACATGTAGCACCCACCTAGACCAGACCAGGCACCCCCACCCCATAGCAATGACAATCCTTGATGGCAGCAGGATGCAGCCTGACGCACACACACAAAAACGCTTTTGGAACAACTAAAAAAAAAAACATTCTCTGATGAGTCACAACTGTTTTGGAAGCACAACGGAGACCTACATAATATTATGAAGGTGGTCATAATGTTATGCCAGATCGGTGAATACATCATCATATCCAGAGCCACGACACATTAAATGTAAAAAAGTAAATAGTGTCAAATTTGTGTCCTTGTAACTGTATCAAACCTAAACTAACTATAGTGACCACAGATGGGATTAATAATGGAGTTGTGACGTTCGCGAACGAGCCGAATCTATTGACCGACTCTTTAAAACGAACAGTTCTATCTCTAATTAATAAGGTCACTAAAAGTGGACACTGTTCTTCACCAAATTATGTATTTTATATGTCTCAGCGATGTGGTGCGTCTATATGTGGACTTGAATCAATGTAATAGCGGGCACGTTTACAGTTTTACATACAGTCAGTCGACAGCACAGTTCCAGTATATTTGATTAATTTATATTCACGTGTAATACAGCATTCTCCACGAGTGGCACTGGTTATAGTTGTAAATTGAATTACTTTTTGATTAAAATATTAATTCAGTGTACCTGTTAACTCTTCAATTAAGATCCAACAAAGCACAGGCAGCAACAAGCGAGCACAGTAACATCAAACTAACTCCTGCACTGTGATCCTGTGGCATTTAAGCCGTAGTATAATTCCCCTAGAACTGAAGAAGCTACTCGGATGAGCAGTGAAATGTCTTCTCAAAAAACTCTACAGGCCCAGTTGCCTTTTTTAAACACTTTTTTTGGATATACCATGACCTGGATGACTGAGAACCTTCACAGCCATTAATATAATTATTTTTAATTTACTCCACTGACTGAACAACAAGATAAAACCATATCTGCTTAATTTGCTCTTGCATGAAAAAGAGTAAAAACAGAATGAATTCAAGAATTATATAACCGACTCCAAGCAGAATTAAACAGAAGGATTAATGCGAAAAATTAAAAAATAAAACTGCACCGCCACTCAGTATTAGCTGTAGAAATTGACTTGCAAAAAAGGAGGCTGTCGAAAACCAGGAATGGATACTGGGAAAGCTTTCCTAGGTGCAGAGCTCTATGTCTGTCCCAAGAGATACCCGGAGGCTCTGCTCACTGTTCCAAACACATGTCAGTGAATCCACCATGAACTGCTGGTTATGTGGTCGTCCTTACAGGGCTAGTGGATTAAGCACATTCATGATAGCATGCCTCCAATTTCACCCCCCACAAAACTTTTCCATCAACCCCATCAACTCAAATCCACTTTACTTACTCTCGTATAAAATTGCAAAAGGTGTGGTATTAAAGGTGAAATGTGCCTTAGTATGTAATAGATTATATCAATGTATAGTTATTAAGAAAGCTTGAGGTGTTGTATTCCGAGAGGGGCTGAGTTAAACTAGTGCCGTGTTAAATCCAACGGGGTGCTGCTGCAGAGTCTGAAGTACAAATTGACATTACAAGACCATCAAGTTCATGTTTTCATATTTTATGGAAGCAACAGTCTTGGCTGCCCTTTGCGAAAGACGGCGAGTCAGCATGAGACGTAACAACATGCAGTGAGGTACAGGGCTAAATAAGCAGCACGGCAGTTAAGAAAAAAACAAAAGCCAATAGGGTATCATTTATTGTGATTATGAGCAAAAAAATATAGTGTGGCATATAACAACTGTCTGCAGCAATGAACCCCCCTCCCCATAATTACAGCAAACAGTTCCCTCCGGGATGCAGCGGCTTTTATACAATCGTTATTGACGCACGTATAATATCTGAAACATTTTCTTGAAGGCACATGAAAGCATAACAATAAAGACACAGGGGCAAACTGGATTACGTCTTATTAGCTGCTTAGTAACCACTGAAGTTTCTACAGCAACCCATGTTATACTTTTATAGCAAGGCAGGGCTGAGTCTCCAGACAGTGATGTTGCTCGGCTGAAATGAGCATCCGTGTAAAATCTATTCATTTTCAGATATTACCTGCAGTAAACAACCAAACAGACTCCAAGTGCAGCTTGTGCTGAGCGATCTGCACGTCTAAATCTTATAAAATGTGTGTGTTCGTAAGAGATCCATTAGCTGAACACATGAAGAAGCAAAAGAAAAAAAATAAATAAGCATCCAGTTGCTAGCTGAAAATCCACACTCATACTCCGCACTCTATCGTACCGTTGACAATCCTTCACGTTGAGTGATGATATCTTAAATAATTGGAACACATCTTCCATATGTCACCAGTTACTGAAACCGACTCGCGACCAGTTCACTGATGGATAACGGGCGCCGAGCGCTGTTGAGAGAAGCGGAGCGTATCATTGGGTGGGCCAACCCCATTAAGTGCAGGTCATCCAGATGAATGATTAAACAAGCAGAAGGGTGTTCTGGCCAATCACCAAACAATCAGCCTTTTAAATGAGCATTATGCAAATGGCGCATCATGAATGCATCAAAACAAACCGAACGGAAGGATGCCAGGGGGTGATGGTGCGTACATGTGTTTGTGTAATCCAGGCTGTGTGTAGATACTGACACCACGCATCTAGATGCAGTTTCATTCTCATGTGCATATAATGTCAGAAAGAAACTGGAAATAATAGGTGTGTTATTTCAATGCCAAGGGTCATTTGATAATCCTGCAGCGCACAAAAGGCACTGCAGGCGGGGAAAAGAGGCCAAACATATTCATGTGGATATGGAATGCCGGATGATTTAGACTCTCAGGTTTATTTTACACATATATTGTTATCTTTACTTTTCTTTGTAGCTCGTCCGGAGACATTTTTATAAGCTGCTTAAAGGGAGATTTGAAATAAACTTGGCATAAATAATATAAACTATACGATTCTCGTGTCATCCGTTGTAAATGTCAAGCTTAGTATTAAAAGAGCAAGAGACTAACAGCAGCTTTGGCAGCCTTATGGGCAGATGAGAGAGGGGTATACCGTAGATATACTCAATTTTATTTAATCTTGCATTCTTACTTACATGAAAAAAAAAATCAAGGCTCAAATACTCCTTTGACATCGCTATGGATAAGAACATGAGCTAATAGACTAAACATGGAATAATCAATGAGTATATTCACAATCAGTTAAGAAAGTGACAAAACAGATAGTTTGTCCTTCTCTGCCAAGGCCTGTGCGAGCCCAGACCGATTGTACTGAGTTGCGATTTCTCGCGTCCATTAACTCCAACTTGTCGCTGCTACCGCTAGCTAGCTAAAATAGGCCAGACAACATGTCACAACTGTGCGACTAAACTACAACTCCAGTGTGTGACGCACTCCTGTTTGTGTGCTGCAGTGCCCTCGCTATTGACTTCCGCCCTTTTAAAATCACGTGATAATTGTCATTAGAAGATAGATTTTTGCCATATCTGAAAAAAATCCTGCCCTTATGATGTTATGTTTAAATTTAATGTTTAATGGACGGGATGAAATACACCACCATTTGCAACTATTGCATTTTAATACGTGCAAGTTATTGTTGATCTTTCCCTCTTTTTTCCACAATGAAATGGATACTTTTCCCGTTTCAGTGGTTCAGTGGTTTTAGCGACATGAATCAGTGGCAACTGGGAGTGGGCGGAGCTTGAGTACGCATATGGATTTCTGAGCACTCTGAGTGACAGACTTAGTGACTCAAATAACTCAAAAAAACGACTCTCTTTGGTGAGTGGCTCACATAAACTCGAATCACTAAAAAGAATTGAGTTTCCCATCAGCATTAGCGTAAGTGTTTTGTTGTCCCGCAGAGAGACTACTGTACCCTTGTCTGCATTTGTTACACTGTTGTTAAACTGGTGCCACTTCATTAAATTCTTTTAAAGAAGTCTTGTAAAGGTGCCTGATCCCACCACTGCCCTGGAAGCTGTTTATCAGTTTGACAGTCTAATTCAGTATATAACTACCCAGAGCACGTAAGTTATACAGTACATATTTAAAAGTGGATAACACAAAACACACACACACACACACACACAAAGTACAGCATTACTTGTGTAGGTTTATAATACAGACAACATGAGCTGTGTTACAAGCGATAAGAATAGACAAAGCCGAGGGGGCTTTGTTTGAGAGCCAGGAATTTGAAAAGATGTTCAGGATCAATCAGAAATGTTTCTGAATTCGTGTCTGCTTTATTTACTTACGGAAACTCTGTAATTAGAAGCTTTTCTTGGCAAGAACTGCTTGAACTGCCCTAATTAAATGGGTAATCCCTGCCATGGGATTTCGCCCATTTAAAAGACTTTCAAAACCTTTGCACAACATATCAAGGACATAATTTGTCAAAGGTAATTTGAGGATGTTGTGGGACCTGCGGAATCCCCTGCAGACAATCTTGAATGCACAAAAGAAAGACCAAATGTTTCTCAAGTTTTGTATTTCTGGCTTTTTGACATAAAAACACCAAAAAGGAAGTTAAGATGCTGCATCTTCAGTCAAATCTGTTTCGTGTTTTTGTAGCTACCAGAAGCTCTTTTCTGAATCTGAATCTGAATCAGAATCTCTAAAGCAACTGGGACCTTGAAGCGGTCAGATTAAAGTGACAACCTGTAATGTATGTCTTTCATTGACCTCAAATGCGCTATTGGCAGGTCGCTGGCAGAGGTTACTTCTCAACTGAACCTTTCTAACCAAAGCAAATCATTCACCTGCCGTCTCTAATGCACTGCAGTTGAAAAGTCTCATAAATCATGGCATAAAATCCCATAATAATGGATTTGGGATCCTCTTTGTTTGCCGTTGCTTGAGAAAGAACATTGCGGTTCCACCTCCAAAGTCTGTCACAGTCTCCAGCATGTGTCCCACCTACACCGCGCTGCGAGGGCTGCCATATGCTTTTTGACTCGGTTTAGGTTCCTGTTTTTTGTTGTTGTTCTCGTACGCCGCAGTATTTATATTCCGATCGCCCACCACGGTCCGCCCTCCCCCACTGACACCTTGGCCTGTTGTGCGGGCTTTTGGTGCCAGCTCCCACCCCAGGCAGCGGCTCTAATTGGACAGCAACCATGTCATGGTGACTTATGACTGGAAAAATGAATAAATAAATAAGGAAAGGCATCAATCTATGTACTTTAGCTTTATTAATGAGGACACACAACAAAATGCTGTGTACAGATAGTGGCTTAATGGTCATTTGCAGGAATCCAATTTACTTTATTAGTTCCCTGTTTAATAAATGTCCCCCTCTTGAATCATTTTTCATTAATCCACGCCTTGTGACTTCAGTCTTTTATATAACTGTGTGTTTGTGTGTGTGTGTGTGTTAGTATAACTCTTCACACACACACACACATACACACATTTAATTGCCATATTCATTTGAGGCATGCATCTATCCGTTCTATTCGGTTAACATGCACAAATGTAACACAGATTCCTCAAAATCTGATCCAGCAGCAACTCGCGGAGACCAATTAGCCGCATTTATGAGCATCAATAAAACTAAATCAGTCTTGAGGTGAATTTTGTTCGATCAGTCCCCAGCAGCCAAATGCAGAGCACATGCTTATTATGCCGGCTTGGCAAACCTCCAGAGTATGAATAGTGCGTGTCTGTCTTTGTGGGTGTCTGTGTGTGCATGCAGAGTTTCCTTGAACATTTTGAAGGTTGCTGGCACTTTATTTTATTTATTTATTTTTTGAGCTCAAAAATAGAGATAGTCATGCTTACTTTGTTCTGGGCACTCTGCATCAAGTTTGGGGAGTAGCTTAACAATTTGGAAAATATGCTATCCTAGCGTGACATTCTATAAGGTCGACATCAATCTCAAGACTGCATTACGCGGAGAGTATGTGTTTTGTTTAGTTAGCATGAAGATTTAAAGTAGAGGAGAGCAAGCAGTGTGATGATGAGGGTGAACAGAAAATCTGTACATAAACAAAAATGTTTCTGTCAGTCAACATGAAGGCGTTTTTCAGTGGGCGGGGCTTAGCTGGAGGCAAAACAATCCACAGGAATACGTTAGCTAACACGGACTAGCAGCTTCTGTCAGCTTGTTTTTGACAATAGTAGAAGAAAACACAATTTGTCATTCATAAAAATGTTGTGACCGTAAACAGATCTGTTACATTTATTTTTGCACGATTACTGCTAGCTCATGTTAGCTCACTGTGATGACTCTTAGCGCAAAGCCAATGGAAAACGTATAGCTTTCCCCAGGACTTGGCCGACTGCTGAAAGGAGACTTAGAATCTCTGACAGGTTTTTAGAGATGAAGACTATTTTGGAAAAAAAGTGCAATTCACTCAAACAATTGTAGGTATTTTTTAAATCACAGACTCAGATGTGTCTTCTGAAGCAGGTTCTCATTCCAAAGCTAGATAAAGTAAGTGCATACTCAGCAGTGGGTTAATTAGCTGACTATAAAACAACGATAAACAGATCTGCTACAGTTATGTAAGCAAATCATTAGCTAACCATGCGCTATCATCTGGATATCTGTTAGATTGATTATAGACTGCTATTCATTAGCCAAGAATAGCTTGTCCATTTGTTGTTGTGTTGCGTACGCAGCAGGAGGACGTCCATGAATCTGCTGACGTTTGCAGTGATATGGGTTGCTTTCTTCAAAAAGATACATAAAAACCAATTACATATATTACATTTTCAAGCTTTGAAGAACCTTTAGCGCAACATTACGAGACAGGATTTCTCATCTGGCTGCATTTTATTAGTGTAAATGTTGAGGTGGCAGTTAGTGGATGCGTCTACCTCGACTTTGAACGCAAACGTTGCAAGACGGAGCAATCTAAAATGATCTAACAAATCCTGACTCCCCCCCCCCCCCACTGCAGGAATTACACTACTCTACTGTAAAGTAGCTGGTTGCTTGACGACATTATATCGTAGGTATAGCAAGTTGTATAGTATATAAACTCAAATACAGATGTACATCAGCGACTATAAAATAATCCAGCATACACTGCCTTCACTGTTGAAGAACTCCTCTGCCGTGCTATAGATGCTAACCACAGACACAATGGGGCAGAGAGACAACCGTACGACACAATCACGCATGGCCGATCTTTCTT
Organism: Chelon labrosus; assembly: GCF_963514085.1. Lineage (NCBI taxonomy): Eukaryota > Metazoa > Chordata > Actinopteri > Mugiliformes > Mugilidae > Chelon > Chelon labrosus. Next base: position 6,613,971 of record NC_140338.1, read on the forward strand.
TGTCACTGTCAGATTGATCCCAGATATAGATTAGCCATACTGCATTGTCAGGACCAATTAAGTGAGGGTCATATAAACCCTCTGATGGCGGGCCGTTTGCAATCAATTGGAGCAAACACACGAACAAACCTCATTGAATCGCGTGACTTTGGCACAGTCTTGGTTTTACTTTTTCTATTTTTCCTCAAGTGTTGATGCCAGCTCAAAAGACACAGAAAAAAGATCGGGATGCGTGCAGGGATATAGAAAGAAAGAGACACATAAAGAAGGAGCCGATGAGATTGATTGGCGTCATTCTCTTGTGAGACGGCACGGGTTTAAATTTTGGTGACTATCTCAGAGAATCGCTCATCTGGCATTATCTGGTTGTGCAATTACTGGTGAAAACAGGTTCTTGATTGGACCGTAGAAAAGGCTGCACGATTTGTATTCAACATGCGGACAACTGCCTCGTTGAGACGGAGAAAAACGTATGTAAAAACAGGAAGGATGAACAATCTGGAGTATTGATAATCTCTGCCGTTCAGACGTTTTATGAAACAAAACTTTCCACTAGGAGAATGAAAGGACAGGATGGAAGAGAACGGAAAGGCTGCAAAGAGAAACCGGAGCAAAAAAGTGAACTCAAACTGTGCCTGCTTGTAATTACCCTGACAACTTACTGTTTTATAAGTTAAGACAATGCACAAAGAGCAAGGGGATAACGAGGACGGGGAAGAAAGGACAAAAGCATGAATGACAAGAAAATAACTAGAAAGCGGATGGAGTTTCAAAGTGAAATGAACAAGCTCCTTTCTTTTTTTATTTTTATCCAGTTAGAGAATTGCTAAAACTACCAAAATGGGCTCGGAATAAATTCGCCCTCTTCTCCCTTCGTGCCTCCCTCCCACTTTACATCTCTCTCAGCATTAGGTTCGTGTTGGCTGCATTAAATCCTCCTTTTTTATCCCGTTGAGTCATCTGTTTTGATGCGCTCCGAGTTCGCCCAGATAGCTACGCCGTTGCCACCACCACCACCCTCCACCACCCTCCACCCTCCTCAGCATCTGTTTCTCCACCGTCTTCACCTCCTCCAGGGCCAAAATCCTCCTTTGTGTTTCCCTTTTCCCCCCTCTCCATCACCATCAATCCTGGCTGTCAGGGGCTGATCCCATGATTATGAGGCAGGGCTAAATAGGCAGTGATGGTGTGGTGGTTAATGGCGTTGGAATTAGATGGGTCTTTATGGATGTAGTAAAGCACCGGACAAGGGGGAGTCCGTCGCGCTCGCTAGCATTTTGGCTCGTTTAGACGCTTTGTGCAAATAAAATAATAATAAAGTTTGACGTCTTCTGTTGTCCGATAGGAAGCAGTTACATTAGCCCAGTAGTCATTGTTACTTTCCATTCAATCCACATGCAGTAGGCATGATAATTATTTTCTCTTTTTCAAGCTCGATAAGCGGCGGCTTCATAACTCTACAAATGCGCTCCAGCGGAACGAACCGGCAGCCATTAAGAATATACAAGGCTCGTAACGCACCATTAAAGCACACGCTTCAATTTGCAGCGTCTAAACAATTTGGATAAAGGACACTTGTCACACACGAGGGACATTTTCCGTGTTCATTTAATGACTTGGGGAGAGCTGACACTATTCAGCTTTTTTAAAATCGTTAGCAGGATTCACGTAACATGACATTTCGTGTGAGAACCGAAAAAATAAATCCTGCATGGGAATCTTTTTAGTTTAAGTGTTTTCAGCTTTAAGGTGGTACTCTAATGTTATATGGTTCACCCATAGACTGTATATAAATATGGACAATGTGTCGCCACTTCCTTGCATTGACCAAACTGACGCTGTTTTCCTGGGGATACGGGTGGCGCCATCTGGTGGAGAGTGGACCCCACACTTCCTCCAGACTCACTCGCGTTTACATTTAATTAATACTACACTCTGCTCTGCCTCCACCATTACAAGGAAATGTTGGAATATACACTGCACTTGTTTTTTAAAACTGTTTTTACAACTCTCACGGTCGACGGTACCACTTTACGAAGCAGTTGGCTTTGGCAACTGGTAGTCGCCATTGTGTCACATCCTGTTTCTACAGCGCCAAATAACTAAGTGAAACAAAACTTATCCAAAAATTTGACATGTGCATCAACATTATATTACTACCTAAAATGACAGAAAACATCTTTGAAAGTAAAAGAATATATATATTTGACGTGTATTTTAGTGTTTTAGTTTGGCCCAAGTCCCACCCACTAACATGGAGGGGGTGGAGCTTATAACCTATACTTCAGCCAGTCACCAGGGGGAGCTCTACTTGCTTTGGCTCCACTTTAGAGGAGCAGTTCCGCCGTACATATTATAAACTGGCTATGCGTTCTCCTATTCACTTTTTTTTTGTGGGACAAAAATTTCCTTAACTTGGCCTACAGGAAAGACACTTGTCCTGGACAAGTGGACAGGCCTTAATGTGAAACCCAGTTGTTCCACATTATGTCAGTGCAAAGCACATTATAACATTAACCAGCGTTCACCACACTGTAGATTAGCTTGCTTGTTCCATGTTTGACTTTCTTTAAGCATCATAGAGGGTGAGACGTGTTGCCTACATCTATGTGTGTGTGAGTGTTCGGCACAGTAAACCTGTACACTTGACTTGAGACACTTGTCTGCTGATGACACACACATACTCTGTCACTTCCTTTACAACCACCGATATTCACTTTCCACTTGACTTGGTAGCTTTTGCCTTAGCCTTGAGCAAATAAAATACATCGTCATTTAGAATGAGGTCAAGTGATTGACTTGGCCAGTATACTGAAAGGATGGCAACAGCAGCAAACCAAGAAGAAACGCTGCTCTTTCTCCCCTACATTAGGCTATACTCGGTCCGCTAACTACTTTTTACTTCCACTCTTACTTGAGTACAATTTCAGGCTACAATACCCAGCTCCAACTCTTTCAAAATAAAGTTTAAGGCAAAGAATTCAGCCTGGTGGTTATGTTTCATAATGTACTGCTCCGACAACAGGACGTACTGCTCTTTGCAAAAATAAAATTCTCCCATTTTATTTTAAATAAATTGCTTCTGATCAGATTCAGGGTGTTTTTTTTTTTTCTTCTTTAATTCGTACTGGGTTGGCATACTAAGCAAGCTTACTCATTCACAATTTGACGGGAGAATATTTTCACCGGGGCCATTGGCTAGATTAAATGCCTTGATAAAATGAAAACACTTTGAATTGACTTTTTTTTTTCTTCCCAAATGGTTGTTTTCTTGGCGAGCCACTGAATTTTGGTGGATTTTAGATTTTTTATTGTGTGCACAGTTTAGTTGTCATTGATTTGGGTGGTAGAAAAAGATAAGACCAGTGTTGCCTTTGTGTGTTTTAGTGTGTAAACGTGGGTGTCATTTTTTTTCCCCCATTGACAAACCAGTCAGCTTGCATGACACTGTCAGTTCTGGCTGCGTGGCGGTCACGTGAAAGTCGTCCACGCAGCCCTTGAGACGAAGGCAGCGGGAGACTGAATGGTGCAAGCGGGATAGTGAGTTTTCTTCGCAATTTTTATTTGAAATTCACAAAGAACGGGAAAGGCGAGATAAAGAGAGGCCATGGGTGGGTGTGAAGAATAAGAAGTTGCCATTGAGGGAATAAAAGCGAGACTGTGGAGAGATGATAGAAGTGTTAGCATGTGTGTTAAAGAAATATAACTCAGCTTACAGTGAGAGGGAAAAAAAGTGAAGAAGGAAAAGGATTGAATAAGTATGTGGGTGGCAGGGACAACAGACTAATGGAAAACATGCGTCCTCATCCTCTCAACCCCATTACTGCCCTCCACTCTTTTGTGGATCTGCGTTTGATCCTCCGACACCTTTAAAGCCTGCCTCTTTTCGTTCTTCTCGCAGCATCACTTGTCGCGCTCGCTCTCTCTCCTTCTATGCATTTATGTGAGTTTGCGTGTACCATTTATAAAAGCATGCATCTCCGCCTCCTGCATCGTATTTCATAGTTCATCTAACTCCTTCACTCGCTGCCAGATACTTACCCTACCAGCTGCTCTCACTCTCTTATTTATCCCGAGCGAACCTTAAGTTAGAGATTAATGTATAATTCTGGTTTACTATAAGTCTTTGTCTTATATTTGTAGTTGTGGCCACAATTCGTAGATGAGATCTTGGAATCCAGCAGCACTGCTGGACAGCGCATAATAATAAAAAATAAAAAAATCCATTTTAAACATCTCCAGATCTTACTAGTTCACACACTAGAAGATAAAGACGAGACAAGAACTCCTATTAGTATGGCTGTTAGCTCGTGCGTGCGTTCACAAAGCACAACATAACGATCTTTTTATTCTGCAAACGAAATAAATTCAGTGTTTCCTACAAAATTTCATAATACCCCGGCGTTTTTATCTTCATAGAATAAGATTTTTGTAGAGTTCTGTATCAGTCTATTTTTAAATTACCGTAATAACGCCAGTATTGGATTTAGCAAAAAAAGCAGCCTGTGCGATTCATCTACATGAATACTAAACAAAATGCTTCTGAAACGTGGTATTCTATAGGCAAACGTCTCTAAGATTAAATAAAGTATCAGTGAATAAATCTAATTAATAGTAAACAGTTGACTTTCAATCTAACTTTGCTAGCTAGCGCTTGTAACGTCTAGCTAGTTAGCGTTACGTCTGGAGACGTTTCCTTCGTGTTTTGACCAACACTCTTTAAATAATTGTAAATCTCCATGATCTAAAAAGTCAAGAGCACAAACACCGGGTTTTAAAAAGTGGCGGTCAATTTATTGGTGAACAACACAAATAGCTTCTCATGCTAAGCAAGTTATCCGTGCCGCTTTCTCCGTCAGGCTAAAGGGAGAGGGAGGGAGAGATGCTTTCAGGAGCAATAGGAAAATCAACACAAGCACAACGTTGTTTGAAACGTGCAAAAATATTTCCGATTCAAATGTATGGGAAACCCTGAAGTTAGAAAATAAGAAAGTGAAAGAGAATGTATTTATTTCTTTGTGTGATTTGCATAGTTAGCCTGCGGTGATGGTAATTACTTACACCTCTTTTTTTTTATATCTGTTTGAAATGTACCTGGAAGGCATATTATTGAATTTCATGTTACTCTTATCAACATCTCAGCTCCCCACTCAATCCATAACTCAGCTCATATCCACAGTAATTGTACATAACTACATTTGTTCTTGTTAAGAGAAGCTTCCAGAAGGACTTTCAGAAGACCTGTTTATTTGTCCAATTCTGCTCATTTGTTTCTTCTTGCTTTCCCTATATTCTTGGCGGTTTTGACGCTGCAGGCCATATTACTACCCTCCACGGGGTATCGACTTCGACCGCACTTCAGATTCCGTTTGCTTTCCACAGCGTCGCTGCGGCCCCGAGCACTTTCTGATTTCCCAAACTACAGGGTCGGCCCAGGTCACAATAACAGAACGTGCTCTCGCATAATGAAGTAGTTAGACCAGTAATTTGTTATGGGTGCAATAGGAAGTGCTGAGGAAACATGCAGCACCAATTTAGGATCATACCTGCAAAAAAAGTAAAGGGCTTCTAAAGGTCTGGTCTTTTTTGTCAAACCCATCTGTACGCACTATGCAATAACAAATAACCCATAGCTCAATAAAAGATCAATATCAAAAGACTCTGTGAAACCATCCTGTACAATCATCTATCTGTCCATCCATTTTCCATTATCGCTTATCCTCTGGAGGGTCGCCTAGCCCAGCTGACAATGCACATCAATTTAGAATTACCAATTAACCCAACAGGCATGTCAGGACACCAAGGCACCCAGAGAAAACTGATATAGGTGCAGGGAGAACATGCAAACTCTGCACAGAAAGAACTTTCTTCCTATGATGCAACAGTATTTATCACCATTGCCAATACACCTAAGACTGTCCACTTCAGACATATCGAAAAGTTTAGTTTTTCTGCGATAACCACGTACGCCATCTGTAATAGCTTCATATCTGGTTAGAATATGGTTATGGGGGAATAAAATAATGTATTTGTTTGGTTTGTTTGCGGCAACAAGAACCCTTGATTCAGGTTACGTATAGATCATGGTTCTGGGCATCATTTGTAGGGAAAATAGGGTTGAGGTTAGGGGGTCGCTACGATTGTTAGGGGAAGATTTTTTTCCACAGACTAGTCATTTAGTTATCCTTAGCGCAAATAATCAAATTGATGCAGAAGCTACTTCAACAGCGCAGAGCATACGCAGACCCTGCGCAGAGCCTAGCACCATAACTGGCGTGCACTTCCCCAGAAATGTAATTACGTGCCATGGCAACGCAGACCACAAGAGTTGTGATTGGTCTGCTTGGTAGTAGCGTATTTCCACTTTAGTATTTCCGGCATTGCTTCTCCATCTCCGCAATTTTTTAATTGATTGTTTTGGATCAATAAAGATGGAACGCATCGAGCAAAGTCTAACTGAGGAGGTTGGCAGAGACAAACATTCGTATGACTCGTCTTCAGTGAAAGTTTGAGTCGCCATTGTTGAAAGTGAAGCAGGAAGTAGAAACAAAAATAAACCCGACTGACAAAAAAGACACAGCACCGACTAGCGTTTGGGCTGCGTTTTTGCAGGGCAAGCCAGACTGACAAGCTTGCACCATTAGGTACAGCGTCTATGTCCCGCAGTACTCAGAGCCATAAACGGTCACAAATCGCACCCAATTAACATTTTAACTCTCTAAACACATCTCGGGCCGTGAAGCCACAGTCCAAGACAAAGACTTCTGGAGTGATGATGACATTTAAAAACATGTTAATCTCATTGTCTGTACAAAATACATAGCACTCGCAACCCCTTTTCTCCCTAGGTAACCTCATTTAGCAGATTGATGCACATGGCTAAACATTTCAACTTTTCATCAAAAATTATGTCAAACGTGTGTAATTGGGCTGAAGCGATTTTGCCTTTAGTGGCGTCTTACAGGTTGATTCGCCACATGGAGGAAAAAAAGACGCTTCGACTCACATTATGTCAGTTAATTATCAGTTTTAAGAAGTTTATGTGCTACCACTAATAGCCTATTAGGAAGACTCTAAATGCAGAGGTACTGACTGGCTTTGATTTGATTTGCAGTTTAAGGGAGCGTACGCCAACCAGCGGGGACTAAATCTGAGATCATGTAGCTGTATCAGACCGCGAATGTCAGTTGTTAATAGCCGAAAATGCTTTCATTCGCTCATCAAGCATTATTGTCCTCCATTCCTGTGGATAATTATGAGTTTGCTTCCTCTTTGTTGGCGTCGTTTCACTTAGCTTTCACCGTGGACTTAACGCGTCATCTTTTTAAATTATTTAACACCTATATGTTGTGATTCAGGCTGCCCTCACTTCTAAAACGTCCCCCACTCTTCATTCATCTCGAGACTCCGTTTACCTTTCATCTCTCTCGTCCTTCACTCTCCATCCCCCCTTCTTCTCTTTTTTTTTTTTCCTCTTGCTGTGTTCCTTGATGGATTATGGCCTCAAGCTGACTGTTGGGCACTGCAGTGGATCAAAACATCATTTTCACCCATTTATTTTAGCCTGAATCTATGCTGTCTCTTCCTCCTCCTCCTTCTTCTGCTCTAGAAAAAAAAGAAAACAACATGGCCTATTTTTTCCATCATACAACCTCTACCCCCACTTCTCTTCTCTTGCTTATTAACGGCTTCTTTTAATTTGCACTCCATTTGTTACACTTTTTTTTAGAGCCTAGGCCTTGCTGAAGCTTTGTTTGTTGCTCGGCATTCTCTTTCTGTTTTGTCCTTTGTCGCTTCACTAGATTTTTTTCTCCCATTCTGATATCCTTATCTCCTTTATATTCCCGTTTATGCCACCTACACACATCCTAAAGACCGCCATCTTCTTGAGGTTATAGTCCGTAATCTCCCATTTCTGACATTTAGTTTATTATTCTCGTCGACGGCCTGGCTGATCCTGCCTCTCACCCCTCCCCTTTTTTCTTTTTTCTCGAATCCCTTCCCGACCCTCTCTCATCTAACCTTTGCTTAAAGCCAGAGGATTTAACCGCAGATGGAGAAGGGGGGGAAAAAACGCTCCAGAAACCCCTTAATATCTCTACAATGGTGTTGTGGCTCCACCCCATTTGTAAAATACGAGTTGGCTTTGAACTGCGCCAGGGTGCTCTGACATTTGAGTGGGCCAAGTGCATTTTTTATTTTTTTCCCAGCAGATGCAAGCTTGTGTGTGGTGAGTTAATGCGGCATTGGCTGGCGGTTGAACCATTCCTCTCTTTGCATCATTCAACCTCATGATAAAGAAGAGACGAACATTACGTACTGTTGGGCAGCGTAGAGGTATCAACAAATGAAACATACTTGGGCCATGGGCCCACTCCATGAAGTCTCCATGAAGTCTCCAGCGGACTCTAGCCCAGTCCGCTAGAATGCAGCTTGAACGGCCTGAGGAAGCACTGCTAATACATCTTTGTGCTGATAGCTGAAGTACTGGGTCCTGGGTGACCGTTGCAGAAGAAGGAAGGCTCATGAAAATTTGAGGAAGTGTTTCATTGGACACAAAATAAACCTACGTCCACAGGTGCAGGATGAGTCCACGCTAGCATAGCAATTCTTATCAGAATTTAAGTTTAGCTACCCCACACGGAAAGAACCTATATAAATATATAGGTTTTAATATAGGTTCTAATATAGGTTTTGAATATATGTGACATACATAAAATTGGCTGTTTTCATATATACGCATATATGCTATATATGCGGCATATATATTATAATATATGTGCATATATGACGTACATATGCAGCATATATGCACAGATAAACTGCATATAGTTTTCATATATGCGCATATATCCTCATATAGGTTCTTTCCGTGCGGGACACGCCACTTGGATTTCATTTAGGCATGTGTTTCAAGTGATACAGAGGAGGAAAAAAAATGCATCTTCACGCAGTAGGAGAGTCCTACAACACACTATGTGATGCATGCTTCTCAACAAACACCTTAATTGCTGATAATTGTTGGTTCTGGTTGGTTTGATTAGCATGTGGACCTTATATTCTCTTCTTGGTCCGAATTCTAGTCAAAAGTAAAGCATATATTTGGGACCAGATTCTATCATTTGTAATTCCAGAAGGACGCATACAACAGATGTTTGAAAAAAATAATTTATTTGTCAGTGCTTTGCATTTGTCAGTAAGAAACAATACAGTCAAATGTTGCCGTTGGCATACTGTTGGTGCAACGTGGTTAATCACTTTCGTGATTTCGTTTTGGGTTTCATTCATTCATTCATCTTCTGTAAGATGAATGAATATGAAGGGTTGAATGTGGGTGTGCTGGAGCCTATCCCAGCTGTCATTGGGCTAGAGGGTACACACTGGACAGGTCGCCAGTCTGTAGCAGAGAGACAGACAATCATTCATACTCACATGGACACCTACGGTCAATTTAGAATCACCAATGAACCTAAGGAGCATGTCTTTGGACGGTGGGAGGAACCCTGGAGTACCTGAAAAGGAAAGGCCCCAGTTGGCGCATGAATTCGAACCTTCTTGCTGTGAGGCATCAGTGCTAACCACCACTGTGTCGCCCTTCGTTTTGTGTTTTATTTCATTATTTATTTATTAATATTTGCATAAACTGCACCATACATTAGTGAGGAAGCTGTCCCTGTTGCGTTGCTGTCAGAACTGCTGCAATTCTGACAAGATTGCGTCTAATGACGGGACCGTACAGCCAAGTTTATCCGTTCTATCTTTATGGGACTCTGTGATATCCATTCCGTTTGTGCTTCTCGTTAAATGTGACATCAAACTCTGCGGATGATTGCTGAAATGAGACGTCTGCGTTTCAACCGTCTTAGAGGCTGCTCCCGCTTGACACGAGGAAGCTGTGAACTTATCTCAAAGGTGAAACTGCCTATCGCCGTCTGTTTATCAGACCAATGCAGACGCAGTCCCCGCATACATGATCAGACGCAATCTCGTTATAATCTGGTATGGAATTTGCTAATAAATATCAGCGAGTATTTGACCAAACACATTTTCAATCAGGAAAAGGGCTCTTGGTATGCGCACCTAATCAAGGCTGCCTGGTTAATTTAAGTTTTGCATTGATTTGATCTTTATCTCCGCCTGCCCCTCTCCCTGCGTGATTCTCGGCCTCAGATTTAATTTAAAGTTTTATTAACATGTCCTTCCCTCTGTTTTCTCTCTCTCTCTCTCATCCAGCTCTGCTTCTGAGATTTCTTGCTTCGGCCTGTGGAGAAAGACGAATTAGCTGTGACAGCAACCGTTTCCCGTTGTGTGAGGACGCGGGGATCTGACCACAACATACAGCAAGTACGCCACCACCAAGAATACGAAGTTGCAAAAAAAAAAAAAACTTCTGGGAAAATATAGCTTAACACTTATCATTTGAAAGGACATATAGTTGATATATTGAAAGAACCATCACCATTCAGACGCTGAGGGCACTCTGGTCGCTCTACCCAGCTTCTGCTGCCCTTGAGTGGGCAGGACTTCTCTACCTTCTGCTCTTAGGACTTCACTTAATCCACTATTGTAGAGGTGAGTGACTCAGTTCACACCTTCCTTCACACCAGTATGAAAACCCCTCATATTCTCGTGTAGATCAGCACTCATTTTGACTCCCATTCAATTCCAGTGAAGTGTGGAGTTCCTAATAAGTCCAGTGCTTAGGGCTGCTTTTGACAGGGCAGCTAGCCTTAGCTGAAAGCTCACCAACTGAGGCTCTTTTCAGTAAGAGCACTTGACAGTACCCAGTGGCATTTCAGTGTTAAAAAAAAAAAGTGGTAGGTGAAGGTTTTTATTCCTAAATGGTACTGCCAAGTCTGGTCAAACTAGCCTGCCTGGTGAAGCAGGATGTCTGTTGCCATAGGAGCAGGTTCTAATCTATATGCATGACAGGACAGGAGATTTTTGGGAGGGTATGTTGAACTGTGCTGATAGAGAAGTCTGTGTGGGGCTGAATATATTTCCTGAAAGTGTCGTTTTTTGGTGTGGCTTTGGCTCGGTATCAAGGTCAAGTTGACATTTTTGTGCTTGTTTATAATGGTTGACGTTGCAACCTGCTGCCATTTCGAAGACACCACAGCTAAGTCTGTGTGAGGCTTTTTAGAAGCAGCCTATATACTGTAGTTATTTTGGTTTTTGGCTTTGCATCCAGTGTCCTCGACATTTCTGTCCCACTTTCGGTAGCCTGCTGAAAGTTCCACAGCAGGAAGTGTTTTCTTCTTATTTTTTTATTATTTCCAGAGACGTTACTGGGTTAAAATCCTTCATCGCGAATGTAGGCCCTGTCCTACTTCTACAGGGGGAGAAACTGGGCTGTGTTTTCTTGTTGTGTTTTGCATGTTCATAAGACTAACTCAAAGTTGCACTCTCCGTAATTGCCTTTGCTGAACGGAACTAAATGCAAACACGAGTCAGAGTTCTGCTCATGCAGTTCTTCAGTTCAGAGGCTTTCATGGACTACTTTAGCAACTCGTTCAGGCTTATTGGGTGTTTTTTACATGCTGGAATCCGCCATCGCGTCATTGTTTCTGTAATCATATCCTGAGCGGCGAGACATTCATTTTCTTTACCTCATCAAATGGCAAAGAAGTGGGCAACAAGTTGATGTTACTGCTCAGCCCTTCCTCTGACTTAGTCCACATGTTCTGCAACTGGAAGCTGCACATTTCCAGATGAATTGCCCACAAACTATCTCCATGCTATTTAAGTTACTGTGCATGTGCATTTAAGACATTTAAGACTCTTAGACTTACGCCTATTTCCACTGCCCCAAATACCGGGACAGATTCCTTGTATGTGTGAGGATGCATGGCAGTATATGATTCTGATCATGGCAATTTGGAAGATCATTTGGAAACACAGTGGCAATGGTAATTAGAAATTCTGTAAACATACTGCACACAAACTTCAAGTTTCTTCGCTCGTTTCATTCTTTCTCTGAAGCCTTATCTACAAGAAACCTACTAATCTGGTTGGAATTCGCAGCAATTCAGCGAACAGCTCCACAATTTAAGTATAAAAACACCCACACTGGCTGCACAACAGGATGCTTAAGCTTTCCATTGTGAAAAGTTTTCTTTCTTTTTAATCTTTTATTGGAAAGACACCAACACACGGCAAGCCTTCCCCTGCCATGTTCAAGAGCAAACTGGCGACAGCTTTCTCTTAGATCGCTCTCGTCTGTCATTTGGTGTTAATGGATCAAGACGGTTTTGGGACTGCGTGGCGCCGAACTCGATTTTGAAGTCTGCGCAAAGCTGAAAATGAGTTTCGCTTGGCACCGTGGACGCGCAAGGACAACCTGCAGAAGTGCTACAGGGGGCCTAAACCTGATCAAACATACCCCTAAGCTCATCCGGCATATCTCAGAGAAGAAGAAGAAGAAGCTTAATTACATGGAGTGATAAATGTTCTTCCATGACAACACAGCCAGCTGCTTAAGCTCTCTTTGTTAATCTCTTGATGCTCATCATCTGCTTCATCTCTTTCCCCAGAAACAAACAAACAAAAAAAACATAATAAAATGTTCTCAGTGTTTATACAGTAAATACCTACAGCATGGTGTTACATTTGTGCTATGAATGCATGCGTGCTCCTTGGTTGACATGTAATTGAGCAGAAGTACCTAGCTTAGCATAGATGTTAGCTTAATAGTGACGGTTATTGTAATAGTAGTACAGTTGTTTTGTTTTTTTTTACATTTAAAACTTCTATTTAGGAACAATAAACACTGACGCTGAGAACAGTATCTTTAACCGTACAAAAGGAATTACAAATTAATTCTTTTTTTGTTCTTTTTAGAGCATCGGCCCACAAACAAAACCAGAGTTTGCATTTCCGAGCCCTCTTTGCTTACAGTTTTTGCCTGAGATTGTATATCGTGTAGTTGGTACAACTGTGTTGCTCACAATAAATGCAGTTCAGAAAACTGTTTTTTATTTATTTATTTATTTTTTTTCCCTTTAGATGCAGAGCCTGGCCTCTTTTCCCATTATTGCTTTCTCTGTGGTAAATTGTGTGCTCTGCAGAACTGAAGTCATAGCACATCTCTCAGCTAGCGGCTGCAATTGAAGCCGGTGGTGGGGCCTGTCGCTCGGAAGCATAAGAATCTGTTTTATGTGTTTGAGCTGCTGCATAATTTGGTTCATGCAGCCTTCATAAAAAAAAAAAAAAAAAAAAAAAAATCCATTGCGTCTACAATATACTTAAAATGAACTTCCTTTGTCACTTCCTGTATTGTAAAAATCTATATGAGTCAGACTTGGAGATGTCCTGCTTTATGGGGCACTGTTTAACCAGTAAAACACGTACTTAAAGTCACATAACTTTGCCTTTAAAAACAATTACTGTATGTGCTTCCGCGGTAGTGTGTTGTAATTTATCTTTCTTGTCAGTACTATAAATGGAGTGCCACTTGGCGCACAAGGCACTTTACTGTTTCAGTGTGTCACGTGAATATTTCAACAACACGCGTCCTTATGATGTCGGTGATTATTCCGACGAGGGCCTCAGATTTAGAGACTCATTAACGCGGATGAGAAGACTTTAAGTCTGAAACATCTGGCACAGGTAATAAATTCCGTTCAGTCTGTTTGAAAATGAAATTTTCTCCGTCGGAAATGCCAAAACAGAGTAGCTCGCCTCGTGCATCTGTGCAACTGCAGAGCAGACGGGCGTGATCTTTTTAGTATGCAGCGTGTTGGTGCGATCCTGACGTGACTTGATTAAATGGTTTATCCTCCCGGAGCCAGGGGTTAGTTTACTCGGTGTTCACCTTGAGCGGAGCGCAACACATCACAACATATCTATGCGAGTCTGTCAGTGTGTGTGTGTTTGTGCATGTGTGTCTGCATGTATGTACATCCACTGCAGGCCAACTGGTGTATTACGGTGATGTGTCATGAGTGCATGGGTGGCTGCAGTGTGAGTCCAGGTGGCTACATGTAAATACGTGCTAATAGGTAGCATGTGAGCAGCACTGCTGTTGGTTTGTGGTGCTCTGCATTTGGGTGACGGATCGATGGCGGGGTGCGCGTGATGTGCGAGCTCTGGTGATAACGCTGATACAGCCGCGTGGAAGAAACGGAGAGTTGTGTATATCTGTGTGCGCGCGCGAGAGAGCTCGTGTGAAGTCGAGATCACCTCTCAAAGCCTCGCTGTTCACTTCACATCTTCCTGATCACCATGGTGATAGCTCAGTCTGACGGCACGGTTGTGTTTGGGAGAAATAACTGGAGTTTGATGATAAGGATTTCTGTGTGAGTGTGTGTGTGGATGGTGTTTCAAGTCTTGACGCTTTCTTTTTTTTCCGAGTTGAAAAAGCATGAAAAGAACAAAAAAAAAAGAAAAAAAGAAAAGTGTATTCGCTTAATCAAGGGATATTCAGATATTTAGAAGCAAAATGATACCAAAATATGGCCTGCATCACGGCGGTTAGCTGGAGGCAAAAAAACACACAGCAGAATAGGTGGCTTGTCAACTTGCTGTGCTGTAGGGAGCCAGAATCGAAGGAGTACAGTTAATAGCTCCAAACCGTCAAAAAGATCGGAAAAACCTTTGATTAAACATGATAAAATGAAAGGATTGGATTGAGGCGATCATCAAAAATGCTTGTGCGAGCAGTTAGAAATAATACTTCGATACCAAGCTTCATTTACTTCATATTTTGCTACTCGCTAACAACACTTTGCTTTACATTCGCCTCTTAGCCGTTGGCCTGTGTATTAGCCTCCACTGGCATACTCATTAGCCATTATCGCATATATTGTTAGCCTCATAGCATAATTGCCTAAATCATATATTAAAGTTTTCGGAAAACAACAAAAAACACAATTTTTAATAAGAACATTGGTATTTTTTTGTTTATATTGAAACAGTGGCCAAAAAATGACTTAGGCAATTATGCTATGAGGCTAACGATAGTTAACTTTATGATTGACAAACACGAGATGTAGGATACTTGCCCAGCCATGCTAGTGCAGTTAGCTGTCAAGATGTAGCCGCTGGTTCTGTTAACAACAACCCAAGCCTAATACAGGTTTGTTTCCCAGCCTTGCCGCTAGCTAGGCAGAACTTAAGCTGGCACAACACAAAACTCATCTGTTAAATCTTTGTAATTCAGGACATAGTTGTAGGCATCTAAGGATTCATGTGCCTTAATGTTCTCATCAATGTCCACGCTTGGTTTCTCGATCAAGTGTAAATGTCCAACCTTTGCGCAGTAGGTAATCCTGTTAGATCGTCCACCCATTGTGTTACTGAGTACGGTTCAGCCAAGTAGTTCTTTGTTCTACAGAACAGTTTGTATTCTGTAATAGTTTTCTGTGTTTCCAAGACAACTAGATGTCTTTATAGCAGTACCTGTCAGTGGTGTCTGTGTCTCTACGTCACTCTCATTTGTTGCCTCTGCCCTGACGGACTCCCCCATAGCAGCGTGTTTATCTACTGTCCTCGTTCTCCTCACCTACGTCGGTCTCTCTTCATTATCGCTCCCTGCCCTTCTCTTGCTGATTGCCAGGCCCCTTACACGCCTGCGAAAAACTTATTTCAAGAGATGGCTCTCCGAGATTGACTTCGTACACAGACTAAGGGTGCTTTCACACCGAAACCGTGAGCATTTTCCCGCCCAGTCGGTTTGTTTAAGCAGGTGTGAACGCAGCGATTGCACTCTGTTCATGAACCCGACGTGCGACTGGTTAGTGAGGGTGGTCTCAGCCTGCTCGAAATCGCTCCCCGGAGCCATTTGTACGGACTGAGAACACATGATACCCACGGACTAATATGACTTTCTTATTATTATATAACCAAGTAGTTTACCTGATGCATTTTTAAAAGAGCGCACACCCGACAGAGGTGTCTGGCAGCATTCCACCTCGTCAGCATATGCAGTACAGTCTTGATTGCCCCATGGACACGAACTGAACCAAGGTCAAACTTAACCCTGTAACAATGTCCCTGCCTGAATTGGAATGAAATATAGGTGTGAAAGCACCAAGAGTTACCACATTTGACTTGAATACATCAATTTTTTAGAATTCCCTACTGATTCATGAATTTGACACAACTCTTCTGTGTGGAAAAGCGACTTCTGTTGTTCAGGATCAACGGCTGATCATGGTTTTTATTCAGAGTGAACGACAGAGTGGAGAGGCTATTCATCGCCAGGTATGATACCAATTTGTTTGTTACAGAGAAAGAGAGAGAGGGGAAGGGGGGGCAGCCCTGCGATGAAATACCTATTTGAAATAAAATAAAGCAAGAAAATAAAGAAACTGGAAATCCATATGTGGTCAATGATCCTGTTGACATGGGCCGCTGCAGAGAAACACTGATTTTTATTCACAGACATGCTCTTAAATACAATTTTTTTCTGTTTGCCTTCATCTTCCACCCTTCGGCTTTATCAATCAGCTGCTTTCTCTCTGTGTCATTTTTCGTTTTCTTTTGTTTCCATCCTCGGTTTGGACTTATTTTGAGACAAACATCTTAAATCCAAACGTAGATTTACAAATCTTTAAGTTCTACTGTTTTCTCTCAGTTAACCAGCAGCTTTCACATTCCATTTCTATCCTACGGATGATGTCAAATCAATGACGGATAGTTGTAAACTGGTGAGTCATATATCTTTAAGTTGAATGGAAGTCCTAGACACCATTGGGTAATGCATCTTCAGTCCACTGATAGATTAAGAAATCAGCTAATTTGACTGAGAAATCAATCAAAGCAGTGAAGGATTGCATCCGTTTAATTGGAACACACTTTAGATCTCAACACAAGGCAAGGGCACAGGATGAAAGCTTCAAGCAATCATTCTGTTCGTGCTCCCCGCCTTCAAATCTCCGTGTTAGTCTTTTTCCTCCGCGTATGTATTTGTGTGTCCATCCGTTAGGCTCTTGCATTCATCACCAGCTGCCTCTAATGCCGGTCATATATCATTTTAAGCTTATCTGCCGTCGCAATTCTTGCAAGTCATGCTCAATAAGAGCGGCTGCTAAATGTATAAATGGGAAATTTCGTGTGTGCACTTGCGCTTTAAAGAGAAATGGAGTCCAGGCTTCGACCAGGCAGGCTCAACAATAAGCCCCCAGGAGGTTGCGATAATCTGTTTCATCACCTCTTCATCCCTGAATACCTCGGTCCATCCAATTTTTTTTCCTCCACTCTTTCCCTCCATCCTGCCAGACGGGAGTGCCAGGTTATACCACTGCTTTTGGAACGCAGGGGAAATATGTGGAGGGTTGCCAAACACTCCCCACGCAGCGTTCCCACACACACACAGTAGCACTTGTCAAGGGCCAGATTTCATCAGTATGCTCCGCTTGCTCGCTTGCTTGGCTCGCTCGCTCGCTCGCTCTCGCTCGCTCGCTCGCTCTCGCTGCAGCCCCGCTTCAACTGGGATGTTCCCGTCTCCTCGTGGCCCCTCGTGGCGAAGCCCAGGTGGAACCAGAGGGCTTTCCTAGTTCAGCCACCCTGCAGTCAACCCACGCATCCTGGGTACCCTCCTGCCATGTGGAGGGCCTGTTGAGAGAGAGAGAGAGAGAGAGAGAGAGAGAGGGAGGGAGGTAAGGCTGTAAGGAAGGAGGGAGGGAGAGCCGTGTGCATTAGCCATGCTAATCTCATTAGTGCGGCCATGATTGAATCCTGTAGGAATCTGCCACCACCGCCAATAGAGACGGAGGAGCTTGTATATTATTAAAGAGGGTGCTCTGTTGTAGGGCGTGTGGAGGTTGGGGAAGGGAAGACAGGAAGAAATAGAAAGGGAGACAGAGTGGGAGGGAAGGTGGGGCAACTGTCAAATCATACTTACATGTCGGAAAAGGACAGGATCAAAATCATAATTCTCTTTATTGCCACGTACAGTATGTGCACACACGTGAGGAAATTGTGGCGGTGGTTAGTACAATACAATACACATAGCATAGACTGTATATAAATATGGACAATGCGTCGCCACTTCCTTGCACTGGCCAAACCGACGCTATTTTCCAGAGGATACGGGCAGCGCCATCTTGCGAGTTTGGAGCCAGAGTCTGATCAGTACGGTCTGAGAATGGAATTTTTTTGGCATGGCAACTGGTAGTCACCATTATGTCACATCCTGTTTCTATGACATCAAATAAAACAAAAACTCATCTCAAGTGTCAAAAATTGACACTTGGACATGCATTTTTGGATTTGATGTGTATTTTAGTGTTTTACTTTGGCGCACGGCTCATCCACTAACATGGAGGGGGTGGAGCTTATGACATATACTGCAGCCAGTCACCAGGGGGAGCTCTACTTGCTTTGGCTTCACTTTTGAGGAGCAGTTCCGCCGTCCATCTTTGTACTGTCTATGACACATACACATAAGTCCGAAAAACAACAATTAAGAAATACAAAAAATATATAAACAGAGTAAATAATATAAACTGCACTGTACATATTGTGTATTAAGACAGGATCAGGAGATGGAAAAGCAGAAACAACTATCCATGTATAAAAAAAGCAGGTAATAGTGAAAAACGGGAACCAGAGGATGAAGAGACAATGAGAGAAACTCATCAACAAATGAAAGGTTGCAAAATGGACAACAGGCATTGTTTCTAATTGTTCAATTTTGACACAAACAACTATTGCTATGGGCGGCGAATCACTGCCGTGGTTAGCACTGATGCCTCACAGCAAGAAGGTTCTGGATTCAAACCCAGGAGGGCAGGGTTAGGGTTAGGGCTAGCCATATGGGACAGGCTCCAGCCCCCCTGAGACCCTCCAGAGGACAAGCAGTTACAGAAAATGAATGAATTAATGAAAAATGCAGCATACAGTGTTTACTCATGTGACCAGCACAGCATTTAATCTTGAGAGTATCTTTAGGAGACTAAATTGGAATAGGCAGAAGACGACGGAAGCCAAATGTGAGGTGACGTAATGAAAGAAGTAAAGAAGGAAAACCTGAAGTAGTTTAACTGAGAAACGTCTTTCATCCTTTAGGAAGCTTAAACTCGGGTTATTTTTTTTTTTTCCAACATTTTTGCTTTCTCCCTTTTTCCCCTGTCACTTAGTGGATGTTCTGACCTTTCACAGCCTCCCATGTGGAACCACAGTACAAGATATTTTTTGAAGCCTCACTAAACAGGCGTCCTTGTAAACTTGTGGCTGTCCAAACAAAAACTTAACCGCTGCCTCCTCCATACCTTTCAACCTTTCTCGGGTGTTGTCATCTTCAAAACAATCCCCCTCCCTGATTTGTACACCCTCCTATTTTTTCCCCTCACCTCCCCAATGTATTTCCCTTCCCTCTCATGTCTTTTCTCCGTCCCCTTTTGTCTTTGTTTTCTTTACACTTTCTAATTTGTTTCCTGTCTATGTCTCTGTCGGCGCTGCCTCTCCCAGAGGAGCTGCATCCAGAGGCTTCAACCCTTAACTTTTGGATTAATTGAGTAAGCAGGCTGTTGTTTCACCGTCTACGGTTCATTGGTGTCCGGAAACCCCGTCATCTTCGCTTATTGTTGCTGCTCAGTCTTAGAGGTTTTGTGTGTAGCCTGTGTGCATTTCTGAGAGACACAAACTGTCACTTTAATTAGCGGCTCCTGTCCTTTTTTGTGGTGTATCTCATTAAAAACCACAGAAAACGACACAAAAGTCAAAGATAAATGACATTTAATGGTTTCATGGTTGCCTAAACCCTGCTTCCCCAAAACTTTCTTGTTGTTTTTCTGCATCTAACTTGTCTTGCACAGCCACACCTATCTCCACAGTGCTGTGTCAGCGTCAGAGAATAGTCTGGCTGCTTTCGTTATTATACCGCTATAGGAGCAAATACACTCTGGCTGGTTGTATTTCTTTGAACCAGGGGTTCCCGATCTTTTTTTTTTTTTTTTGGCACAGTACATTGAAAAGAAAACCATCATCTTTCAGAAATGTGTTAGAAACTGTAACAACATTTTCAGTGCTTTAGTGGCTTGACTTTGATCCAGAATGATGGCAGAGATCATTTTCGGGGGCCACCGTCATTTGCAAGATCGAGAACTTGTTCTGTGTTGCCGGGACATTTACAAATGAGTCGTGGATTTATTGGGTCGACCGCGGTTCAAAGTAACTTTCAAAGTTTGTCGACAGCAAAGCCCGTTGACTTGAGCACCAGCTACAGTCTGCCACAATCCCTGCAAATGAATGGATGCTGATTACGCTCTCGTCCACTCACTGTCCCCACAGTTACCACTTTGAGTGTGAGTAGGCACTTTATCTTCCAACTTAAAGATACTTGTCATTTTCCTCTTAAGTGTTAAACTGAGCTAATTGAATAAGCAGAACACTATGTTTTTTTTATTTCACAAGGTTTGGATTATCCTCTGCTGCTCTGTGGGCCTACAAGCCAGCAGCATTTACTTAGTTCATTTAGATTGTAGGTTAAGCTAGCCAGCAGCATTTGGTTAGCTTATATTTCACAAGGTTTGAGTTAGCCTCTGCTGCTGAGCAGGACATACAAGCCAGCAGCATTTACTTAGCTTATTTAGATTGTGGGTTAAGCGTCATATCACATGACTGTAGGTTTGTTAGGGTTTCTCAGTTGGACAGAGCCTCTAAATGTGTTTTGCCTGGGATTTTGGCACAAGGGATTGTAACATCTAATCCTGTGTATTAATGAATGCAATGGGAGGCACAGTGGCGTGGTGGTTAGCACTGATGCCGCACAGCAAGAACGTTCTGGGTTTGAATCCAGTTTCTCCGAGTACTCACACGCCGCCCATACTACTATCTCATTGCAGGATGGTACTGAAATATCTGATTTCCATGTGTTTTACTGCACAAATTCTTGGTCCACTCTTGGTCCATCTTTTCTTTGCCCTTCATTGGCAACCTGGTGCAGGTTGAGTTTCGTTTAGCTTTTAGTGGAAACTCTTTCCAGTTATTGGCTCATGTTATTATTCAGCTGTCCAAGTCCAGCCTCGCAGAACTGTAGTGATGGACGTACCTGGTTATCTCTTCCTCGTACGCTCTCTATTTACTCAGCCCAGTTGTTTTTTATATATATAAATGTTTTTTCCTATTATTTGTCTTCTATGTACCCAGGGCATCCTAGCTCCCAGTTTATTTGACTATCCACGCTATCTTGTCAGAATCAGAGTCCAAATCGCTTTAATGCCCAAGACATGTGACACAAGCCAGGAAATCTGCCCCGGTGGACAGGTGCCACGCTGTTCAACGGACCTTCCTCTGATCTGTGTGATTCCTCTTCTCGTCACACCGCTCATCTTTTCCTTCCTCTATCATTTTCTCTCATTTCCATGCTCCTCGATTACCTGACTTCTCCCCCTTACCACTTTACCTTGTCCCTTTTCGTTTGCTTCACTTTGTCACACGAAATGACCTTTTGTCGTGTTCCCGACTCTCTGCCTCCCTCCCTTTCGTCACTCCCGTTTCCTGCCCCCGTTCTTTGATTTCCTTTCTCTCTGTGTTTGCCTCTTTCTTTGTGCGTCTCCGTCCCAGGTGCATTGCTTGTTTTCTCTCGTTCTTTTTTTGTGCAGTTATCTTTCAGAGGTCAGTGCAGGCCACCGTTCTTATCTCTGGGCAGCAGTCTTGCCTTCATGGGACGGCAGTGAGGTGTCAAAACCTCCAGCCTTGTAGAAGTTGGCCTCCCAAACCTTTAGTTTTCCCCAAAGTGAGCGATAAAATAGGATTTCACTTCACTTTATTCAGATGTATGGTATCTGATGGCATTTTGGAGATTGCCAGAGATGGACAGCGCTGTCCTTTTCTTCCTTTGTACTCAAATCCCTATCCTGTGTCACTATTACAAAGGTTTCTAATATATATACACCGATCAGGCATAACAGCAGGTGACTCATCAGAGAATGGACATGGGCCTTCTGAGGGTGTCCTGTGGTGTCTGGCAACAGAATGTTGTTAGTGGGTCAACTTTGGGTCCTGTGGGTTGAGGGGAGTGGCCTCTGTGGATCATCCCACCGATACTTGATCAGTTTGAGATCTAGTGAATTTGGAGGCCAGGTCAACACCTTGTGCTGTTTTTCATGTTTTTTTAGTTGTTCCTAAAGCGTTTTTGTGTGTGTTTCTGTGTCAGGCTGCATCCTGCTGGGGTCCTATGGGGAAGGGGTGCCTGGTCTGGTCTAGGTGGGTGCTATATGTCTAAGTAACATGCACATGAATGAAAGCCAGGTCCAAAAGTTTCCCAGCAGAACATTGAATTGTCACAAGATGGTCAATGTTATTCTCTTTACATGTTAGTGGTCATAATGTTATGTCTGATTGGCGTATATAATGTTCCATGTAAACATTATATGCCAAGTATGATCAAAACTGGGATAAGCCTTATTACACAATGTGAACGCCACCATGGATAACACAAGATGTTAAATGTTATTTACTTCTCTTGTCAGTGGTTTTAATGTTGTGGCCGATCGGTGTATATAAAAGAGCTCAAACATTACCACTGTACTATGAAGACATCTACGCTGGTTCTCCTTTGTCCCACTTCTGTTATTTAAAGCCTCTGTCTCCTTCTCAGCCGTCTATTCCCATCTCCCACATACTCTTTCCTACTCACCCCTTTTCCCTCAGCCCATCTTTCACCCGCCGTCTCTGCCTCCCATTTTCCGTCCCCCGTCATTTTCCCCTCTCACTTGCAGATCTTCTTCGTCCTTGTCATTTTCTCCTCGGCCCAGTTTTATTTTCCTTTTTTCCGCCCCTCTCATCTTTTACCTCCTTTCCCTGACTGGCTGGTGATTGGTTCATTAAGCCAGACATTAATTCACATCAGCATAACTCACCAGGTGATCTCTCTCTCTCTTTTTTTTTTCCTCCCCTCCTATTCCATCCTTATCTCATTTCAGATAATGCCTTAACTCATTTCTGAGCCACTTATCATTAAATCGCCTCTCCCCATTTCCCTCCATCTGTTCTATCTCATGGTAAATATTAAGGTAGTAAATGAACTCCACTGTATGGCACAGACGTGTAGTAAACAGACTGTTGTTACCTCCTCATGCAACATGAAATTAATTAGACGCATGCCCTAAGCGTTGTCCTTTCAGAGATTACTGGACGAGTGTCAATGTTTTACATTTGTTGTCATGGAAACATCGGAAATAGTTGCTCTGTTCTCCGCTGAACCGCCATTAATGGGATTTTCTTGGAACATCAGGCTAGCTTTTCTTTCTTGGTGGAGTGTTGCTTATTATTAGGATTTTTTTGTAAGCATTGCACAGTGGTGGAGTGGAGCTAGATTGCGAGAATACACCGGCTGTATTAATTTACGCAGCCCTCTCCACTCCACTTCTGGCTTTGTCGTTGAACTCCCAGTCGCACACGCGTATGAGTTTGGTGAAAATCTTGGTCCTGATTAACGGTTCTCCTTTCCCAAAGCTGGGAAGACCTGTCTAGATTTACACGAGGCATTACCAAGTCAACTGCAGGTGTTAGATTTCATTCATTCTCCTGTGAAGGGTCACAGGGAGGCTGGAGCCTATCCCAGCTGTAATTGGGTTAGAGGTGGGGGTACACCCTGGACAGGTCTCCAGTCGCAGGGCTAACACAGAGAGACAGACAAAACATTCAAACGCACACCTACAGCCAATGTAGAATCATCAGTATATATGTATGTATATATGATAACAAGCATGTCTTTGGACAGTGGGAGGAAGCCGGAGTACCCGAAGAGAACCCTCGCATGACACAGGGAGAACATGCAAAATCCATTCAGAAAGGCCCAGTTGGCTTATGGATTCGAACCCAGAACCCTTGCTGCAAAGCATCAGTTCTAACCACCACGCCACTCTGCCACCCCAGGCCTGTCTAGAGGTGTTAGATTTAAAAAAAAAAAAAAAAAATCTTTATTTAAAAAGACACAATACAGTTAAGAAATTGATTCAAATCTCAATTAAAATAGACTTTAAAGTCAAGTAAAACCAGGAAAGGTGCTGTACTACTTGGGGACGGTCGACATGGGTAGTTGGCACAAAAAAAAATCTGTTAGTGTGTGAGGGGAACAGATCTGACTTGACCTCGGTCGCAGTCAATCAAACACATTTGACTTTATTGAGCCGGATCCGGACGCAATTGGGTAGTGTGAAGTAATTACCGACCCAACTGCAAACACGTGCTGCCAACAGCCAATGAAAAAAAGAGGGCGGGACACAGGAAATTACATCAGAAGACGATGACGAGAGCGGGAGAGTAGCGACAAAGTCAACCTGGACCACAGGAATGGAGGAGAGATGTAGGATGCCGGTTGCATTGCGTCCCGCAACTGTTGCCCGTGGGAGAGTTTGCATGAGAGTTTGATGTGTTTAGTTGGCTTTGGTTGGTTTGACACATCATGTAGTCTGTGTTCCCACATCAGGCACGGTTGATCCCCAGATCCCCTTTCATTCGTCACACAAAAATCTGCCGAAGCCAGTCGTTAGCGTGTACTCCTAAATCTGTAAAGACTGCGAAAGTCGCGGAGTGTGTCCCTAGCTTTAGCCGATATAATTTGGAATAACAATCGTGTTTCGCAATGAGCTGATTGGATTGCGCCTGCAGACTCTTGACTCTAAGAAAGAAAACAAAACACTTCCAAGTCATACCAGTCAGGCCAACTTTAATAAGAACCGCCCCGGGCCCGTCACTGACTAGTCTGTCAGTGTTGGGCCGTCTGTGAGCATTTGTGACCCTAGTTTAGGGGTGTAACTCGCACCGTTGGCAGCAGTCGGGCCCCTGTTGCGGGCTTTTCAGCTGATTCAGCGTGTAGAATCAGTGGCAGAACAACTCAGTGAGAGGAATCGCTCTGTTTGGCAGTTCAGCTTAAAGAACCAATCACAAAGGTCTGAGCTCTGTCTTGTTGCTGAAATGTAATACACTAATAAATGGAGAAGATGGATAAATCAAGTTCACTAGAGTCAAAGTAAAAGGAATAACCTGTAAACTGACTGTCGTAGTGCTAATCTCAGTATACCAGCCAGCTTTGTCGGCGAGGAATTGATCACAGAGACACTTCACAGTTATAATAAATGCAATTATGCCAGTTGTAACGGTATTTCTTCAGTTCAAAGAATGGATGCAGCAGTGTCAGTCATATAACTGCTCTGAAGCTGTGCCACCAGCAATTACTAAACAACACATTGTCATGAAACCAGCTGTTAGTGACACACTTATAGAATAAGTGTCATTTTTAATTAGTTTCATTCTTCTAAGATGAAAGAAAATATTAATTACAAACTGAAGTGCCAGCAATGATATTTGTTTCTTTAAATTGTTCGTTTTGAGGATGATAAGTTATTAAATCAGTGTCAGCTAAGAACCTAAAGACAATTAAAGTAAAAAGCACAAAGGGAGAAACTGTCAATGAGCCTTTCAGGCCAAGTTTTCACCGTTAGAGCCTGTCTGTATTTATGTAGAATGCACACTATAATAACAGTCTGGGTGTTTGTTTTAAGACGTACACAACCAGAGGGAAATATTACAAAACGATCTCCTGGATTTGTATATTAATCCTGCGCTCCTGTGTGGGGGTAAAAGCTCCTGTAGTTCCCTGGAGTCGGTCCAGGTACATAAACAAGCTCTCGCTGAGCTCATCAGTTTTCAAACTTTCCGCTATCTCATTCCAGCTAGATGCAGAAAGTTATGGAGTGAAACATGTCACGTCTCACAGTTTTATTGGCGAGCATAATCTAGATACTTTGCGGGTTTTATCATAATAATGAATGAATGAAGTCTAAGCTAAGTCTTGGGGCTGTCACTGGGCGCGAAAGAATCAGAATCTGAAATACTTTATTAATCCCTGGGGGGAAATTGGGTTTGTCACAGCTACTCCAATAAAGCACAGTGTGAAAACACAAAAACAGAATTATACATAAAAAGACAGAAGAATAAGACCTATATACACTAACACAATATAAACAAAAAATTTAAAGGGGAATTACCGTTTTTTACAACCTAGACCTTATTTCTGGCATAAAATAGCATTGTTTACTCACCCATATAACTTTGGTGTCATTTGGATTCGTTCGGACGATATTTAGATCTGCGTATATCCATATAGTTGGAGTGACTGGGGCACCGAAACACAGCCTCTAAATAACACATTATCTGCCGCGCAACTCGTTAATTTCACCAATATTTTCGTTATGATACGCTAGTGCTATTCTCCGTTGAGCCCGGAGTTACCTGTTATCATCATCCAGGGTCTGTAGATTGACCTACTAACCTCTGACCTGGATGATGTCATCTCTGAGCGCCGCGCGTATCCCGCGCGGCTTGTTTACCTGTAATTTGCTACTGCTACAACAAACCGCTGCACGTCCTCAATGGGGAATAGCACTAGTGTATCATAACAAAATTTTGGTGAAATGAACGCGTTTCGCAGCAGATAATGAGTTATTTAGAGGCTGCGTTTCGGTGCCCCAGTCACTCCCAATATATGGCTATACGTGGCGCTCCGCTGGATCTAAATATCTTCAGAAGGACTAAAAATTACACCAAAGCTATATGGGTGAGTAAACGATCGTATTATATGCCAGAAATACGGTCCAGGTTGTAAAAAATGGTAATTCCCCTTTAACCTTTCCTCGATGTGTTTCATCTTTATTGATCCGAAACAATCAATTTGAAAATTGCGGAGATGGCAAAGCAGCAGGAAACACACTACTGCCGAACGGACCAACCACAGCTCTTGCGGTCTGCATTGCCGTGCCGTGTAGTTCCATTTCTGGGGAGGCGCATGTCAGGCTACGGCATTAGGGTCTGCGTATGCTCTGTGCTGTCGCCGTAGCTACGCCATAGCTACGCTGTAGCTACGCCGTCAAAATTGACGCAGAAGCCGAAACCACCTATTATTCCTGTTCCGCATATATCTGTCTTCTATTCAGAATGTTCTGTTTTCCTGCTTTCCTCTTTTCATTTTTTTTTATCCCTTGCTCTTGGAGCGTCCAACTCTTTCTTTCGACAAGTCGCCTCCTCCTCCTTTCAGGTCACAGCCATCCATCTAACAACCTGCAGACTTTTCTTGTCGTGGCCGCGCCGCAGAGACGGGGAGAGCGAGAATGCACTTGCACACGGGCAGACAAGACACCCAGCCAGACCTCCCCTTGGCACGATGCGTGGGGGGAGGATGGGGATGCGTGTGTGTGTGTGTTTGAGAAGTCGTGTGGGCGCTCTTGCAGCCCTTTAGGCGGGAATGTTGCATCTGTAAAACGACAAATCGCACTTATCACCTTAGCAGAATCATTAAAAAAGAGCTGGAGGCTATGGCAAGTCCGGCACAAACACACCGACAGAGAGACAGCAGTTGATGGAGATAACACTTTTTGTATGCGTTCACACATCTGCAAGGACACCGGGCGTGTATGTATTTACATATTTAAAAGTCTCAGCAGTGTTGCATCACACTGTGCATGAGGAGTACACTTTGTCTTAACAGGCCAACGGACAGTGCTGTGCAAGTTCACGCTAAACAAGAACTAGTTCAAAGTTCAGTTTGTCGGCTAACAGCTGTCGTAAAACTTTTTTTTCGGGGGTGAACAACGTAATTTTCCTCCGGACTGAGCGAAACTCATGTCTGCGCTCACAGTTGGAGAAATGATGCGTCGATTCACAGTTCACAAAAATATGAATGCCGTTCATTGAACACGTTCATTCACAACACTGCCAACGGATATACGGCTTTGAACACTTTATTTTCAGAACACAATTAGCCCAAACGGCTCAACATCTGGCGAGAAGATACTTCAACTACTCAGTCTTCTGAGAGAGGTTTAGAGGGGAAACATACAAAACACGAGGCGGCGGGAGAAGACAAAGCTGGAAGTGTAAATAAAATATTTGAGGGTGACTGATAAATTGTTCTGCATATTGTCGCGTTGCTCCTCGAGTGATACTGCCTGATACTGCCGGAGGCCTGACAAGCCGTCAGAGTGAGGCTGCGTTTGAGTTATCTGACTTTGCTAAACCCAACGGTGATCACCCAGAATCAAAACTATTTGTTTTTAAATATGTTTGGCAGGCAGCACGCAAGAATTTCATCCAAAAATGAACAATGCAACAACTCAGGGCAACTGGGACAGCAACACAACGATAACATTTTCTAAAAGTGCATTTTTTGAAAATGAACACACAATTACTGTGGTGCTTAAATGCAGTTTCATTAAAAGCATAAAAATAAAGTTGTTTTATGTCCTGCAGGGATGCAGCTATAGATAATGACTGGTGCAGTTGTAAAGAACGAACGACTGTTGAGAATCCTCCCAGTATTCACACAGTAATGTCTTATTGATTATTGATAATTGTAGTGTGTAGTTGATTTATTGCCTATTGTTGTCTGCGGCTGCAAGGTTTGTAGTAAACTGCCTTTGTTAACAGACAACAGGCAATGAGGGAGTTTAAAGCCTTTGCTTTTTAAGATGTTTAAGACGATATTATTGCTCTTGGTCACGTTCATGCTTTAAACCATGACTGGACATGTGATTTTGGAAGCACTGTGCTACTTTAGAAACTTGGATAACCCCTTATCCCGGCTTGGAGAAACATGAATATACTAGCTGCTGAACTCTGAAAGTAACAGGGATACTGTTGCACGTATACGTCTCGTCCCGGTTCCGGACAGCTGCCGACAACAGGCGGTGGCTTAGCTTCGTCTAAGATGATGTGACAGAAACACAAACACCAGTGGCAACAAAAGCACCTCTCTGCAGGAGCATTGAAGACATTGCATTCCCTTCAGTACTGTCATCACTACCTTCTGTAGTTTAGAAGGGAAAAGCATCAACGTGCTGACCTAATCAAGTCTGTTGTAAACAGGCTACAGGATGCTGGGCTCCCAACAGGCCACATTAAAAGACAAACCTACTGAATGTGGCCAAATCTACGAGGCATTGGTGGCATTTAAAAAGTGTGCCAAGCCAAGCTAAAGCTAAATCGGTTAAGGTACACACTTACAGGAATGTCACATCACTTTGTGTTTTAAACGTCACAGATACCTGCAGATGCTGCATGCAGCAATCAGTAACCAGGTTACTTGTATTTATGATCAGGCATAACATTATGACCGCCTTCCAAATATTGTGTAGGTCTCCCTTGTGCCCCAGAACAGTTGCCTTCTGAGGGTGTCCTGTGGTGTCTGGAAACAGAATGTTGTTAGGTTGAGGGGACGGGCCTCTGTGGAGCATCCCACAGATACTTAAGTTTGGGATCTAGTGAATTTCGAGGCCAGGTCAACACCTTGTGTTGTTTTTCATGTTTTTTGTTAACCCTAACCCTAACCCTAACCCTGGGGATGACTGCTGCCATCAAGGAGTGTCATTGCTATGGGGTGGGGGTGCCTCCTCTGGACTAGTTGGGTGCTACATGTCTAAGTAACATCCACTTGAGTGCCAGGTCCAAAAGTTTCCCAGCAGAACACTGATTGTCACAAGATGGTTAATGTTATTTACTTCTCTTGTCAGCAGTCATAATGTTAAGCCTGACTGGCGTACATGATGTTCCATGTAAACATTTTATACTAAGTATGATCAAAAGTGGGATAAGCCTCATTACCGGGATACACAATGTAAACACCATCATGGATAATGCACTTCAAGATCTTAAAACGCCGGATGTATAAATCACAACATCAGTGGTATAAATCGAACGCATGAATGAAGATGGAGAGCAGAAGAAAGCAAAATACATGCGGTGAAAGCTCTTACAGTGATTGGGGCTCTAGAGAGAGAACAACACTGCAGATGTACAAGAGGCTAGATGGTCATCGCAATGAGAGAGCGTACACACTTTAAACATTTATGCACCCTCTCCGTATGATCCGGTACTTTCATAAAAGTGAGAGTGAGTGAGTGTAAATGGGAAGAGGCCACAGGAAAATAGATCCTCAACATTTTCAGCCCTCTACCCACAGTGTAAACAAAGTGTAGCATGCCGTCTAGGGAGATGGAGTTATTAAAATTGCATCTTGTTTTCGGTGTTGCGTGTACACAAATGGACGTCTGTTTTTGAGTTTTAACATTAGAGGGGATATGATGGAGAAACGTACTGTTAGTGTGGAACTGCAAGACGCAGAAGGAAATTGCAGAAATGGATTACAGTGTGAGATTTATTCATTTTTTTTACTAGGATTCAGAAGTGGCCTAGTAGTCTGCTTTTCCACCGAACGGTAAATACTTCCCCCCGGATGAACAATTTGACTCAGCAGCTATCTCAGCTGGAGCTAATGGATTCATGGGTGAGGCTTTGTATAGGACTGTATAATCACACCATAAGCAATCCGTGAAACCAGTGACGCAGTAGAAGTGCTTTAATTTCCCCGTCAGAAAAAGGTGTCAGCATTTGGAAAAGTCATCCACGGCCGAACACTGACTTAACGACAGCTGCTCAAATCCAACTGAAAAGACTATTTTCTTTGCCTCCGTGCAACATTGATGCCATTTCTATGCTGTCGCCTTTGCATTCTTAGTTGGCCCAGCGTCTCTGGAGCAGAGAGGACGTATTGTTAGAAACGTTCTGTGTTTTAATCTCAACTCAGTGATGTTTCAGTTGATGGTGCTTCGATTCTTTGGTGTTTAGCAGTGATGCATGTTTCTAAAGGGATTAAGGTCCTCAAGTGAAAGATTTGTAGGTTTTAATGTAATAGTCTTACACTAAACCCCACTTCATATCTGTTATAATGTTTGATTTGTGTCTAAACAGTGTCAACAAGTGGGTAATTTTATTGTGTGATCGTGATTTTGGAAGCTGTACTTTGTGGTGCTCTTAAACTGGATTGACAAAATGTGTTATTTAACCTAGCCCACTGACTAAAATGGGGTTGTCATAATAATAGAAACGTGTTGGTACAACACAATACACTTTAGAGCGACCAACCTGAAAGCACAGTTGAGTCAACAGCTCTCTCAGTTATTTGAAACAAATACTGAAATCATAACCGAATTGAAAGTACACCAATCAGGTATAACATTATGACCACCTTCCTAATATTGTGTAGGTCTCCCTTGTGCCTCCAAAACTGTTGTGACTCATCAGAGAATGGACATGGGCCTTCTCAGGGTGTCTGTCAACAGAATTTTGTTAATGGGGGGCCTTTGGGTCCTATGAGTTGAGGGGCGGGGCCTCTGATCAGATACTTGATCAGTTTGGGATCTGGTGAATTTGGAGGCCAAGTCAACACCGTGTGCAGTTTTTCATGTTTTTTGTTAACCCTAACCCCAACCCTAACCCTGGGGATGACTGCTGCCATCGAGGAGTGTCATTGCTATGGGGTGGGGGTGCCTGGTCTGGTCTAAGTGGGTGCTACGTGTCTAAGTAACATCCACACCAATGAATGCCAGGTCCAAAAGTTTCCCAGCAGAACATTAGATTGTCACAAGATGGTCAATGTTATTCACTTCTCCTGTCCTGTGGCCCTAATGTTGTGGCTGATCGCTGTGTATTCTGATGTAATGAATATCATATTTTAAAGTTAGACACCACTGACCTCTTCATGTCGCCCGCTTCAGTTGAAATAACTGTACACTTTGTGTGACTGACAGACCCACTGCTTCTTTCACTCTGCTTAATGAAACCATTACCCGCTTTCCGGTTCTTCCTCTGCTTATAATGTTTGTCCGACTCCGGTCTAATGGCGGGATCGGACTGCGAAATATCAGCGCGATAATGACCTGAGCAGGGAGATGCATGCAAATGAGATTTTGGTTCGACAATGGCCCGTTTTATTCGGCGTAGCGTGCCATAGTGGGAGATAAACCAAGCAGCTTCTGGGTTACTGTGCCCTGATGAGAAGATGGAACATTTTATTCTTACTCTGCTGTAAATGGCAAATTAAAACTTTAGCCATACACATATACTGTATGTATATTCTGCACACACTAAACTACTTCCTATGCGTCGTGGCTTTAGGTTGACTGAAGTTGAACTTTGGTTGTTGTTGATATGAGCTGGAACAATGATGCTGGTCATGAAACATGGCAACTTGATGGCAACAGTTTTGCGTACTGCGTATGGCTTTAAGATTACCTAGTGTAACACGGTGACCACGGGGAATGTTCTGATCCTAGCATAAGGCTTCACTACCGGACTGAGTTCTCAGTGTGGAACCTCCTCTCTTCCAGTCGTGTTTCTGATCCATTCTTTACTCCATGCAAGGATGTTCTGTTCTCTCTCTATGAAAAGATAATATTGGATATTATCTCAGAGAACTGAGGTGTTACACCGGATAAAACCATGTGTCAAAGTGAAAAGAAGAAATTATTATATTTAGTCTTCATACTATGTGTTTGAACACCATGCGCGCATCTACTTCTGCAATACATTTAAGAAAAAAACAATTATTACTAAAAGAAAAACTCAGTAAATCATCTATCAAATAAATTAGTCATGCAGGTGTGTGATAATTAACCTAATAGGCCGTAGTCTCTTCATATTTCAAGTTATGCGGTACATCACGAACATCACTGGTTGCACTCATTAATGAGCCAGCTCCTGCTTGATTAATGCATGACTAATGCATGACTCACCGTCATCATCATCTAATGCATGGATATCTCTGATGAACTCCAGTGGCTGAATATAAATAAATGGTCAAGTCTCCATTAGTTTGTGGGATCCTCAGCCGTCATCGGTGTATGAACCTCATAAGTGGACTGATCAAATTAGCCGGGAACAATTTGAGCCGACTCCGAAGAAATGTGATTTCTTCTCCTCATGTGCAAAAACGTGATCAAGGCGATGGCGTTCACGGTTAATGTGGTTTTAACATTATTTCAGTAGCGTCAATTCCACTTCAGCTCGCCTCGTGTCAGGTTGTTTTCTCAACACGCCGATTTCTGCGCCGGCCAGAAATTGTCCGCTGCTTCCGTGTTGCTGTCGGCTTGTCAGGAGAGGAATAGAGGCTGAAAGCAGCTGTGGTGAACAGACATGTGGATAGAGGGAGACAGGAATAAAGGTTTATAGAGACGGTCAGACATAGAGGCAGGGAAAGGGGGATGAGAGAGAGAGAGAGAGAGAAAGAAGGAGCGATGTCCAGTAAATTGGTGAGGAAGATCAGCCATCCAGATCTAATACTGGCTGTGAGTCTCCAGGCTCACCAGGCGCAGCCTATCAGCTGCAGCATAACAAACACTGGATTAGTGGTATATGTGCGGGTGTGTGTGTGCACGTATATATGTGTGTGTGATTATCTCTCGGTGCTGGACATGCCGACTGTCTGCCAGGCTGACTTTCTGGCTTGCAGACGGCACGGCAGATGGAGAGTTGGAGAAACTTTGACTGTAAAAGGGGATTCTGTATCTCGCGGCGGAACATCAGGAAAAAAGTAATTTAAACTCCATAACCTTATACAGCTATTGACTTTCATACACTTTGATAACATGAATGGAGTCTGTACGTTTGAGCTGCCAACCCACAGCTGACATTTTAATACAAGCAGCAATATTGTAAACACCAGGCTATGTCAGATTGAGACATTAACAAATGCAGCAATATAAGCAGAAATAACCATGTTTAATAAAGACTAGGGCGCAGGCAACACTTTTTCACAGTTATTACAGCTGCTATCGATTTAGAAAATGTGACTTTATGAACAAACCACTGGGGGTTTGGGGTAAGAAGAAATGGAGAGAATGGGAACAAACGGCTAATCAAACCTTTAGAGCAGGGTTGCCCACACTTATCTGACATGCAGGCTACTTTTACAATGAACAAGTCAAGTCAAGATCTGCCTACATATATAGGGCCCTATGATTTCTGCGATCACGGAATCGCGGAATTGGCCGATAAAAACGGAATCTATTTTTTAACGCGGAATATCGCGTAATTTGACATCATTTGCTGTTTTCATGTGGAAGAGGAACGTATGTCTGGGGAAAACTGCACGGAGGGAAGTAAATCTGGGTGGCACAGCAAGCCCTTTTCCAAAGACTGAGCTCCTCCCCCTTCACAACATTGTAAGCATGGGATTCGCAAAAACTATAATGGAAAAAACAGAACTACCAAAAATTAAAACGGAAAAAACAGAATTTGGGTAAACATAAAACGGAATTTTGGAAAAATAAAACAGATTTTATAGGGCCCTACATATAATACCCTACCCCAAGTCATATTAATTGTTGCTACAGTGTTAAAAGCTCCAGCCGCCTTTGTTTTTATAATTCTTTGCACAGCACCTTTAGAAAAATAACGCTATCCCTCTAAGGAAGACGGTAGCCTTGAGTTGCTGTCGAATGTTGTGCATGCTGTGGATGTGTGCTACTGAACTGACGCCATGTTACAGTAAAAAGTTGAAAAAAAAGAAGATGCTGTTTGTTCTGGAGGTGCAACAGATAAATGATAGACTAACATCTAAAACATTTTTTTCAGTGGTGCACCATCTACCCGCACTACCTTCGCAATCTACCAGTTAACCAACACAGTGAGTTTCGATGCAACAAAATACTGATATTCAAATGAAAATCACACAAAGACCTACATCAAAAAGAAAGAGCTGGAACCTGTCACGTTTTTTGTCACACGACTGATAAAAAAGAATGACAGTAAAGTCTGGATAGCATTGTAAAAAAAGTGCTGTGATCGTGATGAAAAATTGAAGCAATGGGGGGAAAAAAGAAGGTGCACAAACAGGACTGATGGTCCCCATTGACTCCCATTGAAAGTTCCGCCTAAATGAGTCGAAAACAATTAACTATACGTGGCTCATTCCTCTGAGTATTAGCCACATAATATCAGATCGGAAGTATGCAGATATGCAACACATCACTCAAAGTAATCTGCAGATGTGCTCAGGTCAGTGTCTGTGTCTTTGTGAAAACACGACTAGCATTTTCATATTAAAAATACCAACATGCTATTGAATGAGGTAATGTTCCATCGGCTACTGTGCATGATTTCACAATGACTACAATTTTTGGAGATTTTTTTTTTTTGGAGCAGCCCTCACAAGCTGAAGCAATCTTTAGGGAAGCAGAAATCACCCCTCTCTGCCTTGCCACGGGATCATAAAAGACTCATAACTTTCACCACCAATTTCCTTGCTGCTTGGAAAAGGAAATTAAGAGTGAGGCGCACACAAAAAGTGTGTGTGCAGGCGTCGAGCGAGCGGAATTGCAAGTACATTCTTTAGAGTATACATGCAAATCTGCATCAGAATGAGGAGGAGGAAATGCTCAAACATGTTTTTTTTTTTTTTTTTATGATCCAACATCAACCCCTAATGGTCTTCTTCACTTTCTTTCAATCTTCCTTCCTTCTCCTTACATCTTTCTTTCAGATTTCATCAGCTGGCCCTTCCTTGGGCTCGTCTCTTGCTTTAAGATTACACTACTCCCCAAAGGCGGGGCCCTCCTCTATCATCTTCCTGTGTTTATCCCCCACTCTCATCTGTCTTCTGCCCTCATGGGGAACCAAGTCTTCCCTCCGTCCTGTCATCTCAGGCCCCCGTCTTCTCTTCTTTTCCTTCCCTTCTGCCTCCGAAGACCAGACCTATGCCTCAGCCCTCTGCTGTGCCTCCACCCCCCCAAAAAATAGTTCAAATAAAACTTTTTCTATATGGAAACTGGGTCAGTGCATCAGTGATAAAAATATGGAAAGGGACTCTAATAGAGCAAAACACTGAAAACCTACACAAAAACCATATGGAGGTAATGTTAATTAGTTTTGCTTTGTATCTACTACCCATCACCCCACAAAAAAAGGCTATTAGCTCTTTTAATTAAGAAGAATTGTAGGTGGAATAGCTACAGTTACTGAATTTGACCAGTTAAAATAAACTGTGCTTCTGCCTCTGTGTGAAGTTTAGGGCAAAATCTACCATTATGTCAAAAGAATTTAATAAATGATTGCACTCTAGCCCAGCAGGCTGCTATTTGATTCTTATTTCCATTCTTTGACTCCAGCAAAGTGGCATTCATTGCCACCATGACAACAAAGCAGTTCTCCCCTCAATGAAGCACTTTAATTTGGAGCATAGTCAAGTTATTTTTTGCTTAAATTGTCAATCACTGTTTTGCATTTACTAACTAAAGAAAGCATCTGTTGATGAGAGTCTGGTTGCACTCCATTTGGATTTCATTATGGGGCGACTTTCAGCCTCTGCAGAGAGAAAAACAAACAAACCTCTGCATGTAATTGGATAGTCCTACAACCAGTCAGAGCAACAGAGTATTTGACATTAAGCGTTTAAGGCATTCTCAACCAATGCCTTAATTGCGGTAGTCATTTTATTGTGTCAGTTCCACAGCACACAGATGACGTGTATGACTACAACACTTGTCACTTCCATCCATCACCCTACAAAGCCTACTCAAATAATCTGATTGGGCCAGAAGGTCTTTAAAATATGTGTAGGTGTGGACGTTGGTCTGGCTTCGAGGCTAGTTTTATTCTATTTCTAAATATAAAATCATAAGTTGAAGACTATCCACGTCAGAGTATATGTAAAACCAAAGCCAAAACAAGGCCCAACTGGACATATTGGGTTTTCTTGAATACGTTTCACATACCATCGAAGTGGCTTCTTCAGTTCTAAATTACTGGTGGGGAGTGGCCCACTACAGATGACTGATACGTCTGGGGTCTGTTCTCAACCCAGTACTCATCTGCGATTACAGGATTAACCTGGTTGGTGTCGTGTTCTAACCACCCATTAATGGCCAGAGACTCCAGCCTCTGACTATTATACACTCATTACTTCAAAAATGTCCAAACTGTCCTTTAAACCCGTAATCTGCACATGAACATTTTGCTCTCATGTTTCCGAGTAATATGTAGTCACTGTTATCAGGCACAACATTATGACCACCTTCCTAATATTGTGTAGGTCTCCCTTGTGACTCCTAAACAGGTGTGACTCATCAGAGAATGGACATGGACCTTCTGAGGGTGTCCTGTGGTGTCCGGCAACCGATTGTTGTTAGTGGGGGGCCTTTGGATCTTATGGGTTGAGGTGAGGGGCCTCTGTGGAGCACACCACAGATGCTTCAGTTTGGGATCTAGTGAATTTGGAGGCCAGGTCAACACCTTGTGCTGCTCTTCATGTTCTTTGAGTTGTTCCTAAACCATTTTTGTGTGTGTGCCTGTGTCAGGCTGCATCCTGCTGGGGATGGCTGCTGCCATCAAGGAGTGTCGTTGCTATGGGGTGGGGGTGCCTGGTCTGGTCTAGGTGGGTGCTACATGTCTAAGTAACATCCACATGAATGAACGCCAGGTCCAAAAGTTTCCCAGCAGAACATTGAATTGCCACAATGTTATTTACTTCTCCTGTCAGTGGTTTTAATGTTGTGGCTGATCTGTGTATTATTGAAGGTGAACATACAGTTTACAAAAGTCGCTCAGCTGAGTGATATACCGTAACACGTGAGGCAGATATGCATTACAATCATGTCAATAAAGAATTCATAGTCGACTGGCATGTGCTCTGAAAGAAACACATAAACTAATCAATAAATAATAGAATAATTAATAATGAACAACACTGACTCACAAGGGCAAAAAAGCTTGACAGGATGTAAAGGTAAAACATCAGCAGCCCAGCTAAGGAAATCTGCTGGAACAAATAAAGCTAACAGACTGCTGTCCTCCTGGCACAACCCATAATCTCTGGGGTCTCTGCCCGTATGAACACTCTGCTTACAGTTTTTGATCTAATTTCTTCTCTCCTGCTGTTTAGATGTTTTCAATTCAATTCAATTTTATTTACACAGCGTCAATTACAATACAAATTGTCTCAAGACGCTTGACAAAACCTGGCTTGAAACCCCCAGAGGCAGCACTAAGGCGATGGTGGCTAGAAATAAAACTCCCTTTTAACAGGGAGAAACCTTGAGCAGAACCCAGCTCCTTTTCATCTTCAACGTCCCTCTCGGACGCGCCGCTCTCGGTTTTGTTGTCCTTCTCCATCCTTGTCTTTTCACCTCCTCCATCCATTTTTCTCATCTCTCCTCAAGGTTCACTCTCGCCTCATCCTCCGTCTTTTTATCTCTAACCCCCCTCCTCCCCTTCTCTTTATCCTCTTCCCTCTTCCCTCGTTGCCTCTTCCTACAATTTTCACATCCATTCCCTTTTTTCATCCCTCTCTGCTAATCCATCGTAAATGAGGAGAAAAACAGCTCGGGAGGTGGGGAAAAAAAAAAGTGCGGTGGGAAGGACGGAGATAAATGAGCAGAAGGTGGAGTGAGAGGGAGCGATACATTACAGCAGGAAAAGAAAACGAGAGTTTCCATTTGGTGTCTTCATTTAGTCCAGTGGTGTGTTCTTGCTGGCTCAGCCCTTTGGGTGTTTTAATGACCAGTATTAATGAAGCTTCCTATCTTCATTACACACATCTGTACAGTCAAGTGCACGCGCACACACACACACACACACACACACGGATGACAAGTACAAAAACATGAATTTCTGCCTTACACATGCACGCTCGCACAGGCATAAACCCACACTGTGAAATCACCAGAGGCTCTTAGCGTTATCGAGCATGACGGCTGCGAGCAGGTCAAGACCTGAAGCTTTTAAGAGCCGCTACAAAGCAACAGTGTATGTAGGTGTTTATGATTCCCCATGTCTGCAATGCTTCCAATTAAATTCAGATTATTAAAACAGGGCAACAGTGTGATTTTTTTATTTATTTTTTTTATGAATCTGAGGAATACAGTCAAGAGAGAAGGTTACAAAAGCATCATTCGGTATATTTTATTTTTACTATTATTCTTTAAAGTTACATGTGCCATGGAGAAAAACCAGCAATTGTGTTCAGTGCATAGACTGTATATAAATATGGAGAATGCATCCCCACTTCCTTGCATCGGCCAAACTGACTTATACACTGTACTTATTTATTATTATTATTATTTTTACAACTCTCACAAGTGCTTTACAGAGCAGTTGTCATGGCAACTGGTAGTCACCATTATGTCACGTCCTGTTTCTATGGCATCACATAACTAACTTAAACAAAACTTATCCAGAAGATTGACTCTTGAACGTGCATCAACATTATATTACCTACCTAAAATGACAGAAGCCATCAGAAAAAAATGTATTAAGGAGGTGGAGCTTATGACCTATACTGCAGCCAGTCACCAGGGGGAGCTCTACTTGCTTTGGCTTCACTTTTGAGGATCAGTTCCATCTTTGTACTGTCTATGGTTCAGTGTATTGGAAATAAAACCTGTAATCGACTCTAGCAGGTAAACTGACTGACATTCTTGTGCATTTAAAAAAAAAATATATATATAGACTGCATGCACGTCTATTCGTTTGTGCGTGCAGACCTCGGTTCCCCACTCCGAGGCTTAACATCCCATGATCACTGCTGCCCCAAGGAAGACACACATCCTCTGTTCTTTTCTGTAATGGGGACCGCTGGGAGTGGACGGGTCGAGGAAAACGGAGGGAAAGAGCTATAGGGACCGTGGGATCATGAATTAATGGAGGACGGATGGTTGGACGATGAAAGAGAGAGGAGGAGGGATGATGGATGGAAGATTGACGTGGAAGAGAAGGAGACGCTGGAGTGGAGAGGGGATTATATCACCAGGCTCAAAAGTCAAATGCTGGCTATCCTGTTGAAACACTTTTTATTCAGATTTAGGTTTAACAGATATTTTTGACATACTGTACAATTCAGCCAGTTTTCTGATTTTCTGACTCTCTAACCTTTCTGAATAATCCTCTCAAATATTGCCCAACATTTGTGACCCAGACTAGAGAGCACTGAAATTGCACCAACAACATCCGTCATTAAAGCAGTACAAGGGAGTTGTGTGATACTCCAGGCATAAAAACTGTTCTGAATTCTCCGGAAATCTGTTGCTGCATTTGCCCTTCGCGCTCGGTACAGGAAGGCAATGAACTCCAGCTACAGGCTAAGTAACCCATAGTGCACACCTCTGCGTGGGAAAACGGTCCATTATATAACCACAGATACAACCACCTTGAGTCGTTGTGGCTGGTCCCTGATGAAGTGGGGGCCAGTGACCCTCAGAATAGTGCAATTATCAAGAGCCTATGTAGTTTGAGTGCATCGTCTTTTTGTGTTCAATTTACGTATTTGCCCGCGCGCATAGACGAGGAAACCATGAATTTCCCTTTACGCAACAACACAAATCTCCCAGCTTTCTGTTCTGCTATATGCTTTTTTTCTGCTTAACTGCAACTTCACAATCAAAGCTATCACTAAAAGACCCATGTGTCCTTTACAAAAGAGCAAAAAGAGCCTTAGAAAATGCAAAACGCAATCTAAATAGTAGTAGCTATACACCGTTATTACATCATTACTTTCGCAAGACAAAAATAAAGTCCTGCTAGCACCAACTCTAATGTTTGGTCCATCAGCCTCCGTAATAACAAGGACGTTTTAACAAGCAAATTGCATAAAAGGGTAGAGAAGTCCAAGATCATAAAGAGCGATAAAGAAGAATTTCAGAAGCAAAGGGAGAAATAAGAGGCGAGCAGTAACAGAGAGACAGCAGGCAAATGGGAGAAAAAAAATAACAACACCACAAAAAAAGAAAAACACAAGTAATGAGGGAATATAGCCAAAAGCAGGAAATGGAAGGAGAGCCTCAGAATGGTTGACAGAGAGGAAAAAGAGAGGTTTAGACACACTGAGACCTGGCTAATTAGCCTGGGAGGCGAAACAGGCCAAGCTTAAATCACCATACCATGCCTTATTAGCTCAATACGCCTCCCTTCAGATCCCTGCAGCATAGACACGCATCTGATATTCTGCTACTCACATCTGCAGCCCTCCAATTTGCCGCCTTCGCTCCCATCGTGGTTTCGGTGGAGCGGTGAATCCAGAGGTTCCAGTTAGCCCAGACCTCTAAGTCTCCCCGTACTAGTAAAAATCTGACGGCCCAGTTTTCATTCCCGTGAACCAAATGATTCTTCAGATGAGGTCTGTTCCCGAAGATGTTTGCGTGTGCGCACATGAAACGAAACATATCTGCGGATAATCAACAAGTTCAACCCTGTGTAGACATCTAGAGACGTGTTTTATGAACACGAACGCTGGTGCAAAAATGTGTAAACTTTTTGATTAATATTTCACTGACCTTTTGGGGTGTACGCCTCAGGGAAAGGGATTTCAGATGCTCCTGGCAGTTCTGTTATACAAGTGTTTGACGCCGGGCAAAAGCCATTTCTCAGCTGCGTGCGAGTAAATGATGAATGAATAAAATAATTTTTCAGCGGCGTACGCAAAAGTTGATTATTTTTTTTAAGCCAAACTGCAATAATGCTTTTTCTTTATCTCTGGCATCTGATTGGGTTTTGTCCTATGATGAGTTAACTGTCTTTTACACATAGAAGTCAGAGTAAATGTGGTCGTGGGGCTGAAGCATAGACTGTATATAAATATGGACAACGTATCCCCTTTTCCTTGCGGTGGTCAAACTGACGCTATCTCTCCGGGGATACTGGCAGCGCCATCTACCAGTTACAAAGAAATGTTGATTTACACATTGTACGTATTTCATTTTTTTCCCCCCCAACTCTCAAGGTGCCACGGGTTGGCATGGCAACTGGTAGTCATCATGATGTCACATCCTGTTTCTAGAGCGTCAAATAGCTAACTCGTCTAATCAAAAAAAACTGACACCTGAACATGTATCAGTATTATATTAACTACCTAAACACATGGTGTTAAACATGCTTTAGTGTTTTAGTTTAGCCCAAGTCCCATCCAGTAACATGGAGGAGGTGGAGCTTATGACCTCTACTGCAGCCAGCCACCAGGGGGAGCTCTACTTGCTTTGGCTTCACTTTTGAGTTGCAGTTCGTCCGTCCACCTTTATATACCATCTATGGGTTGAACTATGACATTGCTGTAGTCATAGGTAACAAACAGAAATGGCTGAATCAGTGACAATCACATTCTCTGGGTTTCTAGAAGTGATCGCTTGTTGTGTACTGATCCATGGCTTGTATTGACAAATTGTTCTTTTAACACTGTTTAAGAATATACCACTGTTGATACAGTAAAGGTCTTCCAGAACCTGTAGACACAATCAGGGGGGCAAACATTTGAGAAACAGCCATAAATTATAAAGCTTCAGAGGAAACCTTGTGAGTAAACTTCTTTTTTCTTCCAGTTTTTGGAGCATGAGAAATTCAATTATGTATAACAAACCGGCTGTGGTCCCTAATGGTTGTGCTTCCAAATTACATCTATGGATGTGCCTAGAATAACCTTTTTTTTAAGAGAATTCAGTTAACGGTAGGAGGCGTGTGAGGTCTACTGGGGCTACCACAAAAGGAAAGTTGCCATTTCAAATACCAAACAGGATAGGGGCCAATTATAAAGTGAAAGCTAATGAGACACATTCTCTCCTCCTTCGGCCACTAATTGTCCCTGCAGTGTCCAAAGACGTGAGTTGTACTTTAAGGCTCCCTACTGGGAGTGTGGGGAATGCTATGAATTTAAAGTGTTTTGCTGAACATTACCCTCATCTAAGTAAACAGAGTAAAAAATATACAGAGATATTTTGTGTTTTTCCTTCTACAACACTTGATCTTGATGCCGAGTTACACCTTAATTCACGGAAACCCTGCCTAACAGCCATCTTGTAATCCAGATACGTTAACCTCGTTTTATAATTATCACTGAATTTAGGAGGAAGTAGATACCCACAAGTCTGTAAAGTGACATTTGTTTTAATGCAGACGCTAACACGTCTACAGCAATAAACTGCGTTGCCTGGGAGCCAAAACAATGTCAATAAATTTAAATTTTTTTGCACACATTACCCAGGACGCCCTAAAAAGGGAGTGAGAGATGCAGCCGCTTTGCCAGTTTCAACAAAGGCAAAGCGTGTAATTATGTGCAGGAAACGAGTGAGTTGTAGTAATTATTGCTCGTATTAAAAATGTTACTACGGGCGATAACACGGACGCCAATGAAATTTCAGCACTGGCTCTTTATTTTATAAGGATGCTCTCTTGTGATCATGAATCTGTTTACCAGACGTAAGTCATCTTGTTTTGCTGTCATTTTGTTAGTGCAATAGTCAGTATCGTGTCATAGCCGATGATTGCATTACAGCTTTATTTTATTTTATTTAACTTCACGCTACACTGCATGGCTACATTTATTCGTTTTATTT
This sequence comes from Chelon labrosus, assembly GCF_963514085.1. Taxonomy (NCBI): domain Eukaryota; kingdom Metazoa; phylum Chordata; class Actinopteri; order Mugiliformes; family Mugilidae; genus Chelon; species Chelon labrosus. Next base: position 6,657,065 of record NC_140338.1, read on the forward strand.
CACTTTTAGGTATCCATCTTTGTAAATCACCTGTCCTGCATTATACTCTGAAGAAAAAAACCTTTGGAGCTAATGTGGAGAAATTTGATTAACTGTGATTTCAATTGGAGTTTAGAAATCTAAGACCTGGAGCTCCCAATGGACCGAGCTTCTAGTAGATACCAACAGATGGATTACATTTCCATCCCCTAAATACTTCAGGTCAGACTGGGTTGCAGATGATCTTCCACATCTTCCGGTCCCTGTCCTGTGTCCTGAGTTGATTAGTCCTCTGTTTGGCATGTCTCTGTCTGTCTTTGGGTTGTTGGCTTTTAGATGGGTTCTCCTGTGACTTAGCACATAGTTTGGGGACTTGATAGAGGTGTATTAAAAATCCTAAACATAATTCCTTAGTATAGTATAACTTCCAGAACTGCTCGATCTGTGAACATGTGAGCTTTTCTAACTTTTTCTGAGTTGGGTGACCGTACGTGTCCACTTAGTAACTTCTAGCATGGAAACACACCTCTGGTGCCATAACAACCTCGTTACCTCTGTGACCCAGTACAAAGGGTCATTGAGGCATGATTATTAGACCCGTGCGTGGGGATTTATATTACTAATTAAAATGCGTTCATAGAGAAATGAGAAAGACATGGCACAATGTGAGTGTAATCATGCATGGTGCTGGTTGTTATTTAACTATTAATGCATTTCGCTCTCTTCCCTGTTCTCTTATTTGTTCACACAAATACCCGTTTAAAATCTAATGAGGTTGTACAGATTAGTCGACTAGTCAGTTTGTCGACTTCCCTGCTGTGTCACGACACTTTAAGCATCAGGTCGACTTGTCGCTGATTATTTGTCAATAACAACATGGACGGACTCATCTGAAGGGGCATCTGCTGACGCTAGTAGAGGAACGGTCCAAATCCTCTCAACAGCAGTCAATTAACAACTTCGCCAAACGCCAAACTGGTGAATTGTATAAAGATATTAGACCTTAAGCTGCAGCACACGAAGAAAGCTTCAGAGAAATACTGCATTTTTTATCATCTTACCATCTTACAAACTGTGGAGTACTATGACTATAGTAGCTAGTGATAGTGCTGAGTTGCTGCCTGTTTTTATACAGGCTATACATATACTTGCAGCGCATAGTATCTAGCGCATGAGCTGTCTGTTCTCAGCGTGTGTATTCAGGTCAAGAATATAGATTTCATTGTTGCAAAGCATTACTTTCTGTGTTTGTCATCAGTGATTAGTTGTGTCGACTTGACTTTTATCACATATCACTCTAAAAGAAAAAGAATTGTTGGAAGTTTGGATATTGTGTACGTCCATTATGTGATCTACAACCTAAGACCAAATGGAAACCATGCCCCCTCACTTCCTCGTTTCCGTTTCATTTCAGTGCATCCCACCAAGAAACGCACTTTTCTAGAATTAGCAGGTAAATGTCAGTTAAAACTGCACAGCAGGACACGTTGAAAGATCCAGACAACAGCTGAACCGATGTTCAAAATCATTACGCAGTCTTCACTCTCCGTTCATTTGGTTTATTTAAGCCGGTAAATGCCTTGAGATCGGACGAGGATGGCGTAAATAAACCGTTTCAACATAAATGAAGTGCAGACAACATGAAGATCAGCGCAGAACTGAATTCTCAGTGTAAACGAAATCCCACGTGGACATGTTAGACTTTCAAAGACTTCAGTTATCCATTGGTGGCAGAATGCATACGCTCAGAAGGTTGAATCCAAATCAGATTTTCTTGCTTTATGCTCCGATGAGCAGGTCCACACCCTTATCTGTTCACAGTGCAGACTAAATTAAAGGTGTGTGTGTTTGTAGCCTGACATGACAGTGTCTCTTTGGTATCAGTCTGTCTTATTGTGTTTCATCATGTTGCAGTGCTGCATGTGTGTGCTTGCAGGTTTATTTTGTGTGTGTGTGTTTGAGCCCATTATTATTCCCCTTGTGCCGCACCTGCCATATGCCTGATTACCTTCCAATCTCCTTTGTATGTTAGGGTGCCACACACACACACTTCATTTCTCTTCATTGTGTGTATGACTTCCTTCGTTTTGACACTCAGGTCCTCTCGCCCTCTTTCATTCTTTCTTACCCTGATCTCTCATCATCCTTTCTTTTATCTCCCCTTGCCCTGTCTATCTGGTCTCTCCATCTCCCTGCCTTTCCTTTATCCTCCTTCCTTCCCTTTTCTCTAAACATCCTCCTTCTGCCGCCCATAAAGAAACCTGTGTAATTAGAAAGTTTAAGTCCCTTAAAGAGGATTGTAGCGTAACACGTACCAGGCTAATCTTTCACTGTGTGCATGTGTGTGTTGTGCAGTGTGAATGCATTTGCATATCTTTGCAGAGGAATGCTATGTCTGTATACGCATTTACTGTCATCAGATTTCACATTCATTGATTTTTTGTTTTTGTTTTGTTGTACACTCACTAGTTCATTAGGAACACGTATGACAAAAATGGTATTCAGCATTTGACAGTCATGAAAATGGGTAGGTGCAGCCCTGTTACATTAGAATTTATTCTTTTTCAATAGTGTACCTAATATTTTGGAAGGTAAGTCTATAAACAGATCAGGCATAACATTATGACCACCTTCCTAATATTGTGTAGGTGTCCCTTGTGCCTCCAAAACTGTTGTGACTCATCAGAGAATGGACATGGGCCTTCTGAGGGTGTCCTGTGGTGTCTGGCAACAGAATGGTGTTAGTGGGGGGACTTTGAGGGGAGGACCCTCTGAGGATCATCCCACAGATACTTGATAATTTTGTGATCTAGTGAATTTGGAGGGCAGATCAACACCTTGTTTACTTTTTTGGGGGTGTGTGTACCTGTGTCAGGCTGCATCCTGCTGGGGATGGCTGCTGCCATCAAGGAGTGTTATTGCTATGGGGTGGGGGTGTCTGGTCTGGTCTAGGTGGGTTCTACATGTCTAAGTAACATCCACACCAATGAATACCAGGTCCAAAAGTTTCCCAGCAGAACATTGAATTGTCACCAGATGGTCAATGTTATTGACTTCTCCTGTCAGTGGTCATAATGTTATACCTGTTACCTGATTGGGTCACTACTTCTTGTTTTGGCATCCATATTGCTATAACCCTGCTCTACATTTGTGACATTCACACCAGTGGAAGGTTAGAATAGGTCTGACAGAAGAAAATCGTCTGTTTTAAGCATTTCCAGATCATTTCCATATAGTTTTGCAAACACGATTAATTATTCATCGGTTGTAGATTGAACCAGTTTTTTCCCCCCTCACTTTGGATCAAACCTCATTTCTTTTGGGATATATCTATTTTCTCACGCTCAACAAGGCGGGTATCCTTGAGGGAACTAGAGGCGTTCCCAAGCCAGATGGCATGCTGTATGAAGTCTCACCCAGGAAAAAACCTCCAGGGACAGACATCCGGGAGACATCTTAATCAGGCGCCCATATCACCTCGACTGACTCCTTACGATACAAAGGTGGCTGTAGCTCAACACCTAGCTCCTTATGGGATGTCGTCGGCAGTCCCTGCCCTCTGCTCAGGCGTGATTACAATCACCCTGAGAGTAAAACTAATCTTGGCCACTCACATGATTAAGCAAACAATCCTAGTCATGACTGTACATGACTAGGAGAATATTTGACTATCCTTAAAACCTCAGTATTCTGCAGCAGCAGCAGCACATCCATTGAGCATCTGATCCAGTCAACCCTAATTTGCACAGTAGCTCGACTCTGTAACCCCGACAATCTTCTCCCAAGAGAAGACAGGGTTACAGTCCATACAATTACACGGAATAACACACAACTCTTATGAGATTAAATCTTCTAATTTGGGGTATGTTGTTTAGCACATGTACTGAAGTATTTTTCCTTTCCTGCAATGCTTACAGTATCCTTTAATTTCTTCCAGAGTTGCTGGCTGAATCTTAGAATTACACCTTTGTTGGCCATGTTGTTGTCATTTAAAGGCCGTGAAAGTCCAAAGACCATAATGTACTGTACCATGCTATAATACTGGAAAGACCATTTTCAATCAGACCATCATGAATTGTATTTTATTACTTATTAAAATACCCTAAACATTTTGCTTTTTGCAGTTTGAATGCATCTGTTAAAATAATTAAGCTACTACTCTCCATTCTTTGCCATACCCATCCTTCAGTGGGTCTGCTGAACCAAACCAGTGCCCTTTAGAGTAACACCTTCCCCATAATTATTATTCTCATTCATTCTTCTTTTCCCTCTGGCATTCCTTATTTAGTCCAGGAGCTGTTGCTTACTTGCTTACCAAAGACCTCCAATTACCACCCGTCCAAATAAATTAAAAGTCATCTGTCGCGCCCAAATAGCCAATTAGTGAGACGGGAAGCTCTGACCCAATCAAAGAGCACTGGCCCCAAGTGGAAGGGGGTCACGAGAGGGAAATAACTTTTGGCTGCAGAGAGGTCATCTGCTCCTCGGGCTCTAAGGCCGGCTCTGGATAATTACTTCCTAACAGCGCAGAGTTGGAACGCAACAAAAAAACAGAGCACCTAGTTCATGTTTGTGTGTGGGAGGGGAAAGTGCGTGCGGAAAGGTCGGGATTAAAGCGCTTATCATATGACGATCTTTTTATTACTATGTTCACATAAATTACATTTTGTTACCAGGCAACAAGGTAAGCTGTGTGTGGATACGTTGCATGCTGGCCCTTTTGTCAGCAATGTTTTTTTTATCTGTTTAATGTGTGTTTTTGCACATGTATTGTTCCTGTGCGATAATTTGCATTAGCCTGTGTGTTTGGGGTGCAAATATTACAGTGTTTCCCACAAGATTTCTTGAGACCCTGGCGTTTTTTTTTTGTTTTTTTTGGCGGGGTGGGGGTAGGATTCTACTGCTTTAATAAAAGCCCCTAATTATGATGCTATCCCAGCTATTGAAAACAGTTTATACAGTGTATGAAATGTCTGCACGTAAAATAAGAGCATGCGTTATGTTTCGGATATTGGATTTAGCGACAAATAGCAGCTAGACTACTAAACACAGTGCCGTTGAGTCGTGGCATTCTGGGCAAATGCATGTAAGATTAAATAAAGTATCAGCAAATAAATCTAATTTATAGAAAACAGCTGACTTTCAGTTTAACTGTGCTAGCTCTTATAAAGTTCAGATATTTCACATTATGTCTGGGGTATTTTCCTCCAGGTTTAGGCCTAATCTCTCTAAATAATTGTAATTTCCATGGTCTACAAAATCAAGAGCACAAACATCGGGTTTTAAAAAGTGGCGGTAACGTTGACTTTTATTTGTGAGCAATGATAGAAATATACTACTAAATGTTCATTGATTGTGTATCCAGTTAAAACATCTTTATGTATCATCTTTATTGTTGGATTCACATTGTTTTCTCACCTGTTCTTCTGCCTTCACACGGTCATTGCACTGAGGATGTTGCGACCAACAAGTGATGAGGGACTGATAGCACTCACAACACCGTGGAAACCACATACCAAGATTATCTGTATAAAAGCTGTATGTCTAGGGTAGACAGCCAGAGGAGCTTCTCTCTATGGAGAACCTCTAATTAGACTCTTTGGGGAGGGAAGTGAGGGAGATATAGGAAAAACAACGCAAGCGCATTTTTTGAAATGTGCAAAAATATTTCCAATTCGTTTTGAGACCATGGTGGAATAAATTAGACCCTGGTGGGCTGCTATAGTATTAACATTGTATGGGAAACGCTGTATTACACGTTACTTTATGGGTACAGTGTATAACAACACCTCTTAGTCATATTTTGCAAGAAATCAATCACATTTTACACAGCTGCCAACGATTATTTTCGCCAAATTTAACTAACTAGTCTCTATTTGCAGGTGGTTACAACGTGTGTGTGTGTGTGTTTGTGCATGATCTTGCACTTCTATCTTTGTCATCTTGTTAAAACCTTGAGAATAATACGCCTGCAGTTCAAATCAAACTTGAGAACCCTATTAAAAATTAGATAATGGATCTCACTGTAATTAAATAAAACAGCTGGAAGTCTCTTTGTATGTCCGTGTGTGCTACATTACATTATTTGGAGTTACACCAAGTTTATGCATCTCAAAATGTACTGGACCACCGGAAAATAATATAACGTTCGTTGTATTATCCGGGAGCTGAAACAAAAAACACCAGTCTCCACCACCAGTCACTGCACTCTCTTCTTCCTCCTCCTCGTTCTGTTTTTCTGTCACCTTAACGAGCTTTTAAAAACAAACTCAATATTTGAAGTTTTTTTGTATTTACCCATTTTTTTCACTCGGCTGTCTCGTTTTCGGTCTTTAATCTCCTCCTCCTCCTCCTCCCCCTCCTCCTCTTTTTTCTTCACCGTCTAAAAATCTTCTCACTTTGTTCAAAGCAATCACTTTCGCAAAAAAAAGTAAGTTTTGTTACCAGGCAACGAGGCGGCAACAGCGCGTGGTTACGCTGCGTGCTGCTGCTGTTCGCGAAACAAGCGTGCGCACATGTTTATGCATGTGCTTTTTTTTTTTAGAGAGTCACGACTCATGAATGATGTTTTGTTACAGTTTGAATACGTGCATCAGCGCTCTTCGTCTACGAAGCCTGAATGATTTGTGTGGTCGGGTGCTGATGTTGCGTTCAGTTGCTGATGTCGCGTTGATGTTGCAGCCCGGCCGTGCTAATGACTGAGAGATGAGGGAGTAGCTGTGTGTCACTCTGCGACAGGGGGAACACTGATTAGGCTGATTTTCACACAACTAATCGAACCAGAAGTGTCTAGCTACGGTGAAACAGAGTAAGAGTGAAACAACTAATGAAAGGCACACCAGAAGGGCTAAATGCAAAAAATATTAGTTTAGTTAGTTTAAAATACTCAAAACAGATGAACTCTGAATATATGAGTTGTATGCATATGGTTTAAAAATGGTGGCTTTGAGGAAAAGACAGGTGGAAGAGCTGGAGGTAGCAGAGCTGAAGATGTTGAGGTTTTGTCTGGGCGTAACCAGGATGGATAGGATCAGGGATGAGCACATTATTAGAGGGACAGCTCATGTGAGATGTTTCGGGTATAAGGTTAAAGAGGCCACGTTAACATGGTTCGGACATGTTTGGAGGAGGGATGGTGAATATACTGGTTAAAGGATGCTTAGGTTAGAGCTGCCAGGCAGGAGGTTTAGAGGAAGACCTAAGAGGAGGTTCATGGATGTAGTGAAGGAGGATATGAAGGTGATTGGTGTGAGAGAAGAGGGTACAGAGGATAGGGCGAGATGGAAGCAGGTGATTTACTGTGGTGACCCCTGAAGGGAACAGCTGAAAGGAAAAGAAGGAGATGCAAAGGTGTGTTTATTTGAGAAAACGTCACTACTGGGGATGGCTGCTGCCATCAAGGAGGGTCATTGCTATGGGGTGGGGGTGCCTGGTCTGGTCTAGGTGGGTGCTACATGTCTAAGTAACATCCACACCAATGAATGCCAGGTCCAAAAGTTTCCCAGCAGAACATTGTATTGTCACAGGATGGTCAATGTTATTTACTTCTCCTGTCAGTGGTTTTAATGTTGTGGCTGATCAGTGTACACAGTGGTAAAGTGTACTTAATTGTTGCGTGTATACTGCGTGTAGCCTTGTACGCATGTGTCCCATGTATACAGCGTGGGTATCCACACATAACTGAGAGCACTGGGAGAGACCGGATATGTGTGATTCACTGTTTATTACAAGCAACACAAAACCTTAACCGCCATTGACCTTTACGGATGGGGAAATTTAAAAGCTTTGGACTAATTTTGTACAATCTGAGTGTTAATCACCGTCCCTGGTGATTTTGCATGTCTGGAGGAGGCAATCATCCACTGCTTTTACAGTCAATGGTGCGCTTCACATGATGTGCAATTAATGAACTGTTTGCAAAATTCGTGCCATGGTTATCCAATGTATGAATGAATTTTAATGATGTAGGGGTTTGATTGCTTACATACATGCGCTGTTTGTAGCAGTGGTGTTGAGAAGGCTAAAGCTTGGATTACACAGCAAGGGATCTTTACAGAGCTGGATTACTCGAGTAGCCTATGGCACATGAGCAATTACTAGTAAATGGTAAATGGCCTTGCTTTTATATAGCGCTTTTCTACCTATTGGTACTCAAAGCGCTTTACAGTCACAGACACACATCAGGCACACACACATTCACATATACTGGGGGTTCAGTGTCTTGCCTGAGGACACTTCAGCATGTGGCATATTCCGGGGATCGAACTGCTAATTCTCTGGTTCGTGGACAACCCGCTCTACCTACTGAGCCACAGCCACTAGTGTGCTGGTGGACGTCGTTCTGTGATTACACCATGCTTTGTTGAGTTTTTTCACTTATTTCAATCAATGGCATTGAAGCTACTGAAAGAAAAACGACCTTGCAGGACAAAGTTTACACTGATTAACCACAACATTATGACCACTGACAGGTGAAGTAAATAACACTGACCATCTTGTGACAATTCGGTGTTCTGCTGGGAAACTTTTGGACCTGGCATTCGTGTGGATGTTACTTAGACATGTAGCTCCCACCTAGACCAGACCAGGCACCCCCACCCCATAGCAATGACACTCCTTGATGGCAGCAGCCATCCCCAGCAGGATGCAGCCTGACACAGGCAAACACACAAAAACTGGTTAGGAACAACTCAAAAAACATTAAAAAAAAAAAGCCCCACCCACCCAAAGGTCCCCACTAACAACATTCTGTTGCCAGACACCACAGGATACCCTCAGAAGGCCCATGTTCATTCTGTGACGAGTCACAATTGTTTTGGAGGCACAAGGGAGACCTACACAATATTAGGAAAGTGGTCATAATGTTATGCCTGATTGGTGTACATGCTCCATATTGATAACGTACTCGTAGGTTGCTCATTAGAGAAAGATACCGTCATGCTAATGGTACAGTAGGGGTGTGTTTCTATGAATATTATTTGTACAGCCATAATCTTAAAGAAGTAATTTCCATCAGAAAACAATGGACTGGACACTGGATATTCTGTGATTTAGTCCTCACGTAAGGTACGCCTGAGTGTGTGTAAACTTCATTACATTGCTCTAACCACTGTGTCTTAAACTATGTCAACAGACCAGAGCAGCTAATACCTTCTTTTTTCCATTATTCTACAGTGATATATGTTGTCAAAATGTGCATTATTTGTCAAACAACATATCTGAGGTCTCTTAGCTGGCTTCCTCTGGACAGTGAGTCATGGCACTCGTGTTTCGGATGAAAGGTAAAGAAGTAGATTATAAAAGGATGGGAGGGAGGTGGTGGAGCTGCGGGTTCGGTCACGACTGGAGGAGAGGATGGGTGAGATGAGGGTAGGATATATGGAAGCAGAGGAGAGATCAGGAGTAGAAGGAGAAAGAGGTGAAATATGAATTGATGATATATAGGACTGGGGTGGACGGGTTAAGCTGAAAAGGTATAAGATATTACAGACACACCTCTTTCAGCTGTCTCGCTGGGTATTGATCTGCCCGTCGGTGATGGCATCTCTGGGTCACTGGTTCCTAGTACATCAAACAGATCTTATCAACAGCTCTTCAAACCGGTCCTTGCATCTTGTTCACATGCGCTGTCCTGTCCCTCGCTCCAATTCACAATGTCAGTTTACGGTTTAGAGGCAAATAACAGATCCATACTACGCCGGGGACCGCTTTAACCTGCGGGTACTCCACTTCCAAGGTGTAGGCTAATCTGTGTCATCATTTTACATACAGCCTGGTATAAACATCCAGCAGCCTTACAATGTTTTTATATAGCCTCAATAGAATTTTTTTCATTTACTTTTTACGTTTTCCTACTTTCTTCTTCCAATGGTTGTGATCGCACTGGAGCTTTGTTATAGGAAATTATCACTGACTATATTGTTTTCACTTCAGCCATCTCGCATTATGTGATTCAAATGAACTTTAGTCTAAATGAAGTCTGAATGAGAACCACAGGAGTCCAAAATAGACACGATAATATTAAGCCTAGAAAACAGGAAAGGAAAGAACGTTCTATCATGTGGCGTTTGCGAACGAACTGAATCTATCGACCGACTCTTTAAAATGAATGATGGGAACCTAGCTGCAGTTGCGAGACGTTCTTTTTTCTTTTTCTTTTGCTGTGTTGCCACACAGAAGCTCCTGTTGAGAATGTATAAAATGTATATTTTAGATATAGATAGACTCAGTGGGATGTCTCAATGATTCTGATCCAAATCTTACCCTATCGTGCTTATTTTGAGGATAAAACCTCCCAGGCTGGCATCTTAAAAATAAATAAATAAATATCAAAATGAGCCAGTCTTTTGAACGGCTCTTTGAAACGGCCACAAGATCCGGCTCCCTTCAAAGAGTCGTAAATCCCATCTCTACGTTCGATTCTAATTCAAGGAATACGGAAACCATTTGTCTTTCCCCAGAAAACAGTGTTTCTGCCAGAGTTAATTTCGAGGCATTCACTGTGCGATCTGAGCTGATAAGGCGTCTCCTTGGAGTCACTTGGTCATTAGACAAATTGAGACACAAATCCAAGAGAGATAGAATTGAACCCTACCTCAGCCTGATCTGTAGATTTGGCCAGAAACAGGGTCCGAGTCGGGTTTAGGTTACTAATTATTTATCCTGCGGGGGATCAGGTGATGTGAAGGTACATCTTATCCTTTCATATCTTACAAGTAACTGAGAGGATGTACCTCACCTATGTCTACAAATATTACTTCTTATTCATTTTTCAGTTGTCAGATTGTCTTAATAACTTGATGCTGAGTATTGTGTTGTATTGATAACTCATCCTTGCCGGTACCTGACTGTACCTGACTATACATCTTCCCTGTTTCTTGCTGGATATCGGTTGCTGGATGAACTACTACTACCTGTGTGTTTACTCTTTTTCAAACGTATTTGGATATTCCATTTGTTCCTTGTCTTATCTCTGCATTTGAATTATTGCCAGAGTCTTAGTCTTCAAAGACTTTCTTCTGTACAAATACTCATAGTGAGATTTCACTAAGCTCATTTTACTGGACGCATTTATTCATAATCGTTCAGTTGCTGCAGATAGGTGTGCTGAACTATTGGAGATCTTCAAACAACTTCAGCAGTGTCAGTAGCGGTATTGGACCTATAAAACATTTTAAAAAGATCAAGGCTGCATTCAGAATGCAGGAAAGGAGGGCCTGGACAGAGTTAAAGTTTTATCTGACAGATTCTGTTTTGGAAAAGTCTGGACACTTTTTTTTTTTTTTTTTTTTTTTTTTTTTTAAAAGCAACCTCGGTTTTCTGAGAATTCATTTTTCCTTAAAGGTCATTCTGCATCAACATTCATCACAAGTCTGCGCTTCTGGGAGTGAATAAAATATTGAGAGACAGCTGCGATGGAGGCAGCTAATGAGGCTTTAGACCTCACACGTATTTGGAGTGGCACATCTGTGCAAGAAAAACTTAGGGAGATAGACTATGCAGTAACTGGGCTGTGTTTGAAAGCACTTCTAAACATTGGCCAAATGGAGCATTAAAACAGAAAACTACAGCGTCTTTGGATGAAAATTACAGCAGTTAGCCATGTTCCCTGTGACATCTTATTCTTTTGCACAGGTAGAGTAGGCCAGCTCAAGACTTTGATGACTTCACAGTGAAATGTTCTATTGGCCGCATTTGAAAAATAATATGAACACTTAAATATAAAAATTTCCTCTGAGCAATTAATTGCAGTGTGAGCATAACTTCAGAGAGCTGTGTAGCTGTCTGTGACGCGTCATCGGGGCAGCTCCACACCGTGAAATGAAGAGGGAATGGTTTAACATGAGGTTATATGCGTTTTTTTTTAATTTTTTTTTTTTAAAGCAAAGTGGTCCATTTCTATGATGGGGGTCAGGAGAACATGAGAGATATTAGATGTGAAAATGTTACGGCCTGCTTTTACACTGTTGGGTGCATTACAACATGATAATGGACCATGTCTGCCCTACTTAACCTGTATGCTGTTATTTTTTGTAGTTTTTTAATTTGTTTTTTACCTCTCAGACTGTCATCTCATCTGTTGACTGCTGCCATTAATTACAGAGAGCATACTCAGAGTGTTTACGAGGCCAAGGTGTCAGTTTTTCTGCTGATCCAGGCAGTGACAGATGGTGGTGTGTTAAACAGTCAGTTTCCATCTCACAGCAGCCAGCCCTTTTTTTAAAGATAGACTTTCCATCTGAAAATGGCTGAAATTACACAATGATATTGTGGCCAATTCACCCAAATGCACTTAGCAAATCACTTAGCCATACGTTTTTGGGAGTTGTAGTGCATTGAGCAAGCACTCAACCTCCAAACTGCTCCCCAGGTGCCACATCCAATGTTTCAGTCAGTAAAGCCACAGCAACGCCATCTAATCATCAAATGTAGAATCAGAATTTGATTTGGATGGATCATACTTTGACGTGTATAAGAGTTCTGGTCAGTTAAACACTGTCTATTTAGGGGAAAGTTGAGGAATATGTGGTACTCTTGTTTACAATATAAAATGCCCTGAGATTTTTGGTTCTTTGCTCGGGTAAGATTCTAAATCAATTGAATAATCATTATTTCAGAGCAGTGATGTCTGAAACATATGTTCCCCTCATAGATGATTCATGAAGTGTCGTCGTAACAACGGAACTTACTGTTTGCCCAAGTAAATGTTATTGTGGATCGATCTTCGATGAGATGCTCTGGGTTTTATTAGCGTTGGCCTCCTACTGTTGACTTTATGTGCCTATTTGTCAGCCTGGTGAAACCCGATGGGTTGCCATTAACCTCTGACCTGCCTTTTAATAGCCCTCTAGTTCAAATCAATGCCAGAAAGCAGATAGTTATTGTTAGTAGTGCTAGCACTGAACAGCGGAGTTCAATATTCTTGTTGAAGACCTAGAGCGATTTTTATTTGGTGCACCTGGGACGACAGGTGTAAATCAGCTGATGATTAGATTCTACAATAGAAACCAGCAGGTCTCTGGGTCCAGAGGTCCATGAACAACCTCTGGCTAAGGGTAGGCAAGGTAATGGACGAGGACACAAAAAGCAAAGTGGAAAAGTTATTCGTTAAAGCGTTTTAAAGTAGGTCTAATTTTATTTTAACAAATGTTTGAGGACCAAGAACTGTAAAAAAAAAAAACACAATAGCTGCTTTAACTTTTGCCAACTTTTCGCCGAACCTCGCTCCTCAGTTAACCTGTCCTCGATGTGTTCCATCTTTATTGATCCAAAACAATCAATTAGGAAGTTGCAGAGATGTAGAAGCAGCCGGAAATGCTAAAGCAGAAACACGCTACTACTTAGCGGACCAATCACAGCTCTTGCAGTCTGCATCTCCACGTCGTGTCGTTACATTTTTTTCGGGAGGTGCACGTCAGGCTACGCCGCTTGGGTCTACGGAGGGTCTGGGCTGTTGCCGTAGCTATGGCATCAAATTGACGCAGAAGCCAAAACTGCAGAAGACTGTTGGGATAGCCTCTAGTGAGGATGAAGCAACCAGCAGTCCAAAGATCTGGACAACCCAACTCTGGGAAGTAATATATTTAATACCAGTATACCATAGTCCTTTACTGCAGTCTTACTCTAGATGCTTAAGTCTAGTGGAAATAATGCAGATTAGGTGGTTTATCCAGTGTCTACCTCTTTAAGTTTGTCTTCTGCTTGTTTGCTAACTGTTAATTTAAACCTCTTTTGAGAGATTTTTTAAATACGCCCGAACCATCCTTTGTGCCATTGCCATGATCTTTTCCGAACCCCAACCAAGCGTAAGCTGCCGTGTATTGTAAAAAAAAAAAAAAGAAAGGTATTGAACTTCAAACAAGTGATACTGAAACCTAACACTGTCTTTATCAAAATCCACTCGTTGACTTCAAGAATATGTCGGCCCTCAAAAAGGTTCTCAACAGCAAATTTAACCCCGGAGATGGACTTTCAGCGAAGGCGGTTTCTTTCCCCTTTGATTCGTTCTCCCTTTCAATTAAATGATGCCGACAATGAGAATATGAGAACATCGGAAGGCGGGAGCGAGACGAGGAGAGAAGATTGGGCGCAGATCAAGAGTGGGTAAAGAACAAAGATGTTTAGATGTGCACCTGGTACATCGTGTTTTATTTATTTATTTTTCTTTATTTATGCTTCAAATGCGAGTGATCTTAATGCTTCTCAAATTGAGTCAAAGTGAGATCAAAAAGGCAAAGAGAGCGATGGAGATAAAGGACGGTGGGGGGGGATGGGGGGATAATATTAAATAGGAAAACGGGAAGAAATGATGCCAGAATTATTTTAGTTTATTTCTATATTAGTAATGAGCTCTTGCCTTTCTGAACTTGAATACGTAATCTCGTACATTGCAGTGTTCAACAGTGATCGTTTCCCAAAGATATATTAAAATAAGTCCAGTACACAAAGACACATTAATAGACACACACAGCAGATTGAATGAAAAAGAGACAGTTCATTACTTTACTTATTTCCATCGATTGTACGCTTTAGCTGTACCTTCCATCAGATGTTAAATTCAGTTGAGGAAACCAGATTGAGTCAAATCGAATTGACACAAAGTGGTGGAGAGAGAGGGAGACACACGGAGAAGGAGAGGGACGGGAAAATGGGCAGCGAGGGAAGAAAACAAGATGGTGGAAGGGAGAAGACAGGTGGAGAGAGTAAACTGGCGAGAGAGAGAGAGATAAATGCGATAAAAGCTGAGCGGGGGGGAGAAAAAAAGATGTTTAATGAGAGAGAGACGAGTGGGAGACACTGAGGAGAGGGAGAGATGATGGCTGAGGGACGGGCGAAGAGAAAGCTGCCGTGTCAGATATGATCAAAAGAGTCTTTATGTGGAGCATCTGAAGGGAGACTCTTTGCAGCAAGACACAACATTACTCACAGCGAAGGGAGAAGGCAAAGTGGAGGGAGCAAAGAATAAATCCGTAAAAAGAAATAACACATTTTAAAATATGTCTCCTTGCTCATCCTGCTCTGTGGTTGTTACCCTCTAATCTCTGTCACCCATCTGTTTTCCCCCGTCTCTCCGTCTCTCTCTCTTCACGTCACCAACTCACTCTCAGAAGAGTTTCATTTTTTCGCAGCCAACCAACCTGCGCAGCTCCAGTCGGCCTCGCTCTGCGGGAGGATGAAAATTAATTTGAACTCCCCATTAGAAAAACAATCTTTTTTGGATGGTAATCGAGATAAACCGGGGCTGGAGCGATGCTATCGGCAGAGAGAATCTTGATTGTTCACTGAGCACTCAGGGAGCCGGGAGAGTGTTTGAAAATAGAGACGAGGCGCTCCTGAAACTTCTTATCTTGTTTCCGTGTGAAAAGTGGAAAGGAGCATCCACCTGTGATGGAAGTTCTGGATTACAGGGACAGAATCGTAATGGGACAAATTACACGGGCGGGTGATAAGGAGGCGTAATCATACCGGGGAGCTCGAAGGCGTTTCAAATTAAGAAAAAAAGGCCCAACAGTGAAAGCTCATGTTGTTCGTTCCAAAACAAACAAAAATTCACTTCTGCAAGGTCGACAGTATGTCACCAACACGTCCTCCAACTTGATAGTAATGATACTATCTATAGAAGGAGACAGATAACCCTTTACACCGATTAGGAGTAACATTACAACCACCTTCACCATATTGTGTAGGTCTCCCTTGTCCCTCCAAAACTGCTGTGACTCATCAGAGAATGGACATGGGACCTCCTTCTGAGGTTTGTCCTGTGGTGTCTTGCAACAGAATGTTGTTAGTAGTGTTAAGGTACAGCATACACTGATCAGCCACCAAATTATGACCACTGACAGGAGCAGCAAATACCATTGACCATCTTTTGGCAGTCCAATGTTCTGATGGGAAACTTTTGGACCTGGTATTCATTGGTCCAGATGTTGCTTAAACATGTAGCACCCACCTAGACCAGACCAGGCATCCCCACCCCATAGCAATGACACTCCTTGTTAGTAGTTGTTAGTGGGTCTTTGTGTCCTGTGGGTTGCGGGGAGTTTGGAATTTGGAGGGCGTGTTTTTTTTTTAGTTGTTCCTAAACTAAAACCATCAGAACTCCCCTCCCCAACCTGCAGGACATTTACACCAAGCGTTGCAGGTTAAGGGCCACAAAGATCCTGAAACAGCCCAGTCACCCCGGACACTCTCTCTTCTCTCTACTGCAATCAGGCCGGCGTTTCCGATGCCTGAGGACAAAGACTGAGAGGCTGAAGAAGAGTTTCTATCCCCATGCCATCCGCCTGCTCAACTCTGAGCCTTAACTGGACTTAAATATCACTGCACTTTATTCATGAAGCTGCTAACACTGTAAATTGATGTACATATACAACCCCCCCCCCCCCAAGTTTACCAGTCTATATTTTTATTTTTATTCAGTCTATATTATTATTTTATTTTTATTTTTATTTTTTATTCTTATATTTAATTCTCTATTGGTGTACATTACACTTATATTGCTTACCTTGTGTGCATACTACTGTTTACTGTAGTACTATATTTCTTTCTTTTTATTTCTTTTTACTACAGGCTGCAGGTACAACAACACATTTCACTGTACATTGTACTATGTATAACTGTGCATGTGACAAATAAAAATCTATCTATCTAACTAGTTTTGTGTGTGTGCCTGTCTCAGGCTGCATCCTGCTGGGGATGTCTGCTGCCATCAAGGAGTGTCATTGCTGTGGGGGTGCCTGGTCTGGTCTAGGTGGGTGCTACATGAGCAACATCAATGCCAGGTCCAAATGTTTCCCAGCAGAACACTGTCATGAATAGTCACAAGATGGTCAATGTTTTTCACTTCTCCTGTCAGTGGTCATAATGTTGTGGCTGATCAATGTATACTTTTGTTTTTCTCCCAGATTCATGCTCAAAAACAACTTTCTTAGATTTAAGGAAGGACTTTTCTAGGTATACTTAAGGGTTATGGTTGTCCATTTTGGCGCCACCTTTGACATTAAATCGTGTTTTTTTTTCTGAACACCGCTTCACATCAGTGCGACTTCATTCGTCCGCTACCTCTTGCACAGAGATAACTGCGGGGTGATGGATCACGCGTCATTAACTGTCATTTTAATTTTATGTGGGAGCGTCTCCACAGACGCCCTGTTGCTAACAGTCTAAATGTAAGGTCTTTCGTGTAATTTCACCCATGGGCAACAGCCTCACAATCACCCTTGTGTCACCTCATTTGGTGACACATAGTGACTTAACAGACAATATGTAATGAGAATCTAGCCACGTTATGGTTGTGGAACGCTAATGGGAAAGTGCTTTTCCGTGTTCGTTGAAAAGTATTTTGCCGCCCCATCTATCCGTCCACGCACATCCTCCTACTTTAAAGTCGGCTCATCTCCTGATTTGGAACCATCACATGAACTATAGCCGCTAGATAGTGTTTTCACAGTGCAATGTAACTGTGAGTCATAATGAGCTGCTTTCTCAAATGACCTTTGGCGTTTGTTTTTCGTTATATGTGAGGGTAGTCTTTTTCTTTACTCTTGGCTGTTGACCTATGAAGTTTTGAAACACTGAATGAACTTAGAGGCAAAAAACCTGCTGCCTCTGTCTCTTCCTAACATTAAAAAGGCTATGCAGCCATTTGTAACTATGACACAAGGGTTCGAATTAGCAAAGAGTATTTCATCACGTGGTTGGACCCAATATGGTGTTATTAAAACAGAGATGAGAGAGAATGACATTGCATTTTCTGCTCCATCTGGACTGTGTGAAAGAAGATAATAAATGAGGACTTTTAGAAGAGCTCAGGAACTCAATGAAACGTCAATGAAAACAAACTTCAACATGCCGTCTTTGCCTGGTTTCCATTGCAATGCAGGTCCCCAACCTCAGCGAGCATTACCTGATTAACAGGCTGTTAAAAAGACACCGCACAAAACAACGGGAATCTTGTTAAATCTCTTGTTAAAAACAGTAGGTAACCAGGATAATATTAGGCTTCTCTTTGAGGATGTGCCGCTCTACAGGAAATTAGAGGTAAATAACACGTAGGTCCCAGAATAAATGTGTTAAACTGTAATTTGGAAGGCATTATTTTAGCGATACGACAGTATTATACAATTTTCATTTGGAGTCAGCCAAGGCAAGCTATTATAGCAAGCAGATCCAGATTAAAACTGTGGCAAATGGGGTCGAAATGTGTGTGTTTTGTTTTAAGATGTCTAATCTGCAAGTTCGGCAGAGTTTGTTGTTTCGTGTGCAGAATTTAAATGTATGGGATAAAAAGTGTCAGGGCTGTGCCAGTGTGATTTTGTGGAGAGCGGCCCTTAAAACAAGGCCCATAAACAAAGGTCAAGTGGACTCTGGAGTCACTCATTTAATGGGCAGGGGTTTGTTAACCTGTCATTCAGCTCTGCTTTGACATTTTCACAGCGAGGGGGAGTCAAGCTCAGTCTGATTCCATTTCTTGTAACCCGAGCTAAGCATGATTGACTTCCAAGCGCGGCTCTTTGGGATGTTAGAAGCAGCTGAGAACATGGGAGGAAAGAGATGAAAATCAGCAGCAGTCCGTCCGACCTTGACGTTTAAAGGCCTGAGTGAGAAATGGCTCGCAGTCTGATACCAGCCTTCAGTTGCTGCCTTGTCTTCTGTGTTACTGTGCCACATTCGCTAAGAAACATGCTAATGTTTTAAGATACTGCCTATATGCACCGATCAGGCATAACATTATGACCGTCTTCCTTATATTGGTCGGTCTCCCTTGTGCCTCCAAACCAGTCGTGACTCATCAGAGAATGGACATGGACCTTCTGAGGGTGTCCTGTGGTGTCTGGCAACGGAGTGTTCTTTGTGGGGGGCCTTTGAGGGGAGGGGCCTCTGTGGATCATTCCACAGATACTTGATCAGTTTGGGATCTGGTGAATTTGGAAGCCAGGTCAACACCTTGTGCAGTTTTTGATGGTTTTTGAGTTGTTCAAAAACCGTTTCTATGTGTGTGCCTGTGTCAGGCTGCTGCCATCAAGGAGGGTCATTGCTATGGGGTGGGGGTACCTGGTCTGGTCTAGGTGGGTGCTACATGTCTAAGTAACATCCGAACCAATGAATACCAGGTCCAAAAGTTTCCCATCAGAACACTGGACTGCCAAAAGATGGTCAATGGTATTTACTTCTCCTGTCAGTGGTCATAATTTGGTGGCTGATCAGTGTATGCTGTACATTAAAAGGTAGAAAAGACTCCTCTCTTGGTTAAGGTAATTTTGTGCACAGAAATCTAAACTGAAAATAGTTCAATATACATACTGTGCGTATTTATATATCATAGCTTCCTGTCAGTTGTTAATGAGGAGCTTCATGGAGTCGAGGAAGACAGATTGCTGTTCCTTTCCGTATAATGCCCCAAAGTTATCCAGCTGGTACTCAACCCATGGAGAGTTTGGCAATGGGCCAAAATACAGTAATAAAGACGCTCAATTAAACTTTCTTGTCTTTGTTATTCCACATTAACTGCTGTTTCTGCTTGCATAAACACCGAATACATTACAGTCTCTGCAGCAGCGGGCAAAAAGAGAACAAAACCCGGGTGTTAATGTCATTATTGAGTTATCAATCACCGATAAAAATGGGCAAATTGATAGTTTTATGCAAATGTCTCTGAGCACCAATTCCACTTGAGTAATAGGTTTGTTGCGTTAAGAGAAAGTTGCGCCGTGACTGATGGGAGTTTTAGAACTTGCGGTCTCGAAGTCATTTCTCTGGCCGGTCTTTTCAGCTGCCTCCTCGGATAACCCCAACAGAACGGGGCTGACCGTCAACCATCCATCTTCCTTCTGTACAGTCGCAGCCCCCCTCCCTTCCCATCTATAAAGAAGGCAGAAAGCGTACATCACTGTGGAATATGTGAACATAAAGTCTGAAAGTTAAAGCTCTTGGTTTTGTGATGAATGCTCGGGCTTCTCTTTTGTGGACAGTCCTCCGATATTTACGTCCGAGCCAAAGAGTCGTTTACTCAGCGCTGCTTGTAAGCTGTTTCAACTCCCACCTCACCAGTTATTGCTTTCCCTGCAGGTGCTCATTACTTGGTTTGCTTGGCGGCCAGCTGAGGTGTTACCAAATGCTGTCATACCACAGGTAAGCCCATGCACACACACCTGCACATGAATCCAAATCCCCTTGGTTTGACCTTCCTTGCTTGTCACCAAGTGTTTTCGTCCCCCGGTTTCTTGATAAAGCAGCGACGTAGTTCGCACTGAAATTGTTGCAATCAAGGTAGAGTGTTTAAAAATTACCCCTGCAAGCTCATTTATACTTGATAATTTGGATAGCGCTCCCTGAATGTCCTTAGCGTAACCCTGGCCTGCAGCTTGGGTCTGTAATTACACCGATAATTGTGACGGCCGATGCTGAATCCAGTTCAGCCAAAGAAGGCACAGCAATTAAAGAAGCATTAGGTCCACTCTGACATCTTTTGGCAGCCGGTACTGCAGCAACAGCAGCTTCTTTCTTTAGCGGTCATTTTGTAATATAGTGGCCTTTAATTGACATAAACAATTGTGTTACGGATTTACACCGAAGTACGTTGGCTTATTTGCATCGTATGCAGGGAATGATGGCTTTCTAAACATCACGCCAAGTCATGATTGTGGATGCAGTTGTTGTTACAAACAATGAGTAACTCTTGCCGGAATTAATCATCTGCAATAGATGTACACCAATCAACCATAACATTATGACCACCTTCCTAATATTGTGTAGGTCTCCCTTGTTGCCTCCAAAACAGTTGTGACTCATCAGAGAATGGACATGGGCCTTCTGAGGGTGTCCTGTGGTGTCTGGCAACAGGATGTTGTTAGTGGGTTGAGGGGAGGGGCCTCTGTGGATCAGGCTTGTTCCAGTGCATCCCACAGATACTTGATCATTTTGGGATCCGGTACATGAATGAATGCCAGGTCCAAACGTTCCCCAGCAGAACACTGTACTGTCACAAGATGGTCAATGTTATTCACTTCTCTTGTCAGTGGTTTTAATGTTGTGGCTCATCTGTGTATAGTGCGTGCCGTGAGGAAGCATCAGCCTAGTCGGCACATGGGGGTTAAAAGTGAGGGCTGGTCTGTGATGTACATCATTATCGCAAAGCAAATCTTTCGATACGACGCAGCATCTTCAACCTTTAGTCTCTAATGATAAATTCCACGTTACAGTGGCGAGCCGTAATCATTACGCTAAGCTGTTAACAGCACTCTTCCGTGCCTGCTCAGCTGCGCACTATTCTCGCCATTTTCAGTGAGATAAACAGAGATATATATATAGTGTTATGACGTGGTACCGTATATCGCTGTAACTCTCACGGAAGCCTATACAGATCCATCCATCTCATGGTGCGTAGTGCAAAAAATATGTTCTTTTATTTTGTTGCCAAGTTTTCTGTCTCATTTACAACACTCACAGAAGAAAATGCAACAAAAACAAGTGGAATTTGCAGAGAAATATTTGTCTTTATAGTTGAGGTACATTGTTAAGTATATGCACAAATGTATACAATGGAACTTAACAAACTTCATGAAATCAGCAGCAGCAACTAATACTGCTCTAATTTTACCAGCACGTCTACTTCACATACTGCGGGCAGCAGTAGCAAAGATTTAAATAGCTGATGGTTTACGAGGTAGAAACTTATTGATTTTGACAGTTTCATATAAAGCTGTTCTGAAGCCGTCTGTCACATTTCGTGGCGTTTAAAACGTTGTGACGACCTGTCAATCAAAGCAAAGCCGCTGATGTGCTGCTCACAGTTACCAGTTACATGCACCACCTGCACCACTGTGTTGAGACCATGGAAGATGTGTGTTTACCAATCAGGCATAACATTATGACCACCTTCCTAATATTGTGTAGGTCTCCCTTGTGCCTCCAAAACCGTTGTGACTCATCTGAGAATGGACATGGGCCTTCTGAGGGTGTCCTGTGGTGTCTGGCAACAGAATGTTGTTAGTGGGGGACCTTTGGGTCCTATGGGTTGAGAGGAGGGGCCTCTGTGGACCAGGCTTGTTCCAGTGCATCCCACAGATACTTGATCAGTTCAGGATCTAGTCAATTTGGAGGCCAGGTCAACACCTTGTGCTGTTCTTCATGTTTTTTGGGTCGTTCCTAAAGCGTTTTTAGTTTGTGTGCCTGTGTCAGGCTGCATCCTGCTAGGAATGGCTGCTGCCATCAAGGAGTGTCATTGCTATGGGGTGGGGGTGCCTGGTCTGGTCTAGGTGGGTGCTACATGTCTAAGTAACATCCACATGAATGAATGCCAGGTCCAAAAGTTTCCCAGGAGAACACTGAATTGTCACAAGATGGTCAATGTTATTTACTTCTCCTAGTTTTAATGTTGTGGCTGATTGGCATATTTAGTTTGGTTTCCTAGCTGCATAGGTGGTGGAGTTAAAGTAGCACATACACTTCTATTGTCCATTGGTGTCCACGCGCCAGACGAATTCAGGCACAATACCGGAAGGAGGCAATATGTGTTTTCAGTGGGCGGTGGTAATAGGTTCAGGGGGTTCCCTGTACGTGCTAGTCCTGTTAACAAGTGTCTAAACCAAACTTACTGAACATAGGCTGTCCAGACTTGGAGGGTTGTGGAGTCAATGCACTGTACTGCCTTCTTGGGTTTAGGAGCGATTTGGTTGTCATTGCCAAATATGCCGAAAGGTAGCCATCTTGGGTCCCCTTAATGGGTGCAAACCAGGTCTTTCACCCATTAAGTTGCTTTGTACCCCTTTAAAAATGAGTTGGACTTGTGCCTTTTTAATTTTAACAGGCATGTTCTTGGTCGATACTAGTTTGGAGACTCTTGGTTTTCCTGCACTTGCTCATCCATCCGTTCTCTCCTCCAGCCAATTTACAGCTTTTCTTACCCCTTCACTCTTCTCTGTTCCACTCTCTTGAATCCGCCCGTTCTTCTACGTCCTCTGTGCTCTTAACACTCCATCCTTCTTTTCATTTCTTTTTTTTTTCAGTCTCTGCTGTATTTTTGGCTTCCCCATAGACCAGCATACCATGTCTCTCCAACACACCTCTGCCTCTTCCTGTCTTCTACCCTTTTGCCAGGCTTTTTACTAGGCTTTTTCTCCTTTCTTAAGTACTTGTTTTTGTTCTTTCAGCCCATGTCGCTTTCCTGCTTCCTCCATATTGTTTGAAGTGTAAATGTATTCTACAGGACTCCTTGGCTAATGAAGTGGTGGGGCTGCGATAATCAGCTTCTGAGACCAAAAGAGATATAGAGGAGAAGAATAACAGGAGGGAGGGAGGATTGAGTGGTTGTGGAAAGAGCAAGGCCAGGCCAGTTAGAGCATGATAACAGAACGGAGTCAAGAGCAAGGAACGGTAGATATACATGAAGGATAAAAAAAAATGTACAATGTGCAAATGAAATAAAGGATGTAGCTGTTAACATAAATTGTATTCTGAGGCCTCTTATCTATAGTTTATTGGACGTGCTTATTTCGCCCTGAATCCAATCAAATATGGTCCTCGTGTTGTATTTTCTTAATAACAGAGGAGCGCATAGGCTGACATTAAAAGAAAAAATCAAAGTGTACAGCTTTGTTAAACAATTTTGCATTGACTGCTATAAATACTGCTATAAACACAGTTGTGTTAGAGTTGTTTCCTATGGAAAAACACAGGAGCCTACTATAACTGAGGGCTCATTTAGGAAGTGTCAGCGCATTTATTCTCAGTGAAACACAGGAATGTCATGAAAAGCAACCATACATACCCTACTAGGTAAAAAATAAAGATATAACTAATTTACAATTGGCATACAATGATATTTAGGATTTAACCCTCTGGAGTCTAGAGTATAATTGGTTGTTTTTGACTACTTTTGGTTTTACCTTTATTTTTCACCTTCACAACCATTTGCCTTGACTTGTTTGGCGTCATTCTTTTCGGCACAACCTCACATGTGTGACTTAACAGTTCTTTTTTAATTAGATTTTTGACTGTGAAAACCACAAATATGTTTAGCGAACCAGTTTTGTAAATTAGAATGCAAATCTAAACTGTAAATTTCAAAAACTTACATATACATTTCGCAAACAACAAAACTACTTACAACCATTTACAAAACAATCAGGTGTCACAATAAGTGATGTCTAAATGTCGCATATCTCTCAAATCTCAAAACTCTCTCTTTTGAGTCACTCTCCCTCAGCAAGCATTGCCATATAATTTTCTGATTGGTTGATGTGATACATTTTCCCACCATTTTTTCTTTTTTTGCTTTCAAGCACTTGAAGCTTACTAGCGCTTTCCGCTTGCTAGCTAGCGCCTTCCTTTTCACCGTTCCTTGGCGTAAAAAGCATGGAGTAAATCTGTCCACCATGTCCTGCTGCTACGGCATCTTAAATCGGCCATATAATTTGGATGCACTGGCACGTCCATTGACTCCAGAGGGTTAAAATATGGCTTCACAATCCACGGGACATGGAGCAGCTGACGGTTTTACCAAGCCACAGTACACATTCTATCCCACCTTGGCTAACGTTAGTTAGCATACTACCAAAGACAGATTTTAAAACCTAAAATATTATCCGACTGAGTCCCCACAACCAATTTCTCGTCAATGCTTTTTTTATTTTTTTCTCACCGCAAAGTATTATGCAAGCAAGTTCTCCTTCTTCTGCTGCTGCTGCTTCTTCTTTATCTTTTGGTATATTTAGTGGTTGGCAAAGCAGATTGCAGGTGCATTACCGACGGATTAGAGTGTGGATCAATAGATTTAAAGCAGCACGGTCTTTGTATCTTTTTCCCCATGAGATCACATAAGGTAGTGCATTGAATGCTTCCCGATCTGACACATGAATCTAAATAATTTCCTGTAATGTAGGTTTCTGTTTCATTTTCAAATGTAGCATGTGCAAATTTGAGATTACAGTGAATTAGTGTTTTTGGATGGAGCATGATAGGATTTTAAAACTCCCATATTAGCCTGGAAGCGGTGGCCCTTATTTTTTGTTGTGGAAAATTGGTATGGAACCTCTCTGTTGGGAACTGATTGTGCTCCAGCAAAGATCTGCCGGGCCAGTCAAATCATTTTGGTAACAGCGGAATAGTCATACATATCATCTGAGCACCGCGGGGTTAAACTTGTTTACAACATAGTGGCTCCGATTGGTTGTAGGATTATCCAGTTGCATGCGGAGGTAAAATTATTTTTACTGTATTGGTTGAAACCTGCCCTATAATGAAATGTTACCAGACTTATATTCTGCTAAGCCAGGCTAAACTCCTACAGTATAAATCCACATTTACAGAACTGGTACACAGTTAATAAGTCAACAAGATCCTCCTGGTAAAAATTCAACTACATATATACAAATTATTTTACAATAAGGTCATGAGGGATTTTTAAATGATTTGGACTTGTTTTCTCCTCATTAAACCATTTAAAGTAGTTGTTCCAAGTTTCTGTCATTTCTTTTTGTCATTGGCTTTCATAATCACCTCTTTTTTTCATTTCTGTGGAAGAAACTGTGATTTTGTCAAGAATTTAAAGTATCACGCCACTTAAAATGTGTTTTGCCTATTATTACTACATTTTGATGTTGGAGCTTTGCTGTGCAGAATGATGGATGTGTATAGTCTAACACTAGGAGGCTTTGTGTTCTTTTTTTTTTTTTTTTACTTCCCTCTTTCTTTTCTCCTCTCTGTATGGTGCCGAGCCAATTATTTTCAAATGGAAAACTTGCACAAGCATCATTTGGAAACTTCAGTTCACCAATGAGAGATATAATCTTTTTATATTCTCAATTTAGAGTTTTATTTAAGACTCCAATATGTGTCATTGAGCAGTTGCTTTAGACTGTCAATCCATCCATATTTGAGTTTACCGCCGCCTATCTTCCGCATTATCCACATTAAGAATACATTTTTACTGACAGTTGGTGGACTACTTGAGTGTCAGTAAGTCTTTGATTGACTGAATGTTCAGGGTCATGCTGCAGAATGAATCCCAGACCCCTAAGATGCCTCTCCGATGGCGCTGAATGATGGAGAAAAATCCAAATATAGCAAAACGTGTCTAAAGTGTCTACATCTTCTGCGCTGTACTTTTAAAGGGATGGCTGCTATCTCCCTTAAGCGCATGCCAAGGAAATGTCAAACTGACACCACATTCCATGTCTGCTGTGGTCAGTGTTGGATCAGCGTAGCACGGTTCTCGAAGAGAGAAGGAGGGATGGATGGACACAAGGGAGAAAGTGAAAGGCAGGGAAAACATGGCTGGCTGAGTGTCTGATGCGTAGCTTGGGGAATTAAAGCAAACGAGGGGAGGAAGTGATGTGGACTGACGCTTTCCCAATCTTTGAGGAAATGAAAAAGGGGAATGAGAGATGGGAAAGACCGATGAGAGGATGAAGGGAAGGTAGAGATGGGCAATCAAAAATCTGATAGACCACGGCTGAAATGAAATCAACCCTCGCCAAAAAAATAATAAGACTGGGCTCAAAGAGGAGTCAAAGAAGTGATGGGCAAAGGTTAAAGTTTCCAACAGAGGAAGTGTCATCATCTTTTCAAAAGAAAACTGAAAGTCTAAACAACTAAACCTCCAATAGTGCTTCACAGTTGAGGGTTGCACCACTTTTTTTTTAAGTCGACTGTTGCGTGATGAAAGTCAAGTCGACACTGACTAGTCGCGGATGACGTCACTAATAAAAACACAGTAGAAAGTAATGCTTTTCAACAATGCTATCTTTATTCTTGACCTGAATACATATACTGAGAACAGACAGCTCATGTGCTACATACTGTGCACTGCAGATATGTATAGCCTGTATAAAAACAGGCAGCTACTCAGCACCATCAAAAGCATTTAAAGGGGAACTAGTGTTTTTTTACAACATGGACCTTATTTCTGGCATAAAATACGATTGTTTACTCACCCATATAACTTTTGTGTAATTCGTATTCCTTCGGGAGATAATTAGATCAGCGTATATTGATGTAGTGGGAGTGAATGGGGCACCGAAACGCAGCCTCCAAATAACGCATTATCTGCCGCGAAACTCGTTCATTTCACCAATATTTTGTTATGGTACACTAGTGCTATTCACCGTTGAGTCCGGAGTTACCTACAGACCCCGGATGATGTCATCTCCGAGCGCCGCGATGGTCGGCTTGTTTACCTGCAATTTGCTACTGCTGTTTTTTTATAACATGGCTGACAATGTTTTACGAGTCTGAGGTTGTGGACGAACCATAGCAGTAGCAAATTACGGGTAAACAAGCCGACCGTCGCGGCAGATAATGTGTTATTTAGAGGCTGCGCTTCAGTGCCCCAGTCACTCCCACTACATGGATATACGCTGACTAGTCGACCAGTCTGTACAACCTCTATACACAGTATCACCTCTTACACCAGGCCGTTTCAATCAGGGAAGAATTCCTTCCAGGTGAACGGTGCCCTGTAAGAGAAATGTGAGAGTCCTCGGTGAAGACTGGAAGGGGGACGGGGTGGAGGAGGGCTGCAGCGATTTGGAACTGAAATGACAGCTGACAGCTGCAGAGGAGAAGGATAGTTTAAAGTTTGACAGAAAGGACACGCTGGCTGAGATTCTGACAGAACCTGAATGGTTAAACTTTAAACTCTAAAATCTGATTAGTAAAGCAGGAAGTACGGGAGAGGGAACGAGTGAGGATAATAACATTCTTCATTGACTGATCTCACACTCGATTTCGTGTTGAAGAGGACAGAGTGTAGATTACACTGTGTACATTATGCAAATCACAGAAATATGTACAAGCTAAAAGAGAAATAACAGTTTCATAAAAAAAAAAAAAAAAAAAAAAGACTTACAGGCAAATAAAGTAGATTTATAGCTGGAGCACATTTTTTTTTTACAACGCAGCCTCTGTTTGGTTTTATTACGCAGAATATAAAGCCAATTTGAGCAAATGGACTTTTACCACAAAATTGTTTTAGCCGGTTTTAATACTGAAGCATGAAGAAGCTGCTTTGCTTCAAATGACCGAATTTCATCTTAAAGACTCTAAATGCTACTTAAATAGAATTCTTCCCAGTTAGTTTTCTAACGAGCCGGCAGGTCGTAGCCCTGCAGACAACAGGCAATAACCCATCCCTATGCAAAAGCTATTGAACGGGAAAAGTCAGTGAGAGAAATGAAGGTAAAATGATCAAACTTCTCGTGACACTAAACGTAATATATTCACTTCAAGGCGTGCAGGTCTACACGCTGAGCACTCTATGATAAGATTGGTTTTTCAGCCGCTACAGTGTGATGATAAAAATGCTGAGGTGTAACATGACAAACTGTCCTCCCTGTCCACCCTCCTGCCGTTAGGTGGGAAATTTATACAGCCTATAGTGTCTAATGTCTGAAGCTGATGTAGGAGAGGGAAGGATAGATGGAGATTAGAAAAGGGGGGGAGCACTATGAAGGAGATGCAACAAAACGAGGGAGCAAGACGTGAAGAGTCAAGAGAGAGCAGAGCCGTGAAAGATTTGTGGCCGCAATGAGGCATGAAGCTGGAGTAGAGGAGGAGGGAGGGAGAGAGAGAAAGAGAGGCTGTGGATGACTTGAAGGAGCTGGAGGTGCAGAACAAATGTGAGGGACAGAGAGAGCGAGGCGGAGGGGATAAAGGGATGAGAAGCGAGCGGAGGAGCGAGACGTGAGGGGGATTGAGGGGAGTGTGTGAAGTCGAAAGCTGCTAAAAAAGTGTTGCAAAGTTACGTAACTCGACCCCGCTCCTTCTCCTGACAGGGGGATTGTATAAAATGCAGTCAAATGGGGCGTGTTAACACTGTGTTCACTCCCACTGCTGGGAGGAAGATAAAATAGTTTTATAAAGGCTCGCGCTGCGCGGGAATGCTCTGATCTGATTCATCTACGCAGAAGCAGCTTCCTACCCAAAAAGTGATTTGGATCAGATTGAATTTCCTCAAGCTCGTGTTTCCTCTTGAATTCCCTGATGTTTTGTGATTTTATTGGGATTTATTTGGTTATAATACACGCCCTTGTACAGACAAACTTGAAGCTTTCACTTCATACAGTGTGAACGCTGAGTATAGGCGGTATTTGACAGAGGTGGCAAAAGTATTCACATTCTGTACTTAAGTAAAAGTACGGATACTTGTAAAAAAAAATGTAAAAAAATACTCTGGTAAAAGTAAAAGTACTGATTCAACTTGTTTACTCAAGTAACAGTAAGAAAGTACAGGCTCTGAAATGTACTTAAGTAAAAAGTAAATATTATTTTGCCATTAATAAAACAATTCATCCGTTGATAATTTTGCAAAATGAAAAAGTTCCAGCAGAATAATCTAGACTTAATTGACCAGATGTCCTGCATGACCATCTGGATGATTTTTAATAATAAATTGAGGGTTACTGGATTGTTGTTTTTAAACCGCTAGCTAGTGTTAGCTATACTATCAAAACGGTGTGTTTCCATAGCATTGCTAACGTTGTAAACTAGCTTCCAAAATATACTCAAAAAGCTAATGATAGCAACAGAAACCACACCATACCTGAATTTGTTTTTTTCACATTAGACCAGTAGTTCTCAAATGGTGGGGTCAGGTGGACTTTCAGTATTAGTGTCTTTATTGATGCTTGAGCGATAAACAAGCCTCCAGTCACTAGGTGGCAGCAGAGCTCAAACTAACCAACAGGCTGCCTGTTCAAAACAGTAGAAGAAGAACACAGGAAGCCCATGTCGACTTTCCTTCTCTAGTCCAATGCTCTAGTCATGTCCGATCATGTCACTTCTTTTAGGTCTTGTCATCCGTGGAGGTTAAAAAAGTAACGAGCCTGTTTTTCCAATGTAAGGAGTAGAAAGTACAGATATTTGTGTACAAATGTAGGGAGTAAAAGTAAAAAGTCGTCAGAAAAAGAAATACTCAAGTAAAGTACAGATACCTGAAAAGTCTACTTAAGTACAGTAACAGAGTGTTTGTACTCGGTTACTTTCCACCTATGGTATTTGATGCGACTCGAGGCGCATCGCGTTCACACTACCAAAATAAAGAGGACACATTGGATCCAGACTAACTCCCAATGTGTTCAGAGATCGGATCACGCAAATGCGATCCCAATGCACATCTGTCTTTTACGGATAGATAAACACAGATGTTACTTCAGGAAGGGTGCCATCGGGTGGGGTGGGTGTGGTGATCCGATCTGGGAGACCCGATCACGTAAAATACAGGTGTGAACACCCTCAGGACGCATTGAGACCACATTTGCGAGATCCGATCTCTGACCACATTTGGAGTTAGTCTGGATCCAATGTGTCAGCATTCTCTTGGTAGTGTGAACGCAATGCGTCCTGAGTCACATCAAAGACCGCCTACACTCACAGCAGGGAGTTGTGCCTCATTCTGCTTTGGATTTTATCTGGCATCTTCAGTGTGACCGACAGTGGGAGTGCATATAATTGAGGTTGAACGCAAACATCGTGAAGAACAGACATATTCAAAGCATTTACGTTGCGTCGCTGAGGACCCCGGTGCACTGCGTGGGCGTGCACAGACTGGAACCAAGGCTCAACCCTCCCTTAAACTCTTGTACGACGGCAGCATCTGTACTCAAACAAGACTTGTCTCTTAATCAAACCCGAATAATTATAACTGAATTGAAAAAAAGCCCAGAAAACTCAAACTGTGGAAATGAATATGTAACAGAGAGTCATTTTTCAGGTCAAGAAAAATACGTTATAGAATCCCCCGAGCCTCACTTTAGCTGAAATGGTGCCTAGCAGGCCTTTTATTTTTGACAGTAACACACTGTGAGCGCGCGCTAACGATCCCCGATGAAAGTCTGAGGTGCATTAGAAACAATCCACAAAACACAGAGTGAGCTGAATACTTCATGTGACGGCTATCTGTGTCGTTAAAGACAGCGAATGCAATGTTTAGATGTTTGTCCTGTTATGTTGTAAGGGAAGATTACGTCTCCGGGACGGCCCTGAGTCGTAATGGACTTAAAGTATGCAGGCTGGTTTTGTTGTGTGCGGTTGGATGATGGCGATGGTAGCAGAGCAGAGCAGACATTTGTGTGTGTGTGTGTGCCACCATGCCTTTGCATACATTTACTAGATTGGTGGAAAGCGGCCTCCGTTTGTGTGTGTGTGTGTGTGGGCTGTTGTTTGATGAGCAAGTAACACTGTAGGTAAGCCACCGCTGTGAAATCTCTTCTTTCCTGCTCTAACTCCACCCCCATGTCTACACACTTGCACATTCCCTCATGCAATGTCGCTGCATATGTCTTCCTGATATGCATGTACTGTATCTATAGCGGTGCTTAATATTCATTCTGCGCGACGCTGTCACAGAGAGCTTTTTTTATGCGTTATTCCCGTTATCGCTTCTGCATGAGCCGTTCATCTGGAGACGACTTGAAGCAGGATCTTCCCGCCCCCTGTTCTCTATAAGAGCCTCTCTGTGTCTGATTTACATCTTCAAACCAGGGACGGTTTATATAAATGGTGGCTCGCTCTCCACCCGCCGCATGTGTCCTAATCATGTCATGAGAAAAACCTCACGCGTGTCGTCCAATACACTCACTTCCCAAGTCAGTCAATACACGAGTGAAAAGAAATCCATGCTTATATAATAATCCCCTCTGACTGAATAACAGGTAACATGCTGGTACAACACAATGCATTTCAATGGCACGACACACCAAAGCCTCCAAAAATGAAAACGCAAATGAATCAACAGCTCTCTCTTATTTTAAACAAATGCTGAATACCGGAACCTGCAAGATCTACTGCAGGACTGTTATATTAGACTGCATTCGTTTTCACATTGTCCACATTTATATATGTTTATATATTTTTGGTACAGGCCAAAAGTGTCCAAACCTTTTTTCACAGAGGGACCACATAATGATCTCTGATGAGTTACAGCTGGTTTGGAGGCATAAGGGACACCTACACAATACTAGGAAGATGGTCATTATTTTACCTAATCAGCTGGAAGTTACGTGATTTGTCCGAGACGAAAGCAAGTCCCCACCTTTATTTCGGTGTGCCAGAAATGATGACGGTCACATGCGTGGGAAGGTGAGTCCCAGATCTGCAGTATTAGAAGATAATCACGGGGATAGAGCCGATGAAATGCCATGAATTGGAGGTTTTATTAAGTGTGACCCATGTGGCATTCATGCGTTGAGATATGCATGTACACTCACTAGACGGTTCATTAGGTACACGGGTAAAGACAAATGCATTGAATCTTATTTCATGAAGGCCATCGCATACAGCGTTTGTGTAAAGTAATTCAGAGAGAGATGTTTTGAAATTACATGTTACATTAGACTCTGCTTCTTTATTAATCTGTTCAAAATGGACTCTAAAGTAATAATTTTTCAGATTTTAATAATTTTATCAACGTGGTAGTGGAGGAATACACCGATCTGGCATAATATTATGACTACCTTCCTAATATTCCATAGGTCTCCCTTGCGCCTCCAAAGCAGTTGTGACTCATCAGAGAATGGACATGGGCCTTCTGAGGGTGTCCTGTGGTGTCTGGCAACACAATGTTCTTAGTGGGGGGGCTTTTGGGTCCTATGGGTCGAGGGGAGACGCCTCTGTGTATCATCCCATAGATACTTGATCAGTTTGGGATCTAGTGAATTTGGAGGCCAGGTCAACCCCTTGTGCTGTTTTGCCTACACCAGACCAGGGTGCCAGACCAGAGTACCTAGACCAGACCCAGAGTACCTGGTCTTGTCTAGGTGGGTGGTACATGTCTAAGTAACATCCACACAAATGCCAGGTCCAAACGTTTCCCAGCAGAACATTGAATTGTCACAAGATGGTCGATGAAATTTACGTCACCTGTCACCGGTTTTATTGTTGTGGCTGATCAGTGTATGCTTTGTTTACGCAAAATGCACGTTGTAATTGTTGCAAAGATCCAAACCAATGACATATACTGGCCAGAGTACTCAACAGGATAACTTCAAAGTTCCTGCATGCTCAGAGGATGCGAACTGTCTGACGTGGTCTGATTGTGATGAGGCGTAGGAGAGCTCCCTATGTCTGCTGTGCAGTAGCTCAAGTTAGTTTGGACTCCGTTGGTGGCTCGATCTGCATCGCTTCCTGATTTTCAAACTACAGGCTGGACCAAGGGTGAAATCACAGAACATATTGGAATTCACCAACAGATTGCTGGGTGTTTTTGGGGAGAGTAGTCCAACTATGTGTATTTTACCTAAACAACAATTGCCTAGAATCAACTCACAGCGAATGGGTAACACGCAAGAAGCAAAACTCTGGTTCTACAAATGAAAACCAACACCAAAAGGCCAGTTCTTCAAATGGCCACTTGAGAAATGTCAGCGAGTCCAGGGATCATTTGGATTATGTCAAAGAGGGTTTGTGTTTACATGACGTCCCTAGCAACGTTACAGGTAAAATTACATGCTACCAGTATTCGTTTTGTGTTATCTCACTACATGTAATCTTGCTAAAAGACCATCAACCCTTGTCCTTCGCCCTAACCATTTACAGTGCCACATTTTGGACCATTTTACCCACAACAAGGTAACATTTTAACCAGGTGATTTGTTGTGTTTACACCAGATAGGGTTCTCAGGTCAACTCCCAACTCTTAAAGTTTCCATGTTTTTCTCGCTGTCATCATGAAAATATCGTATACTCTGTGCTAATCCACTTTCTCTGTACACAAAATGAAGTTGTAAAACACAGGAATCAGATAAAGGCAACTTGAAAACAGGACTCCTGTGTTTTTCTACATTAGCTCTTTATATCAGTCATTTATCATTTATGAAGTTTGCTGTCTTCTTCCTAGTGTTTGGAAGCATTTGAGGTGAGCCGTTTTAGTAAGCCCAGAGGGCTTTTTTATTTTTCATGTTTGTTTTATTAGTTTCATAAAGGTAAATGTACTTAAGTCTGAACTCTGCAGATTTGGATACTTAAGGGTGACAGCAGCAGAGCATTGCGGTAGAGATACAACAGTAATGCAGTCAGCAAAATAAAAAATAGCTTAATAAAAATAGAGCAAACGGGAGTTGGAGAGCGAGAGAGAAGGAAACTTGGCAGGTGCTGCAGCCTATGCATCAGTAACCAGAGGGCATTGCAGTGTTATTGATTAGCCTATTACAATATCAATCAACCACGCCGCTAATTTACTAATGACACTTTTACTATTGGATAACGGTGTGGAGGGAGGGCACTGCTGCTTGGCTCTCACGTTCCGGAGAACCCCTTAGTGCCAGAACACAAATTTTTAAAGATGCATTGGGCGGATGTTGAGAGTCTGGACCTCATCATTGCTTCAACTTGGGATTGAAAAGATGAGTTATGAGAATCTTGTGAAGAACGCAGCTGTTAGAGAAAAAGTTTGTTGGTATTGGCCATAGACTGTATAAAGATGGACGGCGGAACAGCTCCTCAAAAGTGAAGCCAAAGCAAGTAGAGCTCCCCCTGGTGGCTGGCTGCAGTATAGGTCATAAGCTCCACCCCCTCCATGTTAGTGGGCGGGACTTGGGTCAAACTAAAACACTAAAGTACGTATCAAATGATTTTAAAAGATGGTTTCTGTCAGTTTAGGTAGTTAATATAATACTGGGCGGCACAGTGGAGAGGTGGTTAGCACTGATGCCTCACAGCAAGAAGGTCACCGGTTCGAATCCATGGGCCGGCTGGCCTTTCAGTGTGGAGTTTGCATGTTCTCCCTGTGTCTGCGTGGGTTCTCTCCGGGTACTCCGGCTTCCTCCCACCATCCAAAGACACGCTCATTAGGTTAATTGGTGATTCTAAATTGGCCGTAGGTGTGCATGTGAGGGTGAATGGTTGTCTGTCTCTGTGTTAGCCCTGCGATGGACTGGCGACCTGTCCAGGGTGTACCCCTGTCTCTCGCCCGATGACAGCTGGGATAGGCTCCAGCAGACCCCCGTGACCCTTAACAGGACTAAATGGGTATAGAAGATGAATGAATGAATGAATAAATATAATACTGATGTATACCCAAGTGTCAATTTTTCCGATAATATGACGCTCCAGAGACAGGATGCAACATCATGATCACTACTGGTTGCCATGCCAGCTGCTCCATGAAGCAGTCCCGTAGGACAGTGAGAGCTGGGAAAAATA
Organism: Chelon labrosus; assembly: GCF_963514085.1. NCBI lineage: Eukaryota > Metazoa > Chordata > Actinopteri > Mugiliformes > Mugilidae > Chelon > Chelon labrosus. Next base: position 6,692,180 of record NC_140338.1, read on the forward strand.
AATAAGTAATATCCTTGTAAATGGTGGAGATAGAGCAGAGCGCAGTATTAAACGGGTCAAAGCGCCACCCGTAACCCCAGAAAAATAGCGTCAGTTTGGCCAATGTGAGGACGTGGGGACACATTGTTATATTATATTATATTATATTTATCCATATTTATACATGTTTATATATTTATGGTACAGGCCAAAAGTGTTCAAACCCTTTTTCACAGTGGGACCACATGATGATCTCTGATGAGTTACAATTGTTTTGGAGGCATAAGGGACACCTACACAATACTAGGAAGATGGTCATTATGTTATGCCTGATTGATGTAAATACAATACCAATACTACTTAAGATCACAGAGTTGTAATGACACCCTCTGAGCGATAGCATTCAAAGGAACCAAACCCCCAGGGAGTGAGCGCCGCGTTCAGTGCCGCCCCGTAATCCTGTCAGTGTGTCTTTATGTGGTCGTTCAAAGTTGCTGTTGGCTTAGAAAGAAACCTCAACTGCGACACGCCTAACTGGATTAGACAGCGCAGCTTGTGCAAAATGGCACAACACTGCTGGGAGGTAATAGAGATGTGACATACAAAGCTCCCATAGTCACCATTACCCAGATGTATTCCGGTCACAAGACTCTCCGTACTCGTGCGGGAGTAATAAAGTGATGAAGATGTTAAACAGAGTCCCGGCAGCATCGCTGAACAAGTGCATGTGCATGTGTGCATGAATGTATGTATGTAGTCCCACTGGCAACAAATAAAGCCTTTCAAGTGTGGTCTCAGCCTTCACAGTATTGTGTCTGATACTGAGAAGTGTGTACGTCCTAATGTGTGTGTTTGACTGTATGCCAGACTATGCCAGAATGTGTGTGTGACTGCATACGTACAGTATATCTGTGCTCTGAATTTCGTGTGCCGGAGTGAGCATACGGATCGGGCTGTGATGACTCTGTGTTTTTGTGTACCAGTGTGTGTGGAGCCAAGCTGGACTAAATGGATTCCTTCCATCTTAATGGGGCTGGAACCACAAGGTTAATGAGCAAGCTATGCTCAGATGATGCTAAAACACTGTGCCTACATTTATCACAGTGGTAAAGCAGCAGTACAGCCACTGGTTGCAATGCATATATTTGGGTATCTTTGTGAGAACCCTTAATAGGACAAATATGGAAAAAGGGACTGTTCTCACCTGAGAAAGATGGCACTGATTGGACAAAAAAATCTAAAACAAGGGCACCCCACAAGCCTAATGGTCAATTTCCCCTGAAAACTTTAACATCCAGAGTCCAACTCCCAAGGGGCCCAAGTCTTGTTACATTTGATACCCTGGGCCATATTCCTACCCTTTCCTGTCGGTCTCTACCATGGCTACCTAGTGTGTCCTCAATCATGCACTGGAGGAAGAATTAGTAATGGCTGAACCTCTTGGCGAGCTTTGAAGAGCAGCATTAAGATTCGTTTTTAACCTCCCCTGGCTTTTTCCATCAGGCAACAACAAGGCCTGCTCCTTTCCTATCTAAGCCGTGATTGCGTAGCCTAACCAGCAGATCATCATGCAGGTTGATAGCTTGAATGACTTCTATGATGTACCAGTGCCTGACGATGGTAGAAACAAATATTGATTGCTCAGATGTCCATGCGTCCAAGGTGTCCAAGTTGGGCTAAGAAACAAGAATACCAACAAGAAGGGTACTTTTCTCACTTTCACATATTCTTGCCTGTAGTTTCTAAGTAGTATTGGTGTTTTTTTTTATATAACATCCCTTGCTCTGCTTCTTTGCTGGTTTAAAAATATATTGTGGTGAAATTGTCTTTCTGGGCTTTCTGACAGAGACAACAGCAATCCCTTGTAGAGCAAGCTACTACAAACCCCTTTAAAGTAAACCTTTTAACAAGCTACTTCCTGTGGCCATGTGTAAGCTACAGGAGACTCCAAACCCAGGCAGAAATACTGTTGTTGTTATAGCGCAACAGAAGCTTATGGGGAAGAAGCCAAAGGTATATGAGATAAGTGTGCGGAAACCCATCTCGTAAAAACTGAGTTCTTTAGCCTCGTCCATTCACAACTCTTTCTCTTCCGGGTTCTCAATCAGCTGAACGTTGGATTTCACAGCTGATCCATTCAGATTCTTCCACAGTCTCAATCAGCCAATCATGCCATTGCCGTCACACTTCTCACGTTCTCCTCAGCTCATGTCATCTGTTACTTTAGATGAATAACCTCCACCCTTTCCACCTCCAGTCTTCTCATCCATGGACCATTCATCTTTTGATCCAGAGCTCTGGCCTTATCCTGTTCTCCTGCACTTGTTCATTAAGAGATTCTTCCTGATTAAACTCACTGTGCTGATTTTATATACACCAGCTGTACAATGGCTCAGAAGACAAAGTCTCCACAGACTAAAAAAGAAAAGAAGAAGGATTTCATCATCATTACCCAAGCTTGGAGTGTGACTTATATCAGAATGCCTACGGATGTAGAATTTGAAAAAAGCGGGTATAGTAATTTAAGATAATATAGTATTTTCAGTGGGTTAACACTGATGAGGCATAACATTATGACCACTGACAGGAGAAGTAAATAACACTGACCATCTTGTGACAATACAATGTTCCGCTGGGAAACATCTGGACCTAGCATTTGTGTGGATGTTACTTAGACATGTGGCACCCACCTAGACCAGACCAGACACCGCCACCCCCATCGCAATGACACTCCTTGATGGCAGCAGCCATCCCCAGCAGGAGGCAGCCTCACACAGGCACACACACAAAAACAGTTTAGGAACAACCCAAAGAAAACATGAAGAACAGCACAAGGTGTTGACCTGGTCTTCAAATTTAGTAGATCCTAAACTGATCAAGTATCTGTGGGATGATCCACAGAGGCCCCTTCCCTCAACCTATAGTATTCAAAGGCCCCCACTAACAACATTGTGTTGACAGACACCACAGGACACCCTCAGAAGACCCATGTCCATTCTCTGATGAGTCACAACTGTTTTAAAGGCACATGGTTGACCTGCACAATATTAGGAAGTCAATCATAATGTTATGCCTTTGTTGCCTTGGAAAAAATGACATTTAATCAGATCTAAAGAGCTGTTCAGTAAAGCAGTGGGAACATGTAGGGGTGGGGAGGGGGATACATTATATCCTCATAAAGTTCCTCATAAATATAGCAGCACAAAGACTCCAGTGTGTGTTTATATATGTATGTGTATATCACGTATGCGAGTTCATTATGAATACAAATGTTTATGTGTATGCAAATGTTTCTGTGCATACAGTATGTGTTGAAGCACTGCTTGGAGATTTACAAGAGCTACAAAGAGCTGGCACTGGAAAGTCTTTCATCGTTGAGTGATTGCCAGTGTGTGTGTGTGTGTGCGTGAGTGTGTGTTACTGTACATGTGTCAGTGAGTGTTAGTAGGAGTTGAGATAAGCCCCGAGACTTTATCCTTCTTCCATTCTTCTCCTTTGTTTCTCTTTTTCTCTCTAACTCTCTGTTCTACTTCGTGTCTCTTGAGCGAGGAGATCTTTTCTTATCCTGTAAAAAAAAAAAAAAAAAGAGCCTTTATTTTTTTCCCGTTGCCTCACCATGCTTCCCCATGACTTTCACCTCTAATTACAGATCATTCCCTTTTAAGTTGCAGCCGGATGAGGGGGGGAGAGAGCATGTATGTGTGTGTGCGACAGAGAAAGAGAGAGGGCCAGAATAAAATTGGTCCTATTTCTACTATAAGCCAATCTGGTATAATAGGTTCCCACAAGGAGGTGGGGTGACTTGCCCACTTTTAATGACCCTGCTACATTAAACATTGATGCTGCCATATAACAGCACATACTTACCTTTCTTTCTTTCTTTCTTTCTTTCTTGCTTGCACACTCTTCGTTGCTCCTGTCATTAATCACTATACCCCTTATCATCCTCCCAACTACGTTGAATTCATCTCTTGGTCTTTTAATATTTCATCCACACTTGGAATTTAATTCAGTTGCTAAATACGACTGCCGGAGATCAGCTCTTGACTCATCACTATTATATCATTTGTCCACTGGGTCTTTACCATACACTGTAAATAAGGATGGATGGCGGAATAGCGCCTCAAATGTGAAGCCAAAGCAAGTAGAGCTCCCCCTGGTGACTGGCTGCAGTATAGGTCATAAGCTCCACCCCCTCCATGTTAGTGGATGTGACATGGGCCTGGGAACTAAAACACTGAAGTGGATGTCAAATATTTTTTTTTTTTTCCAAGGATGGTCTGTGGATGGTCAAGGATAATACTGATGGATATTCAAGTGTCCATTTTTTCGGATAAGTTTCATTTTAGTTAGTTATTTGACACTCTAGAAACACGATATGACATAATGACGACTTCAAGTTGCCCTGCCAACCGCTCCGTGAAGTGGTCCCGTAGGACTGTGGGAGCTGGAATAAGTAAATACAGTATATAACCCAACATTACTCCAGAGCGCAGTATTAATTAAATGAAAACGTGATTGAGTCTGGAGGAAGTATGGCCAGTTCATTGATAAAGCGGCTCCTCGCGGCTCCATTCTCGGACTGTACTGTGCGGACTCTGGCTCCAAAGCTGCAAGATGGCGCCACCCATATCCCCTGGACAATAGCATCAGTTTGGCCAATGCAAGGAAGTGGGAACGTATTGTCCATATTTATATACAGTCTATAGTCTGTACGTGTATCCCTCCTCTCCGTACTTCTTTGTCATATACTCCCTTTGTCGTCCTCTGCTTGCTTTTTCACTCATTCATTCATTTATCAGGTGCTTTTCAATCCACCTGCTATCTATCCGCTGCGCAAATGTGTCTATCCTTTGTTGAGGTGGAGCTCAAACAGATCATTGACATTGCAATACTTGGTTTTACCTTTTCTACTGTGGCCAGATTGCTTGTGTCCTGCTGGCACTTACCACTGTATGCTCACCTCCACTAGAAAGCAAAGAAGACATAGAATCAAAAGAATAGATATGTGGCTGCGTCCCATCCTGCTCAAGCTGGTGTTAGCTGGAGTGAGCCAAACTGCTCAGCAGATGAAGCAAAGCTTTTAAAATACTTTGTCCCGGTAACTGTAGCACTCCTCTTGAATCAAATTCCACATTCCTTACACTGCGGCGTGTATCCGATGCAGCCTTTTCATAATGTCGGTGTGCTGTAGCTGTCAGATTGCTCTTTTCCTACATGTCAGCTACAACACCTGAAAACAATGCTGTCACTTGTCACCACTGCGGCTCATATACCGTTTCATCAGCCCTTGGCATCAACTTTGAAGTCTCTGAGCCTATGTTCCCCTTGGAGCTAAGCCATTATTGTCACCCCCTGCTGTACTGGACTTGTTGTTTTCAGAGCTTTGGTGCTACACATCGACAGTGTTGTAGTGGTATTTCTGCTGACAAATTCTGCCCCATTGTGCCGAGCATGCTACAGACTAGGAAAGCCATCATCGTTTGTTTTTTTTTGTTTTTTTTCCTTTGGGGTGATTGGACGATGTGCCACAGGCGAAAAGAAAAGGAGAAGTTCTGTCCTTGTGCTTCTTAATATAGTCAGAATATAGTACTTCTGAATATATGTGGTGTAGTAAATCAGATCACTGTGATGAGTCAATTTATTTTTCATTAAGTAGCTGCTTTTACATGCAAAGGTGCTGAACTGATAGATCTGCTAATGTGTATATTCACTGTACCGACAAACTCATTACAAGGATTCTCAATGAACTAGAGTTGTGACGTTCATGAGCGAACCAAATCTATTGACCAGCTCTTTAAAACGAATGATGGTAACTGAGCCATCCTTTTTTCTTTCTTTTTTTTCTTTTGCTGTGTTTCACAGAGTGAGATGGTGTAGGTGGCAGAGATGGTATAGCAGTGAGCATAGCAGTGGACCAGAGTTCAGTTCCTGTTTTTACTGAATTCCTTACGTGATAATTAAAGCATCCGTCTATCTAGAATCCATATTTTAGATATAGATAGACTCAGATATCCCAACAAGAGAATATGTATTGGTGGGATGTCTAAGTTTGAATGATTCCCCCAGGCTGGCATCCTAAAAATAAATAATTATCACAATGACCCAGTCTTTTGAACAGCTCTTTGAAAGGAACCGATCCTCAAGATTCGACTCCCTTCAAAAAGCCACACATTCCATCTCTACAATGAACGATGGGCTGTAGCTTTCCGCAAATACTGTACAGTGTGTGGTTTTAATGAGAAATCTTTGTTTTTGTGTCTGGTAGCCGGTTGTTCAATGCACATTGACAATGCCTAGTTAGCTGGCTGTTAATTTATTCACGGAAGAGGTCAACTCAGACATATTTGCAACATTTGACAGGAGCTGCCACTGGATGCCACTTAGAACCTAGCGGTAACCCAGGTGGTTTAGTATGAAAGGCTGCAGTGATGGCATTCAGTACCATCAGGTAATCATTAATTAGTCCAAGAGTATGTTAAGTTATTCTGTGAACATTAGAGAAATGTTTCCCATTTTGTACAATTTTACTGCTTGTATCTATTGCATTTGCACAAAAGGAAAATACAGATCAGAATCTACATTGCCGCACCTCTTGTAATTTTATTACATGCCGTCCATTTTATCCTCATAAACTGAGTAGATGAAAACACTCGGATTTTTATCTTGCTGAAATGCCTGAAATTTGCTTAAATCTTGTCCCGCACAGTCATGAAAACATAATATCTCCCTTTCTTATCCGCTTGCTCTCTGCATGTTCTTCTCTATCTCTGCGCCACCCTCCACTGCCACGGTCTCCACCTGCTTCTCGCTGCACGCTGCTTCTGTCTTCTATAATAACCTGCTCCATCTCAATTTACTTGCTATCCAGAGGCCCCTGCCATATTGTGGTAGTATTTTTCCTTCCCGCAATGCCTGCTGTTCACTATCTATCCCCCTTTGGCCCTTCCATTATTTGCTTTTGTTTACTTTGAATTCACTTTTTGCATTTCTTGTGTCTTTTGTCCTGCTCATATGTTGATATACGGGTAGACGTTTTCCCTGTGGTGGTTTCCCTTCTTAGAGGTTTTGATGAAAGGTCCAAATGAAGGTCTCGTTGGTGTGTTTGTCCAGAGACCTTCATTTCGTCAAAACCTCTCAGTATACCTTTGAAGCATACGCAGATATGTTTAAAAAAGACACACCATAATAACAAGGGTCTCGATAATTGTTCAAACTCCAGTCCAGAGTTGTTTTTCAACCAAGACTGCACCGCAGAGTCAGAATGAAACTACAAAATGAGCAGTAACCAAGACGAAACACAATGAAGAGATAAGATAAGAGAGAGTCAATGTGAGAAAAAAATGTGGTAATTAAAGGTCACAGAAAAACGGCTGATTAAAAGAGAACAAATTAGTCAAGTGATTAATTGACGAGATCATAAAGAGCATAATCATCCACGTGTCCCCTAAATATCACTGGCTGAATGCCAGACGTGTAGCACTCAGCGCACTGTTGAGCTGATGATGAACTACGTGTCTCACTCCGCAACATATAATTATGTTCACTGTGTCTCCCACAGTCATATATTAGTTTATAACAAATGTTTGTGTCGTGATCTCTGCAAAATTTGGCAGACTTAAAACATAAATTGCAAGATTGCATGTTTTATGCCTAAAATATTGTATTTTACTTACTCAGTAATTTGCCATGATATATCATGTACTCTGGCAATCACACAGTAAAAGTAAAGTGAAGGAAAAAATGTGTATCAGTATTCTAGGATCTATTTGATTCTTCCAATGGGTGAAATGGGTTATAACCATAGACTGTATATAAATATGGACAATGCGTCCCCACTTCCTTCCACTGGCCAAAATGACGCTATTGTGGCGCCATGTTGCCATTTTGCGACTCTACCTCCACCAGTTACAAAGAAATGTTGGATTATACACTGTACTTACTTAATTATTTATTTATTTTGTCAAACTCTCAGGGTCCTACGGGACCAGTTCTAGACCAGTTGGCATACATCTGGCAGTCATCATGATGTCACATCCTGTTTCTATAGCATCAAAAACAATCAAACAAAACTCCTCCAAAAAACGGACACTTGAATATGCATCAGTATTATATCAACGACCTAAAATGACAGAAACCATCCTCAAAAAAAATTATTTGACGTGTGTTTTACTGTTTTAGTTCGGCCCAAGTCCCATCCACTAACATGGAGGGGGTGGAGTTTATGACCTATACTGCAGCCAGTCACCAGGGGGAGCTCTACTTGCTTTGGCTTCACATTTGAGGACTTCTGTCGTCCATCTTCATACAGTCTTTGTGTTAGAACAGTTTGGGTTTTATGTCATAAAGATGACAGACTTTGAGAGTTCTTGGTCCTTTTCAATCTAAAGAGCCTGAAAGAGTGGCAGCAGGTCACCAGTAGCTCCGTCCAAGCAATTTCCCTTGTGGATGAATAAAGTTTATCTAAGTCTAAGTCAGTTAACTCAGCCTTCCTCTTTTTAAGATCCGGTACTTGTTCTGTGTAAAATGCAGTCTTAAGTTTAGTCAAAAAACTTGAGGACTCAGCATCCAAATGAAGTTAAAATCTCCCACTGCAATCAAACAAGAAAACACTGTCCATGGAAATGGGTGATTTTACATTAAAAAATAAAAATATTTATACATAATAACTCAGTAATGCATGTATTTTTATCCTTGATTTTTATCAGCACAGTTCCCCACCAATTTATACCACTGCTCTACAATGTCTATCGTATACACCTCAATCGAAATGGGCAAACTTGGCTTATGAACTTAAGACTAGCGAGTTGACTTTGCTAATACAAGACACAGGAAGACAAAAAGGACTCTTTACTTATCCAATAGTAAGAAGACCAGCTCTTTATTTGTCTTTAGTCAACAACTTAAAGCCAGTCCAAGGTTTACTCCCACATGCCTTGTCTCTTTCCACATCCCTCTCCATTTTTCTCTTCTTCCTCCTTTGTAAACACCCTCCTCAGTCTCTTCACCTCTGCCACGAGCTGTGCATTCAGAAAACAGAGCTTGCTTATCCTTATAGCTAGCTGACCCCTAGAGTGACGAAGTGCGTAACGTACTTCTCGTGGGTAATCGGACTCTTTCAACCCAAGTTATCGCGAGCAAAAACTGCATTTTCGGGCAGATGGTTGAGTAGTACTGAAGACGGATTTCTCACTATTTATAGTCCGTACACCATCAGAGTGGTTTCCTTTAAGATTTCTGGCATTTTCACGGGAATTAAACAGTTTGGTTAATTGCCTCAGGTTACTTGCGAAAAGAGTTTGAAGGATTTTGCCAAATTCCAACAACTTCCTTTAACTAGTAAACTGAACTGATCTCTAAGAAATATAATTTGTGTTTTGCATTGAAATCTGCTGTTCTTTTATATCCTTATTCATACAGGATTTTTTTTTTATTTTTTTTTTTTCTGAGAACCCTTTTCCTTTTCACAGAATTCTCCTACTTTATATTCATTAAGCTAACTCCATTCCCACCTGGGACATGCCCAGTGAAACCTCAACCTTCTGCTTATGGCTACAGAGAAGCTCCAGCTCACCTTCCTGTCAAGAATGTTCATGATGTGTGAGGATTCAAATGTCATTTTAGCCTCTTGGTCTGGCCCGCGTTAATGTAGCTTGAGAAGCCACTTGACAGTAAGGAAAAGCTTAACGGACTTTAGTTTACAAAGCTCAAAACAAAGCCCAGCAAATCACAGAGGAGTATTTGGGCGAGTCTCACAGTTGCACATCCTGAGGCTTGGGATTAAAAAGGCAAAGTGAAAGACGGAACAATAAATCTGGGCAGATGACGTGGTTGTACAAGGATTTCTTCTTCCTATTATTATTTATCTATTCCAATTAGAGAAGAAAAGACAATAGTCCTTTGTTGCACCATTTAGTTGCCTCGGTAACAGTGCATGTTTCAAAGCTGCATGTAGAGCAATAGATTTTATACAGTAGATCTATACCAGAAGTATACTTCCCATTCACACCGTTACAGGCCAGTATTGCTAAATAGAGTTGAGCCGATATACCCGAGTCAACTTGAAAAGAAACAAAATCATGCTTATGACTGCTACATCCATGTGTTTTGGGTTTTTTTTGGTACTGCATAGAGGAGAGGTGTCACATCGATTTTACAGTCCCATTTCTGTTTAGGTCGGTGAAAACGGTAATCTACTCGCAACCTTAAAGGCTACTCAAGTGTTTTGGTATTGCACCAGCATAAAGTAAGAAACATTAGATCTGCTCAACATCCCTTGCTCAAGACCACCAAAGTTGGGATTATACATTTCCCGTAGCACGAATGAATAAGGTACCTTAGTGTCTACATACACCAATCAGGCATATGACCACTGACAGGAGAGGTGATTAACATTGACCATCTTGGGTCCATCTTGACCATGCTTCTTAGACATGTAGCACCAACCTAGACCAGACCAGGCACCCCCACCCCATAGCAATGACACTCCTTGATGGCAGCAGCCATCCCCAGCAGCAGGATGCAGCCTGACTCAGGCACACACACAAAAACGTTTTAGGAACAACTCAAAAAACACATGAAGAACAGCACAAGGTGTTGACCTGGCCTCCAAATTCCAGATCTCAAACTGGTCAAGAGTGCAATGATCCACAGAGGCCCCTCCCCTCATCCAGTAGGACCCAAAGGCCCCCCACTAACAACATTCTGTTGCCAGACACCATAGGACACCCTCAGAGGGCCCATATCCATTCTCTGATGAGTCACAACAGTTTTGGAGACACAAGGGAGACCTACACAATATTAGGAAGGTTTTCATAATGTCATGCCTGACCAGAATATATGTGCCTGTGTTATTAAGTTCCCTGACAGAGCATCGTGCAGCAACCCATCTCTTTGGGGCCCACTCTGCTCAGTCACTTCCTCTTCCACCCTGGAGCACAGCAGCAAGAATTCAAATGATGCCATATTGATTACACAGCTTTATTGCACTCCTAGTACTAAGCATTATGCACAGCGGAATGCTTGTATTCCCCCCTTTTGCAATTTGCACCGACCGATGCGTATGTTTATGGATGTGCGTGTGACCATTAATCTGGGGTTGGTACCCGCAGAAAAGTTGCTGGGAGATGCAGGATGCATCCATAAAGCAAATCCGGAGTCTCATTAGGGTGACAGCGCCGAGGCGACATTACTCACACCTCGCTCAACCTCTGTCTGCCTTTCTTTCACCTTCCCCTACCTCATTTCCTTCTCTATCCTCTGTTTCCCTCTGCTTTTCTTCACACGTTCCTCCTGCCAGACGCCATCCTCCGAGTCTTTTTCCTCTCCCTCCCTCCCTCCCTCCCTCGTCTCTGTGTTTGACTCCCCTCATTTCCTTTTGATCACTCTTCTCCCCCTCACACTTGCTGTAATTTCTGTCACAGCCTGCCCTCCCTCCCTGTCATCTCGCGTTAGGTGCGCGGCACAGAGGTGGCATTACTCAAACATCTCTGCCGGCTGGGCTGGCTGCACCTCTACCCTCATTTCCTGGGCGTCTCTCGATCTCATTCCCTTCTGCTTTTTCTGCACCCTTCCACTGTAGTTATTTACACCCCTTGTCTGACGCGACCCGGCTCTCTCCTTCTGTCTCCGGGTCTCCATCCATCCTCGCCTCGCCGCCGTACCCAGACCTCCACGCGTGACGTCATCGCTCTCTGTTGAGCTATCCATCTTTCTTCCCTTCTTTTGTCTCTTGATCCATCCCCCCCCACCCTTCCTCGGTTTTCTTTGCCCTCTGCGCCTGATTTTCTCATTTCCTGTTCTTCATTTGTCTTTTTCCTCCCCCCTCCCTTAACTCCGTCTTGTTCCTCGCCTCCTTTCCTTCACCTATTCCTTTTTATTCTCCTGTACCTTCTTTTAGTTTTCTTCCTCTACTATTTCCCTTCTTTGTCTCCCTTTTCGTTTTTCTCTCTTTAGTTTTATGTTCTCTTCTTTTCTCTCTATCACCGCAACCTATTCTCCTTCAATATTACTTTCATAGATTGCCTTTTCTTCCCTTCTCTCCTCAATTATGCTTTAATCAGTATTTGTATTATTCTTTCCTCACTAGCGTTTTCTTTTCTGCCTAAGTCCCCTCTTCAAATCATGTATCTCCCTTTCCATTTTCTCACTCTTCTTCCTTTCCCGCCTTCTTCCCCCTCCCCCCACCCGTTCAAACCGTTGCTTTGATCATTTTTGCGTGACTGCCTCTTGCCCTCTCTCTCCTTTCATTATTTTATCAGTAGGGCATGTGCCACGGATCACTGTGCCACGTACTTCATTAATTCCATTCAATCTATCCTCCAATTCTGATCATAGCCTCCCTGTGTACAGCTCATGTTCAGGTCTTGTACTCGTTGTGCCTCTTGTTTTTAACCGCATCCTTTTTTTTTCCTCCTCCTTCCTTCTTGCCTCTATATTCTGTCTGGTGGTGGATGTCTTATTTCCTAGCGGAGCTGCACATGCTACAAATAAGACTGAACCTCCAGAATGGTAATGGATCCTTTGTTATCAAAGTTTGGCGTCACTGGACGTTTTCGCTTTTCTGAGACACGAGAGATGTTACTCTCGGTGGAATTTGCTGACTGTAGTAATTCAGCAGAGGACAAGATGTCTTAATATGGTTATGGCAGTCTGTCAGCTCCCATCAAGCCTTGTGGACAACAAGCCCATCATTGTCTGATAAATGCTGTTGTTGCAGTTTGTTCGGGCTACGGCAGCCCTGGGCTTTTACTGCTCACAAGTGCACGCTGGGTTTGATGGAAAGATAATGTGGGATTGCCTTTATTGTGTTCATTGTCAGTTTGCCAGAAGTCAAGCAAAGACTACAGGAATTCGCTGCAGCTGGCCAGAGGGAAATACCTCCAGCATACAAACACTCATAAAACCAGAAGTTAACCCCAACTATCAAACACCTTTTGTGGTTTGCACGTGGTTCAGTGAATCCTTGATTTTCATCCCCACTCTAGCGTTATAAACAACCCAAACCTGGACAGAATTTGCCATGGCCTGGCCCAGTTTAGGGCTGTCCGATATGATAACCTCCAAATCATAGTCCCTGCTTTGTGCAGATGATATGGTTCTGTTGGCTTCATCAAACTGAGACCTCCACCACGCACTGGGGACGGTTTGCAGCCGAGTGTGAAGCAGTTGGAATGAGGGTCAGCACCTCCAAATCCAAGACCACAGTGCTTTGCCAGAAAACAGTGGTGAGTTCCTGCCCCAAGCAAGGGAGCTTAAGTATCTAGGGGTGCTGTTCGCAAGTGATGGACAGACGGTTTGGTGTGGCAGCTACAGTAATGCAGGCGCATTGTGGTAAAAAGGAAGCTGAGCTTTCGATTTACTAGCCGATCTTTGTTCCAACCCTCACCTATGGTCATGAACTGTGGGTAGTGACCGAAATATTAGCTTTGCGGTTACAAGTGGCTGAAATGAGGTTCCTCCAAAGAATGGCCGGGCTCATGGTCTTAGCGATGAGGGTGAGAAGCTTGGACATCTGGAGGGAGCTTGGAGTAGAGCCTCTGCTCCTTCGCATAACAAGCGAAACCCTAACCCAACCAGCTGAGGTGGACCGGGGTATGCTTTGGGGTGTGCTTCTATTTGGAGGTTTACTAGGCACGCGCAGCCCGGAGGAGACCTCGGAGCAGACCCTGGCCTGGGGACACCTCAGGATCCCCCAGGAATAGCTGGAATGTGTTGCAAGGAAGAGGAACGTCTGGAGTTCCTTGGAGTTCCTTCCTTGTTTCCACGATGACCATGGTCATGGAAGATGAGGTGAGATGGAAATCCAAGTTGTCGGCAAACCACAGTATTGTGATTTCAAACCACACAATTTCTAGGGGAAATAAGTTTTCCCTGTCCCTGACCTAGAGAGAAAGTTCCAGTCTGTGATCGAATATATGCGTCAGCAAAGTCTTTCGTCAGGGGTTTCCAGATAGGTCACTTGGCGGATATCCCATCATGAAGTGATTGATGCAGCTATTGATAGAGAAACATCTGTGATCCTCTGTTCCTTAACAGCAATCAGTGCTTTTTAAGAATATTATTCAACTCTCGTCCAGACAGTGTTGCTGCTATAAACATGGAAGCCTAAAAACTGTTTCACTTTTTGTATGCACATCGGAAGCATGATCACTGTGATGAAGCTAACAGTTCAAGACAAGGGGTCATCTACACTGTAGTGTGTGGATATTTAATGTGACATTGAAATAAATTATGTAAGATAAACATGGCTAGAATAACTTGGAAATGGAAGATGTGCAGATAGTGCAGTTATTTGCAGTTTGCACATGGTTAATGGCACAATACATTTAGCTCAAGTGTATTTTTGTTTGAAAAACAAAATACGAGCAGCCTCAGTGTTGGGAATCCTTTGGCCTGAGGTTTCTCCTGAGCCCCATAACTTTGTCCATATGACTTATGACAGTCATTTGCCTGAATCCAGCATTTGGCCGTTGCAGAGGTGCTTAAATGTCTCTCAGGGTACTGCACTGGCTGGTGTCCTGCAGGTCATCTGTGGTGATGTGTTTGTCCATGAATAATGCAAATGTAAATGGTCCTTTAAAAGGTGGTTGGAGTCGTGAACAGCCTAAGGGAAAGAGGTTGTGTTTGTGTTGTTCGCTTCATTATTTGTACCCGCTTGTCCTCTGGAGGAAGCCTACCACAACTGTACACCCTGGACAGATCACCGGTCCATCGCAGGGCTAACACAGAGAGACAGACAAGCATTCACACGCATCTATACCTTATGTCAATTTTGAATCACCAATTAACGAGTACATCTTTGGACGGTGGGAGGAAACCAGAGTCCTCGGAGAGAACCCAAACTCCACACAGAGAGGCCCCAGTCTTGTGGATTGTGAGGCATCAGTGCTAAACACTACAGGAAAGTTACAAAACTTCACCCCACTTATGATGCCTAATTATCACCTTCCAAAATTGTAGTTAAAACATCAGCCCCGTGGTACTTTAGATTGCATGGCCTAAGAGATGTGATGATGCATACACAGTTATATCACGTAATATGAAATCAACAGCGTGGCTTCAGGCTACTCAATTACTAAAAAGCTCTCCCTTTGTTTCCCTGTGGTCTCTTTGTATCTAAGCAGGTCTGTTTTAACACACCTCTATCTGCTTGTTACACTGCAGTCGATCTGGATCCATCAGCTCATTCTCTTCTCTTCCCTCCGAGTTATCTCGCCTCGCTGGTTCAACTTTGATCACGGCGGTGGATAAATTGCACCTTCTCCCCATGCCTAAAACAATGTTTAATGGCGTCGAAACGCCGCCGCTGCTTCCCCGGGAAAACACTGCGGCACTGCCGATGGCTTCTGATAAGAATGCATGGCTGCACTGAAGCGCCTGAGCGGGCGGAGACTAAGCGGAAATCACGGGGGAACGCTTAATATGCCTAAGCAAATAGCAGTGCGAGTCTCACCGATATCCTTCACTGCAGAGCAGATACAAATCCGATCTGAGAAAGCCTTTACACAGATGAACGAAGAGCTTGCAGCACGCTGCCATGTCTCGCTGGGGGAAGGTTGGACCTGTGGCTGCACTTCCACTGTTGATGTTATGGTATTTAGCACAGAATTTCTTTAGACAGCATCTCTTTGTGGTACTACTTGAAGAATTTGTAGGGTAAGTTTGCAAGTAATAGCTATTAAAAATCAAATCTAAAGAAAACCTATTTCTACATATTATTACACACCACTTCTGGGTAATATCTGTATTGCACGAGCGATGAACATATGGTGGTGCCTGTTGCTATCTTTAAACCTGGCCATTATGTAAAGAAGTGTAAAGAAAGCTCCCATACACACTGAGTGTGTTTGTGCACCATGTCAAAGCCATGCTGCTAAGTCACGACCGTCACCCCGTACCATCTGCTGCTCCACCTATTAGACACCAGTCAGACAGACAGTTGGTCTAAAAATAAAAAGGTTGATCAGGTCTTGAATACAGGAACACAGCTTGGTTCCAAAAACTTTCCGTTAGAGTCGTGTAACAGAAACAAGGCGAGTGTGTGCGCGTGCATGGATAGCTTAGCCGCATGTGGGTGACCGGAAACAGTCTGCTGTGCCAACATTTGTCACTGAATGAGTTAGTGAAATGGAGATTGAGCATACGACTTTCAAAAAATGACAATTTACACTGAACAGCCACAACATTAAAACCGCTGACAGGAGAAGTAAATGACATTGACCATCTTGTGACCCCGCCTAGACCAGCCCAGGCACCCCCACCCCATAGCAATGCCACTCCTTGAAAGCAGCAGCCATGCCCAGCAGGATGCACACAAAAACGCTTTAGGAACAACTCAAAAAAACATGCACAAGGTGTTGACCTGGCCTCCACATTCACTAGATCCCAAACCGATCAAGTATCTGATCCCAAACCGATCAAGTATTCTTGGTACATAAGAAAATCTTCATGAAAAATTGTCACCCTGGTATTGGGCTCAAGTCCAAAAAACTGCATTACCTCTGTAACCGCAAGATTTTAAACATAAAGCATCTCCTCTTCTTCAACAGATATAACCCAATACTCACTGCGTCCCTTTCAGTCAACATATAAAAACAAGCAATTTCAAATGTCAGTCGATCTTCTTATAAGGTCCTACTTGTTTATGGACACTATGGATTGGTTGTTTGGGTGTTTTGGTTTAATGATACCTTTGAGCAGAGTACTTATATAAGCCACTGGTTTATGTGTAATCACTGACTACTAAAAGACTGCCTGATAGATGAGTAAACAGTGTGTGTATTTGTGTGTACTGCTAAATATCAAGGCTTTTTGTGTGTGTGTGTGTGTGTGTGTGTGTGTGTGTGTGTGTGTGTGTGTGTGTGTGTGTGTGTGTGTGTGCAGGGGGTGTCTATTGCTATCACATATCTTCCCCAATCAATGCGTTTCCTCTCAGTAATCAATGTGTGTTGATGAGGTTAAGGTGAACGCATCTTTCAGGATTCAATAAGCCGTACGTGTCATTTCCTAGCCCCGCCCTGCGTCGCCACCGCCGTCACCTATCTGTTTACCTGATTGCGAAGAGGAGAAGCAAAACCTGTCATCAGCCATGCGATTACCTGGAGCCAATTGCTTGGAAAAGATTGCAGCTCCGACTCTAACAACGTGTGAATGGCGTTTAAATATTGGTGATTTGCAGAGATGGGGCACTTGCAGACCAAACGGCAGAGCGTGAAGTTGAATGTAAGGGGCGGAGGGAAAGTGTGGGATGCAACATCAATTCCTTATTTTGTGCAGGTCAACACCTTGTGCTGTTCTTCGTGTTTTTTTAGTTGTTCCTCCACACAGAACGGACTCAGTCGGCCCATGGATTCAAACACAGTTCTGTGAGGCATCAGTGCTAACCCCTGCACCAAGATATGTACATGAATTCCATAAATGCCCTTCCCAAGCATGCACGGAAGCCTTCGCTATTGAGACCACAGGAGCCGAGGAGAGCGTGTGTTTGTATAAATGTCATTACTTCACTGGCACTTCTGCCTATTGTGTTTGCTGAGTATGAGTGGTCTTTGCAGCATGAAGATGAGAGGTGGGTGGCTTGTATCAGATTGTCTGATGCACGGCAAGATGGACAGAGCGGATCATGCGATACAGACAGAATGAGAAGTGAGTTTTTATTCAGCAGGGAGCCACGTACACACGCATTCACGCAAGAAAAGGAGAAACTGAAAATTTTTGGCAGTAAAAAAATAAATAAAAAATCAAAAAAATCAATAAACAGGGCTGTGAAAAATGAAGCGGCTTCCCAGAAAGCTGTATTTCTTCTTTTTATTCCTCAGACAATAGTTCTTCTTTAAACATGATGAAATTGCCTTGCAAGAAATTTGGAAATAAAGATGCCTCGCGCTAGAAACGTATCAGTGCAACGTGATCAACCGAACACCCGGCAGCACAGAAAGAGTGAAGCTCAGAAACATACGAGTCAAAGATTTGTCGTCCTAATAAAGGTTAAGACACAGTCCACCGAAATCCTGTAGCATTTGTAGCATCGTAAGGAAGTAAAAGTACCTCTGAATAAAACTCTCGAGTCACTGCAATCTAAAAAAAAAAAAGAAAGAAAATCTCCTGTCAATCCTAATGTAAGTCACGAAAATGCTTGGAGAAGTTATTTGTCTGGGTCCATTGACTAAATCCAAATTAGACAGAGACTTAAACACAAGCCAGACTTGAGGAACTTGTGAAGTTCCAGAGTTTCTGTCAAAGAAAATATAGTTTGTTTGATGTCTTTCCACCTTGGAAAGCACTGAATTAAGCGCCTGATATAAAAGTTAAAAAGCAAGATATCAAAGTAAAGAATAACCAAAGCGGAAGTCAATGGAAGTTAGTAGGACCCAAATCAGGACCCATGTAGAAGCTGCTCAGTACTGTTGTATGAAATAAGACGACAAAGGAAAAAGACATAAATTCCAAGATCCTGACAACACCGTCTGAGGTAGAAAGGTCAAGGCTCCAGCAGCACTTGTAGTAAACGGAACAATTGTATTAGAGCGATTGTTTCGGATCGTGGCCTTCATCGCTTCCAACGAAGCTCAACATTGTCGGAGCACCATAACGTACACCGATTGGCCACAACATTAAAACGACTGACAGGAGACGTGAATGACGTTGACCATCTTGAGACGATTCGATGTTCTGCTGGGAAACTTTTGGACCTGGCATTTGTGTGGAAGTTACTTAGACATGTAGCACCCACCTAGACCAGACCAGGCACCCCTTAACCCGTTGCAATGACACTCCTTGATGGCAGGTTAGGGTTAGGGTTGGGGTTAACAAAAAACATGGAAAACAGCACAAGGTGTTGACCTGGCCTCCAAATTCACTAGATCCCAAACTGATCAAGTATCTGTGGGATGATCCACAGCGGACCCTCCCCTCAAACCAGAGGGTTAGGGTTAGGGTTAGGGTTGACAGACACCACAGGACACCCTCAGAAGGCCCATGTCCATTCTCTGATGAGTCACAACTGCTTTGGAGGGACAAGAGGTAATCTGGCTTTTATGAACTGAGGATACACCCCTTTATATTGGCGCAGTTGGAGGCTTAAGGTAAACCGTTAGAACCATACAGGGTATACGAGGTATTTTTCAAGTATATGCAGTTTTTGTCAGGTCACGGAGGCAGCAAACTGCGAGAGCTGGAACATATTTTTAGCGTGATCTGTTGGTGCTGAGCCTGTGAGCTTTGTTTATCTTGGAAAGTGCGGAGGTCCTCACTGAGGATGCAATGCGTTTCTGACACCGTTATTTTTATTTTTTCCTAGGTCGAGCACCAAGTAGTGTGCGGTAGTTCTTAACCTGTCTGTCTCGCTGTCTCCAGCCGACTAGTCAGGTCAGGCATGTCCTCCTCACAGTGCGTTTTATCTCAGCGTCTCGGCAGGAAAGATGGAGATAAATTGGCCGTAGCCACGAAACCGCGCTCACACACGCAAACACACACACGCACACGCGGAATTTAATGCGCCCCGACATCGGTGCCGACATAAATCATGAATGTAGCAGGCCATTAGCTGGCCAGCAGCGGCCTGACCCCGTGTCGACATGGTCGCACTGTAATGCGCGGGCGAAGGGACGCAAATGAGTCTGAACAGAGTGCGGTTAAATAACGCGCCACGTTATCAAAAACAAACAGGTCTCGTCGGCTCATTATTCACGAGTTTAAGGAGGCTAGTCCTCAAAAATTTCATCGGTGATGCCTGATGAATGATAAAAAATTCAGAACCGGGGAGAAGCTGCTCTGGAAGTGGACAGCCGCGGCCGTAATTACTTCTCCAGGGTCCTCCCCTCAAGTAGTCAGCTGTCAAGAGTGTGGTGGGAGCGGCATGATGGAAATTTGCAGCACTATGCCAAAGTATATCTCGGGAAATGTGTCACTTAGTGGAAAGATTCGGTTGTGAGAAAATTCCACTTGAAAGGTGTAAGAGAGAATTCCTTTACTGAATAAGACTAGAAGACAATGGAGGTGTTGAACTGGACGCTCCTGATCCCTACATGGTGCAATAAGTTGAGCAAGAAATAGTATGAGTGGAGATGTAAATATAAAGAGGTGTACCCTCAAGATGGTCAATGTTATTTACTTCCATATTACTTCCATAGACCCTGGCACAAACCTCATGTAAAAACTGACAGCCGAATGTGTTGAATTAGCAGCAGAGAGCCGGTCCCTATAGCTTCCTGCTGTTTCTCAGTGTCAGTTAAATGCCTAACATGCAAATGGCGCCGCACACTCCATCCTCTCACTCTCTAATTAGGCTGTAATTATGAAACGCAGTGGCTGTAATTGAAAGTGTCAACTAATTTTTCAAATAAGAACACCGTCGCCGCCGCAAACGCGGTGAGTGACACCCTTTTTGAGCCTCTTTTCCTCGACGCGACGACTGGAAACGCTCCGCAGTTTTTGGCTGACGGGACGGCTAAAAGCACACAGCTTTTGATAAGCCTGACCTTTGGATTGGTGCTTGTGAACAACAACAAACACGGTAACACACAAGCGGCGCGGTGGCGTGTGCGAGTGCGCCCGTGCATCTAGACTGCCAGAAGATGATTTATGGCCCGGGGCTGCCTGTTGTAAAATATGAAGCACATTTCACTGAAAGCACTGCGTTGGCCCAGCACCAATCACCAGCTATGTTTTTGTTTGTTGTTTGTATACTTACTTACTTTTTTTGTGGAGGGGAATGTGGTGTAATGAGGACTGAAAGCTAGTAAAAGTCACAATATTAGAGAGCATTTTTCCTTAGTCAATGGGAGAATCGTAAAAATACTGAAATTATGACAGGCTTTCATATTTTATTCATTGCTGTTTTTGCTCAGAATAACCTCCACGCCACAGTTATCTCAAAGATAACTGGCAACAGTTCTGTTTTAAAATTGCTCCTTTATAAAATAATAATAATGAAAGTGTAGAGGTGTTTTGTGGTCTAGGATTTGATTAAGTTTAGCATGTAAAAAACTACTTGTGGGTTTCTTTTAACCATGAAACTGGTTGCTTAAAGGGGAACGACTGTTTTTTACAACCTGGACTTTATTTCGTATAGCCATATAGTGGGAGTGACTGGGGCATCGAGACGCAGCGTCTAAATAACGCATTATGACCCCGGATGATGATAACAGGTAACTCCGGACTCAACAGGGAATAGCACTAGCGTATCATAACAAAATATTGGTGAAATGAACAAGTTTTGCGGCAGATAATGCGTTGTTTAGAGGCTGCGTTTCGGTGCCCCAGTCACTCCCACTATATGGATATACGCAGATCTAAATATCTCCCGAACGACTACAGATTACACGAAAGTTATATAGGTGAGTAAACGATCGTATTTTATGCTAGAAATAAGGTCCAGGTTGTAAAAAACAGTAGTTCCCCTTTAACTACACCAACATCTGCTAGGAGGAGATGGACCATAATTCTTACGCAAGGTTTATACCTCCATAGCTACGGTGTCAAACCAGACCTTATGCAGACCCTAATGCCGTAGCCTGACCTGCACCTCCCCAGAAGTGTAACTACGCACGATGGCGACGCAGACCGCAAGAGCTGTGATTGGTCGGCTTGGTGGTAGCGTGTTTCCTCTTTAGCATTTCTGGATGCTTCTTCATCTCAAATTGATTGTTTTGGATCAATAAAGATGGAACACATCGAGGAAAGGTTAACTGAGGAGGTTCGGAGACACAAACATTTGTATGACTTGTCTTCGGCTAAATTTCAGCAAAAGTTTAAGCCGCCATTGTTGAAAGTGAAGCAGGAAGTAAAAAGTGAAGCAAACAAAGATTAACCTGACTCAGACACAGCGCCGACTAGCTTCTGGGTGGCATTTTTACAGAGCGAAGCAGACTGATGAATAAATGGGTAAAAGTATAAATGGCTCGCACTGGCGTAGGCTACGAACGTAGGTGACGGCGTCTTTGTCCCGCAGTATTTTAAATGAGCCTTTAATCTGCAAGGTTGAAGGAACATTTTGCACACCCACCCATTTGCCCTGGCCTCCTCCCTATCTCAATGTGTAGCAGTATGAACTACAACGTTGCTCCATGCGTTCTACCAGGAAGAATTGTTTCAAAGAAAATGTTTTTTTGCAGAAGTCAGCCCTGTCTTTGCCAACATACTTTGAAAGACAAGTAAAGCCCTCAAGATTGTGTTGTTTTCGATATAATTAACATTGTACATGCGACAACAACGCGGGATTTGTCTTCAAAGCAACCCATGTCAACGGTGGCTGAGAATGCTCAATGCACTGCAACTTGAGGAAACACGTTCAAATAAGCCGGCAAACACAAAAACGCCGTGCAAGAAGAGCAAACGACACAGGAATTGTTCCCAGGACCCTATGAAGTGATGAACTGCCTGGGACTAGACACACTTGTTGTTCAAAGCTTTATGACTTTTGGAGTTGTTTGCTACTGGTGACTGGAAGTTGTTGTTTTTTTCTGCTTCTTGCAGTGCGTTTCTGTGTTTGCAGGAGTTTTTGCAGTGTATCTGTTGTGAAATGGATGGAAGCGTTTTTTCAGTTTGCTCGTGTTTTCTCAAGTTGCCGTGCATTGTGCTCACTCGGCCACCGTACCCGTCATACCTAATTTGTCCACTATTTTAGTAAGGACAGAACACAACACCCAGAACTAAACAGCAGACATCAATGTGCCGAAACTGCATTTATTTTTCTTAAGAAATTTTAGGTTGTTCATAAAATGTTTTGTAAAAGTAGATCAGTTCATTAAATGAGCTTGACGTCCCAGATTTACATCTTTGCTTCTCCATACACATCCAGCATTTCTGAAATTGTTTTAATTCTTTATATCTTAAATAAGTTCACTATCTGGGATCCTGGCCGTTCATGTTACATTACAGACAGACCTTAATGGAGAGGTCGAAGAAGGAAATGATGAAAAAGAGAGGGGAACTGTGAAAGAGAGAGAGACAGTGTGGCACAGGAGGCGAGAAAAGGTGAGGAGAAATTAAAGAGTAGCGACAAAAGGGGAGCAGAGGATGAAGCCTCTGATAGACTATTAGAGCTGAGAAGAGACTCTTGTCAGAGAAGAGGTGAGAGGCACCGAATATAAGGGCTTTTTGTTGCTCAGGCCGAGTGAGCGGGTTCCATTTACTTGTCAAGCAAGAAAGTAGCAAGACGCACACGTGTTTTCTGTCCAGAAACAAAGCTAAAACAAAGGCAATTTGGCTTTACACCACTCATCCAAGTGGCTTCTTCAGTTGGAGAGTTTAGGTTTTTATTAAGGACGTGTGTGGGGAGTGCACACTTGAAATTCACATGAGTAGGGTCTGTTAAGGACTTTTTTTTTTTCTTTTCAGAGATCTCTGGAGTCCCATTAATGGTTATGAATTCTGGACTGTGCAGAGGTTAATGTTAATAAGGAGTTTGATCTGATATGTCTCCAACCTGTAAAGCCAATTTATTCAGAGATATTGCTCGTAAAGTTGTGACATTAGCGAACGAATCGAATCTATTGACCGGCTCTTTAAGATGAACGATGGAGAGTGATTTGCTGTTGCTGTTTTTTTTATATTTTTATATTTTTTTATATATAATGTATATTTTAGATTTAGATAGACTCAGATATATCACCAATACATATTCTCTTGATGGGATATCTGAGCCTGTCTATATCTAAAATCTGTCTATATCTAAAATATATATTCTTCATTTATCACGGGAGAAATTCGGTGTCTGAGTCTGAATGATTCTGATCCCAAACTTACCCTATCACAGTGATTATTTCGAGGATAACATAAGGCTGGAGTCTTAAATAAATAAATAAATAAATAAATAAATAAATATGAAAATGAGCCAGTCTTCTGAACGACTCCTTGAAAGGAGCGGATCCTCAAGATCTGGCTCCTTTCAAAGACCCATAAATCCCATCTCTAATCACATGGTTATGATTGTATACTCATTTCTGATTAGTTCACAATCCCTTAATCCCTCATACCTCAAAAATAAATCCACGAACATAAAACCACGACCTGAAATGGGTGTTCAAGGAATGCTAAACTGTTGTAGCATCAGTAACATACACTGTTGTGGAAACGCAGCTCTGTACATTCACAGTGCAGTGATGTAGTATGAAAACACACAGGCATCAAAACGCACCCTCAGACAGTAGACTCTAGTGTTCCAGGGTGAGAAACTGCATTTACCCAGTGTGCGTGCTGAGCTGAAACAGAAGAAGATCTGCTGCCCTGAGGGAAATACACCGCTGGATTCCCTCCTAGAGACTGTAGCAGTGATTAATGTCTGTGTGTTGAACTGGTGTGTGACTGTGAACGTCGCAGTGGAGGATGAGAACGTTTGCGTTGAGGGAGGCGTGACGGGTGGTGGCTCACACGTGAACCAGACAGCTAAAGCGGTGACTTCCCGAGATGGGGCGGAGGGGTGGAGGGGTGGAGGGGTGTATTTTTTCACCTGTATTCATCATTCTGCTTGTACTGTACCTCCATCAAATCCATTCGGTTGCTCTTGTCGCTTCTCGCCTCCTCAGCCACCTCTGCCTCGCTCTTCTTCCTCCGTTTCTTTCCTTCATTTTGCCCACGAGTTGTCGGGCTCGCCACTCTCCTGTGGTCTCTCCCCTTTCTTGCCTGCTCTCATTGATTCAAGCTTTAAACTTTCACTCTCACTCACTTACCCAGGAGGTAAAGTTGAATTACAGTCATTACCTTGCTGTTTCACAGCACACTCACTCTCTCTCTATCTATCCGTCTTGGCTTTTCTCCTCTCTACTTGCTCTTTGGGGGCTCCAGGACTCTGTCTCTTACATTTATTGTATACCAGGAGGCAGTGGGCATCGTGAGTTCGGAGCTTCTTGTTGCTATTACCACCACCACCACCGAGTGCGGCCAACTCATCACCAAGCACGTCTCACACTCTGTGTCCACGGGGTGAATCTGTTTTTAGCCGACGGCACTGCACAAATACCTTGAGGACAAGTTGTTTGTGAGAGCTGCTGTTGCTATGCGACTAAAAGCATTCTTTAAACTTGAGGAACATTTTCCAGTTGTCTAATTTTGTCACTTTCTCCTTTAATGGACAGAAGTGAAGATTCCAGAGTAGAAATAGCATTAATTCAGACTGTTGTTTATTTCCCCTGCTTTATCTGTGGAGACGGACTGTATTTTAAAAGTGGAACATGTAAGACTGACTTAGAAAAATGAACTAAATCAACAGCCTATTAAAGGGCCAACGAAATGTGCGTGTGTTGGTCCTGGTACTGCAAACTATATTAAAAAAAAAAAAAAAAAAGAAATATTAAAAAGTTCGTAAAATTAAAGATTTAAGAAGTTTATTTTTCTTAATTTCTACCTAGCTTGCTAGCTAATGTGTCACCATTTTGCAGTGATGCCATTGACTACGTCTCAGCGTTGGTTGGTTCCTTCAGCTACTGAAGACAGTAAATCCAATTAGCTATGCTTTCGGACCGATACGGCATAGGAACCGAACCGGTGGTACCACTACAAGTGGAAGAAGGAATGGAGTCGGTGGTTTGGGGAGAAGAAACTGAACTGAACTGAAATAGTATTGGAAAAGTGATGTGCATAAATGTAATTCGTCCTACTGCAGCTATCGATTGTTTATAGTTTGCTGGTGTTATAGACATGTTGGTTTTAAAAGCAATAAGGCTTGCAGGGATTTCTTGGATGGGCGGTCAGCATAGACATAAGACATTTCAGAAAAACTAATGACAATGAAAGCTGACATGGCGTCATCGCATGTCACGTGTATTATAACTAAGAAGTTGCACTCGAACACAACGCCGCAAAGGCAATAGTCAATACTCAGCTGGCACATATGTTCTACGTCTAAAGGCCGGGAAACCAGATGACTACTTACTTGGAAGACGAGGAGGCTAGGAAGAGGTACAAACCATCATGCAGAGCTGGTGTTGGGGGATGATTGGCGTGACCGAATGTGTCTTCTCTATATCTTGGGTGTATTTATGCTTTCATTTTATATTTTTTGCAGTGCCTAAATAAAATGATCTCTCCAGTTGCATGCAGCTAATGTGCCAGGTGAAAAGACAGTGACAGCCACAGGACCAATCTTTTCTTAAGGCAGCAGCAGGAGAAAAACACAGAAGAGTTGTTTATGGTCACGTCTTTTGTCATTTGACTATTGTCTGAAACGGGCACCAGTTAGAAACTTGATTGACTTGGCGCTCCATAGGATACTTTTTAAATGAATTAAATCAAGCAAAGGTTTATCCTTATAGCGTCTCATAATATCTGCTATGGATGGGAGGATGTGAGCACCTATCGTACGTACTAAAACAACTTGAGAAATCACACGCTAGGGCAGGGCAACTGCTTTATTCATTGACACACTTAAAGACACCCACCCACCCAGTCAATTGCACCTCTTTGCCTCTTACCACTGCTTCCGTCCTTAACTATCAAAATGCCAGATCGGTGCCCGTGTTTGTGCTATCAGATTCTTTTCTTTTAGTGCTTTTTTCCTCAGAGTCCAAACCCAAGTTCACCAACAATTTGCCACCAAGAGCACTGTAGTAATTATGCAATGATGTCAAAACAATAGCCAGGCATGTTTAAAACATGTAGCTGTTTACTGTCTTTAAGAAATGTAAAAAAATCACAGCAGAAAAAGTAAATATGGAGGATTTTGTTCAAATCTGCTTGAAACAAATCCACCGTTAACAGAGCATTTTAGATATTATTCAGCAAACTTTTGCAAGAAGCAGACATGGAGAATTTCAGTATTCCCGACAAGTAGCAAGTTTAATTTGCTCTTTGTACACAGAAGGAAAGAGCTGGACTTTCACCCTTAGCTCTTCTATCTATTGCCTTCTAGATGCGCCGTGCACCAATTATAGAAGCCATTTATTCATCAAAGAGGAAATTTTTGCCCAGTGTTCAAATGCTCAAATCAAAGCGTTAGTTGGGAACTGGGTTTCTCTTGGCGGCAGGTTAAGGGTTAATGTAACAAGATGAAAATCAGTGGGAGATTCTGAGAAGTAAAGTCATACAAATTGTGTGTGTGTTGATGGCTTAGTGAAGGATGAAACAGACCCATGACTCTGCGGGGGGGTTCAGCAGTTTATGGGTTTGACGCAGCAGGAGTCATCTGCTGGTGTCTTGATGTTTGGCTCTGTGGGAAATATTCTATGGCTGACTCGAAACTTCTTTCACTTGTTTACAGTGAAGTCGAGGTTTATTCTTCAAATTATTATTTTTTTTTCTGCAGACTTTCAAAACACTTAAAGATATTTCGAAGTGAGCAAAACACGGCGACACAGGAGATCTGAAAGATTTCATAAAATGTGCGTCAACTCTGAAAATGCGTACGCACATTCTGTGGGTATAAATAATGGGAAGGTATACATTCCCCCTCTGTGAAGGAATTGTGTCACTTATTTTATAAGACACTCATTGTTCTCCAGTTTACCTATTGAATAAGAAGTTGAGCAACTAAAAATGGGTTTAAAGCAGGGGTCTTCAACAGGGGGTCCGGGACCCCTAGGGGGTCCGCGGAGGTACTGCAGGGGGGGTCGCAAATTTTTTTTTCCATAAATTTAATTGTCTTTAAATACACAAACATATACACAAGTAGGGGGTCCCCGCTCCATCTCTCCAATAGTTTGGGGGTCCTTGGCATGGAAAACATTGAAGACCCCTGGTTTAAAGCATTATATCACTATCACGTATAACCATGCTTATACCTAATTGCTGTGTTCTGCAACATGCATTGGCTGTGTAACATCATCAAAGGTTTTGCTTGCTCTAACCCTTCCTCACACTGGGTGCATCATACCCATATGCAATCATAACCTGAAGTCTCCTGCCCCATGCATCCACCCCGGTTAGAGAAAACCCAAACTCACCCACTGTTCATCCATTTCACTGCTCCAAACTCTGGCTCCCTGACCACCCGAGTGGTCCATTTTCCTTCTCTCTGCAGCAGCAACACAAGAGCCTACCGATTCCTTGTTAGCCGTGAACACACCGCCATTCAGGAGTAAACACATTAGCTATGACACAAAATCAGTCTGCTGAGTTTACAAGCCGAGGGAGCAACAAAACAAGCCAGCGCCGAGCTCCCAACTCTGCGAGGAGAACAAATGAGCAATCAGTTTCCTCCAACCTGCATCATCAGAACCAGGCACAGAAAAGTCTGCAAGCTTCATTGGAATCACATCTCCTCCTGGCTGGCTCACCAACAGCAGCTAATGAAGCGGCGAACCCCACGGTTCTCCTTTCCTTTCACTGACTGGTAACTATCTAGCCGTTCACAGCTAAGATGGTGTGATTGTGTGCAGAGAAAGGCAATCAAACATCAGTTTAACACTGTCAATGCCACTGATTTGGGTAGTGCATTGAACAGGACTGTTGTGGCTTCATGGTTAGGTTGGTGTGTGGTTGGCTTCCCCACCCCACTGAGATGTTATTAGCTGCGCTTCACACAGACAAGTTGACATTGTTAAACATGAACAACAGACTATATTAATTTTCAACTGAACACCCGAAACAGCATACATCAGCATTTGCAAATTTGCAGTAAGGCGAGCCTGTGCTGCAAGGGGTCGCCTCCCTAAGCATCCATCTGCCATTGTTTAAATGTAATGCCCTCTAATGCTGAGATCAAGGATAAGATCAAGACTGTAGTTGTGGAGAATGAGTTTTCCTTTAACCTTAATGGCAAGGATATTTCCCAAGCCATAAGAAGGTAGTTTGGGTTGATTAACTAATACAAGCCCTAGCTTCAACCATAAAGACGACCGATCAACGAAAACGATACATATTTTCTACATGTTTCAAAGATCAGTTCTAATCTTTAATCTCAACAACTTAATGCTTTCATTTTCACATTTCATGCTGTGCTGCCGATTAATATAATGATCCAAACTGTTGTTGTCAAATTAGCTCAAAGCTGAACTCGGTTTGAAAACAGGTCAAGGATTTACATAATTAGAGGCTACGAGTGCATCAACATCAATAAAGAGACAGTGTGTCTCACGCGCACAGATTTATCGGAGCTCTGCCCAAATGAAGGGGCCGATATCTGAACTGAATTAGAAGACAGAGGGGGCAGAATTAAATCAAATTACTTAAGTAATTATTACTAACTAAAGGTTAGTTTGCTTTTTGAAGGCAACGTAAAAGGATTGAATGCATGTGCAATGCCACGGGACTCTTGATCTTTTCATATGTTTTCTGGTTATCTCCCAAACGTTCGCTCAATTAGCACTTTTTGAAATTGCTTTCAGTGCGTACTTGCATACTTAAAATTTGATTGCATTTATTGTATTTTAAATGTTCAGTGTTCCATCTTAAATTGCAACCCATGTAATCTCTAAACTCAGTGGGGCTCCCAGAGTTTTCTGTACCAAAGATTTTGGGATAACACAATTTAATATAGACCAACCATAGTCAGATATGGCAGCCAACTCCAGCATAACACCTTTAGGGATTGCTCCTGAAAATACTTGGTGATTGACATACAGTGAGTGGTGGTATGTAGAAGGGGTAATAGGGTGTCTGTTGGACACAATGGCCTAAATCCTCACCGAGGATGAGGTTCTTTCCCTTCCTGCTGAGAAGACTCTCACCACGTCTCCTTCCAGCTGAAAGCAACTTCAGAATTGCATTGCAGCACTTACTGTAGTTCTGTGCATCCCTTCA
This sequence comes from Chelon labrosus, assembly GCF_963514085.1. Lineage (NCBI taxonomy): Eukaryota > Metazoa > Chordata > Actinopteri > Mugiliformes > Mugilidae > Chelon > Chelon labrosus. Next base: position 6,721,835 of record NC_140338.1, read on the forward strand.
ACACAGAGGCTCGTTACAATAAATCGACAGAGCCCAGTTTTGAGTCCGGCAAAGGTGTTGTGTGTGTTGTTGTACCTATGTTCCTGTGAGAAACTGTTGTCAGTTCTTTAGTTCGAAACAATGCGAAGCATTTTTACTTCACTGCAGCTTGTTCTTACTCAGAGTCACATTGACAAATAACAGAGAGACTAAAATACCTGGAGTTGTTTTTAGTCTAACATGGATTCGAGTACGGTTAGAGATTTTAGAGCAATGACTGAAGAAAAAAAAAAAAGATTTTTCTTAGCCGAGGATGACTGCAGACTGTCAGCTAGACATCATTTACTATAAGAGTGAGATACCTCTTCCAACCTGATGGGAAAGAGACTGAACTTGGCTGTGGATATTCTCTTTTAACTCATTTAGTTTACTTCTGATTTCCTTCTCATACACGGGCTCTCCAAGCTGGTCAGCAACCAGCAATCAGTCGGATCAGAGAGTGATCTCTCCTTCACCAACTTCTTCATTCAACATGTTGAATCAGCGCAGATGGGGGTCCGATTAGTGCCAAAAACTTATTCGACAACGCTAACCTTCTTTGGAAGGCTGTTACATACTTGTTCTCGCAGCCATCGTTTGGGAGTTCTTGCAGCTTGTTCTCGATCCATTAACCATTGAAAACGACCATCCAACATCCAAAAATAATACAAAAATTGACGCTCATGAAGCGCATGTATGCTGCAGTGGGAGTGCCCAATTTAGGACTTACCCGGAGTTCGGCAATTGAGTTACTCCTACTTCTCACGGAGTATGTAACAAGCTTTAGTCAGCTTTGTGACTTTGATGTTTCCTGCTGTACAGGATCCAGGTCCAGAGACATGAAATAGAAAATAAAAAAGCAAAGACTAAAATAACTAAAACTGGAATGAGGCCATTTTTTCCTCTCAAGGGATTTTACGATTCACCAATGTAGGATCAGTACCCTGGACGGCCACCATGACAGTTTTATGTGTTTATGCTTGGTCTATTACACTAATAGCACCTAACATTTAGACAGCAAACTCCTCCCCAAGACAAAGCTTACACTTCTAGCCTCATCATCCTTCTTTACCCCAAATATCTACTGCATAAGAGGAGAAGCGAACTGTTTTCAGCCTTTTCTTTGCCCTCATACTCCGTGTCACGCTGATCCCATTACATTGATTCATGCCGGGGAGTTTCTCGTTGCTGCTGCAGCCTCACACTGAGCAGTCAGATGGTGCTTGTTTAGGAAAGTAACAAGTCAGAATTACACATTTGCTCTCCTCTCTCAGAGCTAGCTTGCCTCGGGGTACGACTATTGGTCTTCACATTGCATCCCTGCTTTTCTAACCTCTCTGTTACAGAAACCCGACAAACTTTTTCAGCTTAAACTGACTCGTGGCGGATAATGAATACCATCAGGCTGTTTTACTAAATCCCACGGAGTACTCGCAAGCTGCCAGTTCACCATATGAGCTGAATCTATTATGAGAACATCTATTTGCACATCCCCACAGTTATTTCATTCATGTCAAATCTCTATAATGGTGCCTTTCTGTTTTGTTCCTCCATGTAAAGCCAGCCCAGCTGCTTCATTTTGTATTTAGCTCTCTTTGATGTAGACAAATGCACCAATCAGGAGCACTCCCTTCTAATTATCCTACACTCTGCGTTGTGTGTCAGGCGGAGACCTGCCCCTTTCTTCCGTGGATGACACTGATGGTTGATTCAGCTTGTTTTTTTCCCTTTCTGTTTATCGCAGGCTTTCATTGCTGACGACTGGCAGATGATCTAAGAACATCCAACTCAAGGTAATTATTCCCATTGTCTTGTGCTCTGCAGTGACACCGACTGATGCGTAAAGACGACACACACCTGCAGCACATATGTGCAACGATTCAGGACTTGTCCACAATAACAGGCGTATTGTAACATATAGGACACACCTGGAGATCATCAGTTCAATTCCCACCATAGCTAGAGCGTTTATTTTATGCCATTGACCAAAGAATGGCAACTGATGCCCTACGGAAGGGATCCTGCAGTCTATTCTGTGACAATAGTCGGTTAAGGCTTCTGCTTCAATTTGATGGCGTAGCTAAGGCGACGAGCACACAAGTACGAATGGCTCACACCGGCATAGGCTACGTACGTAGGTTACGGCATCTATATCCAGCAGTACCTTAAATGAACCTTAATAATGTGATTTTGAGCAAGTTTCTCCACATGCAAGTTCATGGCTTCCTCTTAGCTCATTTAACTACTTTGTGCTTGGGATGTTTCGACTGACGTGCCAGAGGCAGAAAGGTGGCGCAGTTGTTGCTGCTGTTTGTGGCAAAACACAATGATCTGCACTCCAGAGATCATTTAGGCTTACTTTTACATGGGAGAGACCAAACTATTGACCTGGATTTTAAAAAGACACTATTTTGTTTTGGTACATGGAAAAGTGTTTTATCTGAGGGCGTAAATTTATGATTCTCCTTGGGGTAAAAAAAAAAAAAAATTCTGTTTACAACCAACTGAAAATGAGATTTGTCCTTGGACTGAAGCTTTCTGTCACTTGAAAAAAACCCCACTCAGTTAAGACACTTGAAATAAGTCTCTCCACTCTCCTTCACGTCTCTTTCTCTTCTATAGTATTCCATTGCCTTTGACAAACACTGAGTTTTTTGTTTTTTAATCTGTGGCCAACTGGTTATCTATTTTGCTCTTATTTCCAGCCATTATGTAAATAGTAAAATTACTGGCAAATGACAGCAAGGGTTCTGACTTTATATTTTTGAACAGCTCACATAGGAAGTGACTGAACACCCTTTGATTAAACGCATAAATAACGGAGCGCGTTGTGCAAATGCCAGAGCGTCCGTGCGCTTCACCGACGCCTCGTCTCGCTCGGTGCCTTAAACGAGCTATCCTTCTGCAAACTGTAGGTGGTTATTTGATTAATGGGTCTCCTCCACAACAAACCATCTCAGTACAGGACCAATTTAAGATTGCACTAATTAGTGTAAAAGCATCAGAAAACCTCATAATCTTTGCAATGAAGACCATCTATTTGTCCTTTCAGTCAATAAGTTGGCATGTATTTGCATTTATGACTTAAAGGCAAATGTTTGATGCAAAACAGAAAGTGTCTTTCCAGTAATACAACCTGAACCCAATATTGGAGAAGGAAAGAATATATGCCAGAGATACAATAGCATCCCATTATGGCAAAACAGTTTTTCTGCTAATTTTGGTTAGCACTGCTTAGCAGAACAAACCTAATCTTCTACTTTCTGGTTCTTGAGTTACAACTACAGATGGTGACAGGACATTGATCTTGTATACTGCACTCATACAGTTTGTGCATGCATATTGCATATATCACTACAATACATACGTTTCACCTTGTGCAGGCTACATAACTGCAAAACAGCATACGTTTCAGTGACATTCCGTCATGGTTTGATATATTTTCTTTTCGTTTATGTAATGGTATTATCCAAATCAGTTTTAATGCAGCTTGGTTGCGTTTGAAAGAGTGTGGTTGGTCATGTGCTCTAAATCAATGCATAGACATGCTAGCTGCTTTGTGAGGCCGTGGTTTGAGATACTAATACGATGTGTTGATTTATTTTTATTTTTTTTTCAAAGCTTGACTGTGCTTTGTGTTTAGCATGCTAATACGTATGAAACTGACATGACGTGCACATTTTCGTTGCAGTCTAATTAGTTGCCATAGTTATTTGACATACATACAACATAATACTTTCTCGCAAATGATGGTGTTGCTAAGCCATTTAGAGTTATCCTATTTGGCTGCTGCGACTGGCGTCACAGTCAAATTAGGGATGACCAGAAAATGGCAATGGCGGCCACTTAAACCGAACACGTGAATTTCTGCAGACAAAATAAATAAAATGGAATACATTGAATTCTCAGTACTTGACCGAAAAGAGGATCTCTTGGGAGTAAAGCACAGAGCTGACAAAATAAACGAAGTAATGATTGCACTTTAAAAGCAGAAATGCATGATAAGTGTTATGACCCTCTGCCCTGCCGGTAACGGTTGTGCTGGAACCTCTAGATTAATCTCCAATCCACCTTGAAGCAGTAAATGCATTTGTTACCTTGGCTGGCAGGCCTTTCGTTTGTGTGTCACATTCCCTGGTGTGACAGATGTGTGGGTCAGCCCCAGTGTCGCTCCCAGTGGGCAGCTGAGTACCATTGATCTGCAGCTATTGAGCCACGATTGCAGCAATTAGTATGGGTCTGAAAGAGAAAGAGAGATGGATAATCAGAAAAAGAGACAGAGAGCTTTCCAGTTAGATGTTGCCAAATGAGCAACATCTAACTGGAGGGACTGTTTTTCACACGGATTAAAGCTGGGATCCGATAAAGTGTTTTCCCGTCCAGATTTGTAAAGCAAGGTGCATCGCACACACTTCAGAAGAAGCTCCAGATATTTGGCCATTTTCAGGGAGGGGTGGCTTAAATTTGCCTGGTAGCATGAGGTTTAGCTGCCGAATGCTGCGAAGTGACAGGTAGCATGAGGTTGCTAATGTCATCAGAGGAAGAGGGGATGCTTGCCGGTCTTGATTGACGCACCAACGAACGAGCAAACATGGTCTGGGATTTATAGTTTTGACGGTGCATGCGCTATATACCAGCGGGTCAGCTCTAATAGACATTTTGTATTATCACGCGGGACAAATATAATTACACCGTGGCCCAAATTTGGCCAGCAGGCCTGAGTTTGACATCTATGTTTTAAGAGATTTATAAAACCTCACGTTACAAGATAATCTGGACTTGTCATCGGACCACTAAAAGGTCCAGACCAGGTTCCTTCTCCGATTGACAATTGTAGTATAGACTTCTGTAGTGAGCCCAGTTTAAAAGTGTCTGAGCCATAGATTTACACTTGTTAAGTTATCTCATTGACCACTCTAGGTTTTTCTTTCTTTAACGAAAGGGTACCAACAATTTTGTCCACATCTGTACCTTTTGCATTGATGACAGCTTTGCCCCCTCTTGGCATTGTTTCAATCAGCTTCATAAAGTAGTCACCTGGAATGGTTTTCAGCACATTTTTCACACAATTTCTTGCCTTTTTAAAGGTGAACTACTGTTTTTTACAACCTGGACCTTATTTCTAGCATAAAATACCGTCGTTTACTCACGTCGGTGCTCGCTTCGTTCTCATCAACAAAACGGCATGTTTCAGATCATGGGCATTGGACATAGCATTTACAAATAGTTATCTATGTCAAGTTGGTGATTGGCTATATTCACTACAGTCCATAACAGTGTTTTACAGTGTTGCTACACACATCAGTAGGAACGGTGCATTTAAATATTTATGCAAACAGTTGTGCTGAATAGGCAGCTGCTCTACACTCCTACAGTTACACAAACACACTCCGATCCAGAGGCATGGCGGGTCAGCGGGATTTGAGCTGAAGAAAGACGGGAAAAGGAAAAGAAGGAGACAAACGCGAGCAAGGTTGTAGGGCGAGATGGAGGGCAATTTGCTTGCCACACGCTGCCATCATCCTTCCGAGGCAACTCTGCTTTGTCTATATTTAGCAGCAGAAGATGGAAAGAGCCTAATGCACACATGTGTATGAGCACACGCAGAGAAGCACACGCACACACACTCCTTGGCGGATCAGTGATTTGCAGTACGCCCATGATCAAAACAGCATGGTCAGCTGTATCCCTACACACACACACACACACACACACACACGAAGTGGCTGGTTGTTGACAGTCAGGTCTGAAGTGGATTGTGCTCATTAGGTGGGGTTGCAGATTGGTTTCTATTTTTAGCTAGCAGCAGGCTCAGCGGTAGCAGCAGCAGCAGCATGGAGGTGTTTGAAGTAGCACAGGCCTCCAGTGGGCCGTGCTAACGAGATGCATCCGGAGCCGATCGCTCACAGAGCTGCAGGAGTTCGACTCTGAAAGTTTAGCCTGGCGTGGGTTCGTGTGATTCAGGTCAGCTATTTATAGCGTTTATTTATAGACCACAGACCAGGGCTCGTTTGCATCACATGGAGCAAGACAGCGATACGTACAGTACATATATATAATGGCCTATATCGTCCATGCGCTGGCACAAGAATTGCAGTATGTTCTGTTGCTATGAGACGGAGGTAATTACATCTTCAACTTACAAACACTTGGACTCTTCCCAGATTCCGTCGTTTGTGTTCATGCGTGTGTGCGCTAGTGAGGCAGTGTTTCTGCTCTTTAAAACTTAAAACTTGTTTACACAGGCGTTGTTATGTATCATAGATGGCCGCCTTTAATTATAGAATGGCTACACATTAAGTAAAGAATCAGTGAGTGTGTTACTAGGATTCTCCAAATTCTCCACTGATTAAAATGCCATTCATCCAAAATACGAAAGTCTTATGGCGTCCTTAATTAAGGTTTAAATTGAATGCGTATATTCATATCGACACTCTTTGACCATTCATTGCACGAGTGTCCTCTGTATTGAAGCATTTATGTTAATCCACTCTTAAACTTCTGTTTTGCAAGAGAGAAAAAAAAAACGTGTAATACATTAAAATGATCTTGTTAATCCTACTCTAATGGCATAATTGCAAAAATACGCAATGGCCCGTCTATAAATAGATACAGACAGGTGGAAAATGAAAGGTTGATCCTGAATGAATCGACGGAGAAACGGCAAATGCATATGGATTTCACACAGGTGCACTTGCATAGTACAATTATGCAATTGACACCCAGTTATGCTCTGTGGCGTGTGTAAAAATGCTGAGCAGGCCCGGGTTTGAATTTGTGTCACTGTTGTTGGGATGTTTGGCAGAATTTTCCGTCTCTGAGCTGGCAGGTGTTTCGGTGGGATCGGTGACCCAAATGGCATCTAGATTAAAATCTATGGATCAGTAAATGGGAACATTCCAACATTGCTGTTGTCATATTTGATGGGATCAGACTGTGTCAGCAAGAACAGTCTGCTGACAGTTACATAGAGGTGTACATAATGGTATGATTTTTGTGGGTTAAAAATAATCATTAAAATAAGACGTGGGAAACGGTAGCATTGGGATTTCCTTCATAGATTGGATCGGTTTACCATTTTCCCCATTGGTGCTGTTGTTTGGTTTGTGCCTTAACCTCGGGGTAGATGCTATTTTTAAAGGCAGCCAGCTCCTCAACATGAGTGACAAGTGTTGGGTTCAAAGCGTCGGGACAGGAAGAGCTTGAGCACATAACCGAGAGGCGATGAAGGTGGGACTATGAAAACACCGTGCTGCTGACTCAAGGTGAAAAGTTGAACACTGGGAAAACATTGCAGCAGCTGCCAAAGAATATAGAGGAGAAACAGAAATATAAAACAGCGCGCAAGGCGAGTGACGTCTCAGTACAGAATAAGTGAGCATTTCATTGTCAAATAATAAACGGTAATTCAGATTTTTGGATGAGGAAGTGAACCACTGTTATTCAGCCCATTGGGAACTGTTTTGCATCACGCATCTTTTATTTGAAAGAGGAAACGTGAAGCAGGTTAAAAATGGGAAGAAAAAATGCTTCGTATCAGTGCTAAACCCAACCGACAATAATAATGCTCTGCAACAAAGGAACACTAAAAGAACACTACGTTTATGCCAGGAGCCTCCACCCAATGTATAAAACATTCTAGAAAAACATGAGACTAAAACTGTTGGCCACTGCATCCCAGCTTGCCCCTCTGGCTGGTGGTAAGGATGCTTATTGTGAAGGTGGGCCACCTTGAGATGTAACTTTAATTAGAGATGGGATTTACAGCTCTTAGAAGGGAGCTGGATCTTGTGGATCAATTCTTTTCAAAGAGCCATTCAAAAGACTGGTTCATTTTGATATTTATCTTTTTTTTTGGATTCCAGCCTGGGGGCAGCTAATATAATCCGGGAAATAATCCCTGGGAGGAATGATTTGGGTCAGAATCATTCAAACTTAGACACCACGCTAATATACTATATATTCTGTGAGTGGAATCTCTGAGTTTGGTTCTAGAAAGATACTTTATTTATCCTGCGTCAAATTCTGTTAAAACCTTTGTGATGACCGGGAATTGAACCCAGCACTGTACCACCACGACACTGGCATTCTGGCAAATCTTGCACTTTGCTTTACTTTACCGTTATCACTAAAGTGCATCCAGATTCTGCTGCATTTTCCTTTGCTCATTTTGTCTTTTTGAGCCGCCAGCCACTCACTTCAAATAAAGCGTGTCCTCCCTCTTTTGGAGACCAGTGCTCACTGAGATACTCACATGTGAAACAATGTAAACATGTAAAATACCTGCAACTGCGACTCGGTTTCCATGATTCGTTTTAAAGAGCTGGTAAATAGATACGGTTCGTTTTTGCGAACATCACAACTCTTTATTTATTGGGTTAGCAGGCTACACCAGAAAACCCACGAGTTCCTCCAAGAAACGAGCTGACACAAGAGCAAATGGGCTTGTAGCATTTCCTTAAGATGTTTCACCACTCATTCAAGTGGCTTTATCTGAAAGACTGCTGATGAGTTAGGGTTTAAATGGGACGTATCATGACCTGAATGACCGAGAGCCTTTGCAGAGAACCCCACCGCTCAAACCCCTCACTTACAGATGCCACTCCTATTGCTTTTTTCTTTTCTTGTGGGCATGTATTTGTCATTTTGTCTCCAGTTTGTCTTTCCATAAAGAACAAAGTATAGCAAATGAATGTCTGGCATGTGGTATACACATGTGTTTTAGCCTTTAGAATTTACTACAGCAACGCTAAAACTATTACAACTGTGTCCATATGTAGTACTCACAGTTCAGTACCAAGAGACTGCATTTTAATTCATCTCCCATTATACCTACCCTTTTCACACACTTAGCACCAGGGCTGTGACACCCTACATTGCAACACATGTTGACACAAAGAAGTGTCAACATGGGCCTCGGTGGAATAACCCGGCGACAAAAGCACCAACCAGAAAATTGTTCTTTCCAAAGTTCAAAGTTGTGAATCAGGTGCTTTTATTGTGCTATGCTTGCATATACTATGTAGGCATACCGTATGCGGGCAGGCAGGTAGTGGTAGTAATGAATCACAGGGGGTGTTGGTATTCATGGGAACTCCTGTATCCAATTATATTTATCACTAACAAGCAACTTGTGCAGCATATAGAGTCCTGCTTGCTGTGCACTTATTTCTTAAATATCTCGTGAAAAAACATCGTCTACACATGCACACACAAACAAACATCCAGTTTAAATAATGAATAGGCTATGAATTGGTAGTTCAACATATCACATGCTGCTAATTAGTCCCTTAAAACCTCAAACAAAATGACACAGTTCTTTTCTAAAAATCTGGTAATGTCAGAAATGTTGGTTTGATTTTTCCTCGCTCACAAAAACTGAATTTTCTGATCTGGAGTCTACTCGCTTTCAGAGCTCCTATTATGTTAGTTATGAAAATACAATACAAGGTGATAAGCTGAAAAGGTGCAGATGTGTTTTTTTTTTTTTTTTTTCCTTTTCATTGTGACTTGAAGCCCATTATGACAGACCTTATGGGTCTTAACTGGAAATGTCTCACTTCACTGACTCACTTGCACCAAAGTACTTGAGCTTGAGTGCTCTTATTTTAGGATCTGTCAGTGCTTTCTGGATGAGGGTCCGTTGTGTGCTCAGTGGTGTTTTATTAGAGCGCTGCTGCTGCCGCGGCTAAAGTCCTGAAAGTGGAAAAGAGAAAAGCTTTTGTCTCAGCTTTGCCCTTTGGAGCCTGGAGGATCTTGACAATGACGATTGATCAGTAAGATCTGAGGTCCATCAAAACTAACATTTGACATCTTTCTATATTTAGATGTGTTTTCCCTGTTTATTACCTCCTCACTATCTATCTCAGTATCCCTTATCATCCCTTTATCCTCTACCAATGTACAGTAGGTCTCCTGTGTCACCGCCTGCCTGTATTCCACTTGACCCACATCATCATAAAGCCTCCAACTCTAGATCTGATACAAAGCTAGAAAACACAGATTGTACAAGGTATTGAATTATTTTTCTTACCTCCATCTCCTTGGTTTTTACAAACCTCTCCTCCAGACTTGTTAATCTGCAGCACTCAATCCAAAACGGCTGCTACAAATTGGGGGTTAGGTGCCATGTCCGAGGCATCTAAGCCATGGCCATGGGGGGATGCAAACATATGAAAATTTGGTCCCAGACTGCTTCTTTAACCATTACCTGTGCCACAGCTCCCACAAAAGGTGGAATCGAACCACTCTGCTGCTGAGCAGCTACAGGTTTGAAGCCTGCACCCAATGATCACCAAGGCTCATAGGTCATGAAGCACACTCAGCAACACAATGAAATTTGAATAAAAAGGGTCAGTTTATATTAATAGCTTCCTTAGCTAACACTTCTTCCACATTTGTGCTTTTATATGTTCAATGCTCTTCTACTGTTAAATAGCAGCAAAGCAACATTTCCCAACTAGTGAAGTGGACTTTAAACTGTATTCACGGTTTGTAGTGCCTTTACAGACCAACTTTTGTTAGAGTTAGCCTAACCCCAACCTTAACCCTGTGTGGAAAAGCGACTTTGTTGTAGCAACATATACGCGGATCACCTAGCTTACTTAGTCCTGCAAAGAAACTGCACAAGCAAAACGCTGAGCTGTCTCATAAGACAACTGAGATTATCGTAAGAGTATCGTAAAAACACGAAGAAAAGGCATCAGCTCATACCAACCTGTAATCCTTACATGGACACGGACAAATGATAGAAAATTAAAACTGCTTAGAAGAACAAGTAAACCTTAAGCTAGGGCCCAGTGAGATGAGATCAGGTTAAACTGAGACAATACGAAACACAAATTAACACTTATTTGCCTTTTTTCTTGGTCCTTTCTTCCTTCCTTCCATCCTTCTCTGGCTTTCTATCATGACTATCATTTCCCCAGCTCTGCCTGCAGACACATTCTGCCCTAGTTCGGTACATGCCGTATCCCTGTTCTAGAAACAGTCGCCGTGAGCGACACAGGGCAGAGGAGGGAAAGCACTGGCAGTTGCCTTGCAGCGCTGTGTTTTGACAAAGAGTCGGGCGGGAGATCTATTCTGTGCCAGCAGTGCTGCTGGAAGGATTTGGGAGGGTTCACCGTGTGAACACGTCTCTGGTCTTTCGGTGCTTTTTGCATCCGTTACAGTTCTTTTTTAGCTGTTTACAATCAGAGAGTGAGAGTTACAATTAATAACTGGTGTCACAATATTTTCTTGCTGTTTGTTCCCCCTTTTTATTTTTGCACGGTGCGGCTGCTGTTGTCCTTTTGCTGTAGCAGAAAAGCAAAATCCACTGATGATGGTGGTTTAAATTTTAAACTGGTCGTTTCTGCAACATCTAGGAACAGAGAAACCCCGGACATTCAGAATCAAGTTGCGATCAAGTAAAAGCCAAAAGGTTTTCCTATTGTAAGACAAGTCTGTTGGGAGGGAAGAATAAATGGACCGAAAAAGGGGCTGTATAAAAAAAATAAATAATAAGAATGTGAAAGGAAGAAAGGGGACGGAAAAAGCGCTAAAGGTGGCATAAAAAAAGGCCAAGAGGGAGAAAAAAAAGCATCATGCAGAAATGTCAGTTGCCTTTGTGTAAAATACCAAGAGAGTGGAAAGAAAGAGTGATGGACAGAGGGAATGGAGGGAGAGCTGAAAGTAAAAAAGGAGAAAACCTGCAAGAGTGGAAGGCAATTAAAGTGAAAAGTGTGTTAGATTGATTGAAAGACAATAAAAGGTATAAAAAAAAAACGGACAATGATAGGGCGATGGAAAAAGCGAATAATGAAAAGGATTGACAAAGGAAGGAATAGAAAGAGCAAAGTGAAAGAAAAGAGGCAAATAGTAAAAAAAAAGGTCAACAAGCAACTGAGAAGCAGATTGAAATGTCAGAAAGGAGAAAGTAGAAAAGAGAGGGCTCCTCTCTGCACGCCAGAAATCCTAAATCCCATTCAGCAACATTTCCAGGTTGAGAGTGAGGGAGACGGGTCAGAAGAAGACAGAAGACTGAGGTGAGGGGAATGAAAGAGCAGCTTGGAGGAAGAGAAAAAGTTCACAAAAATCCTCGTTCTCGCAGACAAAGATAAATACAGACAGTTTGGCTAACGCTACGTGAGACGCTACAGATGTTCCTGTTTAAACCTCAACTCCTCCACCAGTCCTTTAGAACTGAAGAAGCTACGTGGACGAAATGTCTTCAAGAAACTACGAGTCCAGTCGCCTTTCTTAAACGTTTCTTGGATATAATGGTTTGAGGTTGAGCATAATTGAAGGCAATTTGACAGACAGATGGGTGCCCTCTCAGGTTGCTAGAGGTCTGCTTTGGTGTTGGACGCCTGCCTCAGCTTCACTCATGCTCCTCTTCTTTGCCCCCTTTAGGATTAGCTGGGACTTAGGCAGAGTGAGGCTCTGGAGCCACCAAAATGAATTCTTTTTTCATATGAGATCATGATGAGCTAAAGTTAGTCCGGACACAGCCAGGGTCATTGGGCCTGTTCAGACCTTGCATTAAGGGCAAACCGATCACAAGTGGTCAGCTTTAGATACATTTGTTCCAACCTGGCATTAACGTGCGTCCACCCCTGTTGAGTACATGATATTTAATACGACCCAGGATGCAACTGCATTCACACCAACAAATGTGGCCGGAGATCAGAGCTCTCAAATGGAACCTCAGTGCATCCTGGGGGTGTTCACACCTGTCTTTTACATGATCGGATTGCCCAGATCGGATCTTAATGCAAAGTCTGAACGGGCCCATTGTGTGCCAGCATTTTGTGAATGTGTTGGAGGCTGTGTATTAAATAAGTGTTTGAATCAATGTTCAAATGCAAACACCAAAATGTCTATGGACCACAAAGCAGAACAAGATCCAGAGGTTTTGTGGTGGAAACTGATATTTTGATCTTGGTAGGTAAAGATTAGGCTAAGGGGTGACTGTTGGCAATTGTAGGTTGCGGCAGGAAGCCTAAGGTGAAGGCTGTGAGAAGGTGAAGTGGTGTTGAGAAGTGCTGGCAGATAGCAGCTGACTTGAGAAGTGCTGGAGATACGGCAGTTGAGTTGATGGTGGAGGGTCTTCAGGTGTTCTGGCTGATTGCAGAGCAGGAGATGATTGGATTGCCATGCCCATAGACTCTCACGCACAAGGACAAGAGACATGAGAGAGGGAAAAAATCACCCAGAACACAAGGAAATAGGTATAGAAGACATCTCTGTATGTTTAACAATGTACAGCAAAAAGTAAGTAAGCGGATGCGAAGAGTGCATACGAACGCCCGAAGCACCGCATTTGTGCTTGACTTGTACATCCCTCAACCGATAAATTCCCCCAATTTCCGTTCCCAGAGTTAGGACCTTAAACACAGCTCACTTACATCTCACCAGCTGTGTTGATTAAAATAAATAAGGATGCATTTAGATACACAGATGCGTTGTGATCTCTTTAGTCTCCCCAGCTGCCGCCTCATGCTTTCTCTTCTTCGGCAAACTAATCGGTTGCATCCGTCTGCTTGCATTAAGCGGGGTGCCTCTCTTCCAGTTTTTCTTGCAACTTTCATTACCGCATGTTCTCACTTTGAATGGACGGACGAAGTGCAAAAACAAAAAGATAACAACACTAATACAACCTTGCAGGTCTCTGGTTGTTCTCTGTCCTCTTCCGTCTTATTAACTGCCCATTTAATTCCGAAAAATCTCCTTCACAAAATGAATGATATGATGCCCCCCCCCCCCACACACACACACACACACACACACACACACACACACACACACACACAACCTTCAACCCTTCACAGGACAAGCGGTTACGGAAGATGAATACATGAATGAATGATATGAGCGGGAGCATGGGTGCTGTTGTGATTCACTGCATAAAATGAGTATCACCATCTCCACAGTACCCATAACCATAGCCCATTGGATTCTCAAGAGCATTTGGCTTTTATTGCTTACAGCAGTGCAGCCTTTAAAAAAATAAAAAAAAGATAAAAATTGCAAAGGTTTCGTTATTGTATTTCCTCCCTCTGAACGGCAGAGCTTTGCTCACATTCGCGGATGGTTGAAGGTTGAAAGACGGCTCCAAGGACATCCTGCGTTCACATCGATATGTCCCGAAATAATATCACTACTCCTTCACAGTGCCGTCAGGATTTTAAAATTTTTTAGACATTTTTTATGCATCGTCTCTTGTATCCTTTTTTAACTGTGTTGAATTCCATTTTCCTTTAGTGATATGTCGTTGGCGAAGGAGCCAACTCTAAGAGCCGATTCCTAGCGGGAAGAGCCAACGCTCCAAAGTCAACGAGTGTAGTGGTACAGGCCAGGTACACACAGAGCGACAGAGAGAGGGGGGAGCCGGAGTTAAATGCAAGCCGTTGGCTTCAAGCAAAGAAATTTGCAAAGCTGAGGCGTCTGGTATTTCTGAATGCCAACCTGCACTGAAGACTTTTATCCAAAGTGTCATAATGTTAAGACTTTAACCTTTATTGGACTGCAGAAAAAAAATGCATAAAAATAAGTTTATGAAAATAGCAAATGAAAAAACACTTACCAACACACAAACCATTCATATTCGCTAAATTAGGATAAAATAGAAGGCTCTGAGTGAAACTAAATGAAGATCCATTTGGGAGCCATTTGGGAGCCATAAGAGTCGGCTCTTCTAAGGGAGCCGAGCCAAAAGAGACGAATCTTTTAAAAGAGCCGGACTTCCCAACACTATGTTTCTGCTTAAAATGTATATACTAAAGTGACAGCACTGCAGCAGTGATGAAAAAGTCATGTTAGGTTTGGCGATGGGAGGAGTAATGATTAAATAATTACCAGGTGAAAAAGATCCAGCTGAAACAAAAATGTGAAAACATCTGAATTTATTAACAAAAAAAGGTCTTTATGCTTTCTCATTTGATGATTACGTGTCATTCACCCAATCGCCTGCTTCACGAGGGGAAAGGGACACACCTGAAAGATTATAGATACAAGTTAAGACTACGGGATATCAATATGTGCTCTCGTCATACGTAACTGGCATTCTCTAGATCACCGGGGCAACCACTTTGCTCGCGATCGAGGCGTTCCTGTGAAAATCAAATGGATTGGGAATGTCTAAATGCACTGGTTATGCTTTCCATGGACAAAGAGAACTACTCAGTAACATGCCTGATTTCAGTGAGAGGTTATTTGCTCTTTGCTCTATTTTTCTGCTAAAGTAATTTCAAATAAATGTGTAATGTAATTTTAATGGTGAGTTTTGTGGTTACTCTTATTGTATAATGAGTTGAATTATTATGGTAATGGAGTTGTTAATGTTTCCAGTGCCGCTGCCTTTTATTCTATGAGCTGAATCAGGTGTTTGTGAGGACTCTGGCGGTATCGCTACCTGAATATTACAGAAAAAAATAATGTCCAATACAATGTGACAACGTCTAGTTAGCGTGCTGTTAATTTACCCTTTGAACAGGTCACCTCGGCCATCACAGCAGCACTGTCAGCAGCACTTCGCCCTCCCTGAGAGATTTGGCAGAACCTACCCCGTGATTCAAACCTGGTCAGCTCGTCTCTGCAGCTCGCAATTCACATAAGCCACATCAGTCTCTCTGCTCCACCAGATGACTTTACAGCTCTGTTTTAAATCGATTCTGCACAGAGAATCCCCCTTTTCCTGCCGGCACGGTTGAGCGAAGGCAATCTGAGCCAGTGGAGCCCAGTCATGGAGCGGCTCCCTGAATACATAAGCACTTTGCAATCTGTTACGAAGAGGTAGACACACTTAACTGTAGACATCTGGGCGTAGGCTTCCTTACAGCCTAGTATAATTGTCAGTCATTTTGACAACCATTTTGAATGGTTTTTATTTTAATTAAAAGCTCCTAATTGCCGACTGAAAGAAACAATGTTAACCACTTAACACTCCTGTAATTTCTTCCTAAATCGCCTAAAAAAAAAGGAATACACAAAGTAAATTTAAAGCTGTTCTTGAACCATTTGGAGTACAGGGAAGGTTATGGCCTCTTTTGAAAGATAACACTCTGAATGTTGAGTAATGGGAGTTTAAATACATCTGTGAAGCTTCTCAGTCACCCAGGTCATGGTATATCCAAAAAAGCGTTAAAGAAAGGCAACTGGACTTGTAGCGTTTCTTGAGAAGACGTTTCATCCAAGTAGCTTCTTCACTTCTGAAGGACTGGTGAGGAGTTGAGGTTTAAATAGGAACATCTGTGGGTGTAGCCCATCAGAAAAACTTGCTTGGTTAACAGCTTTTTGTCTTTTTTTGGATTGGAGTTTGAATACACTGAAAAAGAAGGGTTTTATTTTCCGCTTTTTGTTTTTCCAACAATATTCGCCTTCAAAATGGCTGTAGCTTGGTGGTGTGGCCTGGAAAACACAATGGGACCACAGTCTTACCTAGTCCCATTTCATTCATTCATTCATTCATCTTCTGTAAGCGCTTGTCCTTTGAAGGATCGTGGGGGGGCTGGAGTCTATCCCAGCTGTCATCGGGCGAGAGACGGGGTACACGCTGAGCAGGTCACCGGTCTATCGCAGGGCTACCTTCTTGCTGTGAGGCATCAGCGCTAACCACAGCAGCACTGTGCCGCCCTAGTCCCGTTTCAAGCTTGACAACAATGCTACAGAACATTAGCACTTTACAAAGACTGAGATGGCAAAAATTGCACCAAACACATGGTAAACTGTCATCTATTGGGTCAAAAGAGGGGTCAATCCAAAGTTCGGCGTTCAGAGCTGCTTTAGTATGACGGTGTGGCTAATACATGTAAGCTAACTGAAGTTAGCTTAGTTAAAATTGTGAAAGATGTGCCTTTATGGATCAAAGGCTTGATGTGGGCTCACTATTTTACTGGAGGACATTTACTGGACCCTCGGCAATGTAGCAGGACCATTTTTGACGGAGTTTTATCTGTTTTTGGAATACTGTGAGTATGAATACATTTCTGTGTTTGCGACCGGTCTGACATTAGCGTTTACGGACCGTGCAGTTGTGATTGTGTTCTGAAATGGTGATCACCAGCGTCATTCTAATCTCAAGAAATTAATCTTTCCAACGGTGTGTAACCGACAGACGGAAGGGCAACCAGTTATTACTGTAAATTAGAAACGTTCCTGAGGGCATTTTCCGCTTTTCTAATTCTTTTTATTATTTTTTTTTGCCGCCCCTCCAACCCGCTCACTTTGTCAGGGGCAGCTAGCAAACACGCAGGTAAACACGTGTTTCTTGGCCTACAGGGTTTCGGCTATTCCCAGGTGGAACACAGTCAAATTCAAAAACAAAGATGTTAGTCTCCGAAGCTTTTCACACATCTCAGACTTTTATCCAAGGTGTGAGAGAGGGAACAGGGGTGGAGTTGAGAAGTTATCAACGAGGGAAATGAGTGAAACAAAGCAGAGTAAAGGGCGGTCAAAGAGAAATATAACCTTTCCATTTTCACTTTTAAAAAAAAAAAAAAAAAAAAAAAAAGAAAAGGAAAGGAAACATCTCTTGAGACAAGACGACAATGTTCGGCTAAAAACCAGGATTAAAAGCCAAGGTTTAATTGTGTACTGAAAATTCCCAGCAAGTTGCTATAAAATTAATGAACTGCTCTTATGATGCTTTCAGAAATCGGAGCTGTGCTAACAATCTCTTGAGTGGAAAATAAAAACGTACCCTCGTTTGTTTAACTACCGGGAATGAGTCACCGACTGAAATTAAACACAAGTGGCCGTTTGTCATTTCGAGCGGGCATCGTGTCTTGGATGACTGGAAAAGTTTCTCCTTTACACCCTGAAAAGAAAAGGAAGGGGACATCACCAGCCCTGGATGTTTCAACAGACGGTCCTGTTACCGCGTCTCCTAAAATTCATATTCAGTATGAACTATACATTAACATTATTAATATATCCCTAGTGTGCTGTATATTGTTTTGCACCTTGTACGTTTGTCATTCATTGTAACCTAGGGAACATGAGTTTACATGGATACCGGTATCCCACTAATAATCAGAACAAAAAATCCCACCTCAGTCAGACCAGACCGGTCCAGTCGGAAGGGATTTCCAGTTGGTCTGAGGAGGTGACGTAAACCTTTCGCCGATCAATACGACAGGAAAAAAAATGGCATCAAGTAACCAGGAGCACGATCCAATCACTTCTCTCTGTTTGGAGAAAAAAAAAATCCATTCTCTCTGCGCATGTTTGCCCTGCGGGAGGTAATCATAGGTGATGTGACACTTTTTCCAGGAGGGACAGAAACACGGTGGTGGCAAAACAACTCCACCAAACAGGAAAGCATTTGGGCGGATACCGGGATTTTATTCGCAAAAAAATCTTCTTCTTCTGTTATATTTCCAGCATATCGGTGCTCATGTCTAAAAACGTTTAACTGCTGATATTTTGGGGGAATGTAAATAATAATAATTATAATTTAACCCATTTAACCAGCAATGGGGAAAATTCAGTTCCTGCTGTTTGATCCATCCTGTCATGATCCGCTCCTGGTTTTCATCCCTCCTGCCAGTACTTTTCCACTCACCTGCCGACCACTTCCACCTGATTACTGCAACCATCTTCACCTGTGTTCCTTCACCTGATCACCTGCCTGCCACTCCCACCTAATCAGTGCAACCACCTTCACCTGTGTTCCCTCTCCTGATTTATACCCACTCCTTCCACTCAGTCTTTGCCAGATTGTCTTCAGCAGCATGCTAAGCTCTCGCGCATTCATCTGCGGATTGCTTTCCCGGTTTCGACCCTGCCTGTCCCTGACCCGTCCTCGTCGTTCCTGCCCAGGTAACCTGACCAGCCTTCCGTCCCTGACTCCTCTGCCTGCTCGCCCCCTGTCTGTTTTCCGTTTGCTTGGATTCCCTCCCCAGAGGTTTCTGCTGGAGAGTTGGACAGTTTTTGGCTGGCTCTGTTGTGGACTATTTCCGGTGTACCTGTCGTGGATTGTTGCGACCCTGCTCGGTCAATAAACTGTTGAACTGTTCCTACACTGGTCTCAGTCTGTGCTGTTCTTGGGTCCTACCCCACACCATTACACATCCATTTGTTCACACAGTACTGTGTACAGTTGGAGCAGTGGGCCGCAGCCTCTAAGGACTGTGCCCGGGGAGCAGTTTTGGGGGTTAGATGTTTGCTCAGGGCACCTCAGCCATGGACACGGCGGGAGGCGAAACTGGGACCCCTCCCAAGCTGCACCTCTAACCACTACTCCACAACTCCCCTAAAAGCACATATCTTAAAGCAGTGGTGTCAAACGTATGGCCCGGAGGCCTAAACCGTCCGGCCAGAGGGTCCAAGCTGGCCCGCAGGATGAATTTGCAAAGTGTGAAAATTGCATTGAAGACATTAACTGCAGTTTTTCCATAAAAATCCTAACTGCTATTCCTAATGTGTCCACTAGGGTTAACACTGTTTTAGTAAGAGTTGCTGAAATAACACAACACCCAAAACTAAGCTGCACAGCAGTGAAACTGCACTTTTTTTTGTGATGTACTTCTTTGCACTAAAACAAAGAAAAAAATGGAGATGTCATTATTTATAGGTTACCATGCTATATGTTAGTGGCCTGGCCCCTTTGCGACTGTATGTGGCCCCCGAACTAAAATGAGTTTGACACCCCTGTCTTAAAGGATCGGTGATTTCATTTAGGAGGAAGAAAACATCAGTGTTTGTGGAAGTATGTGAAGACCTGGTTGAAGAAACGTATAAATTCCTCTGAATCCCAGGTGAAAACATTTCACCGACCCAAAAAGAGAGCACGCTATTCACCGGAACTACATTTCCTGAGAAAATAGCCACAAAAGCCTCACACATTCCAGTCCCTGAGGGTCAGGTGAGTGGCAGGTCTTGTTCCCATTGTTTATGAGCTTCACCTGGTCGGTCAGGTACAAAACCCTGCTGCACAGTGGCTCTCGAGCGACTGGCAAGGAGCGGCGCAAGGAGTCGTGAGCTTAGAGGAACATAACACGAGCCTGCTGGAAAAAAAGAAAAAAATTCACAACTCCCCTTTTGGACGGCACTCTGTGTGCCTGACAGCAGAGCAGCAGCTGAACTAGATCCACTTCTTTCTCCCATCAGTTTTGTCTGAGGGCTTGTTAATGACTGAGGCGCTCATTAGCAAACACTTGTGAGCTGTACACAGGAAAGACTGCGGCACATTCAAACGGCAAAATCATTTATTTAAGCCTCATTAAGCCGAGGTCCAACCCTGTTATCTCAAATCTGGTTATCCAAACATCCCTGCAGAATATTACAAAATTAGGGTAATCAGGTTGGGCGATAAAACTAAACTCGAAAGGTTTGAGGTTTGTTTTCACACGTGTTTTATCAAATCGCTGGGATGAACATCTTTTATGAGGAGTTACATAAAATAAAATTTTCCAGTGTTTTGTGAGGCAGTAATGAGAATTCGACACCTTTTCAGCCTCGTTGTGAAATTGCTTTGAGAACACTTGTGAGATGTTTTTCCTAAAACGCCATCTGCACATTTCAGAACTTCTGACATTTTAATGACCTAGTGAATATTTTAAAACGCACTTGCCTCTGCGGCGGCTTTCGGATGCTGTCGCTGCAACCTCCGACGCGCTTCAGCCTATTTGACGCTCCCATTGTACACTGCAGGCGAGAGATTGGAAGCTGGTGAACCGGTGCACTCACAGAGGAAGGCAATATCCTGAATAAGATCTCCTGCACATTTCTTTTACTCTTTGGGCATGTTTGATTTGAAACCAGTGTGAGATTTTCTTTGGCATCTGACGGTCGAGTTTGTCTCCTCAAACGAATTATTGGCTTCGATTTTTCTGACACTCTGTTGTGCATATGCGCTCTTCAAAGCCACCACTCTCCAGTGACAAAAGTTCTGGTTAGCTGGGATCCAGACTAACACCCTAATGTGCGGTTTATACTTCTTTGTCTATTTGACGGGACAATTTGGGTGTCAGCCTGGACCCTGACACCGTAGCCTGACGTGCACCTCCCTAGAAATGTAACTACACATTACAGCAACACAGACCGCAAGACCTGTGATTGGTTCGCTTGGTAGTAGTGTGTTTCTGCTTTACTATTTCAGGCTGCTTCTCCATCACTGCAGTTTTCGAATTTATTGTTTTGGATCAGTAAATATCACAGATGGACACAACTAGGAAAGGTTAACTGAGGAGGTTCGGAGATGCAAACATTTGTGATTCGTCTTCGGCGAAATTCCGGCATTAACAAGACAAACGACCTCCTCAACCTGTCCGAGGAGCAGGACAGAGACAGCAACCTGTCACTGAATGAGCTTCTCTGCCTGACTGTGGCGTCATGTAGAGGGTGGTGGACATTGTTCATGATGGACCGGATTTTGTTCAGGGTCCTTACATCTGCCAACGAAGTCAGGGACATCTGCCCCTACCACAGAACCTTGACTTCTGCATCAGTTTGTCCAGCCTTGAGGTGTCCTTCTTCTTGAGAAGCATAAAAGAGGACACTGCCAACGACAGCTTCTGGCAGATGTTAATCCACCTTAGCCTCATGAGGAAATAGAGATGGTTCTGACCAGTTTATTATCCAGATGTAGACCCAGTTACCTATAGGTCTGAACCACCTCTACACACTCCCCGTTGATGGTTACAAGGTGCAGGTGGGGCCTGGACTTCCGGAAACCCACTATCATCTCCTTGGTTTTAGCTGTACAGATCTGAAGGTGATTCGCTCCACACCATCAGAGGAAGTTGTTCACCAGATTCTTGTACTCCTGCTCCTGTCCATCCCCTGATACGCCCCACAATCGCAATGTCATCTGAGAACTTCTGCATATGACATGACTCTGTGTTGTACTTGAAGTCCGAGGTGTCTATTCCATTTTATTTATATGGCGTCAATAACAATCAAAGACTTTTTAAAGACCCCAGAGCCTGAAACCCTCAGAGCACCTCAAGCCCGTCTGCTTGAGGTTGGCCGGGTAGAGAGACGAGGAGGGAGGAGAGGGGAGAAAGACAGAGAGAGAGTTTTAAAGACATGCAATAGTGGCAGATATGGCATATCCCTATTCACAGTATGCAGTTTTGGGTATTGATATAATTGAGTAGTTTTGCTTTGTACTGTACTTACTGAAAGACCTAAATCACAGTCTCTAAATACGTTTAATTGGTAAAAAGTGGTACTCCCTTGAGTGTTCATAGTTATGTATGTGCATCACAGCTATCTATTTGTAGACGCATTAATGCTTCTAAGGGGCTGAGAGGGTGCCGGTGCATTTGGGTAAACTCATGTAGATTTTACAGTTTAAACCGTAGCATGGATGTGAAATCGGATCGGTGTCACGCGACAAGCTGTTTCGATGCAGGTGAAGCTTGAGCGACGGCGACAGCGCCTCGCGTTGACCCGCGGAGGTTTTCGGCGCGCGCAAATTAAAGCGCCTCAGATGAGCTCTTGAAGGGTGGCTTTACGGGCGGATGCGTGGGTGACGGATGAATTGTAAATATGGAAAACGACAAAGATGCATGGAGATTTAATGGGGCGGCGAGATGGATGGATAAACAGATGTTTAGCTCACCGCTGGGACGAAGGATAAATGGTTGAGGGGGCGGACAGCAAGATGGATGTGCGATGATGCCGAGGCCGATGCATATGGTCTTGTTTGTACAGTGGC
This sequence comes from Chelon labrosus, assembly GCF_963514085.1. NCBI lineage: Eukaryota > Metazoa > Chordata > Actinopteri > Mugiliformes > Mugilidae > Chelon > Chelon labrosus. The sequence goes on from NC_140338.1 coordinate 6,744,498, forward strand.
TTGTGTTAAATGAGAAGTGCGACTGCTTGAATGACAGCCTGACGAGAAATGGAAGAAACCTGTGATGAGATGTACGTTAAAGGGCGAGAGCAGGGATTACTACTAGACATAGCGTAAACCGTGGGTAGAAAGGTTTTCTGGAAAGGCAAGACTAACACACTGATATTCAGACTCCAATTTAAACCAATTTAAAAGCACACATACATCAACAAAATAATAATAAAACGTGGTACAAGTTGCCAATCTCTTACTTAAAAACATTACAAACATCAATACTGGAATCTTAATCAACCCCAAATAAATGAATCAAAGTAAACTGAAGTAATGGAATTGAAATCGACGCATTTTAGACGTATTATCTTTCGGAACAAACCTCAAACGTACACTAATAAAGGAAAAAATATCATTAACTTAGAGATTTGCCACAACTGCAAGAAGGTGATGATTCAACAATGGACCACATTCTCTATAATAAGCTTTAAAATCAGTATGGGAGTGTCATCTGCAAATTTATACTTATACTTTAGACTGATGAGAGCGGTAGAGTAGCTAGAGATAATCTAGCAGAATTTTGTTTTTAGGGCAATTCTGAATCCAGAATCAACGAATATAAGGTTATGTTACAAAATTTTCACACAGTCGAAATTGTAATCATTGAGTACACTGATCTGCACACAACACACAACATTATGACCACTGACAGGTGAAGTAAACAACATTGACCATCTTGTGACAATTCAGTGTTCTGCTGGGAAGCTTTTGGACCTGGCGTTCATTCATGTGGATGTTACTTAGACATGTAGCACCCACCTAGACCAGACCAGGCACCCCCACCCCATAGCAATGACACTCCTTGATGGCAGCAGCCATCCCCAGCAGCAGGATGCAGCCTGACACAGGCACACGCACAAAAACGCTTTAGGAACAACTAAAAAAAAAACATGAAGAGCAGCACAAGGTGTTGACCTGGCCTCTAAATTCACTAGATCCTAAACTGATCAAGTATCTGTAGGATGATCCACGAGGCCCCTCCCCTCAATCCACAGGATCCAAAGGCACCCACCAACAACATTCTGTTGCCAGAAGGTGGTCATAATGTTATGCCTGATTGGTGTAAGTGTAACAGCTACTCTTACTTTTGGTGTGGCCCCGACAGTCTCAGGTCTCAGGTCCACTCCCAGCAAACACTTGGTGGTCCATTTAAGATCAGGATCAGATTCAATAAACTGAACCAATTATGAAAATGCTTTATCACACAGTTATAGCGCAAGAAGCCTGCAGTCCAGGCTCGTGATTCGAAATTCGGCTGATGTGACAGGTGTACTGTAGCAGTTTGGTTGTCTAAATAAAAATAATTTTTGAGTGAGGCCCTGGGAGCAACAAGGACCTCTAGCCACAAGGCAGCCACGAAGGAGCTTAGTGTTCTGACTTACTGAAAATGCACAAAAATGTAGAAGAAGCCCAGCCAAAACTGAGCTTTGGCTCGTTTCCAGATTCATTTTGAAATATTTGGTGTGATTACGATACCACTAAATTTAGGTTATAAGTATATCTTCATTGTTGTAAATACCTGTTTCGCCACGCTAAACACTGCTCATTAGATTTTTCTGCATTCACAAATCTCACACTGTGCGGATAAATTCACCAGTCACATTATGCTCCTGATGCTGAACGTAAACACTGAAGCCTCGGCTACATTTATTTATTTTTCTTCTCTTGAAACTTCAGTACACACACACTTTATTCTGCCAAAAACAGCTGCATACCCAACAATGTTCACCAAGAGAGTGTGCAGCATTACTCCTGGCAGTTCTTCTATGAATTGAGATCAAAGAGAGTACGGAGCTGCTGATGTCTAGGTAGATGCAGGCGATACGATTCGTCTCTTTTGCAGGGAAGCGCAGCTTTATTTCTATCACAGCGCTGTCTCGGGATACACTACGGTTTATACACAATATGCAAAATATCCACTCTATTACAGAGCTAAAGCTTCAGTTTAAAAACTGATGTTTGACAATAACCATGCGGAAATCTGTGAGACATTGAACTGTTTCAGACGTGCCAAAAAGCCCATCTGACTGCCCGGCAGACAGATCATTGATCAGCATAATCAGATGTTGTGACCGCCTCTCAAACTGAGTGACAGTCAGTCTGGCAGATATTTTAAACTAACTGTAAACGGGGAAGCTTACTAGATATTAAATAATGTGTTTTGTCTCTCTGGCTTTATTCTGAAGGCAGACAGGAGAAGGGAATTAGAGTAATGGAAAAACATGAAACGGCTGCAGAGTCTAGGTATGCAGGGTGTACAGCAGAGACGGTGAAAAAAAACATGATGTGATGTTCACATTAATGTCGGAGTAACGTTGACAAGAGACTAAGAGTAAGACAAATATACGAGGCTCAATCTGTGTCTCGCCTGAATCATGTTCATGCAAAATAAATACGACGTCCGGGCTTTTCGGAGGGGGGCAAAAGTAAATTGGCAACTAGAGGCAGCGGAAAATATAGCATCTTTGCTTTTTGACCCGCCTGGAATCTAAAGCACTCAAAGATTTTTTACTGCGCCGTTACTCTTTATATTGTCAATTACTGAATTTAATTTCGAAGAAAAATGTGGTAAATTCACAGCATCCCAATTAGTAGGCATCTGTTGTGTAATTTCATCCGACTGCACAGTTTCGAGATGAATATATTGCTTTCCAGGCTTCATAAGCAGACATCACCATTCAGAGTGCGTGTCGGTGTTTCCTTTAATTTTTACTCCAAAATCAGTCATTCACTGCAAGCTGCGGAAATCCATTGCCTTAGTTTTCACCTCAGGTAATCCAGTCAACATCATAACTGCAAATTTCAGACGGAAAAAAAAGTAAAAATTTATGCTAATATGAGTTAGTAGGGTGTTATAAACAAGGATGCTTTTTGCAAGAGACAGCTCAAGGCTGCAGCTGCATTAGCCATCCAAGAAAAAACTATCAAGAAATTGAGGTGTGGGGGGGGGGGTGAATTTGCTCAAATTGCTGCTATGAATTGAGGAATGGGCTGTTTTAGTCGGATGCTGTCGCCAACAGCTTTACAGTTTTACTCTTGGGGAAAAGCAGGACAGAAGGGAGAAGACCATATAGAGAGTGGTGTTATTTTTGTCTTTTAATATTATGTTTAGCCAACAAAGTAAAAGCTACAAGCAACATTGTTTCAGATGTGTTTACCATCTCCACAATCCGACCAGTTTGCTCGTTCGCAGTGTATCTGTCAGAGCTCCCCCTGGTGGCTGGCTGCAGCATAAGTCAGAAGCTCCACCTCCTCCGTGTTAGTGGATTGGACTTGGGCCGAACTAAAACACTAAAATACACATCAACTAAATTATTTCCAAGGTTGGTTTCTATCCTTTTAGATCATTAATATAATGCTGATGCATGTTCAGGTGTCAGTTGTTTGGATAGGTTTCATTTTAATGAGTTACTTGACGCTATAGAAACATGATGTGACATAATATGTGACGTAATGGCAACTACCATGCAAACCGCTACGTAAAGTGTCCTGGTGACAGTGAGAGTTGTAAAAAAAAAAAATAAATTAGTACAGTTAAAACACGAGTGAGTCTAGCCTGAGAAAATAGCCTCAGTTTGGCCAATGCAAGGAAGTGGAGACGCATTGTCCATATTTATATACAGTCTATGCTCCGAACAGATGAACTCCAAAATCAGCTTTTCCTGTCAATATAGCGTGCACAGAGGGATTAATTGCTTCAATTGACTACAATTACCATCAACACTGACTGGATATCAGTACAATAACTAGTGGCAAATTCAAGTTCCATCATCAGATGATATTATTCTTCTGGGAATGAGCATCTCCACTGTCTGCTATGAACTGTATTTTTATTTGTGTTTGTGCGTCCGGGAATTGTTTGCTGGTCATATCTATATATTTATTTTCTTCATTATAATTCTTCAAGACATGTTGACTGCAGAAACAATGACTAAAGATTCAGATGCCTGTATATATATATTTTTTTTTTCAGTGGTGTATGCTGAAAGAGGCTATTGACGCACACAGCAACATTTCAGCATGATCTTTCACCAATGAAAACTAGGGCTTTCCGTACCATTCAGCCGGATTCGTGCTTACGAAAGTGATGACTGACATCAGCAATAAGTCAGACTCTGCATGACAAACCCGACGTGTGGTATGATGCCACCACGGGGAGCGGAGGCAGCTGACCGGAGAGCGGAGAGGAAGGGATGGCTACAGAGATTAAGTGCATAAGACGGCATGCCGCACAAGGGATTTGTAAGTTCCTCACAGTTACACAAATATGCGCTGAGGCATGCGAAAATCAATGAGCGCACCAAAACAAACGCTCCTCAAATTCCTCCTTCCACTTGGTAATTGACCAACAAGATGTCAACGAGCACTTCTACCAGAGGAGGCATTGTCCTAATTAGCTTGATAGCCAAATCAAAATAACACTTTAGTCCTTAATTAGAGTGTGCAGGGCTCCCAAATATGTCTGAAAAGCAAGACGTGGAAAGAAGAAAGTAACAAAGATGGGCATCTTGCTCTTTATTAGTAACGGTCTGTCTTCCTTACAACTTTTCCTCCTTCGTCTCGGGGCTATATGAAACGTCTCTCGGTCTGCCCTCTGCTTCTTTACTTAAAAATCTATCAACTGCAACTGACGTGGAATCCCGAGCTCGAGCTCTTATCCCTCTGTCACGCAACGTGGTTATCCTGCCCGATAATGAGACAGGGGAGCGCTGTCACAAAAGGAAGACCAGAGACCTTGACGGGGATCTTATTCCCACTGGTCCATCCCCCTTTTTTTTTTATTTTGTTCCTATGGCCTTCATTACAACTGAACCCATCCATCTGTCTTTCTCCCAAGTGAATGCCATGTCCACCCTAATCAGATTTACTATTAAATATAAGTCTCTTAAATGAGGTGTGTTACACGGTTTCTACAGAAAACCTTTCCTTTTCTCCTTTATCAACCAGTTTTTATGTTATATCCTGTATAATCTACAGCGCTGTAAAAGCTTATCTCTTAATTTTTACCTGCCATCAGCCTTCTATAGCGCACTACCTTCATTTTCTATTCCCTTTCATTCTCGCCATCTCTCTCTGAGACTAAACTTGCATGTTATGTTTTGTGCCTTCTTTTTCTCCCATCAGTTCCTTTCTTGGTGCTTACTCCCCGTAGCTCTTTCTGCAGCTGTGTGACTTCTACCAGCATCTTTCCCCTTTATCTTATCTCCCTCCCTCCCTCTCTTTCTCTCTCTCTTTCCCCCTTTTCCTCTGTAAGTCTTTCTGTTTGTTCGGTGTGACGGAGATGGCCTTGGCAAGTCAAGCATTGAGAAGTCAATCTCGGCCCGCTGAAGGTTGTCCATACCCGGGGGAATTTGGAGAAAGGTGACGAGATGGTGAGGGGGGTGGGGGGTTGGCTTAAGATTAAGCTGTTCTTGGCCGTTCTCTGATGTCTAGAAATCGAGCAGAGAGGAGCTGACAGTTAAATGACAGCCTAGCTAAAATAGAATCAAGTGCAGTGCAGTGCAATCAATATGCCCTGAAATTAAATAAAGGCCAGAAAACTGAACTCAGAAGGAATATAACTTTTTGGTCCCTGGTAAAAAGTAAAAAAAAAAAAAAAACAGTCTTACTATATAGATCATTATATGACCTCCACCCTTAAGGCTCATTTAAGCCTTAAAGGGGAAATACTGTTTTTTACAACCTGGACCTTATTTCTGGCATAAAATACGATCGTTTACTCACCCATATAACTTTTGTGTAATTTGTATTCCTTCAGGAGATAATTGCTATGGTTCGTCCACAACCTCAGAATCGGAAAAATATTCAGCCATGTAAAGAACTAGCAATAGCAAATTACAGGTAAACAAGGCGCTCAGAGACGACATCATCCAGGTCAGAAGACATCATCCGGGGTCTGTAGGTCAATCTACAGACCCCGGATGATGATCACAGCTAACTCTGGACTCAACGGGGAATAGCACTAGTGTATCATAACAAAATATTGGTGAAATGAGTTTTCACGGCAGATAATGGCTGCGTTTCGGTGCCCCAGTCACTCCCACTACATGGATATATGCAGATCTAATTATCTCCCAAAGGAATACAAATTACACAAAAGTTATATGGGTGAGTAAACAACCATATTTTATGTCAGAAATAAGGTCCAGGTTGTAAAAAACGGTAGTTCCCCTTTAAGAGTACACAGACGGCGTAACCTACCTACGTAGCCTAAGTGCAAGCCCTTTGTACTTGTGCGCTCGTCAGTCTGGCTCGCTGTGTAACAACGCCACCCAAACGCTACTCGGCGCTGTGTCTTTTTTTGGCAGTTGGGTTGGGTTTATTTTTGTTTCCACTTCCTGCTTCACTTTCAACAATGCCGACTGAGACTTTCGCCAACATTTCGCCGATATTTCACCAAAGACGAATCCTACAAATGTTTGTATCTCCAAACCTCCTCAGTTAAGATTTCTGGGGAGGTGCACATCAGGCTACGGCGTTAGGGTCTGCATAGGGTTTTCACTGGCATCACACTGGCCATTTTGGGACAGCGTGTGTCTTCTGACCGGTAATCATCCATAGATGGCCCCACTCCCATGATTATCTCGACAAACGACTTGAGCTCGTCTCCAGTGGTGTCAACGCCGGCTCCTGTTTGTTGACAGCTTTGGAGATTTGTCTGTTCTGCTCGACGCTGTAAGAGCTCATCATCAAACAAGCCGCAAAAATAGCTACAAGGAGTATTCGGCTCCTCAGGTGCTCTGAAATCACTGGCAGCTGCCGTTGACTGATGCTCAAACCTTTCCTTGCGCCAACCAAACAAAAAAACACCTACAATTTGTCAACAATCCAGACGCTCATGACATTTCTGTTCACCCACAAACATCCAAAATTCCTGCATAAAACACGTGGAGCTCTTGACTTGTTTGGACTTTTGATCTATCTCCTCATCCTTCTCTTTCTTCTCCTCGTCAGAACTGTCCTCGCTCTCTGTCTCTATCTCGCACTCGGTGAAAATGACTTCCTCATCTTCTTCGTCACTGGCTGAGTCAGAATCTGAAGTGCTTGCAGGGATATCCTCTATCACTCTCACCTTCGCTGCCATCCCCGTAGTTGCCTTTCTTTTCTCATAAAATGAGTGAGCCGAAATACCCTGCACAAAAATAGAACTTACTAGTGTAATATTATTTGATATTTGGAGTAATATGTAAGTAAGCAAGTCCTGCGCCACCGGCAGCCATGATGGATTCTGTCAGGGCTGACCTAAACGATGACAGATGCCCTCAACCAAAACAAGTGACCCACGGGCCAATGCCAGGCAATACTACTGATAAAAGATCACTTTTTTTTCTTGTTCCCCTAAAATACAAAATGTATTTAACCCCAGGGTTCAGGATTTTTAGTTGGACATCCTATTGATTACAAGCCAAGCCCCTTAGCAATGCCTGTACAGGTCTCAGAACAAACGGAACGCATACAAATCTTTTAAACACCCCTCTGGACAGGAGATCCCCAACCAAGCGATCAAGTTACCCTCCCCCCACTAGTATTTTCTTTATGTTTCAGCTTTACTCATGCACATCTGATCTGAAAATGCCTCCATGTTGACTGACTGAGCAGCTGAACAGGTAAACTGGGCTAGTGTATAAATGTTGTAGCGGAGACATAGGACTACAGACCAACCAATCCTTTTTCACTAAGACTGGAAATGAAGGGGGGAGGGGCAAGATAAATTGGACACACCTGAGGACACACCAGCTATGGGTAAATGTAGTTTTTGGAAACTACATCAGTTAACTAAAACCAGTAACTAAAACCATAATCAGCTGGGAGTTTCCTATGGATTGGATGAGGATCTTATGGACTGACTTGGTTTCCCACGGTGGACTTTACTTGCCCTTCAACTAAGATATCTTGCAGACTCTCTAGGCTTTTCACATTATTTTGACCGTATCATTCTGAACTTATGGGAATTTCTGTTTGATTTATGACCTGTGGGACAATGTTGTTTGGTTCTAATGACGTGATATGACATATTAAGTGGATCTTTAAAGATCTTGATTTATAATGTGGTTTAAACACAAATAATTGAATGTATAGACCTAAACTGGAACAGTTGGTGTTGTTTTTTGTTAATGCCTTTTGCACAGGTATGGCGTTAACCAGGCTAACTTTATTCAGTCTGAATCCCCTAATTTTGAAATTGATTTGACAGGTTGACAGTATAAATCACTCTCCTGTCTAGCGTCCATCTATAACTTTGATTAAACCTACGCTACAAAGTATGTGGTCCATTTAAATGAATCAAATGTGCAAATATATAGCTGGAAAAAATATATATATGTAAAACAATAAAACTTGAGGACTGGGTTGAGAACCTCTGTCCTAAGCCAGGTCTTGATTGCACGCTTTAAAATAGGGGCAATTGCTTTTCAAAGCTATATGCCGTTTGAAAACCCGAGCATTGTTCTCGTGAGCTGCATCAGTATGAAATGAAATAGGTTTGCAAATGATATTGACATTGCTATTCCATGTGACAGAACCCGAACTGACAAAAACTTGTTTGCTTCCCATCATCACTGTCACTCTTTTGTCTTTTACTCATTGATGTGGCGTAGTTATGGTTTCCGAGTCCTGATAATGAGCAGCATCTGAGCTGCTGCCTGTCTGTTTATTGCTATGAGAATATTCATTAAAGCCACATGAATATTGAACGCCGTGCCCTATCCTTCGAGCGCTGGGATTATTGATAGGGTGCTCGTCGGGTTTTCTCTTTAGTGTTGACAGCTTCATAATGCCCTCACCTGAGCTGTCTGCTCGATGTGGGGGAAAAACAATGTGAATGAGCTTTTTTTTAAATAAAGTATTTATGAGGATGTGTCAGTAGGAAGTTTAAGTCCCTGCAGCTAGAGCCAAAAGGTCACGTGATCCAGCCAAATCATCTCCATCTACAACCAAGGACCCCTTTTTAACGGCTGTGTTTTTAAATGTGCCAAATGTTTCTTCGCTAAAGTAACCCATCCAGACCTATGACTGATTTTAATTTCATTCCTACTTTTTGGCTGCATAATTGATCCCCCCCGAGGGCTGCAGTATTTAGTTCACAAGATAAATTATGAATCAGCTGAGTGAAATGCCCTTTACACAGTCTAATGATCCTTATGAATATAACAATTGCCCCCATTCGGTGTCTGTATGAATGAATTTGGAGTATTGTCCAGCTGTTGCCTTTGGCGGCGCCTTTTTACGTGGGCCACTTACTCATACTTTCAGCAGCAGGTTAAATTTTGAAGATTTCATGCTAGCTGGATTAGATTTCAGACCTGTGACTGTTCCATCTATGAATCATTTTCAGAGCTCCAGGGCATATGAGTGGAAGGTGTGTGTGTGTGTGTGTGTGTGTGTGTGTGTGTGTGTGTGTGTCTGCGCAGACATGCTTATGAATACGCTTTTCTGTGGATTTGTGTTTCTGTTGATTTAGATGTAAAGATCATCCCTCTTGCGCGCACAAGCCGTGAATCGCTGCCGTGCTAATAACCCTGCTCAGTGTGATAGCTTGGCACTTGTGTAAAGCACATCCCCATGAGAGATAAATCATACATTCACTCAACAGGTACTCGACACTCGCCTCTGCTAAACATACTATCTCAGATTGCTATTTGTCTGTATTACTGGAAACCAAGACTACCTAAGTATAATCAGTGACAAATACATGCCTCAGAAACTGTTCAGACCTTGCACTAAGATCCAATCTGGGCTGTCTGATTGCAAGTGACCATCTTTAGGTACGTGTGTTCAGACCTGGCATTAAACATGAGTCTCCAGATCAGATCTGTATGCAAATAAACCCTGACATCATCTGAGGCGCAGTCGAATATGTTAACAGCTAGATGTCTGTGGATGGTGTCAGTCATCCAGATCATGGTACTTCCAAAAAAAAAAACATTAGACAAAAGCAACTAGATGTTTCACCACTCATCCGAGTAGCTTCTTCAGTTAACAGACAATAGTTGTGCCAGTTTCTGGTCGTTAACAGAAACAAGTCAAATTTTCTGATGGGCTACACCCACAGATGTTCCTATTTAACCTCAACTCCCCACCAGTCCTTAAAGGGGAATTACCGTTTTTTACAACCTGGACCTTATTTCTGGCATAAAATAAGATCGTTTACTCACCCATATAACTTTTGTGTCATTCGGAGTCATTCGGACAATATTTAGATCCGCGTATATCCATATAGTGGGAGTGAATGGGGCACCGAAACGCAGCCTCTCGATAACGCATTATCTGGCGCAAAACTCACCAATATTTTGTTATGATACGCTAGTGCTATTCCCCATTGAGTCCAGAGTTACCTGTTATCTATTCGGTTTGTTGTTCTTTGGCCAGCTGTTCCTCTCTCTGCCTCCACATCCTCCTTCCAACGAGCTCCTCATCCGTATACTCTGGCTCAAAACGGTAAGGACGTCCGCCATAAACAAAGTCGTCGTCCACAACCTCAGAATCGGAAAAATATTCAGCCATGTTGCAAAAAAACTAGCAGTAGCAAATACGAAAGTAACCCAAAGCGGTGCTCAGAGATGACATCATCCAGGTCAGAGGTTAGCAGGTCAATCTACAGACCCCAGATGATGATGATATCGTCCGAATGACTCCAAATGACACCAAAGTTATATAGGTGAGTAAACAATCACATTTTATGCCAGAAATAAGGTCCAGGTTGTAAAAAACTGCAGTTCCCCTTTAAGAACTGAAGACATCACTCTACAAGTGAACCTTTCTTTAACGTTTTTGGATATTTTACCAGCTGCTGTCTCTAATGGATCTCTACCGCTGCTCCAGAACTGAGAAAACAGTGCTGTTTTAAGTGTGTCCGCCTTGACTTTGGCTTGACATGTTATTTATTAATCTCCACCGTGACGTTAGTTAGACCTGCACAAAACTCCAAACCCTGTAACTCCAACCCTGGAAGTTTCCATATGCACTGTGATCTCCAGTAATAACAGGCCCTAACTGTGTGGCTGTATCTGAGGGAATGTCAGTTTTTCATGCATTGTGGGGTGGGGTAGCTCTAAACATCCAGCTTGGGGTTTTTGCTCGTGTTGATTGGTTTTCGGTCATGATTAGATAAAAAAAAAGTAAACTATACTTTTAGCCTTGATTCACCAGGTTTGTCCCAGTGAGATCTCTTTACAAGTCAGACCCAGCCAAGAGTGGCAGCAGCTCGGTTTTAACAGGAAACAACATAAAATCAAAGAGTTACATGATGAAGAAAAGCTTGATTAAATCAATAGGACACAGACAAACTTGACTGTAGGTTGTTCCATGTGGCATGAGCAGAAAACCCAATTCAGTTCATAGCTTAGTAACCACAGATGTCTTATGGTATGTCTTTAGATAATCTACAAGACTGTATTTTCCACATTTCAAGTATAAAAGAGTTTAAAAGAGAAGACAAATACACAGGGACCATGCCAAGAATTGATTTATAAATAAAAATGTACCAGTGACTCAGGCTTCATTTGAATGAAGGAAGATGGTATCTGACGTAACTGTACAGCAGAGGATATCTGTCAGCATTTTCATGAGATGTGCTTAAAACAACAAAAATATAAAACCGCACCAGCTTGATCTTTAAAAAATGCCACTCCAGAAACGCAGAAAATCAATCCGCCACTCTCTCAGAGGGAAACGCAGCACGCTGAACAGTCAATAAACTGAACTCGCCGTTAATTCACACTTTTGTAATGCATGCGCATGATCATCACTTTGCACATCTGAGCGAAGACATTAGAAGGCACAAGTGTGTGTAAAAATAAACGTGTTTAAATTGTGAAATCACAACTGCGGCGTCTAGTAGTCTTTGGCTCGTGTGTCACGGCGTGCCGCCTGCCCGGGCCTCGGCAGTGATATTTTCAGTAATCAGATGTGTGGTGGAAGAAAAATAAAACTTCCCCAGTGCTCTGACATTTGAATGGCTGGTTTATTCAGAGAAAACTCACCTCGGGCAATGCAGGCAACAGCCCTTCAGCTGATGTGTCCTAGAATACACACTCAACGAGCACGCTCATGCATGCACGCTCGCTCTCTTGATGTAAAAAAAAAAATATATAACAACCATGGGGCCACATACTGCATATGAAGCTTCCTTAATTTACATATAAATATTTGTATGTAGACAGAAATGCACATTTTGTAAAGCAAATACCAATACTCAGCCATGTGTGCACCGATACCTCACTCGCTGCATCCACAAATGCAATTACAGACGCAGGATGTGTAATTCTCGGCACACATTCGCATATTGCTTTATTTATTGCTGTCTTATTTGAGTGAACTGCTTTATTACACTGGGCTACAGTACAAAACAAACCTCGGAGGGAGAGGGGAAGCAAAGAAAGGGAAAGCGAGAGACAACAGAAGAGGGATTTGCAACGCGGGGAAGGAAATATGAGACGCAACAAGGGAGGGAAAATCTTGTAAACCACTGTAATTGGTTAGAAAAGAATCAAGAGCATGCATGGAGATGTGGAAATAAAAGGTAGAGAGGTGTCGGGGCTAGCGGCCCTATGAGCCACAGCTTTTTCCAGCTCCACCTTTTCGCTGTCATCTCCCCCTGTCGATCAGTCCTCGTCTCGGTCATTTCCTACTCACTCACTCTTGTCTCCTGTCTCCGCTGTCTTGTCTGTGTCCTTTTCCTTTTTGAGGTGGCTCTTCATTGTTAGGCTTGACACCTCTTGGGCCACAGGAGGCGAGTGTGCACATGAATGAAGGAGGAAGAGGTACATGGAGTACTTCTTTTGAAGTACAATATTTCCACTTATGTGCGTTCACATACAGTCACTGTCCATGTATTCCTATTCCCAATTTGACATAACCGCCCAGGAACGGGTAAGAAACCACAGTCAGGAATGAGTGAAGAAGCAACAGGTCTCACCACCCTTGACCTCCCCTTTAGTTATTGATCTGTGTGTAACGAAAAATGAAGAAATCCTGAACAAACCCTAACTGTGTCTTGTGGTCTTTCAGAGGAATAATGGGAAAAAAAATCTAATAAGAGGGGGTTTCTCTTTAAGTCTTGACAACAGCTGGGTAGCTACCCTGGTGTCTTCTCATCGGGGGTGGAGGATAAGTGAGCCAGATTGACAATATGCGCAGGCTTTACCTTGATGCTCAGGTTGAAGTATGATCCAGATGTGTGCTGTAGCTGTGAAACAATATCCTGTGGTTCCCTGGAGGCCCTGGAGGTTGTACGTTCCTTACATTGCAATGTCCATTTGAGACCACATCTCAACCACTCAATCAGCTTGGGTTTGATAGATTTATATTATGTTTGGGATGACAGTTCACCTACTCTGAGGGTAGGTGTGAAGTGCTTTGTTTTGCTCAGTCTTAAAAGACAGGCTTTCCTTTTAAATTCAGTTTAGAACACGAACTGATTCAAAGGTTTGTTCGTTCCTGACCGAAGGACCTCACAGCAGGCATTGTTTAGAACAGTGGTTCCAATGGGTTGAGAGGAGGGCTTCTGTCGATCATCCCACAGATGCTTGATCAGTTTGAAATCTAGTGAATTTGGAGGCCAGGTCAACACCTTGGGTTTGTGTTGTTCCTAAACCTGCTGGGGATGGCTGCTGCCATCAAGGAGAGTCATTGCTACGGGGTGGGGGTGCCTGGTCTGGTCAAGGTGGGTGCTACATGGCTAAGTAACATCCATACGAATGAATGCTAGGTCCAAACGCTTCCCAGCATTGAACATTGTATTGTCACAAGATGGTCAATGTTATTTACTTCTCCTGTCAGTGGTTTTAATGATGTGGCTGATCAGTGTATGTCTGTAATATGACCCCTACACAGCCGTAGGTCTGCTAAATTCACTTTCTTTAACTGCCAAGTTTCTTTTTTTTTTAACTCCCCCTTTTTAAACTAGACAATTTATCACCGACTAGGAATAGCATTGTGAAGATTGTGATGAGCACAAGTTTAAGTACTTGTATTGATTACCAGTAATGACACGCATCCTTAGCCTCAACCAAAATCACTTGAGGCAATTTATCGGACTTCGCTTACTTCCATCTGGAGCCGCAGAGGCGTTACACAACTTCTTTCACACATGCAGTAGTACTTTTGAACAGACTTGGACTTCGTGAAAGTATTTGATCCAGGTCAGTCTTTTCTATGTACTTAACCCCACTGGCAGGCAGCTGGGATCCAACATTGTCCGGACTTATCTGGTGTGCTGTCTTCATCTTGAAACCTGGTGGGTGACGGTACTATAGAGACACTAATCTATTCTGTAGAGCGAATACTCTTCGTCTGCTCGGCCACTAGAACAGCTATATTCTCTTATAAAGATGTGTTTCCAAAAAAATCCATAGTACAAATTGTGTATGTGGATTCCCATCAGACTGTGGACTGGTCCTATGAACTCTACTGCGCTACTAACAAGCCCACTTTCTCCAGTTTTGCTTTGGCAGATAAGGCACATACTCTCAAGACTATCAATTAAACACCAGAAGAAGAACCATGGTGAGAAAGAGAGGGTGCAAGAGAAGTCTTGAGCATAGGAGTGTATTTATGGGAGTGGAGTGTACCTGTCCTCAAGACTGCAAGAAAGGGAAAAGTAAGAGAGCTGCACTTCAGTCTGTCTAAGAAATGGGGGAGCCCAGTGTGTAAGCAGACTGGGTGATTGTTGGTTTTTAAAGATGAGTCCTCCATGAGCTGTAGGAGAAAGACAAGAATGCAAAATACCCCCAGACATGACAGAAACCTAAAGAAAGACGGGTAGCTGTTGTTTGACAGACTAGCAGTTCAGCTATTGATGGTCAAGCAAGAGTAGACATGAAGGGAAAAGAAACAATACAGTGTTGTGACACCAAGGAAAAAAGTTTTCCCGAGGAGAAAAAAGCAAACTTGGAAAGAGAGGAAGGGAGAGTAGAACAAGGAGGTGTCACGAATCGGGCGGAAAAAAAAAATAAGAAAGGAGGAAGGCTTTCATGGGAGCTGTAGAGGCATGAAAGGAAGAAGGGAGAGAAGGCGTAGTGACTCATGGGGTCGAGATGCGAGGAGAGAAGGAGGTGCTAAAAAACAGTAGAAAAAGTAAGTAGGAGGAGTGATGGACTAACCTAAATTGAGGCCGAGATAAAAAGAGTGATTCTCATAAATCTTCCAAAAAACTAAGAAATAGAAGAGAAGAGGGGGGAAAAGAGAGTCTTGAATTGAGGCTAAGACCCTGTTCAGTGGTCAGATTTCGGTAGGTGTGTTCACTACTAGCGTTTAAAGTGTGTCTGGAGCCACCTGGTGGGATCCAAACACTCTATGTACGCAAATACAGACTGTAAAAAGAAGTGGATGCCATGACAACCCTTTGAAAGTGAAGCCAAAGCATGCTCCCCCTGGTGGCTGGCCGCAGTATAAGTCATAAGTCCCACCTCCTCCATGTTAGTGGATTGGCCCAAATACACATCAAACACAATTTTTTCCAAAGATGGTTTCAAAAATGATTTATTTTTCTTTTAAGTTTTGTTTGAGTTACTATACTATAAAAACAGGATGTGATGTCATGATGATAGCAGCTGTGATTGACAGTTGCCTTTGACAACTGCTCCGTGAAGCGGTCAGGTAGGAAAAAACGTTGGTCTGTTGAAAACATACAAAATCAGCAGTTGCGCTGCAAACTGTTGTTACCCGACCTCACGGCTCTGAGGGATCTTTGCAGTTTTTGTTCAGTAAGTTAAACTTTTGTTTTGTGAGATTGTAGTTGAATTATTGTAATGAACTGGCGATGGTACAGCAGAGTATTAAACAAGCACAAATTCAAGTGAGTCTAATGAAAGTATGGACAGTTCATGGATGACGTGGGTCCAGACTCTGGACCAACTCCAACCCTCGCGAGATGGCGCCACCTGTATCCCCAGAAATCTAGCCTGACTTTGCCTAGTGGAAGGAAGTGGAAGGAAGTGAAAATGCGGCATTCACTTTTTTTTACAGTCTATGCCAGGGGTGTCAAACTCATTTTAGTTCAGGGGGCACATTCAGCTCAATGTGATCTAAAGCGGGCCAGATCAGGAATATTAGAAATACAATAACCTATAAATAACAACAACTCCAAATGTTTTCCTTTGTTTTAGTGCAAAGAATTACAAGTACATCATGAAAATGTTTACATTTAATGAACAAGCACGTAACTAAATCACACTAACTTAAATAACTATAGCTTATTGAACAAAGTTTTAGCGGTGACTTTCTTTCTCGCTCCGTCTCTTTCCTCTCTGTCCCTCCCACCTGGAAACAGGTAGGTTAACTTGAACATCAATAATTGGCTAATCAAACAGATTGACACCTGTCTATACCATTGAAGCTACAACACTATGGTGCGTTCTTCCCAAATACCAGTAATCGTCCATGTAATTTCCACATTTTGCACTTTGCAAATTCATGCCGCGGGCCAGATAAGATCCTCTGGCTGGCCGGTTTTGGACCGCGGGCCATATGTTTGATACCCCTGGTCTATGCTATTCATCAACATGAACATATGGCTAATAAGACAAATCCTAGCATGTTACTGAATTAGACACGGCCTCCTCATTTTTAGTTCAGACTTCTTTCTTGGTTTAGGTAGTTAAAAAATAAACATCACTCAGACATCACTCAACCTACTATTCAAAAAAAGGTTGTGTTTTTTGTTTTTTTTTCTGAATGAATGAGACAAAACTCTGTTTATACAAAGAGATGTCAGTTGAGTAGATGGTCTGTCTAAGTTGCCATGACGTATTGTGTGTTCACACTACTAAATAAATGTAGCCACAGGCGACCCAGACCGCCTCCAAATGTCGCCCGAGCGATTGGATCTTGGCAATTTATCCTGGTCGATAACAAGGGCACCATGTTTGAGCACAGGCCGGAAGGCATTTAAGCCACATCGAGTACGCATTGATTTCTTTGCTCATATGAAATCTGAAGGTCTTCTGGGCCGCGTATGACTATGTGCTTTTAGTAGCATACATCCCTTTTGCTTATGTTTGTCTATTTGTTCAGAGAATACAGATTTCTCAAAGAGTAACCTCATGTTAAAAACTGCAAATAGCATCTGCCCTAAAGCATTCAGTTACTGACAGATCCCTATACAATCATTTATGTAAGGATTAAACAGTGGAGTGGTACAGATGAAATCCGCCTCATTAAAATGTTTGACAACTGTTCCCAGCCAGTCCCCCATTCTCTTTTATCTTGTGCTGCCCATCTGTTGTTTCATCACCTTCATTAACAATGTTCAAATGAAACTAGTCTTTTGCCAGCAGCTTTAATTAACTCGGCTTACAAACTGGTTTTAGAGTCAGTTTGTGTTAGCTTTAAGTTTGGCTTTGTGAGACATGCAGAGACATGCCCTGCTCGACTGTCTTTCTGAGCCTGTCTTTCCTGCAGACACTCTCCCAATTGACCTTTGGCTAAGCCCCGCCCTAGAATGTAGATTGACCAATCACAGCCAAGAGAGCTCCCACAGGGGTCCAACACTTTTTTCACAGCGCTCCATTGACTTTAACGCAGGCGTCTCATATTTTCGGTCTCGGCAGGCTATACTGTCGGTATATATCCAGCATCCAGGGTATGGATAAGCCCAATGATGTGCGCGCAAAACCCTGTGGAGCTAACCAAAACATCACCGTTACAGCTTAAGTTGCATAGTTGTTGATACGCTAGCACACGCTGAAGAAATACAACGTTATACGTGCGTAACGTTAGTCCGTTTGCTTCGTAATAACGATTATAGAAGTGAATAGAGACGTACCCAGCTTTGCATGAACAGTGTTGCTCCTTGATATTGATACCAGAGCCTTATAGATAACCAGAAAACCACAGCCCAGAAGAGAATGTCGGACGTAGCAACAGTAACTAAGGGGGGCGGGGCTTAGCCAAAGGTCAATTAGGGTTCACTTTGGTTCAAAGCAACTATATTGGCATCGGATTAAAAAGAAGCATACGTTGAAAAGGTCTGCAATCAGCAAACGAGTTAAAAATCATCTTTTCTATCAGCTACATATTCTCTAGTCACATTGGAGCCTTGACTCAAAAAGGGTAGTGCTGTTTTTCTTTTTTCTTCCTTTTTTTTTTTTTTAATGCTCATCACATCCCAACCACGGATACAAAATCTCCCATTCTCCTACAACCTCCAGGTTATGAATGCGTAAATCAGAGCTTGTCCACTTTTATTTCATCCACTGAATCACCTTCTGGGCACCCCTGTCCTTCTGCACCACCTTAAAGTCCCGGAACATGTCGAGAGCTCCGTGCTAGTGTACAGCATGTATGCAAAAAAGAACGACAACAAAACCGATGACGGGTAGTTCGCGGTGAGTTGTGTTTATGTGCAGGGTCCGAAGGAGTCATCACTGCAGGTGAACTCCACGCCAAGGCTTGGCCAAGGGTGATGAGAAGTTATTTTATACACACCAAGTGTCTGTAATGTATGTAATACTCCTGTGATTTAAACAGTCTGTGTCTTTATAGGCTGTATAGACTGTATATAAATATGGACAATGCGTCCCCACTTCCTTGCATTTTCCAAACTGACGCTATTTTCCCGGGGATACGGTTGGCACCATCTTGGGACTTTGGAGCCAGAGTCTGCGCAGCACGGTCTGAGAGTAGAGTCATGCGGAGCCACGATATCAATGACCCACCCACACTTCCTCTAGACTCACTCATGTTTTTATTTAATTAATACTGTGCTCTGCTCTACCAAAGAAATGTTGGATCACATCCATGGCGCAAATAACTACATCATCAGCATTATATTAACTACCTAAAATGACCCTGGCCCTAGTCCCATCCACTAACATGGAGGGGGTGGAGCTTATGACCTATACTGCAGCCAGCCACCAGGGGGAGCTCTACTTGCTTTGGCTTCACTTTTGAGGAGCAGTTCCATCGTCCAGCTTCATCGTCTATGATGTGACCTCAGAAAAACTGATTACACCATATTTCCATCTTAGCTTTACTCATTTTTCTTATTTCTTTTTTCTGTGAAAATGTAGGTTTTGTCATATCTTGCAAAAAAAAACATCAAATTGAACACTCGCTGATGAAACTCTTTAGAAGAGCAAAGGATATGTTGCGTTTAAAAGTAGCCTGAAGACCGCTATTGCAGCAAAGACCGTGGCTTTTTTTTTTTAGACAACGTGACTAAAAATACTTACTGTCCGCCTGAAAAATGGCAAGTGAAAACGGGAATCTATTACATGCACTTCAAAGAACACCCCAGAATTCGTGTGCTGTTGGAAAGTCATGTACATTTAACAGTGAAGGTGTATTTCATGTGCAAACACTTGTTTAAGCACAAATGCCGTTTGATAATTTAAGTCAGTTTCAGACAGTCCTGCATCCAGGATTCTGTTTGTGCTGCTGCAGATGGGAATCTGACAGAGAGCTGCATCTTTGAAGAAGCTGCCAATGTCCTCGACGCACCAAACACACTCCTAGAAACACCAGCGCTCACAGCACGGCTCCTGTCCGATGCACTCTCTTCTCTGCGCCTGGTTTTGTCTTTCTTTTTTTTTTTGTTAGTGGAGGTCATGTTGGGTTTTAACCTCCACCATCCTGAGCTGATTTATTTAGATTTCTCTGTGTGTGTGTCAGCCTTAATCTGGGTCTGCTTATCTCTCTGCACACATATACACACTGCATTTCACCAAGCTGTCGTACCAGATGAAATAACAGCACGGGGTGTAGCATGCCACATTATCAATATGTGGATGTTTGCCCTGCTTTTATGTGCTTTTTCTTATATTCTTGTTGTTTTTTTTCTCCTCTTTTTGTCCTTTATTTAATTGATTCAACCCATTCTCTATTCTTCTTCCCTCTACATTTGTATGGTCACAAGCATTCAAAAGTGCTACCACATCCATCAGCACAACTGGTGCCTTGCTCAATGTTAACTGGACAGGTATTGTTGAGTGAAGGTTGATCAGGTTGGGATCTTGTGAATTTGGAGGCCAGGTCAACACCTTGTGCTGTTTTTCATGTTTTTTGAGACCCATCCATTCGTTCACGCAGTAGTGTGTACAGTTGGAGCGGTGGGCTGCAGCCTCTAAGCAGACCACGTCCGGTAAGCAAGGGTTAGGCGCTTGCTCAAGGTACCGCAGCCATGGACACAGGGGGAGGTGAACCTGGCAACCTTTGGTCCCAAGCCGCCCCTCTAACCACTACACCACAGCTCCCCAAATCCCCTATCAGACAGGACACCTGCATGTTCCAAAATGTCTAACTGATAATAGATCGTGGATTGCAAAGCGTCCCAGCAAATCTGTAACTCAGATTCAGTTTTGATTCAATTCCCTTAGAGAGGCAGGGTTGAAACTGAATCAAAAAATGTTGTAAAACCAAATAATAATGAAAACGCTAAGTCAGTCTCACCAGTGTGTGAAAGGATAGTTCCAGTTTAATATGTCCCGCTGGCACCAGTGAAGTGCCTTGAGGCTCCACTTTGTTGGAGCTGCCAGCAAGATTTTATCTTCAAAAAGATAAATTCGAGCTAGAGAGAGGTAAAAGCATATTTATTTTTGCCATAGACCCGAGATAGGAACAGCCAGCCCTTACTGGTGTTTGTTTATCGGTCAAACTCTAAGAAGATATTTTTGTAAGTGTTGTATGTACAAAAGACATGAGAAAGGTAATGAAACTTATCTCATTTGGTTGAAATGCTGATTTTCAAAGAGAGGCGTCATCCAGACTTGAAGGAAAGGTTGTGTTTTCCATTTGCGGAACAAGGCAACATATAAGAGAGAGCTCAAAAATCACACACCTAAAACACTTGCCACACCACCACCCATCTCCTCTGCCTCCTCTCCCCCTGTCAGACAGGTGCAGTATTGTGAGGAATGATGTGTTTGCGTTTGTCAAGTGTTGCGCGCTTAGCAAGACACGACAGAACACCTCAGTCAGTTTAAATGCAATTACAGTGACTGATGTCTCCCAACATGCACCCCATCATGCCTCTGTGTGTCCATTAGCGTCTCCCAGTATACCTACGTGGTTCAGTGTCTCTTCTATCTGCGCCTCCGTGAAGGAGTTGAGCTAGCTAGTCGTGCATGGACCTGCGGCTTTGATTGCAGGTTCACAGTTTTTTTTTTCCCCTCCCAACGATTTCAGCTTTTATCTGTGATTGTATGACAGACCAAAGACATCACTTGGATTCATCTGTCCTCGTACGACTTGACTGTCTGTGGAGAACACTCAGCTCCACAGTGCAGGCTGCTCATTTGCCGTCATAGTGAAGTTTTTCGCTGACGGGTGATTGCGTACCAGCACGACAATGGAGATGTCTCGGATATCTTTTTCTTGTCTTTCCTTTTTTTAAGACCGCATCGCAAGGACAGCAGATCCTTACGCCCAAATTAAAAAATGAGGTTACTTAAATGGGCCCGTACAGGTGCATGGCAGTCATGTGAGCTCAAATTATAGCTTTAAAATAAGGAAATGAATGCTTTGATTTTTAAAAACAATGAAAAGACAGCATATCCTAATGCTAAAATATGCAAATTCAAATGAGAACCTCCATATACTCCATAAAAAATACAAAAAAAATGCTAGCTTCATGAAGATGGAAGAAGCGTGCATAAATGCATAATTAAAAGTAGACCTGTCTGGCCACTCTAGCCACTGTAAACTGGTAGGAAACCCATTATACAATTGTAGAAACGTCACTTGAGCTAATTGTGTGCTAATTCAATATAGCAAAGTAGACATACAGGCAACTTGGCAAGTTTTCTCTCTTTTTCTGGTCTTTATTTATTCTGAATAGTCGTTTCAGGTAGCTACACATGGAGACACAAGTTGAACCACTCTCCAGTAGATGTTTGGCTGTGGCGATGTTCTCTTCCATCCCTAAAGAAATGCATTGCCTGGAATTGACTACTCCCTCCTTTGACTCTATTAGCTAAATACTGGAGATGTGTTTTTTTCTAGTCTCTCATACAACTGGATTGACAGTTGTAATCATTTTTTTTTCTTTCTAAATTGAGTGAACTCAGCCTTGAAATTGGCAGACACCTAAAGTAAAAAAGGTCAGTTTCTAGCATATCTCATTCCTTCATTCATTCATTCATCTTCTGTAACCGCTTGGGGAGGACTGGAGCCTATGTCAGCTGTCATCGGGCAAGAGGCGGGGTACACCCTGGACGGGTCACCAGTCTATCACAGGGCTCTAGCATATCTCAATACCAAATATTGCAACATTTCAGTGTATTCATAAATAAGCTACTCCTCAGCCAGGCACCGGGCCCTGAGCTGCCCGCCAACAAAGAAGAAGGTGGCACTTACACTGGACAGCTTCCACGTGCGAATGTGTGCATATGTACAACCATTCGTCCTTCTGGCACCACTGTTAAAACGCAGAATGAAGCAGCAGATCATAATGTGCAGCATTTGTTAATCATTCATTCATTTTCTGTAGCCGCTTGTCCTCTGGAGGGTCGCGGAGGGGGCTGGAGCCTATCCCAGCTGTCACTGGGCGAGAGGCGGGGTACACCCTGGACAGGTCGCCAGTCTATCGCAGGGTTAACACAGAGAGACAGACAACCATTCACACTCACGCCTACGGCCAATTTAGAATCAATGACTAACCTAATGATCATGTCTTTGGGTGGTGGGAGGAAGCCGGAATACCCAGAGGGAACCCACGCAGTCACAGGGAGAACATGCAAAGGCAGAAAGAAAGGCCCAAGTCGAACCCAGAACCTTCTCGCTGTGAGGCATCAGTTGCTAACCACCACACCACTGTGCTTAAAGAGATTTTTTAGAAGCCGTTTCTCTGTTATCTTCCTTACCGACATTTAGCAAGATTGAATCCGTGGTTGATATTAACTTCCCTAATTGAATAAAAACTACCTCTCGGCACATCCCCTTTATCGGGATCTCCTCTTCTCATCTTCGTCTCTCATTTCCATGCAAAGGTCAAACTTGAAAGGAAAATTAAACCAGTTGGAATGACAAGGAAGCACATTTAAAACTGAGGAATCAATCCTTGCTGTAAGTTTTTCATTTCCTACCCCCTTTTGATCTCTCCATCTCCCCCTCTCTCCTTTTACATCTTTTAAATCTCACTCAGTTCTTCCCTTCTCTGTCTCCTTCCCAAGCAAGAAATTGTTCCTCCCATAGAGGGCTGTTACTTCACCACACCTGCTAAAGTGGAACTGAAGGGGCTTTAATATAGCTAAGACACAGAGGTATAGCAGACATGCACATACACAAGGCTGCGTACTTTTCAGCTAGGATCATAAATCCACTATAATAAAAGCTGTTGTGGTACAGGGGTTTGTACATTTGGATTCAGTGCCACCACACTGAACAATCTGATCTAGCTGCATTATTCCGTTGGGCCGTGGGGCGGACCTCACAAGTATAGGAATCAGAAGACAGTGCTCAAATTGGTCCCAGTGAAAACACTTGAGAACAAAACCTGTGGATTAGAGAAACAAGGACGTTGCGCCAGGACACGCCAGGAAGTTGGGGAAAAAAAATTAAAAATTAGATAACAGGATTAAAAAGAATACACAAACAAGTAGCGTGTCACGTTGTAAAAAATGTTTAAAATGCTGTCCTCAATTCAATTTGGCAAACCTGAAAGACGAGCAACTTGGCAAATTCTGTCTTTTTCTGGTTTTTATGTGTTCTGTTCACACAGAGGCACAGGTCTAATCACTCCCCAGTGAATGTTTAGATGTAGTAAAGTTGCCATCTATCACCAAAAGCAATGTATTTCCTGGCACTGAAGAATGGGGGAAATCTTGGATATACAGTCAATGGGGGAAATACGCATTGAAACTATATTACTCTGAGGGCTTTAATATGATTAAAACACACACAAGGTGATAGCCTATTTTGACGCAGTGACCATCGCCAAAGATAGAAATACCAACCGTAAAGGGCTGCTGTAACTTGGCCGTAGGGCTTGCCTGTCTACACGTTTGATCCTGACTAATCTTAAAGCTTATGTGACTTACGCACAGCCATGGATCGGAAGGAATAGCAAATAGTGAGTTGACACATTACATAGCAGCCAAGAAACATCAGGAATCCAGCAAAACGTCAGACTTAAAGTATATCTATGCTATATCTAGCTCTAAGGTTCAGATGCACCGAGCCAACGTCAAAGAACTTCCGGCAATTCCGCCAATTCTCTGATGAGTCACATGTGGTCATAATGTTATGCCTGATCAGTGTACAGTAGATTCTGTGCCTGTATGAAAGGAAATAACTCTTGTCAGCAAGTGGCAGTAGTCATACTCCTTAGTCAAATGGGGAAACCGGAAGAGCTACAAACCACTGGACATAGCTGGCCTGATCTGAAAAATGCTGATCGGCTTGCGTGCAGTTATTTAGATGAGATGAAGAGGAAAAACTTGGTGCCCTTTGAACCTAGTCATTTTGTTTACTTTTGTTATTTTAGGTTTCTTTTCTCGCGCTGTGGTTCTCAGAGCTGAGCCACCATATTCAATATGCTGAACTGATGGAAAAGCTGCTAACCTACTAGTGCCAACAGTGTAGGGTACACCGGAAAAACTCGGGCCGCAAATGCAAACCGACCGTTGGCTTGGTGTGTCTTGGCCCGTAGGGACTGCAGCCTAGCACTGGTGTGAACATGGCTGCAAGAGCTCTGACACCAGCTCAGATCTCCTGCCCTCCAACTATAGTATAACCGGAGGCTGATCACTCTTTACTGGTCTCTGGGGACAGATGAAAGTTGTTCAATGAAATTTAGGAAATCACTGAGTGAAGTTGATGTGTACGTGGCCAGTTAGATTTGAGTGGATGTGTCAATTAGCTAAACTGAGCATTAATACAAAATTAGGGATGTTTAATAGTCCAAAGTAGCTGCAGAATGACTGACGGTGCTACGTTTTGAAGTATTCCCCATGAGTTTCGCTTCTGTGATATTGGAGTGGAAGCAGAATTCCTAATCTGATATCTGAAGAGCTCGTCAAACAACAATCAAGCTGCTTGGTGAACAAAATGTTTTCTCTCTGAACTGAGTGAACTGATCCTGAAAGACTGTAAAAGGCAACTACACCCCATAGACTTGGAGCCATGCGCTAAATTACCAATTTAAAGAACGACGATGAATGGCTTCAGGAGACCGTGTAAAGAGGAGGACAGAAGGAAAAAAACAAAGCCTAAAATGTGTGGTAGGAATAAAACACATTTTTGTTGCTACCTAGCAGCCTGCACCGATGTCCCACGATGCTCCGCATGTCTAACGCTTCATATCGGCAAAATCCACCCAGGTTTCACAGAACGTAGCATGCAGCTGAAAGCACTCAGCGGCTGAAAACTTCTTCTCTTGTCTGCCGTCCCTGTGGGAGTGTGATAGACAGCAACAGATGTTACATTCACTCTAAACAAAAGTGGAGGGATTTCAAAGTACAGGAAAGGACAAGAGAAAGAGAAACGGGACGGGTTGGGCTAAGGATGAGGGTTGACTCGGTGAGGGAGGCTGAGGAAGGTTGATTAAAGTTGCTGTGAGGTTATTTCTAAACATTGCTGTGTATTAACCTTTATTTTGGAGTATACCGAGAAAGGAGGACCTTCTCCAAAAATGCCCAAACCTTTAAAACTAGGGGTAGACCAGAAAAGAAGAACTTGACTAAAGTTTGTAACATACGCCACAAGAGAGAGAAATGTGTTTCTTGAGAAGGCAAAAACAAGCGCAAAGTTCGTTCTGGCCAGATCATTTATACTTTACGAGAAACTCAAGTGCAGAATTCCTGGGAACTCCTCGTAGGGCTACCTCTTTCCGCGAATTATTAGCAATTTGTAAGTCTTTGTATTCCTTGCAGGGCGGCACAGTGGCGAGGTGATTAGCACTGATGCCTCACAGCGAGAAGGTCCCGGGTTCGAATCCATGGGCCGACTGGGCCTTTCTGTGTGGAGTTTGCATGTTCTCCCTGTGTCTGCGTGGGTTCTCTTCGGGTATTCCAGCTTCCTCCCACCGTCCAAAGACATGCTTGTTAGGTTAACTGAAAGGCCTCTCCGCCTCTCGCCCGATGACAGCTGGGATAGGCTCCAGCAGACCCCGCAACCCTTCACAGAAATAAGCGGTTACAGAAGAAGAATGAATGAATGAATGTATTCCTTGCAAACTGTATCATACAGATTCTCACTGCCTCGGCCTGCTGATCCTTAAAACGATCCATGGCACAACCGGAAAAAGGGCAGGAATGACACCATTTCCGCATTATCAATTTTTGACCGATCACAGAATAGTTGTTGGACACTCTCACTCACTCACTCATCTTCTGTGACCACTTGGGGGTACTCCCTGGACTGGTCTCCAGTCTATCGCAGGGCTAACACAGAGAAACCTACGGCACTCACACTCACACCTACGGCCAATTTAGAATCACCAATGAACCTAACCAGCATGTTTTTGGACAGTGGGAGGAAGCCAGAGTACCCAGAGACACTGAAATGCCCAGTCGGCCCATTGATTCGAACCCGGAACCTTCTTGCTGTGAGGTGTTACCGGACACCAAGCAAGAAAAAAGTTCTGCCCGGATGATGTGCCGAGAACAAGCTGCGAGAACTAATGAAGGAATGACGTAATTTTCTCTTTCGCAGCCCTGGGAAAGTCAGGGAACAAATTTCTCTGTTTGTTGCAGAGTATGCAACGAGCTTTAATCAGGGGAAAATGCTAAAACTGGATACTGTCACCGAAGAAGAGGCAAGAGACTGACAGAAGGAAAATGGAATTTGAACTAAATTAAGTTGAGAAGAACAAAGTATGCACGGATATAGGAAGTACTGTGAAGGAACACTGCTGTCCCTGTGAAGGTAAAGCAGGCTGGGACTCACAGATAGTACTAATAGGTATAATTATCTCTGCTTCTGTGGTGCTTCCCATTCTTATTAGCTGGACTGGCTGCTAGTCGGTGCTAGCTGGTGGAAACCTGTACTGTCTGATTGACTGACTGGTTGACAGATGACTGATTTCTGGCCATCGCTACGGTCTGTTAGTCTTCTGCATCACTGCCTGACGCTTGACTGGTTCACTGGACAAACTGTGGGGGGAAAAAAATGAATCATATTCTATAGTGCCTTCTACTTTCTGTATAGTCTGTTTCCTGCCTCCTGTCTATATGTCTTTCTCACTTAGCAGAAAGGTTCATGGCCTGGTCTCCAGGGTGGCTGTGTTACTCCCGCCTCTCTTGTTATTGTCTTCTCCTGTTGCACCTTGTGCCCTGGCCAGAGACAGGATTTCAATGAACACCACACGAACACACAAAGGCCCAACTTGTGAAGGCAATCTATCGACTTGAATTCTCTCCACTGAGGCTTGTACTGGCAGCAGCTTTGCCAAATCATTAGCATTACATTTAATGTAATCACAATTCTAACCTTGACCCCAAAAACTACCGTCAAATAAAATGTAATGTAATCTAATCCTAATTCTGATTTAAAACTTGTCTTCAAAGCATAAAGAAATAAATTCACATTTGCAAAATTGCTGCAATTCTTCTCAGATATTTAGCCCAGTCGGTTTCGTCACTTTCGCCCATTTCTTTCTCTGCTCTGATTTCGTTTCCTCTTAACCTCCTCCTCTGGAAAATGAATGAAGCTGTTTTTTTTTGTTCACTATTGTGTGCCTGACTGACAACACAATCCGTGTCATGAATAAAAGGCTGGCTGGAGCTTGGTTATTATTGACGAGAAAAATGCGAGCACGGAGCAAGCGACGGAGCGAATCATTCACCTTTTAAGCCGAAAATTGAGCACTGAGATATTTGAATGCGTTATGCAAAATAAATAGTAATTTTGTCATCATTTGCGTCGTTTGTATGGTTAGTTTTATAGCGTTGCATGACTGCTGGCTTCTAGATGTGGTAATATCGGTGCAGATTTATATATATCGGTTGTATTCCGGGATATATTTGACCACTCCTTGACCGTCCATCTGCCTAAGCGACACCATTGACATCCATTCATCTAATGTGATCGTGAGATTTTAAGTGAACTGAACTGATAGTGTAGCTATTAAATTTGTGCATGAATTATTACAAACTGCAGCCTGACAAAGCTGCTAACTGCCCATTTAAATAACTTACTTTACAGAGACAACTAAAGGAGAAGAAATAAGAAAAATAATGTGGATTTAATTACATTTTCACAAGTTTCAATCATCAGCTGTTTTACATTTTTGCAGCGATGATCATTTACATGTGGGAAAGTCAAATAGTGAAGATGATAATGTGTTTTTTTTTCCTCCTCTAAACTGATGCATGTACATACATTGATCAGCCATAACATTATGACCACCTTCCTGATATTGTCTAGTTCTCCCTTGTCAGGCTGCTTCCTGCTGGGGATGGCTCCTGCTGCCATCAAGGAGTTTCATTGCTATGGGGTGGGGGTGCCTGGTCTGGTCTAGGTGGGTGCTAAGTAACATCCTGAGAATGAATGCCAGGTCCAGAAGTTTCCCAGCAGAACATTGTATTATCACAAGATGATCAATGTTATTTACCTCTCCTGTCAGTGGTCATAATGTTATGCCTGATTGCTTAAAAAGCTATTGTTATCCATGCACACTAAATGAGTCTGTGTCTATTGATAGAACATGAAAAGAGACTGGGTCATTAAAAATGCGTCGTATCACTTTCAACATCACTTTTGTGAGATACTAATTCATCCTGTCATATCGCAGCGAGGACCAACCACACCCGCAACACATTTGTATTTGCTCTGACATTATTAGTGCTGTTTGTCAGATGCAAAGCTTTAATTAAAGCCCAGCTATCAGGGAGAATAATTAAACGCAAAGAGAGCCTGGTTTGAAGAATAAAGGAAGGAGGAAGACAAAAAATATATCACGCGGCCTCTTCCTTTGGCTTCCTGTCAAAATAAAACCAGTCGCATGAATGTGATTAAAAAGCAGCAAAGACGGCATGAGATAGCGCACAAAAGGTGTCAGGGTTTTTTGAAGAGTGTTCATTTGTGTTTCTAGCTGAAAGGCGGCAGAGATAAGTAGGCTTAAAACAATGCAGACAGGAGAAGGAGGAAAAGGAGACAGGCAGTCAGATAAAAAAGAAATGCACACAGACAGATGGAGAGAGAGAGAGACAGGAGACTGACCCAGATGATATGATAGAAGGGAGTCGTGTGGTCAGGATCATTACAGCGTTATAAATAAAAAAACACCGCGCTGCTCTGAGTTGCAGTGACTGGACTCTGCAGCAGCTTTCAAGTGGGTTTTGACTGACTCGTCTTTCATGTTTTCAGGGCACAGCAAATACCATGTCGAGCTGGCAGTCATGTTGTATCAGATATGCTGTAAAAATGAGCTCCTGACAGGGTGTGGGGAAAAAAACAGCCTAACCATAATTTCATGCATGACACACTAATTCTGAAATCTTCCTAAATGAGTGCCAGCGACTTTGTTGGTATATCCCTTTAAAACCCAATTAAGGGTTAAGGGTTCCTGAGACGGGGATACGGAGGATCGTGCCGCCGCATCGTTATGCCAGCCTCTGAAGTGTCTTTGAGGAAGGGGAGCAATATAGAAAACAGGATGAAAGAGTGCTCGTGTCAGCGCGAGCATTGTGATCAATGTCCAAAACACTGTTTTGATAAATTACTCTGTCTGCTCGGCCCCTTTTCTTCTACGAGGCGTTGTAAACTAATGCTCAATTTCACGCACATTTTCACTCATACAGTGTTAATGCTTAACACCTGAATGGAAAAGAAAATTGACAATGGACGCCTAATTATTATACAAGTTAACACTCTTACTCTAGCTGTTGTCCCACCGGGCTGGTTTATTTGGTAGGTGGGTTTGTTTTAGCCGAGAGAGACAGAATATCGACAGAAAAAAAATTACGTAAGTTGTACACCGATCAGGCATAACATTATGACCACCCTCCTGATATTGTGTAGGTCTCCCTTGTGCCTCCAAAACAGCTGTGACTCATCAGAGAATGGACATGGGCCTTCTGAGGGTGTCCTGTGGTGTCTGGCATCAGGATGTTGTTAGAGGGGGCCTTTGATGGGAGGGGCCTCTGTGGATCACCCCACAGACACTTGATCAGTTTGGGATCTAGTGAATTTGGAGGCCAGGTCAACACCTTGTGCTGTTCTTCATGTTTTTTTTTTTTAGTTGTTCCTGAAGCGTTTTTGTGGCTGCATCCTGCTGGGGATGGCTGCTGCCATCAAGGAGTGTCATTGCTATGGGGTGGGGGTGCCACAGATGGTAAATGTTATTCACTTCTCCTGTTAGTGGTTTTAATGTTGTGGCTGATCAGTATATGAAACCTAGGCTGAACATTAAACATATTTCCAGAATGAGGATAAATAGTAAAGCTCCACTAAGGTGAAATTAGTTCATGCTGATCAATTTCCGTCTCGGAGTCCTGTGATAGACTGGCGACATGTCCAGGGTGTACCCCGCCTCTCGCCCGATGACAGCTGGGATAGGCTCCAGCCCCCCCTGCAACCCTTCACAGGACAAGCGGTTACAGAAGATGAATGAATGAAATAACTTCTGTCTTGGCAGGCGTTAAAAGATTTTTAATC
Organism: Chelon labrosus; assembly: GCF_963514085.1. Classification (NCBI taxonomy): domain Eukaryota; kingdom Metazoa; phylum Chordata; class Actinopteri; order Mugiliformes; family Mugilidae; genus Chelon; species Chelon labrosus. The sequence goes on from NC_140338.1 coordinate 6,775,083, forward strand.
TCAGTGAGAGTAGTAAAGTCATTACCTTTCCAGTCCAAGCAATCCTATAAAATGCATCTATTCTTGCATTGTATCACGACTTGCTTTAGCTTGACAGCTTTAATCTTTGCATCAAACAAGGAAACCCGATGGATATAAACAGACCGTACCTATCCAAAAAAAAAAACACTAGAGCCACTATAGGGCCCTAAATTATAACAAACCCCAACTTCACAGCCCATTGCCCTCATTAGCCCCTAAATGTGCTACTTGTTTAGAGGCCGTCCTCCACATGGGCCGCTGCAGAGGTCCAGAAGCTTCCCAGCGTCACAAGATGGTCAAAGTTATTTACTTCTCCCGTCAGTGGTTTCAGTGTTGTGGCTGATCGGTTTATTTCCTCCCACTGTATATATTCTTACTCACACTTAAAGATTACAACGATGCCGGGTTAAAAGCAGGTTGAAGGCCCGCGGCGGAAGAATTGAATCGCCGATATCGGGTTTAACGGAACAATTGCAAGAAAGGACTCTGAGCTGTTTGGGATGTGGCACAATAGAGATAAGAGGACTGGGAGGCTAACTGAATGATGAGAAGGAGGTGAACAAGCTATTAGGGATGGGTCACTGCAACAAAAGCATTTTAAAAAAGCGGCTCCCATCACTCCTCGTCTCACCGTGTCGTTGCTACATTCCTTGCAACAGGTCGGCCGTGGTCCCTTCATCTGCCCGAGACAAGTGCATTTGGGGAATTTATTTGGAACGGAAAGAACGGAAAAAAAAAAAAAAAGCACTGAAGGGCTCCGTTTCTCCGTTCATGTAGCTATCAATTTGCTGTTATTCACGTCTTGGTCTGATAACTTTTCCCTGGGAGGGAATCAAAACTTTGGAAACAAATTAAAAGAGCGGGTGCTGCGGTGATGAGATACATAATATTTTACGCTGGATTAGAAGCTAATCCACGGTTAATCCCCTGAGAAAGGTAAATAGCTAAATGTCAGCCAGTATCCTGTTAAAACATGCAAATTACAACAGTACTCCTCTGTTTTCCACTTAGCCCATCTCACGTTTTTTTTTTTCACCTCTATATTACCGCAGCTGTCGGATTTTTTATTTTTTTTTTTATTGTTGTTATCGTTTCATTATGTACCTCTGAAGTTGAAATAACACGAGTGCAGCTGCGAGATGGCAAACCTTGTAGACACCGACAAAAAAAATGCGCCGATCTCCATTTTTTACTGCCGCATCTCATGCTAACGTTTGCGGCCTCTTCCCGTGCGAGGCTACGCCGCATAAAAAAAAAAAAGTCTGGTTTCATTTGAAATGTCAAAATGTATTTCTCTGAGCTTTATTAAGACTTAATGAAATAATCATGGCAGTTAATGGATTTATTACTGTGGTGCATTACCTTGAAGGGATTGGGTATCACGGGTATTAGACTCATACCTTTTTATTTTTTTTTTCTTGCAGTGCTTTTAGAAATGAGATGTACACTCAATTAATTCCAACCCATCTGCAGATGTGTGAACTGTATTAGAAATTTCTGCCTGCTCTTAATCAGTTTGTCATTATCACTATAATGCTAATATCCTCCCTCCCTTCCTCTCTCTCTCTCTCTCTCTCTCCCCTCTCTCTCTTTCCCTCCCTCTCTCTCGTGTTATATAGGCATTCTGCCGTTCTCTGAGAGGGACCGCTTCCTCGTCTGTGTTGTCAAGACGTACGGTTGTCAGGGGCCATGAGCAGCTGCTGGGGAGACGGTCTCCGTTTGACGTGGAACACCTAAAATGGGGACTGAGCTTGCTGCCATGCTGCACGCTCGTCTCTAATTATCAAGGAGAAGCCTTTCTGTTCACCTTTTTTGCTCTGCTCGGATTCGGCCCGCTCGCCACTAACCCCTCACGGCCCTTCCATCTTTGAATTTGGACTGCTGCTCTCCACCTTCCTTCCTTCCTTCCTTCCTTTTTAACTCTCCTCCTCCTCCTCCTCCTCCTCCTCCTTTCCACTGAGACAACCTGAAACACCCCCCAAAATCATGGCCAGCAGACTCTGTTTGTCCTCCCCGTCTCCCTCCCTCTTTCTCTCCCTCCTGCTTCCGGCGCTGTTGGTCCTCCGCCTGCCTGGTATGGTGAGAGGAGACTGCTGGCTGATAGAGGGGGATAAAGGTTACGTTTGGCTGGCTATCTGCAGTCAGAACCAGCCTCCGTATGAGACCATCCCCCAACACATCAACAGCACGGTCAGTATCAGTATTCCGTATTTATTAAACTGTATGCCTCCATGTATTTCGAGCTGTCCCTTCTCTTCTTCTCTCTAAACCCATGCCATCAATTGTGTCTTTTGCAAAGCTTTAAGTGTGGTCTCTTGTTGCTTCCATTCTTAACTATAGAAGTTATTGTGAATAGCATTTGTGATGTACATTTAATCCTTTTTAATGCTAAAAACTGTGCATTTGCAGCTTCTAAATCAAGAACCGCTGAACAGCAAAATTGTTGTACAACTAAGATATTATTAATGCAAATTATTGCTAGTTAGACTAGCGGTTTATGCTTCTGCGTCAATTTCATGCTGTAGCTACGGCGACAGCCCAGACCCTACGCTAATGACCCTAATGCCGTAGCCTGACGTGCACCTCCCCAGAAATGTAACTACGAGTCATAGCAATGCAAACCACAAGGGCTGTGTTTGGTCCGCTTGGTAGTAGCGCGTTTCTGCTTTAGTATTTCCGGTTGCTTCTCCATCTCCGCAATTTTCTAACTGATTGTTTCGGATCGACAAAGATGGAACACATCGAGGAAAGGTTAATCGAGGAGGTTCGGAGGTACAAACCTTTGTACGACTCGTCATCGGCGAAATTTCGGTGAAAGTTTCCATCACCATTGTTGAAAGTGAAGCAGGAAGGGTAAACAACAATTAACCTGACTTGCAAAAAAAGACACAGCGCCGACTAGCGCTTCTTGGTTGGCGTTTTTACAGAGCGAGCCAGACTGACGAGCGCACAAGTATAAGCGGCTCACACCATGCGTAAATTACAGCGTCTATGTCCCGCAGAGGCATAAACCGTGCTTAAGTCAGAGAGATGGAGACCAAATATTAACTGTGTATATATAAAGCTGGTCACTTACATAATCTGCCGTGGACAAGAACTCCTCCTAATGAGTCATTGATATAGCCAAGTTTTGCAGTAAATATGACCATTTGCAATATATATGTTGTATTTAAGTACTCAGCGGTAATGTATAAGTACATTCCAAATCTAGCATCAGCATTTACCTCATTTAGATGTCCCAGCAGGAATGTAAAGCTGCTTGCAAACTTAACGAAATGCAAATCACATGTATAATTGGAAAAATCACTCATTAGGCAGTAAATATCTAAGTTAAGTGCTGCAAAATTCTCTTGGCAGCTCGTTTTGGCCGGGAGCACAGGTCCTCCTCTGTGGATGCCAGAGGCTGCAATGCATCACCTGAAAGTCATGCGCTCTCTCTTCTCTCCTAGGTGCATGACCTGAGGCTGAACGAGAACAAACTTAAGGCAGTGCTCTTTAGCTCCATGTACCGCTTCACAAACCTTACTGACCTCAATCTGACCAAGAACGAGATCAGCTACATCGAGGATGGGGCCTTTGCCGGACAGGCCAACCTACAGGTCTGCAGCCAAAATTCAAACTGTTTCTACGTATTTGTTTATCACTTTACGTACTGGTTCTGTCTTTATTTTTTAAATCTTGAATTGCGCTCATGCATTACTTTAGATGTGGTTTAAGATGTGTCTTGCCTTTAAATCTATATCCCAATTAGGAGACTTGATAAAGGAAAGTAGTCACGGAAAGGGCATTCCCCAATTCATGTATATTTGTTGTGCTATCTTCAAGTTATTTATCTTTATTTGGTCTTGTTGAACTATACAGAATTCAAATTATAATTACACAATAGATTCCAATATATTTGTTAACCGCTTAAGCTCATGAAGTGTACGTAAAGATGGCCAAATCCTGTGTGACGTCACTTCTTCATTCCTGGAGAGGAAGCTCCATGTGGTAGCTCCTTGCATCAGCATCTTCGCATTGCTAGCTTTGATCTGACTCCTAGCTTGACCAAAAATGGTGAGAGAGGTGAAGTGAGCGGGACAGCAGCCAGTGTGGGCAGGTGATGCCTCTTGCAAGCTGAGATGCCACCCACCCGTCACTTGAATTGGCCAAGCTCTTGTTTTTAAATGACTACTTTCTCTTTCTGTTGCAGGTCCTCCAGCTAGGATACAACAAGCTGACTAACCTGACTGAGGGCATGTTGAGAGGTCTGGGTCGTATGCAGTGCCTCTTCTTGCAACACAACCTCATTGAGGTCATCTCCACCAATGCCTTCTGGGAGTGCCCCAGCCTGAGCAGTCTAGACTTATCTTCCAATAAACTGGCTCGTCTTGATCCATCCACCTTCACTGTCCTCAGCAGGCTGATGGTGTGTGAACTGGCGGCGAACCCGTTCCACTGTGGCTGTGAGCTCTACAGCTTTCTCACCTGGCTGGAGGAGTTTAATAATGTAACCCACACCTACGACCGCCTCCAGTGTGAAACCCCTCCGGAAATGAATGGTTATCCACTCCTGAGCCCTGTGCCTGGACACGGAAGAAATGCTCGGTACATTCTTTTATCCATGTGTCGCGATGGTGTGATAATTCCGGGGATGACCTCCCAGATGCCAGACCCAGACGGCTCAGGGATGGGTTTGGATAACCCGGACCAAAATCTGTACCACCAGCCAACCATATCGTCGACAGCCGACCCCAACTACAACCATCAGTTTTCTATGAAGCTTCAAGCAGTCTCCCTCTTCACCGCTTCTCTGGTGGTGCAGATCCCGCGGCCGTACAGTAAAATGTATATCCTCTCCCAGTACAACCACACTTTTGTTACGGACATCATGCCCCTTAAAAACAAGAAAGAGGTGATAACTTTGGACAAGCTAAAACCGCATACCGATTACACCTTTTGTGTGGTTTCTGCGAGTAAAACTCAGCGCTATAATCATACCTGTCTGACTTTCACCACACGCGCTACGGGGCCCGATGGCCCCCCACCCAGTACATCAACAACAACCCACTACATCATGACCATCCTGGGATGTCTGTTTGGCATGGTCATTGTGCTTGGATTCGTCTATTACTGTCTCAGACGGCGGCGTATCCAGGAAGAGAAAGAAAAAGCTATAAGTGTTAAGAAAACAATTCTGGAGATGAGGTAGGAAACAGTTGTTAGAGTTTGTTAGTCAAAGTCTTAGGGGCCACATTACAACTCTTTGTTTCTATGCATCTATGTTTTAGCCACAACAAAAATGACAGCTACATTTTGTGTCTTTTGGGTTGAATTGATTTCTTTGGAAAAATATATGCTATAGGCACCAGTTCATTTGTTGTTTTGCTGCGTTGTTGTCTTTGTGATGGGAATTTCTGAAAAGCCTCATTAATTCTGACTACAAGCAGTAACTTAAACATGTTTCCCATACTCTTTAGTAAGGCTTTGAGCTCTGTCATTTATCATTGTTGTGCTTTAATTAAAACGGTAAGAATTCTATGACACCCTGCCATCACTGTGGGGACATATTAAAATAAAATTTAAGCAGCACCGGTGCGCAGTGCAGCATGAAAGAATGAGATTTAGATGTATTGTTCTGAAACTGAATCTTTTTATTTAGGTATGGCCCAGAGGCGGCTGCAGCAGTGGCCAATGACCCAGGTGCCATGCAGCGTCTCCAGGAGCAGACTCACCACCAACACCATCACTCAGGAGGAGCAGGAGGCAAGATGCCCACATCTGCCTCCTCGAGCACAGGCATGCTCCATGGCTCAGGCAACACCAGTTCTTCTCGTCTCTCTACATTGCCACAGGTGGAAAAAATGGCCAGCGCGTTCTCTGAGGCAATGGGCGGCAAGGGCAACTACATGGATGTGAGGACGACAGGAATGGCAGGGGAAGGCAGGGAGGGAATGGTAGCAGGTGGAGGTGCAGGGGTAGGTGGGGAAGTAGTTGTGGATATGCGAGGTGGGGCTGAGAATGGCACAGAGGCAGGTGAGGACTCAGATGACGACGGCCGTGGCTCAGCGTCGGAGATCTCCACTATCGCCAAGGAAGTGGACAAGGTGAACCAGATCATCAACAACTGCATTGATGCCCTGAAGCTGGACGCCTCAGCCAATGTTGTGACCACAGCTGAAAATGCTATTTCTGTGTCCTCCTCCCAGCCTCCTTGCATCGCATCCCTACCTCGCAACCTCCTGCCCCTCTCTCCAGGCCATCCCGGAGATCAGATCATGGCCTCCTCTCCAAAGGTGCATCCAAAGTCTCACCCTCAGCCACATCCGCAGCCACATCTGCAGCAACATCCTCAGCAACATCCACAATCACATCCTCAGGCACATCCTCAGTCACATCTTCAGCCTCACCCCCAGTCTCATCCACAGCTACATCAGCAGCCTCATCCACCTTCGATGGCCCCGGTCCCCCTGGTGATGCCCCTGTCTGAGCGACCTGGCATCAGTGGTGGTGGGTTTCTCTCCCCACCTTACCGTGACCCACCCCCAGCCAATGCAGTGCGGCCCCTTCAGAGGCAGTTAAGTGCTGACACTGCTGCAGTGAAGAACCGTTGTGGTGCCCCTTCTGCAGGATCGGTCAAGAACACAAGAGTGTATAGCGTGGATATTCCCGAGCAGCGCAGTGATCCTCCCAAGTACCCAACAGAAAAGGACAGCCCTGTGGGTTGTGGTGGAGGGGCTGGAAATGGAGGTGGTGGTGGAGTAGGTGGTTGCAATGGGAATGGGATGGGAAACATAAATGGCGGTGAGGTGAATTTGAATGGGGGCAGAATGGGGTGTAATAATGGGAGTGGAGTTGGAGGGGGGGTGGTTGGCCCTGGACAGCAGCAGCAGCACCATTTGGAGGTTCAGCCAGACTACCACAGCTCCGAGCACCGCCACTCCTTTCCTGCACTCTACTATGAGGGTGGCAACGAATCACCCTCACCTGCCCAAAAGGCCTCATTCCTCAAGCCACTGGGGCGCACCAAGAGGGATGCCACAGCTGCCTACTCCCAGCTCTCACCTTCTCGTCACCACAACTACAACTCTGGCTATTCCTCTAGTCCGGAGTACTCATCTGAGAGCACACTGCGCATCTGGGAGCGGTTCCGACCTTACAAGAAAAGCCCCAGAGAGGAAGCATCCTACATAGCAGCAGGGCACGCCCTGCGTAAGAAGGTGCAGTTTGCCAAGGACGAGGACCTTCATGATATTTTGGACTACTGGAAGGGTGTTTCTGCCCAGCAGAAGCTGTGAGTCAAAGAAGCAAAGTCTAATGTCCTAAGGGAGATTGTGAGATTAACGCCAACAGCAGACTTATAAAGGAAATAGATGTTAACGTAGCAAGACAGATGGTGTTTCCTCAGAGCTGTCTAGTGACATGGGTCATTCAGCCACTGGATCAGGAGTTAAAGATGTATCCTCTCTGGGTTTTTTTTTTTTTTTTTTAATATGATTCTGTGACAATTCATTGGCATTTTAAGAGGTCATTTCCACAGCTGGTTTTTACCACCACGATACTGAGTGATAAATTAAAAGAATCAAGCTTTTCCACCAGAATGCCTCAAACTGGGCACTTTGGTCCTCGCAGGCTTTACAGATCCTTTGACTCCCCATTAGTGAGCAAAGCAAAGGTGGTGACAAGCAAGTGTCTTCTACCTCATTACTGGCACACTGTAGCTGAGCTATCTCACCAGAAACACCACCATTTATGACTTAAGCCCCGTCCATCTTTTCTCTAATCCCGTCAAACCGCCATTCACAAAACAATCATTCCATGGCGCCACTCGCACCTGCTCTTCTATAGAAACATCATTTAGGGTAATAATGAGGGAGCAGGATGAGGAATTAGGTGCATTTGTTTTTTGAATAGCCTGAATCCCTTCTCTTTGGGGAGGACATTAGGTGATACTTATCAGGCTAATTGTTCTTCCTGGCAATTATCCAGTGAAAGAGTAGGTTGGGGAGGCTCTGCGTTGAGCATGCTTATTGATTGAAACACCTAACTACATATGTTCAGTGGTGTGCGTGGACATGTATATACAGTTTGTGCATGCTGGTGTGAGTGATTACATGTGGGTGGGAGAGTAATGCTGGGGGTTGAGTCCGAGTCGTTCATTCTTCTCAGGCTCCTCCACGGAAGCAGAGTGGATAGCTAATATATACAGTAGATAAGAACCCAGTTGGGAAGTTGTGTGTATGTATGTGTGTACAAGAACGTGTGGTTTTGCTCAACCTGCCTGTCTATCTAGATAGCGTGAAGTAAGCCCTTTCAAGACCCACAGGCATTTTTCGTCCTGTAGCCCATTTCTTATTTACAGGTGTAGCATATTTCTTTTGATAAGGAAAGCTATGAGGAAAATTTGCATTTCAATAGTGTGAGTCATGCAGAAATTACTTTAGGGTGGGTTATGCGGGACGGCAAAACAGGTGTAAGCCGTGTATATTAAAGAACACGGTAATCACATTTCGGGATAGGGGCAGATTGAGAGCAGGTTAGAGGTCTGCCGTAGCTGCATCTCATTTTGAGCATGCCTGTGTTAAGGAGACGAGATAAAGTTCAATGCATTTTCAGCTGCAGATGTATCAGCCCTTGGGGGAGGGGCTGCATAGGAACCGTCAAATACTGCCTGCGCTACACAGTGAGATAAAATGTTAAGTGGAGTGGAGGCCCTGGGGATAAACTTTATTCTGCCTCAGACTGGATCACTCTATGCTCGGTATATATGACACCGTTGTGCTCTGGTTGGAAGCTGGTAGCTTGCTATGGACCAAAGTGCCCTTGGGAGGTATGATTTTGCAGTTTTCTATTACATTTGCTTTGCTTTTCCAACATGGTTAATGGAGTATAAGGGAAACAAAAGAAAGTAACTGCCTTGGTTTAATTTGGTTTATTATTATTTAGGATTAGGGTTTGAATTCATCGCTGTTACAGCAAAAGAAATGGTCGACAAAGATAGGAGCAAGGCTTGGTACTATCATCATTCTGATAAACACAAAAGACAACACAAGCAATTCTGTCCATGTAATTGATCAACGTCCGTGCCATCAGAACATTGATTACTGCTGAACTTGTTTCAGCCCGCTGCATCTCAATTGAAAAGGTATAAATTCCGATTTAAAACATCTAATTAATTCATTCTCCTCCATGTTTTTATCTCTGCCCGCTACCTCTGTCCGACTAAATGGGGATAAATTAATGACTAATCTGTGGAGGGTGATGTCGTACCATCATCTGAGGTCAGACGAGAGTGCTGATATTATTAACTCTGCCAGACGGAGAGCTTTATTGAAATTAATGACAACTGCCTTCATTTGCCTGTCTTTCTTTCTTCCTTTCTTTCTTTCTGTCCCTGCCTCCACCGCCAGCCGCTTAACTACGTTCCAGCTATGAACACCGTTCCCGTCAGCCGGCCTTGCAAGAAAACACAGACGAATCGTGCAGGTCAAAGTAAACTAGAGTGGGATCTGAGCTCCTTTACGTTCTCCGTTTTCAGTCTTTTGAGTCTGATTGGTCGGGATTGCTCAGCTCGCCAGGCCTGGAAGTAATGCCTTCCGGTTTGATTATCTGTTGATGTTAACTGTGATATCATCATTTCTGACAGGGCTCGAATTCACCGCAGTTCCAGGTGTGAGTTTGATGGGGGGGAAATGAAAGCGGAGGGTGGCATTTACTCTTTGACCTATAAAGACACAACGTCTACCGATTGGACCCTATTCAAAAGGTCAGCTAGTATGAAGTATATCTGATGTGAGTAACACAATATTATGTTCATGTGCACAAAGAACACATCGTATTTTACCCAAAGAGTACAAAGTAGATCTAGCAAAATGCACGAGCTATGAGCACCACAAATAGAAATACAGTCCAGTTGTGTGTTGGCAGAAACCTTAAATATATATCAAAGCCAAACTATTTGATTACCTATAATGCTCGAGGGGTAAATTAGAAAATATGCTTTGTCAATTATTGGAACTGACAAATTAATTACGCTGTAATGAAAAAATGTCAGTTTTTACCCTCCCAATCTATTCCTGCCTTTGCTACTCTCGCCTTTCCTGCTGACCTTTCTATGGCGTCTGCAGGAGCCAGTCCGATGGAAGCAATAGCTTTCACAATAGGATGTCAAAGGCACATCATTACTCTGCTATTAGATCAATAGAACTTAATTTGGGCGAGTGGGACCATATAAAAAACAAAAAAAAAAACAACACTGAACAAATTCCCTTGGGCGCTCGGTTGGGCAGGCTCCGTTTCACAAAGGCGGTGTTCTATTGTGGCCTTTTGTTCGAAACTCCGCTGGCAGCTCCCCTTCGCATTAGGTCCAGGGAAACACCAATCAATTAGTTTTAGATTAGTACCACAGGCTATGAGGTGGTGGAAGGTTTTTAAGAATAAAAAAGAATAATGGCTTCATTTGGAAGAACAGGAGGCAATTGAGCGAAGGTTACCTGCGTATACCCTAAAGGTCTTTCTGCAGATGTAAGGAATAACATTAGCTCAGTTCTTCATTGGCACAGTGTGTCCAATTTAGATAAGTTATGCATAAAAAGATCATTTATTTCTATCCAACTGTCCAGTAACTGATAAAGTCTAGACTTGGTCTCTAGACTTTACTGTTCTGCCTTGTTAAAGGCACATGTTGGTACCACATTTCAGCCTTGACAGTCCATTCATGGTGACCAAGCCTTGCTCCTCTTCCTCGGTACACCCTCCACAATATGTATTCATTGACAGGAGTTATTTTGAGTTGGCAGCAAGGTTTCTGATCCTTCTTTCTTACAATGAGGGTGTCTGACTCTAGCCCTCAGGGGCCAGATTCCACAATTTCGAGACTGACGGATGTACAGATGCTGTACCATTCCTTGGGGATTGCGGTGATGTGTCTTCTCTCCAGTCTGTCCAATTAGCAATGATGAATCAATGTGAAGGAAGGGGGGGAAAAAAAAAAGTAACAGGGGACAATTCAGACAGCATAACGTTTGGCAGTCTCTGAGGAGTAGAGTCAAACCCTTTCTTTGCCCAGGGCTGTGAATCCAAGGATTACATTGGAACTGGTTATCGGGCACGGAGCCTGCTATAAAGAAATGATAAAACTCAAATTTCTTGCCACTGTAAACAGGAGGCCCAGCGAATGGTTTATGTCAACATTATAGTGTCTGTGATTAACAAGTACTTGGGGAGGAAGAGCTCTGAATACTCAAAAATACTTTTTTATTATTATTATTATTAATCTAAGTTCAAGGATCGTGTCACAAATTCAAGGGGTGCACTGTTCTAGACGATATCGCTGGCTGCCTCGGGGACTCATTTCTAAGTTTTCATTCCTTTTTTTTTCTTTTCTTTTTTTTTGAAGCTCAGGCTTATTGAAAGCCACAAATCAATAGTCACAGAAAACCATGGAACAACCCTCCTGATTGCCTCCCTTTAGAGTCGTAGTTGCTCTAAATGCAAACCTCCGGCACAGAAACTGTAGACTCGCAGTGGCTCCCTAGGAACGGCAGCGAGGTCCTCTTTGCTCTTGTTTAATTAAACCTTTTGAATCCATACAGTGAGGTCTGCCGTGGAAACACTGGCTTTGTTTGAATGCTTTAAACATTAGAAACATTGTACGGATAGAAGCTGGCTTCTCACTTGCAGGGGCAAACCCAGAAGCATTCTTCTTTCTGTCCCCTTGCGCCCCTTTGCTAAGAAGTTGATGGACCATAACCAAACCTATGCTGTGAATACTAATTTTTTTGGCTCCTGGAGTTTAATATCAGTATAGAAAGTGGGAGTCTTGGGACAGAAGTTATGCGATAGAGGGTATCCCAAAAAAAATTCCCTAGAAGTTAATCTCTAACCTTGCCCTGGCTCATTTATCTCCCCTTCAAAAAAAGGGAATTCTGCAGAACAGAATAATATATTTATGTTGTAAACATGTAAAATAAAATACTTTCATTTTTTTACATCAGATACATTTCAGATGCTGCCATTTGGTGCAATTTGAAGATTTGAAGTATTTTTGTGCAAAAGTGTGATGGGGGAGGGGCATGGGGGGAGGGGCAGTCCTGCTTTCCACTATAGGCTACAGAGGGCCAAGCTTAGTTTACTGCTTAATAAAGCTACTTCATTTTAAAGTTTGTCTTACTTCCTGCTGCTCTAGGAAGGAGAGTTATTGGCTTTTCTTTTTTTTTTGTCGGTTAATTTCAGTTTCTTTCTTAAATACTTTATAACAAGGCAGTAGTTGCTAATCCAGCTATGGTACACGACCAATGGTGGCATACTAGCTTCAGATTTTGGCCATGGTCTCCTGTGCCGTGCACACTTCATTGCCCCAAACAAACATGTATGCAGAGCTGTTGTTCTCGGAGGTAGGCTTCTCACGGGCTGTCGTGAATCTTGATAGGCAGAGCCAAAGGTCCAGGAGTCTTCTCTACACTGTCTCGAGGGCAGATCTCCATCTCAGGCTGTATAGAAGCTGGATGGAAAGACCTTCACCCCGTCGCGGCCACTATCTGAATCTTAATCACGATAAGTATTCTGATTTAACTGAAGTTGCTGAAGGGAATATTCAAACTTGGTTAAAAGTATTGCTTTTAAGGCCTTGTAAGGAGGGAAACTTTAAGATTTTGTTTGGCAAAGTGCACAATGGGTGAGTCTTGAGCACTAAATTACAGAGAGGCAGCATATTATCAAGCTGAGTGCTTGTATTTTTGAACAGAATATACGAATCTCTTGGTGAAAATAACTCTCACAGTGCGGTTCAGTTTAGGTATAACTAACTATGGAGTACATACAAAGCCTTATTGGTCACAAATGAATAAATAATCATTTCCTACCTCTCTCAAATACAATTCAGTTCAGTTTCATTTAGTTTAACATAGCTAATGAATAAAGATTACTTTTTGGTGAAGGAATTTCAAAGTAATTTTAAAATAATTTGCTAATATCATACTAACATACGGGTCATTTATAAGGCATTGTTCATTTAATTTTATATCTTCTATCAATGGGATAATAGATTCTGGGTTTTGCACAGCCTTGGAGGAGGTTTGTATTAACTGAGTACTATTAATTCTTTTAATTTCACGTTTTTGAAGCACTGTGAAGCTCTGTTGCTCTTTGGCTCTGTCTAAAGAAAGTGCTCCCTTCAGAGCTGCTCTGTGACATGTCTGCTCTGCGTCTAACCGAAAGCTACAGATCAAATTCAACCCTCTGCAGCACGGGTGTCAAACTCATTTTAGTTCAGGGGCCACATGCTGCCCGGTTTGATCTCAAGGGAGGTCGGACAAGTAACATAACAGCATACTAACCTAGAAATAACAGCAACCACAAATGTTTCCCTTTGTTTTAGTGCGAAGAAGAACATTATGACTATGTTTACATTTAATCAACAATCATTTTACAAAACATTTTATGAACAACTTAAAATTTCTTAAGAAAAATAAGTTTTGACACATTGCGGCCATGAACAGTTTAGTTCTTGGTCTCAGTTTCGTGTTATGTATGCAAATATTACTAAAACAGTGCAACCCCTAGTGGGCAATTTGGAACAGCAGTTACTTTAATTGGAAAATTGGAGTCTTCTATGTAATTTTTGAGTTCAGACCTTTTGGCGGGCTGGTTTTGGCCCCCGGGCCGTATGTTTGACACCCCTGCTTTGTAGCTTTACACTGTACGTCGACTTTGACCTTGGGCGCTGGCCTCTTTCACTGGCTCTACGGAGGAAGCAGGACTGCGACTTGAGCGCATACAAATGCTTGTGTGTCTGCTGTTGAGTCGTCAATGTGTTTGATTCTCTTTGTGGGTTGACCCGACCCATTCGGCCGAGCGACAAAGACTGACCCAGGGAGTTCCCTTTGGGAAACCGACACACAACTAAAGCAGAGGAGTTTCTACCGGTGGCCAACTGTGACAAACACACACTCTCACGCAACGACACAAACACACTACCGATGTAGAGAATCAATGAATATACTGTACGTGTTTGACTAGTTTAGAGTTACACTTAATGGACATGAAATGTAAGAACACACACGCAACATTTACCTTCCCACACTTAGCGGGGTACACAGAAGACGCATTTATACACACAAACACCTTCCCACACACACACACACACACACACACACACACACAACATACCATATTCACACCTGCCTACACAAAATATGTACTGAATATTTCTATTCACGTTTACAGACACAAATGGTCTTAAAAGTGCCAAAATGGCGAGATTTATTAATGCTGGCAGAGTGGAACCAAACATCTGTAGAAATGAATTTAGTGTTTTTATAGGACTCTTTTTTTATTGTTATCGTTGATGTTATGTATTTACTTCTCTGTATAAGTTATGTGTCCCATTCTCTCAACTGTTAACTACATTTTGTTTTTCTTTTCTATTGTGCCTGTGTAGAATGAAATAGATGATTGTGAATGTCATATCTGGAGTTCTCACGGCTCCTTCTGATCTGTCCGATCGTACATCTTAGAATTCCCCCAAAAGCCGCAGAAGACCCATCACTTTGCGGACACCTCAGCCAGAGACACAGATTAACTGAGAGCACAATGTCTAATCAAGTACATTCAGCTTTTGGCCATTTTTTTTTTCTTTTTTTTCCCCGTCTTCTCATTTATGTATACAAGCAAGCACAGCCAGGCCCACACCACGAGAGCTGTCATACCGAAGCTGTTGTCACCGCTGGGTTCCTCAGTCCTTCTAAAGGAGAAGCAAATAAAAAAAAAAAAAACAGTGGGAGGATTGAACCAACTCTGCTGCTTGGGACCACACTGTGCAAAAGCTTTGGGCATTAAAAGTAAAGTCTAGAAGCTTTCAAAACTAACATCATGAACAGTTTGTTGTTTTTGTTAATTAAATTAATACAACGTGAAGTGAATTTATATATTAAAAAAAATAATAATCCTTTGGAAGTTACTGCAGATTTTTAAGGTCCTTGGCAGGGTGGAACTTGTTTTTCATTGGATTCAATTTGTTTATTCTGTCTCCTCATGCAATCCAAACTGGCTTTCTGATGTTGAGATCAGGGCTTTATTGTCGCTAGTGATGTGCCGTTTGTGGACGAGCCGGGTCTGAGAGACGGTTGTTGGGGAGAGCCGAAGATTGAGGCCATGCAGGCAGGGGTGGGAATTTATTTTGAGAATACACTAGGATCATACCATTGAGTTGAAAAAGGAAGTGAGGTGGGGGCACAGTAGTGGTACAGGCCAGGTATACACGAGAGAGGGGGGAGCCGGATGTAAATGCAAGCACGTCAGGAAAAAGGTGAAGAAATTAACAAAAACTGGTATCCAAGCTGAGGCATCTGGTATTTCTGAACACCAGCCTGCACTAAACACTTTTATCTAAAGTGTTATAATGTTAAGACTTTAACCATTATTATTATTTACTTAACCTGCTTAAATTTGTAAAAATAAGTTTATGAAAACAGCACATGAAATTGCTTACCAACACACAAACCATTCATATTTGCTAAGTTAGAATAAAATAGAAGGCTCCGAGTGAAACTAAATGAAGATCCGTTTGGGAGCCGTTTGGGAGCCGTTTGGGAGCCATGAGAGCCGGCTCTTCTAAGGGAGCTGAGCCAAAAGAATTGATTCTTTGAAAAGAGCTGGACTTCCCGTCACTAATTCTCGCTGACGACCATTCATTCTTTTCGAATCTGCTGTAAGCGTGAGGTTGTTGCTGCACCTCCCTGACAGCAGTACTGCAAGAATCTAAACACACAAAGTCACAAAAAGTGTTGCACAGCTGTATGTGTTGCTACGAGGTGACGGCACGAATGTGTGCGTTTCACCTGCTTTCAAATAACCTGTTGTCAGCGCCGCTCTGCATGAGTGCGTTGTCAGCGGGAGACTGGGTAGCACTCACCGGCGGTGGTGTGCGGTTTGCGCGAGCGCGTTTGAGGGATTCGGTTATGAAGGTCCGCGCTGTCGGGGGAGTGACAGCCGAGGCTGGGTGTTTGAAGCAATTTAATTAATCTGCCTTTCACCGCGCGGGCCTCTCCAGCAAAGCTGTGCTCGTTCACTGGCTCGCTGTCACTCAGGCACTCACATTAGTGCATACAGGCCTGACACAACATCATAGGTTGTAATCGCATGCTGCCCATGTTATACACACTTTTCCATACGCGGCATATTCAGCCAAGCAGATTTCCCTCATGAACCGTTCTTTGCTGTATAATAATTACATTCCTATTCATGCATACGTCTCAAAAAGTTACTTAAAACTAATCCTAACTCACACATCACTGTCATCTCTCATACTCCTGGTTGAGAGAATTCCCCTTCTCTGACCCTCTGGCTACCTGATTAGCATTAGCACAGCAGGGTAGCTATCGCTCTCACATCTAGGGTGGTGTGTTTAGTTGCCCCATCCCCTGCCCTGCAGCGGGAGGCAGGGTCAAAACTGATGTCGTCGCGTACCACACGGTGCTGCGTTAAGTCAGGGGGAGGTTTTGAAATTTCACCCTTTGAATCTCAGCGTTGCAGCGGCCGTCTCATCTGTTTGACGACTGCAGGTTCGGCGAGTCGAGAGGAATGAAATAGGGGGAAGACGATTGTTAATTAAAAATAAAATAATGCAGAGAAACGTCGACGGAAGAAGAGAAGCTTATCTCGCGCCACCAGGCCCCGGCACAAGTCCACACGCGAGTAAACGGCAGCACCTCAGCGTTTGTGCTACAAGATGCTCATCTTAATCTGCCACTGTTAAATCCCCTTTTGTGTAAATGACCTTGACACATAATGTGGGACTGCAATTGAGAAGAGGATTATACGCGGGGAGTCTGCAGGTTGACTGTCTGTCTGGGAGATGGGTGTTAAAAATATTCCTGAGCGAGGCACTGAAGCCGTAAACACGTCTCATTCACCTGGCCAGACTTTGCTCAGCAGTTCTCAGATACAGATACATTATTTACGTAAACACCAAGCAGCCACAACATTATGACCACTGACAGGAGAAGTAAATAACATTGACCATCTTGTGACAACTCAGTGTTCTGCTGGGAAACTTTTGGACCTGGCATTCACTTAGACATGTAGCACCCACCTAGACCAGACCGGGCGCCCCCACCCCATAGCAATGACACTCCTTGATGGCAGCAGCCCCAAAAAACATGAAGAACAGCACAAGGTGTTGACCTGGCCTCCAAATTCACTAGATCCCAAACTAATCGAGTATGTGTGGGATGATCCACAGAGGCCACTCCCCTCAACCCACTGGACCCAAAGGCCCCCCACTAACAACATCCTGTTGCCAGACACCACAGGACACCCTCAGAAGGCCCATGTCCATTCTCTGATGAGTCACAGCTGTTTTGGAGGCAACAAGGGAGACCTAAATATATTAGGCAGGTGGTCATAATGTTATGCCTGATTGATGTAATGTTTTCCATTACACTCCATTTCCATCACTTGTGAACAAAGACCTCTGGATCAAATAGAAACAGAAACTGGATATGAATGTCTTGTGTGTTGATCTATACCATTTCTGTTGTGTAAGCACAGTGTCGATACAGCACCGGGGGCCGAAGCAACGAGTATCGCTAATATGCCACTTCCATTCCTGCCCTTTACCACTCGCTGTTGAGTAATTCAAGCTGAGCGAAAAAAAAAAAAAAAGTATTTAGGTGCAGGTGCTAATCGGATCTTATCCGAAATATCAGAGTTACGTCTACGTATACACAAAGAACACAGACAGGCTCAGGAAGTGGTTGGTTCCAGCTACTCTGATTATCTGTAGATGGATACTGTTATCATTGTTATCATTGGCACTTCTTCAGAAGTAATTTGTTGCAAATTCTGAACCCACATCCATATTAATCCGCCCCTTTCGTCTTCAAATATCAATCTGGTGTTTGTTATATTGTCCTTAAAAGGAAGCACTCCAGCACCAGATCCCTGCTAGCTGGAAGGGTATCCATGCGGTGAAAACTTCAGAGACATCCCATAATAACAACAAAAAAAGGCGGCTTCATCCTATTGTGAGGCAACCCCGGAGTCGCTCGGTCCCAGCAGAACGAAGCATGGCGCATTAAAATATTAACAATAGTTGAACGCAGCAGCAGCAGCGCCGCTTCCCCCCCTTAACTCCTTGTGCATCACTTAAGGAACAATTGCTTTGGCAATTACTAACTCCAGAACACGATCTGAGGGAAATGCATACGGGCTTTCAGTCGCTCCCTGGGGCTAGCAAACATTGTGAATTTAATAACAGGAACACCAAACAGAGAAAGTGGCTCAAGGCAGCTGCAGACCTTGTGAGTTCTCCGGGTCTTCTGCGATGTTAGAAAGCAAAGGCCCGTCTTTCTAAGGATTCATCGCGTAACCTTCGTTTCTGTCGGCTGATTTTGTCTCGTGTTGTTTTTAATCTGTCGATCCTTTCCTGCATTTCAGGATCATGTCTACACACATGACAGATACTGTCTGCACCAAGTGGAAGCAGTAAATATCTTGACAGCGTCGGACAACGGACGCAAGAGTTTTCGGCGAGACTTTCTCTTTACTGAAAATGCGGCGTTCTCTCTTTTTCCACGTTTGCTCCATACGGCCGTTCAGGGAAAGTGTCTACGCGGAGGTGGTTTGGATACGGCGCGTCAGATCAGTCATTGTCGTCTAATGAGCTATGCCTGACACATCCTGTCACGAGATCAGTTTTTGTACTGTATGACGGTCTGGATGTGGCAGTTTCTCCACTCATTAAGTGTGAATATGACTTTTGCTGCGTTACGTACTGCCTGGCTTGTTTTTTTTTTTTTTCGCCACTGAAGGTTGAGTTTATTTTATAAAAGTAAAATACTTTTATAAAACGTATATCAGCTTTATTGGTCAGGGATACGTACACATCCACTTGGAGACGTTGGCCGCGATTCAAGGCACCTAGAGAGTTGACGAGTTGACGGTAGGGTTGTCGAAGCGCTGCCGTTGAACGTCGGCGGCTCTTAAAAGAAGCCCTTGCTTTTTAGATTATTGCCATTGGATTAAACTTGGCGTTTACTGTGAAGGATTTCCAATAAATCCTTTTAAACATGCTTCCCTTGCTCAGCCAAACTGCGCCGCAGTGGAAGGCGTCATAACACCGCGTCCGTTGATTACACCGGAGATATTTTACCTCTCCGCACCGCTCGGCGCCGTAGGTCACCGGTTCAATGCGATGTCAAGCCACGCCGATCGATGGCAGGCAGCAGCGGTGGTTGCCGGGGGCGACGGGCGGAACAGTCAAGGTTGCTAGGTAGCAGATAAGAACACAGGCTCTCATTAATTGCCTTTTTTTTTTTCCCCCCGCCGCTGTGACAGAGTATAGGGTAGAAGGGGATGCCGGGTGTTGCTGCGGCGTGCTGGCAGAAGACGGCTGCAAATGCAACCAAATACGCGCGCGGCGTTAGTGTGCCTGCAGGCGCATCGAGACTTTTATGAGCTTCCCACATCAACATCTATCACATGAGAGGGAGGATCGAACTGGAGGTGGAGAGAGAGGAAGTCGACATTAGAGGGTTATATAAAGAAATCCATAAGAGGAGAGCAGCAGATTTGTTTGAACGGAGGTAGAAATAATGGATTTTGCCTCGAGTGGGACAAGTGTGTCCTGTTCATCCCCTTGACGTTAAACCAGACGTGTAGAGCACTCATCGTATTCACTATTGGCACGCGTGGCATGCTTGACAGAAAACCTACAATTGCAGACAAGAGTTAAATGTGAGGTAAGAATATCTGATCGAGATTTTCTCCTCCTGCTTGCCTGCTTGGAGGCCCCGTCTGGAGGGCCGTGCAGATATCTGATCGGAATCTTAAAGAGGTAAACGCTTTACGCTTCGGGCAACGCTGCATTTCTGATTTCTGTTTCAGTGCGGTGGAATGCGAGCGTCCTTACGTTAGCGGCTCAAGGGTAACCGGACAGCTTTCTAGAAAACTGCCGCCTTGAGGCACGGCGCTCCCCGTCCCCCGCCGGCTTCCGGTCGTTAGAAAACTCTAGAAACCGTTGATAAAACAGTTTGTTTCATTAAAGCAAAACCACTGCGGAGCTTTGTTTGTGCGGGGCTCTGATTTACAAGACTCCCTCATTAAGTAGACAACGGTCTACATCTGTCTTCCCTTAAACCTGTATTATGTGAAAGGCAGCCTGATTAAACAAGCGTCTGTCTTTTTACAACCCCCTAATGTAAAAACCTGCAGGATTAAACGAAAAGCATTATACTGGTATTTCCCTCCTGAGTAAACCATCTGATTAAAAGTGGAACGCCGTGCATTGGTCTTTTTAACCGTCCTCCAGCACGCATAAAGAGTTTCATGTATAATCAGGTGCTCATCTGCTGAGCTTGATTTGTTGTGCCCGAGTCCCGGCCCGCCCGCCCCCCTGACGACCGCGCTGCTCGCTTGTTCCGACTTGTTGAAAATAAATTCTCGCTTTGTGACCCTTCGCGTTGCTTATTAAAGATACAGTTGTCTCGCGCGGCTCAGTGTTGCTTAGCGGCGGGATAAAAGCTCAATAAAACCTTTTAGCTGGAGCTCAGAGGGAGGAAGTTAAGCCCCTAAGACTAGGAGGGTTCTTGGCCTAGAAAGAGGAGGGAACACAGAGTGTGTGCGCGGAGGACACCGGATGGCGGTTTTTGCCGGGACACGCGCGCAAGCAAGGTTTTACTCGAGCCGCGCTGTTAAATACTGTTAGGATTGTTGTCTTTCTGTCCGACACGCTTCCTCGGTTCCATCGATTACTGTGTTTTAGACTCGGGGTCGAGATGAGAATAGTTGAGTAAGACAGAAGGAGAGGTGTCTAGGGACTGAAACCACGGTAACCTCAGACAGCGTAGAGTCTGAAGAAGAGGCATTAAGATTTAAAGAAAGAAAAATGGGACGACGGAGAGGGGGAGAGGGGTGTGTGTTTGCATGTGTGCAAATTTAGGTGTTAGGTCCAACAAAAAATGGTTGTTCCATATGGACGTACATGAGGATGATGGGACACATATTTGTAGAGTCTTCCCCGGGGTGTTACAGAGGCGTTTGTAGACACTAAATGTGACACGAACTTTGAAAGGAAGCATTAACTCATGCGAGACTTTGGCGCACCCGTTGCATTGTTGATTTATCTTTACACTGATCAGCCACAACATTATGACAGACGAAGTAAATTGGAGAAGTAAAACATTGACCACCTTGTGACAGTTCAATGTTCTGCTGGGAAACTTTTGGACCTGCAATAGGTGTCGATGTTACTTAGATCCACCTAGACCAGACCAGGCACCCCCACCCCATAGCAATGACACTCCTTGGTGGCATCAGCCGTCCCCAGCAGGAAGCAGCCTGACACAGGCAACGGTTTAGGAACAACTAAAAAAAAAAAAAAACATGAAGAGCAGCACAAGGTGTTGACCTGGCCTCCATATTCACTAGATCCCAAACTGATCAAGTATCTGTGGGATGATCCACAGAGGCCCCTCCCCTCAACCCATAGGACGCAAAGGTGGTCAAAATATTATGCCTGATCAGTCCATAAAACTTTTATATACAAGCCCATATCCACTTACAGATCGGATACTAACATTCAAAGCGAGACCACTTTTAGAGCCGTACTTTAGAGCAAGGAAAACCAACACAGTTGCATTGCAATCCTGAAGGCGGCGGAAAGAGAAAGACGGATCTTGTGAAAGCGATTGGGACACAGAGGGAAAACGATAACCGAATGAGAG
Organism: Chelon labrosus; assembly: GCF_963514085.1. Classification (NCBI taxonomy): domain Eukaryota; kingdom Metazoa; phylum Chordata; class Actinopteri; order Mugiliformes; family Mugilidae; genus Chelon; species Chelon labrosus. Next base: position 6,796,808 of record NC_140338.1, read on the forward strand.
AGACGAAATGAGAAAAGGAGACAGAGGGATGGTGAGGGGAGTTTAACGGAGGAGCAGCTAAGTGGGAGAACAGAGGGAAACCGTGTTAAAGAGTATGATTGCAAAGGAAGATACTAAAGAGTGGCATCGGGGTACAAGTTTGGAAATTGGTGCTGTAAGATAAGGGAGGCGGGAGGAGAGTAAAGGAGGGGGATGAGGGAAAGATATCAGAAAATGAAGTGACTGGAGGGTGGCATGAAAGCGGAAGACTTAACGGATATCTGTTTAGAAATAGGAATAACACGGGAACAAGCGGTGAGAAGGAGAGCCGAGGGTTGAGGACGTTAAAAAACTATTATGTTTTTTATTACTTCTGAGCGAGAAGATGGCAAAGCACAGAAATATCCATTAAATGAATGTAAGCAACAAGAGTGAAAGCTCAGTAGAGGAGCACTGGTGGCTGTAAGGCGGAAAGACTGGACCTATTGGACTATTTTGGTTTGTCACTGGGGCCCGAGGAGCACACCGTGATCTTTAAGAATTGTGCGACGTGACAGATTTATTTCTGGCAGGTCCTTTTCCCCTGCCATCTCTTTATCACTGCTGTCATTCCCCTTTTGGATGGCATCTATGACTGGAGTGACTGAAACGCTCAAGTAGCCGTGACATTTTCTTATAAATCAATGCCCATTTCGCCCCTTTCTGGCTGCACAAAGGTAATCTTCTGCTGCACAGAATGAGCTTGACTTTTTCTGACGGATTGGAGATGACGAGCGCAGATGGAAGCGCCGAAGAACCGGGGCGCATTAGCAGGAAAACCAGACGCTCGCGCGCGATCGATTGCTTGACAGTTTAAGCGTAACTGGTGGAATTCGGTAGCGTCCTGTCATCTGACGTGGATCGGGCCGACACGGGGGAGCGTAAGCACGATGCATCTTACAGAGGAAAGTAGTCAAGGAGCAGTGGCTGAGTCGGATCTCGTGGTAAAACCGGAGCTTTTTATTGGGGCCTGTCGTCGACAGCAGTGTATTCTGACAGATTGATGGGCAGGGACCTGAAAGATACGTGTCCGTTTCCCTTCGTGCTGTCATAAGATATGTCCGCATGTTAAGAATTACATCACCGGTCGCTTGTAGGAACTCTTACACATTTATACATTCTCCTGGCTGGGCAAACTCTTCTGGTTGTGTAAGTAACAAAACGCAGAAACAAAGAAGGAATCAGCATGACTTGGCTTGTGTGGGATGGTTCACATCTGTTAGTTTTTACCGTGAGAACAATCTTTGTTTCAGTGTTGGAGTTTAATGGAGAGTTTGCTGTAGCTACTTACAATATATTGTGTTCACATGTGCACAGCTATCCTGGTTTTGAGGCTCATGATGGTTTGGATCCAACAATGTGGTTTTTATTGAGAACACAGAGACTCCTTTTGCACTTTTGCACTATATTAGACATGTAGCACCCACCTAGACCAGACCAGGCACCCCCACCCCATAGCAATGACTCTCTTTAAATGGTTTAGGCACAAGGTGTTGACCTGGCCTCCAAATTCACTAGATCCCAAACTTATCAAGTATCTGTGGGATGATCCACAGAGGCCCCTCCCCTCAACCCATAGGACCCAAAGGCCCACCCTCAGAAGGCCCATGTCCATTCTCTGATGAGTCACGACTGCGTTGTAGGCACAAGGAAGACCTATACAATATCATAATGTTATGCCTGATCAGTATGTCTGTGAAGGTTCTCAGTCATCCAGGTCATGGTATATCCAACAAAGGTTCAAAAAAGGCAACTGGACTTGTAGAGTTTTTTAAGAAGACGTTTCACCACTCATCCGAGTAGCTTCTTCAGTTCTAGGGGACTGGTGGGAAGTCTGAGGTTTAAATAGGAACTCCTCCTGAAAAAACTTCCGTGTTATGCTAATAACCAGAAACTGGTGCATCTTATTTCCATGAACCAGTCCCCTAGAACTGAAGAAGCTACTCGGATGAGTGGTGAAACATTTTCTCAAAAAACTCTACAAGTCCAGTTGCCTTTTTTGAACCTTTGTTGGATATACCTGATCAGTATGTCTCTCAGTGGAGTTTCAGTGTCTGCTGCTCAAGGGAAGCAGATTCTGGGCCGCCAGCGTCATGTTGCCGGATTAATACGCACTCAAATAAGTCAGAATCTTAATGCTTCAGAAGCAAGACTCTTCCAGTGCCACCATTGTTTGTGCTACACCACTTATATTTGGCAGTTGTCACAAGCTGGTATAACGTGTGCGCGGACAATGGTGTTTGTCCCTCGTCATACCTTCTCAGTACTTTCGTCAGCATTGTCGGGCAGCGACAGAAATGGCGTTCCAAAATTCCAAGATTTGATGTTTAAATGCAAAACAGAAACAGGATTACAACAAGGATACCCAAGTGGATGTCGATGCAAACATAGTCCCTAAGGTATTTGATTACATGACATTTTACATCACTGATATGAACTGTCATGACACTAGGAGGACTATAAAAACACTCCCGACCCCCATAAACTTAAGAGAGTGACCCGCCGATGATTGAGATTGTCAGAAGGCAAGAAATGACTGACTTCACAGGTCGGCGCTTTTAAATTGATTTCCGCCGCGGAGCGAAGATATAGACAGGACGGTAAAGGAAGCGAATTCCAAAGAGGAAAGGCGTGTAGCGTATTATGAAATATGATAGAGTCAGCTTGTCGTGCTCCAGGCAGAGGAGCACACTTAGCATTCGGTGGAGGTGGTGGGTGAAGGCAGAGAGAGAGAGAGAGAGAGAGCGAGGGGGGGCAGGACCGTCACTTGGAGACAGATGGAATGAGATTTTCCCCCGAAATGATTCTGAGCGCCGCTTGGGCGAGCATCAGCCTTCCCCCTCGTTTCTACTCTCACCTCTTTTTTCTAAAAGCCTCCACTCTGTCCCTGTCACTCTCTCCTTCTCCCTCTCCCTCCCTTACCAACCACAGCCATCTCCCACGTGCCCCCACTCGTCCTTTGCAGCTCGAGGTATAAAGAAATGCGCGTTAGACGTCGAAACCATGGGAGCTGACGTCTACATCAGGGTTTTATATGGCAATGTAAGCCAGCTAATTTCTACGTGCTAATTTATGAGCGTGTATAAAAAACAAAAACAGATGTACAGTAGAGCCATGTGCTCTTTATTGCTTGTGCAACAAATACTACGTCGGTCCCTTAATTTGTGTAACACGCACGTCACGGGGGAAATGCGGGGAGGCTAGTTTATGCCCGCGTTCCAAGTTGCCTCCGTTTTATGAGCACTTACGTACGTTTGAGTTGATCAATGATCCTCTCCTCCGTCCTGACACAGGGCTTGTTTTCAGAGCCACTTAGTCAGATTGGACTAAATGAACAGAAAGAGGGAGGTTGGGAGGGAGAGAGGGAGGGAGGGGGAAATCTGATAAAACTGCAGGGTACGTGCCCCGGACTGCAGACCTATCCATCAACAAAGATTGTTGAGGGGCAAGACGGGGATTGTTGAGAGACGTCTTTAAGACACGACGTGCACGCACTTGAGTCCACTAAAGCCAGAGAGATTGACTATTGAAGGTTATTTTAACAAGCGCCGGTTGTTAAGTCCTCCGTCAAAACCGATCGTTTGTCAACGTCTTCCCAAGCTTTCCTTTTTTTTTTTTTTTTTCTGTTCTGGTTAATGTTTGATTAGATTGAAGCCCGCTTGACATTTTGCAATTTGACGATGACGATGGCACAGAGGCAGACAGGAAACCGGAGCAGACAGAGGAGTGTGATGCGCAACGAGCGAGCGCGGCCGACTGAAATATTGATGTTGCGGTTACGCGGTGTTCAGCTCCTGCGTCGTCCCCCGACAGATCACCTGTTAATCCAAATCAATGCTGACTGCGGGTAAGAAGAGCAGCGGTTAACGGTTACAGGGAAGCTTTGGTGTTGACTTGAATTCGGATTTGTGTTTACAGTGTTTTTCTACCGTGACGAGGCAATTTAATTAATAGACAGAAAACTCTATATTTATGAAAGGCCTTTCCAAGCTTTCTGAAAACATGAAATGTCATATCTTTTTATTATGCCTTTTCTTATTTAAAGTAGTTTAAAAATGACTCAATTGTCCAATTCGGTCCTCAATACCTTTTTACAGCTATAAATGAGTTCTATTTGCCTCTTTGACTTTCCTCGTCGAAACAAATTAAAATTAAAGCGGCAGTCTGGAAGATCTTAATTAAAATAAATGTCACCCAATTAGGAAACAAAATGCTAACTATGGCCACTGATGGAATCACTGCATTCATGATATGTTGCACTTTCACCATACCGTTCTCAATCACCTAGGATAGATGAAGGTTTAACTGACTGATATCCCACAGGTGATGTCCAAAAACACACCTGCAATTACCACATATTGGCACAGGGGGTGCCATAAACCCTTTTCTCACTGGGTTAGTATTACCTGAGGACGTCATGTGATTTAGTCTGTGTTTCGTGTGAGCAAACTCTTTGTTTTACCCAAATTCACTAGCTTTGTCCATGGTTATGTCTCTAATTTTGGCTTCCACTCCACCGCACGTCAGAGGTGGCTTTTGACCTTTTATACCTCTGCACTTTTTGGACAGCTTCGATTCAGAATCAGAATCAGAAAGCTTTGTTGTCATTGTGCCAAATGGTACAATGGTTAGATCACTGTCCATGCAACATCTCGCCAGACTGCAGATTTCATTCCTGTAGGCTGACTCGATGTTGCTTGTGATCAGACCTACCACTGTCGTGTCGTCTGCGAATTTGATTATTGTGTTCGAAAGGTGGGTAGCAGTGCAGTCCGATGTGTAAAGGGAATAGAGGAGGGGGCCGAGGACGCAGCCTTGGGGTGCTCCAGTGCTGAGAGAAAGACTGGAGGAGAGGTGTGAGCCGAGGGTTAGGGTTAGTGGACGGTTGGATAAACAGTCCTTAATCCAAATACACATGGGGCTGCTAAGACCAGGGCTGCGGAGTTTGTACACTAAAATATCGGGGACTATTGTGTTAAATGCAGACTTGCGTTAATAAACTAAATTGAATCCAACACACAAACACAAAATATCTATCATCCACCTCATCATCCTTCATGATTTGGTTCTCCTGATGGTTTTCGGCTTGCCTTTTTCTGTGAAAGGTCCTGCATGTTATTCAGCAAGATTATGACTTCACACCCAAGCAGCTGTCCAAACAGCCTTCATAATCTTTAAGTAAAAAGAGGCATAAAAAATCCGCAATGGCTGATTCGTTAGGGGGTTGGTGTAACGACAGGACATCTGTGTTAGGAGAAATAGGGTAGGTGTGATGTTTACTTTACAAATTATTGATATTGCACAAGATTAAAATCACAGATGACCTCTGCAATTATTGCAAATTACAAGAGGTCCAGCAGTAAAACTAGTCGTGTGCAAACAGGGACCAAGGTCTTGGATATTGCCGCTTTACGATCAGCTTGGTATCTATGTATGAATCTCAGTGTAAAAGCGGGATCAGACTTCTTCCTGATATTAACTCCAAACAGTTAAAAATAGTGGTTAAATCTGCATTTAGAGTGAAAGGTGTGGATAACCGACGTTGACACTGAATAACAGTCCAATCCAATCGGCCGTGTCGTCATTAACAGCGTTAGCCACAGCTGCCACTTGTTCGTTAGCGGGAGATCTCGCAGCTCTCCCCTGGAATCACACCACAAGAGTGACGGCAAGTGTGAAATTGCATTTCAGTGACATGACAGTTAGCATAACAGAAAGCCACGCGTGTCTCCGCCGATGACACGGAGTCTGAGATGTGTTTTTCGGAAACGTGGGCGAGCGTCGCCCCGCTGCGCGCAATGACCGCGGAGTCGAGGCAGGAGGCGTACAAATTTGGATGCAGCGGAGAAAAGAGCGCACGCCACCTTTGTTAGTATTTAAAAATTCATCTGTTTGGAGAAAGACCTCAGCTAAACAGCCACATTTACTTCATCCTTCTGTCCTTCACTGCATCTGTGGAGGTTGTGTAACCCTGAGACTGTGTAGCTGACCCAACAATGGTTTCTGAGGCGGCGGGAAAAAACAAACGGCGCCATTTCAGCAAGTGTCCTCGCTTGCCACTTCTCACTTCTGAATGGCTTCATAACCGGGCGTTAATTTACACAAACTACCCACCCTGCGAAGCAATTTCTGTCTCCCGCCGCAAAAAAATAAATAAAAAACGCTGTTCATAATACAATCATAATTGTGTTTCATGAGCTGTTCTATGACCTTAATCATATAAGCCCAATCAGTCCCTTTAGCTCTCATCTCCAGCTGTTGCCATGGCAATTGCCCCAGGTGGCCCGCTGGTGGATTTCAAAACCCGCCACCGCTTTTTCTCACGCTGCCGGGGCTATCGTCCCCATCTCAATTAGCGGCCAACAATAGTCTCTCTGAAGTGATCATTTGCCGAACGAACCAATCAACACGTACCCCGCCCTTCGTCTCAGGGGAGAATCGTCTCTCTCTCTCTCTCTCTCTCTCTCTCTCTCTCTCTCTCTCTCTCTCTCTCTGCCAGCTATTCACGGCTAATTCTGTCTGTTGAGTGACCAAGATAGATGCCCCCTCACTCCCACCGCCACCCTGCCGTCCCCGCCGTCCCCCGGCGGTGTCACGCTCCAGCCGTCCTCTTGCCTCCCCCTCGTTTCCTCCCCCGTCTCTTTCGCCTTTGCTCTTCCTCTTGAACTGTGGACAGAAGGTGAATCACTGCCAGTGTGGAGTACTGCCGTTTTTTTTAAACTGTAGGAAAATGTGATATTTCGGCTTTCCGGCGTTGCCTTCAGTAACCAAGCTCAGTTTCTGTTTCCAAGATCATGCATTCAAGCAATGACACCTTGATATAGGTAGTTTCTTGAGGTGTTAAGTCATTCAGAGATGAGTGATGGAGCAAACAGCTGCATCAAGACCACCTGGAAAATCTTGGTCTTGCGTCCTATACCAACCTGTTCATTCGCAGTAAAGCAACAAAACTGGATAAAGCAGATGGTGTATGATCGCCACGAATGTGACTGATATCTAGGCACAGCACAGAATGCCTCGTTCCTTCTTGTCTCTCGCTGACTGTCTTGACAGTGATGCTCACATTCAGTTCTTTTTGCATGAACGCGTTGACCACAAGTGAAGATAGATCAGGTTTTGCATGTTTGTCTTCATTTGCAAGTCTTTGTGCAAGACACCTGACCCAGCCCAGTGACTGTCAGTTTATTGCAACTCTTCCTACAATTTAGATTAGTTTAGCATCTAACCAGAATTACAATAGGCGGTAAGTGCACGTGGCGTACGTGAAACTATGCGAAAGTAAAAGGCATCCATGCCGTTTTTTGTTTCTTTTTCACAGCCCTAAACTAAACTACCAGCAAATGCCCATTCCTAAACGATAAAACTGTGGGCTATATATTCTGATAATTTGCCACATTAATTACAGTCTGGTTCCATTCATTTTGTATGATTGACACGGATCAGCCACAACATTAAAACTACTGAAAGGAGAATTAAATGGCATTCGCCGTCTTGTGGCAATTCATTGTTCTGCTGGGAAACTTTTGGACCTGGCATTCATTGGTGTGGATGTTACTTAGACATGTAGCACCCACCTAGACCAGACCAGGCATCCCCACCCCATAGCAATGACACTCCTTGATGGCAGCAGCCATCCCCAGCAGGATACAGCCTGACACAGGCACACACACAAAAACGCTTTAGGAACAACTCGAAAACATCTCGAGAAATTCTCTAGATCCCAAAATGATCAAGTAACTGTGGGATGCACTGGGACAAGCGTGATCCATAGAGGCCCCTCCCCTCAACCCGTAGGACCCAAAGCCCCCCCCCCCCCCCCACTAACAACATTCTGTTGCCAGACACCACAGGACACCCTCAGAAGGTCCATGTCCACTCTCCGATGAGTCATAACTGTTTTGGAGGCACAAGGCAGACCTATACAATATTAGGAAGGTGGTCTTAATGTTATGCCTGATCAGTGTGTCTTGACTTGCTGTGCATATAGTTATACTTTAGTTCTAAACACAGCACGGAAGCAAAAGGCCATTAGGTGTAAAGAGTGTTTGTGTTGATGTTTCAGGAAAGGATAGCTTTTGTCAAGTTGCACTTTATTTCAACTTGAACACCACTTTGCATGTTTTTATTGACGGTCTATCTTCCTGTCTCACTTTTCCTCTTATCCTTTCATACTTATTTTTTTTTCTGGGCTTTATTTCATCCTTTCGCAATTTGGGTTGATAAAAGGCATTCAGATGTCTCGGTGGAAGAAATTACAGGCAGATGAAAACATGTTCTCGCTGCTTAGAGGGGAGAGAGAGGACAGGAGGGGGATCATTTTAATCACCTGAATGAGGCTGGTAATGTGTCCGTATTTATGAATGATTGGGGGGGGGGGGGGGGGGTTATTGCAGCCATTTTAGTAATGGTGTACACGTGTGTGTTTGGTTTAATTGCCCCTGCCGTAATAGCTGTAGGTAACTTTACATGTGAGCCATTCTGGCTTGGGAGTATCATCTGCAGCCTTTTACACACCATACTGTGACTTTGTCCTGACCTCATATCGGTGACATTGGTGTCACACTTTTCCACTGAGGACTTACCTAACTAACATGGACAAAGCGTGGGCACGTAAACACTCTGGCAGATGCTCTCAGAGCGCAGTGCAGTAGCTGTGTAGTCGGGAGACAGATCCGCTAATTGCTCATTGTCATGCAAAAAGGGGCCTGAACACATAGTTCACGCACAAACACGCTCCACACAATGACTGGATGAATCTTTGTCTGCCACCAGTAAGTTAGGAGCCTTAACTGTCCAAATACAAGGAGAAATTGAGTTCATTAAACACGACCTTTAGCGTTTTTATATATTTAAACTTGTCAGATGAAACGTTGGGCAGCACAGTGGTTTGGTGTTTAGCACTGATGCCTCACAGCAAGAAGGTTCTGGAATCCATCGGCCGACTTGGGCCTTTCTGTGTGGAGTTTGCATGTTCTCCCTGTGTCTGCATGGGTTCTCTCCGGGTACTCTGGCATCCTCCCACCGTCCAAAGACATGCTCGTCAGGTTAATTGGTGATGGTGGTTAATCTAAATTGATCGTAGGTGTGTTAGCCCTGCGATAGACTGGCGACCTGTCCAGGGTGTACCCCACCTCTCACCCAGTAACACCTGGGATAGGCTCCACTCCACCCGCAAGCCTCCAGAGGACAAGGGTTAGGGTTAGGGTTAGGGAAAATGAATGAATGAACTGAAATGATCAGACATGAAGAAGGAAAGTACAGCTTAACGACAGTTTACGAAAGCTAAAGGCTAGGGAATGTCTAACGGAAACGCTCAGGCAGTGTACAGTTTTATCTCGTGAATGTAAACCATTAAATTTATCGTAGATATCAACGCTCCCCAGAGGATATACCATTTTGTTTACTCTTAATCCTGTGTTGCTGTAATCACAAAATCCATTACCTTGTAAACACGTAATATTAAAGGTGTTGAGCAGATTCAGTTTTCCCAAGCACACCCATGCTCCCCAGAGGATGAACCCTTAATATTTAGACAATCAAATATTATTTTTCTTTAGCACCGCACTCAGGCCCAAATCTTAACTTTGAGATATAGCGTATCATACTTTAATAGGGACATAAAGTTAGCTTGTTACAATCATTCTCTCAGGGGGATAAACCGTAATGATTCACTCCACTCTTTAAGACAGCTGCTCTACGAACCGGAAGACCGGTGAACATATGGTTTAGTGTGAAGAGAGCTGCCGCCTCAAGGGACCAGTAGTGGGATGTAAAGTGTAGTTCATGATATTTACGCCTACATTCACTGCCTGCACATGAGGAGTTTTACATCAAAATGTTGTGTTGTGAGGCTTTTTTTAATTTATTTTTTAATAAACGTTGCCTTCTGTGATTTATGTTTTAGTATATTTCATGAAGACAGATGATTCAATCCCTGAACCACAGCTGTTTTTTAAGTGGATGCGAACGAGCCAATGATTTAGAAAGTCCTTGTGTGTATTCCTTCTTACATCAGCCACGCACTGTCAGAGACTTGAGAACTTTGGTCTAAATTTACTTTCATTTTTTATTTTTGCACACTGTATCCTCTACTCTGATCTTACTCGACTATTGTAGATCGCGGTTTACGCAACAAAATTCAATTCCCAAAAAGTTACAGTGTGCCACTTCTCACTTCCAGACAGGCGGTTTAACGTTTCTGCTGCCCCGTCAGTTCCTTCACCGAACATCTGCGGAGTCTCTCATTCTCACGAGCTGTCATGAGTTTAAAAAAAAATAAATAAAAAAAGTTCCAGTGTGGTGAACGATGCTCTCTCTGATCGCTGTTCAACCACGAACACACTTGCAAAGACCCAGTTTCTGGCAAATTAGTTATTTGTCAAGAAAATCTGCACTAATTTTGTCAAATTCCCATTCAGGCTTACATGAATCAGTATTCCCACTGTACAAAATCCCACCTACTCTCACATACAAAACTGCAAAGTCACACTAATAAAGCCTTTTGTTGGTGTGGCAGTCGTTTAGCTTGAGATGTGAAGCGACAGATCAGAGGGGGACCATGACGCCGTGGTGTGGCATGCACGGAGAGGGATGAAATTCATCCGGTGAGCTGCGATGTGAATATCATCTCACCTCGCTGTACATGCACCCGCTGACAGACCGGAGTGCTGTAATCCACAGACCTGGAACGGCAGCCGTAGCTATTTCTAGCCAGCGCCTTGTTCTTGTCTGCTTTCTTTTGTGTTACTTTCATCTATTTCTGGCGGCGATTTTACAGCGGTTTGGTTGCCTGACGGAGAAGCGGCGCGCGAACTGAACGGCGAAGGCAAACAAACAAGATAAATCTGTGAATTTTGTACAAACTGTAGGAACAAATGACTGTTTTTCTACTGAGCCTGTTATCTCTATATGTTTCTTTGGTGTGGGGTTGATGCTGTATATGTGGGGGAGGGGCGGGTGGACGGGGTGGGACTGAGACTTTTCTGTAAACGGCCGGGGACTGTGCAATGGCTACTTGTAATTATTAAGAGAATCCAGAGTATAGAGGTGATAAAAAAAAAAAAGTCCCCTACGACAAATGAAATAAAGTGTTATATTTGCATGATTTCCTGTATTTTCATCGAGCAGATATTTATGGTTGTGTATACTGAACGGATGTATGTCACCGTAATAACTGTTTAATTATGAAAATGAAAAGAAAAAAAAAAACTACTGTCACTTTCTTCTGTGAATATAAATACACTGTTTCTTAGCTCTTTTATGATGAGCATAGCTGTCGCTTAATGTTTCTGGTCAGTTACACGTTTATACAAATGCCGCATCTATTTGACAATCCAAGACCAGGCAGCACTCTCTCGTGGCGTGCATACTTTCCCGAGAGGCGCCGAAAACTCCTGTTCCTCCGAGCTTTCAAATCACACCCTAACAAATCCCCCTCCTCCCCCTTTCAATCCTCTCCCGTGAGAGACAGATTTACATTTCAGAATCAAAGCGCCCTTCATCATTGAAAAGAAAAATCCCTCTAAATGCATTTCAACACCTTTTCGTTTTCAAATGACTGCCATGGGGGAGGAGTCCTTCTTCAGTTGCTGCGTCCTAAGTGGAGCAGTGGTAGACATATTAGACAGTCTGACTTTTTTCTTTGTTATGTTCCAAAATGCAAAGACTGCCGCGGAAGGTGAAAGAAGAGTCTGAGCAAGTGGTTTTTAATATAAAAGAGGAAGCACTCCTGAGGTTTACTTCAGATTTGAGCAGAGGTAGGCATACATTTATACTTTTTTCTTAGCTTTTGTCCTTGAATATTAATTTTGAATACTTTATATTGGACAAAACTTTTCTCCCGCGTCTGACAAATGGCTCATTCCGTCGCCTTAACTATCTGCCGCACTCCAAAAACTAAAAAAGCCCCAAAGAGCTATCAATGGCATAATGAGCAGAGACTTAATAAGGTGAACTTTCTGGTTGTTCTACATGACCGAACTTAAAATAACAAGTAAAAAAAAAGAAAGAAAAGTTAAAAAAGTGGTCTGGCTTTAATTTTCCTCCCGGACAAAGCAATTCAACTTGATATTGTCTCACAAATTCGGTGTATAGTGTGTGGAGGAACCTGTGAAGAGGGGAATCATCAGTTATAAGATAAAAACTTAAAGCCATGTGCAAGCAAAGCACGATTAAGCAAAGCAGTGACAATAAGTAAAATGCACTGTATGAATGCATACACCAATCAGCCACAACATTAAAACCACTGACAGGAGAAACATTGACCATCTTGTGACTGTTCAGTGTTCTGCTGGGAAACTTTTGGACCTGGCATTCGTGTGGATGTTACTTAGACATGTAGCACCCACCTAGACTAGACCAGGCACCCCCACCCCATAAATGACACTCCTTGATGACAGCAGCCAACTCCAGCAGGATGCAGCCTGACACAGGCACAAAACCGCTTTAGGAACAACTCAAAAAATGTGAAAAACAGCAGAAGGTGTTGACCTGGCCTCCAAATTCACTAGATCCCAAACTTATCAAGTATCTGTGGCCCCTCCCCTCAACCCATAGGACCAAAAGGCCCCTACTAACAACATTCTGTTGCCAGACACCACAGGAGACCCTCAGAAGGCCCATGTCCATTCTCTGATGAGTCCCAACTGTTTTGGAGGCACAAGGGAGACCTCCTCAATTCTAGGATCATAATGTTATGCCTGATCGGTCTAAATAATAAAAGGCACATGCAGGGAAGCAATGTGCTTGCTAGAACATGACTGAAAAAAGCAGCAAGATGAGGTCAAATTTAATGTATGAAAGCATACATTTGTAAACTAAGGCTGAACAAAACTTCCGCACAAAAGTAGAAGGGACAACAACAACGTGGATTTACTGCTTCAGTTAGTTTTCGTGTTGTCCAACACTATTTTATATCACTGTGATGTGACAAAATTAGAGCCGTGACTACAGTGTTTATAGAAAGTTAGGGTCACATTTCTGACCACAAACATACCTACACTCTGTTGTCATCACCAAAGAGCAAAAGTCAGCAGCTCAGCAGCCAAAAAATTTCAAATGAAGCAAATGCGATGCTTTTTTGGCTTCAGATTTTTCACATTCTTTAACAGGAGCCAGGTATGCAGAGAACGCACCAGTCTGAGACTTCAGAAACCACAAAACAAGATGTGCTACTGCCAGGGTGGAAGGGAAAATTTAATGATTTGACTAGAGACATCAGAAAATGTACGAGTAAATTAGCCCCGGTGCCTCCAAGAGCGCAACCAAGAGTGTTACCTTAACAGGTAATGTAGCGGGTGAGTCAGCCTTCTGGTCGTTGCAGGATTCAGCTGGTGGTTAACACCCAGGACAGATTGGGAGTAATTACCTTGGACAGCTGTCGCGACAAATCAAAATTGGAAAACACGATTTAAATGTAATCGAAACGTAATGTGCGGCTAAAGGAGCCACTTCTGCTGCAATTAAAACGTATGCACCAACCAGTGGGCTCACGGCTGGGCCGCTCCAAAGCTAAACATGTTAAATATGCAGCTCTTGTACTCCAGCTGTGTGAATTGCACTTGGACCGGCCACAGGGCTTTGAGAGTTTTGTTTTGTTGGTGATAAGCTGACCGAGTTGGAAACAACAGCGGTGGCCTGCAGCGTTTAAACGGAGATGGGCTGGTAGATGTGAGCACTTGACTCTGCCCTCCTCCTTGATGGGAACTCATTGTGTTCTGACCTTTACGTTCCCTCGACATCTCCCTCCACGTCTCTCTCGCTGTTTTCCTCGTTCCCGCTATCTCACCAAGAGGTCCAGGGACTTGACAACTGATGTGAAGCACTGCAGCGCCAACAACATATTGTTTAATGATTTCCTTCCATCTCCATCTCCCATCGCCCGTTCTTTACGGAGTCGGCCCTAATGCATTCCGTCTTGCACCCTCTGAATCTCTCTCTCCGTTTTTACTCGCCGCCGCCCATCTCTTTTCGTGTCGCCACTGTTTCTAATGAGAGAGCGTGAGAGTTGCATATCAGTATGCAGAGTGTCCACCCCCTCTCTCAGCATAAAACCTGGTATCTGGGCCACGGAAACAATGACTGCTCAGGGCGATGGGACTAAGGATTTGAGACAGACAGTCCACTGACATTTCATATCAGGCAGAATAAAATTGCAGAAACAGAGAGAGAGAGAGAGGGAGAAAACGGAGGGGTCACGGAGCGAATCTGAATTATCATATTTAGTATACTATTTCATTTCTTTCTTTTAATTTCACCACACCTAACCTCCAGTTTAGTGTTTGAACATGACCCGATATGTTTTGTTGCATGCCCTCAGCTGACATGTTCACACGGCTCCCGCTTGGGCTCTCTGCTTTTTTGTCCATCTGTTCCACACAAGCCCCGTGTGGGTCCATGTCCATTCTGGCTAAATCAACAGGCGGTTAATGGGGGGGCGGGCAAAGGTGAGCCACGACTGGGAGAATCTGGATTCATCCTCTGAGTTTGGACCAAGATGAAACAGAACAACCGAGTCACTCCTGAAGGCCCCAAAGGAGGTAGGTTTGGTCACAGTCATGTGAGTAAAACATACACTATATTACCAAAAGTATTCGCTCACCTGCCTTTACTCATTCTATGAACTGAAGTGCCATCCCATTCCTAACTCATAGAATTCAATATGATGTCGGTCCACCTTTTGCAGCTATTACAGCTTCAACTCTTCTGGGAAGACTGTCCACAAGGTTGAGGAGAGTGTTTATAGGAATTTTTGACCATTCTTCCAAAAGCGCATTGGTGAGGTCACACACTGATGTTGGTCGAGAAGGCCTGGCTCTCAGTCTCCGCTCTAATTCATCCCAAAGGTGTTCTATCGGGTTCAGGTCAGGACTCTGTGCAGGCCAGTCAAGTTCATCCACACCAGACTCTGTCATCCACGTCTTTATGGACCTTGCTTTGTGCACTGGTGCACAGTCATGTTGGAAGAGGAAGGGGCCCGCTCCAAACTGTTCCCACAAGGTTGGGAGCATGGAATTGTCCAAAATGTTTTGGTATCCTGAAGCATTCAATGTTCCTTTCACTGGAACTAAGGGGCCAAGCCCAGCTCCTGAAAAACAACCCCATACCATAATTCCTCCTCCACCAAATTTCACAGTTGGCACAATGCAATCTGAAATGTACCGTTCTCCTGGCAACCTCCAAACCCAGACTCGTCCATCAGATTGCCAGATGGAAAAGCGTGATTCATCACTCCAGAGAACGAGTCTCCACTGCTCTAGAGGCCAGTGGCGGCGTGCTTTACACCATTGCATCCGACGCCTTGCATTGCACTTGGTGATGTATGGCTTGGCTGCAGCTGCTCGGCCATGGAAACCCATTCCATGAAGCTCTCTGCGTACTGTACTTGGGCTAATCTGAAGGTCACATGAAGTTTGTAGCTCTGTAGCAATTGACTGTGCAGAAAGTCGGCGACCTCTTTGCACTATGCGCTTCAGCATCCGCTGACCCCTCTCCGTCACTTTACGTGGCCTACCACTTCGTGGCTGAGTTGCTGTTTTTCCCAAACGCTTCCATTTTGTTATAATAGAGCTGACAGTTGACTGTGGAATATTTAGGAGCGAGGAAATTTCACGACTGGATTTGTTGCACAAGTGGCATCCTATGACAGTTCCACGCTGGAATTCACTGAGCTCCTGAGAGCGGCCCATTCTTTCACAAATGTCTTGTTTCACAGTCTGCATGCCTGAGTGCTTGAATTTATACACCTGGGGCCAGGCCAAGTGATTAGAACACCTGATTCTGATCATTTGAATGGGTGAGTGAATACTTTTGGTAATATAGTGTATGTCATCCAGGGTGTTATTCATATTGGTGTTTAGGCAGTGCTTCAGTTTTACACAGCCCTTTAACAAACACAATTTCCTACAATGATGGGAGTACAACATAAACGCTCAACAGATGAGGAGAGACCATGAAGAGTCGAGAAGCAATGGTGAGTTCAGATTTCTGTGACGGCTAGCAGAACTAGAGACAATCCAGATGTGTAGATGGTTCAAGATTTGCTATCTGAAAGCAAGTGCTTCAGTCCATGCTACCTTAGAAACGCATTTCCTTCAAAAATACAGAAAAAAGGAATGTTTAGAGAGGTTTATCTACAGAACAAAAGCTAGATGCTGTAAGCTTTCATAAATAGATCCTGCTGTTTCTGTTTCCATACTATTTGTATCACATATACTTATTTCCACACCTTCCTTTGCTTGCCTGGATATTGAATTTCGTTGAGCCCTTTCCCATTCAAAGCTTCTCAGTTGACAAAGTAGTAGAACATCGGCTAGCATTTTAAATCACCGGCAAATGGATTTGGTGTTTATCCTCTTATGTCCAGTCACTCTCCGAAGGCTCCTCGGAAGTTTATGAGTTGCAGCACTAGACATTCCCATCTGGCAGCTCCATAAATCACTAATCATTGTCTTTGGCTCTGCTCTGAACTTAATACACCTGTATCATCAAGCTAAGCAGAAAATGTTTCAAAAACTCAGGAGCATTTCACTAACAGAGACCACGCCTTGATTGATGCAAATACGTTTATTGGTGGACGGGTCGTGAGAGAAATGGATGGAGAGATGAGAAGGGTCGAAGGTATGGGATGAAAAGGGATGAAAAGCGTCGAGGGCAACGGATGAAAAGAATCGAAGGGGATGGGATAAAAAGGGTCGAAGGGAGGGGATGAAAGGGGGCGAAATGGGTCAAGAGGACGGGATAAAAAGTGATGAAAAGGGTCGAAGGGAAGACATGAAGGGGGCAGAATGTGTAGACGGATAATGGTAGAGAAACCCAGGGATTGAGACTCAGGCCCTCGACATTCCCATTTGGCAGCTCCATAAATCACTAATCATTGTCTTTGGCTCTGCTCTGAACTTGACACACCTGTATTATCAGGCTAAACAGAAAATGTTTCAAAAACTCAGGAGCATTTCACTAACAGAGACCACGCCTTGATTGACGCAAATAAGTTTATTGGTGGACCGGTCGTGAGAGAAATGGATGGAGTGATGAGAAGGGAGAAGGTTACGGGATGATAAAGGATGAAAAGCATCGAGGGCAAGGGATGAAAAGGGTCGAAGGGGATGGGATAAAAAGGGCCGAGGGGATGGGATGAAAAAGGATGAAAAGGGGTTGAAGGGAAGACATGAAGGGGGCGGAATGTGTAGACGGATGATGGTAGAGAAACCCAGGGATTGAGACTCAGGGTGGGGACACATCTCAGGAAGCTTCAGATCCTTGTCCCCAGGTTCCTGTAATGAAAGGTGGAAGAGGAAGACAAGAAAAGAGAGGGTTGGGGAGAGTTGGGGAGGGTGGTGGGGCTTGAGAATTGAGAACTGAGACGAACAGAGAGAGACAGAGGGTTAGGACACACTTTTATAGGCTGATGATAGCTTAATTCAGTGATATGGTGATGATTTATCAGTCGAGTAAAATATAAACTAGATTCTAAAGAAACATACAAATGGCCTTCGTAGCACAATTGACCAGAAAAACAAAAGTTAATAACTTTTGTCTCGCATATTCTTTGGCGTACGATGCACATGTAGGGTTGTAGTTCCATCTGTCTCTGCCATAGACATATGGATCAATTGCTCTGAAGTTTATATTGCGCACTGCAATTCAAGCCAACATTGGTATTCAGTATACCACACGCACTTATCTAAACACTCTATCCCTGAAAAGAGTCTACCGAAGAAAAAAAAAACTGTTTCCATTGACTATATTCTGCTGTTTCTGTGTTTTCTTTGTGACCTAGCACAAATTGGTCCTTTAATAGCCACCATCAGAGAGCTAACAACACCCCTAAGAGGTGCAGGGATAGCAGACAACCCTAATCTTGTATCCTTACACTGCCATTATCATTCCACCTGCCGAAAAAAATATAGTCCCTAGAGACTTCTTTGGGGAGTGGGAGGCCAGACAGAACACACTGGCAGTTTCTATGGCCATCATTGCCTGTCATTTGCTGGCCATTTTCTACGTGGACGTATTCGGCCAAGAAAAATTAAACACTTTTAATTCTGTGCAACGGCCCACAAGGAATTTCCCAAAGGATATGCTTATGGCTCAGTCTCAAAATTAGACAAACTGCAATACGTGGCGGCAACACAATGAAACACCAGCCAGTAAGTTTGTTTATGCCGGCTTCAAGGAAAATACAATGTGATAAGCAAACCTCATCTATAAATACTAACAAGTGTCTGCTGCAGTGAGGATTGGTGTCTGTTTGATTAGTTTTACGCTCATCCTTCATTTTCTGCTGCCTTTCCTCAACTATATTCATTTCAAGCTTTATCTTCCATCTCTATAATGGTTAGTACAATGCCATGTAATCTTTCTTTTTACAGTTCTGAGCACAAATATTTATTCAGGGAAAAAAAAAAAAAAAAAACAAGAACAAAACAAAATCTTCCCGCTGAGAAATTTATGACGAGTAGTAAATGTGCTCAGAATATAGCTATAATATGCTGACACTTCCTCCATCAAGGGCCAAGCATGGGTTTATTCGATATTATACCATACATGGACACTGTATTACTGACCTCGCTGTGTTAATGTGAACCGTGTCTGTCTCATCTCATGGAAAGTGCACACCTGTTCATTCATGGTGCCGTGTCAGCAGCTATAAAGCCACACAATGAGACATTTAATATCCGTGCATCCTACTGCAATGGCCACACACACAAGATGATTGGTTCAAGATTAGTTCATTGCTCCCTGAAAACTGCCTCGACTGTGGAAACAGGCAAATATGAAGGGTGTCACTGTAAAATCCATCTCAGGAAATAAGCTGAACTTTCCACTTGGCCTTTTAGTCTAGAAGTGTGAAGTTTCAAATCTCACCATACAGAAAATATTGAACTTGGATACAGGGTATATCATCAAAATGATGTTAAACATTATTACATTTATTTTAGTTACTATTTTACGAGAAACATGAGAGAAATAAGAATGAGAGGAACGCAACAAATGTGCCTGGACATAGTTAAGACACTCTCTATGAACTTCACCATCCTTGGTCTATCAAAAGCCAACTTAATTTTTCCTGCACTTTGTAGGCATAGCACCTACAATGCACTTAATTATAACTATTACAACCGTCACAGTGGCATGCTACCTTGTTCCACTGTTGACATTCAGTTGATTTAATAATACTAATTATAGTGCTGTTAGTAGTGATGTGTCGTTTGCGAACGAGCCGGCTTTAAGAGACTATTCTTGGTAGCGAACAAGAAGAGCCGATTCCCGTCGAGGAGATCCAACGTTTCAAACACACTGAGTGTAGTGGTACAGGCCAGGTACGAACTGAGCTACAGAGAGAGGGGGGAGTCGAATGTAAATGGAAGCGCATTGGGGAAAAAGTGAAGAAATTAGTGAAAACTGGACATCCAAGCTGAGGCATCTGGTATTTCTGAATGCCAACCTGCACTAAAGACTTTTATCAAAAGTGTCATAATGTTAAGACTTTAACCCTAATTGGCCAGTATTTTTTTGTAAAGAAAAAAATGCCCAAAAATAAGTTTATGAAGTGAACTAAATGTAGATCCATTGGGGAGCCATATGGGAACCATAAGAACCGACTCTTCTAATGGATCCGAGCCAAAATAATATTTGAGACGAGATGGACTTCCCGACACTAGCTGTTAGTTTGGAAGTACTACTGTGCCGTCTTAGTCATTCAGACTTTACTATACCTATGGACTAAAATAAACTATGAGCTCTATCATACCAAATCAAGTTCATTGCCAGGTGAAGCCAACACTTGGACATCTTGGAGCACTGGAGCAGTGCACCATTGCTTCCCATCCAAACCACTACAAGGATTAATCTTGTGTGTGTGCACTGTGTGAACAAAACTGGCACCAGCAACTTGCCCACTACCGAAAAACCTTCCAATTCAATCCAGATTAGAGACCCGGCCAACAGCACCTCTGTAGCACCAGAGATACACAACACAACACATTACTGCCTGCTGTTGCAGAGACTGGGTTTCAACCCATAATAAAGATTTCTCTTTTAGATGGTTCACTGCAGCATAAGCGTCTCAGGTACCAAAGGCTCGGCAATTCAAACCACAATAGTTCTGACAGGTTAACGTTCAGAGCTGCCCATCACGGCAGAACGGTGGAGCCGACCTCTTATAGGCACACTTGAAAAATAACTCACTGCTCAAAAAGAAAACCTGAAGCACTCCAACAGGTATGACACTTTCGCCCGCTGCCACACAGGGAAGAGACGGGCAGATTTTGTGCCCAGCAGTAGTGTCCACATAAACAGGATCAGCAACGGCTCTGATCCCAAAGCAGAGGACACGTGCCAACCAGTAATAACCGTGAACATGTTAGTCCTGCCGATGCGTAGCCAAGCTGGCAAAGACGGGCACACGGGGACACATTTTGCATCCAACACTGGCAACACCTTTCCAGCCACCGAAGTCCAGCGGCCATTTGGCACTGCGCAGAGAGAATAGTTGTGTCAACACAAACAGGGTCGACAGTTTCGTCCGATCCCAAGTGGTGAGGACACATGCACATTCATAAAACACCTTGTCAGAATGGCAATTGAATGTGCACACAATATACACAATCACTTGTTGAAATCAAGTTGTTATTGATACATTGAATTTTATACCTTTCGTACTGTATGTTTTATATACACCGATCAGTCATAACATTATGACCATCTGCCTAATATTGTGCAGGTCTCCCTTGTGCCTTCAAAACAGTTCTAACTCATCAGAGAACAGACATGGTTTTTCTGAAGGTGTCCTGTGTTGTCTGGCAACAGAATGTTGTAAGTGGTGGCCTTTGGGTCCTATGGATTGAGGGGAGGGGCCTCTATTATTACACTGGCGCTTGCAATAAAAGTGTGTTATAGGGATTTTGTGTTGAAGAACTTTACTGACCTTCCTTGAGGGCATCTGACAACCACCTTTCAACCATGAAAGGTCCGAATGTGATCCAGGCTTTAACGTTAGCTTGACTTCGCCTACGCTCCTGTGATTTGTTCCCATTCAACCGCTGGCTTCCAAAATCTGTGCACCCTGTTATAGCAGCAAGTGAATGGCCACGGTATTGAAATGAGGTGTTTAAAATATGTGTTTAATATTCCGCTGTGCACGTACTTTTGTGTGCCTGTTTCCGCACTATGGCAGGGACGTGAATATACAGTATCTCGACAAGAAGTCCCCCCACACCAATGAAGTGGCAGTTTGGTACGTGCTCTTTAATCTTCCACTCGCACGCACCTAGGAATTCATTAATACTGGTTCAGCCATTGACCTGGCTGCGCGATCAATTCTGCACACAAACGCCACAAGTGCACACACAATGTGTGTAAGCGCAGACACACAACACTTACAGTGTTACACACATAGTCACAGAGCAGGGATTTATCAGAACTTTGACCCAAACACTAATTGCAGACCCAGCAGTATTTCCTGCTGATTTGTTATCTCTTCATTGTGCAAAGTCTGTTCTTTTCCTCTAAAACAAGACTTCCCAGGCTGAGGGCGAGAGAGAGAGAGAGAGAGAGAGAGAGAGAGAGAGAGATACAGTAAGAGTAATTCCAATCAGGGGAAATCAGTTTGGAGTACACTCTCCCATCTTTCACTCCTGTCCCCTCTACTCGTCTCCTCTTATCTCTCCCTTTATTATCTTCATCCTGCACTCTTACAACTCGTCCACATCCTGACTCCACTTTACCTGCAATTTCCTCTCCTCTAGCTCTCACTCTGCTCAACTTTGGCCTCATCTCATCTCTTAACAGAGAGGGTGTTCGTAGAGTCAAGTGTGTTCATGGAGCCTCCGGCGTGGCTGGCTGCTCGGACGAGAATCCTTCTGCGACGAGAGGAAATGTTTTTGACCGTCGGTGGGGTTCAGGTTTTGAAAATAGTCCCTGCAGACAGTCTAAAACAACGATGAATGGTTTATATGATATATCATGTATCCAAGATTTTGTGGACAGTTTTGAAAATTGACTGAAAATTTAGCAATTTATTCCCATTCAGGGGATTATTAAGACCAGCCGCTTGTGTTAGCTGATAAGCCTGCTTCATCCAATTTGTATGCACGATGAAACACATTCATTTGCAGTGTTTTCTTCCATAGGCCTCCTTTCTAGTCTGTCCTTAAAGCTGATTCTGATGCTATTGGCTAGATCAGCTGAGTGCACCTATAGTCTTTTTGGACATTTCTTGCCATCTGCTTGCACCTTGACTAGCGTTTTGTGAGCTATTTGTTTGCATATCTAGTTTGTCCTGTTGATGGAATTGATTCAGGAGTAGGAGTAGTTGTTACATTTAGGCATTCATGCATTGGTTTAGGTGCTGTTTTCCCTTCTGTCTATGCTCTAGATTTAACTTCTGAACTCATGCCAGGAAGCCTTCGAGGGGAGACCTGACATTTTTGGGTCCTATGGGTTGAGGGGAGGGGCCTCTGTGGGTCAGGCTTATTCCAGTGCATTCCACAAATACTTGATCAGTTTGGGATCTTGTGCTGTTTTTCATGATTTTTGAGTTGGTCCTAAATGTTTTTTGTGTGTGTGCCTGTGTCTGTCTGCAACCTGCTGGGGATGGCTGCTGCCACCAAGGAGTGTCATTGCTATGGGGTGGGGGTGAGTGGTCTGGTCTAGGTGGGTGTTACATGTCTAAGTAACATCCTCACAAATTTACTTCTCCTGTCAGTGGTTTTAATGTTGTGGCTGATTGGTGTATTATTGTCATTTCTCTTTAAGACCGCTTGGCTTGAGTCCAAGTGGGAAGACTGGAAAGAAATACAGTTACGTATTGTGTGTGTATTTGCTACAGGAGCATCTTCACGTTGAAACAGGAAGGAGTCTTCCTCAAACAGTTGCACAACATATGAAGGACCACATTGTTTAAAGGAACAGTATGTAAGATTGTGGCCAAAACTGGCCAAAACTGGTACTGCAATCACTTTCAAAATACTGTAGAACGGTGTATCCCCTCCAACCTCCCCCCTGACTCGAGGTTGCCAGGTTACCGAGGTGACGTTAGGCTACTCAATACGTCTCAGTTACGTTTCACATTGCCATAATCGACGTGCTAATGTTGTTTTCCTCGGCGTTTCAGCATGATGACAGAGAAACGGGCTCATAATGCATTGCTAATGTTAGCAATGACGACTCGCCGTTTTTATTTCCCAAACAATTCCTTACCTTTTCAATTCGATGAGCCACCTCCTCTGTATGCGCTAACGTAACGTTACTTTGCACGAACATGCATAACTTTGTTCGACTGTCGTGAATATTTGAAATGTCCATTTACATTATGTACAAGTAAGTTAGCCAGGAGAAAATTTGCAACGTTGGCGTCTGTCTTCAAATTCTTCTCCGTTTTCAGCTGTCTCCATTTTTCAAAGGCATCTCCTATACAAATCCTTGTTTTATTTCGGACTTTGTCACGACGTAGTTCGGATTCATAACGAGGTCTTAGGTTTCGTAACGTTATACATGTTTTATCCGACACGTTCGTAGCTGCAGCTGCGGTAACTAGAGCAGAGCTGGCAACCCGGAAGACGAAACTCTACTGACTTCGTGACTGGTAGATAGGTGGAGGGTGGCGCCTCAGACCAAAACACAAAATGACAACAATAACATCAGTTGAGGGCTGCAACTCTCACTTTTAAATGACAATATCCTGGCCGGACCACTGTTGTCAGTGATATAAGTATTTGAAATGAACATGATTTCTTCATGTCTAGTGACATATCAGGGCCATTTTATGATTAATTTAAATACATTTCTTACTTACTGTTCCTTTAAAATATTATTGGACTCTATCCTCAGGCTAAATTAAATTAGTAAAATGGAATTCAAGTGCACAAAAAAAGTACATTCTGATGAAGCTTGGTGGTGGTTATTTGGTCATCCACATCCACACTAGGGGTTGTACCGACTAGTGTGTCATGACGCTTTGAATCGACTCGTCACTGATCACGTGACTGTAACGACACGGACGTCTCGGAGAAGACAGGTGAGGAGCCCGCAGCGGGTCCTTGCAGCAAACTAGCCGCGTGGGTGGAAATACTTTACTAAAGATGAAGCCCATGCTACCCTGACATGTCAGTCCTGAAATACAACAAAAGTACTGCTACAATGCACATCCGCTAACGCTAGCAGAGGAACGGTCCAGATTCTTTCAACGGCAGTCAATTAACAACTTCACCAAACGCCATGCGGTAACAGAGAGGGAGGCTGCACGTCAACAATTTACTGGTAAGTTTCATTGTCAAAGTTAGTAGATCTTTAGCTGCAGTACACAGAGAAACACTCCCATTTTACGACACGCTGTGGAGTACTGCTTTGCTGCTATTAAATGCTAATGACGGTGCCGATTTATATAGGCTTTACATATCTGATTAACTCATGTGTTTCTGTTAGTGTGTATGCTGTGGTTGTAGAGCCTGTTGTTTTTGCCCTTGATGTCAGTGAATGCACCATGCAAGAGATTGAAGTTACTGTATGTTCTGTTCTTTATGGACTCGACTTTCGCTACATAATAGTCGACTCTAAAAACTCGGAAGTCATTCAACCCCTACTACATACACAGGCTAATAAGCGGCTAGATTCAGTCATGTAGAGGATTACAGCTACTATGGCATTGAAGTCTTTTGCTTTACATCTTCAAATCTTTGAATCAAAATGTAAAACCAAAGCTAAAAATTAAGTCAAAATGCAATCTGTTGCAGTCAACCTTGACAGTAAAGTTTACTATGTTTCTTCTCCGCTTCAGTGTTTCTATAATAACGGTTTACATTATATACGACTGCAGTATTTTGCGTTTAGTTAAAGCTTGTAGGTGGTTGGAAAGTATTTGCAACTCTTGAGTTTTGTGTGAAAGAAAACCCTGGATGTATGCTACTGCAGTTACTTGTGTGCAAGTTTATTTTCCTCTCCGCTGACATTTTAGATGCCCCAGTACAGAATACAAAACAGCTTTGGGATAAAAGCCAAAGGAGACAGGAAAATAACGCATTGGCATGTACTTTTAAACAATTGCGCTGACAGAGAAATATCTAAATGTGTGTTTTCCAAACGGCGCGGGAAGTTTCCACAAGAGTCACTGCTAGAAAAGGGAGGGTTTTTTCTTTTTTCTTTGGTTTGCTCAGAAACGACTCATGGGAATATTCTGTTTTGGGATGTGTTGAATTCAGTGGCAAAATTAAATAACAAACACAGTTGGAGGAAATGTTTTTTCTTCTCCAAAATTGCCTTGGCTTAGTGTGCTGTCATTGTTAAAATCCTCATGTCTTCAGAAAGTGTATATGTGGACTTTTTCTCTCAGTGTTTTTCAAGGCCAGTGGGAATCTTGGTCGTGATTGGCTTGGCTGCGTATCAATAGATCAATAGTGGCATTTTAGAAATAATCTTTAAGCTTCCCTTTAAAAACTTCTAAAACCAGTCTGGCACCATAATCCATTTGTCTGTATGCTCAGTGTGTTTTTAAGTCACATTTTGGCATGAATGAAACAAAAAGCAGTCTCCTACTCAAGCTGTCTGGCCCAGCAATGTTGTTAGAGTAACCAGCATTAAGACTAAAGAAAGATAATAATGTTTACAAGCGTTGGCACATAAATTATTCTTAGAACCAATCAAGCCAATATGAAAAATGAAAATGTGTGATTTTGGCATCTCTGAAACTATGAAAAGCAGAATGTGTCTGCAACGCGCTCGATCACAGCATCACACGTGGATCTAATCCAGGTTCAGTGGCAAAATATTCAAACATATTTTCACAAGGATTGTCTCGTTTTGAAGGTGCTATTATCACTTTAATATTGTAGTATGTATCCTCATTGTTGTAGCACAGATTCAGATCTCAATGAAATAGTTCAATGAGATCTGAATATGTTCTGCGCAATAATGTGAATGACTGATGGAAGGGAAATCATATACACATACACCGATCAGGCATAACATTATGACCACCGTCCTAATATTGTGTAGGTCTCCCTTGTGCCTCCAACACAGTTGTGACTCATCAGAGAATGGACCTGGGCCTTCTGAGGGTGTCCTGTGGTGTCTGGCAACAGAATGTTGTTAGTGGGGGGGCCTTCGGGGGCTGTGGGTTGAGGATAGGGACCTCTGAGGATCAGGCTTGTTCCAGTGCATCCCTGCTGCCATCAAGTGTCATTGCTATGGGGTGGGGTGCCTGGTCTGGTCTAGGTGTGTGGTGCATGTCCAAGTAGTGGTGCATGTTATTTACTTTACTTCTCCTGGTCATAATGTTGTGGCTGATCTGTGTATAACTATATGTCTTTTTTGGTAGCAAGATGAGGAACCGGAAATCTAACCCTGAATTTTGCATCATTTAAAATACAAAACCAGTCCCATGAACCATTCCTTCGTGTCTTTACTTCTTCCTTCACCTCTCCTCTCCTCTTTTCTGCATGTTTAACTGTCATCAAATCCCTGTTTCCTTCTTTCTCTCTCTCGATGAGTCAGGCCTAATTGGTGTTTGGTTCTATTAGAAACTCAGCAGCAGACTGTCTGACCTGCCCCGAGACTCGCTGAATCAACTTGCCAATTAACTTCTTGTTATCCTGACAACCGGATGCCTTTTCATTGGATTTGTGTGTGCATGAGTGTGAATAGACGAAGAGAAAGAGAGAAACGTTGAGGGAGAATGTGTGTTTGCATGGCCGAAAATTACCACTGTCTTTGTGCATGTATGTGCAAGCTAGTTTGTCTTTGGAGGTGGATTTTGTGCGTCGGGGTGTAATAGGGAACTGCAGCTCTCCGAGGAGCCGACATGTACACATGTCAAGTAAGCTGTTCGGTTGATTCAGTGCCAGCTGTAATGCAGGTCAAAAATAGAGACAAAAAGAGTTATACTACATACTCGTAGAAGAAATTCTGCCAGCATATGTGAGTGACCCCCTGTGCATGCACGCCTACACACTGCCCAGAAAAGCATAATTTCAGCTAAAGAGCAAAGGACCATATTGTGTGTGAAGTGAAATGTTATTCTCCTATACAAATTATCTAGTATTTATGTAATTTAAAGTGGGAACTGCATACACATGTGTACCTTTTTTGCAACTGTTTAGCTGAGAACTGATAATTGTTTGTGGCAGTTTTTTTGTGTGCAGGAGTGCTTTGAGATAAATGCTAAAGTCATTTTAATAATGCTAAAAATTTTACATTTACAATTACATTTACAACGCTAATATACTGAGGTTTTAGAGTGTATAAAGTTTACACTTTAGCATGCTAACTTTGGCTAAGTAGTAATTTGTCAAATACCCGCAAAGTAGTAGTTTGCGAGTTGTTGACATTTTGACATTTTGACCTTCTTATCTTGTTGGGAACTTGGATGTCTGTATCGCTGCAGTACATCCCATTGTCGAGACAACATATTGGACCAAAGCTAGATGAATTGAATGTTGCCGCGTGTCAACATAGTGTACAACAAAATTCACAGCTCTTGTTACATTCACACCTGCACGCACACATAAGAACAAACTGCAACTCAGTTTACAGCTATGAATAAATCCTGTAGAACACCAGCAACAATACTTTCACTTCTGGCATTCGTGTGGATGTTACTAAGTCGTACCACCCACCTAGACCAGACCGGGCACCCTCACCCCATAGCAATGACACTCCTTGATGGCATCCCCCCATCTCCCAGGATGCACCCTGACACAGACACCCACACAAAAAAAGCTTTAGGGACAACTCAAAAAAACATGAAAAACAGGTGTTGACCTGGCCTCCAAATTCCCTAGATCCCAAACTGATCAAGAATCTTAGGGATGCGCTGGACCCATTGGACCCAAAGGAACCCACCAACAACATTCTGTTGCCACGCACCACAGGACAGGTGGTCATAATATTACGCCAGATAGGTGTATAACTGAGAGTGTGTATCCTCAAATGCAGCCCAAATCATGCTGGGTTTCCCTGTACAACACCAACTAAACAAACACCAGCTGAACACTCAGTTACTCTTCATTCAGAGTAACAAGGTAAGACTGGCGGGAGGTAAGACGGACGTCAAAATAAGTATTGCAGGGTCTGACCTCAGAGAAGATCTGACAGCTTCTGTGCGTACATTAATTAACACAGTATTCACGCAAAGTTGGAGAAATACATAAATGCACTCCTCCATACACACAAATCTCTATAAACAGGAGTCTTTATATGAAGATGCAGAGTCTGCAGGTAACAGAAATATATATATAGGCAGGATCCACTCTCTGCTGCTCAAACTGCTGCGTGTTGCTGCTTGCTTTGTAAGTTGCAGTGAAGGGTGCGGACTATAGGTGAGACTGGGGTACCTTCTACACCTCCTCATTTAGGTAACCTTTTGTTTAGGATTATTGTTGTATTTTTGATGACACCTTTTTGTAGATAAGATAGCTAGGCCTTTGTTTTTTTTGTTGCTCTCAACTAGTGGAAATTTGTTTGGCAGGCCTGGCTTTTGTTGTTATATTGCTGTCATTTATTTGGCACAACCACGCGGTCCAATCCTCCCTCACTGTGTGTGCTTCCAGCAGTTTTCGGTTATTTTTACTTTGGTGCTGAAATAAACCTGTTTACCGAAGGCGATGGTGGCAGGAAACTCAATTTTCAAATCAATAAGATGTTGCTTAAATATCATGTGGGATGAAAACAAGCATATCACAAGCCGGTTTGTGCCACCTCCACTTCTCAACACTGATGGGATAATGTCTACTGCAGAGTGTTTGTGAATTAGATAATGCTGGAGAGCATGGGTGATCAATCTGTTGACATTCAATCTAGGGGTTGCAGGGGCTAACTGATGACTTAGCCCTTGGAGGGAGACGGACAATGTTCTGTGGCCTCCAGTGCAGAGATCCAGATAACAGTTAATAGATACCCACGACTCCTGGTTGGTTTGCTGAATATTATTTGGTCAGGCTAGCAACTTCAGACGCCAATGGAATTGGAGAAGATTTATGACTGTAAAGTTTACACTCAGTTAACATCTGAAGACCCCTACAATGTGCAATATTTAGATTTGGCATTTATGTATTTCTCTAACTTTGCGTGTATACTGTGTTGATTAACGTGCCCATAGAAACTGTCAGATCTTCTCTGAGGTCACACCGTGTGATGCTTATTTTCTCTTCTTTCTTACCTCCCACCAGTCCTCCCTTTTTCCTCTGAATGAAGTGTTACTGTGAGTTGTTGCGAGTTTTCAGCTGGAGAAGACCTGGGGGGTATTCCAGAAAGCAGGTTTACCGCTAACTCTGGGTATGTAAACCCAGAGTTAGCGGTAAACCTGGGATTTCGGTTCCAGAACGCTCAAATATGATCAGGCTATGTAAGTAACTATGGTAACATAGGCTCTGAACTTAACTGGGTATGTAAACCCTGAGTTAGCGGTAAACCTGGGATTTCGGTTCCAGAACGCTCAAAAATGATCAGGCTATGTAAGTAACTATAGTAACATAGGCTCTGAACTTAACCTGGTAGGGGTAGGTTTTGTTCAGGTTATGTTCGGGTATTTAAGTGCACGTTCAGCCAGACCGCTGTTTCCACACTTGTCACAGAATGACGTTTCCTTTTGAGGAAGATCCAATTGACATTGAAGCACAAATCATTGGGGCTATTCACCGTGAGAGGGTGATAAGACCACGACTTAATATCCTTTCTTTTCCTAATGAGTTTTTGCCAGAGCGCTACTGTTTTTCTGAGGAATCTTTAATATATTTAAACAACATTCTCCATCCCCACATTTCGAACGTTACGCATCGTGGATTCGCTCATCGTAATTGTTGCGCGTGCGATAGCCTATTGCACAACATTGCAACGTTGCGCAATGAATTAGTTCCTGCTATTGAGGAGCAGATAGGAACACATTCAGCAACTTGACATCAGAGATGGTCAAAGAATGCGTGATGAAATCTGTCACAATCACTTCAACCAAAAAAAAATAAAATAAATGCACGTAAGACTGTTTCACACATTTATTTGCCCATTGCGTGTTTCATGGCCTGAAAAGAGAAAACACTTCATTATAGAGCAAATGTTCTGATCCAATGTTCTCATGCACTGACAGAAAACATGAAGCAACTATGCTCTAGTCTCTGCACATCCCATTTCTTTACCTCGATCTTTAATTTGATTCCTCCGTGACTGCTGATAATGTCTCTTCATCCTCCCATTATTTATATGAACGGTAATATTGGCTATAAATTGGTCATTTTCGAACATGCAAGGCTACACAAATTAGACATAAGTGATTTCGGCGTGGGCCTATTAGGGTAAATACATTGCACTTGTTCATTTTGCTCCTCCTGGGAGGTTGAGGGCTCCGATGACGTGCCCCCAGGAATCCCCTCCATCATCGGACGCCCTCGATTGATACTGATCGCCAACTCCTCCACGGGGGGGGGGCACCGCTGGCCCAGAACCGGTCTTCCTCTCCTCTGCTTTCTTCCTATTGGCTTTGAAATGAACGTAACTTGTTGCAATATGGCAATTCAAGAATATAATACTGGATAAGTGATGTCTAAGATGATGCACCCAGATATATCTTACCAACTTGGACAATGTTTTTATATTTTGTTTTGACCTGCGGCCACGTTCTCTTGAGGGCAGTCGGGTTACATCTAATTAAAAATAATACAATATATGACAAGGTATTCTATAGTATAAGAAAGTCTCATACAAAGCAGTTAATATGTAGCCTAATATCTACTGAATTATTGTGCTTGTGACACATTAGTGTGCTATATCCTACTAAACTTACGCATTTACGCGGTCGGCAATTCTCTGCCAAGCAAGATCTCGTTCCTTGGCAGACGCGCAAGTATTGCTTTTTTCGTGATTATCGCTCTTTCCTCCTCGTACGCCTCGAGCAGAACTTGCTGCTCCGCTTCAGAAAAATAGGCTGCTCTGCGCTTTGCCATTTTTACTCATGGTTTTGACTCTCAATTGATGATGCCTTTATAACTTCGCCGTGATCGCGCACAACTCTGGGTTAAACAATCCGGGGTTGATTGAACTAATTGCTAACCGGTGTTTTGGAACCGACAGCTCGGGTTTAGTCGCCTCAGGTTCAGACAACCCAGAGGTTAAGTTTTATCTCAGTGTTTGTTAAACCTGCTTCCTGGAATACCCCCCTGAACAACACGTTGGTGTTTGTTTACGTAGTTGGTGTTTTACAGTGAAAGGCAGCATGATTTGGGTGTACGAATTCAACTTTTATTTTCATTGTGGAATTTTTGAAAGGACCCTCAAGAAGATGCATTTGAGGATGCACACACTCAGGTATACACCAGTGGATCAGGCTTATTCCGGTGCACCCCACAGATACTTGATCAGTTTGGGTTTTGCTGGGGATGGCTGCTGCCATCAGGGAGTGTCATTGCTATGGGGTGGGGGTGCCTGGTCTGGTCTAGATGGGTGCTACATCCACACCAATGAAAACCAGGTCCAAAAGTTTCCCAGCAGAACATTGAATAGTCACAAGATGGTCAATGTTATTTACTTCTCCTGTCAGTGGTTTTAATATTGTGGCTGATGTGTATCTATCTACTCTAATTTACATGAAACAAAGTATTGTGAGGTCAGTTGTTAATGTAGACCTTGTTATCACAAAGTATCATGCGCTCTTTTAATATTCCAGTGAATTGTGTATCCTGAAAGTCAACGGCAAAGCAAAGGGACACTCATGGATTTTCCGTCATGTGTTCACCCCCCGTAGACACTGCAGTCAGAGGAGGAAATAAATGACTACAAAAGGGATAAAGGTGATGTTTTAATGGGATGACCACAGACGGGAGGTCTCTTTGTGTCACAAAAAAAAAAAAAAGAAGAAAACAAAATGTAAAAAGCTGATACCAAACATCTCATCTCAGTGAATCAACACTGAGAAGGTCAGTCCGGAGAAGAGTCAGGCTGCTGGCCTCTTCGGGTTTTCCCTGATGGCATCACGAACGGCCTACCAGCCTGAGCTTCAGACTGTCTTTAATTTGCTGTTAGCGGTTACAGCAAACTCTCAAAGGTAGCAGAAAGTTTTGGTAATGTCCTGAGGCAGACAAGTAAATCCTTTTCCTGGTTCTTTTACAGGCTGCAGAAATAGTTACTTCCTTGAACAGAGAAGAAGAAACAGCTGTTTAACTCCCATTCATCGTCAGTGTAGTTTTTATTTGATGATAAGACGTATGCCATGAGGTTTATACACTAGCTATCACACCATTTTTTGAAAAATCTCCTCCCCTGCTTCTCGACCACCACTACCCCCATCATCTTCCAGAAACTGTGTGTAATGTCCTCATCTACATTCATCGTTTGGGGATTCAGCTCTTGACACCGTCCCTCTTTGAAGTCTAACTGCCAAACTCCTACCTTGCATGTTCGTGTTTCCTCAATGAATATTAATTCTGCGGCAACTCGAGCTCTGTCCTTGTTGAAATTTGTGAGACATGCTGTGACAGGGATCTGTTAGTTTAGTCTGTTTGCTTCATAATACCCGTTGGATGATTCTGGGGCCATAAATTGTAAATACAAGGACATGTTTGTTCATTAAATTCCTTTATTTTTCTCTTTCCAACCAGTTCTCATGGGTTGCCATTGTGTATTCTGTCATCAAAACACCTGAAAGAGAACTGTCATTTGTTATCAGCTTTTCTTGTCCCCGACGGCAAACAAAAGCTTTCACGGCAACAGCAATCTGAAAACTTGGAGTTATTTGATATCAGTTGATATAATTCATATTGTAAATACTGTTTAACGATACAATCTATGGCCGCAGGAGAATTGTTTGAATCACACAGCTAAATACAAAGACTAAAACAGGACCGGAATGTGATCAGTGAGCGTTACTGATTTTTCATATTAAGTATTTAGAAGAACTGAAATTAAACAGGCTTTTATTTTTAGTGAACATGTTAATAACGCAAATTCCTTTTCAGAACGTAATATTTTTTTAACGTGCAATTGACGCCTACATGTTCAGTTGCTATAAAATTCACCATAACCGTAGTTTTGGAAATAAAGAAGCACTCAGTGCAGCAGTAATGCTGTGGAAAGCAAGCAGAATTTGAAGTGTCAAGTGTAGTCAATAATTTGACCCTGTAAAGTATAGTAACATATTAATCTATTATTTTTTGTTAATGCATATAAATTATGGATTGTGATTAAATATTTTATTCTATTGAAAGCTCTGATTTTTAGTTTGTATTATTATATTTTGACATATACACGAATTCTGTTTACACAGTTACAAACAGTTTGGTCTAAAATATTATAAACTGAACATTTTCCTTCCTGCAGGAGCTGCTTTCCACTCTGATTAGCCCCAGTCTCCTAGAAAGCAGACTCAGATGGCTTAAAAACAGTTGGACTTTTTCCCCCTACAGCATAAATACATCTATTTTTATAACCACGTCAAAATAATCCTCTTATTCTTACTTTCCTCCCCTCCCCACTACAAGAGGGTGGCCCACGGTACCACGGCCAGATTTTGCATATTTAAACACAGAGCTGTGATAACCTTATAACAAGAGGAACAATCCACATCGCAGCCATGAGCGTAATGAGCCCACTGCACTTAGTCAAAGGCTAAAGGACAGTGAAGCCCTAACCTCATTTAATAAAGTCGTGGATATCAGTGTTGACTACTGAGACCTCAGGTTAGTGACTCTATGGCTGAAGGACTGTAATATTTGGAAGACAAGGCAGGCTGCCATGTGGAAACGAAATAAGTGGAAAAATAGAATATTGTGCCTCTGCAGATTATGGAAAATTGACATGAAGAAGAAGAAAATATACTGGGGAGCAGTAGCATAAGATAAATTGACGCTGTAGGTAAAGGCGCTTGAGCATATAGCTCTGGAAAAAATTAAGAGACCACTGTAAAAGTATCAGTAACCCTGATTTTTAGCTTTCATGTGTCATGGCATGCTCTCCATCAGTTTTTCACATTGCTGTTGGGTGACTTTATGCCACTCCTGGTGCAAAAGAAATCAAGCAGCTCAGCTTTGTTTGATGGCTTGTGGCCATCCATCTTCCTCTGGATCACACTCCAGTGGTTGTTAATGGCTTCAGGTCTGGGGATTGGGCTGGCCACGACAGGGTCTTAATCTGGTGGTTCTTCATTCGCAGCTGGACTGGCGTAGTTGTGGGGCATGGAGGATTGTCCTGCTGGAAAAATCAATGCTCAGAGTTGGGGGACATTGTTGGAGCAGAAGGAGACACGTTTTCTGCCAGGATAACCTTGTATCCCGTCTTGATTCATGCATCCTTCGCAAAGAATAATCTGCGCGATTCCAGCACCCCCAGATCATCGCCAATCCTCCACCAAATTTCACAGCGGGCACAAGACACTGTGGCTTGTTGGGTTCTCCAGGTCTCTGTCTGACCATTAGACGACCAGGTGTGGGGCAAAGCTGAAAATGTGACTTATCAGAGAAGATGACCTTACTCCAATCCTCTATGGTCTCAGCCTGGCTCTTCTTTGCTCCTCATTGATGAAGGGATTTTTTCTAGCTTCACACAGCTTGCCGTAGGAGCCTGTTTCGAGCCGTTCTTGCGGTTCTTTCCTTCTGCAGGTCACTTGATGCCATCTGAGCGACATTTGAATGAGTTGACGGTCATCCTGGTCAGTGGATATTCGTTTTCGCCCTCTGCCAGTCTGTAGCTTTGTTGTCCCCAATGTCTCCTGCTTAACCTTGTTCATATGAACCGCCGTCTTTTTAAGAATGGAAGCAATCTGACACTCACTGTATCCCTCTGCCACTGAATTGAACTCTTCGTTTACTCGCTCAAAACTTTCTTCCTTTGCTTACTTACTTATCTTTTTTTTACTTTTTTGGCATGGTTAATTGTTCTTTTTTGATTTCAGTTACTTTTGAAGTACTCCTGGCATTGTTTTTGCCATCCAGCTGGTCCTATTGCAAGAGGACAGTGATGACCAAAGCAGTGGTTTTCATACTTTTTCTTGTTAAATAAAATTTGGTTCCGGTGATCGACTAATCACTACCTCGCTAAGTAGAATGCAGTGTGCTTTTGTTGGAATCCAGCAGACACAGGAATGGGATGGCTGTCATACATGTGGAGATGCTGATTTCGAAATAATTTTTTCCAGAGCTGTATTTAATGTACATATCGATAATAGCATATTAAGATCAAGTGGTAATTCCAGTCATGTCATGGAGAAGTTTCAGAATGTATGAACACTCAGATACATAAATTCCCAACAATCTCTGTCAACCAATCAAATCACCTCGTTTACCTCCTGTCCGTGAATAGATGCAATCAGTAGTGTTTCATTAGCATTAGCATCTTTTTTTTTTAGTCCAAAAACCAATAATCCTCGACACAATGTGAAGTTGACCACATAGAACCACTTGGGCCTATGTTTCTTTTACATGTAGATACTCATAGAAATAATAACCAGTGAATCAATAATGACGGTATGCAAACTACAAACATAAAAACTCTGACCCGTACATGAAATAACAATTAAAACCGTTGGCAGCATCACCTTCATGGAACAGGATTAACCTTTTTAAATCTTTTTAAATCCCTTGTCACACTTATAAAAATCCACAACCTTTTCCTTTTCTTTCTTTTTATCAAAGTCTTAGAGAGAGCTCTTTAGATCTTAGGATGTGACACGCCACACTTCATGTAGCAAAGAGAACAGCCGACTCTAAATGTCAGAGGTTTAAATGAGACAAGTTCCACCTGTCCTTGCTCTTTAAGGAGATTCTAACCACTGACATCTAATCCGGAACCCCAATTATAACTTTATGGATCTGGAGCTGTGATAAATTCTGTTGTGTGCTTTAGTAAAATTTAATAAATTTAATTAAATATCTTTAAAATATTTCATTTTTTAATATCATTTTTTTTGTATGGATTGTTTCAAACTGAATCAAATGCTTGCTTGTTCAACTGTGTCAAAATAACCTAGCATATGATAATATATCAGTGAGACTGTAATGAAATCAGTACAGAGTACAGACCTTTCAGTTCTTCCTTTATAAAGTTAGTCAGTTGCTTGGGTATTCTCTGGCAGATTGGTTTCTTCTTAAAGTCCAAAGAAATACAGATTAAATTTTGTTAGATCCTTCTTTATACTTGTGCGCTCATCAGTCTGGCTTGCTCTGTAAAAACGCCACCCAAACACACCCAAACGTCAGCGCAGTGACCCTTTCGCCAGTCGGGTTAATTTTTTTCTCTACTTCCTGCTTCACTTTCAACAATGGCGACTGAAACTTTCGGCCAAGACGAGTCATACAAATGTTTGTATCTCTGAACCTCCCTCAATGTGTTCAGTCTTTATTGATCCAAAACAATAACTTTGTTTATAAAAATTGCAGAGCTGCAGAAGCAGCCGGAAATAGCAAAGCGGAAACAAGCTACTACCAAGTGGACCAATCGCAGCTCTTGTGTTCTGTGTCGCCGTGACGCTACATGACGTGATGGGAGGTGCGCGTCAGGCTATGGCATTATGGTCTGCGTAGGGTCTAGACTGACGCCGAGGTATAAACTGCGCGTTAGACTTAGACTTAAATAGACTATATAAATCTACAAGGGAAATTAATTGGTCACAGTAGCTCAGTTGCACATAGAAAACACTCTTGAAAACCACTAGTAAAAATAAAAATTGGTGTAGGATAAATAAAATAAAATGCAATAGCATAAGCAAAATATATATTTATACAATATTTGCATATGTAAATCTACAAGAAATAGAAATAGAAGTAAATATACACTATATGCACAGGAAGGATAACTGATAAGGTGCAATAATATGGATGGAGAGCAATGGCATGAATGAGATGGAGTTATCTGTTACAGAAAGGTGAATTGTTGTACAGCTGGACTGAGTATGGTATGAATCACGTCCTGAAGAGTTCACTGTGGGAGCGGAGCTGGATGAGTCTCTTCTATAATAATTAACAGCGGAAAGCTCCCGGCCACTGTTTGGTGACACTCTTTCATAACTCTCCCTCTCCCCTGTTTGGTCATTTATCAGAGAGGAGGCTGCAGCGTTGTGCATGAGGATGGCAGTTCAGTATATCTACTGATTATTGGGTGCCTTGTTGGCTAATGCTGGGAGTGGTAACCACGGCGAGCATTGTGTCTAAATAGTGATGGATGAATAGGTAATAAAACCGTGCATCAATTATTAATGTGCTCCCTTGTTATAAATCACTTGCGCTCTCCTGTTTGGGTGTGAACTGTGTGCATATGTGTGTACGTGGTGAGGGATGGCTCCCTTCATGAATAATGAACATTCAATTCTCACCTCGACCGGGGGATTTCACAGCTTTCTAACTCAAGGGAGGTGTTTGAGAGACGAGAGAGAGGGAGAAGTACAGATAAAAAATGGGATCGCACTCGCTGATGTGGTCGTCTCTTTGTGTGCGTTAGACCATCTGCATGTAACAACCAGGAAATGGGGGAGAAAGAATGCATAAAAGAGAAATCAGTCCAGGTCTCTGAGTTATTATCCATTTGTGTGTGTGTGTGCAGCGCATGCCCAACTCTGCGTCATGCCGAAGTGTTATTGCATTATTCAGGCGGTGGGTAAGAGGCAGGCAGAGCAGCGGCCTTACGATTATGTTCGAATGTGCGTCAGAATGATGGATTCCCGAATGAAGAAGCATCCTCTCCTCACTTCAGCTTGTTCCTCCTGCCTGCGGAGAGAAACGTACACCGTTGGCTGCCGCGCCGGGAGCCCATTATGGAATCAACCACCACTGTTTGGAGCCTGCTGGGGGAATCCAAGTACATACCCATTATGTCATTGCCTTACGTAGAAAGAAATCTTTTATTTTTTTTCTTTGTGCATCCATGTTTGCTTGTTTGCTTCTTCCAACCTGGAACCTTCTATTTTTTATCTTTTTATTTTTGTGTTCATTGTCTTGTTAGCACCCCATGAGTTTCTCCCTCTCTGTCTGCACCATCTAACTGAATTTGTTTGAAAGGATGTGCATTGACACATGGAGTATGGGCGATAATCATGCCAAATATTTGCTGGTTACAGCGTCTTGAAAGTAAAAAGTTAGCTGCTTATTATATATTGTGCAATTGTTGGTTAGGGATATAGGGGTATACAGTGTGAGCATCACCAACCAATAACATCACTGGTTCCCAGAAGAACTATAGCCTGTTTCAGCTTGAAACTCTAGTCTCCGCCTCTGGAAATCCAGAGATGCCGTTCAAAATCCACAGTTTGTTTGTGTTCTAGGCCAACTACGTTTTCAACTGATTAAAGAACACCTATGTTTTGTATTGTATTGTATGGTGTATTGGCTGATTCATAAAGACAGCTATTTCACTTTATTTATTTTTTTGGAGAGTGGATGAAGCAATCCAGCACAGACAGCTCAAGGCTGCAGTCCACTGGCTTCCTGTCAAATTCTGTATCAACTACAAAATCCTACTTCTCACCTTCAAGGCATTAAACAACCTCGCCCCTCAGTACCTCACTAACCTGCTCCAAATAAACATTCCTGCCCGCACTCTTAGGTCATCCTCATCACAACAACTCACCATCCCACCTGCTCGCTTGACCACCATGGGGTTTAGAGCCTTCTCCCATTCAGCCCCCTGCCTCTGGAACGCCCTCCCAGAACACTTAAAAAATTCAGACTCAGTCACTACCTTCAAATCTCAGCTCAAAACTTATTTATTCAGACAGGCCTACTCCATTCCATAGTCTCACTTCTATCTCCCATTCTATCTGTAATTTCTATGTAACTATATGTTCTATATTATGCTTGTGTGTACTTTAATTGTGTTTATTTTGTGTATTTGAACTGTGTTTTATTTTAAACAATTTTGTACGGTGATCTTGAGTGTCGTGAAAGGCGCCTATAAATAAAATGTATTATTATTATTATTATTATTATTAGTTCCATTAGCCTAGCAAGCCATCACGAACTGAGCTCCCGAGAGCCAACGGTGATTTGTTGTATTTATTCAAAGTGCCACAAAAAGAACAGAATCGTTTCCCTCCCGTGAAGACATCCGATCTTTGAGCCTTAGGGGCACTTTACACGAAAACGATTGGAGGTGAAAAGCGCAAAACATTTTATCGGATGTCCTATATCGTTTAGATGGTGACGGCGTTTTTGGGGGTTGAAAACGCAAAAAAGTGAAACCACCCTCCAGAGTGGAAATCTTAAAAACGCTCCACCCTCGCGTCACCGTGTAAAGGGTGAAAAACGCAAAACTGCGTTTCTCGTCGAATAGAAATGACGTGACAAGCATGCGACAGGACCGGAAAAACAAGTAAACAACATGTCGAGCTCCGCGATGGAGGTTCAACAGGCCCTAGCCGCAATCATTTGTATCCAAGAGTCATCCCAGCAATTGATAAGATTCCTGATTGAGTGTAATAGAGAACAGAGACGAAGAGTAAACAACGTGCTACAAATTCTTGACGCACCAATACAGAGGAGGCAACCTAGAGAGCTGTGGATGCGACCTGGGAGGACTTCGTTGAGCAAAAGCTCAACCTCCTCATCAGTCCAAACAAAATTGTCAGCCTTCTTCTTCGCCATGTTGTAGCCTATGTGGTTGTTTTGGTTAATGTATTTCGCGCGCTAAGCGTGGAAAAGTAGAAGAAAAGTAAATACCGCTACGCAGGCACTCTTGGGAGTGTTGCCACCTAGCCATCTGGCGCGTATACTGCATCTATGTGTATGAAATTTCACACACTTTTGCGTTTCCGTTTGAACACAGATTTGTTTCAGAAACGCTCGTCTAAATGCGGAGTTAAAAGTGAAAACGAAACGCCACTTTTGCGCTTTTGGTTCAGATAGTTTCCATGTAAAGGTAGCCTTATTCTTTATCGCCGCCACACAGGAATAACTAAATTCATGGCACTACATTCCATTGTGATCTACTTCCTGCCAGGGCCTAAGTGCCAAAAATACTTGACATCCAACTCGGTCCAGTTATGTGGCATGCACCTTAGCTATTAAGCAACCCAGTACGACAAGAAACTTCACTAAATATTATATAAACTGAGGGTGGAAATGTGCAAATGAGGAGCAACAAAAGAAAAAAAATAAAGTTGCTTTGCTTCATATAAGCAGAATAGTCACCTTAAAGATGCTTAAAACTAGATTGTTGATTAGAGCGACACACTTGCCACAGCCATGCAGGTTCCTCAGTGTAATACTTTTTCATAATGCATTCTTGCTTGTACTTGTGTTCTTCTGGACTAGTCAAACGTCTTCTGACCAAGTACGATTCAAATCAAATGCCGGATGTGTTCTTGCTCCTGCATGGCAAGGTAACTCGTGTGAATTCAGGACAGCTAGGTATCCCAGGATGCATTTCGTGGGGCACCATTAAGTATACTGCAAATAGAGAACTGCAAAATCCAGTCTTTACTTTAAAGACACCCTTGTCATGTCTACCAAGAACCCAAGTACGCCCAGTGAGTTCTTCTTCCTCTTCTCCTTCTGCTACTGCCCCTTCTTCTTCTTCTTCTTCTGATTTGATTGTTAGTTGGAAAATCAGCTTGAAGGTGCATACTGCCTACCACCTACTAGGGGTTGTACTCGTTGACTAGTCTATATCATGACGCTTTAAGCATTGTGTCGACTCGTCAGTGATCACGTATCAGTAACAACGTGGACGCCTCCAAGAAGACGGGTTAGGAGCCCAGCGGGTCATTGCAGCAAACTAGCGGCGGTTCATCAAGTGTGTGGAAGTACTTGACAAAAGATACTGAGCCCATACTACCATGACATGAAATGCAATCATCGGAAAAGGCATCCGAATGGTTCAAATCTTCTCGACAGCAGTCAATTGACGACTTCACCAAACGTTCTGCGGTAACAGAGAGAAGGAGGCTGTAAGTCAACAATTTGCCCGTGAATTTAATTGTCAAAGTTATTCGACCTTTAGCTGCAGTACACGGAAGCATATTAGAAGTATCTGGCTAACAGCATTTATGGCGTTGCCGTGGGTGTTCAAGCTTCAGTAAACTTGCGGAAAAGCCTCCGTACCCTCCTTTGTGTGAAACAATTGTATTCAGGTCAAGAATATAGATTCATTGTTGCAAAGCACTACTTTCTACTACTGTATTTTTATTAGTGACTTCACCGGCAACTAGTCGGCATCGACTCATTCTTTCACCACATACTGGTCGACTATCTAAAGCCCAAACTTGTTACGCCGGGATGAGCATTTCTGTTGACACCCTAGATCAGGGGTGCACGGAACAAAACTCTAGTGAGCTAAGTAGTCAGCCTTCGACTAAAGAAGGGATATAAAAATTAGTGGGAGTGCTGGTCCAAAGAAATCCGCTTGGGGCTGGCAACCAGCAGCTGCTGTCCAGACTCTGCAACCCTGGTTGACTGCATGGAGTGACCATGGTGTTGCATGTATAGTATTGCTTTGTCTAAATATATTGTATTGAATGTATTGAACCATAAGGCAAAACATGGATATCGATAGATAGATAGATAGATGACACATCAACATTGCATATTCGGCACCCTGTAGTCACTGAAGAAAGCTAACACTCTCTAACCACCATTAACCAGAACATTAGCCATTAACCCCAAGCTGAAGGAAGTAGCTGAAGCAATGCAGCCTGCAGCAGTCAGTACTTAAGTGGCAGTGATGACACTCACTATAATCAAGAGACAGTTCCTTTGTAGGGTGGATATAGTTTGAGTCATCAGACTGTACGCTTTTATACATCTCGCACTGTACAGTAAGCAGCAGTAGTGTGGAATATTAAACAGTACCCTCATTTATTAATGGATTTTAATGTGTCTCTGCTGAACATACCCAAAGTGAGAGACCGCCATGACTGAAAGGAAAAACAGTCTGTGTTTTGGAGACAGAACATTACAAGATTACATCAGTCTTACATTGGCTGTTGTTATTATTGTATCAGTCAAACGGTTGAATCACTAAATATATAACCACCCAACCGCATCTGCAATCAATCCTGTAATATAAAGCTATATATATTTAATTGGGTACTAGGAAAACCCTTGAGGTGCGGAGGCAGCTCCATGCAGTGTTTGACTGTTCACATAATGAGCTTTATCCTCACACAGAGGAGCAAAACCCCGGGAATCGTGATGGATTCTGTGCATACACTACCTCAAAGAGAAATCTATGAGCAGTTTAAAATGTGTCCAAAATTAGTTCATTCAAAGTTCCTCTTTAGAGGAAACCAAGGTCTTCCATATGACAGAAAGATGATTACACAGTGTAGTATGTGTGTAACACCAGAATGAATGTCAGCCTATGTCCATAATGCATATGACACAGCTTGAAGTTTCTCCCCAGCTCTGATGAATGATTTTCGTTGCCTCCCAATCCAATACCGATCATTTAATATTGAGTGAGGTTCGATCCGAGTCCTGAGCCGATTAAAAAAAAATCCTCCCCTGTCGATTCTTAAAGGCTTTTCTTAACTTACTTATTCTCCGAGATCTTGTGTGAACTGTTCAACTGTGTTATGCCTAATACATAAGGCTGTCAAATGAGAGGGTAGCTTGTACTTTGGCTCTAGAGGCTCCAGGCGTATAGAAATATTATGGTCATCCAATACCATGAACTCCGTGACCCCCTATGTAATATTTTTTTTTGCCTTGACGCCGTCTTGAATAAACTTTTCTCTTCTTTTAAACACAGCATTCTGTTTTTGTTGTTTGTTTCGGTGCAGCTTTTGCCTGACTTGACTCAATTTTGTGTGGGTATTGAATCAAGTTGGTAGTACTGAATGACGATCACCTACTACCACCTCGCCAAACGTCCACATTGCACAATTTACAAATTGCCACCTGACTGACTGCTTTTTCCTGAGTAACGCACTTCCACACAGCTGACAGGTATAAGTCACGTGATTTAAGTTCCTCTTCTTCCTCTTTAATTTTTGTGAGTTTGACTCGAAGTAAACCACCAGTAAAACTGAAGACATTGTGACGCTACAGGGACGTGATTTTGGTTTATGCCAGAGCTAAAACAAATGACTATAAATCCAATCTGATTTCATGTGAGGATAATCTGTCTTGAAGGAGATTTTCCTAACTAGAGTCAAACATCAAAGTACGCAGAGCTAACAGTGAATGTCATTTTACGGCCGTTACGTACTCCGCGAGAAGCGATGCATTTGTTCTCAACGCATCAACTTTTTTCTTGTGTGCAGTCCGGCAACTGTTCTGTGATTGGTCAGAAACTGGAAGTGGCCGAGGTCAATGAAGAAAAGAGGAAATGCTAGCAGCCATGTTCGTAGTGTGACCGCTAATCTCTCCTGGGTAGAGATCGTTATAATGTGTGTGGGTGCATGCTGAATGCATGATCCGATGGACACCGTCGTCAAACCGACTGGCCGACACCCGAAAATAATTTAAAAAGTGCCTCTCGTGCTTAGCGCGTGTGTGACGTATGCTGGTGCCCTATGAGGATTTCCCTGGAGTTCACCACTTGAGTTTCCTGAAGTATTTGTTATTGTTCTTGCTCACCTCAAGAACAAGAACAAATTTCTGGCTTCTTTTTCTTCTTTATTCTGCAACTCTATATATTCCCTGTCACCGACACTATTGTAGGTGTCTCTGACTATGATCGGCCTCATTAGACTCACCAGGGATGGCCACACTTACAGGCTACAGTAGGAAAAGCATCTTCTTGTTAATCAATCAACAACCGCTTAATGTAGCATGAGGGAATTGGAAATTTGTCTTTTTAGATTAAGTGTGACATTCATCATTGTCATTATGACATGCACTAGTATATTAATCCATTCTGGATCTTGCTCAGTAACGAGGTTCGGCAGTTAAAATCTCGACTCCAGTTCACACCGAAGAATATCCCGCATCTCCCCAACTGTTTTCTCATCCACGCTCATATACAGTTGCCCCCTTTTTACGGAAAGCACTTCAGACTGCACCACAGTTTATATTTTGTTTACGTCTGCTTCCCTTACCAACCACTCGAGGTGAATTCAGTGCTCCCTGATCTGGCGCGATTATCTAAAGAATATCCTGTAGTGTGTGTGTGTGTTGCTGTGATATTTTCAAATCTTTTAGCGCGTGCAAGCTGGGGATTAGACAGAGGAGTGTTTGTGAAGTTTCTGCAGTGTGTGTGATGCAACGTGGTTTCAAAATCGGCTAGGATTTTAAAGCTCTCATAGCCTGAGCCCAGTATCGCTCTGTTTCCTGAAGATTTCCGAAGAAAAAGATGATGCATGATGCAAACGCAACTATTACGTCAGACCGTTCAGAATGTATTATGTGAGCGCTGCCTTTTCGACTGCCCAGAATTGGATGTTGTTGGCTTTGTAACTATTTTAATATCTCAGCACATGGCTGAACATCCGTCACTGATGCCGATTTGCATTCAACATATAACGATAATTCTGTGCTTTGAAAACATCTTTGACCGTTATTCAGTCCACTGTTAACGAAAACAGCCTATTTTCAAGGCTCATTTTTTCAAGTAATAAGATTTTCTTTCTCATCTCTCGTCCTATACACATTTATTTTTCTCTGGCTGGGCGTCTCGCTTATTCACTTCCGCGCAAAATTCATTTAAAAAAATTCATCTTCATTAAAGCACTTTGCGGGGACTCAATACCTCAGTAACATGCGTCGCTGTCTCTAATGAGTTGCACCGTGTCTTTATGGCTGCGTTCAAGAGCACGCTCACTGCATGAGG
Organism: Chelon labrosus; assembly: GCF_963514085.1. NCBI lineage: Eukaryota > Metazoa > Chordata > Actinopteri > Mugiliformes > Mugilidae > Chelon > Chelon labrosus. Next base: position 6,841,499 of record NC_140338.1, read on the forward strand.
ACTGAATCGATCCCTCTGCAAAGAAAGAGAGTCGTGCGGTGGAAAGCCATTAAATTGCCGCCCAAGTCACTCTGTAAATCAATGGCACACACAAAGCAGAGAGAGAGACGCAAACATTTCATGGCTGCTAATCGGGATGCGAGTAAGTATTGCACGGGGAGGGTGTATACATGTGTGTGGCTGAACTCGAGCTTCTGGCTGCTGGAGCCGATTGAGGATAATCTATAATGAAAAGAAGAATTGGTCATGTGGAGAAAATGGATTTTCCACTAGGCCTTTGCGCCATAATGGTTATTGGAATGTATACCTTTATTTTGATTGATCTGCTGTTTGAAATTGCATGGATGTAAGGTTAAGAATAAGCGTGGCATGGTTGTTTTTATGTATGAGCGTGGAAAACGTGTGCATATATTTATAGACTCGGTGAGGTTGCATGTGCCCTACAAACGTGTGATTTCTACATGTATGCGGGCACAGACGTGTGTACTTGTGGTCATATGTGAGTAGGCGTGTGCATGCGGAAGATAGGGTAATTTTTTTTTTTTCCCAGCTTCGTTCCTCCGTCCGACCCTCCCTCCATACGGGGAGTGCCATCCAACAAAAGAAGAAGAGCGTCTGGTGCGAAGAGTCGTTTGTCAGCCATGTTGAAATGTTCCTAATTGGATTTCCTTGGCAGCAGGGTAGAGACAGGGAGCTGAAGAGAGTGAAAGAAAAATGAGGGGAGTTAATTTTGTCTCCTTGAGATGAACTTATCCCCCTGTTGTTTGAATTAACGTTAAAAACATTTTGCATGAAACACTCGTTATATCTTTTGCCACAATCGTATGAACGTTTTATTTGTATGACATGTTTGGTTGAGTTGAAGGATTGATCACGTGATTTTTTTTTTGCTGTAAGTAAAACAAATGACACTCCTTGATGGCAGCAGCCACCCACAGCAGGATGCTGAAACACAAAAATGGTTTAGGAACAACTCAAAAGCACAACTTGTTGACCTGGCCTCCATCCAAATAAAATTGACCATCTTGTGACAATACAACGTTCTGCTGGGAAACTTTTGGACCTGGCAATCATTAGTGTGGATGTTACTTAGACATGTAGCACCCACCCCATAGTGATGACACTCCTTGATGGCAGCAGCCATCCCCAGCAGGATGCAGCCTGACACAGGCACACACACACAAAATTGGTTTAAAGGGGAACTACTGTTTTTTACAACCTGGACCTTATTATAATTAGATCCCGGATATCCATGTAGTGGGAGTGACTGGGGCACCGAAACACAGCCTCTAAATAACGGATTATCTGCCGTGAAACTCGTTCATTTCACCAATATTTTGTTATCGTACACTAGTGCTATTCCCCGTTGAGTCCAGAGTTAGGCGTTATCATCATCCGGGGTCTGCAGATTGACCTATTAACCTCTGATCAGAAGACATCATCCTGGGTCTGTAGGCCAATCGGCAGATAATGCATTATTTAGAGGCTGCGTTTCGGTGCCCCAGTCACTCCCACTATATGGATATACGCAGATCTACATATCTCCCGAACGACTACAAATTACACAAAAGTTATATGGGTGAGTAGACGATCGTATTTTAAGCCAGAAATAAGGTCCAGGTTGTAAAAACAGTAATTCCCCTTAAAGAACAACTTAAAAAACATGAACAGCACAAGGTGTTGACCGGGCCTCCAAATTCCCTAGATCCCAAACTGATCAAGTATCTGTGGGATGATCCACAGAGGCCCCTCCCCTCAAAGGCCCCCCACTAACAACATCCTGTTGGCAGACACCACAGGACACCCTCAGAAGGCCCATATCCATTCTCTGATGAGTCACAAGTACAATATTTTGGAGGCACAAGGGAGACCTACACAATATTACGCAGGTGGTCATAATGTTATGCCTGATTGTATATGTTCAGCATGACTGACTCAGTCACTGTTATCAGGATCCAGAGTTTTTCTTTCCACCCTTCTAATCAGGCACCGATTTACACTTTGTAGAACAGGTGAATGCAGTCGAGTGTGTGATATGAAAGAACAACAGCTGTCATCTAGCTTCTGATTAAAGAATCGCGGCTTAAAAGTCATTTTTTTTACGAGCCTTTTCTTTTCTGGCAGCAGGTTCCGTGATCAGAGCAGTTTCACAGACTTTCAAGGACAGACGTGCTCAACAGTGTCCAGCGTGAGTGACACCGAGGCTTAAGTTTTATCTGACGCACAACACCACAAAGGATCTTGGATCTGGAACATATAATTGCCACGGTTAGACTTCAAGTTAATGCCTTTGTGTTAGGGATACCTATACGTTTGGGTGTTGCTCCTGAGCAAATTCGAAAAACTCCACACCACAGTGTGCTTTGAGATACCTTTAAGCCCTGTGGGGCCGTAATGAGCAACGTGCATCAAACAAATTGATATGCTCTCTCGCAGTGGAGCTTATAAAATACTCAGATTTTTTTTTTCCCACCCTTCTCCTTTTTACGACTCAAATCAATGCCAAGACCAGAGCCAAAGGGCAGACGGCGCAAGGCCAAACAAACAAGACAATCCAACACAGACAGGGAGCCGGGCAGATTAACAGCGTTGGCATAATTAGCTCCTAGATCTATGTGCGCCGTTTTATTATGCCTGCCAGTGGTCAGGAAATGCACACCGCGTGCTGCTGCTGCTGCTGCTGAGGGAAAAGGTATTCCGGGAAAATGGCTCGGCCTCGCCGCTCTCATCAGCCTTCGCCAGGTATTACCGCCGCTATTGCCGTCTGAGTGGCTCGCGGCAGTTACCAAGCGTCTTCGGTCGCGGGGAAGATCCTCGCGTTCTCAGTGGGTTTTAGACGCCGTCTCTATAACGTGTTACATCAAAGCATGACGTTAAAAAAATAATTTCTTGTTGTGCTATAACGGAAAAAACTGCGCAATCACCTTGTCAGCCACATTGGTGCGTAAGAGGACATCTATGCGGATGAAAAAAAAGAAAAACAGATAAATCACTACGGTAAAAACGAGCGGTGAAACACTTATAAATTCTTTATGATTGTGTCTACGGTTCAAAGCAGTGAACATAATAGTGATTCATGCTGCGAGATGAGCAGAGGGTAATGCAACACGCTACTCAGCTTTTCAACATGAGCTGTGAGTTTAGCACAGGCCGGCTGCGCACTTATTACACTATATTCTTTACAGAACAAAAGGTAACCACATTGAGATATGGCTATACTATACTGTACAAACAAATTGTAGGCATGCTTTACAGAAAACTAGGAAAGACGTGCGACCCCTCATCTTTCCAAATGCCTACCTGCAAGCACCCATGCATGTGGTTTGAAAGGTTGTGTTTATCCATGCTATGCGGTGCCGCTCACCATGTCATTACCGGGGCTGGTCGATTCAGACAAACTGATGAGAGAGAAATAATTCCAGGCGGACAGAGAGAGCGTGGCGATGGCTCTGGAGAGGCAATAAATACGTCTCTTCGTGTTCCCGAGCGCGTGCACCGTGCAGCCGGACGTGGGCAAAGCGGATGTGAATGAAAAGCTCGAGGTGTTGATGTTATTTTGGATCCATTTCGATTGGGGGGGGGTTAACATAAATGGGAAGGTCGTGTGCATACTAATGAAACTCTCCGGAGATCTGGGTACCATTCAGAGCTCCCACTCATAGACTCGATCGCAGTTTGAAATCTAGAGTGCAAGTCTGAAACTGATTATTTGTTTGACTGACAGATCTCATGTGGGCGAGTGGAGTTTATGGAAATGGCTGATGTAGTCAACTTTCATGTGCTGTAATGCATTGAAAAAAAAAATCCATTGAACACGCTTACTTGGGTATTCTTGACTTACACCAATCAGCCACAACATTAAAAGCACCCACCCTTGTGCCTTAAAAACATCAGAGATTGGACATGGGCCTTCTGAGGGTGTCCTGTGGTGTCTGGCAACAGAATGTTGTTAGTGGGGGGCCTTTGGGTCCTATGGGTTGAGGGGAGTGGCTTCTTTGGATCATCCAGCAGATACTTGATCAGTTTGGGATCTAGTGAATTTGGAGGCCAGGTCAACACCTTGTGATGTTCGTCATGTTTTTTGACTTGTTCCTGCTGGGGATGGCTGCTGCCATCAAGGAGTGTCATCGCTATAGAATGGGGTAGGGGTGCCTGGTCTGGTCTAGGTGGGTGCTACATGTCTAAGTAACATCCACACCAATGAATGTCAGGTCCAAAAGTTTCCCAGCAGAACGTTGAATTGTCACAAGATGGTCAACGTTATTTACTTCTCCTGTCCGTGGTCATAATGTTGTGGCTGATCCGTGCATAGCTCAGCAAAGTCAAATGGAGTTAATCACCAAAGTGTGTTTTGGCCGCGCGTGTGCCTGGAGGAAGGCTCTTATCAAACAGCAGGCTCCTTTTATTACTTAACTGCAGCGGTCAACAGCGAATGAAATTCACATTATTGCCACCGCGCTCTCGTCGCCACATCCCGGGAGCATGAGGCGCGCTCTTTAATTAATAGCCTCATTGTGACACAGGAATATTATCGTCACATATCTTGTTTCTTCTGTGAAGTATTATTTCCCTCAGCCGCCTTTGTTTATTAGCTACGTGTGTTCATAAGTTTGTCATGAATGACGGCTGGCTATATGATTACTCCTTATTTGATTATTCTGAATCAGAAAAAAAAAAAAGTCTTACGAGAGCGTGTTACTTACTGCTAGATTTCATGAAACTGTTCTCCATGAAAAGACTGTTTGCTTGATGCATTGTGCCTTAATAATCTCTGGCTGCACAGAGTAAAATATTCTGCTTGACCTGACGGGCTCATGATAACAGGTAAATGGTATACTGACTTGGGAACTGATTTGGTTGTGTCTGAATATTAACCAATCAAAACATAGTTTGTGAAAGCTTTGTCAAAAAGTATACACCAATCAGCCACAACATTATGACCACGGACAGGAGAAGTAAATAACATTGACCATCTTGTGACAATTCAATGTTCTGCTGGGAAACTTTTGGACCTGGCATTCATTCATGTTGATGTTACTTAGACATGTAGCACCCACCTAGACCAGACCAGGCACCCCCACCCCATAGCAATGACACAGGCACACACACAAAAACGCTTTAGGAACAACTCAAAAAAACAGCACTAGGTGTTGACCTGGCCTCCAAATTCACTAAATCCCAAACTGATCAAGTATCTCTTGGATGATCCACAGAGGCCCCTCCCCTCAACCCATAGGACCCAAAGGCCCCCCACTAATAACATCCTGTTGGCAGACACCACAGGACACCCTCAGAAGGCCACCTACACAATATTAGGAAAGTGGTCATAATGTTATGTCTGATCGGTTAAAAAACGCTTATTAAACGAGAATAAAAACAACTTCAAGTGGACTAGAGGAGTGTCTGTGAAAGGAAAAATTTCAAGCAGGCAGGCAGCTGGAAGTAACTAATTGCCATCCCCCTGTCCTCAGAGCCTCGGGGCCTCATTTGCTGACCATCGAATCTGGAAATAATTTGCACCTATGATGACGGCTTAAAGCGACTAACTGCCAGAATAAAACCCGGTAGATCCTGGGGAGTAGGATCGATATTGACAACAGATAATGAGTGATGTTGCTCATTTTAAAATATGGCTTCCTGTATAAAGTCTGTTATAGTACAAATTGTTGTTTTTTTGTTCGTTTCTCAATTTCTAACCACCCTCTTCAAGTAAATCCTTGCAGGCGCTCATGTCACCGCTAATCTCCGCATCCTGTCTCCGTCATCTGTCTGGCACACCTCTCTTGAACCAGCTTGAGACAGCTACTTGAGTCACAGCAGAGCAAAGCAGGATTTTGGTAATACGAGGCAGATGCTGTTGTCATTTGTGATCCCCGTGTAGTGACACGCGTCCTCGTAATCCCGTGGTGTAACGGGGATTTACAAGGGTTATGGTACAGAGTAGAGTTTAATTGATTTTGGATTCAGTCGTGGTGACGTTGGCGCGCACACGCAGGCGCGCACAGTGTTTCCCGGCGAGGCGGGAGCAGACGGCGCTGCAGCAGCAAGAAGAACCTCAATCTAAAGCCGAGAGATGCGGTGAGGTCTGGCCGTTTCACGGTTTGATGCTCGCAGTTTTGGGTGATTTGATTTGCGTTGAGTTTTAGTCAAGGGCTGGCAAAGATAAAGAACCACACACTGGCATGTAAGAAGTTCAAATACCACCTGGCATGGTGTCTCCGGGCTGTGCGGTTGGCCAGAGTCCCTCGTTTAGCAAAGACACTGAGTCACGGTGGCATATGCTGCCCGGCTGAGGCACGTTTAGTCATCAAAACAACCGCTGATACCTCTTAGAATAAGGGTCTATAAATAAAGATCTCTGAGTAATAGTTTTGTAGTGGGAGAAGAGCTCGTTTCCAGTCATAAGAAAGCTGTCAGATCAGGTCAACACTTTGTGCTATTTGAAAGTCTGTGTCAAGCAAACTGAGAAAGCCAATTTTTAAAGACATTTTAGATAGAAGAAATTGTATACATTGGTGATCATACCTAGTTTATCTCACTGGGCTGGGTGAGGAAAGCTGGATACATCAATTCACTTTAAAGAATTTGACAGTACTCTGCATCCTAAAGATAAATAAATATCAAAATGAGCCAGTTTTTTGAGAGGGGAAAAGTTCTCTGAATCCAGCTGGGAGAAACCCCTCAGTCCAGGATATACAGTATAATATAATAACTGCTCTATCTTTAGCCTCTGAAATGGTAAAAATCCTTAACTCCATTTCAGAGTGCAAAGCCAAGGTTCCCAAAGCCTGTTTACACTCCATCATGTGAGAATGGATTCATAAGCAGCTCTGATGATTGAGACATTGTATAAACCAGTTCAGATGGTAGCTGTTTTTTTCGAGATGTGACGTTCGCGAACGAACCGAATCTATTGACCGGCTCCTTCAACTGAATGATGGGAACCGAGTCGCAGTTGCGAGCTATTCTTTTTTTTTTTTTTCGTACGCAAGAATGAGAACGGGCATAAGCTGAGGAGCACAACAGTACGTTCGTGGTGCTTATTTGATCCCACCGATAGAATATATATTGGTGGGAAGTTTGAATGATTCTGATCCAAATCTTACCCTGTCATTCCCCCCGGTGATTATTTCCTGGATAAAATGAGGTAACCCCAGGCTGGCATCCTAAAAATAAATAAATATCAAAACGAGCCAGTCTTTTGAACGGCTCTTTGACAGGAATGTGTCCACGAGATCCAGCTCCTTTCAAAGAGCAGTAAATCCTATCTCTGTTTTTGAGGCTTATTGCCTCTGTTTGTTGTTGTGAGTAGTTGTTTTTTTTCCTCTTTGTGTCATTCCCCTGAGCTGTGAGGTTAGTTTTATTGCAGTATTTCACTACATAATTGTATATTTACTTATTTATGTTTTGATTTTTCAGTGGCGATGCCTAATGGTCGCCAGCATTAGTCTCCGACTGGTTTGACACACTTGCCAGGGAAGTAGCACTGTGTCAAGAAAAGCAATATAAAAGGACTGTCAGCAGTACTGTATCTGCACAGCGGGCCATCGCTCTGATCCAAGGGAACTAGCAATAGTCGTACCTAAACTGGGATGACAAAAAAGGAAACCATGTCGAAATGGTCTCTGAAGGCAAATGAGTGAAATGCTGTGTAACAGCAGAAGTGCTTTGGCACCAGAAATCAGCTCCCCTGGTGGACATGCTCATGCTCCAGCGGAGAGATCTGGCAATCTCCAGCGGCCGCAGTGTCCTTCATAAAAGACTCGTACTGCCATCAGAATAGCGAGGCGATAACTGTGATCCACATGAGAACGGTTGAATCATGCTGTAATGACTCCTGAGGCTTGATGTTGGTGGAAAGAGGCCCTCCTCCTCCTCGGGGACTGTGGAGCAGCGACAATGCGACAAAACGCGGTGTTGAGGCGGGAGCCCGAGGATGCTGGCTGGGCAGATGAGTTCCAGAGTATGAAGGTTAGAAAATGAAGGTGTAGCCGGTCCATCAACAGAACAGAGAGAGCTTGTGTTTTTCTGAAAGCCTGTACATGACTGTGTGTGTGTGTGTGTGTGTGTTTGTATTCTCCGGGGGATGGCGGAACTCTGGGAATAACTCCGGCAGGATGAGACCGAGGGGGAGAGATGTAGGCGGGAAAGACAAGCAGTGAAAATTGACAGCAACTGTATGTCGTGTCAGCTTGTCTTCTTGTGTGTGCGAGGAGCGACGCAGTTTATTCTCAATGGAGAAACGAAAAGAGACAAGAGAAAGCAGCGCCAAGCGATTGGGGGGGGGGGTTGAAGTCTTATATCTTGTTTTTTTACATTGCCGGCAGTTCTTTTTCCTACGAGGGTAGAGAGGCAACAAAAAGTAGTGAAATAGTTTGGAAAGAGGTAGAAAGATAGACAGAAATCTGAAGATAGGAGCGTGTTTGTGTGAATATTTGCACGTGGCGCGTGTTTTAAGGAAGCTGCTCGGCGGTACATCGGTACATTAATCATATATGGAACATTTCCACAATTATACAGTGCCGCGGTGTAATTCTAATTATCCGTTGGAGGACGGCGGCGACGACTCACCAGTTTGCCGCAGGGCTGAAATCAAAGACGACAAGAGAGAGAGAGGGAGGGGAGAAAGACGAAGTAATGAGGCAGGCGAGAAGAAGAAGAAGAAGAGGAGGGCGAGGGAGACTCTCGCACAGAAAACAATGTTAGCTGAATGTTATTTAACCAGAGACAAAAAAAAGGCAGCGCACAGGGCAACGTGTAATGAAAGCGAGGATGAAAGGGAGTATTCAGAAAAAGTGACTGAGTTAAGTCACAACAAATACATGAAGGTGCGGAGGAAGCGAAAGCAGCGGGGAGGCTTAAGGATTAACCTATTAACGCAGCAGTCTGTCATACTGTAAGCCTCTTAGGGGGACCTTTCCAAGCCAAGAGGCGGTGAGAATGTCAATTTAGGCACTTTCTCTGCTGGTAATTACGCTCTATCTCTGACGCTTATTTTGCATGCGGACGGACGAGGGAAAGATATTTGAAAGAAAAAGATTTTCACGAAAAGGAAGAAGGACACGGAAGGAAGCACAGTTAGTGGAGACACACTCCTGGCTGGCTCATTCGTTGACAAATGCTGTAAATGTGGCCGCGAATTACCAAATAAATTACAGTCAAATTATTCACCAGAACAAGATTTATTTATTTTTTTTTTTTTTTTTGCAGGCCCTTAATCAACAGTTTTTGCTCATCTTGAAGGCTGTTGGAGCCTCAAAAGCTGCTGTATCTCAGTAAATCAAAGCACTAGACGTCTCATTAAGGACTTCTCTGTTTGCCTTGCGTCAGCTTCAGCGGCAGGAATGCGCCACTTGAAATCGGACTGGCGGACAGTTGTGACGGCCGTGTGATATCGTTAGGCACCGCGCGACAGCTTTGAAGCCTTCACTCGTTCTTCAGTCTGAATGTGAGATGTGATTTCTGCCTCCGTGTGTGAATCTAAGTCCTCTATCATGAATTCATTCTTACCATTTTATCACACCAAAACGGTTATTAGTCTAGTCTGACCAGGCTGTGAGAGGGTTTTTCAGTGTTTCTACCATAGACTGTATATAAATATGGACTGTGCGTCCCCGCTTACTTGCACTGGCCAAACTGACGCTATTTTCCCGGGGATACGGGCGGCGCCATCTTGCGACTTTGAAGCCAGAGTCTGCGCAGTATGGTCCGAGAGCGGAGCGTTATCAATGCCCCGCCCACACTTCCGCCAGACTCAGTCGGATTTTCGTTTACTTAATACTGGTCTCTGCTCCACCTCCACCAGTTACAAAGAAATGTTGGATTATACACTGTAGTTATTCATTTATTTAGTTATTTTTTCCAATTCTACTGGACCGCTTCATGGCCAGTTGGCTTGGCAACTAGTTGTCATGATGATGTCACATCCTGTTTCTATAGTGTCAGATAACTAAAATTAAACTTCTTAGAAAAGTGGACACTTGAGTATGCATCACTATTATATTAACTACCTAAAACGATTGAAACTATCCTTGATAGTTTAGTCTTGAAAATATTCAAATTTTTGTGTTTTATTTCGGCCCAAGTCCCATCCACTAACATGGAGGGGGTGGAGCTTATGACCCATACTGCAGCCAGCCACAAGGGGGAGCTCTACTTGCTTTGGCTTCCCTTTTGAGGAGCTGTTCCATAGTCCATCTTTAAACAGTCTATGTGTTTTCATGTTTTGCTCAGATTCACAGAGCAATCCAGACACAGTTCTGACGCTCACTGTACACGATGCACTTTTCAAACAGTTTTGCGGCGGTGGGTCAGAAACACAGTTTATACGCTGAGAAGATGCACCGCTGCAGGCAGACACCCCCCAAAGAGGAAGAAGCACTCTGGAGGACTCGTATGGATCCGTGGGTAGCGTGTGTTCTCGCTGCAAACGAACCGCTCTGGGGTGTGATTGCAAGTGGGCTGAGACCTCCCTCTCTAACCGGTCTCAGCTTGATTGATTTGTTCTGCAACAGAGTGTGATTGCTGTGTTCATAAAAGCCCAGATGAACCAACCTCGGGGGGGGGGGAAGACTCCCGGCTGCGTGACAACAAACTAGGTTTCGAAGTACACCAAGTTGTGACACTATACACCAATCTGGTATAACATTATGACCACATTCCTAATATTGTGTAGGTCTCTCTTGTGCCTCCCAAGCAGTTGTGACTCATCAGAGGATGGACATGGACCTTCTGAGGGTGTCCTGTGGTGTCTGGCAACAGAATGTTGTTAGTGGGGGGCCTTTGGGTCCTATGAGTTTGAAGAGGGGCCTCTGTGGATCGTCCCACAGATACTCGATCAGTTTGGGATCTAGGGAATTTGGAGGCCACGTCAACAAGTTGATCAATGTTATTTACTTCACCTGTCAGTGGTTTTATATTGTGGCTCATCTGTGTATTATATACATAGCCACCACCATTTATTCCTAGTCAGATAAGATGTAGCTTCCAGTCTTTTTTTTTGTATTTTTAAACTTTTATCAGCCTTTTTTGCCTCGTGATTGTTGTTGTCGACCCAACCTGCCCGCTGATTCCAGCTTTATTTATTTAACACCCTCGGAGTTGGTGCAATTGTCAGATAACAGGGGCCTGAAGAGTGGATTTCAGTTTGAGTAATAATTCAGCTTACAGAGATATCATCAGTGAGTTTATCAGTGCATCAGTGATTTTAGTGTAACAAGGTTCTTTAAACCATCCTATCTGGTGTTACTGATTCATTTTGACATCTCGCAAGGCGGAGTGAAGAATTTATGAATTGAACACTGTTAAAAATATTGCTTTTAAGAGCTATTTATTGAGGTATTCTTCCCAGATAAGGGAGGAACGGGTGAATTTCCTGCAGGATTGGAGTGATTACCTGAGGTTCTGTTGTGTGGAGCCAACACAGCTCTTACCTGCAGGACAGTTTCACAGCCTCAGAGCAGTTTACCGTGGACGTAGAAGTCATAGAATGCCAGATTATTACTGTAAACCAGACTGGAGCAACGCGTGCAGTACATCTACACAGTGCGCTAACGTGTCAAACCAGGTCTGCATAAACTGATCCCAAGAACACTGATGCTATTGTACTGCTAAATATACACACATCCCATTTGCATACTGTGTTTATTTGTAATTTAATATTTGCATAATATCTCATCTGTAATGCAGCATTTGCATTCTGCTTTAGTTGATTCTGTTTCACGCATAATTTTTGCATCTTTTATGTGTTGTGCTTCCGCCGAGGAATCATGTAAAACTCGGATCTTGGTGTTCTCTGTAAACATAACCTTCAATGGTTCCGATTGCATTATTACATCATTTGTGAGTTCTTGATCAGGAACACACATGATATCCAAAAAGTGTTTTAAAAAGGCAACTGGACTTGTAGAGTTTTTTTGAGAGGATGTTTCATCTGAGTAGCTTCTGCAGTTATAAGGGACTGGTGGGAAGTTTGAGGTTTAAATCAGAAACTTGCTTGACTTGTTTCTGTTAACGGCCAGAAACCGGTGCAGCTAATTTCCTTTAACGGCTAGATACTTACCTGTCATTGGGGAGGGGGGCTGTCTGTCCCCGTCCTCTTTCCATTATGAATGGTGCTCCAACGAACCATTAGCAGTCAGAGTCTCCAGTCTCAAGATGTGAAAGGGGCTGAAACTTAAGTTAAAGCTGTATTGTAAATTGATGGCATATTAGATCTCAGTCCACCTCCTCTGATTAGAGAAGGTTTTTCCAATCTGGCATAGATGGCTTCCTTTACTCCTCTTCCAAACCATCGGTGTTCTCCGGCTAAAATTTGGACACTGTTGTCTTCAAAGGAGACAGACTTGGGTGTAGGTGGACTGCTGAATGGTTTCCTGACGAGCTGGCTCTCCTGTGTTGGTACATGTGTTTGTGGATGGGTTGTTTGGGTTCCCCAGTGTATAAGTCTGTACATTCCTCACTGCACTGAACAGCATACCATACATTACTCTGTTTTTGCCTAGGTGTTTTGTCTTTGGAGCGGAGCAGTCTTTGCCTTAGTGTATTTCCAGGTTTGAAATAAACTGGAATGCTGTGTTTCCTGAAAGTTTCACAGATACACCAATCACGTAGGGGATGGCGGTGTTCTTCCTCTTGTACTACTCCTCTCTGTCCTTTCTGGGATATCCTTTTGAGCCTTTGACAACGGCCCAGTTGGGATATCGACATGTCTTGTGTGTTTATTTGATGCTTCCCACCAGTCCCTTAGAACTGAAGAAGCTACTCGGACGAGTGGTGAAACATCTTCTCAAAAAAACTCCACAAGTCCAGTTGCCTGTTTTAAACACCTTTTGGATATACCATGACCTGGATGACTGAGAACCTCCACAGACAAACACACATGATGTCAGTTTAACTACAGCTCTGTGTACTGCGTGGACTTTTTTACTGGCTCACCTTTATGTAGTAGAAAGTGGATGAAAATTTGGGAAATTTATAGTTTCAATAATGAAACCTTTTGTGTGGTTTCATATCTTTTCTCACCTGGATGGTCTTCTGTAGCACTTCACAACACAGTTTCCTCTTTATTAGCTGTAATAAACCACACTAGATGCAGGGGAGTGACGTATTTAAGGATCACCTAGACACCGGGAGCTGCCAGGAAAGCTTTACTGCTTCTTACCATTAGCTTCTCCAAATCTCTTGAACTACATTAGAGACAATTTCTCTGTTTTCTGGGCATTCCTTTATTATATAAGAGAGAGAAGATAGGAAATACAGGAACATGGGGGGGTGGAAACAACATGCAACAAAACCAGACCACCTGAACTGGAGGAGTTGCAGGTTGTCGATAGAGCTTTAAAGGAGCAATTCTTCATTCAGGCTCTTCCTCTATAGAGAAATTAAACAAAACGAAACTACAGGGCAGCCTAAAAAAAGTGGCTTATCACAGGAAACTGGTGGCGTTTCTGCTCTTACTAAAAACTTTTGATGCAAGGACTGGAGAAGTAAATATTTGTTGACCATCTTGTGACAATTCAGTGTTCTGTTGGGAAACTTTTGGACCTGGCATTCATTTGTGTGGATGCTACTTAGACATGTAGACACAAAAACGCTTTCGGAACAACTCAAAAAAACATGAAGAACAGCACAAGGTGTGGGTTTGGCCTTCAAATTTGCTAGATCCCAAACTGATCAAGTATCTGTGATCTACAGAGGTCCCTCCTCTCAACTCATAGGACCCAAAGGCCCCCACTAACAACACCCTGTTGCTAAATACCACAGGACACCCTCAGAAGGCCCATGTCCATTCTCTGATGAGTCACAACTGTTTTGGAGGCACAAGGGAGACCAACACAATATTAGGAAGGTGGTCATAATGTTATGCCAGATCGGTTTATAATAAAGAATTGGTGTGCATATGGTAGTAAAGTGGTCCAGAAGGCTAGCCTGACGTAGTGCACAGGTGTGGGTTTATAATTCTTGCTGGACTTGGTAATTTGGTCGTCTGTGGACAAGTGAAACTAGTACTGAATCAGCTTTCAGTTTTATAATAAGACTCCTGTTCTTGTGTGAATGGACAGAGCTCATTGGAGAACTCATTTATTTTTCATACTTGGATAAACCTGCCTAGTTCTGTCATGTAAATATTTCATTAATACCTCACAATGCTATCTCTCAGGACGGCTCCATTTATATTCTGTTATTCCCCGTTATTATTACTCTATTGTGCTATGCATTTGACAGTATATCTCTTTCGCTTTCTCTCTGTATTTATATCTTTTGCACACTAAAGCTGAACATTTTATCTCGAGTGGTGTTACTGTCTCTCCCAAGCATGCTGGAGCTTTAATCTGGTCAATGAGCGGGGTTTTCTTTCAGCCAAAGAGAATTTAAGTAATTCAATCAGCTTTTATCAGACTCAGCCGAGAATGTTCAGCAACATCAACAGATCACAAGGGCACCTCACAATGTCGTGTAACTCAGTGTTCCGTAAGGCTGAAAACATCTTTCCAGAGATTAAAAGTGGCATGTGACAACAGAAAAAGCACTTGACTTCTCTATTTTATGATTAAATGCTGTGACTAACACTAGGTTTACACCCACCCCCAGGGGTAACAGACATCAGTAACCTCCACCACAAGTCTCTCTCTAGCAGATAGTAGTTAAAAAAACATACGCTTGCATATAATGTACTTGTAAGATCAGTCATGTTGCACCCTGTCCTTAACCAGTCTAGCCTGCATCCCATGCCTGGAGAGTTTTGAGGCTTGCTTCATGCATTCGGGCTATGAACCACTCCATCAACACTTTTTCAAGAAGACATTTAGCGCACTGGTGCCATTTAGGGGTACTGACTAGTCAACTTTACTGCTGTGGCATGATGCTTTAAGCAGGAAGTCGACCAGTCACCGATCATGCGACAATAACAACACGGACACCTCCAAGAAAACAGGTGAGGAGCCCAGTGGGTCATGGCAGCAAACTAGTAGCGGTTCATCAAGAGTGTGGAAATGCTCCACTAAAGATGAAGCCCATTCTACCGTGACATGCAGAATATGTAAGTCAGTCCTGAAATACAACAAATGTACTACTGCAATGCACACTCATCTGAAAAGGCATCTGCTAACGCTAGCAGAGGAGCCGTCCAAATCCTCTCAACGACAGTCAGTTAACAAATTCAGAGAATGAGGCTGCACATCAACAGTTTGCTTGTGAATTTCACTGGCTAAAGTTTTTAGACCTTTAGCTGTTGCACACGGAAAAAGGCTTCGGAGATATACCGCATTTTTTTTTGGTATCTTGGCTACACTATCCCTTCTAACAGCACTCTGTGAAGTACTGTCAAACGCTATTGACGGTGCTATATCTGCAGCACACAGTACTGATAATCTTGTGTGCTTATGTTCAGGTTTGTTATGTTCTATTAGTTGACATTGCTGCTGTGGTTATAGAGTGTGTTTTTTTGTCCTTGATGTCAGTGAATGCACCATGCGAGAGATGGAAGCTACTGTAGAGATGAGAGTTTGCTGAGCAAGAGTAGCTTATTGGAAGGGTTTATGGTGTTGACGTGGGCTATGGCTGACAGTAGCCCATGCTCCAGCTTCAATTACCTTGCAGAAAAGCCTCCATAGGTTCCTTTGTGTGAGACGCCACAATATGCATTCAGGTAAAGAATATAGATTACATTGTTGCAAAGCATTAATTTCTACTGTGTTGTTATGTGTGACGTCATCGACTAGTCAACGTCGACTTGACTTACACGGCATATTAGTCGACTTTAACAAATCGGTAGTCGTTCCTTCGGAAGTTGTTGCCAGGTAAAGGAATGTGGTTGTAGCCACCTCAGAGGCCAACATTTATTTTGGCTACTGTGAGATCAGCCAATAAAACATGTCTCTATTGCAGGGACAGATCTGGAGGAGAATCGTCCACAAGTAGAAGCAACAGTGGAGAGTATTAGGAACCCAATTATGTCACTTAAAGTGACAGATACCTGTTTCTTGTTTCCATAGTTTGTCCACATCTGGGCATCCCCAGTACAAATGCAAAAATGACACCAGGACACGTCATGAATAAAAGCCACAATTGAGAAATGAAATAGGGTGGCACCTTCCAGGGGTGAGGTACGTCCTGGACAAATTTGTAGTGTGTCACTTGATGGTCTGGATTCTTAAACATGCATCCAAATCCATAATTCATTGCTTATTACAGAAAAATCAATATGCCATGTAGCTTCTACTGGCAGTGACTTATGAGATTCAAAGAAATGAACACCATTTCTGGGTATTTTTATTCCATTTATTCACAAAGTGATAGAGGATAGGTGGAAACAACGTGCAAAAAAAAAAACAGACCTGAACTGGAGGGATTGTAGGTTGTGGACAGAGCTTTAAAGGATAAATTCTTCATGTCAATCTGACATATTTCTCATTAATGTGAGATCTCCGCCTCCACTATAGAGGAGTTAAAACTGTCTTTATCAGGACAAAAACCATGAGCTCATTACAAGAGGACATCCTGAAAGACGACTTATTACAGGAAACTTATGGTATTTTCTGTGTACACTGAAACTTTTTTGATGCGCACCGTGCAACCTGTTGAAGCCAGAATAAAACACTAGCGGTAATTCTTCGAAAAGCTGCAAGAATCCCATGCTTTTTGCCCTGAGTTATACTTTGCATTTATCTATTGTATATGCGTATCCGTGATAAAGAAGAAATCTAATCTAATCTCCTCATGAGTAATTACGGTAGTAAATTGACAAAGGAGATTAACCGGACTTCATCTTTTATCAACTTGGTTGTTATAAAGCCAGAATTGTGCACAGGCGTGAGTTTATAATTCTTGCTCATGAATAAAAGTCACACTTGGGAGATGAATTGATTTTCATAGGATGGCACCTTTCAGGGGCGAGGTACATCCTCGACAAATTTGTCCAAATGGTCCAAATCCATACTTCATCATTTATTGCAGAAAAATCCCGATGTCATGTAGCTTCCACTGGCACTGACTTACAAAGTCCAGAAATCATGTTTAAAGGACTGGCATCAAGACAGTATGACCTGCACCACCAAACATTCAGTACCAAAGGGCAGTCTAAAGCTGCCAAAATACAACATCTGATAAAGATAATACTGCAAATGCACTGACTGTTGGGAGCTTCTGTATCTCTGTTATAGTTTGACATGTGCTATATATCTAATATCACTGTAGTGTGCAGGTGCACAAAATTGCATGGATATAGTTTATGCAAAAAAAGTGCAGCAGTGTGGAAAATGATGAGGTTAAGAATATGCATGAGATTCTTATGTTTTATTTAATATCTTTAGTTTTCTGGCTCTAATAACCTGGATGTTGACAAGATCACTACCCAGAAACAAACTATTACTATAACTAAAGATATTAAAGTGGCTTATCAAATGACATCAGAAGTCCTTCTATATTTTGCTCTGTAAAAATGGTGCTAAAATGACTCCAGTAAATGGGTGCCAGCATTTTAGGATATTTCCTCTGCAAAGTGTAAGTGAATGGTCTATTAGTTGTTCGGTGGATATTAAATGAGGCAAAAAATAAGGTTGGTGTCAGCAAGAACTGGTGTCAGAATTTAATTTGCGGTTTCAAAGCATCTCTGCTTAGAAGGAAATAAAAAGTAATAAACACAGCAGCCCGTTATAAGCCCGTGTTACTTATGTGTCACATCCATCAAACCTACATCTGGCTTATTCCACTAACCCAGTAATGAACAGAATGCTGAATCCAGGTAAACAAAGCCACTCTCTGTTTCTTGTTCTCTCTACTACAAACAGGTGCAACAATATGTCATTCTGTAAACCCTGCTGCATGGCTGATGTTTTAAAGAATCTAAAGAGTCAGTTTAATTCTGTATTATTCAGCAGCTAACTGTCTCAAAAGAAACACTAACACCCTCTAATCTAGTCTTGTGTAATTTCCTTGATATTATCTGCTTAGATTTTTCTACACATCTGTGAACAAAGCCCCCTTTGCACCCAAAGCAAAACCATTTATTTCCCTTTACCTCACACTAAACTTCAATTGACTTTGGTCGCACCTTATCTGCACAAGCTGTATGCTGACAGTAAGAGCATCTGCACCGCATCCGCAGCAGCTGCGCCCTTTGTCAGCCTCGAAGTATGAATTCATCATAAACCAGTGTGCTCAAACGTAGTGTGGCTGCAGCATTCAGTACATACGTCAGAAGAAACTAGAATTACCGCCTCATGGTCGTATGCGTCGACCAACCAGAGAGGCCGCAGTTTGCTTCCGTGTCCAGACTCATATAAAACTGTGTTTCTACAGGACTTTAAGATGTCACAGTGTAGTTGACGTTTGACCTCTCAGACATAAAATCTGATGGCTTCATTATTGTATTTTATTTGACGTCATTGGGAAAATTTGTCATTGAGTTAAGGCCAAAACACTTTATTGCTTCAACAGTGACCTCTCACCAGTAAATCTTTGTCAATTTATCTCTGAGTCCAAGAAAATGTTGTGTGCAGAGTCGCTTCTGAGACCATAATGCCTCCAGTGCAGAAGCATAAATAGACCTAAATGCTTCAGGTTGCATTGCATGCCATAAGAATGGCAGTACCTGGTAGCTTCAGGACTCACCAGATTTGTTCATCTACCAGTCTCAGAGGTAGACTCCATGTTTATTAGCCTGTGATTCCAGGTTCCTGCAAACTTGCCCGTTAATAAATGCATGAAACATTGATTTAAATCTCCAAGTCCTTTCTTATTTCTGCTATTGCCACAATACATGTAATCAAGTTAGTCAGGGGCTAGGGTTAGGGTTAGGGCACATAAAGCCATTTCAGAAACACCTGGTTTAATTATCAGGTTTGTGTGGGCTAATATTTGGGTACGGTAAGGACGAATTTTAGTACGCCCAGTCTCCAACTTACACTTTCCGAGGCTTGGCAGACCAGCCATTGTTCGTCAGCCACTCGTACAATGACATAATCAGAATAACAGGAGGTCATAGCAAGGATAGCATGTAGAACATAGCCTCCAGTGTGGAGGGCGGTGGGGGCATTCATTGTACTGCTGGACCAGCCCTGTATAACTGTGCTGGAATAGTGAAAGTGGAGCGCAGGCTGCTCCCTGACGGTGATGCTATTTAACACAATCATCTGCCCTCAGGGCCAGAGGTCTGTCCACATTATGGTAAAGTGGTGAACACAAGCCAAGAGCAGTGTGTGTGTGTGTGTGTGGTGTGTGTTTGCACCAACTCTGCATTCACATGTCTTTGTGTTTTTATTAGAAAGTGTCCATTGAGTATGGAAACTCATTCTATATCTCCTGCGTTTACATCCGTGTGTATCTCCTAATGCGTGCATACAACATGGGGCCTGTTCAGACCTTGGATTGAGGTCCGATCTGGGTAATCCGATCGCAAGCTCTAGGTACGTTTGTTCCGACATGGCATGAACATGCATCTCCAAATGCGTCTCCAGGTCCGATCTCAGTTTCACGCTCTGTATGCAAATAAATCATCTGGGGCTAGGTTCAGGGTTAGGGCTAATAAGCAACTTCAGAACTATCACTGTTGAGTGTAGGCGGTCTTTAATGCGACTCAGGATGCATTGCGTTCACACCACCAAAGGAATGTGGACACTTGCAACCCAGACCACCTCCAAATGTGGTCAGAGATCGGATCTCTCAAATACGATCTCAGTGCTTCCTGGGGATGTTCACACCTGTCTTTTAATATTAATGCAAGGTCTGAACAGGCCCATGGGGCATCGGTTGTGGGCCTTCAATTGACCGAGAAGCAGGGGCCGGGCACAGTCGTCTAGAGATAATTATTGTTGTGAGTGTCGGTTGAGGAATGCTGGGTCTCTCGTCTCTAAATGGTTGGCGGCAGAAGAGCTAATTAAGGAGGAGGGAAGAAGCTATTCGTATGACACGAAGGAGGACCAGCGTCAAAACATGGAGGAATGAGCCGTGCATATGGTGAGATGAAAAGAAAGAAGGAGGCAGAATTAAGAGAGAGCGAGGAAAAAGGTGGGGAAGATGACGAGAAGGTGTTATGTTAGTTAACCTCGCACGCTTTTTCTGAGCCACAGAGCCGAAGCGAAGGCCAAACGGTTGCTGACAAACTGTCATGCACATTTAGGAGCGCAGTAAAATATACATGAAAGACATGCATGCATTTAAAGCTAGCTCATTTCTCACCAGCATAACAAGACCAGAGTGTCTCTAGAGAGTTTTTTTTTTTTTTTTGATGTTTTGAACATGAGGACTCTAATTAAAGCAGCAGTGGAAGTTACTTTGCCCTACCTGTACATTGAAGTAGGACAATGCATCACCTAACAGGCATGCAAACTCCTCACCTTTCGGCGAAATTCGCCGTTTTCAATCCAAATTGGGTGACTTATGTGATTCGTGCAAATCCGAGGAGAAAATATTTTTTTTTGGGGGGGGGGGGGGGTAGCCTACTCGTTGACTTTTATTTTAATATATTTTAATAATATAATAATATAATGTTCTATATACCGTAAATCCTCTAATATTGGCCTGTATTCCATTAGCGGCCGGGTCTCCAACATTGGCCGGTCGCTGTCAGCGGAGGTAAATAAAGGCCGGTCTCTAATAGCGGCCGGGGCTATTATTAGAACCATCTCGGCGGGTCAGGGTTTCGGCGGCACGGTGTGGGAGGATCCCCTCAGCGGGACCTCTCCCCGGCGTCGGCCGGCCCCCGCCGGGCGCATTTACTCCGTGGCGGTGCGCGGCCTGTAAGTGCTCGGGGCGAAGGTGGCTCGTCGGCTCCGGCCGCGAGCTTTACAGCGACCCCCCGCATCTCACCTCACTGCTTCCCTGGGGTCTTGGAATCAGTGCTCACTGCGCCCTCTCTCCGTGCGGGGAGGGACGGGGCCCACTCGCTCCCGGCGCGACTGCCGACCGGCAGCGGACTCACTGTCCTCAGTGCGCTCCGACCGCGTCGCGCCGCTCATTTGTTGTTAATGTTCTGTATGCATACCAGGTTATGGTAACTGTACGTTTTCAATAAATGAACCTAGTATTTTATAGGTTCAAATATACACAAAATCTTGTTTTTATTAATTCTACTCGTAGTTCGTTTTGCTCAAATAGAAATTAAGGCCTGCCTCTAATTCTGGCCTCCTTCCAATAAAGGCCTGGACCGCTATGCGCTTGAGTAAAATAAAGGCCCGGGCCTGTATTAGAGGAAATACGGTATATATAACCGCTGACTTTATACAGACGCGAACACATATTGAAATGTGTTGTCAGAGCCCCATGCGTAGCCCCTATGTGTTTATTAAACATGCACAGACTTTACCCGCCACTTGCAAGCGCTATGCACGTCACCGATCAATACAGCAGTACGTTACAGCAATTCATTAATTCAGTCTTCGACAAGGGAGAAGCAAAAGAAGACGTTCAGACGCCGGAAATCTCTCTGTTTTTCACGGCCCCAGAGTTGAATCCTCGTTCAGTCTCATGAATGAGATTATTGACGGAAGAAGTGGAAACATGAAAATTGGCACATTCAACTCCATTCAGACAGTGAAATATGCCCTTCAGGCCCGAGGAAATACAGCCATTGAGCTGGCTCAAAAGTTTTTTTTTTGGTAAAAATTTGTGAATTTGTAGTCTGTTGTCTTTGTAAATCTCTGTTTACCAAGCGGGGGGGGGGGGGGGGGGGGGGGGGGGGGGGGGGGGTTCGTGGCCATTTCCCTCTTGGCGCACTCTTCTCACCTTTTTGACCCCTGACCAGTTTGCATGCCTGACCTAAAGACTCTTCTTACAATTTTAATTAGATATGGGGATTTCCAATTAGTTGCGCGCGGATGTGTGTGTTTATTTGTGTTTCAGGTTGTGTGTAAAGCGTTCCAACAAAGACGAGGTAATTGCATACATTAGTCAGCTGGAAGTTCCTCCCAGATAACGGTCGCCATAACAGTTGGTCGGCCACTTTAATGTATAATACATTCAAATTGGAATTTCACCGCCGTCAGTATTTGCACGAGTTCATCAGCTCCATGATATCAATGTGATTGAATCTGACGTGAGTAATGAAACGTAATCCGTCTCCCTTTCGCCCTCTTCTATTTTTCCATCTCGGTTAATCACTTCGCACCAACTTCCATCTCACGCTGTCATGTGAAAAACACAGCACAGCAGTCAGAGCCACGGGAAGGGAGTCGGCTGTGACGGCAAAGCCCTGAAATGTGACCGTGTTAAGACCTGAGGTGACTTCTTGAAACAAGGGCTGCTATGCTTAACTAATGGGCTTTGATTATGAAACGCCAAATGGGTCAGATTCAAAAACAGGTTGATGGTCTACCTGCAGGGCATTGCTGCCTGTCGCACCTTCAACAGTGCCTTGTACGTTGGTGTGTTCCGGAGGGGATACCTAACTTGGGTCATCAACTGGGGACCACCTGTCGTCAGTGTTTCACTCCTTTTAACCCCAGTACATCTCTTGGTGGTAGAGTGGTAGCAGGAATCACCTCCTGCTGTCATCCTATGTCCTTTCTTCTTATCCAAAGCCAGAAACTGCCTATCTCCACTTCTTCTGCCAGCTCTTTGGCAGCGTTTTGATGTCCTGGCCCTGTGACCAAATGTCAACTAGCCAACGAAAGCCTGGCACCCCACTTCCACTGGACACGTCATGACTCTCCGTCCTTCCTCCCACGGGACAGTGATCTCCACTAGCAAGAGCGTACTTGCCAGCTGCAGACCACATCACAAGGTCAGGCTAGATAAATGTTTCCACAATCTCTCTAGGGAACCGGAGCTGTCTCCTAAGATCCACTCTCCTGTTCAACTCCATGCCGGGTGAGAGGAGTCTTGTTGCGTTTTCCGAGTGGGCGAAGGTCGATGCTCTCTCAAGCCTTAGCATGCTGGATGGCACATCTGGCTTCCTGTCTGCATGCCTCTTGCAGCCTCCTCAGCACCTGATCGTGCTGTCATCAGAACACAACTCACAAATTAGGTCAATGTTCAATGGTATATTAAGCTCCTGACAATGCTTTCAAAGTCATGAATTGTAACTTATGAAGGCTTATGTCTCAACATACCAACTTCGGAAACCCGAAGGCATAATGAGAAGATAATAGGGGATATCAACATTTTCCGCAGACATACGATAACATTAACTTCCTCTTCCACTATTCTGACTAGCACCAAACATGTTATACTGCCCCTGAACTCTGCCCTTAGCGAAAATGTCCACTTAAAAGTTTCTAAATACCACAATGAAGGCGGTCATTCACATGGACTGTTCTCGTAAGCACACCCTGTTGGAGGACAAAAATATTATCCCTGTTGACCAGGCTAGGCTGCCTGTGATGATCTTTGGGAATGGAGTCTCTATCAAAGAAATAGCCAAGACAGGACAGACCAGTTCTAGACCATCGGTGTCCAACCTTTTTTCACTGAAGGCCACACAAGGAAAAATATACAAAGGGCTCAGGTGCACTCAGGTGAAGTACAGTATATCGGCAAAAAAAGAGAGGTAAAAAAGTCAGTGTTTCAGTGTTCTTGATAATTTCCTCTCATATTAAAAGAAATCCGACTGGTTACATGGTAATTTACACGATGGAATGTGGATTTAAAAATAAATTATTTTGCCTGTTCATTTTCAAGATACAGCCCTCTAGTTATGCCCACCTCAGTACTGTGTGTGTGTGTGTGTGTGTAAACCCCTGGAAGCCACTTTGTGTGTGTGTTTGTGGTCTAATCCTTATTAAACCAGCTCAATTTATGTGGCGTTCAAGGGAAAAGTTGGCCCTCCCAGCAATTGCTACACAACCCCCTAAGGATTATGTATGTGTGTGTTTCGTTATAGTACCTGCAAACTTGTGGTGTGTGTTTGTGCATAGTCATCCACATATAAAGACAGGGAGTGTGTACATGTAGCGCCCTGTAAGAAAACCTCTTATTTCCGAGCGGCTGCAATGATGTTGAAGTCTTTGATTATACTAGTCGCTATATACAGGCAAGTATCTAAGTGTCACGCATGATGGCGGAAGTCTCAAAAGAAGACTATTCCTCTGTTGTTTGTTAACAGCGACTTTGACGGGCACCTGCCAACTTCTTTCCAGGAATTTCGCCGGGCTTCCGTTGAAGGTTAATTGCTCGGCTTAAGGCTTCAAAGGGGAGAGACTGTAGGGACTCATTAAAACGGAAAGAACAAGGAAAGAACAAGGGAAAACACAAACAGAGTAAGATGAAGGGTAGGAGGAGGGCGAGGCGTGGTCAGGAGGACAAAGGCTGTACATTTTCTTGTTCTCCACGTCCAGGACGTGACTGGCGTGGGTGACTCTGCCAACCGGTGACAAGAAATATGTTACAACCGAGTCTGCAGGTACCCTGTATAACTTCAGGGGGAAGAAAGCCTCAAGACTCTGTGCTTTCTCTTTTGGTAACTTGTGTTAAAATTGTGCACATTTCATCATTTAAAAGAAAAAAAAAAATGGGCCCAGCTTCCTCAAATTATCTTCTCAACCTTTGCAAGCATAAAACAACATGACACTTATCACTGGATTCTGCTCTGCAGTACCACGAAAAGAAAAGATTAAGAAGCTCTGAAAAGCTATGATCTTATGCTTGCTATTAAACACCGTTTTGGGAAATATGTGAGAACCTTTAGAGAATATTATAAAAATTTGGGCTTGGGCTCAGACAACATGAGTTTTGGAACAATTTATCTTGGTGTAGATATCTAGTCCTACAGAGGCTCATCCTAGATTATGTGGTAATGTGAGGGGTTATTGATCCTCGCTTAAACCGCCTCAACAGTCCAGAACTACCTGGACCGTCCCAATTCAAATTTGACACGTCTGATGTTTAAGATTTAAAATCCCAACGATCTGTTCTCAATGAGAGAAACCATCCTACGAAGACACTGAGCATCTGGCAGTGTTTTCAAGCTATGTTGAACATTTTAGCCCTATATGCAAACAGTACAGATATTAAAACAGACAGTTAAAATCTCACCTCCAGTTCTTGCTTTACGAACAATGGACACACATGTTCGCTCAGTCTACACAACCATTTATTTTCATCCTCGCTCGTTTAGCCTTTATTTTCCTCACTGCAAAGCATTATGAAGTTACTGCAAGTTGTCTGTCGGAGTCTCTGAGTCTGGGAGTGTGATGTAACCCAATTTAAAAAAATCCTTAAGGATTTTTAAGATCCCAGAAGTTGGGAGGAAATTTTTGGAAATGGACTTGACTTTGCGCATCCATCAATTTCAGGGCACAGGGCCCTAGTTACTTGTCCCCAGACTGTGCCTGAGATGACCTAATAATGTGTCTCACAATCTGTGGTTTGGACATTTGGTTCCTGATCTTATGTTGCTGAACTCTCCTCAAAATGACACACGGGCAATGGCGATGCTACACAAATGCCAAAGAAAAAAGCACAGGAATAATGTTGTTTATTATTATTAGGAATTACACCTATCAGGCATAACATTATGACCACCTTCCCAATATTGTGTAGGTCTCCCTTGTGCCTCCAAAACAGATGTGACTCATCAGAGAATGGACATGGGCCTTCTTAGGGTGTCCTGTGGTGTCTGGCAACAGAATGTTGTTCGTGGGGGGGCCTTTGGGTTCTGTGGGTTGAGGGGAGGGGCCTCTGTGGATCAACCCACAGATACTTGATCAGTTTTGTGTCTAGTGAATTTGGAGGCCAGGTCAACATCTTGTGCTTTTCATGTTTTTGAGTTGTTCCTTAATCATTTTTGTGTGTGTCTGTGTCAGGCTGCATCCTGCTGGGGATGGCTGCTGCCATCAAGGAGTGTCATTGCTATGCGGGTGAGGGTGTCTGGTCTGGTCTAGGCGGGTGCTACATGTCTAAGTAACATCCAAATGAATGCCAAACATTACCTTACCTTTGCAACTTTGCAGCCCAATTTTGCACCAAATTTTGACAATGTTATCAAAGCAATGGTCTGCTCTCGCCCAATTTCATCAGCTCTTGATGAAAAGCCAACTTTTGTACTGAAACCGTCTGTTGAAAATAGACCAATATCAGGCCAAATTGGACTGAGTAGAAAAGCAACATATTGCAAAAAAAAACAGACAAGATCTTTAAACCTGGCTCCTGGAAATGACAATGAAAACAAAAAGTCTGGAGTGAATGATACAGAGAGAAGGGAAGTGGAAAATGAGAAATGGAAGATTGGGCCTAAACAGATGTTTGAGTGCTGGGTTTTTGGACGTCTCGCCATATGTTGGCACCCCTGGAAACCGATAACTTCCCATTTTATGGTAATGAATTACAACATGGGTTATCTTTAAAATGCTTCACCTTGAATTAAGAAGCTTTTGAACTGACTGAAACAAGTTCCTCGGGATCTCTCTCATCTTGTTGCTGAAGCAGCTGAATGTTCAGATCACCGCCTACACCCAAACATTCACTCCAACCGGGACTTTAGTGTTACTGTATGCATCACAATTCCAGAGCAATTTGCCTCAAACGTTCTCACACCATGTACATAATCAGGTCCTGATTGCGAGTGATATTACATACCACTTACCAACAGCCAGAGTTAAAGAAAAATAAAAAATAACCGACGGCATGAGCAATTATCTACAAGTATCCAAGCATGTGTTCTGAAAACAGGTGGTTTATTGTTTAAGGAGACAAAAGGCACAGCTTCCCCCGTAACGGCCCGGGAAGTGTGGAGCAGATGCAGGGCGTCCTCTGCCACGATTTCGGGGGCCATGCCTTTGTGTGCGGCTTTTGAGAGAAACGGAGAGAGCAGGAGAGCGGGCGACTGAGAGGCATTCATTCATTCTGACGTTTATTTCGGTTACTCCGCCAGCCTCAGCGGGCAACACGGCGAGATATTTGTCAAGGTAATCAATTTACAATGTGCTAATCATGGCACCTCATTATGGTATGCTAGTGGGAACGTGGCAAAATGTTCCAGCGAGTGATTCCAGGGAGCTGTGGAGGGCCAACGTGGCAGCCGATTCTGAGCCGTGTGTGGTAAATGGCGGAGGAACGTGCCCCGATGACTGACTGAGAGAGTGTGAAGGATGTAGAAGCTGGCAATTCTTTCAAAACTTGCTTTTACAGAACTGTATGTGGGTACACAGGGAATCTTACACTGATCTGGCATTTGGGTCCTATGGGGTTGAGGGGAGGGGTCTCTGTGGACTTGATCAGTTTGGGATCTAGTGAATTTGGAGGCCAGGTCAACACCTTGTGCTGTTCTTCATGTTTTTTTGAGTTGTTCCCAAACTGTTCGTTTGGTATTTGCTGCCACCAAGGAGTGTCGTTGCTATGGGATGGGGGTGCCTGGTCTGG
This sequence comes from Chelon labrosus, assembly GCF_963514085.1. Classification (NCBI taxonomy): domain Eukaryota; kingdom Metazoa; phylum Chordata; class Actinopteri; order Mugiliformes; family Mugilidae; genus Chelon; species Chelon labrosus. Next base: position 6,868,793 of record NC_140338.1, read on the forward strand.
TCTGGTCGAGGTGGGTGGTATAAACCGCTGAGCAGCTACACTTGACCCAAACAAACGCATCAAAGAACCCTGGATTTAAGGGAACACTCTTAAAAATTCCAGTCCTGATTGATTCTACAGCCCCTATCCTCTCTGGCAGTAACGTCAAATGTGATTTAATACAACAGCTAACAAACTAATTGACATTTTAATAACAAGGTCTGGCAGTAATTAGATTTTTTTCCATCATCCTGTGAGCAAGCGTCATCTTATTATGCCTCACCGCACAACACGAGTCTTTGAAAAGCAGGGCACGCTAAAGGGAATCTGTTTCCTTGCTGAGAAGCTGGAGGTTGCAGCTCCTCATCTAACAGCTCTCTGCGGCCGCTCCTTCCTGTTTCCGTTATACCCTGCAACATTTGAAATGGATCCACTATTGTGTGAAGGAGCACCAACGAGCTAAGATGGCATACACACCCTGGTACACCCTAGACCAAGTCTATCGCCAGTTGGATGGGAGGATGCTGGAGTACCCGGAGGGAACCCACATGCAAACTCCACGCAGAAAGGCCCCACTCGGCCGATGGACTCAAACCCAGAACCTTCTTGCTGTGAGGCATCACTGCTAACCACCACACCACTGTGCCACCCTCTTTCTGCATCATGCACATTACAATCATTACTTTGCATCCCCATGTCTTTTTTCAAGTCCCGCCAAAGCCAAACCCAAACCCAAACCCACATTGACAAAACATCTCACGAACTTTTAACGAGAACTCTGTGCTAGAAAAGAAATAGAGCACCAAACTAATTCCTAGTCGTAGTGTGCCAGTGGTAGTGCAGAGATGGACTGCACAATGCGGCAGCCGAATGTGATGGACTGCTGAAAGGTTGCCTAAAACTTTAAAACACAAGTTCAGCTATTCCAGCCGGCCACGTCAACTTCATTACGGTACTTTTTGCTTTGCTTGACTTTTGGAAACTCTCAAATGATGACTACAACATTTCTTGGAGCCTGGAAGTATTCTTATTTCCGTTTTTGCAATTCAGGTGCATTTCTCATTGAGCTTTTAATAGCAAATGGAAGCCATTGAGAGGAGAAGAACATTTATAAGTATACAACAATATTTCTTTCTCCTAATACGCACTAAATAGTTCAGGGGTAAAATCTTAAGCCTATTGCCATTGACATTATATGCAATTAAGCTATGCAATTTATGTGTTTCAGTTCTAGCTTATGCATATTGCTGAAATGGATAAAAATGGTGCATTTCACACACTTTAGAGGACTGTTTAAAAGTCTAAAATGATTGTAGGTGGAGCCGGTTGCAATTCATTTTGTTAAATTCTATAAGACAGTGCAATTAATTGACAAAACTGCTCCTTCCGTGCATGTCAATTACAGTTGTAGTCTTTCTTTTTATGCTTCGGTTACACTGGAAATGTGTTTTATTGTGTAAAACGCTACACAATAAATAAACCCACGGCAGAGTGAGTGACATTTTCAATTCGCATCTCTACTGAGGGACACAACGGGCTCTTTGTTGAACAATAACACAAATGTGATAAAATGTCAGATTTGGTGAGGCAGAGTGCAGCATTGCCGCGGCGCTGACACATGATGCAGCTCGGTGATTTCCATTTAAATTTCCCTTTGGTCCTCACACCATGCCTCCTTTAACTCCTGCCTGTCCCTGGTGGCTCTCCGCAGAAACACTTAATGCATTTGGGAGGTCAGTGCTGTTTTAATAGCCTCTCCACACTTTCACAGAGTCGGCCGAGGGCTAGGTGCTGATGTAGTGTTAACCGCATCGGACAGTCGGGGGCTGGTGAGGAGAAGTAGATTGCCCTCCGATCGGAACCGCGCATCCCTGCATTTCAAACAGCAGTGTTGTGTCTTCATTTCATCAAGAGAAATTACATTTCCTCATAATTTCACACAAAGTGGTCCACTTTCTCAATTGAAAATCTGTGTGTAATAAACATTTTTGTGTACTGCGGAGTCGCAGGCTGCTGTGAAAAGCTGCACATGCCTTTGTGAAGAGAGGATGCACTAAATAAACAGTTTCTGAATTGAATTTACGTTTCATTCAATTTCAAATAGACACCCCCTGTTTGTAGGTGTCCTGTGAATTCTTTTTGGTCTTTTTTTTAATTAAATAATGCAGTTTTCATGTGTTTGCTCGCTAGCAGTCTTATTTACTGTTTACTCGTGGACTTGAGCGAAGCCAGACGCAAGTTCAGGAACTATGCTACACCCCATATCATTCTGTTTCCCGGGCTTACCTATAAAAGTGTGTCCTACGCCTGTCTCTCCCTCTGTTCGTCTCAGTTCTCAACCCTCCCCATCCGTCTCTTTGTCTTCTTCCTCCACGTTTCATTACAGGAACCACTGGACAAGGATCCAAAGCTTCCTGAGATGTGCCCCCACCCTGAGTCTCTGGGTTCCTCTACCATCATCTGTCTACACATTCAGCCCCTTTCACGTCTTTCCTTCAACCCTTTTTCATCCCATCCCCTCAACCCTTTTTCATCCCATCCCTTCGACCACTTTCATCCCAGCCCCGCCACTGTTTTCATCCCATCCCCTCGACCCTTTTTCATCCCATCCCTTCGACCCCTTTCATCCCAGCCCCTCCACTGTTTTCATCCCGTCCCCTCAACACTTTTTCATCCCATCCCTTCGACCCCTTTCATCCCAGCCCCTCCACTGTTTCATCCCGTCCCCTCGACCCTTTTTCATCCCATCCCTTCGACCCCTTTCATCCCAGCCCCTCCACTGTTTTCATCCCGTCCCCTCGACTCTTTTTCATCCCATCCCTTCGACCCCTTTCATCCCAGCCCCTCCACTGTTTTCATCCCATCCCCTCGACCCTTTTTCATCCATATCCTTCAACCCTTCTCTTCCCTCCATCCATTTTTCTCACTACCTGTCTACCAATAAACTTATCTGCGTCAATTAAGGCGTGGTCTTTGTTAGTCAAGGTGGCTTTGAATTGAGCATCTCTGTGAAAGATACAGAGACCAACATGTTGCTCTATTGCACTGCAAGTTGTCAAAAATTCTAGATCGTACCTTTCAGTCAAAGTATTGACAGACATTGATTTCCCATGACTGTCCACACACTTGGTCTCAGCCTACTGGTTCTTCTCTTTCTCTTTCTTTTGCGTGGAGAACACAAATTCACTGGCTAGAATCAGAGATAAGGTTAGACTTAAGTAAGGAAAAAACATATTGGGATCTAAGGCCGACCACTTTATCATGGACGCTGACAAGGCACCTCATTTAACAGTGCATCAAAAAATCCCTCACTGGCTTCTCACCTATAAATACTAACAGCATCAACTGACTGGAGTTGTAGCCTGAGCTTTTCACACATTACGTCCTTTGTTTTTAAGCAGCCGGTGGACGTGACTGAGGCTGTGAACGTGGTTAATAGAAGTCTACACCTTCCTCAGGCTGTAAGCAGCGAGCAGCGATAAGGACCACCTAATTACTTTTAGAAATATAGGGGAGCATGTGTAGGGGAAGGAGTGAATGTGTCTTCTCCTTTGTGCTTATGACACACTGTACATGCATCAATAAACCTCCAAAGGCAAAAAGACAACAAAACATCTTCTGTCTGTTTGATAGGAATGATCACAGACATGTTTTAACATTGTTAAAAAACGGATGTGTTGTGTTGTTTCAGACGGTATTAATATATAAAGACGTAGAAAGTCTCCCCGTTTTGCTCAATTCCTCATTTGGTATCTCTGTGCCTGCGCAAGCTCTCAGTATTAATGCATCCTTTCATTTCCCTGACAGGGAGGCAAATTGGGAGAGTGTGTGAGAGCACCAAAAAGTTTATGATTGTCGAGTTATTATGTCCCATTAATTGAATTTAAAGCTACTTCCCCCTCGAGCCCGCTGTTTGTTGCTTTCCTCGTGGCGCTTAGTCTCGACGAGATACCGCAGTGAAGCATCTGAGCCATTTCCGCTTCTTCTTTGTTCTGCTTCATGCGCGTATTAATTCTATGCTTTTAATTAGCATGAAAAATAGAGTGGTTTCTAAATAGATTCACAAAGTCCTTCAGAAAGTAATCAAATGTACTTTAACCTAAAAGATATGCACCTGGACATTTTTCCTTGGGAGTTTCCACGGAAAACATGTTCGGCATACACTTGTCTTGCCATGGTTGTTGTTGCAGTGTTGTACTTTTATCTGTTTATTTTTTTCTGTGAGGACAGAATAATCTCCCCTGATGCAAATACACTTACTTCCAGTTCTTCATGTAGTGAAAACTAATGCATACTTTAAACCGTTACTAAATCTTAGCTTCAGGAAGCTATATATTATTTATTTCAAATAACTGAGAACTGTTGATTGAACTGTGTTTTCACTTGGGAGGCTGTGGTTTGCAGTACTATTGAACTGTGTTGTGTTGAACTTACATACGTTATTATTTTAACCACCCCATTTTAGATGGTGGGCTAGGCTAAATAACAGAAACACTGTGTTTACTTATTCAATCCAGTTTAACAGCACCACAACTACAGCCTCCAAAATGACCACACAGTTGACCTTTCTTATGCTGTTTCAATAAAAAAACTGAACAATAAAGTAGTTGGGAGGTTTAGCACAGGACTGTTAGTATAGAATATGAGTGTACCTGGAGGGGATGCTCTCTGTATGACTATTCTCACTAACCATTGGACTTCCTGAGATGTGACCCTGAGTCTGTCTCTGGGTTCCTCTACCATCGTCCATCTACACATTCCGCCCCCTTCACGTCTTTCCTTCAACGCCTTTTCATCCCATCCCCTCGACCCCCTTTCATCCCATCCCGTTGACCACTTTCATCCCATCCCCTTGACCCTTTTTCATTCCATATCCTTCGACCCTTGTCATCCCTCCACCCCTCCAGACTTTTGGTATTACAAGTGTCTCTGACCCTTGGGGTGCTTTCATTCCTAGGCCCCTGTTCCGAAACTGGGAGCGTTTCCCCCTTTGGTTTGGTTTGTTTGGGCTGGTGCGAACACCTTTGACGACAATAAAAAGTTAAAAAGAAGATGAACGTTTGTCTCGCTGTTCGTTCTTGAGGTGCAACAGATTAATGATAGACTAACATAATTTCACGTGACATTTTCTTCAATGGCACGTGATCTACCCACATTACCTTCACGATCTACTGGTCGATAGCGATCGACATATTGGGCTGCCCTGGCCTGGATGCTCGATCAAACTGAACATGTTCACACACAGAACACTGGCACATGAACCACAGAACAGCAATGTCAGTGCCCACTCTGGCTGCTGATGCTCTGATTTCAACTTGATTATTTCCTGAAATCCTGCAAAAAACAGTTTGAAATGAAACAAACTGAGGTTAAATGTAACAAAATTGCATCAGTTACTCCCCGATGAACATTTAAATTTCAGAAAAGTCCTGGAAAGAGGAAAGCTGTTTGTATAGAGCTGTTGAAAATAAATACAAGATGGAACAGGAAGATTAAAAATAGATTGACAGATGAACAGACGGACAGCTCATTGTAATTAGTAGCAGACTGTGATTGACATGATATTAGAAAATATTTGAAATATCTCCTCTCTATAAGTCGTAGAGGTATTTCAAACGTAAAATTCCTATATTTAGGACCCAATCTTTGGTAGCTAATATTAATGTTGTAAGCTTAATCAATGGATCTGTTCTGTTCTGTCGAACGATCATATGAGTAACCAAAAACGAAAAAGGCCCGATTTGCACACATCTGTTCGTGAACTGTAAACTGTCAGATCACAAATCAAAGTAAAGAGTATCAGTGATTCACTGACACACTCTCAGTGCATGACCTCACTGTACTAAGTTGCTGTTCCTGGTTGAGACCACGTGTCAAGAGCTAGATGTTGCATGATCTCTACATGACAGCTACTGATTAAAAATGGAAGCCAGCCGGTTCCATCAGATGAAGATCAGGAGGACTTGTGTAAACATCCTCTCGCGGCCCCTGACCTTCTCCGATGTTGCATCACTCGCTCTGATTGACTCCCATGGTCCGTTTTCCACCTGTAACCTTCTCTCACTTGACTATTTTCTCTTGTCTAGTACCTTTTGATCTTCTTCCTTTGCAGCACACCATTCCTCCGATCCGCTGGACGGGGGCATGCTTGACGCCTAATCGCCTTCATTACCGCTTCCTCACACGTTCTTTGTTCTGTGCTGTTTGTCCTCTGAATCTCGGGCCCTTCCTGTGCTGCATCTTCTCTCCTGGTCTCCTCCACTCCCTCCACCATCAACCACCCACCCCCCCTCCAACCCCCTCCCAGCCCCCCCGGACCTTGTGGCTGCGAGCTGTTCATGTTTGTCAGATCCATTAAGAATAAGGCGCAGCAGAGGACGAGGGGAACCACCCCGGCGTTTGACCCGCTTTGCCCTACCCGTCACCAGGCGGCCCTGGCAGAGCCCTCTGGGAGGTTCTGGATGTCTGACTGGATCCTCGTGGCATAAGCTTGCTTAGACAGTAATTGGATGGCTCCGAGCTCCACGTTGGGGCTCTCTCCTGACAGCTAGTGGGTGGATGCTGCACACCAATTAGAAAAACAGAGACACACACACACAGAGAGGGAGAGAGAGAGAGAGAGAGGTACAGTGTGTTTCTGTGATTACATGAGAAAGTGAGAGTTGCCGAAATAGTGAGAAGACGAGCGAGTACAGTTTGTACTTTTACCCTTCCAAATCTATGCGTGTTGATTGCCGTAATATGAGAGAGTGACAAACACACAAACAGAAACACACACACACACACACACAAACATCGCTTCCCCTGCATTTCTCTCCAGGGCCGTAAAGTTCTCCTCTAAATACAGTATGTTTTCTCACTAAGGACCTTGTCACCAAAGCACACAGGCAGCTGAATTTTCTGCTCCAGAAAAAAACACATGCAGACGTGTTAAAGAGCTGCAGAAACACACGTACGCATGGTTTGTGCACAGTGAAAATGAAAGAGGGAACAGCTTAAGCCCGGTTTGCCCGGGATAAGTGTTACCCGGGGACGTCACGTGATTTAGAAATGACACCCCTACGTCTGTGTTTCAGGTAAACTTAAATTTGCTATATATGTGGTTAATATATGTGGGCTCCACTGCATATCAGAGGAAGTTTTATACCTCTATACTTTCTGACAGCTTTAGTTTACTCTGCAAACTCAGATTAATCTATATATTGATATAAAACATGATGTTATGAGGCTGTAATAATCCCTGGGGAGAATTTACAAGCTACCTGATAAGGAGTATTTAAATCAACTCTATCTTTACTGATGTAATGAACACCTTAATGCTTGACTTAATAAAATCACATCCAATCTTGCTGCCAATCACCTCATCCATCTCATCAGCCTCCCCGATTTAATACGTCTGATGGTTTTGGGCTTTTTTTTCCGTGAATGGGTCAGCGACATCTCGACTTTTCCCCCTAACGTCTGCCCAAGCTTTGATTTATAGCACATCCTTCATCATTCTTAAATTACAAGAGACTGGAGGTGCCAATTCGCACTGGATTAGTTTGATCACAGGGCCTCTGTATTAGGAGAAATAATGTAGGTAATTTGTGGTTTTAAGTTTTACTTTACAAATGATGGACATGGCCAGTTTGCACAGGATTAAGATTACAGACAACCAGTAATAATGCAGTTATTAGAAATGATCAGAGGTACCCAGGTCAAACTAGTTCCAAATAAGGCTTTAGTCAAGGAAAAGACAACACTGTGCTAGTATATCTATGGTTATATATAGTATATACAAAAGTAAATTTTTCACCATAAAGGATGACCTGAAATAAACAGATACACATACACGAGCATTAACATTTTACAAAGATCCTCATTGGTTTCTCGGGTAAACATACATTCATCTTCCTCACTAATTATAAAATGCTCATCAAACAGTAAATATGCAGATTAGCCCATCAAACACACACTGCAAACGCATTCACAAGACGCACATGTAGACATATTACACAGCCCTCGCAGCCAAAATGTGTCTTTTGGTGCTAATTACCATAGATATGCAGAACATACAGCACGGGCACATTATGTGGCAGCTTACTTTACATTTAAGAGCTTAATTCTACACCTTCTACTCCTACACCTTCTTAATTCTAGCATGGGGGTTTTCTGTCACAGGTAATGAAGATGACATAAGCTATGACAAAAGAAAGGTATTGAAGAGCAACAACCGCACTGGCAGGAGGTTAGGGTATGTGGATGGTTCAAAAACCTCTTTCACAACAGTGTCACCTAACCCTCAGCAATTAGAAATTTGAATACAAACCAGAATGCTCCCTATTCAAAGTACTCAAAACCATAATCTTTCCTTTAACTCAACCAAGTTACTGAACTTAACCAGTTTACCTGTTGTTGTCTGTTTATAGGAGTAACAGTTCTTCATTTTCAGACTTAAGGCTCATTTAAAGTACTGCAGGACTAGATGTCGTAACCTACGCATGTAGCCTACACCAGTGCGAGCCATTTATACTTGTCAGTCCGTAAAAACACCACCCAAACACTAGTGGGCGCTGTGTCTTTTTTGCCTGTCGGGTTAATATTTGTTTCTACTTCCTGCTTCACTTTGAACAACGCCAAAATTTTGCCAAAATTTTGCAGTAGACAAGTCATACAAATGTTTGTGTCTCCAAACCTCCTCAGTCAACGTTGATGTGTTCCATCTGCCAAAACAACATCAAAAACAATGAATTCGAAAATTGCCGAGATGGAGAAGCAGCCGGAAATACTAAAGCGGAAACACGCTACTATCAAGAGGAACAATCACAGCTCTTGCGGTCTGCGTTGCCGTGATGCATCAGGCTACGGCGTTGAGGTCTGCGTAGCCTGTCGCTCTAGCTACGGCATCAAATTGACGCGGAGGCCTCTACGGCCTATTAGCTTCATATAATCCCCAAGGTAACTCAGTTATCAACATTTGCAAACACAAAACATTAAAAAGTGGACTACTGCAAATGAAACGCCATCCGCTGATTGAGCGAAACACAAACACGCACAGTAAAGTTCCGGTGCAGAGTATATCTCGTCCCTGAGGGCATTGTTCAAAGTGGAAAGATACTTTGCCGGGTACAAACACACTCTCTTAAAGTGCCTCCCTCCAGACGCATTGTTTTCTGTCTCCGAGGACCTGAGCTGTGTTTCAAGGCAGAAAAACACTGAAACGCTTTTATATTAGCGTGCACTAGAAGACACGTACAATCGCACATGCCATGCAGCGGCTGTAATTGATTAGAGTCCCTGTTTTTGAAGACCCTCGACCCCTGTAATGTGGGTATTATAGATGTGAATCACTGTTTAAATCTGTAGATACTTTTTTTGAGAATTGGCCTCAATATACTACAAATAAACATTGTAACCCTTTGTTTTGCTATTTGACAAGTAGGACATTAGAACAACAAAACTACTTAACACGCCTCCGTACAAAATGAAATTACACAAATTTTTATGCACATTTATACAGCTAATGGCACATAATGAATAAAAAGATGCAAAATAAATAAATAAAAAATGAATTAATACATAATTACGTACATAAACTTGAACTGCAATCAGTTGTAAAGGGGTCCATGCACCCCCACGCAACTGGGTCCCAAAGCCAAGTTGGTCCTAGACGGTCCTGGACTACCTCTCCAGTTCCTATACCTACTACCCTCACACTCACCAGAGACGGGCATTTGACAAGGTTTGCAGCTTAAAAAAAAATAAACAAGCATAAAAAAGGCTACCCTCCAAATATAATACCATAATTAGTCAGCGGGCAGGTTTGACAAAGAAATGAAATCATTTATAAAAGACGATGAAATTGGTGTAATGAAGGCTTTTCATTACAAGGTAACTTTGCTGTCTTCAGGTGCGTCACAACATCCTTGAGCCACAGAGAGATAGATGGAGCTTTTATTGGTTTCCATAAAAATAGGATTGTATGTCTAGCCAGAAGAACAGTGAAGGATGGTACGTCTGTAAGTTGGTAACGTGTGAAGGTTAGTTGAAGTTCTTAATATTGCTATATATGGGTAAATTTTCAAGTGACTGCCTAAAGAAAAGCCTTTTCGCATGATAAATGTTACTGTCTAGTCCCGTCTTAGGCCAGTTGACTGGTGGTCTCCTTCTTTTCTTTTTTTTCAACCTTTGGACCAATGTTCTGGTTTGGTGCCAGTAATGGAACCACAGCAATCTCTGTAATTAAAATCAGCCGGGTCACGTTTGTGTGCACCAGGAGTTGTCAGTGTACTTTATACTGTATGCGCTGCAGGAGCTACTGTAATTGTACAAAACCATAACTGCCCTGTAATTTACGCAAGTTTGGTCAGAGTTATAAGTGGGGGAAAAAAAAGAAAATATCGTCCTGGTCAAAATATCCGGTGTTATGTTCAGAATAATTCAAGGTGTTAAAATCGATGATTGACAAGATTCTAAAAATTAAACTGAGATTTTCACACAAGCGTCATTTGAAAGTGTCCTGTTGGTTGATTGGTGGTTTTTGGAGTGAAAACCTGGCAGAGGGCTTACTGACATGTACGTTTGGCAGGGACAGGTGGCGTTTTATAAATAGTGAATTCAAAGATAGAGGACAAGCCTATTACGCACGGTGCATCCAAAGTCATTTAAAAAGGCAGTAAATAAATAAATAAATAAATAAATAAATAAATATTAAAAACATTCAATCCTGACATTTTTGAATCTGATTCTCAAATAACTGAGGGGATATAAAGATGTGGTGTCAGCTCCAGTCCTAACTCCTGTCCATGAAGCCAGTTTGTAACTTTACTTAACTGATTGTGATTATTCTTCTAACCGTGGCAATATGGATTTGTTTCACTGCAACTATTTTCCTCCTCATCCTACTTCCATTGGGGATTCACAGATCGATTGTAGTTGGCCTACCTGTCCGGGCTAGTTGGAAAAGTTAATGAACATTTCAATTCAATTTTACTTATATAACGTCAATAACAATACAAATTGTCTCAAGACGCTTTACGAAACCCGGCCTGAAACCCCCAGCGCAAGCATGGAGGCGACGGCGGCAAGGAAAAGTGCAGTCGGAGTGCATTTTTTTTTACAGTACATCATTGACTACAATCATGCAGTCTCAAGATAATTTCCCAACTAATTTAAGTGAGTAGATAAATATATATATACATATATATATATGTATATATATACTGTATATATATATATATGTATATATATATATGGATATGAACATATGTGGTAATATAGATGTATAGATATCATGTACAGTATATAGTGAGATATATAAATGCAAGATATATAAAATTAAATATATATCTATATATACATATACACACACACACACACACACACATATAGGTGATTTCCTGTCTGTGGCTTTAACAGCGCAAATGATCGAAGTAAAAACTTTGTTTTCGAGGCAAATAAGAGGCACAGTTTGAAGACTTTGTGACAGCAACAATATGCTTTTAGGTGCTATTATCGTCCGCGTGGAGCAAGGAAAATAAGAACACCCACCCAGTCGGGTTTTTAAAAAAAAAATAAACACGATGAAGCACTCAAGTTTATAATTGCATAAAAGGAATTTTCATACCCAGCTGAATAAAAAGGTCAGAGGGAGAAGCACTCAGAGCTGTCATCCTTCTTTTTTTTTTTTCTGATCTGTGTAATTACTCTTTTTACTTTTAACTTTCACTGATGTGCGTGTGTTAAGTATTGTACAGTTTTTGCTCTTTCTTTGCACTCAAAAACAGTGTCAAGACCAGTATTTGGAGACAGAACCAACCTGCTGTGTGTCACATCATGACATTTAACGTGTTCACTGGCTACTTCATTAGGAACCCCTGGCTTGTACGGTGTTGGACCCATGTTTGCCATCAGAACTGGTTCAACAAGGTGCTGGGAACATTCCATGACAGCGTCACTCAGTGCTCCATCAGAGTGTTACAACGCTTGCCATTAGAAGATGAGCACACCGTGGTGATAAAAGAATGGACATGGCCAGCAACACTGCTTAGGTGGGCTGTGACATTCAAGAGACACTCCTTTGGCACCTACGGGCCCAAAGTGTGCCAAGAACTGTTACACCATCCCCAGTGGCCTGAATTGTTTATCAAAAGAAGGATGGGTCTGTGCCTTCGTGATGTTAATGCTAAATTCTGATACTGACATCTCACTGTCAGTGCAGAAATCGGGATTCATCAGATCAGGAAACATTTTTCTAATGTTGAACTGTCTCATTTTGGTGAGCCCTTGCCCAGTTTCATGTTTCCTGACAGGGGCAGCTGCTGTGGTCGTCAGCTGCTGCAGCACATCTGCTTCAAGGTTTGACGTGCGTCAACTTTCAACGAACTCAAAGCAGTCTGACCATTCTTCTTTGACGTCTGCCATCAACAAGGCATTTTCATCCAGAGGACTGCCACTCTGGTATCTTGTAAGAGGGTATGACTGATAAGGCTTGTCATGCGCTATCAGTATGGTTTTGTTGATTTGGTGGGTTATTTCACCCACATGAAATGCCATCTATACCCTGTCCTTAGCCCCATTCCCAACCATCTAAAAACCTTGAAGTACGTAGCTACGTCATACAAAATGTGTGTACGATTCCATGATAGTGGAATGCAGTAAATCCTTAAAATGGTTGTGTGAGAGAGTCTCATTAGAGCAGCGCTTTCTGAAATATTCAAATCCACACTCATGCCATGTGTAAAGTCACTTAAGTCAACTTTTTTTCTCATTCTTCTACTACGTTGGAACTTAAACAGATCCTTCTGACCAGACTTTATGCATTACATTTGGGCCACATGATTGGCTGAGCAGTTGAAACGGTGTACTGAATATATACACTGATCAGCCACAACATTAAAACCACTGACAGAAGAAGTAAATAACATTGACGATTTTGTGACAACGCAATGTTCTGCTGGGAAACTTTTGGACCTGGCATTCATCGGTGTGGATATTACTTAGGGTGTATTCACACCTGCCTTGTTTAGTTCGATTAAAACGAACTCAAGTTCGTTTCCTTGCTTGGTTCGGACCTTTTTGACTGGTGTGAATACAATCACTCGAACTCTGGTGCGGACCAAACAAGCGGACCGAGACCCAGCTGAGGAGGTGGTCTCGGAGCGGTTCCTACCGAACCCTGGTGCGGTTCCTTTATGGTGTGAAAGCAGCCCGACCTCGATCCGACCCAAGTTGCAAAAATCTACCTTTTTGGATTTGACGAGCTCCCGTAGTTTCCTGTAGTTTTCGCGCATTATGGGAAATGTAGGATAGCCCAGTGACACACACAACAGAGAGAGACACGTGAAGCAAACAAACGCAGGTAGGTTAGGTAGAGATGAGCCGTTGCAAAATAACGAGCATGATATGGTTAAACTCATGTTGCATCAAACGGTCTTGACGCTCGAGCACAAGCTGTGAGTTTATAAACCATATTGCTAGCATAATAACAAGTAGACCTACAGTACGCAAAGTCTCCATTGTAGCCTATTTACGTGGGACATTTGGCTTCCTTCTTTACCCCGCCTATACGTTTACCAGCCAATGGCTGAACGACATTAGCACATGTGTTTTTGTTTATAAATTCTGGTCCGGTTGCAATTAATCACAGTGTGAAAGCGAACCGCACTAAAAAAAAAAAAAAGAAAAAAAAAATTGGTCCGGACCAAAGCAAGTGAACTAACGGACCTTCCTGGTGTGAATACGCCCTTAGACATGTAGCACCCACCTAGACCAGACCAGGCACCCCCACCCCATAGCAATTCAGATTCAGAAAACTTTATTTGTCCCCGGGGGACAAATGACACTCTTTGATGGCAGCAGCCATCCCCAGCAGGATGCAGCCTGACACAGACACACACACAAAAACGCTTTAGGAACAACTAAAAAAAAAGCAAAGAACAGCACAAGGTCTAAATTCACTAGATATCCCAAACTGATCAAGTATCTGAGGACCCTCCTCTCAACCCATAGGACCCAAAGGCCCCCCACTAACGACATCCTGTTGCCAGACACCACAGGACACCCTCAGAAGGCCCATGTCCACTCTCTGATGAGTCTGACTGTTTTGGAGGCAACAGGGAAGACCTGCACACTATTAGGAAGGTGGTCATAATAGTATGCCTTATCAGTGCATGGATCAAATGTTGCAGGAGCATTTCTATATTATTTATAGTATTGTTTTTCAAAAACAATTTTCAGTTTTCTGAAAATATTAAACCTTATGCCAGTTCTCTGGTAATATCAGCCCTCATTGTGAGGGCATCTGACTCTGGGATGTAAAATGCCCTTTTCTCTTTTTTTAAAAAAAAATATATATATACAAACTGGACTGTGTGGTAATGAAGCTTCATACATTTCTATGTCATGTTTTCCACAGTATACCAGTGACTGAAGATGAACCTTGAGTCCAGGTTTCAGCAGAAATCACCCTCCTCTTCATCTGAATTAATGAAGTACCAGAGAAGTTATGCACATTTTTTTTCACATGCATGCCATTTCATGGATGTAATCAAAGTGACACGTGCACCAGATGCATTTGCTCCATTTCCACATGTAAGGATCTCCACTTTGATCCAAAGCTAGCACAGCTTTGATGATTAAATCCATGGGTGCAGATATGTAACACATGTCAGGATGTTTTTTTTATTTTTTATGTATTTATTTTTTTTCCCCTAAAATATACACAAGATTTTTGTGAAAACACTTTTGCCCATGCTGTGCGCCAGCAATTGACTTGAAGGTTTAAATCAAATTGACACGGCGTCATTTTATGCGCCAGGCATAAAATGAATAAAAACAACTTGGGATTGGACTCGGAGGCATCACATCAGAGGAAGGTGTAGAGGTGGCTGACAACAACACTCGCGCACAAACTGAAATGTGTGTGTGTGTGTGTGTCGAACCTGCTTGAGAGGAAAATGTAAGCAGCAAGGACAGCTCCTCCAGTATTTATACTGTTTTGGTATCAGTCAGCCTGAGCCCCAGGCAGCAGATAGGGAACGGGAGACAAGGTCAAAAAAAGGAAAAAGATGGAGCCTCTTCAAATTACATCCAACAACTGGCAATAATGTTTTATAATTTTATTGTTGTAGCAATTAAAAACTGGTGGTACAATACTAGAGTAATATGAAAGTATGTGGATAATAATGTTAAAAAGCAGCAAATTAAAGGCTTAAACCTTTCTGTCGAGCTTTGTCTATCAATGGAACAGTCACAACCATAGACTGTAGAAAAAAATGGACGACATAGCTCCACTTTCTCCCATTGGCCAAATTGACGTTACTATTCCGGGCACAAGGGCGGCGCCATCTTGCCAACTTGGAGCCAGAGTCTGCGCAGTACTGTCCGAGAGTGGAGCCACGTTATCATACTTCTGCTAGACTCGCTGCCGTTTGCATTTGGTGAAGAATTTTTTATTTTCTTCCTACTCTCAGGGGAAAGCTTCACGGAGTGGTTGTCAACGGCAAGTGTCAATCATCATGACGTCACATCCCGTTTTACTAAACTAAAACGAAACTTCTCAGACAAAATGGAGACTTGAACATACATCAGCATGACATTAAATGACATAACACTCATTAAAAATGTTTTATTTGACTTGCAGTTGATATGTTCTGACGTGGAGTGGGATGTATGACCTTTACTGCAGCCAGCCACCAGGGGGAGCTCCACATGTTATGGCTTCACCTTTAAAGGAGCTGCCATTGTCTACTTTATGATCACAAGCCACAGAGATAGTTAGTGAGCGACTGTGCTGGATGAAGCTTGGTTTATAGATGCACGTCGCAGGTGCAGCATAGTACCAGACCCTATGGCATGACCTGACATGAACCTCCTCAGATATGTAACTGTGCATTGCGGTGATGCCGATTACAGTGGCTCGTCCGAAACGCATTTCCTTGTTCAAATGTACAGTGGCTGAACAAGTACAGAAGATGTTGTTGTTCAACCTCCTCCACACTATCTACTCAGATGTCTTCTCTTCAACTCCAGTATGAGCCAGACTGATGTAGCCCTCTACAGGATAGGCCAGTTGCGAAAGTACAGTATAAACCAAGTTTAACAGTCTTCCAAACCAAACATGCCAGCACCGTCAGCCACCGTAATATTATGGTCAAGTTCATCTAGGCCATTATGTTATATTGCCTTTCCTAGTTCCTAGGATTTCACATGATTTAAATTAATAAAGAGTGAGTGGTGAGGGGATTAAGGTTTATTAGCTAGCAGCTTGCACCAAACCTGTATTTTTCCAATATGTTCTGTATGATAATAGCCTGCAAACCATGCCTCTATTGTGCAGCAGCTTATACTCAGAGGACTCTGAATGGTTTAACACAGCTAATAAGCTGTTTCCTGTTTTTAAATCTTTTCATCAGGCTGAAGATTCGCACGAGTGACCTTTCCTCCGGCTTTATCTGAGCTCCACAGCGGCCCTTAATAAGCTATGTGAGTTATGTTGGCTATACAGATAGCATCATCTGTCTACTGTGTCTGTTACCATCAAGATTAATGACATTACATCTTTATATCAAATAAGGATCAGCAGGAGCACGGAGGCCCTCTCTTCAACGTGCCATTACATTAAGTTCGGGTCTTTCTTTCTCTCTTGGTTCTTCTTCCTCCCCCTCCTTATTTCCCTCCGTCGCTTTGCTAACCAAACACTAACCCAAATTGCGTTCTATGGTCTTATTATGAATGATGAAAAGCCACCGAGGAGAACGGGTCCCAAGAACAGCTTTGATCAATGGAAATGCACCGAAGAATGCGGCAGTTCTTTCAGAGAGGCTCTCAACTGAAATTAGGTTAGCCACCAAGTAAAGTGACAGATATTGGTTGAGCAAACCATCTTGGCGTGCAGCCTGGGAAATATATTGGCAAGTCCTTCTGTATGTACCGTTGCTTTTGCGTTCAGGAGCACTGAGGATCCATTTTTTCTGTCCCGTTATGCTAATCTTTCACAATTTTACTTTTCATCTATCAACACTAAGAGATAAAAGACTCCATGCTTTGTACAGCATATCCTGACCATTAATTCTTACTATTGGGTGATAGTTATTTTAGTCCAACAAATCAGCTATCTTATAGTAAACTGCTAAAATGTTAGCAAGCTATCATTGGATTTTGTAATCGTCCTAGAAACACACAGAAGCTGAATTTGAACTTGAATTTGAGCTTGCAAAGGACGGTTGACTTCCATTTACCTTGAGGGAAAGCTAATGAATTTGAAACTAATACATTGCCACACAAAAAAAAATGCATTTCAATATTTTTGGAGTGCAGAAAAACTGACTTGCATTGAATGGTTTGTGTTGAGGTCTGTGAGTGATTGTGAGCGAATTGAGCTTATTGTCTTCCCGTTGACTTGTAACTTTTGTCCTCCCAGGTGAAAACTAACCTGGCCTGTTTGACTATTTATGAAATCGAAAATAAAATGTAAGCTGTTATATATTCTACACTAGTGATGGGAAGTCCGGCTCTTTTCAAAGAGTCGTCTCTTTTGGCTTGGCTCCCTTAGAAGAGCCGACTCTTGCGGCTCCCGAACGGCTCCCAAATAGCTCCCAAATGGCTCTACATTTAGTTTCACTCGGAGCCTTCTATTTTATCCTAATTTAGCAAATAACACTTTTTGTGTTGGTAAGCAGTTTTTCACTCACTGTTTTCATAAACTTATTTTTATGCATTTAAAAAAAAAAATAATAACGAGGAAAGAATACTTGCCAATAAAGGTTAAAGTTGTAACATTATGACACTTTAGATAACAGTCTTTAGTGCAGGTTGGCAATCAGAAGTACCAGATGCCTCAGCTTGGATGTCGCTCTGTGTGTACTGTACCATTACACTCACTGTCTTTGGAGCGTCAGCTCTCCCAGACACGAATCGGCTATCCTGTTCACTACAAAGAATCGGCCCTGTAGAGACGGCTCGTTCACCAATGACACATCGCTACACTTCTTTTCAGAATCCACAGGCCGTAGACCACATCTTTATCAATTTATGTGATATAGAAACAATCGAGACTGGTCAGTTTTGACCTGAAGGACAATAGGAAGGTTATGCCTATCACACTAACTATGGTTTCTTCTTGTGCCATTGGCAAAAAGTTGTATTTTTTTAATAAGTGTGTGGTTTTTTAATGAAATCGAACAGACTACCGCTCACCAGTTGAATCCAGTCGATCGTGCAGCTTCACTGTCACAAAGGTGCAGTTGAGGTTCACAACAGTTTCGACTGTGCGGTGTCAGGAGCCGGTGCAGAGGAGGTTCAAACAGTAAGTGTTGTTCTTGAGTCACTCGGGTTGTGGTTACCACTCCATTTCTACATGGCACGGCAAATGACACAACTTGAAATGATGGCTCAGTGCAGCACAGTAAACAAAACACTCCATCTTCCCACGGCATAGATGAGTAAACAAATGCACATCGCATGGATTGTAACAGATGAACAGTCGTAAGGAATAAGTTAAGAGCTGTGAAAAGATTTAAGTAGGCTCTGTCACACATCTTTTTTGATAATCAGCTGATATAGAACCAGCATCTTCCCTCCTGCCTCGTGAACCATCTGCATATCATTTAAGCAGCTTTCCCCTGTGGTAGAAAACAACCAGCACGGCCAGAACTTAAATCAAGGGAAATAAACCTTTCATAATACACAGTTCTCAGTTATTGCTGCAGCCAAGCCATGCATGCTGCAATGAATGTTCAAGGAAACCATTTCATGAAACTGTATCCGTTTCCCTGAAATAATGTGGTGGAGAACAAAATATAAAAACTGGATGGATAAAATGATGCTTATTCAAAAACACAGGGCTAGATCTTGTCCATTCATGTTGCCGTTGTGTAGCGGCTATTTTTAAACTGATAACAAGCTTCCCACTATCAGATCACTTGTTTTTCTCTTTTGATTTGAAGAGGGTTTTCAAATTAAACGCTCAGGTTTGTCTTCATCCGCCACAACGCTGACTTGAGGAGTAATGATCAGAAACACGCTCTCCCCAAGACGGCCTGAAGAAGATACGGCTTTCCAATTAAAGCCAAAGCTCCGTATTTTGAGGTTCACTAGCCCTAAAGAGGTAGTGTCTTAAGAGAAAGATGAAGCATGTGGAAGTAGACAGGGAAATATGGAGAGATCAGTTGGAAGCGGCAAATCGCCGTCCCATATCCAAACTATTTTTGTGTTCAGCTTTTTTAGAGGAGAACAAACTTCTCGTGGAGTATGTAACAGCCTTAACTGACAGGAGGCTGACAGCGTGACAGCATTTCACCTATTTCCCTGTATTTTCCTCATGCTGTTCTCAGAGATAGCCCCAGATTGTTTAAAGTGTGTAAAATGTATGTTAAGACATTATCCAAACACACAAAATAAAGACTGAATCGCTGCTTCCTTCCATTTAATCTGAAATGCAAAGTGGACCATCAGGTGTCGAGGCTGTGCAGGCACCACTCCTACACACACTGGCATAATGGTATGAGAAGTCTGTAAATGTGACCCAGCCTTCCTAAGAAAACTGCTTAATGTTGGTTATGCAAGTCAACCGGGAACAACATTCATCTTCCATTTAGCAAGTCGCACTGATTACGCTTGCTTGTAGATGAGTTAATCTGCCAGAAGACCTACAGGAAATATTGTTGATGTTAATCAAAACATCGTGTTTATCGTGTTTGTACTGCTGCATAATTCAAATTATGCAGCGGTATTAACATGGTCACGTCACTTTTTGATTGCTGAGACAGAAGTAACTGTATAGTGTTGAACTTTATTTTCACTTCCTTCAGCTGCTGCAGTATTTTTTTGGCGAGAGATATCATTTAATTGCATATAAATAGTACACCACATCTGGCACATTTCTAGAGTCTTTTCCATTCATTTATTTTCCATAACCGCTTGTTCTCCAGAGGGTCGTGGAGCCCATCCCATGTCAACGGACATGGTCGCCAGTCAGCCCCATCGCTAACACAAAGAGACAAACAACCATCCATGCTCACATGCACACATGCACGCGTACGGCCAACGATTGAGACGACGCAACGTGATGGTTTCTCCCTAGGAAGGACTATGGCAGCCTACAAATGATTAAATCCAACAGCAGTAACCATCCAGGTCAAGAAAGCCAATATGGCAGTCCTTCAGGAAGTTCATCTCAGGTCCCAGCCGGCTAGTGGGTTCGAATCCAGAACCTTCTTGTAGTAAGGCGTCAGTGCTAACCTCCACACTACTTATGGTGTTAAATTACACCTATGATGGTTAGGGCTAAAGACAACGGTAGATGGTCCTACATCAAGATAGTGCATAGTTTACCTATACTGATCAGGCATAACATTACGACCACTGACAGGAGTAGTAAATTATTGACCTTCTTGTGAGAATTCAATGTTCTGCTGGGAAACTTTTGGACCTGTCATTGGTGTGGATGTTACTTAGACATGTAGCACCCACCTAGACCAGACCAGGCACCCCCACCCTATGGCAATGACACTCCTTGATGGCAGCAGCCATCCCCAGCAGGATGCAGCCTGACACAGGATCACTCAAACAAACAACTCAAAAAAACATGAAGAACAGCACAAGGTGTTGACCTGGCCTCCAAATTCACTAGATCCCAAACTGATCAAGTATCTGTGGGATAGCTCCCTTCAACCCATAGGACCCAAAGGCCCCCCACTAACAACATTCTGTTGCCAGACACCACAGGACACCATCAGAAGGCCCATGTCCATTCTCTGATGAGTCACAACTGTTTTGAAGGCACAAGGGAGAACTACACAATATTAGGAAGGTGGTCATAATGTTATGTCTCAGTACATCTGCTCTACATTTGCATGGACATCAGATTTACGTCAATGATCTAAATATTAGTCTGATCAGATTAAAGACGCCTCATGTAACCGCCTCAGCCGGAACAAACCAGCCCAAATTTTGTCATCTCTTCTACTTCAAGAATTCGGTCTTGTTGATAAAGTTGGTACCTACCACCAGAAAAAAAAAGCAACAGGCTACAGTTGAAAAGCCAGTGATATGACGCTAAAAACTGATGTCCAACGCGAGAGAACTGTGACATGCTAATGATGGGTTGACACCTTAAATCAGATAGCGACGTAACAGCTCCAATGATTGCTTGGGCATCACTTCAGCAGCCGTCAGTGCAGCTGTCCACACTCGATGGCGGCGTGAACAGAGCATAAGATTCCGAGGATACGCGCGTGCAGGGCGTACAGCCTGAGTTGAGATTAAAATCAAAAAGTACACTTATAATAATTAGGTTTAATTGACTTCCTGCTGAGACAGGCATCTGATCATTTTGAGGCCATTTTTAGTTTGGAGAGCAGGGTCTCATTAAAAGCAAAGTGTGGTATTTTCAGTCTCATTAGGTTTTTGAAATCTGTGCCGGAAGACAAGATTTAATATGAGAGGAAAAAGTGTGTGTGCGTGTGTGTGAAGAGAAATGTTTTAAAACGCCTCTCTATCAGTTCACACGGCCTCCTCAAAGTCCTTAATATTCTTTTTTTTTTTTTTTTTTTCATTTTTTTCTGCCTGTGTTGATGTCTGCAGTTCTTCTTTTTGGAAGTAATTGAAAGTGCTCGTGCTCTCAGTTAACAGCAGGCGTCACTTATTGCATCTCATTGATAATTTTGATCCGAGTTCCCGTTTTGAGAGCTAATGACAAACCACATGGGTTCTTGGTGGGCGTGATGAGGTGGGAGACTGAATGTTAAGAACGTGCTTTAAACACTGCCTGGCCAAAAAAATAAAAAAAAAGGTCACACATTCTAATATTTCCTTGAACCGCCTTTAGCTTTGATTACAGCACGCATTCGCTGTGGCATTGTTTCAATAATCTTCTCCAATGTCACCAGATTTATTTCCATCCAGTGTCGCATTCATTTTTCACCAAGATATTGTATTGATGATGGGAGAGTCTGACCACTGAGCAAAGCCTTCTCCAGCACATCCCAAAGATTCTCAGTGGCGTTAAGGTCTGGACTCTGTGGTGGCCAATCCATGATGTCTCATGCTCCCTGAACCACTCTTTCACAGTTTCAGCCCCATGAATCCGGATATTGTCATCTTGGAATATGACCGTGCCATTGTAAGAAAAAAATAAATAAATCCACTGATGGAATAACCTGGTCATTCAGTATATTCAGGTAGTCAGCTGACCTCATTCTTTGGGCAACATAATATTGCTGAACCTAGACCTGAGCAACTGCAGCAACCCCAGATCATAGCACTGCCCCCACAGGCTTGTACAGTAGACACTAGGCATGATTGGTGCATCACTTCATCTGCCTCTCTTCTTACCCTGATGCGATGGTTCTCCACTATCCTTCCAGTTTTTAATAATGCGTTGGACAGTTCTTAACCCAATTTTATTTAGTAGTAATTTTATACAGTAGTAATTTAGTAGTTTCTACAATCTCCTTAGATGTTTTCTCTCCTTGATGCATGCCAATGATTTGACCCTTCTCAAACAGACTAACATCTTTTCCTCGACCACGGGATGTGTCTTTAGACATGGTTGTTTAAGAAATGAGAAGCTACTCATGGCATCAGTCGGGGTTAAATAACTGCAGTAATTATCCAATAGGAGGCTCGTGCCTATTTGCTTAGTGAAATCCAGGTGGCGACTTTTATTTTTTTGGCCAGGCATTGTATACAAACCTTTAATTATCACAAAATCAGTGATACAAGACACAAACAGTTCCAAAATATGCGACTGCATATGTAGCATACACCTACATATATTCACATACTGTATATATGCATATAGACACACAGGTGAATCTGTAATTACTGAAATCACTATGTACATTTTGCTCTGTGCACACAGCAGAAATCATGCCAGCTCTGTAAGGAATATGTTTTTATTATTATCATTGTTATTTTTTCCTCCACGGTTTGCAAGAAACATCTTCAGTAAAGTGCGTGGGGAAGATAAATAAAATGGAAGAAAATACAAGAAGGGGACAAATAACAGGTTGTGCAAGAAGAAAAACATTTTTTTTTTTTTTCTCGGGAAGAAAATATGGAAATAACACATCTTAAAACAAATTAATACTACTTTGCCACACCATCTGCTGCGTACACACCATCTGCTGCTGAATATACTGCAACTATGGTTTTATGTTAGGGGCCATTGTGATGCAGGAGAATGAATTTAGGGGCCAATCGTGTGGCGGGTAAGAATCCCAAGGAGGATCCAAACATCTGAAGGGAAAGTCTGCAAAGCTAAACAGTTATTCTGCTAAAATATACTTCTTATCCAAAGAATACTAGATACTTGGACCTATCGCTTGGACCTGGCTCACCTTTGTTTTGGAGCTTCCATCGTAACAGAGAGTTGACAACGACACATCCATACAATCCTGAGAAACAGCAACTAAATGAAACCATATCTAGTATTCAAGCTCTTTATAAAATATATCATGAAATATAACCAAAAGGCAGTTTTTGATTATCTAGCAAGCCCAGTTATTGTTAAAGCGGCTGGTTCCTAAGATGTCCCTTAAATTAAATAAATAAAACAATAAAAAACACCAGTCATTTAACTGAAGAAGCCACTTAGATGAGTGGGTGGTGAAACGTCTTCAAGAAACTCATCTCTGTGAAATCCCACAAAAATCACTTATAATTGAGGACAAACATTCAGTGCTCTGTTGAATGTCTAAATCCTGGACAGACTTTTAGACTTTTTCTGTAATTTTTGATTAGGGTTGTGCAAATATGCAAATATATAGATACCACAGTGAGCCATGAGCTCAGCAATCATCATGTCACCCCATTTATCAGAGGATGGTGACTTAGCAGAGATTTTAGTAACTTTTTGTGCCACTTTAAAGTTGTGAAAGAGTCTCTTGTCGGCCACACTGTTATATTTTTACAACAATAACCAAGTG
Source organism: Chelon labrosus (assembly GCF_963514085.1). Classification (NCBI taxonomy): domain Eukaryota; kingdom Metazoa; phylum Chordata; class Actinopteri; order Mugiliformes; family Mugilidae; genus Chelon; species Chelon labrosus. The sequence continues at coordinate 6,892,684 of NC_140338.1, forward strand.
TTCTGATGCCTAAACCTAAACCGAGACTGGAAATGAAAGCAATAATCCAATAAGGTGGTGATACAGGTGGTGTACTATGTGAAAAAATGACGGTCTGACACCGGGCATTTTCCAACATCATTCATTCCTCTTATTCTATATTCACTAGCATTCTACCTATTTGTTGATTTATATATAAAGATGTAGATGCCTCCTCATTCTTATTGTATCAACATATTTTACCAAAGTGATGAATTAAAAGTAATTTCTTGTGTTTTGTGTCATGTTTTGTGTCATGTTTTGTCATGTTTTCTGTCATGTCCTCCGTTCTTGGTTTTCTGTCATGTTTCTGTCATGTCTTCCGTTCTTGGTTTAGTTTTCAGTCATGTCTTTCATCATGTCTTTTCATTGTCACGGTTTAAATTTCTTGGGTTTCTGTTAATTGTATTTTGCTTTTTCATAGTCATGGTTTAGTGTTTAGGTTTTCTGCTTTTTTATAGTCATAGTGTTTAGTTTTTTTTCTGTTCTGTTTCCTGTTTTATTATTGCTAAGTTCTCGACTTCCTGTTTTGTTACGCCATGTTTTCTTTTGATTACATCATTGGTTTCACCTTGTGTTAATTCTTGATTTGCTTCACCTGTGTCTCGTCACCCCTGCTCCTCGTGTGTATATATAGCCCTGCCTTCCCCTTTGTATCGTCGCGTCATACTGCTTGTCATACTGTGTTTCATGCCAAGTTCATGTCATAGATTTGATGCCACGTCATAGTTTTGACAGTGTTTTTGATTCTTGGATTTCCTGCAAACTGAGCAGCTCTTTTTGGTTTTGTCTTTGTCTTTTTTTGTTAATTAAAAAAAAAACTTCTTTTTGCCTACTCCTGCCTCCTTTGGGTCCTACATCTGGGTCTGTACTCCCAACCCCCGCTACCCGTTGTGACATTTTGACTTTAGTTTACATTTATAAATACACTGTGTTTGCAGAGTTTTCATTTTACTTTTTAACTGCAATGTATTTAAAAATGAAATAAAGCTGAAACTTTAAAAAGTTCATTGCATTCTGAGAAAAACTCAAGAAGAAAACCTCGGTTTCCTGATCCACAGATCAGCATTAAAGACCTGCTGAGAAAATCGGTGCGGCGGGTGTCTGAATAATTCACGTACTCGCCTCTGTCAATAACCATCAACAAGATGCCTTTGAGCAAAACACTTAAGGATCATACCAGTCTGTTTTTCAGGTTTCTGGGGGTGCCATTTCCTGCGTGAACATGACCCCCGCCTCAGCTAGCTCTTAGCAGAAAATGCTTCTTTTCCCCCTCTTCCACTGTGGATATTTTACCAATCACCTGCTACCAGCAGGAAGAAACAAGTTTGTGTGAAGATATAATCCTCAGAAACATAAACACGTGACCGTGTCAGATAGGACAGCTCAGTATGACAACACAGAGCAAGAGCAGCAGACTGTGGCTACTCCACCCCCCCCCCCCCCCATACACTTCTCTGATAAGAAGTTGTAAGTACATTTCAGCGAAAAGCAGCGATGCTGAAAAGGCACTGTGGTTCTCATCAGATCTCAACGTATATCAAGGTTAACAAAAAAATGAAAAACAGCCTTGTCCAGACAGGTAGAGATAAAATGAAAGGTCAGCCATCAATAAACTAGAGAGAAGGTACAAAGCAAAAGATACGGTCGCTCTACAAGCTTGAGGTCTTGTCATAGTGATGGGCGATAATGTGTGTTCTGAAAGCGACCGTAAATGGTGTCCGTCACTGCAAAAAATAAAAATAAATAAATAAATAAAATGATCAACTATAGAATAAGAATAGAAAAAGATATTAAAAGTCAGCAAAACATTTACTTGGTAGGTGACTCACTGTTTCACATACACGCATCTTTTTTTGAAAAGATTTTGTTTTTAAGAATTTGTTTTTAAAAAAACAATTAAGTCTTAGTCCAGACAGGGGAATTCATTAAAGGATTGATTTCCTGACAAAGATTGTGAGTTCTAGATGACATAAAACAGCTTGTTATATAATGCGACACTAATGTATAACAAGCCGCAAAGTTTACCTAAATGCACCGTTTTTGTCAACATTATTGTGCGAATAATTTAAAAAAAATAAAAATAAAATTTTGTGTTACTTTTAATTGGTGCTTGTTGGGAGACCAACACATTTTTTGTCGTTATTTTAGCCGTTCATCAAAACATATTCAAATCACTGTTGCCTGTTCGTATTTGAAACCTTATCATTCCAAGAGTTAAACGCATTTTTTTACATCGCTCCCTGTTACGAAGCTAATGCAGCGGAAAAAGAGGTCGCCAACGTTCATTGACCTGCCGGGATTTACTAGAGATGGGATTTTCAGCTCTTTGAAGGAGCCAGATGATGAGGATCCGTTCCTTTTAAATAGCCGTTCAAAGGACTGGCTCTTTTTGATATTTATTTATTTTTCCGATGACAGCCTAGGGGCAACTAACTTTGTCTGGAAAGTAATCACTGGGAGGAATGACAGGGTAAGATCCGAATCATTTAAACTTAGACATCCTACCAATTGTATTGGTAGGATGTGGTGAGTCGTAATTATTCTGAAATGTTGACTCCCGTGGGAAATTCAGTATAAATGTTAGCCGAGTTCAAAACCGTGTTAACTACTCTAAAAGCAGCTATAGTCACCGCTCATGACTGCGTCTCAGTTCCCATCGTTCGTTTTAAAGAGTCAGTCAGTAGATTCGGTTCGTTCGCGAACGTCACAACTCTAGTACTTACAGAATTCCCTGCGCTGCCTCGAGGACTTGCCGTCAACCAAAAAGCTGCCTTGTATGTTCTGTTAGTTATGGACAATCACTGTCAGATGACATTGGCAGACTCATGAGAGAGACTTGGCACTAAAATATGAATGCAAGTAAAACAATGACCTTCCTGAGAAGGGAAACTTCCTCAGGCAGAAGACGCATACAGATACAGAAGCAGTGACGCTTTAACTTTCTCCCTTTAGTCAAATTATTATGGCGGCACAGTGGAGTGGTGGTTGGCACTAATGCCTCACTGCAAGAAGGTTCCGGGTTTGAATCCATGGGCTGACTGGGGCTTTTCTGTGTGGAGTTTGCATGTTCTCCCTGTGTCTGGATGGGTTCTCTCCGGATACTCCAGCTCGGTAGGTTTGTGATTCTAAATAGGGGATAGGCTCCAGCCCGCCGCGACCCTTCACAGGACAGGTTAGTCAAATTATTATTTTTACCTAACCATTTCCACCTACTAACTGATGCCAGTCAAGTCAAAAACATGTCATATTAGCTGTTAAGAAAACTCGAACCAGTCATTTTTTTTCTTGTGCATATTAAAGAGCTAGTGTAGCTATGTTGTGACTGACTCAGATTGTCAGCTTGCTTTATTTGAAGGAATATTGGGCAAACTGGACGGCTGAGAAGCATTTGTGCAGTCTGTGTTTATACAACGCAAACGCCACACTGTGCAGACGTAATCTGTATCACTGTGCACTCTGGTTATGTGTGCAGGAAGCGTTTGTGTTGCACAGTGGCTCGGAAAATGCTACAGTTTCCACTAGATTTTCTCGCTTGTCTTAGTTCCATTAAGCAGCCATGGCGAGTAGGTTTTATTTATTTATGCATTTTATCAAGATGCATAATTTTCTTTGTCAGTTACAGCGAACCACATCCTGAACACGACGATCACTCTGCTAACTGTGAGCAGAGAAGCTAAGGATGACCGAGTAAAGGGGTAAAGCCAGGCCATTAAAAAAAAATACTTAATGTCACTGGACTGATATCTTCTATACAGGAGCCCGTGCCAATGTGGGACAGATAATGAGACTGAAAGGATGGTTAAATGTGTAGAAGCCTGCTGCTGCATGTAGTAGTTACTGGATGAAGATCAAAGTGGCGGGGAAGAAGGAAGAGGAGAAAATGAAGTGTGTGCAGAGGACGGTGGAAGAAGACGACGGTGGAAATGTATGAAGGAAAAATACAGGATGATACACAAGAGTGAGGGGAAAATATATAGACATCAGTAAGAGAAAAATGGAAATGACAGGTAGGAAGATAAGGGCAGAAAGCAGGTATGGTGAGAGATTTGATATTGGAAAAAGGGGAAAGGAAAAGTAGCGGGTCAAAGACAGAAGGTCGTAAAGGTATGTAAGAGAAAAGGTCTCCCGTTTCTCGCGGTAAAGCCATCCATCATTCCTGCTGCAGTTTTCTCCTGGGACCACATCCTATTATAGAACTCAGAGTAATACAGACTTCTACATTTTGTGCTTCCCATACCATGTGCCAGCGTATGTTCCGCGCTCCTATCTCGGTTCAGGGTAACATCCCTTCATACGCGACGCCGATCTTTCACGTTCGTTACGCTCGGCAATGAGCGGAGGAATATCTAATTCTCCGGCTCACCGCCCTGGTGGCTCGACAGACCCGGACGCATCCTGTAGTGCTATGCGCTTGTGATGTTGCACGTTTCCATCTGACTTACAGCCCTCCCTCCCTCTCTCCGTTTCACCCCTCAAACTTGAGTTGCTTGACAGAAAAGGCAGTTTAATCCACGATGAAGTAATCTGTGAAAACTTCTCAACCTGAGAATGAGCGTGGCGCCCCCCCGCCGCTAATTTTGGAGATAAACCGCAGAGCCGGGAGGGCGAGGCGGGTGAGAGTCACGCGTGGCCTAAGATGTAATAAGACGCAATTTTTGCTGAGTATCCAAAATGACTACGGATGGAGTCAGACACTTAAGAGCTCCTATGCAAATAGGTTCATCCATGCGCGCATTAGCGTCGTCAAAAGGCCAATTCCGCTCCGGAACTTGAGCACCGTCGCGCAGGAGGCAATATACGCAACACAATTAGCAAAATGTGATTTTAATTACATTTAAGCAAGATACGGGAGAAGGGAGGGATCCACACAAAACTGCATCAGTCTCTCTGATCTTCGAAAACGATTCAAAGTAATTATAGTTCATGTTATGAGAAGGGAAATTCCATAAGGTGAGCTTAAATCCGGGGTTCATTACATCAAATTACAGTCCAGATAAAATAACAGGATGAAGAATATTAAATTTAATATTCCTTAATATTCCTCTGTAAAACACCCGTGTGGCTCAGAGCCATAGGTTAAACCTATAATACTGTATAAGCATGTGTAGCGCGCAGTGTATTTCAGTGGATTTTCTCTGCAGTAAATGCGCCCGCTCAGGTGGGCTCTGGCTTCACATATGGCTTGTTAATTCCGGACACCCACCCGTAGCTTTTAATTAAATGACACGCTTATTAAAAAACAAACAGAACACCACTTTAGCCTCTCTGTTTAGAAATCTGGGCGGCGATCAGGGCGAAAGCATCCCGGCTAATAAAGGATTATTGTAAAAGGGGTTTTCATGTCAGAGAAGTTCATATAAAAAAAAGTATACATGTAGTGCAGGAACTTAAAAGTTAACTTCTAAAAGGTGATTAAAACTGTTCCGCGATGTGGCGTTGGGTACACTGTGACACTGCAACCAAAACACAACTCAATTTAGAGAGGATTTGAAAAGCGCAGAGATTATTCCCTGTGATCATAGCTGAAACAGTCAAACTTCACATGTGGAAAGTGTCTCAGAGGGGCTACTTTACTCCACATCATGAGTCTGTTTAATTAGCACCATGGAGGTTTCAGTTCACCGTGAGAATCAAAAGATTTTTATCCCAGACCGGGGGCCATATGTGAAGAATATGTAATATGTAGCAGCATATAGCTACTATATACATATTTATATAGTGTACATAGTGTATATATCACTATGGTACAAAACATTTATAGCTTTAAAGCATCCCAAGATAAAAACTAGACTTTTTTTTGTATTTTTGCTATCACAACTTGTATTTTAGTAATTCGATAGCATGATTTTAGTAGTGTTGAATGTTTTTAGTCATTATCATTAGTTGGAAAAGCCTTAATCTTGAGCACCTAAATTCCAAACACACTGAACCATGAGGCTAATTAGTGTTCATGTGTAAATGAATGCAAGTGTGCACATGGAACCATGCACGTGAGCACACTTTGAGCCTGTTCTTCTTCTGCTTCTGCTTCTTCTTCTTCAGGTGACTGGTTTCCATTCCACACCCCTGGGAATGAACTTGAGTGATTAGCTAAAGCGAATTAATCAAAGTAACAAGCTGGAAATCCAGGGGAGCAGCCTGACGCATCCTTCATCTGGAGGACTCGCTTCAATGAGGTCCGCAGAGACACGGCGCTGCCGGATTCCAGGCGTGATCCTCGACTGTTTAACATACGGCATGTGTGCATGCATTATTTTAATTTCTATTTTTTAGCTAATCACTATGTCCAAGAACTTGTGGGCGGTGAATGCACATTGTTTTATTCATGTTAAACATGAATAAAATTGCTGCTGCTAAAATTTTGTTAAACTATAGACTGTATATAAATATGGACGATGCATCCCCACTTCCTTGCATTGGTCAAACTGACGCTATTTTCCCGGGGACATTGGAGCTCTACTTGCTTTGGCTTCACTTTTGAGGTGCTGTTCGCCGTCTTTACACTGGATATGTGTTGAACCTACGTGTAATGGAAGTTGAGGTACATACACTAATGAAAAAGAGCAGCTTTAAAAATACTTACACAAAACTATACTATGGTAAAATTTACTTTTCATAAAGATAGTTAATAAAAAATGTTTTATTATATACACCGAATATACACCAGTTTTATATTATTTTAGCTTGGCCCAAGTCCCATCCACTAACATGGAGGGGGTGGAGCTTATGACCTATACTGCAGCCAGTCACTAGGGGGAGCTCTACTTGCTTTGCTCTTTCTATGAACTAACCTAGCAGCAGTAACACAGGAAGCTGGTACTTCACAAAGGGTAGGAGCCGTCTCATTGATGGTCACCAGAAAGCCAACAAAGGGTCAGTTATTACATTTAGTGTTGAATTTATTTATTTTTTTTTTTGTATACACAAATGCAGAGATAAAAAAAAACAACTATTCACACATTTTAGTTCCTTGCCGGCAGTCTGTAAATCAAGTTTGCAGTTTCAATTCTCACCCCCACCAAAAGAGCAATTTGGATGCTGAATGTGTCACAAACCAAATATTCACAGAATTTATCTGCTTTTTCTGCACAGCCTGGTGTGAAGCAGCTGTGCACATTACAAATGGGGCAAATACTGATAAATGTGCCGTTTTAAACATTGCGCTCATAATGTTATTTGGCTTACCTGGCCTAACTAAAGTGTGGCACTTTTCGATCACCTGCGCGTTCCATCCATCTTCCTTTCAACTCCTCCTTGCCTCCGTCCCTCTGGCGCCGCTCCTTCACCATGAGCTTGTTCCCAATGGGGCGACAATGTTTAAAGCAGCATCAGTGAATTATTGTGGCTGCAGCTTTTTTTTCCAGCTCCCACTTGATGCCTGCTGTGGAGTTCTACACTCCTTCCCTCCAGTCACCCATCGGACCCCCCACTGATCCCAGTCCACACTGTTCTGTTCTTTAAACTTCAAAGGTCTGGGGTTGTTTCCAAGTATTGCATTTGCATTTGGAAACTGTTGACTGTGAACCCACAACATGCATTCATGGGAGGTTCTTGAAATGATTGAAACAGGCTGCAACGAGAAATCAAATCATCGGACGGACAGCAGGAAGATAAGGAGTGGACAAATCAAGAGTTGGGGAAAGAATACACTAGTGAGTTCTGCAGCATGAAAATGCATGGACATCCACAGAAAACAACAGCAGCGAGTGAGTTCAGCATTTCAAAGGTAAATAGAAACCACTGCACAACATCCAGACAAGTGACCACCGCTCTCCAGGTGGTAGACATTATTATCCAAGCCCGCTTTAAAAAAGAGAATTTCACAAGAGCCAATACAGAGGTTCCACCGCATGGTGCAAACGCCTCATACGCCTCAGGAATCCAAAGGGCGGATTAGACTTTACTGAGAAACATCTAGAGAAACCAGAGCTTCTGGAACAGCATCCTTTAGAGAGACGAAACCCTTCTAGATATGCAAGGAGGTTTGGAACGGTTCATGATCTGGTGCATACTACTGAGCACTGGATGCAGTAAAGGCCTGGCACAGCATCGCAAAGGAGGAAACTCAATATTTGATGTGCATGGGGTTCAGGCTTCAGGCAGTCGTCGCCTGGGACAGATTCTCTACTAAGTATAAAAAAATGAACATTGTATTTATGAAGAGATGAATTTGTCCTTCCACTGTTTTCAAGGGCTTGAATGTGATTGGTATAAAAAAAAAGCATTGCAGTTCCTACACCTTTCCTCCAGTTTGGATGTGTATACCTTCAAATTAAGGTCTATTTTAAGTCCATATTCATTCACCAAACATATATGGATCTAACTGGAGGTAGAGGGTGCTACTCTTTTCATCTTCTACCATATTGCCATTGAATGTCTGCAGATGCAGTGTGTTCTATTGGACAGACACAAAAATAAATAAATAAATAAATCATAGAAAATGCTTAATTTGGTCACCAGTTTTCCAATTTTAAATCTACTGACCAGTTAAAAGAAATGACTCGGTTGGAGCCATACTGGAATTTTGACACCTCTAATAAAGAAAACAAATTATACAATTATATAATTTTGACAACAGGACATTATAACAGACCAGTAATATGATGTTGAAATAACCAGGAAGCTTTTGGGAACGCTCATTAATAAGTTCTTATCAGTGACGTAATATCTGTACAGAATGTGAAATGGCATTAGGCGCAAAGATTACTTTTAATTGGAACTGTGTACTTGGTTTCTGAAATTCAAAAAGTATTAATACAAAGAGTCAAGTGATGTGGAAGTTGATATATTTTTAACATAATTATTCTGGCAACCACTGCACACTGTTTTTCCTGTTGATGCGGTATCAGATGCTCTTGGATGGTGGTTGATTGCTCTGGCCAAAGGCAGCATCAAAATGCAAGGTATTAGCTCCATTATTCTCCGAGACACGGCAGTTGCCGTTTACGGCCCCATATTGCATTGGTCACCAGTTTATGTGGCGTGGCGGTCCCCACTGTCATCCTCTAACTTTTTTTTATTTTTGTCTGCCCTCAAGGACTTGATCTCAGACACTCCTTCCAACACACAAGGTTAGTTTCCAGCTCAATAACTACACTAACAACTCTCACTGTCCCTGCACGGTGCCGCCGTTTGTTTTTATTTGCCATTAACTATTGATTGTGTTTTCTCCTGCCGCCGTCTGAGGGACGCGTACGATGTCTATTTGTCCAAAGCTGCTCATCTTGTTTTTATTCTTATTATTTGAGGTTTTCTTCCATGAGAAAAAAATAAATAAAATACTGAATTAAACAAAATGTGCTTTTACTCTCCGGTGTTTCTGTATCTATGGCTGATTCTGTGCCCTGTCATCCCAAGTTCGATTAGTCTTTACCTCATCTGTCTCTTTAAATGAAACATTTAATTGTGTGATTCCCACACTCGGAGTCTTTTCCGCATGAAAATCCCTGCAGGTTTCAACTTATGTCTTTTTTAAAAATCTGCTTTTATTCCTGGTGGTGGAGGAGTGGAGCTCCAGGTTAAACTTCTTCAATAATGAAGAGTCTCCATGAGAACTGATAGTCTCTGGCCTCTGGCGTGGAAGCTGCAATAGAGTAAGTGTTCTCAATTTATATTGGGAAACCTGTTAATGTATGTATGTCTTTATCTACACAGTAGATCTAATTACCCAAACACCATCTGCCTGTTAAATATCTGTTTTGCTGTGTTTTTCACCTTTTTCACCAATTGACATTGCTAATATATCTATTTTTGTCGCTGTTTTTTATTTTTTATATTCTATAATGAGGTATAATACTGTACAACTGGAGGTTAGTGCGGGAAACTCAGAACAGTAAATAAAAGTACTAATTTTAACTAGTTTATTTTTCAGATTTTCGCTACACTATATTGCCAAAAGTATTCACTCATCTGCCTTTACACACATATTAAACCCTACGGATTAAGAATGGGATGTCACTTAAGTTCATATGACATTTCCCCACCCTTTGCAGCTATAACAGCTTCCACTCTTCTGGGAAGGCTTTCCACAAGGTTTAGGAGTGTGTTTATGGGAATTTTTAACCATTCTTCCAGATGCGCATTTGTGAGGTCAGACACTGATGTTGGTTGAGAAGGCCTGTCTTCACTCTAATTCATCCCAAAGGTGTTCTATCGGGTGGATGCATGCGCAGTCATGTTGGAACAGGAAGGGGCCATCTCCAAACTGCTCCCACAAAGTTGGGAGCATGGAATTGTCTGAAATCTCTTGGTATGTTGAAGCATTCAGAGTTCCTTTCACTGGAACTAAGGGGCCAAGCCCAGCTCCTGAAAAACAACCCCACACCATAATCCCCCCGACACCACACTTCACACTTGGCACAGTGCAGTCAGCCAAGTACCGTTCTCCTGGCAACCACCAAACCCAGATTTGTCCATGAGATTGAAGCGTGATTCATCACTCCAGAGAACGCGGTGGACTGCTCTAGGGTCCAGTGGCGGTGTTCTTTACACCACTGCATCTGACGCTTTATATCGTACTTGGTGATGTATGGCAGCTGCTCGGCCATGGAAACCCATTCCATGAAGCTCTCTACGCACTGTTCTTGAGCTAATCTGAAGGCCACATGAAGTTTGGAGGTCTGTAGCGACTGACTCTGCAGAAAGTTGGTGATCTCTGTGCACTATGCACCTCAGTATCCGCTGACCCCGCTCTGTCATTCTACGTGGAGTTGCTGTCGTTCCCACACGCTTCCACATTGTTATAATACCACTGACAGTTGACTGTGGAATACCGGCAAAATACAATTCAAAACAGCCCAGATGGATAGATGGATGGCCATCATTTTCTTCTAGGCTCTTAAGTCTGTTATCAGCTCCATTACCCCACTTCAGCCTAGCATATTCTAACTGTGTATGAGTAACACTCATGTCATGTTGCGTGTTATCAGTATGCATTTTGTGATTTTTGTGTTATTTCATGGATCTGCTACCCCTCTACTTAGCCTTAACTATAACCATCCTTCAGGAACACATCATGTCATTGCAATGCATTTTAAGCCTTGTGCATGTCATCTCACAAAACGCTGAAGTGGTGCACTCTTTATACACAATTCAGTATCACTCTGCACTCTGGTAGCTTTTAAATCAGATGTGAAACCATCCTGCTGTTCAAAGGATACTCTTCAAAGATAGTATTCTTTTCTCCCACTTATCCTAGTCATTATCAATACTTTTGAAGGGGCATCTTACAATTTTACTCAACAAGGATAGCAAATAGAAGCAGGAAATGTGGAAAAAAGAGCAGGAGAATAGCATGTAGCAAGTAGTCCACAGTGAGGAATGAAATCTGGGATTCTTTGTTCAGGGCATTTTATGCGTCCTAACAACTAGGCTATTGGTCCACAGACTATTAGCAATTCATTACTTATATTTGGTAATATGCCTTAATGTCTAAATAGACTTTAGATCAATCACTTCTGAAAATGTCACATGTTTTATCCATTTAATGGAAAGGTCTCCTGAATATCAAATCTCTTTTCTTTTCATTGAGGATTTTAGAGTGGGCCATAGCTTTTCCTTTTATATCCTTTCAATGCCAAGCATGTGTTTTATTCTTTGTTAGACCTTCCTGCAGTTCAGAAAACAAGTTAACTTCTGGATGTCAGTCAAACATCATAGGACTGGTTTTATTCCTATCTTTGTAATAGGAATGTCTGTGTGGCAGCCAGTGGCATCTGTAAATCATCCGTCAGTTACGGAGCACCTCAAGGCTTTGTCCTTTGCCCACTTATATTTTCCATTTACATGCTACCTCTAGGTCAAATATATATGCAGATGACTCCCAAATCCATTTTTCTTCTTACCTCAACAGCACAATTCAATCATTTTTTTTTTCTGTCTTTTCGTATTAACCCCCAGTGTAGACATTTAGGTTGTTTTGACGCTCCTTGATAGCAGCAGCCATCCCCAGCAGGATGCAGCCTGACACAGACACACACAAAAACGCTTTAAGAACAACAACAAAAAAAACAAACAAACATGAAAAACAGCACAAGGTGTTGACCTGGCCTCCAAATTCACTAGATCCCAAACTGATCAAGTATCAGTGGGACAGAGACCCCTCCCCTCAACCCATAGGACCCAAAGGCCACCCACTAACAACATTCTGTTAGTGTCATCAGGCCCATGTCCATTCTCTGATAAGTCACAACTGTTTTGGAGGCACAAAGGAGACTAATATTAGGAAGGTGGTCATAATGTTATGCCTGATCGTTGTATATGACTACTGGTTAGGGAAGCATCCACTTTGTCCATGGCAGAGGTGCCTTGAGCAAGCGCCTAAAACTCCCTCAGCTACTTCCTGGGCACCTCGCATGGCTGCCTGCCGTTCAGAGTGTGCTCACTTTGTTTGAACAAATTCCTTGTATGTGTGTACGTGCAGCATATATGGCAAATCTGATTTCATTTTCGTTGGCGTTCAATTATACCGCCAACATGTAAAGCCCTTAAGCAAAATGTAGATGAGATCCTCTTTAAGTAATTCTGAGGTCAAAGCTAAAAACGAGACAGAATCAAGCTGTTGCACTCAAGTCCCCTGGACTCTGCTAGGAAATGCTGGAGGCGATGAAGCTGGTTAGTCACGTTTTCCCCTTTAAAATCAAATTATCGTCAACATTTTCATTGTTTTTATCTATGTGCTCGACATTTTCTATTATCTATTTTCAATTTTCCATATTTATGTTATGGTAAATAATACATGTCAAATAAATGAGAAGGTAACTGAAACACACAAATGCCGGACTTACTTTACGGCCTTCCTTTCTACCAAGCTCAAACATAAATGGCACCGTTGCCTCTTGGCACTGACTATTGGATGTAAATCATGAGGTGTGCAAATGTGTAATGTAATCTTAATTCCCCGGGGTGTTGGGCCTGGGGCAAACCGCTCCATAGCCTTTTCATTCTCTTTTGAAATGTTTCGGTAGCGTTATATTAAGACATAAAAGACAAATAAAGCAGATGTTCAGGCTGACTATTTTCTCCAGGGTTTCGTGATATTGGAAATCAGGCTTCATTGCTGGAGTTCCATCACTATTGCAGTTCCTCACAGCATGACTCCTCATGTCTGGGCGTTGCTTTACAAAAAAAAAAAACTAAAATAAAAAAAGAGCTGCAATCCTGTCAAGCTTATTATACCTGAAACATCCCGTCAGCTTCCTTTTAAGTGTCTCTCTCCCTTTCTCTACCTGCTGTCTAGTCTTTCTCTCTTCTCATCTTTTATGCTGTTCATCTACATCAGCGCCGGTCAACTCAAGGAAATGTTCTGTCTCTCCTTCTTCCTGCTGTTTCGCCTCCTTTTCCTCATGGCCCGGGCATCAATAATTCACAGTCCCCTGCAGAGACAAGCGCCTGGTGGACTGATTAAACATGAGAGCGGGAGCGCGACTGAGAGATTGCAGAGGTGTGAGGGAGATGCAGGAAGGAGGAATAATGACAACGAAGATGAATCAGAGTTTGAAATGCACTAAATACAGACTGCAATTATGCAACTGAGTATAAATTAGTTCATGGCTGATGTGAGATATCAATCTTTGTGTGGATGTGTGACCTCCTGAACTTCAGTGCTTGTGACAACCAAGTTTAAACCTTTTAATTCAGGGCATTTCTAGCCGGTCCTGACTTTTTCAGGGGCTATTTTTTGGCTATTTTGACTTCACTTTAAGGATATATTCTAGGTCAATCTATTGGAACATACCATTTAATGAAGGCTGTTAATGGAAAAATATTTGGTGTGTGTTTGTGTCCCTCGGTATGCGCTTAAACCCAGCAGCCCTGAAAGTCCAATATTGTCCCCATCACTAAGTGGGAGCTGGAAGCATAACTCAGCCATCTCTGATTTACGCAGCCTCACTAATGTACCGTCGCCGGGTGAAGGAAGCACCACATTAATATTGTCTCCTCTCTTTAAATCTGCCACATCCCCTGCTTCCTATTTCCCAGGCAGTCACCCATGAAGGAGTTTGTAGCTTAAATCTTGTCCCATTGTTCCTTTGCCGTAGCTTGTATTCGTACAAAAAAAAAAAGTAGTCGAGCAGAGAACCAAACTGTATTAATGTGTTTATGATATTGACTGAATCCAGATCCGGGATTAGTTGTAGACGGCCTGGCAGGTGTTCTGCTGCTTTATTTTAAATGAATCAATCGTTTGTGAATCAAATTACACACGTCCGTTTAAAATGCTTCACGTTGTCGAAAGGATTTGTGCTTTCAGATACAAATAACAACGAAACAGCAGCAGCAACAATGTCCTCTTTGTCATCTCTTGTTGAATCACTGTGTGTTGCACACTGTTTTCGCTGTTACGGTCTGAAAGACAAAGTGCTTCCAAGTGAAAAAAAAATAGAAATATTATCAGATTAAATAGACTATGTCTCCTAAAGTGAGGGCGTATTAATGTTATTTTCCTGAAAGACTGCATTTTGAGGTAGAGATTAAATTCTACTGAAAAATTCCACTATCTTCATAAAAGCCCATAATTATGATGCTATTCCGCCTATTAGAAACAATTTATACAGTATATGAAATGTCTGCACATAGAATAAGAGCATGCATTTTGTATCGGCCCGTCATTACCGTAATAACGTGGATATTGGATTTAGTGACAAATAGCGGCAGCCTGCGCACTTCATATACAGGAACACTAAACAAAGGGCGGTTGAGACGTAGCATTCTATGGATAAATGTAAGATTAAATAAAGTATCAGAAAATAAGACAAATTTATAGACTTTCAATGTAACTTTGCTAGCTAGCGCTTATAAAGTTAAGATAGCTCGCGTTACGCCTGGAGTCTTCTCTTCTGGGTTTTCACCGACTCTCTTTAAATAACTGTAAATCTCCATGGCCTAAAAAATCAAGAGCACAGACATCAGGTTTTAAAAAGTGGCGGTAATGTCAATTTTTAGTAGTGAACAACACAAATAGCTTCACCTGCTACTTGAGTTGTCCATCCCGTTTTCTCCATCTGGTTAAAGCCTTTGGGGAGGGGATAGAGGGAAAGATGCTTTCAGGAGCAATAGGAAAAACAACGCAAGCACAACGTTGTTTGAGACGTGCAATAATATGTCCAATTCGTTATGAGACCACGGCGGAGTAAATTAGATCCTGGCGGGCCGCTGTAGCGTTAACATTGTATGGGAAACCCTGAAATTGGTTAGCCTTTAGCCTAGCTGGTAGCCTGTCTTGTTTGCTTCCCTTTTCCCATGCCGTTGCTGGAAGGTGCGCATTCTTAGGGCCTGTTTCGCCCAGTCTACCCATGTATGCCATGTTGGCTACCCTCTTGTGTATGTGGATTGAAGTTACAAAGACAAAAAACAGATGTGAGCTATGCCACTTCCATACCTACAGAATCAGTCAAACGTAAACCCAGCTGCAACACTGTTGCTCCGATGTTGTCATCATACTCTTAACTTAAACCATTACAGGCACACTGCCATGACAACACATGGTATATCCACAAGGGGTGAATACCATATTGCTTCTGAAGGTAGAGGAACTTCGCCTCTTACAGCCGAGCAGCAGCCGTTAACTTGAGCTCTGATTTGGGATGATTGAAGACTGCACCATTTAATGAGGGTTTTAAAACACACCACCTGCTTGGGAGGTACGAAGGCACGGCTGGGGGATTAATATTTATCTGTGGTACCTTGAAAGCCGTGGCAGATGATGGAAAGTTATGTTTTCATGAAGTCTTCCCCTCTGCTTGTCAGATTTGTTACGGGGGGCTGTTAAATAATTCAGCGTTGCATACGACCACCCAGATATACACGCGGAGAGTCATACTTCTTTTGAATTACCTGATAGTTATGGGATTTACACAAATCTGTTGTTACGCACACACACGCACAGGCTTATATTGTTGAGTGCACTTTTACATGACTGAGACGTCATTGATCCTGAATGATTCCTGCCAATGCCTCAGGCTGCAGATTTATTAGTGTCATATTAGGAGGAAATGGAAAGAAATTACCCGAGGGGTTCGAGTGTTTCCATTTATTTATGCACCGGTGGAAAAAAAGTAATATACTATATCTGACAAGGAAACTGGGAATATATTGATATCGAGCATATGCTGTAGGCAGGTGTAGTGTGTGTGTGCTTCCCTGCAGGTGCTTAAGGCAGTAAGTCTTTGCCCATCTCTGTTTTAATGAAAAGCTGTCAAAAGTGGTGGGACTGTATTTGAAATGAGCGAATCTGATGTACCGTAACAAAGAGAAAGTTTGCACAATCATTTACATTCAAGGTTTTAAGGACATTTTGACCTTTGTGCTTCATAGTTAAACAACATAAACTTGTGTGTATGTGTGTGTTGAGTTAGGAACCAATCATTTGGTTGATGTTTAAATAACGGGTTCTGGAGTGTCCTGAGAGGACATATTATAATCTCATTTGCTGATTTCGCCTACAAGTGAAGTTGTGCTAAGCCAGCAATTAAGCCGTATTTCAGAAAAATTTACATGCACGTGTTTATGTGCTGCATATCCATGTTTGCGTCTAAGTACCGCAGCTGTGTGTGTTTTTCTGTTGGCATTTTGCTCCGATTCATTACCGAATATGTCCCGCAGAGAGCCACGGCCTCACCGAGCGTATTCATTCACAATTCATGTAATTCATTCCCTCATCAATAATGAGTCTGTGAGGTCATCACCGTGTGCCGCGCCGCGAGGGCTGCAAGGGCCGCTGAGTCTGTCGATAGCAGCGAGATGAAAGGTGTTTATAATGAGGGTGGGATGGTGCAGAGCATAAAATCTGATATTTTGTAGAAAGCGGTGTGAAACGAAACCAAATTATACATGTTGGGCACAGATCTAGCAAAACGTCTTATCATTTTTATGGTTAGACATTTGAGAACATTAATCTGAATGGGTAACTTCAGGTAAATTCATGCTACAACCATTTTAAACAAGCCATGGTAGAAATCGGACCTTGTGCACGTGTATTTTAGACTTAAAACTAAGAAAAAAAACAACTACTCGCCTTCTAAATGCCACAAACTCATCCAGCCATATTCTTGCACCGCTGGAGCCACATCCATAGAAACTGTTCTAGCAATAACAACCCAAATTATTAATCATCAATAGACATTTGGTCATGAAAATTAAGAACTGATGGCGTCAGATCCAGCAGCCAAGAATCAAAGGAGCGACCTTATTGGTTAAATTAAGGTAGGCTAAGAAAGATAGTAACAGATCATTTTACGCTGACTGCTGCAACGGCTAACGGAAAATCATCAAAGATGGCACATCGCTGTATTTTGTTAGTCTGCCATCAGAGTTAAAAATTGCATGGACTATTTCAACGGCCAAAAGTTATTTAGATCCTGGAGTGTTTTCGCAGCATATGAAACAAGCCCGAGAGAGGCCAGTGAGCGGGTGATCAATAAATACATTGTTTGGATGAGCTGACAGCTCTGGAGGCGCGAGCTTGGATATTTACTGGAGTTGAATGATGGACTGTGGAGGGGTTTTTCAGCCGAGGAGGAAGGGAGGTTTTGAAACTGGAGATAAATTGGCTTTTCTTGCATTGGCGCTTGCGGTAATCCGGCTGAGGGCAGAGGGAGCCAAAATGCAGGTTTGTACAAAAGAAAAGTGATTGGGAACTACCAACAAGCGGAATGAGAATTTCTGTGTTCAAAACTGACCAATTTAAATGGACATGACATTGAAAATCTGCCTTGTCCCAAATGAGATTAAAATCAATTGGTGGCAGACAAGCATCCAATTTTCGCCTTCTATCAGGATGAACACAATCCCTTGACAAACACGGGTCAGCAGATTTAATTATAGCTGAAATGCTCTCACTGGTGAAATGTTTATTATTTTTTATGACATTCTTAACTGAGGTGAAATACAGTATTTGCTGTAGAGGGATTTTTAGCTCACCTAGCAGAGGAGGGAGAATGATGAGTCCTTCGGGGTGCTAATGGCGGACTAAGGCAGAAGCCTGAACGGATGCACTGGTGCGTGCCGTGCCGCCACCAAGGTTGGAGGCCCTTTCCAGCGACCGGAGACGTGAACAGATTGCTCGGACTGATCGCAACCGAGACTGCGTAGTGTCTACAAAGACATCGGGTGATGATGCGGCTAAAGCGGTCCGAGCAGTAGTAGCTGCTGGAGTGACGGGAAGGGCCGAGGTCGGTCAGCATTGTCCAGAAGGTGTGGATGAAGGAGCAAGGCATCAGGCGTCTCTCCTGGGGGAGGTGAAGAAGCGTTGCCGACTTCCATTTTGCTTGCCAGCTCATGAATCTGAGACAGCTGCAGAATCTTGGACTTGGCCAAAGCTAGCCAGACACGCTTTTTGTTAGCCTAGGCGTAGCCTGAGGTACCACATCCGGGACCATTTAACACTCCCGCACATTTAAAACACGATCTCACAGATCATGTGACGCATTTTATTGGCATCTGAAGAGTTAATAATAATAATAATACATTTTATTTATAAGCGCCTTTCAAGACTCGCAAGGTCACTGTACAAAACATAAAGACACAAAACAAGACAGAATAAACAAATGGAACAGTGCAATCAAGGTGGATAGGCTATCTGGAACAGGTGGGTTTTGAGTCTGGATTTAAAGAGAGGGAAGGAGTCAATGTTTCTGATGTCCGGTGGGAGTGAGTTCCAGAGTTGGGGAGCAGAGCAGCTGAAGGCTCTGCTCCCCATGGTACTGAGTTGCATTTGTCAGTATACCCTCCTCCTTATCCGCCAACATTTCACTTTGATTCTCAGCTGGACGAAGCTGGAAGTCTTTTCTTTAAGGCCTGCAAATATGCTTACTTGACACGACACCGCATCAGAAAGTTCAAACAAGCAAAACGATGAGCGGGACGTCGATACGCTTCTACAAAAAAAAAAAAATAAATAAATTTAAAAAAATGAGACATACAGCACTGTGTACCGCTGGATGCCGTCTGATGTGATGGAACACTGGCTCAGAACAACACACTCCGCAGCACGTTTATGCTTCAAGCTGAACAATTAAAGCTGAAAAACTAAATTGAAATGTTGGAAACTAAATATATTGTTTTTTTACGCTTTGAAATGGCACAATTTGCATTTTGCTGAAGCCGGCACTCAGTCAACAGTTCATACTTCCCCTCCCGGTTGTCCAGGTATTGCCATCTTTCCAGATTGTTAACACAACTATGTCCATCTTTACTTTGGTTGCGTTACACACCGAGAGGTGCTAGCACATACTGTATGTGTAGAGATGTCGAGTTAGGAGAGACGAATGCCAACTTGTATTTGAGAGTGGGTGAAATAAACCATTTCTGAGTGGAAAGGTGCTCTGACCTGCCAACAGTTATATAGGTGATATACCTTAGCTCAGCTGCGGAGTGGTAACAGAGCTGCATACTAGAGGTGGGCGGATCGATCCAAATATCGATAATATCGATACCAATGTAATGATATCGATACTTAAGTTTCAGTTTCTCTCGTTTCATTAAAGAAGCGACCCGACTCTGTTTGTCTAGATGCCGCTGCTGTCACAGAGCAGATCAGGCTCGTTTTGCTCCTCCTCCCCCTCGCGTGTGTTTGTTCTACTGTCACGTGACTCCGCAGCGCCAGGTGACCGAACACCGCCCACCGCTACCAGCCAGGCTCGGCCAGCGGCGACGCATTACACACAACGAGAGAAAGAATAGGGCTGTTTGGTTATATTTTCGGGCCGAAAATGAAACGATAGCAAGTTGTGCTATTTGTAAAAACGTGGTAAGATACAGTGGTAACACAACAAACTTGTAAAAGCATAGAAATTTTTAAAATCCCCGCCCAGTAGGCCCATACAGATCGCTGATATGACGAAAAAAAGTGCACTAAAGGGGAGAAATGTTGTCTTATTTTTGTATTGTATTGTACTTCCTAAACACGTCCTTACATTATTTATAATATTTGTTGTGGCGTGATAATTTTCTACACTTTGTTTATTTAAGAAAAGAAAATCCAGAAAGAAGTTCAATGAAGGGAGAGATTAAGTTTTTATTGTAGTTTCTGAACATGCCTGAAAAATAATTTGTTTTTATTTGTCCTCAAGTGATCATTTTGTTTCTGAACAAAAACTTTTATTGTGATAAAGTATTTTCTATTTACTTAGAAACCAAATTCTGTACTGAACTTTAATTGATTAATAATCCAAAAGGCAAATCACGAAAACACTTAAAATGTCATGAGAATTAATTCAGATTTAGATTGATTCAGATTGATGGTGCATCCGCCTTAATTTTTAAAAAGTATCGATATCGGTATCGGTATCGGCGATACTGGCCCAGTATTTATTTGGTATCGGATCGATACCAAATCTAGCGGTATCGCACACCTCTACTGCATACATATTGACAAACGCATTCTCACCATAGTAATGTGTTGTAATGCTGGGAATATGGGTGAGTGTATATACAGTATACAGTGCCTTTCTTCAAAAATCACATTCAACACATATTGTACTTTGGTGCACAGTAGTTACTTCCCTCTACAGTTTTTCACTGTCACATTAGGAAAATTAAAATGTAGAGTATTTCTGTTAGTCTGTCTTTAAAGTTGACTGCGACTGCAAGATGACTCCCTTCAAACCTAACGAGACGTACAGCAGAGTACAGTGAGTGTGAACGGTTGTCTGTCGCTCTGTGTTAGCCCTGCGATAGAGGGCGCCTGGGCGCCTCTCGCCCAGTGACAGCTGTGAAAGCCTCCAGGCCCTCACGACCCTCCAGAGGACAAGCGGTTCCAGAAAATGAGTGAATGTTTGTCTAATGTTGGCTTTCGTTATATATGAGTCTTCTCACGTGTCATTGGATGATGATCTGCCATTTGCCACTGCTAAAAGTTAACTACTGAAGCTGTAAGATCGGGGCCGTGCCTCCCTCGGCTTCGTGGCGGCTCTCCTCATTATCGCCTCTCAGTCTAGTCTGGATATTGTTGCACCAGTGCTCCCGTTCCGCTCCGAGAGAAATGCAGTGAGTCAAATACAACTACCATAAGACCATGGTCTGGCTTTAAAAAAAAGTGCTGTCAGGAAAGTTTTCTTTGACTCTTCATTCTTACAATGTGCAAAAACTGGCCACATGCAGAATATTAAAATTTGACAGTGTATAAATTGGGCTGTTATATATTAAAATATTTAATTGAAAAAAATCACATGATTTCTACCCTTAATGCGTATTAATGAAACTTAAAAAAATAGTTTCAAACTTAAAGGGACATTTTTCAAGTTTGTATTACTTTGATTGAACATCTCAGCTGCTCAGAAAGATCCCTGCTCTGTTCATAACCCAGTTAGAATCTACAGTAAACGCAAAAAAATGTACCCATGTCTTTATCCGTGTCTGCTCTTTTAGTCCTGCTTGCTTTCCTCTTCTGATTTTTATGGGAATTTTGGCAGTTTTGATGCAACAGGAGACATTACTACAGGGCAAAAACATTTACGACTACCAGCCGCACTTCAAATTCTGCTTGCTTTCCACAGCGTAACTGCTGCTTTGATCACTTCCTGATTTCCCAAACTAGATTACAGCTGAGATTACAATAACAGAACATCCGTGTGTTAACTCAAGTGTTCAAGCATTCACTCCGGGCACTATTTGTAAAGTTTCACGGGTACAAGAGCTGCTGAGCGCACAGAGAGTGATGCCTTGCCACATGTAAAAACATGAATATCACCACAGACATAAATTTATAAAGATTTTTAGCCTTGCGACAGCAAAAACATCCCTGCTGCCAGGATATAACAACATATATCTGCCAACACACTGCTGCCTTTGACTGTCTCTCAGTTTCATCAAAGAATCCATTTCGTACACCACAGGGCCATTTCGAAGTGTATAAAATCTATTCATATTTCAGATGTGAATTCTTGAATAATGTAGGCCTACACAGACTGAAAATGGTGCCTGTCCAACTTACCTCTTCATGTTTATGTTCCATGGATAAAACAGTTAGGAATGTTTTTACGTGACATTTTATGGATGACATTTAAAGATGAAAACATCTATTCAGTACAGGCTCTACAACGTGTCATGCAAGATACAAAATTCATTAAATAAACTCAGTATTGAGTCCTGAGACAAGTTTAAAAATAGTCCCAGCACATTCCTCTTTTTTTCTAAAGTAGAAAAAAAAAAAACATCTTCAGCTGGACTATAGACTGTATAAAGATGGACGGTGGAACTGCTCCTCCAAAGTGGAGCCAAAGCAAGTAGAGCTCCCCTGGTGGCTAGCTCTAGTATAGGTCATAAGCTCCACCTCCTCCATGTAAGTGGATGGGACTTACATGCCAAATAATTCTGTGCAAGAATGGTTGCTGTCATTTTAGGTAGTTAATATAATACTGGTGCATATTCAAGTTTATATTTTTCTGATGAGATTCGTTTTACTTAGTTATTTTATGCTACAGAAACAGAATGTGCTTTCACAATCAGTACAAGTTGCCATGCCAACCACTCGGTGAAGCTGTCCCATAGGTTCATGAGAGTAAAATGAATCAGCACAGTATGAATTAAATAAAAATTGGTGTTGATATTGTGGCTCCAAAATCACAAGATGGTGGCGCCCGTATCCCTGGGAAAATAGCGTCAGTGTGGCCAATGCAAGGAAGTGGGGAGGCGTTGTTCATATTTATATACAGTCTATGGGCTGGAGCCACAAAGATGCTCTGTCAGACGCCCAAAAGTCTGATTCAAAGTGCCCTTCCAGTGGTTTTTACATGCAGCCTTCTGATTAAATCTTCTTTTACAAGCCTACCCCCCCACCCCATACAACAATGGTTCCAACTTTACCATGTTCACTATCTCACATGGCTTGATTAGGAATAAAACGAGTGCAGCAGAGGCTCAAAAAGTCATTAGCTTCTAATTAAATACTTACAAAATCTGAGGGTTACAAACTTATGGTGCCACATGAACATTCACAAGATCACAGGTGTTATTATATTTCATTCCAGAGGGGACATGAATATGTGTGACAAATGTCATGGCAATGCAAGATATGATTATGATGCCACTCAGATCTCCAGCGTCCTTAGGATACCTCTTCTGGGAGCTAGAAAAAAACTGTATAACATTACATGATAATGCATTTAAGTGAGATTTATCTGGCTACATTCACAAATGTCAATCTCTTCATGGCACGAGAATTAAAGTCATGGGAATACCAAAGGTATTATCACTACAAGTCATCCTCTGAGGACAATAAACGTCTTCACAAAATACCATGGAGTCTGTGAAGTTGTTGAAATGTTTCACTTTGAACTAAAGCCTCGGCACCAACACGGCCTAGTGTCAAGAAAGTTAAACTGACATTAGTCATGGTGCATATTATCAAATTTTTTTTTTTTAATACATTTTTTAATTTGTATGTCATTTTAGAAGCTTAAAATGTGAAGACATGACACGTAAAATATCCTATAAGCGGTGTGGTATTTACAGGTTGTAGAAACATCTTCACGTCACGATAGCACAAATACAGGGGTGTCAAAAGTACGGCCCGTTGGCCAAAAACGGCTCAGTAGAGGGTCCAATTTGGCCCACAGTGGGATGAACATTCAAAAAATTACGAAGAAGACATTTACTGCAATAAAATTGGCACCTATTCGTAGTTTGTCCACTAGGGGTCACACCGTTTTAGTTGCGGACATAACAGACAAATGGCAACAATGTGCAGAAATTGTACTTATCTTTCTTTTCATACATTTCAAACATTATCATAAAGCACTTAAAACTAAGAAAAAATGTTAAAAAAAATACTATTAGAAAAACTATTAGAAAGTCAAAAATTAAAAGGCCGTTATTGAATTAAATACAATTGTGCTACTCCATGCAGCTCTTTTGATGTATCCCGTCACTATCAAAGTGAAGTGATTCCCTTAAGACTGTTAAAAATAAGACGGTTTATATCGCACATTAGCATATCATTTTTCAGATAGCGGGGCCGCTGTCACAACATAAACACACAAACAAAGAGATTAAACCGAGGGAAGGGTGGACGGCTATAAAGAGACAGTCTGTAACAATCAGGTCACAGCTTTGATCCAGTAAAGGAGCTAATGAGCAGGAAAAAAAAACAGCTACAGGATCTCCAGCGAAAGATTCCTTAAGATAAAACACTGAACCTTGACAATGCTCATTCAGTGAGTAAGATTGTCAAATTAGAGAAGTGGCTTTTAGAGGTGGGGAAGAAAAAAACACACATGAAGCTTCACTGTGCAGCTTTTTACTGTGAGCCAGTGAAATGCGCTGCGGGCCCAGATCTGGTCTGAGCCGGCTGATTTTTCATTTTAATGAGCTGCTCTCTGAGATTTCCAATTTAAGAAGTTGTTGTTTTCCAATTTTTACTTACATGAAGTTGCAGAAGAATGGTCAAAGCATGCACATCTGTAATTTAAATCTTCAGCAAACATCAAACTCCAAAAACCCTGGACACTTCCAATAATGGAAAGTCATAGCGTCAATAATAATAGTGTCGCAGTGCAGAAAGCACAACTTCATAGTACACTGACAATGTTTAGAACCACATCAGCAGCAGTCAGGGACTCTACTGGGGAACCAAACATGATAATAGCGCAGTGAAAATTCATCCTGGGGCCCCCTGTGGGAAATTTCCTGTTTCATGAAATACATTGCCTAAAATCACAAATATCAACGTCATGGTGAGGGACAATCAAAGACATTAAGATTCATCCTCTCTGGATCATGAATGTATAATACACCGATCAGGCATAACATTATGATCACCTTCCTAATACTGTGTGTGTGCCTTTGTCAGGCTGCATCCTGCTGGGGATGGCTGCTGCCATCAAGGAGTGTCATTGCTATGGGGTGGGGGTGTCTGGTCTGGTCTAGGTGGGTGCTACATGTCTAAGTAACATTCACACGAATGAATGCCAGGTCCAAAAGTTTCCCAGCAGATCATTGAATTGTCACAAGATGGTCAATGTTATTTACTTCTCCTGTTAGAGGTGTTAACGTTATGATCGGAGTACCAAATCTTCTGTGTTTCTGTATTTTTGTTGGCTTACTTCGTACCTATAAAGGAAGCTAGTCCTCATCTAAGTGGCCAGCCATGTCACAACACTATGTTCATGCAAGAAATACCCAACACTGACTCCAGACAGGGACCAGGAAGCGACTTCACTAGAGAGCAGGAAAACCTACACGCTTGTAAAGGGAGGGGTATTCAGTTGCTTGCTATCTGCAACCTCAACACTAGATGGCACTAAATTCTACACACTGGTCCTTTAAAATGAATAAATCTCATCACTCAAAGTTAACCATGACTCCAGTCATCAAGCACATGTACAACAAGTTCTATTCACAAAATAAAAGTATAATTACCACCTATGTTGTATGTTGTATGCCAACTAGTCAAGACACAATATCGCAGTGCAGCTGACCTTTGAACTTGCAAAAGGTCATAATTTGATCATGTTAAACATTTATGTGCGATCTTGTCATAAGTGGCATGTGAATTCTTGAGTTATGGTCACAGTGACCTTTGATCGTTGGCCACCAAGTAAGGTTATGAAATTCCCTCCAGCCACACCCGTCACGGACAGAGAATCAAAATGACGATGATGAGAACAGAAGCACAATAATCTGATTTGGCATTGTCACGGGGCAGTGACCGCAAAATGTTCAGCCTCGGGCAAGTTGCTGACCAGAGCTTTACTTCTATATATGAATGGCTTAAGAGAGAGGATAAGATTTAAAAAATGGTAGGAGGAAAAGGAACGAGATAAGAAATATTTTGTGGACTGGAGATGATGCAGATGCTTCGACCGCATTACACCATCAGGGATCCCTGAGGCAGTATTGAAGCACACCTGCTTTGCAAAGGTAGGTGTCGGGAAGCTGGCCAGGTATTTCTTGTCTGTCTTGTCTCTTCAGTAGCCACGGGGCAATAGGTTCACCAGGCACCCCGGGCAGCGCTTCTAATCCAGACATGAGGCGGTATCCGGGGTTCCCCACGATTCCTGATTCATAACCTCAGAGTCACACAAAAACCTTAAAGTGAAAAGACCAAAAATAAATAAAAGGGCAGAAATATTCATTGAAGGTTTGTCAGTGAATATATTTCAATTCAGTGTTGGGATGCATCTATCTCTTGAATCCAAGGTATCAAACGTAATTTTCACCATTTACGTCTGCATAGGCTCAAATGTAAAAAATAAAAATATTTAAGGAATAATCAGGACAACATAATGTTGGAGAATCGCTGAATTTCCCAACAATAGTTTTCCTAAATGTTGCCAGGAAGAAGGTATTCATTATCATGGACCTGGCATTCATGTGGATGTTAGCACCCACCTAGACCAGACCAGGCAACCCCACCCCATAGCAATGATACTCCTTGATGGCAGCAGCCATCCCCAGCAGGACACAAAAACGGTTTAGGAACAACTAAAAAAAACATGAAGAACAGAAGGTGTTGACCTGGCCTCCAAATTCACTAGATCCCAAACTGATCAAGTATCTGTGGGATGATCCACAGAGGCCCCTCCCCTCAACCCATAGGACCAAAGGCCCACACTAACAACATTCTGTTGCCAGACACCACAGGACACCCTCAGAAGGCCCATGTCCATTCTCTGATGAGTCACAACTGTCATAATGCTATGCCTGATCGGTGTATGCACAAGGCAAGTATAAAATCAGGTGAAATGATGAGGATAAGCCTCCGGAAAGGCTTTTTGGCCTCATCATTGTGGATCGTGACATCCTGGGTGATTAATCACTTTTCCCACAGATAAGGAGGTATAAGAAGTATTTGTGGATCTAGCTTTTGATATCCTAATGGTACCATGAGGCACAAGATAGACCTTCACAATATTACGAAGGTGGTCATAATGTTATGTCTGATTGTTGTATACATCAAAAAACTAAAATCAATCACACAAAAAAATTAAAACATTTACACAAATCCATGTTGTGTGAGCATAATATATGGCGTGTTCCTTTGATTACAGATTTTACGTATGTGGCACAATCAGAATAATGATGAATGGTTCCTTGCTTTTCTAAAAGGTAGCTTAATAATAGATGAGATCCAAAGTTCAGTTGTGACCTTGAAAAGAGCAGCTGACCAGACAATAGCACACCGCAGAAAAGCAGATTATGAGCTTTCAGTCGTGAACTCTTTCTCAGCAAATAGTGGATATATCCAGTACTGTGGCTCAGTACCCGTTCATATGCTCATTTGAAAGTTCAGCTTTTATTCCGAACTGACAATAGTAAACTGATAGAATGAATGGCATCTCTCGGAACAATCAGGCATGAATGGATAACCAAATCAGCCTGAGAGACATGTGCTTATGGTCCCAAGAGCTCCAAGGTCTGGTGAGTGAATTGCAGTAGAACAGTAGCAGCAGCTGCAGTCCTTGTGCTGCACAGCAGTAGAAGCGGTATGGCAGCACTTACAGTCCAATACTCAGTCAGTGTAGTGTAGGCACAATGATTTTGCAGTTATGCCCTGATATGCCAGTTACATACATATGTAATATGCTACTATGACACATCGGTAGTGTTTGTCCCTTCAGTACTGTAAGTAAGTGAGTTGGGAGTGACTCATAATCCACATCTGTAGAACTTTAACTAGTAGTGATGGGAAAGTTGATTCTTTTTACTGACTCAAGTTTATATGAGTTACTCACCAAAGAGAATCGTGTTTTTGAGTCATTTGAGTCAGTCGCCCAGGGGGTGTGGAAATCCATATCCGCAGACAAGCTCCACCCACTCCCAGTGCCTACTGATTCATAATTAAAATTAATTCATTTAGACTTAGACATAGATAAACTTTATTCATCCACAAGGGAAATTGCTTAAATTAAATTGCTCAGTTAATTTCATTGTGAAAAAAGAGCGCAAGATCAACAATTCTCAAACAATTCTAACTCAATAAAACAAACTAATTGAAAATGGCGGCGAAACTCTATTTCATCAAATAAACATAAAATTTAAACATAACATGTTGGGATTCAAAGAGTATGGGTAAAAAAAGAATACACAAAAGAACTTTTGCTCTTACCGCCAACATGTTTTTTTTTTTTTTTTGATATGGCAAAAATCAATTTCGAATCTTAAAAGGGTGGAAGTCAATAGGGAGGGCACTGCATCATGCTACTGTTTACCTTTGCGAGACGAACATAACTTTTATAGTGAATAATTTCTTTCTTTGCCATCACTCAGCAACTACCTCGGTGACTACCGGAGCAGCAGGTAAGGGAGCGGCAAGGGAGCAGCTGGGCTGGAAGTAAGCAAGTGAGTGATTCGTGAATTTGTGAATGGGACCAGGCTCCTGTGAGCAGCCGAGTGATTCGTTTGATCACAGCTCATAGCAGGGAGGGAAAGGGTGAGTTGAGTTGAAACAGAGCTTTCCCTACAGGGCTACCACACAGATTAACTCGATATATATTTACAAATGTTGCTAGATTCGCAGTCGCACAATAGCGACATGTTGTCTGGCCTCTTCTTTGCGGTTAGCTAGCTAGCTAGTAGCAGGGACGGTCCAGTGAATAAGTTAATAGAGACGAGGAATTGTGACTCACGAGTCAGTAAAACAACTGTCGCGTTTTGAACGATTCGTTCTGGACATCGCACATCACTATCAGCTAGTGCCTAACAGGGAATAGCACTAGCGTACGATAACAAAATACTGGTGAAATGAACGAGTTTCGAGGCAGATAACGCGTTATTTCGGTGCCCCAGTCACTCCCACTATATGGATATACGCAGATCTAAATATCTGACGAACGACTTCAAATAACACCAACGTTGTATGGGTGAGTAAACGATTGTTTTTTATGCCAGAAATAAGGTCCAGGTTGTAAAAAAACAGTAGTTCTCTTTTAAACAAAGCCTAGCTGTCACGTTCTTAACAGGCAGAGACACAGCACTTAACAAGCAATTTGTGCCTTACCGGTTTCACCAAGGAAGGATTTGATCTCGCCTACAAAATTAGTTAATTTATTAACGTACAATCAACCGGAGACAAACTGCAGCAGTCATTCACCGCTGTCAGCAGAGCTGGCCGAACCTATTATTGTGATTATTAATGATTCCTTAAGAGCTTGTCCCTGTCAGCAGTATGTACACGTCACAGAGAAGAATGTGCGTGCAATTTGGTCTCCACTCATTCATATTTACACAAATACAATACCCATTTAATAACTATTGTCCAGAGGGTACAGAAGTTAAGCCACAAGTGATGGATGAAGCGGTTCTATTAATTGATGAAACATCAAATACTTGCGACTTAACTGTCTACTTCTAAATTATTTGCCGCTTTTCCTTTCAGTCCTCACCTGCATCGGGGTTACAGTAAATCTGCATATCAAAGTAGAGCTTGTCTCTCACTGCGTTTAATCCAGAAAGCAACACCTGTCAGTGACTCGTTGTGATGACTTTCAGGAAGGCTAAATTTCGTCGGAATACTCGTGTCGTCGCAGGAAGCCGCCTGAACCGCGCGTCCTGGCAAGCTCGCGGTGAGCCGCAGTCGGCCGCTCAGAAACAACAGTTGTCCTTTGGATGACACTGAATACATCTACAAGCTGTCCACCTCCGCACACAAACACGCACACGCTCCCATAATGAGGTCTCTGACGGCACAGAGGTCTGGCCTTCTGTTCTGCTCCGGAATGGAGTGACATTTAGTTTAAGGTAGAGATCAAACCGCATTAATAGCTGTGACCTTTTTCCGTCTTCAATCATCATTGAATTAATTCATTTGAGAGACGTCAGGGCTGTTCTCAACAAAGAGCTGAATTACAGTATTGTGCTGGCTAAAAACAAACCTCAAGTAGTAAATCTGTCATCTGCACAATTTAAGTATGTTTAAAGGAGGAGGAAAAAAAGGATTGAGGAGGAACGCATCGGAAACCACTAGGTGTTGCATTCAGCGGCAATATGCAACCATCGCATGTGACTTTTACCGTTTCTTTAATCATCATTACTGCATCTAAGAGCACGGTGGCATCTCCTGTGAGGAAACGTGTGCTCACTCAGCTGCACAGCAGATAAAAGCTTTGAAAAGTAGATGGTTGGTGCTGAAAATTCAGCTCTAAGTGTAACTTGAGAGACTCTAATCACTCCCAGGGAAACCATATAGAGCAGGGGTGTCAAACAGTGTGCAAAGTGCGAAAATTGCACAGAGGACTTGTCGTATTCATTAAGGTTCATGAAGTATCTGGAATGTACTATGTTAAACATGGTTGCTGAATGCACCGTTATCTTGTGTTAAATTGTAAATTGTATGGACAGCTGTCGGTTTTATTAGCCAACAATTACCGTTCAAATGAACCTGCCCGGGTTTCCAGCTTCCTTTAGTACAGTCTTTTCAATATCTGTGATTTACTTACGTGCCTGCCTGCACGGTTTAGCGTATTTGTTTGCAGTGCGAGTCTGTTTCCATCGGGAATTCCACTTAATTGATGCTAAACCGTGACCACACTGCGGATTGCTCCCACATCCTAGCAGTATGAGAGACTGTGTGGGAAAACACTTATCGCACCAAGCTGCTGAGAACCTACTGGAGGCTTATGAACGAGGACGTGTTCCTTCACCACATTGACAGGACACTACTGCTGAAGGAGGGTTAACCAAACTATGCACCGATCAGGCATAACATTATGACCACTGACAGGAGAAGTGAATAACATTGACCATCTTGTGACAATTCAGTGTTCTGCTGGTGCTTAGACATGTAGCACCCGTCCTCCAAATTCACCAGATCCCAAACTCATCAAGTATCTGTGGGATGATCCACAGAGGCCCCTCCCCTCAACCCTCAACCCATAGGACCCAAAGGCCCCCCACTGACAACTTTCTGAGACCTACACAATATTAGGAAGGTGGTCATAATGTTATGCCTGATCGGTGTATTATACAATCATGATCCATAGAGGATGAATCTTAATGTCTTTGATTGTCCCTTAAAACGACATTAAACATTGTCAGTGTACTATGAAGTTGTGCTTTCTGCACTGCGACACTATTATTATTGACGGTACGACTTTCCATTATAGGAAGTGTCCAGGGTTTTTGGAGTTTTGGTGTGCGCCGAAGATTTAAATTACGGATGTGCATGCTTCGACCATTCGTCTGCAACGTTATGTAAGTAAAAATTGGAAAACAACAACTTCTTAAATTGGAAATCACAGAGAGCAGCTCGTTAAAATGAGAAATCAGCCGGCGCAGACCATATCTGGGCCCGCAGCGCATTTCACTGGCTCACAGTAAAAAGCTGCACAGTGAAGCTTCATGCCACTTCTCTAATTTGACGGTCTTACTCACTGAATGAGCATTGTCAAGGTTCAGTGTTTTATCTCAAGGACACTTTCGCTGGAGATCTTGTAGCTGTTTTTACTTTTCCTGCTCATTAGCTCCTTTACTGGATCAAAGCTGTGACCTGACTGTTACAGACTGTCCCCTCAGAAGGCCCATGTCCATTCTCTGACTAGTCACAACTGTTTTGGAGGCACAAGGGAGACCTACACAATATTAGGAAGGTGGTCATAATGTTATGCCTGATGGTTGTATCTAACAGCATTCTGCATCCCAGGGCAAAGTGAACTGGACTGAGCTCCAACATGCGCACCAATGGCTTGGCACCACAGACTGACTAAGTAACACACATATATATATATCTCAACTGGTAATGAGTAGAGAACTATGGGGCTCCATTGGTTTTGTTGATGCGTGGGAGGTTGAGCTCACTATTTAATTTTTATTGCAGGTAGCTGTTCTCCCTGATTAGAAGCAACCGGCCTACGAGGAAAATGAAAACTTTGTCAGCACAGCAGCAGCAGGAAGACTTTGCTTCTCTACCCTCTGTGAGCTTCGTGTGATGGGGGCAGAAAGCGCGGCGGGGGGGCGGGGTGGTGGTGGGGCTCCATAGGCAGCCCGCTGCTCTTCCACCCACATTTTCTCCTCACAGAGAGAAACTGAATTATTGACTGTGCCGCGTTTCTGTCAGATTAATTGAAAATATTTGCATCGGCTAATTTAAATGTTGCGGCAATGCAGATTGTTCTGCACTATCTAGGTGAAACAATTGAGCGAAACTGAACTGTGAAATTAAATGAGGACTGACTGTGGGGGAGACCGGCGTTTGCGCGAATATTTTCAAACTTTTGTAGGTTTTCAGCGACAGGTGTCTTTGAGTGCAAAGTTAAAAAAAAAAAAAAAAAAAGGTAAGAATGAAGAAACAGACGGTTGGAACTTGTGCCAGACTTGTGCCTTACAACCTGGACCTTATATCTGGCATAAAATACGATCATTTACTCACCCATATAAGTTTGGTGTCATTTGGAGTCGTTTGGAAGATATTTAGATCCAGCGGAGCGCCGCGTATATCCATATAGTGGGAGTGACTGGGGCACCGAAACACAGCCTCTAAATGACGCATTATCTACCGCGAAACTCGTTCATTTCACCAATATCACCAATATCCTCATCAGTATACTCTGGCTCAAAGCGGTAAGAACGTCCATCATAAACAAAGTCCTCGTCCACAACCTCAGAATCGGAAAAATATTCAGCCATGCTGCAAAAAACTAGCAGTAGCAAATTATAGGTGAACAAGCCTGCACGCAGCACTCAGAGATGACATCATCCAAGTCAGAGGTTAGTAGGTCAATCTACAGACCCCGGATGATGATAACAGGTAACTCCAGACTCAACGGGGAATAGCACTAGCATATCATAACAAAATATTGGTGAAATTAATGGGTTTCACGGCAGATAATGCATTATTTAGAGGCTGCGTTTCGGTGCCCCATTCACTCCAACTATATGGAAATACGCGGCGCTCTGTTGGACCTAAATATCTTCCGAACGACTCCGAATGAAACCAAAGTTATATGGGTGAGTAAACGATCATATTTTATGCCGGAAATAAGGTCCAGGTTGTAAAAAAAAAATGGTAATTCCCCTTTAAGAGGAAGGATTACCATCTAAAAAAGGACCAACAGATTATCATTGCTGTGACTTTGCCTTATTAGACTATTAAATAATTATTAAATAATAACTCACTGCAATAAATGTGTAGAAGCTCCACACAACATGTCTAAGTCCTCTTATTTCTTTAGCAATCCCATAAAAAAATGTTTAATAACAGTCAGTATACACCGATCTACCACAACATTATGACCACTGACCGGTTTCACAAAAGATTAAGGGAAACGTTCCTGGAAAAGATTGGAAGACTGTAATCTTAGAAAAGCAAAAAAAAAAAAAAAAAAACACTAAGCGCTTGACATGAAAGAGGAGACAAACACATTGACAGATGCAGTAGCAGAAGAGACCGAGGGTAAAAGATTCTGACTTTGGCTTGGACACACAGGGAGTTGGACGCAGAGTCGTTTCTTGGCTGGAGCGTCTAGCTGGTCTTGGCCCTCCCAGTCCCCCGTCTCTGGATGCACCCGTGGAGTTGGATGAGAGGAGGCAGACAGCAGGCTGTGTGTGTGTGTGTGTGTGTGTGTGTTTGAGAGAGAGAGATTACAGCTGAATCAGGGAGAAACGAGGCCCAAAGTCGAGGCTGCCCTCACCTAATGAAGAGCCATAAATACAACTTCCCTTTATCTCTTCCTCTCTACTTTATCGAAGCCTTTTTTCTCTCCTTTACTTTGCCAACTGCTGTGGATGTCACACACACACACATACACATTAAAAAAAAAAATAAAACATTCAGTAGCTGCCTCCACAGTATCGGCTTTACTGGAGATTATACCGTTCCGTGGAAACATGCCAGACGCATGCCTTCACAGAGGCAAACACTAATGGCCCGCACTGGTTGCTTTCTCCTGCAGCTGCATTTGAATAAATCCTAACACAACAATGACCCCTGCTGGCCAACAGAGACAAACTTGACACCGGAGACCATGCTAAGTCCTCATAAAGTTCTACATTATGTTCTCAATATATGAGAATTGATGCTGTTTTGCACGACAGTTTTGCTGCTCTACCAGTTCTGCAGACAATAAACCAATCAGGCATAACAACTACGGCCGAAGTCTTCCTGCTGCTGCTGCTGCTGCTGTGCTGGCAAAGTTTTCATTTTCCTTGTAGACCAGTTGCTTCTAATCAGGGAGAACAGCTACCTGCAATAAAAAATTAAATAGTGAGCTCAACCTCCCACGCATTAACAAAACCACTGGAGCCCCATACTTCTCTACTCATTACCAGTTCAGACTTGGAAGAAAATAAGAATATACATCATCACAAAGGTACTTCGAGAAGCACACATAACATTTATTTATGACCAGGTGGAGTCAGTGCACAGTGTCCTGACAGAATGCTGTTAGATGCACCGATCAGGCATAACATTATGACCACCTTCCTAATAATGTGCAGGTCTCCCTTGTGCCTCCAAAACAGTTGTGACTCATTAGAGAATGGACATGGGCCTTCTGATGGTGTCCTGTGGTGTCTGGTAACAGAATGTTGTTAGTGGGGGAGGCCTTTGAGGGGAGGGTCCTCTATGGATCATCCCACAGATACTTGATCAGTTTGGGATCTAGTGAATTTGGAGGCCAGGTCAACACCTTGTCCTGTTTTTTTTTGTGTGTATGTCTGTGTCAGGCTGCATCCTGCTGGGGACGGCTGGTGCCATCAAGGAGTGTCATTGCTATGTCAGTGGTCAGTGGTTTTAATGTTATGGCTGATCGGTGTACACTGTAAAATCGCCCTGCCTTGGTCAGAATTTCTTAACTTAATTTGGAAGGCTGGAGTTGTAAATGACTGCAAATGAAGTCCCAGTCAACTTTTGACTTTTAAAGGCAGATAATGAGTCAATTAACCCGGCCAAGGAGTGTTTATAAGGACAATGACAAGCGTGTCTGTATTAACTCTCTGGCCGAGAGCTCTGAGGGGCGTGAATAATTTAATGTAACACACGCCATTTCTCTTAACTTTCTCAATAAGGCGTAGAAATAAAGGCGAATACATCACATTCTGTACCTCCTCTCCAAGTCCTCTGTATCTCCAAGAGGACTGTCTGACATGATGATTATTTCTTGGATACGAATTTTGGGTTCTGGGTTTGTTTGGAGGCCGTTAATATTTTTCCCCCAAACTTTAACTTTTAGTCATTCTCAGGGTGTAAATGACAAGATTTCGACCACAAGGGGCTTTTAAGTTAAACCCATGCTAATGAGGTTCATCTCTCCAAAGTCTGGCTGACTCCATTTCACAATATATCCTTAAATACTTAATACTTAAAGTGTAGAGTTTAAGCGAATCAATGGTTGTGAAAGCCCTCCCCTGTCAAAGAACCAAGCGTCTGTCCTTGACGGCGTGAATGTGACTCCCATTTGCTTTTGTGCTGAGCGCCTCACTTCGCCAGCCTTTATCTCCTTTCACTGGCCATTCCTCCCAAATCAGCAAATTAAGCTTCATTGACTGACGCGGTGCACTGGCTTAACATTAAAGGAATCATTTCTCAGAGATTGAAAACCGTAATCCCTGACAGTTTATCACTATTATCTCACATAAAAGACATTTGGGAAAAAAAATAAAAAATACATATATAAAAAAAACCTCTTTCAAAGAACAAAGGAGTTCATTCTTTGTATTGTGATCAAGAGATTTCATTGATATTAAATTTTTTTGTGGGCGGTTTGCAATCAAACATCCATGACTGAGACGCATAATAACCTCAGTGAGCACGTTTTCAACCGTTTCTTTCACTTGATTTTTCAAGGTTAAAATTAAACTTTACCAACGGGTTAAAAATAAAGCAGGTGAGCGTCACGAGCTTGACCCATCAGCAGCTTTTCGGCCGATTCAGAAACAGAACGCGCCAGAACAGAACAGCCAATGGGAGGATGAGAAGAGAAACAGAAGAGACGGAAGTAACCACAAAGTCGAAGGGACGTGCAGAAGGCTTGTCTACTTTTTCTTCTGTTTTTTACTCACCTGAACATTCAAATACGCCAACATTTTTAGATCGACATGATCATCTAGGGCGACTGAACTGTAGACCAGCATGATTCAGGAGAGCCCAGCTCTGTACTACAGTTTAAAGATGTCTGTGAAAGTTCTCAGTCATCCAGGTCATGGTATATCCAACAAAGGTTCAAAAAAGGCAACTGGACTTGTAGAGTTTTTTGAGAAGACGTTTCACCACTCATCCGAACTGAAGAAGCTACTCGGATGAGTGCTGAAACGTCTTCTCAAAAAACTCTACAAGTCCAGTTGCCTTTTTTGAACCTTTGTTGGATACAGTTTAAAGGTCTCCCTAGCTTCCCGGCTAACAGTAGCTCCTCCAGGCCATTTATCTATATGTGCGCTTGTCCGTACTCGTGTTCTTAAGGACTTGTGAAACCTCATTGTTAGAGAATCATTTCTCTTCCCTATAGATAGTTTGTGTAGTTTCTGTTAGATTACTGCTGGCGTCAGTTATCTGCCCTATTTTCTCTCTGAGGAACATGCCAAAGCCAAGGTCCCTCTTTGGCGTCTTCAGTCTCACTCTCTGGAGGATACTTTGCATTACAGACATAGCTGCAGAGTTAGATGACACTTTGTATTTCCTAGCTGGTGTGAAACCTTATCTTCATGTTTATGTACTGTAGCCAATTGGATGTTAACACATCTCCCCCCTGCCTCGGCCTTCCTTGCTAGTATAAGAATCTGAGCTTTACTGTTTGTCCCTTAGAATTGAGGTGGACTCATGCACTTATGTTGTGATGACGAAGCTTCAGTTCTCCTCGATCGAGCCTACTCCTCGATCGAGTATAAATAAACTCCTTCAGCATAAGACATACAGGACTCGGGTACTTCTTCTTCTTCATCGGCATCACCACAAACTCCTCCCTAACACTCATCAGCTGCTGCCCATGTACTGTTACAATCGAAATACCCCGCCCTTTTAATTTAAGAAGCATCAGGATGTCAAGTCAGAAGTACCACCTGCTGGTATGAAGAGTTATTTCCTTTCACGCAGACGAAGAATGTATTGGTCAGGTATAACATTATGACCACTGACAGGTGAAGTGAGCAACATTGACCACCTTCTCACAATACGATGTTCTGCTGGGAAACTTTTGGACCTGGCATTTATTCATGTGGATGTTACTTAGACATGTAGCACCCACATAGACCAGACCAGGCACCCCCACCCCATAGCGATGACATTCCTTGACATGAAAAACAGCACAAGGTGTTGACCTGGCCTCCAAACTTACTAGATCCCAAACTGATCAAGTATCTGTGGGATGATCCACAGAGGCCACTCCCCTCAACCCATAGGACCCATAGGCCCCCTACTAACAACATTTTGTTGCCAGACACCACAGGACACCCTCAGAAGGCCCATGTCTATTCTCTGATTAATCACAACTGTTTCGGAGGCACAAGAGAGACCTACACAATATTATCAAGGTGGTCATAATGTTATGCCTGATCTGTGTTTGTCTGCTGTTTATAGTTTATAGGGTTATAATGTTCTAGTTTTTTAGCTGACCACGTACTGACCTCCAACCACATTCATCCAGGATAACATCCAGCTGACATTTCCAACAGCTGCAACTCTAATTTTTAAAACGTTGGGGCTAATCAAGTTGTCCTGGATCCAAACTCTCTACTGAATTAGATATTGATCACCAAATCTAGTTAGTTCTAAATCTAAAGTGGTTTGTTTTTTTCCAGAATGTCGTGTCTCCCTTTTTCAAAGTTTCTTCTCATTTTACTTTGTGAGCTTTTACTCTTTTTTTTTTCATCGAAATTGGTAAATGCAACCATATTGTCCGACGCTTTCCCAATCAAGTGCCCTCCATTGTTCTCATTCACTCTCACGTTGTCTGTCTCCTCGCCCACCCATGTCTCGAATCAATACACCATTCCCGCTGCCTTTCGTTTCGCTTCCAGCCTCGTCTTCTCCATCTGTCTATCAGTCTGTTTGTTCCTCCTCTCCGTACAGCACATACCGCAGTTGGCTCGCTCACCTCCCGTCCCTTGTTGCTCATCTCCGGCAGATTGTCGCGTTTGTCGTACAAACACTCACTGAAAGCAGCTTTTCGTACGATTCCAGGACTTATTTAATTGGCTGCGCGGAGTCTCGATAGAGTCAAGCGGCTGTAATTATCCATGGACTGGCGCCCACTGAAAATAATGGGTAAGGAGGGAGCTAACTTGCTTTAGCGTTCTGGCTCTGGATCAGAGTAAAAGAGGATTGAGAGAATAGATTTAAAAAGTCATATCAATATGCATGCTTACTTTCTTTCTTCTGTTTCTCTAACGACATGATCACTGGACAAATTACCTGACATTTGTGGCAAGAGGGTTAAGGCTGTTACTGCGCGAGAAGCGGGAAGTTTGTTCTTGTTCCTCGGGCTGCAAGAACAAGAACATTTTGTTATTGCAGAACAAGAACATTTTGTTCTTGCAGCCATCGTTTGGGAATTCTCGCAGCTTGTTCTCGACACATCAACGGGGCCGAACTTTTTTACTCGTGTGGTGTTCGTCAACTATTTTGTGATTGGTCGGAAATTGGAAGTGGGCGTGGTTAATGCGGAAATGCTAGCGGCCAATCTGTAAACTCCCAGATGCTAACAATCGCAGTGTGACTGCTAATCTCTCCTCGGTAGAGATCGGTATACTGTGTCCAAAAATAATAAAAGCGCCTCCCGTCATTTATCTCCTGCATCTCCCACAATGCTTAGCACATGTGATGCATGCTAGAGTGGGAGGGCCCTATGAGAACTTTCCCGGAGTTCAGCACTTGAGTTTCTCCTGTAGTATAAATGACCTTGCCAGAACAAACTTTTTTCTTGTTCTTGCAGCCCTAGGAGCGAGAACGAATTTCTCACTTCTCATGGAGTATGTAACGAACTTCAACCACATTTGAAGAATCCTTCGATTTAGGCGCCAATCATTCTTTTATGCAAGGCAAGATGCTCTTCCTATTCCCGTTGTGATGCATTGTGCACAAGAACATGACAAACTTCACGACCCACGACCTCCGTGCAACAGAGAAGTGAGCATCTTCATTAAAATGAATCACTGTCGGTCCCGGCAACGGCGTTGAGCGCCGGCTACCTGCCGCTACTTCTCGCGTCCCACGGCTTTTTTTGTTAAAGCTACCCACAGATAGCTGACATTAGGATGGCCCAGAGCACACAATGCTGATCAATACTGAACCAAGTGACTGTCAGCGTGAGTGATTGTTTGCACCCTTGGAAGCGCACATGGGACAGAAGGCAAACGCTTTCTCTAAAGTCCTCCATGAATGCCTGATAGGTTGACATAAGGTTTGAAGGCGATTTACATAAGAATGCGAGCACTTAAGGTATGAAGACAAAAATCTGAGTCGTTAGGTTTACACCCCGGGAAGGTGTTACTAAAATAACAGAAAATGAAAAGAGGAGGACTGGCATTAGATGTCAGAATACCACAAAATAAAGCTATACAAGGGATATAGTAGCAAGAACCGGGATGTAGGGAAATAAATCATGTTGATGTATGCAGAGTCTCTCCAGAGTGTTGCAGTCAGTCGGGAATGGCCAGGAGAGCACGACTGAACATGAATATTGAATGAACAAAGATGCTCAGGGATGAGACAGCTCTATGAATTTTAACAGTGACGGAAGGATGGAGGTGGCATCAGAGGTCATGCTGCCAAACGCGGGGGGAAGACACCCTTTTAGAGTAAGACATGATGGGATATACCTGCTTCAAGTCAGAGGATTCGTGTCAGCATATGCTTGCGCATCCTGTGGCCTGTCTTCACCGCATTTAGGCAATAAAGGTGACAAACTTCACATTTATCCATGTCGTTGGTTTCCTGCTGATGAGTGAAGATACACCGATCATGCATAACATTATGACCACCTTCCCAATGTTGCGGTCTCCCTTGTGCCTCCAAAACAGTTGTGACTCATAAGAATATGGACATGGGCCTTCTGAGGGTGTCCCGTGGAGCCAAGGGGATCAAGGCTGCATCCTGCTGGGGCTGGGTGCTGCCATCAAGGATTGTCATTGCTATGGGGTGGGGGTGTCTGGTCTGGTGTAGGTTGGTGGTACATATCTAAGTAACATGCACACCAATGAATGCCAGGTCCCAAAGCAAAACATTGTATTGTGACTAGAAGGTCAATATGTCTGTGAAGGTTCTCAGTCATCCAGGTCATGGTATATCCAAAAAAGGTTCAAAAAAGGCAACTGGACTTGTAGAGTTTTTTTGAGAAGACGTTTCATCACTCATCCGAGTAGCTTCTTCAGTTCTAGGGCACTGGTGGGAAGTCTGAGGTTTAAATAGGAACTCCTCCTGAGAAAACTTGCTTGTTGAAGAAGCTACTCGGATGAGTGGTGAAACGTCTTCTCAAAAAAATAAAAATAAATAAAACTCTACAAGTCCATTTGCCTTTTTTGAACCTTTATTGGATATAGAAGGTCAATGTTATTTACTCCCTTTGTCTGTGGTTTTAATGTTGTGGCTGTATCGGTGTATAGTAGAAAGGAAGGCATAGAGCATACCAAACATTGTCCATCCATTTTTAAGGGAACACTTTGAAACTTCCGTTGAGTTTATCACTCAAACTGGCATTTTGACAGTTCTTTGAGCCGTGGGATCCATATTTGGGCTGCAGGGTGGATCTATGAGACTTTTTAAGCAGCAGCAGCAGCAGCAGCAGCAGCAGCAACAACAACAACCAAGGCTGACACAACGAGACATCAATCAATCAGTCAGTGTAAATTGAACTGAAGGCTTGATTTTCACTTTAATAGAAGAAAGTTGACACTGAAGAGGCGATTAGCTGATGAAGCTGCGTGAGTCCGTACTCGTTAAAGCCAGAGTTGTGTGGCGCTTCAAGACGAGCCTCGCCTAATGGCCACAAGATGCAGTGCTACCAAAGTGTCTTTAAGCTAAATACTTTATGTGACAGAGTCCTTGGACGGCAAGGCTTGCTCCAGATTTACAAAAGAAAAGCTGGAACAAGGGGAACTGGACTATGACCTGGATGACTGAGAACCTGCACAAGCCTGACGCTTGTTTCAAATAGCTTCAAATAGATGTTTGTCTGAAATACTGGACGTACACCAATCAGGCATAACATTATGACCACCTTCCCAATATCGTGTAGGTCTCCCTTGTGCCTCCAAAACAGTTGTGACTCATCAGAGAATGGACGTGGGCCTTCTGAGGGTGTCCTGTGGTGTCTGGTAACAGAATGTTGTTAGTGGGGGGCTTTGGGTCCTATGGGTTGAGGGGAGGGGCCTCTGTGGAGCATCCCACGGACACTTCATCAGTTTGGGAACTAGTGAATTTGGAGGCCAGGTCAACACCTTGTACTGTTTTGCCTAGACCAGACCAGGGTGCCAGACCAGGCTGCCTGGTCTGGTCTAGGTGGGTGCTACATGTCTGAGTAACATCCACACAAATGCCAGGTCCAACAGTTTCCCATCAGAACATTGGATAGTCACAAGATGGTCAATGTTATTCTCCTGTCAGTGGTCATAATGTTGTGGCTGATGGGTGGGGTGTATATTTATAGTATTTCGAAAATAAGTGTCTTTAATCCTGGAACATATGCTCCTATGGGAATAATTCAGAAACTGAAAGTGGTTTTGTCATAAACAAAACATGGAAGTTTGCACTTTTGTGCTCAGAAACCTTTTCCAGAGGGATGAGTGTTGACGCTGGCTCCGAGCGGCGCCAGTCGGTTTTTAACTGATTGGATCCGTTCTTGTACAAAAACCTACGAGCTGAGCACACACACACACACGCACAGCCTAAACTAATTAAAAGGAGTTGGATTCTCTATTCCAGAGCACGCTCCCGTCAAAAATGAATAGCTCTTTTTAGTCATGCGCCCAGAGCAATTTAATGGGCTTTATTTTCCATTAACTTTCCACAATTACAGACGTTTAACGGTGAGCACGTTAGACACAAAGCGGCACTTTCGGCTCTCTGTGCTCACGCGGTGATGTGGTATGGTGGAGTTCTTGGTATTAGCTTCTAAAATCTCAGGCACATCTCTTTCACTTGGGCTCTGCTGTTCTTCACATGGACGCTGTCAAACTGTAATGTCTTTTTTTAGGAACTCTTTTTAAACTATGTGACAGACCTGAGCTAAGCTATCAGGGACAACACGCACATGAGTTTCACACCAAGTGCTGCAACTCACAACGAGGATTTCTATAAAACAAGTTGGTGTTCAGGTTTTGAATAATCTCAAAGGCATACACTGGTCAGCCATAACATTATGACCGCCTGCCCTTTTCGTCCCTTTCTTCTCCTCCTCCTCCCCTACTCCTTTCTTTACTTACTTCTCCTTCCTCCTCCTCCTCTTCTTCCTCATCCCCTAATCCTTCTTTTATCTTCCTCTTCCTCCTTCATCTTCCTCCTCTGCCTTTTCTTCTCTTCCTCTTCCCCTACCCCTTCTTTTCTTCTTCCTCTTCTGCTTCCTCCTCTTTCTTCTCTTCCGTCTCTTCCCCTTCCCCTATTCCTTTTCTTCTTTCTCCTCCTCCCCCTTGTTCTTCCTGCTCCTCCTCTTCCTATTTCTTCTCTTCCTCCTCCCCTACTCCTTCATTTCTCCTTCCTCCTCCTCCTTACTCGTCCTTTCTTCTCTTCCTCCCCCTCCTCTTACCGTACTCCGTTTCTTCTTCCTCCTCTTCCTTCCCTTCATCCTTTCTTCTTCTCTTCCTCCTCCTCTTATTCTTCCTACTCTTCTTCTTCCTCATCGTCCTCTTCACCTACTCCTTTTTTTCCTTTCGTCCGGCCATCACAGTTTGTCCATGTCTCCCAATCCTTGTATTCTTTTTCTAACATTTCTCCTGCTTCGAACATCAACTAAGAGTGCTCAGCTTGCTGCCTGATATATCCCACCCACTGACAAGGGCCATCCACAATAACCAGATAATCAGTCAGTGGTCATAATGTTATGGCCAATCGGTGTAATAGTTGCAGTTTGCACTCTGGGCAAACTGGCTGTAAAATATTTGGAGCAGTAGAGTACACTTACTATACCTAAATAATTTATTATCTCCCAGTTGTTGGAGCCTTGCGTCAGTTGGTGGTGAAGATAAGAAAAACATTGAAATAGTGATCCGGTGTGGGAAAGTGATAACAGAAACAGATTAAAAGCACTGGTATACTTACCAGAAAGAGATTTACCTGCCACTAATAGGCTGAATCTGACCGTTTGTCTCTCTTAGTAGATAAGACCAATAAATATAAAGTACGAAATGTAAAATAAACCGAACGCTGTGGCACTAAAGTTGCTGACCGAACAGGGTGAGCTCGGCAAAATATGTGTGTGTGTGTGTGAGTTGAGGGCCCCGTCGCAATGAATCCATCTTTGCCCTTCAAGGATCTCCAGTGAAGAAATAATTACATCTCTTCATATCACGCTTGAGACGACACAATGGTCCTGCAGACTAGGCCATGACGAGGCCATCACGCTGCGCGGCGTGCAAGCCAATAAAATCAGAGGGAGACAAAGTGAAAAACTGTTATTGGCGTTTGATTCTAGCTGGGGAGACGGATGGATACACAAAGGATTAAAGGGAATTGTTTTTTTTGTGGTTTTGTTTTAATTTTCTCATCAACTGTGAGGGTGCAACCTTGAAACGCATCCGCCGGCATTCATCAAGTCATTCGCTGACCGCGGGCTCTGCATCAAAGACCTGCTCCCGTTTCCATTTTAATGTCATCAGAGCGCACGTCACCTTTGAAAATGAGTTGACGGGTCCACGGAGCAGGACTTTGATCGGATTCCAACGGAAACATTTGGGCAGTTACAGACTAAAACACTAAGCTCTGGGGCGTTTGAAAAATAATAACAGCCGGAAGGCGGACTCTTTCTGAACTATTAAGCAAATCTGATTGAAATCCCTTTGCATCAGTAGCAGGTGTATGTGAAATGTGCCACAGCTATAAAAGAAACTTGTGAGAATATCAAATCCAGCTTTGCATTGCTGGCTTTCCATCTAAATGTCAACCAATGCTTCCAATACGAACACTTTGGGCGTAAAATTATTACTAGCTCCGTCGGCTGTGGGAAACACATCGGCGCATTTTCTCAAAGATCAGAAAGAAAAGGAAATAACTGTTGATAGCAGCAGGCGGCATTAGTCTGTGTTCATCATTTGAAGGGCGAAATGGGAAGTGCCACTATTTGCTGGGAGGCCTGGAAGCTAGAAAAACCTTCAAACCATGGTACAGATGCTGATCAGTTGGTCTACGTTTCATTCATACTAGATGATCATTTTGAGATGAAGAGCCTTCTGTTTGCCCACGTCAGCATCCCTTTTCTTTACGTTACTTCCGTTTGTCTTGTTGTGCCCTGGGTTTCTGAGATGAACAGCCAATCACAGGGAGCTAACGAAGATTTAGACATTATCAGGCATAACATTATGACCACTGACAGGTGAATTGAACAACACTGACCATCTTGTGACAATGCAATGTTCTGCAGGGAAACTTTTGGACCTGGCATTTGGGTGGCTGTTACCAACCTAGACCAGACCAGGCACCCCCACCCCATAGCAATGACACTCCTTGATGGCAGCAGCCATCCCCAGCAGGATGCAGCCTGATACAGGCACACACACAAAAACGCTTTAGGGACAACTAAAAAAAAAACAAAAAAAACATGAAGAACAGGACAAGGTGTTGACCTGGCTTCCAAATTCACTAGATCCCAAACTGAACAAGTATCTGTCCAGATCCCCTCAACCCATAGGACCCAAAGGCCCCCCACTAACATCATTCTGATGACCGGACACCACAGGACACCTTCAGAAGGCCCATGTCCATTCTCTGATGAGTCACAACTGTTTTGGAGGCACAAGGGAGACCTACACAATATTAGGAAGGTGGTCATAATGTTATGCCAGATCGGTGAATGCATGTCGTAGAGCAGG
Organism: Chelon labrosus; assembly: GCF_963514085.1. NCBI lineage: Eukaryota > Metazoa > Chordata > Actinopteri > Mugiliformes > Mugilidae > Chelon > Chelon labrosus. Next base: position 6,937,585 of record NC_140338.1, read on the forward strand.
GCATGAGGTTGGGTTTGACAACCCAGAGGCTAAACAAAGCACAGCAGCAGCTGCTGTAACGACGAAACAAGCTGAAGAGAGGATGCTGCGGCTCAATGCAAGGCCAGTGGTTGGGTAAGGAGGAAACTAAGCTGGGGGGAAGTGAGGTGCATATAAGCAGGTGGGATTATTTTCATGCACGGAGCGATTTAAGTTGTGCTCCATCTATCCTGAAGGTTGACAAACAGACAAGGCTCCACCATGCCCTCCGTGTCCAGGTGCAGATTCACTTTAGCACGCTCTAGCAGGGTCTGTGTAAAGGGCAACACACCTTGAGATCAACCTAGTGCCTAGCAGCAATCACAATTCACCCACACAAACAAAATCTGCATAGCCCATTTGCAAAAGTGACTTCTACTAGTACACACCTGCAATAAAATATAAAACCTGCAAAGAGGATACTGAAAATGTGACAAGAATTAACATTATCTTCACAGATCAAATATGTTTGGTATGTGGTAGGGGAGCTTAAGGGTAGGGCCAGACTGGCAGACAGGAGTAGATTTAAGAAAACAGCTTAAAGTCCCACTGGAGACGACAACCTCTAATCTAAGATCAGATCTCGACGTGTTGATCCTCTCATCTTGCGGAGCCGACAGTACCAGGATATGACAACACCGCGGTGGAAATGGCTTACCGCCTCAGACGCTTCGGCATGCAGAGCAGCAGGGGCCAAAGAGCGTGGTTGGAAACCTAAAGTTTGCCCAGTGGAGGCAGGCTGTAGGGGATTTGGCAAATCTTCTCTCGTCCCTGTTAAATGGGGAATGAGAGCCACGGGGCCCAAAGCAGGCTCCAGGTGGATAAAGTTGATGCGCAGCGTGAGGAGGTTATCGGCGCGTTGCACTGCTCAACGCGCTTTGATTGAAGGTTTGAAACAACAGCGAACCCTGCGGCCGCTGTCGAGCTAAGGCTCTAACAATATGCAGTGTGGGGACTCTGCAGCGATCCAATTAAATCAGCTTCCCTGGTGGAAACGGGAGAAAGCTATTAGCTCTTAATTAATGGGTGGATGTTCAAGGATGTTGCACCAGATTTCCCAGCAAAGTTCCTTCTGGAGCAACCCGGGAACTCTCTGACGACAATTAATCCATTCCGTTGAACCCGTGTGGACAAAAGGCAGAGGAAGTTAAGAGTAGATTTTAAAGCTGGGCCTGTGATATTCTGCTGGTCTGTTCCACAATGGCTATTGACATGGCCGTGAATATAAATACTCTAAGATTGTTCAGCAAAAAAAGTCTTTTAGAAAACCTGTGAAGGCAGGTTTCCACGGATGTTGGAGGCAAGCACTGCCGTCATGATATTGTTCTCGGTATCATGCATGTCATACCACTTGAGGGCTGGTACAAGCTAAGGCAAAGCAAAAGACAGTGTCTTTTCATTAGCTAGTTGCATATATTCTCTTTTTCTTGAGAACAACTCAAGTTGTAAGAAAAAGAGTAGCCTGTACCAAACTCTGACAGTGCTCCATACGTTCTGGTTTCCTTCATTCACTTGAATGATGGGTAGGGCAGTAACATGCCATCAATGCCTCTTGGGCAGCAAGGGGAACAAAAGGAGAATCCAGCTAAAGAGAATTGCTGTGTGTTGTGTTGCTTTCAAAGACAGGGTGGTTAAAGAAAGTTGGATGGTTTGTTTGATGGATTGTCAAGATGGGATAGCTGTAAGCGGCATGCTAAGTAGCTTAACATAATAATTGACTTGAATTTGCCATATATGTTGTTTGGTCTAGTAGGTGGCGGAGGTAGTATGACGACATGCAAGTCAAGGTAGTCACCTGTATATTTTGGGGTGTAGAGGAGTTTTAAATCTGGTGTCTTTGGGATAAACTTTGTCCTTTCCGTGGAAGACCTTGCTTATTTCAGCAAGACAACGCCAAAACACATACTGTACGTGTCATGGCGGCATGAAGGTTCCAGGTTTCGAATCTGTGTGGACTTTGCATGTTCTCCCTGTGTCTGCGTGGGTTCTCTCCGGGTACTCCAGCTTCCTCCCACCGTCCAAAGACGTGCTTTAAATTGTCCGAGTGTGACTGGTTGTCTCTCTCTATGTGTTAGCCCTGCGATAGACTGGCGACCTGTCCAGGGTGTACCCTACATCTCGCCCAAAGGCAGCTGGGATAGGCTCCAGCCCAACCCCCTGTGACACTCCAGAGAGCAAGCGGTTACAGAAAATGAATGAATTAATAAAGTTTAAATAATTTGTAAAACATCCCTGCCACCTTTTTGGGAAATTTTGAGTGTGACTTAGAAAAAGAAGCATTAATGGAGCTGCTAAAGGTGGTGATAATTCACCGATTTATTCATAAACCTCTTTGGCATCACTTAGTAATTTCAGTGTTAAAATAAAAAGATGACTTCATTCAGCTATTAACATTTTCATGGATATGAATGAGGTACATTTCCTCCTGCCAGAAACTCACTTATTTTGCATTCACTCAGAACATTTATGACAGATCTTTAATTTTTAAATCTCTATTGTTGATTATATCGTTTGCTCTGCAGTTTGAATTTAATGTAGCAGACATCCAGATACATTGTGGGGGAGGTCAGTTACCAGTTAATGTACAATTCTACTGCAATTTGATAGCGGTCGCAAATAAACCTCCAGAGCAATTAGATAATATTAAAAAAAAACAAAAAAACAGAACACAAGTGATGCTTCCTGTCTTGTCTGGAATAGCTGCCTTCTAGCACAAATCGATTTGAAAGTAAAAAAGAAAAAAAACAGTTTTCTATAACATCTTTTATTTAAAAGGATTTACAACACAAACTGGCACCACTTAATTTAAATGGCATCCTTTTTTTTTATCCTTGGTTCTTCTGCACAACTTGCATTTTGTACATACATACACACGAAATGTGTCTTTTCAAAAATAAATCCATGCACCCTCGGTAAGATCAATAGGTGGGGGGAAAACAAAAAACAAAAGGAGAATTATTCTGACAGTTCTGTTTGTCCGAGAGAGTCTGAGACTCTCAAACGAGACGGACCGGCATTGAAAATAGATGTATATGAGAGGAGATCGAAAAACTTGGAGAATAACGAACGTAGTTTAATCACCTTTTCAATGTGAAACACACATCTTGGAGGGAAAAGCAGCGGAAAAGAGGTGTAGCAAACAAAAGCTTATATTTTTTTTTTCTTTTAGCTCCCTTTACGTGAAACTGATCGGTGGTTTGTGTTAGCTTATTAGACGCTTTATATGAGATGAGTTCTTCAGCTCTCCAGTTAACAAAACTGAATCATATAGAAATATCCGTATGAATTACTGGTATAGTATTTACTATACAAAAATACTGTTTCTCTGTGTCTGGCTTTGAAATTAGCTTCGACTCGCTCCTTCATAATACAAAGAGATCGTGTGCTTCCGAATATAGAGATTTGAAATACGTTCTTCCTTGGCGTTTGGCGACGTTTGCATTAAATTGGTAAAAAAAATTGACAAATGCTTTTTGTTTAAGAGGCCTTTGAAGTATTTTGTTATCGTCCGCAGATACTTCCCATCAACCAGAGGAAAAAGTAGCATGTTAAAACTGGATAATTCACCTTCTCCCTCAGTTTCCTGAACTCAGTTTAGTAAAACTGCAATGAAACGTTATCAGTGTCCAGTCTTACTGGCTATGTTCACATGGACACTAGTATTCTACTAATAATAATCAGAATAAACCACAACACCAATACCTCGTGCGACCTCCTCAGGCAGAACAGAAGTGGCCTGATAGGAAGGAATTTGCAAATCAGATTAAAGAGGGAATCATGTAAACACTTGATCCAATCGTTTCTCTTCCAATGTTGTTATTAAAATTGGGAAATAATCTTATTTTTTCCTCCCTCTGTGGAGCGTCAAATCTACTGGAACCATAACAGTGGGCAGAGCTATGTGGCGTACGTACGTAAGGTACAAGAGATCACAAGGATGTAGAATGAGGAAAGGAACGGGAGGAAAGGAAAAGAGCAACAGAAAAAAAAATAATAATGCTGAGGCGTGTGACAGGAAAGGAAAAGTGACTGATATGCCCCTGCTGGAAGGCAAACACCCCGAAAAAAACATCTGTATTAAAATAGAAAGGGGTTATATCATGTATCTACCAATTGTTAATGCACCGGAACTCCAACCAAATAAAAACGTTTCAGCAGCCCACGACTGATTACACCAAAAACCTTTGAACTGACTTCAAGTGAAAAAAATTAAATCCTCGTTTTTTATCGTTTCATATTATTAAAGGAAATGGCATAACTGGCCTGTCTTTGTACAAACAGCAGAGGGTCGCACAGTCACCTTTCCTACCTGTGAGAGGATGACGATGACGACGACGGCGAACCAACGTGAAGCCCGTGGTTGTGTTTTTAGGCTGTGCCTGCTGCACCCGCTGGCATCGGCGTCGACATTGACGCGCCATTCAGGCCTTTCCCTCGATGTCTCTGACCGCCTCTCCTGCGACCTCCTCCTCCCGACTTGAGCTGCAGACGGACAAAAACGCCAGAGTGAGCCAGCTGTCGTGCAAAACAACCTGAAGACGGCAGGTGACGTTGGCTGGGTCCACAACTTCAGATGCATTTCTTAGAAAGGGGAACTTATCCATGCCTTCAGCTAAAAAGATTAAGAGGCTAAAGACGGGGGTAAAGTTTTGAAAGGAAGGAAGGAATTAAATTAATAATTAAAAGGTAGCACTTCAGGGTTTATCCAAGGATTGTTTTTAAGTGTGGGTAATGAAACGAATAGAATTTCCTCATTGTTTAACTTTCTTTCTTTTTTCCCCGGCAGGTTATAGTTACGTATAATTAAAGTATAATCATTTCATCTAGCAAATGTGGTCTTCATTTTAGTTTGGGTGGAACACCTCCACTCTAATACACTGCAGACAACCCTGGCAGATATACACCAAAATACAAAAATGCAAGTTAAATTCTTAAGTAAGAATTTTAGTGCTGGAAAAAACACAAGATCAGTAATAAAGTAGTAGGATTTCAAATCAGAGTACTGTGAATGCTTAAAGGACAATCAGGGGAAAACTGTTATTCTATTTAACCCTAACCCTAACAGTTTATTAATCAAAAACCACTGGGCTCCAGTTCAGCAGTCGGCATATGAAACGTGAAACATACACCGATTAGGCATAACATTATGACCACCTTCCTAATATTGTGTAGGTCTCCCTCGTGCCTCCAAAACAGTTGTGACTCATCAAAGAGTGGACATGGGCCTTCTGAGGGTGTCCTGTGGTGTCTGACAACAGAATGTTGTCAGTGGGGGGGCCTTTGGGTCCTGTGGGTCGAGGGGAGGGGCCTCTGAGGATTATCCCACAGATACTTGAGTGAATTTGGAGACCAGGTCAACACCTTGTGCTGTTTTTTATGTTTTTTTTTAGTTGTTCCTAAACTGTTTGTGTGTGTGCCTGTGTCAGGCTGCATCCTGCTGGGGATGGCTGCTGCCATCAAGGAGTGGCATTGCTATGGGGTGGGGGTGCCTGGTCTGGTCTAGGTGGGTGCTACATGTAACATCCACACCAATGAATACCAGGTCCAAAAGTTTCCCAGCGAGACACTGTATCGTCACAAGATGGTCAATGTCATTCACTTCTTCTGTCAGTGGTCCTAATGTTGTGGCTGATCAGTGTAAAGTTGAATGCACTGAAAATAAGTAGGCATGCTCAGGAAACACATATGCCTAGAAAAAGTGAACAAAACAACAACAGAAAAAAAAAAAACATCCAAGCTCAAGGAGATGCCAGCATCAGTCCATGGAAACCTCTTTACCTTGTTTTCTTTGTTGCCATCTTTACAGACAGCCTCCTCCTCTGTCACTGTCTGACGCAGCATGCCAAGACAGGGAGAGAGGGAGGGAGGGAGATAACAGCAGGAAAGTAAAGTGTTAAAATCGAAGGAAAGAGAACAAAGAGCAAAAGAGCCAGAGAGGGAGAACAGGATGAGATGGAGGACGGGGGCTGGGGGCTGGGCGAGAAGGCAAATGAAAGGTGATTTGGAAGAAATCTTGTGTAAAGAGGAGAAATAAACTGACAGGGATAAGGGACAGAGTTTGAAAGGAAGTCAAAAGTAGGAAGTAAGGGTGTAAGGAGCATTTTAAATGACTTCAACTCCAACACTTTACATGCACAAATGACACAAAACTAAGCAAAATGACATAAATAAATGATACTCAACAAACAACAAGTATCATATCTATTCAATAATATAAGAGGGTATAAGGATCAACTACTATTAGCTCAGTTAAAATGTAAAGGTTGGGCTCTGTTTTACTCACTGGTAGCTGTGCCGCTGTAGGACTAGAAGGCCGTGGTGCTGATCCAGCCTCCTCATTGGGGTCTTTAAATGTTTTCTTGGCCTGAGTCTTCGACTGCTGGGCCTTAGCTGCCTGGGTCATCACTGACTGGAGAAGCTGAAATTGCAAACCCGGTCCGTGTAAGTTATAACACGCATTAAACAAAATCTGATATGACGCTAAAATAAAAAAGTAATTGTAAGCTCCAGTACCTTGGTGATGGTGCCTACAGCTTTTGTGCGTCCTTCCCTGAACACCAGCTTCTGGTCGCAGTGCAGGTACTCTGGGGTCTTGATGAAGCGAAAGTGGACCGTGGCCTTGTCCCCTGTCCTTAGACAGTCTTTGTTCATTGTCAGGATTGTGGCTGTTTGCCTGATGCTGCCACAGTGGACTAATGAAATGGAAAAAGAGAGACCAAGTTTCTATTAGTGAGATTTCTTTTCATGGTAATCTAGTTTTCAGAGCAAGAGAGTGCAACTGCGCACAAAATGTAGTGAAATATTTGACTGGTCATATCAAAAGGGCCATGACACACCAAGCAAACATCGTAATCGTGGTTTTTACAGCAGATTCGGTTTGTTGAATCAGTGGAGGAGCCTGTCAGTGAGAGAGATATCTCTCACAGGCACACACTGGAGGTCCTTCAGTTCTTATCTGAACATTACAGTACGTCCAAAAATGTTAAAGTAAGGCAACTGGACTTGTAGATGTTTCTTGAAGACGTTTCAACCGAGTAGCTTTTTCAGTTGTAAAGGACTGGTGGGGAGTCTGGGTTTAAATAGGAACATCTGTGGGTGTTACTAGGGATGTCCCGATCCGATCACGTGATCGGAAATCGGGGTCGATCACGTGGTTTCAGACTCGATCGGAATCGGACGTTACATCCCGATCAGGGATATATATATATTTATATTTATTCTCATTATTTGTTTTTATCAGATCTATAATATTTCAAAACAAATGGGAAAAATAACAGCTTAGTATTTGCTGTTATGTGGTGGTACAGAGTCAGACCGTCTCAACTCCACACAGAAACAACGTATGCGGCATGACGTCACTTCGGATCGGATCGGGACTCGGTATCGGCAGATACTCAAAATCAAATGACTCGGACTCGGACTCGGGGTCAAAAAAACCTGATCGGGACATCCCTAGGTGTTACCCATCAGAAACTTGCTTTAGTAGTGTCTGTGTGACGCAAATATTTTCACAACTGCATGATCCTCTGGATGTAGTATCAGGAGAGGCCAGCTCTGTACAACGGGTTTGAGCTCTGCCTTGCTTCCTATCTGGTCCTATCTGGTCCTATCTGGACCTAGCTTGACCTAGCTTGACCTAGCTTGACCTAGCTTGACCTAGCTTGACCTAGCTTGACCTAGCTCTTCCGATTTCCCTTTTGAACGATGACTACCAACTTCTGGAATCTTCTGTCATGGAGAGTAACTTCCACTCAAGCAGGTGCAGGACGCTGTAGTCTGCAGTTTGTTCAAGTGCAAGCATCCAATTCAGACATGGACCATGTCAGGTGTGGTCAAAGTTGGGCTTCATTGCCCTTTTTGTGTGTCCAAGCCTAAAGATTGGAATACGTCAAAGAAGATATACAAACTAGGAACATATCAGTGTTAGATGCATTAGATTGTGAGCTGTCACTAACCCATGGCCTGGTATCTTGGAGATATTGTGGTTGGATGATGTAGCACCAAAATCTCAGCCTCGAATTCCCAAGTGGCCTGTGGCATCAGCTTTGGGGAAACCATCACCATTCCTTTCCTTATGGAAGATCGTTTGATCTGAGACAACACACAGAAAAACAACAGGAGCAAAAGGGAAGGAAAAAAAATAAAAAATGAAGCTTGGGGAATAGTAAAAACAAAACAGAATTGGAGCCAGAACACTACCTGCTCCGACTCGTTGGGATTTGCATGTATTATAAAACTGATTATAAAGTTGGGAAACTAATTCACATGCATATCACATCCAAAAAGTTTCTGAATAATTTTGACAAGTTTTCAAAACACTGTGTCAAGTTGTCTATTCGCTGGCTGTGCAACAGATGAAAGGGATTACATTATTCTTTACAGGTCAAACGGTTCCCTTACAGACCTTTTTGAGGGCGAAGGAGGCCGTCTGGCCCCCGCGAACCTCCTTGACAGGCATCCTCTTACGGTGGATGGACTTGACGGTGATGGGCATGAAGGTGCCGAGCGGGTCCGGGCCTAAGAGCAGCGTGTCGTTGAGCCGTATCAACCCACGTAATGTAGTGCCTGAAACTACTGTGCCCACACCCTGGCAAGAAAAGGCCAATATAAGGTTAGAGTGCTTTTATTGTCCATAGAGGCAGTCCTTATGTGTCCTCAATAGTAGTCCTGAGAGTGCACTCAAGACACTCACCAACTTTCCAACAAATGATGCATTTTTCTTAATACTTTCTATATAAATGTAAATAGTTCAAGAAATGGAACTTCACACCTTTTCATAAATTTTCACACCACATATACGATCTTCTTTTCACATTCAGCAAAGTACTACCTCCCTGTATCTATTTTCAACACTATGGCAACTGCCTGCTTTTAATATAATGTGTTGTGGCAATGTACAGAATGCCCTTGTTTTATATTCTGCTCTGCAGTGGCAGCCTAGATGTGCAAATAAAAAATACTGTCACTGTTACGTCTCTACACCCACATGCACATTTATATACACGGGCTCTTGACAGTGAGTGCACACACTCGGATCACTTGTTTCCCATTTTTTGACACGACACAACAGCTGCTGACAGACACGTCGGCTTTTGCATCAAGGCTGTTACATACTCCGCGAGAAGCGAGACGTGACGTCATTTTTTTCCTCGCAGCCCCCGTTTGGGAGTTCTCCCAGCTTATTCTTGACACATCAACCGAGCAGAACTTGGATTTCGTGTGGTGTCCAAGAAATTGAAGTGGGTGTGGTTAAAGCGGAAAAGCAGAAATGCTAGATATGCCACTCTGTGGGCTGCCAGATGCTAATATTCGCAGTGTGACCGCTAATCTCTCCTGGGTAGAGATCGGCATATTGCGTGTGTGTGCATGCTGAATGAACGGCGTGATCCGACGGACATATTCGTCAAAACGACTGGCCGACATCTGAAAATAATAAAAAAAAGTGGCTCTCGTTGTCCGTCTGTGACACATGCTGCAGTGGGAGGGCCCTATGAGGATTTCCACAGAGTTCGGCACTTGAGTTTCTTGTTGAGTATAAATGACATGGCCAGAACGAATTTTGTTCTCGTTCTTGCAGCCCAAGGAGCGAGAACAAATGTCTTGCTTCTTGCGGAGTATGTGACAAGCTTCAGTAGCAACCTGCAACAGCAGAGTCTTAAGAGTCTTATATACTTAGTGAGAAGCGAAAATTTTTTTTCTTGTTCTCGAGTTGGGCAAGAACAAGAGCAAAGTTCGTTTTGGCCAGGTCATTTTTACTTCACAAGAAACTGAAGTCTCGATCTCTGGGCCCCTCCCACTGCAGCATACGTCACATGCGCTAAGCATTGTGGGAGATGCGGGAGATGGAGGATCAAAGGCACTTTTCTCAATTTTTCGGATGTCGACCAGTCGTTTTGACGACCGTGTCCGTCCATCGGATCACACCATTCATTCAGCATGCGCCCACACAGAGTATGCCGATCTCTACCCAGGAGAGATTAGTGGTCACACTACGAATATTATCTGGAAGCTCACAGAGTGGCCACTAGCATTTCCGCATTAACCACACCCACTTCCAAGGTTAGTTGTCGGACACCACATGAGAAGAAAGTTCTGCCCGGTTGATGTGTCAAGAAAAAGCTGCGAGAACTCCCCAACGATGGCTGCGAGAACAAATTTCTTGCTTCTCGCGGAGTATGTAACAGCCTTTAAACAACTATTTTCTCCCCTCTATGCTTGACCTTAGCATCTGGACCTTTGTCAACTATTCTCTTTGGTTTAGTTGCCACTTTCAGCAAACACATTCAATTGATGTGTTGAGAAAAAGCTGCGAGAACTCCCCAACGATGGCTGCGAGAACAAATTTCTGGCTTCTCGCAGTGTATGTAACAGCCTTTAAATGACTACTGTCTCCCCTCTGGGCTAGACCTTAGCATCTGGACATTTGACAACAATAGTCTTTGGTTTAGTTGCCGCTTTCAGCAAACACATTTAATTGTTAAAATGCTAAATGAAAACTATTCAACATCTGTGTTTGGTTTCTTACCGGTACAGAGTAAGTGTCATCAATTTGGAACTCTGCAGGCTCGTCATTGCTATAGGTGGTCCTCGGTGAGAGGAGGTTCAAGAACATCTTCAGCAGGTCCATGTTCTCCCCTGTCACATTTGAGATCTGGAAAATTGGACACATCCTAAGAGAAGGAGGGAGTTGGAAAAGAAGAGAAGTAGAACGGTTTAAAAAAATCTTTTCTTTGAAATTTTGTTTCAGCAACACTGTAATTTACAAGACAAAGACATTTAAGTGTCAAAGGCCAATAAATAAATTACATGTTTGAACTTCCAGCCAGAGAGTCAGCAAATATGTACCTAAATGGGCTTCGGCAAGACTTTTAAGCTCTAAGCGCTCGAGGAAACTGCTACTTAGCCAACACATCTGACCTCCCAGTGGGTGGAAAGTCAGACTCCCTGAAGGGATTAGCAAACCAGCTCATGAATATTTACACAAAAGGGACTTAACACTTGATATTTCGAGCAAACTGAAGGTGCAGGAAGAAAAGAAAGGGATATACGTGCCTGTCCCACAAAGCCTAAAATATGAACAACACCGCCTACGCTTGGGTAATATCATAGTGTTAACGTATACTACTGTATTAGAAAATATCAACAGCATTAAACTTTTGCTCTTGTTTCTGTTAAGCTCTAGCAAGGTGATATAATGCAGTGCACGACACACGCCACAAAGAAGTCAGTGATGATCCAGGCAACTGGAGACTGGGGGAACATGCAAGCAACTGAGCAAAGAAATATGGCAACCCAGTCAGGAATACACGGTTCTAATCAGATGATACACTTCAGACAACCGATGTGGACATGCCCGTGTGCACTATTTGCTAGAGCGTTGTGGGTAGCTAAATTAAAATGTTAGATTTCAGGGGAGTTAAATGAATTACCAGCACAGCAGTGAATACAGTCACTTGGCAACACTTCCATCTAGAGCAAGAAGTAAATATGCACCTGAAAATTAACTCTACTCGTGTTCCTGGGAGGGGGGAGGGGTAGTTAAAATATAAATATGAGTATTGTGATGCCTCTGAATGTATATCTATGTACCAAATTGTAGATGCTCAATCACAAAATAGCTCTACTAGTAACTGTAGATGCACAAAACAAAGGGATGGAAAATCAGCTTTTTGGCTAGTAAGAATTTTCTATATTTTGTTGTAGAGGCTTAGTTTTTCAACTTAACTGACAAAAACTTCTATGTCCAGACCTAGAAACAGCAAGAATTACCAAAAAAATAAATAATGTGCAGTATTTTTAACACCTAATATCAAGCAGTAATTTTTTTATTGCACTATTTCCATTTTAATTTCAGTTTTGTGGACCAACTTTCAACCCTGAATACGCATTGATCAGCCCCAACATTAAAACCACTGATAACACAGCACGTTGTTGCACCAGTCACAACCCACAGCCATTCTCTTTAGCTTTTTCCCTTGGTGCCAAAGAGGCATTGTTCTCAATAAAAAAGAAAACATATACCAATCAGCCACAACATTATGACCACTGACAGGAGGCGAAAATGACAATAACCATCTTGTGACAATGCAATGTTCTGCTGGGAAACTTTTGGACCTGGCATTCATTCATGTGGATGTTACTTAGACATGTAGCACCCACCTAGACCAGACCAGGCACCCCCACCCCATAGCAATGACACTCCTCGATGGCAGCAGCCATCCCCAGTAGGATTCTGGCCTCCAAATTCACTAGATCCCAAACTGATCAAGCATCTGTGGGATCCACAGAGGCCCCTCCCCTCAAAGGCCCCCCACTAACAACATCCTGTTGCCAGACACAACAGGACACCCTCAGAAGGCCCATGTCCATTCTCTGATGAGTCACAACTGTTTTGGGAGACCTACACAATATTAGGAAGGTGGTCATAATGTTATGCCTGATCGATGTATATCTAATTATACTATTCCTAATCAGCCAAAATATAATTAATTATGATATCAGTTCATGCTCGTACACATCATAGGCCACTATATGATGCTGTAATACTCCAATGAGCCTATTAAGTCATATTAAGTGACCTTCATTTGACACAATTTAAAAGAACCTTTGAGAAAGTATTATTCAATTTATAATTATTATAGTTTCTGGTCCCATTGATCCATCCACATTGTAAGCTGGTTTCAGTTCAATTCAGTTTAATAAAAGCAAGTCATGAGCTAATGTGAAGAAGCTACCCTGCATTATGTTTTGTGTGCTTTAAGCAAAAGGCTATGATTACACATTCGTTTTTGCATAATGTTTTCTGGCCTGTTGCGCAAGTAAAAATTAGGCAATTTATCATAAACGACTGTGTAGCCGCTGTGTTAAATCATGGGTCATGTAGCAGAACTTGAATTAATGGATTGGGGCGGTCTGGATTTGACTTGGTGGTAAAAGTGGGTAAAAGGTCAGCTCTGGTACTGGGTGGATAGGAATACCACTCAGGAATAGATTTTTATTAACTGCAGTACTGTTTAATCCATTTATAATATGTCCATCTTTTTTGTCAGCTTTCTCTTTCTTTGCCCAAAAAGAAAAAGACGAACCAGACTGAAGGAGAACTCGTGTCTCCACATCCTCCCGCCCACCTCCTCTCTGGACCTACCTCTCAGAGCTGAAGTTGGAGGCTGTGACGATGACGTCGTCCTTGTTCTGCACCAGCACTGGGATTTTCCTGCATCCTGGCGACTTTAATAACCGTTGTAATAATTTTAGCGTTTCTGCAGAAAAAGAAAAAGAAACACACACAAACACGTGATGAGTGTTTCTCAGAACCAAAACAACAGATGTCACACAGTCTGGTAACACACAGAACAACATAACAGACATGTGGGTGTCGTAATGAGGTGAATTTATGGAGTAGAAACAAGCTTTTTACCAGGGACTCCCTGCGTTTTCAAGCACATTTACTTGTATTTTACCAAGGAGAATTGCCATTTTCTTAATTACACCCATTTTCTTTGTTTATTTGACCGTCTACTTCCTCTGTCATTTCTCCTGTGGATTCACATTAAAACACCTCCAGCAGTTGTGGTGGTATCATTCATTTCCTTCCCAGGGAGATGTCTATGGTAAATGTTGACTGCCACAAACCTTTACTTGACATCATTAACGCACAGTCGTAGATAGAAAGAATTAGTGTCTACAAGCTGTCTCTAACAACAGAATGGCGCATATGTTATGACTGTGTTGCATTATTCTCATTGACCATTCACTGTCTTTGCAGTCTGGTTATATGGGAACTTTAACAGGGTGTCCTGTGGTGTCTGGCAACAGAATGCTGTTAGTGTCGGGCAGCAGAGAGAGCGAGCGAGTGGCTATGGGTACGTAGGAAGCATGCCAGCTGGGGAACTAGCTAAAGGTAAGGATGGCTGCGTGACTTTAGTATGTTTGCAAATCATGTTAGATGTGGTCGGTTTAGTTCGTGGTTCAGTCTGCATCAACGGGGCGAACCATGGTAGATTTGTTTGTTTGTTACGTAATTTGTTTGTTTGTTACGTGGTTCAGTCCGCATCAACGGGGCGAACCATGGTAGATTTGTTTGTTTGGCCCGTGGTTCATAAAAGGACTAGGCTAATGATTGAAATATTAGTTGTTGATAGACACTGAATGGTGAGTGGCAGTGTGGAGGGGGGTGACTCCAGGACGCTGGAAGTCACTGTTAAGCCTTCTCGCGGTGTCGTGGGCCTAACTTAACGAAGCATCGGAGAAGGGAGGTGCCCAATTGAAAACCCCAATGACATGCTGCAAACTGCTGTTGTTCAGGCCAGGTTCCTGATGTCTTCATGTTGCTTGGTAGCTATGGTTAGCTGCTGAGCGGGCCATACAAGCCAGCAGTGTTAGGTTAGCTTATATTTCACAAGGTTCGAATTATCCTCTGCTGCTCTGTGGGCCTACAAGCCAGCAGCATTTACTTAGTTAATTTAGATTGTAGGTTAAGCGAGCCAGCAGCATTTGGTTAGCTTATATTTCACAAGGTTTGAATTAGCGTCTGCTGCTGAGCGGGCCATACAAGCCAGCAGCATTTACTTAGTTTATTAAGATTGTAGGTTAAGCGTCATATCACGACTATAGGTTTATTAGAGTTTCTCAGTTGAACAGGGCCTCTAAATGTGTTTTGGGGATTGTAACATCTAATCCTGTCCTTTGGGTCCTATGGGTTGAAGGGAGGGGTCTCTGTGGATCATCCCACAGGTACTTGATCAGTTTGAGATCAACTGAATTTGAAGGTTAGGTCAACACCTTGTTCTGTTCTTCATGTTTTTTTTAGTTGTTCCTAAAGCGTCCACATAAATGAATGCCAGCTCCAAAAGTTTCAAAGCAGAACACTGAATTGTCACAAGATGGTCGATGTTATTTACTTCTCCTGTCAGTGGTTTTAATGCTGTGGCTGATAGGTGTATTTGTCTCTTTACCTTGCAGGATGTTGGCTGGACACATGTCTATTTTTGTAACCACTACAAACACTGGTACATTTAGGGCCAGAGCCAGACCCAGATGCTCCTTCGTCATGCCAACGATGCCAGCGTTACTGCCGACCTAGGATTAAAAGAGGACAGTGAGTTAAATACGAACACAAATGGAAAACTTTATAGGGTTTTCAGTTTTGGTAGTAAATATCCACATCATTTTTCACAAACTTTTTCTTTGTACAACTGCCGCACAACCACACACACGCTTGGTTCTCTCACCATGAGCATGCAGAAGTCGGGTAGGTGTCCCGTCATGCCAAACACGGTAGTCTTGAGATACTTCTCGTGGCCAGCCAGATCGATAAAGGTGATGACCTTTGAGGATTTCTCACAGATCTTGGTCCAGTCCAGACCCCCGCCGTGGCTGTCTGGCTTGTTCACCACCTAAAGAAACAAAAGGTGGACAGAGAACAGACTACGTGAGAGGAATAAAAAAAACAGAATAGAGTAGAAAAAAATAAACTAGATAACCCTTCTTCTCAATTTTTGCATTCCATGAGCCCGTTCAGACTCAAGCTCACCTGTCCTTCCTGGTCAAAGCCCAGGATATCGTTCCCCACGCTGCTGGTCCTGCCGCTCTCCATTTCATGTTTGTGTCTGAAGAGCTTCTGGCGAGCGAAGCCTCTGCCGTTGTCCAGTTCCCCGTGGGTCAACACTCCCAGCAGGGTGCTCTTTCCAGCGTCCACATTCCCCACGACCGCCACTCTGAAGGCAAGATAAGAGAACACGAATGAGTGAGGAAATGCAGACGGATACATCATTGATTTATTTGTCTGTTCCTGTTCTTGTGTTATAGTTATTTGGTTGAAGGAGAAAAAAAACAAAACGAAATTGAACGTTGCTGGAAGTGAACATATAGCCTGAGAAAAACCGAGACTTAAATTAAATCAAATTTCAAATAAACTTTCAGCGCACTAAATCAAAGCGAACACAAATGAAATCGAGATGACACAAACAATCAGATGGAGAGGACATGTCAAAATAAAATACAGCCATTAGGAAAACCAGAAACAACAAGAGGCTGCGCTGTAATAAAGCACGCACTGCCACCGCCACAAACAAGAATGTCATTTGTTCAACCCACTTCAGTCAATTTCATTTTTACCGCTGCTTTATAGACATATCTTTTGAGACAGTATACATCGATCAGCCATAACATTAAAACCACTGACAGTGAAAGTAAACAAACATTAACCATCTTGTGACAATTCAGTGTTACATCGACGTGTAGCACCCACCTGGACCAGACCAGGCACCAACCACCCCATAGCAATGACACTCCTTGATGGCAGCAGCCATCCCCAGCAGGATGCAGCCTGACACAGGCACATGCAAAGAATATACTAGATCCCAAACTAGATGGGATCTAGTGGGATCCGAAAATTTTCGGCCGAAAAATTGCTGCAGTTGTTGCTTGCATCATCACAACATCCTGTTTCGGCTATGTTGTTTCGGCGACAAATTTTCGTCCGAAAATGGCCAAAAGTGCATTTTCGGTTTTCGGCCGAAAATTTTCGGACTTTTATCACTGAAACAACACGTGCAAGCAACAAACCGCAGCAATTTTCGGTTTTCGGCCAAAAATTTTCAGTGCATCCCTATCCCAAACTGATCAATTATCTGTGGGATGATCCACAGAGGACCATCCTCTGACCCATAGGACCCAAAGCCCCTCCTACTAACAACATCCTGTTACCAGACACCACAGGACACCCTCAGAAGGTCCATTTCCATTCTCTACTGAGTCACAACTGTTTTGGAGGCACAAGGGAGACCTACACAATATTAGGAAGGTGGTCATAATGTTATGCCTGATCGGTGAATGTACAAGTTATTTCATGCCACTTTTAAGAGCATTTGTTTAGCTAAAGTTTATGTGATATCAGGTGTAACTTCACGGTGATAAATCAGCAATAAAAGCGTTTGCATGTGGATTTTTTGATTTACTGCATGAACAACATTATAAAAAAGGATCTGTAAACACTGCAGCAGCCTCAGTAATGGTTTGGGTTGGGTCTAGGTCAACATGGCGCTGCATGGTGAGGAACTGCCTGAACAAAATACACAACCAGGCTGCAAGACTTTAGAAAGACGGAAGACATCTGTGGGCAGCTGAACGTGAGCTCAAACACAGTTGGAGCAGCGGCAGTCTTTCAAAAACGACGAGAGCGTCGGGAGGATAATACACGATACAGCCTCTACGGATGGAGGTGTGCGAGAAAAATACCACCGCTCCCGTTTAAGCCAAAGAACATGGACGAATATTGGCATCCTTTAGTCAGAGGAAACCAAAATAAATTAGTTGAGTTCTGATGGAATCCAGGATGTCTGATGTGAATCTGTCGTGAATTGAAATGGCATGGGCGGCACAGTGGCGTGGTGGTTAGCACTCATCTCTCCGGGTACTCCAGCTTCCTTCAACTGACCAAAGACATGCTCATTAGGTTAATTGGTGATTCTAAATTGGCCGTAGGTGTGCAGCTCCCCTGATGACAGCTGGGATAGGCTCCAGCAGACCCCACGACCCTTCACAGGACAAGCGGTTACAAGATGAATGAATGAATGAAATGACATTAGATGGCACTAACAATACTGGATGGCAGAGCGACAAAACTCTTACAGCAAAGAGTAGATACAAAACCTTCCAGGATAGGGGTGCCCAAATAACGCGATTGGCACGGTAGCTCACGTGCCAATGGAAAATGTTTTAGATGTTAGACTATCATTTATCTGTTGCACGTCCAGAGCAAACAGCGAGACAAACTTTCATCTTCTTTTTGTTTTTTTCTTTTATTGCAACATGCCCTCAGTTCAACAGCACACAACCGCGCCCACGCACAACACGGTCAACAACAATTCAAGACGCCGTTCTTCCTGAGATCACAAACTTTAGCTGCGAGCCTCACCCTCTTCACACAGCTCTAAAGATCCACATTTACTTTTTTCTGAACTCAACACTCATGTGTACTCCATATAACGCAACAGCTATTCACACGTTCGAGGAACATTTGAGCGCGAGCCGAGCCTGACCATGAGTGCCATGCTCGCGGACGCCATAAACAGTAGATAATCAAGTAGATAAAAGTACACATCCCCCCTTTTGTTTTTTTTTCCTGAACTGCTTCTCATACCTGACTTCCAAGAAATCCTGCTCGCCCACGCGCCGGCGGATGAGGTAGTCTAGAATCTTCCCGCCGGTGTCCGTCCGTTCCCTCAGAAGGATTAGGTCGGCCTCGATCTGTTCGCACAGCGACTGCACCGTGGCTACCGACGCCTCCATGTCCTTCTCATCCAGACCGTAGTCCCCTCCATCTACACGGAGAGGGGAAGGAAGTTAAAAAAGGAAGGGAAAATTACTTTGATGCGGAATACAGATACCATTCTCAGTCCAGCTGTACAACAACTCACCTTTCTGTAGCAGATAACTCCATTTTATTCATGTTAATGGACTTCTATTGCACTATTTCTTTTACTTGTGGTTCTTAAGAGTGTTTCTTTTATGCGCAACTAAGCTACTGTGACCAAGCAATTTCCCTTGTAGATCAATAAAGTTTATCTAAGTCTTAGTCTAATGCTGCGTTCCATAAAACGGGGAGCTCTGAAATTTCCGACTTCCTACTAAGAAAAGTGCTCTGAAATGCCACTTGAAGCCGGAGGTCCTTCTGGCGAAGTCAGGGCAAGTCGATCTACCCCGACTTCACTGAGATGCAGCAGCCTGACGTCACAGAACAATGGCGGCGCCCATGGAGATGCACGCCGTGAAGGCTGAAACATAATTTACTAGACTATAAAATGCATTTATCTGGTTTTTTTTTTTGGTCATACTAGAAATCATCATATTACACAACATGACTTTTGCGAGAGGATATGTCGCTATAATGTCTCTGCATAAAGTTATTGGATGAAGTGTAGCCTAAAGTTAAAAAAACAACAAACGAGTCTGATAAAAACAGAGGAGGTTTGCTGAGCGTCTACCGCTAGCTTTCAGCACAGAGAGAAGTATATTGCCCATTGCTGGTGGAAAAACTTTGGGAAACCCTCAGTTTCTGTGTTTGTTGTTTATGCCGGGGTCACGTTAACCGAATATTTTCCGTTATTGACCGTTTTTTTTTGTTTTTTTTAAACGTGACGGAAAAATCTGAAGGCCATCCGTCATTTTGTCAGATTGCAATTCACAGCCCTGACCACTTGGTGGCGAGTGACGTTATTAATCGGCTCTTGTCTCTCATCACAGTTTGCGTTCCAAACATCGCGGAACTTGTCTATGTCTACGCAGTATATATTGCTACGTCTATACCAAAATGGAATTAGCATACCACCGAAGCACTTCAACCCTACGGTACCGTCTAAGAGCTGTTTACGCTAGCAGTCCCGTTCCGAGTACGGACAAGACGTGTCGGCAGCACTGACTGTCGGCAGCCGAAAGTTTTTTTTTTTGTTACCATTTAAAGTCAATACTGTTCTGAAAAAAAGTATGCTATTGAATATGTCTTTATTATCATTTAAAAAAAATAAAGTGACGGGTAAAAATAGATTATGATGATGGGATTTTTATGACCCCGTCAGTCAAAATGACAGACAACGAAAAAGTGTAGCGCAACCTCTGGTTTATGCTCAACTTTGCTCTCTTGGAACGCTTTGAGGTCGCATCTAGTACACTTCAAGTGGGATAAATCCGACATCCCAGCTTCCTGGAAGGCAGCATGAGTCTAAGTCAAATTCCACGCTGGAAGCAGACTTTGCATTGAGCCAAAAAGAAAAAGAAACAGGTGGTGTATGTGAAAGACGAGAGTCGGTGCGCAGAGATGAGATGACCTGTGGCCGCAATGAAGACAAACTCCTAAAACAGCAAGATACTGTATAACTTTATGTAACTGTACATTTCCAAAGACACATTTGTGCACCACATAGCCTACACTTGCTCACCGTCAGTTATTGTATTGTTAAAGTACGTAAACACCACAATAAAACTCTACTGCTCGCTGGTCACAAAGTCATGTTGTACAAGACTGAGGAACAAAACCAACAAGCCGGGTCAAAGGGCCAGACAGCTGCTTGTCCAACATCCATGAATACAAAACATACAGTATGTAAGTACTGAACAAGTGGCAGTCCCTGTGCTGAGCGGGGATAAATGACACCCCTTTCACACATCAACTCTGACCCCCTCTCGCCCTCAACAGGCCACAGAGGTCAGACATGTTGCTGTAACAGGCAAAAAATAACCCCGGCTGCCGACAAAAGGCCCTCCGGTTTGTGGGTGGAGAGAAGGTTTCAGAGTGAAAACTAAACAAACGGGATTAGCTGCCTGGGAGGCACAGCTGTCAGGAGTGACGGCTCTGCCGCTGCACGACGGTGGTGTCACTTTTACCTCAATATAACCGGAAAAACACTTCCCCCGACAAGTGATACGTACGTGAGAAAACATAAGCCTGTGCAAACGGAACAACAGGTATTTTCTGGAGGTCAGATGAAGTATTAGATAATCACTCCCCTTCCTCAGCATATTAGCAGATTTTTCTAAGTTTATTCTAAGATCAACGCGCCTGCAGAAGTATTAAAAGTCTTTGGTGCCATCTATGGGAACTATTCACAACAGACACCAGAGGACAGAAAAGATAACTTTCTTACCAAGCCAGACTGAAGCCTTTGATGCACCAGGCCCCAAAATAAACTAACGTTCAAGATACATGAACATAGTCATCACTTATAACCATAAAAGATCGTGGCATTTCATCTTATTTACACTATCTCTGTATCTTTGTATCTCTGTGGATTTTTGGCTGTTTTTGCATCAATTAAGATTTAATAACTATTTCATTAAGTGTTTTATTTTATTAGTATTCTTTTCCATCAGCATAACGACAAGTATTCAGCGTTTCTGTCTCGACAAGTCGCAGATAAAGCGGACTCTTTTTTCCCCTCTGGTGGATCACGATTACGTTACTCGGCTGAGTGTTGAGGAAGATGTCGGACTAGGAAGCGCTGCTGTTAAATCTCCTGAAACTTTTGACAACTGTGACACAGACGTTCGCCTTCTCGTCACAGCACGGTTGGAAATATAACTCAAGGCTGCATGCATCTCGCGACAGATGAGGACGAATGATCCGTCAGAACATGCTCACCCAGCGAGGCAACTCATTTCAATCTGCAGAACTAAGTGTAACCAAACATCTCAGCTGCTTTGACCAGTTGCGTGCTGAAATGAAGGCGCTCTCCTTAACGTCCTCCAAGGCTATTTACTCTTACCTGAGCCCATCCCCAACACGTAGATGGTCTCTCCGCAGCCCTCATCTATCCGCTCCCTCAGGTGTCGCAGCAGTGAATCGTACTGTTCTCCTGTTGGACTAACGAGGACCACCTGAAAGGTGAGGAACAAAAGAAAGACTCGGAAAGGTCAGCCAGGGAAAAACACCGAGCTGCACAAACTGAATCTTTGGTGAGTGTCTTGAAAGTCTGCGCTTTAACAAGTCATCAGGTTTTTAAAACTGTTTGCTCTTGCAAATCAAACTTTTGGTTTTGCTTATTGGGTCTGATGCATGAGGCTGATCTTTTCACTAGTTTGCAGAGACAGTTCAAGTGCACCCCATGTGGTGTAGCAGCCTGCCAGCTGGATGCAGTTACATACGTGTCACTTTCTGGCGTTTTGCACAGCCAGCACAAAAAAAAAAAAAAGCGCTGTGTGCAGGTAGAGTCTTGCAACGTCTCTGCACAGCATTCGTTTACAGAGTCGAAGCAAAAGTATGCACGGATGCAACATTCAAAAAAAGAAAACTAAACGTCGCTAGCGACAATTCACAGTGAGGCCCACCTTGCTGCTTAAGTCTAAATGACCCGCGGCCTCTCCGTTTGTACCCTCGCCGTCTTCGAAGCCCTCTCCGCCGGATGGATCCTCGTCACATCCCCGGTCCGGTGCAAACATGCAAGCGGGCACTACGGACTCTGCCGCCGGTATCGAGCTCGGGCACGTCAGCGGATCCGTCGCCGTTAACGACGCCATTTCTAAGAGGACGAACAATGCAAAATGAGAAAAAAAAAATAAACAGACGAACTCTTGTTATTTTCTAAGCTCCACTGGCTGAGGCAGAAAGTTGGGCTACTGGAGCCTGCTAGCTAAAGCTAAAGCTAACTAAACATCGAACTTGCTCTTATGCTATGTTCCACTCACAACAGAAAATTAAGAACTTTAATATATCGCCACGGACGTAAAATGGCAGGTACATTTTAAAAGTGCTCTACATCTAAATGGAGTTAGATAGTTAAATATCTAGTCAAATAAAACCATACCAGAAGTTGTTAGCTAGCTGACAAGCTAGTTGTTTATTCTGGTTGGCTTCGTTGGCTGCTCACGCCCACCATGAAATCGAGCCACGCTATTGGCTGGACTGCACAAACCACGCCCACTCCAACAAAGTACAACACAACAGACAGAAGCGGTCAGCATGTTGCTCGGGGTGAAGGGTGAAAGCCTGAAACCCATGACCTACTTTCAGAATTTGGTTTCTTAAATGTTTTTTTTTTTTTTTTTTTTTAACATTATTTGCTTATTTGTTACAGTAATAATGCATGTATAAAGAAATATTAATCAAATATACTATTTTAGGCTTCTTCCACCACGTTCTCAAAGAGAAATTATGAATTTGTAATGCATTTTATCTTTAAAATATAACATTAACAATATAGTTATTAGTTAAAATATTAATAAATACTACATCTTTGCGTTTATTTATCATGATTCATCTCACAAGCTGCACGATTCTGTTCCTGGATTCCCCCTTAGTTGTACAAAAAGACTGCTACAGGAGGAAAGTGGAGCAGAAGCTGAGAGAGAACAACATGAGGGAAGTCTGGGAAGGTGTCAGAACCATCACAGGACACAAAGCAAGGACCAGCACAGAGGTTTTTAATAGCCCGATGTGCTAGGATGTACTTTTGGAGGAGGCTAAGATCCTTTAACATCTGCAAGAAGCTCCTGGGGATTTATTTTTTGTCAGTGTGTGGTCGTCAGCGTTCTGTCCTGTGGTGTGCCGGGGCAGGAGAAGATGATCAGGCAGGCTATCTATCTATCTATCATCTATATTCTATCTATCATAACAAAATCTTTTTAGTGAAAAGTAAGACACTGTGATGAATAGACACTCCGTCTCTTTTCTACAATTCAATAGATATTTTGCAATGATATGCATCAAAACTCATAAGGGAAGCATCATTGTGTGTTGGAAAAATAAAAAGGCATTTTTAGTTTTTAGTCACTGAAGCAGGGCAATTTCTTAAAATGTGTTGATAGGCAACTGTCGTCGACCTGTTAATGAATTACAACGATTATTGCCCCCAGCGTCACCAGGGCTATAAAAACCGCTCACCTGAGTACAGCTGCCCGTTTGTCACTCGAGGGAGACGCAACCCACCAAAGACAGGCAAGATGGTAAGTAAAGGGAAGCGTTCATTCAGTCTTCAACCTTCACGCGGGCAATCAAATGCATTTGTTATCTTTGCTGTTACTTTTTTTTATTTTTTTATTTTTTTTACACTAACACTGATTTACTCGGCCTCGCTTTCAAAATCTGACTTTGAAACTTAGATGTTCAATATTCCACTGTAAATGCACAGAAGACGTGATGCGTGCATAGCGGCGATACAGCAGATCTTGTCAAACTGCCCGTGAAGCGATCAAACAAATGTCCACACATGTTAAAGGTGAGCGTTGAATGTCAAAAAGGTCAACGCGGAGCACTACGCAGAGGTTTGTGTGAGATTCTCCGCAATCAGTACAGCTCCAGGTATTGTAAAGGCGTTGAATGCTTGACAGAAATCACTTTTTGCAAGTTTTCTACCTCTTCTTTTTTTACTTGTACATGTAGTTTTGTAGTAAATCATTGACATTCAGTCAGGAGTCATTGTTTCCTTGAATATTCTCATTGCCTGTGTGGTTTATGTCCAGTTAAGAAAGAAAAAATCAACTTTGCTCTCAACTATAATGAATAACACTTCTTGGTATCAAATAACCTGCTCAGTAATTCAAGTCTTACAGTAAATCCTAAGGAAGCCTATTTTATATAGACATATTATAAGGTATAATACTCGGACAGTAGTCTGGGAACACAAACTACTGTTAAAATACTTTAAATGCCCACAGTATTTGATCACGTATAACTTTAACACCTGCCTGTGCAGTCAATGATAAACCAGTACTAATCTGACATGGACCAAGGTTTCTATGGGTGTGTGGGACACGTAGGGGCCAGCATGTTGGAGTCCACATCTCAGGTGATGCTGAGCACACAGATAGGAAGTGGATGGAATTTATTGCTTTATTGATTCGTTGAACAAACTCAACCAACTTTAACGAAAATTTCCTGGTGTTCCGCGTTGAGTTGCCAGAGTGCAAATATTTGAAATCAATCTCTGGCGTCTTATTAGGTTTTCTAGTTTTCTATAATCGTCATATGAGCACACAAACCGGGGCTCCCTGGGGGGGTACCGTATAGGTGCCTGGGGTGTATAGTGTTTGCTGAGCCGCAGCAGAAGGTCCCTGTGTGGGCGTCCCTTTTATTATTTTACTGTCTCTATATGATGACCGCATGTCAACGAGCAAACACGGCGCCCTTCCCGTTTCGGTACTTTTACAGCCCGGGGTACTCCGCTCATCCTGGTTGATCATCGACAGCCGAGATAAGAACTGCACAGATCATTTTTATCTCGTTGCGGGGTTTCACGCCACACGTTTGGCTGCATTTCCTAAAATGAAATGTAATCTGAAATGTGTAAAGCACACGTCACCGCAGTGAAGGTCTATATTTTCATTTCAATGCAAAAATCCCCCCATTTACCTGAAATATTCCTCTCTGTCATTTCCCTCTGCAGAAAGTCAAGGAGATGTCATTCAAGGAGGGCCAGGAGTTCAAGGTCCGCATCAAGCCCAAGGATGACTGCTGCTCGTAAGTCCCCCTCAAACTGAGCCGAACCGTTTCTCTGCCTCATACAGTTCAGCTTTTATAGACGCAGATTCAGTTCACTCGTGGGGGAAGTGGCGTCCGGCGAGGCAGGCCTCGTCCGCCTCTTCCCCTTTTCTTGTCGCTGCACGCGCCGCCGCCAACTCATGACCTCTGCGCTCCCCGTTCTCGCCCCGCTGCAGCTTCTCCCTCAACATCGGCCACGACCCCGACAACATCGCCATGCACTTCAACCCCCGCTTCGACCATGAGGGGGACTCCAACACCATCGTGTGCAACTCTTTGTCTGGGGGTTCCTGGGGTCAAGAGGAGCGAGAGGGACACTTCCCTTTCTCACGTGGGGAGGAATGCAAGGTGTGTTGGTGCCGCAATGGGGAAGTATTTGCAATCTGAAAATCTCTTAGTCTGATTTATTAGAAACCAGCCGACATTAAGATTCAAAGTTCAGTGTGAGAAATTAAACCTTTATGCACACATGCTTCTGAGGCTTCAAGTGCACAATAATGGAAAATGTATAACGGACTTCATCTGTGCTATGACTTTGTGCACAATCACTATATCTCAAAACACCAAAATTGATAGATGGGCAACGTAAATGGTGCTGCCACACAACAAAGGCTTAACAATTGTAACCGTGGGCACGGCTCACACACATTTACTTTTGACAGAATATTTTGTTGCAGGCTCATTTGGTCCAAGTCCAAAAGTCATAATGAGTTTCACCAACGCTACAGGGTCCACAGATGAATATGTGAGGGTTTATAGGCTCATAAAACTTAATAGCTGCCATGGAAGAGAGATAAGCCCTAGCTGTAACGTCCTCTGTGGGGCATTGTTCTGTGTTAAAAACGCCACTTTAGTAGTTCCTTTTAGATGCACAATCTTTTCTTTTTCTTTTTTTTTTAACAGAAAGATAAATTGTGCCTGTCCCTCTCTATCTCTATCTCTCTCTCTCCCTCAGTTTTACATCAACTTCAACAACGAGCAGTTCTACATCAAGCTTCCCGATGGCCACATGATGAACTTCCCCAACCGCCTGGGAGACGTCAAGTACCAGTACTTCGCCATCGGCGGTGGCGCGAGGGTCGTCGGCATCAAGATCAAATAGAGCTGGGCCTTTTGCTAGTTTCTGAGTAAAATGAAGTCCGTTTTACATCACTGAGCCTGATGGCCTGGCCTTTACCCCTGCTAAGAAATAAAAAAAAAAAAACAAAAACATGTGAACCAACTTGGTGGGGTGATGTTGTAACGAGCGGAAATGGCCTACAGGTGGAGCCACAGCACACCTCGCCATGCTGTCAACTCTGCTTGTGAATAAAAGCTGTGGAAAAAATAAAAAATAAAAAAATGTCTGTTTTTATCCACTACAACAAACCTACAATGTGGTCTAAGTCCTAAAAGACTTTTGATTTTTAGAATGCATTATTACAGACATATCATTTAAAGGCATACTTGTATTGGAATAAGTCAAGTGCATTACTTCAGTTTCTCATTTAGGTCACTGATACAGTGGAGGTTGAACTCTGGATGCAGCTTGAGACAATACGGGTTTTATTTAAAATTTATAAAATCAGTGTTGACACATAAAAAGACATGCACAGCAGAAACGGTGTGACTGCAGGTAATGACATTATTAGTATAGCCTCTGTTTTATTTTTATCATCATGCATGCACGTCACGATCTGTGGTGCTCTGATGAACATATTTGCAATTACAGACACTGACCACATTGAATGTAATATAAAAAAACAAAACAACAAGACAAAAACAAGGGAAATCGAGCATTAAGGCCTGCAGTGGGAGCTCGGTGTGCACGATGCAGGAGAGAACAAGCACAAGGTTAAAATGGGGAGCGGTGCACGCCGGAGTTGAGAAAAGTCACTCTGTTGCAGAGACAATTTGCAGGGGGACTCAAAAGAACCGCATCCCGGGGCTGAGGAATGTCGCACGACCCAGCTACATTCCCTGGAAGAAGATGAACTACTCCTGTCACGCGTGCGGTGCGGTCGTCCAGCGGTAGGCTACAGTGGAGGAATCTTCACACTTGAGTCCATTATTGAACGGTTAGATTTGGTTTCTGGCGTCAGTTTCAAATGTATTGCTTCGAGAGGCACTGTCTCTCCGTAAGCAGCTCTTCCTAAAACCTCCACCTGCTTTGCTGAATATCTTTCACTCCTTATCCTTTAATGCTTTCCTTCTTCAACAGAGCAGGCACAACCAAATACTTTTACCAAAGTTTGTAGAAAGTGCTCCTACAGATCACAAATATCTCACAAAAAAAAGAAACCTACTGTAAAATATAGTGCTGGTAGTAATAGTTATAGTAGTTTAATGTTGTACCTGCTGCTATCTGCACTTATGGATGCCAAACAGCATTAGATTGCATATAGCATGCAGTTGAATCTATATCTAAATTGAATATGTCTTTTCATTTGTGAGCGAATAGCTTAAATATAATGCAGTTCACTATGGTAGTTCAACACCCACAAAAGACATTATTCCACATCAAGTTCAGCTGAGTCATATTTTTAAAACCTGCAGGGGAGTACAGGCTTCAGTTAAGCCGACTTGAAATGTTTTGCCGTGTAGAGCCTAAGATGTCCTCTCTCAGGCTGTCAAAAAACATTTTACGACTTCATACGCGTGCACTAAAGGTCCTGCAGAGGGGTCGTCACGGCCGACGCGGGATCGGTCCTGCTTGACCCCGCAGACTGACCTTTCTGGGCCAAGTAGTCTTTGTAGTTCCGAGTCAGGAGAGTGTAAAGAAATGGATTGATACAGCTGTTCACGTAGGTCAGACACGTCACGAAGAAGTTGACGTAATTATGAGCGGCCGGAGACAAAGCCTTGAGGGACTCCGGAGAGAAGAGTTTGGCGAGCTGCCATCCCCAAAAAGGTAAGAAGCAAGCCCAGTAAGCGACTACAATGCTAAAGATCATTGATATGACTTTTTGTTTGAGTCCACCCCTCCGGGCAGAGCGACTGCTTCCTCCTAACCTAGCTTGCGCCGCCCAGTAGTGCCTGGCAAGCCCCGCATACAGCCCAACGATGACCAACCCGGGGACTAACACGCTCGTCAAAAACAGGACGGTGAGATAAGCCTTGAAAGCGTCGGGAGTCCAGGTAGGGAAGCAGATTCTCTTAACCAACCCGGTCACAGTCGGTTTGCCCTCCCTGAGTCGGATCATCACCATCATGGGAAGAGTCAGGACAAAAGCCAACCCCCAAATAACCCCCGCCGATATCCGTCGGTTGCGAGACGAGGATCTGTGCGCGCTGAAGGGCCTGGCCACGGCACGGTAACGTTCCAGGCTCATGGCAACCAAAATGAAGACGCTGGTGTGCATGGTGAGGAGGTCGAGACTCAGCAGGATGCGACAGCCGGCTTCGCCGAACAGCCAGTCGTGGGCGAAGTAGGTGCACACAACGAAGGGGATGGTGGACAGGTAGAGCAGGTCAGCTAGGGCCAAATTAATGATGTAAACGTACATAGAACCTGTCCGGCGCAAAGCAGCTGAGCGCGTAATGACCAGCGTGTACGTGTTGCCCGCCACACCCATGGCACACATGATTATCAGCGTGGCACCCAGCAGGGATGTCACCCACAGGCCTCCACTGCCTCCGGCATCGCTACCGCTCCCTTGGGACCCTCCATCCCCATCTCCTTGCAGGGGAGTGATGGTAGCATTAGAGGTGCAGTTCATTGCAGGTTCACAGCTCACAGATCAGAGGTCAGGCTTTCCAGTTTGCACAGCGCTCTTTTAACGGTTGGCTCCCAAAAATGGAAATGGTGTAAAGCCTGTATGAACATTTCACAGCGTGAGGTGATGTAAACAGTACAGACGACAGGGGAATGTAAAGACAATCAAAGGGAAATCTTTGAACACAGTGCATAAGGTAGAAACTTGTTTGAGAGCTAAATCCAAGGGAAAGCATCAAAGGGGCAGTAGAAGAAAGTGCATGCACAACAACTGTATTAATCCACAGTGGAGATGAAGGTTGACCACCGACATGGCTCGTGAATTGGTGACTTCACAGCTGCCTGCTTATTCCCAAATGCAAGCTCCTCTACGCACACACATGATCCCATGCTTTTGCCAAAACCATCTCAGCGGTAAAGCCTCCAGCGAAGATTTAGGCTAGCAAAACATCTCAGATACGAGAGATGGTCCGACAAGGGTCACTTGGGAGCAGCAGGGAGGTCCTCCGCCTTTCAACCGGACAAACTGTGCTCCACGTCCCTTTGAAAGCGAAACTCCTCTAGTGCCGAAACACGTTCACTTCAGTTGCTGACGCCTCCAGAGAGTTTCATTTACACTGTCCATTTCAGCCCGGCGGTGATCGGATATCCGCTCTTCTATCTTCTACTGGATCTGGAGCAGCTTTCAAGCAAGTTTCTTGTCTTACGATGACGAAGTCAAACAGGTGAAGATCAAATCAGGAACCGTAACGCATCCGGTCAATGCTCATCTGGCTCTTCTAAGGCTCCCAAAGCATTAAGATACAGATCCTTAGTCGCATTCAAGTCATCTATGATGCTTCCCTGCAGCTCTTTTACGCGCCCGTGGATTCATTTGGTGGCAGATGGACCATCAGTTTCTGCTCAAATCTTGAGCCCCAATTTATCTCCCAGTTTTGATAGAATGCTTCTCCGTTGTTGTTCTTTGGAGCACTCCTCCCTCCTCTCTTCTGTCCTCCCTCTTTCACACCAAGGTGACAAACTAGCATGGACCTATAGATTTATGTGGCATTCCTCCCGGGCCCCAACCTGCCGTCTATGAGCACCAAGGTGTAGTTTTAGACACCCAGAAATCGCTGGCAAGGGGGCAACTGTCTGCGAATATACTAACACATCTACAGTCATCAGACACGTTATACTTTACATTCAGTCCAAAAGCGTGGGGGCAATTGCAAAAATGAT
The DNA here is from genome assembly GCF_963514085.1 of Chelon labrosus. NCBI lineage: Eukaryota > Metazoa > Chordata > Actinopteri > Mugiliformes > Mugilidae > Chelon > Chelon labrosus. The sequence goes on from NC_140338.1 coordinate 6,967,488, forward strand.
TGTTTGAGAGATTATTTATAATCTCTTATTTCTCCAGATGTCTTTTAGAGTATATGTTGCATCTATCCAGCTTTTGCTTTTAATAACTCACCTTCAGTGTGATATTTAAGGCTGATTTGTATTCAAAATTGTTTATTCATGCAACTAAATCCACATACAAATCTGGACAGAAAAAAAAAACTTGACAACATTCAGGAGAAATATTTTTATTAACCCTAATTATTTTCTATGTCAGTCAGCCACGGTCAAACATAGAAATGACTTTTTAAAAAAAATAAAAAAAAATAAAAATTAAAAGAGTACCTCTTAAACCGAAAGAAGAAAAACATGAAAAAAAAGTACCACGAACATGTATCAGCTGGCGTTTGATAATGAGTAATGACAGAATACAGAAAAACAATAACTTACTACTGGACCTGATGCTTGTTTTAACAAAGGCACATGTACTTGACGCCACGTGGAGGTGCTGTTACACCGTTCAGCAGCAGTGTAGTGTTTCCAGCTTTTTAACCCAATGTATTTACAAATCTGCTTTTGACCACGCTCATTTGCATATTTGACAGACAGATTTGTGTTTTCTAATACGCACAAACTTATTAACGTCCAGTACGATTTGTGATGTTAACTGCACTATGTATGACTGTACACATCAGTTTGCTTAGAGGATAAGAGGAAAAAAACAATATGTATTTAACACTAGAGCTCATGAGTGAGAGAGAGAGGGGAGTTCTTAGAAAAACAACAATCCTAATATGTCTTTTAATAATAGTTATAATAAAAAATAAAAATAAAAAAAAAGCTCTGTATCTGTTTGAGCTATTTGTGTTTGTCACAGGAGACATTTTGACATGTCCTCACAAGTTTCCCCGCATTTTCACCCTATGCCAGCCGCACAAACAATACCAGGACAACTGAAACCAAAGCGGCCAAATGGAATTCAGCTGTCATTAACCTAATTACCGATGCCTTTCCCACGGTGTCATGTCAAAATGTCTTCTCTGAACATGTGTACATAACTGGCTGCACCTCATTAGAATTGATCACACGGAATACTTGCACGATATGCAAGAAGACCAAGGCACTTCACCTTCTGAATGGCTTTTTTGTTTGAATTTGCATTTAGTGTACAATAAATTGCATTTTTTATACTATTACTAATCCATGGACTCATTTAAATGCAGCGAATAGTGCTTCTACACACAGCACACAGGAAGTGTCTATTTAACCTGAGCAGTACCCGACGTGACTGACATCCCCTATGAGTGATCGTTTGAATGAGCAGTCCAGAAACAGCACGACGCCAAAGGCCGTCGTGAAGATAAATGTGAAACACCACTGTTACATTACAGCATTGCTCTTGTCATTTTATGCACCGGTCGATATTGCCTTGGTCCTCTCGTTTGCATCCTTAACCTTGCGACCATTCTTTTGGGATTTATCAGCCGGCTCCAGTGTTGACCATAGCAGCGATGGAGATCAGAGCTGTGGTCGGTGGCAGGGGTGACTGTGGGTCCAGAGTCAGACTGGTAATGGGCTGAGAAGTGAAGAAATGGTCCCACGGGCCTCTGATCCATCAATGCCTGTGCTTGAACAAGGCCTCCACTTGGAAACAATAAAAACACATGAAGGTCCAAAGTTAGAAAAGAAACAACACTAGAAAAAAATGAAATGTTTAAATGAACCTGAATTCAAATATTATCACGTTGGGTGTTTTGATTAATCAAATACTTAGGTTTATGCAAAACTGATGATATTTGCATCGTGTACTTTTTGTGCTAATTTGCATACCTGCTATCACGTTGAAAAAGAACACAGGAAGTTAGCTAACCCTAACACAGACTACTGAGGATCAAGGATCAAGACCAAACTATGGATCTCTACTTTTAACCATATAAGGATTTGGATTTACTCTGCAGAGATTTACTAAAGTGTATCATTTTACCACTTTCACAATCTTAAGTAGTATTTCTCTTATATTAATTAAGTGCACTACATTCATACTTTATTGAGTCTTTCACAACAAGTACCAAGCCTTTGGTTTCCGAACCTCTTTATTCTTTTGTTGAATCACATGGAAACGGTCCAAACTTAAGGGCAATTTCCACAAATCATAACTGTCTCCATTCTGTTTGAACTTATAATTGAAATTTATCATCTAGCCCTGACACTTTCTCCGTTTACCTGATAATTTATAAGAAAGCCATACCCAGTTTCCTGGAAATTGATGAAGCCAGAAAATGAAGCCTTACCTTACTATGTAGTACTAGGAGATACTGTTATAAAGAGTAACCAATGAGTGAATGAGGCAGAGAACTTTAGTCTTGTTACCTACAACTTACAGCTACTGGCGATGTAAAGGCAATATACTGCAGTTTAGTAAAGCAATAAAAGTTAATTGGGGTCCTTTAGGTAGTTAACCCACCTCTACTTTACTGGAACTACTCAGTGTCCAGTAAGAGATGATTTGGTACATAATGCATATACAGTATGCAGCTGTTGGGAGATGCACAAGATTTCCTTACTAAAATAATGCTAACAATCACAGTTAACAGTCTTTTTAAATGTGCAATCAGTAGCTTGCATTAATTCCACAGTGTATCCCTGGGGCAGAGGAACTATATAATACAAAGAAGAAGAAGTAATCTGCAGGTCAAAAGTTATGCGCTGATTCCTGCTAAATATTTAATTACTGCTAAAACTCCTGAAATCTTACTTGTGTACTCCTGAGGGGACATCGGAGCACTCATGACATTATTGAAGTGCTTCAGCCAGTCCTGCTGGTCACTCTCGGTCTCGCAGGTAAACAGGAAGCTGCGGTCGGGTGTTTCTATGGTGATGCCATATTGCCAGGAGCCGTTGCAGTGGGTGCCTGCAGGCAAGCCGGCGGAGGCGCTGTAACCATGGTCCTTGTTCCCCAGGAAGGCTTCGCCTTTGGCAAAGGCGTCCTTCAAGCATAAGCAGAACAGAATAATGGCGCAGCGTGCATACGTGTACTGCCGTATCACAAAACAAATGCATTTGTTCAGTAGATACAGTAATGCAGAAGTAACTTTATTCTTTTCTGCAGTGATATTTCTTTATGTTAGGGATTGTGGAAGTTGTAAAGTTACACAACTTCAGCAGTAAAGAGAAGGAGTCCACGATTCTGGACACAAGGTGAGCATCAACTTGCATAGCTGTCATCTTACTTCTCAGCAGGGCAGGCTAAATGCTAATACAAGAACATGATACTGACAACACCCCCTGAGCTGTTGGAGTCGGTGCAGGAATAGTGGAGCAGGTATGCAGTGACGTTTTCAACTCCAAAATATGGTTGGCAGACGGACTAGAGGAGATCTAATGAAGGCTGGACCAGTAGCTGCAGGGAATCAAATGCCTACATGATATGTCCTATAGGCCTGTACTCATTGGCAGCTTTAGGAAGGGCCTTCTTCAGCATAGACACCTTCTCCAGACGTACTCCAAAGACAACTAGAACTTTAATTTTTTTCAACAAAGCATCAGGTGTGCCATGTTCCTTTGTTTCAACATGTTAAACAACCAATGAGAGCAGCTGTTTTAACATAATAGCTTCTGTATCCATGAGAGGATCGGGTGTTTTCACAGCGTACGTTCTGGGTATTTATCGGAGGAAGGGGATTGTTTATAGGTCAGGCTGCTTTGGTTCCATTTTTGGAAATTCTGTTCCGCTGTAACCCAAAGAAGACGCTTCAGATCTCACCGAGTCGCAAGCAGAAGTGTGAACATGTTACATACACAGTGGACCATTGTGCATACAACATCAGACATTGCATAATTTAATTATCCAAGTGATCAAATTAAACCGTTTTGAGGAGCTTCCTCCACATATTCCCTGCACACACTCGACTTCACTAGATTTCCTCTTTCTTTCATCTTCCAGCTTTCATTGTCCAATACACCCCGGGTTAGGTCCGACATTTCAGTCGCTTAGCATCTCCAGTTATTGCGTTTCTCCATTGAACTATTACATCAGCGACAATAATTAGATAATCCGCCTCGGCTATCTTGATATGCGCTTCAGCCAGGGCTTGAGCAATCGGAGCCGCCCCCTCTCGAAGCCTTTGTCGGAACTCTCTGTGATGACAATAAATACCGCTCTAATCATTCAGTATCTTCCCAAACAACTTCTCGACCAATGCTATCGGATACACCGGGAGGTGACTGTAGAAGTGTCAGCGTAGTTTATTGCAGGTTAGCGTTTCACTCTGAGGCAATCCCTACGGAGAAGTCATGCCAAGAAATACCATATGTGTAATTAAGTTACGTCGAGAATGAAAGTACCGTATATTCCACCTCTCCCCACTGAGCCATGACTTCATATTCCCAACATTGTCTACTTAATCTAATTTCCTTGATAAAAAAATGACTCTCCCTGACACTTCATAGTTCTCAATTATATCTTTTTTTTCCGCACATGGTCATTTGTTGCAAAAATATAGACTGCTTTCAGATGTGAGAAGATGTTTGAGTGTGCAACGATGTCCTACCAGTGGATCTTTGAAGTACATGAGCCGTCTCTGGTCCAGAGTGAACCAGCGTTTCTTGAAACCTTCCGTTTGCTATTAAGACACAAAAGAAGAAGACATGGAGTAAGACACAGAGAAAGAAGGCCATTGTACAGTGACAATGAGGCATTGTGTTTGTGACAGCAGTGGTGTCTGTCTGGCTTTAAATTAAAAAGTGAGTCATACTCTGATGTTGAGAACCCACACCATATCAGTTTCCTCATACTTTATCCGAGACTGTCAATGTTAAGGCAAGTGCTGCTGGTCCATTGTTCCCGGATCTCAACATGATGTCCACCACATTGAGAAAGACTGATGTCTGAGAAAAAGGCAAATGTTTTGAAAGGTTTTGCAAGTCAGACTAGACTAAGGGCCTTTTCAGACTTTGCATTAAGAGCCGATCTGGGCGATACAGTCACGTAACAGACAGCGATGAACACACCCAGGACGCACTTGAGACATTTGAGAGATCCGATCTCTGACCACATTTGGCAGTGGTCCGGGTGGCATTTGTCTGCATTCCTTTGGTGGTGTGAACACAATGCATCCTGAGTCACATTAAAGAGTTTTTCTTCATTCAGCTGTTCAAATATTTGACTGCACCCCAGATGATGTTGGGGTTTATATGCATATAGAGCGCAAAACCGAGATCGGATCTGGAGGCGCATGTTTAGTCCCAGGTCTGAACACACATACTTAAAGCTGGTCATTTGCGATCAGATTGCCTGGACTGGATGTTAATGCCACGTCTGGACAGGCCCTAAACGTCAAGATGAGTCTTTTGATCCGACTGTGTTTGGGGCCTAATTTTTTATGAGATGTACTTTCCTTTTTATAGATCAGTAGTGCAGCCCTTTCTTGCATCCGTCATTCAACCGTGAATGTGCACGAAAACTGATCTCTGTCACAATTTCCGGTGAGGTGGGACCCAACGAAACGAATTTAACAGCAACAAAAGAGTAACAAAAGGTGCTGCAGGGATGGCAGGAAAATCCAAACACTGATAAAGACCAAAACCAAAATGAGACATTCAGAATGCAAGGACCTAACAAGGGCAACCCTTTACCCTTATAACCCCTATATCAGGACAGGGGAAAGATTGCAGAGGACGCAGCAGAGAACAAAGGGAATGCAAGAGCTATATATACATGTGGGGAGAGGGGTGACGAGACACAGGTGAAACAAATGAGGGCGGAGCACGCAAGGAGAAACCAATCCAACAATCAAAGGGGGAAAAACACAGGAAGCGACACAAGACAAAAAACACCAAGGAAACACAAAGAAGCGATAGGAAAGCATTCTGCTTGATAGGTTTGTTACATTTGCATGGTTTCTGTCAGCGCTAAATCGTTCCAAATGGGATTTCTTTTGGTTTCTCTTCTGAATGTGGACTGCACTTTCAGAGCACTGATATTTAATTCAAAAACTTGCTACAGTTGAATCTGTACATCGGTGCAGCAGTTCCAACATCGACTCTGAAAGCAGCGGAAAGCGGAGCACAGCACCTTCGGAGAGTTTACTGAAGTGCGCGAGCAGCTTGCGATCCTTTCAGATCCGAGGTTCAAACAATGAGGGCGATCAGGTCCCACACTGCTGCCAAATTGCCGCCATAAAAGTGTTGCGCTGAACAGCTGACTGTTCCCTTATCATTTTGCGGGGTTGACTCCTTCCACAAATACGTCTCACGCGAGGGTTAAGGAAATGAACTATGACATCCATTTAGCAAATCAACCCAACGCAGGGAGGTAGTGTGTTCTTTCATCTCCCAAGCCTGACAGACGGAGATTAGACTGAGACTCCGTGTCTATGTGAATACAGAACCGGTTGTGTCGCCGAGTATCGGGTTGTTTGACGTTGCACACGTAGGTGCTTCTGTCTGAATTCTATGTGTGGAAGCACCTGCATGCGTATACATATGCCAATATCAAAGCGTCTGTGCAGCTGTGCGTGACTACATGCATATGTACAAACGCCTCTTTGTGTGTTAGCTTAATCCCAACATATGTCCTTTGTTTTGTGCACGCATTTGACAGTTCAGGATTAAGTCGATCCACGGGTGAAAGCCCTACATTCCCCCGTCAGACAGACTGAGGGACGGACGGTTAGGCATGCAGGTACAGGTGGTGCTCTCAGCTGTCAGTCAGCCTGCCTGGCGGAGGCGGGAAGCAGCCGCGCTGAGTTTTAGATCTGTTGTACCTGTACTTTTCCAGTTTAGCTTTATGCACAATACTATACAGTATCATAGCAATAGCAGATGAACTGTCACAGCAAGGCGTTGTCCATTATGAAAGAGTGAAATACATCTCTGTGACTGGGACCTCATGTTATTTAATACGTTTATTTCGTGACTCACATGAGCAGGAGTAAGAAACCACTGCTGTTCATGCTTAATTGTGTAAATTTGATTTTTAGAATTTTAGTTGTGTCAGTTTCTAATAGAATAATTATATTAAAAGAAGCTGGGGTTGAGGAATAGATTAAAAGAAAATGTTATCATCTTTGGAAGTCTAGCCCGGTCTATCTTGCTGAGAAATACTTTATAAATTTATGTTTATTAAGTTTGAATACTGTGATTTTATACAAAAACACAAAAAAGGCCTGACCCCACAAGCGTTACTGTCCTATGCTTTTTCACCAACATTATATAGATCTTAACACAAACACTGAGACTGACATCAACTGTCTACCAATATAATCAACCTGTATGTGTTATACGTGGAGTAAAAAATAGTGATTAACTAATAAGCTAGGAGAAGGCAGGCATTAGACTAGCACACATACACTCTCATGTGTACAATCCCTGAAGCAAAATACAAAAGTCTGAATTATTCGTACCTTGGAAACATCCATGCCATCTATAGAAGAATCACGTCTACACATACGAGACATACAGAAGGAAATAACCGCCGAAGAAGAGGGAACTACAGCAAAGATATATATATATATATATATATATATATATATGGGGTACGTAATATATTTTCAAGTGGAGGTGTACTTGCCCTGGGACCCGTCTTTTCCATGTATCCTTCCTTGAGAAAGTTCCGGGTAAGTTTGGGTATCAGCTGAAAGGAATGAGCAAAAGAAAAACTAATTTTAAGAACAATGTCATGAGGATAAAATTCTGTAAAATGTGGCTGCCATCGAGAGTTATGTGTTGTGTATTAAAGAAAAACTAATTAATATAGATATAGATTTTAGCCAGATGGATGTGCACGCTCACCTCAGCATCGGTTGCCCCAGGAAAGGCCACCTTTAGATAGTGAAGCTGAATGGCGCGGATGGAATTAAACCAGTCTACGATCACCTAATGAAGACAGAGAGGAAACGGTCTTCAAAAATATAAAATGTCTGTTTTACATCATGTTATATGTTGTAGGTTACATAGGATTCTTCACTGAGGCACCACGAATATCTTCAATAACGTCTACGGCATCTCAGCTGCTGAGATAGTTCAGGGGGGATCTAAGTAATGGACTAATTATCTCTGTACAGTCTGGAAAGCATCTATGTAACATTTCAGAAACAAGCATAGAGTTGGACTTTGCGTAGTCAAGCTGCAGCTCGCTAAACCAGAATTTTGGACAAAACACTTTGGGCTGCCTATGCTCAGATGAGGTGTACGACTATGTTCCTGTTCTTATTGTGTCCATCACCACATGAAGCCCCGCCAAAAGGATGCTGGAGCATAATCAGTTCCCAGCGGAGTGACTCCAGAGCAAAGCTCGTCTGGCTTCAAGTCTATTGTGTTTTAACATGTTCAAACCATAAAATGCGAAAAGATTCCTAGAAAGTATACCCTAACCTTTAGTGCATTCATTTTTTTCCCCACCAAACAATAGCTACTATTTATGGGTTCGTATGACTGTAGTGTACAGTAAAATAATCACTTTTCAAATCAGAAGGTATTTCATGAATGAGATGCAGTTTTGCAGCCCCAGGTCTCGGATGACATCTCAGATCCCTGCAAATAAATCCTCAACCCTGATCACAACGCAGAATTGCTCCATCAATTTCAATGTGTTTATGAATAATGCAGAAATGGTGGGCGGGATGTCCGGATGTCATCTGCTAATGGATTCCATCAGGCAGCAAAAATTGGTACAGATGGTTTTCAAAAGGTTTGGAGACTCGCCCACAACGCTGCAAGCTCGGCAGTCTCAACACATCTGTCTCTCAATGTGACAGATGACCAGGATCTGATATGAATGTCACCTTATTTGTTCAAATTAGCTAACGGTTAAGTGACGGGCATTTTTTTTAATAAATATGCTTACATATACACATCTTTTTTTAGATCTTGCTGTATACTCTGACAACCACACAGACCTTGCCGTTGTCGTGGTAGACGAAGATGTTGCGAGTGCTGTAGTCTTTGAGGTAGGTGATCTGCAGGCCGTTGGGATTTCCTATCTTCTCCGGCTGGAAGGTTGCATTGATGCTGTCCACTTTGATCACTGCTTTGGGCTCCTTCGCCTGCGAGGAAGACCAAGAAAATAAGAAAGTATTAGCGTGAAATGCAGAGGACAGCGAGATAAGCTAAAGATTGGCCCCCTCTTCAGAAGGTTTGGAGCAAATCCAAAGCCGGATACAGTAAAGAGATTTGTGGAAGAGATTTAATATCTATGAAACAAGTGTGTACATGTCAGTAGATAAACCAAGGGATTAAAACACACAAAAACCATTGTTAATCTTGTTCTTTTACCTTATTAATAATGTTAATTATTAAACTATATGTGTTTGTTGCGTCAATTGTTTGGGGTTCCAACTGGCAACATCATCATGAGAAGCAAAGGTTCATTGAAGACCACATTGCTGACTTGGCTTTGACTAAAAGGTGGCAGGACAGACAACGCATCCCAGTTCGCTTTGCAGTAGAAGAAGGTGGCCTGGTCCAATGAATCACCTTTTCGTTTGGAACATATGGCACCAAGATGCAAGTACACCCGTTACCATGAGAAACAAAGAAAAAATAAATCTGTGCTAATATCCTATGTATTTTGGGGTCAGTCTGCCCCAAAAGGAACACACCTGTATACCCCCTAGAACACCCTTTTTGTGCAAACAAGTGTACGACTCCAATCGCAGAAATCCAAACAGACAAATTTCCTTTTGCAGACTCTCGTCAAACAGACCAGACGATTAAAAAACTGAATGAAAACTATTTACACAAATCATGACGAATGAATCTTTTGCTGCCATTCTATCCAGAAGAACCATCAAAATAATATCTAAAGCTATTATCCACACATTGGTCATCATCTCAGATAACCATAATAAGGCAAACACTTATCCCACCAAACCTACGTGCGAGCTGTGTTTCAACCTGCTCTGCTTAGAATGTGAATGGGCAACACGATCCATATCTGTGTTTTCCTTCTGACCTTGACTTGAACGGAAAACAAACAGCTACGTCTACGTACGAGAGATTAGACAATTGATTACTTCTTGCTCAGGGTGAATGTTGACTCTTTGAGATTATAAAGCAGCAAGAGAGAGAGAGTGACAAATTGGCTGAGGAGGGAGTCAGCTGGACCCGAGTAACTCCACCTGAATATATGAAAGCAGACGTATTTCACAGCAAGACGTATCTCGGAAAACACAAAAAAACAAAAAAAAACATTCACCGTGTAGAGGCATTAGTACGCCTGCATGCCGAAACATACCAGAACAAAACACACCCAAAACACAATTAAAAGCCATCTTTTTAAAAAAACAGCATGTCAGCCTTTTTTTTAACGTATTATTCCCGCTTCCCCTGAGCTGGTTTACTGTGACATATAAAGTGCTCCCAGTGTTTCCAGACCTAATTGGTTTGAGTGGTGCACAGCTTAGCGAATCAGCCACATTGACAGAGAGGACAGACTGCTGGTTAAGCTTGTCTGAGCAAGCTCAAACACAATGGCGAGAGCAAGCATTTATTTTCTTGTCTCCTGGTAGGTATACGTGGTTACAAAGCTAAATGTGTGTACGTGTAAAAAAAAAAAAAAAAAAAAAAAAAAACTGTGCATAACATAATGTGAGGATGTTGTCTGCAGTATGTCTTTAAAGTCTATAACTACAAGGTATTTGCATTGTGGTTTGCACATGTGCTTAAAGGGAACTTTTGGTAATGTTTTGCTAATCTGCACACTAGAGTTGTGACGTTCGAGAAAGAATCGAACAAACCGAGTCGCAGTGGTGATACTTTCATTTTCTTTGTTGTGATTCACACATGAATGCATCATGTGTACCATGTATCACTACTCTTCATTTGAGGGGGCGTCTGGTGACTCAAAAGTGTAAGATTTGTCGTAAGGTGTAATAGGTTTGTTGTACGGTGGTGACTATAGCTAACTTTAGAGTAGTTTACCCAGTTTAGAAGTCGGTCAATGCTAAAGATTTTAACAAATTTCTAGATAAATAAATAATCTATCTATCTAGAATAATACATTTCAGAATATCCCACCATTACAATATATACTGGTAGAGTTTTAAGTTTGAATGATTTGGATCCAAATCTTACCCTATCATTCCTCTCACTGATTATTTCCCAGGTAAAACTAGGATAGCATCTGATAAGTAAATAAATAAATAAACAAACAAATAAATAAATAAATGTCAAAATGAGCCAGTCTTTTGAACGACTCTCTAAAAGGAATGGATCCACAAGATTCGGCTCCCTTCAAAGAGCTGAAAATCCCATCTCTAAAAGTCCATGCTTACGTCAAATTTGGTGAAATACTTAAGTGTCCCCTCCCTCTCCGAAAGGACGAATCGCCTGCTCAGGTACTGTCCGTTGTCCCGCCCCCTCTTCATCAGCATGCCGTCTCTGGTTCCTGCAGGAGGCCGGAGAAGGTAATTCGTTAGAGAGTTTCAATGCAGGTAGTATACGCAGGTGTGTGTACGCATATGCGCGCTCACCTTCCTCGTATGTTAAGTTGTTCCCAGGATCGCAGAACTCCTTCCTCTCATACTTTGCCCTTATCCACTGCTCCCTCAACACCCTGAACACACGCAAACAAATGGAAATGTCAATACAACTAGGTTGAAAACAGGTACAAACTAAAAGCAGCTGGATGGTTTTTGCATTTATAGTGAAGGCTGGAACATCCAGTATTGTAAATTAAATCAATAAAGACTTAACTTGGGTAATATTTTACTTCAGAGGGAAATGTTGTAGTTTTTAGTCCACTTCATGGACTTTAAAATCCCATCATGATGTGAAATACAATGAACTGTTACAAATTAACTGAAGACACCTGACTGTATAACAATGAGTAAAATCAACACAAATGAGCAGTTGGTCAGCCTCAGTTTTAAATGGTCTCTGCATGTTAATGAAACAGTAATAACAATCCAATCGTATAATAAGTAACAACAGAACACTAAAAGAAGCCATTTATCTGTCAATCATTAATCAATCATTTAATTGTTATAGTTCGCTGTTCCAGTAAAGTTTCAGAATAACACTGAATGAGATTCAAAAAACTCTATTCGTCCCCAGGGGTCAATTTAAACCACATGTGAGCAGCATGACGTGGAAAACAAGACTCTTTTAAAATGACAAAAAAAAATAGATCAACACATGATATATACGAGAAACTATGCCATGACTACTTTGATTTGACATTTTATTTGAGATGTTGGAATTTATTGGTAAATTGGTATTGATAGCTTTATAAAGATAAAACTTTATAATGCTAGCGTAATAGCCATAAACCTTTTCATTTGATCTGCACTGAAGTTGTTGGACTTAAATTTGTGTTTGCCATTTTGGATTTGTTTATCATCCAGTTAGCCTCTGGCAGTGCAAGCAGTACTCTTTACTTAGCCCTAACCTGAATCGCACCATGTTAAAAATCCCCTGTTTCATAATGTTATCTGTCAAAAACACTACCCAAAAAGGCGTTTAAAAAAAAATGAAAAAAAAAAGGTGTCAAAACAGAGTCAAAAACACAGACACAACACATGCATTGCCAAGTAACGGAAATAAGGAGAATATGCGCAGAAAACGTTTAAATTAGGTTCTGGTAACCATATCATTATAAAGTACAGTTTGTCTTCTCTCTCTCACACAATCATAACAATATAATGATCGCAGAAGGGACAACTTCTGTGCTTCTTGTCTGGGATTTTTATACGAATGCAACGCACACTATAATGTCTGTCAAGCAAACGGTGTACTCTGTGTGTGTGTGTGTGTGTGTGATCTTGTACAGCTATCTTTCTGAGGACTACTTCGGTTTCTATCAAAGTGAGGACATTTTGAGGGTTAAGGTTACAATTAGTTACAATTAGTTATGGTAAGGATTAGAGTAAGGGTTAGGGTTAGGCACTTAGTTGAGATGGTGAGGGTTAGAGTAAGGGGCTTGGGAATGCATTATGTCAATGAATGTCCTCACAAAGTTAGCCATACAAACGTTTGTGTGTCACATGAGCAGATTTGCTCTTTTCCAACATTCATATAATTCCAAACATTCTTGTCTGGGAGCTTCTGGCTCAGCCACAGTTACAAAAACACAGTAATCATTTGTCATCAGGTAAACCCCTACATATAGACAGGAAAAAAAAGAAGGCGTCTCTGCAAGAGAGAGACAGTCAGCAAAAAGCTTCTAAAATGATTTCACAAATACTGAAATAAATGACATCTTGATTTTACACACACAAACTGCTTTCTGCAGATTAGATAAAGTTGTTGAACATTTAGAAAGATCAGAGGTTAAGTATGAGTAACTGAGTGGTTAATCTCCGTTAGCTGTCACCCGTGGCTGTAAACTTCAGCTTCAAACTGCAAGCCGATAAGGCTAATATTGAGGTTGACTCTGACCTGAGCTGTTATATTTGGCGAGACCCCACTAACAACCCACTATGAAAAGGCTATTACTCAGGACTGAGACATTTAAAAGTACTACTCCTGCAACCACAGGGGAAAACTCTTTTTGGACAAACGCAAATTATGCTGTCATTGCCTTTAAACCTAAGACCGTCTTCAGAGCATCAACAGAAGAGCAGCTTGCTAGAAGTGATTTTTGATACAAGCCAGTGAAATAAAGAAACAAACTGACGCCTGACACTGTGGTTTACCTTCTAATTAAAGTTGTTCAGCACTCCAATGACAATAGCGGCGATAAATAAGGGATTACCTTATCTTATCTCATGGGTCAGTTCATTAAAATATAACAACATAACAACTCGATGACCGTGTAGCTGCCCACGCTTGGCCTTTTGTAACTTTGTTGTGAAAGTGTGAACACAGCATTAGTGTTGGGGAGGAACCATGCTGTGTAAAGATGGACGGTGGAACAGCTCCTCTAAAGTGAAGCCAATGCAAGTAGAGCTCCCCCTAGTGGCTGGCTGCAGTATAGGTCATAAGCTCCGCCTCCTCCATTTAAGTGGATGGGACTTGGGCCGAATTAAAACACAAAACTACACATCAAATACATTTTTTTCAAGGATGGTTTCAGTCATTTTAGGTAGTTAATATAATACTGGTGCATAATTAACAGTCCATTTTTTGGAGAAGTTTGGTTTTACTTACTGCAGAAACAGGTTTTGACATCATGATGAATACAAGCGGCCATGCCAACCGCTCCGTGAGGCAGTCACACAGGACTGTGAGAGTTGGAAAAAATAAATAAATAGTACTGCGTACTGCGCAGACTCCAGCTTCAAAGTCTCAAGATAGTGCTGCTCATATCCCCGGGAAAATAGCGTCAGTTTGTCTATGGAGGAACGTAACATACTGACAGAAACAATGTGGTCCTTGCTGTTAAGTTACATTTCAAAATAAAACACTGTACATGGTAATAGAACACTTTCATTGGGGAAATGGATTGCTTTGTTTAAAGTCTGCATTGTGCCCTTTAAAATGTAAAAACATCCCGAATTTACCATAAGGCCCTGATTTAAAACAAAGCTTCGAAGTCTTTCTACATCAGCGTTAGATATGCAAGCAGAGTAGCCTACATGCCCGGTTGAGACACGTCTCAAGAGGAAGTCACACCATTTTCTGAGAAACACCTTAAGGTAAGTTTCATTTTTCGTGTGGTTAAAAATAAAAGTGTGTCAGTCAAAGTGCCAACAGCAAGATACCTGCAGTAGTTGCAAGACCACGGCGAGTGGCCTTTTAGCATTGTCAGCATAGTCTGGGGTTGCCTTGCTAAAGCAGATTCTGCTCCACTGAGTGGTGAGCATTGTGTGTCTTCCACAAATAGACAATGTTGAAGTGGTCAAAAGTACAAAAGTAGATTATTCACTTTGTGTAGTCTTACACAATATGTTGTTAATTATGTATAAGGCATATATATTCTGTGCACTATAGTGAAATTCATTTTAAAATAACCCTCCCCCCGTTATAAGCTTTGTATGCACCGTGCATCACTCTAAATGTATGCATTTGTGGGATTTTAAAATTGCCATGCTAAAAAAATACCTTGACAAGACCAACAGGGCCGCTAAAAGGCTTGAATTTTATAAATGAGCACAACAGTTTTGCTTTCTGGGCTCAGTTCTTGAACCAGAAGGGCAGCAGAGTCAGATCCCAGCCTTGGGTTCCAATCACGATTCATGCATTGACTTGAAGAAGCAAACTTTTTCCCAAATCTGCCAGGTAGAACAGCAAGAAATATCCCAAAAGAAACACATAAAATAGTGCACGAGTTCCTGCAAAGTGCAAAGTGGCACTCTCTGTAGAGTGCTGCCACAGGGCTGAAAAGGTGCACAACTCACGGGTAAATACCACCGACTCAGAGTGCGACGGGACAAAGGTTTGAGTGTTGCAACCTTGGAGGTATTATTTCAAACACTTCCTGAATGCAAAACATTAGCTGTGAACGCAATTGAGAATATAGTGTTACGCTGTCAGCTCACCTTTGAAACCTCTTCTTTGCAGGAACTTTTAAAATCTTATTTTTATCAAGCACCACTTGCTCTTGGTACAAAACAAATGTGTTTCAGGCCTTTGAGTGCTGCTTCTATCCAACTCACCTTTGACACATACAGCTGTAATTTAGTCTGAGAGCTGTGCTGGTAAACACTTCAAAAAGTTTTTAACAAAAAAAAAAAAAAAAAAGAGACTGTTTGGTGATATGTTACTGGAATTAAGTCTGAAGATAAATAAAGTTTAATTTGAATATTTGTGCGCTCACACGTGCCTTAAAAATACCTCATTTCACTCATGCACAACAGGAAAACACACACACACGGATACGCACGGGTGCCCTTGTTAAAAATAGCAAAATATATTATTCAAATAAGAACTTATAGTTTACAAGAAATAATGGTGTGTGTGTGTGTGTGTGTGTGTGTGTGTGTGTGTGTTGCTATGGTTACTTACTGGCAGTCCTTGTGGGTTGGTTTGTAGTAGTAGACGGGGACAGCGGCCTCGTATTTACTCTTCATCAGCTCGTTGCCGTTCTCAGCCATGAACTAATGAAACACACACGCACGCATACGTGTGGAAAATTAACAGGTTAATCGAACATTTATGACACCGCAGTGCAGAAATGGGCAGTTCTTGAGTAACTGGACAAACTTCCACAACGGGAGAATTCAATTCCTCAAACAAATCTTCACTGATGTTACGGGAAACCGACGATGAGCTAAGATGATAAATGCAACAAATATTTCAAGATTACGTTGTGCAAACAACCCACACCACTGGTTATCTGATTTATATGAATCTTGTAAAACAGGGTGGGGGAAATGTCCTAACATTTCAAATAATTGATTTTCCATTAAGGTTTTAAAGTAATATTTTTTTTTTTTGCCCTAAGGGTGCTTCTTATTTAAAAATCTCCCTGCACTGACAAAAATGTGTTTTGGTCCATATAAACATGTGAATGACCTCCGGTCAGAGTTGGACACTAAAAGGCTGTTTTCGCATTTTTCTCCTGAAACTGGAATGTTTTCTCAGTTCAAGGCGTGGACATGAGAGCGGTTTATGACATTACAACTGGAAGCTTACGCCAATGTGGTGTGGGAACGTAAAGCTTGCGTTCTGGAAGACGTTTATTCCTATTTATACACAGCAGTTTTGAGAAGATATACACTTTCTGTCGAGAATAAATAAAAAATTGTCACAATTAAGTATTTTATTCCAACTTTATGGGCAACCGCGTATATGCCGAACGTTCGTAGATCCTGGATTTTTGTAGATGTAGAGTCTCTAACCAGGTAAATGAACGTGTTTGGAGCGGTTCTTTTTCCATAACCACCACTTTAATGAGATCAGATTTGTCATTAAGTTAGCTGCAGTACACGCTGGCAACATCCTGAAAAAAATGTGGAAATCATCCAGATATGAGAGTTGATACCACTCTCATTTCTGTCTAGAGCCAGCAGCCAGTAAGCCTAATTAAGCTACAATGGGCAATGGGTTCAGTGTCTGTTTCTGTCTTGAGGTAAAAGTAACTGCTTTACCACTAAAGCTTAAAGAAACCATACTCAATCGCCCCTTAAAAGTATTTAATTTTATTAAATAATTGATTAAGTTTTTAGTTTAGATTTTTCTTGGATGGCTCCATGACCTTCCTGTAGCCTCTGCTGGTTCATCAACGCCATGTCCCTGTCCAACATAGTCATGCCGACAGTTGTTATGGATCTTTTTTTTTTTATTATTTATTTTAATTAAACAAATGCATGGAAATACGTTAAAGAACCACCAAGCAATAGTTTTTGACGACTATACTCATTGTGTGGAGTTCAAAAGTTTCCAGTGGTGAAAATTTTACTTAAAATGCAATATGTAAGAACAAGAAAGATCTCAAAATGTGATCTTCTGCCAGTTTGGTTTGGTTGAGGCTATATTTGGGATTACTTCTAGATGGAACACAGTGGGGGGATGGGTGCATCTGACACTGGCGTCTCACCTGCATCTCGTGGTCATCCCATCGGGACAGGGTCAGGGACTTCACCTTGCTGATGTCTGGGATGTTGCGGTGGATCCCGGAGCAGGCCAGGCAGATGAACACTCCCAGGGAGCAGGAGCCCCAGCTGGGATCTGAAGACAGGGATAGAAGACAGTGGAGAGACATAAATGTAGACATAAAGAGAAGGAGATGGAGTGGAAGATGGGAAGGGCTAAGAGGGATGAGAAATCCATGTGTCATATGGCTGGAAATTAAGGCTGCACAAAGTTCTATATAAAGGTAAAGGAAAGACCCTGGGCATGGGGAGACATACACATTTATACCTGACGAACATCCCCTGGGTTTAACCCTCCTTTGTCTAACAAATGATTAAAGACAAGGGTCTTGGAGAGAGAATGGGAGGCGGGGTATCTCAAATTATTGAATTTGCAATTACAAGGGAAACCCAGAGTCGTTGCCAGGGAGGACGATGGCATTTTTGCCATTAAGCACGGTTTATACCTCTGCGGGACATAGATGTCGTAGCCTACGTACGTGGCCTACGCTGGTGCGAGCTACTTATACTTGTGCCTCGTCAGTCTGGCTCGCTCTGTAAAAACACCACCCAGACACTAGTCGGCGCTGTGTCTTTTTTGCCAGTCGGGTTAAATTCTGTTTCTACTTCCTGCAACAACGGCGACTGAACCCTTCGCCAGAATTTCACCAAAGACGAGTCATACAAATGTTTGTATCTCCGAACCTCCTCACTTAACCTTTCCTTCATGTGTTCCACCTTTATTCATCCAAAACAAGCAATTCCAACATTGTGGAGATGGAGAAGCAGCCGGAAATACCAAAGCGGAAACACGCTACTACCAAGCAGACCAATCACAGCTCTTGTAGTCTGCGTAGTTATATTTCTGGGGAGGTGCACGTCAGGCTATGGCGCTAGGGTCTGCGTAGGGTCTGGGCTGACACAGAAGTATAAACTGCGCATTCGTCGACATAAGCCACACGTTGATAAGCTCAATTCAAATCACTTCCACAAAACCTTTGTTTCCTTTCCGAGCACAAAAATGCAAGGAATACTTTCTTTGCTTTGACCACACCCGTCTTATCTTCCTGGCAACCTTTCTGCAGCTCGCGACTGAACAGAGCTTGTTCCTGTGTGAGAGAAAGGGAGTATCGGTTCAAATCGCAGATGTCTGAATAGAGAGGTGCGCTCATTAATTTCCCCAGCCGTAAAAAGGCAGATTAGAGCACGATGCGCCCGGCTGGTTAACGCTCGGGCCTAATGTTGTTTCTTTAATATTGTTTCAGTATTTCACGAGGGCAGCCAGAGAGCTGCACATAAACGAACCGGTGCCTCACCTGTGCCAACTAACACAAAGTGACTTTCCGCAGCCTCTAACAATGAGGAACCGAACGCAACGTGCGCCAGAGTGTGACCGTGTGTGTGTGATCTCGGAACTTGGCTATGAAAGTCCACCTTGAGCGAGGAACTAACAGCTTCTTCAACAGACTTTCCTTGAATAAACAAAGATGCGGAGACGAGGAGATAAGGCCTCACAGCGATATTATCTTTGGTATGTCCCCGGGGCACGGATTGAGAGACTGGTTTTTATTATGCTATGCTGAAAATGCATGCATTATAAAGCCTTCCGTGCATGAGGGCTTGTACTGGAATGTTGCAGCAACACACGGATATGGTCAAAAATGTTATAGATAGATAGATAGATAGATAGATAGAGCAGCTAACTCCAGACGCAGCTGATAAAAAGCTAAACTACAAACTGAAAATGTAACAGTCATAGCAGTAGACTCAGTGCTATATATATATATATATATATATATATATATATATATATAGAGAGAGAGAGAGAGAGAGAGAGAGAGAGAGAGAGAGCACTGAGTATATATATATATATATATATATATGTCTTGCTAATGTTATATCAGCCACAACATTAAAACCGCTGACAATAGCCGTGAATAACATTGACCATCTTGTGACAATTCAGTGTTCTGCTGGGAAACTTTTGGACCTGGCATTACTTAGACATGTAGCACCCACCTAGACCAGCCCAGGCACCCCCACCCCATAGCAATGACACTCCTTGACGGCAGCAGCCATCCCCAGCAGGATCGGCCTGACACAGGCGCACACACAAAAAACGCTTTAGGAACAACTCAAAAAAACATGAATAACAACCTAGCCTGACCTGTTGACCTGGCATCCAAATTGACTAGATCCCAAACTGATCAAGTATATGTGGGATGATCCACAGAGGCCCCTCCTCAAGCCACAGGATGCAAAGGCCCCCCCATTAACAACACTGTTGCCAGACACCACAGGACACCCTCAGAAGGCCCGTGCGTGCAAGCCCCACATTCATTCCTGTCAAGACTTGCAGGCAGAGGTAGGCCTCCACCTTTCAGCAGAACTCAAGGGCTTCATCTGCACCTTCAAGAGCCCAAGGAAAGCCCCTCCTCCTCCTCCTCCTGAGATTTCTGTGACTCACCTTGTCACAGATTATAAATCAGAAAAGCAACTTAAAATGCCTTAAACATTTGGTTAGAAGTCTTTAGGCTACTTTAAGTTGAACTGTCAGGATGATAAAAGAGAAATGATATGGAGATGCGTTTAAAGACCACGTCTGCACAGGTTTACCTGAATGCACTGCCACCCCCCTCTACAGCTCGCGTCTAAAAAAGGCATTTCCTTATCGATTCCCCACTATCCCATTTTACTGCACTTCTTTTTAACCTACCCGGTGCGCCGCAGTCAGCGCAGGAGTCATTTCCAGGCTTGTGGAGGATCTCTCGTAGTGCGCGAACGGCTCTTTCACTGACCGACATTTCAGCGCGCGGATCGGTTATTCTTCCGCTCCTTTGGAAAGAGAGAGAGAGAGAGAGAGAGAGAGAGAGAGAGACGCAAAAAGGCAAAGGTGTGTCTACTTGGGCTTCAATCACTCCCCCCTTCCTTCCTCTACCACCACCGCCACTTGGGCTGCGGGGCAAGTCCGCACAGGTAGCCCGTGCGCTCTCGGCAGGGGCGAGGTGTGCTTCCGACTGAAGAAGAATAAGATAACAGTCTAATCACTGCTCCTTTTAGAAAGTCCGTTCCGTCCTTTTCGTTCGCCGTGATTTAAAGTCCCGTGCTTGCACCTCTCCGGTGGCCTGCGACGCGCGTCCTCTTCAGGGTCTCCAGACAGGTCGCAGTCTCAGCCGCCCCGCCTGGCATAACGGAGCGGAGAGAAAGAAACTAGGAAGTGAAATGCAGAGGTTGTCCAAACTTGTTTTTCCGCATGATTCGTGGTTTGAGCGCTTTAGCTCCGGCGCCGGCTCCGCATTATGCAAATATCCCGTCAATACGATTTAAAATAGCACGGTGCATGGCAGGGAGTGGGCAGGTCAGATTATTAAAGTGGCATTTAGAATAACAATAACAGTTTCATTAACATACTGTCATTTTTTATCAGTTTCTATCAGATAATGTCCACCACTGCGGCTAATTGGCACCTGTAAAACGTTTTAAACGCGTTTTAAAGTCTCTGCGCTGAGAAGGGGTGAAGATAACAGGATGTGGTAATGTGGCAGCTTTCAGTTCGTTATTAACAGACCCATATGAGCACACACAAAAAGAGGAAGTCATTGTGCTGTAGTGGAATTAGAATTCACAGGATCAGAGCGGGTCCCCTTCAACAGCGAGAGCACGCCGCTTCTGAGAGAAAACGTGTGGGGGGGGGGGATGTTGGATCGTCCGACTACTCCTCGCACGAGAAGGGACGGAAAATATTGTCCACCCGGTAAAACAAATGTTAACCGCGGTAGTACGTCGCTTAAAGAGGAATCGAGAACCCTTAAAAGAAGAAATAACTCGAGGACAGTTAAAATGACACGCTTCAAATATCACAGCTACTCCACCTTTGTTACTGCTACCGCCTGTTTTAATGGCTAATTATAAATTATACAGCCAAATGTGCACGGATCAGGCGTGACATTATGACCACTGTCAGGAGAAGTGAATAACGTTGACCATCTTGTGACAATCCAGTGTTCTGCTGGGAAACTTTTGGACCTGGCATTCATTCATGTGGATGTTACTTAGACATGTAGCACCCACCTAGACCAGACCAGGCACCCCACACCCCATAGCAATGACACTCCTTGATGGCAGCAGCCATCCCCAGCAGCAGGATGCAGCCTGCTTTAGGAACAACTCAAAAAAACAGCACAAGGTGTTGACCTGGCCTCCAAATTCACTAGATCCCAAACTGATCAACTATCTGTGGGATGATCCCCACAGGCCCTTAACCTCAACCCATAGCACCCAAAGGCCCCCCCCCCCAACAACATTCTGTTACCAGACACCACAGGACACCCTCAGAAGGCCCATGTCCATTCTCTGATGAGTCACAACTGTTTTGGAGGCACAAGGGAGACCTACACAATATTAGGAAGCTTTTGCCACATCTGGCCAGTAGATGGCAACAGTTCACCACTTTTTTTTTTTTTTTTTTTGCCTGCAGTATACTGTATGTATGTGAACCAGGATTTTACTCTGTGTGGTTCAGGTGGGGTTGCGAGTCCTGCACCTTTTTTGCAGCTGAAATATTTAACCTAATATCGCTCTTGCTGTTCTGCCCCATGGATAGTGTGTAAGCCTTGAAATATGCTCAGTCTTTTGGGAAGGAGGCCGATATCACAGTGATACTAATCAGCAGCTAGGTAGCATTAGCATTGCAAAAAAAAAGAAAAAAAGAAAAAGGAAAAAGCTAATGGTAGAAAACAAAACCTCTTAAGTCTCTAAATCCACCTGAACGTTCACTGTCTCAATTTGGTTTACTAGGTGAGACGGATAGCGGTTAGGCCAATTTGACAGTAAGCAAAGGCCTGGATGTTGTTTCGCAGGGTTTTCCCTGTGACAGCAAAAGGCTAATGCCCCGTTACCAAGCTCATTTGTCAACACCAATCCGGCAGGCGGTTGTTAGTCTGTTTTCTCCCACCCCTGTCCTTAAATCTCCTTTTTTCTTTCCGTCACTTTGGGAGGTGGGATGCGGAAAACTGTCAAGCCATGGGGTCGGGGCCATCTAATTGATTAAAGTCCGTGTGTGGGATGAGAGACTCATCTCGTCCCTTCTTCTCTACACTTGATGTGTTGTGTAATAAGTCAAACGGTCTGGATATAAATGTGTGACATGGCACTGCGTGCTTTTGTTTGTTTGGGCCTCTGGCCAACTGGTCACTGTGCTTTCTGTCAAAACGCTGCCATCTGCTATTTTAACTTTTAATGGGTAATAAGGAGCGCAGTGCTTTTTCAGTCGCCTGCTGTCAAGGAAAATTTTCAAGCAATCAATTTGCATGGTTTAGATGCTGCTTTAACCTGTAAGTCTATTGAGGTGTCTCTGTCATATGTTCTTTCAGGGCCTGTGTCTGGGAGCCAGACAGACAGCTGAAAGGAGTGAACAACGTGACCTCCACTAGATAAGAAGTATGAAACACATCCACACTGTGTATCCGTTGCTCATTTGCCACTCTGAATGCTTGATGCTTTGTCTGTGCCGTGAGCTCATCTGTAGATCCTGAATTAAATGCACAGAAACACCAGTGTTGTGTGTTGTGATTTCTTATTTTCCGACAGAGATCCCCACCATGTCGACTCCTTCATCTGTAATAACAACTGGACCTGTTCTGTCGCTCCCTCTGATGATTTCTATGCACGCAGTTGGTGGCATTTTGAAGCTCGCCGGGTATGACAGGGACTAAATGGCTGACTCCTGGCCATTAGTGTGTGTCTTGCTGGGTGCATCTTGTGTGTCATGCCTTGTCCGCGGCCCTACCTTTGAGTCTCTGCTCTCAGTCCATTCTATGACATATAACCATACATTAATCTACATGAGTTGCACAACAAAGTTGCAATCAATCCTGTAGACTGGGCATTGTAGATAGATAGATAAATAGATAGATAGATAGATAGATAGATAGATAGATAGATAGATAGATAGATAGATGACACTGACTATGCACTGACTATCTCACTTGTCTAACTCTCACTCTTAGACAGTGTTGCAGTTCAGTTATCATTTATGCTCTCACCCTTAAATACTGATAAGAAATACACAAGCAACAACCTTTAACAAGACTGAAGTTTACATAATGTCAGTGAACACAACTAACAAAGTACTACTACTTAGTACAATACCACTGTCCCGGTATGACAAACTTTTTGGACACATGAATAGATAGAGCTTCTTTGCCTGATTATGGGTGGCGGACATTGTTCATGATGGACCAGAGTTTGCTAAAGGTCCTTGCGTCTGCCACCCATGTCAGGGACTCCAGCTCTGTCCCTACCACGGAGCCGGCCTTCTGTTTCAGCTTGTCCAGCCGCGAGGTGTCCCTCTTTTTAGTGCTGCCTCCCCAGCACACCACAGCATAGAAGAGGGCACTGGCAATGATAGTCTGGTACAGCATGTCCAGCAGGTTCCAGCAGATGTTAAACCTCCGCTAACCCACTACCATCTCCTTGGTTTGCTCCGCACCGTGAGACGAAGTTGTTCACCAGATTCTTGTATGACCGAAGACCCTTCGTTCGAAAGATTCCTTTAGTTCTGATGTCAAAACTGACATTATAGTGGTAAAACAGCCAACATATTGGGGCCGATCGTGCAGAAACAATTTTAGTTGACGCTGAGGGTAAAAAACAAGAATAAAAGCACATCAAACAAGTTTTAAACAGCTGTCATACATTTAACGGGTAGCTCCACTGAGATTGAGCGTCTTGAGAACAAATTAAACAGGAAGTAGAAAAATCAGATAACGCAAATCAGACTCGTGAGATCACAATTCAACACAGGCAATGCAAACCATGTCATGAAACAGCTGTTATGTATGTAAAATTTATTATATCATAGCTAAATACAGCCAAGTCTCAGCTTAAACACTGTCTGATACACACTTTTAATTGTACTTTAGCACTGATGGGCTAATAATTATTATCAAAAGAAGAAGAGCAATTTACCACAGATGTATTTATTCTATTTGGAAAACCCTCATCACTGCAGTCACTCTATTAGACTAAATCAACAGGACTGCAAAGCCAACTTGCCATCCACCCAATATCGTGTAGAGGATCACAGGGGCTGGAGGCTGTCCCAGATGGAGAGCTGCAGGGTTGCCAGTCCATCGCAGGGCTGACAAAGAGACAAATAACTGTTAACACTCACACATACACCTGCGACCAGTTTAGAATCACCAGAAAACCACAAAATAATGAGATGAGTGTGCACTCCGGGCACGCAGAGAAATGTGCTTGCTGTGTCGATGAAAAGCCTAAGCCTGGTATGAGATGGAAGATAAATTCATACGTCTATAGCAGTTAACCGAACATGTCTTTGTACCGTTGAAGGAAGCCAAAACACATGCAGAAACCACTCAGAAAGGCCGTTGGCATATTCTAACACAGAACGTCCAAGTGCAGGGCCAAAATAAGTGGGGAAACACACACAAACACACTGCTGAAAAAGTAAAATAGATAGGTTGATAGTAGACTCAGCTTTTTTAAATACAACTGTTCTTGGACTTGCTCTATCTCGTGTTCCTCTTATACTCTCCCTCCTCTGCCTTTCACATCATTTCCATTGATTGTTGGTATCAACGGGTTTATATTAGCTTCATCATCATAAGCAACAAGCGTTAACGACTGATTCTTTGTGTGTACGCAGTTACATCTGCACTGTAACTGTATTTAACTGAGCTACAAAACGTGCTTTAGTGAGTGAGAATGTGTTCAGATTTTTGAGAAAAAGAGCTTGTTGAGTCATAGGTACATTGTAACACAACCCTGTGGTGTAATTTCCCCATATTGCCCATGTTTGTGTGGGAGCAGTGGCCGGTGATGTCGTCACACTGCGGCCAGCACCAAGATGAGGACACTGGTGATGAGGAGAGTGTGACTGCACATCTGGTTCCCTTACAAAGAAAACCCCAACCAAACTGTGTTATAAGGCAACTCATACATGTGTACATGAGCCTGACACTGCACAATCTGCACAGTCTACATCTTTATAAAATACTGACATGGTACAGAACATCATGCTTTAATTCACAGGGGAATGTGCATGCTGTGTCAATAATCCGAGCTGTCTAGGGGATGCTTTACAGAGCCGGTGAAGGCGGCAAGGAAAAACTCCCTTTTAACAGGAACGTTGAGCAGAACCTGGCTCTTATGGGAGGACCCATCTGTTTGAGGCAAGCCGTGCAGAGACAGACAGAAAAAAAGAAGGGAGGGGAGGTGGAGAAGAGAGAAGCAGAAGCAAGCAGACACATTTAAACATACAGTACATCTGGATAAAGCATACGTGCAACATTTATGACACAAACAAAAGTACATGATACAAGGTGAAGAATGATTTATGGGAGATAGTTTTAAACAATGTAATGAAGTTGCATCCAAAATATTAATTTTATAATTAATAACTTGAGCACACTGTATACCCAGGGTTACATGAATGACCCAGAGAACCGAAGCATAAAGGTCTGTCAGAGGCCATAGTTATTATATTTCAGGTGAGTTGGCTGCCATAATGTATGAATATATAAGGTATTACAACCAGAGAATTATGCATAGCATTTAGGTAGGAACAGATAACTGTAAGCAAGGTCAACAATGGGCAGGTTGGTGGGGCCAGGACCACAGATTAGAAAAATGCACCTCTGCAGATTAGAAGCATGCAGTTCCAGGCCAGTGACATTCACAGAAAGGAAATGGGGAGGGGGAATAGATAGAGAGAGAGAGAGAGAGAGAGAGAGAGAGAGAGAGAGAATTAAGGATGAGCCATACAGTAGTACCACACAAATGCATGGATAGATGAAGAGAGAGGAAAATAGAGGATAGGTGCTCAGTGCGTCATGGGGCATCCCCTAGCAGCCTAGGCCTATAGCACTTTAACTAAGGGATGGTTATTGGTCATTTTAGGCTTAATATTAGATATAGTGAGAGTAACTCCCTCTGAAACCTAAATTGGGAGCTGTTTCTGCCTCCCATTCTACTTTTAGAAACTCTAGGAACCACAAGTAAGCCCACACTGCATACACGTCAGAGTATGTAACAAATGCACATCCCCTGTCTGGTGCAACCTTCTACCTTTTCAGGTAAAACTGCCCACAGGCACAACCCCTGTCTCCAGGCAGGATCCCTTCTTGATGAGCTGTTAAATACACAGTTGTTGTTTTTTGGGGAAAGCACACTTTACCCTAAGGTTTTGGTATTGGGAGTTTGGGTATTACCAAAGTTATGTTTCCTGGCTGTTGCTTTTTGTTTTACATATGCGACATTGATTATTAAGTGTAATACGTATTTTAATGACTACTTGCTGACGCCCATCAAGGCACCGGTGTTGGAAAACTTGCTCTACACATTGGACACCTTTGCAACTACCAGTACTTCTATATTCTTGACCCTTGCAATGTTGAGGAGTCTGATGGCCTGGTCGTAAAAACTGCCCTCATTCTTTTGGTTTGTGCAGACAGGCTCCTGTAGCGGGGTGGCTGTAGTTCCTGATTATGCTGTGTGCCTTCTTCTGGCACCATTTCTGATAACTGTCCTGAATGGATGGGAGACTGTTTCCAGTGATATATTGTGCCTGTTTCCTTCACCCTGTGTAGAGCTTTCCGGCTTTGACTGGAGCAGTTCCCTCACCATGCTGTGATGTAACCTGTCAGCAGGCTCTCGAAGGTGGCCCTGAAGAGGTTTATGAGGATGTCTCAGTCTCCTCAGGAAATAAAGCCTCTGGCAAGCTTTTCTGACCAGTGTCAGTGTGCAGTGGCCAGGACAAGTCCTCTGTGATGTGCACATCGAGTGACCCTCTCCGCTTCAGCATCACCAATATGGATAGAAGCGTGTCCACTTCCCCGTTGTCTCCTGCAGTCCACAACCATCTCTTTAGTTTTTTCTGACATTCAGTGAGAGGTTGGTGTCTTGGCATCAGCTGGCCAGTACTTTTACCTCCTCTCTGTGGGTGGTCCTGTCATAGTCTGAGATAAGACCCAAGGTGGTCATGTCATCAGCAAATTTAAAGATGGTGAGTAAGTTTGCCATACCTTAACTGTGGTATTCTACTAAGTAGTAGTACTTTTTTAGTTGTGTTCACTGACATTATGTAAACTTCAGTCTCCTTAAAGGTTGTTGCTTGTGTATTTCTTATCAGCATTTAAGAATGTGAGTTAGACAAGTAAGATATCTGCTGCATAGTCAGTGGTATAAATCCTCACTGTAGATGGAAAAAAAGACCCAAAAGATTGTGTCAACGTGTGACTGAACACCCGATATTCGCGAATGTCGGGGAGCAGGAAAAAGGTATTTGGTGTTGAATGCTGAGCTGCAGTTGATGAAGAGTGTTCTCTGTTTCCTCTTTCCATGTGGGTGAGAGCAGTGTGCGTTGCCGGGGCGATGGCATCGCCTGTGGACCTGTTTGTTCTATAGGGGATGCAGGTTTTGACAAAACACTCGAAGCACTGCATGATGACTGATGTCAGTGCTACAGGGCGACAGTCATTTAGACTGCTGGTTTCTTTGGGACTGGAATGATAGTAGAGGCCTTGAAGGAGGTGGGGACCCAAGACTGACTAAGAAGTTAAAGATGTTGGCAAACGCTCCAACCAGGTAGTCAGGGCATGCCCAGAGAGCCCTGGCTGGGATTCCATCGGTACTCTGTTCACAGAGTCTCCTTCATTTGGATTGGCCCTTGATGTGCATTCCAATGTGCCAATAGCAAGTGGGAATCCAAAAAGTTGAGACTGTAAAATTCCACACACATTGAGGTGACTGCATGCCTCTTATACTACACTGCCAGTTTACTTAGTTTTGGGCTGCACTGCCTCTTACATGAGTCATACGTGTATGTAGTTGGTGTGACGACTAGGAATCAGCATAAGCAGTGGGTAGGTTGTGGGACCATGTGTGTTTTGACTTCACCGCAGAGTACACACACAGGCAGGATTGAAACAGTGATGGCATGGTCCGTGACAGGCTGTAAAATGGCAGTGACTGTACATGTGGAAGGGAGCCGACGATGAACTGGGAGCAGGTGGATAGGTGTGTATGTGGAGCTCAGGTGACAAGAGAGGTGATACAGCCTCAGGTCATCTGCTGGGCATATCAGGGCCACGGCTGTTTTTCTTTACATACTTCCACCAGTGGCATCACCCTTGCATTTTAGGCCCTCCCTCTATAAAATGCATCAAGAGACGCAGGGAAAACACATTCATGGTCAAAATGAGATATCCTCCTCCCTCAGGCGTCATGTGAATCAGTGTCACTTTCTGATGAGTGTCACGGTCCAAATGACTGTACATTACAAGTAATAAAAAGGGTATGTGGTAAACACTGCCAATGCATTGGCATAGTACATCTGACCTTATAATAAACTATCATCCAAAGATAAATTATTGCTATTTTGAAAGTAGGTTCAGAAAATGAGTGAGACTGTACATGCTTTGCATTTGTGTTTGCTCAGTGAACCACACTATCGGTACACTTTTCACTCGTGTGAAATACTGCACAATCAAATTGGGAAAAAGGGCATTTGTCCATGTGCGACTGGAAACTAATTGAGTTCATATCACTGAGCACTTTTAAATCCTAACAAACTGAGACTACCTGAGGCTGACTTCACAATATGCACTTGTTTTTTCTAATCTACTTATTTTTCCTTTTATTTGTCTGTGTGTTAACTGTGTAATTTTGTAATTTTTTGACTGTCCTGGCCAGGACTCCCTTGAAAGAGAGGTTCTTAATCTCAATGGGACTTTCCTGGATAAATAAAGGTTAAAAGAAATAATAATAATAAACATTTCCAGATATTATATGCTCTCATAAAAGGGTCTATCATGAACTTTAGGTTTTCAAAATGACTCATAATTCTGGATAAACTTCCTTGTGCATCTTTATGAGGTACGTTACAAAGACATTTATATGGCCCAAGAACAAAAAGAGTGAATTACATGTTTCTGCCATCATTGATAATGGAGTTTGGACATTAAATTAAAATAAAATAATGAGGCTAAAACCAACAACCACCATCGCAACAACTCAGTCGAGCCACATTTTGGCACCGCGGAGATGTTTCCTTTAAATGAAAGCAACTCTAGGCAATATCAAGTAAATCATGTGATCTGGTTTTATGGGATTACTGTGAACCGTACATGAATTAACTGAAACGTAACCTCCATCATTCACAATCAAAGAGTGCATACCGAAACTGAATCTGTGAATGTGTGAAGAGACGGGGGAGAAGTGGACCGGGGGGAGGAGGGGCAAAAAAAAAAAGACAAGATGTACAAGAGACAGGAGCAAACGCCCAGAGAGCTAAATGATAAAGGATAAGGGGAAAACAGACCGAGGGACACAACAGATGACAAGGGAGAGGCAGAAGACAGGAAGGAAAATAGGTGAAGAGAGATAAGAAAAACAGACAGGGAGGGGAGATAAACAGAGAGAGAAAAAAACAAGGGGAACAGGAAAAGAAGCATGAGAAAGAATGAGAGATACCCCAAGTGAAAAACAGAAACAGAAGAGGTGAGAGAGGCAGGGTGGAAGATGGCCTCAGTGAGAGATGGAGAATGGGAAACAGGACAAAAGAAAGAAGAGACAAGAAGAAAACGGAAGGGAGCATATTACTCGTGGCAGACTCTGTCACGGAGTTAATGGGGTTTTGCCACTTCCTATCATCCGAGCGCCTTTTGAACCGTGGCCTTTGCATACAGAAAGATCATTAACTCTCAGCTCTGCCTCCTCCGGGGGCCTCCTCGCCGTCTCCTCGACGCCTCCTCTTCGTCTGCAGGACGACTTGTCAGCGAAAGCCCCGGTGTCCGCCTCCCCGCTTCCATTTAGGGCTGCGGCGCATACTTTATGTAACAATGCTTCCTTATTAGCAGCCTGCATCGCAAAAGCAGACCCAACTGAGACATAGATCACTTTATTTTGTTTGTTTGTTTTTGCCTTCATTGAAATTCTGCTATTTTGTTTGCATAGAGTGGGGAGAGTTATTAATCAAGAGTGGGGGATGAATCAATCATTTTTAAGATAAATACAGTTTTCACAATTGTACACACACCAGAAACATCATTATTTGCCTGATTCCTGACTTTATTAACCTCGGTGACTGCATCTGGTGATGGAAGACTCTTCTAACCAGAGTGTATGCATCGGCCAAAGCAGCGCCAGCGACCGAGGGAAATGTAGAGAAAGAGTTTTCATTAAACATTCATTGGATAGATACTTCCTCACCAGCTGCCATACCAAGTTAGCGACTTGCTGGTGAATACAGTTGAGCAATTAGCAGCTAAATGGAGTTAGTGGCATTCATCAGGTGGACACAGTTACAACGCAAAACTAATGGCACGTATAAGTACCTGGACTGGACTGGTCGGCTAACATAGACTCAGTGTCCAGCAGCTTCAGTTAAGAACTGCTGGAAGCTGCTGGATATGTTCTACCATTACCCTCTTCTATGCTGTGGTGTGCTGGTTAATCAGCACTAAGAAGAAGGGCACCTCACAGCGCGACAAACTGATACAGAAGGTGGGCTCTGAGGTAGGGACAGACCTGGAGTCCCTGACATTGGTGGCACATGCAAGGACCTTGAACAAAATCCGGACCATCATGAACAATGTCCACCACTCTCTACATGACACCACCTATCTATCTATCTATCTATCTATCTATCTATCTATCTATCTATCTATCTATGTGTAAATAAGTTTGCCATACCGGAACTGTGGTATTATACTAAATAGTAGTAATTTTTTAGTTGTGTTCACTGACATTATGTAAACTTCAGTCTTGTTAAAGGTTGTTGCTTGTGTATCAACATTTAAGGGTGAGGGCATAAATGATGACTGAACTGCAACATTGTTTAAGAGTGAGAGTTAGACAAGTGAGATATCTGCTGTATAGTCAGTGGTATAAATCCTCACCGAAAAGGATTGTGTCAA
Organism: Chelon labrosus; assembly: GCF_963514085.1. Lineage (NCBI taxonomy): Eukaryota > Metazoa > Chordata > Actinopteri > Mugiliformes > Mugilidae > Chelon > Chelon labrosus. The sequence continues at coordinate 6,998,842 of NC_140338.1, forward strand.
CGTGTGATTGAACACTTCGCGAGTGTTGGGGAGCAGAAAAAAGAAAAAGAAAAAGAAAAAAGGAAAACAACTCTTCTGCCTTCTACGCTTGAAATCGATTCAAAAGACAACTTTCATGCTCGCATAATGAAACAGCTCGCCTCCGGTCAGACAAGGGAAGAATTAGGCACAGCAAATGAGCGAGGCAACTTTGGTTGCGTTCATCCTTTGTTGATCTTTTTTTTGTTCATTTTAAACTTTGTTGTGTGAATGCTTCAGATGGTCTCAAATTCTTCCTGTTTGGTGGTCCATATGCAAAACACCTTTTGATTCACTTGCATTTCTTTTGCAAATCTGTACTAATCAGTGTTTTTCAACAAAGGAATTAACTATTTTCTCTGTGGCATGTGAAAGCCTTAATTATTATCATTCTACAGCAGTCTATTATTTTATTATTTCACATTATTTTGGTTTTCTACTTCTTAAGCTTTATTACAAAATGGTGTGAAGAGATGGTTCCCAACACACAGAAAGTTTGTGGTGGAAAGTTAGTCTGGAATTGCTTTGTTGGGAACTGATTATGCTCTAGAATAAATCTGCTGGACCAATCAAATCGTATTACTTATTTTTATATATGCGTAACGTCAGTGTAGTCATACACACCATCTGAAGACCACTTATTCGATTTTGTTTGCAAAACAATGGCTCAAATTGGTCATATGACTATCTAACTGCCCCCTACCTTCACGGCCCATGGTTAAATCCACATGGTGAGTTCCTCATATTCTAAAAATAATTCAGTCCGACTATGCAAGTCTAGGTTGAAATAGATTCAAAAGTGAGCATTAAAACACAACGTACATTCATCTACTGGCCACAAACTTAGACTTAGACTTGATCCACATGGGAAATTTGGTTGGTCACAGTAGATCATAACACATAAAACTCAGTTAAGAGAGATTTAAAATAGATCCGTCAACTTCACAAAGGGCCCAAACTGCAAACGCTTTGTCCCCGTTTGTTTTCAGCCGGGCCCCTGGAGCAGACAATAGACCTTTTTCCAAGGATTTAAAAGTACACAGTGGCACATCTGGTGTTCAAGGTCAGTAATATAGCTGGATGCACGGCCATGAAGAGTAATCAGTAGATTTTAAAATCAATTCTAAACCATGCAGGGAGCCAGTGGAAACTTGTTAAAACCAGAGTGATATGATATTTTACTCTTTCTGGGTAGAAGCCAGACAGGTTGAATTTATTGTATTGCAATAATCCAGGTGTGACAAAGTAAAGCATATGAATGTAAAATAGTCTGTTTCTTTAAAAAAAAAAAAATAGGACAGATTTCGAACGTGCCACAGTTCATAGATTATTTCACTTCAAGTCTTGGAGCTAGTTTTGGTTGAATTCAGCAGCTATGATTCTACATTTTGTTGAATAATAAAAAACTACACAGAACTAGCAGCATTTCCCACTTTGCAACTCTACATTAAAGCAGCTGTTGCTAAACTGTCAGTGATACATCTGCCATTTAATTAAACACCTTAAGTAACTAACTGCTGAATTACTGCTGGGATAACTCATCTGTGTTTTTACTCTTTATTTTAAATGTGTGTGCATATTTACTGCATTAATTACTGTTCCACCTTTATGTGCTGCCGTACTTTGTCACTGTACGAACACACTTCTAGATTATCCCTTGCTTGTGAAATCAAATTTTTCCAAATTGTTTTTGAATTTATTGCACATAACGACTGTTTTGACAGGTTGACAATTAGCTCTGGCAAAAGTCAAAAAGTTGGAACTTGTAAAATACAGCAGAGGCGCAACAAATCCAAACTCTCCGTCCCTCCCTTGATGAACGGCAGCGAGTCATCTGCACACATTGATCTACATTCTTTATCTTCGGTGACAACAGGAAACAGCAGAGGCAGATTAAGGCGGCTTCACGGGGGCACCGTGCAATTAATTACATCCTCGAAGCAAGTATCTGACATCCCTATTTTAAGCTGTAAACCAGCCTCTTCACCCCTTTTAAAATAGACCCGTCTGCTATGTGTATTCCCTCCCTTTGTTTACACGTTTGCATCTTTTAAAAAACACAATTTACCCAGGACATTGCACACGGGTTACATGTTTAAGGCCTATTACTGGCTGAAATAATGCATCACTCACTGTTCATGGAGGCAGTGTCGAACATTTAGTGTGGTGGTTGTGCAGTCGAACGGCGATTGCTATGATGGAGACGGATCACGTGGCTATATCTATATCTTCAGCCTCGTTTGCAGGAATGTCTAGGCAAGATGACAAATCTCCTGGCAGCTTTATGTTAAAATAATTACTGAACCAAATAAATTGCATACTGTGTACATGACACACAACATGCACTACAATCTCCAGCAGTGCAAACAGACGTTAAGGTTCAATTGGGACAACCAGTCACGCTGCAAGTTAAAAAGCTGAATAGATCAATACTCACAGAAAAAAAATAAAAAAACACAACATTTTAATCAATACTGTTTTTTCAAAGGTGATGGTGTATCATTTTGTGTTTTACTCATCCTACAGTAGCAGAGATCGGCTTTTATAAGCTCGGGGGACCTTCATCACATATGTCAGTGTCACTTCCAGGCAGTGCGGGGGCTCCGTCTCCTGTCAACACCTGGGAGGGCAGATGTGTCAGTGGGTGGAAACGAGTCCCGCGGCCGCCAGCAGTTCTGTAATTACCGTGTGATGGTAACAAACCTGCACAGTAATGAGAGATAGGGAATAACACTGAAACCCCAGCAAAACACTCCCTTTGCTTCTAAATACAACAGTTGAGCGATTTCTGCCTCGGTATACAGTGCAAATATATTTTTTTAAACAAAGGCCATTAATAATTGAAGCTGCAAAATGCTTGGGATGCTGGGTGGGTAGATAGATGTTGGGTCATGCCGACAGGCTGCACGCTTCCAACAGTTCTTCATTCAACAGCTCATGGCAAGTGCTGGTCGTGGCGCATTGCAGCACATTTATGCTTCACCCATAGATACATGCAAACCTGTGCAGCAAAGGGTGTTACGGATAGGTTGCAGAGGAGCCAATGTGGACACTGGGTTGTGCAGACCTGTGCACTGAGTAAAAACAGGGATAAAATAAGTATTAAAGAAATAGGTAAGTTAAATATTTACTATGGTTGCTTTTACACATGCATTGAGGAGAAATTCATTGATGATGAATCAACAGTAGGGAAAATGAAGTAGCAGCTATAAGGAAGGTTGGGTTTGTATAAGCTATAACTTAATGCATTGAACATTGATACAGCCATGGGTAAAATTCAAAACAATGTCACTGGAGTTCAAGCACAACCTTTTTTGTCACAAACATTTTGACAAAATGATCAGATGAAATCAAATAGAAAACAAAAAGAAATTAAACCAGTGGCTGTTGTTCTGTTTTGAATGTGAGTTTCAGATTAAAAAGGTTTAAATCATTTGTTCACCCGCACTTCATGACGTGTCTGTTGAATTAATCACCCGAAATAGGAACTATCACACTTCCAAAGAATAGTGGGAATCTAATACACCGTTCAGTATCTTAAGTTGTTTTTCAGGCTATTAGATATCACTTTTACCAGACAGCCAGGGAGAAAGTAGTGTGTGTGAGTATGTGCATGTGTGCATGTGCATCTATTCAGTGGGAAAGAAAAGAAAAGATTTAACCCCACGACCTGAAAATGAGTACTGCAGTGTAGGGCATAATACCTCGGTATTATCCACGAGACAGACGCTGACATGCAATTTAAGGCAACTTTTTTCTGACCTTTCCAGCACAATGCTGTTATTCATATCGCCATCTATTATACACTATACTTTATGCAGTGATAGGGAGTTGCCTCACTGTGTTTTATTGTACCGTGTTGCTTAAAGGTAGCAGAGGAAAGAAATGTAGTGGCCTGAAGCTTCTGAGTCCTGGATTTATTTCCAGATTTTTCTGGATGGGTATGGAGGGAATCAGAAAGGGAAGTCTAGAGATGTGTTAGTTGGAAGAACTTATCTCATGTTAATGTTGCCTTCAAATGCTTGGTAATAAGCCTGCATTTAAATTTGGAGTGCCTGTGATGTTAACGTGCTAGGTGATGGAGTGTTTGCCCGTTGAGGCATGAGATGGTTCACAAGAGCAACAAACAGGTTTTGTTTCCTGATCTGCTGTCACCTGTTCTGACTCTGCTAGTAATAATTTGATGTGCATGCTTCCAGTTTCCAACTGGTTTCCATGCTTTTCACAGAAAAAAACAGCCTGGGTTTAAGTTTCTAATGGCCTACTGTTCACCTCAGAGCTAAGGTCTTTAAAAATTTCAACAGAATAAATTCCCACATACATCCTAGACATATTTCTTTGAAATGATGTTACCTACCTATACATGTTTAGCCAACTGGATTATCTTTATTGTTACTGGTAATGCTGCTCTTAAGTGGTCTGTTTTCTTTTTGACAAATAGATCAGTCTCAGTAGAAATGCTTAGACTGTCCTCTTCAAGTGCTTCACATATCTGTGGAGTTCCGCAAGGCTCCATTGTGGGTCCTCTACTCTTTTGCATTTACTTGAAACAACCAGTAAATACAACATCCATTGCCACTGCTGTGTGAACAACACTTAACTAGAACCATTGTCTTCTGCACCATCCTACTCGGCTGACATTAAATGCTGGATGCCCAGATGTGTTCTCAGTATCAACAACTACAAAAATGGAAATCATCATCATCATCACTCCTCCTTGCTCAATAAATAAATAAATAATAATAATAATACTACTGATTGTTCTGGTTTGGGCCAAATCACGGAACAAAAAATTGAAGATGGAATAATTAAAAAATAAAATAAAATAAAAATGCTGTGTGTGTTTACACTTTATAAGGATGGCTGCATAGTTGCCAGGTATTTTTGGATAAGTAATACATTTATTTGTTCAATTTCATTGCAGGCACGTATGTGTATGGATGCAAGTCTTTGTACTTGCAACAGTTTGATATTCCTTTCCCGTGCCACGAATGCCAAACTGTAGTCTGTTTGGTTTGCATCTGTTTCATCCATATACTGGCAGAATATCTCTGTGTATGTGTGTGTGTGTTTCCTCTCTGAGAGGTAAGATGCAGACACTCAGAAGGCCTCTTGAATGTTGGCACTGATCACCTGCCAGCACTGGAGTGTGTAACTGAAAACCCTGATCTTCAGTTTGATCGCTCATCTGCGTACAGTAACACACCAGAATATTCAATTTACAGCTGTAGCCTGCTGCTCCTGGTTACATTTACAGGCCTTCAAAACACTTCCTCTTCTAATTCACTGACTGTAGTTTGAAGAAAGACAGAATCATTGAGCATCCAGGCAAGGTATGCAGTTTACAATGATGGTGGCTTTGGTATTTTTGTTTTTACGCTGGGTCAAGCAAATATAATCTATGAATATTTTGTATCCAATAAAGGTTAAAAAAAAAAAAAAAAAAAGGCAACTGGACTCAAACTCAGGACTCAGGTGGTGGATAAAAAGTCTTTTCTTCAAAAGCAGGAGAAGACAAAGTCCAAAAACAAAAATAACAAGGAACAAAAAATCACAAAGCACACTAGGAAAAGACTAGAAACAAAGAAGAACTGGCAAAGTAGGAAGGAAACACAGACTAAATACAAAGGGAACAATGAGGCACAGGTGAGACAAATCAGGGTGGGGCTAACAATCAGGGACAACAACCACATGGGGGAAGTGCAGCCATCTGAAAACATAGAGAGTCAGTGACTTACATAATAAAACAGGAAATGCCCCAAAACACAAAAACAAGGCCAGGTGCCGCAGAGCTGGACATGACAGCCTACTGCACCACTGTAAAAACACATCCTGATGATCTTTAGAGATTAAACAAACTAGTGAGTGTTTGTCAAAATGTGGAGTTCCTTCTTCAGGCCTTCAGTTGCATTCTCGTATGTGCATTGTAGCTGGATTGACTTTAACAGGAGATCTTTTTAAATATCGCCACAGTTTCCAAGGAGACATAGTTTAGAAGAGTCACGATAAGGCATTTTTTTTAAAAAAGGATTCGATAATTGGACTTTTGCAGGGGATAGAATACAGTGGAATCCCAACCTTACTGGCACCAATCAGACCTCGTGTCATCAAGTGACTGCCTCCTTCTCCACCTTAACGTCTCATGGATTTAGTGCTTAGATGTACCCGTGACCCAATCTTCTCTCAGTCAATAACAACCCTCAAGTTGAAGCTTGCATGTAACGCTGATGCCAGCCGCTATTTTACTCTCTACTGCAACAATTAAGAGTGAGGACCTCCCTTCACCTCCCTGACTTGCATTAATCTCTCTTTCGGGTTTTGCATACATTTCTGTTGTGTGGATACTGTAGGTGTTCCAATTGGGGAGCCTTTCTATTCAGACTGAAGATGAAGTGAACAAAAATAATAATTGTTAATCTCTCCCCACCCACTCCCCCTTTTTATCTCTTGATTACAGTGATGCTGTGGGACGCGCCTCTAACATTATTTTATTATTTTGCCTCTGCATGCCTGCTATCACCACCAAGACCTAACCTTCTTTCAGCTCTCTCCCTGCTGACATGGAAATAATTGCAGCAGCAACAACTTTTAGAATAAAACATTAATAATTTTACTTTACAAAATACACAGATCAGGCATAACATTATGACCGTCCTTTTTTGTAGGTCTCCCTTGTGCCTCCAGAACAGTTGTGACTCATCAGAGAATGGACATGGGCCTTCTGAGAGTGTCCTGCGGTGGCAACAGGATGTTGTTAGTGGGGGGCCTTTGAGGGGAGGGGCCTCTGTGGATCATCCTACAGATACTTGATCAGTTTGGAATCTAGTGAATTTGGAGGCCAGGTCAACACCTTGTGCTGAGTTGTTTCTAAAGCGTTTTTGTGTGTGTGCCTGTGTCAGGCTGCATCCTGCTGGGGATGGCTGCTGCCATCAAGGAGTGTCATTGCTATGGGGTGCGGGTGTCTGGTCTGGTCTAGGTGGGTACTACATGTCTAAGCAACATCCACACAATTGCCAGGTCCAAAAGTTTCCCAGCAGAACATTGTGCTGTCACAAGATGGTCAATGTTACATCTTCTGTCAGTGGTGTTAATGTCATGGCTGATCTGTGTATGCTATGCCACTGTATACATTTCTGCAATTGCTCTAGTCTTGCATTAGTAGCAGGAGAGAAGCACATCAAAACCCTAGCTTGAAGAAATAAATAAAGCACAAAGACAGAAAAGTGGAGGTTGTGTCTGGCTATTTATGACTCGGGCAGCAACCGGAGCTGGAAAATCAAACCAAACAAAAGACTTTTATTCGGGATTATGTTTCACTTGCTAATATGCCATTCTTTCTCCGTCCTCTACATAACCTGTCACCTACACATAACGAACACAAACTAACCCCTTTTGAAGTTCGCTCAGACGGCAGCCACCTCTGCGCGTCAAAGCCACGGTGAAAGCCAAGGGCAGCCACACGAGCTACGCTACACAAGCAGCCCTCGAAAGTAAGTGCGGCGGATAAAAACGTCCACCGGCGGTAAAACGTTGACTGTTATTGAAAATTCGATCCGGCTAACGCCTGCTGCCGAGGCATCCACACAGATTAGCAGTTTCCGCCGTGAGAGGCATAGCATTTTTAAGAGGTTTATCTGAGTTATGTAATGGGGATGGAAAATTATTGCTCATCAATGTGACAGCAGGAGATAGTGCGAGCGTTCGCCTGTATTTGCTGAAGCTTTGGTAGGAAGCTATGTATGCATTTTGACACGAGGAGCAGCTGAGAATGTAAGAGTGGGCTGCGGCTTAAACCCTGCAAGATATGTAGCAATTAACATGTAGGGTTAAACAGGAGGAGGAAGGCCGATGAGCGTTATATGCTGTGTTCGCTATTTGTACCAGTGAATGTATCGTATGCGTGGGTGTTATTTTTGTCTTTTCATTTCAGCATTTATCAGGGAGCGTTTTATTCCGAGAATACAGGGAAAATCCTAAGAAACGGAGACAGCTTACCTCTATCACTTCTCAAAGGGCTCCACAAGAATCAGAAATATTTTGTTGCACAGTGGAGGTGGATTTGGAAATTAAAATTTGTGATTTCCAAGCGAGGCATTATCTTTATATGGTAGCCTAGTCGAGGAATGCCAGTGAAAATTTCCACATTTCAAGTTCAATTAATTGGATTACACATTTGTCAAACATGTGGCCCAAAAAGCTTCTTGTAGTAATTTGTGTTTTTAATTGTAAGAACTGAAGACTTCACCACAGCATGTGCGCATTTGTTTGAGGAAAGCTGGAGGATGGTGTGTCAGATCGCTTGTCGGGCTAATGAGACCCAAACATGTCTACTCCCGGCTGCACCTCGTCAGTCACGGCACATAGCATTGTTGCTGCATTGAATATAGATGCATAGTGGAGCCATGCTGTCTCTGTTGCCAAGTGGCTGTTGAACTGCAGACGGTCGTGCTACCTGTTGGATCTGGAGAAGGAATAAATTAACATTTCTGATGCAATGAAACGCTTGAGGCGGCTGCAACGAGATCAGTGCATTTGTTTGAAAGTTTTGTAGAATGAAATACAAACTGTTGAAATTTGTAATGGTGAGTATGAAGAGTTCCAGTCACACACTCGAATTAAGAATTGATCGCCAGGTAAGTTAAAGATTCAATTCACCCTCTAGCAGAAAAAAAAACTTTTGAAACTGGTGCTCAAATAGCATATAACACACACGTATAGTGACTGAGGGTTGCACAAGTCCAGATTTTTTAAAGTTGACTGATGAAAGTCAAGTCGACTAGTCCCTGATGACGTCACTAATAAAAACACAGTAGAAAGTAATGCTTTGCGACAATGAAATCTACATTCTTGACCTGAATGCATATGCTGAAAACAGACAGCTCATGTGCTACATACTGTGAGCTGCAGATATGTATAGCCTGTATAAAAACAGGCTGCAACTCAGCACCATCAGTAGCTTTAACAGTACTCCACAGCGTGTTCTAACATGGGATAGTGTAGTAGTTCTCTGAAGCCTTCTCCGTGTGCTGCAGGTACAGGTCAAATAAGCAAATTATGGATGTGCAGCCTCTGCCTCTCAGTTATTTCTTGACCACTGTCAAGAGGATTTGGACCCCTCCTCTGCTAGCATTATCAAATGTCTTTTCAGACGGGTGTGCATTGCAGTAGTACTTTTGTTGTATTTCAGGACTGACATGTCATGGTAGCATGGCCTTCATTTTTAGTGAAATATTTCCGCACACTTGAACCGCTGCTAGTTTGCTGCAATGACCCACTGAGCACTTTACCTGTCTTCTGGGAGGCATCCATGCCAATCCATTCTCGTGGCACATTAAAAATGCTTTTACATGTGATACCAGAACAGCCACTTTGGTAACACATGATTTGGATTTGACCATAGTCTGTACGCAATTGGATAGTAGTACAACCAATCAAAACTTTTTGTCAATATTCTTTTTACAAGAGGCACCATAGAGGAATATAAACATCCTGTTTTTCTGACGGCAGTCATTTCGTTGGACGCAAAACCAACTCAACAGCGCACAGAAGACGTGTACATTGCTGTTACTCTTCTGTTCATCAACGCATAAAATTATTTCGTTGGCCCAGAAGATCTTCACTGGGCATAATAAATTCTTAACGGAGTGACTCCACACCTCCAGTATAATGTTCTGGGGAACTTCAGGTTGCTTCCTGAGTAAGTGCTCGGTTGCAAGAAATATTGCAGATTGTGGCTGAAAAGCAGCGCTGTTATGCAAATGCTATGCAAGTTACCTTTGGGGCCAGATTAACTCTCTTCTTGGTGAAAAAGGACATGAAAGCAAACTAGGACAATTGAAGAACCTTGAAGCAATCTGATGGCTCTGATGGAGTCAGCACAATGCAATGGAGCCACCTCTGTTGTTGAAGCCATACCTGGTCACAGAGCTTATGCTATACTTCAAACATGCCCTGTTCCGTTTCTCCTTCTCTTTTTATGCACATCATCACAATGTTAAAAATATTACCGAGGCTATGAGTGACTGTTTGGTCATAGTCTAACTGCATACTGTAGCCCGATGTACCAACAGATGGCATTTAACACCAGCTTTTCAAAATAATGGAGGGCCTGCTCCTCATGGTCTTCATTGTGTGGACCAATTAGAAGTTGTAATGTCGATAGAAAGTGAGAGATGAGCCAGGGTTGTCAAGCTCAGTAGATATCTTCCTGTTACTATGGTTATACAGTATATATGGGAAGCTTTTTATTAAAGCTCCATAGGAATTCTCTTCTCAATTAAAATACACATTACCGTAGCATGAGACTTAATTCTTATCAAGAAATGAGTCTGGTAACACGCAATGTGGATGTCATTATGGGGTTTCAAGCTCTTCTTCCCAAACTATTTGATTGGTCCGGATACAGTCAGGGCCTGTTCAGACCTTGCATTATGATTCAACCTGGACTATCCGATCGCAAGCGATCAAGTTTAGGTACGTGTGTTCAGACCTGGCATTAGCACACGTCTCCAGATCCGATCTCAGTTTCGCGCTCTGCATGCAAATAAACCCCGGCATCATCTGGGGTGCAGTAGAATAGTTTAACAGCGGCTGTCTCTAATGGATCCCTACCGCTGCTGCAGAACTGAGAACAATGCTGTTTGTGTGCGTACGTCATGACTCTGGCACGGAAGGTAAGTTCTTATTTCTTGATCTCCACCCTCCACAAAACTCAGATTGCAACTCCAACCCTGGAAGTTTCCATATACACCGTAATCTCCTCGGTGATTGAGTAAATACATAACTTAACGGCACAAGGCTCCTTGTACATCAACATGACCGCATCAATAATTAACACAGAATCCCACTCGTGTACTCATACTAAATACTTTCGTTTGTAAATTCTTACTTAGATTCATTTCTTATTTAGTTAGTTAACAGCTACAAGGACAGAATATTTTAAAATTCTCTCATTGCTAATGGTCTAACATCACTTACGACGATTTTTCTTTTCAGATGCAGAAGCACCCCGGTTAAGTAGGCGGTCTTTAATGTGACCTGGGACAAATTACGTTCACACTACTGAAGGAGTGTGGACACATTCGACCCAGGCCACCTCCAAATGTGGTCATAGATCGGATCTCTCAAATGCGATTTCGGTGTGTTCACACCTGTCTTTTACATGACCGGATTGTCCAGATCAGATCTTATGGGGAACTACTGTTTTTTACAGCCTGGACCTTATTTGGCATAAAATATGGTTGTTTACTCACCCATATAACTTTGATGTAAATTGTTCTTCTTTGGAAGATATTTAGATCTGCGTATATCCATATAGTGGGAGTGACTGGGGCACCGAAACACAGCCTCTAAATAATGCATTATCTGCCACGAAACTCGTTCATGTCACCAATATTTTGTTATCGTATGCTAGTGCTATTCCCCGTTGAGTCCGGAGTTACCTGTTATCATCATCCGGGGTCTGTAGATTGACCTACTAACCTCTGACCTGGATGATGTTGTCTCTGAGCGCCTCGCGCACCCGCGGCGGTCGGCTTGTTTACCTGTAATTTTTTTTGCAACATGGCTGCATATTTTTCTGATTCTGAGGTTGTGGACAAACCATTGTGGACAAACCATAGCAGTTATACGACCATATTGTATGCCAGAAATAAGGTCCAAGTTGTAAAAAACAGTAGTTCCCCTTTAATGCAAGGTCTGAATAGGCCCTCAGTTTCCAAGCGACCCAAGAACAACTTTAAGCCACCAAACTTTTGCGGGCTTTCAGCCTAAATGACTCCATGTGTTCGGCTATATCATTATGATTAGTGTCATTTGTTGCACAGTTCTGCCTTGCACTGCATTGAGCACATCTCAAAAAGCTCACCTTCTCGGACCCGAATTTGCAGAAATAAGCGGAGAGTTAAACTGACTTGAGCTTACAGAGGCACGAAGGTCTGCACGTCCTGTTTGTATTATTCATGTTTGTTGTGCTCATAGCTGACACTTACAGAAAAGCGGTGCTACCAGCTTTATTTTATTCTTTATTTTATTCACTTTGATGTTTCTCTTCGTGATATCCCATCATTTTTAAGTAATTTTCACACACAGAAATTGTAGGCTGTAGTCTGCATGCACTGTAAGTATGAATAACAAATTCTGATACTACGAGTATCACAACCTCGCTGGCTATCATTTGAAGACATTATCACTGTCTGTTACTTCAGCGGAAGGAAATAGTAGAGAGCTTGTTTTTTTTATTTTGAATGACTGTAATTCACTCTTCATCCATTTCTTCTTGCCGAGCAGGACTGTGAAATGACAAGAGAAGAAAAATGACATAATCCGATTGGCTGTTGGCGGATGCTGACAGCACAGTAACAAGTTCAGTCAGTTGTCAGTTTGACAAGTTGACATCCTATTCACCATCTGAACGTCATCTGATATTCTGCGGTTGTCAAGAATGTGAGTACCAGAATTTGACAGGTTTTTATTCCGACACTGTGCAGAATTAGATGTTCTGCCGCTGTCCACCTACAGCACCGTTCAGGGACAAGAAAACATTTATTAGAAAAAAGGACCACAAAAGGTTTAAAATAGAAAAAAAAATAAAAAATGAGATTCAGTAAACATCGAGAGAAGAAAACACGCCGCGGTCTGACATGTAGCAGATAACACGAATGCAACTGACTGGTCACACACGCATCACGCTAACAAAATGTCATCTCGAAGATACACAGCCTATATCTGATAATAGCACATGCGCAACTTTGGAGCATGACGAGGGATTGAGGTGACCCGCAGTCTCCGAGTCAATAAGCTGATAATACACAGACGTATGTGAAGTGAAGTCGCGGTTCACTGATCTGATTGGTTCAGTGAAAGAGGCTGTCCGCTCTCATCCAACAACACCGTGGTGACTGGTCTGTGCAGAAATTACAGCTGATTGAGGTTGAAACTCTCCTTCTTTCCCATTTCCCTTTTTTTCCCCCATGCTTTCTACACGCCAATGGCTCCCTCTCTATTGGAAATGGAGCTCTTAGGTGGATGGTTACGTCTTTCAAAAAAAAATCAATGGTTATTTAAGGGGCCTATGCACTCTGAACACTGATCATATTTAAAGTAATGGATTCAAATGGTTCTTCAACATTGAACTGATTGTTTTGTTTTGTTTTTTGTCCATGACAATGACTGCATTCATATACATGCCTAAGGATGCTGGTGCAGCTGGTTGTGACTATACAAAATGTTATTTTTCCTATCTTTTTAGTTTATTTCAAGTTAGTTTATATAATTATTATATAGTATTTTATATCGGATTTCTATAACCCAATATGACCCTCTGTACTGTAGAAACTGGAATAAAGCTCAGGAAAAGCAGTTGAAACTGGATACACCTTTAGGAGATAAATCATCACACAATGGATATGCCAGTGTAAACATACAGTATGAAGACTATAATCTTCAATGGCCACCTCACTGTTATGAACATAGACAGTATAAAGATGGATGGCTGAAAATCTCCTTAAAAGCCAAAGCAAGTAGAGCTCCCCCTTGTGGCTGGCTGCAGTAGAGGTCATAAGCTCCACCTCCTCCATGTTAGTGGATGGGACTTGGGCCAAACAAAAACACTAAAATACACGTCAAATAATTTTTTTTATGGATGGTTTTAGTCATTTTTGGTGGGCTATGTAATACTGATTCATATTCAAGTGTCCATTTATTTGAGAAGTTGAAACAGGATGTAACTTCATGATGACAAGTTGCCATGCCAACCGCTCCGTGAAGCGGTCTGTAGGACCGTGAAAGTTGGAAAAAAGTCAATTAATAAATCAATACAGAGTATAATTCAACATTTCTTTGTAACTGCTGGAGGCAGAGCCGAACGCAAACAAAATGCATTGTCCATATTTATATACAGTCTATGAGGTGACTAGCATTTTGATGAGATGACACTTCAGTACCTCTTGACTTGCAGTGCCTTTCATTAACATGAAAGATGAGGTCACGCTCTGTTGTTGAACTCTCCGGCTGAAATAGTATTATTTTTAATATCATTCACTTCCGCTGAAGAACTGGAGAAAAACCTCCTGCTGTTGAGGAGATTGCTGACCCCTTGCTAGCCAGCAAACTGGGCAGTTAGCTTGTTAGCTCACTCATACATATAAACACATTAGATTTGTACAATCGACTTATGTCACTAAAACCTTGATGGCCCTTTTATAGTCCAACAGATGTTACAAAGCTTTTTGTACGTTGATGTACGTCTTCCATTTGTGTCCACTGGCCAGCATTATCAGTTGTATCGAGCAGAATGGATTATGCCACAAAGTGTCCTTTAATTGCTGTTGTTTAATTGCCCCTTGTTAACCCTATAATCCGTGTTGTGCATTTACAAATAGTCCTGTTAACTGACAACGTCACTGAGGCAGGTCTTCAATGGTGACGATTACTGTAGCAGAAGAAGAAGATCTCAGTAGTCCTCACATAAATATGCCAAACATAAATTGTTGCCATATGAGTCTGGCAAAGAGGGTGTAAAGTACAGCCAAGTACTCACTTCTAAGTGTTTTAACACTCCAGTCATAAACTCCATGCATTACAGGGAACGGATACTTCATTTTTGAGTCCAAGTGAACATATGTGGAAATCTGAAGACATTCCATCAAGGTGCTTCTGAGATTCTCGGAAAAGGGATGGAAGGACGTATATACAGCCACCGCTTTTGGAAAGAAATGTGTTTTTATTCTGCCATGCCAAGAGTATCGCTTTTGATTTTGTGAAGTAGTGTGATCAGAGTATATTCATTGACTGCCTTTGTGTGGGATGTGACAGAAATATCTGATTTTATATGAGTAGAAGACAAAGTGGTTTCGCGTCATTTTTTTGATTTTGCAAAAACTGGTGAAAGGTTTTGGCAGTATACTTCAGTCTGACAAAGGACCTGCGGTAACCCTCCTTGGAAGGGGGTGGGACTGTTTTTCCATCAGCATTGCTATCATCCTCTGATCATCTTCTACCTCCACAGACTCAAGAGGGCAGCCCAGAACAGAGCTGACCTTCTCCACCGGCCCGTTCAGTTTGCTTTTGTCTGCTGCTGAGATGCTGCCACTCCAGAAAACCACTCCATAGTGTATGACTGATGCCGCCACAGAGTCCTAAAAAGTCCTCAGAGGTGCTCCATGCACCGAAGGACGTAAGTGTCCTCAGCAGGTAGAGTCTGCTGTGGCCTTTCTTATAAAGCTCTCTAGCATTATCAGTTCAGTCCGATCTTTTGTTCAGGTGAACACCCAGGTACTTCTAAGAGGCCTCTATCTCTATCTCTGTGTCCATTCCCTGGATATTCACCGGTGTGTGTGGTGTGTTTTGTGCCTGTGAAAATCCACCACCAGCTCCTTAGTTTTATTCACATTCAGCTGGAGGTAGTTTTCCTGGCACCAGACTACAAAGTCACAGATGAGTCCTCTGAATTCTCCGTCTTCCCCATCCTGGATGAGGCAGACGACTGCAGAGTCGTCTGAGAATTTCTGCAGATGACAGCTGGTCGAGAGGTGTCTGAAGTTAAAAAAGGAAGGGAGCCAGGACAGTTCCCTGAGGGGCTCCCGTGTTGCAGAAGAAAACATCAGACACACAGTACCGTGTCCTCACATATTGTTGTCTATTTGTCAGGTATTCCAAGATCCAGGGTGTGATAATATAGCAATTCATGAAATATTATGTATGTATTATGTATCTTCACTCATTAATGTTTGGGTACAGCAGTGGTCTGTCGATCCAGCTGTCTGTTGAGGGGCCCAGAGCTCTGGGTTAATCTCTGGCTCTGTCCTCTGTGGATCCACACTCCTCTCCGCCGTACCCAGCAGATGTTGGCTGTTAATTAACGAGCTCACTTGACATATGTAGAGGTCAAGAGCTGATGTGCACGTCTGCCATCTCACCATGAAAGAAGGGTTTCTGGGCGCCGGACCTGAGAGATTAGCGAGCACGGGAAATTCAGTTTTGGGTTTTCTGTCTGGGGCTAATTGAAACCTCAAAATCTGTTTAGCTAGCTAGTGTTGTCAGTGAAATAACACAAACTACTACGAGGTTTATTAGTCACTCTGTAATGCAGAATGGGATTGACCCGGATTTCCGCTTTTAACGATCTTACCTTGGACATGACCTCTGTCTCCACTTTAAACCACCAGTCTCATATTTCATGAATCTTATAGTTCATACTATCATTTTTGTTATTCCTCACAGTTGCTCTACACCTTATATGATAAAGTTAAAAAGGTCTATCTCTAACTGTAAAGCACGATGGAGCAGTCTCCCCAAAATTAGAGTTTGCAAGTGCCATTTTGAATGTAAAGTTTTTGGGACCATATTGCTGACACACATCAGATGTATCTGCATGTATGAGAGGTTTTATTAAGCCCTTGCTGCCTTTAACACTATAAATAACACCGTAGAAAGCTCACCGCATAGCAGAAATTTGGATCTCTTTCTTGTTTCATGTCTAATTAGTGTTATAATTCAAACAAGAAATGGGAAGTTGCTGATAAGATGAGCCCAATCCTGCTAAAGGGAATGTGTGGGCAGTAAGTGAACTCTGGTCAGTGATAATCGCTGGGCTGACTCCAAATCTATGTCCAATCATTATATATCATCATTTGGGAGAAAACCTCAGATTGAAGCATGCATCGCCGCCATCCTCTACCATATCAGCATGGAATGTAGTTTGTTTTGTATGAAGATCAGTAGAGTGCATATTACTGTCCAAGACAGCTCCTTCCATACGATATTGTTATATGGACATTAAGGTAGAAAAACAGCATGTAAAATATAACAGCAGAGGCAGATAAAAGGGGAGACATAAGAAACTAAAACCAGACTACCTCTTTCCCTCCATCTAATCACACATCTATAAGACTAAGAGATTAGACACTGTTATAAGCTTTTTCCTCCTCCTGAAAAGGCTGCCACGGCCGCAGCATGAGCTCAAAGAGTGCAGTGAATTTACATCCTCCTTGCTGTGCAACAGTCTAATTAGACTGTGAACCCAGGTTAAGGTTAACACGAACGGAAAACACGAGACACTGACCAGTTCCCACAGAGTCGCTTTTTTGCTGCGTGAGAAATGAAATACAAAGCTTCTTTTTTTTTTTTTTTTGTATAGCTGCTCACAGGCCAAGAGAACTGCAAATGCCATATTTTTAATTATACATTACTAGAACCATCCAGTGAGGCAACACTGCAAGAGTACAGAGACAGTAGTGCCACAAGGATTGACTCCACGTCTGCACTTGTGTAACCAGCAATATACACTGATCAGCCACAACATTAAGACCACTGACAGCAGAAGTGAATAACACTGACAATACAATGTTCTGCTGGGAAACTTTTGGATCACCCACCTAGACCAGAACGGGCACCCTCACCCCATAGCAATGACATGACACTCCTTGATGGCAGCAGCCATCCCCAGCAGGATGCAGCCTGACACAGGGACACACACAAAAACTGGTAAGTGAATCATTAGGCTAACCCTAACCCCAACCCTAACCCTAAAAACTCAAAAAACAACAACATGAAGAACAGCACAAGGTGTTGACCTAGCCTCCAAATTCACTTGATCCCAAACTGATCAAGTATCTGTGGGATGATCCATAGAGGCCCCTCAGAGGACACCTTTAGAAGGCCCATGTCCATTCTCTGATGAGTCACAACTGTTTTGGAGGCACAAGGGAGACCTGCACAATATTAGGAAGGTGGTCATAATGTTATGCCTGATTGAAGACGCCTAAAGAGTTACTGGACATATTGTTTAATAAGACACGACACCTAGCTGTGAAATAAGACTGCAGTAAGACTGCATTGCAATGCTTATCAAAGCCAAAGTTAAAGCATTCCCATCAGACGAACGTACGAATATATGCAATTCGTCCGTGGAGGAGAGAGTAGCAGATCCGTCAAGATGTTATTATCATGTAAATATGAGGAGGAGGCTAAGCAGGAGACCAAAGCAGTGACCCTCTTTCTCATTTAGCTCCACCGGACTCGACTCCCCAGACTGATGGGTTTGTCTTTTCCATTTAGAACGCAGCGCTGACCAACAGCCAGCCTCCTCCTCCCCCTCCACCTATTCCTCTGCCAAGCCATTTAGCCAGAGAATTACAGTTTAGCTGGAATTACAAATTATGTGATAGGATTTTCACCCGGGTCTCTTCAACTCTCAATCACACTGATGTGCACAGTCAGGCATGCGCACACACACACACACACACACACACACACACACACACACACACACACACACACACACACACACACACACACACACACACACACACACACACACGTCCAGTCATTCCACTCGAGAGCCTAAGGAGTCACTGCTATAATAATAACATGGTTCATTTTCAATCTGCCTCTTCTTCTTGAGAAGTCTTCCTGACTGAGCTCGAACGGGCCAACACATACACCCACACACTGGCACTGGCGCTTCGCCACTACACGCACGGCAAGTGTTTGACTGCAAACTTTCACATCAAATGAAAGTAATTTGATGAGATAATTTGGTTTATTAAAATCTGCTCGGGTCGAAATTCTGGGGCTGAGCTGAAGTGCGGTTAACTCCTGTCGTCCAGGGATTCCAAAATGGAGAGAAGAAGAAGAACGTGATCTGAACGAAAAAATCAAATTAAACAATATGCAAAGCCTCAGAGGTTTTATTTTTGAGATTAAAGTCTTCTTAACCTGTTTAATACGTTAATCACTTGCACTGATGCAAAGTATGGAATACAGTGTTTATGTTTGCTGGCTTATAGTCAGACAAAAATACAATAAAAGTAAGAGAAATTACTTTTTAGAAATAAATATATAGACTATGACATCTCCAGAATGTCAGTTTGTCAGTGGAGCACATAGTTTATTAATCCATGCCTCAAAAACATGCAAATTTATTCTCAAATAATGTTTAAAAAAACAAAAACAATTAATGTTTTCTATCAGGTACATTTTGCAGCAGGTCTTTTTTTTGATACAGGACCAAATATGCCGTCAGTTCTAGGACCTTGTTTTGGGACGGACAATTCCGGATTTGAAACCACTGACAGGTGAAATAAATACCATTGACCATCTTGTGACAATACAATGTTCTGCTGGGAAACTTTTGGACCTGGCATTCATTCATGTGGATGTTACTTAGACATGTACCACCCACCGAGACCAGACCAGGCACCCCCACCCCATAGCAATGACACTCCTTGATGGCAGCAGCCATCCCCAGCAGGATGCAGCCTGACACAAAATTGGTTTAGGAACAAGTCAAAAAACATGAAGAACAGCACGAGGTGTTGACCTGGCCTCCAAATTCACTAGATCCCAAACTGATCAAGTATCTGTGGGATGATCCATAGAGGCCCCTCCCCTCAACCCATAGGACCCAAAGGCCCCCACTAACAACACTCTATTGCCAGACACCACAGGACACCCTCAGAAGGTCCATGTCCATTCTCTGATGAGTCACAACTGTTTTGGAGGCACAAGGGAGACCTACAAATTTAAGGACGGTCATAATGTTATGCCTGAACGGTGTATTTTATGCTTGGAAAGAGCTGGCTTTAACTAATCACTGTAATGTGTTGCATTTACAGCAAATCTAAAGAATTACACCAGACTGTACTTCTCACGTGTTTCTTTTTTTTTTACTTGTTGAGTGTTTCAGAAGATCTGCTGGTCGTTCAGTGCATCTAGCTTTGTAGCCTTGCTGTTGTCAACCTATGAACATGCTATTATCTACCAGTAGTTCCTCAAAGGACAACATTTACCACAATGCCACTAGCGCACAGTTTGAAGCCCGGTAAGACAATACCCCTACTTCTTCTTGTGAGAATCCAACAGCCTTGCAAAGAGGTACAGTTTAAGAATGCAGCTATGTATTACATAGCTCCCACTGCTGGACGGCACTGATTCAGTCACTGTTTGTGATGATTCCACAGAGCTTGAAGATTCACTCCTAAAGATTCATGCATAACTGAAGTTCCTTAACGCTTAAGAGCAAAGCTGACTTCTCTGTGTGTGTATGATTGCCTGTGGATGCAGTATATCCATATGTGCATGAGTCAGTGACTCTTTCTCTGCCTGCAGAGATGCAGAGGACACCCCTCCTCTATTGTCTCCCCCGTCCACACTGGCTGCAGAAGGAAGCTGCTGATGTGCCAGGCTGCTCGCACGCTTGCCACCTTCCTCCATTGTCTCCCCCTGCAGCGCGCAAAATGTGACTTTCCCCGTGTGAGCTTTAAGTTAAGCCTGAGCCGGAGATAGGGGATGTAGGGGTGGTAATTGCGTGTCGCGCAGCGCAGGCTCCCCTTTTTCTTCTAACCCTCGCTGGCCTCTTATTGTGCAGCACGCTGCAGACGGGAGAGGTAACACATGTGCAGCCGTTTCAGCGATTAATTGGCTATCTATGGCCCAACAGTTCATTCTCAGTGGCCTAAATACGTTTCTTAATGGGAATACGAATTAAATTGAGAGCGCTCCTATCTTGTTATTGCACTGAACATTTTATCGAGCGGTCACACATGATTAGTCACGGACCTGTGCCTGTGAGTTCACTTCAATTTCACCGTGACTAAAACCACTTTTAGTATTTCTCAGAAGACATTACAGTGGCGGGTACAACTCCTGAACCACAGTTCTCATTTCGCCACTTCGACATAAGCGCCATCGAATCTGAGAACAAATTAAATGTCTGATTATATTATTAATAATCTGTGCCTCAGACCGGGACTTTTTATGAAAAGGGGATAGTTTTGTGGTCATCATTTATGTTCTCATCCAATGATGGTGCTACAAGACAGAGATGGTTGGATTTGGGCTGGTGGGTTGGATTTCTTTCATCTTACTTCAAATAATTCTTTCGAAAATGTTCAATTGAAGCAATTAATTCTCATTATGCAGCCTCAGTCTTTCAGAAGTTAAGCTGTTGGCTTGAGTGCCCAGCCTGACTCAGGGAAACCAAAGTCAGCGGGGAGTGGCATTCGTGTGTGTTGGATCAGTTGTTACTGAAGCTGTGCAGCGTTTAACATTCACGGGTGACAACTGCTGATGAAACATTTCTTATTAAAGTTCCTCATTAGGAGGTACAGAAAGTCACCGCAGGTGATCTCTAGTGAAGTGGCAAGTACAAAGGATTTAGTGTGGCAGGACTTGTATCCCTTGAAGTCCGCTCTTAGCAAACACGCACACGTACAATGAGTTCCAGGTGCAGACCATGGACAGTGCAACTATGTTAAGATCATAGAGAGTATAAAGATGGACCGGAACTGCTCTTCAAAAGTGAAGCCAAAGCAAGTAGAGCTCCCCCTGGTGACTGGCTGCAGTATAGGTCATAAGCTCCATGTTAGTGGATGGGACTTGCACCAAACTCATTCATTCATTCATTCATCTTCTGTACCCGCTTATTCCTGTTAAGGGTCGCGGGGGTCTGCTGGAGCCTATCCCAGCTGTCCCTGCACCAAACTAAAACACTAAAATACACATCAAATAAACTTTTTTCAAGGATGGTTTCTGTCATTTTAGGTGGTATAATGTTGACGCATAATCAAGTGCCAATTTTTTGGATCTGTTTCGTTTTAGTTAATTATTTAACGCTATAGAAAGCAGCATGTGACATAATGGCCACTACCAGTTGTCGTGCCAACCGATCCGAAAAACGTCCTGCGTGACGGTGAGAGTTGTAAAGAAAATTTAAAAAGAATTAGAGTGTATAATCCAACATTTCTTTGTAATTGGTGGAGGTAGAGCAGAGTGCAGTGATAATTAAAGATGCGAGCGAGTCTGGTTGAAGTGTGGGCGGGGTCATCGATAACGGGGATCCGCTCTCGGACCACACCGCGCAGACTCAGGCTCCAAAGTCGCAAGATGGTGCCGCCCGTATCCCCACAAAAGTAGCATCAATTTGGCCAATGCAAGGAAGTGGGGGCGCATTGTCCATATTTATATACAGTCTGTGCTTAAGATTGGAGGCTCTGATCACGTTAGTGTTGTCTGTGGTAATGAACACAAGACTCGCCACCTCCATGGATTAAACTTCAAATTTTTCAGGCAAAACTGAATTTCTTTGTAACTGGTGGAGGTAGAGCATGCATGCATGCATGCATGTTCATTTCAGTCACAAAGCCTCTCTGGGGCTACAAGCCATTCAAACAGTGGAGGAATGTGAACCAACCGTTATTAAAGACCATGGTGGCCAAGAGGGGCAGGTTTTAGAGCATTAGAGATATGTAATCTAGTATATATACACGCAGACCCATGTGAGGACCCGATGGGAATCAGCAGCAAAAACTAGATGAAGCTCCGCAAGCATCACACCTGGTCAACATCTGGCAGCCTGCTACAGCTGATGGCAGGCTTCCATCTCTCGCTGGAGGTTGGAGGGTCTGTTCAGACTATTAGGGGGATTACTCTGTTCATGGACTCTGACATGGTCTAAGTTGAAAGTCATTCAGTTTTCCTATTAAATGTTTGTCCAGTGGTACCAATGTGTAAAAAGAGAAAGAATCATATTAGGTCAAAGGTCTGCTGACTAGACTACCACATATCAGCACCACCCACATATAAAACCATCCACTCACCATCCACACACACAAATTAATTCTATTCTCAGATTTACTGACCCATGCCTTATTTTAAATGAATTGAACTAAATCAGTCAATGGAAAAAAAAAAAATGTTCACCATGGTATGAGCAGTGACAAACAACACGTTACACATGGTTCACGTACACTTATTTGATGAACAATTTCAACTAGACTGGGGTTTGTTCCAATCTAGCCTCTGAATTTGCCATCTGTGCAAAAGAAAAGGAAGCAACAGGCTTAGCCTTCCTCTTTCTGTCATTTGTTTTGTGTTTGCGGTGCTGTCCATGTCTACAACCCAACTCAACACTCCCTGGAGAGACTTTCTAAAAACAGGGGCGTTATTTTTAAGCTGGTAAAAACGCTCTTTTTGACCTTCCCAGGTTTTTCACTCTTCCCTTCCAGTGAAGTCGGTCAGAACAGCTATATGATCTCAGTTGTGGTAAGGCAGCACGTCTTAACAGCTGAGCCATTTCCGAGAGAAGCCATAAGCTGGCCCTAATGGACAAAACACCCACCCTTTATCCATCGACAATGATATCGTGAAAAGTGTGGGAGAAGAGGGCTTCCGTTGTGATCCCCGAACGTCGTTTGGACGAGCCATAAATCCTGCTCCAGCACAGGTAAGAGCCGCTCCCGACAGGCCATGCCATTGATGTGACATAGGCTCACAGTTTAGACAGTTTAAATGGTTCACAAGATCCCAAACTGATCAAGTATTTGTGGGATGATCCACAGAGGTCTCTCCTCAACCCATAGGACCCAAAGTCCCCGCACTAACAACATTCTGTTGCCAGACACCACAGGACACCCTCAGAAGACCCACGTCTCTTCACAGATGAGTCAGTACTGAACATCAGGTACACTTGAATCAATTTATGCATTAAGTTCTTCATTAAACCTTCATTTAATGTATTTAGCTCTAACTGGCAGACCATATTGCACGTCCTACATTGATATTGATCATTCCCATCCCGCTTAATTTCCATAAACTCAATCCTCTCATGTCTGATCCCATTAAATTGATCAGGCTCTCATTATAGGTCGCTAAATTAGATTGGATGCTTTCTGTTCATTTACATGCTGCCTTTGATGGAGTGTCGCTGTCCCTGGAAATGTCCAGGTGAGCGAGTGTGAGGAGTGAATAGAGGAAGAGGTGTAAGCCTTGCTTTATGCCAGTTCTGAGCTGGACTTCTGGATGGATTCTGCTGGATTCTATAGCTTGGCAGAGGTGTGTGTATGCATGGCAGGTTTAGTTTCATTAGCTGGAATGAAAAATGTTTAACTAATATTTAGTCTTAGCTACTATTCATGAGGTTTAGCGGTAGCATGCTAACATGCAAAACCAAAAACCAACCTAGTAAATATGAGTCTGTTAAGCTGTGAATAGGCTTTACACTACTTGACTAAAGACGCCTAATGGCGGTACAATGCTGAAATGAGGACTCTTCCATCATTAGGATCATATTAACTCGTCACCATCTCCCTGATTAGGCTCACATGTCTTTGTCTACGTAGCCTTGTATCTTTCCTGTCAGTTTCTTTTCCCGTTTCCCCTTGATGCTTTTCCTGCCTGTCTGTCTCCTCACGTCTGTGTTGGTGCCTGAGACTAATGAAAATCAAATCATTTTGCAGGATATTCATAATTTTTACAGCCTTTTTTAATGGCCGTGTGTGGGAAACTTTTGAGCCAGTGTGCATCGTGTTTTTTAGTCACTGGGCCAAAAGTCATTGCACAGGCTTGAGGCTTGGCATTTGGCATTTGTATGTTTGAGTGGTGTTCTTAGTTTATTTGCTTACTTAAACACAATGTATTTTAAAAAGTAGTACATGCATACTGTTGTAAAGCCAAAGGTACACACAGCTAAAGGAAAGAAGTTGGTAAAACTTTCAAATGAATAATCTACTAAGGTTTCCGGAGCTTGATGCCAAAATGTAATTAAGCTATGCTCTGTGGTCCCGCTGTGTGTCCTGTATTTGATGGGTACTTGAGGAGACATGAATCATTTATGATGCACAGAGAATAGAGGGAGGAGATGAGAGCACATTTTTGTCCCCAGATCCCCTGGTGGTTTAATCCAGGCATGTTTGCAAATGTAAATATTCTCATTCTGACCAACATTATATATGGATGTGACGCAGGATGTAATTTGTTTTGTTGATGGGAAAAGTTTTTTTTTTTTTTTTTTTTTTTTTGCTTTGTTCGAGGAACATTTTTGAAAATGTAGTTAGAAAAAAAAAACTTTCTGTTGGGGTTTGTGAGAAACCAAAACTGTGTAAAATATATTTCACTAATTACGTTCCTTTCAGAGCTGGCAGCTCCTCGCCGTAATGGCCCAAGCCTGGGTGAGATCAGAGAGGGAGAAGGATGAAAGGGAGAAGAGTGGCATCAGAGGGATGAGTGGAGGCACTTAATGCGGATATGAATGTAGCTGAAGATGGAAAGGTGAGGCGTTAAAGTATATAAAAAATAAAATATACACAGAGGTAAGACATTAGAAGGAGTCGGATTAGTTTCATATAAAGTTTGCAGCAAAAGGTGAAAAAAAAACCTGCACTGAACACATTAAACAATCTGTCTTTCTACAGATGTCGATATACTCATCCCCAAATCCTAAACATTTGGGGATAATAAATGATTTCACATCACAAGGACAAAACCAGAAAAAAATACAATTTGGTGTCTGAATTCCTTTGCCTGCTAGTGTACTGTTATAAAAGAACATTCTACCATTATAACTTACTTGCGTCAAAAGCATAGACTGTATATAAATATGGACTACGTGTCGCCACTTCTTTACATTGGCCAAACTAATGCTAGTTTCCCGGGGATACGGGCAGTGCCATCTTGTAAGTTTGGAGCCAGATACTGAGCAGTATGGTCTGAGAGTGAAGCCACGTGGACCAGCGATGGAGATGACCCCGCCCACACTTCCTCCAGACTCACTCGCGTTTTCGTTTGCTTAATACTGAACGCATACTGCGCTCTGCTCTACCTCCACCAGTTACAAGGAAATGTTGAATTCTACACTGTACTTGCTTTTAAAACATTTTTTTTACAACAGTGGTTGGCATGGCAGCTGGTGGCCGCCATTATGTCACATCCTGTTTGTATAGCGTGAAATAACTAACTTAAACAAAACTTATTCAAAAAAATTGACACTTGAACATTTGTTAGCATTATATTAACTATCTAAAATGACTGAAATCATCCTTTAAAAAATAAATGTGACGTGTATTTCAGTGTTTTAGTTTGGCCTGACATGCGTTAACATGGAGGAGGTGGAGCTTATGACCTATACTGCAGGCAGTCACCAGGGGGAGCTCTACTTGCTTTGGCTTCACTTTTGAGGAGCTGTTCAGCCGTCCATATTTATACAGTCATTTTATGCTCAGTCCCTTGTATTGTACTTAGTCCTATGTTTTCATGTAGCTTTGTGGTCCTGGAGGAACGTCCTCTCATCTCACGATGTACTGCACCTGCTGTATGTGGTTGAAATGACAATATAAACCTCTTTGACCTTTTGAACATTGCCGATTGTATTTTTTTTTTTCTTTTTTCTTAAACAGCACTTTTTAGAGTAGAAAGTAAAGGATTTAAAACGGAGCAGAAACATCAGGGCAATGTTTATAGCTGTTGCATTGAGGAAAGAACCAAAGGCATGTTTGATTAACTATATATTTTTTTGTGTGTGTGTTCGAAATGTGAAAACTGAGCCTGAGAAGTAACTGAAATGTAGATGTGAAAAAGCAGTGTGTGGATACTTTGCTCTTGCAGTCAGTCTGTGTACTGTGACTGTGGGGAAGGAACAGCTGCTGCCCAATTAGTAAACTGGGTCACACAGGTGTATCTCATAATCAATACTGTGATACAGAGCAATACTAAAAAAAAAGAAAAAAGGTAGATGCCTCAAACTTGTCACGATTTGTGTTTCAAAGGAAAGGGTCCAACACAACTCAATAAAAGAAACTACTACTGGCAATACAGTCTCCCTAGCTCAATTCTGTTAAATATATAATCACTTTGTTTTTTGTTTTTTTTGGGTACTATAATTAATAGTGATATTCTTGAAGCCTTCCAGCCACACGGTTCACATAAAGGTTCATTTCTCAAGGCTTCATGTGCAAACAAACCCTGCCCATGGTCATTTATCTGTAATTTTCTTAATTTGTAATACACTCAATACACGTCCGGCAACAGTGCAGCCACGGGAATGACTGCCAGCCAAGTAAAAAGAAATCATTTTTATCTTAATAAATGCATTTCATGTATCATTCATGTCTTCATTCATATAATAATATATTCAAACTGTTGCAGGGTTTTAACAAGGTAAGGGGCAGTGAATTGGCTTGTGCAACTTAAGAGCTTCTTTCATTTTTTTTATTCGGAAACCAAATACGATTCCTCCTTTTAGAAACGACTTCCCCTGAATTGGAGAAAAATTATTTTGAAGGATGCAGATGAGGTAACGGTGCACAAGAACTCTGCAGCAAGTTGGGATAAATGCTCTGAAGCCTCTCCAAATACTGAGCGGGGTCCTTCGTTCTGGGAATGTTTGGTGCTACCAAATATTTTTGGACTTTCACTGTGGTATCACCAATCACATTGTGGTTTTTGTGGGTCTCCTTCACTGTGGCATGGGAATAACAGCAAAATCTGTTTCCTCAAAAGCATAAACGGATCATATAATGTAGAGTCATAATTAATCCAGATCTTAAACGTAAGTGATAATAATTACCAGGGTTTAACAGTGAGGTAACATTATTATTATTATTATTATCAACACCTCTACTTTTTGGACGGAGCTCTTGCAGGCACAGCGTTTTTAAAGCGTCCACCTCCACAAGCTGGGCAGGTTGCATAAATCATTACATTATTATTATTATTATTATGAACTGCCAGGGAGTGTTAAGCAGCTGTTGGCAGCAGTGAGTGGGTTTTCTTGGTTGTCACAGTGTGTTCAGAGATCAGCGCATGGCGGTCACAAGAGCAAAGATTAAAAAAAAGGGCTATAATGTTCTGGGGGATTGTTTTCATGGAGGAACCGGGGGGACAAGGAGCCGGAGCTTCTAGAGACATCAAAACTCCTCCCTGAATCTCACTCCCTGGGTTCCTCCATCCGAACACCAGAGGACCACCATCGGTCTCTAAATCTTCCTTCATCACATTCCCTACCTTTCCCTCCCCCTTAACCTGGTCAAATTAAACTTCTTTGTACATACCGAGGCAGAGGACCAAAAATGGTCGACAACAGCTGTCAACCATTTTTGAATGTAACTGGTACAAAGACAAGTTACTTAGTTGCTCGTGGTTGTCAACCGAATAGTAATTTGAAAAATGCTCTTTCCTGCCAGTATGGCGGTGTTGTGACATCAGCTACCAGAGCTCTATAGTGTGCATGAACATTAATAACATGGAGTTATCTGTTACACTAAGGTGAGTTGCTGTACAGCTGGACTGAGTAGGGCGTGAATGACGTCCTGTAGCGTGGGAGCAGAGCTGGATCAGTCAAAGAACGGCCAGCGTCTTCTCTCTCTGCCTTCGTGCTGCTCTTCCCTTGATGAGCCAAGTGAAGCCAGGTGTCCTCAGTCTGCTGCTGCTGCTGCAGAACGAGAGGATGTGACCTGAAAGAACACAAAAGAGACAACGAGCGCGTGCAAAAACACATGCTTTTAACATTTTTGTTTGTGTGAGGGAGGATATCTTAATGTGTAATAAGGGCCCTGGACTCAAATCAGATTGTTACTAAAGTTGTTTGTTGTACGAATGACAGCAGTGATGTGTTAGCAATGGATATGTTTTGATGGAGGAGTTATTTATGTCTCTTTATGGGTTCAATTGCAACAAAACAGTTTCCTTGAAGGATTATTAAAGTATTCTGATTCTGATAGCAGACATGTGATTCCAACAGTTCATATGAACTAAGCCAGTGTTGGATGATTCACTAAGAAAATATAAGTTGACATGCACAAAGTGGTTCTGCCTGCTGTTCAGTCTCTGCCAGAGATCTAGCAGAAGAACAAAACCCCTTTCTTCCAGCTCTATCGACGACATTGATTTATTTAATGGAAGACAATGATAGGCCCCGATCGATTTGGCTTCCTCTTCCAGTTTTTCTCCTTCTCCACGTCACCAGATGTTTACCCCATGTGGGGCAGAGGTTCACGGAAAGAATGGGTTTATTTAAAAAGATTCGATGAAGCATTTTGGATTGTTAACGCCAACATTTTCCGTTTTGAACGGATCAGCGCGCTTAAATTCCTTGCAATCAGGCCAGGCTCTGATTGAGGTGGAGACATTTTTATTCTGAATGGGCTTTTATTAGTGATTATTAGTTGGATTCTAATGACCATCCAAACTCAGCAAGTGAGTGTCATGAGCATTATGTGAAAGAAATATTCAAAAATATAATATTCAAAAAATTAAACAGAATGGATCATTTAGCCCGAGTGTTAACCCTCCTGATATGTTTATTGTTCAAGAACTGTAGTGATGTTCTTCAGTCAAATTTAATTATCTAAAAGTGTCAGAAACTTGTCAGAAAATAATCCCAATAAACGTTGATTATTTTTCAGTATCAATGGCAACCATTTTAATCAATATTTAGTGGTGTTCTTTACCTCTCACCGACAATGGCTCAATGAGGATTAAAACTTTATTTTTTTTTTAAATATTCATTGGAAAAACCTTCATATAAAATACAATAGTTTTACTTGACATTGACTTTTTAAAAAATTAATTTTACATTTTGAACGATTTATTTTCGTCGGGGTGATAAATTAACATGATTCAAATATGTGAAATTCATTTTATATGCTGATTACGCCAATTAAGCCAAGCAGAATAACACCATAAAAAATAAAAAACACTTTTAACTATTTCTTTTCAGATTTCTTGACTTTTAAAATGGGTTATAAGTTGATCCGCGGCACAACACAAGGGTTAAACTTGTTTAACTCGTTTAGATATCAACATTATATTCAAATAACTTAATACTAAAGTATTTATTTGTGCCTTCTTTTCTCAGCAGATAATAAAGCTCCTGGTAAATAATTTTCCCCTTTAACTTCTTTTCTTAGAACTCTTATGCGATGTAGAAATACGTGTCACTAAAAATGATCCTGATATCGGTGACAGGCTGGGGTAGACCCGCACTGAACTCCGACACAATGTTGAGGAACAGCAAAAAGGGAAAAAAAGGGAAAAAAAGACGAAACAGCAAACGACATTTTGAAAGAACAACTTCAGGAGTCAGGGGTTGTTGAAAAGCTATCTCACGTTTATATGACACTAGAATGACATTTAAGAAAACAGAGGAAAAAAAAGAAAGGAGGAAAAAAACACACATGCATTTTGGAAAAAGAAAACTGGTTCGGAGGAGACGGAGGAGGCGGGGGAGGGGAGAGAGAACACACACACTCTGGAATACATGAATACATCATCATCCTTTCAGTGACCTTTTGAATCTCTGTGACATTTTATTCTAATACATGGATTCATAAATATAATCTTCTCTCACCATATTGCCTATCTATACGAGTCTCATACATCTAACTGTACATCTACCGTAGCATATTGCATATCTCGAATAGAGGTGGGGTAGTCAATAGTCATTTAATGCTCCAGCTTCCCTGTGGAAGGGAGATAATACATTTAAATGAGCGTTAAGGAGGGGGAATGAACACAAAGCAGGGAAAGAGGTAAACACTGAGGTTTCTTCTGTCTCATCTCAAACAACCACAGAAACATCCTGCAGCGTTTTGACGTTGACATCTTTGTGTGATAGGATGTGTGTGTGTGATGACGTGCATGTGTGTACTTCAGTGTGTGTGTGTGTGTGTGTGTGTGTGTGTTGTGCGATGCAGTGAGTGAGTGCATATAGGTCCACCTGAGGTCTACCTGGTCGGGATTTCAAAGATTGTGACACAGCTGTATGATGGGTCATCACAATTTGTCGAAAAAGACAAACAATGTGCTCAGAGTTACAAACTACATCAATTTGGACCACATTCCTTGCTATATTATAGGCTATTTTTATTTTATTTATATATTTTTTTTAAATATCTTGCTACACTCAAGCAGACCTGAGTCAAATCATTTGGGTTTAAAAGCAACAAACAAAACATAAATACACAGGACTCTTTTGACTAATATGATCCTACAACTTTATTTTATGGCAACCAGTTGATTTAGGTTTGCTTCTGAGAAACCTTGCTTTTAGAGATGGGAGTTACGGCTCTTTGAAGGGATCCGTATCTTGTGGACTCATTCATTTCAAAGAGCCGCTCAAAAGATTGGCTCATTTTTATTAATTTGTTTGTTTGTTTGTTTTTCAGATGATTATCCAGGAAATAATCACTGGGAGGAATGACTGGGTAAGATTTGGATCAGAATCATTCAAACTCAGACTTCCTACCAGTATAAATTCTATCTGTGGGATATCTGTGTTTTAATTATTCAGAAATATTGATTCTAAATAGATGGATAATTTATTTATCCCATGGGATATTCAGTAAAAGCATTAAAACACTCTAAAGCGACACCTCAAAACAGCAACACGGTTCCCATTGTTTGTTTTAAAGAGCCGATCAATAGATCCGGTTCGTTCGCAAACGTCACAACTCCAATTGCTCTGTCTATTTTGGAATGGTGGGCAGCTGGACACAATCCAATATTAAAGTCTGACTCGGCGAGGGCAGTAGATTAGGAGGGGAAAGAGAGAAGTGGAAAGAGAAAAAACAATCAACCGGCAATGTAATACAGACGGCAGAAAATGCTAATTTCATTAGCCAGTTCATAGCATGTGTACAGAAGTTTACTTTCTGAAACACTTTAATGGGAGACTATTTTAGGAGCATTTTTGAGCAACTTAATGAAGGAAACAAACCCCATTATGTTCAAACCCATGGGAGTTAGTTAAAAAGTCAAATAAAAGTAACATTATTGTACTTGGACTGGCAGTAACCTTTGCCTTTACCTTTGCTTTCAACATTTTTGGCGTGAAGGAGGACACATTGCTGTAGTATCTATCTATCTAAAGGCCTTGGACTCAATTTAACGGATAAAAAAAAACACATGATCTTTTCCTTACCAAGTGTTTTGTTGTTCCTCACATAAATCACCATCACTCCTAACCCTAACCCTAACCCTTTTGCAGACGTTTATCAGTGTGTCTACCAGCTGGTGGCAATACCTTCATATAAGTCATGATCATTGTCACAACCAAAAAAGGAAATTTGTGTCCTTGTTAGGGGTGTAGGCTAAGCTACATCATCTACACTGTCCGTCTTGAGACACCGTGTGTACCACTGATTTTCTATTTGGAGGATTGGCTGAAAAGCAGGGTACATTAATATTTATTAATTCTTTACCACCTGACTTGTACCTGTAGAAAACACTGCTACCCATTTAACACGTAAGTTAAGCGATGCAGGTGCTGAGAAAGCCTTTGAATACGTTTTGTGTGGAAACCTAATTTCAAATGTTTGAATTGATTAAATGGGGCTTTTAAATGCCTGTCTTTCATTTTATAATTAGCATCAATAAACACCCTTTAAAGGAACAGACGCCTCTGCAGAGATCTCCTAACAGATTCTTTCCGGTAGGTATTTGACCCAGGTCTGCACTCAATACATTTTAGCCCTTTCACGGGTACGTAGAAAGCAAATAAAAGTGTCCACTCTAAAAATGGCCAGTGCTTCCACTAACTACCCTTGTGTATTCTCAGCAGCGGTCAAATATCCATTCTTCTTTTCAAAGAGGCTCTTTGTTAGTTTTCAGACCAGCCAGGCTTCATGCTTGTCTTGGTCTTCCACTTTCTCACGAACGGAGATGGACGTGAATACACTCATACAACTTCATGTTGAAGTCGTAATAAACAAAAAGAACACCCCACAGAATATACAACCTTTCAATTTTCCAATACCCATTGAATGTGCTAAAGAGGAAAAAGGCTGATGCTACTGTTACTGATGGATATTACAAAAACTGTACAAAGTTCAGTTGTTCCTCATATGAAGCCTTGGAAAGTACCCTCTGTCCACTATTGACAACACTGTTTTTGCACAAGGGTTGAGGGCACATTAGTTCAAGCAAGCCCTATTCCTTAGAGAAAACTGAATTTCTTTGCCGTTCCATCTAAATAACACCACCTTAGCAACGTTCACGAATCACCGCAGTCGTCAGACCTGTCCCTCTAATGGCTTTCTGAGTATTTTGTCCACGTGGCGCAAATGTAAGCCCAGGAATCTTTAAAGGCTGAATCCTAGTAATACTAAGAGGCTAAACTGTTTTGTCGTTACTCTTAAGACCTGTCAAAAGGCAATCACACATCCTACGGGAAGAAAGGACGTCAAGACTCTTTTGAGAAATGACTTATCCCAAGCATCCAACTCTGAGGAGGAAACAGAGAGAACAGACGATTCAAAGACGAGAACATTTCAGAATCGGGTTCACAGGACATGTATTAAAAGTCTCTACCTGTTCTGGTCAAGGTTCAGAAATGCAAATGGTTAAAGAGTTCCACTACAGAGAGGCAACAGGTGTTTCATCTTTTCTTCCTGGAGCTTGCGTCTGTGGGCTGACTGGTGCTTTTCATGCTGAAGCCCGTCAGATCACCATCCTCCTTCTCGCCTCTTGCCCGTCCCTCTCTCCAGGGATTGGACAAGAAATCATGGGCATCTATGCCGTATGAGTGATGGCCATCTTTGCTCCGGGCAGATAGACTGGTTTGGTAAAGAGAGCCTGTGCTGTTACTTTTCTTCACCAGCGGGGGTGCCAGAGAGTCTGGGGTGAGCAACGACGTCAGAGAGAGACTGTTAAGTGTTTCTGACAAGTGTTCGGTGTAGAAGGTCTGGCGGCAGCCTTCCTTGCCCGTCTCCACGTCCTCATCCGAAGGGTCCATGGAGTCCTGACGCTGGCAGCCGGGGCTGGTGCTGCCGCCTCCGCTGCTACTCTGGCTCCTCTGTTGCCGCCGGGTGGCTTGTAGAGTAAAAGTAGTGCTGCGTCTCTTTAGTGAAGAGGGGTGTTGGTCTCCTGTTTTTTGTCCCTGTTGGTGTGATGGGTGGCTGGGGGGAGGGCAGAGGAGGGGCACAGGGAGAGCCAGGTGTTGAGGTGGGGAGATGCTGAAGCTGAGCCCTTCTTCCAGTGTGGTCTGCAGGCTGCCCTCTGAACTGCCTGTGGCCAGGGAAGAGTCACTGTGGGACGGGTGCTGGAAAGAGAAGAGATAATCATTTTATTGTACGAGCCTGGACCATCTAATCATGTCGGTTGTTGTTTTAAATCCCTTTTCTGAATTTTCTAACTGTTCCTCATGACCGTTGAAGAACAGTTCTTTGATAAGTTCTTAGATAAGTGGAGGTCTATTGGTCAAAAAGAGCAGAGTATTTATTATTGGTTGTGAAATGGAAGAAATGTTTCATATTGTTCAATTTAAAGTTATACACTGATCAGGCATAACATTATGACCACCTTCCTAATATTTTGTAGGTCTCCCACATCCCAACAGAGTATGGACATGGGCCTTCTGAGGGTGTCCTGTGGTGTATGGCAACAGGATGTTGTTAGTGGGGTCCTTTGAGGAGAGGGGCCTCTGTGGATCATCCCACAGATACTTGATCAGTTTGGGATCTAGTGAATTTGAAGGCCAGGTCAACACCTTGTGCTGTTCTTCATGTTTATTGAGTTGTTCCTAAACCATTCTTGTGTGTGTGTCTGTGTCAGGCTGCATCCTGCTGGGGATGGCTGCTGCCATCAAGGAGTGTCATTGCTATGGGGTGGGGGTGCCTGGTCTGGTCTGGGTGGGTGCTACATGTCTAAGTAACATCCACATGAATGAATGCCAGGTGCAAAAGTTTCCCAGCAGAACACTGAATTGTCACAAGATGGTCACTGTCATTTACTTCTCCTGCCAGTGGTTTTAATGTTGTGGCTGATCGGTGTATAGTATTGGCACAGTTACAACATTGTAAATGGAAACTATGAACTAACTCTGTTTTGTGTCAGAAAGCATTAGTTGAATTCAAAATATTCCACAGGCTAGAAAGCTCGACACATAGCGACAAGTGTTGGTCGTCAGCTTGTTGCTTCATTTTGCCGACTTCCAATAAAAACGTATTGTGTCTTGTCACTCGCTCATCGCTAGCGCGAACGCTCCGTAATCCTGGCACTGTTGCTTTTTTCTAAGAATCCAAGGCAACTGGGAAGAATAAAAGATTACGACAAGAAAGAGAACGGGAGGGACTAGAAGATAAAGACGCAAAAGACAGACAAAGTAGAAAGAGATGCACGGAGCTGGAGCTTACCCCAAAACAAGCGCAGAGAGTTAAATGGAATAAAAGAAAACAACATGAGAGCATGTGAAGAGCGTGAGCCAAGAACAACAGTGTCGGTAGCGGGCTCAGGGCTGGCCGGGCTAATTAGCTGAGTGCCACAGAGCATTACTGTAGCAGCTGAGGATCACAGAGGCACTCGGGCATGTGCTAAGCAAACCAAACAGGTAGAGGGGGAAGAAAGAACAATCCGTCTCCATGGCTACGGAGGAGCGAGAACTAAAATAAATGTCTTTTCATTATTGTTTGTTTCATGCAGGAGCCAAATGAGAGGAGGTGTTAGTTTTCAGTTTGGCACATTATCTAGCTTAAACTATGACTACATAACTTCTTTGGAGTTTCACACTACAGACGGACAGTAGAGGGTGGTGAGCGTGATCAGCGTCGCACCTTACTGCAGCATCATTAAAACCAATACTGTGTCGGTAATTACTGTCTGTGCTAATGCCTGTAGCCATATGCTACAGTGGCAGGCTTCCAGATCACCCCATTTAGCCTCACAAGCTTACTCTACTCTACGTAACATCTCATTTGGTAAAACCCATCTGACGGCATAAAATGCACATCAGGCCGTTCACAAGGTTGGTTCACAAAACATCCGCTCAGAATGATCCGTTCACACTGTTCCGTCATGCGTTTGTGCAGCACCATTCATCCAACCGACCCCGACACGAATCCATTCATCTGCTTATAATACCTGAGAGCTCAGGGGCCTGCTGTTGGCTCCAGGTGAACGGAGAGAGGCCCAGGAGGCTGGGGAGGCCAGCCTGGATGGCCCTCTGTCCCCTGGGCTGACGCTGTTCCCGGGGCTCTCGGGATGGGCCGCGGCCGCAGGGTGGAAGAAGTCCGCCGGCAGGTGGAATATGGGTGAAGACTCATCCCCGCGTTCGACTCCCTCCACCTTGCAACTTCCTCCATTGCCATCTGAAATGAGAAGGTTGGATTTTAATGCAACCTTGTGAGCGGGAATGTTCATATGTTTGTGTATTTCCATTTTCTTGCCTTGGGATATCTTTAGCAAGTAGACAGTCATTAGATGCTGGAAACTTTAATCTTAAACCCCCAAACAAATGCTTTTTAAGCAGTGTTACACTCCTCTGCACATCCACTGGCCTTGCAGTGGCCGTGCAAGTGTCTTTGGCTTCTGCTTAATTGCCTTAACCAGCCATACATGAGAAGATGTGAATAAAGGGACGGCCACTTTACAGCTGCAGAAGCTCACCGTGTCTCACCTGCTGCCTTTTTGTCTTATGTTTTAATGAAATAAACCCTTATGTTTATAACTCTGTCATGTGTCACCACTTTTTGGTGTGGCCCTCGAGCCAGGTCATAACAGCACCTCCAAAAGATGGGCATAAATTATTGGCTCTCTTGAGACTGTTTTAGGCCTGTTCCGCCACTATGCAGATGACACACTACTCTATATATCTGCTCCACCTAAAGATACGGTTGACAATCTTGTAAATGTTGTTTGAGAAATTGGACATGGGATGGCCAAAATGTTTCTTTAACTAAATCAGGACCACAAGGTCACAACCAAAAGTTCAAGTTGTGGCTAATAATTTGAGGATATAAGAGTTAGAATAATCTTTTATATGACTTAAAGCACACATTTGGAACACGCAAGTGCAATTTCACCACATAGCCTACAGAACATTGTGATTCCATTCCGTCCTCTTGATTACTGAGCTGTTAAAAGCAATCAAGCTAGTCATAAATGGTTCAATAAATTGAAACTCAACCCAAAAACCTGACTGGGTGCACATATCATCTGCATGCAAAAATCTCCCAACTGGCTGCCTCAAAACTTCAAAGTTTATTTTAAGGTGCTTCACTGCTTTGCTGCAAGGGTGAGGTCACAATAACAGATCACTATGATGATACAAAGCAGCGTTTCATTAGGACGTCAACACAATAAAAAACACAATGCTGACAACACTGAGGCTAAAACTGAAAGGCCGAGTGCTGATGTCTTGTCGTCTTGGAACTTTTTGTCTTTAGGGGACTTAATCATCTTGAAACAACAGCTGACGGGTAGTCGAAGTTGGAACATTTCACTCCACATTAGAGCTCGAGGGTTTCAGTGTTTGGTTAAAACATCAAAACTTAATTAACTATGCACAGAACTTTAAAGGAGACGACCTAAAAGCGTTAGGATTTACAACATTTCATGAA
This sequence comes from Chelon labrosus, assembly GCF_963514085.1. Lineage (NCBI taxonomy): Eukaryota > Metazoa > Chordata > Actinopteri > Mugiliformes > Mugilidae > Chelon > Chelon labrosus. The sequence continues at coordinate 7,035,966 of NC_140338.1, forward strand.
ATGTTTGTACACTACTATATCCCCTAACTTTGCATTTCGGAAATGATATAACAAAAAATATATTTTGTACTTTCCAGAAAGTAAGTAATACTTTTAGTGGCACCAAGATATGTGTTTTCAGCGACATTGTGTCTACTTAACAGACTGTGAAGTAGTATTTGCCAGTCCCCCTGAACTGACTTTGCTCGATCCGGTCTGATGATAATGGTCATGCTGCAGGGATCAGTGAGCGGTCAGGATACGACAACATGTCATTCATTATCATCTCTGTGTTTGACTTAAGTTGAATCAAGAACTACAAACAAAATATAATTTTACACGAATATATATGAATATATATATATATATATATATATATTTATATATATTTATAGCTACAATGACAACTATAATTTGTAACTATATTATATAATTAGTTGTGTTATACTATACATACTGAGCGTGGCATGAGAAGAAATCGCTCCATTGCTCTACAGTGGTCACATAGGGCTTTGTTAACATATTTGGATCATAAAAAAATCGCTTCCCGGTTGGTTTCAAGTATCTCACAGATTCATGCCATAGGGTCTTTACATTTACTCTGTACCTGTGCAATGTGCCGGGCTTTGCTGCTCCTGCGAGGGAGGATTCGACTGTGGATGGATGCCCACCTCGAACAACTCCTGGACGCCCTCCTCGCTCCCTGAGCTGGAGGGACAAAGCCCCCTGTAGCCGCCCTGAGTGGGCAGCTCCTCCGAACTGTGGGAGTCACTGCTGCCCCTCTGAGAGAGAGAAAGATGGGAGACGTCAGAGAGAAATTTGAAGATAGAGCAGCGGGCGACGGAGGAGGGGGTGGGGAGAGAGACACGGAGATGCAGAGAGAACAAACGTGATAACCAGGTGCGCTGATGTTCGCTGGAGCAAGAACGATATCAAGCTGAAGCCTTTCATTTCCCTTTGTCATAATGGAAATCTGAGCACAATTTGTTTCCAATTTCAAAAAGCTCCCTTTTCATGTCGCTTCCTTTATCCATCTATACGAGTCTGATTAAAATTGGATGTGGTAGAAAGAAAGTGACGGCGGGCTTCAAAGCTTCAAATTGCTTGGCCGCTGTTGTTGGTTTGTAAACTGGATCAAATGAACTGGTGTTCAATATCGCGCCGATGAAACGGGCCAGGTGGAACGACTGTGAGCGGAGAGCAAAGTGTTCACGGGAAGATGGAGATATGAAAGACACATTCTGTCTCTCTCTCTCTCCCTGTCATGCACACGCACATGTACAAGCACATCTAAGTGCTTCCACGTCAGGAAGACAGTGGGAGGCTGGTGTTTTAATCAGGCAGTAAAGCATGTAAATAGTAATTATTGATGATAGCAAGATGGAAGAGGAGCGATGACATGAGCTGTGACTCCCTGAAGACTGAAAGACATCTACCTTTGAGTGTGCCTGAATTAAAAAGAAAGTGTTTAACATAAGAAAAGCACCTTTAATACTGAACATAACTATTCTGTGTACATTTGTTTAATGTTGCTCAAATGTTCATTAGTGGAAAAGGTACAAATTAATTCGCACCTATAGTTTGCAGCACATACATCGTAAGTAAGGCTCAACCAAGTAACTCACACATCCCAGTCGGAGATCATGACCATTAATCTGCTTGTCACAAGATTTTGAAATCTGGCTGCAGGGATTTCTTCCTTTCTTCCCGTTCTGAGCACTGATGGTTGGGGTCGCCTTCAGCTTAAATTATGCTGTAGGTCAGATGTCTGTACAGGTCAGACGCTTGTTTTCCAGCAACAAACGTAAAATCCATATAGATTTGAGCACAGGGACATTACCATGTTTAACAACTATGAAGGCCTTCCCAGTCGGTTCTCAAAATTGTCTTGTATGGTTAAGTATTACTATTCTGAAAGTCCCAAAAAAGTATACAAACCAGAATTCCCATTGTTGTTGTTTTTTAACTGGAGAAATTCAAATTCTCAAAAAAAGTGGGGCAGTCAAAATTAACGCGCTAATGCAGATTAATTGGATTAAAACAGTGCGACCCCTAGTGGACCAATTAGGAATATGTGCCAATTTTTTTGAGAATTTGCAGGTGAGTGTACGTGAGGTCTGTTTTGTGTCCACACGTGAGCAGACCTGGCTGTCCCCGACCAGCTGGTAGCTGCCGGGTTCATCCAGGCTGAGGTCATCAGGCAGAGCCGGAGATGAAGACTTGTCTGACAGCTGCTCCGACATCAGCGATACCTGCTCCACCTCTGCCAGTCGGATCTGTCCCGCAAACACACACAGACACACACACACACAGCAGCCACAGTCATGTCGGAGCAGTAATTTGACATCGAGATGTGAGGAGGAAGAGGAGAGAGGCAGAAACTTGGTCCGGACGACGATGATGGGAGATTTTATAGAATATTTTGGGCCTGTAAATAAGTTTTGTTTATTTTCTTATAAAATTTCCAGCAAAAAAGAAGCACAACGTTTGTATTAAATGGTGAAATAAACTGTGTTTTGCATCTAAGAAAGAGCACGTATTTGCCCTTTGCATTGTCTGTGGTGTTTCTGTGGTGACAGAATTAAAAGAAAATGACTCACAAATCACACAAATAATCACGAGAATTGCTTTTGCAGCAAGAAAAAAAAACTTCTAAAGGTCTCAAATGAAAATTATTAGTTATTAAATATTAATTAGTATTTCAGACTATTGCTTACATTGTAGTAAGTAAAACATGCATTATAAAATGTTTTCTGTGTGTGTTTTTCATGCTTAATATTTGATTTGAATATATATATTTTCACCCTTGTGTGGACAGGCTAGTTCAAATTATAATATAAGACGAGGCTCAGCGTTAATATTTAGTGTTAAGAGACAAGGAATTTAAAACTAACCTCCCAACATGTATTTCATCTGCACAGTGCGAACACTATGTATCTCACTATAGAAGTGAAGGAGTCATTATATGTATGTCAAAGCCACTAGGTCACGCTCCTTCGTCTGCATCATAACAGAAAAAGCACATACTGCAGTCCACAAGCTGCTGTGACTCATGCAGTGTCTCATACATGCAATGCCAATCTCCAGCTTCTCTTCAAATCTTCAAAACTGTACCAGTAACCTACAGAAGATATTGTCTTTAAGACCTGCACCTGAGCCTCATGACCAACCTAACCTGACTGTATTGTCTTAATTGCTTTTGTCAACAATGGGAACACTGATAACATCCCTTTGTTATTTTATAGTATTTCCTTTAGCCCCCCTCCCTTGTTTCTGCACTCCTTCTTGCTGTTCAGGTCTCCACCTTGGGAGATAGCTTACTTACAGACATATCAGCAGGATTCGAGTTGCAAGAAGGACGCGATCCATCACCAGCTTCCCACCGACAAAAGCTTTTGTAAGACTAAAATCCATGCGTCTAAGTGCCCAGCCTAGCACTGGGAAACAAGGTCTTCTTCACTGAAGAATGCCAGGGAAAAAAATCAAATACTGACTTGCTCATTATGTGGTAGGCGTATCTGGTTTATTTTACAGGACTTCTGGAGAATCGTCTTTCACAACAAAAATCTTTATTTCTGAATAAGCGTACACCAATCAGGCATAACATTATGGCCACTGGCAGGAGAAGTAAACGACACTGACCATCTGTTCTGCTGGGAAACTTTTGGACCTGTCCCTGACCTCAATGTTTTTTGCAGAACACTTGACTGTCACAGGATGGCCTTCGACCTTCTGGATGTAAAATGTTATCGCTTCGCTATTTTACGTATTTATTTGAGACCTTTTGTGCAAAATTGCGTGAAAATTGGTGCATTTATTCTTGAGTTACAGCAGAAAATGAAGAGAGGACAAGTCGAAAAACCCTCGGGCCAAAGCTGTCCACAGCGCGGAGGGATAAAAAGGGAAAATTAAAGTACGTGGCTCTCTGGTGGGGACCAAAAAAAAAAAAAAAGATAAAAGACCTTTATTAATATGCCTATATGATCCCAGGTATAATCCAGCAGTTTCCCTCAGGGTCAACAAAACCGGCTAGTTATTTATAGCTTATATAGAAGGAGAGAATAACAGTGTGTGTGTGTGTCCCTCACTCACCTCTTGTGGATGACTCTTGCAGTCCTTGCAGACAGGAGGAGAGCAGTAGTGGTGAAAAACTGAACCAGAGAGGTTGTCAATCATGTCCCCTTCCAACGAGTCTTTAATCAGCAGTGACACGCTGTCCAGCCACTGGCTCTCCTGCAACACAGACACAGGCACAGCGCTGACCTTTTGTTCTGCACTGTAACTCCAACAATGCACCGAGCATCTGCTGTAGAATAATGAAGAAGAAGGAAGACGAAGAAGTAGAACCAGGCACAGTTCTTCTCAGAACACGAGTCTGGTAACACGCCATTTGGATTTGCACATTTCAACCAACCTCTGCGTGCAATTGGATAGTCCTACGACCAATCAGAGCCATTTAGTCGTAAACACGCTTAACTCCACTGTGTCCAGATGACGTGCATGACTATATGACAGTGTAAAGCCCACACAAAAACCACTTGAGTGGCAGATCTTTGATCATAATCAACGCTCTTGTCAATGGTTTCCAGGATATAACATAATTATAAATCTCATTAAAGTCTTTTGCAACGTTTCATTTGTTTCTGATGTTATTTCACTTCAACTTTACAGACAGTAGAGTCGTTTTCGGTCTTCTCGCCTCACTTCGGCAAGATGTCATTTGATTAATTTCTCAGCTAGTCCTTGCACTTGTCACTGCCGTTGTCACTGAATGAACGATGAAAGGAACATCTGTTACTGTCACTGCAGCAAACAAACCATCAGTCTCACGATAACGTGCAGCAACCATTCACTACATCTGTCTGGTGTAGTCAGCACCTGACCACTGTTTTTCACCGTGTCAGTTTCCCATTGAAGTTTCTCCATCATCAGGACTCTATCCGTCACAGGCTGTCATGTGAATTCACCCCTTTCCCCACTGCCTCACTTTCAACCCATTCACACACATTTATTATTTTATATAGTAGCTGCATTTCTCGGGAAACAATCTGGAGTACAGGGAGGTCATCACCAGCTTTGTAGACTGGTGTGAACTGAACCACCTGCACACCTCGCCAGCAAGACAAAGGAGGTGGTGGTCGACTTCAGCAGGAAACCACCTGGCACAATGAGGTGGAAGACAAATACCTGGATGTTCAACACAACAGCAAACATGACTGGGCACACAATACAAACGTCCCCACACAATAAAGGCCAAAGTCGTCTCCACCTGCTGAGACGACTGAGGTCCTTTGGGGTGTGCAGGTCACTGCTCAGGACTTTCTATGACTCTGCGGTGGCTTCTGCCATCCTGTATGGTCTGATGGAGCAGTGGGACCTCAGAGAGGGACAGCCGGTCAGACGGGCCCGGACTGCTCTCTGGACTCCATCGAGGAGGTGGGTGAGAGGAGGATGTTGGCCAAGCTGACATCAATCATGGACAACCCCTCTCACCCACTGCATCAGACTGTAGGGGACCTAAACAGCTCCTTCAGCAGCAGACTGCTGCATCGACGCTGCAAGAAGGAACGCTACCGCAGGTCCTTCATCCCAGCTGTACAACACCAGCCTGGACTTGGCTTTGTTTTGGTTTGTACAGTTATTTTCTGCACAAATAAATCTGCTTTTTGCAAAAACTACTACCTCACTGTCTTGTCCAAGTACATCAAGTCCAGTACATTTTATAGACTTAGCAATTATTTATTTGTAAAGTTTCCACCACCACACTGTACATACAGGATGTCTTTATAGTGTTTTTATTTTTTGTATATATTCTTGTCAAATTCCGCTACTGTGACAAAGAAATTTCCCAAACGTGGGATAAATAAACAATGTCTTACGTCTTACTTTGCAGCAGCACGTGTAATCTTTTTAATCTGCTTGAAATCTCTATTCCTCCTCTCCTTTCTCTCCCTTAATTTTACTCTCTCTTCCCTACTTATTTAGCATGACACGTATACCGAGATGCGTTGTTTAATTAACTATCAGGCGTTGGAGCTGGTGTTATTTTAAGCTCCTGCTGGCAGGTGCAAGACAGAGACTGGTGACTTTTGCCTGCTTTCAGCTGAGCCAAAGGGTAAGACAAATGTCAAGTGCTGTAAGGCTAATTGTTCGCTGATCCCTTTAAGAAAACGACACTGGCCCACGTCTGGCGACTGGTAGTAGCCCGGCTGTGGCTCAGAACCAGAACCGGAGGGACAGCGGTTCGATGCCTGTAACATGCCACACGCACAGGTGTCCTCAAGCAAGACACTGAGTGGCTCCTGGAAAGAGCTTTGAGTACCAGTAGGTATATGCCAAGGCCATTTAGTGGCACTGGGGCACCTGAAACTGGTGCTAAGGTTTCAGCCAACGAGATCTGATAGGAAATCAGGTGAAAAGTCTAAAGAAAAAAAGAAGACATGTGGTTGGAATATGAAGAATACCAAATAAAGCATTAATTAGCTGTTACGCTTTTCGGAGATGCAAAGTCAAAATAATGAAAATTTTCTCAAGAAGAAAGGTACAGATGATCCATTTTGCAAATATATATTATAGGTTCAGTTGCTCTTTTTCAGCAGCGTGAACACAAGCCTCAGTTGCATGTTCTTTAGTGTTTGACAAGCATCAGTCATAACTATGGCAATAAATAACATTACTTTTAAGTAATTTTGCTAATGTTCATCATATTACCAATTAGCGTGATTAGATGGATGGATGAGGGGATGCAGTAGACAGTGGAGAGATAGATAGGATCATAACTAGGGAAATATAAAAATTGCCAAGTGGCTTATTAATCTGTCTTAGCTGTAACATTATCAGTGGCCTAGATGAGTAAATATTGCGATTGTAGAGGACTCAGGGGACAAGGTTCACCATAATCTGTGGTCTGGTCTACGTTTTACACATGGTTTGTCTGGAAAAAAAGGGAGAAACCGTCCACATTTGATCTGGTACAATCTACACTGTTGACCATGACTTTTGTCTGCTGGTGACACACAAACTATTAAATTATGTCTTGTGTTATTACACTACCACCTAGGAGTTCCACAGAAGCCAGAGCGGTGAATCCCCTCAAAGCTCCTCCACAGCAGTACAAACAAACACCTCATACTTAAGGCTCACCTGTTGAAAATCAGAGCCTAACTTCTCTAATATACCACATGCAGTGAATCTGAAGTGTTTTAATAAACATTATTAATACAGGGAGCTTTGTCACATGGTGATTCAGCAGTCACCAGAAGCTCAATATCAGCAAAACCAATAAGCTTGTGGTGGACTAACAGAGAAGCAGGGGGCTTTGACCGTAAAATGTAATGTAAACCAATCCGGCATCACATTTTGACCGTATTGCATAGGTCTCCCTTGTGACTCCAAAACAATCGCGACTCATCAGAGAATAGACATGGGCCTTCTGAGGGTGTCCTGTGGTGTCTGGCAACACAATGTTGTTAGTGGGGGCCTTTGGGTCCTGTAGGTTGAGGGGAGGGGCCTCTCTGGAACACTCCAGATACTTGATCAGTTAGGGATATAATGAATTTGAAGACCAGGTCAATACTTGGTGCTGTGTGCCTGTTTCAGGCTGCACACTGCTGGGGATGGCTGCTGCCATCAAGGAGTGTCATTGCTATGGGGTGGGGGTGCCTGGTTTGGTCTAGGTGGGTGCTACATGTCTAAGTAACTTCCACATGATTGAATGCCAGGTCCAAAAGTTTCCCAGCAGAACATTGTATTGTCACAAGATGGTCAATGTTATTCACTTCTTCTGTCAGTGGTAATAATGTTGTGGCTGATTGGTTTATTTTTGAGTCCAGGTTGACAAATTTGAGCCAAATCTTGAGAGAAACTTAAAAGAATCATTTTACAAGGACAATCTGAGAAGAATGTGGCATTACGGCTTCTGCCAGCCTGGTAGCTTAAAAACATGTATATAAGCATTAGGTAGTTGATTTTGTTGTGTAGCTACTGTATTGTAGAGGATGTATTCAAGTTATGGTACCACTATAAGTCGCCTTCTTGCTCGTCTCCTGCAGCCATGTCTTAAGTTCAGATGTACTCTTTCCTACTATTTGTCTCTATATAAGAGTAACCCCTAAAGGGTGTGAGTTGAGGAGTTCAACTCCAGCCAAACAGCCAGTCCTTGACAGCATCCACCAATGCGCTGTGAGCACACAACGGTGCACATTGTTTCAAGTGCTGAGAGATGCGCAGCGGGGGGTGAGGCAGCTTGATTGATTGGCCAGGCTGGGGGCCTCGGTTGCGGTAAATGGTGCTCATGGCCCTGTTTGATTCATTGTGGTGCTATCTGGTTTCTCCCAGCAAAAGAATTCACTCTGAACCCAAACCCGTTGTTCAACGTGCCTATTTCACAGACACACTTTTCACTCAAATCCAATAAACTGATGCAGTTTAAGGTTGTTTCTATTTTCTTAGGTGCTTGCTCAAGGCACCAGAGCCATGGACATGGAAGAGATTCAAACCAGTAAGCTTATTATCCCACAGATGCTTCTTTAACCACTAAACTCTAGCTCTCAATAAACACCAAGGCACATATATTTGATATTTTTTAAAGTAATGTGAATCCAGTGTGTTAAAGGTCAGTCCAATACCATGCTACAAAATATTACCATAATGCATATATCCACCAAGGCTGCTCATTCTTTTAAACTGGTTACCTTGGCAGCAGAAAATGTTCAGAAAACAGAAAGGTTTCTTCTGGGTCAGCCCAGATCTGCATGAAATAGTTTTTGACATTTGTAGGAATTCTTGGACACAGACCTTTTAGGCGATTTATGCTAATCCGACACCCCAGACCCTACGCAGACTCTAATGCCGTAGCCGGACGTGCACCTCCCCAGAAATGTAGCTATGCATCACGGCGACGTAGGCCGCAAGAGCTGTGATTGGTCCGCTTGGTAGCAGCGTATTTCCGCTTTAGTATTTCCGGCTGCTTCTCCATCTCAGCAGTTTTCGTATTGATTGTTTTGGATCGATAAAGATGGAACACATCGAGGAAAGGTTAACTGAGGAGGTTCGAAGGTTTCGGCAAAAGTTTCAGTCGCCATTGTTGAAAGTGAAGCAGGTAGTAGAAACAAAAATTAACCCGATTGGTGGAAAAGACACAGCGCTGACTAGTGTTTGGGTGGTGTTGTTACAGAGCGAGCCAGACTGACGAACGCACAGGAATAAATGGCTCGCACCGGCATAGGCTACGTGCGTAGGTTACAGCATCTAGTCCTGCAGTACCTTAAACAGTAACAGCTGTGATTGGTCCGCTTGGTAGTAACGTATTTTCGCTTTAGTATTTCCGGCTGCTTCTCCATCTCAGCAATTTCTGAATTGTTTGTTTTGGACCAATAAAGATGGAACACATCGAGGAAAGGTTAAACGAGGAGGTTCGAAGGTACAAGCATTTGCGCAACTCATCTTCGGCGAAATTTCGGAGGAAGTTTCAGTTGGCATTGTTGAATGTGAAGCAGGAAGTAGAAACAAAAATTAACCTGACTGGCAATCTTCTATCTTCTGGGTGGCGTTTTTACAGAGTGAGCCAGACTTACGAGTGCAAGTATACATGGCTCGCAGGTTACGTACGTAGGTTACAGTGTCTAGTCCCGCAGAGGACCTGACATTACCTGAGATTATGCAAAAAGTCAGGGTTTTGAATTTCCATCTTCACACAACTACTACTGTGTATTTTTGTAATTACAGCACCAACACTTCCTTTCTAGGCCAGACAGAAAATGCAAAACATGTAAAAAAGAAAGATCAGCAGGTTACCATTTACATCCATCCTCCACAAAAGCGTTTTCTCTCTCCGTGTTGCCTTCTCATTCTCTGAGAATGTGCAAGCTTCGCGCCAACTAATGAGCACCAGTGTGCGTCAAACTAATTGATGGTATTTTTTTGTTTGCCTAATGTTTGGTTAACAAATCCCCACGATCATCTTAGAGCCGGAGTCATTAGCGAAGGCAGCCTTTCCGGGAGCATGTATAATACAAAAGTCATCTAAATGACATGTATTTTGTTGGGAGCTACTAGCAAATACTGCACCTTCGTTTAAGCAAACCTTTTATAAAAGTCAGATGGGTGGTTTCACAAGCATTTCGTCATTAGCATAGCACACCAGGGACAGAAGGAAGGGATTCACATTTAGACACTGCGTGGTTTCTCTCATTGACTCCGGACTTCATCGCAGGAGTTGTACATTGAAAATCAGACCACTCTCCGCAGGAAGCCTAAGGGATCTCGGTAAATTCTATGAATCTGATCAATTATCTGCAAAAGAGGTTCTCTGGCTGTTTGGTATATTCACGGTAATAAGACTGAACTAAGTTTTTAATGAGAATTGGGTGTCTCTTGGTTTGTTTGCCGTCTACACTTGTAATTTTTTTTCCATTAGCTCCATCTGTTGGGGAATATGCAGTTAGTTGGTGGGGAATCTACTTTATATTCTCAATTTACCCCAGAACTAAGAAATTGAACAGGTTTATTAAATTAGACTGTTTTTACACTTTTAATACTCCTTCATCACATTTGTTGTGATTGTGCTTTTGGGCTGAAATAAAAGTGCACATAATTAGAGGCCCCGCATTGTGCTTTTAATCTGAAAAGCCCATTTGCTTGCTTGCTAATCGGACAGACAGGCACTTGAAAAGAGTTCCTCCCTTTTCCCGTTCCGTCTCTCTCTCTCTCTCTTTTTTTTTTTTTTTTTACTCTCTTCCCGGGTTAAAAATAGCCCACCAGTAGGCTGACAGACAATGAGCTATAAGCACAATGAGACTGTGGTGGTGACTTCCACCCACTTGCAGTCTCACTGTGTCTTCCGACCGCTCCACAGTCAGCCTCCCTCGCCGATCCCTCGTTCCTGCTGGCTCATTCAGTGTCATTCTTTGAGATGGATGACGAGGCTAATTTCCTTCCCTATGAACCGAAGTACAAAAGATCACTTAAGCTAATTAAGTTCACACATCAAGTGTGTACGAACGAACCGATGGATGCCAAGATGGTTATTGGTATAAACTGGCACAAAAGCATAAAGTCACTGTTGTTCGTTTATATTTCTAATTATATTTTTCTCATGCAGTAATTCAAAAAGTTCTTAAAGCTGCTATTATCAGTAGTTTTTAGTAGTAATATGTCTAATGTGAAAAGAATTATACACACATACAGTGTATATATGTATACACTGATCAGGCAAAACATTATGACCATCTTCTTAATATGGTGGGAGGCCTTTGGGTCCTATGGGTTGAGGGGTTGAATCATGAGAGGGAAACCACATAATGATAAAGTCTCCTCATCCCATTTTCACACCGACCAGACATAACATTATGAACACCTTCATAATATTGTGTAGTCCCTCCAAAACAGTTGTGACAGTGTGGGAGGTAGTGAATTTGGAGGCCAGGTCAACACCTTGTGCTGTTCTTCATTTTTTTTAGTTGTTCCTAAAGCGTTTTTGTGTGTGTGCCTGTGTCAGGCTGCATCCTGCTGGGGATGGCTGCTGCCATCAAGGAGTGTCATTGCTATGGGGTGGGGGTGCCTGGGCTGGTCTAGGTGGGTGCTACATGAATGCCAGGTCCAAAAGTTTCCCAGGAGAACATTGAATTGTCACAAGATGGTCATTGTTACTTCTCCTGTCAGTGGTCATAATGTTGTGGCTGAATGGTGTATAGGAAGACACAGAAATTATCATAGCTCCCCCTAGGTCTAAAACTTTAGTTTTCTCTGACGGTTTTCACCTGCAGAACTGTTGTCTGTTAGCAGTTAGCTTGTGAACATACAGAAACAACAGCCTGACGGTGGAGGTGGAGACCAAAACAGAGCCAAAAGGAAAGGGAATGTGTAAAAATGTAACTGTATGAGAATGTTGTTCTTTTAGATTGTATATGCTACCTTTAAGGAGCCAAAAAAAAGCACAGATTTAAGATTAGACACATTATTCTATTGTTTGCATGTTCCTTTTAGTTTCAGTACAGGACAAAGTAAAAAAAAAACAACAAAAAAAACATGGGCTAGCATCAGTAGATTAAGTGGGTTACCTATACAGGTTGGAACTCCTGGTCTTTTCACAGCTTGGTTCTCATGAATATATCTGCTGTAAATTCCAGACCGGAAGCAACACAAACAGTATGTGAGAACTGCTTTGGCCTTGTAGGTATAGAGCCCAGCCGGCACTCAGATGCAAACAACCGTCTCCTAACCAGTGTTTGTGTTTACGGGGTCATTTCTAACGAGCCACAGTGCAGCTCACTTAGCACTGCTGTCACCCGTCCAAACAAATTAAAGTTGAGGAGTAAACACTCCACCGTAGACTAGTTTGGTGCAAACACACCTTTAGTCCCCCCCCCCCGCAGTCATTCGCTGAGTCAAACACTGGCTCGTTGCAACAATCACTCATTTTTCCTTTCACGCTCTCTGCCTCTTTGGATTGCTCTCAGTTTTTATTTTTACTTATTCTATTTTTCTGTTTCCCTACTCCCTGATTTCTTTTGTTTTCCCCTCCCCTCTCCTTTGTCCCTACCTTTGTTTGTTGCTTTCTTTCTGCCTTGGCAACTAAAAATACCTCTTCTCGTACGCTATAATTTCATGTTCGTGTGATTGTAAATGTAGCTTGTACTCACTAGCTGTTTGAGGCGCAGCAATCAGAGAGCTGGTGCCGCCACCGACCCCACTGATGGTGTTCTCAGAGTGGCCGAGAGAGCCGCCGTTTAATATCTTTGCACGCGAGGTGCACGGAGGTCGTTGTCTTTTAGCAGGTGTTTGGCATGTCCTTTTGAATATGTGTAAAAATTCATCAGCGCCTTGTGTTTGCACAAGTAGGGCAGCGGTATGATCATGATTAAAAAACAACTCCAGCTGCTAGTGCAGTCCCACCGAGGCCGGGCTGGATGAGCAGCACCAACTGTTGCTGCAGGTGAGGTTAATGAAGTATTGAAATAAACAGAATGAAATGACGATCTCGTATAGGTCAGATCCCTGTCATAATAAAGTTCAAAGCCTGCTTAGGCAATGTTTTGTCATGTGTAAGGTTGTAAATAGGAAAACCAGCAACAGTTATTTTTGGAGTATTTTTTTCATGTGTGCGTGTGTGTTTAATATTTTAAAGTTTAAATAGAGAGAAAATGGGATGTTTCAATATTGCAGCAGCAACGTCGAGGCCCTCAGCATACCATACATAATCTAAAACGATAGAGAAATCAATATGCAAAATATTTATAAGTAAAATAAAATGAAATTGCAATTAAATCAGTGTTTCTTAATTAGTCACCTTGGCGCTCTGGGAAATGTGACGTTGTTTTCTTATGTTTTATATATTAATCAAGCAGTTTTTCATCTTTTAGATATTGAAATCGAGTGAAAGATCCCAGGACAATCTGGCATCTGGCATAATTTTAGCACCCAGATGCTGGAATTTCTATATTCTACTCTCTGGGTGAAACAGCAAACCCCTGAGGGATGAAACAACACACCTCTATTAGGCTGTGCCTGTCTGAAGTGGCACTGCATGGTTTTTCATTAAAAAAAAAATGCATCATCGCAATCTGTGATTAGACTGGTGATCCTGTCACTGACTGATGACTCTATTGCTTGGCACTACTGCATGAAATCAGAGGATATGTTGTAAGAGGTTGAGAGGTTCTGAGGAGCAACCGGTATTAGGGAAGTTCACACTAAACAGGAACTAGTTCAAAGTTCAGTTCGCACAGATGAAAGTGAACTCGTTCAAGCTCATAGCTCATAGACTCCAAAATAAACAGTTCACATTCATTTTCTTCAGCCACAACTTTATGACCACTGACAGGTGAAGTAAATAACATTGACCATCTTGTGACAACACTGTGACAACACAATGTTCTGCTGGGAAACCCTGCCCTCAAAGGCCCCCATTAACAACATTCTGTTGCCAGACAGATCGGTGTATGTCAGAGCTGAGAATCAGTTCAATTTGTCATGATAACTGGGAGAGATTTTCAGATTTTTAGATGAACAGGTTGATTCTGTATATTAATTAGTATCTGTTTAATAAGCTCTCTGGTCCTAGCTGTCCCTTAAGTACAGGTTCACTCAGTAAAGACGGAGCATAAAGTACATTAAGAGAGCTTGACTGAAGACGAGCCTATGGTGGCTAAATGTCTGTTTACTGACTGTTGTGAATAAGGCTCAGGTGAAAAAGTGAACGGTTTGGATGAAGCTATCACTCTCTTGAATGTCTCTGTTCCACTCTACCTGAGCAGGAGAGTACAGCCGACATCTGTGGTGCGTGTGCCCTTCGTGAGCCGCGCCCCCTCCTCCTCCACCATCTCGCAGCGGCGCCATCAGCCCGCCGGCCGGACCGACGACCGTCCCCGCCGCGATCGCGCCGGACGCCCCGGCGCCCACGCCCGCCCCGCTCGCGGCGGCCCCGGTGGTGGCCCCGGCAATGGCCCCGATGCCCCCCATCATGCAGCAGAGGCCTCCCTGGGCCAGCTCCAGCTCGATCTCGGCGTCCATCTCGGCGTCCTCCTGCGCCTCCTTGTTGGAGTCGTCCAGATGCTTCATGAGCACGGCGACCACCACGTTGATCAGGACGAACTGAGCCGTGAGCACGAAGGACACGAAATACATCGGGGAGATGAACTGCAGCCCGGCGTGGCAGCCGTAGTCACTGCCCGGACGATCTGGTGGGCACTCCCTTAGCGTGTCCTGGTGGATGGAGAGGTAGGATAAATGAAGAAGGCGTATAGGAGAATTTGACAAGTTGGAGGGAAGGGGTGAAATAGCACAGAGAGATGGAGGAGAGGAAAAGTTGGTCAATCAGATGAAGAATTTATGTGTATGATATGAGTGGAAGAAACGATTATTCCCATTGTAATAGAATCCATTGATTATTGACCCAAGCCTAATGTCTTAATCACTTGCTATGTCTGACCAACGGTCCAAACCTCAGAAACTCAGTTTACAATGATATAAAACAAAGAAAAGCTGCAAAAGATGGCATTTGAGCGGCAATTTTTTTGCTTAAAGATTCAGCCTATAAACCAACTGATTAATTAATGATGGGTAGACTGTTAAGATAAAGCCACCATTGGTTTAGACTTAGGTTGAGTACAAGCAAAAATCTTAGAAATCTTACCTTAAACTGAGCAATTTACAATAGAAAGGACATGGATACGGGAACTATTTAGTGGAAAAATCATGTTTAGTTATGTTTAAGGAGATTAATGCCAGTATTCAGCACACTGCCAAACTTCCACAGCCCCGAAATCTTTAGCAAGTCACTCACTCGTTCTAATCAGCACTGATTAACGGTCGAGTATGAGCCGTTATAAAATTTTAACAGCTCCGGGTACTTGGGTGTGTGATTGGAGAGTGAGACCTGATTGAGGTGTTAGAGGAGAAGGAAGAAAAAGATCAAATACACGCATTTCGAGAATGTAAATTTGAATCTCTATTCATGCTCCGCAGGCCTCGAGTGCACATTTACTCTTTCGGCTCCCTCTTTCCTAAAGGACACGCTCGTTACTCGCTCATTTCCACCACCTAAATACGGCCGGGATGAGAGACTGAACTGAAGACCTTCAATTACAGCTTCTCTGATTCTTTCTGTGGTGGAAAAGGTATTTGGGCAGGTCAAAAAGCAGGAGAATATACTGTGCAGATCCTCTCCTATTTTTGGGGACAACTAAAGTTGCAGAGGAAAGTGAAAACCAGCAACCTTCCCAATCTAAATGGCCGCCATGGACATCTCAATGTGACAAAACCGCAATTAGAAGAAGCAGAAGAAGGTACCTTCATGATGCCATTCCAGTTGTCACCAGTTGAAACTTGGAAGAGGGTAAGGAAGGCCATCCCAAAGTTTTCAAAGGTTGCATGGCGGCTCATTCCCTCACAGGGGTAGTCAGCATTGCACACTGAGAAGAAGGATCGCAAGGAAAGAAAACAAAGGGTAAAAATGGTCTTTGGTCAAAATACTTTTCATTGCATTTTTCTGTGTCTGCCCATCAAGTGAGAAATTAGAAAAGAGACTGTACATTTCTTCAACTTAAAAGACTTTAGCACAAAGGAGGAATCCAATGAAATCCCTGTGCTATTTTTTTTTATCCTGGTCTGCATTGGTATTGAAATTTTATAGACTGTAGAGAGACAAATTTGATAACAAAGAACAGCAAAGCTAAGTTTTCCAGTTTGGACACATGGTGAAAGGGTTGCCCTGATGGCTTCCGGAAAAAAACGCAAAGTTAAACCACACCATGAGTATTTACTGTTGACAACATCTCAACTGCAATATACTTTCTGAAAGACTTACCTAGCTCTCCAAACAGTTCAACCCCCAGGGCGGCATAGATGAAAAACAGCAACATGAAGAGTAGGCCCAGGTTTCCCACCTGTCACACCAAAAGGAGACATTCCTAGGTTACATCTCTGGATTAAATCATGTGTTATCTCTAGAGTTACTCCTACTGCCTTTGGTGCAACTACAATACATTAGAATACACCAATCAGGCATAACATTATGACCACCTTCCTAATATTGTGTAGGTCTCCCTTGTGCCTCCAAAACAGTTGTGACTCATCAGAGAATGGACATGGGCCTTCTGAGGGTGTCCTGTGGTGTCTGGCAACAGGATGTTGATAGTGGGGGCCGTTTGGTCCTATGGGTTGAGGGGAGAGGCCTCTGTGGATCACCCCACAGATTCTAGATCAGTTCATGATCTAGTGAATTTGGAGGCCAGGTTAACAGCTTGTGCTGTTTGAGTTGTTCCTAAAGTGTTTATGTGTTTGTGCCTGTGTCAGGCTGCATCCTGCTGGGGATGGCTGCTGCCGTCAAGGAATGTTTTTGCTATGGGGTGGGGGAGCCTGGTCAATTGTCACAAGATGGTCAATGTTATTTACTTCATCTGCCAGTGGTCATAATGTTATGCCTAATCGGTGTATAAGGTTTACTGAGTGACTTATTTCTTTTTTAGTTGTTCTTTTATGCATTTGTTTGACGGATAGTAGTGAAAAAGAAACAAGAAGTGATGGTTTCAGATAGAAGGAACGACCCGCAGCTAGCAAGTTAGCAACCTGGAATCCAACCGGCAATACTGCAATGAAGATTATGCCATGTCAGTTCATTCATTCATTCATTCATTTATTCATTCATCTTCTGTAACCGCTTGTTCTGTGAAGGGTCGTGGGGGGGCTGGAGCCTATCCCAACTGTCATTGGGTGAGAGGCGGGGTACACCCTGGACAGGTCTCCAGTCTATCACAGGACTAACATAGATAGACAGACAAACCATTCACACTCACACCTACGGCCAATTTAGAATCAGCAATGAACCTAACCAGCATGTCTCTGGACGATGGGAGGAAGCTCGAGTCCCAGGAGAGAACCCACACAGACACAGGGAGAACATGTACACTCCACTTTGAAAGGCCTCAGTCGGCCAATGGATTCGAATCCGGAACCTTCTTGCTGTGAGGCATCAGTGCTAAACACCATGCCATTGTTCCGCCGCGTCAGTTACTATGGTTTATTTAGACTTAACAAAAAAGCTGATATATCAGGACTTCTGCACACACAACTATTCCTCACAAAACAGGATAGGCATTTTGTTAAAGAAACCCTTACTTATCATAATATATATATGTGAAAAAATACTTATTTTACTGATCGCTTGTGCATTTTGTGAATGCAGCACGCTCCGGAAATGTCATTAAACTAAACAGGCACATCCAGGACACTCATTCCGTTTCACAATTGCCGGAAAATCTTCTGTGCTGACTTCTTAAAAGGCGTGAATCCACACGACTTAAAGCACCCACAAACGGCAATGCAAATGTGTAAAGAACCCCCTGGGGCGCAACAGCCGACGCTAGCAGCACACCATTAGCTAAGTCACTGCACAGGGGAAGGCAGTGGGGTGCTTTCAAATACGTGACTGTAGAGATTTATTAGAAAGGCAAATAAACTGAGACCGTCCATGGACAGAGCGAGATGTATGGTTTTTATTGAAGAAGAAGAGGCCGACAGGAGAGGAAGGAAGTCGAGAAATAATGAGGGCAGGAGCTGGAGAGGTTAGGCGAGGCCTGGGGATAGCTCTCTTTCCCTCCCCAGTTGTGCATGTTGATGTTGCCGGTGGATATTAAAAGCCGCGACTTGGCCCGAGGCGGCTTGCAGCATGTAACTTAAACCCATCCGATGTCTTTAGATCCCTCGAGCTGAGAATGAAAGCGCACCGCTGGGATGAGGACGCTGTGCTGTGAGGAACAGATTGCATGATTCATTGAAGCATTAAAGATTGCTACTAGGTAACCGAAGGTCGTGAGAAACACAGCCGGAGCAGACTTTGTTACTTGTTGGTTTCCATGGCAAACGAATCTCATCTGCAAACTTTTAAAACTGTTTATTAAAAAATGCTTTTAGTTACATATTTAGATTCATTAAACCTGAGTCAGACGCCTGTGCCATGCTGGGACACGTGTTTGGTTGCAGCTGCGTAAAGGTTTCGTACCTAATGTCGAACATGTCACGTTGACGCACTTGAATAAATCGTAATTTTACCCACTTCGAACTCTAGAGAAAGAACACCTCTCAGATAAAATGGTTGAAATGTTCTGTGAAAAGTGGAAAAGGCTTTTAGTTAATTAGATTTTTTTCGAAACAGAACAATCAGAACAGAGACACCATGACATTTGTTAATTTTACGGCCGAGAAGGAAGCATCGAGAAACCGTGGTATTACATTGTTCGTATTTTTTGACTCATATACACTCATATACACTGATCAGCCACAACATTATGACCACTGACAGAAGAAGTAAATAACATTGACCATTTTGTGACAATTCAGTGTTCTGTTGGGAAACTTCTGGACCTGTTACTTAGACATGTAGCACCCACCTAGACCAGACCAGGCACCCCCACCCCATAGCAATGACACTCCTTGATGGCAGCAGCCACCCCCAGCAGGATGCAGCCTGACACAAAAACAGCACAAGGTGTTGACCTGGCCTCCAAATTCAGTAGATCCTAAACTGAGGACCCAAAGGCCCCCCCACTAACAACGTTCTGTTGCCAGACACCACAGGACACCCTCATGTCCATTCTCTGATGAGTCACAACTGTTTTGGAGGCACAAGGGAGACCTACACAATATTCGGAGGTCAGTCACAATGTTATGCCTGATCGGTGAATGTTTCTCTGTGTGTACTCGATTTTCTACCCTAATATCAGTGCGACAAAAATCCTCCCCACAGGGTTCAGGCAGAGCACTGATTAGGCAGCAGTAAAAAAAATAAATAAATAAAAAAAATCAACTTCTGGCTGTATTCATACTCACTCCTTTACAAATATATCTAATAAAGAGCTATTTTGGAGAGAGCAGCCAGTCCTCATCCATTAGTGCAAGAGCTGAGTGTGAGAGCTTCATGAAGTGAGAAATGTCAAACAGTGACTGAACTTTCGTTGCTCCTTTTTTCTCTTTCTTTTTAATACGGCAAAAGATAAGTTACACCCTGGAGAAGATGCTGAAGGCGAATAATGACATGTCAGCTTATCTTGGCGCTGTGAGATGAAAAGAAGTAACTTTTTTGTACATTTGGTTCCGTGACCTTGTAATCTCATTTTGAAAATCTAATATATTTCATCTCTCACTTCACCGTCAGAATACATACATACTGAATTAATAAAGCTTTTCTGGCCGCATCAGTGCTTAGAGCTTGACAAGGATTATCATCACATTAAAAAAAGTCCCACGGATTGTTTTTAATCTTCTGCTTTTTCTTTTACATTTTGAAATTGTACTCCTACTCAACCACAGTGACCACAGGGTCCAAGTAACTAGCAAAGATGCTGCACAGAAGTGACTTCTTCGTTTGAGAGCTGCACTTTTAATTGTGGCTTTTTAATGTGACCATAGACTGTATATAAATATGGACTACACGTCCCCACTTCCTTGCATTGGCCAAACTGACGCTATTTTCCCGGGGATACTGGGCGGCGCCATGTTGCGACTTTGGAGCCAGAGTCTGCGCAGTACGGTTCAAGAGTGGAGCCACCGCCCCTCTCTTCCAGATTCACTTGTGTTTGCATTTGATTAATACGCGTTGCGCTCTACCTCCACCAGTTACAAGGAAATGTTGGATTATACACTGTACTTATTTATTTTTTAATTTTCTTCCCAACTCACGATCCTACAGGACCGCTTCATGGACCAATTGCCATGGCAACTTGTTGTGATCATGATGTTGCATATTGTTTCTAACTAACCAAAATGAAACTTTTGTATTTTAGTGTTTTAAAGTCCCATCCATTAACATGGAG
Organism: Chelon labrosus; assembly: GCF_963514085.1. Classification (NCBI taxonomy): domain Eukaryota; kingdom Metazoa; phylum Chordata; class Actinopteri; order Mugiliformes; family Mugilidae; genus Chelon; species Chelon labrosus. The sequence continues at coordinate 7,056,254 of NC_140338.1, forward strand.
GGGGTGGAGCTTATGACCTATACTGCAGCCAGCCACCAGGGGGAGCTCTACTTGCTTCGGCTTTACTTTTGAGGAGCTGTTCTCCTGTCCATCTTTATACAGTCTATGATTGTGACTGAAATTGTGTTTTAATCTAGTACTTTTATTTTCTAGTAATGTGTTTTCATATGTTTTATTTACTGTTACAAGCCTTGACTACTCTCTACATGTGCTATGTCTAAATGTGCTATTCAGTGTGTGTACAAAACACAAGACAGAAGACATGTTTTGGCTTGTGATGCCAGACTGTGCCCTATTATTTACTTTCTTTACGTGGACCAGTTTTGTGTAGTGGAGGACATGACCAAAAATAGTGCTGGTGCTTACCTTGGAAACAAGAGGTTTTAAACCTAAACATACAATTACTCTCCTAATGTTGAGAAATGGAGGCTTGAAAATGTGCTACACAGGTCGTGGCTACATGAAACATTCCTGCCATTGTTGGTAACCTGAAGTAACCACTGTTAGTCATAGTCAGTAATAGCAGTTTAGTTTTCAGGCTTCTAATTGACCAACATGGCTTAGGGTTAGTGCTACACCACTGCCTGTTGGTTTGACATGCTTGTGGCAGGGATTTTGCTTAAAAAAAAAAACATTGTAGACTGGGTTCTTTTTGAGAAAGTAATGTTGTATTCACATCAGTAAAAATACTTAAATCAGGTCATAGAAGGTATTCCGGTGCTCGTCCTCAGAGTGTGTCCATATTTGAAAAATGTTGTGGTATTTCCCGTGTTCCTCTGGAGAGTTATTAAACTTTCTCGAATCCCCTAGCTGTAAAAGCAGTTCTAAGAAAATTCCAAGGTATTCCACAAATTGGAGGGCAGGCAAAAACTTTGTTAAACACTAATTTAACCAGAAAGTCTTCTGCGTACCAAGGGAACCGAACGCTTTACCTGCTCTTGTCTCATTAATAGTTTTCGGAATGAAAAAAAACTTAAAGCAGTAAAGGTCCTTTTCTGAATAAATGAGTAGGGGCAGCACAAAGTTAGTTAGGTTCTGTGACATTGGCAGCAAAAATTTAGTCCAACCCTGACTTCCTTAAAAATTCTAGGAGAGCGATTACTGACGCCGGTCATTTATCATCTCACAAGTGTTAATTAACTCCTGGGTGATAAGCTCAGGGGAGGGGGGGTGCATGTGTGTGTGTGTGTGTGTGATGGCACATACCTGAGGTAGAGCCTGAACCACCGTGTCAAGTAGGGCTCTCATCCCGGTTGCCATTTTCAACAACTTCAACACTATAGAGAGATAACAGAGGGTGAGACGGCTGCACCCTCCACACCGATTATACACTTGGAAATACGCGAGTGTGCGATGATGTGGACATCATCCCCTTGTTGGGGGCTGATAAACAACAGACACACCCCCTACAGCCCTTAGTGAGAAAAACTGTGGCCTAAGGACAAAAGACACCATGGGGAAAGAGCTTAACAGTAAGGTACGAGATAAGAGGTACGCGACTGAACGATAAGATACGATCAATAGATGGAATGGATTTCCAAACCCTTCATATATGACCCCCCACAGTTCCCAGTGGTCCAATTTATGGAGGAACATGGCTGATGATACAGATGGTTACATAGAAGAAAAAAAAAAACTCCTGAGAGGGGAATTTTTCAGATGGCTGATATGTGTTTGTGGGAAATAGAGAAGGTTGGAGCACCCATTAACCAACACTAGAGTCTTAGAAATAATACTATCTCTCCAAAAGTCCATTGCTTAGAAAAATTCAGCACAGTATCTGCAATTTACGAGTTGTGTCTTTGTATTTTCTGCTGGGAGACTGGAGCCTTTTTACAGAACTTTTTGATGATGCCATCTGGTTGCATTTAAGTTTCTGGTTTGTACTTAAGTATCCGCTTTAAGTGGCCTTAACATCTGCTTGTTGCTACTCATTTACTGTTGCAGCACCTGTGAGCCTTCTCAATTTAAAACGGCATTTGATGCAGATTAAAAGGAAGAAATGTGGAAAATTATATGGTTTTTGAGTATCTACTTTACCTCTGAAGTAAAAACCGTGCTCATTATCTGAAGCCGACAGATCTGGATCAGGGTTAGGGTTAAGGCTCATTTCAAGTACTGTGGGACGTAGACGGCGCATCCTAGCCATTTAAACGTGCACGCTCGTCAGTCTGGCTCGTTCTGTAAAAACGCCACCCAAATGATAGTCGCCGCCGCGTCTTTTTTTGCCGGTTGGGTTAATTTTTGTTTCTACTTCCTGCTTTACTTTCAACAACGGCGACTGAAACCCTCCAAAATTTCACCAAAGACGAGTCATACTAAAGTTTCGCATTTCCGAACCTCCTCAGTTAACCTTTCCTCGATGTGTTCCATCTTTATTGAGCCAAAGCAATCAATTCAAAAATTGCGGAGATGGAGAAGCAGCCGGAAATACTTAAGCGGAAACACGCTACTACGAAATTACGGACCAATCACAGTTCTTGCGGTCTGCGTTGCCGTGATGTGCAGTGACATTTCGGGGGAATGGACGTCAGGCTACGATGTTAGGGTCTGCGTAGGGTCTGGGCTGATGCTGCTATGGCGTCAATATGTCGCTTCACCCGGAGGCATAAACCACGCATTAGGGTTAGGGTTAGGGTTAGACATCATCCTGACTGCCTAACTGCCATCCTTGGTAGATTCTATCAGCTTTAACGAGCTAGCATAAGATGATATAGGTGGTTGTATATTTTCTAGATGACTGTTTAATGTGTCTATGTCCTTGATGGCTACACAGATGTTATGTGAAGGCTAAAGTTATGGTCATAACACAGTATGAAAGTCAACAACTTTAAAAATATTCAACCAGCATGTTTGAGTCCATCGCTTTGTTCAAGGCTCTTAAAATTCAAACTACACGGAGGAAGATCGGATGATGCTAAGCATTTTAATTTTGCTCGGTTAACATTCATACAGAGCGGTAAAAAATGTCACGAGAGGGGAGCGAAACCTAAAAGCGAACGATAGCCTTCACACTCATCATCAAATACCCCACTTGCTTCCTAATTACCACTGGCTGCTTTTTAATTAGCATATTACCCACGGGTCCACTCAGCGGTCCCCGAGCAGTGTTACAGAGGGCACAGGGTGATGGTATGAGGGCGAGGATTAAGTGAGATTGATGTAATTAGCCTTTATCCTCCTCAGTGAGAAGTTAAGAGGAATCGGTGCGGCCCGAAGAGCCAGTCCTGTTATTTTCCCATGAATAATAAGAGCCTAGGTGCCAATTGAGGAACATATTAATAAGGAGAGAAACAGAAATGTTTTAAAAAGATGTCCGTGAGGGGTTCATAAAAGCTGTTCTAAAACAAGTTATCATTAAAACAGAAAATACAAACATTATAATTACACTTAATGTTCAACACAAATAAAAGTGAAATGTCAGTCCACATTAACGCCAGGGTACATGTTTTAAATTACCCGTAATATACTTATATATATGCACACATGGTGAGATTATAAAAATGTACTTTATATTTTCGCAGCAGCAACTCCATCAGCCGTCCTTTACAGAGGAGTCTGTAAGGTAAGGTTAACTGAGGAGGTATGGAGATACAGACATTTATATGACTTGTGTTTGGTGAAATTTCGGCAAAAGTTTCAGTCACCACTGTTGAAAGTGAAGCAGGAAGTGGAAAGTGAAGCAGGAAGTAGAAACAAAAACTTGCCCAACTGGCAAAAAAGACACAGCGCCAACTAGTGTTTGGGTGGCGTTGTTACAGAGCGAGCCAGACTGACGAGCGCACAAGTATAAATGACTGGTAGCTACGTACGTAGGTCCTTGCGTATAGGTCCCACAGTACCAAATAAAAAACTTTGTTCTTGTTCTTGCTTACCTCGAGAACAAGAACAAATTTCTTGCAGAGTTTGCAACAAGCTTTACACTCATCTCAAAAGTGAGCTTCTACAGCAAATTAAAACATCAGCAGGTTAGAGGATAAAAGATAATATCTAGATGAAAATGTATTATGCATGTTTAAATACAACCCTGGATGTATTTGCATATGAGGTTAAAAAAGAATTCGCTACATATAATCTTGGTTTGACATCCCTCCTTCCAGAAAACGTGTGCTTGTGTGTACCTCGTGCTATCCTCAGCACTCTCATGATCCTGATGATGGTGGGGTTGATGGGAAGGGAGGCGTTGATCTCGATCTCCTCCAGGGTGATGCCCATCACCGACAGCAGCACAATGGCCAAGTCCAGCTGATTCCACCTACACACACACACACACACACACACACACACACACACAGTCACGCGCAATGAATTTTCAATGTGCAAAAATCTATCGAACTTTGCAAGAGTGATGAGGGATGATCATGAATTTGGAGTCTTAACTCGACGCGTGGCTCTGGGCTTCGTGGCTGTGTGCAGTGTTATGTTAATTTTCCAATGAATATTAATGGTCTACATCAACTTGGTGCATAATTTGCCTGACTCTCCCACAACTGACTTGGCAGGAGAATGGGTAACTGCCCACCATTACCTGGAGGTCTGCTCCTGTCATGAATATTTATGTCTACACCAGAATAAGAGACTCAGTACCACGTAAAAATTTACAGTCTCGGCTATATGACTTGTTGTATGTGTTTGTGTTGTCGTTTTGGAGGTGATTCTCAGGCTGTTTGTTGAATGTGATCTTGGCATCAGAGGCACGTCATGATCAATGTCATTCCAGTCACTGCAAAAAGACGTGGAGTGCTAAATAATAAATGTGCACACTGATCTGGCATAACATTATGACCACCTTCCTAATATCTGTAGGTCTCCCTTGTGCCTCCAAAACAGTCGTGATTCATCAGAGAATGGACATGGGCCTTCTGAGGGTGTCCTGTGGTGTCTGATCAGCAGAACGTTGTTAGTGGGGGCCTTTGGGATCTATGGGTTGAGGGGAGGGTCCTCTGTGGATCATCCCACAGATACTTGATCAGTTTGGGATCTAGTGAATTTGGAGGCCAGGTCAACACCTTTTGCTGTTCTTCAAGTTTTTGTTTGAGTTGTTCCTAAAGCATTTTTGTGTGTGTGTGCCTGTGTCTACTGCCATCAAGGAGCGTCATTGCTATGGGGTGGGGGTGCCTGGTCTGGTCTAGGTGGGTGCTACATGTCTAAGTAACATCCACACAAATGCCAGGTCCGGACGTTTCCCAGCAGAACATTGTATTGTCACACGGTGGTCAATGTTATTCACTTCTCATGTCAGTGGTCATAATGTTGTGGTCAATCAAAACTTTGATGCAGCCTTTAAAAAATCAGGGTGAATTTTTTCGTTTAATAAACTTCAGCTTATTTGTGGGATATTATGCATTACGTTGCTTCTATGGTGAGTAGTTAGTAAAGAGAGTGAAAAAGAGAAAAAGAGAGTGAATATACATTCACCATTGTTTTAGTTTTGCAGAGTTTCTTTAATTTTAAGTAATTTCTCTGCAAAAATCCCAGCCTGGGACGTGCTCCTCCACAGCGCTTCATCCTAGATAATATCCGAGTCCCCAAACACCAAGAACTGGCACACACCAGGCTCACAGTGTAAACACACTCAAAGCGGGGTTGCCTAATAAAGCCAGGGGTTTCCAAAAACACACAAGAGGACGACGACAGGAAATGACAAAGGGCTAGGGAGGAAGAGAGAGATGAATTTAAATGCAGGACAGAAGGAACGGAAAGACTAAACATGTTTGTGTTTGCAGGAAGAAAAAAAGACAAAGGGGACGAGACAGACAGACACAGGAATTAAAATAGGCTGGAAGAAGTCATTTTGAGAAGAAGGGGGCAGAAATAACCGACAGCAATTTCCTCCGGCACCCCCGTAATTCTGGGATCGGAAGCTGCAATAATAAATCTAGCATAGTACGGTCAAATAATATTTCCCCATCGCCATCCCAGCTGCTCCACAGGCTTGCATAAACAGCTGAGAGAGGAGCTGCCAGCTGGGTTGTTAAGGTGGTGGGTGTAGATATTGAAATCTGTTGAAATTCAAAGGAGCACCTGTACACCATCAAAAGGAGTCACTTACTTATTCTATATCAAAAAATCAACATGCAGCCACAACATTATGACCAGTGAAAGGTGAAGTAAATAACATTGACCATCTTGTGACAATGCAGTGTTCTGCTAGGAAACTTTTGCACCTGGCATTCATTGGTATGGATGTTACTTAGACATGTACCAGCCACCTAGACCAGACCAGGCACCCCCACCCCATAGCATATGGGTGGGGGCGCCTGCTGGCAGCAGTCATCCCCAGCAGGATGCAGCCTGAACAACTCAAAAAAACATGAAGAACAGCACAAGGTGTTGACCTGGCCTCCAAATTAACTAGATCCCAAACAGATCAAGTATCTGTGGGATGATCCACAGAGGCCCCTCCCCTCAAACCATAGGATTTAAAGGCCCCCCCACTAACAACATTCTGTTGCCAGACACCACAGGACACCCTCAGAAGGCCCATGTCCCTTCTCTGATGAGTCACAACTGTTTTGGAGGCACATGGTAGACGTACACAAAATTAAGTAGGTGGTCATAATGTTATGCCAGATTGGTGTATGTTTTAATGATTCATCAGTTTGTTCAGGGGTGTCTTGTGTAATCATTTACTTGGTTATAATTTTGCATTCATGTCATCACTCATCCATCCATTTGAGGCCCGAGGCTATCTTCTTACTCACTCTTGCGATACAGCATCTGCTCATGGTGACTAAAGCACGACAGTGGACACATCACCAATGAATGAAAGCTTGTAACTGAACCCAGGAATTCAAGTGCTTTCAGCTTCACACAAAAGATTTTCCTTCACCCTGCTCCGTTTTATCAGAGTCTTGTGCTTTATATGCCCACCATCCACCCTGACAACTTCTCTATGATGTCAATGATGCAAATATCCTGAAGGAAAATGGACCTTATAAGCATAATCCAGCCAGCAATTAAATTTTTTTTCTTTCCCTATAGAACCACCCTTACAAGTCATTAGAAACATAATTTCTTGGAGACAAGGCTGAAGGAACAGCAGTTCTGCTCGAGCGGCTGGACGTCTTTAACCACCCTCAGGAGCCGGGACGGGTTTAAGTTTTGCCCTTGAGTCTGTGAACCTGCATGTTGAATCTGTAACAGTCTGTATTTAAAGCAGACGTGATTTGTCACGCAGTGATGTAAAATATATTCAGTGTGTAAATGAAAAACAGTGTTTGCGTATTTCCTGAATTTGAATTTTCAGTGAGGAAAACTGCAGTATGTAATATAGCACATTAAATCTGCAACTTGGTATTGGTGCAGAGAGTAAATACTATCAAAGATGCAGCTAAACACCAAAACTATATTGCTGGGGGTGTACCTGTCCTTGAAGAAGCGTCGAAAGCCGAAGGCTACCAGCTTCAGAGAGGCCTCGATCACAAAGGTGGAGGTGAAGAAGTAGTTGCAGTACTTCAGCGTGGTCTCCAGAGACTGAGTGTAATGGGAGGTTAAAGAGGGACACGGGTAAGAAAGACAAGACAGAAGGCACTAATGGACACTTGTAAATCCTGTGGTCCTTATCTCAACTGCTATAAATGAGCAGCAAAAAAAAATAAAAAAAATCAAGTCTTCGTCCACAGTAAGACATTGCAAACGGATTTTGTATTTTTCATTTTATAAATTAACCTATGTATTAGATTAGAAAGGGAGTGGAATTAAAAAAAAAAAAACAAGCTCTAAGACTGTTGCGTCAATATGATAAAAGTAGCTTATCAATGAATGAATAGAAGAGTTTAATTGGGACTGATAACTACATTATGTCAGACTCTTGAGACTCAGAGAACATTTCTTTTCTAACCAAACTGGCATTAATGAGTTAGATAAAAAAAGAACTACATGAATCAAAAGCTTGGAACTTAATTAAAGATGGATATGAAAGTTTGTTTGCATGTCTTTGACATTTTGCTATTTTCTAAGTCATGTAAAAAAGAACTTTAAATATGTGATAAACGACACCACGCTGTCCTACAAATTTTGTTGTCAAGGTGTAGAAGCTTCTTGGTATTCAAATAGTTTTCTGATCTTGCACAGGTTTGTTGTTAGAACCTATATCCATCTGAAGACTTTCAAAAACCCCAGTCAAGTAACACTGAGAGGTGTAACGTTCAACATTTACTTTCTAGAATTTGATAAAAGTCCTGATACCATACCATGATGTCCATTATCATTGCTATACTTCTTCATATTTTAATTTTACTAGGTTTCTGTTACCTGCAGGGGTTTGACTGTGTGCCCACACATGTCGGACAATCACTTTAAACGTCAATGAAAGCATTGGTAAATCTGGTGTAAACAGACTGAGAATGTAAATTTAACTGAAATTAATGAGCTGTGTGGTTTGGGGGCGTGAGGCGTCCTCTGCTCTGAGGTTGTCATATTACATATGCACATGTTAAATACAATTATAATGACATACTTGGTGGATAATCCAAAGTATATATGCAGTATACACATAATTTGGGGATTTTTTTACAAAATTTTAGTAAACTACTAGGATGGATTCTCAACTTCTGCGACAGAGCCCTCGATCAGTTTCGTCAGTTTCTTCTTACATACGAGCTTCAAAGAAAAAAAGGTTGAGAGCCCCTGTCATAGATTATTCTATTTCATCTGGTGATCCTTGGTTTTTGGGGGGGTGTACATGTGCCATCCCTCAGCAGGAGCTAATGAAATCTGTCATAGGATAGGATAGAAGGGGCCCCTGTGGAGGATTTGAGGAGTAATGTCGATGCACTTTCATAGGGTCTGAGGGTGTTAAAGGGTGTTACATACTCCATGAGAAGTTTGTTCTTGCTCCTAGAGCAGCCAGAACAAGATGACGTCATTTTGTTCTTGCGGAACCTATTCGGAAGTTCTCGCAGCTTGTTCTTCAACTTTGTTCTCATGTGGGAGCCTGAGGGGGATTTGTGGAGTATTGTTGATGCACATTCATAGGGTTTGAGACTGTTAAAGGTTGTCGCATAGTCCACGAGAAGTTTGTTCTTGCTCCTAGAGCCGCGAGAACAAGATGACGTAATTTTGTTCTCATGGCCCCCATTTGGGAGTTCTCGCAGCTTGTTTTCAACTTTGTTCTCACATGGGAGCCTTAGGGGGATTTGTAGGAGTATTGTGGAGCACTTTTGTAGGGTTTGAGGCTGTTAAAGGTTGTTACATACTCCACGACAAGCGAGAAATTAGTTCTTTCACCTAGGGTAGCCGTCGTTTGGGAGTTCTCACAGCTTGTTCTTGACACATCAGCCGGGCAGAATTTTTTTCAAATTTCTCGCTTCTCACGGAGTATGTAATAAGTTTTATTGTTGCCATTGCCAAATATGCCAAAAGGTAGCAATGTGTGGGAGGCTTTCTCATTTTCCCTCACAGGGCCCCTAACAGTTGCTTGGTTTGCATGCCCTGGTGATGCATCCCTGCATGAGGGGGAACAAGAAATGCATTCAGCACATGAGTCTAATTTACTAAGTAGCTGAGCAAACACTTTAAACAACGGTCTAATGAATGAAAGAATTAATAAATATAAGCAATTGATTCCTTTCCCTCCCCTCTGAGAATCCTTCTACATTTCAGCCCTTGGGTAAATGGTAAGGTGTTTGTTTCTGATTCAGAGCAGCAGCCTGACACTGTGCCTCTAGCAGTGGCCACCACCACCACCACCACAACCGCTACGTCTGCCTCAATCCCTCCATCCTCATCAATAAGTGCGATCACCTGGGGCTGGCTGTAGTGCTCCAGGGACATGGTGATGACATTGATGCAGATAATGAAGGTGATGACCAGGTCCAGGTAGTGGCTGGTGCACAGAGTGTGGATTGCCAGGCGGGTGCGGCCGTAGGATGAATAGTACGGCAGCTTCTGGGCCTCTGGGCAGAGAAAAAAGGGAGGTAAGGAAGAAGAAATACAAGGAAAGTTTAGGATCAGTGAGGGAGCAGGAAGAATGATGGATGCAAAGGAGAGGCATGTGCTTGATGAAGAAAGAAGAGCAGGAGTATAGGAAACGTGATGCAAGGTGCAAACGGAATGATTTATTTAAGCCAAAAAGGGTGAAGTGTGACGGGTGAAATGAAGAAGGAGGAGGGAGATAGGACTGTGAGCTGATATGAAGAGAGAGTTGGATAAGTGTGTGAGAGAGGTTAAGTAGTTTTAAATAAGTTGAAATAATGACTCATCCAAAGCCTTATTATTACGTGTAATAAAATAATATATCATATTTGAAGTCGTGGGTATGTGCCATTTGGATCGTACCCAAAGAAGTACAGCCTGTCAAAGAAAGGTCAAGCTCCAGTTTATTAACTTAATATTATGTTATATAATAAGTCACTCGCCGAAACACTTTTTAAGGGAAGACTTTAGTACATTAGATTATTAAAATCTTTATGAATGGCGTCTTCCTCATTGAAACATTTCCTCTCTTGATTTATTGTCCCTCTTTTCTAATAGGACTCCAGTGATCCCTCTATCATCTATCCTTCTGTCCACTCAGGCTCCTTCCCGGGAGGATTAAGTGCCCCATCCTCCTCCCTCCCATCTATCCTTAACTCCCTCGACTCCCACTTTCTTATTTCTCCTCCCCCGGGCCCTTACTTCTCCTCTTCTTCTCCATGCGACGCTGGCGTTTCTCCTCCCGCCGCCTGGCCTCCTCCACCTCCTGGTGCTGCCGGCACTTGTGGAAGTTCTCCACCACCACGCCCACGAACATGTTGAGGACGAAGAAGCTGACGATCAAGAGGAAGGAGATGAAGTAGAGCAGCATCCACGGGTTGTTGTTGGTCGTCGGCTGGGCGGGGAGGAGGAAGCGGGGAGGGGGGAGGGAAAAAGAGATTAGACGAGACGTTAGGATGGGGGGGGCTTGTTAGGGGAAGGGGGAAATGAAAGTGAGGAATGGCAGAATGAGACAGTCGTTGAGTGAAACATCGGTTAAAAAGATGCAAGATAACGGGGTAACATCGTGGTAAAACAAATGAATTAATAAATGAGGCTGATGTGCAAAGGTAAATAATTGGATGTGAGGATGTAAAACGTGTAGAACGTTAAGGTAGCTAGATACATGGAAGATTTCCAGCCACCTCCGAGCTACATCTCCATCTTAATGAAAAAGCTGTCAATGGAGAATATAAAGTCATTATTTAAATTTTAGCCGTGAAAGTCCAGTCTTGACAAAAGTTTAAGAAGCTAGTTAGAAAACCCCGAACTATTTCACAGTGAAAACACACATTTCAAGGTCAAGGAGCTCGATGTAAAGTGAATTAATCTGCAAGACACGGGGGCTGAGGCCGGCTGAGGTTTTTCCAAATGCGAACGCTCAAACGCAGCAGTGCATGAATATGTTCAAGGATCTGCCTTGGTGGGAGCCAACGGAGGAACTCTATGAAGACACTATCAGACACCAAGATCGTGCGCTTGCACATATACTGACAGGCCAGGACAGCAGCTTGTCAGATGATCTGTTATCTGTTTTAGTTTTTATCACAGAATAGTTGCCGGGCACCACATGAGAAAAAAGTTCTGCCTGGCTGACGTGTCGAGAACAAGCTGCGAGAACCCCCAAACGAAGGCTGCCCTAGGTGCGAGAAGAAATTTGACCTGGCCTCCAAATTCACTAGATCCCAAACTGATCCACAGAGGCCTCCTTCCCTCAACCCATAGGACCCAAAGGCCCCCCCACTAACAACATTCTGTTGCCAGACACCACAGGACACCCTCAGCAACGACACTCCTTGATGGCAGTAGCCATCGCCAAAAATGCTTTAGGAACAACTCAAAACAAAACATGAAGAAGAGCACAAGGTGTTGACCTGGCCTCCAAATTCACTAGATCCCAAACTGATCAAGTATCTGTGGGATGATCCACAGTGGCCCCTCCCCTCAACCCATAGCACCCTACCCAAGGCCCCTACTAACAACATTCTGTTGCCAGACACCACAGGACACCCTCAGAAGGCCCATGTCCATTCTCTGATGAGTCACAGGTGTTCTGGAGGCACAAGGGAGACCTACACAATATTAGGAAGGTGGTCATAATGTTATGCCTGATAACGTGCTGTCCCTGGATTAATCTGTCACTGTAATGAATGTAATAAGGAGCGAATGATGCCTTCTCGTCCACATTGTCCATCCTGAGAAACATTAGACATTTGCCACTAACCCTGTCACCACAGACAGGTCTCCAATTACCTCAACCACTCCACACCAGAGCCCAAAACTCCCGGAGCTGCCACCAATCAGGAAAGATGACAGGAAACAAGAAGAACAGTCAGAGCAGGGAGACAATGTTCAGGATGATTGGGTGTGGAGGGAGCTATTGTGGGTGTGTGTGTGGGGAGGTGACTTATAACACACAAAAAAATAATAATAATACATCAAGTTCAGGTGCAATAAAACCGGAGATGAGAGTCAGATTGTCAATTTGGAGGAGTGTTGAAAGCGCAGGGTGGAGTGTAGATGGGATTAGTCATTCAGCGTGTTGGACTGCAGTGAGGCTGCTCCCTGAGGCGGTGGAACTGAATCATCCAGAATAATGCCCACTCTTTAGCAGAGCCTCTAATAGATCTTCAACTAAACTGATCTAAAGGTACCGCGTTCACTTTGTCGCCGCTACAAAAGACTAATCCACATCATATTAGTGGGCTTTCACGTCATGTATAGATCTTACAACCAATTCATTTTTCCCCCCGCCGCATTATGGGTAAGTTAATGCTTGGCAGTATGACTGAAGCGTTTAACCATCAGCCAGGAAGGCTACAGTATCTGCAGTGGTGTTGGAACTGCACAGAGAAGTTTTATCTACAGGTATGTACCCATATTTCTTCTGCACCGAACCCCAAAGGCAAAGATTTCGATTTAAGAGTCAAACCACAATCCAACCCTCACGTTACAATCCTAACTTTAAGAACTTAAGTAAAGGACGGCATAGAAAGTACAAGCAACTGACAAAGTTTTTTGAAGTGTGGTATTGCATGTATATAGTGTATATTTACTTACATTGCTATTTCTTGTGGATTTGTACATATGTAAATCTTGTATTATTATGTTGTATGCATTATTATTATTATTATTATTATTGTAATAATTATAACAATCATTTATTTAATTTTTATTTATTTTAAAATTTTTAATTTAATTTAATTGTGTTTTTTTTTTAACTATCTTACACCTATTTTTCTTTTTACCAGTGGTTTTCAAGAGTGTTTTTTTTATGTGCAACTGAGCGACTGTGAGCAAGCATTCATCCCGTATGAATCAATAAAGTCAATCCAAGTCTAAATTAAGTATTTTGTCTTATATTAAACTGCTGGCAGTAAGCATAGAAAATAAAGTGACAACATTCAAGCTAAGACCTTTTACCGGGAATCCAACATGTTATGTGTTTTATAAGCTAATCCCCGTTTTAAGGATGAACTGAGAGGCGGCGGCTCCTTTGCCGCTGTGGGAGACGTCTGAAGTGACTCGGAGATCTGATCAGGGTGCCTCCAAGATGTGTCACCGCGTGGGAGTTCTGGGGACGTCCAAATTGACAGACGTTCGGAGGAACAGAAGGAGGGGTTTCATATCCCATCTGGTGCAAGAGAGCGTGGGTTTCCCTAAAAGGAGCCAGAGGATGAGCTGGAAGTTTTATGCAGGCATGCAGTTCCAAGCTGCTCAGTCTGCCGCCATAGCGAGGTGGACCCAGATAAGTGGTTGGATAAATAGATATAAATAATAAATAAAATGTTTGGCGAGATGTACTTCAAGGAAGAATATACTGCTTCACAAATTACACAAAAATAAAGACGTGATGCCTTCAAACCACAGGGCAGAACAAGAGCTGGGTCTGATTGAGGTTGCGTTACATTCCCACAACAAAAAAGTGCTCCAGTGTTTGTTTGAACTAGCCCTGGTTAGGATTAGGGTTATGCATGCAGTGGGATAGCCATACAACCAATCAGAACCATTTTGTTGGTAACAAATTCAACTCCATGGCGCTCAGATGATGTGTTCGACTACAACGCTGTTACTCTTTTGTCTTTAACTGCACAAAGCCTGCCCAAACGATTCGGTTGGTGCGGCAGATCTTTGCCAGAGCAAAGGAACGACCCCAGAACAACTTTCTGCCAATAAAATGTTGTGGACAGGGGAAGTTAGGTTGGATTCCAGACCAAAGGAACTCCTGGTCCACACCTGAGTGCAATTAACGCGTTCACATCTTCCCAAATGAACCGAACGATCGGTCAAAAACACCGGACGAGATGCTACACCGCAGGTTAGTGCTAGAGTCCGTGTATGTCTGCGGCATGTATTTGTTATTACCTGCTGGTCAATTCCTACTGCGTCCAATCCGTGGTACATGATGTTGACCCAGCCATCTTTCGACGCCAGCACAAACAGGGACATCAGAGCCTGATCAGAGCAGGGAGGGAGGGAAACACATTATAAACCAAATGAAAAGTTACATCTGAACAGTATTATTTCCTCCTAAATTGCTGGGAGCGACCATCATTGATCGTTGGTTTACAGTTTTGTCTTTTGTGTTCGGAACAAACTGTGGTATTATGTGGTAATACACCAATCAACCACAACATTATTACCACTCACAGGAGAAGTAAATAACATTGATCATCTTGTGACAATTCAGTGTTCTGCTGGGAAACTTTTGGACCTGGCATTCATTCGTGTGGATGCTACTTAGGCATGTAGCACCCACCTAGACCAGACCAGGCACCCCCACCCCATAGCAATGACACTCCTTGATGGCAGCAACCATCCCCAGCAGGATGCAGCCTGACACAGGCGAACACACAAAAACTTTTTAGGAACAACTCAAAAAAACATGAAGAACAGTACAAGGTGTTGGGCTGGCCTCCATATTCACTAGATCCCAAACTGATCAAGTATCTGTGGGATGATCCACAGAGGACTCTCCCCTTTAAGGCCCCCACTAACAAGATTCTGTTGCCAGACACCACAGGACACCCTCAGAAGGCCCATGTCCATACTCTGATAAGTCACAGTTGTTTTGGAGGCACAACGGAGACCTACAAAATATTAGGAAGGTGGTCATATTGTTATGCCTGATCTGTGGAAATAGTGATTGACAAGCAGCTATATTAAAAGACATACATACAAATGCATTAGTTTTTATTGGAATGTTGTGGTAACCAAATAGACACTCTATTCTAACAGTAAAGTATTTTTTAAATAACCCTTTTCTCTAAAGCACTCCTTTGTCTAATAGCCCATACATGCAGTGTACAGCAGCAGTATAGACTGTCATACAGAGTTTCCCAGTACTCATTACCATTGTTTGTGCATGCATCCAGATTACTATGTGGAAAACAACACCAACAGGATGCCATTCTTTTAAACCTCTCTTGTACCTGTCCAAGGTTGTCAAAGTTGTATTTGTGGTGAACCCATCGATAGTTGGCAGCCAGACAGTCAGATTTGTTCGTGATGTTCTTCACATCGAAACCCACACAGTAGTAGAATTTGCCTTTGAAGAGCTTGGAAAGAAAACACACACACACACACACACACACACACACACACATACACACACACAGAGAAGAATGAGATACAGAGGCACACAAAGATGAATTTTGATGAATCGAAGACAAGCCATTGTGCGCGCAGCCACTTCTTTCACGCCGCTTTTGAAGTAATTTCATAATTAGCGCCTGCGACTGGTGTGTCGATGAAGCTTAACTGAGCACTCAAAGAGCACTTGATCTCAACAGCGTGGTTTCTCCCGAGAAAAGATCTTTTTAATTCTCAGTCGCATCAAAGATGAGACGGGAGTGAGTGAAATATTGCGTAACAGTTGGATTCAGAGCCAATAACAACATGAAATGTAGTTAGGAAGAACGGGGAGGGACTGAGTGGCAGCTAGTAAATAGGACCGGCTGTGATGAACAAAAAAACACAACCAGCTGTACATTTGCAATGATTATGATCTTTCCTGCATCTATATGAGACACTAATGATATAGCCCGGATACAATGGGAACACTGACACATTAAGAGTTGGTATATTTTGTTTAGATAAACCATTTCTGACAACGCAGTGCAGGAATTTTAAAAGTTTTTTTCTTTTTCTTTATTTTTGTGTACAATACAATTTGAGAACATGGATTAATGTTTAATCCTCAACTGTTGAGAGCATTGTTGTGGCCAAGGAATCGTGGTGAGCTGGGTGGTTGCTTTGTTAGGTCATATCATGTTTGTGATACTTCCAGGTCCAGTTACTTAAAAGTGAAAAAAAAACAAAAAAAAGAAGAAAAGAGGAGGAATTAGGCTGGGGGTGCGTTGAAGATTTTCACCTGAACACCAAGGATGCCAAAGATGATGAAAAAAGCGCAGCAGATCAGGACGATGTTTCCGATGGGCTTGAGGGACGTGATAAGGGTCTCCACCACCAGCTTCAGCCCAGGAGCCCGGCTGATCACCCTGGACAGACAAGGACAAGATGAAACGACAGGGAGAGAGATACAGCATTTACTTAGAGTTAAACGTTTTCAAAAGCAGCATATAAAAAAGCGGTCTAATTGATGCGGTACACTACGAACTAGACTACATACGTTGAGTGTAATTTCTTAAGTGTGTGCTTAAAATGCAATAATTATAAAACCTAAAAATTTAGAGGACCATTCATTAGGAACAGGGGACAGGGACAAACAGTCAAAAGAAAAGAAAAGCTCGCGTCTGCAACTCGGTTCCCATCATTCGTTTTAAAGAGTCGATCAAAAGATTCGGTTCGTTGGCGAACGTCACAACTCTAAAAGACATGCTGAATCCCAGACATGTAATGCAGCAGCGGCACACACTCAACTATACTTTGATATTCAGATTCTTATTTAGCCTCTCTAACGGATATTTCCTTTTTATATCAGCTGCTTTCTAGCAGAGAGGAGAGAGGATGAAAGGCATGGAAGGAAGGTTAGGAAAAGCAGTCTAATTGATGCGGCACACTATCAACTAGACTACATATGTTGCGTGTGCTTAAAATGCCATAATTATAAAACCTAAAAAAATGAGAGTACCATTCATTAGGGCAGGACGACAGGGACAAACAGTCCCCCCCTCAGCAGCAGGTAAGTATCTAGCCATTAACAGACACTAGTCAAGCACTGATGGGCTACACCGACAGACGTTCCTATTTAAACCTCAGCTCCCACCAGTCCCTTAGAACTGAAGAAGCTGCTCGGATGAAACGTCTTCAAGAAACTCTACAAGTCCAGTTGCCTTTCTTTAATGTTTTTGGAAACACTGTGACCTGGACGACTGAGAACCTTTGCATGCAAGCTTCATGCATCCCAGTGCATCTACTATTTTCTTAACGGCTCACTCAGGTAACGTCAAACCAGAGGATTGGGGACGGCCAATCAATGTTGTCGGATAAATTTGATGAAAACTACAATCACATGAATCTGCTTCACACAATTTGTGTTTAGTTTTTGCCATACATTTCTCTGATGCATGCTTTTCTTTTATCAATGTTGCCTCCTCCAGTTGATGTCATGTAAATATGTGTCTGGAAATTCACATTTTAGTTCAGAGCTCGTTAACTGTTGCCGTTCATTTTGAGCCAATAACGTCGGGGAGCACTTGTGCTGAACACCATTTAAGCATACAGAATAACGCAATTAAATTAAAACAAATGACTGTGGGAGAAATATGTACATTTGCTCTCTACAGAGTAATTAGGAGCTTTTTGAATCCCTATACCACATCCGCTGCTCTTTAATACACTAAGCAGAAGACTGAGGCTCTTAAGGGAAATTACATTTTGACATTTCTGAAAATAATATCTGTATTTGCTTTCTTGGGTAGACTGTAATAAGAATATCAGTTGCACTTGCACAAAGCTAGATCAACCAGCCATTCAGCTTAGCAGTGGAAACACAACTCTAATCCAATGCAGCAAAATCGGCCCATCTAAAGCTCCCTAATTAATGTGTTATATCTCGTTGTTGTGAAATGTAAAAGTAACAATTCCCTGTTCGACTGTGGGTTACGTCCTAGACTATTTCTTGCTTGGCTGGGACCAGTAGCTGTAGACTCAGCATGTTGCTTGGCAACTGCTCAGAGAGCCGAGGTGCTGTTTTGATGGTTTTTTATTAACTTTGGATAGAGTCAGGTTAGGTGTCGTGCTAAGCTGACTGTCTGCCTGTTGTAGCCTTATATTTAACAGAGATATGAGAGTGTTCATTGATCTTCTGATCTAACTCTGCGGTGAATATAACCCAGAATGCTCAGCTGTTCATTTAGGAAATTATCCTTATTTATATGTAACATCTGAAAATAAATGAAATCGGATTGCCCATCGTCTCACCTGAGAGGACGCAGTGTTCTGAGCAGCCTGAGTACGCGGAGAACCCCCAGGATCTTGGCCCCCCCTGCCATGGACACCACAATGTCAATCAGAGACACAAAGACCAGGAAGCCATCCAGGATGTTCCAGCTGCTTCTCAGATAGGCTGTCTCGCCCAGGTACAGACCCATGGACACCACCTGAGGAGATGAAGGGGAAAGACATTAGAAATGGGATTTACGGCTCTTTGAAGAGAGTCATATCTTGTGGATCCGTTCCTTTCGACGAGTATCAACGAGAATCAATCAAACTTGGACATCCCACCAATATACATTCTATCGGCGGGATATCTGAGTTAATGAATTATTGATTCTAGGTAGATTTTAGGCAGAACGGCTCACAACTGCGACTCCCAACGTTCATTTTAAAGAGCCGGTCAATAGATTCGATTCGTTAACGAACGTCACAACTCTAAAAGACTTCCCAGATATGTAATGCAACAATGGCTAATGGCACACACACACAAATATACTTTGATATTCAGATTCATATTTAGCCTCCCAAATGGATATTTCCTTTTTATATCAGCTGCTTTCTAGCAGAGAGGAGAGGAGAGAGGATGAAAGGGATGGAAGG
Source organism: Chelon labrosus (assembly GCF_963514085.1). Lineage (NCBI taxonomy): Eukaryota > Metazoa > Chordata > Actinopteri > Mugiliformes > Mugilidae > Chelon > Chelon labrosus. The sequence continues at coordinate 7,075,211 of NC_140338.1, forward strand.
AAGGTTAGGATGAGAAGTGATTAGAACAAAATTAAGTCTACTACAATTCAGAGTCTCCAGGATAGGACTGTGTTCTAACGCATCCAATGTTTAAAATACCAAGATATTATCTTTGGAAAGACTCCGGAGTGAAATCAAACTTCTATGGATTTGTTTGTACAGTTCATCAGCCCTTATGTTAAGAGTAAATTTTGCAGATTAGGAAATGTACCCGATTAAAACATTTTAGTTTAGACACAGTATTTTGGACTGCTCAGGGTGCACTTCAGCTGTCTTTCCAAAAAAATCCTCTTAAATCAGACCCTTCCAAACTCTGAACTCGCAAGAGACGGAGGCCAAAATATTAAGACGGAGCCTGTTGAGACTGGAGCTGCAAACTCTGAAAGCGGCACATATTTTTCATCTTTCTGCTTTAACGGTCCGTCATCTTCTAGTTACAGCAGGATGGGAGGTGCCACTCACTAGGCGAGCTCCGGCGGGGAGCGAACCAGAAAGGAACAAGGAGAAATTTCTATGAGCAAAGAAGGGTACGGGGAGAGATGTGGTAGATAAACAATTTTGAGGAAATGGCGAGAAAAGAAATCAAAAGGTGGAGGAGGCTCAAAGAGGAAAAATAAACTGAAAGTTTTTTGAGATCAAAAAGGGTTGGAGGATAAACTCGCTTGACTGATGCTTGTGGCCACGGCATCATTTGACACCTGCTGGGTGCTTTCAAGATGCGGGCGAGCTGGAGGGGCCGTCGTGTCAGAACAGAACTCGCCGCTCAGTCGGCTCATCTGTCTTGTTTTGCGGAACGTTTGAGATGGAGCCATTCAACAAAACTTGGTGCTAGCGTTAATGCGGGTGGATGTTTTTAGGAATGCAGCCCTTCAGGTGACATATGCTATTGACAAATTGATCCATGCTTGGTTGTGGCTAGCTTTAACTGAAGTTAATATGATCTGAAATGTGATAAAGTATGAGAAACAAGCATAGAAACCTCTTCTTCATTTTAATCCACGTCTACAACATGGATGTTTAGGCTTTCTGGTAACCTTGTAAGGGAGGGTTCCAGGTTCAAATCTGCCGGCTGGATGGGGCGTTCATGTTTTGCATGTTTTTTTCTGGGTTTGCCTGTTCTGTCTGTGGGTTTTCTGCAGGTTTTCTCCAGTGATACTATGTTGGCCATAGGTGTGCATGTGAGTGTGAATGGTTGTTTGTTTCAAGTGTTAGACTTGTAACAGGCAACCTGACCAGAGTGCACTACGCCTCTTGCTCAATCAATAGCTGGGTTAGGCTTCCCATGCTTGTCTAAAGGATAATAAATGAATGAATGATCAGCCACATGACCAAATGATTCACCACACAGTAGATGCTAAGTATGCAATACAACATTAACATCAACTTCTTCAAAATACCTTAAAGTAACCACAAAACATTTCTGTGCTGCTTGTTATGTTCAGGTGTCTTATCATTTCATGGAGTGAGTGAAGTCTGTCATTGACTTATAGCTATGAGCCTTCTGAAACTGTGCCAACACTGTGACGACACCTCTGGTTAGTACACGGATCAGGCATAACATTATGACCACCTTCCTAATATTGTGTAGGTCTCCCTTGTGCCTCCAAAACAGTTGGGACTCATCAGAGAATGGACATGGGCCTTCTGAGGGTGTCCTGCGGTGTCTGGCAACAGAATGTTGTTAGTGGGGGGCCTTTGGGTCCTATGGGTTGAGGGGAGGGGCCTCTGTGGATCACACCACAGACACATGATCAGTTTGGGATCTAGTGAATTTGGAGGCCAGGTCAACGTCAAACGTTTTAGTTTGTGTGTACCTGTGTCAGGCTGCATCCTGCTGGGGATGGCTGCTGCCATCAAGCGGTGTCATTGCTATGGGGTGGGGGTGCCTGGTCTGGTCTAAGTGGGTGCTACATGTCTAAGTAACATCCACATGAATGAATGCCAGGTGCAAAAGTTTCCCAGCAGAACACTGAATTGTCACTAGATAGTCAATTGTTGTTCACTTCTCCTGTCTCTGGTCATAATGTTATGACTGATCGGTGTAAATTACTGCGAAACAACATATTTGCAACAGACTAATGACTAAGGGCTTTGTCCCTGCCAGCAGGAAAAGTTGTTTTTTTTATAAAACTCTGCTGTTGTGTTATGTCCAGTATTGACAGTACGTCCTGCCCCTTAACAGTCACCAGCGCCGTCACCACAGTAACGCAAAGTTAGTGACGCAGCAGCAGCAGCAGCAGCAGCAGCACCATGGTAGTGGGCACTTCCATGTCAACTGTTGCCACAGCGTCCTAACTCTGTAGAAGTAATGAACAGAGAAGCTGGGTGTTAAATGGCAACACAAAAGAAATATCAATTTCATTTTTGCTGTACTTCCTACCGTGCTGTATCGGAGGAGACTGTATTTCCACTTTGTTTTGTTTGATAGCTCACAAAAATCCGTGAGAAAATATCGCAGCGGTCCTCGCTGGTGAGATCTGCACAGCGTCGAGTCCCTGTCACACTCCATACGGTGGATCTTTTGTCATCTTTTGACAAACCGGTTATAATAGGTCAGCCATGTTATTAATAGCAGCCGCCTCTCCTGCAGCCCCCCCGGAGGACTATTGGAATGCCATGAGGCCTCCATTAAGCAGATCAAACATCACTACGAGAAAACATGATGCATGGGAAATCTATACCGCGTCAATGTCGGCGCTATTGTCAGAGCGGGCCTCTCTCCTGTCACACTACCAGCTGTCATCTGGCTGACAGGAATACTATGTTATAATAAATGGAGATTTAAATTACAGTCAAACTCCATTTGTAAGTTGATTTAGCAAGAAAGCAGATGAATTATAGCATTTGACGCTGCAGTGTTTGTGGAAAATGGGATTTTATAAGCATTGCTACACTTTAAAAAAGGACACGATGGACCTGCTGCAGTGCATGCTGCTATAGTTTTCACATTCACTGTGATTTCTTTATGCAAACGTATTTTGTAATTATTTTAAAAGTCCGGATCAAAGACGAGCACCGTCCAGAATATTCTCCGGAACTGCTACAAAGGTACCGCAGGCCCAGTGGATTTGCTGCGTCTGCATTGCAGGTTGTGTGGTGGCGAGGAGGAGGAGGAGGAGGAGATGGAGGAGGAGGAGGAGGAGGAGGAGGAGGAAGGCTCTCTGCAGTGGCTGTCGTAGTAGGTAGGTGGCGTTTGGGACTCGAGTGCTTGGGTGGTGGCTCGGTTTGGTGTGGCCAAGCTTGCAAGTTTCTGCTCTGAGATGTTTGTTTCTGATTTCCTGATTTCTCAAACGGAGCTAAACTTCGACGTGCATGTGTTAATCGCAACTCCAAAGACGCTAACGCCGCTAAAAAGGAATGAGTGTTAACTTTGACTGTCGTAATACTGATATATTAAATCTTTTAAAAACACTGGAACGTCGTCCTATATCTGACCCTAAAAGACATTTACCAAGTAATATTTCATCGTGTTTGGCGACTCTCGGGGTTGTAGTAATTATGCTAGGAGCAAAGGAGTTAACAGAGCCTTTGACGCTGTTACATACTCTGCGAGAAGCTCGTTCTCACTCTTCAGTTGGGAGTTCTCGCAGCTTGTTCTCGACACATCAACCGGACAGAACGTTTTTCTCGTGTGGTGTCCGGCAACTAATCTGTGATTGATAAGAAATTGGAAGTGGGCGTAGTTAATGCAGAAATGCTAGCGGCCACTCTGTGAGCTCCCAGATGCTAATATTTACAGTGTGACCGCTAATCTCTCCTGGATAGAGATCGGCATACCGCGTGTGGGTGCATGCTGAATGAACGGCATGATCCGACGGACACGGTCGTAAAAACAACCGGCCGACATCCGAAAATAATTGGAAAATTGCCTCTCGTCGTCTATCTCCCGCATGTCCCACAACGCTTAGCGCCTGTGACGTATGCTGCAGTGGGAGGGCACCGTGATGACTTGCACTTGAGTTTCTCGTGAAGTAGAAATGACCTGGCCAGAACAAACTTGTTTTCTTGTTCTTGCAGCCCTAGGAGCAAGAACAAATTTCTCGTGGCATGTGTAACGAGCTTTATAGAGACACAAATTCAGCATAGGTAGGAGGCTGGAGTGAATGCATGCAGGGCTGCATTAAAGCGTCAACATAATCACGGATTAAATAGGCAGACTTTAGTGTTGTGTTACGTACATTGATCAAGTTAAAGGCCAGTTATGCTGCTGGTACTCTCTCTCCTCTCTTTTTTCCTTCAGAACTTCTTCAAAACACTTACTCAGGATCTTACTGACAGAAGCTAACAGACATTTGGTCCAATCAAGTCTGATACCTTGCCTTGAGCTCTAAGAAGCATTACTAAGCTACCTTTCTCAGCCACATCCTGACTTGCAGTCTCGCCATGTCTCTATTCCAAGTGCAGCGACCGTGAAGGCCATTTACTAAAGTGCACAGCAGAATCTTCACAGCCAGTGTTAGTTTGATAGATTTTATTTATTTACTTTTTCCCATTAAGACTGCATTAAGAGCTTTCCAGTAGAAGCAGACTAATACCAGACATCCCTCACAGTTTGACAGATGGACTGAGGAAAATCCAGGCAGGGAAACATAAATGAATACCTTTCAGCAGGATACACTATTTCCTAACTACCCATCTGCGGCAAGCATTTAAATTAATAATCACTTAATAATTAATTACTAAGTCTAGATGTCTCCAAAACTTGATACCTCCTACTGTACCGATTAGCCAAAAACAGATTAACCAAACGGTGGCCTAAATCCAGCATGTATCCCTGTATTCAGACCGATGATGGATGATGACCATAATAGGCCCAATTACACTTGACAATCCGGGAGCTGATGAGGGATGACGATCATACAAAGCTGGTACAAGTGCTACTAAACAACCCCGTATATTAGGAGGTATTTCTGTAGACTAATCTGCAACGCAAAAATGTATTTCTGTCTGGAATTTTTTTTTTTTTTTTTTGTCCGGCCTTGTTACAGTCAGTGCAAAGTGGGTAGATTTTTGAAGATTCAGTTTTCATACATTTCTATCTACAGCTTATTTTCGTTTCAAAGAAAGAGATAAAGTTTATGTTTAGGCAATGTGTGTTCACCGATCAGGCATAACATTATCCTAGTATTGTGTAGGTCTCCCTTGTGCCTCCAAAACAGTTGTGACTCATCAGAGAATGGACATGGGCCTTCTGAGGGTGTCCTGTGGTGTCTGGCAACAGGATGTTGTTCGTGGGGGAGGCTTTGGGTCCTATGGGTTGAGGGGAGGGTCCTCTGTGGATCATCCCACAGATACTTGATCAGTTTGGGATCTAGTGAATTTGGAGGCCAGGTCAACACCTTGTGCTGTTCTTCATGTTGTTGTTTTTTTTAGTTGTTCCTAAAGCGTTTTTGTGTGTGTGCCAGTGTCAGGCTGCATCCTGCTGGGGATGGCTGCTCCCAGCAGAACACTGAATTGATGGTCAGTGATGGTCAATGTGATTCACTTCTCCTGTCAGTGGTCATAATGTTATGCCTGATCGGTGTATATGTCTTGGTTATTTAGCACAGCCCTCTGACTACAATAAGTTTGTGAAAATGATAGAAACGTGTCGGTAGAACACAACACAATACCATCACACGCTATAAATGCTGGGTGCATAACCTTCGTGAAGTTAAGAGTTAGTGAAGGACTGTTATATTAGAATACATTATTTTCCATTAGTCTACCTAATGACCTGGAAAGTGAGTGCACCTACATTACGTCACTATATATAAGTGTGATGAGTGATAGGCGTGTCCCTATGATTTCATTTAACATGTTCAAAGGAAATTGTGACGACCCGAGCGCCCCCTTTCTTATCTCTGGCGCCACCCTGAGGGATTGGACCTGAGATTAGAAACCACGCATGCTGCCACAAATACATTAAGATAGATATGAGCGCCATTAAGTTTAATACAAGCGATGGCGTGCGAATCCACAAAAGATCAGTCTCCCGATTAGTGACAATTCAGTGAACAGTCAGACCTTGTGATTTGACGGTGGGCGGGAGTTGGATTACAGCAATTGATATATCTGAGATAAGAAAATGAGCAGCAGCAGAGTGCTGGGACCACGTCTGAGCCTGGGCCAAACGAAGCGGCGCGTGACAAGATAACAGCGATTAAATTACAAATAGAGGGACATAAAAAGCAAAGACAATAATAAGAAACAGATAAAGAATATGAAACGGATCAAAAGCTAAAGCAAATGAAAATGTGAGCGACTGAAAGACTGATCGAAGGAAAGCGAGTAAAAAACGATGGTAAAGAGGTAAGATAGAGATGTAAAGGAAATTAGTAATGCACCGAGTCAAGTTCAACCTGGGGCCAGCTGCGTATATACAGCATGTGAACTCTGCACCACCACAGCAACCAAGGTGATCTACATATCATTGTGCTGCGCGTGCCTTCATTATCTCTGGTCATAAATAAATCACTATAGGATTTCCACCAAAGCGGAAAAAGGCCCGAAGACACGGGGGGCCTTAATAATGGATGATGCATGTCTTGTGGATGGCAGATTAGTGGATTAGAAAAGAGGATGTGTGTGTTTGTGTGCGCGCGCGTTCATCGACGGGAAGTCCCAGAGTAGCTAAAGGCCAGCCGAAGAGTGATAGCCTTCTAATTAACTCCATTATCGGGCTGCCCATCGCTAATGGGACACGTGCAACTGATTAAGCTGCAGACAAGTTGCAGACTTGTCAAGAAAAGGATAGAGTTCTGCTCCAAGGACAGAACAGAGGGAAGATGCAGATGAAAAATAAAGAGAAGAAACGGGAGATAAAGTAAAGAGGAAACAGATTCTTTATGCGCAAGCGACTGACAAAAGTTTTAAAGGGGAGAATGAAGATGAGATACGAGGTCAAGACAGGATTGACGGGGAAAAAGAGGAGAGGAGAGATGGATGTGAAAGGGAAAGGGCAGCAGGGTTTTACCTTGACGGTCATCTCCGCAACAAAGATGGCGGTAAAGATGTAATTGGAAATGGTGAGGAACAGTCTTTCCTGCAACAAACAGGGGAGAGGACACAAGAGGTTAATGACCAATTCAGCTGGATGGTGGTAAAAGAAGAAGGAGACAAGGGGCTGGAAGAGAGAAAGTCCTACTGCACTTGGCTTCAGTCAGAAGCTTCTAAGAAATGCAACAGATGTAAAAGTCAAATTTAATCAGTTGCACAAAAAAGTTGCCTGCCTGCAGTTTTTTCAGTGGTTTTCTATTAAATTACAATTACTTGCTAAGTTAAATTCCTCAAAAGACAGACTTGCTACGCTTTAATTTGGACTAATTAATTTAACTCGATCACTTGCTTTGAAAAGTGCTTACCGTTCAGTATATTTGGGTGTAGCTTGACAGCAGGGATCTGGCTTAATGCCATAACGCAGAGAAAGCTTGAAGCAAAGTTTTGTAAAATGCAGGAAAGAAGTGAAGTAACTAGTAACCATGGCCAGTACAAGTGCTCAGTGTCTGTATACTATTTTATTTAATTTTATTTATATGTTTTTCTATTTTTATTTTATTCATTTATTCACTTATCATTAACTATCTTACACTTATTTTTATTTTTACTAGTGGTTTTCAACATTCAGCAGTCCATGCTCTAAGTGCTCAGTGTCTGCATTTTATTTTATTTATTTATTTATTTTTTAACTATCTTACACCTATTTTTGTATTTACTAGCTGTTGGGTTTTTTTATGTACAACTGAGCTACCGTGACCAGCTACAAATTCCCTTGTGGATCAATAAAGTCTGTCTAAGTCTACCGAATGATTGGTAACATTGGGGAATGCTTGTTCTCACCAGGCTGCCTTGCAGGATCTTCGGCCTCTCCAGAGCCACGGTGATGCAGTTGAGGAAGATGAAGACCAGGACCACGTAGTCGAAGAGCTTGTGAGCGATAATGGACTGGCAGAGCATTCTGAACCTGACGGGAGAGAAACAAAAAGGGGGCGAGAGGGAGAAGCAGACGTGAGGAAAATCTGTTCAAGAATTGTCTTTAAGGGCATGTATTATTTTGTTAATGGCACCTGAAGATGTGTTCGTCATCCAACGTGAAAAGCAGTGATGTGACGTGCCGGCTCTTAGAGCTGATTCTTTGTTGCGAATGAGAAGAGCCGATACCGTCAGGGAGAGCTGAAGCCACTCCTGAAGGTTGTTACATACTCCACGAGAAGCAAGAAATTTGTTCTTGCAGCTCTCGTTTGGGAGTTCTCGCAGCTTGTTCTCAACACATCAACCGGGCAGAACTTTTTTCTGCAACTATTCTGTGATTGGTTACAAATTTGAAGTGGGCGTGGTTAATGTGGAAAAGCGGAAATGCGTTGTGAGCTCCCAGATGCTAATATTCGCAGTGTGACCGCTAATCTCTCCTGGGTAGAGATCAGTATACTGTGTGTGGGTGCATGCTGAATGAACGGCGTGATCCAACGCTCGTCAAAATGACTGGCCGACTTCCGAAAATAATAAGATGTGCCTCCCGTCGCCCGTCTCCCGCATCTCCCACAATGCTTAGCGCATGTGACATATGTTGCAGAGGGAGGGCCCTATGAGGACTTCCCCAGAGTTCAGCACTTTATTTTCTGGTGTAGTATAATTGACCTGGCCAGAACAAACTTTTTTCTTGTTCTTGCTCACCTCGAGAACAAGAACAAATTTCTCGCTTGTCGTGGAGTACGTAACACACCTAAGAATCCATGCAGGCAGGGGTGGAACCATATTTTGATGGGCATCCCATGCGGCCACTCACATGCGGTGACAGACTAGGCTCATACTATTAGGCGCGTTCGACTTGATGCAGATCTGTCTGAGTCTGACTTGACGTGATGCATGCTGGGTTGTCATGCTCATAGATCTCGAATATGATTGGTTAAAATGAACTTGTTCTACCCAGCATGCATCACGTCAAGTCGGATCTGCTCAGATCTGCATCAAGTCGAACGCGCCTAGTGTCTTAAAACAGGAAGGGGAGGTTGGCTGGTTGGGGGTGGGGGGGGTGAGAAAAAATTGAATGAAGAATTGCTTATGAACACACAAACCACTCACAACCGGTAAATTGGGATTAAAAAGAAGGCTCCAGTGAAACTAAATGAAGAGCCATTTCGGAGCCGTTTAGGAGCCATAAGAGTCTCTTCCAAGGCAGCCGAGCCAAAAGAGTCGAGTCTTTGCAATGAGTCTTCCCATCACTAGTGAAAAATCATCTTTTTTAAAAACAAACGTGGTCTTTCAGGTTTTTTGTTGAGATTTGATATTTTGCTGTAATTCATGTACTTACACGTTTAACAGAAAGCACATATGGAATGCATATTCCATTATGCTAAGCACAAGTTCTCTCTTGTTGGTGTCCCCCGGAGGCTGCAAACAGCTTGAACCACGCAGAGAGAAAAAAACTAAATTCTGCCCAATTATCAAGCATCTTGTAAGCCGGAGCAGCTTCTGTCTATGTGATGTAATTAACTTATAATTAGGGCGCTTGGAATAAAAATTTGAAATTCTTTCAACCAAAGGACATGATCTGTGGAGGAGAACAGAAAATATATTAACCACTTTCCGAGTTTCACATGGCTGGTTTGCTCTCTGCTTATTTATTTATTTACTTTGGACTTGATTTTTTTAACATATATTTTCTTGACTTTCTTGCCAAAACCTTTGCTCAAATTAAGCAGTCTGAAAAGTTTCAGTGTTCACACTGCACAGACCTTCGCAGCCAAAAGGTCACAAATAGACATTTGTCACAGAGTGCGGTTTCACAACAACAACGAAAAATAAAAAAGCTGGCGATGGGCTGGTGTGTGCACTCTCTGAATAGACTTTAACACCCATTGGCATCTGCAGCGTTGTCAGATTGTCAGCTCCAGAGCCAGCGAAGGCAGCGAGCGGCTGCCTCCCTCCCTCCCGCACGTCTCATCTCATCTACAAAGGCAGCCGAATATACCTACTGCTGCACCTGCTCTCCGGGTGAGGAAATCAATTCGCTAATCCGACTGCTTTTCCTTCCAGACCTGGCAACTCCGCACCCTTTATCTATCGATTCAAATCTGGCAAACCCTGTCCCCTGATATCGATCGTGACCGGAGGCGGTGGCGGCGGCGGCAGCAGCGTGGGCACTTATCCCACATGAGACACAACTTCTGATGTTGGCTTGTTTCTCCTTTCGGTTTGTTTGTCTGCTGCCCTTGCTTTAGTACACTTGTTAGAGTGAACACCAAGTATGTAGCAGGCGTACGTAGCAGACTGAGGCATAAACAAGGCAAAGATGGGCATATGCTCACACACACCCACACACGCACACATATGCATCCAAACACATGTACGAACAAGCGACATGATATTGCCAGGGATAGGGCCTATAACTAGTATGCGCGCTCGTACATACACACACGGGCCCTGACTTGACAGATGGCACCTGCCAGGATGCCAAAACACAGCCCTGGGGCCCGGCTTCCCTTAAGTGGCTATCAGCACGCAGGGAGTCGGGTGAGTGAGCGAGCGGATGACGGAGTGATTTTTCTTTCGGAGGCGTTTTCTACAAGCAACGAATTTAAGGCTGCCGGAAAACATAACACAGACGCAGCGGCTCTGTCTGGAGAGAAGAAGTGCCGGGGAAGAAACACAGAGCAGGCGTGAAGACAGCAGTTTTCTCTGTGTGAGCAGGCAAACGGTTTGATGATGCAGCTCTTCCACGTCATCCGGAAAGGAGACGCGCATTTTGCAGACATTTGTTTTTCAGGACCATTGGTCTTTTGCTTGTTGAGCCTCCTGCTTCTTTGCGTTTTAGTGCTCCCTGCGGAAACAGTTTCACAAACACATCGAAATGCGCTTTGTTGTCACCTTGCTTTCTTGCTGAAACGTTAGGGTTAGGGTTATTTGTTGCACATTTCCGATTCAATTCCCATGAACTAGTGTCGAGATGTGAGACCTCCAACACAGTTGAGAATTGGGAGAATCATTCATTCATTCATTTTCTGTAACCGCTCGTCCTCTGGAGGGTCTGGCTGGAGCCTATCCCAGCTGTCATTGAGCGAGAGGCGGGGTACACCTTGGACGGGTCTCCAGTCTATCGCAGGGCTGACACAGAGATACAAACAACCATTCAGACTCACACCTACGGCCAGTTTAGAATCACCAATTAGCCTAACAAGCATGTCTTTGGACGGTGGGAGGAAGCTGGAGTACCCGGTACACAGGGAGTCGGCCGGTGGATTCTTCAAACCCAGAACCTTCTTGCTGTGAGGCACCACCTCACCACTGTGCCGCCCAATTTAGAGAATCAGACCATGTAAATTTAAACTATACTGTGGAATATGCGGCAATGAAGACTGAGGGCATCAGGATTTGTATATCGACCCAAGAAATGCTATAGAAACTGCTGGGAAACTTTTGGACCTGGTATTCATTGGTGTGGATGTTACTCAGACATGTAGCACCCACCTAGACCAGACCAGGCACCCCCACCCCATAGCACTAACACTCACTCACTCATGACATTCTCAGCCCATGTCCATTCTCTGACAAGTCACAACTGTTTTGGAGGCACAAGGGAGACATACACAATATTAGTAAGGTGGTCATATCTGATCAGTGTGTGCAAAAAGCCCCATATCTGCCATTAGCTTTAGATTTAAAAGTATCTAAATCCAGATTTATGTTGGCAAGCACATGCCTTTTCTTACTTTGTAGAAATGTTGGTCTGGATTCACTCCATTGGGAACTGACTACACCCTGGTGAAGATCTGCTGGGCCAATCAAATTGTTCGGTAAATTGGACGGTAATGGAAAGAAGAGCAACAGCGGTTCAGTCATCCGCGTAATCTGAACACTGTAGAGATGAATTTGCTTACAGCAAAACAAAATACTCTTTAATCTTTAATCACGCCGTCTCCATTTCATTCTGTCCCTGAGACTCGGTTGTTTAGATGTGGGGAGAAAAAAACAAAAAAAAACGTGTCCACTCACTTGTTCTGAGGGGAGAACAGGTAGACCGACCACTCCTCTCTGGATTCACACCAGTCCGGCTTGTAGACCTCCATCATCTTCTGGATACGGAAGCACAAGCTCTTCGTGCGAGAAGAGGGAAAAGACGTGAGAAGAAGAAGAAGAAGAAGCAGCAGCATCCAAAGTATTAAAGAATAATAGAGTGTGTTGACTACGATGGCTTCGGGGGATCTCTGGAGTTGACAGGGTGGAAAGTGGCTGCAGTCACAAATCTCTACTCCCATAACAATAACGATTTTTATTTTGGTGAGTTTTTCAATATTATCTCCGACTAGCTGTATCCCTGACTGAAGCCCTAAAGCTACTCTTGCATTTTCTCACAGAACATAAGAGATCCCTTTTAGTATCTCCTCTAAACCTTTATTTTCAGAATAGGGTGCCATCATAACAACTCCATTCATGATCAGAGTCCAGAAACAAAGACAACTGAGCTACAGAAAGCTACAAGTGCACCACTCACATAGTCTGTTTCTTCATCAAGGTCTGCTCTGTCCTTGCGTGCATTGACTTGTGGGAAAACCTCAGCCATCAGCTGAGCGTGGTGACCCGGCGCCTTGCCGTTACAGTCCCGGTGGCCCGTTCCTAAGCCGCTACCAGCCCCAGACCCTCCCGTGAGGGACCCCGCCGCCCCCGACCCGCTCCTCCTCCCGGGGTCCGGGTGGCTAGGGGGCGGGTACTGGGGCTGTCCGCCGGCCTGGAACAGCTCCGGGAGCTCCAAGGAAAGCGCCCGCCGATCCCTGCGTGCGGCGAAATGCCTGGAGAGGAGCAGCGGGGGCGGAGGCGGGTGATGAGGGGGCAGGGGATGATGGGAGTGGTGCGGGTGAGAGAGGAGGGACTCCTGCTCGGCGGAGTAAGTGTAGGAATGCGGGGAGCGGGTGCTGCGCACACGGAGGCTGCCTCCCACTGGAGGCGCCCCGCCGTACCCGTAGCTCCTCCGACCCAGGCTGTTTGAGCTAGACCTGCGGAGGAGAAGAGATTAAAAATACAAAAGGCAATGAATATTCATGAACAATTAAAGGCAGGCTCGACACTGTTCTTTATATTAAGAATTTAGTCGAGAAACTAATAAGAGCATGAAACAACAGCAAAGGCCGGATGTTTCCATGGCGGTAATTCAGGCTTAATGAAGGTATTAAGTATTCATTAAGGCTGAAATCAATAGCTGACAGTAAATCTAATTTCCTACCTGCGACTCCACGCAGACTGGGGATGGAAAGGGCGCCCCCAGTTGTGGTAGTGGGAACTGCGTCCATGGCGCTAGAATAGGAGGAGGAATTACTAAGAAGCCCGGTGAACCGAAATCAGCAATAAACTCAATGAGTAAACTACAAAACTGCCACCATAATTTAAGTATAGCTGAGTCTTGCAGTAAATGCAGCACAGAAACCTTCTTATGACACACACTTGATTTTTTATTATACTGTTCAGTGTAATTTCAATTGTGTCTTATTGTGTGACTCACTCTTGTACATTACTGGGTTGTAAACTCAATAAAAATGAGTTGCTGCTTGGATATTTCTACTCCCTGCAAAGCTAAAGCAAAGGAGAAAAGTCAGTGTTTCTATACAAGTGATAGTACTGGATAGTATCCTGCACCTGACACACTGAAGTTGCTGTCTAAAACCGGTGCAGAGTGTTAACGTCTAATTACGTGGTCCTGCAACTGGAAGAGCAGCACGACTGCTACTGTACGCCAGTCATCAATAACAACAATGAGAATGTGTCTGAACGAATAATGAACTGGGACTGCAGCGCTTTGTTGGGTTTGATATGCGGACCTGTGAGTGCCAGTTCCACTTAAAGGAACACAACCAGTTTCCTTTTGTTTCCGCGTGTCTAAACCTCTGAGCCCGACAGACCTAATTATACATTTTACTCGTGGAAACACAAGTGTCGCCTGTTAATGCCTACAGGAGAATCTATGGATCCGTTTCTATAGAAACTGTTAGTGGAGCATGTAAGCTAAGTGTTAAATAACACTCGAGTCCATACAGCACTGCACTGCGGATCACTCAACGGGAAAGAAGAGTGTTTGTGTGTCTGTTTTGAGCAAATATTACTGTCAGGGCAGATTTATTCCTCACTGTATAGTGTAAATAACAGAAAGCGGCAACTAGTGTACTGTACATACAGTGTCGTATAGTCAAGCTCTTCTGTCAATGCCAATATAACTTTCTCTTTACTGCAACCACAGTTCGTCGACCGTGTCAAATTAGGATTGCATCAAACAAATAAACAAGTGAGCGTTGCTTTTGAGTTAATTCAGCTAATTTGAATTGGAGCTGTAGTGTTGTGGTTAGAGAGACAGCTTGGGACTGATGGGTCACAGGTTTGCATCCCTCCCCTTGGCTGAGGAGCCTTGAGCAAGTACTTAACCCACAAGTGGCTCCTCGGGCGCTGCACAAGTTGCAGCCCACCTAAGAGGTGTAGCATGTACACCTCAGAGTGTACACATGGATGGGTCAAATGCATGAGGGATCAATGAAGGACCATCGTACAATACGATGCTCTGCTGGGAAACTTTTGGACCTGGCATTCATGTAGCACCCACCTAGACCAGACCAGGCACCCCCACCCCATAGCAATGACACTCCTTGATGGCAGCAGCCATCCCCAGCAGGATGCAGGATAAAAAAAATAATGAAAAACAGCACAAGGTGTTGACCTGGCCTCCAAATTCACTAGATCCCAAACTGATCAAGTATCTGTGGGATGATCCACAGAGGCCCCTCCCCTCAACTCATTGGATGGAGGCACAAGGGTGATTCACGGAGTCAGAGTCGTCCAGGTCATGGTGTATCTAAAAACCAGAGCCAAAAGAAGGCAACTGGACTAGTTGAGCCCGAGTGTCATCTAAGTGTCTTCTTCAGTTTTAAATGAAATGTGTTTCCAGTTTAGTTCATTGAGGCCATGGTATACAGTATAGCCCTCTCTAAACTGGGTATATGGACTGACTATCAGCAGCTTACAATACAACACAGTCAAAAAGTCTCTCTCGCGTTCATACCTCGAGTAAAATAGAGCTTGTTTTTGGCCATTAATGGGGCATTAAAGAAACATTATATGTGGAAAAACAAGACAGCGGCCAGTTTATGTCAATCATCTAATTTCAGTTGAGTGTTTCGTATTTAACAGACCTTAGTCTACGTTTCATGTGGGTAATACCTACAGAAATAAAAACCTAAACTCCCCACCGTTCACTTAGAACTTAAAGGGGAGCTACAGTTTTTTACAACTGGGACCTCATTTCTGGCATAAAATATGATCGTTTACTCACACATATAACCTGTTATCATCATTCGGGGTCTGAAGATTGACCTGGATGATGTCATCTCTGAGGGCTTGTTTACCTGTAATTTGCTACTGCTAGTTTGGCCAAAGACTGGCCAAAGAACAACAAACCGCTGCACATATACAAATAGATAACAGGTAACTCCGGAATCAACGGGGAATAGCACTAGCGTATCATAACAAAATATTGGTGAAATGAAAGAGATTCGCGGCAGATAATGCATTATTTAGAGGCTGCGTTTCGGTGCCCCAATCACTTCCATTATATGGATATATGTGGCGCTCCGCTGGAGCTAAATATCTTCCGAACGTCTCCAAATGACACCAAAGTTATATGGGTGAGTAAACGATCGTATTTTATGCCAGAAATAAGGTCCAGATTGTAAAAAAACGTAGTTCCCCTTTAAGAAGCTACTTAGATGAGTGGTGAAACGTACTTTAAGGTAGCCCTGTCACTGAACACAGGTTGTTTTACGACTTGCGACTTATGACTAGTATGTTTTATCCTTTCAGATCCTTCTCTGTGCATTTCTTTCCAGTTGTTTATACACTATAATGTAAATGTTAGTGTGCTTCTTTTACTGCCTGAGGAACCAGACCCATGGACAAACAACCCCAACAAAGCAAGTGATGATTGCATTTCTGATCGTACTACGCCAACCTATAGCAATGCATCAAATCCCAATTTGCAGCTGCGTCCAACCAACAGTGTCCGAGTGAAACTAAACGAAAACCTAATAAAATGAAATAACATGCCTGACAAACAGATGGAACGGAATCAGAGTCTGAAATATGATCTCATCAAAGAACAGGCTGCTTACATACATCTTGTAATCCTTTATAAATAGCTCTATTGAATGGTTATTTCTCCAGCGCTTTAGTTTAGTTAGTGATGTAACTGGTGCCTTCTGATACCAATAAACTTGTTCAGGGTGCTCAGACAGAAGAGGATGAGACTTCACAGTGAAGCGGATCCCCTCCACCCACTTCATTTAACATCACAACCTCTGCGGAAAAAGTGCCGCCAAGCTGCAGCGCGTCCCGTCGTCCTGTTGCTGCCCCTCTCCGTCACCAGCTCCCTCCGTTCAGTCCTCCTTCCCTCTCGCTACTTCTCCCGCAGTTTCTCCGTCAAATTAATAGAAGTTGCCATGGCAACTGTACTGTATGCCGAGCCAAAACCTCTTAGAACTGTTTTAGTTTCTCTCTTTCTCTCTCTCCTAAGGTCTTGGTTTAATAGACAGAAAACTGTGCACATACGCTGCATATATTTGTATGGCGACCCCAGGGTGCAATTATCTGATTTGAATGTGGAAGCGAAGGGGCTCGCTGCACAGCAGTCGTAATAAATGGAACGTACACAAGAAAATAAAGGTGTTCTTTAAAAGCGATCAGTGCAGCTTTCTGGTTTCCAGAAACATACCTCCTGTTAGCCTTAGGGAAGAAACTACAGGTAGACTGGGTGAACATGGTAACCAACAGAAACTTCTAGCGTCCTGTGTTCATTTCAAGTGTTGTACAAAATGTTTTGCCCTAGTGTATTTGGTCGTGGCAGATAATAGTAATAATTTCAACAATAAAGTCCTGATGGAGCTCTCGACTGAAACTGAGACAGCTTTTCCAAGGCACACTGTACTTACACCAATTAGCCACAACATTATGACCACTAACAGGAGACGTAAATAACATTGACCATCCTGGGACAATTCAGTGTTCTGCTGGGAAACTTTTGGACCTGTCATTCATTGGTGTGGATGTTACTTAGACATGTAGCATGTACCACCCACCCTTACGATTCACCTCACTGCATCTAAGGCTTAGCACAACATGTGTTGGCACTAAGTTTTGGCGCTGATGGAGGTGTAAAGTCAATCCAATCTGAATGTTCTTCCACAGGAAATATGTTTTAAATTCTTTAACAGAATAATGTTCAAACTGCAGAACATTACGTGGGTAGATTGAGCCATGATGAAAGAAAGAGCTCCCTCAATCGAAAACTTAATTTCAACATACACCGATCAGGCATAACATTATGACCACTGGCAGGAGAAGTAAGTAACACTGACCAGCTTGTGACAATACAATGTTATGCAATACAATACAATGTACCACCCACCCAGACCAGATCAGGCACCCCCACCCCGTAGCAATGACACTCCTTGATGGCAGCAGCCATCCCCAGCAGGATGCAGCCTGACACAGGCACACACACGTGAAAAAAAAGAAACAAAGAACGGCACAAGGTGTTGACCTGGCCTCCAAAGTCACTAGATCTCAAACTGATCAAGTATCTGTGGGATGATCCACAGAGGGCCCTCCCCTCAACCCATAGGACCCAAAGGCCTGTTTTGGAAGCACAAGGGAGACTTACACAATATTAGGAAGGTGGTCATAATATTACGCTTGATCAGTGTATATAAACTGTGTGTCAGCCATTGGTACAGTATCCATATAAAAGTGTGATCCATTAAGTAATTTGAATCTCTTTTTATTTATGATCCTAATACCTTTTAAAACCATTGAGTCCATTATTTTTCTGTGTGCAAATATGGAACACTCTATGATTTCAGTCAGCCACATTTTAAATCAAAACCTTAATCACATCATTTAATTTATCCATCATCTGTGCTTGTTTTTGTTTATCTCCTGGGTTGGATTTTTTTCAGTTATCAAATTAAATGAATGTAAACCACATTACGCTTTCATCTGACAAATATAATTGTGCTGAATTAAATTGCACTTCCACCACGGCAGGATGCATATCTCGGGCCAGTTTATTTTTAGCCAGCGCACATGTGCGTGAGTATGAGCGGCCGTGGGTGCGTCGACGTACCAGGGAGAGGGAGCGTCTTTCCAGGCTGTTCTTGCCCAGGCTCAGCACGCTGCTCTTTCTGGACTCGAAGGTGAAGCTCCGTCTCTCCGAGGAGTAGGATCCCCCGGGCCCGGAGAGGGCGCCCAGCTCCAGGTGTCCGTTTGGTGTCAGGGTGCAGATCCTGGGGTCTGGAGGGAATTGGAGAGTGACTTGTCAAAAACGTTTTGTGTCGCAAACGTCCCTGAATCACAACCTTCTGTCAAGTCAGTGTCTGCTCTGCTGTGGAGGTATTCTTGTCACAAGATGGCAATTCTTATAGCTCACACATTATCTGTCAAGCTGTCTTGTCTGCCTAAATTTCACCAAGTTACTTTCTACATTTTTATCCAATCACATTTGACAAGCCCCAGGTAACGGGCTTCAATCTGAGACGAGTCACACAAGGTAGAGACAGCCGTCATGGCAATAATACATCGAAATCTCCTCTTTAAACTGAGAAAGAAGGAAAAATGTCAACAGAAGCAAGTTTAGAAATCTGATGTTGAGAATTAAAAAAAAGAAAAACTACCTTCATACTTCTCACGGCTGAGATCACCATGCCAACATTTGCATAATGTTCGAATACATTCTTTGAAAAGTAAAAGAGATGAAGGTAACCTTTGACTCTTATTCTCCTCAAGACAAACAAAGATGAATGCAAGAAATGTAGAAAGAGAAGAGGCTGACACCATCTGAATAAACACCCAGGGGGTACCTCGGCGCTGTGTACGAAGGCAGATTGGACCTTGTTGTCTTTGCATACGAACAAACAGACTGCGAGGGTTTCATCTTCTGCTGACACTGCACTGCAGAGATCACGTCTCCTCTGCAGCAGCAGCGGCAGCAGCAGCAGCCCACTCAGACTGTTTTTTCAAGTGATTCCACCGGTCTCTGAACTCATGTTTAATCCTATCTGAACCGCTTCGACTGCTCGGTCTGTTGAGGAAGACTACGCGGCCGGAGCAGGTTCCATTGCAGGCTCTGGGTAAAGATGGAGCTTGCTGATCTTTGAAGACTGCCGGGTGAGACCGCTGGGGGGGCTTTGCGAGTTTACGAGATTTTGACGTGTACTTCTGCCTCACTTTGAGTTTTTGTTTGGAGCCTTTGATTAAACCTCAGAGGAACAGAAAGACTTCTGGCTGAGATGTGACTCTCGAGCGTGTTGTTCTGTTTTGAAATGGATGGGAAAGTCGGTGACTCGGGGCGACCACCAATGAAGAGACGCGGCTCATCCGGGGATTTAAAGGTTTGGGATTGCTTTTAAGATCTTAAACCAATGAAAAATACTCTTAGCGTTAGTGAAGAAGACTTCTTCTTCTGTTTGAGTGGCAGTTGGCTTGCGTCAAAACTGCCAAAAATCAAAGAAGGGGAACACAAATCATGTTACTAAACATGCCCTAGAAAGTGTTATAAAAATAATTGTTTACCACAGTTATAGACACTATACAGTACTTTAAAATACACCAATCAGGCATAATATTATGACCACCTTCCTAATATTGTGCAGGTCTCCCTTGTGCCTCCAGAACAGTTGGGACTCCTCAGGGAATGGACATGGACCTTCTGAGGATGTCCTGTGGTGTCTGGCAACAGAATCTTGTGGGCCTTTGAGTTCTATGGGTTGAGGGGAGGGGCCTCTGTGGATCATCCCACAGATACTTGATCAGTTTAGGATAAAGTGAATTTGGAGGCCAGGTCAACACCTTGTGCTGTTCTTCATTTTTTTTTTTAGTTGTTCCTAAACCGTTTGTGTGTGTTGCATCCTGCTGGGGATTGCTGCTGCCATCAAGGAGTATCATTGCTATGGGGTGGGGGTTCCTGGTCTGGTCTAGGTGAGTGCTGCATATCTGAGTAACATCTACATGAATGAATGCCAGGTCCATAAGTTTCCCAGCAGAACGTTGTAATGTCGCAAGATGTTCAATGTTATTTACTTCTCCTGTCAGTGGTCATAATGTTATGCTTGATCGGTGTACATCACAACCTACAGTTGTTAGTGCCCACCTTTATTTAACAATGGCAAATTGTAGCACCCAAACTGACAATAAAGTTAAACCAGCGCCTCCGAAAACATTTACTATCATTCCACAAAAACTGAAACATGCTGCTCTCATGAAGGTGGGATTTATGGAGGAGCCGCTGCGACTGCATTGCTTCAGCGACTGTAAGTGTTGTCATAATGCCGTTAGGGAAATGTGTTCTTACCGGACAGCTTTATGGAGTCGTGTTTCTCGCTCTCGTCGAAGTTGGAAGAGGAGTGATCGTCGTCGGAATAGGAACAATTTGCATCACCCTGGAGACAAGGAAAAGAAAAAGGCCTATTACACACGTCAGTATTATACTTAAGTCTCTGAATTGACCAGCCTAATAATGCACCTCCTCCCGCCAGCTATCAAATATATTTGCTATTAGATTTGTTGTTGGGGTGGCTCAGATATGTGCCCTGTCTGCAGATTAAATCACTAAAACCCTGAAACTACTGACACACTACTCCAGAAACCCCTCACAGGTGTGGTTACGACCGCTGGGATTCCCCCTACAGGCATAAAATTGGCTCAACTGTCCCTCGTGTGAAGCTGTAGCGTAGACACTGAGCCGAGCAAGGTGAGAGAGGCAGAGCTGGGGGGGAAGCCTGGCCGTGAGAGAGAGGAAAGAGACTGAAAGGCAGGGAGACAGACTGAAAGACTGACGGCTGCGCTTTGCTCTGGCATTTCCGAAAGATCAATCAAAGGCCTCGCGATTTGTGTCAGCGCTTCCCCTCCAACTCGCGCATCACAGCGACGCGCCACAAAATATGGTAATGCTCTGATCCGTGTAGGAGAACTCAGATGGGCTACTGAGCCACTCTACAATTTTCCCAATGATGTCGTCTGCGTGTCTGACAGATTGACAGCATCATTTCTGCACATTTGCTCACTGAGAGTGATGGCTTCAGAAATTATGCTGTATTTATTACGGCATTATTATGTTTGGACTGCCGCTGATAAATATAATAATCCTTGGCTGTTTTTGCAGGGGTTTTTCCTTTACTTGGCAGTATTCAGGGACTTGAAGACACAGTCACTACATGTCAGGCTTGACATGCAATTTATTATTTACACAAAAACAGATTAAGTTGCAATAATGAACTTCGTCAAAAACAACGTACTAACGGCATATCCACAAGGCTTTTTAAAAATATATATATATATATATACATATTTCTATTAAAGAGGATTTAATTTGCTGCATAGAACTGCTCTGATCAGGCATAACATTATGACCACCCTCCTAATACTGTGTAGGTCTCCCTTGTGCTTCCAAAACAGTTGTGACTCATCAGAGAATGGACACGGGCCTTCTGAGGGTGTCCTGTGGTGTCTGGCAACAGAATGTGTCATTGTTATAGGGTGCAGTGTCATTGCTATGGGGTGGGGGGGTACCTGGTCTGGTCTAGGTGGGTGCTACACGTCTAAGTAACATCCGCACCAAATGAATGCCAGGTCCAAAAGTTTCCCAACAGAACATTGAATTGTCACAACATGGTCAATGTTATTCACTTCTCCTGCCAGTGGTTTTAATGTTGTGGCTGATCGGTATACATAGAAGAGAAATGTAATAAAAGCATTCCTTTATTAAGCCCTCATGCATTTGACCCATCAATCTGTCCACACAGTAGTGTGTGCACTCAGAGCAGCGGGCTGCAACTTGTGCAGCGCTCAGGGAGCAATTTGTGGGTTAAGTGCTTGCTCAAGTCTCCTCAAGCCATGGACACGGGGAGGGGTGCAAACCTGTGACCCTTCAGTCCCAAGCCGCCTCTCTAACCACTACTTTGCAGCTCCGATTTAAATGAGCTGGATTATCTCAATAGCAACGTTCACGTGTTTATTTGTTTGATGCAATCTTAATTTGAAATGGTTGGTGACCTGTGGTTGCGGTAAAGAGATGGTCAAGAGATGTTATTCAGTTCTCCTGTCAGTGGTTTTAATGTTGTGGCTGATCAGTGTATATAGCATTTCTTTCTTTATCTAGCCTGAATGTGATACTGCTGCATGTTGTTTTATGTTATGCAGAACAAAGGGACCAACTATTTCAATGGCCAGCAAGCTATTGCCTCTGCAGAGGGGTCCTATTAGAGGCGCCAGTGCAAACAGAGAGAAAAAAAACCCTGCCGTTTTCTAGGACGCCCTCGAGTGTGTAGTCCCTGGACCATTTACTCCGAAAGCACGTACATTTTTTTTCTCTCTCTCTCTCTCTCTGATATATTGCCTGTTGCGCTGTAACCATGAAATTACAACTTCTGAAATGAGCTTCAAACGTAAGTTTAATTATCAATACCATCTCTTTATGAGTGCGGGAGGCACATGTTATAAAAAGGATTATCGTGTAACAGAAGAACAGCGCTGTACTACATTTGAAGCATTTTTTGGTTTAAGAGGTTTAGTTTGTCACCGTCTACATCAGTGTGAGCGGTACGTTAGCAGAGCCGCAATGGCAGCTTCAGCGCTCCTTCTCTTTCAACACAGGATGCTTTCAGGCACGTAATTTTAACAGCAGGCGGAAAATTGACTCGAAGCGTAAATATGGGCTGTGTTTAAATGCATACGGTGTAAAATGTGAGACATAATGCAGCCCGTGTATAAGGCTGGACTGATTAAAATGGTAGCGCATCCATTCTTTTAGATGCCATAAGAAGGAAAAATGAAAACGTCAATCTGCTTAGTTCCGTCATTATGAAAATCAGCAGGCACGAAAAAAGCCGGGCCTATTTCAGTTGCAAAGGTCTCCGTCAAAGGTTAAAGTCTACATTTTGAGAACTAGTGACAGATGGACGTCAGCTGCCCATAGGAGAGGAATGAAAAGACGGCATGCAGGGAATGTGAGGAAGACAAGCTAAAGATAGAAGAACTGTCAGAGTTTGAAAATGTATGGAAATCACAAGTTGCAGTGAGAGCACACCAACACTTTACAGCCCATGATTGCCCAACTATTTATTTTAACAACATCAAATCTTGACAGTCGGCTGGTGGATCTTCACGGTTGTATTCATACAGTGTCAATAACAACACAAACTGTCTCAAGACGCCTTAAAAAATCCTGCCTGAAACCCCCAGAGCAAGCCTGAAGGCGACGGTGGCAAGGAAAAACTCATTTTTAACAGGAAGAAACCTTGAGCAGAACCTTAAGCTCATATGGGGGGACCCATCTGTCTAAGGCCGGCCGGTTAGAGACAGAAAAAGAGAGAGAAGACAGCAGCTTGGGTATTAGATAAGAAATTAGAGGATAGGAGCTTGGTGCGAGAGAGAAGAGACTAGAGGACATGTGCTCAGTGCATCATCCTCCAGCTGCAAATACCAGGTAAGTGTTGATCCAATCATTTAAAATGTCTATGTTGCAATAGTAGGAGTTGGAACTTACTTGGAGTAACTGAATTATTGTGGAGAAAAACTTGAATTTTCTTGGTAAGTGTTGAGAGTTAGCAGTTTTAAATAATTCACCTCTCCTGATACAAGCTGCACTGAATTAATACTTGATACTTAGAGTCGCAATGAATACAATGAATGAACCACATTAGTCACTAACTATTCATAAATAAATTAAAACTTGGACCCAAATTATGTGCAATGGGTTTTCTTACCTCTGCCTGAAAGCCTTCAACCAAGATGGCCACCAGCAGGTTGAAGAGGACATAGTTTCCAAAGGTCATGAGGGCCACAAAGTAAAGAGCGGCAAGTGGCGAGGTGGCTGCCATACCGTTGTATAAAACCACATTCCAGTCCTCCTGGGTCAGAATCTAAAAGAATTAAATGCAAAAAACTGAGTCAAGCAACAAAAATTCACGTCATCGTCATCATTATCGTCAGTCATCACTTCGCAACAAATACGTGCGAGTCATCTGCGTATATAGAGAGATGTACGCCGTGTTAAATACCTGGAAAACGGTGACAATGGCCCAGAGCAGAGAATCAAAGTTTTTCCTGTCTGGTACTGTGTCTCCGGTCTCTGTCTTAAGGCTGAATTTACAGCCAAAGATGTGCATCCCAAGGATACTGCAAAAAACATAAAATAAAAAAAATAAAAAAATATGAATCATCTGCTGTATGACTGTCTGATAGTTATTTCTGTTTTAGAAACCATGACTGCAACTCCTTGTTTTGGGAGTTTTTCATGGGTAGGCTTCGGATAATTAAAGCTTTTCTCTTTAAGCCACTTTCATATGCAGATCTTTGTGCTATTGTTGTTGCTGTAACGGTTTCTTGGTGTCTTAAGATAAATTTAAATGTCTAAATGCAACTGAACCCTGGGAACTGTTACATAAGATTGCACCTGCTCCTGTGGATTCCTTGTCATTATACAGAGCCACACTCAACATTTACAGGCAAGGGAAGGACACAATTGTACACAATTGCCTTTCGTAATTACTACTCCAATGAGTAGCAGTAATTGCCAGAAACTGAGAACAACAGAACAACATTGCCATAGCAAATGTTTCCAATGGTTCAATCACTATAAAAATAAATTAAATTACAAAATCAAAAGAACACACCTCACCCCTGAACGTAGGTCTTTCATAACAGTGACTTCATATATACAGTAGATTCACTGACAGCTTTCTTTTTTGTGATTTCTAATGAAATTCTTTCTTAAAATCACTTGTTGGACAATAAATTGTGCAAATCTGAAGTGGAATTTGGGAATCAAATACTCTCTGAATCACATGAAGTGTGTGCAAAACAAAATCTAAAGGAGTGTTTGTACTTACAACTCAACCTTGTGTGTGTATATATGTGTCTGAGCACACAAACTCAGGTTTTGAACATGTATCGAGATTAACTCAGGGCCATCGTTCTTCATTTAACAAAACAACATTACAAGAATTGGCTCGAGTGCCAAGTGAAGCAGGAGCACATAGGTAAACAAAGGCGCCGAGTGCTGTGGACATTGATCGTCCACTAAAAGACCTTTTAGGCTTTCAAAGCGTTTCTGTGTCAGCGCTTGAGCATTTACAGACGCGCCCTTGCTACGTTGCTCTAGCTCTTTAAGTGTGTGCTTGTTAAAATCTAACCAATTTGTCAAGTATCTGCTTGTTATTTTGCACCCAGGGTTAATAGCTGCTTCAGAATACCGCGACCTCCTGCAAATCAATGGCAGCTGGTAAGCAGGTGTACAGAACATTAAAAAAATAAAAAAAGAAGAAGAAAAAAGGCAGAATCCGGCATGTACGAACAGTTAAAAACATTGCCCTAATAAAAGGATGATGGTGAGCGGAGTGATACAGACATGTACAATGTAGAGCACGGCACACGTAAGGTTGGCGAGACCTTACCTAAAGATGAAGATGAAGAGCATGAGTAGCATGCAGAAGGTGGCCACGTTGTCCATGGTCTTCATTAGAACCACCAGCTGCCTCCTGAGAGCTGGCATGAACCTCACCAACTTCAGCACCCGGAGCAGCCTGAAGGTCCTCAACACGGACAAGCCGCCGTCGGACTGGCCGACAATCTCGCATACACTGAGGGGGGAAACAAAGATCACAAGGAAGTTATGAGGAGCATTGCTAAATTCCGTCTAATTTAAATATTAATCCATGACATTTGCAGAAAATAGTGAATCAAAAGAGGTTATACATCTGACTTCCTAAATTCCAGGTGGGAGTAAACTTCAGAAATTCAGGAAATCCAAAAGAAAAATGCATTTATACTGTAATTGATTGTCATGGCATACATTCAAACGCCAATAGTATTTGTGTTTACCAAGCTTTATTTGACTCATTCCTGTTTCACTCTTTCAACATTGAATGATGGAAGACAATATCTTGTCTTCCAGTAATTAATGAGTCCAGTTAGTGGTCTACTGACGTTTTGGATATTACAAACCAAGCTCTTGCTTACATGGTTATAATTAAATGCATTACCGGCTGCCTCCTGAGAGCTGGCATGAACCTGCCGTTAGCTGCTGCAGTCCAACCTCAGAAAGTTTCACCTTATCGTTGCTTTGTGTTTTGGTGGGTGTTTATCATGAACAGACAACCATCCCGGCCTTTAAAGAAATTTGTCTTCTAATGGTGGTAGCTATCAAAGGCTCCACTCAGCACATCAAAATAGCGTCGGCTCCGAATTGGCAAAGACTGAATAGGGGCACTTTTGCGCTGCAGCTCTGTATGAATAGCTGAGGACATTCAGATAGATGAAGAGAGGGAAATTGGTGGGGGAGTAAGAGATAAGAAGACAGATGTAGATATGTTCAATCAACATGTATCTTCTGTGATGGGCTGCACATTTGATCTTGTTCAGTTTCAGCTGCTTTGATGTGTATTTGATCTCCGGGTTATAATGGGGATCACAGACAAAGGCGCCTAACCAGATGAATTGGGGAGAAAAAAACAGCGGCAGATCAAAGGCATAGCCACTCACCTGAAGCTCCAGGCAAACACAACAAAAGACAAAATCTGTTTTCTGCTGTGTGACGCTTTGGCATCCATATCCATACAGGTAGTACATTTCAACCAGGTAGACCACAAATGACAATTTGACAAAGCATGAATAATTTATTTGGAGGATCTCTTTCAATAACTGTCTGGCAAATCCACAAAAAAAATGGTATGATAGCTGAATTACACCAGTAAACATTTGAGGAAATACTTTGTCCTCCAAAAGCCACGTATCCTGTGTTTTCTTTCCTTTTCCTATGCACACACTGTACACCCATAATATCTGAACAGCAAAATTCAGATTAAATCAACAAGATTTATGAATTCTTAACGGTGAATAGTGCAACTTTAGGTCTAAAAATATAAAAACTACAAATATCCAATCTGATTCAATTGTACCTTATGATTACAATGACTCCATCAAAGACGTTGTAGGGGTTTCTCAGGTAGCTGAACGAGCCGAAAGCTGTAAGCTTGAGGATCATCTCCAAGGAGAACATGCTGGTGAAGACGATGTTGCAGATCTCCAGAACGTTAGTGAGCTCGTCTGGCTGACGGAGACAAATGAAAACAGACGAAATATGGTGAAAAATAGAATAAAGATGAGAGAGACTAAATGGGATGTGGGAAGGAGAAAGGACAGTCAGCTAAAGGAATGAAATGCTTAGACTTATATTCTACAATGGGTCCATTTGACATTATTGTACCTGTGAATCTTAACACACATTGAAAAATAAATAAATAAATTAAATAAAATAGATGCTAATAACATAGACATAGCCGGTCAGTGGCACAAAATCAAATGGAGGTGGATCATTTGCCAGAAATACCAGCATACCTAGTGTGTTAACTGGTCAGTTTGCCATCTTATTTGGCCATGCTGTTAGCAGCTAGCAATGCTAAAAACAAAAAGAACAAAAAAGAAACTAAGCTCAATTAGAGAAGTGGTTAGATTACAATGGACAGAAAATGACATTGATCAAAGAAACAGGAAGTAGAAGGATTTATGGTCCTACACAACATCTAAGCCCAATCCTCAGGCGTCTTCTCTATTTTCAGTAAAAGCTTTCATTAGCTCCAACTCCAACATTGAGTCCTTTAGTTCTAATTGAAGTTTACACAGAAATCTGTACACAGCTGCCCAGACTCCAACTAGCAGTGTATTTCCAAAACAATGCCGGCACACCAGCGCACAGGTATAAATGCTTTCACCAGCGTTGCCCCGTTACAGCATAGGTCCCATGCAGACCCATTGAAAGGGGTATCAGTCAAGCTAAAGTTTCCTGAAGAGTGGTTTTGAAATGTGGTAGCTCTGGACGTTTTTATCTTGGAAGCGCGTGACTCTGCCCAACTGGGAACTAATTCAAAGATTGGCAAAGATGTGAATGCTGAGGCTAGCGCTAAAAGCGGTAGCTGGCAGTTGTCATTAAGTATGCCTTAATATGGGTGACTTACTTCAAGATTCACCCCATGTACACAAGAGGGGAAATCATATATAGAGGCATTTTGTTTGGCTTTTAGACATTCACGTCTATGGTAACTGATGGTACATGGTGTAGGAGGCTACACTGTCCTATCTTACAACATGCTGTGGAGTACTATTAAATGCCACTGATGGTGCTGAGTTGCTGCCTGTTTTTATTCAGACTATACATATCTGCAGCACACAGTATGTAGCACATGAGCCCTCTGTTCTCAGCGTATATATTCAGGTCAAGAATATGGATTTCATTGTTGCAAAACGTAACTTTCTACTGTGTTTTTATTAGTGACATCATCAGCGACTAGTCTTAGTCGACTTGAAAAGATTGGAACTCGTGCAACACCTACTCTGTACACATACCGAGTGAGAACAGTCTAGCATGTTTTTCTACATTCCTGGAAAGACACAGAAAAGAGGCAACTCTGCATCTCTGGCTTCTTGCTCTCTCTCCATCATGACTCATTTTCATCACAGTCAACCACCATAAGCAAATGCACAAATCTGACTTGCAAAGAGGGAGTATTTTTTATAATTTAAAGTAAGTATTACTTAGAATTTAGTATTACTGATAAATACAGCTGTCTGCACACAACCTCCACAGCTGCTCCAGTCCAAGACAGCAGGAGGTACAGAGCTAATACAATTTGTCCTCACCGGTCCGCCTGAAAGAATAGATTTCTGTTCTTTGCCTAGGAGAGCCGGTTGCATTATAGCCATTTAGTCCTGGATGTTACACCATTAAACCGACTGGTAATTAACCGTGAGAGCAATAATTAGCACTCGATCACGCTGCCAGTCCACTCAATCTTGTTAACACTTGAAAAGTTGGCAGGGCCGTTTGGTAGTATTTAAGCCTTTGCAGTATTTCAGTTTATTTTCCTTGCCGCCAGTCTGGCGTTGTGAATCAGTTTTTCTCTTTTTCAGCTGAATTTGAGTTGATCTGTCTCTTTCTGCTTCTGCCTGGCTTCGCTCAGTATGTGAAAGAACACACACACACACACACACACACAGATGAGCTAAATTTGGCGCAATCATGATTTCCAGCGCGTCACTGTTCCACAGAGTTCCTCTGCAACTTCTGCAGCGACACTTCTGACATTTCCTCGCCCCAGAATCAATCAGCGCTGTGCGCGTATTGCATTTGCATGTCTATCTGTGTGCGTCTGTTTGTAACTCTACATTGTGTGTGTGTTTGTCTCTCCTAATGAGTGTTTAGCAGTGTGAAAACATGGGCTAATGATGCGTGCCCACCAGTGTCCAGACCAGCCAAACAGTGTCGGCAGCCCCTGGAGATCCATTACTGCCGTCTCATTACTGCAGACCTGGGAACAGATCTAAAGACTGGTGTTTTCCGCTTGGCTGATGTATGGGATAAAATAAGAGAAGCAGGGATTTAAATCACGCTGAAGACGTGCAGTTGACTAACAAGAGAACGGTACAGTGAAATACAGAAAGGAGGTAATGATATCAAGAAAAAATAACAGGGAGCATCGTTAGCCTTGTGTTCATTAAATGTGAGCAATATATAACTTCACATATAACTCAGCCTGTAACACAGCAGCCTTTCGTAGGAAGAAATCTGGGTAATTTCGTCAAACCACTCCTTCACCAATATATCTCCTTTCGTTTTCCAATGTCGCGACATTATCCCACTTCCCTTCGGTAGCACACTCAATAGACAAAGCAGTGGTTGTCGTACCAGTGCAGAGGACATCACAGTATTAATAAAGGAGATAATCTTAGACCACAGCAAATCTATCATGGACCATGAATACAACATATGTAAGACAGTGCGACATGAAGCATCACATCTCCAACACAAGTCAGAGTTTCTAAATTCTAACCGTGCCATTTTGCTTGGGGTCCAACAAGTCCTATTCGACAGATATAGCTAATACAAATGGCTAAAACACATACAGAAAAATACGTTTCCTCTCTATATTCACTAAAGAGAATGGATGCATCTTCTCTCCATGTTATCTGAACATCTGGTGCATCCAAAAGTCTTCAGATGTGTCTTGCTTTCTCCCAGCTGCAGGCTACAACCAACTAGAAGTGGCACCACCTCACGTCAGCCTCCCGGATGGAGTCAGTAATATTTCATGAAAACCACAGCCATTCATGTGAATGCATTCTTGGACGCGTTCTTCTCGTATTCTTGTGAAACATCATCACTCGCCGCCCAAGTGTTGTTCCAATTCAAAGTATGCATCTGACCAAGTTCTAAAGGCCTGGTTGTGCTCTTCTACCTGTCTTTTGTATCGAGGACACATTGGGAGGCAACAACATGGGACTGCCAGGTATCCCAGAATGCATTTCGCGCCATCAAGCCAACTGCTGTTCCAATTACTACGCAAGCCGAAGGTCTTCTTTTTAAAGGGTGTAAAAGGCCACACGTGGCTAATCTGAGGACATGACTTCCCAACCATCAGTAAAACACTCACGCAAGTAATTTTTTTCTTCTTCTGATGGTCTGTAGTGGAAAGTAATGAGAAGCCTTTTACTAATGCTTTTAGCATCTAATTCACAGTGTGCAACACCTTTTCATCTGTTGTGTGCAATATTCCTGTTACAGTATTTAACCAAAACCACCTGCAGAGGTTGCAGCTGCCTTGCGAAGGCCGTCTTGCCGAGAGTTTTAACCCTTCTGGGATTTCCAACAATACTCTGATAACAGAGGAAAGTTACATTTATTAACAACATCTACATTAGTTGCAGACCCTTAGGGACTGACAAATCTAGATCTTGTGTATAGTTCAGATTTGCTGTTCTTGAGTTCTTGTCTTCCACAACACAGTTAGCTTACTCTGTAAACCTGAGACCTGTTTTTGCTAATGATTGCCTAATATAACTGCCATCTGCTTTTAAATCATTTCATTTTGAATATGAGCCAAATTGTATCCGAGTATCTGATGGGACTGTGACGACGTCTGCTCTCATCAGTCCGGCCATTTCCTTTCGTGTTTCAATCTTGACATTGCGGCACAGAGACACGAGCGTTTAGCCGCGTTGTTTGATCTCCATCCAGCCCTGTCTAATCTCCAAAGTTCCCGTCATGCCGATGCATTATTAATTCCCGAACAGCTGCTGAATTCTCCGGAGCGCCTTCTCAGCTGAGCAATTCATCCCATACAACGGGAGACACAGAGTGGGAAGAAATCTGGATCTGTAAAACCATTACCCGATAGTCTGGGCTGGACAGTAGCGCAGAGGAAGGTCAAGACCAGTTATTGAGAGGGACAAACTGGAGTATAAATCATACCAGAACATTTTTAGTGTGAGCTCTGGAGCTATTTTGAAACAAAAATAAGTCGCCAGAAGTATCTGTGAACCTTCCCTTACCATCAAGATTTTTTTTATTTTGTTTGCATACATTTGGAAAAGATAATGGGATTATAAAATAGCCATTAAAACTCTCATCTACTTTGAGGTTATTGTTCCCAAATGGGTCTGACCGTTTTCCCTTGCGAGACTATGTATATTTTGAAAGAACAGTAGCAATAAATGTGTGTAATAAAGGTAAAAAAAAAATAAAATGAAGAACATTTTGTGTTAATTTTTTAATTACAATTACCACCTGCAGCTGGTGCTCAGAGAAAAAAACAACTAAAAACGTCTTGCTCAATGTAATGGAAGTGAAAGGAAATCAGCGCGTCTAGACTGCAAACACCTGGTCAACCAACCATTTGTGCTTGTATTTCTAACGCTACACTTCCAGTATAGCATCGTTTGTCACATGTCTACAGGTCCAAGATACTCTAAAACTTGAATATCTTACTGTTATCGTGTACATGAAAGAGACATAACATTATGACCACCTTCCTAATATTGTGTAGGTCTCCCTTGTGCCTCCAAAACAGTTGTGACTCATCAGAGATTGGACATGGACCTTCTGAGGGTGTCTGGCAACAGTATGTTGTCAGTGGGGGGACTTCGGGCCCTTTGGGTTGAGGGGAGGGGAGGTTGAGGCAGATACTGGGGAAGTTCAGGATCTAGTGAATTTGAAGGCCAGGTCACCACCTTGTGCTGTTCTTCATGTTTTTTTGTTTTTTTTTAGTTGTTCCTAAACGTTTTTTTGTGTGTGTCTGTGTCAGGCTGCATCCTGCTGGGGATGGCTGCCTGGTCTGGTCTTGGTGGGTGGTACATGTCTAAGTAACATCCACACAAATAAATGCCAGGCCCTAACCCTAACCCAAACACCTAACCCAGCAGAACACTGAATTGTCATAAGATGGTCAATGTTATTTACTTCACCTGTCAGTGGTGTTAATGTTGTGACTGATCGGTGTTGTTATGTGTATTAGAAAACTCTCCATCTAATTTTATGTATGACGCAACCTATTGCAGTTAAATATTAAGAATTCGACGAATGAGCTACCGCCTCTCTTTGTGCCTACAGTTGTCATGGAGTGAAACCCTGATGCCTGCAGTGTAAATCCACAGTCTCTTTGAGTTTCTCTCCCTGTCACTATGTCCACACTCCTCCGCAGAGTAAAGCTCTCTATATTCTCTTCCTCAAGTTCCTTTTCCACCTTTTGCCTTTATAATGCCTGTGAAGTGTGATTCCTGAACCTACGGGACAGGCACGTCCACACTCCCGTTAGGCGGCGGGTTGCAGGTCGGGTCACGGTAAAGTGAACACATTCCGTGAATGCGAACTTTGGTTCGGATCATTTTCTCCAAGCAATAAAAGTGATGTTCCATGTCCTCTTTTAACTTTTTTTCGTTCCCTTTTTTGTTCTTCCTGTTCCCTGTCTCTTTCTGCCAGTCTGCTTTGTGAACTCTTTGTCTTTCTATCAATATTTCTTGCTCTCGCTATACCATCGCCCACTCACGCCTGCCACCGCCGCAGTGGTGGGTCGTCTCTCATCTCAGGGGTGGCTAAAAATAGAGGGAGACAGAACAAGAGAGGCAGAGAGAGAGAGAGAGAGAGAGAGAGAGAGAGAGAGAGAGAGAGAGAGAGAGAGAGAGAGAGAGAGAGAGAGAGACTTTGCTGCCTTAATGGGGAGGAACTAGTGAGTTGCAATGTCTGTGGTTCCACTGCCTGTTTAGCAAACCGGAGTCATGCCTCCCTCTGTTTGAGCAGCGGTATCAGAGACTTAATCTGGCTCATCGCTGTGATCCTCTTCCTGGAGAGAAGTGCTTACACATGACCTTTGACACTTCATGGTTTATGGTTCTTTAGCTTTCAGGGTATCAGCATGTACGATTTCGGCTTCCAGCTACATTGGCGGCCAACCAGACATAATTTGGGGAGTGAACTGTAATTGGAAAGCAAACGCACATCAAACGAACACAAGCACATGGACTTTTAATGTTTTTTTTTAAAAGAGCAAACACATGTCCATGTTCATGTTCGCTGGTCTGGAAATTAAATTGACACATCAGCTCATGGTTGTACAAACACGCCTCTGCACCGATCAGCCACAGCATTAAAACCACTGGCAGGAGAAGTAAATAAACATCGACCATCTTGTGACAATACAATGTTCTGCTGGGACCTTCATTCGTGTGGATGTTACTTAGACATGTACCACCCACCTAGACGAGACCAGGCACCCCCACCCCATAGCAATGACACTCCTTGATGGCAACTCAAAACCTGGCCTCCAAATTCACACCCATAGGACCCAAAGCCCCCCCCACTAACAACATTCTGTTGCCAGACACCACAGGGCACCCTCAGAAGGCCCATGTCCATTCTCTAATGAGTCACAGCTGTTTTGGAGACCTACACAATGTTAACAAGGTGGTCATAATGATATGCCTGACGGAGGTTTATGACAAAATGTAAGGAATAAGTAACTACAGCATTTATTTCAGTAACACTAGAGTCTCTCTGTTGGGAGATGATTATGCTCCAGCAAAGTTCTGCCAGCTCAATCGGATCTTTTGGATCTGATTTATGTGGCGGCTTTATGCGGGGATGGACAGAAGAGTAACACCAATGTAGTTGCATTTGTCATCTGAGTATTGCGGAATGTAATTTGTTTACAGCTAAATGTCTATCACTAGCCCCATACATGCAGTGGTAGACTCATATTCTGATAAAAACTAGGAGCTGTAAGCTGTGAGTTAGCATGGTGAACAACAGCTGCTGAGGTCTTGAACTTACACAGAAGAGATGATCTATTGAGATATAAAGTTTATAGAGTTATACAAATACAGATGGAAGACGGTTAATAAACGGGCTGGGGATGGTGACAGAAGTATTAGAATAAATCCAACAAAGTCTAGCTGTACCTGCTCATGGTGCTCGATGCCCATGCTGATGGTGTTGATCAGGATGGCGATCATGATGCCTCGGTTGAAGTACTTGCTCTCCACGATGCTCCACAGCTTCATCCTGATCTCGTGCCACAGATCCTTGCATCGCTTCTTAGGATTACAGCCCACATGGTTCCCTGCACCATCGTGGCCCATCTTGGCCTTCTCTTTACCACCAGACTGTACGCCCTCCCGGTCTGTTTCCTCCACGGCCCCCTCTTCCGTTTCATCATTGGCTGCGCTGCGAACTGGTCCCAGGCCGTCACTGAGCGTCAGTGCCGCGGCACACTGAGGGCAACCATCTGTGGCCGAGGCAGCGGTCAGAGCCATGGGCCCCGCGGGTGAGGAGTTCTCTGGTTTATTGTGATGCCGACAGGGAGGACCTGATGTGATGCAAACGGATGGCGTTAAAGAGTGAGTGTGTGAAGCATGCCCCTTGCTAGTACTTCCTTTAAAGATCTTTACAGCTACTTACCGTGTCTCTGCACTGCTCTCCTCTCACGGCCTCCGCGTCCATTAGCTTTCCTCTCCCTCCCTTCCCGCCCCCCTCTCCCTCTGCCGACACCCCGAAAGCCACGAGGTTTCCCCCGCAGGGTGTTGAAAAGGGCAACAGTTTGTCTCCGGGCCTTGCGGAGGATGTGGCAGACCAGCTGGAAGAGCTCTTCGTAGCAGTCCCCGGGTTCACTGGCCAGAGTGGAGGAGGACGAACACCGAGCTCGCTGCTCCTGCATCAGCTGATGCTCCCTCTGCTTGGTCTCCGAGAACTGGGTGGCGATGACCACGAGGCACAGGTTGATCATGAAGAAGGAACCGATCTGGGGAGAGGAGAGCATGAATGCAATATAAAGGGTTTACAGGTGAATGCTGCTTAACTGCCTAATGAAGTACCACATGATGACCACTTCTGAACAAGTGCTTCCGACTGTTGTCTGAAATTACTGACCAATTAGATACATTTCATTATCTCAGCATTTTGGTTGAGATTTGAATCATCAGTTTTATAGGCTTATTAGTGATTCTATTAGCAGTCTGCTTCTGCCAGCTGATCACATTTAAAATAACAAAAACCAAGCAACATTGCTTGACGCTGGAGCCGTTAAGCCAATGCTAATGGTCGACTGTTGGCCCACAAGGCTGGACAGTTACACACATAACACACTGCACCGGTGTCTTAAGAGTATTGCAGAATATTTGATACTACAAGCAGCAAATCTGACCGGCGTAGCAACCAACTGACAGTGAACTACCGAGAGATGGAAGCTAAAACCCCTTCTTTCATGAGGTCTTGTAAGTCAGCCTCTAACAGTTCCTCTTTCTTTATAGCCTGATGCCGGGAAGTAATCTTGGGATTCAGTTTGAAAAAGGGCAGGCACCTTCACAAAAGTACTTGGGAGGTGAATGAGCAAACTCTCAACCACCACCAGAGTGACACAGCAACCATCCCCAGCAGGATGCAGCCTGACTGACTGCAATTTCCCAATTGCGGGACTAATAAAGGTTTTTCTTATTCTTATTCTTATTCTCAAAAACGGTTTACCGTAGGGCTTTTCACTCAAATATACACCAGTCAGCCACAACATTATGACCACAGGAGAAGTAAATAACATTGACCATCTTGTGACAATTCAATGTTCTGCTGGGAAACTTTTGGACCTGGCATTCATTCGTGTGGATGTTACTTAGACATGTAGCACCCACCTAGACCAGACCAGGTACCCCCTCCCCATAGCAATGACACTCCTTGATGGCAGCAGCCATCTCCAGACGCACAAAAACGGTTTAGGAACAACTCAAAAAACATGAAAAACAGCACAAGGTGTTGACCTGGCCTCCAAATTCACTAGATCCCAAAACAGACCCTCTCAACTCCTAGGACCCAAAGGTCCCCATTAACAACATCCTGTTGCCAGACACCACAGGACTCCCTCAGAAGGCCCATGTCCGT
Organism: Chelon labrosus; assembly: GCF_963514085.1. NCBI lineage: Eukaryota > Metazoa > Chordata > Actinopteri > Mugiliformes > Mugilidae > Chelon > Chelon labrosus. Next base: position 7,111,464 of record NC_140338.1, read on the forward strand.
TCCCTGACGAGTCACAACTGTTTTGGAGGCTCAAGGGAGACCTACACAATATTAGGAAGGTGGTCACAAACATGTGTGCTTTGATACACAACAACTAAATCTAGGTACAATGCAGTCCCACTCTGCCAAGGTGCATTTGATGCAAAGGTGAAGAAACTGAAGATTACTGACAGACCTGTTAACACAACATGAAACTTAGAGCCACTTAGACGTTCGGTCAAGTGAATTTAGAATATCTACGAGGAGCCGTTTGCTGTTCATGCCCACCCAGACTGGAATACCCTTTAAACGAAGAAGAGAACTTTAAAGGTTATGTAGTTGTTCCAAATGTTTTCTTTCACTTTGCCATTCTTTGACAAGGGCAAGAATGTCAAACAATCTATGCCAAAAACCAAACCAATGCGCCGTTGAGCTCAAGCATTATTTAAAATGCTTGAGGGAAGTACTGGCTCTGTTTGAATGAGACTGAGAGACGATAAGATGAGCAACCAAAACACTGGCCTTGGGCACTGTTATACTTTATTAATGATCAAGGGGTTGTTAGCAAAGGAAAGCATGGTGAGATCCAAGTAAAGACTGAAAAATAAAGAACAGGAGGGTCAGAAAAGGACTTCTGCTTAAAAGAAATAGTGAGGCATCCATTTCTTAAGCATTTGTTTACATTGATCATTGTTCAGGCGTACATCGATCAGGCATAACATTATGACCACTTTCCTAGTATTGTGTAGGTCTCCCTTGTGCCTCCAAATCAGTTATGACTCATCAGAGAATGGACATGGGCCTTCTGAGGGTGTCCTGTGGTGTCTGGCAACAGGATGTTGTTAGTGGGGGCCCTTTAGGTCCTTTGAGTTGAGGGGAGGGGCCTCTGTGGATCATCCCACAGATACTTGATCAGTTTGGGATCTAGTGAATTTGGAGGCCAGGTCAACACCTTGTGCTGTTCTTCATGTTTTTTTTTTTAGTTGTTCCTAAAGCGTTGTTGTGTGTGTGCCTGTGTCAGGCTGCATCCTTCTACTGGGGATGTCTGCTGCCATCAAGGAGCGTCATTGCTATGGGGCGGGGGTGCCTGGTCTGGATTTAGGTGGGTGCTACATGTCTAAGTAACATCCACACCAATGAATGCCAGGTTCATAAGTTCCCCAGCAGACAGAAGTTGACCATCGCAAGTTCGTCAAGGTTATTTACTTCTCCTGTCAGTGGTTTCAATGTTGTGGCTGATCGGTGAATGTGAGAACACTGTAATGCTGTGTTGCAGTTGTGCATGTTTTAAGCTCCATTCTTGCAAGAGTCAGCAGGTGAAACATTTAGAAGCAGAGATAGAAAAAGAGACGAAAAAGGGCAAGGTCACCCAGAGAAGCAGAGCTGAAGTGGAAAAAAGGGGAAGAGAGGGAAAGCACGAGCGAGGGGAGGGGAGGGGAGGGGGGTAAAGTCCACGACTCTCCAGGCTGTGATCAATAGTGATCGTGAGACTGATAACCCCATTCCGCTCCATCCGAACCGCTGGGACAAAGACTATGGACAGAGCGGATGTGTGAGTGTCTGTGTATGCCGGTGTGTATAAGAGTGTGATTTGTGTGTGTGCGGCTGATCTTCATCGATTCCTAGCAGAGATTTGCGGTCAGAGCGACTGGCCGATTTATTTATTTATTTAGTTTTTTTCACGACAGCTCACAGGACTTGCAGACAGAACGGGAAGCAGTGGGTCCCAGCACCCGTCGGACACCCTCACTGATCCCATCAAATATTTATACTCACACTCTGCTGGAGCTGCTGGAATACAATTAGATTAGTGTGTGTTTGTGTGTGTGTAGTGTTAGTGTTTGCAGCCGTGACTATGTGTTAGAAACATCCAGTACGTGTGAATGACAGTGAAGGGGAGTACTATGTGTGTGTGTGACAGAGCCACAATGTGAATGAGTGACAGAGAATTGTGAATGCTAAACACTAAAGCTCCATTAATCTGTGTTTATAAAAAAGCAAGTACATTTAACGTGACAGCTGAGGGAGAAATCGAGACATATAATAATAGCTGCACTGCTATTCCACACAGATTTTAAGACTCTTTTAGCTCATTGTCGGGATTGTACGGCACTTTTAGTGTTTGCTTTTTAACAAATACTGTAGGTCGAAAGTGTACAAAGCAGAAATCATAACCACTACACAAGATATGTACGTGTTGGTAGATCTAGTGAATGGAGCAAATACTGAATGTGAATCTGTCAAGACCATAGGCTGTATATAAAGATGGATGACGGAACTGCTCCTCAAAAGTGAAACCAAAGCAAGCAGAGCTCCCCCTGGTGGCTGGCTGCAGTATAGGTCATAAGCTCCACCTCCTCCATGTTAGTGGATGGGACTTGGGCCAAACTAAAACACTAAAATACACAAAAGTCTGGAGGAAGTGTGGGAAGATAAGTTAATAACTCAGAAAAATAATTGCTACATTAAGCCACGACATAATAAAAAAAATAATAAACTGACATTCATTCATTCATTCATTCACTCATCTTCTGTACCCGCTTATTCCTGTTAAGGGTCGCGCGGGTCTGCTGGAGCCTATCCCAGCTGTCATCGGGCGAGAGGCGGGGTACACCCAGGACAGGTCTCCAGTTTATCACAGGGCTAATACGGAGAGACAGACAACCATCCCACACAGACACAGGGAGAACATGCAAACTCCGCACAAAAAGGCCCAGTCGGCCCATGGATTCAAACGCGTAACATTCTTGCTGTGAGGCAACAGTGCTTACCACCGCACCACTGTGCCGGCCGCAATTTTATTGTAAATTATTTGTATTTATGTTTTTGCAAGTGACCCCAACATGTGATAAAAATATTTAGAATACATTTTTAAATATTATTAATGATGGCAATCTGCATATGAATTGTGTATTCCATCGGGTTATTTGAACTGCAAGCCAATGGGAAGTCTTAAAAGCCTTGTAAGGAGTGGTGAGTTCAGGTTGTTCACCACCTGGGTCATCATCTGGAAACATTTCTGTTGTTGTTCACACTCCTGTACTTGCGTTTCTGTAATTGCTGGTGCAGCGAATGTGTTGTCAAACGCACATTTTCTTCCCTTGTGTGTTTTGTCTATTTGCATGTGTTTTCTCGAGTCGCGGTGGTTTGAGCTCTCTTGGCCGACAAACACGTCGGCGCATGGGCTGCATCCTGATACCAGGTATGAGCGAGCACAAGGGGGAGATTAAACGTGTCAAATCCGGAGGCTTACCACTCTGACTGTGCGGCTCCGTAACAAAACAGGTTGAGGGTGGCATATCTGGGTGCTGAACGTTAACCCCACAGGGCTGAGCCATTTTCCAAGCAAAGCCTTTAATTCCGAATCTGTTTGTCTAAACTGATCTACATGAGGGCGATCACCATCTCCAATGCTCTCCATCTTTATCTCACTTTTTTTTTCATCTGTCTCTCCATCTGTCACTTCTCACTTCTCCCTTCTCCAAAGCTTTTTCATCCCCGTTTTCATGCCACTCTGCCTCTCTCACTCTCAGTTCAATCCAATTCAACACGCTTAATCTGCATGGAAGTCACGTGAGCAAATTGCCAAAGCATCTCCCTCTGTGTCTTGCTTGCCGCCATCCATCTCTGAGTACTCTGTGTCATGCAGCATTAAAGGAAACATAATTAAAAGTCTCCTCATCAGTCAGTGAGATGAGGAGGAGCTGAGATATACACACAACTTTTACCGTGAGAATAGCGACGGTTAAATCACTTTCCCCCGCTGAGCCTCTTTGTGAGACAAGCCTTGAAATGCGCCGTAACGAAGCCGACAAGAGCATGACTGTCAAATCTTTCCGCTGTGGGGAAACAAAGACAGACATGCGACAACTGCAAGGAGTAAAATCCAGCTATAGGGCTTGGTCTGTCACATGGTGAATCATAACAGATTCATCTTTAAATAGTGTAGATTTGCTTTCTCGTTGAGATAATGTGTCAGACATTTCTGCTTTGGCAGATACTCAAAGGAGGTACATGGGGGAACAAGTCTGTTTGAGTTCCACCGCAATGGAGCTGGAAGTGGTACAGAATTTGAAGGACGGTTCAAGTTATATCTCATTCTCAAAGGTAAAACAAAGTCAACAGGACTTGTTTGAGTTCTTAAGGACGTTGATCTGGAGGTGTTTCTATGGCCTGCCCTCAGTCTTCATATGTTGAAGGAATGTGAGGCAGTTTCAATAAATTCTGATCATACAACTTTCATGAAGGAAAGATTTATTGCAGACTGTTGGACTTTAGTTCTAAATGAAGTGTTTAGGTTCATATTAGGAAAATGTGTCTTTCAGTCAGGTTCTCAGTCATCCAGGTCATGGAATATCCAAAAACGTTAAAGAAAAACTACTGGACTCGTAGAGTTTCTTGAAGACGTCTCACCACTCATCCGAGAAGCTTCTTCAGTTCTAAGGAACTGGTGGGGAGTTGAGGTTTAAAATACGTTAACAACCAGAAACTGTCTAACAGAGACTAGTCAAGCAAATTTATGATGGGCTACACCCAAAGATGTTCCTATTTAAATCTCAACTCCCCACCAGTTCCTTAGAACCGATGAAGCTATTCAGATGAGTAGCGAAACGTGTTCAAGAAACTCTACAAGTCCACAGTAACATCTGTGGGTGGTGCCCGTCTGAAACTACCACGACTAGGGTCTGCTGACAACACAATATCTGGATTTAAAGGAAGTTGGCCAGATTCATTTTGGTTGTATCTTCTTTTCCTGATGAGTGGTTCTCTAATGACCCATTAACGGCTGGAAAGACTCCAGACTTTAGGTATGGGTGAAGGTGGACCTTTGGGGAGACAGATGTGAAGACTGCCTTGCACTGTTCTGTATTATCTGCGTAAACTCGCACACGCACATTTCATGCTCAGTCCCTTGTATCGTACTCAGCGCTATGTCTTCATGTAGCTCAGTGTTCTCTAGTCTTGGAGGAACGTCCTCTAATCTCACTATGTACTGCACTTGCTATATATGGCAACAATAACCTCTTTGACCCCTTTGCAAGTAGCTAAAACTGTGTTTCTATGTACACGGTATTTGTCTGGTGGAAAATTGGTCTGGAGTTAGTTGGGAACTGGCTTTATGCAATGATGGACAGAAGAATAACAGCAATACATGTGTTATCTGAGCACCATGTGGCTAAATGTATATACAACAAAATGGCTCTGATTGGTTGTAGGTATTGTCCGATTATGTGCAGAGGTATTTCTTCTGGTCTTGGAGGAACGTCCTCTGATCTCACTTTGTACTGCACCTACTATATGTGATTGAAATGACAATAATAACCTCTCTGACCCTTTTGTAAGTAGCTAAAACTGTGTTACAGTCCACCTCTCCTGTTTGGAGATGGGTTTTCCAATTCAACGCAAAGTTATGTACGTTTATGTAGATATTTCATAGCCTGGAAGCTAGACCAGTTTCTATTTACACAGTTATTTGTTGGTCTAGAGTCACTCTGTTGGGAACTGACTAGGCTCTGGCAACGATAGTTTGGGCAGGCTCTCCTCAATGATGGACAGAAGTAACAGCAATACATGTGTCATCTGATGTGGTTAAATGTATATACAACAAAATGGCTCAGATCAGACACGTCCCATTATACGAAAGGCTAGATATTTTACAGTTATCCAGGTCCGTTTTGACCCATTTAGTTTCTTTTTTTGAACATATTTTTGTCTTTTTCATCTGTAGATCAGCGTTCTCACATTGTACTTGCTTTAATTTAATTCAGTGCATCACAGAGAGATTATTTAATTGCTTTTTTTCCTCAACTTCCTTTCCTTATATCGATAACACTAGAGCATTTTAATTCTGATGGCTAGAAACCCATTGTGCGTCACACGGTTAAACCTGACGCCGTGAACAGGTGCGTCTGCTCCAATCACTCCAATTTATAACATTTAATTTAAGATCAAAGAGAGCAGCCAACATGTGGTCGTCTCCCCTCGCTCATCCTCCAACGCTCTCTCTGATTTCATGCTGAAACTCCAGTCCATCACCTCCACCACCTTCACCACCACCACCAACTCCTGGTTTCTCCTTCTCATCGATTCGTCCATCCCTTTCACATCAATACTTCCCTATCTCCCTCTCTTAAGCTCACTCATCATCTTTTCCCTCCCGCTTTGCACACCTCGTTTCCATACATAAATCTCCCCATTCCCTCTATTTTCTTTTCTCCAATTTCATCATCTTTCTTTCCTTTCATAGTTCCCCACCGATCCTCACTCCTGCCTTCCGTTATTCCCTTCCATCCTTTCCTCCTCCTCCATCCTCAGCGATGTTTTCACATCAAAAGGCGACACCATTACAACCAAAATTGTCCGCAGCGAGGCAGTTTTAGGGGCTTGATGAGGAAGATAATGTCCAACAAAAGCAAATTTGGTAAACGGAGGATGTGGATGTGTCCCTTCCTGTGTGTGTGGAAAAAGAAATGCGGATGTGTGTGTGTGTGTGTTTCTGCGTGACTGAGAATAATGAGCAGAGTGACAGATACATGAATGATGCTCAGTGTACAGCTCAGTGAGAAGGAGGAGATGAAATGAAGGCAGCAGGGGAGTGTAACAAGGGAGCCGGGAGGTGGCGGAGATAAAGGGAAGGGAGGGACGACGGGAAGGTTAAGGGAAAGAGGGTGAGACTCAGAGGGGAACGGGTGAGGCGAAAGGCACAGGATGAAGGAGGGAGGGTTGGAAAGCAGATCTAGCTGAGAGTCGAGGATTGATCGACGGCGGGAAACTGAGGAAAGCGGGGTGCGGGGAGCAGAGATTGACGGATTCGGGGAGACGGGAGGATGCTGCGAGAGATGACGGAATAAAGGATGAAAGAAGTGTTCTTGAGAAAAGAGCAAAAGAGAGGCAAAGCTTGTGTCTGAATCTGAAGGCAGGCAATTAAAAGCGTAATAAAAAAGACAAGACAGCCCCTGGGTTGGGGAAGAAGCTGGGACTGGCAGTCACGCCGCATTATGATAACACTTTAACACACATATACACACACTCTCTGACAGTGACGGGCTGAAAGAGAAATATATTGAGGAAAACACGCGCCAGCGCTCACGCACAATAGCATATATGAGGCGCACATATACATGGAGAGAAGCTAAAGGAGTGGAATTAAAAAGTGTTTCATCAGAACAAAAGGGAGATTCTTCAGGGACTTCTGCTTCATCTTTCACCGTGACACTGACAGACGAGTGTGTGTCTGAGTGGTATGTGTGCGCATGCATAGGTCCACTTGTGGGTGACAGATAGAGAGAGTAATTGTGGATCATTATTCTTTTTTTGTCTGTTTTCCAGCTTTAAAAGGCATTGCATCGTGCTGATGTGTGTTAAGCTCGTGTTAAAATGCTAAAATGTAAGATTTTGTTATTAGTAACAAAGTATCTGCCACCGAAGATCGGGTACTTGATTTTGCACATTTACCGTATCCCGTTAAACAGAGATGGCTGACTGTGTTAACTGTGTGCACGTGTGAATGTGTATTAAGCCAGTAGAAACACATGTGACTTACAATTATAAGCAGGATGAAGTAGATGAAGTTATAGAAGGAGTGAGCATCCATCACATAGTACATGATCTCCACCCAGCCCTCCAGGGTGATCACCTAAAGGCAGGGAAATAGTTGACAGTCAGTTCAATTTCACAGGAAATCTGATCTGAGGGTTGAAAAAACAGTGTCCAAATAATGTTTTTAACATTTTGGGAAATTAGCTTAATCGCTAATTTCTAGTAAGAAAGTCAGATGAGAAGAGTCTAATAAAAGGCCACAGCCGATCGTCGGTTAACTTTGCTTGTGATCGTGCTGAAAACTAGGGGAAACAGCTCGCCTGGCTCTGTGTGAGGGTACCATGACACATCTCCAAAGATATACTGTACATGTTACTAAATGTCATGTTTGTAATTCCTATAAAAGAAAACTAAAGTGTAAAAATTATGATTGGCAGGGTTCCTAAGCTGGGAATAGCACTCCACTTGGTGGAGCTTCCACTGGTTGCCTGGCAACTGTCTCTGGCTAGTAACAGTTGAGGTGCATAAACTGCTGTAAAACATCAAAGTTATTTTATTTATTTTTTTTATACATTAAATCTGTTCGTTTGAGCTGTGATTATATGAAGTTACCTTTGGAAAGACATGTATTAGCCGTTTCTCTTTGTTTCCCCAACCTTTGTGCTAAGCTAAGCTGTGGCTAGCTTTAGCCCCAAATTTAACGGAGAAATGATTTCATTCAGGAGCATTCAATGGGGCCCTTTTTTAACAAGTTAATGAAAGTCTCACATGTTCACAGAATGCCCTTTCAATAATACTGCATATAATCTACTGTGCGGGGGCATTCCAGGTTTTAGCCATGTCTCAAAAGCATTCAGTTGACTGCAAAAAGACAAAGACATGAATAAGTGTGTGAGAGACGTCCAACTTTCTCTCTGAGTGATTATTTCACTTGTGAATCCAGTTAAAACCACAGCACAGATGCCGTCTTTAAGTTTTGTCAGAGAGTGTCTCGGTCATAAAATCTGGATTTTAGCAATTACAAAGTAACAGCTGTATGGATTTGAGTTGACTGCTGGTTAACATGTGGTGCTGATGTGCCATGTTTCAACAATTTCATACTTATTACATTTAATAATAGACATTTAACTAATAGAAAAATATGTGAGAACTGCTTCATTGAGTATTTGGCTGTACTAGGATACAACATATGTGAGAACAGAGAGTATTAGAGAAACAGATTTAAAGGGCTGTCAAAAAGCCAGTTGAGTTTAGTTTGTCACCGAAATGCAAAGGCAGTACACAAAGTACTGCACAACCCTGTAGCCTATTGGTTGATATTGGACTGCACGTTGATTTCAAAGAGCATGCAGTACTTTCTTCACATTTTAGCGTTGGAATGGCGTTTGGCGTCGTCAAGTTAAGTCAGCAAAAAAGTACGGATGGTGGCATCACAGCGTTACGGAAGTCCTGATGACTTCTCTAAAGCAACAGTTTCTGAAAGTAGACAGATCTTTCGTTCAAACAACTTTGGTTCAATCTACAGACCCCGGATGATGATAAAAGGTAACTCCGGACTCAACGGGGAATAGCACTAGCGTATCATAACAAAATATTGGTGAAATGAACGAGTTTCGCGGCAGATAATGTGTTATTTAGAGGCTGCGTTTCGGTGCCCTGATCACTCCCACTATATGGATATACGCGGCTGGAGCTAAATATCTTCCGAAGGACTAAAAATTACACCAAAGTTATATGGGTGAGAAAACGATAGTATTTTATGCCAGAAATAAGATCCAGGTTGTAAGAAACGGTAGTTCCCCTTTAAGTTCTGCCTGTTTTGCTAGCTACTAGCCACCAACTGTTAGCTAGAAAGTGATGGGTCAAACTCCTCTGACATGAAATTTCAGTTTAATTATGTAATTTCATGAGTGTTTTCTTACTGATTTAAGATACTGTTATCAGAATATTAAGAGTCTCCTATTCCATGAAGCTATTTGAAACAACTCATCTAATGCTTAAACCCACTTAAAACATTAAAATCAAATGCATGCCTTATCAGCAACCTCAGGAATCTACAGACTATAAACCGACAGGTAGATAAAAGGTCAGGTCAGGTTAAGGATTTCCTTCTAAGGTAATAAAAATACCCACCTGAAAAATCACAATCCAGGCATAGGCGATGTTGTCAAAGTTGATGGCACCTTTGTGGGGGTTGCTGTACCCAGTATGACACCTGGTGTAGTACTGGTTCCAGTTGACACACAGCCCAGCCACGCTGACGCTACCGTTGGCCAGAGGCTCGGGGCTCAGACCAAGCGACTGGCGGTACAGGACGTCCTCTTTGTCCAGGCAGCACGTCCTGCCTCCCTCGCGGCGGGCCGGGACGTCGGAGCAGGACATGATGCCGTTGTCGACGGGCAGGGAGCAGATGAAGGGCCGCTCGTCGTCCTCGTCGGCCATGTAGTAGGGCCGAGGAAGACTCATACCCGCAGTGCTGGAAGTGTCGGGGAAGATGACAATGAGTACAATATTAAAAGGAAATGATGATCTGTATGGCTTTATATACTAAAACTTTTCATGAACTAGTTACAAAAAGTGAAATGGATCAACAAACAAGGACGATTTACAACTCGTAGCTACTGATTCATGCTCCAAATGGGCCAATTAATTTTGTCCAAGATTTAAAGATCAAAAGAACGTTTGAACATGTAAATAGAAATGCGGCCAAACATAACAGAATTAGTACAACTGAAAAAGTCAACTTATCAAATTGTAAACAGTGTCTTAAAATACACAGATCAGGCATAACATTATGACCACCCGCCTAATATTGCGTAGTGCCTCCAAAACAGTTGTGACTCATCAGAGAATGGACATGGACCTTCTGAGGGTGTCCTGTGGTGTCGGGCAACAGGATGTTGTTAGTGGGGGAGGGGGGTCTTTGGGTCCTATGGGTTGAGGGGAGGGGCCTCTGTGGATCATCCCACAGATATTTGATCAGTTTGGGATCTAGTGAATTTGGAGGCCAGGTCAAAACCTTGTGCTGTTCTTCATGTTTTATTTTTTTAGTTGTTCCTAAACCGTTTTTGTGTGTGTGCCTGTGTCAGGCTGCATCCTGCTGGGGATGGCTGCCCCCATCAAGGAGTGTCATTGCTATGGGGTGGGGGTGCCTGATCTGGTCTAGGTGGGTGGTACATGTCTAACTAAAATCCACACGAATGAATGAGAGGTCCAAAGCTTTCCCAGCAGAACACTGCATTGCCACAAGATGGTCAATGTTATTTACTTCTCCTGTCAGTGGTCATAACACTATGCCTGATCTGTGTATACTGTGATCAGGAATAGCCTCTGACTGTGCTTGATGATTAATTAACGACATCTGAAAATGATTTATGCTTACATACTGTATAACAAACACCAGGGCATTGCTGGCGATGGTTTACAGGCATGAATATGATTCTCAAACAGTCCCATACAATTTCACCGGCAATTTCTCAGGCTTGGCGGTCTAATCCATACATACCCTACCCTAGAGACATATCAAACCAGATAAATTCATCTGTACATGTTTAGGTATGCATCCGAGCCACTGTGTTATGTGAGCAAAACTGTTTGACCTTCACGGCTATTTCAAGCATTTGGTACGGTGTGAAATTCGAACTGAAAGCAGGATGATCACAGAGAGATGAGTGGATGAAAGGTTAGAGAGAGAGGGGAACAGAGAGGAAAAGAGACGGAAAGGCATGCACATACTGAAAGATTATATTTGTAATGTTTGACAGGGAGAGGAAGGGTAGTGGTAATGGAGAAACTTCAACCCTGACGCACAAAGCCAACAGTCAGCTGTTGGACACTGATCAGCAGCCATTGTGCGTCTGTGCCTGATCATTTCTTTTTTTTTCATGGAGTATTCAACAGTGTTGGCTGAATTCTAAAAAAAAATTCTTGCCATCAGTTTGGTCATGTTGCACTGGCAATGAAGGCAGCCTGAGTGCGAGCTGTCGGACCGGCTGTTTGGTCTTGCAAATCGCAGATTTCACCCACTTTGTGTGAACTTTTTCCTTCTGTCCCTCCTCTTTTTTTTCTTCTTTCACAAGTAGCAGAAAGACAAACACAGGCTGTCAAACATATTGGGGGCTGGAAACTGCCAATGCAAACCGAAAACCCACACGAGCACGAAAGAGAGCTGCTAAAACAAAATCTACAGCAGCGAGGTTCTGTTTTGTTCTTTTCAAAATATACCTCTGATTCTAATTGACTTTGTTCTGTTGTTGTCTTGTGAAATCCTTAGAATACTGACAGGTACAAGTACAGAGTACCAGTGTTATACTGAGGGAATGAGACACAATGTATTAGAGTCAACGGTATATTACAATGGTATATCACTTTTTTGGTGTTTAGTCTGGCATGAAGCAAATGAATACAACGGTTCCTGCAAAGCCACAACTAACTCTGTGGTAAATAACTTCCAGAAGGAGCTCTAAGAAAAACAGAATCATACAAGAGGAGGAAGAGAGACAAGCAATGTCAAAACTTTAGGAAAAAGCAGAAGCCAAGAATGAAAAGGATGGATTGGGTGGATGGATGGACGGGAAGGAAGCAAAAAATCGAAGATGAATACGTCCAAGCAGAAGCGCAAGACACTGAGGAAAAAAACAAACAAACAAGAAGAGCGTGATATTTTTCTAAGAAGAAATAAAAGCAGAGGTTAAAGACGGAGAACAGCAATCTGAGAGTGGGTTGCTATTTAAAGGGCAAACCGGAGAAAGAGATACGGATGAATAGTGGCGTTGGTCGGCAATTACGCCTGACCTGGTATTTGAGAAGGCTTGATAGGAAGAGCATTGTACTGCCGTTCCTCTCACTCAGTCTTTGTCATGCTCTTTGTACCTCTGTCATTGACAGTGTCTCTGTATTGTGCTGCGCTGAATAGTAGCTATTATTGAGCCCACTGACCTAATCTTCAGGGTTATTTTTTATGTGTTTTACAAGTTTACAGTGAAACTCTGGATATCTTTCATCAGGCTAATGATTCCTCGCCATTTTCCGATGACACTAAATGATTATGGCCAAAAAAAACTTGCAGCAGCATCGTCACATCACGATACTTCTCAAGCCTACTGTACACGAGTGGGCTACGCAACAGCTACTGTTAAGCACATCTAAACCTCATTGTATGTCATTGCTACAAGCAGAACTGGTTCTAGGCACAGGCGATATAGGCGGTCGTCCAGGGCGCAAGCTGCTGGAGGGGTTGCTGCCACAAGCAATCGGAGCGCATCTTAGGTAGTGCCGCGGTTCTTGTTGACAGTCAACAAGGAAAAGAAGAAGATACTGTCATCATGAAAAGGCCGTCCAAGCCCTCAGGTGTGACTTTCAGAAAGTGGAGCAAAGAGGAGGTGGAAAAGAGGTCCCAGTGCAGACGTATGTTGTCTTTTAAAAAACATTAAAAAACGCTGTTGGACTTGGCGAAACCATAATTTCGCCTAGGGCACCAAGATGACTAGGGTCGGCTCTGGCTACACATACAGTACGGTGCAGTCGTTTTGTCAAAGCATCTTAGATATACCTAGTTTAGACAGCAGTAATAGATGCCAAGAGCCAACACTTCACTCACACAGTGATAGTAAGTAAAGGTGTAAGTCACAGGGCTTTGTGTTCGGTGTGGTGCGATTCATTTATTTCAGTTTCATTCCATTTTTAACCTAATTTGTCAATTAGTTAGCCATAAGGTCAGGTTTATGCATCAGACTGTTTAGTAAGGTTTAAGAAAAAGCTCATGATTTCAGTTTAAATCATATAAGAGTGACAGCGATCAGAGCAGGGCAGGACATCTGGCTATCTTCCCATACTGTGTAATCTAGCTGTTGCAGTTGGGTAAACATTGGAGTCTATTGCAAACCCGATGCATCACTTTGTTGATGCTAAACAGCCTGTTGCTCCTATCTCTGCAACCCCAGCAGCTTTGACAAAATGCCAGTATTTGAGCTGCTGGGCACAAAAGAGGGATCAAGATGAACTCATTTTAACTCATAGTCAGTTCAGACTCTCATCCGTCCAGTTTCCACCTGCAGGAGGTCTTCAGTAAAAGTAAAAACAAAAGCTCTGCAGCCCGCAGTGACACTATATCATGTCCACGATGTAGGTCTATTTTCCTGCTGAGTGATGACATATTGTCCTAGTGTTTCATTAAATGTAGACACAATTGTTTATTTCTGATTACTTTGCATTTTTTTTTATAGCTCTTTAGTCCTGAGGGTACAATTTAATGATGACTACAGGCCGAGCGCAGCTGGCTACCTGCATCAAACAAAATGCTAAATCAGCCAGGAGAAACTTCTTTCTAAACCATAGTAACGTCAACAGCGGTCCACCTACACCTTAAGGACAAAGAACGCTCCTTTGAAGACAACAATGTTGCCATTTTAGCCCAAATGGTGCCCAGATGGTTTGTAAGAGGAGTAAAGGAAGACATCTATGTCAAATTGGGAAACGCTTCTCTGAACAGGGAAGGTGGACTGAGATATAATCCGCCATCAGTCGACAACACAGTCTGAACATCTGTCCCCAAGAAGTTTCACACCCATTCACACCTTGAGACTGGAGCCTCTGACTAACAATGGGTTGTGAGAGTACCATTCATTGGAGAAAGAAGACAGAGTGAAACTACAGGTGAGTATCTGGCCGTTAACAGACACCAGCCAAGAAAGTTTCTGATGGGTAACACCCAAAGATGTTCCTCCCCACCAGTACCTCAGAACCAAAAGAGCTACTTAGATGAAACGTCTTCAAGAAACTCTACACGTCCAGTTGCCTTTCATTGGCATCTTTTGGAAACGACATCAACAGTTTGCATTGATTTGTACCACTAATTGTCTGTGAAGGTTCTCAGTCATCCAGGTCATGGTATATCCAAAAAGAGTTTTAAAAAAGGCAAATGGACTTGTCGAGTCCAAGTAGCTACTTCAGTTCTGAAGAAGCTACTCAGATAAGTGGTGAAACGCCTTCTCAAAAAAAAAAAAAAAAAAACTCTACATGTCCAGTTGCCTTCTTCAAAAGGTACGGATGTACCACTAATTAAAAACTGTGAGTTCAGTACAGCATACGGAGATCCCCTGTTGCGTCACATAAATCACGCAATTCCCTAAAACTAGATACAGGTTTAGGAAGGAAGATTTGGGTATAGGAAGATCATTTTAGATGGTGGAAAACCTACCCATGCCCGTAACTAGAAACTAGCATAGTGAAATCACAGGTGTTAGAGCTTCACGTAACTAGATGATATTTGTTTTAACTACCAGACTGAGACTTATATGAGTCTAGCATTAATAAAATGAGAAATGTCAAGTGCCCCTCTATTCATCGCTCTATTCTTAGCACTGTTTGCTTGTCAAGAACACCTGCCTGCACTCTCATTTCAGAGAGCTCTGCAAAGTTCTGGTTTCATTCATTCATTCATCTTCTGTAACCCCTCTGTAGCCTATCCCATCTGTTATGGGATAGGCTCGGATACGGCCAATTTAGAATCACCAATTAACCTAACGAGCATGTCTTTGGATTTGTAGAGTGTAGAGTAGCTACTTGGACTCTACAAGTCTTTGGATGGTGGGAGGAAACCGGAGTACCCGGAGAGAACCCACGCAGACAAAGGGAGAACATGTAAACTGCACACAGAAAGGCCCCAGTCTCAAGGCCTGGATTTGAACCGGAACCTTCCTGCTGTGAGGCATCTGTGCTAACCACCACACCACTGTGCCGCCCAGTTCTGGTTTCAGTGTTGCTGTTGTTTTTTTATGTTTGCTTTCCACTTGGCAGGAAGTATGAATGTGCGGTGTGCGTCTGCATGGATGAATCTGTGTTCCTGCATCGCCCCGTGACTCCCACCGTTTATACTTTTGTTGTATTTCTAACCAGAGTATTACAACACAAGACCAGAACTAGGTTTTCCACCCATTCGGTCTACTCTCTACCTCTGCATGTGACTGAGCCAACATCCAGCAACTGCAGATATCACAACCTAACTCATTATCAGGTCAGATATCAACTGTGTGTCCTTGTATACTGAGGTGATTACGTTTGCCACCAGACAGTGTCAGACAGACAGCAGTCATTTCACACCTGAAGGGACGTTGGACTCCTGACAGCGCAGGCACCAGCCAAAGCCGTATGCTCCTGCTCTTGTTCCCGGAAACTCCGCGGTTTGATTTACAACAACCACACGCTGTTTGCATCAGCGCTGTGGCGAAAAGAAAAGAAAATAGAATATGCTCGTGAGCATGCTTTACCAACATTTGATGAGATTACTGAAATTAACTCAGGTGGATCAGTGCATCCCGTGATTACTTCCCTTCCTCATCACATTTTTTGAACTGGTTACTATGGTGATAGCCTACCCCAAAGCTTCTCATCAGATCATTATTTTCTCTCTCTGGGCTCTGCAGTGCAAACCGTCGTCCAGCCCACTCCTCCGTGCAGCCAAGCCAGCCTAATCAAACGCTCGGCCAAGGATTTGGTCTCCCTGGGTGCTCGCTCGTCACCGACAAAACCCCAGTTATTGTCTGGGCTCTGTGTTTTTTTTTCACAGTGGTATTAGCTGTACTCTTAATCGTGACATATACGAGAACAAACAACACCTGTTGAGCTTCTGGCCGCCTAATTCTGACTTGCTATTTTCCTTCTGCGGTTTTCAGGGAATATAAAAATAGTCTTCATAGTTCACGACTGATTGTTCATCACTGACAATTTAAAGTTCTCTCATTTTCTCAAATGTCAAAGTCAGTCACGGAAATCGCCTCGCTGCCTTTAAATACAGCAGAACAAATGAGATGGAATCATGGTGTGTTTTTACTTCTCGGTCAATTTATTTTAGCGTCCGCTGCTTGGAGGCTGAGGGTTGCTGACATCTGACCGACGGCTGGGGCTTCAGTGCAGAAACATATGCGGTACACAATCTAACAGACGGAAAATCAAAAACTAGTACTGTGCTTCTGAAGAACACGAGCAGAGAATGAGCCTAAATCAACAACAAAGCTTTTGCACTCCTCTGCCTTTGAAGTGACATGACAGAAGAGAAATTGAATTTCTGATACTTCCACCAAAACAAATAGCCTACAGCTGCTGGGATACAGGAACGAAAAATACCAAGATAGACCAAGACATGTATATAAAAAAAGTGACGTGTTACTGTAAAGGTAAGAGATAGAAGAAAAAAAAGGTACAGTACATCGCTGTAGCTTTAATATTATCCTAATCTTCCTCTATTACCCCCAAATTTTTCCCCTTTTTTCCAGAAATGACACTCTAGAAGTGTTCAATAGAGTGTGACCATCAGTGGGAGAATTTGTTACTGAGTGTGTGGTTGAATAAAAATGCATTTTTACAAGTGTCTGTAAAGGTTCTCAGTCATCCAGATCATGGTATATCCAACAAAGGTTCAAAAAAGGCAACTGCACTTGTAGAGTTTTTTGAGAAGACGTTTCAGTTCCAAAGAACTGAAGAAGCTACTCGGATGAGTGGTGAAACATCTTCTCAAAAAACTCTAAGTCTAATTGCCTTTTTTGAACCTTTGTTGGATATTCTTCCAAGTGCATATTTGTTTTCTAGGAAGGAAAACGAGGGGTGATTTGCCACATACAGTACAGCGCCACCTGGTGGCTGGGAGTACCAGCGTGAATACATATAGAATACAAGCGCTGAGGATGCTTATGCTCTTGCATTACCAGAGTTGTGCCTCTGCGCTGGCATTACGCAGCACATTACCTACAACGTTAGGGAAGAGACAAATAAAGAAATTAATATTAACTCAACATGTGTGCTCTTACTGAGCGAAAGAGAATCTTTACTGGTTGTTCCAAAATCTGTGTCGCCTCCCCAAGCCTTCAAGTCACGACCCAGAACACACCATCGGCATTGTTCATGGTTCTGATGCAGTGGTAGGTGGAGATCCATTGGACACAGCAGCTGTCACAACGTTGTAGAACACCACAAATGTTGCACCACAAAAGTTCTAAGCCCTTACAGCTTATTGCATCTACTCTGAAATAAAGTTGGTTAACAAGAGTATAGCAGACTCTGAGGGGATAGAAAAAAAAAACTGTCAGTTCATAATTAAGAGGCAGATTTGATTCTGAGATAATCATATTTGCTTTGTGGAAATTTCAGTTTGCGATCAGCCTCACTATATTAGAACTTGAGCGACAGAGGATAAGAGAGAGCCTTCATCTCACTCTATAGCAATATCAGTAAAATGAGTAGATGATGTAATTAATGTTCACACAGCAAGAGAACAGGCAGTGACAGGAGAGTACATGTACATGTATATGTACTTTGAAGCTACAGCTACAGTGTGTTTTATGTATGTTAATATGTTCACAAGCTGTGTACAAGTGTACATTTGTAGGCTGTAAATAAAGATCGACTGCCGAGCAGCTCCTCAAAAGTGAAGCCAGAGCAAGTAGAGTTCCCCCTTGTGAATGGCTGCAGCATAGGTCATAAGCTCCACCCCCTCCATGTTAGTGGAAGGGATTTGGGCCAAACTAAAGCACTAAAATGCATGTCAAATAATTTTTTCAAGGACAGTTTCTGTCAAGTTAATATAATACTGATGCATATTCAATTTGGGAAACTAGCATCAATTTGGCCAGTGCAAGGAAGTGGGGAGTCCATATTTTTATACAGTCTATGTTTTATACCATGACAATACTATGGAAACCCATCGTAAATGATGGCATGTAGACATCACACACAAACTCCGATACATGGAGAAACATGCACCGAGACAGCATCACAGATCCGTGGCATGTCAGTCCCACTCCCTCCCTCCTACAGACTGACACATGAAACAGAAAGTGACTCACAGTGTGAAGTTCTCCTCCGGGTAGCAGCGGTTCCTCAGCAGCCCCGCCCACAGCTGCACCCCGATGATGCCGAAAATGAAGAAGACGAAAAAGCAGAGGAGGAGGACGTTGCCCAGCATGGGCAGAGTGTCGAGCAGCAGGTTGACGAGGATACGCATGCCTGAAGGGAGACACAGACAATTCTTCAATACTAAACTAAATGCGACCCATCTCTATGTTAACTTTGAAATCAGGCGGAAAACAGTGTAGTGTATTTGTAGTTGTGGCACTAAAGGAAGCTAATCTACACACTGTATACCCGTGTACGATCCACAAATGAAATGGTTTACTTCAGCATTTAGCCTGCAAGGCGACTGGATTCTCACAAGCTTTGTGAGCTCAAAAATAATCCATCTCGCTGATCCCCAAAGGTTTGGACCCGTCAGCATCCTACGAGGAACTACTGTATTTTATTACTACATCACCATCTGTGGTGACGACAGTGAAGAGGAGTCTGAACCTGCAGTAGATGGTTATAGAGAGCTCACCCTCAGGCCTGCCAGGTATAATTTCGAAATTGCCTGTCCCTCACCTAAATTTCACAGGATGACTTCCGAGATTGTTCTGTGTAACAAACCATCACCACTGATGCTGTTCACCGTACACTGATCAGATGATTTTTTTATTTTTTTATTTTTTTTCTCAATGTGAAAAATAAAATGATGGTGTTGACGAAAGCACTTGGCAGCTTAACTTACACCGATCAGCCACATCAGACCAGGCACCCCCACCCAATAGCAATGAAAACAACTCAAGAACAACTCAAAAAAACATGAAGAACAGCACAAGGTGTTGACCTGACCTCCAAATTCACAAGATCCCAAACTGATCAAGTATCTGTGGGATGATCCACAGAGGCCCCTCCCCTCAACCCACAGGACCCAAAGGCCCCCCCACTAACAACATTCTTATTGCCAGACACCACGCACCCTCAGAAGGCCCATGTCCATTCTCTGATGAGTCACAACTGTTTTGGACTATAAAAACCTAACCCAGGCTTGTTATCTGTGACCTAAACTAAAATCCATGTAGTTGACTAGACTGTTGGTTGTCATGGAGTTGTGCTTTGAATCCACACAGCGTCTCTCACCCTCTTCCACTGTCGAGAAAGAAATGTAATCCTTACGCTGCCATTTCCATATAAGCAGCCGTATTATCATAATTAGCCAATCAATCACTAATCCGCACATTAATTGTGATCCCATGGCCCATTACTTTGGCTCCGAGCTCTATAAAGAAACTAAACCAGGGGTTAAATTCTATCTGTAAAATGACTGAGGATTGATAGAGCAGTTAGCTGACTAATCAGGGTTAAGTGGGCAGGCGGTCCGTAGGCCGTCTTTAGGGGGTCTCTCCAAATCACATAATTAAGATGTTTTGAAGATGCAGAGGACAAGAGAAATCTAAACATCCACTTTAATCAATATATGACATTGAAAAAAAAATTCATATTAAATTGCATTTAAAAATTCCGTCTGAACATTAAAGGATCGGCCCCATTAGGGACAGATGAAATGGTTTAATTCTCCATGCGGGAAATCTTCAGCGCAGTAGGAGATGCCCGGTCACACTGGGAACTGCACATTTCTCATGATAATTTAAATCTCCCTTTTGGGGAGAAAGGATTTAGTTTCATTGGATAAAATATAAGGACTCTTTCCTCTTTCTTCCAGTTTGATATGAACACATGACCTTCTGCGAACAGCATGTTGGACTGAGTTTGCTTGTTTGATGTTAATAATTAATGAGTTGTTGGCGCTGAATTCCTAAAAATGCAAACAGTTAGCTTTCAGTGCTCCTCACGACATAAAACATTCTTTTTTTTCTTTCTAATGCACTTCTTTTAATAGACTTGTTTTTGCCTTTTATCGTTTAATTTGCACGATTGGCTTTAACCCCGCTTGCTAAATTGAGTTACACTAACTTTTACGATAATTGAATTCGTAGTCTAACCCTTGCAGTGCTGAGGCCAGATATTAAACATCACAGAACCTGATTTCCTTAGTGAAAGGCGTCTCGTTTCATCACGTTGATTAAGTCTGTTTGAAGTCAGTGCTCAGGAAAAAAAAATAAAAAATCAAGCTATGTGAAAATATTAACAATTTATCAACCGTTATTCACCAAAAGAAAAGACGAATGCTAACAACGTACTTTTAAGAATAAAACATGAATGCAAAGCTGAATAAAAGGATTGTATATAACAGATTTGTTTGATATTTGATTAAAAATGGTTCTCCTCAAGAAAAATGAATCAAAGCTTCTGTATTGGATAGATAATAGAATTAGCTGGAATGTAAGCAAGTGCTGGCTATACTGCAGGGCAAAGGTTTGTATTTGTAAGGTTTATATAAAAAGTCAGCTTTAATCATTCCAAAAAGAAAGGAAATGACATTAAAAGATGGATTAGAGGTGAGAATAAAAACAACGTAAAAGAAAAAAAGAGAAACCGAGAGAGAGCATGCAGTTTAGCTAGCACTTGTAACCAAGTGCTAGCTAAACTGCAAAGGTCTTTTTAAAAATAAAAAGTCAACTTCATTTAAAATTACTCTGAGATGAGAACAAAATGTTAGGAGCAAAGAGAAAGGAAATGAAAGTGAAGCCTGGATTAGAAAAGAAAAGGGAGAAACAGAGAGCAAGCATACTAACGGCTGCTACGTTAGCTGCTAATTCACCATTACCCCATAGGGCTTCAGGGTAATGTTGTAAACAGGTCCAGCCTTTTAACCTGTGGCCAGTGGGAACCGGACATGGATAATTTCCATTAGCGACGTTAACCGACTTTCACATTCTCCACTGAGCATGTGCGCAGTCATTTGGGAAATACGTGCGTCCACACATGTGCGCGTTTGTGGTTGTTGTGTCACGTCACATTTCGCCCGTGGAGTGTTTGTGGGCGCGTGCACAAGTGTGTTTGTGCCTCTCCCACCGCATGGAGATTGAATTACCCCTTGAGATGAGCTCTGTGGTAAATTGTCTTTAATAAAGGAGAGAATTGCTTCTTTATTCATCCGCCCAATAAAGTTGAGTGAAATAACCGGCTTTTGGCAGCTGGTGCCGCCGCCGCGCACGACGGTGTTTGTTATAAATTGACCTTTCCTTCCCGGGGGCTCTGTGGCCGGCGTTCCCGCAAAATAACTTGACAGGTTTGTATTTATGTTGGTAATTGTCTTGTCGATACTTGACAAAGCGTAAGTGACTCGTTCGATTCGAGTTCAAGGGAGATTTCAGTGCTTTCCTGAGCCAAACCCTGTCATCAGTGAAAAGCTAATATGATTTATGGCTGGGGCCTTTTCAACATTTAAAAGTTTAAAGATTTCAATCCAAAGCCAGCATTCTGGTATATTACGTACTCAACAGCTACAGCGCAGAATAGCTATGTTTATCAAAAGATTGTGGATGCTGGTGACTCAAAGGTCTTTTTTCACAGGCAAAATTTTGACATTTGACAGTAAGCTGAGGGGTGGATTCCATTTAGCTGCTTCAGTCTGAGGTCGCTGGTGTTGTTCATTTCGGCTCAAGCTTAACTAGGAAACCTGTGCTTCACTGGCTGTGACACGACAAAATGACTGCTGTGAAAATGCCTCAATTAATTGTCAACTATATTATCATTAAGCTTAGGAAACTAAAATGCATGATGAAGCGCTGGGGACAGGTTGTAGTTACAGTAAAAATAAGCCATACAAGAAGAGTTATGCGACATTGTACTTGGGCTATTAGCATGCTATGCTATTTAACATGGTCAATATTGATGTTAACATGTCCACCGATCAGGCATAACATTATGACCACCTTCCTAATATTGTGTAGGTCTCCCTTGTGCCTCCAAAACAGTTGTGACTCATCAGAGAATGGACATGGGCCTTCTGAGGGTGTCCTGTGGTCTCTGGCAACAGGATGTTGTTAGTGGGGGGCCTTTGGGTCCTATGGGTTGAGGGGAGGGGCCTCTGTGGATCATCCCACAGATACTTAATCAGTTTGGGATCTTGTGAATTTGGAGGCCAGGTCAACACCTTGTGCTGTTCTTCATATTTTTTATTATATTTTTTTTTTAGTTGTTCCTAAAGTGTTTTTGTGTGTGTCTGTGTCAGGTTGCATCCTGCTGGGGATGGCTGCTGCCATCAAGGAGTGTCATTGCTACAGGGCAGGGGTGCCTGGTCTGGTCTAGGTGGGTGCTATATGTCTAAGTAACATCCAACGACTACCAGGTCCAAAAGTTTCCCACAGAACAGTGTATGGTCACAAGATTGGTCATAATGTTGCCCTGATCCATGCATTATGGTATTACAAAGTAAAATAAGCAAATAAGTAAAACTAAGGAAGAAGATGAGAGCCTAGCATGATCAATGCTAGGACACTGAAACCGTGTAAATGTAATTCAACCATCGCCAACTATGTCTTTCAATGATTTTCATGAGCCATTGTCAAAAATTACTATATTTCCATAAACCTTCATTATGCCAGTGTTTTCATTCACATCTAATAAAGAAATAAATGATTTTTTTTAAAATGTCGTTTGGATGATGTTTTCATCCAATCGACATTTGTTGTTTTCATTTTGCCAAACATGGTTCACACCCATTAACAGTTATTCTTTAATAAAGGCCTCAATAAAGACCCAAGAGACAGTTTCCAGAAACTCCTAACAGTATCCTCCAATATCTGAGTTTGTCGCTAACGGGAAGCAGCGCACTTCATTCAGTTTCAAGGAATAGCTACAAGAGCTTTTGGCTAGTAAGATGAAATAATAACCACACACAACTAAATAATAATAATATATTATTATGTTTTGCCAAAATACAGAGACATCTCGTAACGGTCTCAAACGTGGCATCTGTCTGCACGCTGAAACTACCCGACTAGTTTTAGTGTCTTGGAAGTAGAGCAGTCCATAATGGCGCAGAGTGGTTTTTGGATTTTCTTTTTTTTTTTTTTTTTTTTTTTTTTTTTTGGTTATTGCTTTTAGATTCAAGGTCTGAGGAAAATAACAACACTTTGATTTATGCCCCATTCAGCAGCAGTTCATTTAAAAACTATTTATTACACGTGTGCACATTTATATGTGTGTGAGCGCTCCGTTGCTTGTCAACCCACCTGCATATTATTAAGACCTTAAAAAAATGAGTGCAATGGTTGCATGACTCCTCTTTTTTTCTCTCCTAATATCTAATCACCTGCCTATTCTCATCGTATCTCCCTCACTCCAGAGTCCTCCGTCCTCTCCGTCCCTCGCCCCTTTCATCTCTATTCACCCGACGACTCCCTCCATCCCTTGCACTTCCTCGCCTCTATCTATCATCGTAATAGCCTGCTCATCTGAGTTCCCCCGCATCTCTCTCCTCTCATCATCCCGCTCTTCCTCTCATCCGTCTTCGCCTATCCTTCATGGGTCCGGATAATCCCCTCTTCCCCTACTTCATTTATCTCTCTTGCTGCCTTTTTTTCTGCTGTCTTACCTTATTTTTATTTTTTTTTTATCCTTCCTTAACCCAAATGCAATGTCCTTATTGAAAGGATGCTGAAAGAACTACAAAGAGAGCATCAATCCTTTGTGTGTGTGTGTGTGTGTGTATTACCCTCCGGATTATATAAAGTGTTTGGTGACTTTCTTACAACGTCTCTTTTTGTCGCCTGTTTAAAAGCGAAACATTTCTCCATCAGCCTCAATTACCGACAAACCAGTACAAGACATTTGCTTGTAATGATGGGAAGGATGCTCGGTGAATAGAAATGTCCCCTCTGTTCACAGAGCAGCCAGATTAAAGCAGCGAACATGGCTCAGACTCAAATGACTCACCATTGTTGGTGTTTCCTCCCAACAGAGAGCTGCACGGAAAACGACCAATTCATTGGCAAATTAAGTCCAACCGGCACGAAAACGCCGCTAGCCATTAGGGACGTAATGAAAGTTTGAAACACCAACTTTTGTGACGGGGACCTTTAAAGCGTGGGAGATTCTGTGTAATGTGAGACGTTTGCTTTGTTGGAATAAACGAGTGGAAAGTTAGCAATGTCTCGTCGGTTTAACTCGCCTCACACACACACAAGTAGGCAAGAAACACAAAATACTCAAAACGACCCTATTAAGAACTGGTCAAATGCTATAAGAACTACAGGCAACATGGCCGTATCATGTCTGACCTAGATGACTGAGAACCTTCACAGACGTTGTTTGTCGGTGGCTTTCAAATGTCACGATATTGACTTTTAAAGCTTTTACTTCCTGTGTGTTCTTGTCTTCTTTAGATGTTTAAGCCTGGGTGTCTGTACTTGTGTTTTCCTTGTGATCCTCCAGTGTTTCCTGGCCTCTCCTGTTTATCTGACCCTTGTTGTAATGTATTACCCTGCCTCCACTCTACAGCTGCCTTTGTTCTTGTTAAAGCTTGTTCATTAAATTGCCTTGTTCCTTCTCTGTGTGTGTTTGTGTGTTTGCACACGTGCATTTGGGTCCTACCGCCCAGCTTTGTCAAATTGCGACGCCAAAACTGTTACAAAAACAAAAGACTTTTCCGAATGTCCTCTGGTTTTGGTCTGCTTAGGTAAAGGCTCAACATAGTTGGGGCAGCTGAAGCTCGGTAGGTACAGCCGGAGGGTTAGCAGTTCGACGCTAACCCTCAAGTTGCTCCCAGCGCTTGACATTGGTGTGTGTGTTTTTGTCATTGTGACAGTAAAGATCTTTCACCACAGATAGGTTAGAAGATGCTATATAAATATATTTAACACAACAGAGAGTCAGGGTATGAACCTGGTCACAACTAAAAGAAACTAACCAGACGGTTTGTTACCATGTCAGAAGTCATTTTTGGAAAATGCTTGGCAAGAGCAAGCGCTTCTTTAAAAAATTGAAAGATTAAATACAGTCTTTCTATCACTGTCTGTCACGGTATAACTTCCATCAACCAAAGAGACAAACCGTACGACGTAGAAGAAGTGTAGAAGTTGAAACACAACAAGCGGCAGTCTGAGGAGCTTAAAAGCTAATTGAGAGGATAAAAAAAGAGTTGCATGTGTATACGAAATTCGGGCGGATATCAAATTACTTGTCAACGCTGATCTGAAATGAAACCCAAGGCCACATAGTTACCCTTCCCGTGACAGTATCCCAAAACGTTAAAGAAAGTCAACTGGACTTGTAGAGTCTCTTGAAGACGTTTCACCACTCATCCATGTAGCTTCTTCAGTTGGATAATTGGGGTTTGAAAAGGAGGAAAACCCTTCTTTGAACAGTAGCGCTAACCTGAGGTACAATATGCCATTAATCTGCAATACAGTCTTAGGCCCTGTTCAGACCTTACATTAAGATCTGATTTTGGCGATCCGATCACGTGTGAACACCCCCAGAACAAATTGAGATCACATTTGAGAGACCCAATCTCTGACCACATTTGGCCCTCAACATCCGTCCCCGAGAAGTTTCACCTCCGTTCAGACCTTGGGACTGGAGCCTCTGACTGACAACAGGTCATTAGTGCACCATTCATTAGAGAAAGATGACAGGGTCAAACCGTCTCCTCTAATTACATGTACAGTATCTAGTCATTAACAGACGCTAGTCATGTGAGTTTCTGATGGGTCATATCCACAAATGTTCCTGTTCAACCCTCAACTTTCCACCAGTCCTTTAGAACTGGATAAACTACTCAGATGAAACGTCTTCAAGAAACTCTACAAGTCCAGTTGCCTTTCTTAGGCTTTTTTTTTTTTTGGGATTTACCATGACCCGGACGACTGAGAACCGTATTCGCATGACTGCTGTGCCGCCTTCTAAAGAGTAGAGATGCTCTCCACCTGCCTATCATTGGACCACACAACGTCATCAAATGGCTTCCTAGTGCCCAGATGTGATTACTTGTGGTGATCCCTACGCTCCCTCTGCATCATCTTTTATACTTGTGTAAGCAAAGTGCAAAACAAAATATTGATCTTTAGTGTGGAGGTTTATCCAAAAATCTCATAAGAGATCTCATTAACATCCAGCTGCTCCTTGCAAGATTGAGAAAAATATGTTTTTACAAAGCACGGCTGATTGTCATCGCCAACATTGCCAGTAAGCTAGAATGAGCCTACTGGGAAATCTAGCCTTTTCACGGCAACAAGTACAATTGTCTTCAAAGATTGTGATTTTTTTTAGCATTCATTTTTCATGCCCCGTCTTTTTTTTTTTTTTTTTTTTTTTAATGCATTCCCATTCTGACTGAAGGGACAAATCAATGGAGAACTGGAATCACGAAAGGTCTTAAATCCAGAGTACTGTAACCACACCAAATCATTAACTCCCCGTATTGCAACAACAGCGTGGACGCACAGAGAGACCGCACATACATAAATACATGATGACAATGAGTGGTTGCGATCAACCTGTTGCAACTGATCAGCTCCACTTCCCCGACCCCAGCGTTCAGAATTCAAAGGAGGACACCACGAGTGTAGTCGGTTTCTCCCTTTGGCAAAAACATAAATCACTCTCCAGAGACATGCAAAAAAAAAAAAAGAGCGGCATAAATAAGGTGAAAGAATGCACAGGATGAGAGAGAAGGAGATGAAGAAAGCAGAAAGGGAGTGGTGGCAATGGGAAAGAATTGACGTTTGGAGGCTGGCCCTGGCTGAACCAAGCATAGCCAAGCGTAACATTTATGAAAAATAACAGAGAAGAGAAGGTTCAAGTAGGGGGACATGACAGGCTGATTGCTTAAAAAAAGAGATGTAAAGACAATAAATGGACAGGATATGTAAAAATACATCCAATCATTTCCCTGGAAGTCAATTAGTAAAAGACACTGGGACAAAAAAAGCGATAAAGCAAAACAGAGAGAGGGAAAAAAGATTGACAGATGACTGCAGATGAAGGGAAAAAAGTCAGTGACTGATGCTTGTTCATGTATGTTCTGTGTCGAACACAGAAATCAAGCAGCACTTCTCTGTGACCAACCAAATTGGCTACACTTGCTTTTACAGAAGAAGAAGAAAAAAAGAAAAGCTGCGTTTATACGCTGCAGATTTATGAGCCGTGGGAGGTTCGGCAATTATAAAGGAAGCAAAACAACGTTAACTTCAAGCACCGCCATATCCGACTCTGAGAGCACTCGTAGCTTCTTAAAATGATTGCCTGCTAGGTACAATTTAGACACATAAAGCACAACAGCGAGCAGCGGCAGGCTCTGATTATTCTCATCAAACAGGACAGCGACGGAGCGGCACTCTCGGAGTGGAAGCGACGCCGCCGGAGAGCTCCGAACACTTCATTGATGACCGATCATTTCGGTGACGGGGGTGTTGTTGCTGAGGAAAATTAAAAACTGCTCGCGGTGGGTGAAATTACTTTTTAGGAATTTAAATAGCCCTGTTCGCTCGGCATACCGTTCTTCACAGAGGCATCTAAAGCACAGGCTGAATAGAAATTATATGTGACCTGTCCCTGTTCAATTTTGTTCCAGGGTTTCCCATATAATGTTTTATTTATTTATTTATTTGATAGGGACAGTACACATTAATGAACATCTATTCAGGCAGCAATACACATAAATATGCTGGATTACAGCAACAATGCTAATTTGCATCCGCAGTCCCTAGGCAGGTAACACAAAAACATGATAAGACGTAGGACGGGACAATAGTTTACTATAAGAGCACAAGACCATACGTTACTAAGAAGATAAAAGTCAGTGGTTACAAGACTGGTTTGCTTTCAGCCACTGCTTGAGGTAAGTTTTGAAGGTTTGTAATGTAGGACACTTCCTTATGGAGAGTGGAAGAATGTTCCAGATCTTACTGGCCTTTACAGAAAGAGCATTTTGTCCATGGTGGCCCGCCAGGGTCTAATTTACTCCGCCATGGTCTCATAATCGGAAATATTTTGTTTGAAACTGTTTTGTTTTTCCTATTGCTCCCCAAAGCCGTCCCTCCCCCCCAGACCCTCCACATACACCAGTCGCTCACTTGGTCTTTATTGAATTTAACCTGACGGAGAAAACGGCGGGGACAACTCACTTAGCATGTGACGCTATTTGTGTTGTTCACTAACAAAAAATTACGCAATCGCTACTCTTTAAAACCCTGATGTTTGCGCTCTTGATTTTTTAGACCATTGAGTTTTACAGTTATTTAAAGAGATTTAGTCAAAACCCGGAAGAAACAACTCCAGGCGTAAGGTGAGCTAGCTTAAGTTTCTAAGCGCTAGCTAGCATTTTTTTTGCCTGCTCGGACTGCTGCTATTTGTCGCTAATATATGATATCCGTGTTATTACTCTAATTTAAAGACAGACTGATAAAAAATTACGCATGACCTTATTCTATGTGCCATATACTGTATAAATAGTTTTTAATAGTTTGGATAGTAGTAGTAGAATCAACCCCCTGCCTTCCCCCCAAAAATGCCAGGGTCTCATGAAATTGTATGAGAAACACATTCCTTCCATCTCATTTTATTTATTTATTTATTTTGCAGACTTCCATCTCAGTGCATAAGACTTAATCTGTTTGCTCACGGGCATAACTGCACCTGTAAACCAGCAGGCATGCTACGTGAAAGGAAAACAACTGGTACACAATCGAAACAGCATAATTACAGCCAGGACAACGAGGCATTCGGGTTCGTTTGGCATATGTGGCGCCGCATTTACAAGAGGCGCCGGTTTCATGTGGCCCAGTTACTCCAGTATGAATAATGGCGTGGCGCGGCAGTCAGTGAGGCCACATTTGTC
Organism: Chelon labrosus; assembly: GCF_963514085.1. Lineage (NCBI taxonomy): Eukaryota > Metazoa > Chordata > Actinopteri > Mugiliformes > Mugilidae > Chelon > Chelon labrosus. The sequence goes on from NC_140338.1 coordinate 7,140,556, forward strand.
GTGTGCGCCAAGGTTACAGCCGGGAAATCTGTTAGCAACGTGGAGCTCGAGACACCAAACCCAGACTTGATCTCACAATATCACAACATAGGCTTTTTATTTATTTTTTAATTTCTTTTGACACATTCAGGGCAGAGTTTTTACTGAAAATGCACAATGAAGGATGAAAAGAGGAGGGTAGGAGGCAGGGTGAACTAACGAGCACAAAAACACACTAACAACTGAGCGTTTTTATTTTTTTATAAAGTCAATTTTGACAATTGCAACTGTTTTCTTATGTTAATATAGGAGGTAAAAACCTGCTGAAAACACACTTTCTCTGAATTCTATCTACATATCCACAAAGCTCACACCACGCGGCGCCTGGACCAAGGATCTGGTAACAGGGGTATCAAACATACAGCCTGTGGGCCAAAAGTGGCCCGCAAGAGGGTCCAATTTGGCCCGTGGGATGAATTTGCAAAGTGCAAAAATATCATAGAAGACTGCAATTGTTTTTTAAAAAAAATAAAAGTAGCTGCTATTCCTAATTTTTCCACTAGGTTGCACTATTTTAGTGAGAGTTGCGGACATAGCGCAACACTGAGACTAAACTGTAGATAGCAGCAATGCTACAAAACTGCACTTATTTTTCTTAAACGATTCCATGGGTAATTTAATGTAAACATTAGTATAATGTACTTCTTTTGCACTAAAACAAATAAAAAAAATTGGAGGCGTCATTGTTTATAGGTTATAATGCTATTATTTTACTGGCCCGGCCTGCTTGAGATCAGATTGAGCAGTATGTGGCCCCTGATCGGTCCCTAATCTGGGACCTGAACTCCTCTCCTAAAAAAAAAACATCGAGCTCATGAAACATTCCACATTGTCAAAGGTGAACTGTCTGACCGCTTTAGCTGCTGTTGGCGGATGACGTGTTTTCACTTGTCAGCGCAGCACTTGAATGATGCTTGTGAATTAAAACACAGCTGTGACGCATGATCTCAGATCTCTCCGTCTCTAATTAGTGAAGTTGCTCATGAACCGCAGTGTCTCCTGTCACTTTCTCTCTCTCTTGTTAACACTTGCAGACACGTGAAGTGATTGTTTTATTTCAAACCGGCCTGAAGATATTTCTGCAGAAATCCAGTGTCTTGTGACGTTTGTATGCCCATTTTTTGGGGGGGATATAACTGCTGACGTTGCTTTTTAAATTACTTAATTAAAAAAGAAAAAGAAACATAGCAAACTACAGGAAGGAGGCGAGCCAACTGGTCTAGTGGTGTAAAGACAACAATCTCGTCCTCAGTGTGGGGAAAGAGATTGTTGTCGACCACAGGAGAAGACTCTCACAGCATCCCCCCACTGAGCGTCGGCGGTGCTGAAGGTCAGAGGGCGAGCGGCAACAAGTTCCTGGGGGTCTCTGAGCAACCTCGCCCGGGCCGACGACACCACACCGAAGGACAAGAAGGGTCAAACAAGCCTTTACTTCCGCCGTAAAATGAGTCCCACCCCCCATCATGCACCAGAAAGATCACCGGTGCCCCTCTGCCCTCCCTCACAGACATTTTTTTAACACCCGCCTCACTTGCGGAGACATCAGTATCGAGGGCGACACCTCCCACCCCTCACACTTCTTCTTCAGCCTCCTGCCTACGGGGAAAAGGTACAGGGAGCATCGGGGCCCCGCTGCACAACACTGTCTAACAGCTTCATCCACCAGGCTGTCAGGATGCTGAACTCTGCCCATCCCACCCCCACAGTCCCCTGCCTCTGGATGACAACACATCTAGTAACATACAAAGACTCTACCTCAGCAGTTTTTTTGCACATCACGTACTTGGACCTCCACCACTTTACTAAAATCTGTTCTGAACCCTATTATACACTGATCTGGTCACTTTATATTTCTAACAGGTCACTTTATATTTATATTTCTAACAGGTCACTTTATATTTTTAACATAGTTTATAGTTGTATAAACATTTTATTTCTAGTCACTTTATATTTTTTATATAGCTTTTGTATTTTATGTTCAATGTATGTTACTGCTACTGGATGCTTGAATTTCCCTCGGGATTAATAAAGTATCTATCTATCTATCTATCTATCTATCTGTTGGTCCCTGCTGCTGTAACACCCTAATTTCCCCACAGGGATAAATAAATCCTATCATATCTTATCTTATCTTATATTGCGCCGCTAATGTGCACATAGGTTGATTTCATTTATCTATTTTTTTTTCTAGAATGTCTATTTTAAATCTGTACTGTGAGAGAATTGTTTATGTCCCATAGAGAAAATTGATAACAGAAAAAAATCTTTGAGTCTGACAAATTCTCTTCTTTCGTCTCCACCTTCTACAATATCTGCAGGGCAGACGCTATTAAAGCGCGACTGAGATTAGACGGCGAAACTAAATTACTCAAAACAAAGCCCTCGCATTTTCATCTTGCCTCGGCTTGCAACTCAGACGGCCGCGTGAATTTCGGAGCACCTGTGATGATTGCTGGAGAAAAATAAATAAATAAATAAATCAAAACTTTCCACGTTGTGATACGCTGAGCGGAGCTTAAAGTCGCCATCTTGTCTTTTTGTTCTTGTCCAGAGTTCTCTCTAATGCCGTGCAGTAATCACAGGGCTGCTTCCACACGGAGAATCCGAGTTCAATGAGCCACACATGTGGAAAACACAAGTGTCCTTTGATGACCCAGAATTAGGAAGGCTGTAGAGGCAACCAAAACCGGGTGGAGGGATGGGACTGCCTTATTTTCATAAGCAGGACAAGAATCCTTTTTGGGTACAAATGGAACATAATTCCTCTGGTTTGACACCTTTGTTCTCCAAAGCCTTTATCATTGCACTATGTTAAGAATAACCCCGTTGTAACACGATCTCTGAAAATATGGCCTGCTGTGAGAAAACAACGTGGTTGGAATGAAGGTTCCCTGCTCGCTCCCGTCTATCCAAGCCACCTTTTCTCCACGTCAGTTATGGATGATTCTTTTCACATTTGGAAACATAATGGCATAATCAATATGAAGGCTCTATTCTTAGATAAAATATCAAATTCTTCCAGATCCGTATTTATCAGAAAATTTGCCCTTCATGGACTATATTAGCACTATAATATAGCTTTAATTCCCCTCTTTTCTTACGGGCGCCCCAGATGTAATGGACCTCTACAACTATATATCCTGCATCCATAATTGTTCTTGAAAAAGACAATAAAAATATATATTAAAAAAAAACAACAACAACAAACAAACTTCTGATCAGATCTTTTGAGAAGAATCAAACGCCAATGTCAGGATTCTTTTTTATCACTGGCATTATTTTTCCATGTATTTGAGTGTAAAATAATACCGAGCGAGCACAGTACACCTGGGAAAAAACCCACAGAGCAGCCACAATGCAATCCGGTAGGACGGCATCCCCGTGGAATCACATAGACTGCGAGTGACAGGCTCAGCTGTGTCTGGCAACATTGTGAAAAGGAAAGTTTGTGTTTCGCATTTCCAAATTTCTGAAAAAAAAAAAAAATAAATAAATAAAAAAAATTACGCAACACTCTGCAAACCTTTCACAGACTGTCTTATGGGGACAGAGACCCCTGAGCTTGCAGTGAAATGGGACAAGAAATCCGGCAGCAAAGCGCTTTCCAGGGCAGGAGATGAACTGCAGTAAGAACGGAGGTAAAGGTAAAGGTAAAGGTAAAGGCGCTACGAGCTTAAGTTATTTTGGCGACCTGACCTCAGTGGACGGGAATACAGGCCCACAGACTGTATTGAGGCAGTTTTGCAGTTTCAAGTTAAGTCATTCTTCTAGAAGTTTTTCCGTTTCTTCTAAAATTCACTCATTTATACCCTGGGAATAAAAGTTATCCTGTAAGTAAATTCATTCATTTTCTGTAACAGCTCGTCCTCTGGAGGGTTGCAGGGGCTGGAGCCTATCCCAGCTGTCACTGGGTCCAGCCCAGTCTATCACAGGGCTAACACAGAGAGACAGACAACCATTCACACTCACACCTACAGCCAGTTTAGAATCACCAATGAACCTAACTCCACACACAAAGGCCCCAGATGGAATAGAAACCTTCTAGCTGTGAGGCATCACTGCTAACCACCACACCGCTGTGCCGTCCATCCTTTAAGTAAAGTGAAGCTCAATTCAAAAAGTTTGGGTATCAGATAAATGACCTTTCTTTGTGTACTACGGGGATTGAATATAATCATAGCTTTAGTCAGCACAAAGTCTATTGAAAGCAGCAGGTGTAGCATGAGTAAGTGGCTCTCTTTCACAGTAAAGGTATTTCTGGTGGAGTGACGAATGTTCAGCACCTACTGACTAGGTGAGCCGGCTGCTCCAGCAGGCAGCTGTCCATGGTGCTGAATGAAAGCCACAGATGGCTTTACATGAATGGACTTTTTCTTTTCTCTCACTTTTCAAATATGTCTCAAATATAACAGCAAAGAAAAATAATAATAAAATGACAGTGTTGAGGAAAGCTTAGCTCAGTGACGAACATACACCGATCAGCCGCAACATTACGACCACTGACAGGTGAAGTGAGTGACATCGACCACATTGTGATAATTCAGTGCTCTGCTGGGAAACTTTTGGACCTGGCATCCATTCATGTGGATGTTACTTATACATGTAGCACCCACCTAGACCAGACCAGACCAGGTACCCCCACCCTACAGCAATGACACTCCTTGATGGCAGCAGCCATCCCCAGCAGGATGCAGCCTGACACAGGCACACACACAAAAACGCTTTAGGAACAACTAAAAAAAGAAAACATGAAGAACAGCACAAGGTGTTGACCTGGCCTCCAAATTCACTAGATCCCAAACTGATCAAGTATCTGCAGGATGATCCACAGAGGCCCCTCCCCTCTACCCATAGGACTAGTCTAATGACAGACACCACAGGACACCACCCATGTCCATTCTCTGATGAGTCACAACTGTTTTGGAGACCTACACAATCTTAGGAAGGTGGTCATGATGTTATGTCGGCTCGGTGTACAACCTAAGCCTTCTATCAGTGCAGGCAGCTTGTAAAACAGAGAAACCCAGTCTGAGGCGGTGCAGTGACTTACTTGGCACCCTGTTAATGGCTTTGAGAGGCCGCAGCACCCTCACTGTTCTGATGGCGGTGAAGTTGACGTTCTGCAGGTCCAGAGAGTATTCGATCATCCTGGAAATAAAAAAAACACACAAAACATACAGAGACAAATTAACAACACACCTGCCTCCTCATGTTTATAGTCTATACGGAAAGAGAATTAAAACAGAGATAAATACAAACCACCACAACATATGCGATCATCACAGAGGCGAACGTCTGACTTCAGTTCATTTACTGCAGTCCTCCCTTTGAGTTTGCTCCTATTAAAAAGCATAAAACCGAATCGCACTCACTCTCACGCAGTCGGGGTTCCCGCAGTGCCGGGGTCTAATATGAATTAATGGGCCGGAATACGTGCACCAATAAGGGTCGACTGAAGACCGTAACATCAGTTTTAACCGTGCCGGCGGGAAGAAAGAGCTTGCCTGGACGTCTTTGAAAACACAGAGCCATTGATTAGCTTGCAGCTCGGCGTGAACGTTACCGCGCGTGGGCGTGCTGCTTTACATGGCTTTACAAGTTACAGTTTGCTGCTTTGGCAGGAAAAGAAAAAAAAAACAAAAACTCAGGCCCGAGGAAGATAATAATAAGTGCCGAAAACCTCCTGTCTGCGGCTTTTAGCACGTGCAGGGACTGGATCAAAGTGTATCCCGTTCGCGGGCGCGAGATTAAACGTACGACCATACTGGATGAAAGCAGAGCCCAGGCTGGAGGTGGAGTGAGTAAACAAGCAAGAGGAGGTGTGTGGTGATGGAGAAAGAAGGGAAGCTCAGGCACATTGCTGTCTGACCTATTTCGACAAACTTATCACTGGGAAAAGAAAAATACTTCGCCTGAAGAACGTCAGGAAGAGAGAGAGAGAGTCAGAAAAGGTGGGGGAAAGAGTTCTTAAAGACAATAGAGAGAAAAAAAAAAGATGACGGGAAGGGAGAAGGCATGAGACGGGGACGGATAGATCAGAAACCAATGTGAGTAAAGCGCCAAGAGTTGATTAAGTGCAATATAATGAAGGCAATAAAGCAGAGTTGAGAGCGGCGGAGAGACAGAGAGAGAGAGGAAGAGGGGGAGCCTGAGGGTTTTTATCAAGTGTTGGAGATAATTACAACGTTAGGAACGGAGAGACATGAGGAATACGTATATACCTGGCTGAACAAAGGAAAGCTGCTCTCAAGCAGAGATGGAGGGAGGGGGGGCGGGAGCGAGCGGTTGTCAAGATGTGGAGAAAAAAAAGAAACTCAGGCAAGTTTCAGGTATCTGACACAAATATTCATCACCTGCGAAAAGATATTCCGGCACTCCTTCGCAACAAGCTCATTTCAATCACACCTGGTGATTTTTCAAATGCTTAAAAAGCCCCAGCCAATTATTCGCTTTCGACCCCTCGACCTACACAACCGGAGAGGAGTCTTTTTAAAAAATAATGACAGTGAAAAAGACAAAGAAGCGGACAGAAACATAGAAGGTGTCCCAGAGAGAAGGTTAAAAGTTTAAAAGTGGAATTTGGAGAGGTTCAGAGTTGGGGAACACGTTGCGTACAGTGAGAATAGAAAAACGAATTGTTCAGCTGCACTGCACTAACCCCTCCGCTCAAAGGGGAAACCCGTGAACGGGACAGTTTGCTTTAATCTCCTCAGTCCAGCAACCAAACCTCTGCACATTACTCGAAGCATCTGCAAGCCGTAGATCTGACTCAGCGAACCGTGAATCTCTCCTCTCGCCGGAGCGTCACCGCAACCTTGGAGGTGACGGGAAGCCCCGGTTCTGCTGAATCTCCCAAATAAATAACACGAGGAGGAAAAAAATAAATAAAAAAACGCACCAGTAAAACACGTTGACCGTGAAAAGCTGAGGTCAGAGTTCACCGAGTACCTGGACGTATCTGTGCGTGACCGCGCGTTTGGCCGTGATCTGATGTGACAGGCGATTTTTCAACGGAGGGAGCAGAAACCACCTGATACAATGAGAGGGAGAAAGCTCCTTGCATTTGGAGCACATGTGGCGAGAGTAGGACAACGGCAGTGAGTCTGTGTAGTTAGTCTGCTTTCAACTATCAAGGTAGCTAATAATTGTACAAAAATCTTCCCGTAACATACGTTATACATGTAACGAATCAGTTTCAGTGTTTCAGTTTCTGTGTCCTTTATGGGCTACTATAAGTTACTGGTTGGGGGTCCTGCTGGGTCATTTTGAACTATGGGTTGAACGACTTTGGATTTTTTTGAAATTTGAAACTAATATGTGGTGAAAGTCGAGTCTTTGTTCCTGACCTGAAAACACATTGTAGCGTCTCACGCAAAAGAAGTTTTGTGTGTGTGTGTGCCTGTGTCAGGCTGCATCCTGCTGGGGATGGCTACTGCCATCAAGGAATGTCATTGCTATGGGGTGGGGGTGCCTGGTCTGGTCTAGGTGGGTGCTACATGTCTAAATAACATCCACACGAATGAATGCCAGGTCCAAAAGTTTCCCAGCAGAACATTGAATTGTCACAAGATGGTCAATGTTATTCACTTCTCCTGCCAGTGGTCATAATGTTATGCCTGATCGGTGTATATGCCGTATAAAAAAGAGCTGAAAGGAAACTACGTGATCAGAAATGATAGTCTCTAGACTCTAAGCTGTGTTGCTAACTGTTGTTAATAGAGACATAAATCTAAGTGTGTGCGGTTAGATGCGCGCTAATAGTTTAACTAGAGCCCCCATGGAAACATATCTACTGCAATGCTTCCACAGCTACTAATTTAAACACTGTGTTGCAGTGTATTGACAGGACAGGGATCTGTGTGTGTTTCTATGTGTGTGCGGTAGGGGACATAACAAGGATGTGTCATTATTCAGTACTTTAGGTTTCAATTTTAGATAAAATGTCTTATTTTGGCAACGCAAACACATCAGATTGAATGATACACATAAAAGCATAGATACAGTCAAAACACTCAAAAAGAGAAGCGTTACCCCAGTGCATCCTGTTTGTTTTTTTCTTTTTAACACACTGGGTAGATGCACTGACAGTCCCGCGTCCAAGTACAATCTCACACACACTCTGACACACACTAAGTAGAGAAAGTGCTCGGGGCGGACTTGGGGCTCTCAGAAAGCTGTGTCAAATCACAAGGCAGAGGACACACACACTTGACGACTCGCACTCCGAAACACACACACACACGCACACTCCTGAAGTATGTAGTTACGTAAAACGTGAGCCCACACACACTCACTTACAGTAACACACACACACAAACACACAAGGCAAACTAAATTTAGTGTCTCTCTGTGTTTGCGTTAGGGCTGCCCTCGAACCAAACAGCTTCATGAATATTTGAACAGAGCAACTCGGTTACTTTTGTTCCTAAGAGCCCTCAGACGGGGGCATGTGGATTTATTTATTTTTTTTTTTTTTAACAGATTCTTAAACATCCTTCACATCTTCTTCGGGTTTCTTTCCATCTCTAGTTTTCCTTCTTGACGTTCACACAACTTCACCCAGGTTAAAGATTCGAATCTTCTAACTGAATCGGGAGTCGCGAATCCGAGGTCTCCATTAACCCGGATCCCATCAGTTGTTTGGCTGGCCGCTGCTGAGTACATAAGGCGAGTTAGAGGACTCAACGGAAACACCGCGGATGATTCGGCTGCTCTGACTCAGGTCAGAAGAATCACCGGAAACACCGCGGACTCAAGTGATTCAGTCGACTCGGTTTTCTGACTCGAGTCAGCGGACTCACCGGAAACACCGCGGACTCAGACTCGGCTTCACTCCAGTCAGTGAAACTAAGCAATAAGTTAAATATTGCAATAAACAAGTGGTTAAACACACTGGTGTTTGTTATGTGGCCGATATATTTTATGGAAATGCTATGATGACATTTTGCATTTTTATTTAGTTTGTTTTTGTTTATATACTGTAGCTATTGAAACTATTTAATATTGAATATCTGAACAGAGCAACTCGATTACTTTTGTTCCTAAGAGCCCTCAGACAGTGGATCTGGATTTCTAAACATCTTTCATATCTTCTTTGGGGTTTTTCTTTCCCTCTTCTTTTCCAGGTGCTGCTGTGTCGCTTGACATTTACGCAACTTTATACCCACTAGAGCTGGTCAATTCCTGAATCAACCCGGGTGGAATCACGAGTCCGAGGTCTCCATTAACCCGGATCCCATGAGTCGTTTGGCTGGCTGCTGCTAACTACGTAAGGACTCGCCGGAAACACCGCGGATGATTCGGCTGCACTGACTGGCTGGTGTTCGTTGTGTGGCTGATATATTTTATGCACATGTTATGATGACATTTGGCATTTTTATTGAGTTTGATTGTTTTTGTAGCTACTGAAAATAATTAAATCGTAGTCTGTGTTCTAATTTGCACAATTCTTGACCAACAACACTAACTCAAGTGACTCATTTCAGTGAGTGACTCAGACTAACCTGGGTCCATGAAATGAACTGGGTTTACCACCACTAATACCCACTCCCATGAAACTCTAAATACTGTAAAAATAGTCAATTCAATTCAGTGCTACTGGAAACAACCCAAATCAGAATCTAAAGCTGGATTTGTATTTCATTTATTTCTAATTTCTGCAAAAACATGATTGCAATGGTTTGAATGGCTTAAAATGTCAGGGAGGCCATTTTGTACCTCAGAATTGTGTGCACATGCCAAGATCTAATAATGTATCCCAAAATTAAATAAATAAATAAAATAAAAAAATCATCCAACATGACCTCTGCGGCAACATTTTTGCTCAAATTGTAAACGCTACCCAACGGGAAATGCCCATGGTCAATATCAACACAAGGTTATTCGTCTTCAGGATGCTGTGAAATGAAACTGTAGCGCAAACTAGAGTTGCTGATTGTTTTTATTCTCATTTGAACGTGTGGGTCCAATTCTCACTGGGTGTACACCGCAGAATGTTGACGAGAATATTGGAGTGGCAAATTAAATTCGGAGAATTGGACGGGGCACGCTTGGAGCTACTCTTCACAGCGTTTCTCATTTTATTTCCCTGATTTGAATCGAATGAACATGGTGTTCCCAGCAGCCGTAATTATGCTGCCATTGCGCAAGTGATCTTCAGTAGTCACATCCACAGCGGTCAGTGTCAAACAATGAACTACCATTCTCAGAAATGCCTGTTGATAAGTAAGAGCAGAGACGAAATTACAGAAGTGCTCAGAGGCATGGTAAATGGCCTCTGAGTGGCAGGTTGTTGTGAAACAAATATCACAAGTTTCTGGTTGAATTAGGTCTCAAGAGCAACTTCCTGTTTTTGTAGTTGGTGGCATCTGAAGAGTTGTTTATTAACCACATTTGCTAACTTCGGCACACATTTTAATTCGCGTCCCTGTGCCTCTCAGTGAGGTCTAGGAGCATGTGGTTTTTTACCCAGCCAGTCAGTGAAGATCATAGACTGTATATAAATATGGACGACGTGTCGCCACTTCCTTGCATTGGCCAAATGGTTGGTTTCCTGGGGATACATTTGGTGCCATCTGGTGAGTTCGGAGCCAGAGTTTGCGCAATGCAGTCCGATAATGGAACAACGTGGGGCCACGACATCGGTCACCCGCCCACACTTCTGCCCGACTCACATTTTCGCTAAATTAATACTTGGTTTGGCCCAAGTCCCATCCACTAACATGGAGGAGGTGGAGTGTATGACCTATACTGCAGCCAGTCACCAGGGGGAGCTCTACTTGCTTTGGCTTTTCAGGAGCAGTTCCACCGTCCATATTTATACTGTCTATGGTGAAGATCAAGGTATCATTCTGACGTCAAACGTGGTCTGCAAAGTCGACCGCTGCACGAACGCCGAGTTTGAATATTAGGGACCAGGAAGAAATGTTTTAATGTTGTTTGCTAATTTGCCATACTTCTTGCATCCTGTGAACCCATATGGATTGGTGTTGTTGACATGTATTTTTACTTTTTTTTATTTTTTCAAACAGAAAGCAGACATAAAAAAGGCAGTTTATGTCCTGCTTGTGTCATTTTAAAAACATGGTAATGAGAACCTACTAGGTCCACTAATTACCAACTGTGAGCTACAAAGCAATGGGCGAGAAGGGAGACGTTTATGGATATTTAGCTTCACTATGCGTTTTGTAAAGAGCTCTCTTCAGCGACAAGAAGAACGAGAAGGAGTCATGCAACAGATGGTCTGGCCCCCAAAGGCTCTTCACGTCAACATCGTGGAGTCTGCCTGGGATTACACGGAGACACGAGTGAAGAATGAATAAATCCTCAGAGGAACTGTGTGAAGCTCTCCAATACGCTGTGGAAATCCTTTGCACGGCGCTCGATGTATACATTTTTATACATGGGTGGCCTGAAGTCTGAACGAAGCGTTGACCCTGTCTGTGTGCGCTTCCAGTCAATGTGCAGCCACCATCAAAGCGAACGCATGACAGCCGGGGAGTGCATTGAAATAAAAGTGAAATATTCAGTACGCAGGGGTGCAGCCTGTGAGTAGTATATCCACGGAATTTTCATACAAATACATTTTATTCTGTTCATGAAAGCTCTACATTTGTTTCTTCTTCACTGGAAAAAGAAATGTAAAAAAAAAAAATAAGGCTCTTTGACCACAGTTAAAGAAGTGACAGTCTACAGACACTGGACTGAACTGACTATTGGTCTCAATACTGACCTAGCTGAAAAAAATAAATAAAAAACTACAACTACTGGCATGCCTGCACCGTATATTCTAGTTTAAAGCCATTGTGACAGAGAGCATTCATATAATGCCAGTATATGTTCTGCTTGCGTCAGTCTGAAACATTTGGGGCTGGAACTCTCACTTAAGGTCACCTTACATGAAACACCATAAGGTGTCAGGTGGGAGAATGTTCCAACGGCGTGGAGCTGAGCGACTGAATGCTCTAAAACCCATGGAGGACAGTCGGACAGGCGGTGCAATGAGAAGGCCGAGGAGACAGGTATGACGGAGCCTGATTGTGAAGAGCTTTGAAGGTAAGTTGCAGGATCTTGGACTCAGTACGTGCTTTTATTGGAAGACAGTGGAGCTGCCGAGGAACTGGGGTGATGTGGTCCATGGAGGGCAGTTTGGGTGATGAGCGTTTTGGAGCAGTTGAGGTTTACCGAGAGATTGCGCAGACCAAAAAGAACGGAACTGCGGTCGTCGATGCGTGATGTGAAGAGGAGGTTTGGTTTGTCAGTGAATACGAAGCCTAATAATCAGGAAAAAAGCTACTAATATAGTGTACTGTACTATAACTTCTAATTAACATTGGGAATATTGCAGTATTATCTCATGCATGGAACCCTATATGTGATTAGATGTGCCAAATTAATGAATATAATCTCCGAAGCGTAGCTGTATATCTGCTGCGGTGACCAACAGATGCAAACCTAACACTTTGAAGTACACAGATAACAGTTCACCAGCAGCATATTAGGTGCAACATGCACTAGCGAAATTATATCTAATTGGTGTTGCAGGCAGTGGATGTCCTAGGAAGGTGCCACGATGCAACTAAACAGATCCTGTACGTTTAAGCCATTCCACTCCCAGTACGCCGGCCTAATAGGCAACAATAAACTAATGCGGCAATTACCAGAGAGCACTAAATGTCTCAATTTATGCCAGCGGTCCAGGCTAAACTCCTCCCGGAGAAGATGGCATCAATTATTAAAATGAGATTAATGGATGCAGTAGATTTTCTGTCCCAGAAGTGGTTTGCAAGACCCAGTTGATGGGAGGGAGGTGGCACACACATGCACAAAGGCACGTGAGCACAAAACTGACACGCAATCATTTACGAAATGATTGCCTTTTCTACTTTTTTACTAACTTTATACCTGGCGAACTCTTTAGTCGCTTCCCTCTGCCTCCTTATTTTATTTTATTTCAGGCCTGCCTTTAGTTTGTTGCTCTGTCAGGGTGTGTGTATTACCTTCCATTCTGACATTCCTACAGTGTGTCTTGCGGTGTCAGAGCTCTAATGAGCTATTGTTGCATCTCCTGGGTGGAGGAGGGCCGGGAGGGGGGGGGGGGTTACAGATGCTCATTCACATGTCCCAGTGTGTGTGTGTGTGTTATATTTACAGACATGTGAATATCTCGTCACAGATGAAAGCCTATTGTCTAACTGGAGCTTTTTGTGGTCACATTAACCATCTGTCGTCTCGCTATCTGTTTCTTCCTGCGAGACTAAATATAAAATATTAAGTGGGTGAGTGAATTGTTGGCTACGACTCTGCCGCCACAAAAGTGCTCCATCATAATCTGGTACAACAGAGCGAAATGGCTGCACCGGGTTTAAAGGAATCCAGGGTAGCTGTCACGCCGAATGAAGACATCTGTAACAGATTCATCTCCGCGGATGCGTTTAGCTTCGCTCGGCACTTTGTAAAGAGCTCTCTTCAGCGACAAGAAGAACAAGAAGGAGTTTTGCAACAGATGGTCCGGCCCCCGCAGGGTCCTGATGTCAACACGGCGGAGTCAGACTGGGATTACACGGAGACACGAAGGCAACTGAAGGAGCCTAAACCCTCAGAGGAACTGTGGCAAGTTCTCCAATATGCTGTGGAAATCCTTTGCACAGAGCTCGATGTCGATGTACGCACTCTATACACGGGTGGCCTGAACGAAGCTTTGACCCTGTCTGTGTGCGCTTCCAGTCAAAGTGCAGCCACCATCAAAGCGAACCCGTGACAGCAAGGGAGAAAATTTAAATAAATGTGAAATATTCAGTATGAAGGGGCGCAGCCTGTAGGTAGTAATCCATGGCATTTTCATACAAATAGCTGTTGATGTATAAGACAACTATTTTATGAAGGATCTACATTTGCTTTTGTGGAAAACACAACATAAAGCTTCTTCTTCGTTGGGAAAAGTGTTTAGAAACGTAAACGTCTCTTTGACCACAGTTTAAGGAATGATAGTCTACGGACTCTGGACTGCATCGACTAAAAACTACCACTGGCGTACTCTATTTGAATTCCATTGCAGCTTTATCGGCTCCAGATGCACACAGATCTAGTCAAATTAGCTTCTCTGTGATACCAGGCTGGTTCCCATGCTTCATTTACTTAGTGCCAAAGCAACTGAGAACCATTTACTCAGTAACCTCGTTCATCATCTTCCACTTAAACCAATTAAAGGATGTCATGTTGTACAACACCAGTCGCAATATCTGAGCGGTGGAAATATGAACGTTTCAGGAATTTATGGATAGTAAAGAAAAAAAAAAAACATATACACAATGACTGCTGACGAACAAGTTACCGTAGACGACTTCACCAGTTATTCACATTTTGTACCGAGTTAAATTATACATCTACTCGACATTGTCTTGTTAAATTAGAGCTGAGGATTTGTAGATTCCATATTACATGCTATCATGGTGACTGAAAACCCTCGCAAGTGTACTGTTTAAGGAGCAGCCATCATAATGTCAAAGCTGAGATTTGAGTTTTTGGGCGTCACCATTTACTTTAAAGTACCTACAGTCCAACATTGTCCAAATACAGTTTGTCTATGCAATATGACTTCTTTTGGCCGCCCGGGAAGTCACTTGCCGTGAGATGTATTGCTGTGTATACAGCGATCAGGCATAACATCACGACCACCTTCCTAGTATTGTGTAGGTCTCCCTTGTGCCTCCAAAACAGTTGTGACTCATCAGAGAATGGACATGAACCTTCTGAGGGTGTGTTGTGGTGTCTGGCAACAGACTAACATGTTGTTAGTAGGAGACCTTTGGGTCCTATGGGTTGAGAGGAGGGGCCTCTGTGCATCATCCTGCAGATACTTGATCAGTTTGGGATCTAGTGAATTTGGAGGCCAGGTCAACACCTTGTGCTGTTCTTCATGTTTTTTTTTTAGTTGTTCCTAAAACATTTTTGTGTGTGTGTCTGTGTCAGGCTGCATCCTGCTGGGGAGTGTCATTGCTACAGGGTGGGGGTGCCTGGTCTGGTCTAGGTGGGTGCTACATGTCTAAGTAACATCCACATGAATGAACGCCAAGTTTCTTCCTCAATTCTCAGTGAGGTTACAGAGTGTTCTCTGTTATTGAGTAATTACAACATGATGGAGCGTCTGATGCGGCGCGCGTTATTTGTCTTCATAGCAGAGCTGACTGGGTGGCAGGTTCACGAAAAACAGTGAGCAACAACAGTGGAGCGGTGAGTCACAGGTTTTGCATATGCCTCGCTCGCCCAGAGGTTAACAGTCTCCCAGTACGATGCAAACCCTTTTAACCGCCAAGAGTATTCCCATCTATTAAATCAGTAGCCATCTTGGTCCCAAAACAGGAGAAAACACTGATTTGACAATGGGATATTTAAGTCATATTAAATTAGAAAGGACACCACCGAAGTAGAGGTCAAAACTATACATGGAAAACAAACCGAAACACTAGAACAGCTGGATACCACAGCCAGACCACACATGGGTAACAATTCCCCTTTGGGCAGTCAAAGCTGTGGTCTATTATCTATCTATTATGATAACATTGATCAGCCATAACATTATGACAGGAGACGTGAATAACACTGACCATCTCAGTGTTCTGCTGGGGAACTTTTGGAACCTGGCATTCATTCATGGGGATGTTACTTAGACATGTAGCACCCGCCTGGACTAGACCAGGCACCCCCACCCCATAGAAATGACACTCCCTGATGTTGAAATTAAATTAAATAAAACCACTTTAACATTAATTTCTGATCTGAGGTGGCAGTCCATAAAAGTTGATACTCAAAAAAATGTTTGCTTCAAGTCTAAGAATGCCCTTTTCAGTCTGGCAAGAATAATCGTTTGCCACTGTGGTAATTCTCTTAGCAGCTGAAGTCCTGTGCAGCCTCAGCCATCAGGAGCCAATCATGCAACCTGCATCCATAGCTCTAACAATGGAGGCAATGCCGTAAGTAATTAGCTGGCTGAGATGGCACACCGAACAGTTGCGCGACTCAGCTTAGATGGGTAATTCTCCGAGAAGCGGACCTCGAGGAAGCGAGCAACAGCCTGAGCACCGGAGGACAAATTCCCGGTTGTCACTCTCACAATGGGCTCGATGAGAATGCACTCGGAGCGTAAAATGTGTAAATTTATGAGCCCTGACATTACGTTCTGATGTCCCTTCCTTTATGAGCCGGATCGCTTGTGTTTTTCATCCGCGGCCGTCAACGCGGCACGGCCTGTCTTCGCCTCCTCTGCTGCAGAGTGCTGGAGACAGATAGAGGGCGTGAAGGGAGAGAGGGAAGGAGCGGGGAGATTAAGCGGATCCTGGGAGAGGAGGTGCGAGGCTCAGCCTGCACTCACAGATAGCCTTTTTAGCACCATCCCCAGTGACAGTCACACACACACACATTTAAATATACAGTATACACAATTTCTACCTCACACACAAACACAAGTATACAACACACTAGGAACATGAGGGGGCAGATTCCAATTTTTTATATATATATATATACAAACATCACTGAAGGAGAGGGATATTAATGAATAATTTTAGCTACATACTCAAGAGAAACACAGCAGTATGACGTCTCGGTAATGTACGTTTGTCCACACTCGAGATTAAAACGTATCTTCCCGCGCGTCACAAGCGACCACTTGCGATCGGATCTGTCCCGCTCTCCGTACGCTAATAAGCGCCTACGTAATTTGGGGTGCGGCAGAAATTTGAGCAAACACAGCTGCCGTCTCCCGTGATTGCTCCCACCGCCGCTGTTACAGTGCGACGGACGGCTCTGTTTGTTTTCCGTACGAGTCTTGCCGACACGAAACTAAACGAGGGCCGCTGCAACGCGCAATGAGCCGTGAAGTTGCTCCGTCACTAAAAGCGCACCCATTAGGCTATTATTTAGTAATGTATCTCCACCACCTGTCGTGTTAGTTCTTTTAGAGGACCACACAAAGATCAGATAAAAGAAAAAAAACAGTGATTGGGAAAAAGTCTCAGTTAATAAAGCTAGACTTTGAACAACGGGCCAAAAGAGAAGGCCATAGTAGTGCTTATGGGGTGCTGGCTCAGGGTACAAACCACAGTTTTGTTTTGTGACAGTTTGAAGTAGTCCAGTACTTTCAAAGCAATATGAAGGATGCAAAATTGTCCATGTACAGTCCCTAGGCATAAGCGTAGGGTGTTTAAGACAAAATAGAGAAATAAATACAGCTACGTAGAATTGGATACTTCTACAATCAATCAGACACATTTTGTTGTAAACAAATTTTACTATATGGCGCTCAGATGACATTTAAGACTACATCTCTGTAATCCCTTCTCACTATTACCACATAAAGCCCATCCAAGCTTTTTGATTCGCCAGACAGATCTTTGACGGAGCATAATCAGTTCCCAGACAAACACTTAATCAGACTCCTGAACAACTTTCCCCCAGAAAAATTTTGTGGGCAGGGAAAATTCAGACTGGCTTCCAGGCGACCTACGGAAAGGTTGTCTGTTGAGAAGGAGTTGAATTAATATGAGCCAGGCCAGATGCATGTTCACATTGCTGAAAGAATGTGGTCACACCATAGACTGTATAAAGATGTACAGCTCCTCAAAAATGAAACCAAAGCAAGTAGAGCTCCCCCTGGTGGCCGGCTGCAGTATAGGTCATAAGGTCCACCCCCTCCACATTAGTGGGTGGGACTTAGGACTTAGGAAAAATAAAACACTAAAATAGCTTTTTTTCAAGGATGGTTTTGTCATTTTAGGTAGTTAATATAATACTGATGATATAATACTGATGCATACTCAAGTGTCAATTTTTCTGATAAGTTTCGTTTTAGTTTATTACTTGATGCTATAGAAACAGGATGTGACATCATGATGACTACCAGTTGACATGCCAACCGCTTCATAGGACCGTGAGAGTTGAAAAAAAATAATAATAACAATAAGTACAGTGTATAATCTGACATTTCTTTGGAACTGGTGGAGGTAGAACAGAGCGCAGTATTAACTGCACGAAAACGCAAGTCGAGTAGTAAGTAGAGGAAGTGTGGGCGAGTCATCGATAGCATGGCTCTGCGTGGCTCCACTCTTGGACCGTTCTGCACAGACTCTGGCTCCAATCTCGCAAGATGGCACTGCCGATATCGCCAGGAAAATAGCGCCAGTTTGGCCAATGCAAGGAAGTGGTAATGCATTGTCCATATTTATATGCAGTCTATGGGTCACATGCTACCCAGACCACCTGACTTAGAGATGTAGGAATATGATGGCCAATATTTAACCCTGGCGCCCTGAAACTCTTTAAATCACACAAACTTTACACCAAGAAAAAGCATGTTCATGCCTCCAGTGCTCTTGCGTGCCTCGCTTTGTTTCCACAACCAAACCACCAATCTCCTCCTGCAAGCAAAGACCAAAGAAAAGCCCATATGCTGAATAATGGCAGGTGCCAAAAGCGATGCACCGAAGACAGGAAAACACAGCCCTCTATCACCCTAATGCCTTCTTTTGTTTCACTGCCTATTTCTTTCTCTTTTTTTTGTCTCCAAACACTCCCTGTCCACTCTGCTCAAGGCAAACGCAGTTGGCGCAGTGTTGCAACAAATTAGGATCAGCATCACTCATTGGATGTTATTACCATAACCAAGAGCCAAGAGCAGCCCTATATGTAATCTCCCACACATAAGATCTGAATATGGGGAGACAGATATCGTATTGCACTGGGGTTTTTTTCTTCTTGTATATAGCAGAGCCGCTATCAGTATGTCATCTGTGAGAGTCACAACTGTTTAATTCAGGACTAATATTATTAAATGCATTTGTTTTCCCTGATGAACTTGCAAGAGAGAGTGTACACTGTGTGTGTATTCTTAAAAAGGGGAATGGCCAGATATATTTTAACGTACTAGTGCAGTGCCCGTCGGAAGTATGTATTCCTATAGTGGGAGCCTACAGGTGCTGTGTATGAGGATTAGTGGAAATATTAGAGCGGAGAAAACCTATTTTACCGATATATTTTACATTTCTTATCCAAACAACGTCAAACTTAGCAATGCACATCTTCGTGCCCGTAGCGAGACACCTGCCCAGTTTCAAATCAATCGGGCCAACGGTTCGCGAGATATGCGTGCCACAGACAGACAGACAGACAGACAGACAGACACACAGACGCTTCTTGATTTATAGATAGATTAGTGTATACTTGCATGGTTTCATTGAAAGTTTAGGTTAGGGTTTTAGAAGAATGTTTAAAATAGGTTTCTGAGCAAAGCGAGCAAGAATATTTTCTATTAAAATAAAAAAATAGACAAAGTGAACATGGCAGTTATCTATCTAAAAAAGCCCACCTAACCCCTAAAAATACCTCATAAGAATACAATGAGTGAAGCTTCCCGTTGGAGTTGTGCATGCCACAATTAGAAATGTCCTCCCTGACAGTGAGCAGTGGGGGTTGTGCCGGAAGGAGAATTCACACAAAAAAAGCAAGCTTTTCAAAGTTCACACAAAACCATCTCGCTCTCATATTGTTTTCTACAATCTATGCGCACGGTCTGGTTCAGCGGCACAGGCGAGCTGAGCGGAGACTGGTGTGGAACTCACGCTGCTCCTAATCCCTCTCCTGCAGCTCGCCTACCGTTTGTGTTCACAGCACACTCGTTCCCAGGGGTGTAGCGTTTTATCACACATAACCCCCCCTCCTCCTTGTCGCTACACACGCCGCATGTGGTGGCTGTAAGACCGGGGAGTAATTTGGTGGCGGTGGTGGCGGCAGTGGAGGAATCTCTCTGCCATGCATTCACTGAGCATTGGGGATTTAGCGCGTGGAGATGAGGTGAAAGGTCTCTGTGGCTGCTGCTTAAAGGATGATCACTGAAGGCAAGAGGAGAAGAGGGAAGGTGCTGGAACGTATATGACACCGAGTGACTGGAGTGAAAAAACCTTAAAATGGATCAAAGCGTACTAGAAAGCAAGATGGTGGCAATAATATCTTTACCTTCAGGGGGTAGAGTATTGTGTCGGTGACAGTAGAGAGATGGAAAATCTAGAGCAACCACGGTTATAAAAGAGAGTGACTGATGTTCACTTTTATTTGATGGAAAAATAAAGAAAAGTGTTGAGGAAATATGAAATTAAAAACTAGTGGAAGGGAAAATGTGCAAGATAGAAAAATGCATTTTAAATTAAACAATGAAAACTACAGGGGGCAACTCCTATCAGCCACAACATTAAAACCACTGACAGGAGAAGTAAATAACATTGACCATCTTGTGACAATTCAGTGTTCTGCTGGGAAACTTTTGGACCTTCATTGGTGTGGATGTTACTTAGAGATGTAGCACCCACCTAGACCAGACCAGGCACCCCCACCCCATAGTAATGACACTCCTTGATGGCAGCAGCCATCCCCAGCAGGATGCAGCCTGACACAGGCACACACACAATGACGCTTTAGGAACAAGTGAAAAAAATCATGAAGAACAGCACAAGGTGTTGACCTGGCCTCCAAATTCTCTAGATCCCAAACTGATCAAGTATCTGTGGCATGATGCACAGAGGCCCCTCCCCTCAAAGGTCCCCACTAACAACATCCTGTTGCCAGACACCACAGGACACCCTCAGAAGGCCCATGTCCATTCTCTGATGAGTCATAACTGTGTTGGAGGCACAAGGGAGACCTACGCAATATTAAAAAGGTGGTCATAATGTTATGCCTGATCTGGAAATAGAGAGTATGGTATCCTAAAGATTTCATTGGCCACCATCAATTTCTTGAAGCATTGAAAAACTGTCACAATTACGTAATAAGTGGCATCGTCAATTTTAAGAGTTTAAGATCCTATTTAATTATCATTACATTACTTATTGCTTATTTGTAGCTTGATCCTGCGGTTTGCGACTGGACATTTATTTAGACGCAGCACGTCACGTTCAGTTACAATGTCTCCTCAGATGACGCCTCTTTAGAAAACCTTAATGAGAGGCGCAGATGATATATTTTTTACACAGTATCCCCCAGACACCCTGCTGGTGTCTTCTCCTTTAAAGGGGGATCTGTTTACCGATCACGGGGGGTACCACTCTGCATGCTAATGATCTATTTAAAAATCTAAGGGACATAAAAACGATAGGATGCAAATTGATTGTTTTGAGTAATCAAATCACGTTAATTACTTTAACTCTTACGTGCCAAGCTGTTGCTGGAAGATGTGAGCTTTTTCCGTTGTGTTCTTGGCCTCGATCTAATTTCTCACTGTCAAGTACAATTGCTCGTTGAACTGAAAGGCTCTACATTTCAAGACTGCAGTGCATATATAAAAATGATTTGAAAAAAAAAAAACTTTTAACCATGTCTAATTTAGGAAAACAATATCTTCGTCTTAAGTATAATATAAAGAGTGAGTATCAAAAGTAAAATGTTTAATCCAGCGTCTTCCTGTGGCAATAACATATCTCGTGCAGGATTTTACGAGTGTAAAAGTGAGCGAATCAGAAGTGATGAAGGTCAACACAACCAAATTTAGACATTCACTGAAAGTCAACTTGAAGTATGAACCCAAAACCTGAAAAGCCTCATGTCTCACAAACGGCAAACGGGCTGGGCTGTTTCCATTGTAACTTGTGGCACAATCCGTTTTGGGGCGTGACCAAAAAATGGGGCGACCGTGCAATTGTATGACGGTATATGTGATTTTAACATGAATGCATAGAGGTTAAAGGATATTATTCTTAAACCACGAACGGAAGCACCTGAGCGAATAAATGCAGATGAATCATTTGGCAACCGTTGTGTATGGTTGTCAGGAGATGAGCAGGGATGTGCTCATTATAGGGATGCGTAATAATGAGCAGAGGTGAGTAGAGTAGCCTTAAATTGTCGTCATATATGAGTAGGACTACTTCAAAATAATAAAGAGTAAAAATGTACTTCTCAAGTACGGAGTAACTCTTTGATCCTGCTTTGTACTGTATATGAGGCCACTGGTGTTCATCCTCTTTGGTTTAAGAAACGGCTGGCGCCCTCTGCCCTTTTTCTAACATGTTTGTGCCTTGATGCCGCCATAATTTGTGTGTGGTCATGTGCCTACATGACTAACATTCTATGTAATGCGTAGAATAAATGATAAAAATAAATAAGGAGTTGAGTGTAGCCCAATGTGCCGGAGTAACAGTAACATTTTTTCTTCACAAATCCCAAAGCTCCCAACAGCACTGAGCAACAATGCTCATCATCAGCGTTTCCTGAGTGAGCTCTTCGTCACTGTCATGACATGAAACCAACCAGAACGTTGGCAGGGACCAAATGAAACAGGTGTGAAAGCACCCTTAATACATTTTGACAGACTGCAACTTTCAAACATTTTTATCCTTTATCTGAAGCAAAGCTAAAACAAAGGCATCTGTACTTCTTTGTCGTCACTTCAAAGTGACGGGTCGGGAGTTTGTATCTATCTTTGTCTTAGCTTTGTTTTAGGCGTGCCATGACCTGAAAGAGTGAAAATCTTCATGGACACTTTGTCCTTTGAAGTGCTAACTTTCATTTACGGTACAAAGAAACCTTTTTTTTTTTTTTTCCAGTGTCTGCCCTGGCCAACAGATAAGAAACCAACTTGAACTCATGACATTGAAAGAACATCTTCAAAGGGAACCACAAAGAGCAACTCTGCCACTGCCATCAAGACAGACTGCAACAGGTGGCATCTCTCTCTGCAAGAGGTGCTCTGAGCAAAATATAAGCTTCCGACGACAAAGGCACAAACTCACATAGTCGGCATATTGTTGTAGTGTTAGAGTCAGGAGTAAGGTTAAGTTATTTTAATGGGGCAGTAGATTAACAGCTGAGCTAATTAATTCAATAATAGCTGCACACATATTTTGTGGCAAAACAGAATGTACTAACTAATGATGTGTCATGCGCAAAAGAGCCGGCTCTATGAGCCGACACATGGTAGTGAATCGGAAGTGCCGATTCACATCGAGTGAGACCCGTTTTCCCACAATTGTGTTTTTCCTTTTGCTCGTTCATCTCTGTCAGGATGAGGTAGAACTTTGTTTTGACGGGCACGCCATGTGGCATATCACATGTGACAACTTAGGATCATGCCATTATGTGAAAGCAGAGAGGCGGACGGACGTTGTGGCTCACTGAGTTACAGCAGACAGTGGTGAGGAAGTTCGGGTGCACGTCGTTATGTGTGACACCCGTAAATGAAGCAGCATCTGTCTGAAATTTGAAGACATTGAGGAAAGCAGAGCAGAGTGTCTTCACTGAAAATGAAAATAACATTAGGAGTAGGTTCCACCACACACCTGCACAAGGACATTTATATTGTTCGTTTACTGAGTTGGGTTCTATTTTTGCTTCTGTGGATTTGTTTGCAGTGTTTTGTTCATTTGAGACTATTTTTAGGGGCCTATCAACACACAAACCATATGTATTTGCTGTGTTGGGCTAAAATATCAGGCTATAAACGATACTAAATAAAGAGCCTGTCGGGAGCTGAAAGAGCCGACTCTTCCTTGGGAGTTGTGGCAAAAGAGTCGGCTCTTTTCTGAACTGCCCATCACTAGTAACAAGATTTCACCTAAAGAGTGAAATCATTCAGGGTTAGTGACTTTATCCCCTCAGCCAAAGGTTTTGGCCCATTTTCATTCAAGTCATCAGTGACAGTGTGAACCCATACAA
Source organism: Chelon labrosus (assembly GCF_963514085.1). Taxonomy (NCBI): domain Eukaryota; kingdom Metazoa; phylum Chordata; class Actinopteri; order Mugiliformes; family Mugilidae; genus Chelon; species Chelon labrosus. Next base: position 7,164,292 of record NC_140338.1, read on the forward strand.
TATTCATAGCGGGGAAATTTAAGCTGATTCACTCAATTCCGTTGCTGTGATTAGCTCAGCTGTACTGCATCATTATTGGCATCGCCAGCCGTGTCCCAGGTGAGAGCCGGGGGACTGTCAACATGTTAATATTTAACGTCCAGTCACATATTTAACACTGACAAGCCGCCGGGAAGAAAGAGAAGGCAGAGCCAAAAAAAGGAGATGTGGAGCCCGGTCTTTAAATAGATGTACAATAAATCATGATTAAATGTTTTAACCACCAAATAATTCAAACATGCTGTAAGAGGAAGCTACAGTTTCAACGTGTGGAATTAAACATTGATAATATCTGGTGTTTGACTTACGATTAGCTAAGTAGACTTAGGAATATGTAAAGTAAACACCTCACTGCATACGTGTCAGCTTATTTACCAGTTTAGCGATACATATGTGTTCAAGTGGTATTCCATTTACCTTTAAACATAAATGGGACAACTTTAATAGACTGGCCAGTTGGAAGTACATGAAGTTGCGCCAGAAATTTCCTCAACAGTCTTCCGTCACAGAAAATAGATCAAATGAATTAAAACGTAGGTCCTCACCCAGCCATGACGATGAAGAAATCCAGCCGGTTCCACGTGTCCCCGAGGTAACAGCGTCGGCCAAAGATTCCCAGAGCCACCATCTTTATGATCATCTCCAGAGCAAAGAAGATGTAGATGAACGCATCGAAGGCCTGACGGAAAGACACAACGACACAAAGAGACGAGGCGTCAAGAAGGAAAAGGGAGAAAAAGTCATAGACGAATATCAGTTCAACACCAAAATGGTTCAGTACATCAAGCCAAAACAAAATAAAGCAAGTTGTCAGATCCTTGGCACCTAGCCTAGGTTAATGACTACATTTCTGCCAGATGTCAACAACATAGAGTGGCACTGGGGGAACAGTCAAGTTTGACTGACTCATCAAATGGATGGTTTTGTCTTTGGGGATGATGCTAAGATGTTCACTTCTCAAGATTTCTCCAGTCAAACTGACGCGGTTGCAACTTAAATCCTTTCAGCAAACGTAATAGGTACACTCCAGTGTTGCTGATGAATGTGCTGCAAGGTAAAATCATTGAATTTACATGTGTTTTCTTATTATTTTAATTAAATGTATCCAATTAAACTTGGTTTTAGGGTCAGTGTTCAAGTTTGGAAAACAAAGAGCAGGAAGTTTCCATCAGTTTGATTCTTTATGGGTTTAGGAGCTGTTGAGTTCAGTCCACAGTGATGTAGCTGAAAAAGAGGAATCTTTTTCATCTTGTTCATTTTCTGGACATGCAGAAGCCAATCCATGGGGTGTCTGAAGGTTCTCAGTCATCCAGGTCATGGTACATCCAAAAATATTAAAGAAAGGCGACTGGAGTTGTAGAGCTTCTTGAAGACGTAGCTTCTTCAGTTCTGAAGGACTGGTGGTGAGTTGGGGTTTACATAGAGACATCCGTGGATGCAACCCATCAGAAACTTGCTTGATTACCGTCTGTCCATTGGGTGGACTTTTGTACGCAGCCGTTGATTTCTTCTCAGTCTCCATTACATCCCATTGTCATCTTGGAGATGAGCTGCCCAATCACTGTGGCTTGCTTCCATCACAAATGAAGGTGGCAGTGAAGGTAAACTGGGATGAAATCCCGTACAAGTGTGCCCACCAAATGAACACTAAGCCAAGACAAGTTTCAGTAACTTCCTATCTCAACCTTCACCTCTTCAAAACCTTCAACTATTCTATCTTATTTTTATTCCCTTTCCCCCGCCAGTTCCATATCTCCTCCTCCCATCTCAATCTTCTCTCTATTAAACCTCTATTTCTTTCCGGCTCCCTTCACCCGCCACCCCTCCGCCCTCTCCCCATCTGAGCAGTTTGCCCTAAACGGTGGGGTAATAGAAAATAATTTGTTTCAGCAATAATCAGAGATAAGCCACAATCAACCCCCCCCCACCCCCACCTCACTCCCAGCTTTAATCAAGCTTCTAATTAAAAGAAGGGAGAGAGAGAAAAAATCTAAATAAATCAAAGATCCCAGCTTGCTAATGCATGTTATTGCTGTTGTGAGCAAAACGCCCAGATTAGCTGGTGTTCTTTTCTGTGTATTCAGGGGGATTAGAGACGAACTGACACGCTTGGTGTTGCCTGTAATTTGATTACAGTGGGAAGTACTGTAGGCAACACGATCTGAATCTGAACCGTTGATGTGGATATTGTTTTGTCACTCGCTCACCGCTGAAAACAAGGATTGTGTTCAGCGGTCCCGGAGGCGTCACAATGCCAGACTGGCCTACAAATGTGAACAAACAGTCAAAGTTTGCAACCTTGACCTTTGGCACACAAGGAAGATGGATGAGTTGCCACCTTCTTTAAAGTTTGCTAACCCAAGGGAGATGAAAATGCAGAAAAACACGCCTCTGACATTTCTGAAGTTTATTTTGCTTTGTCTGTCTTATTATGTATTTTCACGTATGCCCTTCTATGTCTTTATACCAGTTACAAGGCAGGATAATTCAGGGACCACCAAAATGAGTAGGATTCACCCTCCATTGACCATGAATTACAAAAGGCATGTAATTCCATGGCAAACCAATAATGTGTTGATTTTTTTTCCCGTCAAAAAAATGACAATTAGAATGCACAAGAGCAATTATGAATTATATATTTAGAGTTCTCTTTTATCCTACACAGAAAGGGCAACACATCAGAGAGAGAAAGATGAGACACTAATGAGTGGACAGCTCTGTGTGTATGGCTAATTTATCATCCACTGATGTATTCAGTAGATATACCCTTCAGTATAGATTGATCACAAATATGTTACCATTAGTACTTTCTGCCAAAACAAGCCAAAAATAAAATAATAAAATATACACCAATCAGGCATAACATTATGACCACCTGCCTAATATTGTGTAAAGATGGAGTTGTTCCTAAAGTGTTTTTGTGTGTGTGCCTGTGTCAGGCTGCATCCTGCTGGGGATGTCTGCTGCCATGAAGGAGTGTCATTGCTAAGGGGTGGGGGTGCCTGGTCTGGTCTAGGTGGGTGCTACATGTCTAAGTAACATCCTTACGAATGAATGCCAGGTCCAAAAGTTTCCCAGCAGAACACTGAATTTTCACAAGATGTTCAATGTAATTCAATTCTCCAGTCAGTGGTCATAATGTTGTGGCTGATCGGTGTAGTATCCGATTAAACGTGATCAAATTATGCACAATACAGTGCTGCAGTTGTCTTTCTTTAGGTTTGTTACAGATAATCTTGAATTTCCTGTTCAGAAAGATGAAAATTATGCGGGTTTTTACGCAACAACCTGTGACGAAAATTTAAATTAAACTGCTATTTGGTCGGTGAAAATATTTCAGAATACAGTCTAAAGGCAGGAGAACTGAAAAATAAACCTCCAGGATGAGTCTTCAAGATCATCTAAAGTTTGAGTTGGCTACTGCTTCAAAAAATGTAGAAAATCGAAACTTCAGTCATCACTTAAGCCACTTTTGTTTCTATTTTAGCCTCTCATCCATCCATCCAGCAACATATTCTAGTCGACTCCTAACTAAGCCTTGAGGGGTCTTTAGTCCACATTTGTTAAAGCTTATAGATTTTGCTGGTGAGGCAGCATTGAAATCGCGGTATTGAACAACGGATTTTCTGAGAGGAGAGTATCGACTGTGGGGCTGTAGCCCACTAAATCCATGCTGATATTGAATAGGGTCTGTATAGATACTTGGAGGAGAAATTCTATTAGGTCCAACTCAACAGCCACCTCCCCTACAGAGCTCAATCAATCTGCTGCGTGTGTGTGTGTGTTTGCCGTTGTATGCGTTCGTGTGAAAAATGTGAAAAACCGGGTGATTCAGCGAGCGCTTTACACCGCCAGGCTGGAGACATACGTGCACACGCTCGAGCACAGATGTTACACCCACTCAGGCCACCTTTGACATTGCCGAGGAGGGATTCTGCGTCCTGCCAGATGACGGGGAAAGCTGCCGAGGCGCCGTACGTGAGAGAGTCGAGCTCGCTGCACCATAAAGACCACATGCTAGCTGTGAGTCAGTGCATGGAGTTAGAGAGTGAGACAAGCTCGAGATGAAGAAATACAGAAAGTCTATTAGCGTGCCCTATATGTGCCAACATGAACTCGTCAAAATGAAGGGATACATGTGCATGCTCATTAGAAGCATATTCATGTTTTTTTTTTCCTATCATTTGCAAAGAGAAGTCTTGTTTTGCATATGCAAGTTTAGAATATATGCATCCTTGTTTAAACTATATAAATTTGGTATGAGTCATTGTAAATGCGCATGGTCCAGTGTTCACATTTGTATGTGTGCAAAAAATTTTTGTAGTCCTTTCGTGGCTGAAGCGTGGTGTGGTGAAATGATAGTTTCAGATAAATCCTAATGTCAGAGTCACTGTGACATCCGGGGTTTAGCAGATACAAATTTGGCTGTTCACCATTCTTGACAAGAGGAAATGTTGAGAGGTGATCATCAAAGTAATTTGGGTCTATCCTCTGGGGAACGTGAAATTAGCCACACAGCAAACTGCTGCAGAGATATTTTACTCTTGTACAAAGTAGTGTCCAAGCGTCCAAAGCATAGACTGTATAAAGATGTGCGGCAGGACAGCTCCTCAAAAGTGAAGCCAAAGCAAGTAGAGCTCCCCCTGGTGGCTGGCTGCAGTATAGATCATAAGCTCCACCCCCTCCATGTTAGTGGATGGGACTTGGGCCAAACTAAAACACTAAAATACATGTCAATTTTTATTTTTTTATTTTTTTCAATGGTGGTTTCTGTCATTTTAGGTAGTTAATACTGATGCATATGTTCGAGTGTCCTTTTTTCGGATAAGTTTCGTTTTAGTTAGTTATTTGATGCTATAGAACATATGAGTTTATGGGAAGCGTGGTCAAAGCAAGCAAGTGGAGACGAATTGTCCATATTATTTACAGTCAACAGTAAAAAGCAAGTCTAAAACCATCACTACAAATCTGTACAAACCACAAAAAAACTATTAACAAAAATATAGTGCAGTACACAGACAAGAGTTGAGATACATGCACACAAGTACAGATGCTCCACATTTTCACCGAATATTGATCCACACTGAGAGTTGCATCAGTGGCAAAATCCCTATTATTAAAAATGCATGTGTGTGTTTGCGCGCACCTGTAGTATTTGGCATCGGTCCGAGGAGCAGTCGATGTTCTCACACGGCTGGTACATTCCCAGGGTGACGCAGTTCAGCAGGATCACCATCATGCTGACGCGTTCGAACCACGTAGAAATGCCGCAGGTTAAGGAAGAACAGCACAGAGAGTGAAACTGAATCGAATGAAGGAAGAACCAAAGACTTCTCAGGCGTACATTAATAAGGACAACAGGGAGAGGTGAGAATCAAGAAGAACCTAAACCAATCATTCAAGATGACTGATACATGCCTGTGAGAGTGGGGTACAAATATATTCTAGACTGAAGACAAATTCTGGTTTTATTGAAGGAAAATATGTCTGTTTTTGTTTTTTAGTTATTTTTTTATTTGTTGCACATCACTTTAAATCACTTTGGTTTTAAAGAAACTTTCTCTTTTTTTGTTTTAGTGTGAAGAATAAAATAAAGGTTTCTTTTTTTCTTTTCTTTCTTTTTCATTTTTTGGATTTAAAAATCAAAATCAAATAACAGTGGTTTTTTGTTTCTGGATTTAAAAGCAAATTTGAAATAAACAACAACAAAAAAAAAAAAATACACAAAATACCAAAACTGTATGACTGCAACAAAACCAGAAAAGCGAAAGATAAAATGTAAAAGTGTCAAATGTTAAGGCCTGAAATAACTTTTTCTTCAACCACTTATGTCTAAATAGGTTGTGGTTGCAGCAGCACTGACAAATAAATTATAATAGGTTCTATTGATTGTGTATAAATGAGTAATTTCCCATTTAACTTTATTATTTCAATAATATGCATGGATACGTAAAGGGATAAAAAGATAAACAAGTCATAATAGACGTCATAGGTGCATTTTACATAAATGAAGATCATATATCATTGTGACTACTCATGCTACTTGACAAATGACTGCTAATATACAGTACGTGATGATGTCAAGTAGCTGGAGAGAGAACATGCACAACCACGCTGCATGAGGGTGAAACACGAGTAGAGTGATTCAGTATGCATTAACTGTTTATACAGAGAGGGAGTTCACTGCTTGGCTAACAAGCGTGTGGAAGAGGATGTGCTGTAATAGCCCAGGAGGTCCAATTCCTTTCCGGAGGCTATACGGCACAGGATGCTGAAGTGCTCCCCAGCAGCATGTAACACGCAGCCTGCAGGACGGGAGCAGCTTCAGCAGCAAGAAACCAGAGACAGAAGATGAGGAGGAACCCTGTTCTTCTCCGCGTGCACTACGCTGCAGAACAGACAGAATTCCCGGAAAAGATTAAACTGTCAACATGTTTCTCGTGGCCCTGCGCGAACCTTTTTCTCAAAGAGATGGGCTACCTCTCGATACATCGCGGCGTCGCTAAAGATAGGCTGTGAGTGGGCAAAACACATGCGTACACATAAACACGCAGACAGAGGCGTCCACACAAACACCCACCCGTCGGCACACGCATGCGCGGGAAAAGCGCACAGATCCTGTATGCATGTGCAAAACAACCAACAAGTTCAACAAAACAAACGCTCACATTCGCTCGCATTCGCCAGCCGCCCGCCCACATTTAAACACACAGTCGTCATCAGTCCTCATTGCGAGTCTCACATCAGCTGACGGGGATCATTTAAAGAGATATGTTCAGCACCGCGGGGAGCCGCGTTTAGTATTGATGCTCCCTGAGCTAATATATGTAAAGAAGATATGCAAGACAATGTTAGATTTGTCATATAATACTCGTTCGTCCGACCTCAAGCGCTACACTGTCAAACCACACGCAGCGATTAATACACAGTGGGGCTGTTGTTTAATTGGCTTATACCGACTAAATATTGCTCACAAAATCACTGACTGCCACATTCTGGTCATTACATACACAGTCAGGGGCACATAGGAAGCAGCTTCCTAAGCGAGAGCCATACATACACAAAAAGAAATGCTTATCTACAAATGCACACGCTGCAATATTGTACTGCCACAGAATGTTATTAGTCAGAGAATGGACATGGGCCTTCTGAGGGTGTCCTGTGGTGTCTGGCAACAGAATGTTGTTAGTGGGGGGCCTTTGGGTCCTATAGGTTGAGGGGAGGGGCCTCTGTGGATCATCCCACAGATACTTGATCAGTTTGGGATCTAGTGAATCTGGAGTCCAGGTCAACACCTTGTGCTGTTCTTCATGTTTTTTGAGTTGTTCCTAAACCGTTTTTGCATCCTGCTGGGGATGGCTGCTGCCATCAAGGAGTGTCATTGCTATGGGGTGGGGGTACCTGGTCTGGTCTAGGTGGGTGCTACATCTCTAAGTAACATCCACACAAATGCCAGGTCTAAACGTTTCCCATCAGAACATTGAATTGTTACAAGATGGTCAATGTTATTCACTTCTCATGTCAGTGGTCATAATGTTATGCCTGACTGGTGTATATCCCAATACTGTGCTTGGTCAATGCAACAAAATTTAGTTCGGTGTACACTTGCTATATACCTGAATGACAATAAAGTCTGTATAAGCCTAATATTTAATTTGCGTTATTAGTGTGAAATAAATCTATAGAGATGACTGAAATCAAATGCACACGTTGCTGTTGGCGTTTTAAATGGCTGAAAAAAAAAAGAAAATGTGTCAGGTCTGAAGTCTGAAGTCATACCCAAGCGTCAACCAAAATGAGCAACAATCAATGCAATGCCTTCAGAGGTTTATCAGGCAGCAAAGCAATTTAAAAGGAAATGTCAAGTGCTTTTAATGTGAAATATTGTGTGCAGGAAGTGTTGAAAAAAATCTTATCTCCTACTGTTTTGTAATTGCATATTGTTTCCACCTGGGCAGCTACTGTTTAATGCACTCCATGCAAGTCCTTTTAATCCCTTCAGTGACTCCAACTGCAGACCTAACACTAGGAGTTAGGACTCTTAGAAATCTCCTGCACTAGCCATGCGACATGCACTGATTGGTCATTATGTTCTGTGTTGATTTCCAAATGATACTGATCACTTCTGACCTTGCTTCAAATCATGTATCAAGCATTTACTGAGGCACTTCTTTAAGATTTAGTTGCGGATGTGCCGCTGCTGGTTAATCCTAGCTCTCGGCTAATGATCAAAGGTGACATTCAAACCATTAGCCACTGTGGAATACACAACATGTCCATTAAGATCGGGCATCCTTCTGTAAAACTCCCTCCATAAATACTGGGATATTCGATCTCAAGAAACAGCATTTTAATACGTTGCTGAACTTTCTATTAGTGTTTTTCTTTTTTATACTTTTTATATACTTTCCTCCTTTTTGTAAAATGGTTAAAAAAAAAGTGCTTTATGAGTAAAGTTGATTACTTCTGTTCTTAGTTTGATGCATTAGTCACATATCTGAATGTGTACACCCAATGAGTCAAATTTCTTGAATGCGTGGGCATATATGGCAAAATAAATCAGATTCTGATGCTGACACGGAGTATCACATGTGTGAGATGTTTTGCACATGAAAATATGCTGTAATTTGTCTTCCTGTTCTAAAATCTTTTTGATATTCATTTGAAATAATATCATAATGTTGTCATAATTCCACAGGCAGACACAGACACGCGTTTTTGTGGCTATCTCTGTGAGGACATCCAATGATGTATTTCCTAAGTGCCTAACCTTAACTTTTACCCTAATCATAACCATAACCTAATTGTAACATTTACCCTAAAACCAAAGGCGTATTCACACCTGCCTTGTTTAGTTCGATTAAAACGAACTCAAGTTCGTTTCCTTGCTTGGTTCGGACCTTTTTGACTGGTGTGAATACAATCACTCGAACTCTGGTGCGGACCAAACAAGCGGACCGAGACCCAGCTGAGGAGGTGGTCTCGGAGCGGTTCCTACCGAACCCTGGTGCGGTTCCTTTATGGTGTGAAAGCAGCCCGACCTCGATCCGACCCAAGTTGCAAAAATCTACCTTTTTGGATTTGACGAGCTCCCGTAGTTTTCGCGCATCTATCTATAAATCAAGAAGCGTCTGTCTGTCTGTCTGTCTGTCTGTCTGTAGCACGCATATCTCGCGAACCGTTGGCCCGATTGATTTGAAACTGGGCAGGTGTCTCGCTACGGGCACGAAGATGTGTACTGCTAAGTTTGACGTTGTTTGGATAAGAAATGTAAAATATATCGGTAAAATAGGTTTTCTCCGCTCTAATATTTCCAGTTTCCTGATGACAGTTCTAAATTATTGCGCTGGCTCAAACGCTAGATGGTAACCATGGCAACGGAGACTCAACGTTATTTTACAGTTTACAGACAAAACATGAGTGATTTGATCATCTATCTATAAATCAAGAATTTCTTTTAACTTATTTGGTGAGTTTGTGTCTGTCTGTCTGTGGCACGCTGATTTGAAACTGGGCAGGTGTCTCGCTACGGCCACAAAGATGTGCACTGCTAATACAATTAAAACCACCAGTAAAAACATTACAATTAATGTCTTTGTGGGGAGGAGACATGGGTCACGACAATGGTCACAACTGAAAAATCTTCTTCAGCTCCCACTATAGGAATACATACTTCCGACGGGCACTGCACTAGTTATGGGAAATGTAGGATAGCCCAGTGACACACACAACAGAGAGAGACACGTGAAGCAAACAAACGCAGAGGTTAGGTAGAGATGAGCCGTGGCTTCACCTGGAGCTCTGAGGAGACACGCTGCCTCCTTGATATCTGGGCAGATGTCCAGATATCTCAAATGCTGGAGAAAACACATAAAAATGCAGAAGTATATAAGATTTTTAGTAAACAAATGAGAGAGAGGGGATTCCAGCGCTCAGTTTATAAACCATATTGCTAGCATAATAACAAGTAGACCTACAGTACGCAAAGTCTCCATTGTAGCCTATTTACGTGGGACATTTGGCTTCCTTCTTTACCCCGCCTATACGTTTACCAGCCAATGGCTGAACGACCTTAGCACATGTGCTTTTGTTTATAAATTCTGGTCCGGTTGCAATTAATCACAGTGTGAAAGCGAACCGCACTAAAAAAAAAAAAAGAAAAAAAAAATTGGTCCGAACCAAAGCAAGTGAACTAACGGACCTTCCTGGTGTGAATACGCCCTAAGTCTTCACCATCAAACAGCCTCGTAAAGAAGCGAGGACCACGGCCAAAATGTCCTCACTTTGCACAGTGTCCTCACTTCAAAGGTGTAAAACTCAAACTGGTCCCCAGAAAGATACCTGTACAAGAACAAACACACACACACACACTTTTGCCACTTTTTTTCCCTACAGCTAGTCCTTCTTAATGAGGACAGACATATCATCCGCAGGTGTCACTGAGCTTGTGCCAGATCCTCAAGAGCATGATTGTGAATACACCACATAAAAAAGCAAAGATTTTGCAGACAGACACACACACATACACACACTTCCCTGTGAGTAGCATGGCTTGATAAAACTGCAGGTCAGCGCTTTCTTATTTTTCCCGTCTAAGTAATAATGACAGCCTTTGCGGTGAATGCTATAAGGATTATCTCGAGGTTATTTCCTCTGCCAAACGCGTTCTTTAAAATCAGCCTCCACGAGTTGCTAGAGAGCCCAGCTTTCCAGTTACTCTCTCATGCACCCCGTTCTATACATGAGCTGCCTTTAACAATGCGCAACTGCCTGTCTGTCTCTCGCCACTTCTGAAAAATGAGTCAATTAGTGTAGGAGCCTTGGAGGAGGCGCTGTCTTTTTTTTTTCTTTTTCTCTTCTCTCCCTCACGCAGACACATGCACGCATATTGCACGTCAACACTGGAAGAAAAACGAGATGGGATTCAAAGCGCAATGCTCTATTACAGGCAGGTTGTTCGAAGACGATTAACTCAGAAATTGTTTTATAGAGTTGTTGCAAATCCAGATTTTATTTTTATTTTTTTTAACCCTCCTTTTTTTTCGACCGAGGAGTCGTTGCAGAGTAGCGAGCTGTTTTCCTGTGCGCTCTGCTTCGTATTCATCCAGTGGCTGTCACTAACTACCAGAAGCTCCTACAGTATTCCAGTATGCACCTCTGAACAGCATACTATATTACACAATCACATACTTTTGCACTATACACCGATCAGGCATAACATTATGACCACTGAAAAGTGTTTTGGATGTTTAGACTTGGCATTCATTGGTGTGGATGTTACTTAGACATGCAGCACCCACCTAGACCAGACCAGGCGCCCCCACCCCATAGCAATGTCACTCCATGATGGCAGCAGACATCCCCAGCAGGATGCAGCCTGACACAGACACACACACAAAAAACTTCTTTTGCGTGAGTCGCTACAATATGAATTCAGGTCAGGAACATAGATTTCATTTAGGAACAACTAAAAAAATATGAAGAATAGCACAAGGTGTTGACCTGGCCTCCAGATTCACTAGATCCCAAACTGTCTGTGAAGGTTCTCAGTCATCCAGATCGTGGTATATCCAAAAAAGTTTCAAAAAAGGCAACTAGACTTGTAGAGGTTTTTTTTTTTTTTTTTTTTTGAGAAGACGTTTCACCACTCATAGAAGCTACTCGGATGAGTGGTGAAACGTCTTCTCAAAAATCTCTACAAGTCCAGTTGCCTTTTTTGAACCTTTTTCGGACAGATCCCAAACTGATCAAGTGTCTGTGGAATAATCCCCAGAGGCCCCTCCCCTCAACCCATAGGACCCAAAGACCACCCACTAACAACATCCTGTTTCCAGACACCACAGGACACCCTCAGAAGACCCATGTCCATTCTCCGATGAGTCACAACTTCTTTGGAGGCACAAGGGAGACCTACACAATATTAGGAAGGCGGTCATATTGTTACGCCTGATTGGTGTATACATTTATAACGATACACTGAGCATTAAATATTCCTCCGAAACAATTGTCAAGTTTTCTTCCTAACATTCAATCAACCCATTTCAGCGCGGAAACCTTTTCACATTCACTTTCAGAGTCGAGGTGCTAAACACCGTTTGAACCGGAGCTCCAGGACAAGATTCGTTCTGTACATCACAGAGCGAGCATGAAACAAATCCAGAGATTATAAAAGGCCAGATAAACTCCAGCGACAGTGGAGAGCATTACCCAGAAGATTTGGATGGTGCAGAAAGCACCAGCGTGACAGAGCGGGAAGTAGCTGGGAGGCTGAAAGTGTGCAGCAGCGGGGGCTAAATGAATTCTTAATACCTCACTGCGTGGCGTCACTCGTTCAAAACCCTCTCTCGATGTCTCTCGGCCTTTCTCTTTCTCTCTCTCGCTCGCCTTCCCGCTCTTGTTTTTTTATTGTTTCCAAAGAGACGCGCAAGAGGCAAACGACCTCCGGTTTCCGTGGCAACCGATCGACTATCAAATGAAGTAAATCGTCACAGGATGGAGAGAGAGAGAGAGAGAGAGAGTGAGAGAGAGAGAGAGAGAGAGAGAGACGGATAGCAGAGGTTATTTTAGTTTGCAGCTCGATGCCCTTAACTTTGATTCTATGATGTCTTAAAGCGTCACTTTCCTTGTAAAATATTCTGTCACTGCTAATGAAGCTATGGTACAGCGGAAACTCTGTTTATAGTTTAAGATAAAGAGTATGCATTTAGAAAATTTGATGGTCGGTCATAGGCAAATAACCAAAGACAAAAACAGGACTGCCTCAAGTAAAATGGGGTGGAGGTGTGGAGTTTCAAATATCCTTAAACACTAGTTCGCAAAGACAGTTGAGATCTACCCGAGAGTAGGTGTGAGAGACAAAGGCGCGAAGGTTTAGGGGTTTACTGTTAAAGTTAAGTTAAATCAATAGAGAAACAAGAAACCTGCCATTTCTGATGCCCATGATGGTTACGTAGCCGCCTCTGATTATTTCGAATCTTGTATCCTTTAGCCACAGCCAGTCCACATCAAATGACGTTACACTTGGGTAACTTTCTAAAACTAAACTACTGCATTCACAATTGCAGCAGTACTCCAAAAAGTTGTGTGAAAAGACTTTTTCACATTAAATAGGTCCCCTTAAGTGACCAAAACCTATGCCAAACAATGGAGGAACTTGTATTTGTCAAGAAGAGTTCTTGGCCCTTTCTCATTTTTGAAATGGTTTTGTATGCAGTTCTATATTATATATATATAGTAGTATCAGCCATGACCACAGTCCACTTGGTTTGCCACCCAACAGAGGTTAAGATTAGCTTTGAGTTTTACTTTTAGCCAAGACTGACTAGCCACTGCCATTAATCACACAAATGCAATCGACATACATGTTCTCATCTTAATGACACGTTCAAAGTAGTTTGAAGTGATATAAACCACTCATAAACCAGTCATGAACAAACAGAAGAGGATTAAAAAGGTGGTTATTTTTCTTTCTTTTTTTCAGAGTTCTGGGGAAGAGTCGGAACTACCGGAAAGATTATTTTACACTGGCCCTAATCCTCGTCCATATGAAATGATGTTCTGTGTTTTGCAAGCGTGACGTGACTTTTGGATTGCTTTCTAACCCAAATTCAGGTGACTAGGGAGGAGGTGTGGAGTTTCAGATATTAGGCCGGTTAGACCTTCCTTCAACGAGTGTTCTCCAAGACAGCTGACATATAGCTGAGAGTAGCTGTGAGATAAAAGGCATGAATGTGAACGAGGACAGTCTGGGGCTTACTGTTAAAGTTAAGTTAAAATCAATAGAGAAACAGAAACCCGCAACCTGTGATGCCCATGAGCGTTACGTGGCCGCCTCTGATTTTGTTTCTCAGATCTTTTATCCTTAATAATAATATTACACTCGATATTACCAAATCTTGCGCTGAATTGGATGAACTTTTATTTATTTATGTATGTATAGTTTTTTTCTTTTTCCCAAATGTAAGTCTCTCAGGTTTGAAAATTGCTTTGTATACAGTTTTATATTTCTGACCATACAAAGGTTGACAAAGAGACAAAAAATGTGCGACTAAACAGGTGTTAAGATCAGCTTTTAGAGTTTTACTTTTAGCCAAGACTGACTAGCCAATGCCATCAATCACACAAATCACACATAAACTGGTCATAAACTGATAAGAACCAGTCATGAACATACAGAAGACGATTAGGGGAAAGAACTGCATATATAAAAATAAAATAGTATGAAAAAGGGTGGTTAGTTTTCTTTCCTTTTTCAGAATTCTGGGAAAAAGAGCCATAACCACCATACGCTGGCCCTTACCCTCTTCCATATGAAATGAAGAGTCTTGATGAATAAAATGATGAATTTTGTGGTGCTGCCCTCTCAGCTCAGAGCCATTTATTCTGCTAACATTTGCTACTTTAGTCGTCTCCTTTCTGTACACATTTACATCACCTCAAAATATCTTTCACTCATGTATAGTTTCTCCGTCCCTTCTTCACTGTATCCTCTCCCCCCACTATTGTGCAATGTTCAGAGAGGCTGGCAGGTCTTTTCTTTCCTGGAATTTTCCATCAGGGGTTCTTCGATCCAGTGCAGCTGACTGGATAAAGGGAGGATGGAGTGTGTTTGCTGGGCATGGTGTGTGTGTGTGTGTGTGTGTGTGTGTGTGTGTGTGTGTGTGTGTGTGTGTGTGTTGGACAGCAGTAAATGTCATGGGATATCACACAGTAATGCTTCACAGCATCTCGTGTCAGCTCGTCTTTTTCCCTGAGCTGTCAGGTCAGAGAGACGCGTGGGGGGTAAAGGTTATTTGGATAATTGTCAGAATGACAGTGACAACAGAAGCTATTACTTGTTCTGTGAATCGCTGATTGCTCATCAGCCTGCTGCCTTCTGTGCCTTCAGTTGTTTCAGACTTTTGTCTTCAGCCTAAATTATAATACAAATTATGTTAGAGTTAAAAATGGGACATGGAGCATTTAAAATGTGAGGGATGCACTCTTTAAGTCTACTAAAAACAAGTATAGCTCCCTCTGGTGGATGGCTGCAGTACAGGTCATAGGCTCCACCCCCTCCATGTTAGTGGATGGGACGAAGGCCAAATTATAACACAAAAGTTTTTCAAGGATGTTTTTTGTCATTTTAGGTAGTTTATATAATACTGATGCATATTCAAGTGTCATTTTTTGGGGGAAGTTTTGTTTTAGTTAGTTATTTGAAGCCGTAGAAACAGGATGTGACTTCATGATGACTACAGGCTGCCATGCCAACCGGTCCGTGAAGCATTTCAATAGGACTGTGACAGTTGTAAAAAATAAATAAAAAGTAATTTTGGGTGTATAATCCAACATTTGCTTGTAACTGGTGGAGGTAGAGCAGAGTGCAGTGTTAATTAAAAAAAAGTGCGAGTGAGTCTAGAGGCTCCTCTCGGACCGTACTGCACAGACTCTGGCTTCAAAGTCGCAATATGGCGCCGCCCATATCCCTGGGTAAATGGCGTCCGTTTGGGCAACGCAAAGAAGTGGGGATGCAGAGTCCATATTTATATACAGTCTATGCTCACAAGACTGGTATCCTCCACTCAGTGTGGCTAATGCTATCCATGTGTTACAAATGGTCAGCATTCATTAAAACAAAAATTTGCATTCTAAGAAGCTGGAATACTTTCTGAAGTACAAGTGGATTAATCAGAGGAAGATGCATGGCAGATTCATGACGGCATTCTTAGAATACATCAATCATAATTCGTTATTCTAGTATTTTATTGCATTATGCACCAACCATGCAAGGCAGTGCCATTAGTGCTTTGCCCAAGGACAGAGGATTGAACCGCTGTCAAACTCACTCAATGTATGCCAGAACAAAAAAAAAAACACAATGCTTTGAAAAGGGCTTGTGTGAAAAGTCATTCCAAATGGACAAACCTCTAGCGGGGTGCTAAAGCTCAGTTTGCGGGGCTAGTTAGCTGCCACACTTTCCTTCAGAAACATCCACAGGAGCCCTGTGTGCTTTATAATAAAACTTCCAACAGCAGCAGACCCGACACATACAGTACATAAACTCTAGTATGAATGCAACTGCATGCACATGTGCAGTTTCCACAGAAAGTTTCACATCAGTCTGCACATGTAGACACCGAAAATAAGAACAGACATGGACCCTCTGAGGGTGTCCTATGGTGTCTGGCAACAGAATGTTGTTAGTGGGGGGCCTTTTGGGTCCTATGGGGATCGGGCTTGTTCCAGTGTGTCCCACAGATACTTGCGAATGCCACAAGTTTCCCAGCAAATCACTGTGTTGTCACAAGATGGTCAGTGTTATTAATTTCTACTGTCAGTGGTTTTAATGTTGTGGCTGATCGGTCATATAAATTATATATATTTTTTATATTACTCAACTCTCCATCATCTCACATCTCTGACTTCTCTTTCTGTCAGTCTCCCTTTCTTTTCTTTTTCTCTCCCAGATGGCCAGTGTGCACAGCCGCCATAGGATTCTTTGAGACAAGCTCAGCCCTGTTGCTGTGGCAACCAGTGCTGACAAAAAAAAAAATAAAAAAAATTAGGAACCCTGTGTAGGTTATGTGCATATGCCGTGTTTGGCTTTGTATGTGTGCATTTACAGTATATTGTGAATAACGCACATTTTGACCAATCAAATCTTCAGTTCATCTTTTGACATCTTAATTGAGGATCCACTCTACAGAATAAAGTGTTAAATTAAGTGTTAGTTAGCTGCCATCCATCCAACCAGGCAACAGTCACCAGATACCACTGAATCCTTTTCTTATCAGTGTTCATTTAGCAGTCCATCACTTCCTGGAAATGGACGTCGTTCGCAGCGACATGGAGCTCTGAAGGCATGGGAAAAGAGAGATAAAGTTCCACTAGTTTACCAACAGCTGCCATCTAAGTTGTCTTTTAAGCAGTGCTGGTGAGATATGGGGAATTGAAGCAAGAGGTAAAAATACCCAGTGGGCAATTACAGATAGGGCCCAGACAGGAGAAGACACAAACAAGCGCACAGAATCTTTCTTGAGACCATCTGGTGAGATTTTTCTGTGCTTTCCGTTTTGCCTTCTTTTTGTCCTCCCTCGGTTTCATTCTCTCTTCGTGTGATAGCATGGTGGTAATATGACACCGACTAAGTGTGTAGGTTTTCCTCCTATGCCCACAACCATTGTTATGTGCTATTTTAACCATCCAGTGTTGACGTTCTTATGAAACTCAAAGAAAAAAAAAATAAGTCCAGATGAACGGACTGAACAGTTACACAGTGCAAACATTGAATGAGCTAAGAATGTCTTCAAGTGGCAGGAAATAGACATAAGATAAAGAAAAAGCACGACTAGTACAATTAATAATTTAGGCATTATGTCTGATTTATCAGAATTAAGAAGGGGTTCAAACCAAGGACCAGTCTTGAACTTATATTAGTACCAAATTGGTCAGAATTAGTCTAAGTGGGACATAACGCAACCATTAAAAACTGGGATTTGGATTTTCTGGTCCAAGTAGCTTGCTACTCTCCTAGCTGTGCCGTCTATTCCTACAGGCTCCAGTTAGCGAGCCACTTTCCAGTTATACCGCTACTGAATGAGGCAACACCTTCAAATGCTTTGGAAAGGTTATAGATCTAGCTAAAGTTAACATTAGTCAACATAAATGAGGCAGTCTCATCATATTACAGCAGGTGAAACCTTGTCTGGAGGTTGTCCTATCCGGTCCAGGTGTGTGTAGGACAGTCTGTCCCAGTCATAGCTACAGCATATTAAAATGGCACGCCCAAGAACTGGTGTCCAGAGTAACAGATGCCACCAACAATCTCTCCTGAGGTGTTGTAGACTGATCCTTGAAACACCTGTGAAGGAAGGAGGCCACCTGATGACCACAATGAAGTTCTTACGCCTCTGCACCCTATCTCACTTCATAACATTCTCCTGGACACCTTTAGTCGGCACATACCAGTGCATCCCCACTTAAATCATCACCAGAATACACATCAATCAGCCACAACATTACAACCACCGACAGAAGAAGTGGATACCATTGAGCATCTTGTGACAATTCAATGTTCTCCAGGGAAACCTTTGGACCTGGCATTCATGTGGATGTTACTTAGACATGTAGCACCAGACCAGACCAGGCACCCCCACCCCATAGCAAAGACACTCCTTGATGGCAGCGGTCATTCACCCCCCAGCACACACACATAAATGGTTTAGGAACAACTAAAAAAAAAACCAACCCTAACCCTAACCTTTAACAGCACAAGGTGTTGACCTGGCCTCCAAATTCACTAGATTCCAAACTAATTAAGAGTCTGTGGGATGATCCACAGAGGACCCTCCCCTCAACCCACAGGATCCAAAGGCCCCCCACTAACGACATTCTGTTGCCAAACAATATCGATAAGAATATCCCCGGATCAATATTGAAATTGAAAAGCACTGCCGATAGCAATATTGATTAAATGTCAACAATACCCATCCTTCTGTCAGAATCGCAAAAACAACAACTTAATTTTATGAGGAAAAAATAAATTCTTCACCGTCAAAAAGCCTGTAAAGACACGCGCCTGAAATGTCGGCAACAATCCCTCATCGCACAAGAAAGCAGTATGTGTAAATATATGCCTGGGGTAAGTGTCTGAAAGTACTGTGTATTTTTCCATTGTTTGGCATCATTAGAATTTGACTGAGGCACAACAAGGTGGCGCATTAATATTCATTATTTTAATAAGAGGAACAAAGTGTCCTATCTGTAGGGACAAGTGTCACTTTCAGCGGGGATGAGAGGCTTCCTAGATTGAGACGCTAATTTTCGATTCGCGGTACAACACAAACACACGCGCACGCACGACACATTAAAACATGCCACTCAACTGTTCCCTAGATAGTGTCATGCAGACAGAAATCATCGGAGGCGAGAGTTAATGACAGACTAATGACTGTCATTTACCAAACTTGGGAAAATGACTTCATTTTGAGTCCGCCTCAGTTTCTCACTCTTTGTTTATCACCAAAATATTACTTAAAAATACATTTCTACATCTGTACACTTTTATGTGTGTGCTACATTATTTCTGAAGAAATGTGTCTTGAAACAAAGGCAATAGAGAAAAATCCATCTAAATTCACGTTCTTTCGCTACCATATGGTTGGTTTTTAATCTACATATTGCAGGATATGCCTAAAAGGACTTATTTTCTTTTGTTTCTCAGTGCACCATATTACACTACTGTATTATTAAAGTGTGAAATGTAGCTCTGTGACATTTAAACCATACCTTCTGCTCAGAATCCTGCAAGGCAATGTTGCACATCTGACGAACCTGTCAGGGAATCAAGGCTGTCAACATCTGGCTTTAGTCGTCGCACTGACGTACGACAGCCCACGGTACAGGCTTTTTGTTGCATATGCGGGTGAAAATTAGAAAGTGACACTGAAAAATGATTTGGATGTGACGGTGAGTTAAGACTGGCACTGACTATGGCACAGACATGCTGCTGTTTGTCATTTCAGCTAGATGCTGATAGTAAACGGATGATGAAGCTGAAGTTAAATTGTCAGGGCACTGGGTATTTCTATAGTTTATGTGGGATGTTGGATTTGCATGGTTAACATTGAGGGAGGAATACATTTTTGTGCGATGACACTTCACCTTATGAAAAATTATTTAAATTCATCATTTACGTCGGTTAAATGTCCACAATTTTATTCTGATTCCAAAGTAAATTCCAGAGCAGGTGTAATTATATTTGGCCAGCAAGATGACATCAAATGTCTATAAAAGTTGACCCACCAGTATATAGTGTATGCAGAGCCAATACTATAAATCCCAGAATGCTTTGCCCAGTGTGTTGGCGCGTCCAGCAAGATCAACGGTAATTAAAAGGGCAAATATACGATAGTTTGGCGTTTCAATGAAACAGTCAAAGCCTCCATGTTTAATCCTTAGGTTGCTGCAGTTCCTTTCGCATAGAATAGCTTTGATATTAAATGTACTGTTCTAGTGTGTGAATTTTTCCTCAAGTTGTTTTAGTACGTAGGTTCGTTTCGGTCAAATTACGATCATTTTAAAGCGACCGTACGATATTTCTTCATTTCCCATCTGGCAACACTGCCCCTCCTCCTCTGTTGACATTCGTTAGCAACTTCATGCTATCAGTCACTTTGGGCAAATTTAAGCCACCCCTCCCAAAAAATGGCCAACGAAAGATGGAAAACAGGAGCTTTCAAGACAGGCGCACGCATCTAATCAAATAAACAAGAAAGGCTACAGAATGCCACCGATATGTCTTTTATTTTAAATTTGATTTCTCACGTAATTTATAATATTAAGCTTTGCTTGTTCCAGATTCAACGTTTAAGCAAAACTTAAGTTTGTTTCCATACGAAAACGCATATCACTATATGTCTGGAGAGAAGGGAAAACATGCACGTTAGCAGTCGATCTTTCAATAAATATCAAGCCGCCCTCGACTTCGTCCCAGATTTTAACTTTGGCTTACCGTGTACTTGAGTTTGACATCCCTGTCCTACAGTATCTGTAATACAGTAAGGAAGGAATTGATTCCTCTCTCTTGTTTTGGCACTTTCTGTTCAAGATTAGGTAAAAAAGATAACTGATTATCCAGAGCCCACAGTCCAGTTGATTATAACTGAATCAACTGGACTGTGGGCACTGCTGCTGCTACTAGTGTATATTTTTATTTATACATTTTAACATATTGTATACTTTAGATATACCTTCGTACGCTTGTATTTTGTATTTAGTTCATTCATCCATCACCTATAACTGCTTATCCAAGCGTCGAGGGTTGTGCAGGCTGCAGCCTATCAGAACTGGCACTAGATGTGTGACGGGATACACACACACTGGACGGGTTGCCGGTTTCCTGACACAGACACAACAACTGTTCACATTCACATGCACACCTATGAGAATCTCCAATTAACCTAACAGGAGTACCCGGAACAAATAAGTGCAGATATAGGCTCCAGATGGCTGACAGGTTCAAACTCCGAACCTTCTTGCTGTGAGACCAACCGATGCACGACACACAAATCATATGAGAAATGATACTATGCTGCTTTTTAATACCTCTTCCTTGTTTTGCTGCCTTAATCAAATCAACCTAATAAAGCTCTACATCAGTGTTGTGTCCTCTGGGGATAGACACAAACACACGCACAAGCAAGTCGGAAAGGAACTCATAACCTGCACAGGTCAGACCCCCTGACTTCCATACATCACCATGGTGACACAGATGGCTGTGAGGTGCAAGAAAGCAAAGGAAAGGGATGAAAGGATGGAGGAGGAAGGAACAAAGGAGGAAAAACAGAGGCGACGTTAGCAATGCTGATACGCACGAGCACAAAGGCACCCACATGCACATCCAAACCCTGCATTCAGAAACCTGCTGTGCTAATTACTGGGTCCGCAAGTTCTTTAAAGGCCCCTGCTCACCTTGCGTGACCCCTCACCTATTCACACACACGCACGCCGGGCATTGCACACCCTCGCGCTACAGGAGCCAGTGTGTTATGTCAGCACCTGCAGGCTCAGTGGGCGATGCCATGCCGACGGTAATTTGTATTGGCAGCAACCAGCGTGAAGGCAGCGCAGCGATACGTGACCCAGCAGCGTGGTGCTGTCTGGACCGGAGGGGGTAAATGCAAAGAGGGTAGCGACGAGGTAAAAATTAAACCTCCGCGGTCGTGTTTTGTATGTGCCGCGATTGATTAAATGGAACTTTCTAAGTTTAGTTGATCAAATGAATCTACGTTTTAAGAAGTCAGTGCAATTAATTAATTCGAGATCATCCTTGAGTCTTGCTGCGCCTGTTTACTTCCAAATTAAGATTAATGGCCACGTTTTGTCGCAGTGGTAGGACTACTGTTGCCTTCTACATCTTTTCTAGGTCTTCTTTCAGCCCTTGGTAATTTGATTCTCACAGTGGTGTGGTGGTTAGCACTGATGCCTCACAGCAAGAAGGTTCTTGGTTAGAATCCATCGGCCGGCCGGGGCCTTTCTGTGTGGAGTTAGCATGTTCTCCCTGTGCGTGATGAGTACCATCTACGCGTGGCTGGAGACCCGGCGAAGTCTCATGGCGTTATTAACACCCTGGATACTGAGACTGTCCCAAAGTCAGACACCAAGAACATCAAGGAGGAGGAGGAGGAGGAGACTCGCAACCTTATTATTGAGGGCTTCCTGCTTTACACCTATGGACCTTTAATCGACGTGCTGAACCAACGTTTACTTCCATCCCGTACGAACAATGCAAAAAGAGGAGGTGCTCTAGGAACTACGCGGTGCCAGACTCCCCCCTCAGGCCTGTTCGATGGCCACGTCTGGCCCATGTACCTGAAACACAAGAACTATCTCTCTTGTATCTCTCCGGGTACTACCATCGTCCAAAGACATGCTCGTTAGGTTAATTGGTGATTCTGAATTGGCCGCGTGTGAATGGTTGTCTGTCTCTCTGTGTTAGCCCTGCAACAGACTGGCAACCTGTCAAGGGTGTACCCCACCTCTCGCCCAGTGACAGAGGAGAAGCGGTTACAGAAAATTAATGTTGAAATTTTGACTTAGGCATCTGATAGTTTAGTCTTTCCTGTAAGTCCTTGTGCTGCTGCTGCTGCTGCTATGTCACATTTTAAAGTCTCCTTTCGGGAATTTATAAAGGTACAGCTTACCTTAACTTGTATGTATCTCGTTTCCTCCAACCAAACTATATAAAACCAGGTAATCAGGTTCTTCCTCCATCTGTCAAGCTCAAAGCTTCGGCTTCATTGACGGTTAAAGGACAGTGATGTTTTTACAGCCCAATAAAACAGATTTCTCAGCAACTCGAACCTCGTTGAGGTCATTACGGCCATCAAAATTAATGTAACCATCGAAAGGCTAAAGGTAGCGCCATTGCCCTGAAATAAATCAGACAGAGTACAAGCTACTACTTTGGATAACAGATTCCAGATTAATTTGATATCTCTGCCTCTCTCTGGTCCACTCTTACATACGTTGCCTCCCACACACACACACACCGCTGAGAATCAAATTCATTAAACTGAAAAAAAAGTACTTTTGCCCTTGTTCCACGGCCATCGGACATTTCATTAGGCCACCTCATTTGTACGTGTCATCTGCAGTGGCGGCTCTAAGTAAGACTTATAGATGTAACAGAATTATTAACTACCAAAAGGTTGGCCATTCAAATGATGGGTAGCTTCTGCCCAGGAACAAACTGTTCGGCGAAATGAAATGGGATCTGCCAGAGAAATGATAACACACTGTGCACAGTGTGTGGAGTTAAGGTTTCAAGCTAACTGTTACTTTTCGTGAACTCACGGAAAGATCCTGACCTCGACCACACAACGTATAGTGAGACATGGCTTTGACGGTTTTGCAGATTAATACACATTTAAGAGACAGCTTGATGCTGCATGTGTCTAATCAGACCAAAAGGACGCCCTCAGAAGGCCCATGTCCATTCTTAGATGAGTCTCAACTGTTTTGGAGGCACAAGGGAGACCTACACAATATTAGGACTTAATGTTATGCCTGATCGGTGTACATGTTATGCCCCTTAGAAATATTTTTGGAGTCTTTCTAAATTCTTAAACCATTAATAACTGGATGAAAGTCTGATTTTAAAAGCTCCGTACGCAGCACTTTTTAAAAGTTACTTCGTTCACAAATCACTCTGGTGCATAATGAGCAGCTCATCTGCATTTCCTACCCTTGTTTACCCCTTCTCTTTGTTATCTATTCCCAAACTGTGCTCTTCCACAACAGGATCTCACTTACTGTAAATTGTGGTGAACGCTGTTGCCTTGCTGCAGAGGGACTTTAGGATACATGCAGTTTAATGTATCATTCGGTGCAAGGTGTTTCATTACTTCCATACTGTACAGTGCTGCACTGTGCACGGGAAGAAATGGTGCCTGCTTCTGATGAATGCTGTCAGCGGCAATCAGTTCCCCTCTCTCTGTGGCACGCTTACATACATAAACACACAATAAAAAAGCACATGAGCATTCATATGCCCGCACACTGCTCTTATAATCTCCATCTAACACGCTTAAACAAAATCGTGAGCATAAGGAAATAGCTTTTTGGTACATAATCTAATTCACACCATATTTTTCTGACACATACTTCCTCACACACACACACCATCAGTGGGATTTCCTTGTAGGTGCCTGGTGCCCTGCATGCATCACATCGCTCTGTCAACGTGTGGCAGCAAATATTTCAAAGGGAGGAGACGGAGAGCAGGAGGAGGGGGGAGACGGGGGATACAGTTGAGGACAAACCTGCAAGAGGGAGAAGTGGTGGTATAGATGAGCGAACTAGTTCATGAGAGCAGGACGATCTGGTGAGGAGGTAAATTAAGCAATTTTAGCTGGCGAACGGCATTGTTAATGTTTTTTTCTGTTCCATTATGTGGAAACAACAGGAACAGAAACGGGACAAATAAAGAGAATAGCGGCATTTAACAGTACAGCAGGAGAGAGGAAAATGGAAATGAAGCCGTGATTAAGGTCAGGAGAAAGAATATTAATGGGAAACAAATAATATGAAAACAAAACTTAACTGAATACATAAAAAGATTGAAGGCGAGGGGGAGAGCAAAAGAAAAGAGGAAAGGACAGATCCTTGTTAGCGGCCTTTCCACCAGTTTGATGGGTAGGTACAGTTATATTAGCATAATGATTAACAGTCATATTAGCATAATAATTAATACCAGTATTAGCATAAGAACCATGACTGGGAGAGGCAGGGGGAGAGCCAAAGAGACAGCAAGAGAAAGAAAGTGAAAAAAGATGTGGAGAAACTGGAGAGGATAGGAAGAGTAATTACGTACTCTTGATGAACATAATTCCCATCACAATTATTGACAGCTTTGGCATTGTGCAGTTCAGCACGTCTTAATAAATATGTTTCTTTCTTCATCCATGCAGCAGCATCTCCACTTATAAGACAGGAGTGTCACTCAGAGTGAGACAAGCTCCCCTACAGGCTGTAGCCCACCGCTCCAACTCTACACACTACTGTGTGAACGAATGGATGGGTCAGGTTTGAATTCCCCATATAGGATCAATACAGTATAAATTATTATTATTATTTTAAAGCAGATTCAAAGGGGAATTACTGTTTTTTGAAACCGTGACGTTATTTCTGGCATAAAATACGATTGTTTATTCACCCATATAACTTCTGTGTCATTTGCAGTCGTTCGGGAGATATTTAGATCCGCATATATCCATATAGTGGGAGTGACTGGGGCACCGAAACAGCTGGCCAAAGAACGTAAATAACAGGTTACTCCGGACTCAACGGGGAATAGCACTAGCGTATCATAACAAAATATCGGTGAAATGAACGAGTTTCGCAGCAGATAAGGAGTTATTTAGATGCTGCGTTTCGGTGCCCCAGTCACTCCAACTATATGGATATACGCAGAGCTAAATATCTCCCAGTATAAGCTAAAAAAGAAGCAAACAGGAAGTTTATTGCACGACTTTCCATACTTTCAAGGTGGATGTAAATTCCCAGGCTATGCCGCATTTCCAAAACTGGCAAAAAGGCAAGGGGTGCGCAAACTATAAATAGGAGACGTGGCTCTATGAAGTAGTCATTGCCTGACTTGTTATCCTCACTTAGGTAGGAAGAATTAAATAATTTTAACAAAAAAAGACATTTAAACCAGACATTTAAATTGGGTAGATTTAGCTTTGGACGTGCCTGGTCTGGTCTAGGTGGGTGCTACATGTCTATAACATCCACATGAATGCCAGGTCCAAACACTTCCCAGCAGAACACTGGATTGTCACAAGATGGTCAATGTTATTACTTCTCCTGTAAGTGGTCATAATGTTGTGGCTGATTGGTGTACGTCTCCCTTCTTATTCTATTACAATGACAAAATAACCTTTCCAATATCTCAGTGAAGTCTCATTTGGAATGAAAGACAAAGACTAATATAGCTATCTACGTATAAACAATTGTTCATGGTTCAGTAAGACTTAAGGCCATACACATGCCATCTTCTCTGACTGATGCAATTTTCATTTGGGTCAATCAATATCAAATGCAGTGTCTAGTTTGGGGCAATAACTGTAGTTTCCCCTTTGGGTATCAAAACGGTGTAACGTTAATTGCATCATCCTTCAAACCTTCAGCAAAAATAACATTGACTTCAGGCAATAAGTGTTGCTGGCTAGAGGTAAGATGTTGAAAATGAATGACTGCAGACAAAGTGACATTGCTGCGCTTCTATGAGGACCGTTTACGCAACTGTTTTTTTTTTATTTTTGGTAAAATGAGATTGTGCAGTACAGGTAACTAATGGAAAACCCAGTGAGCAATACCAGTGAGGCGGCAGTTATGGTTCTACAAAAGGTACACAGCAAAGGGTGCTAGGGTGACCGCAGTTTGTTATTAATAAATACACCTGAGAGTCAAACATCCCAAGTAGTTGATCCAAACACCGACAGTCACATTTGAAATGTCAGAAGATAAAAAGGAAAACATCAGTGCCGGTCAGGTGAACATTTAGGCAACCCCAGACAAGTTCACTTATGCAAAGTCAGGTAGTATGTTTCATCCTCAACTTTCATTCATTCATTTTCTGTAACCGCTTATCCTCTGGAGGGTTGTGGCCAATCTAGAATCACCAGTGAACCTAACCAGCATGTCTTTGGACGATGGAAGGAAGCCGGAGTACCTGGAGATAATCCACGCAGACACAGGGTGAACATGCAAACTCCACATAGAAAGGCCTCAGTCGGATGATGGATTCGAACCTTGATCCTTCTCACACCACCATACTGCCCCTCGTCCTCAACATCCCAATGTGAAATAAAAAATAAGGTTCTCCAAAGTCTACACCAACCAATAGATGGAGGGCACACAGCTTTATGGCGAGAGCAGCAGCAAAGCACAGAACTGGTCTAGTCAAGTCATATTTGTTAAGCTAGCCCTGAAAGTTGCGTTGTGGTTAATTTACACAAACACGAGTGTTGCCATCGATCTTTCAAATTAACCATCCATCCATTACTGTCACTGATTATCATGTAGAGGGTTTGCCAGCGCCTGGAGCCCATCCCAGTTGACTTTGGGAAAGTGCCAGCCCTAACAAAGAGACACAGAGCACCAAGAGAATACCTATGGAGGCTGCAGAACATGTAAACCTTCTTGCACCGAGGTGACCGTGCACCACAATGATGGCATGCATGATAACCACATATCTACCTCTGACGTTACAACCGTCTATGACCAAATCTGCAAGATGCACTGCCAGCAAAGCATTTTTCACATCATTAACAGCAACACCTGCAGCCAAAGGAAACTCATTTCGCAAATGAAATAGATTTTGTTGAGCAGGGACCTTGTACAAACCCGTCCAGTTTGGCTGCATTAATCCAGTCATCATCAAGTCGCATCACCCAAAAGGATATTTCTCATCTATCCCAGAAGTGTGCGTTTGCATTGTATCTGAATAATAGTGAGCAGCATAGAAAAAAGGGCCAATATGAGGGGATATCCATTACACAACCTGATGCATATGGCCACCCCTCCACACAGACACTCATTAATTAAAATGTAATTATCCTGACAGACGCCACACTTGGAGCTCAAATAAAATTTTAGAGGCAGAAGTCTTGTCCAAACAGCCAATTACAGACGTCAGAGGTCATTAAACCGCTGCTAACAGCCAAACCATTCAGCAGGCAGACGTGGCAGCACATGGCCTCATGGTGCAGAGTGGACCAACTTCTGAATAATGCAGTGAAAACCAGGGAGATGGTAGCGGATTTCTGGAGGTCCAGGCACCACCTGCAGCCCATAACCATCAACGGGGAGTGTGTAGAGGTGGTCCAGACTTATAAGTACCCGGGTCTAAAGCTGGGATTCAAACGGGACTGGTCGACTTACATAGACTCAGTATACAAATAAGGTCAGAGACGTATTTCCTCAGGAGGCTAAGGTCGTTTAACATCTGCCGGAAGGTGCTGGACAAGTTCTAGCAGACTATCATTGCCAGTGCCCTGGACAAGCCGATACAGAAGGCGGGCTCTGTGGTAAGGGCAGTGCTGGAGTCCCTGACATCGGTGGCAGATGCGAGGACCTTGAACAAAATCCAGACCATTATGAACAATGTCCACCACCCTCTACACATCAAGACGCACACCTCCGATTCTTAGCACATGATGAAGATATGACAGACCAATCGGACACAGGAGTAAAAAGGTTTGTTGCTCTATTTTCGTAGGAACCATTCGGTAAATCCAAAAATGACCTTATGAAAAACAATCCCACGCCTAAACTTTTGGACGGATCTATTTACATATTGAATGCAGCCATGTGTGAGTGTTTGAAGCTGAAGATGTCTATGATGAGGGAGTTTGTGTGAAAGTGTGGGCGCAACAATGCCAGTGGCACCGAGGGCCACATGTGTTAGTCCAGAGGAGATTGAAAGTGGATTGGAAACTATTAATCTGACCTTCCCTTCCTATCAGAGTTGGTTTGGAGCAGAATATATATTGACTCTGCATGCTCTGTTTCTCTTCAAGCAGCTTCATTCTCATCTCTCTCTCTCTCTCTCTATGTCTTTATCTCCCACCTTCATATTTTTTTTTTTCCAATTCGCAAGTACCAGGTTTAGAGTAACATTTTACATCTCAGCTTTTGAAATGGTCTCTATTATTCCCTTCCCGCATGCTGCTCTGATTATTCCCTCTCTGTGTGAATGAACTCAGCTGTGTGTCTGCCCGAGAGCTGGTTAACATGATATTCACAGCTCCGCACTCACAGTCCTATTCCCACTTCCAGCCCAGCATCAGTGGAATCACACAGATGTGGATACAATGACAGCACTCCCCTGTGGAAATGGCTTTGTTGTACAAAGCAGGGATGAGAAAACCCGCCGACCACGACGCGTTTGCCTTGATGTTTCATTTCTTTTGCTGCTTTGCCGTCCATTCAGCATGGGAAATGTACACTTTAACAAAAACAAATAGCGATTTCATAGGAAAGTAAGACTGCTGGCAGCAGTATGAATAAGTTATATATCATGGAACCAGAAAACTCAGCTTTATCTAAAGCAGCGGTGTGAAACATGCAGCCCGCGGGCCGAAACAGGCCCGCCAGAGGGCCCAGTCTGGCCCGCGGAATGAATTTACAAAGGAAGAGGAGGAGAAGAAGAAAGAAGAAGAAGGAAGCAGGATGAGAGAAAAGAGGATGAGAAAAAGATGGGTAAGAACGAGCAGAAGGTGGAGGAGGATTGAAAATCAAAAAGAAGGATGCAGAAGAAGGAGAAGGAGGAAGATGAAAAGGAGGAGAACGGAGATAAAAATGAGAAAGAAAGTAGAAGAAAAAGAAGAAGGGGAGGAGGGGGAAGAGAAGGGGTAGGAGGAGGGGAAGAACAAGGAAGAGTATAAGGAGGAGGAGTAGATGTTGAAGGAAGAGAAGAAGAAGAAAGAGAAGGAGGGAGACAAAAAGGAGAAAGAAGGAAGAAGAAGAAGAAGGGGGAGAGGGAGAGGAGGAGGAACAGAAAAAATAAAAAAAGAAGGCGGAGAAGAAGAAAATGAAGAAGGAGAAGGAGGAAGACGAAAGGGAGGAAGAGGAGGAAGAGGAGGAAAAGGAAGAAGATGAGGAGAAGGAAGAGGAGGAGGTTGAAGATGAGAAGAAGGAGGAGGAAAAAAGAAGAAACTGCACCTTAATTGAAATTTTCCATAAGGTACTTCAATCAATGTACTGATCTAAAGTATTCCCTCACTGTTTTCCTGGTTCTTCGACTCAAACTTGAGTTCTTTGTTCATACATACCTTTCCAACCACCACATATGACATAATGCAGCAAAGCTCTCTGCCTTTTTTTTTTTTTTTTTGTAACAAAAAGGAGCGCTACAAATAAACTGTGGCTGAAGGACAGAGTTTGGCCTTTTTCTTCTGTCTAATCAATGCTGCTCCTCTTTAGGTCTAACCATCCAGTAAGTCGGAGGTAAACACAGAGAAAGAAATATATTAAAACCATTTCGAATCAAATTAGTCCCCGTAGTGTTAGAGGGTTGCTAGCTCTGCAGATACCACTGAGAATCTGACTCAGAAACTCCACACTGCCTCGTTCGCTACAGCATTAATTATATCTTTGTAATTTGCATTTTATCATTTTCTAAATTAACACTGTGCTGGAAGCCTGCCATGCCCGGACGTCCCCTGCCCACAATTGTTTTGTTAGGGATAGTCTGTTTGGAGACGCTCCATCTGGATTTGACGCTGATGAAAGATCTGTCCAGCCAATCAAATTGCTTGGAAGAATAGTAACACCAACTGCACACACGTCATTGGTAGGTACTGTTTTTCTCTGTATCGGTTTAAAAACGCCCCATAATGAGATCCAAATGACAAGAACTGACTACTACGTTAATAGAAGCTACTATAAAACACAATTGTTATCACCTGTTACATGTGGAAACATCATTAGTGAATAGTTGTGATGTAAAACAAAATAGCTGCAGGCCTGGTTATTGATATTCAGTTCTTGCTTAAGCTATTCATAGCCTCGTTTGTTGCAGCTACGCTGATTGTGCAGCCACCTAATTGCGAGAGCTGTTGTTTCATAAATTGGCAAAGAGGCCCTATGTGAGAAGTATTCTTATGTGTAAATGCAATTAATGTTCATATAAGCATACGGTACTTATGCTCAAGTGCTCGAGAGAAATTACATCTCTAGGGTTGACAAAAAAAAAAAAATGTTTCAAGTATATACACTTGAAATGTCAAATATCTCCAATTCCAGGGCATGAAATACTCAAAATATATTATTAAGTCCACGTGGATGCAAGTGAATTAGATTGTTGAAAACTGGACTTATAACAGGAATGTTGACATCTGGACATATGGGTATTAAAGTACGTCATACAATCAACACCTTGTGCTGTTCTTCATGTTGTTGTTTTTTTAGCTGTTACTAAAGCGTTTTTGTTGTTTGTGGGGCTGTGTCAGACTGCATCCTGCTGGGGATGGCTGCTGCCATCAAGGAGTGTCATTGCTGTGGGATGGGGGTGCCTGGTCTGGTCTAGGTGGGTGCTACATGTCTGAGTAACATCCACACGAATGCCAGGTCCAAAGGTTTCCCAGCAGAACATTGTACTGTCACAAGATGGTCAGTGTTATTCACTGCAAAATATGAACCATTATACAGTGAGTCTGCTGGCAGTTTATAAGGTACACCTACATAAAATCAATGCAGCATAAATTGATTCAACAACAAGCATTACAAATATAACTTTTACTAAGATAGGGTGAATCAGATGAAGAGAGGAGTAGATTCAACTTTGTGTTACGTTGCACTGTTTTCCAAGGCATTTCAATAAATGTGGCTACTAGGGGTTGAACGACTTCTGACTTTTTTAAAGGCAACACATATTTGGTGAAAGTCGATTGTCACACTTTTACCACAGTAGAAAGTAATGCTTTGCAGCAATGAAATGTATATTCTTCACCTGAATACATAGTATAGCGTCTCACACAAAGGTACCTATGGAGGCTTTACTCTCAGCTCTACCCTAACTTCAGTCTCTCGCATGGTGCATTCACTGACATAAGGACAAAAAAGACGCTCTACAACCACAGCATCAATGTCAACAGAACTGAACATAAACACTTGCAGATGTGTGTAGCCTATACAAATCGGCACAGTCAATAGCGTTTACCAGCGCTTCACAGCGTGTTGTAAGATAGGACAATATAGAGCCCTTTCTGTGTATAGCAGCTAAAGGTCTAATAACTTTGACAATACAATTCACCAACAAATTGTTGATGTGCAGCCTCCTTATCTCCGTTACCACAGGGCGTTAAGTTGTTAATCGACTGCTGTAAAGAGGATCTGGACCGTTCCTCTGCTAGCGTTAGCATATGCCTTTTCAGAGTGTGCACTGCAATAGTACATTTGTTGTATTTCAGACATACATATTTTACATGTCACAGTAGAATGGGCTTCATCTTGAGTGAAGTATTTCCACACAGTTGAGGAACCTCTGCTAGTTTGCTGCAATAACCCACTCGGCGCTTCACCCAGTGGGTCATTCATCTTGATGTACTGCAAATGGTCCTTTAAATTAGCTAAATCAGTTAGATCACTGGTTCGTTTGTCTTTACTTTCTCAAAAGGACATGCAGGCAATTTTTTGGTTGTGCATTAAGTATTGAAGGAACACAGACAAAATGAACCTGGCAGTCCTACTAAAATGAGCAGATGAATCTACTAGCCACGGTTAGCACCAAAATAAAGTGATGTGCAAATGAATGACTGGAGGTAAACGTAAAAATTATGTCTGACAGCGATTTGGAATAAGTGCAGAGCGACAAAAGTTTGATCTGCCTATTACTGCAGATTGCCAGAGGCGGTCGTTTTTTAATGTCGACTGCCAGCTATTCACCTCTGCTGCATTGACAGCCTCCCTCTTTCTCTGCAAAATGACTTAACAGAAGGAAAACTCTGAATGATTTACTGTCTAGAAGTGAGAGAGTGAACACGAATGATTGAGACGGAGAAGGAGGTGGAGGTAGAGGTAAGTGAGCGAGCAGCTTCCACACTACTCCTTAAGCTCTAATGACACAAATTCGCTATATCTATAAAACTTTGAGTCTGTCTTCAGAGCCCTTCCTTAACCACACTCTTTCATTCGTTTTCTACTAGTTCTTCAACTTGAAACCTTGAAAGCTTCCATGCGAGTGACAATTATACCTTTCTTACTATAAGAACTCCCCCTTTCAAGTTGCACCTCGCTCCTTGATTTTGTTTGACTGCCCTCAAATCTTCCACACAGGTCACTGCGGTTCACTCAATTTTTCCATTCCCATCCATATCACTGGAGCTACAATGACCCATCTCAACCTCCCCTGTCTGACTGTTAGTGGTTTGAAGCTAAAGATAGAGATAGAGTTGTAAAAAAATATATATAAGCATGTCTGCAGAGGATGTTATGGATGACAAATCATTTTACAGTGTTTTGGCTGATATAGATAAACAGCCAAGGTATTTACTTCATGCAGTAGAAAGAAGCAATTCATCTGAGACAAGTCGAGGCTGGAGCTGCACTAGCCAAGGATATAGCTGGCGGTGATCATCCAGAAACAGTGACTCGTGGTACATGAGCTCAAATTTCTCTTAGATGCCAACAGAAAGTGAATCATTGTGTTGATACGAGTTTCAGCGTGGGCCTTTTTTTGTTGGACGTTGTCCCTGAAGTCAACTTCGTGGGAACCTGTGTGTATGTTTAATATATAATTAATTAATATTTAATTTATGTTGTTGTTGTTAGTGGCTTTATTTCAGAGGCATTAACGTTTTGTACAGAGTCGGCCTGCACACTGGTTTTGAAACCACGACCTAGACAAGCTAAGCAGATGGCTGGTGCGCAATCCTGGTAGATGTGGACAGTGCAATAATGACTGTGCATGCAGGGCTACTAAAAAAACGAATCTTTCACTGTAAATTGATCACACTTACCATTGACACAGATTGGATCTTCACATAAAATGGCAAGTGGCATTTTTTAAAAAAAATGGAAAATTGCTGTTTTCTCTTAATTACTTAAGATGTAGAAATACTAAAAAATAAAATGTGCCATAAACTGTAAATTGCAAAGTTAACCAACTACAGTTAACTGGATAAGATACAATACGGGGCACATTTATAACATTTATATATTAAAAACTTGAAACTAATAATTACAGGAGACTACATCCACAGATTTTTAAGTTCCAATATGAGAATGGTCTTGTAACTAATACCAACGATGGGCAAAACTATGGCAGTGATGCCCAGGTTTGACATATGTGATTTAACAGGACTTTGGAAAAGAAATGTATTTATTTTGGCTTTCTTTGGCAGCACTTGGTTGAAGTTAGAAAAACCAAGTGCTTTTTGATCAGGTGTTTATACATCCTCCATCCAGCCAAACCACCTCCTAAGAAGAAAGTTAAGTAATTTAAAATTTTAGTCTTTCAAACTTATGATAATCCTTTGACTAACTACATTTCTCAGCAAATTGTAAAGTGAAAATACGAAACAGTGAAATATAAATGTAATTTCTGGGACACAGGCATGTACTTTGTCAATATTCTGTCATATATTACTCAATATTCCTACTGAGTAAAATGTGGCACATCAACACACACATACACGTACAAGTCCAAGGAGTGGACCCGGTGCATTCATATACACAAAGGGGACTTCACTTTCAGATCAATCCACTGCACCGCTCGATGTGAACACACAATGTGAGAAAGTGGACCTGGTCAATACCGGCCCTTTCAGTTTAGGGGTGTTACGTGGACACACACATTTCCGCACGAGTACACAAACCCTGTATTCACTCAGATTTCCTCCCACTGAGTTGCAGTGATTGGATTGAACGCTGAGTGATGGTGAAGTAAAATCCAGCTGCTGTGTGGAAGACCAGTCCCCGTTAGGAGTGCAGCTAGGCTAAGCACCCATAACTGCAATTAAAAGATGATTGTAAGATGATAAAAGAATGGAGACAATGTCACTGTTCTCGGATTCTAGCGGCGCTAAATGTGTAAATCCGCTCTGTTAGTTTGTATGTTCCATCTTACTTGGACAAACCTAACAATAAGAAGCTCTTAAAAATGCTAATGTTGGCACAGACAATTAAAAAGTGACATTTTCAAATGACTTTATCTTGCAAAGCATGGCACTATCAACAAAATATAAGCTAAACTAGCATTGAATGCTACAAATATTGTACCTCAGGTGTGAATGCAGTGCTCATGTGAGCTAGCCACGTTCAGTGTTTTGTCGGGCGTTGTCTTTACAGCAGATCAGCCTGCTGTTCATGCAAAGGGCCCAAATAAATAACTCGCTGCTGAGATCATATCTGTAGTTCTCTCACATAAATATATGACCTTTATGCATAATTACCTCAATTTCACCACAGGGATGCAACAAAACCTGTTTTTTTACTGTCTGTCTATCTAAGCATGACACAAAAGCTCAGTGTAGTGGAGAAAATTATACTTAATTCATTTGTGAGCTTTTCAAGGAAACACAGGAGACGAGAGAGGAATACTTGTAACAGAGACGTGGAAAGAGAAAGACTGAAAGAGGCCAGATTCAAGACATCAAGACATCGGAGTGTGATCAAAGAACACACTCCGACTTCTTTTCTCAGATTTTCCTTAGGAGAACGTTTCATTTAGACCCAAATGAATGACACGGCTCTTAAGCAACCCCGACTACTTTGCTTTGCATTCTTTCTCTCCGTTTTGTAATAAAGTCACGTCACACGCATTCAGAAGTCCATGCGATGCTCGCTTAAAATAAGAAGCCAGATCTACAAAGAGAATATTTCTTGCAGTAGCATTTTTTGTCAGCGTCTCAGACAATCCTGAAATCGGCTTGAAGGAAATGCTGTTATACCGAAAAAAGGTGCATAATAAAACTGCAAATATAAATAAAAGTACACAGACATGCATGGATACTCTATTTAACGAATGCCTTCTCATCTTTATACATATAACTACTCACAACATCTAACTATCTACTGAAAATCTGCCTCTTTTCCTTTGTTTCTCTCCATCCTTTCAGCTTTGGAAAGCAGGCCTGGGACTGGAGGGTCACCACTTCATATCCCAAGACTTATAGGAAGAAATATGTCGTGTTACAACAATAATATCGTGTTCGTGTGCACACCAATGGAAGGGTTAAATGCAAGTGCGTAAAAGCAGACAGATCTCCGTCTCTCCTCACTACCTTTTTTTTTGTTTTGGTCCATCTCTGCTTCGCTGATTTTCAACCGGTCAGTCATTTATCTGCGTTTCCACTCTTGTCATTCTCGGGTTTCACACTCAGCAGCACTGCTACCGCTATGTCAACTCTGTATTTGCAGAGTTGTGCGCGGGAGTCACACATCACCAAACTGTAAGCGGTTCTCTTGAGTAGCTTGAGAAGTTGCTGAACCTGGGGGACAGCTAACACAGCTAACATGACTGCCTGTACAGTAATATAGCACTCCTGTTTTCTCCTACACAGGAACAGCTATAATTTGAGTGTGTTTATAGCTTAATAAGCTAAGTAACGTGAGCATGGAAAAGCTAGAAACCTCTAAATAAAGGTATAGCCATTCATTTTAATTACTGCAAACTGTGGCTTGCTAGATCTAATTTGCAGCCCATCTAAATTAATTTAATTTAATCAATAAATCAATGCACATGCACAGATTTTCAGCTATCAAGACAGAGGTGCACCTTCGTCCAGCCTGGTATGGCTGTTTGGTAGATGTAGCATTTCTCTATGTGGGGTCTGTTTTGGAATAATTGGTGCAAAAGTTTCAGTAAATCTGGCCCTTGGTGTTATCTGTACTTATTAATACCTTGACTCTGCTCCATCACCTCTTGCACCCTGCCCCACTATGGGATGCAAGTTCAATGAAATAAAAATGCAACCAAACAGACATTCAGCTCGGATCTGGGGCTGCCGTGAACATATCAGTTGAGTTGAAATATCCAAAAGCCAAGGTTTGCATCAGTTCACGGCCGAATCCATCACTTATTAATGGAAAAAATACACTTTGATAGAGGCTACAGCGTTCCTAATGGTTTCATTATAGCCGTGAAATCGAAGGTTAGTGAATGATTAAATGGCAATATATGATTGGAATATGATGTGATGTGAGAAGACGGCACCCCTGGAGGCAATGCACACATTTGCACTTTCATCATGCACTGAAAAGGATATGGGCTGGAGACCATGCGGATGCACAAGCTGCGGGGACACGTCGTCTGCTTGAGGCAGAAGAAGACCACTGGTACCAGCTCAGGGTAGGGCACCACCAACACGCTGGTGTCACTGCTGCCATCATCATCCTCCTCGTCGTCGTCCCCCTCACACTCCACCTCCTCCACCACCTCCTTCTCCACCCTCGCGTCCTCAATAATCCCCTCCTCCACTATTTCCATCTCTTTCGCCTCCTTTTCCACGGGACACGGCCGGCGGTGCGGGGAGGGCCTGCGGGGGGGCGAGGTAGAGGCGGCATCGCTGCCGACGCCTCTGACTATGGCGGTCGTCACCCTGGAGATTGTCGCCGCTGACGGTGTCGCTGCTGTCGGTGTTGCAATGCCGGGGCCCTCCTCCTCCTCGCTCGTCATGGCCACCCAACAGTCTTGGATGAGAGAAGCAGAGCAGACAGAGGGAGAAGAATTTAAATTCAAACTTGTGGATCAGGATTATTAGCAGTTGGCTTACATTTACCCCAACCAATAAGATAAAGCCAAAACAAAAGGTTATTAAAAATACCAACACTGAGTCATCTTATGAAAATTTACAGTAGGAAGAGGTTAAGTGCATGCAGAAAAGGGATGCTAACATGCTTCTGTCCATGGATTAATCACTATAAGAAACAAAATGTGGGTGTTAGTGCAAGCCGAAGGTCCCATCAAGTGTCAAAGTCATAAACATCCACACCTCCTCCCTTTAGATGCATACATACTGATTTTAAAATACAATTTTTAATGCAAAACCAACTAGATCTTTTCTTCTGCAGCCTTGTTTCATTTGAAACTCTTTTGTTCTCACATCAACTGGGCAGAACCTTTTTCTCGTCTCGTGTCCGGCAACTGTTCTGCGATTGGTAAGAAACTGGAGTGGGTGTGGTTAATGAGGAAATGCTAGCAGCCACTCTGTGAGCTCCCAGATGCTAATATTCGCAATGTGACCGCTAATCTCTCCTGGGTGTAGATCTGCGTATCGTGTGTGGGTGCCTGCTGAATGAACGGTGTGATCCGACGTTGTC
Organism: Chelon labrosus; assembly: GCF_963514085.1. Classification (NCBI taxonomy): domain Eukaryota; kingdom Metazoa; phylum Chordata; class Actinopteri; order Mugiliformes; family Mugilidae; genus Chelon; species Chelon labrosus. The sequence goes on from NC_140338.1 coordinate 7,202,143, forward strand.
CATCTCACGCAAACCTTTTCTTGTTCTCGCGGCCCTAAGAGCGAGAACAAATTCCTCGCTTCTCGCGGAGTATGCAACCTGAGCATCACAACTGGGGCGTGGTGAGGAGCGTGACCGAAAGCTGTCCCCTCCGCTGTCAACATTTAAAATGAGGAAAAAGTCTGAGACAGAAAGTTGTCTCCTAGTTCAGACACCCAAACCGTGTTGTAATTCTGTCGTATTCCCAGTGTAGTTGATGTCTTTTCATTGTCAGACAATGAAACAAGTGTGAAATAGTGATTTAACTGCATCTCGTAAATATTACAGATTAACAAGAATTCATCCCAGAGCCTTGTGCTTGGCTATATTGACAATTTAAACTTGCAGAAAAAGATTTGTGGTGGCAGAAATGTTGCTTGTCTCGTTGTCTTTTTAAAGCTCATCTTTTCCCGTAGACACTGCAACACTAAACCAATGTCTCAGGATATATACGCTCAATATACACAAGCAAATTGCTGTACAAGATTAAAAGGAGCGTCGCAATGAAGAGAAGAAAAGAAGGCGTCAAATGTGGCTGCCTTAGCGCGGAGTAAACATGAGTAAATGCCAGACTGGTTCAATAAATGAAAGCAGCTTTTATTTTGCGACAATAACATTTTAGGAGGCAAACAACTAAGCAAGGCATGCCCCTATTCTGAAATATATCTGAAAGTCTGATCAGAGCCAGAAGGATGAGACTGAAAGAAAAAGAACCAGAGATGAGAGGTTGTGAGAGGGTAAGGCAGAAAAACTGAAGCTGAAAGGTTGGCAGGAGGAATGAGCGAGTGAGGAAAGCCAGAGTGAGTAAGGAGAGTTCAGTGGTTTAGTCAGAGCCTCAGTGTTCAGAGGAATCAATACTGTGGAGCTGGAGAAAGAATAGAGGGAGTAGGACTCCTGATATGACTGAGTGGCACCTGCCCATGGATTTCCAATGAGCGAGCAGAGTGTACCACTCTTGGTAAAAGCTGCAGGAAGTTCCAGTTCAGTCACGGAACAAGAGTTGCCGGAGGTCCTCAAAGTGGACTGTGTTGACCTGAGTAGAGGTCGATTACAAAAGAGTGGCCTTGTACAAAAGACTGTTGATGCCCTTACTAGCATATGCAACTACAATCAACTCTGGCAGAGCTTGTAGGATCACCACAACAGAGAGAAGATGGCAAGGTAATCATATCAGAGAAGAATACGATACTGTTACAATAAAAAGCACGGTCGCTGAATTGAGGACTGCCGGAAAACAGAAGTTTTCAGTATCTTAAATGGACTAATCATCGAGTCGTTGGTAAGATAACATAAAGGTTTATTGAACCCCGCTGGGAAATTAGGTTGTTGCAACAGAGTAATAGCATCCCTGCAAGGAAAGGGAAAAGATGAACACAACGAGAACATAAAAACAAGCAATTAGCATACTGCGGGAACTAAAGCAAAGAAATATGTGCAAAAAAACAGTTGCGGTAACCATATGTTGCTGACAGTTAAAGCGAGTTAAGCGTTAATTAATAACTGCCGTATTGAAATTAGAGCATAATGCGTTCAGAACTTTGTTCGTGTTCACGCTGAAAGGCTTTGTTCTTTTGTTGTTCTGAAGAGATGTTGGTCTGTAAAATATGTATTATGTATGTGTTATCTTTGATGTCAGATGAGTTCATTTGTCAGGGAGACGCAGCGTCAGAACAGATGGTATGGAGACCTACTGAGCTATGAATCATTACCGGAATTCAAATAATGGAAACACAAAACCGCCAGAGTCAATAAACCTTTAAAGTCCATCCCAAACAAAAGGCATGTCGACTTAAATAGGTTTATTTTTGTTGGACAATAGACAATTTTGTGGGGGGTTTTTTGGGCACATTTCCATCTTTTTAAACTCGACATGGCCATATTTGGACTACTACGTGCAACTGCAGAACACTAAAGGGGGCACGTTACATATGCTCAGTTGGTCGCAACAGTAAAACCACCTTCCTAATATTGTGTAGGTCTCCCTTGAGCCTCCAAAACTGTTGTGACTCATCAGAGAATGGACATGGGCCTTCTGAGGGTGTCCTGTGGTGTCTGGCCTTAGACAGTATAAAGATGGACAGTGGAACATCTCCTCAAAAGTGAAGCTCCCCCTGGTGGCTGGCTGCAGTATAGGTCATAAGCTCCACCTCCTCCATGTTAGTGGATGGGACTTGGGCCAAACTAAAACACTAAAATATATGTCAAATAATTTGTTTTTCAAGGATGGTTTCAGTTATTTTAGGTACTTAATATAACATTGATGCATGTTCAAGTGTCAAAATTTTGGATAAGTTTCGTTTTAGTTCGTTATTTGACGCTATAGAAACGGGATGTGACATAATGGCGACCACCAGTTGCCATGCCAACCTCTCCGTAAAGTGGTCCAGTGAGACTGTGAGAGTTGTAAAAAAATAAAAATAATTTAAAAAATAAGTACAGTGTATAATCCAAAATTTCCTTGTAAATGGTGGAGGTAGAGCAGAACGCAGGATTAATGGAACGACAACACGAGCGAGTCTGGCGGAACTTCGGTCGGTTCATCGATATAGTGGCACTCTCGGACCGTACTGCACAGACTCCAAACACGCAAGATGGCGCCGTCCGTATCCCCGGGAAAATAGTGTCAGATTGGCCAATGCAAGGAAGTGGGGACGCATTGTCCATATTTATATACAGTCTATGGGTTTAACCCAAACAAATATATTCTATGTGCATGGAACTGCAATAACCGAAGGAATAAACACAGAGGCTTGGCCATTTGAATGAAACAACTGCTTTATTTATTGTCAGTCAAATGGCAAACTATCGTATTTTTGCTTTTATATCGTATAGGCCCTGAAACTATCGTGTAAATAAGATAATTATCGTATATTTGGCAACACTGTTAGTGGGGGTCTTTGGGTCCTATGGACTGAGGGGAGGGGCCTCGGTGGATCAGGTTTGTAGCTTTTTTTTTATGCTGTGGCTCTTGCATATTTCTGGAAACTGGTCATATTCATTAGAACGTGGCACTGGCAAAATGATTTCAAGCGTCTTCCAGTCACTGTTTGAGTAGCATGTTTTATATCCTGGAGAAAAAAGGAAATGTGAAGTTTTCAGGTGATGATCTATAGTAGCATTAAGAAACTCAAGTAAAAAAAAAAAAAGATACAAAGTTCTAATGGGGTTCAGTTATCTACGTGCTGTAATTTCAAATGCGCTTGAAATTTGAAGATTATGCCTTGGATCTTTGGGGTCTTTGTTATCTCTCAGAACTATAATTAATACTTTTAAGCAGCAATTAACCCTGTACACACAAAGATCTTAATGATCAATCAGACCTTAAAAAATCCCACAATTATTAACCCTGAGGTGAGGTTTACGGAAGGAGCTGCATATGATGGCGCATTGGTCCCATTAATGTGTCAGAGATAATATGATGATAATGAATATAATGATAATCATTTCTGCCTGGGAAACAGACCAACAAAGGAGAAACGGAACGAACAACATCCCTAATTATCATAAATTACGTCTAAACCAGCAGTAATGATTCAGTCAATTAAAAAAAGTTGACGGCCTTTTTAAAAAAAAAAAAATAATAATAATATGTAAACTATTAATTTCAATAACAGGGAGCAAGATGAGAGCTTAATATGTCAACATTACTAATTTGCCAGTGGCCTGAAATTTAAAAAAAAACAAAAAACGAATAACTCATTGTGAAAAAACATCACGGTCTACGTGCACAGCCGACACTGAACTAATGATCCGTGGATCTGAATCATGATGTTAAATAATAGCCCTAATTTCGCTGGGACAACAGACAGAGGTTTTGCATAAAACGAGCAAATTACACCTTTATTGCAAAGGTGGGACAAGATAATTATTTTGTACTGAACCCTATGCTTTGTTTTTAAGGATAACGGATATTATACGGTGTTGGGCATTTATAATGCTATTAAATAATGTGTGTTTTCTTTTACTTTTATTCCAAAGGTGGTGAACTGTTTAACCGTCACTGTTTCCTACTTCCAAAGGCAATCTTCTGCCTTAGATACAATGGTTTGGATTTCTGGCCACAAAAGGCCATAAAACATAAAAAACAGCCACTTCCTGGACGGTGCAGTTAACTCTTGAGTGGCACATACGTGTGATTAATGACACGTGTCGGGCACGGATTGCCCTTTACTGATCACATGTCAGCGGCCAGCTCGTAAATCACAGGCTTGTGCGAAGCAAAGGATCGCAATGAAGGCTACAGCTCCTAATGTGCTACGACGGGAGGAGGAGGGAATGGTATGTGAACTGTACACAAACAAATACACACACACACACACACACACACACACTGAGAAAAGTAAATTACATAATAAAATAAAAAAAATTCACATACCATATGATTTATTGTATTTCCAGCACCAATCAGGCTAATGTATAGGAGAATATATAGTTTTTTTTCCCCCCTGCAAACATGCACACACTCTTGCAGCTTACTGGAAGGCCTCAGAAGGAATTTGTCAATTAGTTTAGTGTGTCTATTTCATGAACATACCAGTATTTCATGACTGCAAATGCACATGAGGACCAAAGGAAGGCTGGCGGACGTCTAAAAGTTGAATGTTTAGTGTGTGTGTTATAACGGTATGCGTATTCTGGCTAGCGTTTCAGATTATTTACATTTCGTACTCGCATGCACTCGCATCTTTGCCTGCAAGCTGAACTCTTTTGACAGACCTGCTGTATACTGTAAGTGGTTCCTATAAACGCACATCACATCACGTCCAGAACCTGAATTTTTCGCAGTCCTCGGCTCCTTAGTAGCAAGAATTAAACCATAACTCCTGGAGGTCGATGTTTTTAAAGCTGCAGTCTTTACATTCGAGCGTGTATCTGCAAATGCATGTTTATGCCGTTAGGACGCGCCAAGCCGATGGTCAGTCATTGGTCTGTTGCCCTGGCCTTTGCAGCGTGTCCTGCGCCGCTGGCACTAGTCAGACCCTTGGTGACGGCTTTTTGGCTGATTGAGCGTGTTCAATTGCCAGTGAAACCTGTCAAAGAGTGAGATGAATTTGACTGGCCGCTCAACTCCCAGTCCCCTCCGGTGCGCTTCTTTGCCAGGAGGAGAAACGGTAGTGAAGAAAATAAGCAAACACAGAAGTCAAGAAAGCATATGTGTATTAGATTATTTTCAACAAAATGACCATCTGGATGGATTGGACCAACTGATCAGCACTATTCAGCGGATTGTACAAGGGTTTGTAGCTCTTCCTCGCCTCTTAGCTAGTCCTAGGTTGTCCAGTTTTCTCATTATAATGATGAGAACAGGCTACTGACACTTGCTGGTACGAAGGATAATTTCCGTACGTAAGAATGCTTACTTGGCCGATGGCTATAGTCTTTGCGGTGTGTTGAAGAGCAATACCACACCCGACTTTTGTTGCTGCAACTTCTTTAATGGGTTTAGTGTAATCTGTTGCCCTTAGGCACTAAAAGTTTCCGATTACTGATTGTGTTTTTATATTGTTGACAGGCACTCCCAACCAAACCAGTGTACCTTGACGTACACAATTAAAAGTTCTTATCTTTATAACTCCACTCACGGCAACTTCCAACTATAATACAAACGATGAACAAGCACAATAAGTGCCGCATTTCATCTTTTAAAGAGCACTCTGTCTAGGATGCCATTTTAAGGAAGTTGGGGCACTCAGACTCTTCCTTTCCTGGAGGACATTTTACAACCGGTTCGTCAAACTGAGCTGCACTCCCCATGTCTCGCTTGACAGCCATTAAATCATAATCTGTTGTTTGTGTGTTGCGGTGATTTCAGAAAAAGTTGTTCAACACTTATCAGCTCCAGCTCTGACGCGATTCCGCCCAGTAACAAACCCCACTGTTCAAAGCAAACAGAGAAACCAAACACAACGCTTTTGCGGCGTAATTACACAGCCTCTCGGATACTCAGTGGGCTTGAGGAGATAAGACTTACGCAGCAGAGAGATAAAGGGGGAAATTACACAATGCAAAAGTTGTGAGGGCGCATGTACTTGCATACAAAGGCATGCACTAAGGCTAACAGACATAAGGCTAATACAACTACAGCTAGCAGCTACAGCATCTGAAGCTAACAGCTAGCTGTTCTTATGTGGCACTGATCATCGTTAGCGAGCTGCAGACCCCGCTACGACCGTAAAGACGCACATATCAATGACAAATGTATTACACCCAAACTCATCAAGAGTTAGACAGATGAACACACTCCAACGGACCCGTGCACTCTCATTACCACAAATTCACACAGCCACAGCCGAGCGCACACGTCCAGCTGCAGGAACCAGAAAAGCCAAACATGGCAGGCTCGTAATGATGTTGGCTAACTGAGATGAAGAGACCCCAAGGCCCAGTAGAGCCCTGTGCTGCTCCCACCATCCACCATTGACATTTCCCTTCAGCTAACAGCTCAAGCCGTGCCCTCATCAACTTTCCCCATAGAGAAACAAACGCTGACAAACGGTTATCCCCGCTCACACCGAGTGTGCACACTTGGCCCGGGTTCAGGAGTTGATTTCTAAGCCTGCTGAAGAAGGAGGAGCATCAGCAGTTTGGGGTTCAACGCCCTTTGGAGTTTTATAGATGGAGAAAGGCAGTAACATTTCCATAATCACTAATCAAAGCTGAAAGAACGTGCGTTACCAGGTGTTTCTATTATAACGTTTTCATATTTTTTGCACGTCACACTAATCAGAGGCTTGAAATGAGTCCTCAAATGAGATGATCTTAAGTTGATTTGTTTGCCTGACATAATCTGCTAACCTAGAAGTGTGGATAAGCAGCTGATTTGTTATTTTTTGTTGAGACTTGTGTGCGCAACCATTAATTATCTAAACCACGGGAAGGTTGTAGTACTGTACAAATAGTGCCGCCACCGTAGTCAAACACATTCACAGCGCCCCAAAGGAAATCATTTTATTTGCTGAGGAAAATTTACACCCCCGGTCCCATTTGAAATCTAAAAAGCTAAGTGCCAGTGTGCGTGAATGCAATTTTTTTATTTTTTTCCCCGGCAATTTTCAACCTAATTACGGCATATTTTGACTCTTAAATGAGTACCAATGAGAGTGATTGCTGGAGCGGGCTTATTAATGCATTATTTTCAGACTGTGGTGGTGCATGTGAACGCATGACTCACACAGTAGATTAGTTTTGGGTTTTTTTTCCCTCCCCAATGCTAATTGAAAAATGCGAAAAGAACAAAACACAGAGAAACCATTACTCATCTGTCCTTCTATCTACTGATGCAATTGTCCCGGAGCTCTGTGTAAACTGTGAGTAAATCTGTTTTACTAGGATTAAAGAGTGAATTGTAACTGGATGCTGAGATGATTCCAAAAGCCAAAATGATTTTTAACTGAAGCTGGAAGATGAAGCTAATAGGGATAATAGAGTGTAATGGAAGATTCTGTATCACACGGTACCTTACACCGCAAACACCTTGCTCTGCATATACTCATTTGGAATGTGATTTTCTGTACCGTCTTAAAGTGTAGACCTGTCACTTGTTTGAAACACTACATAGGTAATAAGTAAGTTGATTGTCGCCATTGACATTTATGTTCCACTTGTATGCATGCCTTTTTGTTTTACTGCTTTCCGTTCAGGTCATGTTGCAGGCTGTGTTACCTCTGTAATGGGGGGGCCTAGCAGAACAGCTAGAGAGGAGTGAACAACATGACCTTCAGCAGATAGGGGGTACAGAGTAAATCATTTGCCACCATCAATGCTTGATGCTTTGTCTGCGCTACGAGCCCATCTGCTGATGTTCGATTAAACGCACAGAAAGACCGAGAGTGTTCTGATTTCTAATTTCTTAACACCAATTTCCACTACAAGAGGAAGGCTGAATGCGTCAATGGTTTATTGTTCTGTCATTGGTTCCGACATCAGGCTGCAGTGTTCAGTTTCTAAGCCTGCTGAATAGCCGTATTTCCGTATAGTTGTCAACTAAACGAGTAAACTAGTTAGGTGTACGATGGCAACCGCTGCTCCAAAACCACAACCCTGCACAGAGAGTTTGACAGTTTACACCTTAAACAAGGCAGGAGGATTCATCATAACATAATTCCGACAAGTGGAAAAGAAGAGAAATTGTGGGAAATGTAAAATGTTTTAGAAGACTAAATGGCTCGTTAATGGAAAGCAAAAGTCCTAGGTGGTTCTACCATTGTGGGATTGCAAAAGGGCTTTCTCAATGCTTTCTTTATAGTTGGAGCAAAAAAAAATATTCACTTAGAGATATAAAGTATACAGTTTGTACACCAATCCAGTTCCTAAGATGTGTCCAACAGTGGCATAATGTACTTCTTTTATCCACAGCCGCTGTGTGTGTTCACTTAGCGGCAGAATCAGCGGCTGTGGCTGCATATATCCGTTGTTTGGTCATACGTCTTCTGTCAATTAACCATAGTGTGTCTTTATTCTGGATCCACCGCGAGCCAGCTGGCCTGAATCCATAAACCTCAATTAGCTCGCCCCTCCATCTCTCAACAGATCGGAGGAGAAGAAGCACTGCTGAGGACCGAGCGGTTGTTTGGCCGCAGAAGCTGCGCGGCGAACAAATCGTTTTTCTGCACAGACTCTCCTGAGCCGCCTCTACCTCGGCGACGTCTCCCGCTCGGATGAGAAGCGCGCGCGACGGCCTCTGGGCTTGTGCTATTCGGGGAGTAGTCGCTACCAGTTAGGGCTTCAAATGGTTTGCTCAAACCCTTTTGACTGTGCCGCTGACAGCCTGGGTGCTTGACGCTTTCAGCTGCGGTCGTGTGCAAGTGTGTAAGTATGCCAACTCTGGAGGCGTAGGATTTGATGCAGCAGCACGGAATTTTGCATTTGTCCATTTTAACATCGTCGAGTGTTGGCATGCCGATACCATACCTCCAACCACTGCCCTCTGCAAAATATGTACAGTAGGTATGTATACCTGTATTTTCCATTCTGAATCTTACCAGAAATGGGTGCGGATATATTCTGGAAGTTGTTTATACTGTGAAAACAGATTTTGGTGTGGTCTCTACTTTATAAACAGACATCTCTAAGTTTAATTGCTGACATAACAGGTTCATATTTTAACCACATAGTCGATTTATTCAAATAAAATCAGGTTTGCGCCTGAAACTCACATTAAAAAATAAAGGATATCTAAATATTTGATTTGAAAAGGATCTGCAGTTTTTGAAACTGGCACGTAAGGCAAAGTTGATCAAAAACAAAACAATAAGAGACGCAGAAATACAGCTAAAACCTCACAATTAAAACCAGGAGACACTCCGATAAAAGTATGTTTTAAGGTAGAGATTCAAATGAGATCACCAATCATCCAATAAAAGCAGATCCAGGTGAATGTCAAGTTGATCTGGTGTGTCCACCAGATTGGAGGAGGTCCGGATGAAAAAGCTTGCCGTTCAAAAGGAATACAAGAGCACGAGTTGGACCGTAGACTACGGTATCCGATCACAATGCGCATCAGAGGAAATCTGCTTAGAGAACATTATTCATGCACAGACAAAAAAAAAATCTATTTCCTTCTTTGTTAATTTATTTTCAGCTCCGGCGTGTCCCCATGCAGGTCCAAGATCCCAGCAGGCCACGCATGGCTGCTTTATCGAGTGGTAGCCCAGAGGACTAGAAACCAACTGGTGCTCCTAATCTGGAATGATATATCTGAAACCCAAGAGCATTGGGTCTTCCACGTGTCAGGTGACTGCGGTAACTTCACTAAACCCAAGCTTTGTTGAAGAAAATGTACCCTCGGAGTGAGTGTTGTGCATGAACGCGTTCATATTTTTTTGTGAACTGTGAACAGAATGCATAATTTTTCCAACTGTGAGCGCGGACGTGAGTTTCGCTCAATCTGGAGGGGAAATAATGATGTTCACCACATGTTCAGGAAAAAAAAAAAAAAAGATAAAAAAAGCCGATGTGCGATTTGCGGCATACAGCATGGCTGGTGTAGCTAAAAGAAAAGCTGTCTCCGGCACCGCAGAAGCAACTGATCCATACGAACAGTTGAGTCATTTCCTAGTATATACAGTCAATTGTTATTCAAAAAAGCAGCAGCAACAGATCCTGGCGGAAAACATACCACGGGCTGAGGAGGGATGGGGGGCAGGTCAGTCAGAGATTCTACTGAACAAGAAAAATGAACGTGAACCGTTCATTTTGGTGCAAACTGAACTTTGAACTAGTTCTTGTTTAGTGTGAACTTGCACAACACTGCTTGGAGTATAGAGTTTTACATCTAAAACTACACTGCCTGGTCATTCAGTATATTCAGGTAGTCAGCTGACCTGACCTGAGCAACTGCAGCAACCCCAGATCATAGCAGGATTTTTTTCCAACCACATTTCTTCCTGGAAGACGATGGTTCTCCACTATCCTTCCAGTTTTTAATAATGTGTTGGACAGTTCTTAACCCAATTTTAGTAGTTTCTTCAGTCTCTTTAGATGTTTTCTCTCCTTGATGCATGCCAATGATTTGACCCTTCTCAAACAGACTAACATCTTTTCCACGACCACAGGACGTGTCTTTAGACATGGTTGTTTAAGAAATGAGAAGCTGCTCATTGCATCAGTTGGGGTTAAATAACTTGTTGTCAGCTGAAAGATAATCACCCATGCAGTAATTATCCAATAGGAGGTTATTTTTTTGGCCAGGCAGTGTATATACTCCATTTTGCAAACTAATAAGTTGTTAAAAATAAAGACGTTTGGGTTCTGGGGCAGCTCCCGACCTTTGCCCATCCCTATTTTCTGCTACCTATCTATATAAAAGGGGGAAGAGTAAGTTATGACATTTAAATCTCTAACCAAATCTTGTAAAGGAGATTGCACCATAAAATCTACTTCTGTAAAACACAATTGGTGCAGTGATAATGTAAAACGTCAGACGTGTTATAAAGCCTTTACTTTCCACTTGTAATGACCAGCGGTTAACCATCCCAGGCGTATCGCCGCTGACAGAACAAAGGTTTGCCGGTTAAATTTATTTGACTTTTATGGCGGCACCAAATTGTTTCCACTTGCTTAATCCTTTTAATATTTGCCATTCCTCACACGCCAGCTTCCCCTTCAGAGGTCCACGCCATGCGCAGGTATCACAGGAGATGACACTTCCTTAAATGAGCTGGCATTTTCATAAGCCGAGGAAATACCCCGGTGCTCCATACGTGACAGCTGAGAGAATTAGTCTTTAATTGATAGGAGAGTCATCCCATAAACCTGGTCGACACGATAAAGGAGGCCAGCGAGGAGTTGAGGTGGGGAATTAATTTGCGGAGCTGATGTTATTTACCGACACTGTACGGAGACAAGGGATGGAGAGAAATCATCTCTTAATAATTCAAATGTATATCCGCAGAGATGATAAGAAAAAATAAAATGTCAAAGCCAAAGAAACGATGTCACAAAAAATTAAGATGAATTCCACTAGAAAAGGGATATAATAAAAAATAATAACACACACGGCTCATGATGCAGTCCAGTGTTTGCAGGTTTCAAATTGCAAAGCGAAACGCTGCATTTCTGCATTCTACCTCAATCAGTCATTTGCCATAGTTACTGTAATAACCACAGGCTCTGCATCCTGTGCTGCACATACACCAACCAGCCACAAGATTAAAACCACTGACAGGAGAAGTGAATAACATTGATCATCTTGGGACAACCCAATGTTCTGCTGGGACATTTTCGGACCTGGATGATACTTAGACATGTAGCACCCACCTAGACCAGACCAGGCACCCCCACCCCATAGCAATGACACTCCTTGATGGAAGCAGCCATCCCCAGCAGGATACAGCCTGACACAGACACACATATAAAAATGCTTTAGGAACAACTTAAAAAAACATGAAGAACAGCACAAGGTGTTGACCTGGCCTCCGAATTCACTAGATCCCAAACTGATCAAGTATCTGTGGGATGATCCACAGAGGCCCCTCCCCTAACAACATCCTGTTGCCAGACACCACAGGACACCCTCAGACGGCCCATGTCCATTCTCTGATGAGTCGCCACGAGAGAGACCTACACAATATTAGGAAGGTGGTCATAATGTTATGCCTGATCGGTGAATATTTGCTCAGCTGCTGCCTCTCCACAAACACAACATATTGAAAACAAACTGAATAGCTCCATTTCTCTGTGCACACTCAGAACATGACCCCCGAGATCTCTCACATGGAATCAATCCAAGAACGGTTTATTTGGTCAAAGCGGATGTATTCAAGATGGCAGCAGCGGTAGACCCAACTGTTCAAAGAAGTTATTGGTAAAAATGAAAGGGTGGCTTTGAGTTGACGTTAGAATACAGCGTGGTTGTAAGTATGCTGTAGATTTAGTGCAGCTGTAGCGGATAACATCAATGAGTGAACCCCTTAATTCAGAAAAATACTTCACAGACTCAATAGGGTCAAAGATGCCAATACAGCCTGGACTGTTCTTACAAATCAGTGAGATTAGCGATCCAGTTCATTTGCTTCCAATATTTCCGGGTTCCAACATGTGCTGCCGTGGCAGCGGAAGCAGCGAGAGACGCTCATTGAGAGAAAACTGAATCTAACAAACCCACAGCTCACTGACTCCTAAAAACAAGGAACCCGTCAATGACGTAACCCGTCAAACTGCTTAGCAATCAGTTACAGTTACAGTTGTATGTATGTGTTTTGGCCTATATAGAAAAAAAACATACAGTATGTTTACTCTGTAGCCACTAAGGAGATAAGAGCAAGAACCGTCCAGTTTCTTTCATTCATTCCACATCAATCACATTATCTTCCCATACATACGTTCACAGCACCCTGCTTAGCAATGCTCCTGCACATGCCATTATCACACATTACGAAGTGGCGTCACCAGGTGTACGTTTATTCGCGCTGAAAAGGCCGCTCCAGTTCTTCCGCGTAGCTCACGTCGATACGGGCACTCTTCGTGCGCTTCATGTGAAGGGTTTCGGTCGGGTTTCTTCTTTTAAAACCGGCATCGAGAGGAGAAATCAATGACTCTTTGTGCATCATACAACCAGACGAGCAGCCTTTGTAGCAGTAGTAGTAGCAGTTTCTTCTGCAGCGCCTCATACACAAGTGCTCTGTTCAAGAGGAGCGTACACCTTTACACCTTGGAAGTACGTTTGCGTGAACACACACACACACACACACACACACACACACACACACACACACACACACACAGTCTCACACACAAACAGGGATCCAATTTGCCACGGCACGCTGCACACAACTCTCCTTATCGCACTTTACCCTCTGTCTCATATATAAATATATAGTGCAACATGCAGCGCAAGCGCACACTCCTACATATCTTCAATTATAGCCCAGCAAACATGTGAAGGGGCTAATTCGCGCTGAACAAATTCGTCATAACCCGTTTTGGGTTTGCTTAGAAGGTCAGGGTACCTTAACTAACACACTATAAACCCCAATGAAACATATCAGGTCTAGTCCAAAAAAAGAGCACACAGAACACTGAGAATCCGGAGCAGGTGATCCATTATGATTGCTTGGTAAATATGCCTGCAGTGGTATGATATAGTTGTCTTCTGGGTTGATGCTGGAGGGTTGTTGAAGTGGCATCAGTCATGTTGTTCTCAACAATCCATTACACCAATAAAAGAAAAAAATATATATATATACCTCTGAGCACAGATACAGCCCCTAATCTTCCACTGGCTCTGACCTCTTCTCTATTTCAGAAGCTACATTCAAGCGAAGGGAATATCCCTGACCAATTCAAGACAAATTCACAGTTCAGCACTTGCATGCTCTAAATATTTTAACACCAAGAAGTCAATCAACACTAAGATATTTTTGCTTTCATTCTTTCGTTAATTTTCTGTAACCGCTTGTCCTCTGGAGCCTATCCCAGCTGTCATTGGGCTAGAGGCGGGGTACACCCTGGACAGGTCGCCAGTCCATTGCAGAGAGACAGACGGCCATTTGCACTCACACCTACAGCCAATTTAGAATCACCAATGAACCTAACCAGCATGTCTTTGGACAGTGGGAGGAAGCCAGAGTACCCGGAGAGAACCCACGAAGACGCAGGGAGAACATGCAAGCTCCGTCCCAGTCGGCCGGGAGATTTTCAACCCAGAACCTTTGGCAACATTTGGCATTCCTCTATTAAAAAAAGTTTTAAAATAATCTTTGGACTGGATAGTCTTTGGACTTCTCTAGTGTGGCTGGTTTTCCTTGCGTACCTGTGCATATTTTAGTGTTTTATGTGTTTGATTTAAAGGAGAAAATGCAGGTGTACGGACCACCAAGTTGTACACGTCGCTCAAATTTTTTCTACAGCATTTAATCTGCTATCAGTCTCATGTGTATTTTTATATCGTTGCGTATTTTTTGTGTGTTCTCCTCTGTCTGAAAGTAAATTGGGATAAAAAGACCACAGCGACTTGACTGCACCTTTTATTAAAAAAAATATTAAAATAAGCATATTTTGAATGGCATCCAACTCAAGCAATCTCACAATGGATGAGCAATCCAAATCAACAATCTCCTGCAAAGCAACACTCTAAAGGTTCAAGGAGACAAGTGGAGTGGTTTTTAAGTCAAGACGACAAATCTTAGAATATGATTTTTTTCCTTAAAATGATCTCAAAAGACTACAATAGGAGTCACTGATAAAGCAAAATCTGGGTTCAATCCACCTCCCCTCCTGTCACACAAATCAAGAATGGGTATTTTGGCTAATTATTCCGACAAAGACGGATACTCCAAACCTCTGCTTTAATTAATTTAGATTATGTACTTGTCCTCTTATCTACAACTGCAGTCTCTTTCTAGCCGCTCTTCAATTTCCACAGTTGTCACTCAACCATTCTCTATAATTAATGCTATCTGCTCCTCTAACTATAGCTGCAATGGCGCGTCAAATGCCGATGCCGTCGATTGCGTAAATGCGACGGGGTGCCGACGGGTTGCACTGTTTACCGCTTCGCTCCCATTCACGGCGCCTCCCGCTGTCGGGCGTGCTGGGAATGAGACTTTTTCTGGAAAAAGCCCAATCTCAGTTTTGAGAAGTGTGAAAATACTTCAAACAGAGACCTGATCAACTAGATGCTACAGTAACACAACCACATCCGAAGGCTTTTAAAACCTCAAACAGTGAGACAGCAGTGAAAGATTCCGGACTATTTTTGTATATATTCTTTTTGTGTGCGTTTCTGTGAGTCAAAGTCGCATCCTCATCTGTTGACTGTCAGAAAAGAACTCAACAAACGCTCACTAGGCCAACGCTGATTTCCAAGTTTGCATTTGCAAGTTGTAGAAACTTGACAATGTAGTTGCATTACAGTTAAGTTAAGGGACGGTTAGTTATAATTAGTTCTAAGCATCTTTGTTGCAGATAAATAACTCAAATGCATTACTGACTAAAATCAGGACAGGCCACTGAAGTTAAATCATACTCAAAATGCTAATAAACGACAGGATATTGTAAACCCATCTTTAATTAATCATACACTAAGTGTATCTAATGCCATCATTATTATAAAGCTAACATTTGACATGGTTCCTTCTTCCATTCATTCATGATTAAATATGATATGATAAGAAAATGTCTGAATAAAAAGTAAAAAAAAAAAAAAGATTAGTGGTAGAAGTTAGAATTAGACGTAGACAGACTTTATTGATCCAAAAGGCAAATTGCTTGGTCACTTGCACATTTAAATAAATAAAACACTCTTGAAAAACACCTGTAAAAAGGAAAATAGGTTCAAGATAAAAAATGAAATAAAATAAGATTTGCATATGTACAAATTATGTTAAGGTTATTATTTAGTCGTTAGCCGAAGGCTTGATCAACCCTTTCTAAAAATGATTGTTAGATTGATCAACAACAACAAAATATTATTTCTAGCAGCCGAGTCCTAAAGGCGGTTTAGGCTTCTGCGTCAATTTGACAGCCCAGACCCTACGCAGACCCTAACGCCGTAGCCTGATGTGCACCTCCAGCGACACAGGCCACAAGAGCTGCAACTGGTCAACTTGGTCACAGACATATATACATAGACGCCATATTGGGAGGAGACAGCTCTGTCCCGCGAACCAATACGAGTGAGTGGAGTGAATTTTATTAAGCGTCTTCTGTTCTTGTGTGAATGTGTCAATGAGAGGCATTAACTTATAGTACTTTGTAGAAGACGCTTACTAAAGTTCACTCCATTGACTCGTATTGGTTCGCAGGACAGAGCTGCCTCCGCCGATATGGGGGCGACGTTGACGTACAGTCCAGCGTTCAATGAGGCGTCCAAGTATATATGTTTATGACCTTGGTAGTAGCGTATTTCTGCTTTAGTATTTCCGGCTGCTTCTCCTCCTCCACAATTTTGTTTTGGATCCGCAAAGATGGAACACATTGAGGAAAGGTTAACTGAGGAGGTTCGGAGATGCAAACATTTGTACGACTCGTCTTCGGCGAAATTTCGGCAAAAGTTTCAGTCGCTAAGTGAAGCAGGAAGAAGAAACAAAAATTAACCCGACTGGCAAAAAAGACACAGCGCCGACTAGCATTTGGGAGGCGTTGTAACAGAGTGAACCAGACTGATGAGCGCACAAGTATAAATGGCTCGCTTGTGCATAGGTTACTGTATGTGCGTAGGTTACGTGTCTTGAAGAGGTCTAGTCCTGCAGAGGCGTAAACTCCGCTTTAGCCTTCCTTCTATTAATGTGACTGAGCCAAGCCAAGTATTTGACACTGAGCTTCTACAGAAAAGCTTAGTTCACACTGACACATACACACACCATTTTGTATCAACCAAATCTGAGCATATCTGTCCTAAAGTGAGTGACAACCAGGCAAAATGTCCTCTCTTTCCGAAAAATGTCATCACTTCCAGGGTGTAATGGTCTGCACAGACAAATGACAAGAGACAAATGTACGAGAGGTTTCCCAGATGTCTCTTGTCAGTGAAACATGTCGGTCATAACCCTGATTTTTACCTTTACGGGTGAACTGAAACGTCCATCATTCTTCTTAACTACATGTTGCTCCTTCTGT
This sequence comes from Chelon labrosus, assembly GCF_963514085.1. Lineage (NCBI taxonomy): Eukaryota > Metazoa > Chordata > Actinopteri > Mugiliformes > Mugilidae > Chelon > Chelon labrosus. The sequence continues at coordinate 7,219,219 of NC_140338.1, forward strand.
TTATTCCAAAACAAACTGCTGTAACTCCTGGAGGCGTAAGACGCATCCCTCCATGTCTCTGGAAGACGGTATCAAATAGACTCCGGGCGTTTGAGCCAACTAAATTTAAAGCGTGGAGACGATTCATTGCAAGGAATAAAAGGACAAAGGACAGCAAATGGACAGTGATTGAAAAAAAAAACGTAATATATTATTTCCTGAAATTAGTTTTCACAATGGACTCAACCCACCCTCTCTCACTCTTTATGACTTCTTTAATTAACAGACTCATTCAGCTCCAGGCTTCATTCAGTTAGCCAGGCGCGGTAGAACACAGTGGCGCACTCCCGACTGCCCCGGAGAGAGAAAGAGAATCGGACTAAAGCATAGAAAAGCCGGAGTGAGGAAGAGAAAAGGGCTGAGATGAATGCAGAAATGTGCAAAGGTGTGAATAATGAGGGAAGGAAAAGAGAGAGAAGACAGTAGGTTATAGACCGGGGGAGGGGGGTGGAGGTGTTAAGGGGAGGGAAAGAGGTGTCTTGTCAAATCGGGCTGCAGTGACACGGTAAACACAGCGGGACACTGACATAAGCACCAGTCTGGCAGGAGGGGGCAAACAGTGGGGCTTCAACAATAATAGAGAACTGCAGGGAACAGGGTGACTGGTTGAGAGCCTGTTGAATTATTCAGCCCCGTTCAAGATTTCAGCAGGACTATTTTAGCCTGTCTGTGTCCTCTTTTGGCTGGGACAAGTACCTGGATTTGTGTGTTTGAAACAAAGTTTTTTTTCGGGGGGAGAAAAGAACATTTTCATTTTCCAGCACACACACAACGCGCCACTACCGGGAGACTCAACTGAAACTGTATCTGCGTCTTAAGCAGACTGACCGTTTTCACCGATTTCTCTTATCTCTTAACTGGAAGGTCAAACCGATGCTCATCCGGACTGACTGGTTCCATTAAGAAGGAGGGAGAAAAGGAAAGAGAATTAAAAGTGGAACAGGGCAAAAGGGAGAGACTGTGAAAGACTGATTTCTCCTCATTCAATGAGCACAAAGGGAGTAAAAACAAAAGGAATGGGCTAGAATCGGAGGAATTGTCGATGATGTTTTACTCTCTAATTGCGCTCTTAAAGGTTCAGACCAATATATTGAAAAAAGTGCAAAGCCTAATTATAATTCTAGCCATGCAAACATTTGCTGTTTAGCACAAACAAAACAGTGGCAAGAAACTGACTGACGGGAATGTTGTAGTTATTAATCCATAGACTGTATATAAACATGGATGACAGCGCTGCTCCTCAAAAGTGAAGCCAAAGCAAGTAGAGCTCCTGCTGGTGGCTGGCTACAGTAGAGGTCACAAGCTCCACCCCCTCTATGTTAGTGGGTGGGACTTAGGCCAGATCATTTTTTCCATTCTAGGTAGTTAATATAAAGCTGATGTATGGTCAAGTGGCAATTTTACCAAGAAGTTTGATTTTAGTTAGTTATTTGACGCGATAGAAACACGATGTGTCATCGTGAGGACTAACAGTTCCCGTAGGACCGTGAGAATAGAAAAAAAAAAAAAAAAAAAAATAAGCGCAAAACTTTTTTTGGTGGAGGTAGAGCAGAGCGCTGTATTAACTAAACACACATGCCAGCGAGTCTAGTAGGAGAAGCATGGGTGGGTCATCTATAACGCCGCCCATCAGTTTGACCAATCAAAGGAAGCGGAGACACGTCGTCCATATTTTATATAGTCATATGAATCAGAATCATGAAGTTCTGAAGCAAATGCATATTTTGGATTAATACTTGGTGCTAGAAGAAGTACCAGTGCATCAACAAAGTCATCAGCATTCATCTTAATGGAGGGGTACCAAATTTCATGATATGAATGGTGCCCATTTAGATGGTGAGAGGTGTACCTGAAAGCCAAACCATCAAACCGCTGGTTGCAAAAATTGAGAACACAAAAATAAGTAGGGGACCATGGATGTCTGCGAAAATTTGTTAGCAATCCATTTAATAGACTTTGAGGCGTATATAAAATTGGAGAAACGAGTGTGTTGTCTTAGGCCTCCGCAAAAATCCATTTTCTCCGAGTTCCACTGAAATAGCAGTTTAATGAAAACTGAAGTACTACTTAGATTTGTTTATACGATAGTCGGGGTGAGAGTTTATAGGCGTTTGTAACCGTAATGTCGTCAATTCAAAACCTACATTTGTCCAAAGGCACAATGAACTATGGTTTGTATTAAACAGAAAATGGGCAAACAACCCAGCTTCCTTTCTAATTTCCAGGCACTTGTATGAAAACATTATACAAGGGTGGATACAGAGATGGAGGGGAGTTCATCTGGGTCATCAAAAATCTATCGGTTTGCTTCTTTTGGGAGTTTCATGCGTGACGCCAATATTCTGACCCCACCACTCAGGGCTCACATGGGGAGGTCATTCGGAAATTTTAAGGTTCGGCCGAGGGCAGCGGCAGATCAAAGGTCACGAGGGTCAGCGTGATCAATTGGCTTCCTCCTCTTGGGTGCGTGAATGTGCTCGGTGTGCCGAATACAGCAAATAAATTTGACGAACGTCCATCAAAGAACAAAAACAAAGATTGATTTGATGGATGGAGGTCAATAACAGCTGAGGTGTTGTTTGGATGCAATGTTTCCTTCGTTTTTTTTGCAATGAATGGTATGCAACCAATGCTCATAGCCGTCATGAGCTCCTTATGACCACGAATGAAGACAAATAGGTGCTGTTAAAGTGCAGACTGTTTTGGTGACTGTAATAAAGCAGGATGTTAGCTCCCTTACAACTCAGTAAGTTTAAATCTAACCCAGGTCATAACAATATGTGGTTTCACTCATTGGAAACCAAACAGCTATTATTATTTCATCTGTTTCTGGCTCTGTGTATTGTAAACTCTGAGTTTGCTGAAGGTTCTGTTTATGAGTCACATGAATAAATGAGTGTTTATACGAGAGCTCATTCCAGTAATGCTGTTACACCTGGAACGTTTTAAAGTAATGGAAGCTATGTCTTTGTCTCCTGTGTTAGTTGTCCAGCACATTAAGATGTTGTACAGCATGGTTTGTCTAGGTTTTGAGATATCACAGAAGAAGATTGGACTTTGTTTTTGGCTACTCGCAATTCAAAGAAGTAACAACTGTTTCCAAAAAGCATGTCTCTGTCTAAATGGATAATCCACATAATACAACATATTATACACTGAATGGCCAAAAAAAAAAAAAAAAAAAAAAAGTCACCACACTCTTAATATTTCATTGGACCGCCTTTAGCTTTGATCACAGCACGCATTCTCTGTGGCATTGGTTCTATAAGCTTCTGCAACGTCACAAGATTTGACCACTGCACAAAGCCTTCTCCAGCACATCCCAAAGATTCTCAATGGGGTTAAGGTCTGGACTCTGTGGTGGCCAATCCATGTGTGAAAATGACGTCTCATGCTCCCTGAACCACTCTTTCACAATTTGAGCCCCATGAATCCTGACATTGTCATCTTAGAATACTGGCATCTTTCACACAACCAGGATGTGTCTTTAGACATGGTTGTTTAAGAAATGAGAAGCTACTCATTGCATCAGTTGGGATTAAATAACTTGTTGCCAGCTGAAAGATAATCACCCATGCAGTAATTATCCAATAGGAGGCGTGTACCTATTTGCTTAGTTAAATCCAGGTGGTGACTTTTTTTTGGCCAGGTATTGTATATCAATATGTATTAATGTTTTCTTTGCGACCATTTTTTTTTGGGTACAAAACCAGAAGAATGGACATTTTCGTTGGACAGTTGCCAGATCATCTCTAAGGGTTGATTTATATAATAATATGGGACACGTTGGGAAAGATGATGTCAAACATATGAGCTTCTTCAGCTTCGAAAAGAAAAGAAAGAAAACATCTAAACACTGGCGACTGATTTTTCTACATTTTCATTAAAGCTACTTTCTAGTAGATACAGTGAGGTTTACAGATTATCCAGAGTCAAATCACAACTGTTTCAATAAAAGACTCATTATTTTTTAACTCTTTTAAAATATATATAGTGTAAGTAAAGTAAATTGGAGTATAAGTAAAGAACTCCCAAATACGCTGTGTATCTCATCACCTTGGGAAATCAAATCAAATAAATAATTAAAAACAAAACCTGATAAATGTAATTTAATTGGAAACTCAACCTTTCAATGCTCACCCAGGTCCTGTGAAGTGGTTTCATTGTGAAAATATTGCTCCCAGCAATGTGGATCAGCGCTTGACACCTTTTTTTTCCTTTTTTGTTTTCTTGCTTCTGGTGTTTGTGGAACAAGGATGAAAAAAACACGCTTGATCATTCAGTTCTCGATGATGGTACGCATTGTGAGAACTTTGGATAGATTATGTGTTGCAGATATCAGTCAGGTGCCAATGTTCTCTGAGCATTATTGACAAGAGGCTGTTTTCTGTGTGAGGATGCCAATCCTCATGATTGAAAGTCATTCAGTTGTGTAACTACACCAATCAGCCACAACTTTATGACCACTGACAGGAGAAGCGAGTAACATTGATCATCTTGTGACAATTCGGTGTTCTGCTGGGAATCTTTTGGACCTGGCATTCATTCATGTGGATGTTACTTAGACATGTAGCACCCACCTAGACCAGAGCAGGCACCCCCACCCCATAGCGATGACACTCCTTGATGGCAGCAGCCATCCCCAGCAGGATGCAGCCTGACACAGACACACATAAAAACGCTTTAAGGCCAAGCATTTACATTTTGTCTTGCTGTTCAAAGTGTGTAAGAAATTCCAGTGAATTGGCCATTAGAGAGACTTCCCAGCACTATTTGAGTTCAACAAAAGTGTCTGGAGTGTCAAGCAAACCACAGTGATTGGTGTTAAGAGACAGGCTCAACACCAGCTGTAGAGCTAGCTTTAGGAACAACTCAACAAACATGAAGAACAGCACAAGGTGTTGACCTGGCCTCCAAATTCACGAGATCCCGGACTGATCAAATATCTGGTGGATGATCCACAGAGGCCCCTCCTCTCAACTTATAGGACCCAAAGGTCCCCCACTAGCAACATTCTGTTGCCAGACACCATAGGACACCCTCAGAAGGCCCATGTCCATTCTCTGATGAGTCACAACTGTTTTGGAGGCACAAGGGAGACCTACACAAAATTAGGAAGGTGGTCATAATGTTATGCCCGATCTGTGTATATAAGCACATTTGATGTATACAGTACGTGTTGATGTCTTGGTATGTCTGCGATTTCACATGTGCATTCTCTGTAAAATCGATGTTTCATACTGTGTGAAGTATTATCAGCGCGGCTCTCAGTGTCTCCTCCATTAGTCTAGATGTGAGGCTGTGACAGTACCAGATCGCTAGGATCTATGGCTGGTAAAAATAGCCGGTGAAGCAGCTGTAGCGCTCTGTCGGCTGGTACCAACACAATCTGTCTGTAGTCACGCTATCTGTCTGCGGTGCTGAGGGACACAGGAAGCCGTGTCCATAAATCACTCTTTTACTTCCTGGGTTAAAGGATCGACGGCTACAAGAGAGCTATTAGGCGGAGTGTAAATATACACAGCCTAGTTAGTGTGTGCAATATGTCACTGTCACTAAGTGGGAGAACTGGGAGGTGAGCAGTGTGTTATGATTCCAATTTGTAGAGTTTGTTTTAGGCCAAGATGCGGTCGGCGTTTTCTAAAAGTATCTATAAATACACATTCTCAGGCAAGATTTCCATTTAAATAAATATTAATACACCGCTTCATTGCTGATTGAGGTAAGACAATGGTCACAGCGCTTGGAGCGGAAAAAATATTCACAAAAATAAATAATCAAAGAGGACACGATAAGAATTCTTTGTCCGCACTTGCAGTGAAACGAGTTATCCGTTTCGGTGCGAACTCATTAATATAAGTTGGCACGGTTTTCGGGTCATTACACGCGTTTTTACACATGACATACAATTCTATTTGTTAGATGCAAGAGTGAACAAGAATTAATGAGGGAACACGAGGCCAAATTGCTGTTTTACAATTTCAACTTGTTTGCAGACCCATTTTGGTCTGACGTATACAGCAAATTGAGCATCACAAAACAAAGTCCTAATATAACTATAATTCTTTTTTTTTTTTTTTTGTGCGGAGATCTTTACTCACAGACTATATATATGTGATATATGTGTGTGTTAGTGTCTTTTAGATTTAAATTTCATTGTACCATTTGGCACAATGACAATAACGCCTTCTGATTCTGATTCAAACATTAAAAAGCTTCAGGAAGAAAAAGAAAAGATTTATAAGCCACTGTCTTTATTAATGAAACCTATAAAAAACACTTATATCACTGCTAATTATTTTGACTTTGGCAATAATGTTGATATGTAGTGATATATTTTATGTCCTGGACAGGACATGGCAGGAATTTCCTTAATTCCAGCCAATATAAATCCAATGATCTTTTGCCCTGGTATGTCGTTTTTGCACGTTAAGCGCAAATCTAGTTTTCAAAGTACAATTTTACAAGAAAAAAGATAAGACGCATTGCACTTCGAAGCAAAAATGTCAACCTAATGGTCTCCTTTCGAGAGGAAACGTCAGGGGTTACTTGGACAAACCCTCAGGGGATCGTGAATCTCTGAACCGTCGCGTTCATTAAGCGTCATCCTCTGGGGCTTTCAGTGTTTGTAACCTTCATTATGTGGCAGCTAACCATTCAATAATGACTAATACATCTAAGTCTGTACTCAAGTGGTGGCCAAACCAACCACGACACAATCAATGCCATCCTTTAGGCCACATCACTGGGATGACTAAAAGAAATTCATCAGATTAAGAATCATTTTTGATTATTGTACCAGCGACAGAGACATGCACCCATTTACCAGTTCATTAGGTACACTACTGAAAGTTAATGTGTTCTAATATAACAGTCCTGCACTAAATCCCTCGTCATTACTGTTATATAGGGACGCTGTGCCGTCTGCAGATCTGTTTGAGCAGTAGGAAAACAGGTGGGAGGATGGCCGGACCCCAGATCTACAGACATCGCTGTATCCCTGGCTCTGACACGTCAAAAAGGACAATTACGTTTGAATGCCGTTCATAGACTTCAGCTCAGCATTCAGTACCATCATCTCACAACAGCTCACGGGGAAGCTCAGTCTTTTGGGCCTCAAATACTCCGTAACTGCGGTCTTGTAATAAAATCCAAGACCCAGTCAACCACCACCATCCTGAACACTGGAGTCCCGCAAGGCTGCATGCTCGGCCCACTGCCGTTTACCGTGCTGACCCATGACTGTGCTACGAGGTCCAGCTCCAACCACTTCATTAAGAACGCCGATGACACAACTGTTGTTGTCCTCATCGGCGACAACAACGAAACACCATACAGAGAGGAGGTGCAATGCCTGCAAAGGTGGTGCAGGTGCAAGAACCTACATGAATCTGTGGCAATTTGAACTTTAGCACTGTCACCATTACCCATCCTTGTAAAAATAATGCTCATTCTGTAAATAATTAGCCTGTACAATTGTATCTGCCAATAACAGTACTCATTGGATGAAAACTACCTCATTCGGCTGTGGCTCAGTAGGTAGAGCGGGTTGTCCACGAACCAGAGGGTTAGCAGTTTGATCCCCGGAGTGTGCCACATGCCGAAGTGTTCTTGAGCAAGACAGTGAACCGATATACTGTAAAAGCAAGGCCATTTACCATTCATTCATTCTTTAGGTAGCTCTTAAACGTACAACTATCTAAGTTTATATACATATATACAAATATACAGGGGTGCACATAACTGGTACGCAGGTACGCATGCGCAACAAAAATCCGGGATGCGTAATACCACTTGAGTTACTATCCACCCTTGCGTACTTGACCGATCATTTCATCTAACCGTACACATATTGCTTATCAACTACTGTCAGAAATGTCCAAAAAACAACAGACATTAAGCAGCTTCTTTGGCGTTTCGCCACCTACAAAGAAACGCCAACTGGAGCCAGAGCCGAAGAAAAGACTTTTTTCGGAAAAGTGGCTCCAAGATGTGCACTGGCTTGAAGCTAACGATGAGCGAACTGAAATGTGGTGCAAGATTTGCCGCTCACATCCACATCTAGCGGACAAAACAGGTGCGTTTTACAAAGGCTCAAAGAATTTCAACCATCCTTTATTTGACAAACATGAAAAGAGCAAGGAGCACACGAATGTGGCGCAAGCCATTGCTAATAAACAAGCTAGCCGAGAAGAACTTTCCAGTCGCCCACTTAAAAGATGGCAAGACAAGTTGAATGAAGAACAGCGGCAAGCTCTGTTTAATATTTTTCTCCTCGCCTTCCATAAAGCTAAACACGCACGTCCCATGTCTTCCTATTCTGAAGATATTCCTTTGCTGAAGCGGCTAGGAGTAAATGTCGGAGGTGCGTATCATTCACGTGAAGGGGGCACACGGATCATGCAGAGCATCGCTCACACCATCAGCGGGGAGTTACGAGCCAAGTTGCAGTCTGTTGAATTCTGGGGGCTGCTTTTTGATGGATCTGAGGATATCACAAAAACTGAGCAGGAAATCGTTTACATTGTGTCTGTGTCCAGCAACGGAGAGTTTACCTCGGACTTTCTCGGACTGATTGAACTGGGTGCTGACCGAACCGCGCAGGCCATAACAGACGGACTTGTGAGACTTTTCCAGGACACAGGTTTGGATGACTGGACAACAAAGTTGGTCGCTGTGTGCACTGACGGGGCTGCTGTGAACGTCGGTATGTACAACGGCGTTGTACCAAAACTCCGGCAACTTGCTGCGGCTGGAGACTCCCTTTTACACATTCTGTGCACCGCACACACGCTGGAGAATTGCGCAAAATCAGCTGATCGCAGCGTTCCTTACTGTGAGACATTTAATCGCTCTGTGGTCAAGCTGCTGCAGTTTTATTTACAGAAAGGTGGGGCAAAAAAAACTGATGCACTGAAGAAGCTGTGTGAAGAAAATGGGATCTCCTTTGTGAAACTGGGTAAGTTTCATAACATCAGATGGTCTGCATGGAGGCATGAAACACTGTTAAAAATATCAAGACTGTTGCCAGCCATTAAAATGCAACTGGCTAGGAGTGATAACAGTGACTTGCAGCATATCTGCACAGAGCGTTTTCAGTGCTTTCTGTCAAACATGCTTGACATTGGCAACATTTTGAAAGCCACATCCATTAGGTTTCAGAAGGAAAAGCTGACCATTGGAGAATGCAAGGATGAACTCATGGTGGCCATTGGACAGTTCACACTTCTGCTTGATGGTGAAGGCCACAGGGCACACACTGTTTCTAACGCTGATGCTGACAGAGACAAGACAAACTTACTCAGGGAGTTAATTGAAGAATTTGAAATTAGATATGACTCCCTCAAGTCATGTGATCATTTCTTAGTATTTGATCCTTCAACATGGCCTCAGGAAATGCAAGACCTCCATAGTTTTGGAAACACAACAGTTTGCTGCATTCTCAAGAAATATGAGGCCATCTAGCAACTTGACAAAGACACCACTGTGACAGAATGGATGCGCTTAAAGCAGGCAGGAAAACGCCTGGGAGCCTCTTCTGTGTATGACTTGGTCCAAATAGTAAACACAAGTAACCCAGATGCTTACTCCAACATCAACAAGGTGGTTAAGCTGTCTCTTACACTGCCTTTAAGCAGTGCAGCTTGTGAGAGGGGATTCTCACATCTCAACATAATAAAAACCAAGTGCAGGTCTCGTCTGTCACATGCTCGTCTCTCAGCCCTGATGCACATTCACCTGTCAAAGCAGACCACAGAGACATTTGACCCAAAGCAAGCTGTTGACCTGTGGATGGAGACAGCTAATCGGAGACTTAACCAAGGACAGGGAAGTGCATCTGGAGCATCTTCATCGTCTACCATGCAGGAAGCTGAAGCAGAGGACAGTGGGGGCGACACTGAGGAGGACAGTGAGGAAGACTGCACTTATTAAGACCACGCTACATATGGAGTGAGTACCAAACACTATCTCCCAGTACTCACCTGAGTAACTCACTGAAAAAGTTATGTGCACCCCTGCATATATACACACATATACACACACACATATATACACATATGTACACACACACACACACATATATACACACACATATATGTATATACATATATATGTATATACCTCACCAACTCAGTTTTTTTAAGCAGTTTAAGCAACTATTTATTTGTAAGTTTATTCCACCACCACACTGTATATACAGAATGTCTCTATATCTCTAGTTTTTTCTCTCTATATCTTTTTCAGAGTATTGTTATTTTTTGTATATATTTTTTCAAAATTTTGTATTTGTGTTTTTTTTGGTAACTTTTTCCCTGTCGAAGTTGTCACTGTTTTCTGTATATATATTTTTTGGCCAAATTCCGTGCTACTGTGACAAGGAAATTTCCCATACATAGGATTAATAAACGTCTTATGTCTTATATATATATATATATATACACACACACACACACACACATATATATGCAGTATACAGTTGTATATATCGATATCAGTATTCAATGTATAGTTAAAAGTTCCATTTTTATATCTTCTGTTTAGGAAATTGTTTTTGTATCCTGTGTCGTCATACGTTGTAGAGTAGCAGATAGGAAAGTGCAGCTGTAGTTATTGTGTGCGTCTTGCCACTGTATGTGTAGCACAGTGGAACAGGGAGAAACCGTATTTCACACCTCTGTATGTTTTTATCAACGAATCGTGGAGGTGACAATAAACACGACTTGACTCTTGAGATGTTGAAACTGTGTCAAAAAGGAGGTAATTCAACTGTATGATCATTTTGGAGGATTGCGTTACTGTTAAATCGGATTGGATTAAACACAAAAGCGTGTCAGTTATTTAGCTTAGCCCACTGACTGCAATAATAGAAACATGTATCAGTACAACACAATGGTACTACAAAGCACAGCCTCCAAAATGAAAACACAGTCTCTCGGTTGTTTGAAACAAGTGCTGAATACCAGAACTTTCATCACCTAACATTTAGTGCAGGACTGTTATATTGAAGGGCATTAGTTTTCACTAGTGTGCCTAATGCACTGGAAAGTGACTGTAAGTAATTGTGGGTGTCCTCCTTTGTATATTTGTTTCTCAGTTGTGGAACTCATCTAGCAAGCCATCCTCCGCTATAACAAATGACAGCTCATCACGTCAATGAGTCACCCTCCCCACCGGGGGCTCCTAATGGCTTGGATTTAGTCCCTCACACACACACAATAGTGTCATCAACAGCTTTTGATTTCAAATCAGTCACGGAGAGCAAAAAGGGGACGCCTCTCGCACTCTCCAGCCCGAGCTTGGAGACTAATGAATCAACGGCAGCTGAATACCGCCGGAGGGGCATACACGCACGTACAATGGAAGGAAGATCAGAGGGCGTGGCGGAGGTGTGGAAGGTCACGGATTGCGGGGCTGCAAGAGATTGGGGTGAGGTAAAGGCTGAGAGACGGAGAGGCTTTAGAGTGAGATGGATCTGATGAAAGCGGACGAGACGGCGGTGGTGGGATGTGTGCGCATGCGAGAGGGAAAAGAGGGAGACGGAGAGGGAGAGGGGTGCGAGATGATGGATGGGAAGAGAGGGGAGGGGAGGGGAGAAGGGGGGGTGGGGGGGTGCGCTGGGGTGATGTGACAGATACCTCGTGAGAAACGGCGGGCCCCGGGGCAAAATAACTCATCGCTAGAATTACACAGGAGGGGCCCCTGCATGTGTGATTGTGTGTGAGTGACTATGCTCCACAGAGACAGGAGTATATATGTGTGTGTGCCTGTAGGTTTCCATGTGTGTGTGTGCCACATGTGTGGAGGTATATGCTACTATATGTGCAAGATGTGTGCAGGATGTGTGGCAGAGCAAGGAAACATGCAGCGAGAAGCAGCACGAGCCGGCGGTAAGGGAAAAAGAAAGATGACATCAACTCTCCGGAGAAAAAGACACACGGAGGAAGATGGGGAGTGAGGGAGATGAAGAGGGAAAGAATATAAGTGGGCTGAGAGGAAAAAAAAAGGAGAAAAACAGGAGGGGGGGCTGGTGGATGATGAAGAGGGCAAGGGGGAGGATAAAACAACTGCTAAGAGATAAAGAGGTGCGCCAAGGTGAAAGATTATGAAGAGAGGAACTCCACACACACTCACACACTGCTAAGCTCACGCTGACTGACAGATAATGATGTATTGACGTAGCTGGCCTGCAGGTGAGAGTCGCAGCATCTTTGCAACAGCGACTAATCCTTCAACACACCGAGACACACGGGGTCATCATACTACAGTATGTGACTGGATATGGGAGTGGCGGAGGTGGGGGTGGGGGGATTAGAAATGTGGTCTCACATGCACTAAGAGGAAAAGAAGAAGGTTAGAGTAGCTGGGAGTGCTGGACCGAGTGATGGAAGGAGTCAAGGATGCAGGCCAATTACATTTGATTGCCTGAATCTGAACATATTTAGGATTGAGGCTTATACGGATCAGACAGAAACCTGGTTCTTCCGTCAACTATGATTATATCTATATATCTGGATAGATAGGTAGATATATATATATCTACCGTCTCCGCTTGGATGGTTCATGCTTCATTTAGCAGTATGCCGGCTACGGCTTCCACATCTCATCGACAGTAATAGAAGAAGTGACCGATGTTAAAGACCTTCACACCTTTACATTATTTATAATAATTTATTTTTAGAGACAATGCTGCTACCCAGCTAATCAGAAAACGGAGAAAAGGCTCCAGCATGTTACTGCACTGGTTCCTTAGTGTTGACTGTCTGTCAAAAATATTCAGAACAACTGGAGATTAAGTTTACTCTTCCCATTTTCAGTTCAAGCCGGCCTTTCGACCAAACAATGTCCAACACATTCTATCATCTGCTAGAGGCAACACGCTATTTGCCTGTTGGAGGACCCCATGCAGATATGGATGCCTCCATAGCTTCTGCATTGGCTGAATTCCTGTAAACCTTCGCTCGGCATAGATAGACTCCAACATGGAACCAAATGCTGTCTTCAAGTGGAACCAGAGAGCTTCTGGTTACAGCACGGGAAGTCGTGTACACAAAATGCTCGACACTGAAGTCGTCACGTCAGCAGTAAATCCTGAAAACTCTGCTGCAAGGCTGACCAAGCTACTGACAACATAAGAAATGGCAATAAAAAAAGGTTGTTGGGAATATCATGGACATCTGTGAAGGTTCTCAGTCATCCAGGTCATGGTATATGCTTAAACGTTAAAGAAAGACAGCTGGACTTGTAGAGTTTGGAGACGTTTCGCCGCTCATCCGAGAAGCTTCTGTTTTGTTTACATCTGTGGGTGTAGCCCATCAGATACTTGCCTGACTAGTGTCTGGCGAAACGCCTTCAAGAGACTCTACAAATCCAGCTGCTTTTCTTTGACAGTTTTGGATATATCATAGATACATAGGTAGATATACAACTAAATCACAATTCATCAACTTACCATCGAACTCTTACATTTCTAAACACGTCAAGGAGCACGTCACAACTCGTGAACTCATGAACTGATGAACTTGTGGACCTGACCGAAAATCTCAGGCTTGTGCACACCACAACAGGTTGGCGTTGGTGTTTTTTTTTTTTTTTTTTTTTTTTCTTGTGACCTTGCTAAACAAGACCCCATTTCAAGGCAGCAATAACTCTCGTCTTATGATGCTAATACGCCACAGTAACCCAGTTTCTACTGCAGCACTACCGCTGCTGAAATGGGACAGGGTGTTAACGTTAACATGCACGCACACGTGACTGGAAAGGCAAATCATTATAGTGGAGCTGCACACACCTAAAGAACATGGAAAAGACTGGAACATCGGCAAGAAAGGCGGGGAGTGAAATAAAAGGATGTGTAAGAAAAAGGAAAGACTGCAAATGGATGGAAAGGACGTGGAAGATAGACGGGAACAAAGCTGGGAAGAGACAAGCAGAAAGGGGGGGCTGCATAGAAGCGGCAGTTAGATCTTAGCTTGGAAGCAATAAAACTGGGAAGGATTAAAGAAAAGAGGCCGGAAAGTCAGACTAATCCCGAGCGAATAGGTAGGCGAAGGGAGAACGGTGCAGTAAGACATACGGAAGCCAGTTGATTGGGAGGTCAATTAGTAAGGAAGAGCCATGCAGGAAACCAGAGCATCATTACAGAAGAGAAAATGGCAGGCTGAACCACCGGCGTATTCAACATGAAGACGTCTGCTCGGCTCCCTCTCTTTCTCACCTACACCTGATTGTTGTGCAGGCTGTCACTCGACCTTGCAGAGCAGGATGACAGTGTGTTAGTCAGCTCAGAAGGAATCCGTGCTGCTCTGTACGAACAGCATTTAATAATTGAAAAAAAAACAACAACAAACCTGTTTGAAATGAGGATTAGGACCCATCCTCTATACGCAGTTAAACAGGCTGCACAGGGCTTAAGTGTAAAAGTAAAGAGAGCAGTGCAGATAGATACACACTGAATGGCAGAGGATTTGTGTTTCACAGCTTGGAAAGCGTAGTAAAAAAAAAAAAAAAAAAAAAAAAAAAAAACCACACAGCAGAACTGCACCTCAAACCCACACACTCACATGCGGTGCTATAACCGGCTCAGTCCTTTTATATCCGGGCTCTGTCAAGACTTTTACCCTCACAGCCCACATACAGGCAACATGCATGAACAAATAGACGGTCAAATTGTGTAACGTGACGCTTTTATGTAATTGTGCAACACACCCACTCCACGGGAGCTGACGGTTTGCAGAGCACCGAGGTAAAGAGGAAGGAGAGCGAGAGAAAGCTGGAGGGAATCCATGACAAGGGGAGGTATGAAAACGAGGAAGAAATGTAGCCCAGCAGGAAAAAAAAAAAAAAAAAAAAAAACTCATTATTCCTTGTTTTCAGTCTGTGCTTCCTCTGGAGTAGGAATATACAGGAAACTCATACCTAATGCGTGTATCAGTGCCTATTTATTGGGTAATAAGGCCAAGCATTTACATTTTGTCTTGCTGTTCAAAGTGCGTAAGAAATTCCAGTGAACTTGCCATTAGAGAGACTTCCCAGCACTATTTGAGTTCAACAAAAGTGTCTGGAGTGTCAAGCAAACCACAGTGATTGGTGTTAAGAGACGGGCTCAACACCAGCTGTACAGCTAGCTTTAGGAACAACTCAACAAACATGAAGAACAGCACAAGGTGTTGACCTGGCCTCCAAATTCACTAGATCCCGAACTGATCAAGTATCTGTGGGATGATCCACAGAGGCCCCTCCCCTAAAAGGCCCCCCCACTAACAACATCCTGTTGCCAGACACCACAGGACACCCTCGGAAGGCCCATGTCCATTCCCTGATGACTCCCAACTGTTTTGGAGGCACAAGGGAGACCTACACAATATTAGGAAGGTGGTCATAATGTTATGTCATAATGCTCCACTAACGACACAGTTTGAGCCTTAGAGTGCAAAAGACCCAAGGTGTGTATAAGAATGGATCCTTGACCCATTTGTGAATGTCCCGTTGACATCCATGTCAGAGGATGAAGAAGTTTGATGAAATAGCGATGAAGGTCTGTGACCGATCTTCAAAAAATAAGGTTCTGCTCATTTGTTAGTTGTGATGGGAGCAGAAGCAGGGAAATAAAGGCAGGATGAAGGTCTGGAAAAAAGGTCAAATATCAAGAAGGCAGTGTGTTTACGTTGGTATTCCAGGTCTCAGGGAAAGCTGCTAGCAAATATTTATTGAACTCCACCATATTCCACTAAGCAATGCGCTCCCGGCTATTAGAGGCATTTGACTCAAACCTCATAACTTACATGAGGAAGAGTTGGCCCTTAAGCTACGTTCACGCAAGCGGAGAGAGAGCAACAAGCTATGATTCATTTTTAAAGGAAGTGATAAGCTGACATCTGACACTTGTTGCTACGTGACGTGCACACGATAAGAAACATAGACAGTGTGAAGATGGTCGGTGGAACAGCAACTCAAAAGTGAAGCCAAAGCGAGTAGAGCTCCCCCTGGTGGCTGGCTGCAGTATAGGTCATAAGCCCCACCTCCTCCAAGGTAGTGGGTGGGACTTGGGTCAAATTAAAACCCGTTGCCATGCCAACTGCTCCGAACTGTGCAAGACTCTGGGTCCAAACTCACAAGATGGCACCGCCTGTATTACTGGGAAGATAGTGTCAGTTTGGCCAATGGAAGGAAGTGGTGACGCATTGTCCATATTTATATACAGTCTATGATATGAAAGCTGAGCTAGATTCAACTACTTTATTTTGTCGTTCCACAGACCGGGCGACTCGTCAGCCAATCGTGTGCGTTTGCTTTCCCCGTTTCTGTGCTGAATATACAGTGAATGTCAGTTCCAGTGCTTAAGTGACACTCCAACTGCGACAATGTGGCATGCAACGCTGGCCGAATTGTATGTTTTGTTGTAGTGCGAACGCACCATTGGTCTCACCACTTTTGAACTTTTGCTCTAGGATTTGTGGCGAGATGAGACAACTTCTTCTATAAAAAGATTCAGATTAAAAGTTTTGCTGTGCCCTTAAATCTACTTAGATATTAATAAATAATATTAATAAATGATGGTCATTAGTTGGAGAACTAATTTCTGATAGGTACGCAGCTAGGTGCTGGTGGATTAATGATCTGGCTCACAGCAGGGAGGTTCCATTTCTTTAGAGTTTGCACATTTTTCTCGCTTTCATACGGATTTCCTGGGTTGCAGAATGTGTTAATTATCAGTTTACCGTCTGGAGACTACAAATTGCCTTTAGGAATGTGGAGTAGTGTACTCTGCAAACGCGCAAGCCCTTCTTCTCCCTTCCCTGCCCTCCACTCATCGCAGCGAAAGAAAACCAAACGGATGAAGGTGCGAGCTCCGAGTGATCCGTCTGACGCCAACAGTCGTGTTCAAATGCTCTCCTTCGGTTTGATGGAGCGGAAAATGCGAGGCGATTGCATCATCCGTTTGCCACCAAGCAGGGTGTTGCGTTTCCTTCCATCTGCTCCCGGTGAAATATGCGATGTTCCACCATCTATCACAAATGGATTCTCGTTTAGTTGGGATGCCTCTGCTCAAGCTGTGCGACAGTGTGCCCCGAGAAGACGTCCAAGAGAAGAAAACATGCGTAAACAAAAACAAAAGACGCTCAGTGTCTGATTCTATCTCTCTCGCTAGTGTGTATTCAGTCTTTACATACATGAACTTTGAATTCTAGATGGCAGAGATGTGTACTGCATGAGACAGGTCAGAGGTCGGAAGCACGGAGTGGAAGCAACTCTGGAAGAAGATTAAGATTCCCATAAATGCTGTTTCAGGGTGACAGCAAGTGACCCCAAGGCTAACTACCCTGCACCATGACTGCACATAATAATGTAAGCGGATGTGCCTTCCTACAGCTTTGGAACTAGAACACATACACTAATCAGGCACAACATTATGACCACCTTCCTGATATTGTGTAGGTCTCCCTTGTGCCTCCAAAACAGTTGTGACTCAGAGAATGGACTTTCTGAGGGTGTCCTGTGGTGTCTGGCAACAGAATGTTGTTAGTGGGGGCCTTTGGGTCCTATGGGTTGAGGGGAAGGGCCTCTGAGGATCGGGTATGATCCCATGCATCCCACAGATACTTGATCAGTTTGGGATCTAGTGAATTTGGAGGTCAGGTCAACACCTTGTGCTGTTTTTCAGGGTTTTTTTTTTAGTTGTTCCTAAACCGTTCATTGCTGCCATCAAGGAGTGTCATTGCTATGGGGTGGGGGTGCCTGGTCTGGTCTAGGTGGGTGCTACATGCCGAAGTAACATCCACATGAATGCCAGGTCCAAAAGTTTCCCAGTAGAACATTATATTTTCATTTGTAAAAATGTATGCAGTTAATTTCAGTGAAATTGAAAGGTTGTCACACCTCATGATTGTGTTGCTTACTTTATGCAAAAGTTGAGCATCCAAATACAGAGTTCTGCATTTGGCAAAAAGGCTCCATCACATTTGCAAAATAAAAAAGGTGCAGTTGGCCAGAAACACCGACATCATAATGAGTAGTCTTGGTGCAGAACTAGTTGGATGTTGGAGCATGCAGCACATGCACCAAATTGCTGTCTGGCAACAGTTTGGAAAATCACAGATGAGGCTTTCGTTACGCTGAAATGGTATTTGTGGGCGTCGTTTCCAGAGCTTTTCAATCAGAACTCATGAATAATTTACAATGGATTGTCGGAACAGGCGACAGAGGAACAAAAAAATAAACTGTGGAAGCAAACAGGTGTGGTCTTTGTTGCGTATTTGTGAATTGGCAGATTGAATACGTCAAGAAAAGTTGATCCACGTAAAATATACCAATAAAAAACATTTAACAGCAAGTAACTTATTTGTGCAAGAATCATAATGGTTGTACGACTGCAGGACACAAAGCCGGGATATACATCGATCAGCCACAACATTATGACTACTGACAGGAGAAGTGGATAACATCGACCATCTTGTGGCAATACAATGTTCTGCTGGGAAACTTTTAGACCTGGCATTCCTGGGGTTGTGGTATCCGTGGGATGATCCACAGAGACCCCTCCCCTCAACCCACAGGACCCAAAGGCCCCCACTAACAACATTGTGTTGCCAGACGCCACAGGACACCCTCAGAAGGCCCATGTCCATTCTCTGATGAGTCACAGCTGTTTGGGAGGCATAAGGGAGACCTACACAATATTAGGCAGGTGGTCATAATGTTGTGCCTGATCAACAACTATGATGTGTCTTTCTGTGTTTCCTGCTACATGAAAATGCTGCTCCATCATCAAAGAGTGCGACACATTCACCTGCTCTCTTTCCAAACCCCCCCCACTCATCACTCCCCTTATTCCAGCAATCCCCCATTTCTCTCCCTTCTTTCCATTTCCTCTCTTCTTGTACACCATTATCGTGGCCTGATGCTGGAGCACAATGGCTCCTCAATTTGCTTTCAATTTTGTTTTCCTCCCTTTCATTTCCATCACTCATTTCTCTGCCATTTTTTTTATGATTAATATTTCGCCGTGTCGCAGCTTCTCCCTCTTTTCCTTTTGCTTTCAGTGACCGCCTGCCTGCAGTTGTGACATTTAATGGTCTCTCGTTCTTGTCCGAGACCGTCCAATTCTAAATGCACCAGGCCAAGAGGAACAGCGGGTCCGCATTTTGTTTTCTAGCGCTTTGTTGTCGTAGTTCAAAACCCGAGGTGGTGACCCTTCCAACAGAGGGGGTTGCAACAGGGATTACATAGTTGTTAAAGGAAGAAAAATAGATTTTTGTGCTCAGTTGTTCCCCGTCCTCCTTTATGTTTCTCAGCTTAGACTCTTGTTGTCTTGCAGGGTTATTGCACGTCTCTGCTACACAAAATGGGATAAGTAAATCTTGCAGCACGACAATTTAAAGATTAACATTATGCAAGAAGCAGCTACTTATGTTTCCATCTGTACAAACAAGCAACACTGGAAAACTCTGGGAATAGAACGTCAATACAGTTTGGTTATGGAAAGTTCCTGCTTACGACAAATGAAAAACACTAATGGGAGTTTTGGGACAGGGCTCAACTCCAGGTAGCTTTGTTTTCAGACTCACTGCTATTAATGCACTGAGCTGATAGTAAGTATTGATGACTTTCCAACAATGGCAAACATTTCTGAATCAGATATCAGAAAACAGTATACAATACTATCAAACTATCATCAAAAACTAAACTTTTGGACCTGGCATTCATTCATGTGGATGTTACTTAGACATGTAGCACCCACCTAGACCAGACCAGGAACCCCCACCCCATAGTAATGACTCTCCTTGATGGCAGCAGCCATCCCCAGCAGGATGCAGCCTGACACAGGCACAGAAAAAAATAAATAAATAAACACTCTAGGAACAACTAAAAAAAACATGAAGAACAGCACAAGGTTTTGACCTGGCCTCCAAATTATCTAGACCCCAAACTGATCAAGTATCTGTGGGATGATCCACAGAGGCCCCTCCTCTCAACCTGTAGGACCCAAAGGCCCCCCACTATCAACATCCTGTTGCCAGACACCACAGGACACCCTCAGAAGGCCCATGTCCATTCTCTGATGAGTCAGAACTTGTTCTCCGTATTTAAACATATAGTAGTTATGGAGCAACAACAATGTAAATTGAGTCGTGTAGGTCCAATATTAACTCGGCCATCTCTGCATTTAGTTTCTCAACTCGATTTTATTGATTTTACAGATTTTATATCCTTTAATTATCCCCTGAATCCTTGAATAAACTCCTGAGAGACATATTTAATTACTCACTTGTAAAACAGCTTGTCCACTAATCACAGGGTTGGCCGCTCAATCCTTCAATCCTCTTGTTAACATGCCAAAGTGTCCTTTTGCAAGACACTGAACCTCAAGTTTTCACTGGTTCCAGGCGCATATCGGCGTGGCAGTGTGTTAATTGTTAGGAAAAAGAGGCAAACATTGTAAAGTAAGGTAACCACCGTCAACCTAAACCCTACAGCTGTGGAGTGCACCACATACAAATTTGTGTACGAGAGAATAGAAGCAAACCAATGAGCTGCAGATTAAAGTGAGTTCACCCCTTTACATTTCCCTTTATTTTCATATATCATACAGTGGGACGATAGAAGCTTAAGCCACTCAGTTTTCTGTTTTCAGTAACAATACACATGCATATAGCCCTGCAGTACACATCTGTTGCTCTGTTATTTCTTATTGTCTCAAGGGGAACTTGATTTTCCTCCGGCACTTCAGAGGCCCTTCTTCCGAAACCACCATCCACTTGAAGAGTAATAGCTCCAATATCCCTCACTCTTTCCTGCCGCCTGCAGCAGCACGTCCTTAAGCATGCAATTCTGTCCGTCCTTACTTCAATAAAAACTGAAATAATTTAGATTTACCGCGGCCTTGTGCCAGTTCGACCGCGGAGGATGATCCCCTCCGCTTCCCAGTTTGCCAAATAAACCCGCAGGTTTCATTCGCCGTTGCCACGGAGCACAAACGCTCAAACTCTTCAGGCGCGGGCGTTCACCGTGAAGAGGTATAACAGCTGGAAATAGCTGAATTATTTGCTGACGGTGCTTCAAGTTGCAGCTGAACATGAAATCCGCACTAGTGTAGAGGGAATGACTAAAGCCCATTGACAAACTTTAACAAAAACCGTACTTGAACAGTAGACTACATTTATCCTAGAAGATTTTTATATCCAGTCAACCCTTGCTTACACCTCCAAATTTATAAGCTGAATCATCTCCGAGTTGATTTTATACGGCCGTTTCGTCTTGTAATATATTATAAAAACCGCCCTGGCAGTGTTTTGGACAACACTGCCAATAAAACATTGTTGAATTTGCCAGGGAATGACAGGGAGAGGAGGTAGATGTGGGAAAGGGTACAAACAGATGGAGATTACACAGGCTGAAAAAAATACAAGTTAAAAAAAAAGGGTGAATTTGATTAACCATAGGAAATAAAAAGAAATACCTGATACAAGTGATTACATGACACGCTGTGCTTTAAAAGAATTTACATAAGCCTCACTCCTGTTTTTTTTTTTTTTTGTTGTGGAACAACAAAATGTATCAGCTCCAATTTTTGCACATTGACTTGAGTGCCTGTGATTGCTGTTGTGAGTGTTAGAGCTCACGTCAGGTTAATCAGCCGACAGCTGAGAAGAGATGAAAAAAATATACAAATTATCTTGACTTTCCTGAGATGTTTCAGAAGAAGAACCTCGAGTTGGTTTTATGCTTACAAAATAACGCATTAGGGGAAGTCTTGTGAGAGGGGGTTGATGAGGTTGCTGCAGCTGTATCTGTCAATTTTCATGAATGTTAAATGTTGGATGATTAAATAAAGTTACAAGGGCCACAACTTTAAATTGTTGTACCAAAATACTTCAACAGTAACAAATCTGAAAGTGTATGAACCATAACCACGGGCTATATGCACCGTATGCAACATACACTGATGAGGTATAACATTATGAAAACCTTCCTAATATTGTGTGCTGGGGATGGCTGCTGCCATCAAGAAGTGTCATTGCTATGGGGTGGGGGGTGCCTGGTCTGGTCTTAGTAACATCCCCTTGAATGCCAGGTCCAAAAGTTTCCCAGCAGAACATTGTACTGTCACAAGATGGTCAATGTTATTTACGTCATCTCCTAGCGGTCATAATGTTATGCCTGATCGGTGTATTTTGCCACAAATATTTCAGATGATAAAGTTCATTGCTTCCAAGTGGGTGTTCCTCCAGAACCCTAAGAAAAAGGCAATTGCTGCAATGATGTCCAACTAGGCACAGGTTAGCTACACATTGTACTAGACTAGACAATGTCTACTGATTGTCAACACATTGCATTGCACCATTGTTTTTTGCTGTCCAACTCAGTTAACAATACCAGTAACCACTAACTAGATGACTGCCATTTCTCAGTCCAGCTCCTTTGGATGTAATTGTCATATCTTCAGGATGAAGTCCTGACAATCATCTGATTAAATCCACCACGTACTGAAATTGCCCAAGGGGCGCAAACACAAACACGTTGACACTAATTGGACTATGCTCACAAGGGCATGGATGGTCTATCACAGTGAAAGTCTCTCACAGCTGAACACTATGTTGCACTTGCCAGGAAAAAAGCCTTTTTCCTTTTCCCTTTGGCAGGGTGTTACCAGATAACCCAAACAGAGAAACTATGTTTACAAGATTATTCCTTGTCTGAATGAACTATAATAATCACTGAGAAGTTTATTTCACACTTCTGTCACATGTTATATGTTCAGTTTAACCACTGTATAAATACAGTATATCAGACAAATGAAGATTACAAAACCTTTTCCTAAAAGGGCCATTCTGACTTTATTTTGTCCAATTATAGCATTATAATTTATTTCAGTGATGATGATGAGAAACATTTAACCCCTAGACAGATCTGATGCGCCATCAGCGAGCGAATCCCTGCACCAGATGAAATTGGATCATATCTGACATTCAAACGCCTCTGCTAGGGCTTGATGCAACAGTCTGTGTGGGAGTGGAACTACGCAGGAGCCATTGATTACCTCGTGGGTGTGCTAACAACCATATTTTGCTTCACAAATAAACATGTAATAATTCTTTTCGGACCACACTGGTACATTTCACCCTGTTCATTATTGATGGGAAATTTCAAACACAAAGCAGCAGAACATAGAGTTGGCTCGCCGAGCCGGGTTAACTCATGTGTTACTCACCAGTGTACAAAACACACTGGAAATTTATTTTTGATGCTGTATACACAAATCAGGCATAACATTATGACCACCTTCCTAATATACATCTCCCTTGTATTGACTCATCAGAGAGTGGACGTGGGCCTTCTGAGGGTGTCCTGTGGTATCTGGGAACAGAATGTTGTTAGTCGGGGCCTTTGGGTCCTATGGCTAGAGGGGAGGGGCCTCTCCTGGATCAGGCTTGTTCCAGTGCATCCCACAAATATTTGATGTGTTTGGGATCTAGGGAATTTGGAGGCCAGGTCAACACCTTGTGCTGTTTTTCCAAAAATTTCCCAGCAGAACATTGCATTGTCTCAAGATGGTCAATGTATCTGGCTCAGTAAACCTACTCAAGCTGTTCTTCATGATGGCTAATAAGAAATAGGCCATTACCATTATAGTATGTTTGAACTTGTTTTAAACAAAAGGTGCACAAAACAAAGAACATAAAATGAGATGCAGACACTTTCAGGAAAATGCAATTGGTACTGATGATGACAATGGTTCCGTTCATTCATAGCACAGGCGTATAAAGCAAGAAAACAGAGGACACGTTCCCAGTAGGAAACTAACCCTAACCCTAACCAACCCTAACCTATTGGAAAATGCATTCAAAGCTACTATCCCGAAAACTACACTTCAGCCGTTCTCAAGCTTTGATAAACAGAATAACGCACTCTATATCCATAACGCACGTGTATTTTCTTTTATTTCTGTGCTGAAAAGGCACATCCCACGGAAATGGTGGGCTTTTTTGACATGTGATATGCAAAGCAGTTTTCCTCTCCTTTTCTCTGGGGAAAAGAAGGAAAAAAAAGTGAGCCCACTCAGAAGCTAGTAGCAAAAATAACTTCTTGTGGGTGTTTTACATATTTCTACACCGGTCCCAGACATCAACCTTAATTTTTAAACCAATCCGAGTTATCTGAGCTTCCATGTGCGTACCGTCCGTTTCAAATTGAGATTCAGATCCGGGCTTCAACACGGCCGTTCCGTAACCTTCCACTTTTTCTTTTTGAGCCGCTCCTTGGCGGTCTTGCGAAGTGCGCTTAGGATCATTATCCTCTTTAAAGGTTCTCTTCCATTTTAGCTGTCCGACAGATGGAGTCACATTATCTTTAAGCTTTATTTGATAACGACTGTGAGAATTCATAGTTTAATCACTGCAAGCTGTCCGGTCCCTGAGGACGCAAAGCAGCAAGCCACTCATTAACATTTCCATCACCGTCAAGCCGTCGCTGGTCCGAGCCAAACCCATCTAATGTTGCTCTATTTTTAATTCAACTTTCCAGAGCTCTTTGGAAAATTGTCCATGTTTAAAACTATAGTACTGCTCTGATGTTCTCTTTGTTTTTTTTGGAAAGCAAAGGCTATCTTTCTCATGCAGGTCACATTTTCACACTCCAAGTCTGATTGACGTCTTTGCATGAAACAATCTTGGTTTTACTTGGAGTGGATTCTTCCATTTCAAATCATTTTCAGTTCTTTTCAAAGAATGCCAGACTCAAAGACATCCGCAACACTTTTCTTTTTCCTCTCTGAAAGCCTCCTTAGACCTTGGATGATTACACTGCACACACTTCAATAGTGAAGAGAACATCACAGTCTAGATGTCAGAGGTTTAAATGAGAGAGGCTTCGCCGTAAACTCTCAGAGGCTGTTTTTTTTTTTTTTTTTTTAAATCATTGCCACCGAGTCTCGAACCTCTGATTTAATGTATCTGAGGATGTAATAAAAATAGCTGTGAACTTTTTTCAAATGTCGGATCCCAGCTGAATGTCAGTATTATCCGTCACCTTTATGAGGAGGAAATCATGAAAAAGACAACGAGATATTTCACATAATGGTGAACAACAAATGGATATAGAGGTAGATCTTATTTTTGTCTGTCACACTTCACCAGTACACACAAAGCATCTGGCGCCTTCCACAGATTGGGGCAAAATTCTTTTAATGAACGAGGATAAAAATCACAGCAATCACAACGACCACAGAAAAATGGTAAGAAAAATACAGCTGAAATATGGCACAGTTACTGGACGAAAGGGCGGCAGGCTATCATTGCCAATTAAGATCCTCTGCACTGTCGAAGGGCTAAAGAAAAAAAAAGGAAAGAGAGTTAAAGGTGGAGAAAATCCTCTTCCCCTCACCAAAACCACTATAGACAGTTGCATCCAACCCTAGCAGCCCAAACCCTTACACCAGTGGGCCAGTGTGCGTCTCCCTGCCCTGGCTGCTGGGCTCTCCGAAATCCAATTTCCCTGTAATTGTCTTCATTCTAACTTAAATTCATTGGCCAGATGCCAATCAATTTAAGTGCACTGAAGGGAGAAAAAAAAAAAAAGCTTTACCAAAGTACTGGCAAGAGCACAGACAAGATACGAGAGCAGAGGCTGATGTGAATCTGGCCAGCTGATAAAAAAATAAAATATTCCAGAAGCGGGGTTTTGATTTGAATGTGTGTTAGTCCCCTGTGAGGGATAACTTTCAGAACAGAGGCGTTATCTGCCCTCGTTCAAGCATGTACGCTTTAGCAGCGTGTGATGTAAACTGAAACTCAAGCGGCTGAATCGCAGTATCCCCTCGCCGTCGTGGGCGTGCGTTTGCGTGTACGCACATGCACGTGATGGATCGCAGTCAAAAAGGTAAAGAGGGTCAACCTCCGCCATCTGGAGTGTGACATTCCCGCTTATTCATGTCTCCCTCCTCTTCTTTTTGCTCTATGTTGCCATTCATCCAAATCTTACTCATACTCAACACTGCGCCAACTCTATCCTACCGTCTCACAGCCGAATGCACATTGGGACTACAGTGACTGTTGGCAGATTCCAAAGTGACTTTACTCTCAGGAAGTTAGAGATTTTTTTCTGTTTTTTTTTTTTTTGCTTTACTCTGCAGTGCTGCCGTTTTACTGCAACTTGGCAAAGGTGAAGCTGATGAGTTCAGATGAGACAGCCATTTCTTTGAAAGTACAAAGTGGCTGGCCAAAGCTACCCCAAGCATTTTTATTTTTTTTTTTGAAGATTTATGGGACTTAAAGGGACACTCCAAGCATTTGATGTTAAGGCTGTGACATACCGGCTGTCACCGTCTTTTTCAGAAAGTCGACTGGACTGAGTTGTTGTTCAGCCCAGAGAATTTGAACACACAGATATTTTCACAACAACATGATCATCAAGAACTATGGACCTGTGCCAGCCAGCACAGATGTCCTGCTGATCAGTTGGTCTAGTTGGTCAATAGTTCAACAGCTGATCAGTTGGTCTAGTTGGTCAGTAGTTCAACAGTTGATCAGTTGGTCTAGTTCGATAGTAAACCGTAGTCTTTGCAGTGAGTTAAGTGCAACTTTTTGGTCCAGACACAGGTGACGTGAGGGGATGTTACGTCAGCATTTAGCGGTAGTTCTTTTAGGTAGGTTTGGTGTATCCCTACCTCCGTATTCAGATGTATGTCTTCAATAATCTCGTTTGTAATGTACCATTTAAGAGAAAGTGGAGGCATGTTCACCAATGAGGCACAACATTATGACCACCTTCCTAATATTCCGTAGGTCTCCCTTGTGCCTCCAAAACAGTTGGGACTCATCAGGGAATGGACATGGGCCTTCTGAGGGTGTCCTGTGGTGTCTGGCAACAGGATGTTGTTAGTGGGGGGCCTTTGGGTCCAATGAGTTGAGGGGAGGGGCCTCTGTGGATCATCCCACAGATACTTGATCAGTTTGGGATCTAGTGAATTTGGAGGCCAGGTCAACACCTCATGCTGTTTTTCATGTTTTTTGAGTTGTTCCTAAACCGTTTTTGGTTCATCAAGGAGTGTCATTGCTATGGGGTGGGGGTGCCTGATCTGGTCTAAGTGGGTGGTACATGTCTAAGTAACATCCACACTAATGCCAGCTAATACTGGCTAGCTGGATCTCTTTTGTGATTCTGTATGTTTTTCCCAAGTCTCCCAACTTCGTGTGAATCATTGTGAAATATTAACATACTCTTTTGATTGCTCACCAAAGAAAGTTACCTTCAATTGTGGAACATTGTGCAACTTTTAATTCTGTCATTTAAATATTACATTACTGTGATAATGAAATGCTAACTCTAAATATAAAATTATGGCTAAAAGTTGCTTTTCATCCGAGTATATGCTGTTTGTTCTACTTACGAATGGCAAAAAATCTGTACAATTTTTTTTTGTTTCCGTGATTACTGAATATGAAAAGAGATTTTCTTTACAAATGTTCTTTTCTAGGACTGCTTCAAATGATTGCTTTCATTGAGGCTTTAATGAAAGATTTGATTAATGGGTTTGTCCGTTAAAATTCCAGAGAATGGAGGGAAAAAAGCCATCATAATTTTCCAGGGCTGAATTTTTGAAACAGTATTTTGTTTCTTGTAATAACAGACTAAGTCAAGACAAAAACATTCATTTGAGGACATGGCATCGGGAAGTATTTGTCATTTTTATTATCACAATTGTTAATTTTATGCATTTACTTATTTATGTTTGTTGATTGAGCTGAAATGGATTGCAAAACAGAGTAAAAGCTGGAAATGAACTAGTTTCACTTGTCTTTGTATTCAGTAAATGGTAATAAATACCAATAAAGCAGACGCTTTTTGCACCTATGTGCCTGTAGCTATTTGCACCCCTCAGAAAGGCTTATAAAAAAATATATATATTTGAACCCAAACCATAATCTTCCCCTGAACCTAACAAAACTGTGACTGAAAAACAGGATAGGGGCTATACACCTCTGAGCTGGGTGTAAATAGCCGACTGGCTGCAGTGTGACTATTTTTCACCCAGGTACAAATAGACATTCTGTAACAGTAAACCAAAAGAAAAATCAATATATCACATGACTTATTCACTGTGCTCCAATACAGGTCTCCAGCTTTTTCTTCCTTTCTCATGTTGCCCGGGAGCTCATTTATAAAAGTCACATAGATTTACAGTAAGAGAACCTCTTATGGTAGGATTTCACGTAAGTCGTAAAAACCTCTCAGAACTTAATTTAATTACCTGTGATACACGAGTGTAGAGTGACTGGTAAAGATAAATGCTGGGTGAATTAATATTGTGAAGAAAAGGAGTGGTCTATGAGAACAATTCTTTCACTGCTTTCGTTTTCAAAGTCCTCTGATAATATTACCACATGTATTGTGTGCTTTTTAACTGGAAGTGAAGATGATCAGTAAAGTACATGTGTATCAGTAGTTAGTATGCATAATGCATTTTTGGTTATTTCAGTTAATTCTGTTGACCATAGAGGGTTTGGATCATGGGCAGTATGGATGGCAGAACTGCTCCTCAAAAGTGAAGCCAAAGCAAATAGAGCTCCCCCTCGTGGCTGGCTGCAGTAGAGGTCATAAGCTCCACCTCCTCCATGTTAGTGGATGGGACTTGGGCCAAACTAAAACACTAAGATACAAGTCAAATATTATTTTATTTTTATTTTGTTTATTTTGTTTATCAAGGATGGTTTCTGTCATTTTATGCAGTTAATATAATGCTGATGTATGTTCAAGTGTCAAATTTTGGATAAGTGTCGTTGTAGTTCGTTATTATATAGAAACAGGATGTGACATAATGGCAACCAACAGTTGCCATGTCGACCGCTTCGTAAAGTGATCCGTGGGACCGTGAGAAGAAGGAGAAGAAAGAGAAACCATGGCTCAGTTGTTAGCCCCAACCCAGCTTCACTCTAAGAACCCAGTGTTACATTAGTAACTTTGATATGTATAAAGACACAAGTTGCACAAACTAAACAATACGTTTTAATATAAAGTGAGCGTTCTGTGGAACAAAGAACTCAGTGTCGATTGTAGAAAACTCCTTTTCCCTCTGTGATTCTGTTTTTGGCTGTAAATCTCTCTGCCTGTGTGCTAGATCCATTGAACCGCTAAGAGATGTTAGGAGAGAGATCTATAGTACAATCCCTGACTCTTGGGGTTATCACAAAGGCACAGTGGTGAGGTCAAAAGGTCAATACACCAAGAAAAAAAAATATATATATATATGGATCAGTATAGCACTTCATCGGGTGATGACTGTAGTAGCAAGAAAATAAAGGAAGCAGGAGTCAGAGACTAGAGAAACTGAAGAGATCTGTGATGTTAGTGAAGTGATTTTAAGTTTTAAAGTTATGATTCAGGCACACTGTAAATTATTTCACTTTTATGTCTTAGAAGTCAACCCCCGTCAGTTAGTGATGCTCAGACCTGAGCAGCAAATCACCACAGACAAACATAAGTGTACCACCAGCAGAAGCTCTGACCTCTAAAAGCTGCTACAAACCACTTTGTGATCAAACGCAGACATGACTATAAACCAGTATGAATTATGACATGGTCCACATGATTGGAGAATGATTGAGAAACTCAGCACTTAGGCTCAGTTTTAATAATCGTACAAGCAAAAATAGCCATGTTTGCATGTTCTCAACGTCACGATTTTCTAGGTCTTTATGAAAATATTATGTTTTTGGACTGTTGATCAGACAAAATAAAGATGTTAGCTGCTTATGTAGCAATTTGTTTTCCCTTGGTTTAGTAGGTATGTGGTTTTTCAGTTTTGGTACTTATATGTTCATTATTTTTTTCTGTTATTATTATTATTTAAAATAAATGCAGGCCATAATGCGGATATTATTATACTAGATAGTTTGTAGTAAAAATTGTAAATATATGACAAACCCAACACCTTTAATATCAAAGTGAAGACAATATGTTAATGTTGTATAATAACACTATGTCTTTGAAACGTTTTCTCATAGTAATATTTTAACATTAACTTTTTTTTTTAACCTAATATTATTATCCATCACAACAGTTAAGATGTATTCAATGTGGGCCTAATATTGTTTTGTCATTAATTAGCATAGATAATGTTGAGTGTGATTAATCTTCAGTGGCTGAAAGTGGCTGGAAATGCTGCTGCATTATTTATCTGAAAAAGGTTTCCTACACCCACGCCAATGGAAACCTAAGCTGTATTGTGATATACTGTACATATATATGTATAAACAAGCATGGATTATAACTTAATTGTGCACACTTGAAAGCAAAGTTGCCATGATAGCCATTAGCATTAGCTCTAAAGAGGATTTTGTTGAGTTCTTGTCTGGAAAACAACAAATAGGGACGCAACAACGACTCCAAGACACTGACCGCCAACCAAAAATTAGACAAAACTCTGATGCTGCATTTTACTAGGCCTCCGTTAAGAATTCTCTCACTTTTGACGGTGGAGTTTTAGCTTTTTGGGGGGGTCATTTCCACCATGCCTAGCTGCAGGAGCCACCATAATTATGGATAAACCTGAACTTTACATTGTAACTGAATTCTTTATTATGTAATCAGCTTTAATGATTAAAAGCCCGAGACAACGTAACACGACCAAGGCTATGTGGTAAAATGACAAGTCGCATGAATGCAGCAAGCAATAGGCTACAGTATTTCTTGACTGTGCAGAAAACCAAGACTATACTAGCTAGCAAACTTAGCTAATGTCTTTTGCCTGGTCACCTTCGAGAAACTACTTACCTGCTGGTTAAACATAGCCGTGCCATACCATCCATCTTAGGTTGAACAATTGCCCCAGCCTCCCCCAGCCATGAGTCACGAGGAGGACGACCGGGGCTACCAGAAACAGACCGATCAGCACGTCAACAAGAGTTATCCGCCTGTCTTTTATAAACGGACATTCACAAAACTAGAATTAGAGATGCTGAGGTTGTCGCCGGTGTGCAGGTGAAGTGATACAACAGTTTTACAGATGGCTCCGGAGCAAAAATAACAGGACAATGTGTGCCAGTAGAGGTGGGTGGATTCAGTTTGGTTCCACAGGCAGAAGACAGGCCAAGAGAGAGGGAGGGAATAACAGAAAGAAAAGAGGGATTGAGGAACACAAATTGCACAGTTCCAATAATGAAAAAACAAACAAATAAAACACTAAATAAAATTAAAACCACAGGCGTTTAGATTCAAGCGTGCAAAGTCTGGCTGTCTCAGAAGGCCCCGTGTCTCTTTTGCTTCACGGCTCCCTTGTTTCCTCTCGTTGCTCATCTCTCTCTTCTGTCTATCTTTCTCTGCTTTAATTATCAGCTGGCTGCCACAGACACTGGGTAACCACTCCTGACAACCAGGTGTGGAATGACAGGGATGCACACACACACAAGCACACACACCGATTCACACGTTACAGGATGCACGCAATCATGTGCCTCCACAAACATAAACAATGGGAGACTCCGACAGATACGAACAATAAGACTTTCTTTGTCACAAACACTGTGGCACCGCAAAAAGGAAGCAGCGGGAGCAGCAAACAATGAGGGCGATGCTGCAGACTGGTTGGAAATGAGAGCGGGGGCGAGCGAGGATTAATTACAGGTGCAAAGGAAATAGAGAGAAGAGCAAGAATGAGAGGACAGGAGGAACATGTGAGGACAGAAGAAGGTGGATTTGAAACAAAAAACAAAAAACAAAGCTGTGCAAAGATAATGCCAAGAAGAGAGGAGTGAAAAAAAGAACCGTGTTTCAGTATCACAGGAGATTCCCTTGTGTGAAAAGTGTCTCTTTTCAAGAAACTGGGATTTGCCAGTATCAATATCCATCTGATACTGTCCCCACTTATTTATAATTTATATTTGCATTTATAGAAAATGGTCAGATAAAAACAATAATGCTTAACAATAAAGTTGGATTAACCTCTAGAAAGGCAAGTAGGCAGCCGTTTTGACAAGTTCTTGAGAAGTTCCTAGCCCTAGCTGGAAGATGTTCAGGATGACGTCAGCCTATGAAAACCCTACAGGAGGACGTGCTGATGTGTTCTAACAAGGCATTGACCTGGCCTCCAAGATGACTAGATCCCAGACTGATCAAGGCCCCTCCCCTCAACCCATAGGACCCAAAGGCCCCTACGAACAACATTCTGTTGCCAGACACCCCAGGACACCCTCAGAAGGCCCATGTCCATTCTCTGTTGAGTCTGTTGTGGAGGCACAAGGAAGACCTACACAATTTTAGGAAGGTGGTCATAATGTTATGCCTGATTGGTGTATAGTGTATTGTGTTCTACACTCTCACATTCTCAATGTCTTAACATTTCGTTAGAATAGAGAAGAACAGACTGCCCTGACTTTGCAGCCACCTGGAATTGGACAAGAGGCATGGCACACTCTTGACAGGTAGCCAGTCTATCACAGGACCAATTTAGAATCACCAATAAATCAATCATGCACGTCCTTTAGAATCTGTAAGGAAGCCAGAGGAGAGAACTCAGGGAGAACGCCCAGAATCTACACAAAAACGTGTCCAGAAAGCCAGTTCGTACGAACCAGAGACCTTCTTGCTAGGAGGCGATGGCGCCATCCACGGCATCTATTCCCGGGCATGCCCACCATGCAGTCATATCAACCAAAGCTCCACAAACAACAGTTAACAGCAACCAAGAAATTCATTAGAGGCCTGAATATTGAATAGGAATATGTGTGTGTACTGTATGTTTTGTATAATTGGCATAGCTCGCAGTTGCACTGGAGAATAGTGCCGCCTCATGTTTGCACTTCGCATTGCGAGTGTTTGCTGCGTTTGAGTTGCATCTGCGTTGCATTGCGTTGTCATCGCGTTGCATCACATGGAAGTGCCAAACATCAAAGAAAGTTTGTGCCATACGCTACGCTGAAATAATGAGCAGGAAAGTTCATATTGGTCGTTCTCTGGAGTAATGCTCATAGAGAAATTAATAAATGACTCACGGTCTGTGATACTACGAGGTTCCGTTTCAGAAAGTCATACACTATAACTCCATCGCTGGGACAAAATGAAAGGGTGGAATTGGCAGTGTGCAGATATATGATAGCAGGGATGCGCTGTATGTTTATATAAAAATAGCTCAGAGATAAAGATAAGTGCACATCTTGCAGAATAAGGCTTTAGTCAAGGTTGCATGTATTTCAAATTCAATGTCGGTTGAAGTCAGTTTACCCACCACTAGAACAAACATAATTCAACAATATAATCATCCTCACTTGAATCTGGTTGCTACAGTACTTGTGGGTGTATTGTAGGTTGCCTCAGTGCAGACTTTGTTCGCAGATGGCACCAATACCTAACCTTTATGCATACTGATGATGAATGAACAGATGTTTTTTTCCCCTCTGCTCCACGTCCACAAAAAAAGCCAGTGCTCTGTCACGCACAAAAACGGACATGAGCAACTCTGTAATCCAAGTATCTTCTCGACAAATTAGCTCTCAAATGGCAGATGGTATAACGCACAGCAAAAGAGAATGTATGTGATGAAGAAAGTGTAGATGCAATTAAAAACTGCCGAGCTCCTCCGCCCCGTGCATGCCATAATCTCGTTGTGTTGGTATATTCTATCAATTAGCCCTCAAAAACCCTCCAGTGGCAAACACACACAAACACACAGCTCTTAATCAATCCATTTGATTAAGGCGTGGGCGTGAGACAACTAGTCGATTTCGCGTTCTGTTTTTTTTTTTCCTTTTTCCTGCGTGTGATTACTGCCGTGCCGCAGGACCTAGAAATGTCAGACGTCTTCTTTTCCTTTTAATCACTTTTGCATAGAAGTCCTTTTATCTCATTCCTCACACGAAACGTAATGTTCACCTCCGTACGTAGCTGCTGCTCATCAGTGCGTGTCTGTGCGTGATCCAGCCCACAGAGGAACACAGTTCAGGCACCGCCGCTGCTGCTGCTGCTGCTGCTGCTGCAAAGTCTCAGAGCACAATTACCACCTAGCATGGGAATACTGTTCAAAGGACTCTTGAAAAAGGACAAATCACCTTCCTCTTCTAAGGTTTATGTAATGACATAAAGCACACACAAAAAAAAAACATTACTCCCACATGAAAACAGTGAAATTCACTCTCCATGATGCTGTAGGGCAGATGCAGACGATGCATTTCACCATTAGGTACATACGCCCATCAGCCACATCATTATCATGTTCTACTGGGAAACTTTTGGACCGTCATGAGTGTGGATGTTACTTGCACCACCCACCTAGACCAGACCAGGCCTCCCCACCCTATAGCAATGACACTCCTTGATGGCAGCAGCCATCCCCAGCAGGATGCAGCCTGACACAGACACATACACAAAAAAACACTTTAGGAAAACCTAAAAAAAAAAAAAAAACATGAAGAACAGCACAAGGTGTTGACCTGGCCTCCAAATTCACTAGATCTCAAACTAATCAAGTATCCGTGGGATGGAACAAGCCCTATCCACAGGACACCCTCAGAAGGACCGTGTCCTTTCTCTGATGAGTCACAACTGTTTTGGAGGCACAAGGGAGACCTACACAATATTAGGAAGGTGATCATAATGTTATGCCTGATTGGTGTACTACCCAGTTTCACATTTCTTTGTGACTCAGTTATTTTTTTTAAGCTGTTCATCAAACTATTTTTCACATTCTTCCTTCTCAGATTCAGTTTAACTGAGCTCAGTGTTGATCCTACTACCCGATTCAGGGATTTCCGTTTTTCCAACAACACCTCCATACAGATGTCTGGTCTGACAAGTAAAAGTGAGATGCGAGCGATGCGTTAAATCTATTCCGTCCACACCTACTTGAGGCCCCGCTGGCGTCTCTGTCATCTCAGCTATAGCTGCTGGTCTATCTGGAGCACATAGGAGTGGAGAGATGTGTCTTCAGCAGGCTGACAAACAGAAAAAATGTAAAATATATACATTTACTTACATTTTTTTTGCTTATACTGTTGTATTTCATTTATTTCATTATTAGTTTTTTATTTTTATATTATGTTACTTTATATGTTACACTTATTTTTCTTTTTACTTGTGGTTTTCAAGATTTTTTTTTAACTTTTTATTCATGTGCAACTGAGCTACTGTGACCAAGCAATTTCCTTTGTAGATCAATAAAGTCTAAGTCAAAGTCTAAATGTCATATTACTGAGTCCAAGTGAACGTGCCAAATTTGAACAAATCCGTCACAGCATTCCTGAGATACTGCAGCAAAATAATTATAATTACATTCAGGTTTCATTCACTGAACTGTTTGGAGACATAGTGTAATTTGGAAAACCAAAACTATACCCTTTACACATTTGGTTTTAAAAAAATATATATATATATTTGCAAGACCGTCAGTTCAGTAGGTAGAGGAAGCCACTTTCTTCTAGTGTATGACATAAAGTGTATTTTTTTTCCCATACTTACTTACTTACTTAAAATACTGTAGTACATCTAGATTATCTGCGTCTGCTTTAAACTGCTGGTGGATAGTTGACAGTTGTCTCGCCCTACTTGGCCATTTGTGATGGAGGAAGTGTTAAGAGCATGCTATCGACCGAGCTGCAACAATGGTCTTTTGAAACTGTGAAATTCCCACCCAATTCCATTGAGCCATTTAGTATTTGGACTGTGGATGGAACATTGGATCTAAACAGAAACAACTGCACAAGGTGTTGACCTGGCCTCCAAATTCACTAGACTGATTGGCCAAGTATCTGTTGGATGATCCATAGAGGACCCTCCCCTCAACCCATAGGACCCAAAGGCCCCCACCAACAACATCCTGTTGCCAGACACCACAGGACACCCTCAGAAGGCCCATGTCCATTCTCTGATGAGTCACAACTGTTTTGGAGGCACAAGGGAGACCTACACAATATTAGGAAGGAAGTCATAATGATATACATGATCTGTGTATAGTGCCATGAAAACCCTTCTCTTACCAAGCTGGTAAAATAATAATAATAATAATAATAATAATAACTTGATACTCTGATCCATTTGAATGTTAATTTTATTGGCATTTTGACTGGAAGTGACCAACCGCCTCTGAGCAGCCCGGGTGGGAGTCGAGGAAGTGCTCCGTCGATGTCAACTCGTCATAACGATTTGTGCGTAGTGGGAGCACGGCCCTCCATAAATGAGGGAGACAGAAGTCTAAATATAGGTCCGACGGAGGGGGAGCACAAACACTCCACGACAAACACCATTAAGGCTGGGTCAGAGACAGACCAGGAATAGCGCTTCATGCACTGAGCCATGCACAAACACACA
This sequence comes from Chelon labrosus, assembly GCF_963514085.1. Taxonomy (NCBI): domain Eukaryota; kingdom Metazoa; phylum Chordata; class Actinopteri; order Mugiliformes; family Mugilidae; genus Chelon; species Chelon labrosus. Next base: position 7,255,549 of record NC_140338.1, read on the forward strand.
CACACACACACAAATCCACAAACGCAGACAACGCGAATTAATGTTTTAAAGCTAAAAAGCAGAAATATAAAGCCCTCCTGTACATCAGTTGCAGTTCCGGTGGTCAAATGTTTTTGGCCTGTTGACTGGCCAACACATTTTGAAGATCTGGGCCTTATTGCGAAGTATTATCAACTATTCAACCAATAATGAGATGTAGCCTTATATTTTCCAATCAAGGACAATGAATTAAGACTGAAAATTATGACAAAAGCCATCTAAATCCCATCCAAGTTGTATTGTGAGAATATCTGGCCTGTCTTCTCTGGACCCTGCATGGTTGTACAATATTGTAGTTGTCAAGTGCCCTATGATGGTGGTGAAAAACAATAAAATACAGCTTACTAGGAAATTATATTTACAGTAAGAGAGTGCCTTGTCTACTTGTCATTTGCTCTGTTCATCAGCTGCATTCCCAGAGTGCCTCTCCTCTACTTGTCAGCCCCCCTGGCACTCAATTCTCCCTGCACCACTGGGCTGCACAGAGCGAGTGTGTGTGTTTGTGTGTGTGTGCGCAGGTAGACCCCCGACATTCCCCTTAAGAATATTTAAAGCCTTTCGGGGCGGTTGGCTGGATAGCAGAGACAACACCGGCGCACGAGTGAGTCGGCATCTGTATGGTGTGTGCGTGTCACCCTCCTCATCTCCGGAGGGCAAGGAGGATCTATGGGTCAGGGTCAGGGGTGCTAAATTATGAGAACATATCGATCCCGGTAAGCCTTGCAGTGATTGAGGGTTGTTTGTGGACAGTAGTTCGCCATCGCTGGGTTTGGAGCGCTGCATTGGGGTTGTCAAGATGAAACATTTGTCTACTAAAGTTGATGTGCAGCCACTGTTGCATCATGTGGTTTTAGAGAACAACCTTGCTAAGTAGTAGCATCACAAAGTGCAAACCACAGTCGCTAAGTGTATTTTCCCGTGACATCGGTAGGGTGAGGGTTTCAGTTATCCCCGATCTGGCACCATAGTCTAATATTGTTTAGTGTGTGTTGTGCTATTACTTTTAATTCTTGTAGTGTGTGTCAATTTGAGGTAAGACAGAAGAGTATTTGTTTAGTAAGAGTGTAACACAACCTTCAATCCTAGGTACAATTTTAAGACTCCTCGTGTCTGAGCTGCAACAGTGAGATGTCAATTTAAATTCACACCTACAGATCAGAGAGCTGGTGGTCCTTTTGCAAATATATCCCTAGTAAAGTAGATAGTAGGCTGCAAAGACAAATACATTTGAGGTTGTGACTTGATTGACATAACTGGGACAGGGCAGGGAGCTCATTGTCTGGTCAAATCAAACAGCATGGACGTTGTTTTTATCCATTTTTGGTTTGTTTTCTTGATGGCTTTCAACCAAATGCTCTTTAAACTGCAGTTTAGTGCAGAATGTTTCAAGTCCATCGAGCCCATAAGCTAACATATTGATGCTATAGGAATTAATGCATCCTCCAATGAAGTGCCAGGTCTAACTCTCCCTGCTCCACTACACATTGAATACTTGGAAGTCCCTGGCTCCAACTGGAAAAGGTAGCACTGACCCTTTTCTGGCCTTCTTCCCATCTGCAATAAACTGCCCGCTGTGTCCATCTTCATATACAGTCTGTGGCTGAATCAGACATATCCTGAAGAATCTCATCTTGTTATCTTTGTAGTTGGTGGATGGTGATTTAAACAATAGTTTCACACATTAAATTCACTGTTTAAGTGTGACAACATTGCATAAAAATAAAATGTGTTATTTTCACATCTGACAGTTTACTTTGGCAATAAAATTAGATTAGATTCATCTTTATTGTTATATACAGATTTAGGTGATATCTTCTTGATACAAAATCCAAAGGAACTGAACAAATGTCCAGTGATTAAGATGGGACCATTACATTTGTACATTTAGCTAAGACTTAAACATTCCAAGTGTTCCAGGATGACTGTGTTTATCAAGGAGGCAAACCTCGGACATACGTACTTGGTAGTTCAGACTTTTCAAGTTCGACTGGGACAAGAAGACGCAGTACGGTTAATCTGTAATCAGGAACTGCAGTGGGCTTGATGGCGCCCAGGTAAGGCATTCTGGGATAACTGGCTGTCCCAAGTCCACACAAGTTTCCTCCTGATGCAGCGACTCATGAGGTTTCACAAGTCCACAAGAAAGCAAGTACAGACGCATGTTGAGAAAGTGTAGTAGGTGCTGTCTTCAGGAACACTTCTATAGTGTCTATATGTGACTCTCGTCTTTGTAAAGCTTTTGGTTTTCTGATTATTAGTGTATCCAAAACATCCAGAAGAAGTTGATGAGCTGGACTTCCCAAAGAACACTGAGCCAGTCATCAATAATAAGCCTTGCACGGTTACTATTCCACGGCTGCATCCCTCAATGATAAAAATGTTGAGAGCCATGTGCTAGGTGCAAACTTTGGCCTCAACTTTCATATGCAGTTGCGCATATGAGCAGCTAAAACAGCATACTCCTCTCCAAGCCCTAAGGTTACTGCTAATACATTTACCTACACGTGTTTGCAGAGAAGTTAACAGGTATTCTAAAAACGTAATTCCTTCCTAAGAGCAGAATATTCACCAAATCAAATACCAACACGTTTTACGCCGTTTCAACCTTTACAACAAAAGGTCTCACCATCTCCACCGCTCCGGGAGATTGCAAAACCTTGAATCGAATGCGGTCCATTGAAGCGACGGGTGCTCAAACTGAAGGTGCATCTGTCACAAAAAAAAACTGCTAAATTATTTAACGCAGCACAGGAGTAAACAGTCTTTGACAAAAAAAGGGAAAAAAGGAGTTGCAAGTCAAAGCTCTCCAAGGAGGACAGATGGAGTTTTCACAGGAAGAGACGCTGAAAGTATGAATTCACAGGCTCAAAAACTGAACTGAAGAACTATCGCAGCACCTCTGTTAGAGCCTGGACTTAAAACCTATAACAAAAGACTCTTAAAGCTCAATTTCTACAGCATGACTGCCATTCAAAATCCAAGGCCAGTGTAAAAAAATAGCCTGAACACAGCTGCAAAAAAGCCAGAGAATGTCTGAATGTGTCTGAAGATGTGTTGGATCCATAACGGAAGTCAATAGGTCTAAAGATTTCTGCACAGTTATGTATAACCTAAGACAACCGTTTCTCCACCCCACATACCGTATTTTCCGGACTATAAGTCGCACCAGCTAAAAAATGCATAATAAAGAAGAAAAAAACATATATAAGTCGCACTGGACTATAAGTCGCATTTTTGGGGGAAATTTATTTGATAAAATCGGAGACCAAGAACACATTTCATCTTGAAAGGCAAGTTATAGTACTTACAATAGAACAACAGGCTGAATAGGTGTCTGGTATGTTAACAGCTATTCAGAGAACTATAGCATAAACATCATAACATAACAAGTTTACCAAACTCTCGATCTCACTCCAAATCACTAAATCCATTGAATTCTTCATCCTCTGTGTCACTTCTAAGCAACTCCGCGAACTTCGGAGGTAGATGGCGCACCGCCGCTATTACGCAGGAGTAAAAGAAGTAGCAGATACTGGCACACAAGCCTAGAGTGCCCTCTCGCGGCTGTCAGTGTAAAAAAAAATAACGAACACGTGAAATTATATATTTTAATATATAAGTCGCACCCGAGTATAAGTCGCAGGGCCAGCCAAACAATGAAAAAAAGTGCGACTTATAGTCCGAAAAATACGGTAATGCACCACAGATATTGTCATTATTGTTCAATGCTGCTCCGACTGAACATTTTTTAAATCTTTATGTGAACTTCTCAAGTCCAGACAGCCAGGCAGATTTCTATCTCCTTCCCAAATTGCCCTGACAAACTAGAATCACTGCTCTGGATGCATCCCAGTATGTGTTGATGCAGTTCAGGACAGTTATGACAGCCTGACACCGTTCCAAAGAGAGTGGTCCTTCTCCTGAGAAACTGTTTCATGCATTTCCATCCCACACAGCACAGCTATATAATGGTATGTTTATTCTATAAGATGTGTATCTCTGGCAGGAAAAACAGTTTCACATCACGCCTGGGTGCTAAATATATATTAATGAATGTCTACGGTATGTTAGCAATTAAGTTACTAGTACTGTATATGCTTGATACTAGCTAGTACTGCTATGGTAGTGCAAATCATTGGGGTGGGTTTTCTTATAAAGACTTATCTTAACATTTAGTGCGCTTGCCTTTTACTCTCAATATTAGTAATAATTACAGACCAACTTTGTCTCATTCCACTTCCCTGACTCTCACTGGCACATTATTACTGGTGCCTTAATGCCACCAGCTGTAAATCTGTTTAATTTGACAGCCAAAGGTACAAACAAAATCACCCCGCTCATAAAGACACCGTCCCTTAGCTTCACTTGTGGTTAACAAGTCCACAGCAAACCATTAAATGCAACATGAGCAATTGCTAGATACAAACATTCGAGGTGAAAAACAAACTCAACGGGCATGTGTCCCGTGACAAAGGAGTGACCAGGAGAGAAAAAAAACTACTTAAAGGTGCTAACAATCCCAAGGCGATCCTGTTTGCCCTTCCTTCAATATAATATCGAGCTCTGCACTGTGGGTCACACACACAACCCCTGAGCCAATAACTGTGATTGGACCATGGCCGATCAGCCCGAGGCCCCCCCTACCCTACCCTCTCGACGCCACCACCTTTGGCCAGAGGGACGGTGTCCGATGAGGTTGACTCAATGGATAAGGGGATAATATGAGGGGGTGACCTTGAGGAAGTGTTTGTTCGGGAGCTCACTTTCTCCCTGTCGCTCTCACCATCTATATTTGAACAATAATATTGAAGCTCACTGTGCTCCGTGTGATTCTCAGTACGGGGGTTGCACTCTTTATCTAGCAGCATATGGGAGGTCTTGTTGTTCCTGCTGCAGGCCAGGTCCAGTGTCAGAATGTAACATGCTGCCCTCCATAACGATGCCTCCAGAAGCTTCTATCATATTCAGTTTTAGCCTCCCAAAGAGTTTACCATCGTATCCCCCCAAATAAAATAAGCCCGGTCTCTCATAATGATCAGGACAGGGGGGGAAAAAATCTCATATAAAGGATTGTTAAGCATAATGTACATTTCTACCACTGGAATCTAATAAATTCTGGCATATAATCACGCCATTTTCAACACTTAGTAAGTATTACTGTCCTATTTCAGTCGTGGTGGGTGTAAGTGTGCGCTTTGTTGTCCTTTAATCCCCCCACGGCTGTTGTTACATATGGTGTGCCTGCAAATATTTCCCAGCACTGTTAAGAAATGAAGGGTTTTATTCCACGGATACCCTCAAGGGTGTCATGGTGAATAAAGGTCCTTATCACTATTAGAAGAATACAGAATATCTTCCACAGAGTTAAAGGTGCTTGCGCACTGACACTGCAGCAAAAGTAAAGCCTGCAAGAAAACCACATTTTTACAAACAGTATGTAGCAGGGCAACCAAATTTAACAACCAGGGACAAAAGTGTGATCAGTTGCATCCTGGCATCAAGAGGTTTGTGTTTAATTAATGATTGGCACGATACTCAAGTAAGTCTTCGGGGATGTCGGCTATTAGCATCGGCCAAAAGCACGTCCTTGTGTTTACAGACCAACAATGAGCCACAAATAGGCTATTCTGAACACCGAACAATAACAGATCAACCGCTGAAACGGTCATCCAGAGATCATCCAGCTAGAGGGACTATAGCCCACATTAAGCTACACTAAAACCGCACAAGCCCCGCGAGCCGCTGGATGCAGCAGCAGCAGCAGCCGTGCTGAATGTGTGCCGCTTTACGTCGATGAGCCGAGCGAGTTTCCCCTTAAATCCAGGAGGTGGTGATTCCATGAAGACATCTGGAGGGTTGCGGTGATTCATTCCTTCTACACTGCAAGTGCTTTTGGACTGAGCACATACATTCGCTTGCCAAAACAACAAGTTGAAACGAGGATGACTAGACTCAGGGTTTCCTGGAGGTCTGCAGAACTGAAGAAACTACTTGGATGAGCAGCAAAACGTCTTAAAGAAACCCTGCAAGTCCAGTTGCCCTTGATTCAGCTGGTTCTTTGAATGTACTGTAACCTGGATGACTGAGAACCTTCACAGACCTAAACTAGTCAAAATGATTGCATCCTAATATAATAGTCCTGCACTAAATACTTCTCAAATAGTTATAATGTTCAGTTTACATTGAAACATTGAAAGAAAGGCGGTAATTTGGCTCCATCATCATTTTGGAGAATGTTCAATCAATATCTCTCTCAGTTATACGATGTTCTGCATGAACTGATGCTGAACACCATATCCACCATAAAGCTAAGACTGAGTGCAGGACTGTTAGGATGCATTTGTTTTCACTAGTGCATCTAATGAACTTGCGAGTGACTATAAATGTCTCATGTATACAGGATGTGAAATGGAGTTTGGATTTAATTTTGTTTGTGCTTCGCTGCAAATTAAATTACAGAATTGCTCCATCGTAATGAGCAATTTGTAAGGATTGCAACACAAACAAAAAAAACAAAAAACATTTTGTACCAGCCTTGACTCACCACTCACATTCATGTTTGCCCTGCCAATCCCCCTCCCACTGCAGTACCCTTTGCAAGACCCAGCCGTTGGACTGCAACACAGATCGGTTTTAATGTCAGCCTTTGGTCTTATTTCGAACATCATATCCCCCCGTCCTCCAAATTACATCTCATACATTTCAATCTCACATTGCAGGCCTGGGATTTGAGTTGGAGTGTGTTGGCAGCTGTGCCTAGTGTGGTATGTACCCTTTCGGAACAAACACCATATGCAGTTTCAAATTGAGTATGCTGTGGCCGATGTGACATCAATTTCTTGACGGACAATTTCTGCAAAAATATATATATATAGGCAGTGATTCAGTCACGCAGCCGTCACTGGCCTGGCTCTTCAGGACAGATGAAAAAAAGGGGCAGTTTTTGTGGTTTCATCTTTGTTTCAGGAGATTTAGAAAGAGGTAAATTATGTAACAATACACCGATCAGGCATAACATTATGACCACCTTCCTAATATTGTGTAGGTCTCCCTTGTTGCCTCCAAAACAGAGAATGGACATGGGCCTTCTGAGGGTGTCCTGTGGTGTCTGGCAACAGAATGTCTTTAGTGTGGGGGTGCTATGGGTTGAGGGGAGGGGCCTCTGTGGATCATCCCACAGATACTTGATCAGTTTGGGATCTAGTGAATTTGGAGGCCAGGTCAACACCTCGTGATGTTCTTCGTGTTGTTCCTAAACCATTTTTGAGTGGGGGTGGCTGCTGCCATCAAGGAGTGTCATTGTTACAGGGTGCGGGTGTCTGGACTGGTCTAGGTGGGTGCTACATGTCTAAGTAACATCCACACGAATGAACGCCAGGTCCAAAAGTTTCCCAGCAGAACATTGTATTGTCACAGGGCGGTGTATGTAGTCACAATGTTGTGGCTGATAGGTGTATATAACAACACTTGGAAAAACCTTTTCAGGGTGCTTTATGTCTTTACAGTTCATTATTGTGGAATGACAGTTAAATAAATCACACCATTTGTTGGTGAGGAAGATTTCTTACCTAGAAAAAAATAAATAAATAAATAAATGGGAAACTGGCACACTACTGACATAGAAGAGTTTTGGAAAGAAGATAATGGCGGCTGTATGGTGAAAGCAGACAAGCGAGTCAAAGCCACTAAATCCCTGCACTGCCAAGGGAATCAAGACAAATGGGTAGCAGCCGTCAAATAGGTGACGGCTGTTAAATAAGCGCATCTGACTGATACATTCGGTCCAAAAGAGGCACCGTGGCCAGACAGCAGATATGTGGACAACCCAAACATGTGAATCAGTGAAACAACAAATTATTATCCAGAGATTCCTTTTACTGGCATATTTAGTTCCACTAAAACACAGTTCAGCGTATTCATAATTGGGTAATATACACTCAGGACAATACAGCTACTGGCAAACAGCTCAGGCGAGGCAGTGGGGGATTACTATGCCACTTTAACAATGGCAAGATGAAAGCCTTAGTCCTTCTCCAACCAGTAACAAATCTCTCTGGGGGTTTGCACTGACAGCCTTGTGGTCACACGCCTACTCTCTTTAAACTTGCAGGTTACAAAACCGCCAACGTGAAGGCGTAACGGGATCTTGCGTGCTCAGCAAAACTCAGTTTGGAAGGTGAACGTTTAGGAAAAAGAAAGAAAGATGGTGTCAGGGTCTTCACAGAGTTGTTGGCATTACTAGAAATATTAGTCTTTTACTTTAAAGGAGGGGCTTGCGCAGGAAAACAAGTAATGAGTCAATTAGGATGACTCTTTCTGATCATTCTTGGTTGAGATAAATCGTCATCCCGTCGGGTTTCGAAGCGCTGCTTCCTTCTTCCATCCAGTCAATATCCGTCCATCTATCCATGCCTGATCCTATCATCCCTATAGGAAGCCTGCCACTTGTAATGCATGAGTGATTAGGCTCATTTTAAAGATCAAACCCCTTCTACGAGATTGCCATCGTCAGGATTTCTATTACAGCCGCACACTGTACATTAGTTACAGCTCAATATAGAAAAGCCTTGTAGCAAAGTGATCTCATATCTAATCTGCAGCAGTAAACCCCCATTGGTTGGAGACAAAAATAAATAAATAAATAAAAATGAATGCCTGAAATCAGTTGAAAGAGCGCCCCCTAATGCTGCCAGTGTGGCGGTGTGGACACCTGCCTGAACAACTATTACACAACTGATGTATAAATGGATTGCACCGAGCAGAAGAAAAGCACTGAGCAGTCACTACTTTCTTGGGCATTCACAATCATTTTTGTTCCTCTTGAGGAGTCCGCATGTGCAGAAGGAGTGAGTGGGAGAGAGAGAGAAGCTCCCTCGGACCTGTTGACCCAGAGCCATGTGAGGAGAATGGAAATCCATTACCCCCAGCGCGCGTTTGCGCCGGCCACCGTCATGTAATTGGGGACGCGCCTTATTCTGATGAGTTTGCCCTTCACCTCCACGACCAGCGCCCGCTTTAAAAATCTCATTACGCGTACCCTTATACGCTGCACATCACTGACCACGAATGATTAACAAGCCCAATAAAGTGATCCCGCAATTAAGATCTGCCGCTTTCGTCTCTGCGCGCACGGTGTCCAGTCTTTCTGCTTTGAAGTTGTCTTCTCGTTTGGTTGCCAAGGTTTTTTTTTTTTTTTTTTTTCCTGCAGAATTGATAGAAACGCGTGGATCGCACTGGTGGTAAAAAGTGAACAATTAGAAATCAAGTTTTCTGTGAGAACACACCTAACGCTCAACACTCCCATCCTCTGATTGCAGTTCTTTTACGGTAAACAACAAGAAACACGGTGAAACCAAGTATTGCTTTCTCTTACCTTTTCAGACATTAAAGGAGAGCTCCCCCACAGTTGTCAGCAGGAGAAGAAAAAGCCTGGTAATCCGTAAATAGAAGCTCCACTTTCCACAATTCTTCCCCCCTGCTCTCTGTAACTCCACAGCCTCTGCTGCGTCTCCGCGGGAGAGGTTTGATATCCGAGCGATTTTTTCCCCTCAAACCCAAAGCAAATATCCGTCCAGGGGCATTCCTGTGTTCAAAGCTCTCCTTCCGAACGCCTTCTTCAGTCCCCTTTTTTTCTTTTTGCACATAAATTTATAAAATAGCAGTTCACATACAAACACACACAACGGGGAGGGAGAACAAATAAGCCGATGAACCGGACACCTGCGCGCATCAAATCCGGGCTCGACCGTGCGCCTCCGGAATCCACGTGTCTTTCATGTCTTTCCTCCTGTCCGGCGTTTTCTGAAATCCCGTGATCACCGACGCGGAGGGACTGACAGTGACGAATGGCTCCGAATCCGTATCCAAGTTGACAGGGGGAGTAATGTCTCCATCAGCGCAGACCGACGCGCTGCGCCCCGGAGACTGGAGAGGTTATAGGCGGCTCTGGGTGGCAGGTCGACGTCGTTCCACCGGAAAATATTAGGAGCGTTCGGATAGAGAGAGAGAAATGAAAATAATCTAAGAAGACAGACAGACAGACAGGAGTGTCTCCTGGAAAGCTCCTGCGTTTTCCCACAGCCCTTTCTCCCCACTTTCAATCCATGCCTCCACGGCCCCTGCGAGCTTCTCCAAAATCGATCTCCTCTGACGACTTCCAGGCAAAGCAGCCACCAGTTGGCTTCAAGCCGCCGTCTCTCCAAACTCCTCAACGGAGGGGCAAGTGAGACCAGAAACTGTGAAGCCAGGCATCTCGGAGGACTAGAGGATGCAGACTTCACTTGCCTGTTGCGGTAGTTTGTTGGGTCCCCGGTGCATATTTCAAGGCGATGGGGTTTGTCAACAGCGTGCCCCGACGGCGCTTGAGCCTATGCGCACAACATCTCCTCCGCTCCGTGGGTGAAAAAACATGACAGCCTCCGTGACACGGAGCGCTCTCCTGTGAGTCCTGAGTGATCGGGAGTCCGGTGAAAAAGAATTATAATCTGGTGTAACGTCATCTATTACTTTTAGTAAAAGCTGAATCCAGGGGCTCCTGTGTCTCCACCGAGGAATACAGGTGGGAGGCAAAAGGGCCTTTGAGGTGTTGCAAATTAATATTTTTTACGGGAGGCGTGCGAGGAGAGAAAGAGAGAGAGAGAAATTGGCAACAAAAAAAAGAGGGAGTGAGAGAAAGAGAGGGTGTGGGCAGAACACTCATCCTTAGATCAGTATCACAGGCAGTTCATTGGAGATTAGAGGTGACCATCAAAATAAAAGAATTTAACCCAACCTTGGGCTCATTTCCCACCGAGTCAACTGGCAGTTGGCGATAGGGGCCACACAAGACCTACTGGAGGTCCCCCTAATGGGTAAAACATCAAACCGTCCATCAAGTAACCCTGTCATTTCCAATGAACACATTGTTTGATTTTCCGCGTCCGCTGCGAAATCTCCGGAGTGTCTGCGGAGACAGCGCCTGCAAGTTCAAATCAATTAATTTACCTTGTGACAGTAAATAAATGTCAGCTGCTACACTGGTCTGTTGCTGCTGAATTCACTTAGCCTACTGGGTGATATTGATCTTAAACAGACACTGGGGTCCTTGGGGCCTTGGCTGCTTGGTAGATGAAAATGAAAATCCACGCAAACAAGCATAAATTCACTCTTCCCCGTGGTCTACACCCCAAACCGGAATTAAAGTACAAGGACGCTCAGTAATATATTGTTTTAAGATGTAAATTTATTGCAAAAAGCTATTATGTAGTGTAGGTGGCCTGTTGCGTTAAAAAGAACCAAGACATATTTTAGATTTAGAAGCCTAATACGCGGCCTGTTCTTCTGCGTCAATTTGACGCCGTAGCAACGCCATCAGCCCAGACCATAGTGCTGTAGCCCGACATGCAGAAAAGTAACTACACGCCACGGTACAAGATCTATGATTGGTGCTTTAGCATTTCCAGCAGTTCGTCCATTTCTGCACTGGATCAATAAAGACGGAACACACTGAAGAAAGATCAACTGAGGAGGTTCAAACATATAAGAACCTGTACGACTCGTCTTGTACTTCTCGAAATTTCGGCAAACGTTTCAGTCGGCGTTGTTGAACATGAAGCAGGAAGTAGAAAGTGAAGCAGCACCGACGGGAGTTTTTTGCCCGTTTTTGCCATAGCTTTGGCAACAGCCCAGACCCCAACGCTGTAGCCGATGTGCACCTCCCCAGAAGTGTAACTACGCACTACAGCGATGCAGATTGCAAGAGCTGTGATTGGTCTGCTTGCTGGTAGCGACTGAGGAGGTTCGAAGGTACAAGAATTTGTACGACTCACCTTCTGCGAAATTTCGGCAAACGTCTCAGTCGGCATTGTTGAACATGAAGCAGGAAGTATAAAGTGAAGCTGCACCGAAGGGAGTTTTTTGGCCGTTTTTTGATTCCCAAAGAGCAAAGCAGAGTAAGGCGAAGCTATGCTTCAGGAAACGTATGTTTGACGTCATGAAGGGTTTGTTCGTCTTTATGCGTGGTTTATGCTTCTGCGTTTATTTGATGCCATAGGTATGGCGACAGCCCAGACCCCAACGCCGTAGCCGATGTGAACCTCTCCAGAAATGTAACTACATGCCACAACGACGCAGATCGCAAGAGCTGTGATTGGTAGTAGCATATTTCCTCTTTAGCTGCTTCTCTTTTCGCAATTTTCTAATTGATTGTCTTGGATCAATAAAGCTGAACCACACCAAAGAAAGACAAACTGACTGGTCTTCTCATATGACTCTAAAATCATGAATCAATTTGCAGCGAAAGTTTCAGTCGCCTTTGTTGAAAGTAAAGCAAGAAGTAGCGTGACTGGCAGAATAAGACACAGCGGCAACTAGCGTTTGGGTGGCGTTTTTAACACAGTGAGTCAGACTGACGAGCGCACAAGTATAAATGGCTCGCATTGACGTTGGGTACGTGCGTACGTTGCGGCGTCTATATCCCGCAGAGGTTTAAACCGCCCTTTAGAAACATTGCATTTCAATTTTCAATTTCCCCCTTCATAATGTACACACAGTTCTATCATCCTACCAATGAGCGTACATGAGAGCAAGATCTCCGCTGACTGAAGCAGAAATGATGCTGCTGTGTTTTGGGGGTGTTCATCATCTGCGTATGCTTCAACTTCATTACCTCCAGCAATATTTCCAGGGCTCTGTACATCACCTGGCCCAGCAGCACCATCATCATTGCAGTTCACAGCAATAATACCATCATCGCACCGACTTTACTAGCCCTCGCAGTTCTGTTGGCGTAGCTTCTATGGAGCAAAGTGTGATAAATATAAAGGTGGTGACATTTCAGGCAGTTTAATTTAATTCAGGAGAAAGATCCAGTCGTTTTATCAGGGCTGAGCAAGCTACAGTAATATCTTAGGGGGAAAAAATAGTTTTTTTGGCATCAAGTAGAAAACAGGAAGCCATTATCTGATGCCTTGAAGAACATAGATATGGATTTTCACCTTCATCCTTATAATTATTACACAGTTGAATTAGCCTACTGGCTAGCGTACATGATATCAAATTGTTATTGAGTGGATCTCTTGTGACTGATACACAAAATGATGCTTCTGGGTTTTGGGCTGTTCACCATCTTGGTACGATCCATCTTCATTAAAACTTGCAGTATCTCCCTGACCCCTGTATCAGTCAGCCCTGCAGCACCATCATCATCACTGCGGTTGGTAGAAATAGTACGAGCAGAGAGCACTACAGGCAGATAATTGCTTGATCGACGTTCATTTTACATTTGTTTCTCCTTTTATGCCCGTCTGTTCGATCTGGTCCATTGTTGCTCTTTCATCCCCCTTCTCTTGCAGCCGTGGCAGCCAAAATAGCCTGTAATTAAGCTAATAAGCTAAAGAAAATGATCTCTTTCTGGTTAAAATTTGCTCTCTTTTTGAGATGTCTTTTTGCTGGCAGTTACTAGTGTCTGAAAATTACTGTAGTTGTAAGCTCTTTTATTTGGCAGCGCCCTGAACCCCACTTCAAGGACTTCTTAAAGTGATTGTGCTGATCTGAGTGAAAAGCTAGTTGCATGCAAAGTTATCCAATCCAACAATGAAAAAAAAGTACCACTCTCGTTTTGACTTGACATATTGTCTCCTTTAGCACAAAGGCCCATCCATCTCTGCAGATGTTTTCCCAGGTCTGGTGACGATCTCTTGGCAGTTTTGTTTTTCATAAATACCAATACTCCAACAGTTAATTGACCAGATGCTGAGTTTTCTTTTGTCTTCCAAAATCAATCGTCTGTGCTTGCGGCAACATCTTGGCATTTCAACAAACGCTGCGTCTTCTCCCCTGCCTACTTGCATTTGAAGCCCCTCAACAATGAATGCCGGCGAGTTATGAGCAAAGACAGGGAGTCGAAACAAATTACGCTCCGAGGCCACCAAAGACAATGACATATCTGGGGATTGTGCCAGAGATCCGTCTCTTGTTCTATTCCCTGTACGGCTGACAGAAGGTCGGTACTTCTCTGCAAGAGAAAATATTCTTTTCATCACGATGCAATGTCGAGATGATCGCCGAATTGGATCAGAAATAAGCTTCAAATCAAAACAGAGTTTCAATCCTACAGTTTTTGGAAATACTGTTTCTTGTTTTGTTGCAGAGAGCTAGTAGAGAATATTGATCGTTCCCATGTCCATACAGTAAATATGCAACTTAAGACAACAATGAGTTGTTAAGACACAGCGGGGGAACAGCTAACCAGCTTTGTCCACAGGAAAAATAAAAAACCTGTGAGGGCCATGGACTGTAATGTGCGGTTTATGCCTCTGTGGGACATAGATGCCGTAACCTACTTACGTAGCCTACGCCGGAACAAACCATTTATACTTGCACTCTCGACAATCTGACTCACTCTATAAAAACACCACCCAAACGTTAGTTGCCACGTCTTTTTCTGCCAGTCGGGCTACTTCCTGCTTCACTGTCAACAATGGTGACTGAAACTTTTGCAGAAATTTTGCAGAAGAAGAGTCATTCGAGAAGACGTGTCACTTCAAACTTCCTCCGTCAGTGTTTCAGTTTTATTGATCAAAAACAACCAATTAGAAAATGGCGAAGATGGAGAAGCAGCTGGAAATACTAAAGCGGACACACGCTGCTACGAAGTGGACCAATCACAGCTCTTGCGATCTAAGTCACTGTGACGCATAGTTACATTTCTGGGGAGGTGCATGTCAGGCCACAGCGTTAGGGTCTCCATAGGGTCTGGGCAGTCGCCATAGCCACGGCGTCAAATTGACGCAGAAGCAGAAGCAGAACAAATCCTCCTTGACATCAAACATGTTTTCTGAAGCTCAGCATCGCCTCATTCTACTTTACTCTTCAGTAACCCAAAAATGGGTAAAAAGGTTGAGTGCGAGAATAGCTGAGGTGGAGCCCTGCAGACGGCTAAAGACTTATTTAAATATTGACCACCCGTACAATTGTGAAGAATGTGGGAATTAGTAAAAATAAATAAATAAATAAACTTAAGTCGTTTCTGTACCAGGCAGTAAACATGTTTACTTGTGCTGTAAAGTTGTCACTCATTCTAACACGGAGGTCTATGGGGAACCAGCCAAGGAAGCACAGTTTTGGACACAATGTTCCACTTGGTCAGCGCCTCATAAATAACCCTTGTAAAAACCATCATTTACCTTCAGCCTGTGTGCAACTTAAACACATTTGTTACCTTTGTCACAAACCAGAGTAGTTATTTTTGGTCCGAGCGAACGTTTACAACCTCAAATATCTACAGTGCACATCCTCACATTCAAAGTAAAGATGTGAGAACCACAGTTACTGCAGTTATTACTTAAAAAAAGAACTTAAATTACTGTATTATTTGATTAGCGCGATAGTTGCAAATAATTTTCAGTTGATAAACCGATTAATCACCTGCAGATCTGATCTAGTCTGCATAAAGGAGGTTGGAATTGGGCTCCGTGACATCTTTTCCTCTAAAGCAATAGTGCTTTCGCAGATAAATGTAAAATAAACATTGAAATAGCACAGCAGCGCAGCAGCAGCAGCAGTCATAACATGTTTCTTACACCTCTGCCTTTGGTCTTTTATCAAACAGAAGTGGATTGTTTGTGTCAGTAAATGTAGGCAACGTTCAAACAGATGGGCTCCGTTTGGGACTTCAATACACGGTTGATTTTTATTTTTTTTCCCCTTCCTTTAAACCAAACTAGGTGCAAAACAATCACAGCTCCAGGAGGTGAAACTGCACCATAGTACCAGCACGCTTACAATAAGTCTTTCTCCTCTTCTTAAATCTCTCACACAGCAGCTTAAAAGGGGCACACACAGAAGCACAGCGGAGGTGACAGCATGGTTTATCAAAATCTTATTGCATTTCACCTTGTGCCTCGCTACTGCAAACAGAACAAGGAAGGTCAAGTGGCGTCCAAGACACTGGAGAGCAATCCCACCCGTGAGCCGAAGCAGGTCATTGTGTACCTCGGTCACGTCCGCGCCGTCCGCTCAATGCCCACTTGTCTCTTTTTACATCAGGTCCTCATACATACCTACCGGTGACGGACCACAGGGAACAGAAACCGGGTGGACCACTGAATTATGGCAAACAGCATGAAACGCGCCCTGATTGATTTTTTTATTTTAATCATTCTGCACACATGCTTGTCCAGGGCAAACTTACAAGGAGAACAGCAGGATAAGCTAAAAGCAACCGGCAACAAGACATATGAAGACAACAGCCAGTAATAAGATATCACTAAACATCCTGGAAGGTCACTAGAATAATGTAGCTCTTCTCTGTTCTCCGTGTAGTTGCAAACAAGCAGGTTGATGTTTGATTTGTTACATAAAGCACCATTTTTCTTAGTTTCAGTATTCAATCGGATCAAGCGATGCACACAAAAGTAGCTGTAGTATTAGCTAAGAGCCATTTAAGAGTTGGTATACTTCTGTGATGATCTCCTCAGTTAGCCAAGAGCCAGACCTACATTATTTGAGGCTCTGGTTGTGTTTCAAGAAAAAAAACAAAAAAAAAACACATCTATACGAAGGGACCATAAATCATAGTTGCTTTACCTTACACATGAAATGAGACAGGTGTGAACAACGCTGGCGTGCATATATGGCATTCACATATAACGCACACACAGAGAAGCTCTTATGGATGGTATCGGACCAAGCATAGTCATATATCATGTCCCATGTTAGTGTCACACCGGCCAGTACTAGCTCTTGTAGTTCCGCTGGTGTAGTGTACAGAGAAAAGCGGAGTGAATAAAACGCAGATGACACTTCAAGCAAGGGTTGCACCACTTCCGATTTTTTAAAGTCAACCGTTACGTGATTAAAGTCGACATCGACTAGTCGCCGATGACATCACTAATAAAAACACTGAGACGGCTCATGCGCTGCATACTGTGCGCTGCAGATATGTATATAGCCTGTATAAAAACAGACAGCAACTCAGCACCATCACAATACTACTGTAGGCATTTTTTTTTTGTTTGTTTGTTTTTATTAAAAACGGTAATTCTCTGAAGCCTTTTCCGTGTACTGCAGCTACAGGTCTAATAACTTTTTCGAATACGTTATGTACAATAAAATAAAGTATTTAAAAAAAAAAAAAAATCACAAGCATGGCAACTACATTGCCCGCACCCAACATTCAGGCGTTAACATAATCAATGAAAGGTTGCCATACCTTCTCAAACACATTTTTTCAATTTCAGTGTATAGTCATATATCAGCTCTACAGTTTGATAATATTACCATTATCAAACTGTAGATCAGAGTAATTTATGAAAATTATCTCATGGTCTCAAGGAGTTGAGAAAACTGAGAAATGCTGATCACACATAAAGAAAGGCCCCCTGATGAGAGGTCCTCGTCAAAATGACGTCAAATGGACTATAGCTGCAGTATGTCCTCCACTAGGTCACCTTTTTACCCTGTGACTACGTGGCTGCAGCACTCAGATCTCGGTTAAACAATGTTTGCATCGCCGTCTTGACACAACCATACATTCACTGAACAAAGTTTGTGAAAGTTCTCAATTATCTCTAAGTATTATGTCATGCTGCAATAAAGGACTGTTTAACTAAAGCCTCAGTCGATTTTAAAGTATCCATAAAATGAAAATATGTAAAACTGATTTTTTTATTCTTTACCTTGAAGGGCGCAGAATGACTGAATGTAGTCGGGGTGACGGCCCATTAAACTGGCTCAGCAGGTGGTTCTTTGCAGATGAGTTCGGTCCTGCCCCATTTCAACCCACTTGTGGTTCTGCGTCAGTTGCTGTGACCTTGATGTTGAAGTGTCCTCAAGAAATGGGACTATTCATGTCTCTACAAAAAAAATTTAAAAAAAGGAAAGAAAGAAAGAAATAGAAACTGGAATGAGGACACATACATGGGTCAACGACACACAGGGACGGGATTTGTGACAAACAATTTGCTTATTACAGTTCAGTCCTAATATTTTGTCCTTTCTGGGATTGAAAGCATTGCCCCGCAGCTATTTGTGTATTCCAAACCAGACTGAACATTTTTTGCTTGACATGTCACGGTCAGTACAAACAAGTCATATAAAGCGATCAGTCCAAAAAATAAAAAATAAAATAAATAAATGTAACGCTGCAGTTTGGACTGACAATCAATGTTCACCACAAGGACAATTAGGAGACCCCAGAAAAGAAGCTAATGCGCACACATCAGTGCTTGAAAGGTCAGCTATCGCTCTCAAAAAAACGCACTAAAAACAGAATGTGCCGCTACTCCGCAGAGCACCATTATGTGCTGTTCCTGGCACCCAGAAGCAAGACAGATATGTGGTGTAAAAAAGGCTTTTGTAATCGTTAAGGTATGAAAGGTTTGCAGTGGCCGTAGTGAAGCCACATGGAATTCTGGAGCAGGAGCTGGAACGATCATCCTTTTTTCTCCTTGTCGTTTCAGTTTTACTTCAGCTGTGGCGGACATCTTACGAGCGCGCCACTCACGTATTAAATTTCCCGGTGCTAAATATGGATCAGGTTGAAATTTGGTCTGATAGAAATTAGTTCATTTCCTTTTTCACCTAATCTGCTTATTGATTATTGAAGGCTTTAAAATGCTTGGGGTAGGAACATGCCCACTTATCGTCGACCTTTTTTCATCATTGCCTCCTTTTCCCATGATCACAGTCCTACATCTTTCTAATCCCTAATAAGGAACCACAAAACAGTACCCACTGACATTTGCAGATCCAGAAAGACAGAATAAGTTTTGCTTTTAAAGCACTGCAGGATTCCACTAAAATGTTTAAATGATAAAAGAAGCGTTGCAATTAAAAGGGTAAAGTATTGCATTGATATTAGCAAGGCCACAAGTAAAAATACAGCAATTAAGATAGTATACATATAATGATTTCTTTTTACCTTAATTCCATAGCCATAGGCAAATAGCAGCACAACAATTATAATGGGAGTTAAAACAAAAGTATAACACCGTTTGTAATATGAGTAATAATGTCATTTAAATAGCTAACAGTAAGCTAATTATCAGCATTTTCTTCAATTTGGCCGAAGGTAATAATGTATTTTAAGGGGAAGGCAACATATCCAAGAATGAGCTAATGTTAGCTTTTTAACTATCCCAAGTAAAGATACATGGTCTAGTTTCATTTTCTGCTTTTAAGCAAAAGGTAATGTACTGAAAAGCTAATAATAAGCTACTGTTAGCAGGAGTTCTGACAATCAAAAGGGTAGGTGAGCTGGCTAGTAGCATATTCTGCTGTTTAACAGAAGGTATTACTGCACTTTAAGCCTAATAATGGGCCTCTGAAGATAATGTAACTTTAAGGCAACTTATTGATTGATTAGCAAGTGTTAGCAAATCTAATAGGTACAGGGAAGCTGGCTGGTAGTACGTTTTGCTATTTACCAGAAGGTAATATTGTACTTCAAGGCTAACTAATAATTAGCTAAACCTAATAAGTACAGGTTATCTGGCTAGTAGCATGTTCTACTGTAACTTTACCTGTACTTGGAATGGTTTCAGCACTTTCAGCTACTTGGCACTAGGTAATATTGTACTTTAAAGATAACTAGTAGTTGGCCTCCTTTGTGTTAGCAAAACCAGTAACCATCCCAAATAGCTACAGGTAAGCTGCCTAGTAGCCTCTTCTGTTTTGAAGCAGTTTGTGTTAATGTACATTAAGGTGAACTAAAAATACCTACAGCTGCAGTTTCTTCTAATTAAGCTTGTTATAGTTTCCAGCTGCTCATGGTTAAGGTTAGCTGTAGCTGACATCTTCATTGACATTTTTGTTTTTTTCCATTTTCTGCTACGCACCACTTTCACAGACATGTGCAGACTGTACAAGAAATCTTGTGAATCTTGGTCTAAAGAAAGCTGAAATAAATGACCCCAACTGACTAACGAATGGAATTTTTTTTTCTTTATTTAAAAGGGCATATATACTGTAAATATATATATATATCCACTGTTTAACATATAATACCTCTAACACATATCTCTAATATCTCTGTTTTCTAATTACTTGAAAATACCTGGCTTATATAAAGAGGACCTAAAGATATACACAACATATAGTCTATGGTCTGTGTAATGAAGACAAGGGGTTCCATTACTTTATATGTGTAATAGTAATTCATGGATAATTGCTACAGAGCATAGTAATGAAATTAATATTTATGCACGTGCTATCGAGTTATGTTTTATGTTTTGTTGCAGAAAATGTGAAAATGGTGACAGGAAGCAGAGGGAGCCATCCTGCCTGTGTGAAAGGTAAATCCTCTATCAGTAATGTTTGACAGTTTCTCATCAGGAAGTAAATAACTTCGTTAGCTTGAATCTTTTTTTCTTTTGAGGATTTCAGCTAAAGCTTATGTTCATTCAATTAAAATGTCAGTACTCACTTCTTCCTGGTTGTCTCCTCAGCATGGAGCAAAAGCATGGCCTGATCACCTGTTTGAGAACTCATAGACCAAACCATTGTGCAAAGACAGCAGGGGGGCAGAGGAAGCAGAATCTGTCCTTTTTGTATTTACATCAAGTATTTGTGTCACTGATGACCCGAGAGAAATCTGTATTTATGTAAATACATATTGTTTGTGTTTTTTTATATGGCATTTGGTCTGTGTTAATATTCATTATTTCATGTGATGCTGTTACTCTCTAAATAGCCTCTTCCAGCTAATCACCTGTGACAGAGAGGGTCTAAAAGACAGGAAGTTGCTTCGTTCAGGTTTTGGTTGTTGTCTCATTGTGACTTGATCATCTGCAATAAATGGCACAGTTTGCACTGAAATGGATCTCGGTGTCACGCCTCTGTCTTTAAAACTTTAACCCTCCAAACTGACAGTCTGCACAGAAAGAAATAACCACCTTGTGTGAGGTAAGTTCATCTACTTTCTGATGAAAAGAAAAATTAAATACATAAATCAGTGCATTTTTTTTTAAAAGAAAACAACGCAAACATTTATAGCACTCCATACATGCATGGACTCTTGACATTTTCCTGTGCATGACAGATTTAAAATTAGGTCTTGTCTTGTAAATCACTCACAGGAGAAGTAAATAACATTGACCATCTTGTGACAATTCAGTGTTTGGACCTGGCATTCATTCGTGTGGATATTACTTAGACATGTAGCACCCACCTAGACCAGACCAGGCACTCCCACCCCATAGCAATGACACTCCTTGATGGCAGCAGCCATCCCCAGCAGGATGCAGCCTGACACAGGCACGCAAGGTGTTGACCTGGCCTCCAAATTCACCAGATCCCAAACTGATCAAGTATCTGTGGGATGATCCACAGAGGCCCCTCCCCTCAACCCATAGGACCCAAAGGCCCCCCACTAACAACATTAAGTTGCCAGACACCACAGGACACCTTCAGAAGGCCCATGTCCATTCTCTGATGGAACTGTTTTGGGGGCACATGGGAGACCTACGCAATATTAGGCAGGTGGTCATAATGTTATGCCTAATCGATGTAGGTCACAGTCTGTCTCTCTAATTATACTGCTGTCCAGCTGTTTGTGTTACATGTCATCTCTTTCTTAAAGAGGCTAAGGTCTATCTACTTGCTCTGTTTATGTCTCTCCCACCCTTCCGTTCTCTCTCTTCTCTAATGACACTACACTGAGACCATTAGGTGGATAATTAAATGTGAGACTCATTCATCCCCCTGGTGCTCTACAGGCCCTGATGGTTCATGTTTGTCTGCATGCATGTGCGTCTGTTCTTTGTCCATCTGCCTGTCTCCAGCTCCCCCAGTGCAGAGCATGGCTGCCCTTCCCTGCAACAAGGGAGGTGAGGACTCTTAGCCGCAGAAGGAACAACACACAAGGGGCTCAAAAGTGGCTGCCCGTGAGAATTAAAGAGAGATGAGAGCGTTTTCGTCCTCTAATCCTAACATGGCGTCCTGGGTTGGCCAGTCACATTAATTGATGTGTTATTTGTTTTTTTTATAAAGATAATTATCAGGTCAAGAACAAATCATTGCATGAAGTAGGTTACTGGCACTGTTGCGTAGTGATTCAGGGATTAGTGTAGTGATTTTTATCATGCTAATGACACAGCGGGGACAATAAACAAGTTTCTGTGCAAATACAGTGCAGGTTTTGACGGGAAGTTCGGGGATATCAGAAAAACAAAATGCAATTTAATGTAGGTTCCATTCACAAAAGTTAAAAATGGTGCACCAAGCTAAACAGATGGAAACCACAGAAGAAGAAAAGCAACAAGAGGACTTCATTGGCATTTTTCTCTGTGCATCAGAAACTACAGTCCCTGGCCATTTTATTAGGCACACCTTTCTAATAGTATCAAGTTGGGCTACTATTCGTCTGCAGAACAGGCTTATGTCTTCAAGGCATAGATAAAGGCATGACTCATGCAGGCTGTGGTATTTAAATGATATTCACTTGATACTAAGGGGTCACCAACAACAATAACAACCTGAAGTGTTGATCCTAGGCAAGGTTGATACATGCTTTCATGTCGTTTAAGGCAAATTCTGACCCTTCAACCCGAAAAGCTGCAGCAGAAGTTGAGACTCACCGTAAGGCAATGTTTTCCCAGTCTTCTACCGTCCAGTTCTGTTGATCCCTCGTGAATTGTAGCCTCAATTTCCAGTTCTTGGCTGATATGAGTGGCACTCCATGAGGTCTTCGCCTCCCGTAGCCCTCCTTCTTCTTCAAGGTTCAGCGATTTGTGCTTTCAGAGACGCTCCGGTTATTTGAGTTACTGTCGCCTTTCTATTAGAACCATCTGAACAAATCTGGCCATTCTCTTCTGGCCTCTGTTATCAGACGAGGCATTTTTATTCAGAGACATTCTGCTCACTGGATGTTTTCTCTTTCTCAGATCATTTAGTGCGCGAAAATCCAAGCAGATCAGCAGTTTCTGAATCACCCGTAACAGGCCGCCTGGCACCAAGATCCATGCCACGTTCATGTCACTTAAATCACCTTTATCCTCCCCATTCTGATTCTCAGCTTGGCCATGTGGTCAGCTGATTAGATATTTGCACTGATTAGCAGTTGAACAGGTGTTCCTAATAATGTGGCCAGTATGCGGTACATTCAAGTCACTGGCTTCGTGCAGGTCACGACAAACCCACTGCCTGTTTATATTGCACTTTACTGCATTCTGCTTTTACCGTTGGTGGTTCTAGCGGTTTAGAACTGGCACTCTCGCCGCTGTGGCTCTGGTTCAGCTCCCGGTCAGGAAACACCATTTTTGGGGGGAGGTGTGGTGTAATGGTTGGATAAGCAGCTCGGTCACAGGTTTGAGCCAATTTGCTCCCCTAATGCTCTTGAGTGTACACACTTCCGTGTTATTGAATGAATGGGTCAAAGATATAAGAAAAATCTCCATGTTCGGTCAAAATGTTTATTATTATATATTTTTTTCCACCCTGAGTTGAGCACAAGGTCCTCGTGTGGAGTTTTGACTTTTTGGAACTTCCAGTGTTTGGGTGCTGTGACAAAATGTCTTTAAATGCACCATTTGTTTTCTGTTATTTTTTTTATTTATTTTTTTTAATACATATCTTCCAGCCAGAAAAAAAATTGGATAGAATGGTCTCTTAAATCCACTGCGACCCAAGGGGATACTTAAGCGTTAAAAAGTTGTAGGGAGGATAGATAGAGGCAGTATTGGGGTCATATTTTACTGAGTCATTCCTTTGCAGCCATTGAGTATTTGAGATAATATTAGATATATGTATGCACGTACATATGCAAGTTCTCTTGGGCAAAGTACGAAACTTGTGCCACAGTGATGCCGTTTGCTGGAGAGCTGCTTTTATGATGTTTTTAGGCTTGTTGAGTGCAAACACGTGGGTTGGAAACAATGAAAAACTAAAAGACTGAGAATGCATAACACATGTATGAGTTTTTTAGCCTCAAGGCATACGAGACATTTGTGTTTAATTTTTGTTAATGGCATATTCGCCAGTCGAAGTGGGTGCGGTAAGCTTTTCTGCTTCAAGGCGGCTCAGCTGCGGTGATAATGTATCAGTAAAGCGGATAATCATTTATTCAAGATTTGAAGTAAGCCCTTTGTACATTTATATCTTACATATTTGTAATTGTATCTTTTTTACGGGCGAGGACGATTAGCCTGCCACAAGATGGAAGGATAGATGGATTAACAAAACACTCTCAGCGCTGTGATGCTTAAATAGACACTTGTACAGAATGTTGCCCACACACATGCACCGCAAGCAGCATCGCAAAGTAAGTCGAGCCAACTGCAGACTCATCAACACCTACGGACTTAGCCTACCTGGGCGCATGCACGCGCAACGTCCACCTGCGTCCACATACGCATCAACAAACGCTCGTGCACACTCACAGACACACATGGTTAAATGGTGCTTTGCGGTAATGCTGGCAGGCCAAGTGGTGAGGTTGCTCTGCACTCAGCAGCACTGCATTTCTTTTTACTGAATGCCAGCCAATAGCTCAGCACTTCTATCCTTGTGTGTGTGTGTGTGTGTGTGTGTGTGTGTGTGTGTGTGTGTGTGTGTGTGTGTGTGTATGTGTGTCCATTTGTCGTTGAACATCTGTCAACACACCCATTATACCCGTGACAGCTAAACACCTGTGTCACCACATGCATTATTCATCATGCCACATGAACGTTATATTACAAAGCTGCATTAGTATGCACACATAATGCTTCTCTTTGTCCAACTGGATGGCGCTGGACCTCCTCCAAGGCCTGTTCTCTGGCTGCGTAGCCCAGATTAGCGGCCTCCGACTGGGATGCAGCGGCACAGCGGGCCGCCTCATCATCCAGGAGCTCTGGGGAAGCTGCAGACCTCTGAGCTCTTCTGAGAAAGTCGCACTTAGCGGCGCATCTACCTCTCCGCTGGCTCCGAATGGAGAGTCTCGTGCTCTTTTGTGCATGTGTTGATACTTTAATGGCCAATTATAATGAGTGCACAGGGCTTTGGCCTGATTTGCAAGAGACATCTTGACAGCTGACAGCGTGCACACAAAAAGGCCGCTGGGCCTCGTGTTCGCTGCGCTTATAACCCTGCCTCAATGCTCTGCTGTAAAGCTGGAATTCAGAGTGCGCTGAGGATGCACCGGTGTTGATAGGATTTTAGATCTGATTTGATCTGATTGTAAGTCCGGTTTTCCTGACCTTTATATCAAATTTACGATATTGGTCATCTACTGGGCAGATAACCAACTTTGTAAACAACAGTGGTTGTAAAAAAATAAGACGCTGAGAGTAGAAAGAGTCAATACAAATTAAATTTTCTGTCAATAGTTCTTTCCATCTTTGCTTGGC
This sequence comes from Chelon labrosus, assembly GCF_963514085.1. NCBI lineage: Eukaryota > Metazoa > Chordata > Actinopteri > Mugiliformes > Mugilidae > Chelon > Chelon labrosus. The sequence continues at coordinate 7,280,892 of NC_140338.1, forward strand.
TGTAATGGAAACATATAGCCTGTGCCAGTTTTCCTTCTTTTGTATCTCTGAAGATATACACCGGTCAGCCACAACATTAAAACTGACAGGAGAAGTAAAGAACATTGACCATCCTGTGACAGTTCAATGTTCTGCTGGAAACCTTTGGACCTGGCATTCATTCATGTGGATGTTACTTAGACATGTAGCACCCACCTAGACCAGACCAGGCACCCCCAACCCGTAGCAATGACACTCCGTGATGGCAGCAGCCATCCCCAGCAGGATTAAGCCTGACACAGGCACACGCACAAAAACACTTCAGGAACAGCACAAGGTGTTGACCTGGCCTCCAAATTCCCTAGATCCCAAACTGATGAAATATCTGCGGGATGATCCACAGAGGCCCCTCCCCTCAACTCATAGGACCCAGAGGCCCTAATTCTGATCCCAGACACCACAGGACACCCTCTGAAGACCCAGGTCCGTTCTCTGATGAGTCACAACTGTTTTGGAGGCCTACACAATATTAGGAGGGTGGTCACAATGTTATGCCTGATCGGTGTATCGCTCGATGAGTGTTATTCTTGATGTGCTCGTATCAAACACTTACAGAGGGAACTTGGGTACCATTTAGCATAGATGAGCACTGAACAGCTGGACTGAGGATGAGCATGCTGCGAGCAGTTTCCTGATGGCACACTGGAGGACTCTGGGCACAGAAGGCAACAGAATTCAAACAGTTTTCTTCCTGTTGCCATGTTGGAGCAAAAACGTGGCTTTCGTCATGCAGCTTTAAAGCTACGTTTGTCATTTTTGTTCTAGAAAGCTTGAACTCTGTTTTAGGGAGTTATATTTGTTGTTGTCTGCTGTTTCTTTGAGGAAAACAGATGGTTTAACGATAGTTTTTTGAAATTAGATTTGCATTTTTTTCTCCTCTTCTCCTTTAATTTTTAAGTATGTCTGCACTCTAACCAAATAAATGATCTCCTCTTTCTTATGTGCTGTAACCTTTTTACTCTCTTTCCTGCAGCTCCCTTGTCCTCTCCTCCTCTGGTCTGTCAGTGCTGTAAATGAGCTGACGGAGAGCCTGAAGCGAAGGGACTACGGTCCAAGCACCAATCTGGCCTCGTCTCAAATGTCAACCCCTAACACACACACACACACACACACACACAAACTTTCTCCTCTCACCCTCCACTCCTCTACCTCTGTCCTTCTTGTCTATTCTTTTCTTATACAGTGCGTATTCTCACCCCCCCCCCGACACACACACACACACACACACACACACACACACACACACACACACACACATACAGTCTCTTCATCTTTCTTCTTCTGTCTCTCTTGACATTTACCAGTCTGCACTCGCCTGCTCTGTAATTTCTTGTCATCTCCCGCAATCTAGCTACCTAAAGGGAGGTTGAGGATGAAAGTTGAAAAAGACTGGACGGGGTCGAGACGAGTGACTGTGACATTTGCCAGCGTGCTCACAGGCGCCGCAGTGGTCATAAACGAAGCAGATCATTTGACGGAGCCAAGCGATCATTATGGGACTCCAGGCCAAGACACCAGTGTGTGATTCTGACACAGTTTTGGGCCTGTCAGTCTGAAATAATCTTTTACACAGTGCCTGGCCAAAAAAAAAAAGGTCACACACTCTAATATTTTGTTGGACCACATAATGTTGCTGAACCTAGACCTGAGCAACTGCAGCAACCCCAGATCATAGCACTGCTCCCACAGGCTTGTACAGTAGGCACTAAGCATGATGGGTGCATCACTTCATCAGCCTCTCTTCTTACCCTGATGCCCCCATCACTCTGGAACAGGGTAAATCTAGACTCATCCGACCACATGACCTTCTTCCATTGCTCCAGAGTCCAATCTTTATGCTCCCTAGCAAATTGAAGCCTTTTTTACCGGTTAGCCTCACTGATTAGTGGTTTTCTTAAGGATACACAGCTGTTCAGTCCCGATCCCTTGAGTTCCCTTCACATTGTACATGCAGAAATGCTCTTACTTTCACTGTGGCCATAAGTTTGTCCAACAATTTTCAATTTAGTGGCAGTGTATCGATCAAAGCTCTCAAAACTGCTTCAGGAAACAAGCTGGATGCTGTGCTGTGATAATATTTGGGATTAGTATGTTAAATAACCTGGTCTTATCAAAACTAAATGACTTGTGGTGTATATAGGAAAAAAAAAATAATAATAATTAAATGTGTGAAAAAGTCAAAAATTGTAAGATATTTCATTGAATTAAACAATTGTAAGACAAACATTTGTATTGCTTTTTGAGTTTTCTTTTATTTCATCTATTCAAACAGAATTTACAATAAAAATAGATTTTTACAAAAAAAAGAAATTTTAAATTTTAAATTTCACTTATTGTGTGTCTTGTTCATGACAAGTCTCAGGTTTAAAGACAAATATGTTGTGTGGCTTTCACATTAACATACACCAGTCAGGCATAACATTATGACCACCTTCCTAATATTTTGTAGGTCTCCCTTGCGCTTCCTAAACAGTTGTGACTCATCAGAGAATGGACATGGGCCTTCTGAGGGTGTCCTGTGGTGTCTGGTAAGAGAATGACGGTAGCGCACTGAGCCAAAGTCACAAATCATAGTATAGACAACATACTAAAACACTAAGCATTTTATGTCTGGTTGGGAAGCCTTTTACATTGACAAACAGGGTGCCATTATCACCCCATATGCTACACATTACTCAGGGCATTTAGAAAGCTTTTAAACCAGAATGGGTGAAAAAAAAAAAAGTCTATTACTTCAACATCTGTTTTACTTGAATTGTTTATTGGTTATACAGCTGATTTGGTTTTACTTTGTCTACTCAGAATAGGCTCTGTCTAAAATGCAATGGCATGGCGGAGCAGGGTGGGTCTTTTGGGTGGGCAGTGGTGCTGTATGATGGGGGGATGGAAGCCCTATGGGCAGGCCAACTCCTGTGGATGTACCATCTGGTGCCCGTGGCAAGCAAGGGCAACGGCATGACCTGGACTGTACAGAGCGACATAAGAAACATGACAAGCTCAACACACAGAGAGATGGATAACGGCTACGGGAGTGCACATTCTTCTCTGAAATCAATTTTTATTATAGTGCCAGTGTTGAACTTGAGCATTAAACCAAAGATATGAGGCTGACCTCAGATATGTAAAGAAGACCTATAGCTAAGCGTCTCACATCTGATAGACTTAGCTCATAGATAGATAGATAGATAGATAGATAGATATTCAGTAAAACGGTAAAAATTAAAAGTATGATGAGGTAGAATGTATAAAAAGTATATATGTAAGATATGTCACTTGCAAGATATATAAGTTATTAAATATATAATTCTGTATAATAAGAGCATCCGTCCAAAATTTGTGACTGAAAGAGAAAAGTGTGTTTATCTGAGTCAGGAACAAAAGAGATAGCGTGAAAAAGGATCAAGGACCTGTGTGTGTGCGTGTTTATGTTCTTGTACAGCTATCTTTCTGAGGACCAGTTTGACTTTTACACCTTTGAAGTGAGGACAGTTGTGCAAAGTGAGGACATTTTGGCCGCAATCCTCACTTCTTTACAAGGTTGCTGAGGGTTAAGACTCAGTTTTACGGTGAAGGTTGCAATTAGGTTGTGGTTAGGATCAGGGTAAGGGTTAGGGTTGGTTACTTTGTTGACATGGTTTATGATAGGGGTCATCAACAACATTTGTCCAAGGGCCAGAATTTTTCTCACAGACACTGTGAGGGCCAGATGCTCTCATAAAATAAAATAAAAATAAATGCTGTATCCTGAGTAATATATTATTATTTGATATATTAAGTTTCCTTCCAAATTTATGTTATTCTTTTGTCAGCCTTAAGAGACTCAAATTACCTGTACTGCGGCAAGCCACTAGGGGGCGATTGCAATTATAGGCTTCACATCGGTGAGGCAATCAAACAGTCAATACAACTTTGCATTTTTTGACTTGCCCTCAAGAGTATGATACATGTATGTACTCACCATGTTCGGATCAACATACAGCTGTAAAGCTGCTTTCTCAAAAATGAACTGTATAAAAAGGCATTAGAGGAACCAACTGTCAAACCAGTCTTTGGAGGACTGCTTGCGCATTAAGCATCTGTTAATGCTGATGATTGCTAAAACAATAGTGTCGGAGGGGAAATGTAACTTCTCCCATTAACCTAATGTGAGTATTTCAGTGTTGTGATTTTCTTCGTTTTACTTTATTTGTATTTATTTGTTCACAGGCTACTTTAATTTGATGAAAAGAGTAACATTTCTAATAACTGTTTGCTGATGGGATACACTTGCACTTATGCATGCTCTTCTCTGTTATGTTGATGGTTGTTGCTGAGTATATTGAGTTTTGTCGTCATTTGTGACTGAAGGCACAAGCTACTTTTCAGAGGGCATTTGTTGCATTTGATTAAAAATACAAATAAATATAGTAACATATTCTTGAATTCAGTAATATTCTGGAGGCCGGATGGATTGGAATGCTTTGGCAGGCCGGGTGTGCCCCTCAGGTTCAGTGGTTTATGGTAAGGGGCTAGGGAATGCATTCACGTCAATGAATGTCCTCACAGACATGTGTTGGTGGGGTGTACGAAGTACACCCTCGAGGCTGGTGGCTGTTAAATGCAAAGCAGTGTGCCCATGGAGTGACATCATTACCCTGTCGAGCAAGGTGTCTGATGGACAGGCCCCTCTACTCCAGTGCTGCTGACTGAAAGCTGATTTGCTTCCACACATCTCATTTCAATCAGGATGTAGCGCTTCACTGACCCCTGCTGATCACTGTCAGTAGTGTCACAAATGATCACCTGTCTCCACATGTACAAAATGTCACATATTAATCTTCTTGAGAATGAATCCAATTTAGTAAATTCCCCATCCAGATCACATCGAAATGTGTTATCAACACCTTTTAATTTAGCTGTTTTATTTTATGATTGGCAGAGAGTCAATTAACTAATGCCTAATACTCGAAAGCCATAAATATAATCAAACAATGGGTTTCCTGCTTCGGGATGCATTACCAGGGCCTTCACTTCAGCCGTCAGCTGTTGTTTGTTTGAGTTGTCTTTTCCTGATTTAAGCTTTTTCTTTAGCAAGTAAAACAATCAACTCACTGAAATGATGGAGAATATTCCCCAACTTTACCCCAAAAACTGCTTTCACTATATCATTATATTTGGGTTCATTGTTCTTCTGTACACCCAATGTTCCTCCTGTCTCTCTGATAGAGCTGTTTTGGTTTTGCAGCCTGAGGATAGCCGGTTTCACTCACACTGAGAGTTTCTTTGGAATGCATTTTGTGTGTTCAGCGCAAATGCAAATGTATACACTTGGAATCAACTCAGAACTTTAACCTGTTTAATTGGTTAAGAAATAATGAATAGTAAACACCGGTCCAGTTATATTTGGGTGGAAAACGTAGCAACTACGCAATAAAGAGCTCTAATTTCTCCTCCATTCTGGCAGTTTGAAGGTGTATTTGTTATAAGGTACAAATAATGTGCCTAATGAATGGCCCTTCCCCGCAACTCCTCAGGACTGTTTAGGAGGCACAAGGGAGATGTACACAATATTAGGATAATAGTCCTATAACAATATAGGATTAAAGTGGTGACCGACATAACTTTTGAGAATACCGATTGGATGACAGCCACTTTGGTGAGTTTTCATTTGGTTTCCAACACAACGATGCATCAAAACCAATTAATCTAGGGCTCGTCCGGGATTTGAACCCGGGACCTCTCGCACCCAAAGCGAGAATCATACCCCTAGACCAACGAGCCCTGAACAACAGTTGTCTGTGAAGGAGTCTGGCCACGAGGCATATCCAGGCCACCTTTTCCCAACCCAGGCTTCTAAATTCCAAATTCCCTAGATCCCAAAACCTTTGGACCTGGCATGTTACTTAGACACATCCATCTAGACCAGACCAGGCACCCCCACCCCATAGCACTGACACTCCTTGATGGCAGCAGCCATCCCCAGCAGGATGCAGTCTGACACACAAAAACTCTTTAGGAACAACTCAAAAAAACATGAAGAACAGCACAAGGTGTTGACCTGGCCTCCAAATTCACTAGATCCCAAACTAATCAAGTATCTGTGGAATGATCCACAGAGGCCCCTCCCATCAACCCATAGGCCCCAAAGGCCCCCCACTAACAACATTCTGTTGCCAGACACCACAGGACACATTTTTTGATGGGTCACAACTGTTTTGGAGGCCCAAGGGAGACCTACACAATATTGGGAAGGTCGTCATAATGTTATGCCTGATCGGTGTATATACAAAGAGATTTATTTTAAGGTAGTCCTTTGCATGCTTTACATCTAAAGGCATATATGCGTATATCTGTCTCCATCACTTTGCTACACCCAAGCAGTTAAACTGAATTTCAATAATTAACAAAGTGGAAGCTCACTAATCAATTTTTAACCTCTGCCGTCTGAATTTGAAAATGGGAAAAAAATAACATTTTGACAGTTTGAAGGATTTCATTAAATCACAAATTGCATAATAAAATGTGAGTTGGGAGTTCTGGAACCATTTTTTTTCGAATTCATTTGTTCCTTTAAGTGTCTGAAGGAAAATACTTTCAGCAATCATCAGAGAAAACTTTTTTCTGCGTGGTGTGCTTTCTTGCTTGAGGCTCACAGATTTCTTTGAATTTCATTTGGGCAAAAGGGAAATTGTTGAAAATGGAAACGTTTTTTTTCTACAGCCCCATTTTATGGTTTGGACTGACAATTTGTCTTTTTACAAGCTCGAACAAATCTTTTCAAGGAGAAGAGGCCAAATGAAGACTTCAGTTTTTGTTAATGTGGCGACAGTAGTTATTGGTTGTAATATTTAATGTGGTTTCATCCTACAAATCACAAAATTCTTAGAGCATAAAAACAAACTGCTGTTGTCCATTGGTCACACAGCATGGGTCTGTGAAAAGCAGAACTGAAAATAGTTTGTCTGTCGTCTGCAGCTTTAAAAGTGTTTTAAAGTAAATAACACTGGAGAGGCCCTCTTCAAAATACCAAACACAGTAACTCTAATAAAGTGTTAATATTCCTTCTTGACCTCACCGCAGCCTTTAATAGATCTGAACACTGTCTTGAACTGTGTTCACCTATCCTATTTATGTGAGAGAAAATGTATTTGAGTGCGTGAGAGCACCAGGTTGGTGTGAATTGACCTACAAGCTAACCTAAAAATTAGAACCAAAGGTGCTACACTTGCTACTTATCAGCTGACGTGTCTAGACACAGAGTTCATTGTGTCATAAAACCGTGGCCAGTGGAGCGGGAAACAAGCAATGCAACAACAACAAGGGCTAACAAACTGTTTCTAGCTAGCTAAAAACATTGTACTATCTCAAAGGATCATTTGGACTCCAGATAATAGCTACGTGTAGCAATGATACTTGCAAACTGATTTCTGATTTATCCACATTTGGCATGCTGTCAAAATGCTTCAGCCCCACATATATAAATAGTAAAATCGCCTAAAACTGACATTTGGATGTCTAACTTCACGTGCTTGTTTTCTTTTATTTTTATGGCGCCTTATTTTGGTAAGTAAATGTTTAATAATTGCGGTGTGCTGACGTTAAAGTGTCACCTGTTGATAAACCAACACCCACTCCTTTTTATGAGTCACTTCCTGGTGCAACTCCTACCGGACCAAGAGCGATGTGAGTATCTCTTTCACCTAGTTTAGCTAGTTAGGATCAAATGTGCAACACTTGCTACTTATCAGCTGACGTGTCTAGACACAGAGTTCATTGTGTCATAAAACCATGGCCACTGGAGCAGGAAACAGATAATGTGTTGGCTATTGTACTTAGCCAAGATATAAGTAGTAAAATCGCCTAAAACCAACATTTGATGTTGATATGCTGTCATCCATCCATCCATCCGTTCACTTATCCATAGTCAGGTCACGTATGCAACAGGCTAAGCGTATTCCTGACATCCCTCTCCCTAGCAACGCATTCCACTTCCTCATGAGGAATTCTCCAGACATCTCCAGACAAAGTTATCCACTCCTACCTGAATGCATCATTCTGCAACCTGCCTATGATGCCTCTTATATTCAGTATCTTATAGCAGCCAACTCACCTGTGATAGAACTATTAATGTCACTAATAGTTTTATTTCTATTCTTTATCCATCTCTTGTGTTGCATGCATTACCTAGATCTTCTACTTAAATCACAATTAGACTCTACATGTACACTTTAGCCAGATCTTTTTCTTTCTGTACCCGACCGGCCTCAAGCACATGGGTCCTTCCATGAGTTGGGTTCTGGTCAAGGTTTCTTCCTGTTAAAAGGGAGTTTTTTTGCCACTGTCGCCTTACTGCTTGCTCTAGGGGTTTCACGCCGGGTTTTGTAAAGCATCTTGTTCCATTCAGATTCTGATTCGGAAAGCTTTATTTGTCCCTGGGGGTAGCAATTTAAGGCACATGTGAGCAGCATGACGTGCAAGAACAAGACACTTTTAAGGAACAAAAAATAGAACAATACACAGTATAGGGTTAGGGTTAGGGTTTATACACAAAACTATACCATAAGTGTTTGAAACTTTCGAAATGTCTGTGGAAGACGTAAACATGTCGGTATGAGAAAAGCAAATAAAATGCAAATGCAAACAGGAGTTAGAAGGATTATATATTTAGATCGTATTGGAGAGGTAGTATGGGTAATAAATAACAATAAATATCGCCGGGAGGCAGTTGTAGAAGAAAAGGCGTGTGAAAGGTGCTTAAAAAAGAAAAAGAGGGTTCTTGGGACAACAAAAAACTGTGCAGTGGAGGAGTGTCTGCGTGGGCTGCGACAACTGAGAGAGTTTCTATTGTTATTGAAGCTATTTAAATAAAGTTGAGTTGAATTCCTGAGGGTTAGAACTGATGCCTCACAGCAAGAGGGTTCTGGGTTCAAATCCATTGGCCGACTGGGGTCTTTCTGCGTGGAGTTTGCATGTTCTCCTTGTGTCTGCGTTTGTTCTCTCTTGGTATTCTGGCTTCCTCCCGCCGTCCAAAGACATGTTAGGTTAATCAGTGATCCTAATTTGGTGTGTGAGTGTGAATGGTTGGCTGTCTCTCTGTGTTAGCCCTGCATTGGACTGGCGACCAGTCCAGGGTGTACCCCACCTCTTGCCCGGTGATAGCTGGGATAGGCTCCAGTCCTCCTGCGACCCTCCAGAGGACAAGCGGTTACAGAAAATGAATAAATGAATGAATTCCAGACCAGTCGAGATATGAAAGCACTCCTAAACTGGCAATGCCCGGTAAACGTCCCAGGAGGCATCCTCACAAAATGCCTGAACCATGTCAACTGTCTCCTTTCAACCAAGACAAGCAGCGAATCTACTCTGGCTCCTCACCTTGTCCCTAAGGCTGAGCCCAGCTACCCTACTGATAAAACAGTTGTATCCGTGATAGCATTCTTTCAGTCACTGCCCTAGGCTCTTGGCGAGTGGCAAGGACTGCAATGTGGATCTACTGGTTAATCTTCACCACGATGGTCCAATACAGAACACTAACTCCTTTATTTTTATTTCTGATGTCTGAAATCACGTCTGGATGTCAGTGGATCTCTGCATGAAAACCGATGCACCACTGCATATTAAACTGTTGAGATGTGTTTCATCATTGTTTCACATGGTAGACCCTGAAGATATAGACAGTCAATGCACCAGTGCCTTCAGCAACACTTCTTTTTTTCTGCTGAATTATTCAACTCTGAGGCCTGCCAGGTTGTGTGTGTTTGGGTGCGTGTACATTCCCTTCTACACAAGCCGGAGCTCTGTATTCCTACATCCCTCCACCATCTCCCTGTGTCCCCACCCACTCTGACCGGGACTGTCTCTGTGTCACCCTCCCAGATGAGATGAATATGCATGTTATTAAAATGAGGGCCAGTGTTTGTCATGAGAGGAAATGCATAGGGACTGTTGCCATAGTGATGCGCATTTTATTTAATTGAACAAATAAAGGTTTACCATTAAAACAGACTGCAAACATGCAAAAATGCAAACTGGGATACAAACAGTAGCTAATTACAGTATGTATGTGTCCAGAGCAGAGGCGAGTCCTGTGGTGTCTGTCCTCTTTTTGTCGGCTCGTTGGTCTAGGGGTATGATTCTCGCTTTGGGTGCGAGAGGTCCCGGGTTCAAATCCCGGACGAGCCCTTGACCCCTTCTTTGTTGCATGTTTCTGTTGGAAACCAAATGAAAACTCACCTAAGTCTGCTTTAATCCAGTCGGTACACCCAAAAACCAATGTTATAAATCCTATGAGTTAAGAGGAGGATCATCTCACTCATACTGGATCAGTTCGGGATCTACTAGTGGATTCGAAAGCCAGATCAACACCTTGGGCTGTTCTTCAAGCTTTTTTTCAGTTGTTCCGAAACTGTTTTGTGTTTGTGTCAGGCTGAATCCTGCTGAGGATGGCTGCTGCCAACAAGGAGTGTCATTGCTATGGGGTGGGGGTCCCTCGTCTGGTCTAGGTGGGTGGTACAGGCCTGAGCAACATCCACATGAATGCCAGGTCCAAAAGTTTCCGAGCAGAACATTGTGTTGTCACAAAAAAGTCAATGTGATTTACTTCTTCTGTCAGTAGTTTCAGTGTTGTGGCTTATTGGTATATGTAATAACCAGAAACTAATTTTAGAGTTAAACATCCACAAGGCAGAAAGTCATTTGGAGTGACATACAATGCATTGCTTAAAAAAACAGTAGTCACTGACATTGTGCATCTTTAAGTTCTGTCCCAAGGTCTGTCTTCTCGGTTCGTTCATTCTGCCTCTCTCTTCCACTGCTCCCCCTTGTATGTTTGCCAAAACCTTTTCAGCAAGATGCTTTATGGTCTCCAATTTGTGCCTCTCAGTTTCATACTGGTTATGTTCTGGTATCTATTTGCACAGATCCTGTTCCTATATAATATTTCCTCTATTGGGAAATGGAGCGAAAAGCTTGTTGGGTAATTAATCCTATGTCACGTACACACACGTTGAAGACAGAAGAGTTGCATGATATTTCTAAACTGACTGCAACACACAAGGATGGATGAAGTGGTAATGCCAGTGAGCAGGAGCTGTCGCTAGAAGCTGCCAGAAGCAGCTAACCAGGGCCAGGGTGCAACGTTGAACGAAGCCAGATAACTCCTTCCAGGGTGTCAAACTGAATGAAGGAAAACTCAGTGTCTGGCTGAGCAACAAAATGCTCAGCCAGACGCAGTTTTCCTACATTTGGCTGGGAAACAATTTATTTTTTTTGAGGAGCAGAAGGTGCTTTATGCACTGCTGTACAAGCCCAAGGGTGCAAATGTGAGACCAAAGTTAAATGGCTATGTCAGCGCTTTGACACTGGCAGCCCACGGTCGTACAGAAGCAAAAGACATTCTTGATGAACTGAAGGACCTATTTGTTGCACCTATCTGGCAAAGTTCAGTCTAGTCCCAAAGATCACGTTATCGTAGAACTGCCGTAGACGTGCAGAGTACAGCAAAACCTGCAACAAAGAGGAGGAGAAGGTGGAGAATAGGAATATTGCTGTGGTATGGGATGTTTCGGAGAACAAGATGAGGTGAGCACACAAAGAGCTTTGTGTCATTCTTTATTGTGAACTGCGTCAGAGCTGGAGAGAAGTGAATTTGCTGACTTCAAGTGCTATAAGCCCCACAGTTAATCCACAATGTGGAGGCATATGTGTGTGTTTGAAAGTGACGCCAGAAATCCTCGCAGCTTAGCAAGCGAGCGGCGGAGAGGCCGACGAGCATGTTGTTTTCTGCACCACGTTCGATACGTGCTCAGGGACCTGCAGCCAGTCTCATCACCCCTCTATCCCTTTAAGCGCTTTCAGTAACCTCTGATTTACAAAGTAAGCCCCGGTAGTCCCATTAGTGACACACATTAAGCCCAAAACAGCAGAAAAGCAGCACACACTTCACCAGAAGAAAAACTGAAGTTGGCAACAACGTGAGTATGTTCGATTGGGGGCACTTAATGTGGATGACAGGTTGATTATTGAATCATTCTACTTCTAAGGGAACTTTTTCACTCCTGGTACATTATTGTTATACTTTTATGTTCACAAACTAGCCTTAGGCCTTGTTCTCTCTCCCATTTTTGTCATCCGGAAGACATGGCTCTAATCTTTGGACAGTCCATTTCAGTTTAAGTAAGCAATAAGGTACCACCCATTAGAGGATTATGCAGCAATGTTATCGTTCATCTTACTGTCGTTGAAAATTATTTGATTTTAAGACTTACACATGAAGTTTAGATTGCGACAGCTGGTTCCGATGCATTTTTCTAGAGGATCCTTGGTGGATATACAGTATACACCGATCAGGCATAACATTATGACTGCCTTCCTAATATTGTGTAGGTCTCCCTTGTTGCCTCCAAAACAGTTGTGACTCATCAGAGAATGGACATGGGCCTTCTGAGGGTGTCCTGTGGTGTCTGGTAACATAATGTTGTTAGTGGGGGCCTTTGGGTCCTGTGGAATGAGGGGAGGGGCCTCTACGGATCAGGCTTGTGCCAGTGCATCCCACACAGTTTTGCCAGATATGCGAATAATTATCGTATTTATACAATAGTTTCAGGGCCTATACGATACGAAAGGGTGTTTATTCCTTAGGTTGTTGCAGTGCCATGTGCATAGAATAGCTTTGATTTTAAATGCATTGTCCTATTGTGTGATTTTTTTTTTCAAGTTGTTTTTTCATACGTACAATATTTTGGTTCAGAATATGAAAAATTTAAAGTGACAGTACGCTAGTTATTCGTTTCCTGTCTGGAAACACTGATCCCACAGATACCTGATTGACTGAATTTGGAGGCCAGGTCAACACCTTTTGCTGTTTTTTATGTTTTATGAGTTGTTTTGTGATCCCTGCTGGGGATGGCTGCTGCCATCAAGGAGTGTCATTGCTATGGGGTGGGGGTGTCTGGTTTGGTCTAGGTGGGTGCTACATGTCTAAGGAACATCCACACGAATGAATGCCAGGTCCAAAAGGTTTCCCAGCAGAACCCTGAATTGTCACAAAATGGTCAATGTTATCAGTGGTCATAATGTTGTGGCTGATCAGTGTATCGGTGTACCAATGTGTGTGTGTGTGTGAGAGAGAGAGAGAAGAAAAAGAAGAATGGAGGAACAAGAATGATTTCAAGTTATTTGACTGTTTTGTCAAACAACTCCAAATCATTCTTTTTCGTCTTCTCTCTCTTTTACTCCCTCCCCCTCCCCAGATGTGCTGAGAGGTTCGGGAGAAGTGAGGTAAACAGAATGAAATGTGATGTTTGCTCACAGAATATTTATTACAGATATCAGTCACTCTGCTGTCATATACATCCATCTCGTTCTTGTCTGTGTGCACTCACTCACTCACTCTGCAGATTGTAAAGTCCCTCGATGCCTCAAAGATGCAACTGTCACTGCTGCACAGTTTTAAAGCCCACAAGTCAATGGGCCTCTTAATGCTGAATGGGGGCTCTGCTCTGAGATGGGCCCACCTGTTAAAACTGGATTTTATAAGCTCTGTCATTAAAGTAGAGGGGATATTTCATGGGTTCAGGCCATTAAACACAGCCAATAGTTGGTCAAACACACATACACACACACACAGCATCTTATTTGAATAGTTACAGTTGATCCCTTTTTGTTTCTTTGTTTTTTCTGATCCTTCCTAACAGGCTGCATCACAATAGATGCACGTACATCTGTAGGTCACCTTGGCAACCGCTACCAAGTGGCGAATGGTTCTTTTGGCATTACAACAAGCCAGGCCCGTAAACATCTACAAGGGTACATGGAGTCCATTCATCAGTCCCCTCATGGTGGGAATGCTGATTATTTAGAGCCTGCTTTTCTTTTCTTTTCTTTTTTTTTTTTTTTTTTGCTTTTTTCAAATCACATTTGCTTTTCAGCCCGGTGGCAGGATGAAGTCCCCACCGAACACCACATGGGGATCGGAGCATTCATGGCAGGCCAACCACGGAGACCGACAGAGAGAATCAGAGGGAGCGACAGAGCCAGAAAGGCTGGAGCGTCGGTGGTGGCAGTATTTGCCTGCATCAGCCTGGGCTGCATTTCCACTTACCTGCAGCACTTTGTTTCTGTCTCCCACTCTTATGGCTTTTTGTTTTTTAAAGATTTTTTTGCAAAATTGTGAACTTAGTTGTACTTGAAGGGTGTGATCGTATTCACAGTTTATACAAAACAAGGGATTATTTCCATTTCTAGTCCCTGCAAGTGTTAAGAGTGTTAAGAGTGACCAACACTCAGCTGGAGGAGTTATAAAGTTTGATGGCCACAGGCAGGAACAACCTCATGTGGCGTTCTGTGGTGCATTTGAATAGGATGAGTCTGTTACTGAAGGTACTCCTTAGACCTTTGCAGTGTGTTGTGGAGCGGGCGGAAGGAGCTGTCCAGGATGGTCTTCACAACATCACTGGCCTTGCGGATCAGCTTGTTGAGTCTATTAGTGCCTGATACTCTCAGCCTGCAGCCCCAGCATGCAGTGGCGTGCAGGAGCGCACTGGCCACCACATCCTCAACATTGTCCGGCAGATGTTGAAGGACTACAGTCGCCACAGAAAGTAGAGTAGACTCTGGCCCTTCCCGTAGTGTGTTCTTTGACCAGTCCAGTTTATTGTCAATGTGCACTTCCAGATACTAGTAATCCTGGACAATGTCCACATGGGCCCCCCGGATGGTAACGGGGATCAACGAAGCCTTTTTCATCCTCATGTCCACAACCAGTTCCTTTGTTTTTGTCACATTCAGCTGCAGCAAGTTGTCCTCGCACCACGTGAAAAAGCTTCTCATCACAGTTCTGTACTCAGCCTCCTCACCATCACTGATACATCCTACTACCGCAGAGTCATCAGAAAACTTCTGATGGTGGCAGGGCTCTGTCTGGTAGTTGAAGTCCGTGGTGTAGATGGTAAAGAGGAAGGGGGAGAGGACTGGACTGAGCCCCAGTGCTCCTGACCTGTCAACGATCCAGGACACATAGGGGGAATCAACCTGCATTGCTTTGAGCTTCTCGCCCAGAAGAGTCGGCCTGATGGACGATGGCATCCTCGACTGCAAGTTGTGGAGGTCAGGGCCACAGATCTGTAGTCACTGGGGCTGCTGGGGCATGGTGTTTTTGGCACTGACACAAGGCATGATGTCTTCCACAGCACAGCTACCCTCTGTAGATTCAGGATTCTTCCATATGCACTCAGTCACCCTCCAGACATAGAAGCCCCACAACACATAAAAGATGCAGTTTCCCCTTTTGCAGAATTAACACACACAGTCAAGCACACAATCAGAGTTAATGGGCCCATTAATGCTGAATGGCAGCTCTGCGCCGGGCCGTGTACAAGCGATGCATGAAGCATTAGGAACACATGAAGAAATCACCTCATCGTGTACCTTAAAGATGAACACTGTGACCGTGGAATATCGAGGAAAATATTTTTGCAATATCCACAGTGACTGTGATGTAGTGCTTGACAGACTGACACTTGGAAAGTCACCCAGGGGGTACCGTACCTTGTCACTGATGGATGATCTTTCTTTACAAACAATTCTTGAACAAATCTGTCCATGATAGCTGCATATGCACGGTTATATCAGACATAACATTATAACCACCTTCCTAATATTGTGTAGGTCTCCCTTGAGCCTCCAAAACAGTTGTGACTCATCAGAGAATGGACGTGGGCCTTCTGAGGGTGTCCTGTGGTGTCTGGTGACAGAATATTGTTAGTGGGGGACCTTTGAGGGCCTTTTATGGGGTGGGGGTGTCTGGTCTGGTCTACTAGGGTGCTACATGTCTGAATGCCAGGTCCAAACGTTTCCCAGCAGAATATTGCATTGTGACAAGATGGTCAATGTTATTCGCTTCTCCTATCAGTGGTGTAAATGGCAATGCACAGCAGGTCTGGCTTTCAGATTAGGTCTGAAGACTGAAATATGTCACCAACCAATGGGTGGGTAGGCTCAAAACTGTGTGCAGTTGTTGATGGTTCCCAAACGATGGATCTCAATGGCTTTGGCAATCTCCTGAATTTTCCCTTAACATGAGCTTGACATAAGACCTTGATCTATAAGACCTTAGCTGTACTTTGCATTTACTGCTAATCAGCAAAATTCACAAGAACATTGTGAAAACGACCGACAGATTTTGTTTTAACGATTAGCTTACCAAGCATTTCTAAGAGTTGACTCGGCAGCATCCGTCTCTTCATCCTCCAGATCTTCTGGTTTCGCGTCGTAGTTTAATTCCTGTCAGACAAGACTGCGGCGCCCTTTAAACGGACTGAGACAAATCACTGCGCCCGTCAGTGCAGCGATTTCATGCCACTTGAGTTTGGAGTCATTGCGCTCACCTGCCAAGCCGACCAAATTAAAAGGGTGGCCAGATAACCCTGCAAAAACGTCTGAACAGGCAGCTTCCCACCGCTAAAGCACACTGATTTGGTTCTTAATTTCCAGTATGCAAATGAAAGCACTCAGCAATTAGCAATTATACATATTTATGAGATTACACACCTGAAAAATAATCAGGAGTTACCTTGATTAGCATCTAATGAAGATACTGCTGCTGTTGGCTCGGTATTCATGACGCTACTACAGTATCTATTTAGGGAGTGGTTTTTTGTTTTTTTGGTGTGAGCATGCAATGTGCAGTAAAACAATACTTGTGATATTTAAAGCTATAGTGTGTGAAATATACAGTAAGTTACTGTACACTGCATTCAAGCCCTTACCAAACAATATTCTCACAACAGCGATTAAGCTCATAAATTCCAGGTAAATCTCTTTATTTCGTTCCTGTGGTCAACATTACCACAGTGGAGCACTGCGTAGCGACGCATTTTATGTCAACCAGCAATGACAGATTTAGAAAAAGGGTTGAAAACAGAGTGAGGAGTGTGGTGAAGCGTATTCGGCAGAGGAACGAGGGTTACGGATGTAAACCTGGGTTCTGTGAATTGATTTTCTCTGCCAGTCATGATGAAGTGACTGGAAAGATTCTAGATAAAAAATGAAACTGAGAAAAGATTACAAACTTTAATAAAAGGGAGGCAATCAACAGTGAGGACAAAAGCAGATTACCGTCAGTATAACTTTCTTCTTGTGGCGTGGTGAACGAAGAGAAGGGACTAATTGACTCCTCACCGCCAGAATCAGAGACAAATTAACACATTGTAGGTGTAAGAAATCCTCATTAACATGCTCTGACTCAGTGAATGCACTTGTCTCCTGTTTATTAGACACTGCTTTTTCAAATTGTTGAAGTGAATCCCATGTAAAAAATGATTTTAATTCATGACCTGTAATACGTATCTCTGACATTGTGTAAAGTCAGCGCCTACGACGACCTTTATAGGTTGGGGACAATAGACTAAACGCCTGCAGTATCAGAAACACATCTCAGCAGCCAATACAAAGTAGTTCCCTGCGGTCTGCTGCCATCATGTGGCAAACACAAGACTCAACCCCTAAATCAGGCACTCACACATGCACCACATCTGCTACTGGTGCTAAGCCCATTGCTCAGTTTGTAAAGATTTCAGTGGAATGAATGACAGAGGCATGACTATGAACTGATATTTGTGATAAGAGAGCAATAAGGAGAAAAGAAGCAGTGAGTCCACTGTGACATAAAACAGAATTAGCCTTTTTGTGCCACACCTAGTGTAATAAATACAGGTACTACAGCCTAACAGGTAAATTATGTCTGTGAGCACAGAAACAGAAAGATGCAGCCTTCCAGCCTTGCAAATAACTTCAGAAAACCACAACTCGCAACTGAAGAAATGTTTAATGTGAATTATTACCACACATTCTGAGTCAAATCTTAGTCACTTATAATCAGAAACATAAAGCCTACAGCCTACATGTATGTGGGGGCTTCCCTAACCCTGCAAACCTCTGGGAACTGATATGCTCAATGTTTTTTTGTCCCTAAGTCATCACCACATGCTGCTAAAAACATCACAAAAAAGCATGTTAAAGTTCACTATGTTAGAACTTTTGATTCAGTGCCGTTGCTTTTACCCAGAGCGACACTTTTTGCCCTCCTTCTTCAACTCCTTTATCAACTGAAGGGCTGCTGTCCTTGCTGTTCACGCTTCTCACCTCCGTTCTTTCCTTTAGCCACGACCATCTAATCTCCGGTTGCAGTGACACCCAGGAGGGCCTGATGTCACAGCTCGTGGGGACCGTTCTAATACGAAACCGTCAAAATGCGCCTCGTGGGACTTCTCCATATCTGTCAAATGCATTTTGTCTTTGTTTATGGGTGCTCAAAGGAGGTTGATTTGTTGCTCCTGCTGCTTCAGAGTAGCATTAGCCTACGTTCGGACTTCTATTACCCAGAATCAAATGTAGATTTCCTAATCGTCGTAATAACAACTCGTAATAATAACTCATATTAGCATTTCTGCGAGTAGAACACATGTTAAGCAATAAGATTTCTTGCAGAGGTTTAGTTCGTTACACTTTCCCTCATCCACTGCCTGTCTTTGTTAGTTGATGATTAGTTTTCTTAAGTTCCCTTTTAAGTCTTTGGTTTTGTCTTGTTCTTCTCAGACTGCACCTCTCTCGGCCTATCTCCCTCTGTCACATGACGCCGTCACAACGTTGTGGGCGATAACAAGCTATAATTACTACTATATCTAAACATACAGACGGATATATTTATAGCTATCTGACCCGCGTCACTTCCTCCAGAAGATGCACTCTCATTCTTAGACTCCTTTCTGCTTGGTCTGCCCATAGTACTTGCGACCTCCAGACTGACAGTTTCTTTTCTATTCAGCATTTATCAACTTTTATCCTTATATTTTTTGAGTTGTTCCTAAAGCGTTTTTGTGTGTCAGGCTTCATCCTGCTGGGGATGGCTGCTGCCATCAAGCAGTGTCATTACTATGGGGTGGGGGTGCCTGGTGTGGTCTAGGTGGGTGCTACATGTCTAAGTACAGTCCACACCAATGAATGCCAGGTCCAAAGGTTTCCCAGCAGAACACTGAATTGTCACAAGATGGTCAAGTGATCATAATGTTATGGCTGACCGCTGTAGTTCAACCGTCTCTTCCTATTTACATTCAGTTCCTGTCCACCTTATTGACATCCTGTCTCCTTCTATCTGTCCTGTAGTAGGATCATGGCTGTTTGTTCAAGGACAAAAGATTAACAGGCTTTCTAAATCCCACCATAAGCTTTAGTTTAAAAACCAGCACCGCAGCGACATCAGAGGATGGAGAGATTATCATAAAGAAGAAGCAGAAAGTAAAACACAGGTGTCAAACATATGGCCCGCAGGCCAAAAACAGCCCGCCGAAAAATCTAATCTGGCCCATCTGGGATAATTTTACGTAAAAGTGCAAAAATTACATTGAAGACATTAACTTCAATTTTTCCAATAAGAGTCATGGACATAACACAACACTGAGTCCTAGAACTATGCAGAAATGACATTTCTTTTTCTTAAGAAATGTCCGGTTGTTCATTACATGCGTTGTAATAGTGCAGTTTATTAAACGTAAACACTTCCATAATGTACTTCTTTGCACTAAAACAAAGGGAAACATATGGAGTTGTCGTTATTTATGGATTAATACTGGTCCAGCCCCATTGACATCAAATTGGGTTGTATGTGCCCCCCTGACCTAAAATGAGTTTGACACCCCTGCTGTAGAAGTACTGCAGGTATAATCGGTGCAGTATCTGACATTTTTTTGAAGAAATTGAAAACCTTGATATGAAAGGCAACTCTATCTCCAATCAGAGTCAAACATTCTTGCGGGAAACGCATCAGCAAGTAGGCAAACCTAACAGCTAAACAGGAATGTACACAGACAAGTAAGAGGCCCAAAAAAATCTGCCTGCTCCTCTTCCAACACTTTCGCTTTCCGACCAGCTACCTACCCCAGCACCCACCTAGGCCTTCAGTGACCTCCAACTTTATTTGAAACACGTCTTAATACAGTCGTTATGACGCCACAGCTATCGAAACCATCAACATCGTACGGATATGCAATAAAACGGGACTTGCATTGTAGACAGGTATCTCATATAGGGAGATGAATGCCATTTATAGAACAAGAAACTCACTTAGAACAATTCAAAAAGTCTCCTCTCACTCACTGCAGCCACATTACGTCAAATGGATACGTCAAATGGATACGTCAAATCCAGAAACATTAATGTCGACCCAATAGAACGCCAAAATATATATAAAAGATGTAAATATAATTAATTTTACTTTAAGAAACAATTAAGAGATCTCCTCAGAGCCTGTCAACCAAGGGTAGCGCTCATAGTTGCTGACCTGAAGAAGGCGGACACACGCTTTCCCAGGCTGGGTCAGGCTAGCTAGCTCCAGGATTGGAGGGCCATTCCTCACAATATCCAGCTTTTCCTTCAAAGTCTGCCATGAAAATGAGTTTCTAAGAAGATCTGCATCCAAATCAAGAGCCTCTCCTTTGTCCGTCATTGTTGGTTCAAAAAATAGCTATTAAACCGCTAATGGGGACAATTTGCTTGTGCAGCTCACAACAGATGAACGTGAACAACTAGCTTGGCTTAAACGGAGAGGCTCTCTGACTGTCCAATCAGAGGACGAGAAAACGCTGACGTTGCTGTAGGCCACGGGGAAGGCCTAACAATACGAACTTGAAACTTGATTGGTTAAAAGAACAGCGTCATTACAATGTGTTTCAAGCTTCAGCCGCCTGCAGTTTTAATTGCGAAGGCCCAGGCAGATTTCTTTGACGACAGCAACACGTGACGGCTGAAATATGATTGGATAAAAGCTCGAATGCAAAGTTACACTGCCAGAAGCGCCGCAGCTAAGAGACAGACAAGCTATAACACGAAAAGGATAGGCTACTGGGAATCATTTAATAAGATTAATGGGATAATATTAAAAGTCAGTGATTTTGATAAAGTTTAGGCCAGCGGAGAAGGCTTTGCTGGCCCTGACGGCCCGCCGCTGCCAGCACGTCAACAGGTAATCAACAGCTCTATCTGTGTGCATGTGTTTTAGTGTATACACACTATGACTGTCTTTCTGCTCGGCCCGTTTGACTTTTCACTGTGTGCACAGACTGTGTGTCCATGGATCTGTCATACCTCCTTATTTGCATTACTTTAGACTTTCTACCGCTAAATTTGACATAAAACTGTCAAGAAATCTCTGTCTGTAAGGTACAAAAAGTGATTTCTGACCATCTTGTAAAGGTGAATAATATCTAATTAATGGACTGAATATTCATGAGACTTCCGTCTTGTGACAGAGAGCGTCAGCTGCCATGTCGACTTCAAAAATGAAGACAGACTTGTTGGTTTAGACACACACACGCACACACACAGAGGAATGGTTAATTGTGTTGTGTACTGTTGTTGACTGCTTTCACTTGGTACCAACAGCAGCATGTATTTTCAGTTTCTTAATCAAAACCTGTGACAGTGATGTTATTGAGGGAAACAATCTGCTCTGTGTAGTGGCGGAGTGTGACTCAGGATGAACCAATTTACTGAAGTACCATACAGTTTAAAAAAAAAAAAAGTGTCTCTATTTTGGGCCAAGTGTTCCGTTCACTGCTTGTTACTGTTCGGGTTTAAAGTACTAAGAGCAAATACACATGAACACTTTGGAAAATGTGATGCGATGTCGGACTGAGCTTAACTTGTAGAACATTAAAATGCTGCTTGAACATCAATACACCGATCAGCCGATCACTTCCACAAGAGAAGTAAATAACATTGAGCATCTTGTGATAATTCTGTTGGGAAACTTTTGGACCTGGCATTCCTTCTTGTGGATGTTACTTAGACATGTAGCACCCACCTGGATGCTGCCATCAAGGAGTGCCATTGCTATGGGATGAGGGTGCCTGGTCTGGTCTAGGCTGGTGCTACATGTCTAAGTGACATCCACACGAATGAATGCCAGGTCCAAAAGTTTCCCAGCAGAACACTAAATTGTCACAAGATGCTCATTTGTTGTTCACTTTTCCTGTCAGTGGTCATAATGTTATGCCTGATCGGTGTATATATGTTGATATATGCTCGGCACACATCCATTAGTTCATATGAAGAGTTAAAACTGTGACTAATGCAGATTTATGTGCCCGTATTCAATGGAAGTTCAAAGTACAACAAAGCGTTTGCCAAATTCCTTGAAGCGGATCACGCAGCCTGTTGGCGTGTCATAAACATCAACCTACAGAAACCGTGTCAGTGTATTGTCTGGGCAAGACTGACACACCAACTAGTATAAAATAATAATAAGAAATTCCCAGCAGCCTCACCTGTTTCTGCAGAAACAGCTTCTTACCTTTTGTTGCATTCAAGGACTTGATATAATATATGATATCGCAAATCTTACCGTGCAAATTTATATTTGAAGCTCTTGTGTGTTGGACTTGGGGAATAAATCATAACACGCGGATAAGAGGAGGCAGATTTATCGGAGTATGTGTTTGGGGTTTTATTGCCTATAAAATCAATTAAATAAAACGCGGTGATGGGAAAGTATTCGGTGTTACTGTCAGACTGTCACTATCTCTGTTTTACAACCTTTGACGTGCCAACTTTATTTTCCAGTACTCTTTATTCCGCTGGCACTTGAAGGCAACGCTACATGCGCCCCAGCCACACCTCCGTCCGTCGTCCCGTCAGGTGAGAAGAAGAAGAAGAAGAAGAAGAAGAAGAAGAAGACAGCCCAGCTTTACCTGTGTGGGCAGTGACAGCTCAGCAGAGACTGAGCTTCTTGGTGTCAGAGAGTTTCTGAGCCTTTAGGAGGGCTCGAACCGCGGCCGCAGCCATGGCCGAGTCCCAGCTCATGTGCATGGAGGACGGGCGCATCGGAGCCAAAGTCCCGGAGTCCAAACCGGAGTTTTACTACAGCGAAGAGCAGCGCGTTGCCATCGAGGAACTCCTGAAGAACGGCGACGGCGCCTTCAAGACGAAACTCAAAGAAGACAACGTCAAAGACTTTTTATCCGCCAGGGAGGTCAAACTGCTCCTGAACACTTTCAGAACGTACGACCAGAAGGATGACAGCGGCGGCAGCGGTGGGAAAGCGGCGCCGGCAGCGAGCGCCGGCACCGAGGCGGACTCGGGGGTCCATTCCACCTACTGGCCCCAGATGTCGGACACGGAGGTGCCGCCGCTGGACATCGGCTGGACTAACGGGGGGATGTTCAAAGGGGTGACCCGGGTGGCCGTGCACACACACCCGCCCAAAGACAATGGACCTCACATCAAGGAGGTGGTGCGCCGACTCATCCAGGAGGCCAGTAAGGTGAGGGTCCGAAAAAAAAACTCACTACAGGCCCATTCTAATGGAAACCAGTGATTATTGTTCAGTCCTAAGTTTTGGTGCCATTTGAATATAATGATAACTATCCAGGAAAGTATTTGCTTGTATGTTTACACTAAACACAACACATATCAGTGATGCCCTGTGAGTTTCTTAGACATAAGATTAGATTAGAAGTTCAAATGGTGTGTGTGTGTGTGTGTGTGAGGGGTTGAAATGGGTCAACAACAGTTTTGTTTTCCGTTTCAGCCTCTGTAAGTTATTACACCTTTATTGCCTGTTAGTGGAATTCCACTTGACCTGGTTACATGCACAGTAGAGAGATGGGATTTGCGTCTCTTTGAAGGGAGCCGTATCTTGTGGATCGGTTCCTTTCAAAGAGCCGTTCAAAATACTGTCTCGTTTTGATTTTTGATTATTTTTAAGATAAATAATCCCCGGAAGGAATGATAGGGTGAGAATCGGATCAGAATCACTCAGACTTCAGTATATGTACCAGTTTATATTCTATTGGTGGGATTTCTGAGTTTGATTTATTCTGAAATATTGATTCTTTGGCAAAGACCTTTGTGTTGACTGGGAATCGAAAGCAGGTCAGCTGCTTGTATGGCAGCTATGCTCACCACTATACCACCAACACTTTAATATTTTGGCAAATAATACACTTTAGTCTTCACATTTTGTCTTTTTGAGTTGCCCGCCACTCACTTCAAATGACACGCGTCCTCCAAATTCATGAGTCACCCATCAACTCTGCTGGGCTCCTACCCTTGTGCCTGTTCTCCTTCTTGTGCATACATCTGTGTGAAAAATAATAATAAAATAATAAAACTAATTTTTTTAAAATAGAACCGTTCGCAACTGCGACTCAGTTCCAATCGTTTTAAAGAGCCGGTCAATAGATTCGGTTCGTTAGCAAGCGTCACAACTCTAATTCACAGCGCACTACTGCTAGCATCAGTGGGATATCTAGCATTTTCAGGAAGTCAGGCTGTCATTAGTCGGAGGGGATAAAGAAAGTTTTAAAAGCAGGACGACAAATTGATTGAAAATCAAGAAGAATATGGACCAGTGGTTTATGGAACTAAGCTTGCAGAAGTTTTCCTCCAATTCACCTACAAGGACATCAATGAGGTTGAGCACTAGTGCTGGCCTGAATTCAGCTTTCTCCTGTAGTTACCAAAAAGATTGATGCCCGCAGCTGTCTACAAAGTCGTGGTTTGGCATAGCAACAAGATAAATAGGGAAAAACAGGCCCAGATTGGGTGTGGGGAACCCATATAGTTTGGTACAGCTACACTGTCCAACCACTGTGCGCTCTATTGTGTTGCGCTACACAAGGCTCAGCTGGGGGTGGCGAATGTTTGCGTGATTAAGTCCTCCTTACACAGTAACTGAGGGCCTGTAGTGGGTCGGCGAATCTGAGTCGCCTTTCATACTGTTTACTCATGGACTGCCGGAGCTGCGCTGAGTCATCTGTTCCGTTTGCTCACACCGACAGGCCCCCCTCGGCTCACCCTGGGACGATGACAGGGGCATGTGTCAAACACTTTTTCATTGAATTGTCCTTATTGTGCAAGTTAGTATTTCCTCTTAGAAATCCCTGTCCTGTTTTTTTCCTGCCCTTCCTTTTGCTCGCTCATTTTCTTTCACTCTCTTCTGCCTGATTACAGATCACTTCATGCCATTCAGATGAATTGCAAGTGGCAAAACAGGATCTCTGGCTCTTGTCAGGCTTTTTTCTGTGTGTGTGTGTGTGCGCTTTATGAAGAATGGCATTACAGCTTTCCTTCCTGGTTGTTC
This sequence comes from Chelon labrosus, assembly GCF_963514085.1. Lineage (NCBI taxonomy): Eukaryota > Metazoa > Chordata > Actinopteri > Mugiliformes > Mugilidae > Chelon > Chelon labrosus. Next base: position 7,306,045 of record NC_140338.1, read on the forward strand.
CACTTTCCTGTCATTGCCTTGTCATGTTGTGCATACGTCAGGTATTTTGTCAGCTGAGTGCCTGGATTAATTTTTCACTTGTTCTCTGATAGCTCTCGAGAAGGTTTAGGGTTAATCCTAACACTCTCCATGCACTTACTATGTTACTATGTTTTCCTTTATAGTATTTATGCATCCTTCTGGGTGTTCCTACAAAACTGTCAGCTAAAGAAGACAACTTAATATGCAGGAGAGTAAAATTTTTTTTGTGCGTGAGTGAAATGCAGAAAACCTTCCTCCCTGCTTCTTGTTATCAGAGTAGCAAGCAGCTAATAATAAACATGCAAACACACGTAGCTTGAATGTGGAGTAACCAGTCCACCGGGCATGAACACGTTAATCCTTGCACGCTTTCTTCTTTCTCTTTTTTTTTTTTTTTTTTTTTTACACCTCTGTGTCTTTTTTCCCTCACTCCTGCTTGATGTTTACGAGCCTGAGTTCGGACACGTCTCGGCGTGCACCTCTGTTGTTCCTCTCGCAGGCCCGCTCTGCATTTTTTCTCAGTGAGACACCACCAGCGGGGCCTCCCCCAGCCTGACAGTGGAACATTTGTTGCAAACTCGGAAGAGGCACTTTTTCCACCACTTTGCTTTTCAGGGAACAGTGAAACAGCTGAATAACCCACATTTTCCCAAACCTCCACACTGTCTGTGTCCGGCGAACACGCCCCGTTGTGTCTGAAAGGACCCCGTCTTCTATTGTGGTCTGTGCACGTGATCTAGCAACTGGTACTGGTTCTGCATGTCTGCGTGACCAACAGTTTGTCTTGACCTACATATCATGAACTTTAACTGACCAGACTCATATAAATATACTGTACATAGTACTTTCCCATTATCATAAATGTGTAACCTTAATGTTTTATATGTAAATAAAGCCAAAATATCAACTAAATGTATGTAAGAGATGTCAAAACAGTTTTACATGGTTTTCTTTAGCACCACCCTCAGACCTAGGTTTATTTAGGTCTTATTTTGAATAAACAGTGGCAATAAGGTAATAAACCATTCCGTTCTGAATGCGTTCAAAGTTCAAAGATCACTGTAATTGTTCTTATTCCTTATCATTTAAGCTTCCTATGTTCATGGTGTTTATTAACTTCTATTTCTATTTCTTGTAAATCTGTCCATACGCAAATCTTGTAATTTTATATATACATTTATATAACTATCTTACACCTATTTTTCTTTTTACAAGTGTTTTTTAATCGTGTATTTTTTTTTTATGTGCAACTGAGCTACTCAGAAGAAGAATTTATTGTGATTTGGCACTGATGTTCACTTGGCCTCAAAGGCGAGCTGATTTGAATTTGACCTCTCAAAGCGGCATTTTTTGGCCTTTGCGTCGTATGCCAGTCGTGACAAAATTCCCCCACGCGCGCCCAATGGAATACAATGACGGCTTTTTATGTCCAAAGGTTCAAAGCTCAACTGCGCCGTGAGATTTGTTTTTTACTGCCAAACGACAGAGGGTTAAAAAGAAACCTATTCACTGAAATGCCATGAGGCATCTAGGATGACGGGTGTGGGGTAACAATCAGGAAGATGGCGTTTGTCAGAGTTTAGCATCAGCTACAGCTCTGAGAATGATCGGTATGACTTTGTTCCTCCTTTATGAAGTTAGCTTTAATGAAATTTGGTGTTCGCTGCTAAGTTTAGTAGACACTGCTGCTTCTGACTTTCTCTTGTTTTAAGTCTCTGCATGACCTCAATCTTGTTATCCCATTATGGTACGTGGTTATTAATATAGCTACGGCATTGGACGCTGCGTTTGTGTTTTATCAAGCTGGTTTTGTTTTGTTGGAGATGACTTAATAATTAATATAAGTCAATGGGGTTCTTTTTGCTATTGTGTTTTGTCTTGGTACAAAACTAGTCTCTCCCAGACTATTATGGCAAAAGCGAATTATAAACCTCGTCAAATCCCGGTGCTTTGCATGTGGAGAGATCTGTTGTTCTAAGTCTTAAATTCCTCCGCGGATCTTCTTTTGTTGGTGCAAACCTTTATCTGTGATACGTCAGCCTGACTGGAACACAGCAGAACAATAATGGTAGCTGTGACTCTCTTTCATGAGGCCTTTTAAAACCCTCAAGGTCAATGTAATAGCTGGTGCTTAAGCTAGACGGATTAGCCTTACTCCATTGGTTTCTTTGTTTGCAGCCTCAAACAGAGGTGAGGTTTCTGTTTCTGTGACTTTCACTGTACCTGCGTTGTGTGTTCATGCTTTATTTTATCTTGAATTCTGCATTTTTTAAATTAGCCATACAGCAGTAAACAGATAAAGATTGCTACTGTTGCTCTGTGTTTTCATTTGTGCATTTACATCGCTAACGAAGGTTTCTCTTCCAGGTGATAGCAATAGTGATGGACATTATCACGGACATCCAGATCCTGCAGGACCTGATGGATGCAGCTTCGCGCCGGTCCGTGCCCGTTTACATCTTGCTGGACGAGCAAGGTGTGCCACACTTCCTGGATATGTGCTCCAGGCTGCAGATCGGCTCACAGCACCTCCGGGTAAGAGCGCACTTTTACATACGAAATGAATGGCGAATTTACAGATGGGTTTCAGTCGCTTTGCATTTGAAACAACAGGCAAATTCGATTGAATGTCTGTCACTTATGTTCCTGTCACATTCACTGTAGTTTCAGTTCTGGTTAAATTCTGACACTTAATCTGCCAGCTTTAAGACAACTCTCATTCTGTCCTGAAGTGACCAACTGAAGACTCTGAACAAACAGAGGAGGAAGCTTTGCAACCATCTCCTGATGTGCTGTTAAAGGAGATAATTTTGTAAAAGATAAAAAAAAAATCTCTACTACTGCATGACTGTTCAACAACCTTGGCCAGTGAGCTCCCTCTAGTGGTGGGGAAAGGTGCAGCACAGACACATGACAAGTTCAGTCTCACTACTGCACAAGTACCTCAGAGTGGAACATGTTTATCATTAAGGGGTTTTTGCAGGTACAAAATGCTTTGTGGGCCAGTACCTGTATGGGCATACTGGCCCCCATACAGGTACCAGGACTGGGATCTATGTCGTGCTGCTGCAGGATCTGGATGTTTGTGAGAATGTGCATCACTAAAGCTATCACCTGGAAGAGAAACACAGTTCAGCTTTTAAATGCATTGCTGAAAACTAAAACAATTGGGATGTACATTCAATATTTGGGAATCTATGTCCTAAAAGGAAAGTTAAATAGTTTTTGATCTTATACTTTGTGACCTGGCTCAACGCCATTTAAGTAAAGTGGGAAAAACACTTAATTTTATTATGAACTTCGAATAAAATAATCATCAAGTGTAGTGTGCGATGGGTGTAATTAAACGGCACAAAACCCTTGACCAAGCATGCAGGTGGAGGCCTGGGAGAGAGCACAATGAAATGAAGCCACTTAAATAGGATTAGGCTCTATTTGCTCAGGTCAGGTGTGTGCTGTTTCCTTCCCTACACAAACACACTGTGCACAGTGCTGGGGCAACACTGCTGAGCTGTATGATCTGACCCTGATTGCAAGGTTTTAAAAGTCAGCTGTGTCTGTACAGCTGGATTTTCTCTTGCTGGACGTTGTTGTTGTTGTTTTGCGTCCTCGGCCTGACTGTGATCCTCTGTCGTTGCAGAACATCCGAACCAGAACCCTTCAGGGACTCGGCTTCAATTTATCCTTTGGCAAACTCCCCGGTTCACTCTGTAATAAGTACATGCTGGTGGACGGAGATAAGGTCATGTTTGGCTCCTATAGGTGAGGTCTTTTATTCTTGACTTGTGTTTTATTCACTTGAGATGAGAGAGAACATGTGTGCGCCGATCAGCCAAAACATTAAAACCTTTGGTCCTAGTATTCGTGTGGATGTGGACAATTAAACATTGTTGCTGACCACGATTCTCTTGAACAGCAGCAGCCACCCCGAGCAGGACAATGTGGCGAGAAAAAAGCAAAATAACCCAAAGGCGTTGACCTGGCCTCCAAATTCCCTAGATCCCAAACTGATCAAGTATCTGTGGGATGCACAGGAACAAGCCTGATCCACAGAGGCCCCTCCAGTCAACCCACAGGAATGCAAAGGTTCCCACTACTAAAGTCCTGGTACCAGATACCATGGGACACCCTTAGAAGGCCCCGTGTCTAGTCCCCAATGAGTCAGAACTATTTCGGAGTGGCACAAGGGAGACCTACACAATAACGCAGCTGGTTTTAATGTTGTGGCTGATTGGTATACTCAGAGCATTGTCATTAGCCACGCACGTTGAGTGCCAGGGTACTGTAAGCGCACATGACTGGTCGTTCTGGAAAGAAACACCACCTAGAACTGCATTCAACACTTTGGATTAAAAAAGATTGCCCAACTAAGCAATCGACATCATACAACTAATGTCATATTGCTACAACTAATAATAATAATAATGTAAACGATGGCCAAGCAACAAAGATTGTGGATGATGTGTTGAAGTTCATTCTTGTTGTTTATCTTGTCTATCCCAAGTTTCTCCTGGTGTACGTCTCGTATGGACCGAAACATGATCACCGTAATGACGGGACAGGTCGTCGACTTCTTCGACCGGGACTTCCGTGAGATGTATGCCATCTCTGAGAAGCTGGACCTCTACAAGGAGTTTCACGTTAGCGCGCCAGCTTCTCGCGCGGCCGCCGCAGTTCGCCCCAAAGCGGGTTCCATACGCCCGGTGTTGCCAGCAACCACCTCCCGCTTCCAGGTTACCTTAGGGGGTTCACGGAGAGGTGATATCCAGGTGCCTGCTCACAAATACAACAACCCCAAATACTTACTGGCGCTCGGGGATGGTCCACGTCCGTCAGCGTCTCTGCAGGAGAAAGGACCTCTGCCCGGGACACTAGATGACTTGGATAGACCACGGGTGGCTAGCCGCATGATGATGGATTGGGTGAATCAAGTGCCCTCAGAAGTCTCAAATGAAAGCTTCAAGGACGCCAATGGCATCACGCAGGAGAAAAAGGGATGGATGATGAAGTTCTCCAGGCGGAAATCTCCCAGTAAACTTTCTAAGAACAGCAGCCCATGCCCTTCACCCATAGAAACTAAACAAACTGGGAATGAGGATAGTTTTGAGGGGACTGTCATAAAACCAACCAAACAGAGTAAGAAGCAATCTAAACAGAGCCGGAGAACTACATCGCAGCAAGCTGTCGGCACTGCACAGGACAATGAGAGTAAGTCAAAAATAAGGCGCATATAGTGTACATGAAGATCTAAATGATTTAATCCAGTGCTTCCTAACATGCTCATGAGAACAGGTGAATGTGAGAGGTAGGGTTAGGGAGTCAGAAACGTTTGTTTTCTTTCTCTAGTCTTGTAAAACTACTACTACTGCTACTACTACTCATCGGCTTCGTCAGAACCCGTAGAACCTGCGACTTTTAAGGGATCTACTAGGGGTTGTAAAGAGTAGTTGACTTCATTGCTGTGCCATGACACTTGGACAACATGGACGCCTCCTAGTAGACAGGTGAAGAGCCCAGTGGGTCATTGCAGCAAACTACCAGCGGTTTATCAAGTGTGTGGAAATACTCCACTAAAGATGAAGAGCATACTTCCTTGACATGTCAGTCCTTAAATCCAACACAAGTACTACTGCAATGCACGCTCATCTAAAAAGGCATCCGCTAATGCTAGCAGAGGAACGGTCCAAATCCTCTCGACAGCGGCCAGTTGGCAACTTCATCAACGCCCTGCGGTAACAAAAGAGAAGGAGGCTGCAAATCAGCTGTTTGATAAAGTTATTAGATCTTTAGCAGCAGTACATGGTGAAACGGTGATATTTTATCATATCTTATAGCAACATATTGTGGAGTACGATTAAATGCTATTGGCGGTGCTGAGTTGCTGCCTGTTTTTATACAGGCTATACATATCTGCAGTATGTAGCGCATGAGCTGTCTCAACATATGTATTCAGGTCAAGATTTCATTGTTGCAAAGTATTACTATCTACTGTGTTTTTATTAGTGACGTCATCAGAGACTAGTCTCTGTCAGCTTGACTTTCATCACGCAAAAGATTTGGAAAAATTGAGCAAAATTCAGTTTTAACACATTATTTTTAGATCTGTCACCTAATGCCTATCCTCTCCCCTTACCAATTACTTTGTGTAATGGTGTAACTTGAGTTTCTTTTACCGTTAACTTATTTATTTACTTCTTCTTTTTCTCTCAGGTGTCAAGAGCCGACCTCGAGGAAAATGCACAGTCTCCTGAGCTGAGCGCAGTCGCACGTTTGCATTACGAAAATGACTCTTGACGCTGATGTCTCAGTTGATTGTGAAATGTTGCAGATATTGTGCACCCGGCATTGTGACAACAGAAAGACACTATGGTGACATGTGATCACTTTGCGCTCAGTGCCAAATGTAAAATCAAAGTGTTGTGTGATATTCTCTGATCGGCCAAAACATTAAACTGACACGGATGCATACTGCATGTCAAGGGGTGGGGTTAATAAGGCAGCAAGTGAAATGTCAGTTCTTGGAAGTTGATGCTTTGGAAGCAGGACAACTGGTTGTGGGCAAAATATTGGTGGCTAGACGGTGGGTCAGAGGAAACATGTTCTTCTGGGTTCTTTTGGGATGTATACAGTTGCCACTTATCAAAAGTAGTTCAAACAAGATTGACGCTGATGCATGTGAAGACTTTCCTGTTTGGTCCGAGCCCACAGAGGAGCCACTGTTGCAGAAATTGCTTAAAATCCAGTTGGAACGTTGTTAATCGCTGCAGACGGGTGACGGCACACATGCTGAGGCCCGTGACCACAGAAAGCATCTAGAATGGGAACAGTGGCTTCAGAACCAGATCACGGAGCAGTGAAAGGAGGTGGTCTGGCCTGATGATTCACGTTGTTGGTTCTTTTTTCTTTCTTTGTGGTGGTTGGCCTGGTGTGGGTGTGTCTTTTACCTGAGAGAGAGATGGACCGTGGAAGTAGGTGGCAACCGTGTGGTGCTCTGGGCATCATCTTCTTCTGGGAAATTCTGAGCCCTTGAAATTCATGTACATGTTTGACTTGTTCCACCTACCTAAAAACTGTTTCAGGCCAAATACATCCCTTCATGTTGGCAGTATTCAATCCTGGCAGTTGCCTGTCTCAACACCTGGCCATACTCCAAAAGGAAATTTAAGAAATGGTTAGAAGAACATTGCAAATATTTCAAGGTGTTGACTTGGCCAGCGTCTCCAGATCTTAATCCGAGCGTCTTGCAGTTTACAAGACGTCAAGCATCCACTGTTAACGGACTGATGTAAGGTGCTTTCCTCACCAGGTCTGACCTCTTTAGGAGGTACAAAGTGAACAATAAGAGACAGGCAGTGTTAATGTTTTGGTGTTATGTTTCCCTGGTGATGAGCTGTTTGATGCTTCAGGTTCTTCCCTGCTGAACTCTCACTCCACAGTTGCAAGGTGCACAGAACTTCTCTGACATGTTGAAATAAGACAAGCAGCTGCAAATTGTCACTCTTGGTTGAGAGCCAGAGCAAGCTAAAGTGGGTATTTTTTCTCTTGCTGCTCCTCATATAACAAAAGAACAATCTTTGGACATTTGACATGCAACGGAAAATTGTGGTAAAGAAAAAGCAGCCGAATACATATCAACTTGTGTTTAGTCAGGTTAAGTCATTGGGGGCCATTGGATCTGTACGACAATGCACTGTTTTAAATCTTAGTGTTTTTAATATTGTAATTTATCATGCAAATAAATGTTTCCAAAAAGATACCTGTTTGATTCGCATCCAAATAATGAGATATGTTGGTCTTTAATGCTTTTGAAATTGTTTTGTAAAGGTGCAGCACAGATTTATTTTTTTGTAACAGATTTATTTCTCAGGTGTGGATAAAGGAACATCCTGTCACCTAACAGTCCCAGAGACACCAAATAAGCAGCACTTTAGAGATTTAGGTGCCAATTTCCTGAGCGTTCCCTGTGACTCTAATCCCTCATAATGTTAAATGGCAGTGGTGGGATTTGAACCCACGCCTCCTTAGAGACTGGAGCCTTAATCCAGCGCCTTAGACCTCTCGGTCACACTGCCTGCAGACAAAAGAAGGTTCTGGGTTCGAATCGACATGTGGGCTCTTCGTGTACTCCTTGAATTCCAGGCGGTTAGCAGCAAGAAGGAAAGTTGTGGGTTCAAAGCCATTAGCCGACTGGTGCCTCCCTCCACGTACTCCCTGGGTTAACTGGTGATTCTAAATTGGCCGTAGGCATGGGCGTAGTAGTAGGGGGAATAGGGGACCTGACTACCCAGAGCCCGAGTAGGAAGAGGGCCCATGAAAATCCTGAATTTATTTTTATTTTATTTATTTATCTGAATGAATTGAGCCATCCAATTAATTGGTGTCATAATGTATTTCGAATATATTGATAACATCAACTGAGAGAATAAACTTTGTGTCACAGCCCTCCCAACATATTGGACATTCTGTAGGGGCCCCTCTTGGAGACGCAAAATGGTTTAGTCCACCCATAGACAGCGGTCGGTGACAGGTACGTCAGTGAGCACAGGTTGAATGACCTGGAGGCTAGCTGTCATCATGCCGCCCAAAAAACACAAGTCGGGCTACCAGAAAAAGAAATAGGTCAGAATGAGGGGAAGCAATTGTTAACTGTTTTCTTTCCGAAAGGTGAACCGAGTTTACTTGTTCTTTAACTGCATCCAATTAATGTTAACGTTGTCGTAGTCCAGAGTCCGTGGGCATTTACTGGGATGTAAATTACATCTTTACATCTCGTGTAAGGCTTTAGCAAGGCTTTATTTCTTTTTCTGCAAGCTGAATAACAATTTTATTGAAAAATTAGATTTGATTTGATTTCATTCTCTGTGTACAGTTGTTGGCTCCTAATCAAGAATAAATGTATCAAAACGTTAGTACACAAACCAGATGTAGCCCATGTTTATAGGTGTTTGAGCACAAGTAGGCCAAATGCGTCAATTCAGGTGGTGAATGAAAGAACCAGTCATCAATATAATCTGACCTGATTTTAGCTTAAAACTCGATTTATTCTTGTTTATTTAGTGCACGAAGCGCACTGGCATGGTTAGGGGCCCACTGATATTTAGAGTGTACAGGGCCCAGAATGTGGTGCTACGCCCCTGGCCGTAGGTGTGAGTGTGAATGGTTTGTCTGTCTCTCATGTTAGCCCTGTGATAGACTGGAGACCTGTCCAGGGTGTACCCAGCCTCTCGCCCGATGACAGCTGTCATAGGCTCCAGGCCCCCCTGCGACCCTTCACAGGAATAAGCGGTTACAGAAGACGATGAAGTTGGCCATAGGTGTGAGTGTCAATGGTTGTCTGTCTCTGTGTTAGCAGTGTGATAGACTGGTGGTTACAGAAAGTGAATGAATTTTCACAGTAGGTGGGTTTTAATGAGGGTCAAAAGAAATAAGAAAAAATCTTCACAATAATACAGAAAAACTAAAAAACAACAACAAATTGAATTAAAGAAGGCTTAGGTGTTGTGAAATCCTATGTAAGCTCTTAGCACGACTGTCCAAACATAAGTCATCACTTTCCTTCTCATGCTGTATTAAAGTGAAAACACCACGATTGCACTGCACAAACCGGCCGCTAGCTGCCCCCCGCGGCCCTCCCTCTGCTTCTCCTTTCTGGGTGTTTACTCATAGCTCACAGAGCTCAGAGAGAGGAAGCAGAGGCCTGATGGGAACTCGAGGGTTGACTCGAGGGTGGTGGTGTGACAGAGGTGGAGGTTTGTGCGAGTGGGGATGTGGTGCAATTGTGAAACAGGAAGTCAGAGCTGCAGCAGGAAGAGGTGTTCTCACACTAAATTAAAGACTAATTTTACTGACAGGCATTTATTTCCTGTGACACTCGCCCTTCGGTGTTCATCCTAAAACACGTCGACTCATTTGTTTATTTATTAATTTATTTTTGAGCAGGAAATGCACAGGTGCAATTAAAAACGATCTGAGCTGAGATAACCCGAGTTCATTGTTAACACCCGCCCCGCGGAAACAAGTCAAAATAGAAAGAAAGGCCACGTGAAGGAGAAGTTAATTCATGACGAAATATCAAAGTCCAGTCAAAGTCAAAGAGGTTTTTCTTGTCTTTTCAGCCACATATAGAGGGCGCAGAGCATAGTGAGATGAGAGGACGCTCCTCCAGGACCATGGAGCTAAGTGAGTACATAGGACTGAGCGCAGTACAAGGGACTTTAAAGTAGTATGCATGTAGTAGTATGCAAAGTGCATGTGTGCAACCTTACCAACTGTGCAAAGACAAACAATACAATACAGATGATGCAAAACACTTCGGAGACGATGCACCTCTAACTATACCAGAAAACAAGTTGCAGGTGCAGTAATGCAGCTTTAAGACATACAAAAGGAATCCACCAGTGAAAAGAAGACTCCAAACTGCAAAAGATTCAAAATCCATTTGTAAAGTTGGAGGGAGTAATATAAAGAGCATAAGGGTAATAAATACAGAATGCTAAATGCAACCGAGACTGATTGCAACTGGCAATTTGCACCTGAAAACTAATTCAGAGGTAAAATCAGGTCTGGGTTTTGTGCAACCACAGTTTAACTGTTTCTACAGAGCTCCATTCAATAAATACTGTTTTTTACTGTTTTGATTCCGCAGGGGGAAATGATTTCTCTGCATTTAACCCATGCATGCATTCACGCTGTCACCTGTGCAGCACCCAGGGTGGCAGTTTGGGGTCTGGGTGCCTCAGATGCCACGGGTGCAGGCGATACGAACCTTTGAACCCTCATGTCCCAAAGCTGCCCCTCTAACCACTGCGCCGCATCTAGCCGGGCTGCGCAATCAGATCGCCCATGCCGAACGCGCAGTCGCATAATCTAGATTTAGGTCAGGTCTTTACGAGAAACTTCACATTTGCCGGAAAGTCACTGAAGCTTCGTGTGTACGGTTTTAAAATCTAACTTCAACGCAGACAACAGGCCGCTGATGACGCTTGCCGTGCGTGGAAGTGTGTTTAAACGCAGGAAGGCCGGAGGACGTGCATGACCTGCGCTTATTTGACTGAGCTACTATTATAGGGCGGCTCCTGCGAGCGACATCACCCCGAACCGCAAAGGTGGTTGCTTCACCCCAGAGGTACATGCCAAGATACGAACCAATCGTATCAACACACACACACAAACACACACACACACACAGAGGCAGCAGATATGAGGAAGTGGGGTGTGGCCGGATGGCTTCGGAGTGCGTTCAGCTGAAAACACAGCTGTCGACCTTGAACCTTAAAAACAGGATCCAACCTCTACATGTCAACAAGAGTTTTTTTCGTTGTTTTTTAAATTCTTTTATTAAATAATTATTTACGAATCACATAAGAAATCCAACACTTACAGTGAGATAATCTGTAAGGTACTGCATGCAGTAGTTACAGTGTAATCATTTATCAAACATTACAGTTTATAATAAAGTTACAATAAGGAGGATTTAATGCACATTGCACACATTGCACTGTGCTTTCCGGTTAAGTGAAATTCAAAAAATGTCACTTTATAAAGTACAAACGACTTAAAAACAACATATTCCCCGAGATATATGTACATAAACGTCAACCACACGTGACGCTCGACGTGACAGAGCTCGTACCTGAAGACGTGCGCAAAGCTGGTTACTGTTACCTAGGTTTGTCAGTGTCCATTTTCGAGCCGTGTGAGAACTGTTACGAAGCCGTGAAAATAAAAGAGTGTACGCGCCGGGGGAGCCTTTTTATAGCGTCGGTGGAACAGCTGAGCCATCACAAGCTTGATTTAACTTCCTGAGCTGAGAGACGAATTCGGACGAACCGACAAAGCGAACTGTCCGCGGCAGGAGAGAGAGAAGAAAGTGCATAAATACACAACAGCCACTGCAGAAAAATGTAAACAGAATATTTCAGTCCACGACATGTCAAATAGCAAAAGGCGACACGTGTCGGCCGGTGCTTCTGCGGCTCGAGACTGAGACCGACATAAATGAGTCACTGGCTCTTTCGGCTCAGACGCTGCGTTTTTCTTGGCCCGTGAAAAGAGAAGTGGAAAGAGAAGTCCTTCTTTTAGCAAAAGGTGACCTCCGTCGGTGCGTCTCAGTCTTGGCGCCCGGGCCTCCTCGCTTGGCTGTGTTGCAAGGAGTTTAAAACAACTTAAAGAGGGGGCAGCGCCCCCAGGGGTTGTGCAGGGGCTGGGCGCTGCACTGCTCAGTCCTGAGGAGTCTGGTTTATCACCTTCTTCTTACGGACCGAGACCAAGTCGTAGAACGGATCCTTGGTGATGCTCGCTCTGTTTGAAGAAAAGATGTGTGTCATTAGGCCTCGAGAGCAATAGTTGTGTTTTTGTGTACAGGTGTCTGATCGTGCATCTGTGTGCTTGTATGACTCTGGGTCTATAAATCTATTTATACACTTTGTGGGCACCTTTTTTTTTTATCATTTTACAGCGAATGTAGATCAGGGGAAACCAGCTGGCAGCTTTTAGCATGTTATTGCTAAAGGATGTGTGAACTATATTTATTTGAACAACTTTTTTCTTTGTTGGTCAATGCTCCACGTCCATCTTTTGGCTTTGTTTGAGATAAACAGGTAAAATAATTCAAATGTAGCTTTGGATAACCATTCGCAAACCAGTTCTGCACTGGAAACTGTCCCACTGTGGATTTTATGCCACAGTTTATTACAGTGCTCACTTTCATTTGGGGTCTTTGATTTAGACATTAGCGTCATTGCTAACGTTTGACTGTCGGAGCTTTGAGAAGTGTTTGCAGCGCTCACCTACTGTACGTCTGCACTTCCTTCATTTTACCTGCTTTCGGTTCACTATTGTGGCATTTTTCAGCCAGCAGTCTACTCTCCTAATGACTCTTACCACCATCAGCATCATTTCAGAAGATGAGTTTTGTAAAGTCATTGTGTCCCCACACCCACCAGCCACAACATTGAAACCACCGCCATGCCCTAATATTATGTAAGTCTCTCTTGTGCCTCCAAGACAGTAGGTGGAAGAGGCGAAGCCTTTCGGTCCTATGGGTTGAGGGGAGGGGCCTCTATGGGTCATCCCACAGATACTTGATCAGTTTGGATCACCTGTCTCAGCCTGCATCTTGCTGGGGATGGCTGCTGCCATCAAGGAGTGTCATTGCTATGGGGTGGGGGTGCCTGGTCTGGTCTAGGTGGGTGCTACAAGTCTAAGTAACTCACATGAATGAATGCCAGGTACAAAGGTTTCCCAGCAGAACATTGAATTGTCACAAGATGGTCAATGTTATTCACTTCTCCTGTCAGTGGTCGTAATGTTGTGGCTGAATCCACCCAATAATGGCCCTCACAGTTAACACCGACACGAGTAGAGGAACGTGGGCGTGCAGCACATGTATTCTCATGTGTGACGTTTGTGTTTTTGCGGACATCTTCCTATTTGTGTGTATTCCTACGTGGTCTCACCTGATGGCTTCAATCCAGGAGTCTCTCTCTTCGGCGCTGGCGGCGCAGATGGTGTAGGACTGGTGTTTCCCTTCCACCACCCTGCCGTCGGTCTCTGTTTTACACGCCTTGATCTTCTGCCCCCGACTGTTGGGGTTGTACAGCTCCAGGCAGTACTAGACGACACCAGACACATCAACATGAGACTCTGTAAATCCGTGCATCTGCTTCGGTTTAATTCAATTCCCAACTGCGTTGGCGCTGATGGGTAACACAGGTGACTGGATCTTACCGGTTTGCGAGGATATGGCACTTCTCTCACGCAGAGGTTCTCTAGAGGGATGATGCCTCTGGGCTCTTTATCCTGCGGGCAGATCAAAAAGAGGTGGAGTGAGTCAAGGGATGTATACAGACGGCAAGAAGGAAGAGTTGAGAATAAAAATGCCACTGGCGTCAACAACATTAAAAGAAAATGGGGAAGCAGAAGAGATACAGAGACATGACATGGAATATTACAATCTCAGGCACCTTTACTGCAAATGAAAATGCATGTTGCGTTTCAAGGTCTACTTGGACCTAGGATGGGCACTCGCTGAGGTTGTGATCATACATTTTCAAGATTAAAAGCCATTCAAAGTCATCAGGCCGACAAAATTCCTTATAAATGTGCCAAAATCAGCTCAGGATTGTTTCTAAAGTGAAGCACAAGAGAACATCATGGGTGCTGACACTGAAAGAAACCATTGACGGTAGATGGTTTGTTTTGGACCAATCACAGTTATTGCTATGGCATGTTATACAGAGCCACAGTGTTCCTAAAGCGTACCTACAGAATACAGCATATTAATACCAAGCACTATGATCACCTAGTGCATGGTAGGGCTCATAAATACCTTAATTGTCATGTAATATGTTGAACTGTCGCAGTGTTTACGTCATCCCCAGTTGACCTTGTCTTGGCGTTTGGATTGTGTCTGCTTCAAACCTTTGTCAAGACCCGATTTCCTATGTTACTGTTGCTAGGTTAGGCAAACACGGTATGCATGGCATGTGGGCAGGGGTCCATTCCCCCAGAGAAATGTTTAAAGAACCTTCTAACTTAGTTAGAATTAAAACTCATAATTGTGTTTCTTTGAAAATTTGAAATTTGTACGGTACACTTCCGTCAGACTCGCTCACGTTTTCGTTTAATTTAACACTACGCTCTGCTCTGCCTCCACCAGCGACAAGGAAATGTCGGATTACACACTGCCTTGTTTTTACAACGCTCAGAGCGGTTGGCATGGCAACTGGTGGTTCCCATTATGTCACATCCTGTTTCAATAACGTCAAAGGACTAAGACGAAACTGATCCCAAAAAATTGAAACTTGAACAACATTATATTAACTACCTAAAATGACAGAAACTATCCTGGAAAATGTTTATTTGACGTGTATTTTAGTGTTTTAGTTTGGAGCAAGCCCCATTCACTAACATGGAGGGGGCGGAGCTTATGACCTATACTGCAGCCAGTTACAAGGGGGAGCTCTACTTGCTTTGGCTTAAATTTTGAGTAGCAGTTCATGCCGGAGTCCATTCCCATAAAAAAAAAAAAAGTTTAAAAATCCGTAGACCTAGTTAGCATTAAAACTCATAATTGTGTTTATTTAAAAAAATTAAATAAAAAAACATAGGAAGTTTGGACTTGACAAAGGATAGGAGCCATCTTATTGGCGATCAGCAGACCAATCAGAAGGTCAGCTATGGTGCGTACCAACCCCAGGCATACTCAAAAAGAGACTCTATCTTAAAAAGCCTGAATGCCTGACAAGAATTATGAATGACATCAGAAATTATCTCAATGAACGGCCACAACAGTACGTTGTGTGTTTGACGTAGTGACACAATACTTTGGTGATGTGGACTAAAATGAATGCAGGGACTTTAAGGCTGTTCAGACTGAGTTCGAGGTTGTGTGACGATCACTCTTGGACACTTACGGTGGTGAATTCAAAGTAATAGAGGCAGTTGTCAGTCAGAATGAACCATCGCCTCTTCCACGTCTTAACGCGACCGCCTGAAACAGAGACGGAAAAAGTGTCATGTACGCAACCTTCCACGGCCGTTGTGTCATTAGCAAGCAATCACATAAGACAATCTTCCAATATTGGGTCATTTTCTCAGCGCTTCCTCTGTACTTTCCAGTTTTTCACTTTACGTGGCAGCTTAATTGTAACGTAGTGCCAACCGCACGTCACCGTGTTAATGTCTCAAATGCAAAGCTTTCATTTCAGGGAGCTTCTTAGAGAGGCATTTTTACCCAGTTTGAGGAGCCAGCCTTCCCTGTCGGGGTTGAAGAAGGTGTGGGTCAGGTCGTTCCCGTCGTCCTCTGGGATCTTGAAAGGCTCGTTGCGTATGCTTTCGTAAAGTTTCTGAGAAGGACAGAAGGTGAAACGATTAAATAAAAACACAAAAACGTTCGGCGATGAAATTATTTTACAGCTAACTGTGAGGCAGTTAACAAAAAAATTAAGAAAATGCTAGAAGCTAAAATGCTGCCGTCATATTTGCATGTCCCTCTCCATTCAAACCGAAACACCAGAATACATTCAAATGTGTGAGTGACTCATAATGAGGTGTTGTCAGTGAGAGTGGGTTGTGTTCGCACATTTTTTTTAATCGAACGCCACCGTCTGGGAGACATACGATCTCCTGTGACCTATTATTAGCTGCTCCGGGCCTGTTAGCGTTATTATATATTTTATTTTCTCACTTTTTCAGTTTACTGCATGTAATTATGGCATTCATTTCGGATATCTTTCACTTAATTGAAACTTATTTTAACACCTAGCACTATAAACAAAAAAGGCTATTTAAAGGCTGCACCCCAGCGGCGCAGCCTTTAAATAGACCTGTACTCAGGAAACCAAAACTGAATTTATTTTCCGATCAAGGATTATCAGTCAGAGAAATAACCCATCTGTACCACCATGGTTATTATACTAGTACTGCATTAATTGGCTTTCTTTTTGTATCTCTCCATCCTGCAATTTTATTTTATTTTATTTTTCTTCCTCTGAATCTGTCCTTTACCTGCGTCTTAGTATATCTTATATAACACTAAGCCAGTGTGAACAATGCTCCTTCATGACGATGAACACGGACGCTGAGTCAGTCCCAGATACACGCTACAGACATGCTGCCATAAATACCCGCGGTGCCAAATGTGAATGTGATCTGCAGCTGGAAACAGTTTGCTCACTCCTGTTTGGAAAATGACCGCTTCAGTCCACCACGCCTGACCGTATGAGGAAGACATCGAGCCTTTTTAAAAACCTGAAGATGTGTTTTTGTTAGAGTTTTAACATCTCGTACAAGACTGGGCTTTGGGGAAAGTGTAAATTCAAGTGCAAGACAAACCAATTTGGTGTTTTTGTTTGTTAAAGTGACATACAGCACGCTGAAATTTATGAATTTGCATTTTGCGTTGGAAAATAATGAGCAAGAATACTGCACCGTTGATGGTTGCATTCTTGCAATAGATGTTGCATGTTGGTGGCTATTTACTAGAGGCAGGAGTGGAATTGTTTAGCTTCGCTACCGCTGGGCTATCACTTCCTAGTGCATAGTTTGCAAACAGGCATTGGCTGGAATCTCTCACCGACAGCAGATCGTTAGGTAGATCCTCTCCGTTGTTGATGCCTCTGTTCATGGAGATGAAACGCTCCAGAGTGGTCTTGTCCTTCACGTTGGGGTTGTGGAGGCTGGTGTTCAGCATGATGATGGCAAAAGACAGGATGTAGCACGTGTCTGGCGTTGGGAGGGAAGATGCACACACACACACAGAAAACACGAATAAGAGGAAGCACAACGCAGCGATTCCGGTGAAGATTTTTTCGGTGATGTAGTTGACAAGAAAAAAAAAAAAACAGAATTAACAAAGATGAGCGAAAAGGAAGAAAAAAAAAAGAAGAAACGAGAGTCAAAAAGCACAGACGATGCGGTCATTTCCAAACATCCACTGCCAAACACGTGCCTTTCACACACACACACACACAAAGCAAAGACATGAAGAAGAGACTAACCGGTTGACTGGAAGACGTGAGTGTTGCAGTCGCAGTAGCGTGTGGCGAAGGCCTCCATCATACGGTCGATCTTCTGAGCCTCACCAGGCAGACGGAAACTCCACAGAAACTGTCTGTCACATACACACCACAGCAACATGAGACCACTGCGCGCACGCAACCCATGCAGGTGTATATTTAGGTTTGTGACCAGAATGCAAACTATAGTCACAGATGTCAAAGCTGCACTCAAGCCACCTCATGATCGTAATTTGCTGTATTTGCCGTATTTGCCGTATTTATTTGAGCAGCTAGCGAGACATGTGATCAGCCCACAGAGGCCTGTTTACTGGAAATACTTGTGCACTTCTTCAGTGATTTAGACTAACAAGAGACTGATTAGCAGCGCTTGTGCCATCAGCTACTGCCTAAAATGCTCGCGAAGCCAATGCTAGCGCTGTCGTGTGAAGCAGCAGCGATATTTACCCTGTTGTCAATCTCACTTTGGCGTATTAGCACGCTAACGATGGCGCCAAAGGCCAAAATACCTTGTCTCTTCCTTCCTGTGATGACTCACTCTCTACACTCCCAGCGCAAGGTGCAGACTTTCTGATATAGATTTGTAACCACGGCGAGATAGCATCAATATGATGCCAACGACATCGCCTCAGATTTGTCAGAAACCTCTGCGAAACCACAACAAACATGAAATTGTCCTCGTCTCCTTTACATTTTCTACACGTCTCACTTGTGGAGCGCTCTTTGTTTTGGGTCACATTATTGTATATTTTCACTTCCTAATGTTGTCTAGGTCTCCCCTTGTTGCCTCCAAAACAGTTGTGACTCATCAGAGAATGGACGTGGGCCTTCTGAGGGTGTCCTGTGGTGTCTGGCTACAGAATGTTGCTAGTGGAGGGCCTTTGAGGGGAGGGACCTCTGTGGATCATCCCACAGATACTTGATCAGTTTGGGATCTAGGGAATTTGGAGGCCAGATCAACACTTTGTGCTGTTCTTTGTGTTTTTTTGAAGTGTTTTTGTGTGTCTGCATCCTGCTGGGGATGGCTGCTGCCATCGAGGAGTGTCATTGCTATTGAGTGGGGGTGTCTGGTCTGGTCTAGGTGGGTGCTACATGTCTAAGTAACCAAAGGTCCAAAGGTTTCCCAGCAGAACATTGTATTGTCACAAGATGGTCAGTGTTATTTACTTCTCCTCTCAGTGGTTTTAATGTTGTGGCCCATTAGTGTAGACCTACAAATGAATTGTATCTGCCCGATTTCAAAGAATTGCTCATACATAGCACATTTTACTTGTCCTTGAATACATTTTTTTGTTGTTTGTTTCTTTTAAATAACACGCAAAATGGACGGAATAAGCCCTGAAGCATGGGGTGGTCTTGCATCAAGATTACAAAGCAAAAACCACGAACTGCGTCACGACAACACATGAAATGAGTTGTCGATTGACACCGAGCAGGTAACTTAAGTCTGCCGGTCGCCACCACAGGTAGGGTCGTGTATGACTTTTCAGAGCTGCTGACATTTCAGGGTGAGCAGCACACTGCTTGTGGAAACTCACCACAAGTAGGCTGCTGGTAACTTGTACAGTCAGTGTTCAGAAACTCTGACTGGATTATGTGATCATGTTGCACCAACCGGTAGCTGGATAGTGGTGAGACTTGATCGTGCAAAGACCCCGTCATTAAATGTGGTTTTCTTATTCATTTCTGAATGCCTACATGTGACAGTTTCAGTGGACACATTTTGATTGACCTGTGTTTCCAGTGTAATATCAGATTTTGCTTGTCCAAGTCGTGCTTTTTTCTGCACGTGCCACATCGTTTGTAATTGTTAAACACAATTCATGGTATTCTTGTTTATCGCTTTTCCGTCGTCACCTATACAAGGCACTACACATATTACAGGCTCTGGAGTGAAGACAAAAGGGCTCTGACCTGAGGGCCTGCACCAGATTGAGATCGGAGAACTCATGCAGCTCCACGAAAGCCTTCAGGGTCTGGAGGTGGAGCTCCTCTCTGCGGGGTGGAGGTTGGAGACCAATGAAACCAAAGCACGGTCTTCACTTTTTCACAGTGAAACCACTCTTCAAAGCCCCCCCTGCTAATCTTGCTACTACTTTTTTTTTCCTTTCCCCCACTCGCCATCACCGCCTCGCTCTTTCTTCCATAGGTCTCGTTGTCTTTCTCTTTCTTTCTTTCTCACCCTTTCTTGTTAACACCCATCATTATTTCCTTCTTCTCCTCCGCATCCTCACCTTTCTCCAAGGAATTCACCGATGGCCGTCTTGTTGAGTCCTTCCTCCTTGTAGAGGAACTCGGCGATGGACTGGGCGCCTCCGTCCAGGAGCTTGTTCTCCACCAAGTAACTGATGCCCTGCACGCAAACATTGTTGACCAGTGTGAGCTTTGGCAGTATTTTTATTGCTTTTTGTTTCACATGCTATTGCACACATGCAAATAAACAGTTCCGCTTTATGACATAGTGCACAGGAAGCTTGCATTAACGCACAGATGTCCGTAGAGGTAAAAATGTGTTTAGTTTCATGATGATCTCATCTCCAGTTGCACCAACAGTGCGAGCTTGCAGCTTCTGTAATTCCAATTCCTTAAAATCAAATCTCTCTTCCTCTTTCTGCTCCACCTCCGAGCTTAGAGAGGAAAGGGATGTCTAAAAATACATAGCATTTATGCACACACACAACATATACCCTACAACCTTTCTTCCAAATTACTTTAAACCCGACGCCTTCATGTTGCCTTAAAGGGGAAATGACTGTGAAGTCACATCCGAATATTAATTCAATCAACCGAGCTATCTCACCAAACAGAAAATTAGTTCACCCTCAAACAAACGCCACCATGGCGACGCTTTTACTTTTGCTGTTGCAAACATTCGCTCTCTCGACCTTGATAAGTTTAAACCAACAAGCAGAAAACCACAGAAAGCGCTGTGGGCCTGCATTCAGTGTCAGTTCTCAGGCTTGGGTGTTAGAGGAAGTCCACACACGGCGACATACTGCTCGCTGATGGCTGCCGGTTCAAAAAGCCCAAACGGTGACATGTAAGAAGTTTCTTTGAAAACATTCAAGAATAGCATCGGGTCACGTCTTAGTTAGACTTTCACTGGGCAGAGTATTTTAGCTGCAACACGTTAACGCTTTGCTGATATTTGTAGCTCGGCACATACGTGCTTCGAAGCTCACCTTCTTGGGGTCCATGTTGAATTTCTTCTTCCCATTTGAGAATTGTTTGCTCTTCTCTATAGTCTTGCTGAAAGGAAAACAACAAAGAGAGGTGAGTATATTGTGGAGAACTTGTGGTTTGAGGAGCAGCTTTAGGGCTGTGCGGTCGCTGGTTTGATCCCCACTGCGTCCTTGGCTGAGGTGCTTTGAACCACCTTCCTCCCCAAAACTGCTCCCCCGGTGCCTTGCTTGGCTCCCCACTGCTCCAAGTGTGCTCACTCGTATGGGGTAAACGCAGACCACAAAGTCCTTGAATATGGATATGAGCCAAATAAAGCTGAAGTGATCTGACTCACTGAAAATTTACACTGAATACAGTTCCCCAAATGTAAGAAATTACTTTACTGTAGCTGGTTTAAAATTAAATAACCACTAAAAATTAATATTTTAAACATATTTCCGAAAGATTGTCTGGATATTTAAAAAAATGGAGATTCGCCTTGACAACCATAGCCGTTTAACTAGAATTAAAAAGGAAGCAACTCTTGAATGCGTCAGTGCACAGTCATAATCTGCAACTCTAATCAAAAAAGGGACATATCCGGTTAACATGAGGCTAGTTTCGAATGATTTATCCATTGATTAACATGTTTCAGACTAAATACCTAATCCGTGCTTGACGGCCTTGAAAAGGGCTGTCAAACATAAGGCCCGTGGGCCAAAACCGGCTCGCCAGATGGTTCAGTCGGGCCCACTAGGTGAATTTGGAAACTACATAAAAGAAAATTTTCACTCAAAGTAACTGCTGTTCTGACTTTTTATTAGGAGTTGCGGACAGAGCGAAACACTGAGACCTGGAACTAAACAATAGATGGTAGCAATGTGCTGAAACGTTACCTGTTTATCTTAAAAAAATTCAGTTTATTCATTAAATGTTTTGCAAAAGGATAGTTCCTTAAATGTGGACATTGTGATAGTGTACTTGTTCTTCTTTGCACTAAAACGAAGGGAAAGTATGGGTTATTATGCTATTTATTGGTTTGACACCCGTGGCCAAATGTGGCCCGCCAGTGGGTCTAACCTGGCCCGCAGTGTGAATTCGCAAAATTGTGCTCAAATTGCACTAGTTCATTAAATGTAAACATTTAATGTAAACATTTAATGAACTACAATGAGTTTGACACCCCTGGCCTAGACCTTCGGCTACGTAGCAGGATCGCGCGTTTTATCGAGGCTTATTTATCAGTGGAGCGCTGTGAGGAAACGTCCGTTATCTTTGTTATGGATTATCAGGTGTTGGTCCGGAAAAAAAGCGTCGGTTGCGGCCGCTGCCGTGATCATATCTTGCAGTCACCACACAAGTCACTCATTGGAGCTGACGTGCACGCAGCACAGTGCACACTTCACACTTTACACCACAGCGGTATTGGCCGTGCTAATAGCACTAGCACAGTGTGATACAGACATTGACAGATAAAGATTTTCCACTGCACATCAAACATCGCAAAGGGGCTAGTGGCGCTCCTAGTCTCTGGAGGCCCCTTGGCAAAGATGTATCGGTGCTATCCCGCCAGTATGAACTAGTGGAATGTCAATCATTTACACGAACCCAACTGGCATTTTAAATTGGGATAGCAGAACAAACAATGTTTTGGCAGCACACTGTAACATGGGACTGGGAGAAGATTACTGGAAAGTCGCCGTGAAACCGAAACACGCATGACATTTAAGCATCTGTGCAGCAGGAGCATTTAGTGGGCGTTCTAAACAGCGGGATGGTGTATAAAAAGAAATTCTGGTCGGTGAGGTGCGCGTAGGGATTCCCCCCCGCCCCACTGAAACTTACTTTTCTTCTGCAGACTCGAAGCTGAGTATTTCCGCCATGACGTTGTCTATCTCATTCTTTAACTTCTGGATAGGGCAGAAAAGCGAGAGAAAGGTCTTTAGTCGTTTGTATCCTTCGGAGCAACAGGCCGAAGACCAGAGACACATGAACAATACGGGATGTTGTGGTATTTGGCCGAGTGTGTTACCTGGATATCATCCAGAAGGTCTTCCTTATACGTCTTGATGTTCTCGATCTCCATCTTCTCGTCGGCTGTGAAATCTGAGGAAACTGCACGAAGAACAAGGGAGCAGGCACGTCAAACTCGAATTCGTCAGGAATTCTAGTTCCACTTCTCAAAAAATACAATCAATCACCCAACGACTTCCCTTCCTTCAGCACTTTCCTTTGAAATAATGACACAGTTCAGTTTGATGGCGCTCAGTCAGTCAGTCAGTCAGTCAGTCAATGAATCAGGGAGTTCACCTTACATCTCTGTGACGGCGCACAAAGACTCGATCATTTCCATATTCCCCTGTGTGTGTGTGTGTGTTGTTTATTCGCACCGCATAAAAAGAAAAGAGGTTTCACTGGAAAACATGCGAGACAGGTGTTGTGGTTTTCTCGCGAACGATACCTATCACCACGGTGTATTAATATGTTTCCTGAAAAGGCCACACATGCAGCGAGTGCACACAAAACCATGGATGTGTGTTCAAATACGTTCTGTCAAACATTAAGCCCCCCTGTCCCACGTTACAGGAATCAGTTGTTAAGAACACTTTCGGGCTCCGTCGCATCAGCCGTTGCATCACCGGAGAGTTACCTCGACGAGCCACAGTTCCTCTCGCCGTGATGCTGCAGCAACGAGGACTCAGTTCCTGTCGCATTAAACAGTGTGAGGAAGGCGAAATAAATTTAGCAGACGCACTTTCTTTAGCTCTGAACAGCAGCGGTCGAAGGCGATTGAACCACCTTTGTTCAGGTTTGTTTGTTAGAGGTGAGAGACGTTTGTCTGTGAGTCAGCTAGGTGAAAAAGTAAAGGTCCACATACACCCATCAGGCGTAACATTATGACCACCTTCCCACGTTTGTGTAGGTCTCTTGTGACTCATCAGAGAATGGACGTGGGCCTTCTGAGGGCGTCCTGCGGTGTCTGGCAACAGGGTGTTCTTAGTGGGGGGCCTTTGGGTCCTATGGGTTGAGGAGATCATCCCACAGATGTTTTTTTGAGTTGTTCCTAAGGCGTTTTTGTGTGTGTGCTGCTGCCCGGGTCAAGGAGCGTCATTGCTATGGGGTGGGGGTGTCTGGTCTGGTCTAGTCTGGTCTGGTCTAGGTGGGTCAACTACATGTCTAAGTAACACCCATGAACGCATGAATGAATGCCACGTCCAAACGTTTCCCAGCACAACACTGAATTGTCACAAGATGGTCATTGTTATTCACTTCTCCCGTGAGTGGTCATAACGTTGTGGTTGATGTGTGTATTCGCTTAGTGTCATTCTGCGAGCCCACATCTTCAGTTATGACATCAGTGCGGACAGAAGTCATGAGGGGTTTGGCCGAGGATGGACTTCTCTTTTCTTTGACTGCTCACTGAAAAGGGGGGTGACTTCACAACACTGAGTATCCTTCCTAACTGCTGACTCCTCTGATCTTACGGTCTCACGCCCCGAGCCGAGAACCAGCAGATCAGGCGTCTGAAAGCGTGTCACCTGTAACTCTAGCTCCCGCATTGCAACGATGCTCAAGCGCCCATACGCGGCTTGATCGTGAGGCAACATTTGCTGCGCAAACGTTGCCCCTCGGCTCAGTGGTGAGGCAGCATCTCACAAGCAACGCTGACGTTCAAAAGGGAGAATCAGCGATGACTGTCACTGAACTCTGGGCAGGAGTGGGCTGATGAACGTAGCCTATCTATGATGAATCCTAGATTGTTCTACAGTTTTGTTTTAGTAAAAGATGCCTTCAGGATTCATCCCCATACATAAAAAAGAAAACGCAGAGAGTACAAAAAAAATACTGCAAACACTTCCTCTACACATATGTGAGATGTTTGCTGCTAATGATATGACCACAGGACTTCCACTTCCCCACCCTTCCTTTACACATCTTGTGAAACAAAGCTGCTGACAGGCATCACAACCCACCCCCCCATTTAAACAATTTACACTTTGGGTTTAGCCTGAAATATAGAATTAAAGGTTTATCTTATTTTATCTAATCTTAACTAGCTCAATAGAGTGGCTTTAAAGTCTGACTGTTTGGACGTCCAAAGCCGACCAAACATAACTACTTCTGTTTTTATATTATTATCGGTGATGTGCAGTCCTGACGGGTGTGAGCGTATCTTCCCCATTTAGTACCACACTGCGCCTCCTGTGCATTTATCCACCACAGGGTGCAGATGATGTTAAACGGCAGACCAAAAACTTGCACATCACAGCTGACAGTGTGAAAAACTGGAAGCTTCTATGACAAGCAGCTAGGGTGCAATTTAACACCAAATATGCGCTTTCTTTTTTTTTTTTTTTCTAGACAAGACACCCAAATCAGAAGCATACTTGATAGTCAAACACCTCATTGTGACAATTATGCATGTAACTGACAAAACACAGGACATAATATTGCAGTTAAATCCCTGATATCTGTTTTAAAACAATACCATAGAGCATTTTTAGAACACATATTCAAAGTTGAGCATTAACAAAAGTTGAATATCTATAATAAGATATTAAACAATCAATAAAAGGGGAGGAGAATAAAGTAAAGTCTTACCCATTTGGCAATTGGTCATTTATATCCAAGAAGGAAAAAAAGAAAAGAAAATAATAACAGTGTCAGAAACCAAACAGCTGAGTCGTAGAGTCGATTAAGATATCAAGTTGTGCAGCTGCTTGGACTCACAGTGCAGTTAAAAAGCTGCATGAAGCTGATGCCCTCTTTTAAGCCCATCCTCCCCCACCTCTGTCACGACGTCAAAAGCGTACGTGAGCTCACGTCGGGTGGGAGGGAAGGCCTTCAAAATAAAATAGTCAGCGAACTCCTGCAATCACACAAGGGCTGGTTCATGTTTTTGTTTTGTTTTGTTTTTTAATATAGTCAAAGAATTAGGATCTCAACGTGCCTATATTGGTTGTCAGAATAAAAACGAAGAGGATTTTGAGTTCTGAAATTCGGTCGTGCGGGATGTGAATTTTATTTTGAAAGCCGGGTTTATCGTCCCACGTTAATTCAGATTCAGGAAACTTTTATTGCAGAGGTAGTATGGGTAATGACTATAACAATAATAATAATAATAATAATAATAATAATAATAATAATAATAATAAAGACAAAAACTACAATCAAAAAATAATTAATAAATAAATAAAAGCATTTCATTTATAGACACCTTTCAGGACACTCAAGGTCACGCACAAAATTGTTAAAATAAAACACAATTAAAATTACACACATACACACACATATATATATATATATATATATATAACATATAGGTACATAAAAAACGACAGCAGATAAAAGTGAAACTGTAGAACTGGAACTGAGAATAAATAAATTTTAAACTGGGATTTGATGACCTAAGAGTGCGGGCGGGGAATGTTTACGTGGAGGAGTTCAGTGAGGTACTGAGGTTGTTTGTGGCCTTGTGGGTGAGAAGTGGGATTTGGTAGGTGATGCGGAATTTAACTGCAAGTCAGTGGCACTGCTTGCAGGACAGGTGTTATCATGTGACTCATGGGGGGAGGGTTCTGGTGATGAGTTTTGAACCGGTTGCAGTTTATGACTGGATTTGTCCAATAAACCAAATATGAGGGAGTTGCAGTAGTCCAGAATACAATAAACATAAAAATAAAAATAAAAGGTAAGCAGTGAACCATGAATTTATGCTGCTTATTCTGACACCGATATCTTTAATATATAGTGTTCCATTACAATTGGATATATTGGAAGAAAAATAAATGCAATCTGTTTAGTTCTAGGTCTCTGTGTGAACCCTTGGAATAGCAGATTACCTTTATTTGAAAAATTGCAGTTAATGTCTTCAGTGTAATTGAATTCGCAAATTCATTCCGAAGGCCAGATTAGACCCTCTGGCGGGCCGGTTTTGGCCCCCGGGCCGTATGTTAGACACATATGAGCTAATGTAATCTAATCTAATCTAATAACTGAGTTTTGTTCTTTTAACAGCAGTAGACCTTTTTATTTTGAAGGTGGCACCAGTTTCCTTCTTGTCCTGCGCCAACTCAAGCTGACTTGACTGAAACCTTTGCATTAGTGGAAAAAGTCATGAGTTGGTAACGGGGTGGTTTGACAAGCAGCGTCATGTCGCTGCAACTACACGTACAAGGATGTTGCTGAAAGTTTACAGTGCAAGTTACTGTAGCAACACAACAACAGAAGGATTTAGAGGGACGGCATCGTACAAACATAGAAGCATATGTAAGAATCTTAAAAGTGTCCTAATCAAATTGGATGTATCACAAACTACTGGAGTTAACAGTTTTTGGTGTTTCTTTTCTAAAAACTTAAACATTTCCTGCTTTATTTAATTTTAACTGTGATCTGGTCGAAGTGTCATTAAGTTTAATAACTGCACAGAGCTGCTCTAATGGCAAAAAATGATTCTCAGGCGCCCTCTTGTGGTTATAATGAGTATCACAGCTGTATAAATATTTTTGAGTGGCTTAATTTGCATCTATTTTCATTTTACAGTTTAAAACTGAACCCAGTGTAAACTAAATCTTTTCCTGCGTAATCAAGATTTAAATTTAACTGTGATTTCGTCCAAGTGCCGTTTCTTGCTATAGGCGAACTAGGCGAATGTTTAGGGCCCCCAAGCTGCATCAGCCTCACCTGAGGAGAATTAAAATGCCCTGTCTGTTGCCATCGCATGTGTTCATTACATCCCTTATATGCTTAAAAGTAAACGTAGGATATAAATAAAATAAACTGCAGTGATAAACTGTTTTTTTTATATTAAAGCTTTATTCGAACAAGTACATCTAGACAACAATGAGATAATTGTTTTTGTGTGTGTACAACAGTATCATAATAAAGAATAATACGAACAACAACAGAGAGTACGGAAGAGACAAGTTAACAAAGTAAATAACTACATGAAAATGTTGTAAAGCTGTAAAGCTTTTTGGTTAGTGTTTAGTGTCAGATATTGAAGAGATGTATAGTTTGATGCTGTTAGTAAGAAATTTGGTTTCTTTTTAAAAAAAATTGTATCGGTGAATATAATATTTGGTTAAAATAACAAGTAAATTGATAACATAGAATTGTGAGGAGAGTGAAGTGATAAGCTGCGGCATTATCACGTCATATTCGTTGGACCGCACCGTCGCACAGTGAGTGACGTAGCGGGCCGCCGACAGGTATGATGGGAATGATTGACAGCTACCCGTCATTCCCGTTAGCGAGAATATTAAACGAAACAAACACAGTAATGGCATCAAAAAGAAGTTATCTCAGAAAAACGTTAAAAAAAAAAAAAAAAAAGAAAACCGAGGAAGAAAAATGGTCAAATGATAAAAGTGAGGCATTTGTTGGTGATGTGGGCTGGACAGGTGGAGGTGAAACGCTGTTTGTTTGTTTGTTTTTTTAAGCACGTTTATTTATCCTGTTAGCCAGCTAGCTAGCTCTGGATAAATGTTAGCTAGCTGGCTAGGATTTGTTCATCATACTCAGCTTTAGTGTTTGCTTCATGAAAGTTGGCTAATATAAAATGAATATGTCGCATGTGACTGGACAGTTTGTCCTGTCATGGTCATGACTGACTGACTCCAGACCCGTTTATTCATATTATTATTATTTTTATTACAGGGAGAGAGGGCATATGCTGATCAGTGTGAGGCTGTTATGTTAAAGCATTATGTTTAGTGCTGTTTTGTTGGTTTGTTGGATTTTTTTTTTTATGTATATATATCACTGATTCTTGAGAGTCGGGACAAAACATGTCCTTCAGAGAAAAGTCTAATTTATATCAAAAATGAAGAAATTCATCATGATTGACATACTAGCTAAGTTAAATCTAAAGGAATTGTGTATAACTACGTGATTTTTAGAATATACTTTTTATCTTTTGGGGGAAAATTTGTTCAAATGTATGGTCTGTGGTTAGAAGGTCCATGTTATTGCACTTGTCCTCAGCAAGAGGTCACAATATTGACAATCCCAAAAAACTTTAAAAATCTCTAAAATTGTGAAAACATATCAAATAAAAAAGAAGGGCTATAAACATAAAAAACGATGCATGAAGTGAACATCAAACAGTATTTTCCATAAAAATCTGCCTATCAAAGTTGTGTCCTCAGTTTCTGTCAACTCCGTCAGATTTTTTCATAAGCCTCATTAAATCAGGAAATAGCACGGTCAGCTATATCCCTGAGGACCCCTTTTCATCTCCCTGCCTGTGGTGAATGCAACACTACCACACATGCTCTGGTATGTTTTACATTTTTTGATATTTTAGACAAACAGTGTCAGTATTCCTATGGTCACAGCTGGACCATGTCAATACCATCTTTCTGTTAAGATATTTTTTTTAAACCATAGTGGATTGAATTTAAGCATTTTAGTGAGGTTATTGGGACAGCTAGCAACTGAGAAAAAACTAGCTAGCTGCAGTGTACAATACACTTTTTGGAGGGAAAATACATGCCCTTACGTCAACTCCGTCAGACGTCAACTCCGTCAGGTTCTATGTCTGACGGAGTTGATCTGTAAGCTGACAGAGTTGACAAATCCACCAATAACCTCTTAATGTGCTAATATAATATTATTTGTGAATAAAGTAGAGGATTAAAATGTTATTTCAGGATTTTATTTACACATAAATGTACATACATAGCATGCATTACATTATTTAACCATACATATCTGACTTGTAGAGAATGGGCAGTAGTCTGCTTATTATTGTGTAGCCAGACAGACAGACAGACAGACAGACAGAGATAGAGACAGACAGACAGACAGAGATAGAGACAGACAGACAGAGAGAGATAGAGACAGACAGACAGACAGACAGAGATAGAGACAGACAGACAGACAGACAGACAGAGAGAGAGAGATAGAGACAGACAGAGAGAGATAGAGACATACAGACAGACAGAGAGAGATAGAGACATACAGACAGACAGACAGATAGAGACAGACAGATAGACGGCCAGAGAGAGATAGAGACAGACAGACAGAGATAGAGACAGACAGACAGACAGAGATAGAGAGAGAGATGAGAAGCCATTGTGTAGATTTTCACAACATGTGGTTATGAAAACTACATACCACACCTTGAGGATCCATCAATCAATCATGTCAAATAAATGAAAATCTGATTCTATAGTCTTATTCAAGTACATTTTTTCATTATTTCAATTTGTATTGTAGGAAAGCATGGCTAGACAGAAATTGTCAGTTGAGGAGCAAAGGAGAAGAAATAGAGAGTACCAACGAAAGAGAAGAGAAAAAATAAACAGTGACCAAGAGAGCAAACATGCTATGCAAGAGAAGGAAAGACAAAGGTGGGAGAAGAGAGTTAAAGACAAAAAAGTAATACAAATAGACGAAATGGGGGACAGGGCAAAGAGGAATCAGAGAAAGAAATGGAGAGAGGCACAGAAAAGGTCCAGACAGAAAAGGTCCAATGAAGGTGCAGTGCTGGAGGCACACACCCCTCCAGATAGTCCGCAAGATCAGAATATTCAAGAATACAATGCCAGACACAGCAGACAGTCTCTCAGACAGGAAAGGGAGAGAAGTAAAACGAGAAAAAGACATTCAAGAGAAATAAAAACTTTGAAAGAGAAGCTTAAGAAGGTAACAAAGCAACGAAACAAACTGAGAAAAAAAATATGGCGAAGAAGAAAAGCTACATATAAAACGCCACTTGACTCCCCAGGCACAGAAACAAAGAAGATGCTATCAGGAAGCAAAATTAGGAATCCAAAAATCAAGAAAGCCCTTCTATTCCACAACATCCTCAGAAGAGAGCTGAAGAAAAACAAACAAACTCCTGGGCCACGGCGTCAGGAACCAGCACTAAGTGTGTCATCAGGCAAGATTCTCAAAAAGTATCGTCTCCTTCACCAAATCCACCAGTTTGGGATATCCTACAAGTTAATGAGAGGAAAGAAGCAGACAAAGAAAAAGCCAACATTCCTTGAGGGTATAACAGAGACTGTTAAGGATTTCTTCCTGAACTCTGCACGTGTGACCACTGATAAGACTGACACCATCACTAGGAATAAGATGAAGCACCAGAGAATGATCCTGGCAGACTCCATGATCAGCCTCCACACTGATTTCCTCATTAGGAACCCCACTGTGAAGCTGAGCTATTCTTCTTTCTGTGCTCTGAAGCCATTCTATATTACAGCACCAAAAGCCTCTGATCGGAAGACATGTCTGTGTCAAAAGCATGAAAATGCATACTTAATGCTCTAAGTCCTTAGGACGTCTGGTGTTGTGAAGTCAAACAAACTGGATGACAGTTTTCAATTAGTTTGTTGCTCTCCAGCAAGTGAGGCCTGCCTTCTTCGCACCTGCTCACGTTGTCTAAACAAAGGTACGGTTACAACCCAAGAGCAAGACAAAATCCATGTTCAGTGGAAGCAGTGGGAGAGAGTTCAAGACACAGTCAATGGAATCCACATCAACACTAAACTCGTCCAACACAGTGGCAGTCTTTCAGAGCTTATCAAACTCTATGAGAAAATACTCAGAAATGAAACCACAACACGTGTGTTTAGTGCAAAACCAGTCAAAAGTGTACAGAAACACAATTGAGACCTGTGATGAAAGTACGGCAATTGTTCATGTTGACTTTTCAGAATCATGGAGATGCAAATATCAATCTGAAGTTCAGGCCTGCCATTTTGGACAAAATCTGCCACAGATAACGCTACATACTGGAATGTATTATATTAAGGGTGGAAAGGCAGGGTTTTGCACACTCTCAGAGTCAAAGAGACAGGATGCTGCAGCAATTTGGACACACATGGATCCAGTCTTAAAAAATATCAAAACGAGATATCCACAGGTCACCACTGTTCACTTTTGGTCTGATGGTCCAAGTAAACAGTACAAGAACAAGAAGAATTTTTTTCTTCTGTCTTGTATCCCCCCTACACTAGGGTTTGAAAGAGCATCATGGAACGGGACTAAGTTCGGCTGGCACCCAGGCTATACAGTACCCAACTAAACCCAAGAATCTCATTAACTCTTTCTTTGTTGCGGGAGGAGGGTACTGCTCAACTGCCTGCACTTTTGCCCGCAGGGGACGCACTTCACCCTGTCCAACCTGGTGACCGAGGTACGTCACTGTTGCCTGAGCGAACTCACACTTCGCCAAGTTAACAGTAAGACGCGCCTCAGCCAAGCGATCAGATAAAGCTTTTATACGCTCCATGTGGCAAGACCAAGTATCCGAGTAGACAATAATAATAATTGTCTATTATAATAATGATAATATAGTTTTTTTTTTTATCAGTTTAACTTGCCTGAGTGACTCAACTTAAGATGTTTAATTTTAACTGTAGCCTGTTTTGCTCATGAAGTGTAATAGATTGTGGCATCTTAGTGGACCATCTAAGGGTTAGGAATCTGTTCAAACAGCATCTTACTTAGGGCCCCCACGAAGCTAGAAACGGCCCTGTTTTGTTTAATATTTGCGCCAAGAGCTGCTCAAATGATAAAAAAAAAATGATTCTCAGACGCCCTCTAGTGGTTGCTAATGAGTACCACTTCCCCACTTCCATCCATTTTCATTTTATAGTTTAACAGTTGGACCCAGTATAAACATAAATCTAATACAAACAGCAAATAATTGTCTCCGTTATTGTGTACTTTTAATGTGTTAACGTGGCGGGGTCCATAAATCTGTTGACACAATCACACAAGGAGGATATGTTTTGTTTTTGTGGGCGGAAAACAAGTCATAAAACAACAAATAGGATGTAAATCATTAACTTTAAGGTTAAAGGGAGCTGGGTTTAAAGTTAAGGTTGGTAGTGATTCGTTTAAGTCTGCAGGAAATTATTTTTTATTCAGTTTAACATCCTCTGAGGCAACGCAAATATGGCTGTGTGTGTCTTGCTTTTTTTAAGCTAAACAACTTCAGTATTTCAAAATCAAGCCGACTTTAAATTCCAAACATGCGTGTGTGGCCCCCCCGTGCCTGTGCATGATTGCAAAAGTGCCGGTAAACAAAGGAGGAAGTTTTAAACACTGTCATTGTTGCTGCAACACCTTCCCCTCTGTGTTGACGCGGCTCTTATCTCCTGCAACAGTAACATTTCTGACAGCAGTACTTTTTCTTTTCTTTTTTTTTTTTTTATCGTGCCGTGTGCATGTCTAATTTCGAAAAGAAGAAAAAAAAAACAGGAAGGAGAGATGAGTTCAAAATGAAGGAAGAGAGACTGAGCAAGAAACAGAGGCAGTGAAGGGAGGAGGAGGAGGAGGAGGGGAGTGAGGGAGGTGTGCAACAATTTCCTGTAGTTGCATGCTCATCTGCGTCTCTCAACCTTCCTCTCTGAGTCTGTATCTGTCAGAGTGAAGAGCACAGGCGAAGCTGAGCGGAACAGGATGCAGGCTATCAAATGTGTGGTCGTGGGAGATGGGTACGCCATTATTTTTACTTTATCTAACTTGTTACAGCTTAAGGTGGTGGCTTAAAATCTTGGCTCCTGGAGCTTCGGCTCAGCTGATGCCCGACGAGCACATTTGGCCTTAGGCTCTGGATTTTGTGTCAAAGATTTTTGACGTGGTTTCAGTAACAGTCTGATCAACTTCCGCAGTGATGTGTCCGATTGTTATGGCGTAACGAACTTCTTAAGACTTGTGTACTTTTTTTTTTTTTACAAACTTGTTGGAGGAACTCTGTGCAGCCGTACATGTAAATCTTTAGGCGTGTGTTTGACAGCGCCGATTCGGGGTGAGGGCGCAGGGTGAGCGGTGCAGGCCACAACACGCCGGAAAATGCTTCAGAGCAGCAAAACTCAGAGCTAGGACTCCTTCCTCTACATAGAGACCACGAAATGCTGAAATGGCTGTTGGTAAAGACACTGATTACAAGAAACTGACAGATGAAGAAACAGGAAAGACGCATAAGGAGCTCTGTTTAGTTAAAGATTTGGCCTAATTGCAATCTTTACTCTTTGAAAACTTGGTGAATTTATTTGGTCCTAATGTTGAAATGTGTCCTCTTGTAAGAGGATGGGAAAATGTGTCATCTGCCTTGTTAGAAAAGCTAACTTCTACATTTCCTTGAAGGTGGGGCCAAAAGTCCGGCTGAAATGATGCTGGAAACTGTAAAGCGGAAGTATCTGAGTCGTTTCTCCAAGAGAGCAGTAAACACTTATAGCGATATAAAACCATTTAATGGAGGCACACAGGTGCTGGAGCTGCACATCCATGAGTCCACTGCCACTGATTTAAAAAATGTAAAGTCTGTAAAACAAAATTTTTTTAAAAAAAAATTTGTTATTCAGCATACGAAGTTTCACAGAAATCTGTGTCCATGACAAAAAAAAAAAAGTAGTCTTACAGCTTTGACTGGGAAATTGACATGCTTGGTAAAAATTTAAGAAGACTGGTTTTTCAAGAAAAACAAGAGGAAGAGTCAAAGCTTTCTAGTGGCACTTTAAAATGAGTGCAAAGAGAGAGGAGGTCGGTGTAGATGGATGGGTCAACAAAACGTGGGACTTGAACATTAGAGGCCAATGTTTTATTCCTTCCGCCTGTCACTTAACATTTGCTTATCTGTGGCATTTATTCATTTGTTGCCCCCTGTGCATTCAATTTTGATTTTCTTATACAGTACAAAATAATTTTTTTGAACATGCACCCCCAAAACAAAAGAAAATGCGAAAAATGGACTACTGGCCTTTACTCTGTTCTTAAATTAAGGGTGCATACAATACCCTGACGTTTTTTTCAAATGACAAAAAAAAAAAAATAGTTTACCATTTGAAATATATACATGCACATTGCTAGCATACAAAGGGCTAGCATGACGCATTCAACCTATTATTAGACACAGTCTATTTAGAGAATTTGTCTAGGTTGGAGAACTTGAACCTGATTTCAGTCACCACACACCAGCAGTACAAAGGTGCTCTGTTAAGTTTAGGAACTCAGACAGGAGGAAGTAGTGTGAGGAATGTGAAGAAAATAACTCGAGGTGAGCTTGGAGCTCCGCCCAGTTTCACACCTGAGATCACCTGACAGACCGTTACAGGCAACCTGGTGAAAAATGTGTGTGCATGGGGGGGTTTGTCAAATACTTTGTCTTAAAATTAGCTTAACTTATGTTCCAGAGAGCAGAGTACGACATCGGCCTTACAGCAGCCTTGGAGCTGTCAGTTGAGGACGCCAGTGGCGCTATGAGTAAATGGTCGTCTTTTCTGCACAGCCTACAGCAGCGGTTGACTTTGCGACTGGTTTCACAGAAGGTGACATTTGTGCGGGCGAACCTTGTGGAAACCTTTTAAAAAGAGGCAGACCAGCTGCACTGTTTGTGTGACGCGTGGACACGTGCTCATCTACCGGTGTGACTCAAACACACAGAAAAGATATAGGCTTTACTTAACAGACAGAAGAGGAAGTCGGTCTCAGGTTAGGGAAGTCTGCAAGTTTCCGCATACAAGCATACAAGGTCTCAGGCTTCATTTACGATTTGACAGCACTGAACAGTATTTTAAAAACCCCCCTGACAGGCCTCACCAGTTGAATATTAACCCGCATCATGTTACGTAAAACAATTATGGTAAGTGAGAAAGTCATGGTGAGTTTGGACACGCTATTTTTGATGCTTCTCTGGGTTTGTCTTTGAGGGAACCGAAACCCCAAAAGTCCAAAATGGAGGACGCTATTGTAGCTTAGTATCTATGTTGCACCAAAGAGAGATGGTTTGCAGACAGTAGTAAGTCACGATATATGATTTACTACACCGATCAGTCATAACATTATGGCTATTGTGATATCCCAATACTGCGTAGGTTTCCCTTGCACCTCCAAAACAGTTCTGACTGATTAGAGAATGGACATGGGCCTTCTGAGGGTGTCCTGTGGTGTCCTTTGGGTCCCACAGATACTTGATCAGTTCGGGATCTAGTGAATTTGGAAGCCAGGTCAACACCTTGTGCTGTTTTTGTGTTTGTGTGCCTGTATCAGGCTGCATCCTGCTGGGGATGGCTGCTGCCATCAAGGTGTGTCATTGCTATGGGGTGGGGGTGCCTGGTCTGGTCTAGGTGGGTGCTACATGTCTAAGGAACATCCACATGAATGAATGCCAGGTCCAAAAGTTTCCCAGCAGAACACTGAATTGCCACAAGATGGTCAATGTTGTTTACTTCTCCTGTCAGTGGTTTTAATGTTGTGGCTGATTAGTGTACGTCTCTTGAATAAATAATGAGCGCTGTTCTGTAGGCAATGGAAGTAAGATTCTACCTAACCGGTATAGTCATATGGCTAGCTTTTCCCTGACGCTCCAAGCCCACTATCAACATGGTGCATTAGGTTGTAGGAACCATAGTCGTGGGAGATGTTTCTTTGTGGTAAACGTTTGGGGAACTAGTTTGCAACCTTTGTCAATCCACAGTGAACATGTGATTTGATCCAACACTCCCACTGGCTGTCGCAACTGGGCATCATCAATGGTTGTTGTGGCCACATGGCTGCTAGTTCCCTCCTGTCTGTACGGCCCTTTCAACTTTCCATTACTCTGGCATCATTAAAATAATACGTCATATACTTCACTAATGTTTCAAAGCTTAAAAACAGAAAGAGTAGAACCTGAGGCAGCAGGTGGCTGAGGTGTAATACCACAAGCGACCATGAGAAAGAACCTTGTGAGGAAGCTGGATTCCCGTGAGATTTGTGAAAGCACAACAGAACCACATGGGAATCCACCTCGCCAGGCGTCGAGCTTTTCGTGTTTGGCCGATCACCCGCAGTGGAAACCAGTCGGAGTCATATGAGGGGATACCGGCACCTGGTCGTATATTTTCTACCTACGTGCACCAGCTACGCGAACAAACACAGTTAGCTACATGACTCCATGTTGCTTCGATGTGGTCGAGGCCATTGCGCCTTTTATTGCGGCTGTCGGGACTGAACCAAGTGGATGGATTAAGGGGTGTCTTGGACGTTTTAAAAGAAACGGCAAAAAGTATAAAATGTAAAGGAACAAGAGAAATCACACAAATTGAACTCTGAAGAGTTGAGAAAGAGGGAGGTCTGAGTTACAAATCTCTTTCTTTTTTTCTTTATAGCTCAGTTTGTCTGGTTCCTGTTTTCGAGCGCTAACTGATGCTTCTGAAACAGATCAGTTCCTTTTTGACTCACACCCAACCACAAAACACACACGCTTGTTCTTTTATACCCTTGAGAGCAATAATGCATGTGAGGCCACACTGAACCTAAACCGAACAAAGCCTCACTTCAGCTGCTAGCATTTCAGTCGAAAGACACACAGCGACACATTCCTCCAAGCAACCGTAGCACTGACACCGAATCTTAATTAAAAAAAAACCTACGACGGCGCAACGAGCCGACAAAATGTCACCGTGAAAAAAAAAAAAATCAACAAACGTGTCCTCGCAAAGATATAAATGGCCTCCTAGTTGCTATCTGGGTGGCTCATACCACCGCTGAGTCATCTTGTTGGAGTGGCCTTTTTAAAAATGCTAACTCAGTGCAGCGTTATTTTTTGCAGTTCCCATGTGGTTCTTTAGTTTGAAAGTTTTTTCGGCTTCCTGATTATTTTTTTTATTGATTCGTTTGATTACACTTTAGGGTTTCAGTCAAATTGCAGAAGGACATATCATTTTGTTAACCCTTTGCCGGGTAAAGTTGATATAGTGCGTACATCATTAATCTCTAAATTCTGAAGCGTCAGCAGTAAAAGAGACTCATTAAGGTGTACTTTTGTTTACCATCAGGATCTATTTCCTGTCACATAAATCTTTTTATATTCGTGGGACTTTTTCAGTGTTGCACCACATACAAAGTCCCATTAACCTCCATCGTTTGATGTCGCAGCAGAAGTTGTCTGTGGCAGATATTTTTTATTTATTTATTTGGACATGATTGGGAACCTTGTAAAAACTGTGTGGATTTATTTATCTTTTTCGTTGGGACATCTATGATTTCGGTGATCTGACAAGTCCCATCTCATCTTTCTGTTGAATGCAACACACATCCCGCCGAACTTAAACAGCCTTTGGGCTGAACTTCTTTCTCAGTGTACACAGCGACCTCCAAGCAGCCAGGAACCAGGGGGAGGGACAGGGTTACACTTTGTTATAGACCTACGACAAAACAAACCGCTTCGTCGCAGCATGACTTATTGTGGCCGATGCCTAAGAAATGCACAGATAGCTGTGGTTCTCCACGGACTATAATTACCTTTCCGCATCATTGCACCTGAAAACCTGGCCTCGCATCTTTAAATATAGTTTGACAAATCAGTCTAAAGTTGAAGTTTTGCTGTCTGAAGCTTCCAGCATTTCCAGAATCTCTCGTCTGAGAACAAGCTCCCTCACTTTTGTAGCAAAACGAGGACAGTCGAAGAAGCTCCACGACGACCGAGCAAACCCCATCTGCTGTTGACTGAGATACGGTTGTCGAATTTCCATGCTCGGTCTAAGCAGGATCAAGATCAAATAAGGCGGCGACATCTGCTCTGACAGGACTGTGTTTAATCCGGGTCGATCAGATTTGATTTGATTAAAAACATGTGACGCGAAGTCCGAAGGAAAAAAAAACACATGTACAGACACCTTTCTCATGCCATGTATGTTGTTGCACGGTGCTGGCTCAGTGGCATCGCTAGGTCATGCCTTTTTATCGACTTGACGTGAGCAAGAATGTGAGGGCTGACAGATGCGGAGAGGCTGATTACATTATTCAGTATATACAGAGGAGTCTGGGCCCGTATAGAATCCTTGGAGAAAAACAATAGCTAGAGTTTTCAAGACGTGTTTTGGATGAAAGTAACGAGGATGAAACCGTCTGAAGAAGCCTCTCTCATGAGCGGAGAAATGTCTTCAAGAAAAAACATCTATTTGTCTTTGTTTTAGCTCAGATGGCCAAATAAATGTTCATACATGAGGTGCTTCTGTGGATCCAGGGCACCAGGGAATTCTGGTTTTGTGTTCTCGTGAGACTAGCCGTTACTTGTGAGGCCTTTCACTTTCATCACCTATAATGTCGAAGTAAGCTGCCCGCCCAATCCCCCGGTAATGAGTCTCCAAAGTACCGCATTAGTTCCGTACGAACTGAATCACATTTCGTATGTGTCCCAGCAAGAGCTTCTCAGAGACGTTAGCGTGTCTACGGAAAACTTCATATTTTATCTTTTAGTGTGTTTCCGACTGAGCTGTATCGTCTTGCACAACAAACTGAGCGAGCTGCACAAAGTTTGAACCAGTTGCATTGTGAGTCAGATGCCTGTCAGGGTGCATGTTGCATCTTTTCCTTTAATTGCTCATAAACTAACTCTAAACAAAGTGCGTCATGACAATCAGTGAGTAATACGCACAGTAGTCCTGCACTGTACGCTGTTTTGTGAAACTTGCATAGTGTGAAGTTTGGAATGGGCTTTCGAGCTCTCGTACTTATTTATTTAATTTTTTTTTTATTGCCTGAAACTCTGTCTGTGTTTCGTTCCTAACGTCTCTCCGTATGTGTTTTTACTTGTGTTTTTCCAGAGCTGTGGGTAAAACATGTCTTCTCATCAGCTACACAACCAATGCCTTCCCCGGGGAGTACATTCCTACTGTGTGAGTATGACGCACCCACGTGATCCCTCCCTCTATCTCTCTCTCTTTTTTTCTCAGAAGCCACATTAAAAAATTTAAAAAAATAAATAAATAAAACAAAAAGGTACATGCTCATTTATTTAGAGCCACTACACGCATTGCAGTACAAACGGACAAACCTCAGCCTTCGGTATCTTTGTCACAGCGTTGTAAACACGAGCTGCGGCGCACTGGCGCACGCCCAGAAGTGTGCTACTGCACACGGGCAGGTTGAGGCCGGCGGCAGCCCGCAGGATATGAGAACACGTTTCTGCGTAAAAGCTTGCCTGTTCTTATCTCAGCTGGTTGCAGCCAATGGCAGAGGACAAGAGCGGAAAGTGAAGGATAGCCCCCTCAACCTTTATGTTGCTGCAGCCCTGTAACTATTCCAACCACAATTTTATTTTCCGTACCAACTACTTCTGCTTCTGCTCTGCCACGTTACACAAAGAAACACAAGTAATGTGCTCAAGTCATTTAAAAAGATCAGATTTTGGAAAACAAAACATGAAGTACTGATAAAACGCAGCAGCATAGGAGCTGAAATTATTAACTGATTAGCAGAAAATAAATCTATTTCAATAGTCGTGTACTCTTAAGTATTTTTTTAATGCAACAGTTGGACTTTTAGTTAATTTAAAATGTGTAATTGATTGTAAATGTATGAGATTTAGATTAGTGGTTAAAAAACGAACTTGATGATGATGACTGTGGAGTCATTTTGGATATTCCGTAACCGATTTTGACTATTTTGGATCACAAACACAATGAAAAAACAACAAAAATCAACAAATCTAGAAAACAGTCATCAGATTAAACCATTATGGATTAAAAAAATTAAATCATTAGGATCTGAAAGCTTTCTCCACCTCATTGTCCGTGTTCTGACCTTAATGTCTGCTTCAAACGGCCAACGTTAGACAGCACGGCACCTTTTAATATAAACTTGGATGTGATTTTTTTACGTGTAAATCAAGACGAGAGCAAGGCAAAAACAGGCAGTGCAGTAACAATAATAAAAGCCCTAGACAAGGAAACTATTAAGGGGAGTGAAATGTCGTAATATCCTGTAACGGGAGCCAAGACCAACCAAGCAAGCACTTTAAATATTAACAGGGAAAAACTGTTATAAAAAAAAACAAAAAAAACAGTGAACATGTGACTTGATCTGTCACGTTGCGTTGGTTAAATGCCAGTAATAGTTCCGTTCTGAACCGCCCGAAAGCGTGAGGTGGGCAAATTCATGACAGGGAAGTACGACGTTGCTAAAAACAGAGCTGAGGGTTTTTAGGTTGCAGAAGAGAACGCTGAACAAAAAATAAAAGAAGAAAGAAACGACAAAGCTGGAAAAGTGTTTTTTTGTGAACACTTGAGGTTCATTTCTTTTACTTAAGGGATTAATACACTTACAATGAATTTAACAACAACAAAAAAATGCTCATATAAGTGAAAAGAGAAGTTAGGTAATGTAAAATGACCTTGTAGTGTTTCAGAGTGACCACACGAGGGCAGTGTTGCTTAAATATCTGATCACAGTGCTTCTGGTTTACGTCCAACTAAAAAAACTAAATCCTTGTAATTCTTTTAGTCTAACCAAGTCCTTTAAATTTCCAGTTAATGCAACTTGTAAAAAAAAGAAAAAGAAAAGGTAAGTCACTGGACATCCCAAACTCATTACATTCTGCACTACAGTAAAGTTTATTTCCCCTGGTTCCTGTCTAAAGCTTCTCTCAGATCTCTAATACATCTTGTCTCATAACGGGACCTCCCCACAGCACGGTGGCAAGTCTACGGGCCCGTATAAATCAAAAGATTGATTGTTTGAATAATCAGTGAAATGGAAGGCCGACTGATTGACCGCTGACCTTTTCTGCTCCCTCCAACAGATTTGACAACTACTCAGCTAATGTGATGGTGGACAGCAAGCCAGTCAACCTGGGCCTCTGGGATACAGCTGGACAGGAAGATTACGACAGGCTCCGCCCACTGTCCTACCCACAGACGGTACACACAGACAGACACAGACGTACACAGTTAATTAGAAGGAGGAAAAAAAAAAAAACACAAAATCCACTTTGTGTCCAGCTGTGAAAAGCGAGACAGTTTAAATTGCAGCCGCCAAATCCATAAACAATAAGGCAGTCGGACTGAGCTACGGCCTCATTAACTTAAAAGACAGAAACAGAAGGTGGGGAAAAAAAGGGAGACGTTATTGATGGCGGTGCAGCTGTGGGTAGGACACCTAAATCAAATCTGTCGAGAAAAATCTACCCGGAAATTTCTCAAAATTGTTAACCTGAATGTTAACCTGTTGGTGATTACGTACAAATAGAAAATCAATGACACAAATGCAATCTAATAATCAAGGCTGCAATTACCTGCACTGTAATATAGAGGATGATCAAATCCTGGATTGATATCTGGTTGATGTTTGATATTTAGGTTGATAGGAGGAAAAAAATACTTGAATTCCACTTTAGTGAATGGGATTACATTACATTTATTTCATCATTTGAACTGAAGCAGTAATTGAATTATATCGTATTTATAAATCTTTTTAAATACAGACCAGCCTACCTACATTTTGTTAAACTAAACTGAACTTGAATCAGCATTTAAGTTCAAGTCAACACAGTAGTAAGCAGTAAGTAGTAAGTGAGTTACTTGCACAGGTATTGAATAACATATACACCGATCAGGCATAACATTATGACCACTGACAGGGGACGTAAATAACATTGACCATCTTGTGACAATTCAGTGTTCTGCTGGGAAACTTTTGGACCTGGTATTCATTCATGTGGATGTTACTTAGACATGTAGCACCCACCTAGACCAGACCGGGCACCCCCACCCCATAGCAATGACACTCCTTGATGGCAGCAGCAGCCATCCCCAGCAGGATGCAGCCTGACACAGACACACACACAAAAACACTTTAGGAACAACTCAAGAAAAAAAAACAAAAAAACATGAAGAACAGCAAAAGCTCTCTTCAACAATTACAGCATCTAAACCATCAACCTGTCTTCTAGATCCAATCCCAACTAAATTGCTCAAAGAAGTTTTTCCATTAATTAACATCTCCATATTGAACCAGATAAATTTATCTTTATTAACAGGATATGTGCCTCAGTCTTTTAAGATTGCTGTAATTAAGCCCTTACTTAAGAAAGCCACTTTAGATCCAGATGTTTTAGCCAACTATAGACCAATCTCCAACCTTCCCTTTATTTCCAAAATTCTAGAAAAAGTTGTTGCTAATCAGTTGTGTGACCACTTAAACAAGAATGGTCTGTTTGAAGAGTTTCAGTCAGGTTTTAGAGTTCATCATAGTACAGAAACAGCTCTGGTTAAAGTTACCAATGATCTCCTCATGGCTTCAGACAGTGGACTTGTCTCTATACTTGTTCTGCTAGATCTTAGTGCTGCATTTGACACTATTGATCATAATATTTTACTACAGAGACTTGAAAGTGAGGTCAAGATTAAAGGAACTGCATTAGACTGGTTTGAATCCTATCTATCTGACAGATTCCAGTTTGTTCATGTCAATAATGATTCCTCTACTTATACAAAAGTAAGTTATGGAGTTCCTCAGGGTTCTGTGCTAGGACCAATACTCTTCACGTTATACATGTTGCCATTAGGCAAGATTATTAGAAAACATGGCATAAACTTTCATTGCTATGCAGACGACACCCAGCTATATTTATCTATGAAACCAGATGAAACTAATCAGTTGGTTAAACTCCAAGCATGCCTTAAAGACATAAAGGCTTGGATGACCTGTAATTTCCTACTCTTAAACTCAGACAAAACAGAAGTTATTGTATTCGGTCCTAAGCATCTCAGAGATTCATTATCTAATCACATGGTGTCTTTGGATGGCATTACCTTGGCCTCCAGTACTACTGTAAAAAACCTTGGTGTTATATTTGATGAGGATATGTCCTTTAAATGTCACATAAAGCAAGTGACCAGGACTGCCTTCTTTCACCTGCGTAATATCGTCAAAATTAGGAACATCCTGTCTCAGAGTGATGCTGAAAAACTAGTTCATGCATTTGTGTCGTCCAGACTGGATTATTGTAATTCATTACTGTCTGGCTGTCCAAATAGCTCTTTAAAAAGCCTCCAGTTGATTCAAAATGCCGCAGCAAGAGCATTGACAGGAATTAGCAAGAGAGATCATATTACTCCAGTTTTAGCTTCTCTTCACTGGCTCCCTTTAAAGTCTAGAATAGAATTTAAAATCCTCCTCCTTACATACAAGGCCCTTAAAGGCCTAGCTCCATCGTATCTTAAAGACCTTATTGTACCATATCATCCCAGCAGATCACTTCGGTCTGAAAGTGCAGGCCTACTTGTGGTTCCTAGAATTTCAAAAAGTAGAATGGGAGGTAGAGCTTTCAGCTATCAGGCTCCTCTCCTATGGAACCAGCTCCCAGTTTGGGTTCGGGAGGCAGACACTCTCTCTATTTTTAAGGTCAGGCTTAAGACTTTCCTTTTTGATCAGGCTTATAGTTAGGGCTGGACTAAACCATCCCTTAGTTATGCTGCTATAGGTCTAGGCTGCTGGGGGACGATGCACCAAACACATGTCCTCCTTCTTTCTTCTCTCTCCTCTCTCGCATCCTCCACTTTCTTTTCTCTGGCACAGAGCTCTTGCCCTCTAATTTCCTATATACTACTAGTCATACAATTCTGTGCTATTACTATGTAGAATGTTTACTGCTGTGTGTGTCCCACCCCCCTTCCCCCCCCCTTCCCCCCCTTCCCCCCTCTTCCCCCCCTTCCCCCCTCTTCTTGTGAGTATCTCTGGCCTGGAGTGGTGTGTTTCCTGTGGAGCTCTATACTACATCTGTTGTCGTGGTCTCATCAGCCTGCCTAGTCTTCATGGAATCCTGAAGTTATCCACTCCTACCTGAATGAACAATTCTCCAACCTGCCTATGATTCCTCTTACATTTTCAAACTGTCATGTAACATCATCAGTTTGTATCATAAGATTCCACATGTACACTTTAGTCAGATATGTGTATCTATGACAGATGTATGTTTATCTTGCTGTTCTCTTCTCTTCTCTCTTTGCTGTTCTCTTCTCTCTTTCTTCTGTCTGTACCCGGCTGGCCTTAGGCAGATGGGTCCCTCCATATGAGCTGGGTTCTGCTTGAGGTTTCTTCCTGTTAAAAGGGAGTTTTTCCTTGCCACCGTTGCCTTCAGGCTTGCTCTGGGGGTTTCA
Source organism: Chelon labrosus (assembly GCF_963514085.1). Lineage (NCBI taxonomy): Eukaryota > Metazoa > Chordata > Actinopteri > Mugiliformes > Mugilidae > Chelon > Chelon labrosus. The sequence goes on from NC_140338.1 coordinate 7,350,626, forward strand.
GGCCGGGTTTTTGTAAAGCGTCTTGAGACGATTTGTATTGTTATTGACGCTATATAAATAAAATTGAATTGAATTGAAGGTGTTGACCTGGCCTCCAAATTCACTAGATCCCAAACTGATCAAGTATCTGTGGGATGATCCACAGAGGCCCCTCCCCTCAAAGGCCCCCCACTAACAACATCCTGTTGCCAGACACCACAGGACACCCTCAGAAGGCCCATGTCCATTCTCTGATGAATCACAGCTGTTTTGGAGACCTGCATAATATTAGGAAGGTGGTCATAATGTTATGCCTGATTGGTGTATATTCACTGTGAACCACATAAACTTGCATTAGTCACATTCCTATTGTCATATAATCTAAACTATCTAATCTAATCCTGTGTTATTTTCCAGGATGTTTTCCTGATCTGTTTCTCCCTGGTGAGTCCAGCATCCTACGAGAACGTCAGAGCTAAGGTGAGCTTCGTCTCTGTGACACACGGTTTGTTTTTTTTTGTTTTTTTTAGATTAAAAACCAACTGTTGTCGCGCTATATTTTAGTAGTTGAGCCATGCGTTTACGGATGGGTTGTTTTATTTCCCTAATGTACAAGTTTGTTCATTCCTCACTGCACTGAGCAGCATTAACTACATTTATGGTGTTTTGTTTTTGGGGGTTGAACAAACTTCTCCCTCATCCCGGGTTTGAGCTGAACAGGGGTACGGTGTTTCCTGAAAATTTAATGCTCTGTCAATTTATTAATCAATCAAATCAGATCAATCAGAATAACATTTTGCTGGGATTTAGTTCCAGCTGTGTCCACAGGGTCATGAGGGTTAAGTTATTCCACCATCCAGTCTCAGTACATTGAAAGGAATCAGTTTGTTGGGTATTGTGAGATAAAGCCTTTCATATATAGCGCCTTCGTTTTAAGTGCCTCTTCAGGGTTCTGTTCTTTTATGCCCCCCGTATCCCGTGCTGCGGTGACGCTAGCAGGACTGCCTTGACAAAGGCCGCCCCTGGAGGAGCGCTCCATTGTGACCACTCTCAAAACCCACTCGGTATTCTTTAACTTCAAAAGATCAGAGTTACTGTATGCAGATACATCTCAGCACCATTGAATTCTGTCTCATCCCGCCTCATCCTAAATCTTGTGTGAGTCTCCGTGGTAACAAGAGGTTAGCATGGACGCACTCTCCTCCTGGAATAATAGGTATGGAGGAAAACTGAAAAGGAAGACGGGGTGATGAGGAGAAGAAAATGTAAAGAGTGAAAAATAAAGCTGCAGCACATACAATTTAAAGAGCAATATACTTAAATACTAGAGCTAGACTGGCAGCATATAGGTAGATATAAGGTGTTAGTCGCCACTATCTGCTTCACATACCACTCTCTTGCCGTCTTTTCACCTGCTCTTCTTTCTTTTCCTTTCTTGTTGCACTCCCAGAGGGACTACTTCTTTTTATCTTAAACTGGTCACACAAAACTACGTCAAAGGGTCACAAAACATCATGTGACAGGACTGAGCGTGCAGAGTTGTGTCGGACAGAGGCTCCTTAGTTCTCCATGGCGTTGTTTTCATTAACTCTGCCCTGTCCCATCACACTCCTTCCTTCACGAATTTCAGAATCAGTCTCATTTGTTTCTATGAGTGGAGGTCAACAGCCATCGACGATGAGGTTCCCGAGCAGCTAAATATCAAGCAGATAAAGGCTCAATGACAGCGGCGTATAGACTGGCCAGCATACCGATCCTTCAGCGTCCACCCATCACCAGTCGGAGAATAGTTACTATTTGCCAGAGAGGGAGAAGAAAGTAAAACTTAACTAGAACCCTAGAGCCACAACATTAAAACCACTGACAGGAGACGTAATTAACATTGACCATCTTGTATCAATCCACAATGTTCTGGTGGGAAACTTTTGGGCCTTGTATTCATGTGGACGTTACTTAGACATGTAGCACCCACCTGGACCAGACCAGGCACCCCCACCCCATAGCAATGACACTCCTTGATGGAAGCAGGATGCAGCCTGACACAGGCACACACACAAAAATGCTTGAGGAACAACAGAAGAACAAGATGTTGACCTGTCCTCCAAATTCACTAGATCCCAAACTGATCCAGTATCTGTGGGATGATCCACAGAGGCCCCTCCCCTCAAAGGCCCCCACTAACAACATTCTGTTGCCAGACACCACAGGACACCCTCAGAAGGCCCATGTCCATTCTCTGATGAGTCTGTTGGAGGCCTACACAATACTAGGCAGGTGGTCATAATGTTATGCCTGCTCGGTGTATAGTCAGATACTGACACATCTGCAGCAAACTATGCAAACTAACCCTGTAGCTGTTTACATATATATCAGATATGTCAGATTGGAGCAGGAGTCTGAGAAAGAGGCCTTGGGTTTGATATGTTAGAAATAGATGCATCTATAAGAAGGATTGTCATGTTGCCACTTTCTTTCCACTCTCCTCATTTTGTTTGCCTTCTACTCTGTGTCCTGCCAGTGGTTCCCAGAGGTTCGTCACCACTGCCCCTCCACGCCCATCATCCTGGTGGGCACCAAGCTGGATCTGAGGGACGAGAAGGACACCATCGAGAAGCTGAAGGAAAAGAAGCTGGCGCCGATCAGCTATCCACAGGGCCTGGCTCTGGCTAAGGATATAGGTCAGTCATGGTGTCTTGTTTTAGGGTTTATAGCCTTAATGAGTAGAGACAACTGAACAGAAGCAGGACTTCATATCACATAGAATACCTTTATCCAAAGTATGTTTAAAAGGTTATTTCAATAAAAAGGTGAAAATATAAAAGTAGTCTTACTTAGAACGAAAAAGCATCCTCTGTATGTAGCAGTGGCTTGTTTATTTATGACTGTAGATTTTTCCTCAAAATTCAAATTTGGAATGACCCATTTTCACCAAAATTCAGTTTAATAACAAAAATAAAGTGTCAACAACAATACAAATCACGATCTGAAGGGTGAGGGAAAGGGAGACGGAGAGAGGGACACACAGGTATTAACATGCTATACAGTAGTAGCACATAAACGCATGAGTAGTAACAGAAAAGAAACGACATAAGAAATTAGAGGATAGGTGCTCGGTGCGAGAGAGAAGAGAGTAGAGGACAGGTGCTCAGTGCATCCAGTGCGTCCCCCAGCAGCCTAGGCCTATAGCAGCAGGAACTGAGGGACGGTTCAGCGTCACCTGAGGCAGCCCTAACTATAAGCTTTATCAAAAAGGAATCAAAAAGGAAAGTCTTGTGGCTGCACAGATGAAATCTTGAAGCTTGGTTGGAACAGTCGTCACGGTAGCAAAAAAACAACTAAAAACGGTGCCGAACGTTAAATGTTTTTTTTGTAAAAAACTCAAATCTATCTAAATTGTATATTTTCCTAAACCTAACCGTAAATGAAAAGATGCCCGAAGGGAACAACAGGTCAAAAGGAAATTGTTGTGTACCTCTGTGAGGGAGCTGCAGATTTGTCGCTTTTAATGCTGCAAATGCTGTTATCGACACGTTTCAAACGCTCTTTCATTATCGTTTTTCTACGTGCAACCTGCTCGTACAAGAAATTCTCCAAAGGGTGCAAACTGTTCCTCACAGCATTATTGATTTTGCTAAAATTGCAGGTTGTTTTCTACAGCCGGCTTCTCTTACTTGGTCTTTATCTGTAGTTTTAATCACATGTGCGTGTTTCCTTTTCCCGTACGTACAGATGCTGTGAAGTACCTGGAGTGCTCAGCCTTGACCCAACGTGGTCTGAAGACCGTGTTTGATGAGGCCATCCGGGCCGTCCTCTGCCCCCAGCCCACGAGGGCAAAGAAGAAGCCCTGCTCACTGCTGTAAACGGTGAGACTGAAGCGAACACAGAGTCTCCCTCTGAGAGGCACAAGAGAAACTATCAGAAGGGAGAAATAACTGAAAGATGTAGTGATCATGTAGTGAAGGAGAGGAGGACGAGTGAAGGGTCATTTACCTTTAAAGGAACATAACTTGAAAGGTATTCTGTTCAATTTGTGAGGAACCTTCACTGCAGCAGATCAACAATAGAACAGAAGTGAGCTCTGATAATGCGCTGAGAATAAAGGCTGATTCTTGTGAAGTGATTCTGCTAATGTCACATTTGATACGCGGAAATAAAAGCACCTATCACAGCGTTTGGGTGATTATTTCCGAGGCCGCCGGGCACATATCCAATTTACCGGGAGGAGGACAGGCGCACGACGCAGTGAGCCCCGCGAATACAGACGATAATTTGACAGACAACGATCCCGTGATTTACTCAGCGGGAGATACATTAGCGGCTGAAAGACGCAAGTGAAAAGAAGGAGCTCCAGCCTTTTTTTGAAATTACCATAATAATTGTGGAACTTATTGTATCGTGCAGGGAGGATTTAAAGGCGGGGGGGTGGGGGGTTATTCTTTTAAAAATGCGTAAAAAAGAAGAAAAAAGTTATTACGAAATTAACCTCATGTCCATTTTAACCCGTGATTTTTTTTTTGTTTTTTGTTTTAGATTCTCTCAGAACAACAGAGGAAGAGACAAAGACATTCAGACCGCTGACCCTGGTTTAAAAGAGGATTTGAAAGTTCTGTTAATATCTAGAAAACTACAACAATCTTAAAAAGTAATGCTTTGGCAGTTACACCTAAACAGTAGTAAACCTCTCTGTACAGCATCCCCAGAGGTGGATCGTTATTTTATTTTTTTTTCTTATTTTTTTTTTTGTGGTTGTTTTTGTTTTAAAGTGCATTATAAATGCTGCACCAGACAGGATACCAATTCATCAGAATAACTGCTCCAGTGAACCCACCGGAGATTCATCCGCGAGCTTAAGTGGAAGACCAGGAGCGAGCTTCATGTAAAGTAGCGAAGTTCCTGCGTACCTCGACGGCATATAAAGGCATCTTGCAAAATTTGACTTGGGTAATAACATTTGCGCAACGTGCACCGTGTTTTAAAGAGATTAGTTCATGTTCATTAGTTCGTTTTGTTTTGAGAGTGGCGATAAAGCATGCGGATCAGGAATGGTAGTTCTTTGTGAGCAGGGAGTCGAACGATGTCGCGTTGGAAATGGAATTGTTACGAATGTATTATTTTTTGTGCTATTACAATAAAAGATCTTTGATCAATTAAGATGTCTGCAGAGGTTTGATCTTTTTTCACATGCCGCTATGAGGATGGAAACGTCTCCATCATCAAAGAACAACAAACCGCTGCACGTCCACCAATAGATAACAGGTAACTCCGGACTCAACGGGGAATAGCATTAACGTACCATAACAAAATATTGGTGAAATGAATGAGTTTCGCAGCAGATAATGCGTTATTTAGAGGCTGCCTTTCGGTGCCCCAGTCACTCCCATTATATGGTTATACATGGATCTAAATATCGTCCGAACGACTCCTAATGACACCAAAGTTATATGGGTAAGTAAACGATTGTACTTTATGACAGAAATAAGATCCAGGTTGTAAAAAACGGTAATTCCCCTTTAACATGTTTTTTCTCTACCTATAATACTGCTGTGTAAAAACAGACAGATCGTGCCAACTCACGAAACATATATCCTTCCCAGGAGTTTGGCCACAGAGCCAGTGTTGATACTCCTTGACCTTGTAGGCATCTGGGAATTGTTCCTGCAAAGTATTTTTGAGGTCTTCACAGTCGACGACATCAATGTCCGCACAGTGGAGAGTGGGTGATGTTCCGGATTCTGGAAAAGAAGAACAGTGGGACCGGTTTGAATGAAAGCAGTTTTGCAGTAAAGTACAGAACAATACAATTTTGGCTCAAAAGAGAAATTGTACGTACATGGGCTGTCAATAGATTTAAATATTTAACTGCGATTAATCGCAAATTAATCTATTTTTTATCATCATGGGGCATTTTTCAGGTTATAATACTTATAACAGCATAGGAGTAGACGAATATGTTTGCTTTATTCAGAAGATTGTTATTTTTATTATTGGGTTTGGGCCGAAAGTGAATGTTTTGGGGCTTTGCCACTCAAAGCTTCTGTTTCTTTGTTAGTTTCTACTCAAGAAGTTTTGTTTCTCATTATTGCTTTTGCATCACATCAGCATAATTTCCAAACTATGGGTCAGGCCAAGGGTCAGAAATTTATATCGTAAATGCAATTTAAAAAAGTACGTGGCATTAAAAAGAGTGTGCGTCAGTGAGCTACTATCGCATTGTCTTTGACAGCATCAGCACATATCCATCACTACATTTGGAGACTATGAAGAAAGACAAAGAAGAATTAAAGAAGAATGACATAAACAGATCATTCACTTTATCAGATTATCAAAAATCATCTCACTCCTTTTGTCCTCTGGGTCTCCAGTGGTGGCAGCGTTACCCGCGATCTCAAATCTGGAAAATGACACCAAGAAGAAACAAATAAAGAAGTTAATTTAAGATCAGTGTTGAACATTTGGCGCAGGATGAAAATATGCGCTTCTTTATTCATTCAGGGCAAACTGGACTGAGCAACTAAGCTTTAACCTGATGCAGCAGATGAGGCAGGTGATTGGCCCGTCTATCGTGGGGTAAACTTGTTTGATTTTAGCTAACTTTATGGATGCATTACTGCATCTTTATAGGTTAATACTGTGCTTTAAAGAAACTCCTAGGAGTGATTGGTATGCACCTCTGTGTCAAGATCCTGTGACCAAATCTTAGCTTGAAGAAACACGTATATGGATCTAATTTCTAAGAGACATGGTCGGCTCATTTGACCTTCATCCAGTTATGTTACCATAGACGTAAACTGTTCAAACCCCCATAAAGGTATCCTTTTAAACATATATAAAAAAATGCTGTAGTGTAAAGTAATGATCAGCACAGTTTTTGTTTTTGTTTTTGTTTTTTTTAATTCAGAGAAACACACATCTGAGTTTGCATGTTCTCCCTGTGTCTGCGTGGGTTCTCTCCAGGTACTCCAGCTTCCTCCCACCGTCCAAAGACATGCTGGTTAGGTTAATTGGTGATTCTAAATTGGCCATATTTGTGAGTGTGAATGGTTGTCTGTCTCTCTGTGTTAGCCCTGTGATAGCCTGGAGACCTGTCCAGGGTGTACCCCACCTCTCGCCCGATGACAGCTGGGATAGGCTCCAGCCTCCCCTGCGACCCTTAACAGGAACAAGCGATTACAGAAGATGAATGAATGAATGAAACACACAACTCACATTTTAGGATGATCTCCACAGTCCGCGCGAGCTACCGGTTGAATACCAGAGGTGACAGGCAGCTGCAGCAGCATGAGATCGTGAGACTTGAGTTTGTCGTCGGTATAGATCACAGGTTCTGCTGTGATTTTCACTTCTTGTGCTGGACCTCCAGGATGCACACTTACGTTTGCAAACAAAGTCCTACTTGAAGGTAGGAGGTAAAGATTAACATGAGACCATGACTACATACCTTAAATCTGCATGTCACTGCTGTTCGGTGTCTGATTTTGTCTGTTATAATTGAGCTCCTCAAGAACAATATAAGAAATGACAGTAGATGCTAGACATTCACCGATCAGGTGTAACATTATGACCAGCTTCCTAATATTGTGTAGGTCTCCCTTATGCCTCCAAAACAGTTGCTGGGTCTTCTGAGGGTGTCCTGTGGTGTCTGGCAACAGAATGTTGTTAGTGGGGGGCCTTTGGGTCCTGTGGGTTGAGGGGAGGGGCCTCTGTGCATCATCCCACAGATACTTGATCAGTTTGGGATCTGGTGAATTTGGAGGCCAGGTCAACACCTTGTGCTGTTCTTCATGTTTTTTTGTTTTTTTTTCTTGAGTTGTTCCTAAAGTGTTTTTGTGTGTGTGTGTGTGAGTGTCAGGCTGCATCCTGCTGGGGATGGCTGCTGTCATCAAGAATTGCTATGGGGTGGGGGTGCCTGGTCTAGTCTTGGTGGGTGCTACATGTCTAAGTAACATCCACACCAATGAATGCCAGGTCCAAACATTGTATTGTCACAAGATGGTCAATGTTGTTTTCTTCTCCCCGTCAGTGGTCATAATGTTATGTCTGATCGGTGTATATTGCATTAGACGTTATAATATAATACAGAGATTTTCTCACATTCCCGGCTTCAGACAGTGAGCTGCCGTCAAAATCCACTGGTGACTGATCAGAGAGCCTCCACAAAGACTGGAATATCCAGAGGCACCGACTCCTCTCAGTCTGACGTGGTAGTCACGCTCACATTCATGACCTCCAATGATTCTCTTCTGCAGATCCTCCACTGAGCTCACTGTGTCACCTGAAAGGAGAACTGCCCACCATGTGTCTGTATGACTGTCACTGACTGCACATCAGTCACCACTAATTGAAAACTGCACAGAATCTCTTTAAGGCTTGGTGCATCTAAACATACTAAGCCATTTTTGCATTAACCCCAATCCACAGACAGATACACACGATAAGAAACAGAAGTGAACTACAATATAAATAGCTGAATACTCACTGACACACAGAGAACAGAGAAGGTGCGTCAGATGAGCCATCGCTGCTCTTCGCCATGTAACGTTTGCCCTTCTGTTCAAACGCTGGTGACTACATGGCAGCCACCGTGCAGTTTCTTTTATTGTTTTATTATCAGGCCCATTGGCTGCAAGGCTCTGCACGTTTATGCAAAGTTACTCAACAGTACCTGCCCTTATAGGGGCACTGTTCTGCTCTGCTCTTAACTCATTGACTTTAATAACATATTCCACAGTCCTTGTTTTATGTCACTCAGATGGTTTATTAGTTTTAATCAGAGGAACATGGGGAGAAATGCCCCAGGATGCCTTTTTTTTAAGACACAGTGCAGGAAGTAGTGTCCTAGTGCTCTGCAAAAGAGTAGAGTGGAGCGGTGGACGGACCTTCACTGGAAACCAAGATGAAATGTTGTTCATAAATGTGATCTGTAATAATAAATAGGTTTTATACATTATCTCACAAAAATGTTTGTCAGTGGAAATGAGGTATTGCATAAAATTTGAACTGAATTGTCAGCAACAGAGGAGAGCATACACTGATCAGCCACAACATTAAAACCATTGACAGGAGGATATAACATCTTGTGACAATTCAGTGTTCTGCTGGGAAACTTTTGGACCTGGCATTTCTTCCTGTGGATGTTACTTAGACATGTAGCACCCACCTAGACCAGACCAGACACCCCGACCCCATAGCAATGACACTCCTTGATGGCAGCAGCCATCCCCAGCAGGATGCAGCCTGACACAGACACACACACAAAAATGCTTTAGGAACAACTAAAAAAAAACAAAAAAAACATGAAGAACAGCACAAGGTGTTAACCTGGCCACAGGACCCAAAGGCTCCCACCGGTGTTGCCGGATATACAATAATTATCTCATTTATACAATATAAAAGGGCAAATATACGATAGTTTACCATTTGACTGCATAGAGCAGTTGTTTCATTCAAATGGCCAAGCCTCTGTGTTCATTCCTTAGGTTATTGCAGTCTCATGCACATAGAATAGCTTTGTTTTTAAATGCACTGTCCTCGTGTGTGATTTTTTTCAAGTTGTTTTAGTACGTACGATAGTTTGGGTTAAATGTTATCATTTTAAAGGAAAAGTACGCTATTTCTTCGTTTACCGTCTGGCAACACTTCTGTTGCCAAACACCACAGGACACCCTCAGCAGACCCATGTCATTCTCTGATGAGTCAGACCTGTTTTTGAGGCACAAGGGAGTCCAACACAATATTAGAAAAGTGGTCATAATGTTATGCCTGATTGGTGTATAATCAATCAATAATAACAATAATGTTTTAACAGAGAAGAAAAATGAATATCTGAAGTCTGGGCGCTTATTTTTAAAGAGCGTATGTTAATGTTTGAAGCACAGACAGCTATTGAGAGCAATGGATGATGTTTGATGTTCCTCCCAGTGATGAAATCATCAACACACTTCTAATTACAATCACGATGCTATAGGTTCAGTCGAAATAGAATCAGGTAGATTGAACATAAATTACACCTTGAATTTGTCTCTAGCCTGAGGCTCTGTGTATGTCATCAGTATAATGGTTGTACACACTCTTATCATGTGTCATCATTTCCATAGCCTAGTTAATGTATTTCATGTCAGTGTAACATATTTAGTCTTGTTGTTATCTTAAACCCCACGGACCCGGTACCGGGTCCGGGAGAGCGCTACAGTATCGAAAGTTAATTACATGCTGTGGTGTTTTTTTTCCAAATGTTTCCAAAAGACGAGGCTTCAAAGCTACCAAAACAACAGTCCAAGTCTATTTTTCTCAAAGACAGTTTGTTTGGCAGTAATTTAAATATCTAATTAAAAAAATAACAGCTGCGTGAATAGGGGACAGTCGAAATGAAATGCAGCAGTACTCTATATCCTCTCGCTCGATTCAGTCATGTTAGGTATCATAATAAACTAGAGAAGTTAATCTTTCCGCTCATACCAAGCAAAACATAGTCCGACCAAACCAGCGAATGTCAGCCCCGTAGCAATGACGCAGCAAAAGTTCGCATTTTATCGTCAACACGTGAAATTCTGTGTTTATGTCTCAATATTCCATCAAATAACAAAGCAAGTTTCGCGACTGATAAAAAGCGACTGATATTGTTTCCCTACCCTTTCGTGGTCATTTTGAGTCTATCGGTACAGTTCTCCGATGAAAACAGACGCCATGGCAGCCTACATACAGCGTCGTCACTGCTCGACTTCATACACAGTCTTTTGCTTCCACCTACTGGTCGTGTGTTGATGTTACAGAGTCAATTACACTGCGATGATGTAGTAGAGATCACAAGCTTTCTCATGAGGTCCCATTTTCCGAAGTAAACTTCGGGTTATCGCGGCTTTTTTCGATGCGTAAACATACAGACGCTGGAGAGAGAGAACTGCCATTACGCATGACGCACGAGCAAGTCCACCCTCAGCCATTTTGTGTCTCTAAGACAACTGTTTTAGTTGCAATTGTCGTAGTTGAAGGCCCCGAAGGACAAATGAGGCTTTTTGAGACAGTTTTTTTTTGGAAGTGGAAAATAACCTATTTGGCACACTGGTGCCAAACTGTGCCAAATTGTGCCAAATGAATGTCCGCCTGGTCCTATCCTTACTAAAGCCTTTTGTGGAGACTTTGACCTTTGCTCAAATTACATCAGATTTGTTACATTTGTAGTCAATAAATTGCTGAAGGTGATCAGTGGCATCTGTGTGCATGGGATTATTGTTAGCATAGTGTTATCCTCTTACAAATAGGGGAAAAAATAGGCGAGGACAGAAATTTCACATTTCTCCTTTCATTTATTCCAGTTTACTCAAGTATAGTAACAGACACACCATTTCTGACACTGGGAATATATTCCCTGAGGTCCAGATGTTCCCAGACTAGAAGGAAATGCATATGAACCATATAATGAAGCCATGTTCCGTTTATTGGGATGTTTTCTCTGTGTGAAACCCAGAAATTAAAGATTGTATATCTAACCTTAAACAGTTCTCAAAACTAGACCTTCAGTCAAAACAGGAAGTGGTGAATGATTGAAGATATTTAGTTTAACAACTCAATATTACTATATATAATACTGTATATATTTGATTAAGGTGACAATTTGGTTTTAAATTCAAATATTTCCATATTTCCAGCAAACGTGCCCTCTACCACTCTTATTCTCTCTCTTAACCGCTGTAGATTTTACATTACGTTAAGAATGATCATTTGAGATTTGAAACTAAATCAGTTAGTGTAGGATGGTGAATTTAGGGTCATCAGTGTAAATCTGTGCCTCACGAACCTCACCATACCGTCACTGGTGAAGAAGAAAATAGAAGAAGAAGCTTAATCAATGCCAAGTCTCTTATTTTCTAAGGTTTTACTCCTGCTAAAGAATAACTAAGATGAACAGAATCTCAGAATCTCATTTTTGTCCAACACTGCCTCCTTTCTATAGACCAATGCTATAAATTCATTTTACTCTGAAATTACTTGAAATTAGTGGGTGAGAATGTACAGCTGTACAGACTGAACTAGGCTACCAGTGTTTCCTCTTTTGTGGTAATTGTGAGCTCGTAATTATTAAGTCATTGTTATAAGATGAGGTCTACATTATTAATCCACTTATTTTTCTTAATTAAACAACTAACATTTGTAGCCCTGGTCCCCAATGACTTGGAACTAGAGTGGTCTCTATCATTTTAAAATGATTTGCTCCTGGAAATACATTTCTTTATATAGCCTTTTCCTAGAACAACTGGACTCTCTCACCAAGAGTGCTATGTATTGAGAAGGCATGTCATGAACAGTTTGTGGTTATGCAGTCCACTATTTTCATTCTTCCCTATGAACTTTTGTCATTTTACTATGTAACACTGAGGAACAATGAAATCTACTTTCTTGACCTGAATACATGCTGAGAACAGACAGCTCACCCATGTCCCACACGTCACCAAAATGTTTCTATATTTATTGTATCTCTAGTAGGTGTCATGTATACAAACAGGTAACCAGTCAGTCAGTTATATGTATGTGTGTGTGTGTGTGTGTGTGTGTGTGTGTGTGTGTGTGTGTGTGTGTAACGTCAGAGAGATTCATCTTTTCATAGTAAACAAGGTCTCATACAGGGTTGTAGTGTCACATAATATTTATTCTGGAAGAGTTTTGTGACATGTTTATCTTTAACCACAGAACAGAACACAACATTTTTTTCACTGTTATGGAACAGCAGTTCTATTGATCCATTGTAAAAAGTCTTGGTGACAAAGGTTTACGAAACGAACTGGTAGTTGATTCAGGTATTTACCACTGCCACTGATTAAACCATAGAGCTGGTCATTGTACACCACTCCTCCACCAGAGTCACCCTGTGAGAAAGAGAAACATGTTTATTCAAAGGTTGTGATCTATTTATTTAAATTCTGATGAATCTTAAACTATTGAAAATGTTCCAGGTTAGTAGCTAAACCAACTCACACAACATGCATCCACTCCAAGAGTATGACCACAGAACCAGTGCTGGCGAGTAGACTGTGTGTCCCACATAAGTTGTCTGATGTCACCACAGTCAGCGACGGTAACATTTGCACACTGAAGAGTTGGTGATTGACCCTCATTCACTACAAAGGAATGAAAAAAAGTTCCATAGTTGTCAAATAAAATAAAAAGACATCTCCATAGAATGTAATCTGAGACACTGTTTGATTGTAATATAAATTCTATCCATGGACATAAATCACATTATATTTTCAGTTTTTCAGAATACATTGCCCAGTTAATGTCATTAAATAATAATATAGTGAAATTAAAGTTAACAGTTAGCAGCTTTATATTAATATTTATTAACGTGTGAAAATGATACATATTATAAATGATAATTTAAATAATAATAATTTATATATTATAAATAATAATGACAAGAAAACCTCACTTATTGTATTATTAGGGCCCGGGGTAGTGCCAGCATGGCCTGCAATCTGCACCAGGGCTCGCCTGGAAAAAAATAATCAGAAGAAGAAGAATGTTCTCAAAACTCAACAGATGATTACTTTTACTTATTATCATTTCAATTTCAAATTTGTTCAGATCCAAACATGAGGAAAAAAAGGGAAAAATAAACAAAAAGGAAAAATAAAATAAAACAAAGGTCAGTCTGTAGTTCTAGCTTAATATTATATTTCATTATTTTCCTTTTTTATTAAATATGTTGTTGTTTTTTATTATGAAGCTTCAGACTGAGTAGTATTATGGAATCATAGTAAATATGATGCATTTGCCAAAAATGTGTTTTGAATTAAAGTGTCTAAAACTGAATAAAATAAAAATAAAGTAAACATCAGTACATCTTTAACTACTCACGGTGCTGGTCTTGCATTGCAGTTACCAAGGTCTATAGGCTGAACCCCAGGTGGAATACGTGTTCCTGCAGGTAACTTCACTAACATGATGTCATGGCACTCGAGTCTCTGAGCTGTGGTCATGTTCACTGGCTGTGGCTGTCCTGGACCTGGATGCACTCCTAAAATGACAGACCTGCATGTACAGATTATATCTCATTATGTCTTGCACAGTAATGTCATTGCCATAAAACACATTTTAGGTGAAAGGTAAAGCTGTGTCTACTGTTCCATGTCAATAGTTTAATCACATAATCGTTATGAGGTTTTGGTCTAAATTTAAGACTCAGAAATATTTGGATTTTCTTACAATTCTGGCTCCCAGCAGTGAGCCACAGTCAGAATCCACCGGTTTTTGATTAGAGAGCCTCCACAGATGAAATCACCGTCTTCATCAACCAATTTCACATGATACCGACGCTCATTTGGACCACACTGTCGACCTCCAATGATTCTTTTGTCCACATCCACCACTGTGCTCACTGTGGTACCTGAAGGAGAAAATGATCTACTATGAGTTGGATCTTTGTGCTAAAACTGGTTGGTTTTACTCACTGAACAACATAGTCACTCACTGACATTGACTAGACACAGATTTTAGGTAAATCATTTATTAAAAAACACCCAAAAGCCCAAATCTACTTAAATATGTTAGAAATATAAAAATATAAATAATGTTCCCATTCCATGTACTGAAATGAGGGAGAGAGATAAAGCTTTAAACATTCAAAACCAGCATCTGATGGATCAGTAAAACGTGATGTGATCAAGTTTCAAAATGAAGAAATCACAAAAACATCATTCTCTACTCACCGACCCACAGCAGAACAAGAAGGAGCGTCAGATGAGCCATTGCTGTCGTTCAGCTTCCAATGACTGCTGTCCAGTGGCACCACCTTTTTAACTGTGTTCACCATCTCCTGTTGGCCATGGAGCCACCAATCATGAAGCAAAGGTTTATCAACAAAACCACATTGATTATTATTATCAACACTTCTTAGAAAACCACCCAAGCACAAACTGCTGTTTCACAACATTTCATTTTGGCTTTCAAAGAATTATTTTCCCTGAAAATGTTTTCAGCTGTGGCAACGTTAATTAGCACAGTCATATGCCTGTCTTCAGTTCAGAAGCTACTCAGATGAGTGGTGAAACATCTTCTCAAAAAACTCTACAAGTCCAGTTGCCTTTTTTTTTTAACCTTTTTTGATATTTCATTTTATAGATTTTATGTTGTACCTCCCAGTGCATGGGGCTTTCATGGACTTTTATTCACCTGTTATACCATTGGATAAGAATGTTAGATAGAAGTCACTCATTCAGTCATTCATATCAATATGTAGATTCACTATTTGCTTATCACAAAGCTTAACACTAAGGTCTTTGTTCCAGGACCAGCAGTCTTCTTTAAAAGTTTCATTTGATTCAATGACATTCAATTCGCCCAACTCACCTTAGGTAAAAGAAGTAATCTAAAGACAAATGTGATGGACATGGTCCTGTAGAGGTTTGATGAATTCTTTAATGAACCTTTCTGGTAACAACAACTGAAACTTATGGTTTTATCTAGTTCTGTGAAGGGGGGAATAAAACCAAACAGTTTTATGACCAGAGTGTAGTCAGGTGTGCATGAATGGCTTTACTGCCTGTCTTTCCTGTCTTTATCAATAAATGATTGCAAATACTGGGCTTCCACTTCACCACACTGCCAGTTCACTTGGTAGACACGCTCCAGACTTTGTATTTTTTTAAACTAAGCCCTTGACTGAAAAGAATAACCTTTGCCTGTATTTTGTCTTCAGAGGCTGTTTTCCCATCTACTCTAGCCTCACTTCAAACTTTTTGTGTCCTACATCTGCACCACCATGCACCAACCGCCATGACACAACATACACAAAGGCTATAGCAGAAAGCTATACAAACACTGAATATTCTCTCATGTTCAGCCTCCATCAAACCCTGTACTGAGACGTCTCTACACAGAGACATGACACAGCTGACTAGTCACTGATTAGCATTACAGTGATGAACAATTTATTTAAAGTACATCAACCGCACACTTCTAAGGTAATCTTCTGAGTACAGACTGCTCTGTTTCACAACATTTCCTTTTGGCTTTCAAATAATTATTTTCCCTGAAAATGTTTTCAGCTGTGGCAACGTTGATTAGCACAGTCATACGCCCGTACAGCGGCTTTGAAAATGGTGAAGTAGCCAGTAAAAAGAATCGAGTTTCCCTGACGTCTAAGGGACTGACACGATGGCACAAATAAGCAAACCAATTCAGATAGTGGTTGATCAAAGACATACAATTACTGAAATATAGTGGCTTTTTCTTAAACAAAGGGTATCTTTATCTTTAAAAAAATATATCTTGCTCTGTAGGGATCCTTTTCATAATGTTGTCAGACACTGATAATAATCTTGGCCTGTATGCAAATGACACCAACAAGCACTTTCAGTGGACATACCTTGACAGTGAGCAATCACAGGGCCCAAATTACCCTTTAAAATGAGTAAACCTTTGATGTGCAATCAACGGGAATTTTCTGAATATGGTAGAGGACAGCTGCATGCATGTTTACTCTACTTCTTGTATATCAATGACATCTCGTAATGTTTCATCTGGCATGACTGCACATCGACGAACTGCAGCATTAAAGGGCCTTCCCTTGTATCTCCATGACAGTCAGGAGAAGCCCTTCAGGACCTGTTTTGTGAGTAGTTATGAATAGAAATTGTAAATATGTTATAGTGCTGTATTTTAACATTGACTTCAACCATTACCTCTCTGTCTTCCTTGATCCCTTCATCTTTCCCAATGTCCAGAGTGTCTTCAATAGTTGTACTCTCCTGGCTATGATGTAGCCTAATTGATGTCGGTTGATGTGTGTATGGGGGTTCAGTTTGTGGTTGTGGAATATGGGATGGAAATGGTTAATATGTCAAACTTGCAGTTCTATTTGCAGAAAAAATGTTTATCCAATAATTTGGAATTCATTTAGTAATAGCTTATTCTGATTCACAATATTTTAATGACTAATGTCTTGCAAGTCACGTGTTGGTCTTTTCCCGTCTGTTAACACAAGGACACTGACCCAGAAGAGGAGCAGACAAAGGGCCTCGCTGTGGGTATCCTCACTGAGTTGGAGGATGATGACAGCACAGCTCCTCAAAGTGTTGTGAGTGTTGCTGTCGTTGTGGAAGAAGAGATTGTCCTTCAAGATCTCCCTGACCTGCCAACTGCTTTTGCTTACCTCTTTGGGTTGATCTACGCCTTAAACCTTAAGTACCCAAAAGATCTCAGGTACACTTTCGACACTGTTCAGAAGGTTTTCATGGAACTTGGTACGGACCTCACTTCAAGGGTCAGATCCCTCAAAAACAAACTGCTTCAGTAAACCCACAAGTTATCTGATAATGTTGGTTCTGGAATTGTTGACCTAAAAGTTCCTTTCTGTTCAGCCAACACCATGTTAATTTACTCTTTACATTTAGTTTGCACTTTATTGGGTTTTTCTTCAACATGTTAAGATTCAGTGTTCAGTCTGCTGTCACATAGTATAGAGCAGTGTTACAAAAAATTTCTGATTATTTTGAGACTGGAAATTATGGCACTCAGTAACCTTGTAAACTGATTTATTATATTGATAGTTGTGTGTCGTACTGGTTCTGTGAAGTCTGGTATACATGACTCGATATATATATATATTTTTTTTTCTCCTCTCAGTCTAAGTTTACAAGTATACAGTGTGGCACAAGTTAACTGCTAGGACCGGGACAATTGGGTCTCAGTTTTCATTTACTTGGCCCTGCTGGAAGGGATTTGATGCTGGTTTAAATAAATGTTTTGAATGCATATGTTGCATCTGTAATTTTTTATACATTTGATTAAAAAAGTTATTGGTTGTAAATTGTAAAGTTGGGTTACACTATAAACTATTGCAGTGTGCAATTTTAAATTCCTCCTAAATTATTCTGCTATACTAAACCAAATTAAGTGGATTCTGTATAAGATTTCAGTTTTTACCATGTAAAATGTACAGGAGAGCTAGCAGAAGTAAGTATTAAAAGTTTTTACAATGTAAACTTAAAAGTTGGTACAACTAACGGGAGAATTAGCAGAAGTAAGGATTAGAAGTTTTTACAACGTAAAATTAAAAGTTAGTACAACTTCTAGTTGAGTTGACAAATCAGAATTCAGAGTTGAGCAACTCAAAAGCAAAACTTAAAATATTTAGTTTAACTGCCCAACTTAAAATTTTCTCGAAGTTTGTTGCCTTGAAAGTTTGAGTTCACCCAGCTTTTCTTTTTTTGCAGTGCACTTACTTTTTGGCTTTCAAAGAATTATTTTCTCTGAAAATGTTTTCAGCTGTGGCAACGTTAATTAGCACAGTCATACGGCCGTACAGCGGTTTTGAAAATGGTGAAGTAGTCAGTAAAAGGATCGAGTTTCCCTGAAAAAGTTTTCAGTCATTCAGTGGTTTAACACATTAGTGTGTGTTGAGTAAATGTGTTCTGTGTTGCAGTAGTTTGTTATTGTCAGTTCCAAACATCTTTAGCTCGGTTTTAGATGCTTGTTTGAGAGGATCACTTCTTTTATATATACATATATATATACATATATATATACACTTATTTGGCATACAATCATAAACATATTGACTCTTTACATATTCATTTTCACATTATATGAAATTACTTCAACATTTATTATTTTTTGGGGATATATATAGAAAAAAATATATATATACATAAAATATATATATATGTATATATATATATAAACATATAAAGGAAAAGAACCCTCCTCCCACTCTAGAACTAACAAATAAAACAAAGAACATGAACAGGTTCAGCACATCATAAGAAAGAAATAACAAAAACAACAGTAGCCACAGCCATGTACATTAAATAAATATACAAATTAAAAGTGGTAAGGAAAATGTACAAGGTGAAGAGTAAAATGGGAGATACACACAGCAAGGTGTTTCACAGCGATTGATACATTAATCCTATCCTTGAAACAGTTGAAGTACCGGGTCCCACATCTTGTCAAATGTGTCTCCCTTGTGTTATGGCCCGGCTCTGAGACCATAACAAATAAGGGAAACACACGGGGAGTTACATCAAAAGAAAATATTTATTTTAACAAAGATAAATTCCAAAAAGAAATATTAACCATATCTTTCAACAAAAAGAAACTACCAACCTAGATCAACCTAGGAAAATGCAAAATAAACTATACAAGAAATTAGAAGAACTCAAATCAAGTTAGCATGGTGTCAGGGACAGAGCAAGATAGAGAATGAGTTCGCAGGAGGGCGGGGTTTTATGAGTCTGGAGACAGTGGCCAGCTGCCTCCAATCCCATAATGGCCAACCAGCTACCGGCACCCTGGAAGACAAGAGAGACAAACACAAACACCAAACCAGTATAGGCCCTGGGGCCGGCACACTTGTCTTCATTATAAAGTCTCAGTCTCTCCAGGTGAAGCATGCTTGCCATTTCTCTCAACCACAGATTGTACGTGGGTGCAGTGTCCAACCTCCATGTCTGGAGGATTAACTTCTTCGCAATCACAGTTCCAAATAGGATAGCCATTTTCTCATATTTATTGGCTGAAGACAAAGGGGTAGTTGCCCCAAGAATGGCTGCAAGCGGATCATGCTCCCAACATTTACCGTAAGCCATAGAAAAACAATGAAAAATACTTTTCCAGTATCCATACAATTTACTGCATAACCAAAAAGAATGTGTTACGTCACTAGTTGTGGACTTACATCTGTCGCAAATAGGTGAAACATCTGGAAAGAAACTGTGCAGTTTTTCTCCAGAGTAATAGAGCCTGTGTAATGTCTTAAACTGTATAAGGCAATGTCTGACGTTCACAGAGCAATCATGTATACTTTTTAAACATTCATCCCATACTTCATCTCCCAGTTCTGTGTTTAGCTCATCTGTCCATGCCTGTCTAAGGCTCGCTGTGTTCAATGGAGTATTGTTGTGCAGGATCCGGTAAAAGAACGAAACAGCCCCTTTTGCAGCAGGGTCAAATTTGTTTATTGCCTCAAGGGCCTCGTTGCATGGGTAAATGCGTCCTGATGTAATTCCGAATTTGAAAGAGTCGAAAAAGGCCAGATTCGGGAATGTCATATTTAGCTACAAGTTGTGGGTATGAGGCAAAAACAAGAGGATCACTTCTACGCTGTAGGTACAGTGCAGCTGTAGCCTGAAGCTCATGTGTCACTTCTGTCCTTCTATGCTATACTGAGCGTAGCCTCAGAGGTAGCCTCACCTCCCCAGAAGTGTAACTATACTTTGCAGTCATTTGCCCAAAATGCATTTCCTTGTTCTCATGTCTCAGCAGCTAAACAAACTCTGAATATTCTCTCATGTCCAGCCTCCAACAAACCCTGTACTGAGACGTCTCTACACAGAGACATGACACATGACTAACCCTCCAATTGTTTCAAAACGCCGCGGCAAGAGCATTGACAGGAATTAGCAAGAGAGATCATATTACTCCAGTTTTAGCTTCTCTTCATTGGCTCCCTTTAAAGTCTAGAATAGAATTTAAAATCCTCCTCCTTACATACAAGGCCCTTAAAGGCCTAGCTCCATCATATCTTAAAGACCTCATTGTACCATATCATCCCAACAGTTCACTTCGGTCTGAAAGTGCAGGCCTACTCGTGGTTCCTATTTCAATTTCAAAAAGTAGAATGGGAGGTAGAGCTTTCAGCTATCAGGCTCCTCTCCTGTGGAACCAGCTCCCAATTTGGGTTCAGGAGGCAGACGCCCTCTCTATTTTTAAGGTCAGGCTTAAGACTTTCCTTTTTGATCAAGCTTATAGTTAGGGCTGGACTAAACCATCCCTTAGTTATGTTGCTATAGGCCTAGGCTGCTGGGGGACGATGCACCAAACACATGTCGTCCTTCTTTCTTCTCTCTCCTCTCTTGCATCCTCCACTTTCTTTTCTCTGGCACAGAGCTCTTGCCCTCTAATTTCCTATCTACTACTAGTCATGCAATTCTGTGCTATTACTGTATAGCATGTTAACTGCTGTGTGTTGAATTGAATTGAAATTGATGGACATGGTAACCCACTTCGACCAGATCACAGCTAAAATTCATTTAAGCAGGAATTGTTTTAGTTTTTAGAAAATAAACACCAAAAACGAAAACTTTGCCTGTGCTCTTCACTCTGACAGATACAGACTCAGAGATGAAGGTTGAGAGACGCAGATGAGCATGCAACTACAGGAAATTGTTGCACACCTCCCTCACTCCCCTCCTCGTCCTCCTCCTGATCCTCCCTTCGCTGCCTCTGTTTCTCTGCCTCTCAGTCTCTCTTCCTTCATTTTTGAACTCATCTCTCCTTCCTGTTTTTATTTCTTCTTTTCGAACTTAGACATGCACACCGCACGATTAAAAAGAAAAAAAAAGTACTGATGCCAAAAATGTTACTGTTGCAGGAGATAAGAGGCGCAGTGGGGAAGGTGTTTCAGCAACAATGACAGTGTTTAAAACTTCCTCCTTTGTTTATCGGCAAAAAAAAAAAGCAATACACACACAGCCATATTTGCGTTGCCTCAGAGGACGTTAAATTGAATAAAAAAGAATTTCCTGCAGACTTAAACGAAACACTACCAGCCTTAACTTTAAACCCAGCTGCCTTCAACCTTAAAGTTAATGATTTATATCTTATTTGTTGTTTTAGGACTTGTTTTCCGCCCACAAAAACAAAACATATCCTCCTTCTGTGATTGTGTCAACAGATTTATGGACCCCGCCACGTTAACACATTAAAAGTACATAATAACGGAGACAATCATTTGCTGTTTGTATTAGATTTTTGTTTATACTGGGTCCAACTTTTAAACCATAAAATGAAAATGGATGCAAATTAAGCCGCACACATATTTATACAGCTGTGGTACTCATTAGCAACCACTAGAGGGCGTCTGAGAATCATTTTTACCATTTGAGCAGCTCTTGGCACAATTATTAAACCAAACAGGGCCGTTTCTAGCTTCGTGGAGGCCATAAGCAAGATGCTGTTTGGGGGCCCTAGTTTGTCAAACAACAATGAAGAGATTCCTAACCCTTAGATGGTCCACTAAGATGCCACAATCTATTACACTTCATGAGCAAAACAGGCTACAGTTAAAATTAAACACCTTAAGTTGAGCCACTCTGTCAAGTAAAACTGATAAAAACAACTACAATATAAGGAAAACCACAATCGTCTATATGTCAAGAAATAAAACAGATTTTGAGTGTTTATAAAAGTACAACAAACCAACACTAAAAATAATGCTTATTTAACATCACAGCCTCACACTGATCAGCATATGCCCTCTCTCCCTGTAATAAAAATAATAATAATGTGAATAAACGGGGCTGGAGTCAGTCAGGCCCATGGCAGGACAGACTGTCCAGTCACATGCAACATATTAGTTTTATATTAACCAACTTTCAGGAAGCAAAGTTTATGAACAAATCCTAGCCAGCTAGCTAACATTTATCCAGGGCTAGCTAGCTGGCTAACAGGATAAATAAACTTGCTAAAAACCCACCTGTCCAGCCCACATCACCAACAAATGCCTCACTTTTATCATTTGACCATTTTTCTTCCTCTGTTTTCTCTTTCTTCCGTTTTTCTGAGATAACTTCTTTTTGATGCCATTACTGTGTTTGTTTTGTTTAATATTCTCGGATCGGCGGCCCGCTACGTCACTCACTGTGCGACGGTGCGGTCCAACGAATATGACGTGATAATTGTATATCCAATTTTTTTAAAAAAAGATACCAAATTTCTTACTAACTAACAGCATATATCAAACTATGCATCTCCTCAATATCTGACACTTAACACTAACCAAAAAGCTTTACAACATTTCCATGTAGTTTTTTACTTTGTTAACTTTCCTCTGCTGCACTCTCTGTTGTTTTTAGCTTTAATTAAAAAAAAAAAAAACAGCTTATCACTGCAGTTTATTTTAATTATATCCTACATTAATTTTTAAGCATATAAGGGATGTAATAAACATGAGATAGCAAAGACAGGGCATTTTAATTCTCCTCAGATGAAGCTGAACATGCAGTTTGGGGTTGAACGAAATCACAATTAAATAAACTTTGATTACGCAGGAAAATATTTAGTTTACACTGGGTTCAATTTTAAACTGTAAAATGAAAATGGATGCAAATTAAGCCACTCAAAAATATTCATACAGCTGTGATACTCATTAGTAACCACAAGAGGGCGCCTGAGAATCATTTTTTGCCATTAGAGCAGCTCTGTGCAGTTATTAAACTTAATGACACTTCGACCAGATCACAGTTAAAATTAAATTAAGCAGGAAATGTTTTAGTTTTTAGAAAATAAACACCAAAAACTATTAACTCCAGTAGTTTGTGGTACATCCAATTTGATGAGGACACTTTTAAGATTCTTACATATGCTTCTATGTTTGTACGATGCCGTCCCTCTAAATCCTTCTGTTGTTGTGTTGCTACAGTAACTTGCACTGTAAGCTTTCAGCAACATCCTTGTAGGTGTAGTTGCAGTGACATGACGCTGCTTGTGAAACCACCCTGTTACCAACTCATGACTTTTTCCACTAATGCAAGGTTTCCATCAGTCAAGTCAACCTGAGTCGGTGCAGGACAAGAAGGAAACTGGTGCCACCTTCAAAATAAAAAGGTCTACTGCTGTTAAAAGAACAAAATTTACAACTTCGTTAGTAGATTAGATTACATGAGACTAGATACTTTATTATTTGTAATGTAACACTATATATTAAAGATATCAGTGTCAGGTTCATTGCTTACCTTTTATTTTTATTTTTATGTTTATTGTATTCTGGACTACTGCAACTCCCTCATATTTGGTTTATTGAACAAAACCATTCATAAACTGCAATCGGTTCAAAACTCATCACCAGTACCCCCTCCACTTTGACCTCTGGCCTTCCTGCAGGATTGCTCGCTTCGGTGTTGGGTTAACTCCTTTATTTGGGGTATTCATTCGACTTGATTTTTGTTTAATGAGGATCTGGTAGTAGTTTTGTTAATCTTGTTTGACCAAATTGTAGTTTTTCTTAAATTGGAAATCGTTTATGATTTGTTTGTTCAGCTGCCTGCGGGTATGTAAATGTACTGTAGCTGTTTTTCAGAAGTTTGTGCAGTTGTCTATTTGTTTTGTGAATTATTTTTGGCAGCAAAGTTTGGTTTTGTAAATTTCGTTGTTGTGAGTTCAACCCTTTTAATATTTCCCTCTCCTTGCAGGTGCTGGAAGTTTACAGTGGTGTCCCTGACATGTAGCACCCACCTAGACCAGACCAGGCACCCCCACCCTATAGAAATGACACTCCTTGATGACAGCAGCCATCCCCAGCAGGATGCAGCCTGACACAAACACACACACAAAAAGGGTTTGGGAACAACTTAAAAAACATGAAGAACAGCACAAGACTAGACCTTCAGTCAAAACAGGAAGTGGTAAATGATGGACATGGACACGGGTAGGTTGGGGCCCGCAGGATATGAGAACACGTTTCTGCGTAAAAGCTTGCCTGTTCTTATCTCAGCTGGTTGCAGCCAATGGCAGAGGACAAGAGGGGAAAGTGAGGGAAGAAGTAAGTTCCGTTTTGAACCGTCCGAAAGCGTGAGGTGGTCAAATTCATGACAGGGAAGTACGGCACTAAAAACAGTGGATCAGTAGGCTAACAGATTTAGCCCGTTGTCTGCTAGCTGATCTGCTAACTGGTTACAAAGACATAGTAACGCTGCTAACTAGTACAGAGCTACTACGTCTTTGTGTCAGATTCTCTGTTAACATATTTTAGTATTTAGTCATCTAATACTTGTGTCTTAAGCTTTTATTGGTCAACCGTATGAACTTCAGAGCGCCGCGCTGCTGTACCGATACGCTGAGCGGTTGCCAAGGCAACCATGAGGCTCTTACAAGTTTGTCAATAAAGTTGGAAGGAGGAGGTAATTGACATACGTTATATTTTAAAAGTTCATTGGTACAGATTTCATTTAAGATTTAATTAACTGCACTTTATAAGAGAATGTGTTCATTGTTAATAAAGCATTTCAAGCTTTGAGTATGACTAATTGCTTTCTTGATCATCCCTTTACTAAAAACACCAGCACAAAATAAAACATACCAATGCTGCGGGTGCAGGATTGAGTTCAGCCTATTGGCACGGCCCTCCAAAATATTTACGGTTTCTCATGTGGCCCCTTGAGAAAAATAATTGCCCACCCCTGGTATAGACAGTCAGTGTCATTCAGTTCTAACAGCCTGGCAAATTGCTTGGCCAAATTTGATTGTATGACCTGTTTGCATTAAAATCACTACATGCTGTAAAATCACTATACTGCTGTAATTATTTTACTATAGGCTACTTAAGGGTTCAGGTTAATGATTACTATATGATTATGGTCCAAAACAACATCAAATGCAGTTTTTTTTCATAAAAGTACAGGAAACTTGCATTGCCGGCTGGATGGTCTCCCAGACACCATGAGCACATGCAATACTTTCTCGTGCTCACTAGAAACGTTTATTTATTTTTTTTAATTTTTTTTTTTTTTCATGTCCCTTTAGGGGCTCCGTAGTAGTTCTAGCTCAACATTATATTTCAATATTTCAATATTTTCCTTTTTTATTAAATATGTTGTTTTTTATTATGAAGCTTCTGACTGAGTAGTATTATGGAATTATACTAAATATGATGCATTTGCCAAAAAACATGTATTTGATATTAAAGGGAATAAAAAAAAATAATAATAAAGTAAACATCAGTACATCTTTAACTACTCACAATGGTGGTTTCGCATCGCAGTCACCACACCTTATGGGCTGAACCCCATCTGGAATATGTGTTCCTTCAGGCAACCTCAGTAACATGATGTCATGGTGCAGGAGTGCCTGAGCTTGTGCGGTTATCTCTACTGTCACTTCTTGATCTGGATGCACTCCTAAAATGACAGACCTGCATGTACAGATTATATTTAGTCACAAAATTGTTGTGAGGTTTGATCTAAATTCAGAACTCAGAAATATTTACATTTTCTCACAATCCTGGCTTGCAGCAGTGAGCCACAGTCAGAATCCACTGGTCATTGATCAGAGAGCCTCCACAGATGAAATTATTGTTAATATCGACCAATTTCACATGATACAGACGCTCATCTTGACCACACTGTTGACCCCCAATGATTCTTTTGTCCACATCCACCGCTGTGCTCACTGTGGTACCTGAAGGAGAAAATGATCTACTATGAGTTGGATCTTTGTGCTAAAACTGGTTGGTTTTACTCACTGAACAACATAGTCACTCACTGACATTGACTAGACACAGATTTTAGGTAAATCATTTATTAAAAAACACCCAACAGCCCAAATCCATTAAATATATTAGAAGTATAAAAATATAAATAATGTGCTGAAATGAGGGAGAGAGATAAAGCATCAAACATTCTAAACCAGCATCTGATGGATCAGCAAAATGTGATGTGGTGGGGGCAGATAAATTATTTACTCACCTTTTGTCAAAATTTAACTAAAATACAGCACTTGTAGAAATGCATTTAGTTACGTTATGTTACCGGGTACAATATGTCTTTTGCGTTGATTCTCAGAATGTTTTTTATCGTTTTTATTCTGAGAATAAAACTTTTGACAGTGCAGTATGAGAATGTGGAAGGCCCCAATGACGGGGTTTGCCTTGGGCCCCCAAATGACTAAATACGCCCTTGGCTGTGGTGTAGGAAAGAAAAAGTATGTTTAAAAAATGCTAGACACTGAGAGATGTACTGATGTTAGGGCGCTATGTTGTACCTGTTCATGCCAGAAGGTGGCAGTAAGAGGTTTTTTTTTTGAGTCAATTCATACCCGGGTTTCAGTGATTTGTCAAACAGCAGCTGCTAAAAAGGCTCTAGGTCTTCAGCTGTGAGGTCGGCAGCCTTTTCAAACCAGATTATGGCTGATTTAACGATCGCACGGAATTTGCCGCTGACAGCTCAGATTAGGATCGGGACACTCTTCACTTGACAAGGCGTTAATGTGCTCCATCATGGAGGGCTTGGAAACAAAAGGGGACACAGGCAGCGGGACGTGTCGTCCACTGCAACCTTGATCACTATGAGAAAAACTGCTCATTTCAGTTTGGGGATGAATCTGAGCATCTGTCTTAACATTGCAAGTATCTGACCAGAATCGATTCTTTTATTTTTGGGGAATGATCAGATAAACTTTTCACGCAGCAGACATTTTAACTTGATGGAGCAGATGCAATAATTGCTGCATCTTATAAACATCATAAAAATTTGAGCAATGCAATACACTACCACAGCCGTCAGTAAACATATTAGACTAAAAAAGCAAGCCCGCTATAATTTGATATAATAACAGTTTAAGAGGCTGCTTTTCAAAAAATGTAACAGAAGAGACAGAGAAAATCAAAAGATTAACAATAATGTTGTTACCTTAAGTTTTTTTTTTTTCCAATCAGTAAGTTGTTGTTATGTGAACGATATACCCAGCAAAGTAGAATCTAATAGTTGTTTGGTATTTAAATGTGATTATGCCAAGAAAAGAGTGAAACGTGGCAATAAATGTTGTAATCACAAGACAAATATATTAAAAATGACTGTGACGCACTCTGCTTCCAACTTGTCTGGTGTGAAAAAAAACAACAGGAGAAAGAATCTCATGAAGCTTAAATAATCATTTATTATGAATGAGTGTTATTCACTCTACAGCGTTTATCCCTTGATTGTTTTAGAGATCCAAACTTTATATTCCTCTTTGCAGAGGTCCATGAATGCAAATGGTTCTTTGCAGACATGATCAGGATCTCCAAGAAAAGAAATGACGCCATAAATCTTGCCTCCGTGCACGGCTCCTCCACCAGAGTCTCCCTGTGACAGAAAAACACATATAGTATAATACATTTTGCCTTTAACATGTTTTTTCTCTACTTATAATACTGCTGTGTTAAAATGATAGATCTGAGATGACAGATCTTCCCAACTCACGAAACATATATCCTTCCCAGGAGTGTAGCCACAGAGCCAGTGTTGATACTTCTTGACCTTGTAGACAGCTGGGTAAGTTGTCTGCAAAATATTTATGAGTTTTTCACATTTGACGATATCAATGTCTGCACAATGGAGAGTATCTACTTGACCAGGATCTGAAAAGGAAGAACAATAGGAACGGTTTGAAGAATCAAGGTTATAATGGTTTCTATTATTTTATTCAGAGCTGCAAGTTGAATAGGAATGAAAGTACAGCACATAGAACCATCTATGTTTTGCTAAGTAAAGAACAATACAATTTCGGCACAAAAGAAAAAAAGCATAATTTCCACGTTGCACGTTTAATCGTGCATTCAAATTAATTAAAAAGAGTGTCCGCCACTGAGTTACTACCATGTTAACTTTGACTAATACAGCCCTAATACATTCATACTGGAGACTATGGAAAAAAATTACAAAAATAGATAAAAAATCATCTCACCCCTTATGCCAGCGACTCCAGAGGTGGCAGCGTAACCCGCGACCTGAACTCTGGAAAATTAGAAGAACAAGTAGTTAATTTAAGATTAGTGTTAAGCATTTGGTGTTAAGTGTTAAGCATTTGGTGCAGTGGAAAATGTGCTAATTATTAATTATTAATTGCATTCTTTGTACCTAAACTTTACCTGATTTGGTAAAAGGCACTTTCAAAATCAATCTTGCAGGTGATTGGACACCTCAGTTTAGTTAGCCAAATGGTTAGTATCACTACCAACTTCACACACATCTGTATACGCAATGTACATCCATATCGATAGCTGTGTAGTTAGCTCATAGTGCATTTTTTTCTTTTTTTGTTTAGAACATACAACATGTAACAACAGTAGATGAAAGAACAGACATAAAGGTAAAATACAAAGTACAAAAGAAGAAACATAAAAGAAAAACTAATCTGAATGCAAAATGTTGTAAAGTAATGCTCTATATATCAGCACTTGTCAAACAAACTATTGAACAACATTTTTTTAAGGCAAGGAAACAGCAACTCACATTTTAGGAGGATTTTTACAGTCAGCGGGAGCTACTGTTGGAAAACCAGAGGGTTTAGACAGCTTCACCAGCATGAGATCATGACGCTGGTTGTTGGCGTCAGTATAGATCACAGGGTTTTGTTCGATTTCCATTTTTTCTGTTTTACCTTCATGATTCAGTCTATATGCATGCAAAGTCCTACATGAAGGTAAAAGGTTAACATGATTCCATGACTACATATCTTAAATTCTGCATGTCACTGCTGTTCTGTGCCTGATTTTGTCTGTTATAATTAATCTCCTCAAGAACAATATAAGAAATTACAGTAGATACCAGATATATACACTGATCAGGTGTAACATTATGACCACAAGCCTAATATTGTGTATGTCTGTCTGATACCAGGATGTTGTTAGTGGGGGGCCAGTGGGTCCCATGTGTTGAGGGGAGGGACCTCTGTGGACCATCCCACAGATACTTGATCAGTTTGGGATCTAGTGAATTTGGAGGCCAGGTCAACACCTTGTGCTGTTCTTCATGATTTATTTCTTTTTTTTAGTTGTTCCTAAAGTGTTTTTGTGTGTGTGTCTGTGTCTGGCTGCATCCTGCTGGGGATGGCTGCTGCCATCAAGGAGTGTCATTGCTATGGGGTGGGGGTGCCTGGTCTGGTCTAGGTGGGTGCTACATGTCTAAGTAACATCCACATGAATGAATGCCAGGTCCAAAAGTTTCCCAGCAGAACACTGAATTGTCACAAGATGGTCAATGTTGTTTACTTCTCCTGTCAGTGGTCATAATGTTATGTCTGATCGGTGTATATTGCATTAGATGTTATAATATAATACTGAGATTTTCCTCACATTCCTTTCTTCCAACAGTGAGCTGCCGTCAAAATCCACTGCTTACTGATCAGAGAGCCTCCACAAAGACCACAACCTGAACTAGAAACACCTCTCAGTATGACATGGTAGTCACGCGTACATGGATAACCTCCAATGATTCTCTTCTGCAGATCTTCCACTGAGCTCACAGTGGAACCTGAAAAATAACTCCCCACCAAGGGGACTGTGAGTCAGAATAGCAGTTCTTTGTACTGTCGTATGAGCAAATTCTAAATAAATGGCCTAAACATTCTAGATCAATCTAAAAATAGCAGATGCTATACTGTAAACTGAGAAAGAGAAAAAAAAACAATGACAAAAAAACAATGTTTTACAGGGCTACAGGTTAACTGTAGTCCTGTCATGAACGCCTAATGCACATCTTTTGATTTATAGTTTGACTATTCTCATCATCAACAGGCAGGCTGAATTATTGAAAAGGAGAAGAGCTTAATATTAGAAATTTGAAAACGCAGGCAGTGTTAAACAATCTGTCATTTGCCGTTGACGGGTCACTTGTGAACATCTGTGACCCCTGATGTTCATGAGTCAGACGCCCTTGGCTTTCACCTTAGTGAACCAGTGCACAAGAAGAAAAACGGAAGTGGTGAAGGTAAAACACCCAAGGATCCACTTGTTTTTGATCATGATCTCATCTGAACTTTCAAATATGCCGATAATTTCATAATTACGTAATCATTTAGAATTAATAAACTCTAGCCTAACAGATCTGCAAGATTTAGGAGACTCCAGCTCTGTGTGATGGTTCATAGTTCTGGTGTCGGCTGGGTGCCGACATCAAAGGCAACATAGTCACTCACTGCCACTGACCAAACATAAGTTTTAGTTAAATCATTTATTAAGAAACACCCAACAGCCCAAATCTACTTAATATGTTAGAAGTATAAAAATATAAATAATGTTGCCATTCCATGTACTGAAATGAGGGAGAGAGATAAAGCATTAAGAAATTCAAAACCAGCATCTGATGGATCAGCAAAACGTGATGTGGTCAAGTTTCAAAATGAAGAAATCACAAAAACATCATTCTCTACTCACCGACCCACAGCAGAACAAGAAGGAGCGTCAGATGAGTCATTGCTGTCATTCAGCTTCCAATGACTGCTGTCCAGTGGCACCACCTTTTTAACTGTGTTCACCATCTCCTGTTGGCCATGGAGCCACCAATCATGAAGCAAAGGTTTATCAACAGTTAAGTCTGTCTCTTTTCTGAAGCTAATTAATTTAAAGTACAAGTACACTTCTTAGAAAACCACCCAAGCACAAACTGTTGTTTCACAACCTTTCCTTTTGGCTTTCAAAGAATTATTTTCTCTGAAAATGTTTTCAGCTGTGGCACGTTAATTAGCACAGTCATACGCCCGTACAGTGGTTTTGAAAATGGTGAAGTAGTCAGTAAAAGGAATCAAGTTTCCCTGCAAAAGTTTTCAGTGATTCAGTGGTTTAACACATTAGTGTGTGTTGAGTAAATGTGTTCTGTGTTGCAGTAGTTTGTTATTGTCAGTTCCAAACATCTTAAGCTTAGTTTAAGATGCTTGTTTGAGAGGATCACTTCTATGCTGTAGGTACAGTGCAGCTGTAGCCTGAAGCTCATGTGTCACTTCTGTCCTTCTATGCTATACTGAGCGTAGCCTCACATGCTCCACCCCAGAAGTGTAACTATACTTTGCAGTCATTTGCCCAAAATGCATTTCCTCGTTCTCATGTCTCAGCAGCTAAACAAACACTGAATATTCTTTCATGTTCAGCCTCCAACAAACCCTGTACTGAGACGTCTCTACACAGAGACACAACACAGCTGACTCGTCACTGATTAACATTACAGTGGAGTAATTACAAAATAATGCAGACACAACAGCGTACAGGTATAAAAGCTTTCACTGGAGTAGCCCCCTATGGCTCTGAGTAGACCTGTTGTTGGAGTATAAAGTAAAAAAAGACTAGTAAACATAGTATAAAAGTAAACACATGAAATATTTGATTCATTACATTTGGTCATTTGCTTTAGAAAGATTTTATTTTATATCTGTGAAAGGTTCTCAGTCATCCAGGTCATGGTATATCCAAAAAAGGTTTAAAAAAAAGGCAACTGGACTTGTAGAGTTTTTTGAGAAGACGTCTTCAGTTTTGGATATTTCATTTTATATATTTTATGTTGTACCTTCCAGTGCATGGGGCTTTCATGGACTTTTATTCACCTGTTATACTGTTGGATAAGAATAGGGGAATAAAACCAAATTGTTTTATGACCAGAGTGTAGTCAGGTGTGCATGAATGGCTTTACTGCCTGTCTCTCTTGTCTTTATCAATAAACGATTGCAAATACTGGGCTTCCACTTCACCACACTGCCAGATCACCTGGTAGACACGCTTCAGACTTTGTATTTTTGCAAACTAAGCCCTTGACTGACAAGAATAACCTTTGCCTGTATTTTGTCTTCAGAGCCTGTTTGCCCGTCTCCTCTAGCCTCACTCCGAACTTTTTGTGTCCTACATCTGCACCACCATGCACCAACCGCCATAACACAAAATACACAAACGCTATAACAAAAAGCAGTGGCGTCGTTAGGCCCGTTTTAGGGAAAATATTCTTAAGCCCCCCTAAATAGTTTGGTGTTTTATTATTATTATTTTTATTATTTTTTTTTTTTTTTTACAAAAAATGTCGACAAATTCAATATAAAGCGGCCAGCATATCAGTTTAAATAAATAATCATATAACCTGTCATTAAGGACTTAAATGTGATCATATATCTGTCAGTTTCCTTTCACTTCGTAGTGTACGGTACAGAGAGCCCCTTTGGTACCTTGTTATCAATCTGTTCCACTTGTTCAGAACGCCCACATTACTGAAAATCCAGTCCATGTTTTCCCTGCGACCTTGCTTACGGCTCGGTTCCCGCAGCCACACAGAGCCGAACAGAACACCGTTAGGAGAAGAACATGAATGAATGGGTGGATGCGCAAATGGATATAAGAACGTTTTTCAGGAAAGTAAGTATCCATCACTGCTGGTAGTAACAATTAGTTAGCTCCAGCCCCCAGCTAACAGCAGAAAGTCCCATGTAATTAATGAAATGCTCCATGTTTGGCAAATAAAAACCTGGCTTACACACTACAGACAATCTCTGCGCACGTCTTACCTTTGTTGTTTTGGCTCAAAAGTTACATTCCAGCTGTAAAAGTTCGCTGCTACTTAGCTAGCTAGCTATAGCTAGTTAGTCTGAAATACTGGTCCTGGTTGTTTATAGAGTTCAGTGTGCACTCTCTTTACCATATCTTTTTGGGGTGACTTCCTTCTGGAGCATCAGCGGTGTTTCTCACTTTACGCATGGATGCACACCGTGAAACAGGAGCTGAGCTCATTCACGTATGATTATCATCAGTAGATAATAATTATTATTATTATTACACTAATAATAATCACTCCACCACCCCTATTGGCCTGTAGGAGTCAGGGCAGAGGAGCACAGTGAGTGAGAGGGGACAGACCTCTACTGGAAAAGTGAGTCTAAAGGATTTCACAGAATAGAGGCATTTGTGATTCAGACAGTCTTGGAATTTTATGGAACTCAACTTGAATATGAAATATGAAACATTTCAGTCAAGGTGCACCGTATAAGACTTATTTAACTTGAGCTTTTGTTTGAGAGTAATAATTAAAAAGTGGAGAAAGCCAAGTTATATAAACACACACATATGTGTAAACCAGATTAGCCTGACCCAAAAAATACTTTAATTCAAGTAAGTAAGTAATATTTTTCAGGGCTTGAAATTACAACCATTTTAGTCACATATGTGCCCAAAATGTAATCTGTGTGACTTGAAAATATTTGGGAGCAAACAATCATTGTGTTCTGAGCGAAAGTCATGGCATTAGCCTCTATGTTGATCAGTTATTAATACAATTCATTGTGTATCTAGAAGGGTCAAAAAGGTAAAAACAGACGGCATTCTTTGATGCTTCCACCAAGTAACTTGCAATTATAGCCATTTTTTTTCTTGTTAATGCTGTAAACATTCTGCTACTGTGCAAACCTTTGTTTATGGCCGTACTGTATTACACAAACAGACTGATAATAAATACTAATAAATAACTACTAATAACTAATAAATCATTTCTCAGTCT
Organism: Chelon labrosus; assembly: GCF_963514085.1. NCBI lineage: Eukaryota > Metazoa > Chordata > Actinopteri > Mugiliformes > Mugilidae > Chelon > Chelon labrosus. Next base: position 7,384,600 of record NC_140338.1, read on the forward strand.
TTGCTAGCTGTTTGTGAAATTTTGTGCTCGCGCGCTCGTTTGCTCACATCCTGTGCATCTCCTTAGGGCTAAGCCCCCCCTGTCCTGAAAACCTAGTGACGCCTCTGACAATTTCTATTCATAACTACTCACAAAACAGGTCCTGAAGAGCTTCTCCTGACTGTCACGGAGATACAAGGGAAGGCCCTTTAATGCTGCAGTTTGTCGATGTGCAGTCATGTCAGATGTCTGAAACAAAGAGTTGCATGAAACATTACAAGATGTAATTGATATACAAGAAGTAGAGTAAACATGCATATTCAGAAAATTCCTGTGGATTGCACATCAAAGTTTTACTCATTTTAAAGGGTAATTTGGCATTTTTCAACTTGGGCCCTATGATTGCTCACTGTCAAGGTATATTCACTGAAAGTGCTTGTTGGTGTCATTTGCATGCAGGCCAAGATTATTATTAGTGTCTGACAACATTATGAAAAGGATCCCTACAGAGCAAGATATGTTTTTTTAAAGATTAAGATACCCTTTGTTTGAGAAAAAGCCACTATATTTCAGTAATTGTATGTCTCTGATCAACCACTACCTGAACTGGTTTGCTTATTTGTGCCATCGTGTCGGTCCCTTAGACGTCAGGGAAACTCGATTCTTTTTACTGACTACTTCACCATTTTCAAAACCGGTGTACAGGCGTATGACTGTGCTAATTAACGTTGCCAGTTGTAAATATGTTATAGTGCTGTATTTTAACATTGACTTCAACCATTACCTCTCTGTCTTCCTTGATCCCTTCATCTTTCCCGATGTCCAGAGTGTCTTCAATAGTTGTACTCTTCTGGCTATGACTTGATGTAGCCTAATTGATGTCGGTTGATGTGTGTATGGGGGTTCAGTTTGTGGTTGTGGAATATGGGATGGAAATGGTTAATATGTCAAACTTGCAGTTCTATTTGCAGAAAAAAAAATGTATCCAATAATTTGGAATTCATTTAGTAATAGCTTATTCTGATTCACAATATTTTAATGACTAATGTCTTGCAAGTCACGTGTTGGTCTTTTCCTGTCTGTCAACACAAGGACACTGACCCAGAAGAGGAGCAGACAAAGGGCCTCACTGTGGGTATCCTCACTGTGTTGGAGGATGATGACAGCACAGCTCCTCAAAGTGTTGTGAGTGTTGCTGTCGTTGTGAAAGAAGAGATTGTCCTTCAAGATCTCCCTGACCTGCCAACTGCTTTTGCTTACCTCTTTGGGTTGATCTACGCCTTAAACCTTAAGTGCCCAAAAGATCTCAGGTACACTTTCGAAACTGTTCAGAAGGTTTTCATGGAACTTGGTACGGACCTCACTCACTCATCCGAGTAGCTTCTTCAGTTCAGAAGCTACTCGGATGAGTGGTGAAACGTCTTCTCAAAAAATTCTACAAGTCCAGTTTCCTTTTTTAACCTTTTTTGGATATTTTATTTTATAGATTTTATGTTGTACCTCCCATACCGTTGGATAAGAATGTTAGATAGAAGTCACTCATTCAGTCATTCATATCAATATGTAGATTCACTATTTGCTTATCACAAAGCTTAACACTAAGGTCTTACTGTAATTCATTACTGTCTGGTTGTCCAAATAGCTCTTTAAAAAGCCTCCAATTGATTCAAAATGCAGCGGCAAGAGCATTGACAGGAATTAGCAAGAGAGATCATATTACTCCAGTTTTTTTCTTCTCTTCATTGGCTCCCATTAAAATCTAGAATAGAATTTAAAATCCTCCTCCTTACATACAAGGCCCTTAAAGGCCTAGCTCCATCATATCTTAAAGACCTCATTGTACCATATCATCCCAACAGATCACTTCGGTCTGAAAGTGGACATGATGGACATGGTAACCCACTTCGACCAGATCACAGTTAAAATTAAATTAAGCAGGAAATGTTTTAGTTTTTAGAAAATAAACACCAAAAACCAAAACTTCGCCTGTGCTCTTCACTCTGACAGATACAGACACAGAGATGAAGGTTGAGAGACGCTGATGAGCATGCAACTACAGGAAATTGTTGCACACCTGCCTCACTCCCCCCCCCCCCCCTCCTCCTCCTCCTCCCTTTGCTGCCTGTTTCTTGCTCAGTCTCTCTTCCTTCATTTTTGAACTCATCTCTCCTTCCTGTTTTTATTTCTTCTTTTCGAACTTAGACATGCACACAGCACGATTAAAAAGAAAAAAAGAAAAAAAGTACTGATGCCGAAAATGTTACTGTTGCAGGAGATAAGAGCTGCAGTGGGGAAGGTGGTGCAGCAACAATGACTGTGTTTAAAACTTCCTCCTTTGTTTACCGGCAAAAAAAAAAAGCAATACACACAGCCAAGTTTGCGTTGCCTCAGAGGACGTTAAATTGAATAAAAAAAGAATTTCCTGCAGACTTAAACGAATCACTACCAACCTTAACTTTAAACCCAGCTGCCCTTAACCTTAAAGTTAATGATTTATATCTTATTTGTTGTTTTAGGACTTGTTTTCCGCCCACAAAAACAACAATGAAGAGATTCCTAACCCTTAGATGGTCCACTAAGATGCCACAATCTATTACACTTCATGAGCAAAACAGGCTACAGTTAAAATTAAACACCTTAAGTTGACCCACCCTGGCAAATAAAACTGATTAAAAAACACTACAATATAAGGAAAACAACATATATGTCAAGAAATAAAACTGATTTTGAGTGTTTATAAAAGTACAACAAACCAACACTAAAAATAATGCTTATTTAACATCACAGCCTCACACTGATCAGCATATGCCCTCTCTCCCTGTAATAAAAATAATAATAATGTGAATAAACGGGTCTGGAGTCAGTCAGTCATGACCATGACAGGACAGACTGTCCAGTCACATGCGACATATTAATTATATATTAACCAACTTTCAGGAAGCAAAGTTTATGACGAACAAATCTTAGCCAGCTAGCTAACATTTATCCAGGGCTAGCTAGCTGGCTAGCAGGATAAATAAACTTGCTAAAAACCCACCTGTCCAGCCCACATCACCAACAAATGTCTCACTTTTATCCTTTGGCCGTTTTTTCTTCCTCTGTTTTTTTTTCTTCCGTTTTTCTGAGATAACTTCTTTTCGATGCCATTACTGTGTTTGTGTTGTTTAATATTCTCGGATTATTCTCGGATATTGTGTTGTTTAATATTCTCGGATCTATCCACTGTTGCCAGGCAACAGGCCAAACACCCGGAGGCCCTCATTGTCATTTCTAGGGATTTTAACCACATCACCTTGGACACTGTTTTACCCACGTTCCACCAGTTTATTCATTGTGCGACCCGGGAAAATAGAACTCTGGACCTACTGTATACTAATTCAAAGGATGCATACAGTGCCACTGCCCTGCCCCCACTGGGATGGTCTGATCACAACTTGGTGTTGTTAACCCCAACATGACCCGTCATGGTGTGTCCACGGCTCCTAAAGACCTGCGCTGCTGAACTTGGGGAGCCGCTCCAACAAGTCTTCAACCTGAGCCTGCAACTCCGGAGAGTGCCCACCCTCTGGAAGACTTCATGCATCGTTCCTGTCCCAAAGAAGAACCGGCCCAGCGAGCTGACAGACTTCTGACCGGTGGCACTCACATCACATCTGATGAAGACGCTGGAGCGGCTCTTCCTCAAGCTCCTCAGACCTCAGGTGCAGCATGCTGAGGACCCTCTACAGTTTGCCTACCGGGCAGAGGTTGGTGTAGAGGATGCCATCCTATACCTTTTACACAGAGCCCACTCGCATCTGGACAAGGGAAAAGGCACTGTCAGGATTACCTTCCTGGACTTTTCGAGTGCCTTCAATACAATCCAGCCCCTTGTACTCCAGGAAAAACTCTCCAGAATGTGAGTGGACCCCTGCCTGGTTGCTTGGATTTCCAGCTACCTCACTGATAGACCACAGTACGTCAGGCTGAAGGACATCACGTCTGACACTGTGGTCAGCAGCACTGGAGCTCCACAGGGGACTGTACTTTCCCCTATCCTCTTCACCCTTTACACCGTGGACTTCTGCTACAACTCGGACACGTGTCACATTCAGAAGTTTGCAGTTTGCGTATCAGCCTCATGTTGGTGTGGATGATGCTGTCATCTACCTGCTGCACCGTGCTCACTCTCACCTGGATGGTGGGAAGGGCTCTGTGAGGATCACGTTCTTTGATTTCTCCGGTGCTTTTAACACCATTCAGCCCTTTCTGATTAGTGAGAAGCTGCTCAGGATGGCTGTCAGCTCCTCCATTGTCTCCTGGATTACTGATTATTTATCTTTCAGGCCCCAGTTTGTGCGGCTGGGGGGCTCCCTGTCTGATACTGTTGTCAGTAATGTGGGGGCGCCACAGGGGACTGTCCTGTCTCCATTTCTGTTCACTCTTTACACCTCTGATTTCCAGTACAGCTCTGGGTCCTGCCACCTGCAGAAGTTCTCTGATGACTCTGCAGTGGTTGGGTGTATTAGAGATGGACAGGAGGTGGAGTACGGGACAGTGATCGCAGACTTTGTGGAGTGGTCCCAGACAAACCAGCTACTCCTGAATGTGGACAAGACCAAGGAGCTGGTCATTGACTTCAGGAGGAATAGGACACCAGCTGAGCCCATCACCATCCAGGGCCTGGAGGTGGAAGTAGTGGACCAATATAAGTACCTGGGAGTCCACATGAACAGCAGACTGGACTGGAGGGACAACAGTGATGCTGTGTACAAGAAGGGACTGAGTAGACTCTACTTCCTGAGGAAGCTTAGGTCTTTTAACGTATGCAGCAAGTTGCTGGAGATTTTCTACCAGTCTGTCCTGTACTTTGCTGTGGTTTGTTGGGGGAGCAGCACCAGCAAAAAGGACACAAGTAGGATCGACAAATTGATCCGAAACGCTGGTCATGTGATTGGCAGTGAGTTGGAGATGTTTGTCTCAGTGAGGGACAGGAAGACACTAGACAAACTTCTCTCCATTATGGATAATTCGTCACATCCATTGCACCAAACAATAGAGGGGCAGTGGAGCTCATTCTCAAACAGACTGATCCAGCTACGTTCCCACACTGAACGCTACAGGATGTCATTCATACCATTTTCTGTCCAGCTGTACAACAACTCACCTTTCTGTAACAGATAACTCCGTGTTATTCATGCTAATGGACACTACTGCACCTTACACCTTACCCTGTGTATATAATATATATTCTTCCGTCTCGATTTCTTGTACATTTGTCCATATGCTAATATGCTAATTTGTACATTTTTGCTAATACTATTTTTATTTTATTTTATTTAATCTTTCTTTTATCTATGGTTCTTAAGAGTGTTGTTTATGTGCATCTAAGCTACTGTGACCAAGCAATTTCCCTTGTGGATGAATAAAGTTTATCTAAGTAATGTAAAATGACCCTGTAGTGTTTCAGAGTGACCACACGGGGGCAGTGTTGCTTTAATATCTGATCACAGTGCTTCTGATTTGTGTCAAACTAAGAAAACTAAATCCTTGTAATTCTTTTAGTCCAACCAAGTTCTTTAAATTCACAGTTAATGCAACTTGAAACAAAAAAAAAAGAAAAGTAAAAGGTAAGTCACTGGACATCCCAAACTCATTACATTCTGCACTACAGGCAAGGCAAGGCAAGGCATTTTTATTTATATAGCGCATTTCATACCAAGAGGCAACTCAATGTGCTTTACATAAAAACAGAACAAATTAGAACACACAGTTAAAAGCAAGAACAAAGAAAAAGAAAAAAAAAAAAAAAAAAGAAAAAAAAAGAAAAAGAAAAGTGTATTATATATATACATATATTAAAACGATTAAGAGGACTTACAGTGTAAATCCAAGATTACGATTTAAAATGATTTAAAAGGGCTCAGCCATATGCACATGAAAAAATAAATGTTTTTAACCTGGATTTAAAAGTGCTTACAGTTGGGGCTGATTTCAGCTCTGCTGGTAGTTTGTTCCATTTGTGTGCAGCGTAACAGCTAAATGCTGCTTCACCGTGTTTGGTTTTAACTCTGTGCTCCACAATCTGACCTGAGTCAGTCGATCTCAGAGCTCGACTGGGTTTATACATTGCTAACATGTCATTCATGTATTCTGGACCTAAACCATTCAGTGATTTGTAAACCAGTAGCAGAACTTTAAAATCTATTCTGTAGCTGACTGGGAGCCAATGTAAAGACTTAAGAACTGGGGTGATATGCTCTGATTTCTTTGTTCCGGTTAAAACTCGAGCTGCAGCGTTCTGGATGAGCTGCAGCTGTTTGATACTACAGTAAAGTTTTTTCCCCTGGTTCCTGTCTTAAGCTTCTCTCAGATCTCTAATATATCTTGTCTCATAACGGGACCTCTCCACAACACGGTGGCAAGTCTACGGGCCCGTACAAATCAAAAGATTGATTGTTTGAATAATCAGTGAAATGAAAGGCTGACTGATTGATCGCTGACCTTTTCTGCCCCCCCAACAGATTTGACAACTACTCAGCTAATGTGATGGTGGACAGCAAGCCAGTCAACCTGGGCCTCTGGGATACAGCTGGACAGGAAGATTATGACAGGCTCCGCCCACTGTCCTACCCACAGACGGTACACACAGACGCACGCAGACGTACACAGTTAATTAAAAGGGGGAAGAAAAAACAAAAAAACACAAAATCCACTTTGTGTCCAGCTGTGAAAAGCGAGAGAGTTTAAATTGCAGCCGCCAAATCCATAAACAATAAGGCAGTCGGACTGAGCTACGGCCTCATTAACTTAAAAGACAGAAACAGAAGGTGGGGAAAAAAAGGAGACGTTATTGATGGCGGTGCAGCTGTGGGTAGGACACCTAAATCAAATCTGTCGAGAAAAATCTACCCGGAAATTTCTCAAAATTGTTAACCTGAATGTTAACCTGTTGGTGATTACATACAAATAGAAAATCAATGACACAAATGCAATCTAACAATCAAGGCTGCAATTACCTGCACTGTAATATAGAGGATGATCAAATCCTGGGTTGATATCTGGTTGATGTTTGATATTTAGGTTGATAAGAGGAAAGAAATACTTTAATTCCACTTTAGTGAATGGGATTACATTACATTTATTTCATCATTATTAACTGAAGCAGTAATTGAATGTCTTAAATTATATCGTATCAACAATTGTGTTTTTATAAATCTTTTTAAATACAGACCAGCATACCTGCATTTAAATCAAACTAAACTGAACTTGAATCAACATTTAAGTTGCCAGACACCACAGGACACCCTCAGAAGGCCCACGTCCATTCTCTGATGAGGCACAGTTGTTTTGGAGACACAAGGGAGACCTACACAATATTAGGTCATAATGTTATGCCTGATCGGTGTATATTCACTGTGAACCATATAAACTTGCATTAGTCACATTCCTATTGTCATATAATCTACTATCTAATCTACTCCTGTGTTGTTTTCCAGGATGTTTTCCTGATCTGTTTCTCCCTGGTGAGTCCAGCATCCTATGAGAACGTCAGAGCTAAGGTGAGCTTCGTCTCTGTGACACACGGTTTAAAAACCAACAGTTTTAGACATAAAACCAACAGTTGTCGCACTATATTTTAGTAAAATAGTAGTTGAAGTGGGTGAAGATGGTGACATGAGTGAATTTGATGAGTAAACTGTGTGTCTATTTAGAGAAGCATATCTATTTCTTTATTTAATTTGTTATACTGTGGTGATAAAATCACAGGTATTTTGCTAAGCAAACAAAAATCTAAAAAAATCAAGTTGCCCATTCAGTTTAATCAGAAGTGAATCTCTCAAAATCTTTCCCGTGTCGCTGTCGTTGTTTTAGGCCAAGTGAAGAAAATAAATAACTAAGAAACGGGGCCACAGATGTCTACCTTCTGGCATATTTTTCAAAGACAACCACAGCCACCCTTAAACCTACGATGCCCGCAGTGCATCGACACTGTAGGCCTCCTGCTTGACAACAGATTGTCAAGCGACATGTATGCATGTGAGCGATGCAGCCACATGTACTCTTTGCAGATGGGAGCCAAGCAACTCCAATGTCTGTATCATCATTTTGTGACACTTAAACAGCTGCTATGCAAAGTCTGTGATAGATCATTGTATCGTTGCACAGCGGTGCAGTTAGGTCGGACTGTTCTGAGATCTGAGAAGTCTTAATGGTTGGTGCATTCAAGTGCATCTACAAACAAACACAGCGTAACCTACGCACGTAGTGTACGCACCTGTACTTGTGCGCTCGTCAGTCTGACTTGCTCTGTAAAAACAACACCTAAACACTAGTCGGCGCTGTGTCTTTTTTGCCAGTCGGCTTAATTTTTGTTTCCACTTCCTGCTTCATTTTAAACAATGGCGACTGAAACTTTCACCGAAATTTCTGAGTCATACAAATGTTCTTATCTCTGAACGTCCTCAGTTAACCTTTCCTCCATGTGTTCCATCTTTATTGATCCAAAACAATCAATTCGAAAATTGCGGAGATGGAGAAGCAGCTGGAAATACTAAAGAGGAAACACGCTACTACCAAGCGGACCAATCACAGATCATAGTTACATTTCTGGGGAGGTGCACGTCAGGCTACGCGTTAAGGCCTGCGTAGGGTCTGGGTTGCCGGACAAGCGTAATCTGTGCATTAGTGCAGTTTAAATCAGCAGTGCATGGCCTGTATAGCCACTGACACACATTGTGGAGTCATGATATGGTATCAAAATCTAGAACTCAAAGACTATAAATATAAAAATAAAAAATCCAAAGAAGACGTTTCATCCAAGCAGCTCTAAGGGACTGACGTGGAGTTGAGGTTTAACTGGAACATCTCCTGGTGTAATCCATCAGATCCTCACATGACTAGTGTCTGAATGGTCCTCTAACGAGCCATTGTAGTCAGAGGCTCCAGTCTCAAGGTGTGAATGGGGCTGAGACGTCTTGGGGACAGATTGACAAGACTTTGTTGTACATTGACAGTAGATTACATCCCTGTTCAGCATTCAGTAATACACAGGATAAGATGTTATAATCCCTTGTGCCAAAATCCCAGGCAAAACACATTTAGAGGCCCTGTTCAGCTAAGAGACCCTACCAAACCTATGGTCATATAATATGACAATTAACCTATAATCTACATAAACTAAGTAAAAGCTGCTGGCTTGTAAGCCCATTGAGCAGCATAGTTCAGACATTGTAAAACATTAACTAAACGCTGCTGGCTTGTATGGCCCGCTCAGCAGCTAACCATAGCTACCACGTAACAAGAAGACAACAGCAGTATGCAGCATGTCACCGATGTTTCGTTAAGTTAGGCCCACGACACCTCGAGAAGGCTTAACAGTGACTTCCAGCGTCCTGGAGTCACCCCCCTCCACACCGCCACTGCACAACCCTGTTTCCCTCACCATTCGATGTCTATCAACAGCTAATATAGTAGCTAATAACCACGAGCCAAACAAACAAATCTACCATGATTCGCCCCGTTGATGCAGACTGAACCACGTAACAAACAAGCAGATCTACCGTGATTCGCCCCGTTGCTGCGGGCCGAAACCACGTAACAAACAAATCGCGTAACAAACAAATCGAGGCCTACATGCGGCCAATAACTTAACCAAGGCATGCGGTCAATAACTTAACCAAGGCATATATCCCCTGTCCCATTTCCTTCACGAATTTCAGAATCAGTCTCATTTGTTTCTGTGAGTGGAAGTCAACAGCCATCGACGATGAGGTTCCCGAGCAGCTAAATATCAAGATAAATGACAGCGGTGTATAGACTGGCCAGCATACCGATCCTTCAGTGTCCACCCATCAGCAGTTGGAGAATAGTCACTGTTTACCAGAGACGGAGAAGAAAGTAAAACATAACTAGAACCCTAGAGCCACAACATTAAAACCACTGATAGGAGACGCAATTAACATTGACCATCTTGTGACAATCCACAATGTTCTGCTGGGAAACTTTTGGGCCTTGTATTCATGTGGACGTTACTTAGACATGTAGCACCTACCTGGACCAGACCAGGCACCCCCACCCCATAGCAATGACACCTCAGCAGGATGCAGCCTGACACATGCACACACACAAAAACGCTTTAGGAACAACAGAAGCACGAGGTGTTGACCTAGCCTCCAAATTCACTAGATCTCAAACTGATCAAGTATCTGTGGGATGATCCACAGAGGCCCCTCCCCTCAACCCATAGGACCCAAAGGCCCCCCACTAGCAACATCCTGTTGCCAGACACCACAGGACACCCTCAGAAGGCCCATGTCCATTCTCTGATGAGTCTGTTGGAGGCCTACACAATATTAGGCAGGTGGTCATAATGTTATGCCTGCTTGGTGTATAGTCAGATACTGACACATCTGCAGTTAACTATGCAAACTAACCCTGTAGCTTTTTACATATATATCAGATATGTCAGATTGGAGCAGGAGTCTGAGAAAGAGGCCTTGGGTTTAAGATGTTAGAAATAGATGCATCTCTAAGAAGGATTGTCCTCCCAGCCCGCATTCAATACCGCCCGTATATTCTTATGTTCCTTTAGGCAGAAGGGTTAGCTTACATCTTTGTCTCTCAACAGCAGGTCTGTGCATCTTTTCTCATCTCTCACAGGACAAAAGGTGGAGAGAAGATAAAAGAGGACATAGTGGATAGAGAGTCATGAGGGAGAAGGGAGACATAAAAAGAGAGTAGAATGAATGTAGAGAGGAAAAGGAGGGACGATTGTGGACATAGCAAGTGAGGGGAAAATGATGTGATCTGATGTAGCAGCTAAAACTTGGACTGCTAAATGTGTTGCGTGCATTTAACCGCTACTATACATTCCTCCCGTCTTTCATAGCTACCCTTTCTGTACCTTTCACTCATTTCCAACATCGACACACACCTCCAACGTTCTTGGTTGCCTCTTTCTTTCCACCCTCCTCATCTCGTTTGCCTCCTACTCTGTGTCCTGCCAGTGGTTCCCAGAGGTCCGTCACCACTGCCCCTCCACGCCCATCATCCTGGTGGGGACCAAGCTGGATCTGAGGGACGAGAAGGACACCATCGAGAAGCTGAAGGAAAAGAAGCTGGCACCGATCAGCTATCCACAGGGCCTGGCTCTGGCTAAGGATATAGGTCAGTCATGGTGTTCTCTCAGGTCTTGTTTTAGGGTTTGTAGACATACTGAGTAGAGACAACTGAACAGAAACAGGACTTTATATGAAGCAATCTATTCTAGACCCAGAATGTGCATAATACATTTGTTTAGACATACGTGCTGAGAAACAATAACAGAAAATATCTAATTTCTAGCTTTTAAGCCACATCCCAAAATCCCCCCTCAAGAGACAATTAAGAGTCAGTTGTCAGTCCTAAGGCAAGGTTTTCTTGCAACTATGCAGATATTAAATAATGGCACATGAACTGCTCAGAATTATATTACAGGCTTGGAGACACATTTCTTTGCACATTTATCCAAAGTATGTTTAAAAGGTTATTTCAACAAACAGGTGAAAATATAAAAGTAGTCTTACTTAGTACCAAAAAGCATCCTCTGTATGTAGCAGTAGCTCGTTTATTTATGACTGTAGATTTTTCCTTAAAATTTAAGTTTGGAACGACCCATTTTCACCAAAAAAAATAAATAAGAAAACAGCAGTGGAGGTCATTCAGTTTAACAAAAAAATATAGTATCAATAACAATACAAATCCTGGTCTGAAGGGTGAGGGAAAGGGAGACGGAGAGAGGGACACACAGGTATTCAGTTTTCAGTTTCAGTCGTTTTTTATTCAGACATTTAACAGATAAAGACATAAATAAACATCAAGTCTGAAATGGAATAGGCAGAAGCTAAAGCTTATTGCGCCTATCCCAGTAGGTATAGGTATTAACATGCTATACAGTAGTAGCACACAAACCCATGAGAAATGATAGAAAAGAAAGTAGAAATTAGAGGACAGGTGCTCAGTGCATCGTCCCCCAGCAGCCTAGGCCTACAGCAGCAGAACTAAGGGATGGTTCAGCGTCACCTGAGGCAGCCCTAACTATAAGCTTTATCAAAAAGGAATCAAAAAGGAAAGTCTTAAGCCTAAATTGGTGAACTGACCAGTGTCAGGGTTAGGGTTTGGGCTGCACAGATGAAATCTTGAAGGTAGAAAAAAAACAACTAAAATGTAACTAAAACTTTAAATGTTTTTCTTGTAAAACGTGTCCGTTATAACCCAAATCAATCTAAATTGTTTATTTTCCTACGAACGAACGAAAAGATGCCCAAAGGGACCAATAGGTCAAAAGGAAATTTTTGTGTACCTCTGTGAGGGAGCTGCAGATTTGTCACTTTTAATGCTGCAAATGCTGTTATCGACACGTTTCAAATGCTCTTTCATAATCCTTTTTCTAAGTGCAACCTGCTTGTACAAGAAATTCTACAAAGGATGCAAATTATTCCTCACAGCATTATCGATTTTTGCTAAAATTGCAGGTTGTTTTCTACAGCCGGCTTCTCTTACTTGGTCTTTATTTGTAGTTTTAATCACATGCGTGTTTCCTTTTCCCGTACGTACAGATGCTGTGAAGTACCTGGAGTGCTCAGCCTTGACCCAACGTGGTCTGAAGACCGTGTTTGATGAGGCCATCCGGGCCGTCCTCTGCCCCCAGCCCACGAGGGCAAAGAAGAAGCCCTGCTCACTGCTGTAAACGGTGAGACTGAAGCGAACACAGAGTCTCCCTCTGAGAGGCACAAGAGAAACTATCAGAGGGGAGAAATAACTGAAAGATGGAGTGATCATGTAGTGAAGGAGAGGAGGACGAGTGAGGGGTCATTTACCTTTAAAGGAACATAACTTGAAAGGTATTCTGTTCAATTTGTGAGGAACCTTTACTGCAGCAGATCAACAATAGAACAGAAGTGAGCTCTGATAATGCGCTGAGAATAAAGGCTGATTCCTGTGAAGTGATTCCGCTAATGTCACATTTGATACGCGGAAATAAAAGCACCTATCACAGCGTTTGGGTGATTATTTCCGAGACCGCCGGGCACATATCCAATTTACCAGGAGGAGGACGACGGGCGCACGACACAGTGAGCCCCGCGAATACAGACGATAATTTGACAGACAACGATCCCGTGATTTACTCAGCGGGAGATACATTAGCGGCTGAAAGACGCAAGTGAAAAGAAGGAGCTCCAGCCTTTTTTTGAAATTACCATAATAATTGTGGAACTTATTGTATCGTGCAGGGAGGATTTAAAGGCGGGGGGGTGGGGAGGTTATTCTTTTAAAAATGCGTAAAAAAGAAGAAAAAAGTTATTACGAAATGAACCTCATGTCCATTTTAACCCGTGATTTTTTTTTTGTTTTTTGTTTTAGATTCTCTCAGAACAACAGAGGAAGAGACAAAGACATTCAGACCGCTGACCCTGGTTTAAAAGAGGATTTGAAAGTTCTGTTAATATCTAGAAAACTACAACAATCTTAAAAAGTAATGCTTTGGCAGTTACACCTAAACAGTAGTAAACCTCTCTGTACAGCATCCCCAGAGGTGGATCGTTATTTTATTTTTTTTTCTTATTTTTTTTTTGTGGTTGTTTTTGTTTTAAAGTGCATTATAAATGCTGCACCAGACAGGATACCAATTCATCAGAATAACTGCTCCGGTGAACCCACCGGAGATTCATCCGCGAGCTTAAGTGGAAGACCAGGAGCGAGCTTCATGTAAAGTAGCGAAGTTCCTGCGTACCTCGACGGCATATAAAGGCATCTTGCAAAATTTGACTTGGGTAATAACATTTGCGCAACGTGCACCGTGTTTTAAAGAGATTAGTTCATGTTCATTAGTTCGTTTTGTTTTGAGAGTGGCGATAAAGCATGCGGATCAGGAATGGTAGTTCTTTGTGAGCAGGGAGTCGAACGATGTCGCGTTGGAAATGGAATTGTTACGAATGTATTATTTTTTGTGCTATTACAATAAAAGATCTTTGATCAATTAAGATGTCTGCAGAGGTTTGATCTTTTTTCACATGCCGCTATGAGGATGGAAACGTCTCCATCATCGACTGAACGAGCAGAGTGTGGACGCCGCGTCTAAAATAATACTGATGTATCTGATCGCATTTCTACCATCTGTTACAAGCGTCATCTATCCCACTTTGCTTCCGTTGAAGGGCAAGCCACCAGGACGGGTATATCAATCCGACTGACTGTTGGCGCAAATGGGGTTACAGCCGCCCTGTCCCCCCTCCAGGTGGGAAGCATCACTCATTGTTGTCATCAAGTGAGTGTCAAAGAACAAATGATCCCGTGCAGCTCAAAGCCAGGACAAGACGTAGGGATGATGAATCGAAAATCACCTTCATCACCTTTTCTGTGCCATCCTTGTCTTTATATACCACTAAATTTAAGTTTTACACCTTGGGTTCAGGAACAAGTCCACTCCTCAAACATCCCATCACCCATGCCTGCCTGTATACAGTAGGTGCAGCTAACCTTCCCCCAACCCCCATCCCTCTCTGTTCTTTCTTCTTCTCCTCTGTGTCACGGCCAGAGAGATCAGAGGGACACGGAGCCGAAGCTTCCGGAGACATGCACCCTCCCTGATTCTCTCTCCCTGGGTTCCTCCGTCTGAACATCAGAAGACCGTCGTCAATCTCTACATCGACCCCTATCATCCCATCCCCCTGAACCTCTCTGATCAACATCCCTTTCCTCCCTTAACCTGGTCAAAATAAACGTCCGTGTAGCTACAGAGGTGTGGTCTTGTCAGCGAATTGGGAGACAAAGGCACGTTGTGTGTAGATTAATAATGAAAACATGTCACGTCTCCTGCTTCTAGTCACGTCACGACTCATTCCTTTTGTGGATATTAAGAAAACAAATGAAATATATTTTCAGCCATCATTTCACCAATTGAATTATATAATTTTGAAACTTATAGAAAATAATGGAATACACCACTCTGATATGCAAGAAGATAAGGATCTCATTTCCAAACTTGCATGTTTGCATAAGGTTCTGTAGGTATATGGTGAGTACCCTGATAAGTTTGAGTATAGGTTTGCAATATACTGAGTCTGTTAATTCGTGGAAAAGACTAATTTTCAGGAATTTCTTGTCAGTATTGCCAATCATCTGCAGTTTGACTGGTAGTGCATTAGGTAAGTGTTAAAGCAATGGTAGTAGATTGCACTATTGATGAGCTGCATGCTTTTCATACCAATTCACATTCATATGGTGCAAGAATAAAAAAAAAAAAAAGTATGTTCACAGTATGGTGTGCAGAGGCTGGAAATTAAGTAAAGGTTGTTCATCTGGTAGAGAGAACCTCCATGCTAAGCCGTGACACGGCTCATAGGCTAGTTTCTAACCTCAAAAGTGTTGAGAAACTTAAATAAACAATAAAATATATATAATGTGAAGAAAACCTTTGTGCACAAACAAAAATCAATTTCTCTTTCTTCCCGTCCCGAAGCCTTTTTGGGGTTTCAGTGATTTGTCAAACAGCAGCCACTAAAAAGGCTCGAGGTCTTCAGCTGTGAGGTCGGCAGCCTTTTCAAACCAGATTATGGCTGATTGCATGGAACTTGGTGCTGACAGCTCAGATTAGTATCGGGACACTCTTCACTTGACAAGGCGTTAATGTGCTCCATCATGCAGGGCTTTGTGGTGCCGGTCTGGAAACAAAATGGGACACAGGCAGCGGTATGTGGCGCCCACCGCAACATTGATCACTGTGAGAAAAACTACTCACTTCGGTTTTGGGATGAAGCATCCGAGCATCTGTCTTAGCGTCGCTAGCATCTTACCAGAATGGATTCTTTATCTTTGGCGAATGATCAGATAAATGTTTCACGCAGCAGACATTTTGACTAAAAGCTTGAGCAATGGAATACATTACCACAGCCGTCAATAAACATAATAGACAAAAAAAAGCAAGCCCGCTATAATTTGATATAATAACAATTTAAAAAATGCTTTTAAAAAATGCAACAGAAGAGACAGAGAGAATCAAAAGATGCCCAATTTAAAAGTAGACCAGCCGTTAGAGAAGAGATTACTTTAATTACTTACGATGTTGTTATCTTAAGTTTGTTGTGATGTGCACAATATACCCGGCAAAGTAGCATCTAATTGTTGTTTGGTATTTAAATGTGATTATGCCAAGAAAAGAAAGAAACATGGCAATAAATGTCATAGTCACAAGACAAATATATTGAAAATGACTGTGACACACTCTAAAACTATAGGACACAGATTCTCATGAAGCTGAAACAAGCATTTATTACAACAGAGTCTCAGAGCGTTATTCACTCTACAGCGTGTTTGTCAGTTAATAATTTTACTGATCCAGTCTGCATATTCCTTATTGCAGAGGTCCATGAATGCACATGCTTTTCTGCAGACATAATCAGGATCTCCAAGAAACGAAATGACGCCATAAATCTTGCCTCCGTGCACGGCTCCTCCACCAGAGTCTCCCTGTGACAGAAAAACTCATATCATATATTTGGTGTTTAAAGGGGAATTACCATTTTTTACAACCTGGACCTTATTTCTAGCATAAAATATAATCGTTTACTCACCCATATAACTTTGGTGTCATTTGTAGTCGTTCTGATGATATTTAGATCTGCGTATATCCATATAGTGGGAGTGACTGGGGCACCGAAACACAGCCTCTAAATAACGCATTATCTGCTGCAAAACTCGTTCATTTCACCAACATTTTGTTAGCATACGCTAGTGCTATTCCCTGTAGAGTCTGGAGTTACCTGTTATCATCATTCAGGGTCTGTAGATTAACCTACTAACCTCTGACCTGAATGATGTCATCTCTGACATCGCCTCACGCACCCCGCGCGGCTTGTTTACCTGTAATTTGCTACTGCTAGTTTTTTGCAACATGGCTGAATATTTTTCCGATTCTAAGGTTGTGGACGACGACTTTGTTTATGATGGACGTCCTTACCGTTTTGAGCCAGAGTATATGAATGAGGATCTGGTTGAAAGGAGGATGAGGAGGCAGAGAGAGGAACAGCTGGCCAAAGAACAACAAACCGCTGCACGTCCACCAATAGATAACAGGTAACTCCGGACTCAACGGGGAATAGCATTAACGTACCATAACAAAATATTGGTGAAATGAATGAGTTTCGCAGCAGATAATGCGTTATTTAGAGGCTGCCTTTCGGTGCCCCAGTCACTCCCATTATATGGTTATACATGGATCTAAATATCGTCCGAACGACTCCTAATGACACCAAAGTTATATGGGTAAGTAAACGATTGTACTTTATGACAGAAATAAGATCCAGGTTGTAAAAAACGGTAATTCCCCTTTAACATGTTTTTTCTCTACCTATAATACTGCTGTGTAAAAACAGACAGATCGTGCCAACTCACGAAACATATATCCTTCCCAGGAGTTTGGCCACAGAGCCAGTGTTGATACTCCTTGACCTTGTAGGCATCTGGGAATTGTTCCTGCAAAGTATTTTTGAGGTCTTCACAGTCGACGACATCAATGTCCGCACAGTGGAGAGTGGGTGATGTTCCGGATTCTGGAAAAGAAGAACAGTGGGACCGGTTTGAATGAAAGCAGTTTTGCAGTAAAGTACAGAACAATACAATTTTGGCTCAAAAGAGAAATTGTACGTACACGGGCTGTCAATAGATTTAAATATTTAACTGCGATTAATCGCAAATTAATCTATTTTTTATCATCATGGGGCATTTTTCAGGTTATAATACTTATAACAGCATAGGAGTAGACGAATATGTTTGCTTTATTCAGAAGATTGTTATTTTTATTATTGGGTTTGGGCCGAAAGTGAATGTTTTGGGGCTTTGCCACTCAAAGCTTCTGTTTCTTTGTTAGTTTCTACTCAAGAAGTTTTGTTTCTCATTATTGCTTTTGCATCACATCAGCATAATTTCCAAACTATGGGTCAGGCCAAGGGTCAGAAATTTATATCGTAAATGCAATTTAAAAAAGTACGTGGCATTAAAAAGAGTGTGCGTCAGTGAGCTACTATCGCATTGTCTTTGACAGCATCAGCACATATCCATCACTACATTTGGAGACTATGAAGAAAGACAAAGAAGAATTAAAGAAGAATGACATAAACAGATCATTCACTTTATCAGATTATCAAAAATCATCTCACTCCTTTTGTCCTCTGGGTCTCCAGTGGTGGCAGCGTGACCCGCGATCTCAAATCTGGAAAATGACACCAAGAAGAAACAAATAAAGAAGTTAATTTAAGATCAGTGTTGAACATTTGGCGCAGGATGAAAATATGCGCTTCTTTATTCATTCAGGGCAAACTGGACTGAGCAACTAAGCTTTAACCTGATGCAGCAGATGAGGCAGGTGATTGGCCCGTCTATCGTGGGGTAAACTTGTTTGATTTTAGCTAACTTTATGGATGCATTACTGCATCTTTATAGGTTAATACTGTGCTTTAAAGAAACTCCTAGGAGTGATTGGTATGCACCTCTGTGTCAAGATCCTGTGACCAAATCTTAGCTTGAAGAAACACGTATATGGATCTCATTTCTAAGAGATGTGGTCAGCTCATTTGACCTTCATCCAGTTATGTTACCATAGACGTAAACTGTTCAAACCCCTATAAAGGTATCCTTTTAAACATATATAAAAAAAAATGCTGTAGTGTAAAGTAATGATCAGCACAGTTTTTTTTTGTTTTTTTTTAATTCAGAGAAACACACATCTGAGTTTGCATGTTCTCCCTGT
The DNA here is from genome assembly GCF_963514085.1 of Chelon labrosus. Taxonomy (NCBI): domain Eukaryota; kingdom Metazoa; phylum Chordata; class Actinopteri; order Mugiliformes; family Mugilidae; genus Chelon; species Chelon labrosus. The sequence goes on from NC_140338.1 coordinate 7,403,345, forward strand.
GTCTGCGTGGGTTCTCTCAGGTACTCCGGCTTCCTCCCACCATCCAAAGACATACTGGTTAGGTTAACTGGTGATTCTAAATTGGCCATATTTGTGAGTGTGAATGGTTGTCTGTCTCTCTGTGTTAGCCCTGTGATAGACTGGAGACTTGTCCAGGGTGTACCCCGCCTCTCGCCCGATGACAGCTGGGATAGACTCCAGCAGACCCCCGTGACCCTTAACAGGAACAAGCGATTACAGAAGATGAATGAATGAATGAATGAAACACACAACTCACATTTTAGGATGATCCTCACAGTCCGTGCGAGCTACCGGTTGAATACCAGAGGTGACAGGCAGCTGCAGCAGCATGAGATCGTGAGACTTGAGTTTGTCATCAGTATAGATCACAGGTTCTGCTGTGATTTTCACTTCTTGTGCTGGACCTCCAGGATGCACACTTACGTTTGCAAACAAAGTCCTGAAGGTACATGAAGGTAAAAGGTAAAGATTAACATGACACCATGACTACATACCTTAAATTCTGCATGTCACTGCTGCATGTCTGACAGTAGATGCTAGACATACACCGATCAGGTGTAACATTATGACCACCTTCCTAATATTGTGTAGGTCTCCTTTGTGCCTCCAAAACAGTTGCTGGGTCTTCTGAGGGTGTCCTGTGGTGTCTGGCAACAGAATGTTGTTAGTGGGGGGCCTTTGGGTCCTATGGGTTGAGGGGAGGGGCCTCTGTGGATCATCCCACAGATACTTGATCAGTTTGGGATCTAGTGAATTTGGAGGCCAGGTCAACACCTTGTGCTGTTCTTCATGTTTTGTTTTTTTTTAGTTGTTCTTAAAGCGTTTTGTATGTGTGTCTGTGTCAGGCTGCATCCTACTGGGGATGGCTGCTGCCATCAAGGAGTGTCATTGCTATGTGGTGGGGGTGCCTGGTCTAGTCTAGGTGGGTGCTACATGTCTAAGTAACATCCACATGAATGAATGCCAGGTCCAAACATTGTATTGTCACAAGATGGTCAATGTTGTTTACTTCTCCTGTCAGTGGTCATAATGTTATGTCTGATCGGTGTATATGGCATTAGACGTTATAATATAATACAGATATTTTCTCACATTCCCGGCTTCAGACAGTGAGCTGCCGTCAAAATCCACTGGTGACTGATCAGAGAGCCTCCACAAAGACTGGGATATCTGGAGGCACCAACTCCTCTCAGTCTGACGTGGTAGTCACGCTCACATTCATGACCTCCAATGATTCTCTTCTGCAGATCCTCCACTGAGCTCACTGTGTCACCTGAAAGGAGAACTGCCCACCATGTGTCTGTATGACTGTCACTGACTACACATCAGTCATATCAAGAAATAAACCAGTCTAATAATACAATATATGCATTTGACCAATCTACTCGTTCACATAGTTACACATATAAAAAAAAAGATAAACAAGTGCTAATAAATAATGGCTGCATTCACCACTAATGGAAAACTGCACAGAATCTCTTTAAGGCTTTATGCATCTAAACATATTAAGCCATTTTTGCATTAACCCCAATCCACAGACAGATACACACGATAAGAAACAGAAGTGAACTACAATATAAATAGCTGAATACTCACTGACACACAGAGAACAGAGGAGGTGCGTCAGATGAGCCATCGCTGCTCTTCACCATGTAACGTTTGCCCTTCTGTTCAAACGCTGGCGACTACATGGCAGCCACCGTGCAGTTTATTTTATTGTTTTATTATCAGGCCCATTGGCTGCAAGGCTCTGCACGTTTATGCAAAGTTACTCAACAGTACCTGCCCTTATAGGGGCACCGTTCTGCTCTGCTCTTAACTCATTGACTTTAATAACATATTCCACAGTCCTTGTTTTATGTCACTCAGATGGTTTATTATTTTTAATCAGAGGAACATGGGGAGAAATACCCCAGGATGCCTTTTTTTTAAGACACAGTGCAGGAAGTAGTGTCCTAGAGCACTGCAAAAGAGTAGAGTGGAGCGGTGGATGGACTTTCACTGGAAACCAAGATGAACTGTTGTTCATAAATGTGATCTGTAATAATAAATAGGTTTTATACATTATCTCACAAAAATGTTTGTCAGTGGAAATGAGGTATTGCATAAAATTTGAACTGAATTGTCAGCAACAGAGGAGAGCATACACTGATCAGCCACAACATTAAAACCATTGACAGGAGGATATAACATCTTGTGACAATTCAGTGTCCTGCTGGGAAACTTTTGGACCTGGCATTCATTCATGTGGATGTTACTTAGACATGTAGCAACCACCTAGACCAGACCAGACACCCCCACCCCATAGCAATGACACTCCTTGATGGCAGCAGCCATCCCCAGCAGGATGCAGCCTGACACAGACACACTATGGAAAGCCGTTTGAGCATTTATTCAATAGCCTTGATATCGGACTTAAGGTCCATGCACTAGTAAGCTTTTTGTCCTCACTAGTAAGACGATTTTGCGCACTAGTAGAACTACTAGGGCACACTAGTAGAACGACTGTGTCTTACTAGTAACGTTTTTTACACTACTAGTGCCACTTTTGGCCTACTAGTGCGCAATCAAACCCTACATGTAAACTACTGTGCTGCACTAGTAACACTACTACGCCCTACTAGTAGGCATGTGTCACGCACTAGTAGCCTCCTGGACCCTACTAGTAGCACCAAAATGCCCACTAGTAGCAATAGTAAGGCATTTTTGACCTCACTAGTACTACTAGTAAGTACAAAATGTCCACTAGTAGTACTAGTAAGGTATATTTTACCTTACTAGTACTACTAGTAACAGCAAGAATGCCCACTAGTAGTACTAGTGAGAGCCAAAATGTCCACTAGTGGACATTCAGTGATATCAAGTTGCAACCTTGATATCCGTGATATCACGGATATCAACCTTGATATCACTGATATCACGGATATCAAGGATATCTGTGATATCCGTGATATCACGGATATCACGGATATCAAGTTGCAACCTTGATATCACGGATATACTGATATCACGGATATCAAGGATATCTGTGATATCACGGATATCACGGATATCAAGTTGCAACCTTGATATCACGGATATCACTGATATCACGGATATCAAGTTGCAACCTTGATATCACGGATATCAAGTTGCAACCTTGATATCCGTGATCAAGTTGCAACCTTGATATCCGTGATATCACGGATATCAAGGTTGAACGACCACCAAATTACGACCCAGTGTTACGTTTGGGGGTGACTAGCCGTGCTAGTGCCCTCTAGCGGCATCGTAATAAGCAGGCTAAAAGCTGTTTTAATTCCCGCTCTATAGCTGTTAATATGTCACTTTATTAAGTTTTAATATTTTTTCATGCTAGAAAGTAACGGTGTAGATCCCCAATATGTGATCAGTTTATCCAAATAACGCCTGTTTGGAAGTTTGCTTCGATGTTTTCGGAGAAGTGAAGCACCACCTGTGGAACCGGGGGCGGCGAGTCATCTCAGAGACGAGCGGCTGGCCTCCTGAGCTGATAAGCCGGTCAACCTCCGTCGTCATCCCGGGGTAGAAAACGAGCCGATTAGTGTGAAAATACTACCCACATCCTCAAAGTGAATGCTACTAATGCCGTGTTACTCAATGCATTCGTTAAACCTGGTCCACACGTGCATTTTGAACTGTGTCATTAAAAGAATCTTATGAGGTCGGCTGTCCGCCGTGGATTGGCTGCGTTCGGTTTCTGCCGCTCAACCAAGCTACAGCAAAGCTTCATAATATTTTCAAATAAACGACTAAAATGCAGTGTTGTGTGTCATTTCTTAACTTAAAGCAACTATAATCACTGCCATTACAAGTTCGGCTGTAGTAAATATTTCATGTGTTCAGCAGATAAACCAATCCAAAGCCTGCCTACTGAAGCGGGAGAACCAAACTGCATTGCTATTTGGCGTAAATCTATATTGCGCGGTTCTAAACACATCCTAAATAAACTCTCTTTACTTTTTCTTAACATATATCGACTTAAAGCAATGTCATCGCTAGTTCGGCAATACTAGATATTCGATGTAATCAGTATATATATCTTTTTTACAACCCTATTTTAACATATATGTTTGAAAATGAAAAAACTACAAATATCACGTGACTTGGTATCAAGCTACATGTCGCAGCTCAAGGGATTTGTAGTTTCTACCACGATTAGTGATTTCCTCGAATAGGGATATAAATAATAAAATGAATACATAGCCGGGGGTTTAAGGGTGTGGGAAACACATTTCTGTGACCAGAATTTAAGCATATAATTGTCAAGTGGGTGAAAAGATACCATTTTGGACAGCGCTCCCACTTTCTGTCTATATCCACCAGGTATAGTCACACAGGCACAAAAGGCAACTCTGCCTTCTACAGCACTTTGTCCCATGTCTATAGCCCCTTTTGATGCAGAATTACAAGCCTTCAAAAATTCTCAGAAGTCAGGGTTCAAAGGTCAATAGTTCAAAGAAGGAGTCAGTTACAACCCCTAAACTAAGATATGTTATTCCCCATGTTGAGACCTTTCCAACAATATCTTTATTATAGTCCTACAACAAAGTATGGATTTTCACATTTCATGAACACAGCTGTGCCCAGGCTTAGATTCAGAGAGCCTTTTGAGGACTTAGCCCATGATATAAGTATTTTTTTTTTAAACAATGAGAAAAAATCATGTAAGGTAATCATATCTGACAGATTTACAACTGAATTAGCAATTTATATTGTATCTGCTCATTTGTTTTTGCCAATTAATTCCACCAGACATCTTGAACCTGTGTGTAAACTAACATCACAACAGTTATTTGTCAAGGGACTTTGAGTAAATCAGTTACACATACCGTTGTTATGATGTCCAATAGGTCATTTCTGACATCTGTGTTTCAATGAAAAAACAGCATCTCAACAAAACACTAATGAGGATATGCGACAGAGGCATTCCTTGATTTCAGAATATTGTAACTTCTATCCTCACCTATAGTGTAACTACAGATTCACGGCTTATGCCTTTAACAATAAATGTTAATCAAAACTAAATCAATTCTGAGTAATTAACAAGCAATATAAGCACAAAAATTCAGCTGATGGGTAAGAATGTACTTCTCAATGACATGGGCTTGTCTTTTATTCTGGCTAAGCTACTGTAATGGGTGTGATTGGATGAAGTTGTCTGTTAACCCCTCACCTTTTTTAGTGAAAACAAACCTATTCAGGCTGCTAATTTATAAACTGTAAACAATCATGAAACTGAATTGAATGGAAATGAACACAGACAGAGACAGGTGGCAGGTATTTTATTTTAAAACATTACCAGACATTAACATTTATCATTCACGTAGCCAGGGTGGTTAGCACTGAAGCCTCACAGCGAGAAGGTCACCGGTTCGAATCCATGGGCCGACTGGTTCCTTTCTGTGTGGAGTTTGTATGTTCTCCCTGTGTCTGCGTGGGTTCTCTCCGGGTTCTCCCGCTTCTTCTCGCCGTCCAGGGACATGCTGGTTAGGTTCATTGGTGATTCTAATTGGCCATAGGTGTGCACGTGAGTGTGAATGGTTGTCTGTCTCTCTGTGTTAGCCCTGCGATAGACTGGTGACCTGTCCAGGGTGTACCCCGCCTCTCGCCCGATGAGAGCTGGGAAAGGCTCCAGCAGACCCCGCGACCCTTAACAGGAATAAGCGGGTGTAGAAGATGAATGAATGAATGAATTCATGTAGCCTGTCTCCTCAAAGATCAAGCAAAACAGATCATAAAGCAGTTATATCAAAGAATATATAATAACTGTCAGTCTCCATAACTGGCATACAACACAGCAACAATAACAAAATCACTATGACACAGTAACAGTCTATTTCAGGATGTTACCTTTGAATGTTGTCTTTTGGCTCCCAGGAGTTTTTCCACTTTGTCCCACTGCAAGACAGACAGATAGACAGCATTAAGTATTACTGTTAAATTGCTTTAAGGTTATTGGAAAATGTACAATTTCCAACGACACATTCCTCAGGTATGCAGACATTTTGTAATCAGAATACCTGGCTAAATGATCCACATTCTGTATATGTATGCAACAGCCTATATCTGAAGATGACGCGATAAATTAGTGTAAAAGGTGCATTATGTAACACAGTATGCATGTAGTACACAATCTAGTATGTACATTGTGTACTACTTCACACTTTTAAATGATCCAATGATCACTCTGACCTGTCATGAGGGCCTCAGGTTCTCAGGGACCATGCCTGATTTCAGACATAGGGCAGTTATAAATTAATATATTACTTAACTACTTCAACAAACGCTTTCTCTTCAGAACAATAGATACTGTGATTGGTAAATTAAATATGTAAAGTATGATAATAGCATTTGAAAATCTGCTTACAGACACCAATGGACACCTGTCTTATCTGTCTGTCCTTTTCCATTCCAGGTTTTCACTTTTTAAACAACTTTATTTAGCTTTAGCAACATGGTTACAATGATATTCACCTGTGCATGTCCTGACGTCTTCTAAAAGTCATATTTACATAACTGTTATCATGATAGCTAGCTAGCTAGCTACCTTTAAAAAAAATAACTTTTGGCTAGTTGTTTTAATTTAACGTTAGCTCTTATAACGTTAATTATCCCCCGTAGTAATTCTAGATAGTATACTAGAAGGCGAATCAACATTAAAACGAGCTGACAACATGTTATATTGTTCTGAAATGTTAATTAAACACATTTGCTGTACTTACCTTAATTCGTCCAACGATCGATGTCGTTGATTAATCCCCCGCAATCCGCAATACTCTCCTGTTACCGGTAGGAGCGCTAGTGCAAGGTTGATATCCGTGATATCACGGATATCAAGGATATCAAGGTTGATCAAGGTTGATATCAGTGATATCAAGGATATCACGGATATGCATATCCAGGACATCAGATATCTGACATTGTTGATATCATCATCATAACATAACATCATTATTTTTCTTCTTATTACCAACAAGAACAACAGTAATAGCTCATCAGGCTTTATGGGGTTAAGTTTTTGCTGGGTGGAATCCTTTCAGAAGAGCCAATAGGAAACCTCAATGCATGTGCTGTCCCCGCCTCCCCATTAGCATTTTATTTCACTAGTTCTACTAGTGAACATTTAGACCCTTACTAGTACTACTAGTAGGCCAAAAACACCTTACTAGTACTACTAGTGGACACTTTTGCCCTTACTAGTAGTACTAGTAAGGTCCAAAATAACCCAACTAGTGCTATTAGTGGTTGCTGTGGCTCTTACTAGTAGTACTAGTTGACAATTTGGGCCTTACTAGTACTACTAGTAACAGCGACAATGCCCACTAGTAGTACTAGTGAGAGCCGCAATGTCCACTAGTAGTACTAGTGATGTCGAAAGAGACATACTAGTATTACTAGTAGACATTTTGAACCTCACTAGTAGTACTAGTAAGATCAAAAACATCTTACTAGTGTTACTAGTGACAGATATTTTTTTCTTACTAGTGTAACTAGTAGAACAAAGTTTGTCTTACTAGTGAGCCTCCGGACCCAACATGTAAGGAGTTTGGCTGTACTAGTATGACACAATACACTACTAGTGCGCACCTAGCACGCTACTAGTATGCAATTGCACATTACTAGTGCGCGACTTCATTCAACTAGTAAGACATTTCTGTAACATGTAAGACATTTCTGTGAACTAGTAGGACAACTTTGGCATACTAGTAGGACAACTACGTCTTACTAGTGAAGCAAAACTGTGCACTAGTTGACAACTGTGCGCTACTAGTACTACTAGTGAGGCGGTAGATGTTAACTAGTAGAATTTTATAGTGTCACTAGTAGTACTAGTAGCGCACAGTTGTCAACTAGTGCACAGTTTTGCTTCACTAGTAAGACGTAGTTGTCCTACTAGTATGCCAAAGTTGTCCTACTAGTGTGCAGAAATGTCTTACATGTTACAGAAATGTCTTACTAGTTGAATGAAGTCGCGCACTAGTAGTGTGCAATTGCATACTAGTAGCGTGCTAGGTGCGCACTAGTAGTGTATTGTGTCATACTAGTACAGCCAAACTCCTTACATGTTGGGTTCGGAGGCTCACTAGTAAGACAAACTTTGTTCTACTAGTTACACTAGTAAGAAAAAAATATCTGTCACTAGTAACACTAGTGGGCATTCTCGCTGTTACTAGTAGTACTAATAAGGGAAAATATACCTTATTAGTACAACTAGTGGACATTTTTGTACTTACTAGTAGTACTAGTGAGGTCAAAAATGCCTTACTATTGCTACTAGTGGGCATTTTGGTGCTACTAGTAGGGTCCAGGAGGCTACTAGTGCGTGACACATGCCTACTAGTAGGGCGTAGTAGTGTTACTAGTGCAGCACAGTAGTTTACATGTAGGGTTTGATTGCGCACTAGTAGGCCAAAAGTGGCACTAGTAGTGTAAAAAACGTTACTAGTAAGACACAGTCGTTCTACTAGTGTGCCCTAGTAGTTCTACTAGTGCGCAAAATCGTCTTACTAGTGAGGACAAAATGCTTACTAGTACATGGACCTTAAGTCCGATATCAAGGATATTGAATAAATGCTCAAACGGCTTCCCATAGACACACACACAAAAATGCTTTAGGAACAACTAAAAAAAAACCAAAAAAAACATGAACAGCACAAGGTGTTGACCTGGCCACAGGACCCAAAGGCTCCCACCGGTGTTGCCGGATATACAATAATTATCTCATTTATACAATATAAAAGGGCAAATATACGATAGTTTACCATTTGACTGCATAGAGCAGTTGTTTCATTCAAATGGCCAAGCCTCTGTGTTCATTCCTTAGGTTATTGCAGTCTCATGCACATAGAATAGCTTTGTTTTTAAATGCACTGTCCTCGTGTGTGATTTTTTTCAAGTTGTTTTAGTACGTACGATAGTTTGGGTTAAATGTTATCATTTTAAAGGAAAAGTACGCTATTTCTTCGTTTACCGTCTGGCAACACTTCTGTTGCCAAACACCACAGGACACCCTCAGCAGACCCATGTCATTCTCTGATGAGTCAGACCTGTTTTTGAGGCACAAGGGAGTCCAACACAATATTAGAAAAGTGGTCATAATGTTATGCCTGATTGGTGTATAATCAATCAATAATAACAATAATGTTTTAACAGAGAAGAAAAATGAATATCTGAAGTCTGGGCGCTTATTTTTAAAGAGCGTATGTTAATGTTTGAAGCACAGACAGCTATTGAGAGCAATGGATGATGTTTGATGTTCCTCCCAGTGATGAAATCATCAACACACTTCTAATTACAATCACGATGCTATAGGTTCAGTCGAAATAGAATCAGGTAGATTGAACATAAATTACACCTTGAATTTGTCTCTAGCCTGAGGCTCTGTGTATGTCATCAGTATAATGGTTGTACACACTCTTATCATGTGTCATCATTTCCATAGCCTAGTTAATGTATTTCATGTCAGTGTAACATATTTAGTCTTGTTGTTATCTTAAACCCCACGGACCCGGTACCGGGTCCGGGAGAGCGCTACAGTATCGAAAGTTAATTACATGCTGTGGTGTTTTTTTTCCAAATGTTTCCAAAAGACGAGGCTTCAAAGCTACCAAAACAACAGTCCAAGTCTATTTTTCTCAAAGACAGTTTGTTTGGCAGTAATTTAAATATCTAATTAAAAAAATAACAGCTGCGTGAATAGGGGACAGTCGAAATGAAATGCAGCAGTACTCTATATCCTCTCGCTCGATTCAGTCATGTTAGGTATCATAATAAACTAGAGAAGTTAATCTTTCCGCTCATACCAAGCAAAACATAGTCCGACCAAACCAGCGAATGTCAGCCCCGTAGCAATGACGCAGCAAAAGTTCGCATTTTATCGTCAACACGTGAAATTCTGTGTTTATGTCTCAATATTCCATCAAATAACAAAGCAAGTTTCGCGAGTGATAAAAAGCGACTGATATTGTTTCCCTACCCTTTCGTGGTCATTTTGAGTCTATCGTAGGGTTGCCAACTTCCTGAAAAAAAAATAAGGGACACCTCATGGCAGGTCCGGCCGACCCGATTGCCTTCACCCTTCCTGGCGTGGTGAATCTTTTTAGCCCCTTTTTTTGTGAGTCAAACAATTTTTTTAACTATTTGACTCAAACCTGAATTGAATTAGATGCATATTTTTGAGTGACATGAACACATGGAAAACTAATTATTATCCAGCAATTCCCTTTAATACAAAATAACAAAATTCACTGAATAAAACAAGTATCTCTTTTAAACAGAAACCTGTCCTGCTTAACTTAAAATAAATTAATAATAAAACAATAGATATAAAGCAGAACATTCATCCAGTAATAGTGCTAATTTGGCTGGTAAGTTTCTGAAATTACCAGCCAATCAGAATTGCCACATTTTCCCGTGCAAAAAGACACATTATGAGAGCAACTGAATTCATTTGATCATTTTATTAGCTAAAGCTTTAAATTAATCTTACAATGAAGTTGGGAATGTATATCCATCCTGTGCGGGTTCCCATAGAAACTGCGCTCAGCGTCCCGCGAAATAGATGGTCAAGTGCCTCATTTATCACTGGCCGGTATTAATTGTATGTATTATTTATCTATTTAATGTACTCATCTATCAGTTGTACTTGAAAAAAATAATTATATCTTTGTCCATAAAATACTGCTGACATCCATTGCACTTGCTACTTTCCCATATTAAAAATAAAAAGTTATTTACATACCATATCTGCCTCTGGCGTTGCCTGGTGGACTACAAATTGGTCTAGGGTTCCCCGAGTTTTGTTGTCCCTTATGCTTCGCATGTGCCCACCACTGGAAGCATGTTGCTTTAGATCAGTCAGTCCACCATGGGCTATGGAAAAAGTGCGCCAGCACACTGTGCAGTGCGCTTTATAGAAGTTATCGCGAACTTTTTCCACCCAGGTGTTATCTTTTTCCCAATCCTTTCTGTATTTCTGCATTCCTTTCTGCTTTTTTCTTGGAGTACAAATCGCATTGTTGCTTGAACTTGGTGTACTGCCCCTTAAATCAGTGTCGGCGTCTGTGTCACTGTCACCCATGCTACTTTGTTGTCTTCCGCTTTCTTCTCCGCGAGCGACAGTACCTCAACCAATGGGAGGAGCGTATTCTGTATCGTCATACTCGTGTGTGAATGTGCTGTCAGCTCATTGGTCACAGAGAAGGACAGGGGCCTGGGAACAAGTTTACCGTAAATTTTCATATAAAGCGTCCTGTTATTCATTTTCCATTGGCATTTTACTGACTACACTATATTACCAAAAGTATTCGCTCACCCATTCAAATGATCAGAATCAGGTGTTCTAATCACTTGGCCTGGCCCCAGGTGTATAAATTCAAGCACTCAGGCATGCAGACTGTGAAACAAGACATTTGTGAAAGAATGGGCCGCTCTCAGGAGCTCAGTGAATTCCAGCGTGGAACTGTCATAGGATGCCACTTGTGCAACAAATCCAGTCGTGAAATTTCCTCGCTCCTAAATATTCCACAGTCAACTGTCAGCTCTATTATAACAAAATGGAAGCGTTTGGGAAAAACAGCAACTCAGCCACGAAGTGGTAGGCCACGTAAAGTGACGGAGAGGGGTCAGCGGATGCTGAAGCGCATAGTGCAAAGAGGTCGCCGACTTTCTGCACAGTCAATTGCTACAGAGCTACAAACTTCATGTGACCTTCAGATTAGCCCAAGTACAGTACGCAGAGAGCTTCATGGAATGGGTTTCCATGGCCGAGCAGCTGCAGCCAAGCCACACATCACCAAGTGCAATGCAAGGCGTCGGATGCAATGGTGTAAAGCACGCCGCCACTGGCCTCTAGAGCAGTGGAGACGCGTTCTCTGGAGTGATGAATCACGCTTTTCCATCTGGCAATCTGATGGACGAGTCTGGGTTTGGAGGTTGCCAGGAGAACGGTACATTTCAGATTGCATTGTGCCAACTGTGAAATTTGGTGGAGGAGGAATTATGGTATGGGGTTGTTTTTCAGGAGTGGGCTTGGCCCCTTAGTTCCAGTGAAAGGAACATTGAATGCTTCAGGATACCAAAACATTTTGGACAATTCCATGCTCCCAACCTTGTGGGAACAGTTTGGAGCGGGCCCCTTCCTCTTCCAACATGACTGTGCACCAGTGCACAAAGCAAGGTCCATAAAGACGTGGATGACAGAGTCTGGTGTGGATGAACTTGACTGGCCTGCACAGAGTCCTGACCTGAACCCGATAGAACACCTTTGGGATGAATTAGAGCGGAGACTGAGAGCCAGGCCTTCTCGACCAACATCAGTGTGTGACCTCACCAATGCGCTTTTGGAAGAATGGTCAAAAATTCCTATAAACACTCTCCTCAACCTTGTGGACAGTCTTCCCAGAAGAGTTGAAGCTGTAATAGCTGCAAAAGGTGGACCGACATCATATTGAATTCTATGAGTTAGGAATGGGATGGCACTTCAGTTCATAGAATGAGTAAAGGCAGGTGAGCGAATACTTTTGGTAATATAGTGTATTTTTTTACTCTCACAGTAATACGGGACAAAGTGCGTCCCTTTTCAGCTCAATACGGGACGGGTGCTTTTATTTCTAAATACGGGACGATTCCGTTTTTCAAGGGACGGTTGGCAACCCTAGTCTATCGGTACAGTTCTCCGATGAAAACAGACGCCATGGCAGCCTACATACAGCGTCGTCACTGCTCGACTTCATACACAGTCTTTTGCTTCCATCTACTGGTCGTGTGTTGATGTTACAGAGTCAATTACACTGCGATGATGTAGTAGAGATCACAAGCTTTCTCATGAGGTCCCATTTTCCGAAGTAAACTTCGGGTTATCGCGGCTTTTTTCGATGCGTAAACATACAGACGCTGGAGAGAGAGAACTGCCATTACGCATGACGCACGAGCAAGTCCACCCTCAGCCATTTTCTGTCTCTAAGACAACTGTTTTAGTAGCAATTGTCGTAGTTGAAGGCCCCGAAGGACAAATGAGGCTTTTTGAGACAGTTTTTTTTTGGAAGTGGAAAATAACCTATTTGGCACACTGGTGCCAAACTGTGCCAAATTGTGCCAAATGAATGTCCGCCTGGTCCTATCCTTACTAAAGCCTTTTGTGGAGACTTTGACCTTTGCCCAAATTACATCAGATTTGTTACATTTGTAGTCAATAAATTGCTGAAGGTGATCAGTGGCATCTGTGTGCATGGGATTATTGTTAGCATAGTGTTATCCTCTTACAAATAGGGGAAAAAATAGGCGAGGACAGAAATTTCACATTTCTCCTTTCATTTATTCCAGTTTACTCAAGCATAGTAACAGACACACCATTTCTGACACTGGGAATATATTCCCTGAGGTCCAGATGTTCCCAGACTAGAAGGAAATGCATATGAACCATATAATGAAACCATGTTCCGTTTATTGGGATGTTTTCTCTGTGTGAAACCCGGAAATTAAAGATTGTATATCTAACCTTAAACAGTTCTCAAAACTAGACCTTCAGTCAAAACAGGAAGTGGTGAATGATTGAAGATATTTAGTTTAACAACTCAATATTACTATATATAATACTGTATATATTTGATTAAGGTGACAATTTGGTTTTAAATTCAAATATTTCCATATTTCCAGCAAACGTGCCCTCTACCACTCTTATTCTCTCTCTTAACCGCTGTAGATTTTACATTACGTTAAGAATGATCATTTGAGATTTGAAACTAAATCAGTTAGTGTAGGATGGTGAATTTAGGGTCATCAGTGTAAATCTGTGCCTCACGAACCTCACCATACCGTCACTGGTGAAGAAGAAAATAGAAGAAGAAGCTTAATCAATGCCAAGTCTCTTATTTTCTAAGGTTTTACTCCTGCTAAAGAATAACTAAGATGAACAGAATCTCAGAATCTCATTTTTGTCCAACACTGCCTCCTTTCTATAGACCAATGCTATAAATTCATTTTACTCTGAAATTACTTGAAATTAGTGGGTGAGAATGTACAGCTGTACAGACTGAACTAGGCTCCCAGTGTTTCCTCTTTTCTGGTAATTGTGAGCTCGTAATTATTAAGTCATTGTTATAAGATGAGGTCTACATTATTAATCCACTTATTTTTCTTAATTAAACAACTAACGTTTGTAGCCCTGGTTCCCAATGACTTGAAACTAGAGTGGTCTCTATCATTTTAAAATGATTTGCTCCTGGAAATACATTTCTTTATATTAGCCTTTTCCTAGAACAACTGGACTCTCTCACCAAGAGTGCTATGTATTGAGAAGGCATGTCATGAACAGTTTGTGGTTATGCAGTCCACTATTTTCATTCTTCCCTATGAACTTTTGTCATTTTACTATGTAACACTGAGGAACAATGAAATCTACTTTCTTGACCTGAATACATGCTGAGAACAGACAGCTCACCCATGTCCCACACGTCACCAAAATGTTTCTATATTTATTGTATCTCTAGTAGGTGTCATGTATACAAACAGGTAACCAGTCAGTCAGTTATATATATGTGTGTGTGTGTGTGTGTGTGTGTAATGTCAGAGAGATTCATCTTTTCATAGTAAACAAGGTCTCATACAGGGTTGTAGTGTCACATAATATTTATTCTGGAAGAGTTTTGTGACATGTTTATCTTAAACCACAGAACAGAACAGAACATTTTTTTCACTGTTACGGAACAGCAGTTCTATTGATCCATTGTAAAAAGTCTTGGTGACAAAGGTTTACGAAACGAACTGGTAGTTGATTCAGGTATTTACCACTGCCACTGATTAAACCATAGAGCTGGTCTTTGTACACCACTCCTCCACCAGAGTCACCCTGTGAGAAAGAGAAACATGTTTATTCAAAGGTTGTGATCTATTTATTTAAATTCTGATGAATCTTAAACTATTGAAAGTGTTCCAGGTTAGTAGCTAAACCAACTCACACAACATGCATCCACTCCAAGAGTATGACCACAGAACCAGTGCTGGCGAGTAGACTGCGTGTCCCACATAAGTTGTCTGATGTCACCACAGTCAGCGACGCTAACATCTGCACACTGAAGAGTTGGTGATTCACCCTCATTCACTACAAAGGAATGAAAAAAAGTTCCATAGTTGTCAAATAAAATAAAAAGACATCTCCATAGAATGTAATCTGAGACACAGAAAACTGTTTGACTGTAACATAAATTCTATCCATGGACATAAATCACATTATATTTTCAGTTTTTCAGAATTCATTGCCCAGTTAATGTCATTAAATAATAATATAGTGAAATTAAAGATCAACGCTTTAACAGACAGAATGTTAGCAGCTTTATGTTGATTAATATTTATTAACTTATGAAAATTATATATATTTCAAATGATAATTTAAATAATAATAATTTATATATTATAAATAATAATGACAAGAAAATCTCACTTATTCGATCATTAGGGCCCGGGACAGTGCCAGCATGGCCTGCAATCTGCACTGAGTCTCCCCTGGAAAAAATAATCAGAAGAAGAATGTTCTCAAAACTCAACAGGTGATTACTTTTACTTATTATCATTTCAATTTCAAATTTGTTCAGATCCAAACATGAGGAAAAAAGTGAAAAATAAACAAAAAGAAAAAATTAAATGAAATAAATGTCAGTCTGTAGTTCTAGCTCAACATTATATTTATTATTATTTTCTTTTTTTATTAAATATGTTGTTTTTTATTATGAAGCGTCAGACTGAGTAGTATTATGGAATTATACTAAATATGATGCATTTGCCAAAATCACATGTTTTGAATTAAAGGGTCTAAAAATGAAAAAATAATAAGTAAACATCAGTACATCTTTAACTACTCACAATGATGGTCTTGCATTGCAGTTACCAAGCTCTATAGGCTCTATAGGAATGTGTGTTCCTGCAGGTAACTCCAGTAACATGATGTCATGGGACAGGAGTGTCTGAGGTTGTGCGGTTATCCTCACGTACACTCCTCGACCTGGATGCACTCCTAAATTGGCTGTCATAGTGCTGAAAATACAGATTATATCTCATTACATCTTGCACAGTAATTTCATTGCCATAAAACACATTTTAGGTGAAAGGTAAAGCCGTGTCTACTATTCCATGTTTACTCACAAAATTGTTATGAAGTTTGGTTTAAATTTAAGACTCAGAAATATTTAGATTTTCTCACAATCGTGGCATCAAGCAGTGAGCCACACTCAGAATCCACCGGTCACTAATCAGAGAGCCTCCACAGATGTGCCTATGGGTTCTATTGGAGATTTGCAATTTCACATGATACTGACGCTAATCATCTTTACAATTTTGACCTCCAATGATTATTTTGTCCACATCCACCACTGTGCTCACTGTGGTACGTGAAAGAGAAAATGATCTACGGTGAGTTGGATGTTTGTGCAAAAATTAGTTGGTTTTACTCACTGAACAACATAGTCACTCACTGACATTGACTAAACACAGATTTTAGGTAAATCATTTATTAAAAAACACCCAACAGCCCAAATCTACTTAAATATGTTAGAAGTATAAAAATATAAATAATGTTCCCATTCCATGTACTGAAATGAGGGAGAGAGATAAAGCATTAAATATTCAAAACCAGCATCTGATGGATCAGCAGAACGTGATGTGGTCAAGTTTCAAAATGAAGAAATCACAAAAACATCATTCTCTACTCACCGACCCACAGCAGAACAAGAAGGAGCGTCAGATGAGCCATTGCTGTCATTCAGCTTCCAATGACTGCTGTCCAGTGGCACCACCTTTTTAACTGTGTTCACCATCTCCTGTTGGCCATGGAGCCACCAATCATGAAGCAAAGGTTTATCAACAAAACCACATTGTGTATACAGCTACTCACATTCATGCAAACTCTGACAGTTAATGCAAAGATGGTCTCTTGTCTGAAGCTAATTAATTTAAAGTACATCAACAGCACACTTCTAAGGTAATCTCCTGAGTACAGACTGCTCTGTTTCACAACCTTTGCTTTTGGCTTTCAAAGAATTATTTTCCCTGAAAATGTTTTCAGAGATGGGCAGCACAGTGGTGGTGGTCAGCACCCCAGAATGAACGAATGAATGTTTTCAGTGATTCAGTGGTTTACACAATTAGTGTTTGTTGATTAAATGTGTTCTGTGTTTCAGTAGTTTGTCATTCCGTTCCGAACATCTTAAGCTTGATTTAAGATGCTGGGTTGCGAGAATCACTTCTACACTGTAGTTACAGTGAAGCTATGGACCCTGCACTGTTATAGGCATGTGTCACTTGTTCCCTTCTGCGTTATAGTCAGGGGGCCAATTCTGAAAAGGGCTTCCGTTAAGACTTTTGCGGACATGTTTTGGTACAAGCTGTCACCCTATTTTTTTAGTTAGAAGACACCCATAGGTAGGATATTAGGGTGGTTGTCAAGCTGATTTTATTTTTTTTTGTGACTTGTACAAGCAATTGTAGGCCAATTTTTTGGTTTCCTGCTCAACACGTCATGCCAACAATAAATGTTGAATATCTCCACAACCACAAGGCCCATATACATAAAAATGGTATCAAATGAAAGCTAACACTCATGGGATGTCTGCTGAAGTGTCAGAATGAACATTTATTGTACAATGTAAGAGACAACAGAACTAGAACATGAAAAAAACAATCTCCGCCTAAAGAGAACCAGTTTTCAAATAGAATATCAGCTTGGAAACATAACATAATATCCCAAAACCTCTATCAATCAGTACCCCTATCTATGGGAATGAGTCAAGCCAAGTTTAAAGATTGTAGGTGGAGACAGTGCAAGGCTGCGCAAGTCATACTTTAATGTCAAGGCGGAAATGTAGCCAACAGAAGGCACCCAGGGACCATGTCCATGTGCTCAGTCTGAGTCCTGGTCAGGGACACAAAAGAAGAGTTTACTGTTTTGATAATGAATAGCTTCCCAATACAAAACATGCATGCATGCATCCAAGGGCATAATATAAATATAAACAGGAAAAACAATATCATGCCAAATAATCTGAAACAATATAGTTGTATATAATGTGGCAAAACTCAATAATAATGATGTGAGTACCTGAGTATTCTTGCACCAAGCTGCACAGGCACACTCACATGCCCCACTGCAAAATATTCCACCTTTTCGACATTGACACTGCCTGGTACTGCACTGACTTCCACTTTCCTTGCATCCACATATTTTCAGCTCCAAGCACCTGGCCAGTACAGGTTCTTTGGTCAAAAGCTGGGGGACAGGCATTCCATCCTTCATGTGCCAACCACAACTGGTTGGTGAGGGCAACTGTGGATGGGTCACTAGTGACTGTTTCCAAACCTTTGTTTGATAGTGGGCCCTCATGAGGTGCAGAGACAAGGCATCCTGAGTTGGTGGCAAAGTATCCACATTGGCTTTCACTTTCTGAAACAGGGCACAGCGAACATCATGGATTGAAGTGCTGGTTGTTTTTGGATCATACAGTTTGCAGACAAACTGTTCTGCTGAGGATAGAACAGCTGGACTTGGTACTTCATCCTCACCAAAGTTGTGGAGAAGATGAGGGCACTGCTGGAACACTTTCCACGCCGTCCTTTTTCCTAATCCAGTGAACTGACTGGTAGTGTCACATCCAGTAATGGCATGAAAAGCCAACAGACCATCCAGAATATCATTTGACATTTTAATGTCATGCACTTTAATGTAGCGTGGTTTCTGGGCAGGTCCTGCTTTCATCCAAATTTCTGGGCTCAGCAGGTGTGCAAACACAAGAAGCAACAACAGTACATCTGTGTCTCTGCACTGAATGATGAGCCTCTCATACCCTTTGGTTGTGGCATCGACAGCATGTAGCAATATGCGGGTATCTGCTTCTTCATGTGCAGCCCGAAGGTGGGAAACATCTATCCCAGCTGCCGTTGCCACTTTTTCAGCATCATCAAATCCCCCACTTATTACAATTTCAAGACCATACTGAATGACATGCCTTTCAAGTTCAATAGAAAGGAATTGTGTCAGGTTGGCCTTGTTTTCGTGCATTTCAATGAAGCTATTCCAGTTAGCTGGCATCTTTACATCATTACTTCCAATGGTGCAAATTTTTCGCTGCGTGGTGCTGCGTTTTTCTCTTGTTCCACCCTTTATGGAGTTCTGTAGGTACTGATCAAAGACTAGATCCACCCTAGTAATGTTCCCATGTAGATTGTCAGTCACTTTCTGTATGAAAATGTCAGCATAATCCCCAAAGGTTGATGCATTTTGAGGTTTTCCTATTGCTCTTACTAAAGCCATCCCATCAATGATAGTGCATGTTCTCACAAGAGATGGACTTAGCCCGGTCTCTTTTGCACCAGCTTGTAGTATGGTGGCTAAGTCACTTTGCTAGTAGGTCTGAGCACTGACTCTGTTGTGGGAAGTGAAAGGGGGACTGCGCACAGTTCCTCTTGGAGAAGCCCATCTATGTTAACCTCTCTGCCACTGTCCATTGATACAATGATGCGACGGAAAATATCCCTGTCAGGCTTCACACACTTAGATTTGAGTTTTCCAAGTTTGCTGTCTGTTCTGTAAAGATTTGAGAATGTTTTGAGTTTTCTCTTAGTGAGGCTGTTATGGAAGTTTGTGTTCATTGTGCTCATACTTTTTTTCACCAGCTCAGTTACCATTTGTTTCCCAGACTCTGCAGCATGTGTTAGGTCATTCAGTATATCTTCTGAAGCAACATCACCGGTTGTCAAAGACACCAACTCATACATATTCTCCAGCTGGAAGACATGGTATCTCTGGAATTGGTCTACAAGTTGAATGACATCATCATTATCCCTTCTGAGTCTTGATGGACGGCAGTCTTTGTGGTTGTCTTCATCATCTTCTCCATCATGTGTCAGTCCAAATAGGGATCTAGTGTCCTGTGCTATATTATATATATATATATATATATATATATATAGGTAAATGTTTGTGTAGACAAATAGACCAAGATCTGTTGTGTGATTCACTCCTTTATAAAGTTTTGTTCAGACTGTTGAAACCTGCTGTGATCATCTTCTCTGGATCTACTGCCTCATGCCAAATCACAGCTGTGCTGACACAACAGTGCCCCTTGTGGTGTGATACCCTTGCGGTATTTATTGATTATTATTTTTTAATTATCATTCTTGCATATAGGTTGGATTATATTGCACATTTGCCCAAAATTACAGTAGGTAACATGGAAGAGAATGGAAGCACTTTGGGGGAAAAAAAATCCGCTTTTACCACTTTTAAGAATATAGTGTTAAAATGGACAAAAAATCTTTTTCTAAGCTGACAACCTGGCTAGAACACACGTTGAGGGGTTAAATATTAATATTGGATAGGTTGTATGCTTGTACCAAAAAGTGTCCGACAAAGTTTTAATATCAGTTTTGGCCCCCTGACTATTATACCAAGCGTAGCCTCAGGTGCAACACCATAGATATGTAACTATGTTTTGCAGTCATTTGCCCGAAATGCATTTCCTTAAATGTGTTCCTTGTTCTCGTGTCATGGAAAATTGTCCCATGTTCAGCCTCCAACAAATCCTCTTCTCAGTCTTCTCTATGTTCTGTGCTTCAGGTATTTCAGAGAAAGTGACTGCTGATCCACATTCATTAACTCCATCGTGAGCTGCTCAGGTCATCATTGTGTAAAGTACACAGAGACACAACACAGCTGACTAGTCACCAATTAGCATTACAATTGAGTAATTGCAAAACAATGATGACAGTTTTAATGTTTAAAAACTGTTTTATCTAGTTCTATGGAGTGAGGAATGAAATGAAATAGTTTTATTACAAAAGTGGAGTCAGATGTGGATGAGTGGCGTTACTGCCTCCCACCTATTCTCTGTCAACAACAGATGCAAATACTGAGCTTCTACTCCTTCACACTGCCACGTCGCTGGGTGTCAGATAGTGAAGCCAGGTTAAAACAATGCAGTATTTCTCTGAAGCCCTCTCCGTGTACCGCAGCTAAATGTCTAATATCTTTGACAATAAAATTCACCAGCAAATTGTTGAAGTGCAGCCTCCTTCTCTCCGGTTAGTAAAGTCATTAAATGACTGCTGTAGAGAGGATCTGGACCATTCCTCTGTTAGTGTTAGTAGATATATTTTCAGATGAGTGTGTATTGCAGTAGTACTTTTGTTGTATTTCAGGACTGACATGTCTTGGTAGTATGGGCTTCATGAAGTATTTCCACAACCCCTAATACACTGTAAAATGTAATTCAGCTTGTTTGTTGTGTCAGTTTGACAAAGGGTTGAAATTACTGATTCAAAATGTCTCAACTACAAAATAAATCATAAATTGAAATTTCAAATTTATCAAGAGGTGGGGTCCACCCTGGACAGGTCACCAGTCCGTCACAGAGTGACAGACGACCATTCACACCAACATGCACACCTTCGGCCAATTTAGAATCACCAGTGACCCTCACGAGCATGTCTTTGGATGGTGGGAAGAAACCCGGAGACAAACTACGCAGACACAGGGAGAACATGCAAACTCCATGTGTCGATAGGGGAGGGGGTGTTGTAGCATTGTTTGTATTGTCTGCATACATGGTGCATGGCCAACTTCTGGTTTCACCAAAGGCGTATGAAAGCATTTCAGTGGAGTAATTACAAAACAGTGATGACACACCAGTGTACAGGTATAAACCCTTCACTGGAGTAGCCCCCTACGGCTCTGAGTAGACCTGTTGTTGGAGTACGGCTGGGTGATATGGACCAAAAGTGATATCCCGATATATTTAGTCAGAATATCGATATACGATATATATCCCAATGTGGAGCTTGTTCAGGTTGTGGATGACTTGCAACTGGGGCTTCTGCAGGGCACAGTTTCACACACTCTTCATACTGCAGTTTGTGCCACTGTTTTAGGTGGTGAAAAAGATTTGTAGTGCTTCCACCCCTGGCTGTAACTTTATGGCAACTCCCTACATATAACCAGGGGTCGCGTTAACCGAATATTTTCCTCATTGACCTTTTTTAAAACTGAAGGCCATCCGTCATTTTGACAGATTGCAATTCACACCCCTGACCACTTGGTGGCGAGTGACGTTATTAATTGGCTACTGGCTAAGTAGGCTAAGTACTTAAAGTTAATGAAATTTTAGACATAGGACATAAGACATGTTTATTAATCCCACGTATGGGAAATTTTCTTGTCACAGTAGCACGGACTTTAGCAAAAAAATATATATACAGAAAACAGTAACGACTTCAAAAGGGAAAAAACACAAATACAAAATTTTGAAAAATATATACAAAAAATATACAAAAAATAACAATACTCTGAAAAAATATACAGAGAAAAAACTAACTGTCTGTTCCCGGAAGAAAGCACTGAGAGCACTGAACGAAGAGAGTTGAGTTTCCCCAAGATGGCCCCCGCCTGGATAAGCGAGCCGGACGCGGACGGTACTGTATTCCTTTTTTAATAAACTGCCTGTATACTTGCAAAGTTCTCAATGCTTCGGTTTACATGTAGAGACCCTAGTTATGCTACCGTGTAAGTGTGGTGATATTGTGAGCCTTGTTAGTGGTATAGAAATAGCGATTTCTTTTTATGTGTAGGTGTGCCCCGAAGGCTAGCGTTATACGCTAAATAGCGGTTTGCAAGAAAACTGGTCACATTTGACTAACAAAACAAATACATGAAAACAAACAACAGAGAACGGTCGAACTCGGTACACATGTGTTATTAACCCCAGGTTCATTTTGCGCCGGAGTTCCCCTTTAAGGGAATGTATACTATATAATAATGCTGGAAGACGGATCTAGTTATCTTTTATTTCATTTATTATTTATATATGTTACAACCCAACTCACCTTAGATAAAGGCAGTAACATAAAGGTGAATGTGATGGACATGGTTCTGTAGAGGTTTAATGAATTCTTTAATTAACAGCCTTTTTGGTAACAACAACAGAAACATCTGACGGTTTTAATGTTTAAAAACTGTTTTATCTAGTTCTATGGAGTGAAGTGGTTCAATGACAAGAGTGGAGTCAGATGTGGATGAGTGGCGTTACTGCCTCCCACCTATTCTCTGTCCACAACAGATGCAAATACTGAGCTTCTACTCCTTCACACTGCCATGTCGTTGGGTGTCAGATAGTGAAGCCAGGTTAAAACAATGCAGTATTTCTGTCATTGACTGACTGCTGTAGAGAGGATATGGACCATTCCTCTGTTAGCGTGAGTAGATGCTTTTTCAGATGAGTGTGTATTGCAGTAGTACTTTTGTTTTTATTTCAGGACTGACATGTCACGGTAGTATGGGCTTCATGAAGTATGTCCACAACCCCTAATACACTGTAAAATGTAATTCTGCTTGTTTGTTGTGTCAGTTTAACAAAGGGTTGAAATTACTGATTCAAAATGTCTCAACTACAAAATAAATCATAAATTGAAATTTGAAATTTAACAGAATAAGATTTTTCTGTCAGCTTGACTTCAGGGATTATTCAAGGATGTACGTATAGTAAGATGCCTACATGATTAGGACACAGTTGTGTGCAGCAGTTGATAGTACTGGAAGTTTTCCATAGTGTGTCGCTGTTGCACTGAGCCATCACACAGTCCTGCTGGTGAATGAAACTCATTCATTCATCCATTTTCTGTAACCGCTTGTCCTGTGAAGGGTCGTGGTACCAACATGCACCAACATGCACCAACCACCATTCTTGCATCCTTCCATAAGAAATCTTTAGACTCTTGTTTCACATGGGTTGTCTTGCAAGATTGTTCATTGACATTAGTCATGTTAGATCCGAAACGTCACAAACCAGTGGGACAGAAACATTCAGTAAATCAGCAAAGACATCTGAAACCAATCAAACGCTGGAGAAAGCATTTGTAGAGAAGTTCCAGTCAAATTCTCCATGCTTCCAAACATACCTGAAACTGTGGCAACGTTCATTACCTTCGTCCCCAAAGCCATCCTCCTCCTCAACTCCTCCCCACACACTCCCTCTCTCTCTCTGACTCTTCTCCAGCTCACACACAACCATAGTACAGTCACACTCCCCCTGCCCCACACCCCCATACTCACATACCAGAGACTCTTGGTTGTTTTTATTTATTACCCATTCTACCTCGGCTATAACTTGTAAATACATATTCCCTGTAACTACTGTTTACTGTTTCCATTTTCACTTAGTCACTTTGCTTATACAGTCTGTTTACATTCTCCATGGATATTTTGGATAGTCATTTATGGCATGGTAACTTGTATATACTTTGTATTTTTTATCTTGTTCTGTTTCTGTTTTTTTTGTTTTTTTTGCACCTTAAAATGTCTGTACTTGCACGTTAAGCTGCTCACTTGTGCCTTAAATTGCCCCCCGGGGACAAATAAAGTTTTCTGAATCTGAATCTGAAACTGAATTAGCACAGTCATACGTCTGTACAGTGTTTTTGAAAATGTTGGCTTCCAACAACTTATTATTATACTTGAACCATGCTACGTGTTACCTACTCACAAATATATGAGTTCAGTGGTTGAACCTAATATATTTACACGAGTAAAACATGCTGCTGCAATTTCACCTAAATCAAGTGTTAATGTAAACATCAACATTAATATTACACCGCAAATCACAACATTAGTTTTGTTAAAACTCTTTCACAGCCAAACAAAATTGTTTCAAAACTTTTATATTTATATAAAAATATTTCTAAAATTGATATTGAATCACTTTGGGACCTTGTTAAATTAGTAGAGATACCCAGCTCTAAACACATATATACCCCTAGTATACCAGGCATAAATGTTTGGCAGGTCTTTTAAACATGACTGGAGAATGAATCTGTAACACTGCTCAAATTTATGATAGCAGGAGGCAAGAAAGAAGTAAACACCAATCAAGGTAGTCTGGCATCACCTGACTCCAATTAGAATAAGAGTCTTGTGCAGTGATGTGCGAGTCCTGAACGAATCGTGGTTCGTGAGTCATGATTCTTCGTCTCTATTAACTTGTTCACCGACTTATTCCTGCTACCGCTAGCTAGCTAACTGCGAAGGAGAGTCCAGACGACATGTCACAATTGTGCGACTGCTGTTCTAACAGCATTTGTATAAATATATCAAAAGAATCTCTGTGTTAGCCCTGGAAAACCAACAGCTCTGGTTCCTTGTTTTAATTCAACTCTCCCTTTCCGTCCCTGCTATGAGCTGTGAACGAACGAATCACTCCAGCTTCCTCCCACCGTCCAGAGACATGCTCTACCACCTAATGGTTCATTGGTAGTGAATGGTTGTCTGTCTCTCTGTCTGTCCCTCTGTGTTAGCCCTGAGACAGACTGGAGACCTGTCCAGGGTGTACCCCACCTCTCGCCCGATGACAACTGGGATAGGCTCCAGCAGACCCCGCGACTCTTCACAGGAACAAGTGATTACAGAAGATTAATGAATGAATGAAAAAGAAAAGTATATCTGAAAGCTGGGAGCTTATTTTTAAAGGGCATATGTTAAAGGGCATCAGTCTAAATAGAATCAGGTAGATTGAACATAAATTTGATATTGAATATGTCTCTGAAACTAAATCCAGTAAGTGAACAAAGTTATTCATTCACGTACATATATAGGAATCAGCTTTTGATTATTGTTTTGACAATTTGACAATTTCTACCACAGATGAGTTGATTTATCACCAGATCCTGAGAAGCAAAGGCATTAAGTGGAAAACCAGATACAATCCCCCCTGCAGGAAGTGTTGATGTATTCTACTGTATTTATAACATCTGAGTTCCAGCTTTATCCAGTGAGGAATGGAGCAATGGTTTGCATTAGTAAACGCTGATATTGGTTGGTGAGTTCAAATAAACGATGACATAAAAGACACTAGTTTAGGTAAACTAACGTGCTCAGGGAAGGCCTGTCATAATGAAAAGTAATGAGGATAAAATAAATGATACTAATTGTCCATTGGTCAGTGATATAAATGTAGTTTCAGTATGATTCCAGTCATTTTGATCATTTTTATAGTCAAAATTGGTGACTTTACATATTCCCTGAGTAAATACAGGGAGCAACGCAAGCTGAGCCTCACCGTCATCAATATAATGGCTGTACACAATTTCATCATGTGTCATCATTTTCCATAGCGTAGTTAATGTATTTCATAGAGTGTAACACATCTAGTCTTATTTATCTGACATTAAACCACACTGAAAAAGCACGAGATGAAGCAGACAGTACTGCTGCCTCATGGAAGAGGGCGCTAGTGAGCCACAGGTTCATGCTGTTGCTCTTCTTCGACCCCGAGTTAAGTTTACGGCCACATTCTGTTTGTTGGGATGTTTTCTCTGTGTGAAACCCCAAAGAGAAAGACTGTATATCTAACCTTAAAAACTTCTCAAAACTAGACCTTAAGTCAAAACAAGTGGTAAAACAAGTGGTAAATGATGGAAGATCTTTAGTTTAACAGTGTTTGTTAAAAATGGATCAAATCTTCAGAATATAAAGATTTAACAACCCAGTATTACTATATGTAATATATACTTGATTAAGGTGATGATTTGGTTTTAAGTTTACAGATTTCTATTTGTGTTGCTTGTTTTTCACACTGGGTACTCTCATGCTGAATGAGTATGAATGAACTGTGGAATTGCAAACGTGCCCTCTACTCTTATTCTCTCTCTTAACCGCTGTATATTTTACATTGTTCTTTTGGCCAAACGCCTTACCTATTATATGTGTGTGAAAAATTATTTGAGGTATGAAACTAAATCAGTTAGTGTAGGATGGTGAATTTAAATGATTCCATTGGGTTCATAAATGTAAATCTGTGCAGCAGGTTTTACTGAGTTGAATGGAATCTCAGAATCACATTTTTGTCCAACACTGCCTCCTTTCTATAGACCAATGCTATGAATTAATTTTGCTCCGAAATAACTTGAAATTAGTGGGTGAAAATGTACAGCTGTACAGACTGAACTAGGCTCCCAGTGTTTCCTCTTTTCTGGTAATTGTGAGTTCATAATTATTAAGTCATTGTTATAAGATGAGGTCTACATTATTAATCCACTTATATTTCTTAATTAAACAACTCACGTTTGTAGCCCTGGTCCCTAACGACTTGAAACTAACTGAGTGGTCTCTATCATTTTAAAATGATTTATTCCTGGAAATATATTTCTTTATATTAGCCTTTACCTAGAACAACTGGACTCTCTCACCAAGAGTGCTATGTAGTGTATTCATTCTTTCCTATGAGTTGATATTTTATTTTTACTATGTAACACTGAGGAACAATGAAATCTACATTCTTGACCTGAATACATGCTGAGAACAGACAGCTCACACATGTTCTAAACATCGCCAAAATGTTTCTATATTTATTGTGTCTCTAGTAGGTGTCATGTATATGAACAGGTAACCAATCAGTTTCTTATATATATATATATATATATATATATATATATATAGAAGAAGGCGGTGGTGATAGATGTGGCGATACCAGCAGACGCCAACATCAGAAAGAAGGAACACGAGAAAGTTGAGAAGTACCAAGGGTTGAAAGAACAGCTGGAGCAGATGTGGAAGGTCAAGGCGAGCGTGATCCCCGTGGTAGTAGGAGCACTCGGGGCAGTGACCCCCAAACTGGGAGTGGCTCCAACAGATCCCAGGAACAACATCAGAAGCCTCAGTCCAGAAGAGCGCAGTCCTAGGAACAGCTAAGATACTAGGGATGTCCCGATCAGGTTTTTTTGCCCCCGAGTCCGAGTCCGAGTCATTTGATTTTGAGTATCTGCCGATACCGAGTCCCGATCCGATCCAAAGTGACGTCATGCCGCATACGTTGTTTCTGTGTGGAGTTGAGACGGTCTGACTCTGTACCACCACATAACAGCAAATACTAAGCTGTTATTTTTCCCATTTGTTTTGAAATATTATAGATCTGATAAAAAAAAATAATGAGAATAAATATAAATATATATATATATTCGATCCCTGATCGGGATGTAACGTCCGATTCCGATCGAGTCTGAAACCACGTGATCGACCCCGATTTCCGATCACGTGATCGGATCGGGACATCCCTATAAGATACTGCGCAGAACCCTCAAACTCCTAGGCCTCTGGTAGAGGATCCGAGCTTGAGGATGACACAGATACCACCCGAGGAGGGTGAGAGGGATGTTTTTTTTTTTTTTTTTATATATATATATATATACATACATATATGTGTGTGTGTGTGTGTAATGTTAGAGAGATTCATTTTTTCATAGTAAACAAGGTCTCATACAGGGTTGTAGTGTCACATAATATTTATTCTGGAAGAGTTTTGTGACATGTTTATAATAAACCACAGAACAGAACACAACATTTTTTTCACTGTTACGGAACAGCAGTTTGGTTAAGCCATTGTGTAAAGTTTTGGTGACAAAGGTCTACGAAATGAATTGGTACGTCATTCAGGATTTGACCACTGCTTCTGATTAAACCATAGAGCCGGTTATTGTACACCACTCCTCCACCAGAGTCACCCTGTGAGAAAGAGAAACGTGTTTATTCAAAGGTTGTGACCTATTTATTAAAATACTGATGAATCTTAAACTATTGAAAATGTTCCAGGTTAGTAGCTAAACCAACTCACACAACATGAAGACACTCCAGGAGTATAACCACAGAACCAGTGGTCGCGAGTAGACTGTGTCACCATCAGAACATCACTGATGTTACCACAGTGAGCGACGTTAATATCTGCACACTGAAGAGTTGGTGAATAACGGGATTCTACAAAGAAATGAAAAAAAAGTTCCATATTTATCACATAAAATAAAATTGCATCTCCATAGAATCTGAGACACAGAAAACTGACTGTAACATAAATTCTATCCATGGACATAAATCACATTATATTTTCAGTTTTTCAGAATACATTGCCCAGTTAATGTCATTAAATAATAATATAGTAAAATTAAAGATCAACGCTTTAACAGACAGAATGCTAGCAGCTTTATGTTAATTAATATGTATTAACTTATGAAAATGATACATATTATAAATGATAATTTAAATAATAATAATTTATATATTATGAATAATAATAACAAGAAAATCTCACGTGATAAATTAGTTTGGCCTTGGGGATTGACAGTATTGCCTGCAATCTGCACCAGGTCTCCCCTGTAAAAAATCAAAAGAAGAATGTTCTCAAAACTCAACAGATGATTACTTTTACTTATTATCATTTCAATTTCAAATTTGTTCAGATCCAAACATGAGGAAAAAAAGTGAAAAAGAAACAAAAAGAAAAAATAAAATAAAATAAAGGTCAGTCTGTAGTTCTAGCTCAACGTTATATTAGAATATTTATATACTAAAAATGAAAAAATATAAATAAACTAAACATCAGTACATCTTTAACTACTCACAATCCAGGTCTTGCATTGCAGTTACCAAGCTGTATAGGCCGAACCCCACGTGGAATACGTGCTCTTCGAGGTAACTTCAGTAACATGATGTCATGGTGCAGTAGTGTCCGAGGTTGTGTGGTTATGTTCGCTGTCACTCCTTGATCTAGATGCACTCCTAAAAAGGCTAATATAGCGCTGAAAATACAGATTAAACACATTTTAAGTGAAAGGTAAAACCGTGTCGACTGGCCCATGTCAAAAGCTTAATCACATAATTGTTATGAAGTTTGATCTCAATTTAAGACTCAGAAATATTTAGATTTTCTTACAATCCTGGCTCCCAGCAGTGAGCCACAGTCAGAATCCATCGATTATTGATCAGAGAGCCTCCACAGATGAAATTATAGGTTCTATTGGAGAATTTCAATTTCACGTGATACCGACGATCCATTGGATCACACTGTTGACCTCCAATGATTCTTTTGTCCACATCCACCACTGTGCTCACTGTGGTACCTGAAAGAGAAAATGATCTACTATCAGTTGGATCTTTGTGATAAAACTGGTTGGTTTTACTCACTGAACAACATAGTCACTCACTGACATTGACTAAACACAGATTTTAGGTAAATCATTTATTAAAAAAAATAATAATAAAAAATTACTTGAATATGTTAGAAGTATAAAAATATAAACATGTTCCCATTCCATGTACTGAAATGAGGGAGAGAGATAAAGCATTAAACATTCAAAACCAGCATCTGATGGATCAGCAAAACATGATGTGGTCAAGTTTCAAAATGAAGAAATCACAAAATCGGAGCCACCCATCATGAAGCAAAGGTTTATCAACAGAATCACATTGATTATGCAGCTACTCACATTCATGGAAACTCTGACAGTTATATCGGTCTCTTTTCTGAAGCTAATTTATTTAAAGTACATCAACAGCACACTTCTTAGAAAACCACCCAAGCACAAACTGCTGTTTCACAACTTCCTTTTGGCTTTCAAAGAATTATTTTCCCTGAAAATGTTTTCAGCTGTGGCAACATTAATTAGCACAGTCATACGCCCGTACAGCGGTTTTGAAAATGGTGAAGTAGTCAGTAAAAGGAATCGAGTTTCCCTGCAAATATTTTCAGTCATTCAGTGGTTTAACACATTAGTGTGTGTTGAGTAAATGTGTTCTGTGTTGCAATAGTTTGTTATTGTCAGTTCCAAACATCTTAAGCTCAGTTTAAGATGCTTGTTTGAGAGGATCACTTCTACGCTGTAGGTACAGTGCAGCTGTAGCCTGAAGCTCATGTGTCACTTAATAATAATAATAATAATAATAATAATACATTTAATTTATAAGTGCCTTTCAAGACACGAGGAGGTCATTTGTGATCTTTAGTAGAGCCGTTTCTGTGCTGTGGCGGGGCGGAAACCAGGACTTCTGTCCTTCTATGCTATACTGAGTGTAGCCTCACATGCACCTCCCCAGAAGTGTAACTATACTTTGCCGTCATTTGCCCAAAATGCATTTCCTTGTTCTCGTGTCTCAGCGGCTAAACAAACACTGAATATTCTCTCATGTTCAGCCTCCATCAAACCCTGTACTGAGACGTCTCTACACAGAGGCATTACAGTCTTACTTAATCCTCTTCGTTCCTTGTGGAACATAAGGCTGCGTCTATTTGCTTCCATCTAGTCCACAGGTGTCAAACTGATCCGTAAAAGGGCCGCTGTGGCTGCAGGTTTTCATTCCAACCATGCAGCAGCACACCTGACTTGGCTCAATCAATCAACTGAACTGTCTTCACGCAGTCATTTCAGGTGTCCTCTTGCTTGATTGGAACAAAAACTTGCCAGCCACACCCACTGCATGGGTGCTGCATGGTTGGAATGAAAACCTGCAGTCACAGTGGCCCTTTCACGGATCAGTTTGACACCCCTGATCTAGTCCTATCCTGTGCAGCATGCTGTGCTTCACCCCACAATAGGTTTGCTGTTTTGAGTTCTGAGGTCACAGTTCTTTGCCAGGTGGCTTTTGGCCTCCCTTGTTTCCTCTTTCCAGGTGGGGTCCATCTTAGGGCTACTCTGGGAATACAGTCTTTGTCCATACGGAGGACATGTCCAAGCCATCTCAGCCGTCGATGTTTAATTTCTTGTACCACACTGCGACAGTTTGTCTTTTGGTACAGGTCTTCATTAGAAATCTTTTCTGGCCAAAAGATGCGACATCTTACGGAGACACCCATTGTGGAATGCGTTGATCTTTCTTATGTCGCTCTCAAGCACTCGCCAACATACCAAGCCATACAGCAGGACTGACTTAACATTGCTGTTATACAGCTGGATCTTGGTTTTGAGACTATACTGGTTAGATTTCCAGATGGTCTGGAGGCTTGCGAATGTGCTTCGAGCTTTCCCAAGACTTATGCTGATGTCCCTGCTCCATAAATTATCCTTACTAAGGAGACTTCCCAGATATGTAAACTCCTCGACATAATCGAGAGGGTTACCATCCACAGTGATCGGTGCATGCAGTGTTGAGTTGATGCACATCACTTGGGTTTTAGAGGTGTTCATGTTCAGACCAATCTGTTTTGCAAATCTGTCAGTCCTGTCAGTCTTCTCTTGTAGGTGTGTGTGATTGGTGGAAAGAACAGCAAGGTCATCAGCATAGTCAAGATCTTCTAGCTGGGTGAAGAGAGTCCACTGGATGCCTCTGGGCTTGTCTGAGGTGGTCTCGCGCATGGTCCAGTCAATGGCAATCAGGAAGAGTATGGGGGAGATGATACATCCCTGGTGTACGTTGGATTCCACTGGGAACCATTCAGTGAGTTTGCCATTGACGATGACACTGCACTCGAATTGATGGCAGAACAACTTCATAAGTGCTGTCATCTTTGGGGGAACTCCATATGATTGCACAATCTTCCACAAGGTGTCACGATGCAAGCTGTCAAAAGCTTTCTGGAAGCTCACGGTCCGTGACGTCACCTGGCAGCACTGTGGCGGTTGCAGCAAAAGCTGTTTTGAATATGACGACGAGAAAGATAAAAGCAAGTGTCTTGTATTGGAAACAGGCTGTGACAAAATATGTGGCTTGCTTCTCAAGGGGAGAAACTCTGCGAATCTTAAAGTCCGTTTAAGAAGCTCGCACAAGGCGGCTAATGTCGAGTACCAAAACAAGCTAGCCTCTGTGAGTCCGCCACCACCGCCCCCCAAAAGGGAAGGATTAATGCAGGGATGCCCATTACGCCGATTGTGATCGACCGGTAGATCGCAAAGGTAGTGTGGGTAGATCGTGTGCCATTGAAAAAAATTTTTTAGATGTTAGTCTAAAACATTTATCTGTCCCACCTCCAAAACAAACAGCAAGACAAACCTTCATCTTTATTTATTTTTACTTTATATTTGCAACATGCCCTCAGTTCAGCGGCACACATCCACAGCCACGCACAACTTCAACAACAACTCGAAGACTACCGTCTTTCTTAAAGAGACAGCGCTATTTTTGTAAAGGTGCAGTGTACCAATTTGTCTTGATAAAAATAAAAACAGAGATGGATAGAGCTTTTAACACTGTATCAACAATTAATATGACTTAGGATATATATAGGTAGATCACTTTGACTTGGTCACTAAAAGTAGTTCGCAAGCCAAAAAAGTGTGGGCGCCCCTGGATTAAAGGAATAGTTCACCCAAAAATAAAAAGTCAGTCATTATTAACTCACCCTCATTTTTTAAACATATCTTTTGTTGAATTTTATTATACAATACTCACACACTGACCTTTTTGAATCCCGCACCTGACAAATAACCCAAAGTATGAAAAAACTAAAACTAATACTAAAACTACTAAAAACTAAACTAAAATTGAGCATTTTTGGAAATATAAAAACTAATAAAAACTAGCAAACCCAAATTAAAAACTAATTAAAACTAACTGAATTGGAGGGAAAAGGGTAAAAACGAAATAAAAACTAAACTAAAATGAAAAATCCAAAACTATTATAACCTTGGTATAGACAGCAATGTGATGCCTCGCCAGTTGTTGCAGTTTTGTAGATTGCCTTTCTTTGGGACTTTGGCAATCAGACCTTTGGCCCAGTCTTCAGGAATAACATTCTTGTCCCAGATTTTCCTAAACAGGTCAGTGAGGATCTTGGCTGAAGTATTAATGTCTGGTGGCTGGTGTTAATGTTGAGTGTGGTGTTTGCAGGTGTGGGGGTAGCAGGATGTTCTGGTTCAGGGCAGTTTAAGACTTCACGGAAGTGTTGCACCCATCTTGCTGCCTGTTCACTCTCTGTTAAGAGGTTGGTCCCATCTTTGTCCTTTACAGGAGCAGATTGACTGGTTTTCTTGCCACACAGCTGTTTGGTGATTTTGTATACAACACCCATTTCGCCTCTTGCAGCTGCCCATTCTTGCCAGCTAGCTTCTCAACAAAGGCCCTCCTGTCATTCCTTGCGCTCTTCTTAACCTCCTTGTCCTTGTTGTTGTAGGCATCTTGGGCCAGCTTGGTGTTCAGCATTTTGTCTTTTAGATGTTTTCTTTGCTCAATTTTCTGCCAGGTACCAGGTGTCAGCCACTCCTTGTTGTTCTTTTCTCTGAAACCCAGGACTTTTGTAGCCGTTTCAACATACATGTTCTTGATTGTTTCCCATTTGGTGTTGATTTCAGGGTCCCCATTAGCAGGATCAGTCAGAGCACCAAGAGCTTTGAAGCGGTTTCTCAGCTCTGTCACAAACTCCTTGTTGGTATTTGGGCACTTCAGTTTGCTGATGTTAAGTTGTCTCCTGTGTTGACCCTTTTGTCTTATTTTCCTGAGTTTCAGCTTGATGTTAGCTGTCACCATATATTGGTCACTGTTGGCATCCGCACCACGACAAACTGCATTACATTGTATGATAGTAAGTTTACAATGTCTGGAGTTGAAGCGAGCTCTGATTATTCTGTCGCTGACAGGTTCCTATTCTAACAGGGTTTTTGCCTTTTCTCTGGAGATTATAAGAGTCACACCGTGTATGCGCTTGTCTTCGTGCCCTGAGTGGAGGATAACTGATCTATGGCTGTTTGTTTGGCGTCTGGAAGCAGTCCATCGACACTCACTGATTCCCAAAATATCCAGCCTGTACCTTCTCATTTCACTGGTGATCTGGGCAAGTGTAGATGTTTCATACATGGTGCACACATTCCATGCTCCCAGGCGGATCTTTGTTTTGGGCCCGAGCAGACTCTCCTTCACACTCCTGACTTCCTGTTGAAGGCTTTCATCAGGGATGGTCATACTGCCACATTGGCTAAAGTCTACTGTGGGGCCCATGGTGGTGTTTAAAGCAGTTTCCGAAGTTTCTGTAACAAGAAGTTGTTTTATGGGGTGGGGTTGTTAGCCCCACGCCCAACCCCCAACCTGGAGGGTCAGGTGCTGCTTTTCGTCCGGCCTCTACTCTAGAAACCTGCCCGGCATGTTTGAACCCACTGAGGGTATGAACCCCCTCCGATGTAGCCTTCAGAGTCACAGAGGCGTGCAAGCCTCCCCACCACGACAAGGTAGCAGCACAGGGGGAAGAGCATTACAGTGATGAACACATGCACCACCCCAGAAGTGTAACTATGCTTTTCAGTCATTTGCCCAAAATGCATTTCTTTGTTCTCATGTCTCAAACACTGAATATTCTCTCATGTTCAATCAAACCCTGTACTGAGATGTCTCTACACAGAGACATGACACAGCTGACTAGTCACTGATTAGCATTAGCAGTGATGAACAATTTATTTAAAGAACATCAACCGCACACTTCTAAGGTAATCTTCTCAGTACAAACTGCTCTGAATTATTTTCCCTGAAAATGTTTTCAGCTGTGGCAATGTTAATTAGCACAGTCATACGCCCGTACAGCGGCTTTGAAAATGGTGAAGTAGTCAGTAAAAAGAATCGAGTTTCCCTGACGTCTAAGGGACTGACACGATGGCACAAATAAGCAGACCAATTCAGATAGTGGTTGATCAAAGACATACAATTACTGAAATATAGTGGCTTTTTCTTAAACAAAGGGTATCTTTATCTTTAAAAAAATATATCTTGCTCCGTAGGGATCCTTTTCATAATGTTGTCAGACACTGATAATAATCTTGGCCTGTTTGCAAATGACACCAACAAGCACTTTCAGTGGACATACCTTGACAGTGAGCAATCATAGGGCCCAAATTACCCTTTAAAATTAATAAACCGTTGATGTGCAATCAACAGGAATTTTCTGAATATGGTAAAGGACAGCTGCCTGCATGTTTACTCTACTTCTTGTATATCAGTTACATCTCGTAATGTTTCATCTGACATGACTGCACATCGACGAACTGCAGCATTAAAGGGCCTTGCCTTGTATCTCCGTGACAGTCAGGAGAAGCCCTTCAGGACCTGTTTTGGACTTGTAGTTCCATTTGCAGAAAAAATGTTTATCCAATAATTTGGAATTAATTTAGTAATAGCTTATTCTGATTCACAATATTTTAATGACTAATGTCTTGCAAGTCACGTGTTGGTCTTTTCCCGTCTGTCAACACAAGGACACTGACCCAGAAGAGGAGCAGACAAAGGGCCTCACTGTGGGTATCCTCACTGTGTTGGAGAATGATGACAGCACAGCTCCTCAAAGTGTTGTGAGTGATGCTGTCGTTGTGGAAGAAGAGATTGTCCTTCAAGATCTCCCTGACCTGCCAACTGCTTTTGCTTACCTCTTTGGGCTGATCTACGCCTTAAACCTTAAGTACCCAAAAGATCTCAGGTACACTTTCGAAACTGTTCAGAAGGTTTTCATGGAACTTGGTACAGACCTCACTTCAAGGGTCAGATCCCTCAAAAACAAACTCCTTCAGTAAACCCACAAGTTATCTGATAATGTTGGTTCTGGAATTGTTGACCTAAAAGTTCCCTTCTGTCCAGCCAACACCATGTTAATTTACTCTTTACATTTAGTTTGTACTTTATTGGGTTTTTCTTCAACATGTTAAGATTCAGTGTTCAGTCTGCGTCTGCTGTCACATAGTACTGAGCAGTGTTACAAAACATTTCTGATTATTTTGAGACTGGAAGTTATGGCGCTCAGTAACCTTGTAAACTGATTTATTATACTGATAGTTGTGTATCGTACTGGTTCTGTGAAGTCTGGTATACATGACTCGATTTATTTTTTTTTTTTCTCCTCTCAATCTAAGTTTACAAGTATACAATGTGGCACAAGTTAACTGCTAGGACCGGGACAATTGGGTCTCAGTTCTCATTTACTTGGCCCTGCTGGAAGGGATTAGATGCTGGTTTAAATAAATGTTTTGAATGCATATGTTGCATCTGTAATTTTTTATACATTTGATAAAAAAAAGTTATTGGCTCTAAATTGTAAAGTTGGGTTACACTATAAACTATTGCAGTGTGCAATTTTAAATTCCTCTTAAATTATTCTGCTATACTAAACCAAATTAAAGTGGATTCTGTGTAAGAATTCAGTTTTGAAGTTGGCAGAAGTAAGTATTAAAAGTTTTTACAATGTGAACTTAAAAGTTGGTACAACTAACGGGAGAATTAGCACAAGTAAGGAATAGAAGTTTTTATAACGTAAAATTAAAAGTTAGTACAACTTCTAGTTGAGTTGACAAATCAGAATTCAGAGTTGAGCAACTCAAAAGCAAAACTTAAAATATTTAGTTTAACTGCCCAACTTAATATTTTCTCGAAGTTTGTTGTCTTGAAAGTTTGAGTTCACCCAGCTTTTCTTTTTTTGCAGTGCTCTTCTAAGATAATCTCCTGAGTACAGACTGCTCTGTTTCACAAACTTTCCTTTTGGCTTTCAAAGAATTATTTTCTCTGAAAATGTTTTCAGCTGTGGCAACGTTAATTAGCACAGTCATACGGTCGTACAGCGGTTTTGAAAATGGTGAAGTAGTCAGTAAAAAGAATCGAGTTTCCCTGAAAAAGTTTTCAGTCATTAGTGTGTGTTGAGTAAATGTGTTCTGTGTTGCAGTAGTTTGTTACCGTCAGTTCCAAACATCTTAATCTCGTTTTAAGAAGATGCTTGTTTGAGAGGATCA
Source organism: Chelon labrosus (assembly GCF_963514085.1). Lineage (NCBI taxonomy): Eukaryota > Metazoa > Chordata > Actinopteri > Mugiliformes > Mugilidae > Chelon > Chelon labrosus. Next base: position 7,440,869 of record NC_140338.1, read on the forward strand.
CTTCTATGCTGTAGGTACAGTGCAGCTGTAGCCTCAAGCTCATGTGTCACTTCTGTCCTTCTATGCTATACTGAGCGTAGCCTCATATGCACCACCCCAGAAGTGTAACTATACTTGAGTGGTGAAACGTCTTCTCAAAAAACTCTACAAGTCCAGTTGCCTTTTTTAACCTTTTTCGGATATTTTATTTTATAGATTTTATGTTGTACCTCCCAGTGCATGGGGCTTTCATGGACTTTTATTCACCTGTTATACCGTTGGATAAGAATGTTAGATAGAAGTCACTCATTCAGTCATTCATATCAATATGTAGATTCACTATTTGCTTATCACAAAGCTTAACACTAAGGTCTTACTGTAATTCATTACTGTCTGGCTGTCCAAATAGCTCTTTAAAAAAGCCTCCAATTGATTCAAAATGCCGCGGCAAGAGCATTGACAGGAATTTGACATTGACAGATCATATTACTCAATTTTTTTTCTTCTCTTCATTGGCTCTTCATTGGCTCCCTTTAAAATCTAGAATAGAATTGGTGTGGTGGCAGCGTGCCGTGGTTGGGGGGACTGCTTGGGGGGGGAGTACGGTGGGGTGGGGCCCTGTCGGGATGGGGGGGTCCCTGGGTGCTTGTCTGGCCGTTGCCGGCGGGGGGGTGTAGGGCCCTGGAGATCTGGGGGATGGGTGTGGCTGCCGACTGGCGGTCACGGTTTGTTTGTGGTTTGTGTTGTTTGTGTTCGACTGGGTGAGTCACAGGGGGAGAGCGTGTTAGAATGAGGGAGGGGGGAGGTGAGTAAGGTGAGTGCACGGAATGAGTGGGAGAACCTGGTGGAGGGTGTGAATGAGTGAGGAAATGAGAGGAGGGCTGAGTGGGATGGATGGAAGTGTATGAGTGAGTGGGTGTGCAAGTAGGTGGCAGGGGAGGGTTGGGTGGGTGGGAGGAAGGGAGGGGGGGCGGGGGTGGGTGCTGCCGGGGTCCCTGGGCGCGTGGCTTGGGCGTGGGGGCGGGTGCTGGCCCGTCCCGGGCGGCCGTCTGGGGCGGCCTGGTCCTTGTGGGCGTCGGCTGGGCCGCGTGTCTGGTGGGGGTGGGGGGTGCTGCCCTCGGGCTCGTGGGGCTGTGGACCCTGCTCCGTGCCTGTCCCGGGTGGCTGGTTGCCTGGCGAGGTTGGTGGCTGCCTATCTTGGGCCGCCGGGGCCTGCTCGCCGCGGCTGGGGGGGGGGCTCTGGCCGGGGGCCTCCTATGCCACCAGCTGGATGGAGGCATGTCCCTCTGTGGTGTGGTGGTGGGGACACGCACCCTGGGGTTGCTGCTGGTGGTTGGGATCCTGGGACTTCCTGTCCATTGTCTGCTCTCCTTGGGGGAACGGTTGCACCATCACAGCCATCTTTAAACACTCTTCATCCTCATTCTGCATGGTGACACAGTCACTGCATCCTCTGGTGAACATTTAAACCGTGTATACAAACCGTGAACATTAAGGACTACTGTGGTTTAGTTATCTGCTGTGTTATACAAACATGTATGTGTAGACTTAAACACGAGTGTATAAAACTTTTGTGCCATGGTTGTTGTCTACCCCAGTGTAATCTTTCTCTTTTGTGTGCCTTTTAGGATTGTCAGCTTGCTCTCCGGCCGAGACCGGGTGATGTTCTTTGTTGTGTTTCTCAACAGGTGTAGCAGTTGCTGCTTGGTGTATCCCTCTTTTTCTCTCCATCCCCCCCCCCCCCCTTTTTTCTCTCAACTCCTGTCCACTCTATCTTTCTTTCTCTTTCTCTCTCCGTGTCAGGTTCAGCAATATTATGTAAAGGTCCATCCACCAACATGTATAAAAAATAAAATAAAGTTTAACTGAGATTATCAAGAGGAGCCTTATCATTCATAAAGCTCCCCTTGGCAAATCAAAATCTGCTCAGCACAATATGAAGAACAGATCATTATTCTGCTTGCTTCAATGCTGGACAGGACAAAAAAAAAAAAGGAAAAAAAAAATAAAAAATAAAAAAAAAAATAGAATAGAATTTAAAATCCTCCTCCTTACATACAAGGCCCTTAAAGGCCTAGCTCCATCATATCTTAAAGACCTCATTGTACCATATCATCCCCACAGATCACTTCGGTCTGAAAGTGGACATGATGGACATGGTAACCCACTTCGACCAGATCACAGTTAAAATTAAATTAAGCAGGAATTGTTTTAGTTTTTAGAAAATAAACACCAAAAACCAAAACCATGCCTGTGCTCTTCACTCTGATACAGACTCAGAGATGAAGGATGAGAGACGCAGATGAGCATGCAAATACAGGAAATTGTTGCACACCTGCCTCACTCCCTTCCCCCTTCTCCTCCTCCTCCTCCCTTCGCTGCCTCTGTTTCTTGCTCAGTCTCTCTTCCTTCATTTTTGAACTCATCTCTCCTTCCTGTTTTTATTTCTTCTTTTTGAACTTAGACATGCACACGGCACAATTAAAAAGAAAAAAAAAAAGTACTGATGCCGAAAATGTTACTGTTGCAGGAGATAAGAGCCGCGGTGGGGAAGGTGGTGCAGCAACAATGACTGTGTTTAAAACTTCCTCCTTTGTTTACGCGGCAAAAAAAAAAAGCAATACACACACAGCCATATTTGCGTTGCCTCAGAGGACGTTAAACTGAATAAAAAAGAATTTCCTGCAGACTTAAACGAATCACTACCAACCTTAACTTTAAACCCAGCTGCCTTTAACCTTAAAGTTAATGATTTATATCTTATTTGTTGCTTTAGGACTTGTTTTCTGCCCACAAAAACAAAACATATCCTCCTTCTGTGATCGTGCCAACAGACTTATGGACCCTGCCACGTTAACACATTAAAAGTACATAATAACGGAGACAATTATTTGCTGTTTGTATTAGATTTTTGTTCATACTGGGTCCAAATTTTAAACTATAAAATGAAAATGGATGCAAATTAAGCCGCACACATACACTATATTACCAAAAGTATTCGCTCACCTGCCTTTACTCATTCTATGAACTGAAGTGCCATCCCATTCCTAACTCATAGAATTCAATATGATGTCGGTCCACCTTTTGCAGCTATTACAGCTTCAACTCTTCTGGGAAGACTGTCCACAAGGTTGAGGAGAGTGTTTATAGGAATTTTTGACCATTCTTCCAAAAGCGCATTGGTGAGGTCACACACTGATGTTGGTCGAGAAGGCCTGGCTCTCAGTCTCCGCTCTAATTCATCCCAAAGGTGTTCTATCGGGTTCAGGTCAGGACTCTGTGCAGGCCAGTCAAGTTCATCCACACCAGACTCTGTCATCCACGTCTTTATGGACCTTGCTTTGTGCACTGGTGCACAGTCATGTTGGAAGAGGAAGGGGCCCGCTCCAAACTGTTCCCACAAGGTTGGGAGCATGGAATTGTCCAAAATGTTTTGGTATCCTGAAGCATTCAATGTTCCTTTCACTGGAACTAAGGGGCCAAGCCCAGCTCCTGAAAAACAACCCCATACCATAATTCCTCCTCCACCAAATTTCACAGTTGGCACAATGCAATCTGAAATGTACCGTTCTCCTGGCAACCTCCAAACCCAGACTCGTCCATCAGATTGCCAGATGGTAAAGCGTGATTCATCACTCCAGAGAACGCGTCTCCACTGCTCTAGAGGCCAGTGGCGGCGTGCTTTACACCATTGCATCCGACGCCTTGCATTGCACTTGGTGATGTGTGGCTTGGCTGCAGCTGCTCGGCCATGGAAACCCATTCCATGAAGCTCTCTGCGTACTGTACTTGGGCTAATCTGAAGGTCACATGAAGTTTGTAGCTCTGTAGCAATTGACTGTGCAGAAAGTCGGCGACCTCTTTGCACTATGCGCTTCAGCATCCGCTGACCCCTCTCCGTCACTTTACGTGGCCTACCACTTCGTGGCTGAGTTGCTGTTTTTCCCAAACGCTTCCATTTTGTTATAATAGAGCTGACAGTTGACTGTGGAATATTTAGGAGCGAGGAAATTTCACGACTGGATTTGTTGCACAAGTGGCATCCTATGACAGTTCCACGCTGGAATTCACTGAGCTCCTGAGAGCGGCCCATTCTTTCACAAATGTCTTGTTTCACAGTCTGCATGCCTGAGTGCTTGAATTTATACACCTGGGGCCAGGCCAAGTGATTAGAACACCTGATTCTGATCATTTGAATGGGTGAGCGAATACTTTTGGTAATATAGTGTATTTATACAGCTGTGGTACTGATTAGCAACCACTAGAGGGCGTCTGAGAATATTTTTTTTACCATTTGAGCAGCTCTTGGCACAATTATTAAACCAAACAGGGCCGTTTCTAGCTTCGTGGGGGCCTTAAACAAGATGCTGTTTGGGGGCCCTAGTTTGTCAAACAACAGTGAAGAGATTCCTAACTCTTAGATGGTCCACTAAGATGCCACAATCTATTACACTTCATGAGCAAAACAGGCTACAGTTAAAATTAAACACCTTAAGTTGACCCACTCTGGCCACCTTTTATTTTTATTTTTATTTTTATGTTTATTGTATTCTGGACTACTGCAACTCCCTCATATTTGGTTTATTGGACAAAGCCATTCATAAACTGCAACCGGTTCAAAACTCATCACCAGAACCTCCTCCACTTTGACCTCTGGCCTTCCTGACGGATTGCTCGTTTCAGTGTTGGGTTAACTCCTTTATTTGGGGTATTCATTCTACTTGATTTTTGTTTAATGAGGATCTGGTAGTAGTTTTGTTAATCTTGTTTGACCAAATTGTAGTTTTTCTTAAGTTGGAAATCGTTTATGATTTGTTTGTTCAGCTGCCTGCGGGTATGTAAATGTACTGCAGCGGTTTTTCAGAAGTTTGTGCAGTTGTCTATTTGTTTTGTAAATTATTTTTGGTAGCAAAGTTTGGTTTTGTAAATTTCGTTGTTGTGAGCTTAACCCTTTTAATATTTCCCTCTCCTTGCAGTACTGGAAGTTTACACTGGTGTAAACCCTGACATGTACCACCCACCTAGACCAGACCAGGCACCCCCACCCCATGGAAATGACACTCCTTGATGACAGCAGCCATCCCCAGCAGGATGCAGCCTGACACAGACACACATAAAAAGGGTTTGGGAACAACTTAAAAAACATGAAGAACAGCACAAGACTAGACCTTCAGTCAAAATAGGAAGTGGTAAATGATGGACATGGACACGGGCAGGTTGGGGCCGGCGGCAGCCCGCAGGATATGAGAACACGTTTCTGCGTAAAAAGCTTGCCTGTTCTTATCTCACCTGGTTGCAGCCAATGGCAGAGGACAAGAGGGGAAAGTGAAGGATAAGTAAGTTCCGTTTTGAACCGTCCGAAAGCGTGAGGTGGGCAAATTCATGACAGGGAAGTAGCTAAAAACAGAGCTGAGGGTTTTTAGGTTGTAGAAGAGAAAGAAAGAAACGACAAAGATGGATAAGTGTTTTTTTTTGTTTTGGTTTTTTTTGTGAACACTTGGTTCATTTGAGGTTCAAAATGCACATAAGTGAGAAGGTGTGTGCGCTTGTTAGGACCCAGACGGAGTACGCCGTGAGCAGTATTTTGTGTTTTCCGGAGACCTGGCTGCACGCGGACTTCCCGGACCACAGTGCGCCTATACCCGGCTTCAAGACTCTGCGGGCGGATAGAGACACGGTCCTGAGCGGTAAGAAGAACGGCGGCGGGATTGCTGTGTGTGTGTGAATGAGAGATGGTGCAACCCCGCTCATTTGACTGAAGGAGCGTGTCTGTACGCCGGACATTGAACTTTTGTCTGTGGGAATGCGTCCATATTATTTACCGAGGGAATTCACGTCTGTCATCTTTGTGGGAGTTTACATCCTTCCCTCAGCGGACAAGGCAGCAGCGTGTGACACCATCCACGCCACTGTTGCCAGGCAACAGTCCAAACACCCGGAGTTCCCTTGTTGTCATTTCTGGGGATTTTAACCACATCACCTTGGACACTGTTTTACCCACTTTCCACCAGTTTATTCATTGTGCGAATAGAACTGGACCTACTGTATGCTAATTCAAAGGATGCATACAGTGCCACTGCCCTGCCCCCACTGGGACAGTCTGGTCACAACTTGGTGTTGTTAACCCCAACATGACCCGTCATGGTGTGTCCACGGCTCCTAAAGACCTGCGCTGCTGAACTCGAGGAGCCGCTCCAACAAGTCTTCAACCTGAGCCTGCAACTCCAGAGAGCGCCCACCCTCTGGAAGACTTCATGCATCGTTCCTGTCCCAAAGAAGAACCGGCCCAGCGAGCTGAATGACTTCCGACCGGTGGCACTCACATCACATCTGATGAAGACGCTGGAGCGGCTCTTCCTCAAGCTCCTCAGACCTCAGGTGCAGCATGCTGAGGACCCTCTACAGTTTGCCTACCGGGCAGAGGTTGGTGTAGACTGGAGGATGCCATCCTATACCTTTTACACAGAGCCCACTCGCATCTGGACAAGGGAAAAGGCACTGTCAGGATTACCTTCCTGGACTTTTCGAGTGCCTTCAATACTATCCAGCCCCTTGTACTCCAGGAAAAAACTCTCCAGAATGTGAGTGGACCCCTGCCTGGTTGCTTGGATTTCCAGCTACCTCACTGATAAACCACAGTACGTCAGGCTGAAGGACATCACGTCTGACACTGTGGTCAGCAGCACTGGAGCTCCACAGGGGACTGTACTATCCCCTATCCTCTTCACCCTTTACACCGCGGACTTCTGCTACAACTCGGACACGTGTCACATTCAGAAGTTTGCAGTTTGCGTATCAGCCTCATGTTGGTGTGGATGATGCTGTCATCTACCTGCTGCACCGTGCTCACTCTCACCTAGATGGTGGGAAGGGCTCTGTGAGGATCACGTTCTTTGATTTCTCTAGTGCTTTTACCACCATCAGCCCTTTATGATGAGTGAGAAGCTGCTCAGGATGGCTGTCAGCTCCTCCATTGTCTCCTAGATTACTGATTATTTATCTGACAGGCCCCAGTTTGTGCGGCTGGGGGGCTCCCTGTCTGACACTGTTGTCAGTAATGTGGGGGCACCACAGGGGACTGTCCTGTCTCCATTTCTGTTCACTCTTTACACCTCTGATTTCCAGTACAGCTCTGGGTCCTGCCACCTGCAGAAGTTCTCTGATGACTCTGCAGTGGTTGGGTGTATTAGAGATGGACAGGAGGTGGAGTACGGGACAGTGATCGCAGACTTTGTGGAGTGGACCCAGACAAACCACCTACTCCTGAATGTGGACAAGACCAAGGAGCTGGTCATTGACTTCAGGAGGAAGAGGACACCAGCTGAGCCCATCACCATCCAGGGCCTAGAGGTGGAAGTAGTGGACCAATATAAGTACCTGGGAGTCCACATGAACAGCAGACTGGACTGGAGGGACAACAGTGATGCTGTGTACAAGAAGGGACTGAGTAGACTCTACTTCCTGAGGAAGCTTAGGTCTTTTAACGTATGCAACAAGTTGCTGGAGATGTTCTACCAGACTGTTTTTGCGAGTGTCCTGTACTTTGCTGTGGTTTGTTGGGGGAGCAGCACCGGCAAAAAGGACATAAGTAGGATCGACAAATTGATTTGAAAGGCTGGTCATGTGATTGGGAGTGAGTTGGAGACGTTTGTCTCAGTGAGGGACAGGAGGACACTGGACAAACTGCTCTCCATCATGGACAATCCGTCACATCCATTACACCAAACAATAGAGGGACAGAGGAACTCATTCTCAAACAGACTGATCCAGCTCCGCTCCCACACTGAACGCTACAGGATGTCATTCATACCATTTTCTCTCCAGCTGTACAACAGCTCACCTTTCTGTAACAGATAACTCTGTGTTATTCATGTTAATGGACACTACTGCACCTTACACCTTACCCTGTGTATATAATATATATTCTTCCGTCTCGATTTCTTGTACATTTGTCCATATGTAACCGGTGTAATCTTGCGTTGTGTTTTTCGTTTCTATATTTTATTATTTTTGTGAAGGAGGGAGACGTAGCAATGTCCTTTCAATCGTCTTTATTCTGACAACAAAGATGAAATAAAACAAACGGCTGATTAGCTCGATCTCCCTCAAGCATGCCCCTCTCTCACAGAAAACAAAGACAGGAGCTCTAGCATAAAAAAATATACAACACAGAAACATACCTGACAACAAAGATGAAATAAAACAAACGGCTGTTTAGCTCGATCTCCCTCAAGCAAGCCCCTAAAATGTGGACATGACACAGATACATTAACATTAACCCATGAAACGAGGCCCAGTAAGGCGTAAAACAAATGCATAGAAGGAAACTGCTCACCTCTCTCACAAAAAACAAAGACAAGAGGGAGAGTTTTGGCGGTAGCAAGGGCCTTTATAGACATATGGGGTTCCCCGAAAAAGGAACACAATGCTAATATGCTAATTTGTACATTTTTGCTAATACTATTTTTATTTTATTTTACTAGATTTTATTTTACTTATTTTTATTTTTATTTTATTTTATTTAATCTTTCTTTTATCTGTGGTTCTTAAGAGTGTTTTTTTTATGTGCAACTAAGCTACTGTGACCAAGCAATTTCTAAGTTAATCAATGTATAATGACCTTGTAGTGTTTCAGAGTGACCACACTGGGGCAGTGTTGCTTAAATATCTGATCACAGTGCTTCTGGTTTATGTCAAACTAAGAAAACAAAACTCTTGTAATTCGTTTAGTCTAACCAAGTCCTTTAAATTCACAGTTAATGCAACTTGTAAAAAAAAATAAAAAATAAAAGGTAAGTCACTGGACATCCCAAACTCGTTACATTCTGCACTACAGTAAAGTTTATTTCCCCTGGTTCCTGTCTTAAGCTTCTCTCAGATCTCTAATATATCTTGTCTCATAACGGGACCTCCCCACAACACGGTGGCAAGTCTACAGGCCCGTACAAATCAAAGGATTGATTGTTTGAATAATCAGTGAAATGAAGGGCTGACTGATTGATCGCTGACCTTTTCTGCCCCTCCAACAGATTTGACAACTACTCAGCTAATGTGATGGTGGACAGCAAGCCAGTCAACCTGGGCCTCTGGGATACAGCTGGACAGGAAGATTACGACAGGCTCCGCCCACTGTCCCACCCACAGACGGTACACACAGACACACACAGACGTACACAGTTAATTAGAAGGAGGAGAAAAAATAAAACAAAACGCAAAATCCACTTTGTGTCCAGCTGTGAAAAGCGAGAGAGTTTAAACTGCAGCCGCCAAATCCATAAACAATAAGGCAGTCGGACTGAGCTACGGCCTCATTAACTTAAAAGACAGAAACAGAAGGTGGGGAAAAAAGGGAGACGTTATTGATGGCGGTGCAGCTGTGGGTAGGACACCTAAATCAAATCTGTCAAGAAAAATCTACCCGGAAATTTCTCAAAATTGTTAACCTGAATGTTAACCTGTTGGTGATTACATACAAATAGAAAATCAATGACACAAATGCGATCTGATAATCAAGGCTGCAATTACCTGCACTGTAATATAGAGGATGATCAAATCCTGGGTTGATATCTGGTTGATGTTTGATATTTAGGTTGATAGGAGGAAAAAAATACTTTAATTCCACTTTAGTGAATGGGATTACATTACATTTATTTCATCATTAGAACTGAAGCAGTAATTGAATGTCTTAAATTATATCGTATCAACAATTGTTGTTTTTATAAATCTTTTTAAACACAGACCAGCCGACCTACACTTTGTTAAATTAAACTAAACTGAACTTGAATCAACATTTAAGTTGCCAGACACCACAGGACACCCTCAGAAGGCCCATGTCCATTCTCTGATGAGGCACAATTGTTTTGGAGACACAAGGGAGACCTACACAATATTAGGACATAATGTTATGCCTGATCGGTGTATATTCACTGTGAACCATATAAACTTGCATTAGTCACATTCCTATTGTCATATAATCTACTATCTAATCTAATCCTGTGTTGTTTTCCAGGATGTTTTCCTGATCTGTTTCTCCCTGGTGAGTCCAGCATCCTACGAGAACGTCAGAGCTAAGGTGAGGTTCGTCTCTGTGACACACGGTTTGGGATTATTTTGGATTAAAAATAGTTTCAGACATAAAACCAACAGTTGTCGCACTATATTTTAGTAAAATAGTAGCTGAAGTGGCTGAAGATGGTGACATGAATGAACTTGATGAGTAAACTGTGTTTATTTAGAGAAGCATATCTATTTCTGTATTTAATTTGTTATACTGTGGTGATAATATCACAGGTATTTTGCTAGTTGCGCCATTTAGTTTAATCAGAAGTGAATCTCTCAAAATCTTTCTCCCATGTCGCTGTCGTTGTTTTAGGCCAAGTGGAAAAAAAAAACAACAACTAAGAAACGGGGCCACAGATGTCTACCTTTTGGCATATTTTTCAAAGACAACCACAGCCACCCTTAAACTATGATGCCCACAGTGCATCGACACTGTAGGCCTCCTGCTTTGACAACAGATTGTCAAGCGACATGTATGCATGTGAGCGATGCAGCGACATGTACTCTTTGCCGATGGGAGCCAAGCAACTCCAATGTCTGTATCATCCTTTTAGACAGCTGCTATGCATGTGATGTGATAGATCATTGTATCATTGCACAGCGGTGCAGTTAGATCAGACTGTTCTGAGATCTGAGAAGTCTCATTCAAGTGCATCTACTGTACATACAAACACGCCGTAACCTATGCACGTAGTCTACACCGGTGCGAGCCATTTATACATTCATGCGTAGGGTCTGGGTTGACGCATAAGCATAAACCGTGCATTAGTGCAGTTTAAATCAGCAGTGCTTAGCCACTGACACACATTGTGCAATGACGATACAGTATCAAAATCTATAAATCAGAGACTATAAATACGTTGCACACAAATGAAAAATGCTGCGTAAAAATCCAAAGAAGACGTTTCATCCAAGCAGCTTCTTCAGCTCTAAGGGACTGACGTGGAGTTGAGGTTTAAACAGGAACATCTGCTGGTGTAATCCATCAGAAACTCACATGACTAGTGTCTGAATGGTCCTCTAACGAGCCATTGTAGTCAGAGGCTCCAGTCTCAAGGTGTGAATGGGGCTGAGACGTCTTGGGGACAGATTGATAAGACTTTGTTGTACAGTGACGGCAGATCACATCCCTGTTCAGAGAAGGATTTTAGACGTCTTCCTTTACTCCTCTTTCAAACCGTTTATCTTCTGGGGCTAAAATGTGGACGTTGTTGTCTCCAAAGGAGTGTCCTTTGTCCTTCAGGTGTAGGTCGACCACTAAGTTTTTTCCATGATGACCTGACTCTCCTGTGTTGAAGCATGCGTTTGTGGATGGGTTGTTTTATTTCCCCAATGTATAAGTTTGTTCATTCCTCACTGCACTGAACAGCATCAGTGCATAGACTAGCAGCATATATGTATAAGGTGTTATTGTTAATCGCCAGTATCTGCTTCACACACCACTCTCTTGCCGTCTTTTCACCTGCTCTTCTTTCTTTTCCTTTCTTGTCGCACTCCCAGAGGGACTACTTCTTTTTATCTTAAACTGGTCACACAAAACTACGTCAAAGGGTCACAAAACATCGTGTGACAGAACTGAGCGTGCAGAGTTGTGTCAGACAGAGGCTCCTTAGGTCTCCATGGCGTTGTTTTCATTAACTCTGCCCTGTCCCATCACACTCCTTCCTCCACGAGTTTCAGAATCAGTCTCATTTGTTTCTATGAGTGGAGGTCAACAGCCATCGACGATGAGGTTCCCGAGCAGCTAAATATCAAGCAGATAAAGGCTCAATGACAGCGGCGTATAGAGTTGCCAGCATAGCGATCCTTCAGTGTCCGCCCATCACCAGTCGGAGAATAGTCACTGTTTGCCAGAGAGGGAGAAGAAAGTAAAACTTAACTAGAACCCTAGAGCCACAACATTAAAACCACTAACAGGAGACGTAGTTACATTGACCATCTTGTATCAATCCACAATGTTCTGCTGGGAAACTTTTGGGCCTTGTATTCATGTGGACGTTACTTAGACATGTAGCACCCACCTGGACCAGACCAGGCACCCCCACCCCATAGCAATGACACTCCTTGATGGCAGCAGCCATCCCCAGCAGCAGGATGCAGCCTGACACACACAAAAACACTTCAGGAACAACAGAAGCACAAGGTGTTGACCTGGCCTCCAAATTCACTAGATCCCAAACTGATCAAGTATCTGTGAGATGATCCACAGAGGCCCCTCCCCTCAACTCATAGGACCCAAAGACACCACCAGAAGGCCCATGTCCATTCTCTGATGAGTCTGTTGGAGGCCTACACAATACTAGGCGGGTGGTCATAATGTTATGCCCGCTCGGTATATAGTCAGATACTGTCACATCTGCAGTAAACTATGCAAACTAACCCTGTAGCTGTTTACATACATGTCATATATGTCAGATTGGAGCAGGAGTCGGAGAAAGTGGCCTTGGGTTTAAGACGTTAGAAACAGATGCATCTATAAGAAGGATTGTCATGTCAAAAACAGCCCCTCCATTACTTTCTGGCCTTCAACCTTTCACTCATTTCCAACATCGACGCTCACCTCCAACGTTCTTGGTTGCCTCTTTCTTTCCACCCTCCTCATTTCGTTTGCCTTCTACTCTGTGTCCTGCCAGTGGTTCCCAGAGGTTCGTCACCACTGCCCCTCCACGCCCATCATCCTGGTGGGGACCAAGCTGGATCTGAGGGACGAGAAGGACACCATCGAGAAGCTGAAGGAAAAGAAGCTGGCACCGATCAGCTATCCACAGGGCCTGGCTCTGGCTAAGGATATAGGTCAGTCATGGTGTTCTCTCAGGTCTTGTTTAGGGTTTGTAGCCGTACTGAGTAGAGACAACTGAACAGAAGCAGGACTTTATATGAAGCAATCTATTCTAGACCCAGAATGTGCATAATACATTTGTTTCGACAAACATGCTGAGAAACAATAACAGAAAATATCTAATTTCTAGCTTTTAAGCCACATCCCAAAATCCCCCCTCAAGAGACAATTAAGAGTCGATTGTCAGTACCATGGCAAGGTTTTCTTGCAACTATGCAGATATTAAATAATGGCATATGAACTGCTCAGAATTATATTACAGGCTTGGAGACACATTTCTTTGCACTGTAATCACACAGAATACATTTATCCGAAGTATGTTTAAAGGGTTATTTCAATAAAAAGGTGAAAATATGAAAGTAGTCTTGCTTAGTACCAAAAAGCATCCTCTGTTTAAAATATATGTAACAGTTTCTTGTTTATTTACGACTTTTCCTCAAAATTCAATTTGGAACGACCCATTTTCACCAAAATTAAGTTTAATAACAAAAATACAGTGTCAACAACACCACTAGAAAAGAAACGAGATAAGAAATTAGAGGACAGGTGCTCAGTGCATCGTCCCCCAGCAGTCTAGGCCTATAGCAGCAGAACTAAGGGATGGTTCAGCGTCACCTGAGGCAGCCCTAACTATAAGCTTTACCAAAAAGGAATGAAAAAGGAAAGTCTTAAACCTAAATTGGTGAAATGACCTGTGTTTACGTAGCGATGCATCCTCTCCTCTTGTGGCTGCACAGATGAAATCTTGAAGGTAGCAAAACAACAACTAAAATGTAACTAACACTTTAAATGTTTTTCTTGTAAAACATCTCTGTTATAATCCAAATTAATCTAAATTGTCTATTTTCCTACGAACGAACGAAAAGATGCCCAAATGGACCAATGGGTCAAAAGGACATTTTTGTGTACCTCTGTGAGGGAGCTGCAGATTTGTCGCTTTTTATGCTGCAAAAGCTGTAATCGACATGTTCTGCAGCTTTCATACACGTTTCAAACGCTCTTTCATACTCGTTTTTATACGTGCAACCTGCTCGTACAAGGGTGCAAACTATTCCCACAGCATTATCGATTTTGCTAAAATTGCAGGTTGTTTTCTACAGCCGGCTTCTCTCACTTGGTCTTTATCTGTAGTTTTAATCACATGTGCGTGTTTCCTTTTCCCGTACGTACAGATGCTGTGAAGTACCTGGAGTGCTCAGCCTTGACCCAGCGTGGTCTGAAGACCGTGTTTGATGAGGCCATCCGGGCCGTCCTCTGCCCCCAGCCCACGAGGGCAAAGAAGAAGCCCTGCTCACTGCTGTAAACGGTGAGACTGAAGCGAACGCAGAGTCTCCCTCTGAGAGGCGCAAGAGAAACTATCAGAAGGGAGAAATAACTGAAAGATGTAGTGATCATGTGGTGAAGGAGAGGAGGACGAGTGAGGGGTCATTTACCTTTAAAGGAACATAACTTGAAAGGTATTCTGTTCAATTTGTGAGGAACCTTCACTGCAGCAGATCAACAATAGAACAGAAGTGAGCTCTGATAATGCGCTGAGAATAAAGGCTGATTCCTGTGAAGTGATTCCGCTAATGTCACATTTGATACGCGGAAATAAAAGCACCTATCACAGTGTTTGGGTGATTATTTCCGAGACCGCCGGGCACATATCCAATTTACCAGGAGGAGGACGACGGGCGCACGACACAGTGAGCCCCGCGAACACAGACGATAATTTGACAGACAACGATCCCGTGATTTACTCAGCGGGAGATACATTAGCGGCTGAAAGACGCAAGTGAAAAGAAGGAGCTCCAGCCTTTTTTTGAAATTACCATAATAATTGTGGAACTTATTGTATCGTGCAGGGAGGATTTAAAGGCGGGGGGGGGGGGTTATTCTTTTAAAAATGCGTAAAAAAGAAGAAAAAAGTTATTACGAAATTAACCTCATGTCCATTTTAACCCGTGATTTTTTTTTTGTTTTTTGTTTTAGATTCTCTCAGAACAACAGAGGAAGAGACAAAGACATTCAGACCGCTGACCCTGGTTTAAAAGAGGATTTGAAAGTTCTGTTAATATCTAGAAAACTACAACAATCTTAAAAAGTAATGCTTTGGCAGTTACACCTAAACAGTAGTAAACCTCTCTGTACAGCATCCCCAGAGGTGGATCGTTATTTTATTTTTTTTTCTTATTTTTTTTTTGTGGTTGTTTTTGTTTTAAAGTGCATTATAAATGCTGCACCAGACAGGATACCAATTCATCAGAATAACTGCTCCAGTGAACCCACCGGAGATTCATCCGCGAGCTTAAGTGGAAGACCAGGAGCGAGCTTCATGTAAAGTAGCGAAGTTCCTGCGTACCTCGACGGCATATAAAGGCATCTTGCAAAATTTGACTTGGGTAATAACATTTGCGCAACGTGCACCGTGTTTTAAAGAGATTAGTTCATGTTCATTAGTTCGTTTTGTTTTGAGAGTGGCGATAAAGCATGCGGATCAGGAATGGTAGTTCTTTGTGAGCAGGGAGTCGAACGATGTCGCGTTGGAAATGGAATTGTTACGAATGTATTATTTCTTGTGCTATTACAATAAAAGATCTTTGATCAATTAAGATGTCTGCAGAGGTTTGATCTTTTTTCACATGCCGCTGTGAGGATGGAAACGTCTCCATCATCGACTGAACGAGCAGAGTGTGGACGCCGCGTCTAAAATAATACTGATGTATCTGATCGCATTTCTACCATCTGTTACAAGCGTCATCCATCCCACTTTGCTTCTGTTAAAGGGCAAGCCACCAGGACGGGTATATCAATCCGACTGACTGTTGGCGCAAATGGGGTTACAGCCGCCCTGCCCCCCCTCCAGGTGGGAAGCATCACTTGTTGTTATCAAGTGAGTGTCAAAGAACAAATGATCCCGTGCAGCTCAAAGCCAGGACAAGACGTAGGGATGATGAATCGAAAATCACCTTCATCACCTTTTCTGTGCCTGCCTTGTCTTTATATACCACTAAATTTAAGTTTTACACCTTGGGTTCAGGAACAAGTCCACTCCTCAAACATCCCATCACCCATGCCTGCCTGTATACAGTAGGTGCAGCTAACCTTCCCCCAACCCCCATCCCTCTCTGTTCTTTCTTCTTCTCCTCTGTGTCACGGCCAGAGAGATCAGAGGGACACGGAGCCGAAGCTTCCGGAGACATGCACCCTCCCTGATTCTCTCTCCCTGGGTTCCTCCGTCTGAACATCAGAAGACCGTCGTCAATCTCTACATCGACCCCTATCATCCCATCCCCCTGACCCTCTCTGATCAACATCCTCTCCCTTTCCTCGCTTAACCTGGTCAAAATAAACGTCCGTGTGCCTACGGAGGTGTGGTCTTGTCAGCGAATTGGGAGACAAAGTCACGTTGTGTGTAGATTAATAATGAAAACATGTCACGTCTCCTGCTTCTAGTCACGTCACGACTCATTCCTTTTGTGGATATGAAACTGATTGAAAATAATGGAATACACCACTCTGACATGTAAGAAGATAAGGATCACATTTCCAAACTTGCACGTTTGCATAAGGTTCTGCAGGTATATGGCAAGTACCCTGATAAGTTTGAATATAGGTTTTACAGTATATTAAAATGTGCCCTCCCTGCCTCCTACTGAGTCTGTTAATTAATGAGAAAGTAATTTTCAGGAATTTCTTGTCAGTATTGCCAATCATCTGCAGCTTGACTGGTAGTGCATCAGGTAAGTGTTAAAGCAATGGTGCAATAGATTGCACTATTGATGAGGTACTGCTGCGGCACAGCTGCATGCTTTTCATACCAATTCACATTCATATGGTGCAAGAATAAAAAAAAAAGTATGTTCACAGTATGGTGTGCAGAGGCTGGAAATTAAGTAAAGGTTGTTCATCTGGTAGAGAGAACCTCCATGCTAAGCCGTGACACGGATCATAGGCTAGTTTCTAACCTCAAAAGTGATGAGAAACTTAAATAAACAATAAAATATATATAATGTGAAGAAAACTCAATTTCTCCTTCTTCCCGTCCCGGGTCTCAGCAATTTGTCAAACAGCAGCCGCTAAAAAGGCTCTAGGTCTTCAGCTGTGAGGTCGGCAGCCTTTTCAAACCAGATTATGGCTGATTTAACGAACGCACGGAACTTGGCGCTGACAGCTCAGATTAGGATCGGGACACTCTTCACTATGTGGTGCCGGTCTGGAAACAAAAGGGGACACAAGCAGCGGTATGTGGCGCCCACCGCAACATCACTGTGAGAAAAACCACTCACTTCGGTTTTGGGATGAAGCATCCGAGCATCTGTCTTAGCGTCGCTAGCATCAATAAGCATTAATTACTTACTATGTTGTTATCTTAAGTTTGTTGTGATGTGCACAATATACCCGGCAAAGTAGCATCTAATAGTTGTTTCGTATTTAAATGTGATTATGCCAAGAAAAGAGAGAAACATGCCAATAAATGTCATAGTCACAAGACAAATATACTGAAATGACTGTGACACACTCTAAAACTATAGGACACAGATTCTCATAAAGCTGAAACAAGCATTTATTACAACAGAGTCTCAGAGCGTTATTCACCCTACACCGTGTTTGTCAGTTAATAATTTTACTGATCCAGTCTGCATATTCCTTATTGCAGAGATCCATGAATGCACATGCTTTTCTGCAGACATGATCAGGATCTCCAAGAAACGAAATGACGCCATAAATCTTGCCTCCGTGCACGGCTCCTCCACCAGAGTCTCCCTGTGACAGAAAAACTCACATCATATATTTGGTGTTTAAAGGGGAATTACCATTTTTTACAACCTGGACCTTATTTCTGGCATAAAATATGATCGTTTACTCACCCATATAACTTTGGTGTCATTTGTAAAATAGATAAATAACACATTATCTGCTGCAAAACTCGTTCATTTCACCAATATTTTGTTATCATACGCTAGTGCTATTCCCTGTAGAGTCCAGAGTTGCCTGTTATCATCATTCAGGGTCTGTAGATTAACCTACTAACCTCTGACCTGAATGATGTCATCTCTGACATCGCCTCACGCACCCCGCGCGGCTTGTTTACCTGTAATTTGCTCCTGCTAGTTTTTTGCAACATGGCTGAATATTTTTCCGATTGTAAGGTTGTGGACGATGACTTTGTTTATGATGGACGTCCTTACCATTTTGAGCCAGAATATAGGGTTGAGGAGCTGGTTGAAAGGAGGATGAGGAGGCAGAGAGAGGAACAGCTGGCCAAAGAACAACAAACTGCTGCACGTCCACCAATAGATAACAGGTAACTCCGGACTCAACAGGGAATAGCATTAACGTACCATAACAAAATATTAGTGAAATGAATGAGTTTCGCAGCAGATAATGTGTTATTTAGAGGCTGCCTTTCGGTGCCCCAGTCACTCCCATTATATGGTTATACATGGATCTAAATAACGTCCGAACGACTCCTAATGACACCAAAGTTATATGGGTAAGTAAACGATTGTACTTTATGACAGAAATAAGATCCAGGTTGTAAAAAACGGTAATTCCCCTTTAACATGTTTGTTCTCTACCTATAATACTGCTGTGTAAAAACAGACAGATCGTGCCAACTCACGAAACATATATCCTTCCCAGGAGTTTGGCCACAGAGCCAGCGTTGATACTCCTTGACCTTGTAGGCATCTGGGAATTGTTCCTGCAAAGTATTTTTGAGGTCTTCACAGTCGACGACATCAATGTCCGCACAGTGGAGAGTGGGTGATGTTCCGGATTCTGGAAAAGAAGAACAGTGGGACCGGTTTGAATGAAAGCAGTTTTGCAGTAAAGTACAGAACAATAGAAAAAATTGTGCGTACATGGGCTGTCAATAGATTTAAATATTTAACTGTGATTAATCGCAAATTAATCTAATTTTTATCATCATGGGGCATTTTTCAGGTTATAATACTTAACAGCATAGGAGTAGACGAATATGTTTGCTTTATTCAGACGATTGTTATTTTTGTTATTGGGTTCGGGCTGAAAGTGAATGTTTTGGGGCTTTGCCACTCAAAGCTTCTGTTTCTTGGTTAGTTTCTACTCAGGAAGTTTTGTTTCTCATCATTGCTTTTGCATCACATCAGCATAATTTCCAAGGCCAAGGGTCAGAAATTTATATCGTAAATGCAATTTAAAAAAGTACGTGGCATTAAAAAGAGTGTGCGTCAGTGAGCTACTATCGCGTTGACTTTGACAGCACCAACACATATCCATATCTACATTTGGAGACTATGAAGAAAGACAAAGAAGAATTAAAGAAGAATGACATAAACAGATCATTCACTTTATCAGATTATCAACAATCATCTCACTCCTTTTGTCCTCAGGGTCTCCAGTGGTGGCAGCGTGACCCGCGATCTCAAATCTGGAAAATGACACCAAGAAGAAACAAACAAAGAGGTTAATTTAAGATCAGTGTTGAACATTTGGCGCAGGATGAAAATATGCGCTGCTTTATTCATTCAGGGCAAACTGCACTGAGCAACTAAGCTTTAACCTGATGCAGCAGATGATGCAGGTGATTGGACCGTCTATCGTGGGGTAAACCTGTTTGATTTTAGCTAACTTTATGGTTGCATTACTGCATCTTTATAGGTTAATATTGTTCTTAAAAGAAACTCTTAGGAGTGATTGGTACGCACCTCTGTGTCAAGATCCTGTGACCAAATCTTAGCTTGAAGAAACACGTATATGGATCTAATTTCTAAGAGACGTGGTCGGCTCATTTGACCTTCATCCAGTTATGTTACCATAGACCTAAACTGTTCAAACCCCCATAAAGGTATCCTTTTAAACATATATGTAAAAAAAAATGCTGTAGTGTAAAGTACAGATCTATACATCAGCACTTGTCAAAGAAACAACTAAACAACAGTTTTTTTGCTTTTTGTTTTTTTAATTCAGGGAAACAAACAACTGAGTTTGCATGTTCTCCCTGTGTCTGTGTGGGTTCTCTCCGGGTTCTCCAGCTTCCTCCCACCGTCCAAAGACATGCTCATTAGGTTAACTGGTGATTCTAAATTGGCTGTGGGTGTGAGTGTGAATGGTTGTCTGTCTGTGTTAGCCCTGAGATAGACTGGAGACCTGTCCAGGGTGTACCCCGCCTCTGGCCCGATGACAGCTGGGATAGGCTCCAGCAAACCCCCGTGACCCTTAACAGGAACAAGTGGTTACAGAAGATGAATGAATGAATGAAACACACAACTCACATTTTAGGATGATCTCCACAGTCCGCGCGAGCTACCGGTTGAATACCAGAGGTGACAGGCAGCTGCAGCAGCATGAGATCGTGAGACTTGAGTTTGTCGTCGGTATAGATCACAGGTTCTGCTGTGATTTTCACTTCTTGTGCTGGACCTCCAGGATGCACACTTACGTTTGCAAACAAAGTCCTACATGAAGGTAGAAGGTAAAGATTAACATGACACCATGACTACATACCTTAAATCTGCATGTCACTGCTGTTCGGTGTCTGATTTTGTCTGTTATAATTGAGCTCCTCAAGAACAATATAAGAAATGACAGTAGATGCTAGACATTCACCGATCAGGTGTAACATTATGACCAGCTTCCTAATATTGTGTAGGTCTCCCTTATGCCTCCAAAACAGTTGCTGGGTCTTCTGAGGGTGTCCTGTGGTGTCTGGCAACAGAATGTTGTTAGTGGGGGGCCTTTGGGTCCTATGGGTTGAGGGGAGGGGCCTCTGTGGATCATCCCACAGATACTTGATCAGTTTGGGATCTGGTGAATTTGGAGGCCAGGTCAACACCTTGTGCTGTTCTTCATGTTTTTTTGTTTTTTTTTCTTGAGTTGTTCCTAAAGTGTTTTTGTGTGTGTGTGTGTGTCAGGCTGCATCCTGCTGGGGATGGCTGCTGTCATCAAGAATTGCTATGGGGTGGGGGTGCCTGGTCTAGTCTTGGTGGGTGCTACATGTCTAAGTAACATCCACACCAATGAATGCCAGGTCCAAACATTGTATTGTCACAAGATGGTCAATGTTGTTTTCTTCTCCCCGTCAGTGGTCATAATGTTATGTCTGATCGGTGTATATTGCATTAGACGTTATAATATAATACAGAGATTTTCTCACATTCCCGGCTTCAGACAGTGAGCTGCCGTCAAAATCCACTGGTGACTGATCAGAGAGCCTCCACAAAGACTGGAATATCCAGAGGCACCGACTCCTCTCAGTCTGACGTGGTAGTCACGCTCACATTCATGACCTCCAATGATTCTCTTCTGCAGATCCTCCACTGAGCTCACTGTGTCACCTGAAAGGAGAACTGCCCACCATGTGTCTGTATGACTGTCACTGACTGCACATCAGTCACCACTAATTGAAAACTGCACAGAATCTCTTTAAGGCTTGGTGCATCTAAACATACTAAGCCATTTTTGCATTAACCCCAATCCACAGACAGATACACACGATAAGAAACAGAAGTGAACTACAATATAAATAGCTGAATACTCACTGACACACAGAGAACAGAGAAGGTGCGTCAGATGAGCCATCGCTGCTCTTCACCATGTAACGTTTGCCCTTCTGTTCAAACGCTGGTGACTACATGGCAGCCACCGTGCAGTTTCTTTTATTGTTTTATTATCAGGCCCACTGGCTGCAAGGCTCTGCACGTTTATGCAAAGTTACTCAACAGTACCTGCCCTTATAGGGGCACTGTTCTGCTCTGCTCTTAACACATTGATTTTAATAACATGTTTCACAGTCCTTGCTGTATGTCACTTAGATGGTTTACTATTTTTAATCAGAGGAACATGGGGAGAAATGTCCCAGGATGCCTTTGTTTTTAAGACACAGTGCAGGAAGTAGTGTCCTAGTGCACTGCAAAAGAGTAGAGTGGAGTAGTGGACGGACCTTCACTGGAAATTAAGATGAAATGTTTTTCATAAATGTGATCAGTAATAATTAAAGATATTCTGCACTATATTCTAAAATGTTCGTCAGTGCAAATATATGTGAATGAGGTGTTACAGAAATTTAGAACTGAACTGACAACAACAGAGGAGAACATACACTGATCAGCCACAACATTAAAACCATTGACAGGAGAAGTGAATAACATCTTGTGACAATTCAGTGTTCTGCTGGGAAACTTTTGAACCTGGCATTAATGTGGATGTTACTTAGACATGTAGCACCCACCTAGACCAGACCAGGGGTGGGGGTGCCACCCCATAGCAATGACACTCCTTGATGACAGCAGCCATCCACAGCAGGATGTACAGACACACACACAAAAACGATTTAAGAACAACTAAAAAAACATGAAGAACAGCACAAGGTGTCGACCTGGCCTCCAAACTCACTAGATCCAAACTGATCAAATACATGTGGGATGATCCACAGAGGCCACTAACACGTGTCCATTCTCTGATGAGTCAGACCTGTTTTGGAGGCCTACACAATATTAGGAAGGTGGTCATGATGTTATGCCTGATCTGTGTATATCTTTCTGACAATAATGTTTGAACAGAGATAAAAAAAAAAAAGAAGAAGCATATCTGAAGGCTGGAAGCTTATTTTTAAAGGGCATCAGTCTAAATAGAATCAGGTAGAGACATCTTGAATATGTCTCTGAAACTCAGTCCAGTAAGTGAACAAAGTTATTTATTCACGTACATATATAGGAATCAGCTTTTGATTATTGTCAGATTCTGCATTTTGACAATTTCTACCACAGACGAGCTGATTTATCATCAAATCCTGAGAAGCAAAGGCATTAAGTGGAAAACCAGATGATAGAATCGCCCCCTGCAGGAAGTGTGGATGTATTGTTCTGTAATGGACCAATGGTTTGCATTGGTAAACTCTGATATTGGTTGGTTAGGTCAAATGACATAAAAGACGCTAGTTTAGGTTAACTAACATGCATTTTAATGACCACATCAAAATTTGCTTAGATTTTGGTTTGCATCCAATTTTATGAAGAGAACATGAGGAGTCAAAAAAAATAACTACTAAAAGAACTACTGAAGGGATGAAGAAGCTTAATTAATAATCTTAATTTTTAAGGTTTTACTCCTGCTAAAGAAAAACTAAAACAAATGGAATCTGAGAATCTCATTTTCATCAAACACTGCCTCCTTTCTATAGAGCAATGCTATGGACTCATTTTACTCTGAATTAACTTGAAATTAGTGGGTGAAAATGTACAGCTTTACAGACTGAACTAGGCTCCCAGTGTTCCAAGATCCTAACGATGCCTCTTTTCTGGCAATTGTGAGATTATAATTAGTAAATTGTTGTTATAAGATGAGGCCTGCATTATTAATCCACTTATTTTTTATTTTTTGTTTTAATAAACAACTAATTCTAAAATTGGCCATAGGTATGCATGTGAGTGTGAATGGTTGTCTGTCTCTCTGTGTTAGCCCTGAGATAGACTGGAGACCTATCCAGGGTGTACCCCTGCCTCTTGCCTGATGACAGCTGGGATAGGCTCAGGCAGTAGGCTCCACGACCCTTAACAGGAACAAGCTGTTACAGAAGATGAATGAATGAATTAAACAACTAACGTTTGTAGCCCTGGTCTCTAATGACTTGAAACTAACTGAGTGGTCTCTATCATTTTAAAATGATTTATTCCTGGAAATATATCCAGCATTGGAGGACATTTTCTGTCCTACCCAAAACAATTCAAACAAATCATGCACAGAACTCATGCATTTATTGTAAATGATTCCTGTCCTGAGACTAAATTTAAAAATATAGTGGAGGAAAGATGTAGAGACAGGGAAGAAAAAAGACAGAGAGACTGCAGCGTGAGAGAGCAGTGTCAGTTCTCAATCTGTTAGTGTCAGCACAGTATTAATATTCTTACAGTTAATGGCTGGTGATTCTATTTTGCTGAAGTTGAAATGTTTAAGTGACAATGTATTTATGTTTCTTTTAGGCAATGTGATGGGAGAAAAGGGAGAGCTTTCAAAAAATAAAAAGTGTACCTTTGACGCTTGGGCTGGACTAATCAAATTATTTGATGGTTTATTTCATGGTTTTCTTAAATACATGATGGAAAATTAAAAAATAAAGAGAAGATTTTTCAAAGGTTTTGATGCCTAGATTGTCATTCTAGAATGACCCATTAGCCTTTTTCTTAGAACAACTGGACTCTGTCACCAAGAGTGCAATTGGAGTTTAATTTTCTAATGCTGCACGTGCATTTGTGCTTTATGCTATGTATTGAAAAGGCATGTCTTGAACCGTTTGTGGTTATTATCTATGCAGTCTGCTATTTTCATTCTTCCCTATGAGTTGATATTGTATTTTTACTATGTAATGCTCAGGAACAATGAAATCTACATTCTTGACCTGAATACATGCTGAGAACAGACAGCTCACCCAAACGTCACCAAAATGTTTCTATATTTATTGTATCTCTAGTAGGTGTCATGTATACTAACAGGTAACCAGTCAGTCTGTTGTGTGTGTGTGTGTGTGTGTGTGTGTGTGTGTGTGTGTAATGTCAGAGAGATTCATCATTTCATAGTAAACAAGGTCTCATACAGGGTTGTAGTGTCACATAATATTTATTCTGGAAGAGTTTTGTGACATGTTTATAATTAACCACAGAATAAACTACCACATTTTTTTCTCTCTGGTGTACCAATAGTTTCTTGGATCCATTGTAAATAGTCTTGGTGACAAAGGTTTATGAAACGAAGTGGTATTTGATTCAGGTATTGACCACTGCCTCTGATTAAACCATAGAGCTTTTCTTTGTACACCACTCCTCCACCAGAGTCACCCTGTGAGGAAGAGAAACGTGTTCATGTAAGGTTGTGACCTATTTATTAAAATATGATGAATCTTAAACTATTGAAATTGTTCCAGGTTAGTAGCTAAAACAACTCACAGGACATGAAGTCACTCCAAGAGTATCACCACAGAACCAGTGGTCGGGAGTAGACTTTGTTTCCCTCGTAATTTGTGTGACGTCACCACAGGCAGCGACGTTAACATTTGCACACTGAAGACTTGGTGACTGTCCACATCCTACAAAGGAATGAAAAAAAGTTCCATTTCTATTTCATCCTTACTGACCGCCAGAGGCGGTGCTTCAGCACTGAATGTCTCCATCTCGCGCATGCGCAGGTCGAGTGTTTATACCAACAGAGTCACCTGTGACCCCCGATGACACCGGCTAACCTATATCTTCCGGTGACATCAGAGGATCTGTTCCTTTTCATCTTCTCGCTTTTGCAGGTAGACGTATGTCAGTAAGTTCTAGCTGAACTAAGCGTGTACTTCACTGCTGCTTCGTCGCCGGTAGCCTTGCGACAACGTTGTCGGAGCTGCGAGCTGCGCCCTCCAAAGGCTGCGACGAGCTGAGACGGGAGGTTTGTTGCGGTTTACCGCGGACACCCTTTGAGTATTTGTTTTAGTCGTTTGTTATAAGGTTGGTGACGGCGTGATACTCGCTCCCTCTCCCGACGCTCGTGTTATTATTTTCGGGCATTAGCGGTCGCGTTGCCCGCTTGACCTATTGCCTGTGTATCGGTACACCGTTGGTTGTACCCGTCTTTCGTTGTAGTTTGATTTGTTGGTGAAGCCAGCGTACTCGCTCCCTCTCCCGACATTTGTACCGCCGTTATCCGCTAAGTTGTAGCCCGTTTTTCGTTGTTGTTCCCTGTAGTGGTGAAGGCAGTGTGTGCGCTCCCGCTCCCACTTTAGGTGTATATTATTACCTTGGAAAAGTAGTTTTACCAGCGTTTTTCGCTCGGCCTACTTGGGTTGTTTTGTTTTTTTGCACAGCAAGCTGACTTGCGGGTGAAGGTAGTGCTCTCGCTCCCGCTCCCAGCATAGGCGTGTGCTGTCGCCCTTGTTGCAACACCTGTTGGTGAAGGCAGTGCGTTCGCTCCCTCTCCCAGCATCTGTTGTTTTCTCAGTTGTTGTCACCATGTTTGGTGACCACTCTTGCTCGGCCTGTCTGGCTTCTCTGCAGCCTGAAGATGGTCATGATATGTGTCCTTCGTGCCTTGGCCTTGAACACCTGAGGGAGGGGCTTTCGGAGGATCCATGCATGAACTGTAGCTTCATGCCCCGGGCAGTGCGGGTTGCCAGACTGGCTGAGGCTGAACACCTGCTGGGCCATGTTCCGGGGCCGGACCAGTTGACTCCAGCCCAGCGAATGCCAACTCAGCCTAGGCGACCTAGACGGCGGGCTGAGACCGTGGGTGCCTCCTCCGGGAGGGGGGCCAAGGAGTCTAAACTGGCCTCCAAGGTGGACCAGCTGACTGAGGAGTTGAACCAGGTGAAGTCCCTCTTCCTAGCCATCCAGTCTGGGACTGGTGCAGGGGAGGTTGGTGCTCCTGCTCCTCCTGCGGCCGTGTTCGATCCAGAGGATGATGTGCTCTCCGTGGCGGCATCAGCCACTGAGTTCGCTGACTGTGGGGCGGACGTGGTTCCCCAGGACATTACCTCCAAGCATGGCTCTGGGGAGAGCTCCCGCTCCTCAACCCACAGTTGTGCTGCTGGGTCTGAGGATAGCTCTATGGGTGCCATCATTCGTATGGCCCTGGCCCGCCTGCAGCTGGATGTTCCACAAGCTCAGCCGGCTCCTGCCAGTGCTTTTTTCAGGCGGGGCCCAGTCCCTGCCACCTTTACTGTGCCTCCGTCAGACGAATACCTGAGGGAGCTGCACGCATGCTGGAGGGATACTAGAGTCCTCTCTCATGCAACATCTGATGGCCGGACCCTGGCTGCCATGCAGGACGCAGCCAAGTTTGGCTTGGCCCGCATGCCAGCGGTTGAACCGACTATAGCGGCTCTCATCGTTTCGCCTGATGAGGCTCTGAGGCCAGATGCCAGGTGTCCTCGCCCCCAGTGTCGGGTTACAGATGATCTGCTCTCTAAAGCTTATGACGCAGCGGCACGTATGGGACGCATCGGCAATTCCCTGTCGCATCTGATGCTGGCTCTTTCTGCATCCCTGCAGGATGCTACGCTGGACGCGTCTGTCCACAGTTTCAGTGACGCGTCTCTGCAGGCTTTTGCTCTGATGTCCAGAGAACTGGGGCGCTTGATGTCCACTCTCGTCCAGGCTCGCCGCCAGGTGTGGCTGGCACAGTCGCCTCTCACTGAGACGTGCCGGAGAACCCTCCGCAGTGTCCCAGTGGAACCCGGTGAGATTTTCGGGTCGGCTGCTCTAGAGGCGCTTGAGCGCACAGTCCAGGCCAGACAGACTCGACAGCAGCTCTCTGGGCTTCACAGGAGTATGCCTCCTCCCGGCAGGCCGGGGGGTTCTTCAGCTGCCCCCCAGCGACGCTCTCAGCCACAGACTTTCCCCAGTGGCCACCTTAGGTCTCAGCGACCGGCTCAACAGTCTGTTCAACGAGGGGCTCAGGGCTTTCGAGCCCCTGAACGACTGCCCTCTAGACAACCTCAGGCTTTCGATGCAGCCCGTCGTCCCCCCAGGGCCTCTAGAGGCCGGGGGACCAGGCGCTGAGAGCCTGGGGCCGGTCGTCGGCTGTTTTTCCCAGCAGCAGCTCAGCCACTGGGCTGCTTCCACCACGGACCCGTGGGTGATTTCCACCTTAACCCACGGGTACAAACTTCAGTTCCGACGCCGGCCCCCAGCCTTCGGCCGGGTCAAGATGACCATCATACACGACCCGGCAAAAGCCCACGCCCTCAACCAGGAGTTGTCCGCCCTCCTGGACAAGGGTGCCATCGAGCCGGTAGACCCCCTGTCATCACCCGGGGGGTTCTATTCGACTTACTTTCTTGTCGAAAAGAAAGACGGCGGACTCCGCCCTGTCCTCGACTTGAGGGGACTCAACAGGTTCCTCAAGGTCTTGCGGTTTCACATGCTCAGCACTGCAGAGGTCCTGTGTACCGTTGCCAGAGGGGAGTGGTTTACTTCGGTAGACCTGAAGGATGCGTACTTTCATGTCCCCATAGCACCACACCACAGACATTTTCTGCGGTTTGCCTTCCAGGGCCGCCATTTTCAGTTCAGGGTGCTCCCGTTCGGCCTCTCCCTTTCTCCACGGGTGTTCACCAGGTGTGTGGCGGCAGCCCTCTCACCCCTGCAGTCGCGGGGCATGAAGATTCTGCCGTATCTGGACGACTGGCTGATTTGCGCGCCATCCCGGTCTCAAGTGACCCGGGACACGGCGATTCTCCTCTCACATGTGACCCAGCTCGGTCTCAGAGTGAATTTTCTGAAGAGCTGCCTGGTCCCCTCACAGAGTACACTCTTTCTGGGGATGACTCTGGATGCCGTTGCCATGAAGGCCTGTCCATCTCCCCGGCGCGTGGACGACATCATCCGCCTCCTTCTCCTCTTTCGGGAGGGCCGCTGTTTGCGCTATGTCCTGTATTTGCGCCTCTTAGGCAAGCTGACGGCTGCTGCCACTGTGGTCCCCTTAGGGTTGCTGTCGCTGCGTCCCCTTCAGAGGTGGCTGAACAGCTTTCACTTGGACGCCAAGTGGCACCGGCACAGGAAACTCAAGGTGTCACGGCGTTGCCTCCTTGCTCTGGCTCCATGGAGGGAGAGGTCATTTCTCCTTCGGGGCATGCCCATGGGCTCTATTGCATCCCGTCGGGAGACTGTCACAACGGACGCCTCCCTCTCAGGGTGGGGTGCTGTGTGGCAGAACCGGACAGCTCGCGGGCTGTGGCCTGCACGGGACCGCTCGGAGCACATCAACGTGCTGGAGCTTCGGGCAGTGCACATGGCACTGCAGTCTTTTCTTCCGTTCCTGAGAGCGAGGCATGTGCTAGTACGGACGGACAATGTCTCAGCCGTCTCTCACATAAACCACCAGGGGGGAACCAGGTCAGCACGGCTGTTGCAGGTGACCCGGGACCTCCTGTTGTGGGCGGCTCCCCACCTAGCCAGCATGAGGGCGATGTACTTGCCGGGAGAACGGAACCGGACCGCAGACTTCCTATCCCGTGGCAAGCCTCCGCCGGGGGAGTGGCGGCTTCATCCCGAGGTGGTGCTCAACATCTGGGACGTTTTTGGCAGGGCAGAGGTGGACCTCTTTGCCACAGAGGAGTCGACCCATTGCCCCCTCTGGTTCTCCTTGACAGGGGAGACCAGCCCTCTGGGCCAGGATGCTCTCGCCCACGATTGGCCGGAGAGTCTTCTCTATGCCTTTCCACCAATCCCTCTGATTCCTCAAGTACTGCAGAGGGTCCTCCAGCAGGGCCACAAGCTGCTGTTGGTAGCCCCCTTCTGGCCGGGGAGGACATGGTTTCCTCTGCTGCACAGGCTCTGCCGCAGCTCACCCTGGCGTCTCCCCGACAGGATGGATCTCCTGTCTCAGTTAGGGGGCCGGATTTGGCATCCCGACCCTCAGCGCCTGCAGCTTTGGGTTTGGCCACTGCAGGGCCCGACCCGCTGCTGACAGGGTGTTCGGACACTGTCCAACATACCATACTGAATGCTAGGGCGCCTTCTACCCGGTTGCAGTATGAGAACAGGTGGCGGCTGTTTTCTGTATGGTGTTCGAGCAGGGGTGAGGACCCCGTGCACTGTACAATTCCGAAAATTCTGGAGTTTTTACAGTCACTTTTGGATGGCGGACGGTCCCCGGCTACTCTGAGGGTATACGTGGCAGCCATTTCCTCTCGACATGCCCGGGTTGATGGCAACACCGTGGGGGGCCAAAGACTCGTGTCACTTTTTCTAAAGGGAGCCTTGAGGTTAAGACCCCCACAGGCACAGAGAGCTCCAGCATGGGATCTGCCCCTGGTGCTGGACGCTTTGTGTCTGCCTCCTTTTGAGCCCCTGGCGCAGGCGGAGCTGAAGTGGGTGTCTGCTAAGACTGCTTTTCTCCTCGCCATCACTTCAGCGAAGCGTGTTGGGGAGCTACATGCTCTCTCTGTGAGTGATTCATGTCTGAGATGGAACTCAGATGGCTCGGGGGTCACTCTGTGGCCGAATACGGCTTTTCTTCCCAAGGTTCTGTCATCGTCGAACCTTAACCGACCTATCCACCTGGCACAGTTTATTCCCCCTGCAGGGGAGGACGGGTTAGGACTGTTGTGCCCTGTGCGGGCTCTGAGAGCCTATGTATCTTTGACCGCAAGCATGAGACGGTCAGAACAGCTGTTCCTTTGTCATGGTGGTCCTAGGAAAGGCTGCGCTCTCTCCAAACAGCGATTGTCGCACTGGGTTGTGGATGTCATTACCCAGGCATATAGACACAGTGGTCGCCCCCCGCCATCTGGGGTGAGGTGCCACTCTACTAGGGCTGTCTCTACATCATGGGCGGCTCTGAGAGGCGTGCCCCTGCAGGACATCTGTGATGCAGCATCGTGGGCATCACCAACTACCTTCTCCAGATTCTATCGGGTGAATGTGGCCACTCCCCATCCGCTGGGTGTGGCCCTGTTGCCCACCTCTACTGCCTCCTCTCATTGAGGTATGTATTGGCATTCCTCGTGACTTTGTCGTTATGGGTCATCCAGTGCTGAAGCACCGCCTCTGGCGGTCAGTAAGGATGAAATAGAACGAGAGTTACGTATGTAACTACGGTTCTATGAATCCTGGATGACCGCCAGAGCGTTCTGTCACTCAGAATCCTTGTGGTTTCGCGAGAAGATTCTGCAGGAACAGATCCTCTGATGTCACCGGAAGATATAGGTTAGCCGGTGTCATCGGGGGTCACAGGTGACTCTGTTGGTATAAACACTCGACCTGCGCATGCGCGAGATGGAGACATTCAGTGCTGAAGCACCGCCTCTGGCGGTCATCCAGGATTCATAGAACCGTAGTTACATACGTAACTCTCGATTTATCAAATAAAATAAAATGACATCTCCATAGAATGTAATCTGAGACACAGAAAACTGTTTGACTGTAACATAAATTCTATCCATGGACATAAATCACATTATATTTTCAGTTTTTCAGAATACATTGCCCAGTTAATGTCATTAAATAATAATATAGTGAAATTAAACATCCACGCTTTAACAGACAACAATAATGACAAAAAGATCTCACTTCTTGTATTATTAGGGCCCATGAATGTGGAACCATGGCCTGCAATCTGCACCGGGGCTGTCCTGGAAAAAATAAACAAAAGAAGAATGTTCTCAAAACTCAACAGATGATTACTTTTACTTATTATCATTTCAATTTCAAATTTGTTCAGATCCAAACATGAGAAAAAAAAGTGAAAAATAAACAAAAAGGAAAAATAAAATAAAGGTCAGTCTGTAGTTCTAGCTCAACATTATTTTTCTTTTTATTAAATATGTTGTTTTTTATTATGAAGCTTTTTTATTATGAAGCTTCAGACTGAGTAGTATTATGGAATTATACTAAATATGATGCATTTGCCAAAATTGTGTGTTTTAAATTAAATGGTCAAATAATGAAAAAATAAAAATAAACATCAGTACATCTTTAACTACTCACAATCCGGGTCTTGCATTGCAGTCAGCAGGATTTACAGTCTGAATCTGATCTAGACCTTGTGTTCTTTGAGGTAACTTCAGTAGCATGATGTCATGCTTCGTTTTGAAGATGAGTCCCTTTTTATAGATCTTTTTACTGGTTATCTTCACTGGATTTTGCTGTTTTTCACCTGGATGCGCTCCTAAAACGACAGACCTGCATGTACAGATTATATCTCATTATGTCTTGCACAGTAATGTCATTGCCATAAAACACATTTTAGGTGAAAGGTAAAACCGTGTCTACTGTTCCATGTCAAAAGCTTATTCACATAATCGTTATGAAGTTTGGTCTAAATTTAAGACTCAGAAATATTTAGATTTTCTCACAATCCTTCCTTCCAGCAGTGAGATACAGTCAGAATCCACTGGTCATTGATCAGAGAGCCTCCACAGATGAACCTATCGTATTTATCAAGCAATTTCACATGATACAGACGCTCATTATCACCACACTCTCGACCTCCAACGATTCTTTTGTCCACATCCACCACTGTGCTCACTGTGGTACCTGAAAGAGAAAATGATCTACTATGAGTTGGATCTTTGTGCTAAAACTGGTTGGTTTTACTCACTGAACAACATAGTCACTCACTGACATTGACTAGACACAGATTTTAGATAAATCATTTATTAAAAAACAAATCTGCTTAAATAAGTATAAAAATATAAATAATGTTCCCATTCCATGTACTGAAATGAGGGAGAGAGATAAAGCACTAAGAAATTCAAAACCAACATCTGATGGATCAGCAAAATGTGATGTGGTCAAGTTTCAAAATGAAGAAATCACAAAAACATCATTCTCTACTCACCGACCCACAGCAGAACAAGAAGGAGCGTCAGATGAGCCATTGCTGTCGTTCAGCTTCCAATGACTGCTGTCCAGTGGCACCACCTTTGTAACTGTGTTCACCATCTCCTGTTGGCCATGGAGCCACCAATCATGAAGCAAAGGTTTATCAACAAAACCACATTGTGTATACAGCTACTCACATTCATGCAGACTCTGACAGTTAATGCAAAGTCAGTCTCTTGTCTGAAGCTAATTTATTTAAAGTACATCAACAGCACAACTGCTCTGTTTCACAACCTTTCATTTCAGCTTTCAAAGAATTATTTTCCCTGAAAATGTTTTCAGTGGTTTACACAATTAGTGTGTGTTGAGTAAATGTGTTCTGTGTTGCAGTAGGTTGTTGTCAAACATCTTAACCTTACTATGTTCTATGCTGCAGGTATTTCAGTGAAAGTAACCGTTGATCCACATTTATTAACTTCAACTCCAACGTGAGCTGCTCAGTTGGTCTTTGTGTAGAGTACTAGACCCTGGACAGGTTGCCAGTCCATCGCAGAGACACTAGACTAGTCTCCAATTATCATTACAGTGGCATAATTACAAAATAATGCTGACACACCAGAGCACAGGTATAAAAGCTTTCTGGAGTAGCCCCCTATGGCTCTGGGTAGACCTATTGCTGGAGTATAAAGTTAAAAAAAAAAGACTAGTAAACACAACGGTTGTATCGTCTGCAAATTTGATGAGGGTGTATAGTGTATACAAGACTGGACTCAGAACACAGCCCTGAGGAACACCAGTATTAAGGACAATAGTGCCCATCTTGACATGCTGGGGTCTGTTAGTCAGGAAGTCCTTGATCCACAGACAGAGGGAGGTTCCGAGTTGCAGCTGGTGCAGCTGGTGCAGTTTCGATATACGATATATATCCCAACATTGGAGCTTTTTCAGGTTGTGGATGGCTTGCAAAATGAAAGAATTTGCATACCATCGAAGCACTTCAACCCTACAGTACCATCTAAAAGCCAAGTCAATACTATCAATACTGAAAAAGTACTTAAAGTTAATGAAATTTTAATGAAAATTAAATGCTATTGAATTGCATTATTAACATTTTAAAGAATTAAAGTGACGGGTAAAAATAGATTATGATGGGATTTTTATGACCCTGTCAGTCAAAATCAGACAGACAACGAAAAAGTCTAGCGCAGCCTCTGCATATAATGTAATTTTGTTGCCCATCTGACACTTCCGAACCATCTCCAAATTACTGAGCCACTGCTTTTTCTTTTACTAACCAATTTCTCCTCCGCACACTCCTCCTCTGTGCATGAAAGAGGAGGGGCGGGGGGAGCAGTGCAGAGAGCTCTGGGTCAGCAGCTTGATGGAGCAAGGATCACAAGACAAATTTGAACTATATCAATATACGCGATATATTCTAATTCCATATCGCATTAAAAAATATATCGATGTATTTTTTATATCGATATATCGCCCAGCCATATGCTGGAGTATAAAGTGAAAAAAGACTAGTAAACATAGTATAAAAGTAAACACATGAAATATTTGATTCATTACATTTGGTCATTTGCTTTAGATTGATTTCATGTTGTACCTCCCAGTGCATGGGGCTTTCATGGACTTTTATTCACCTGTTATACCGTTGGATAAGAATGTCAGATAGAAGTCACTCATTCAGTCAGTACAAAACCTTGGAGCTGATGTCCTTCCTAAGAATATCAATATGTAGATTCACTATTTGCTTATCACAAAGCTTAACACTAAGGTCTTTGTTCCAGGACCAGCAGTCTTTGAGCTTTAAAGTTTCATTTGTTCCAATGACATTCAAGCTGTGTTAAGGGAATGTATACTATATAATAATGCTGGAAGATGGATCTAGTTATCTTTTATTTCATTTATTATTTATATATGTTACAACCCAACTCACCTTAGATAAAGGCAGTAACATAAAGGTGAATGTGATGGACATGGTCCTGTAGAGGTTTGATGAATTCTTTTATGAACAGCCTTTTTGGTAACAACAACAGAAACGTCTGACGGTTTTAATGTTTAAAAACTGTTTTATCTAGTTCTATGGAGTGAGGAATAAAAGTAAGTGGTTTAATGACAGGAGTGGAGTCAGATGTGGATGAGTGGCCTTACTGCCTCCCACCTATTCTCTGTCAACAACAGATGCAAATACTGAGCTTCTACTCCTTCACACTGCCACATCGCTGGGTGTCAGATAGTGAAGCCAGGTTAAAACAATGCAGTATTTCTCTGAAGCCCTCTCCGTGTACTGCAGCTAAAGGTCTAATATCTTTGACAATAAAATTCACCAGCAAATTGTTGATGTGCAGCCTCCTTCTCTCCAGTTAGTAAAGTCATTAACTGACTGCTGTAGAGAGGATCTGGACCATTCCTCTGTTAGTGTTAGTAGATGCCTTTTCAGATGAGTGTGCATTGCAGTAGTACTTTTGTTTTTATTTCAGGACTGACATGGTAGTATGGGCTTCATGAAATATTTCCACAACCCCTAATACAAAGTAAAATGTAATTCAGCTTGTTTGTTGTGTCAGTTTGACAAAGGGTTGAAATTACTAATTCAAAATGTCTCAACTACAAAATAAATCATAAATTGAAATTTCAAATTTAACATTTTTTCTGTCAGCTTGACTTCAGGGATTAGTCAAGGATGTGTGTATAGTAAGATGCCTACATCATTAGGACACAGTTGTGTGCAGCAGTTGATAGTACTGTAAGTTTTCCATAGTGTGTCGCTGTTGCACTGTGCCATCACACAGTCCTGCTGGTGAATGAAACTCATTCATTCATGCAACTTCTGTAACCGCTTGTCCTGTGAAGGGTCGGGGCACCAACATGCACCAACATGCACCAACCACCATTCTTGCATCTTTCCATAAGAAATCTTGAGACTTGTTTCACATGGGTTGTCTTGCAAGATTATTCATTGACATTAGTCATGTTAGAGCCAAAACGTCACAAACGAGTGGGACTGAAACATTCAGTAAATCAGCCAAGACATCTGAAACCAATCAAACGCTGGAGAAAGCATTTGTAGAGAAGTTCCAGTCAAAATCTCCATGCTTCCAAACATAGCTGAAGCTGTGCAATGTTTATTACCTTCGTCGTTTTTTTTGCACCTTAAAATGTCTGTACTTGTACGTTAAGGTGCTCACTTGTGCCTTAAATTGCCCCCCGGGGACAAATAAAGTTTTCTGAATCTGAATCTGAAACTGAATTATCACAGTCATACGTCTAGTGTTCTTCAAAATGTTGGCTTCCAACAACTTATTATTATACTTGAACCACGCTGTGTTACCTACTCACAAATATATGAGTTCAGTGGTTGAACCTAACATGTATACACAAGTAAAGCATGATTCTGCAATCTCACTTAAATCAAGTGTTAATATAAACATCAACACTTTTAATATTACACCGGGTCAGATTTCCATTATTGTACAACTCGCAACATTAGTGTTGTAGAAAACTCTTTCACAGCCAAACAAAATTGTTTCAAAACCATAATATTTATATAAAAATATTTCTAAAATTGATATTGAATCACTTTGGGACGTTAAATAAATTAGTAGATATACCCAGCTCTAAACACAAATATACTCCTAGTTTACCAGGTATAAATGTTTGGCAGGTCTTTTAAACATGACTGGAGAATGAATCTGTAACACTGCTCAAATTTGTGATAGCAGGAGGCAAGAAAGAAGTAAACACCAATCAAGGTAGCCTGGCATTACCTGACTCCAATCAGAATATGAGTCTGGTGTAGTGATGTGCCAGTACTGAACGAAACGCTCAAAACTAAAGAGCAGTTTTACTGATTTGTGAGTCATGATTCCTCGTCTCTATTAACTCGTTCACTGACTCATTCCTGCTACCACTAGCTAGCTAACTGTGAAGGAGAGTCCAGACGACATGTCACAATTGTGCGACTCCTATTCTAACATCATTTGTATAAATATATCAAATGAATCTCTGTGTTAGCCCTGTGGGGAAAGCAACAGCTCTGGTTTCTTGTTTTAATTCAACTCCCCCTTTCCGTCCCTGCTATGAGCTGTGAATAAACGAATCACTCAGTAGCCCCACTCATAAAATGAACGACTCACTCTCTGTCTCACTTCCAGCCCAGCAGCAGCGCTCTCTCTTATCACTGGGAGAGACACTCCTTTACCTGAGTTGAAAGTCTGCTGCTCTGTTCCAGTAGTAGAGTGATGGTACAGAAAGAAAGTTTTCACTGGACACATTATGTTTGTCTTGCAACGGTAATTAGTCTGTTAGCCTAATAAAAAAATGTTTAGCTAGTTTCCAGTCTATTCTGAAGATGAACTACAACTCTCGTGTGTGCATTTATTTTCTTTTTGTTTGTTTGTGAAGAGGCTTAATTTTGAAGAAGACATGGTTCATTTTGCGCACATAGTTATTTTATTCTAATGTCACACTGTGGAATTCATCCTAATTTTGTACGGTCGCACTTATATTTGCATTTATTTTGCATGATTAGAGAAAAGGGCGGCACAGTGGTGTGGTGGTTAGCACATGATTCAGCTCTGTTTGACGGTTCCTAGCTCTTCCAAGCTTTCTAGCCGCCCAGCAAATAGCTAGTAGCTCTTCCAGTTTTGAACAATGAATACAGACTACTGCCACCTGCTGGTATAGAGTTATTTCCTTTCATGCAGGCGTAGAACGTACTGTATGAGCCAGCTGGCCATTGGCAGTAGTCTTTAAGGCGTCGTAAACTTTTTGGTACAGACACAGGGGATGAGTCAACGCTACTGTTGGCCTTTGGTGTGTCTTTACCTGAAAGCAGCAGTTTACTACCGCCGGGATGTAGAGCAGCACTGGGCTGCAAAGCATTTGGCTCAAAATAAATAAATGTATGACAACCCCTGAGTAAAACAAAAAAACAAAAAAAAAAACATGTATAGCATTACAGATTATTGTAACCACATTGCAAACTACATGGCAGCCACCGTGCAGTTTCTTTTATTGTTTTATTATCAGGCCCATTGGCTGCAAGGCTCTGCACGTTTATGCAAAGTTACTCAACAGTACCTGCCCTATAGGGGCACTGTTCTGCTCTGCTCTTAACTCAGTGACTTTAATAACATACAGTATTCCAGAGACCTTGTTGTATGTCACTCAGATGGTTTATTATTTCAATCAGAGGAACATGGGGAGAAATGCCCCAGGATGCCTTTTTGTTAAGACACAGTGCAGGAAGTAGTGTCCTAGTGCACTGCAACAGAGTAGAGTGGAGCGGTGGACAGACTTTCACTGGAAACCAAGTAATGATTTTCACACTAAAGATGAAATGTTTTTCATGAACGTGGTCTGTAATAAAGATATTCTGCACTATCTAAAATGTTTGTCAGTGCAAATATATGTGAATGAGGTGTTGCAGAAATTTAGAACTGAACTGATAACAACAGAGGAGAACATACACTGATCAGCCACAACATTAAAACCACTGACAGGAGCAGTTAACGCCATCTTGTGACAATTCATTGTTCTGCTGGGAAACTTTTGGACCTGGCATTCATTCATGTGGATGTTACTTAGACATGTAGCACCCACCTAGACCAGACCAGGCACCCCCACCCCATAGCAATGACACTCCTTGATGGCAGCAGTCATCCCCAGCAGGATGCAGCCTGACACAATAAAACACAGACCTGTTTTGGAGACCTACACAATATTAGGAAGGCGGTCATAATGTTATGCCTGATCTGTGTATATCTTTCTGACAATAATGTTTTAACAGAGATAAAAAAAAAAAAAAAAAAAAGAATATCTGAAGGCTGGGAGCTTATTTTTAAAGGGCATCAGTCTAAATAGAATCAGGTAGAGACATCTTGAATTTGTCTCTGAAACTAAATCCAGTAAGTGAACAAAGTTATTCATTCACGTACATATATAGGAATCAGCTTTTGATTATCGTCAGATTCTGCATATTGACAAGTTCTACCACAGATGAGTTGATTTATCACCAAATCCTGAGAAGCAAAGACATTAAGTGGAAAACCAGATGATAAAATCCCCCTGCTGATGTGGATATACAGGAAGTGTTGATGTATTCTTCTCTAATGGGGCAATGGTTTGCATTTATAAACTCTGATATTGGTTGGTGAGTTCAAATAAATGATGACATAAAAGATGCTAGTTTATGTTAACTAATGTGCATTTTAATGACCACATCAAAATTTGCTTAGATTTTGGTTTGCATCCATTTTTATGAAGAGAACATGAGGAGTCAGAAAAAACTACTGAAAGAACTACTGAAGGGATGAAGAAGCTTAATTAATACCAAGTCTTATTTTTTAAGGTTTTACTCCTGCTAAATAATAACTAACTAACTGGAATCTCAGAATCTCATTTTCATCAAACACTGCAGCCTTTCTATAGAGCAATGCTATGGATTCACTTTACTCTGAATTAAGTTGAAATGGTGCAATTAGTGGGTTAAAATGTACAGCTGTACAGACTGAACTAGACTCTCAGTGTTTCCTCTTTTCTGGTAATTGTGAGCTTATAATTAGTAAGTCATTGTTATAAGATGAGGTCTACATTGTTAATCCACTTATTTTTTATTTTTTATTATTTTTTTTATTAAACAACTAACGTTTGTAGCCCTGGAATGACTTGAAACTTACTGAGTGGTGTCTATCATTTTAAAATGATTTATTCCTGGAAATATATTAGGGTCATTCCAGAACTGGAGGACATTTTCTGTCCCACCCAAAAAAATTCAAACTATTCATGCACAGAACACGAGCACTTGTTGTGTAAATGATTCCTGTCCTGAGAAAAAAATTAAAAATATTATTCAGAATACCAAATAGATGTAAAGCACCCCCTAAAATAGCATTTTAAGTTTTAAATTTGAAATGTATAGTTTGTTGATATATGTCTCTTGTAATTACTAAAAAAGTTAAATAAATAATAAATAATAGTAACGATCCACTAAATCTGTGTCCCACAACATGCGTGCAACCCAAGAAGAGGACAGTGTTTAGAAAAAGAGAGAGAAGTGGAGGAGAAATGTACAGTGTGAGAGAGGCAAAAAATAAAAAGTGTACCTTTGATGGTTGAGCTGGACTAATCAAATTATTTGATGGTTTATTTCATGGTTTTCTTAAATACATGACGGAAAATTAAAAAATAAAGTGAAGATTTTTCAAAGGTTTTGTTGCCTAGATTGTCATTCTGGACCTATTAGCTTTTTCCTAGAACAACTGGACTCTCTCACCAAGAGTGCAATTGGAGTTTAATTTTCTAATATTGGACGTGCATTTGTGCTGTCGTGTGACTACGCTATATATTGAAAAGGCATGTCATGAACAGTTCGCCATTATTATCTATGCAATCTGCTATTTTCATTCTTCCCTATGAGTTGATATATAGTTATATTTTTATTAGTAACACCCAGGAACGATGAAATCTACATTCTTGACCTGAATACATGCTGAGAACAGACAGCTCACCCATGTCCCACACGTCACCAAAATGTTCCTATATATCTCTAGTAGGTGTCATACTAACAGGTAACCAGTCAGTCTGTTATGTCGTGTCACATAATATTTATTCTGGAAAAGTTTTGTGACATGTTTATCTTAAACCACAGAACAGACCACAACATTTTTTTCACTGTTACGGAACAGCAGTTGTTTGGATCCATTGTAAATAGTCTGGGTGACAAAGGTTTATGAAGTCAATTGATTGTTCAGTTGCTTTTATACCGCCACGACTGATTAAACCGTAGAGCCAGTTATTGTACACCACTCCTCCACCAGAGTCACCCTGTGAGAAAGAGAAACGTGTTTATTCAAAGGTTGTGACCTATTTATTAAAATACTGATGAATCTTAAACTATTGAAAATGTTCCAGGTTAGTAGCTAAACCAACTCACAGGACATGCATCCACACCAGGAGCTTTACCACAGAACCAGTGCTGGGGAGTAGAACGTATTTTTGCCAGAATTTTTTTGAACCAGCTACAGTGAACGACGTTAACATTTGCACACTGAAGAGTTGGTGACTGACCGCATACTACAAAGAAATGAAAAAAAGTTCCATATTTATCAAATAAAATAAAATGAAATCTCCATAGAATGTAATCTGAGACACAGAAAACTGTTTGACTGTCACATCAATTCTATCCATGGACATAAATCACATTATATTTTCAGTTGTTCAGAATACATTGCCCAGTTAAAAAGGACAAAATGGAAATCAGTCCAGATTAGCATTTATGTTTTCATGTCATTAAATAATAATATAGTGAAATTAAAGATCAACGTTTTAACATTGATAAATATTTATTATCCTCAGAAAATAATGATGAAATAATGATTCAAAGAAAAATCTCACTTCTTGTTTTATTAGGGTACATGCGAGTGGAAGCATGGCCTGCAATCTGCAACTGGTCTGTCCTGGAAAAAATAAACAGAAGAAGAAGAACGTTCTAAAAACTCCACAGGTGGTTATTTTTACTTATTATCATTTCAATTTCAAATTTGTTCAGATCCAAACATGAGGAAAAAGTTATTAATAATAATAATAATAATAATAATCAATAAAAAGGAAAAATAAAATAAAGGTCAGTCTGTAGTTCTAGCTCAACATTATATTTCAATATTTTCTTTTTTATTAAATATGTTGTTGTTTTTATTATGAAGCTCCAGACTGAGTAGTATTATGGAATTATATTAAATATGATGCATTTACCAAAAAAAAAAAAAAAACGTGTGTTTTGAATTAAACGGTTGAAAAATGAAAAAATAAAATAAACATCAGTACATCTTTAACTACTCACAATCCTGGTTTTACATCGCAGTCACCAAGCTCTATAGGCTGAACCCCAGCTGGAATTTGTGTTCCTGCAGGTAACTTCAGTAACATGATGTCATGAATCTTCTTTCCGAGTAAGTGTTTCTTTTCATAGATCTTAGGTTCTGTGGTTATCCTCACTGTCACTCCTGGACCTGGATGCACTCCTAAAACGACAGACCTGCATGTACAGATTATATCTCATTACGTCTTGCACAGTAATTTCATTCCCATAAAACACATTTTAGGTGATAGGTAAAGCCGTGTCTACTGGTCCATGTCTAAAGCTTAATCACATAATTGTTATGAAGTTTGGTCACAATTTAAGACTCAGAAATATTTAGATTTTCTCACAATCCTGGCTCCCAGCAGTGAGCCACAGTCAGAATCCACTGGTCATTGATCAGAGAGCCTCCACAGATGAAATTATTGTTAATATCGACCAATTTCACATGATACCGACGCTCATTTTGACCACACTGTTGACCTCCAATGATTCTTTTGTCCACATCCACCACTGTGCTCACTGTGGTACCTGAAAGAGAAAATTATCTACTGTGAGTTGGATCTTTGTGCTAAAACTGGTTGGTTTTACTCACTGAACAACATAGTCACTCACTGACATTGACTAGACACAGATTTTAGGTAAATCATTTATTAAAAAAAAAAAAAAACATTTAAATACATTAGAAGTATAAAAATATAAATAATGTTCCTATTCCATGTACTGAAATGAGGGAGAGAGATAAAGCTTTAAGAAATTCAAAACCAGCATCTGATGGATCAGCAAAACGTGATGTGGTCAAGTTTCAAAATGAAGAAATCACAAAAACATCATTCTCTACTCACCGACCCACAGCAGAACAAGAAGGAGCGTCAGATGAGCCA
Source organism: Chelon labrosus (assembly GCF_963514085.1). NCBI lineage: Eukaryota > Metazoa > Chordata > Actinopteri > Mugiliformes > Mugilidae > Chelon > Chelon labrosus. Next base: position 7,482,764 of record NC_140338.1, read on the forward strand.
TTGCTGTCGTTCAGCTTCCAATGACTGCTGTCCAGTGGCACCATCTTTTTAACTGTGTTCACCATCTCCTGTTGGCCATGGAGCCACCAATCATGAAGCAAAGCTTTATCAACAAAACCACATTGATTATGCAGCTACTCACATTCATGGAAACTCTGACAGTTAAGTCGGTCTCTTTTCTGAAGAAAATTTATTTAAAGTACATCAACAGCACATTTCTTAGAAAACCACCCAAGCACAAACTGTTGTTTCAAAACCTTTCCTTTTGGCTTTCAGCCTCATCCGAGTAGCTTCAAAACTGAAGAAGCTACTCGGATGAGTGGTGAAACGTCTTCTCAAAAAACTCTACAGGTCCAGTTGCCTTTTTTAACCTTTTTTGGATATTTTATTTTATCGATTTTATGTTGTACCTCCCAGTGCATGGGGCTTTCATGGACTTTTATTCACCTGTTATACCGTTGGATAAGAATGTTAGATAGAAGTCACTCATTCAGTCAGTACAAAACCTTGGAGCTGATGTCCTTCCTAAGAATATCAATATGTAGATTCACTATTTGCTTATCACAAAGCTAAACACTAAGGTCTTTGTTCCAGGACCAGCAGTCTTTGAGCTTTAAAGTTTCATTTGTTCCAATGACATTCAATTCACCCAACTCACCTTAGGTAAAGGAAGTAATCTAAAGATAAATGTGATGGACATGGTCCTGTAGAGGTTTACTGAATTCTTTAATGAACAACCTTTTTGGTAACAACAACAGAAACTTCTGATGGTTTTATCTAGTTCTGTGAAGGGGGGAATAAAACCAAATTGTTTTATGACCAGAGTGTAGTCAGGTGTGCATGAATGGCTGCCCGTCTTTCCTGTCTTTATCAATAAACGATTGCAAATACTGGGCTTCCACTTCACCACACTGCCAGATCACCTGGTAGACCCGCTCCAGACTTTGTATTTTTGCAAACTAAGCCCTTGACTGACAAGACTAATGTTTGCCTGTATTTTGTCTTCAGAGCCTGTTTTCCCGTCTCCTCCAGCCTCACTCCAAACTTTTTGTGTCCTACATCTGCACCACCATGCACCAGCCGCCATGACACAAAATACACAAAGGCTATAGCAGAAAGCTATACAAACACTGAATATTCTCTCATGTTCAGCCTCCATCAAACCCTGTACTGAGACGTCTCTACACAGAGACATGACACAGCTGACTAGTCACTGATTAGCATTACAGTGATGAACAATTTATTTAAAGTACATCAACCGCACACTTCTAAGGTAATCTTCTGAGTACAGACTGCTCTGCTTCACAACATTTCCTTTTGGCTTTCAAAGAATTATTTTCCCTGAAAATGTTTTCAGCTGTGGTAACGTTAATTAGCACAGTCATACGCCCGTACAGCGGTTTTGAAAATGGTGAAGTAGTCAGTAAAAAGAATCGAGTTTCCCTGACGTCTAAGGGACTGACACGATGGCACAAATAAGCAAACCAATTCAGGTAGTGGTTGATCAAAGACATACAATTACTGAAATATAGTGGCTTTTTCTTAAACAAAGGGTATCTTTATCTTTAAAAAAATATATCTTGCTCTGTAGGGATCCTTTTCATAATGTTGTCAGACACTGATAATAATCTTGGCCTGTATGCAAATGACACCAACAAGCACTTTCAGTGGACATACCTTGACAGTGAGCAATCACAGGGCGCAAATTACCCTTTAAAATGAGTAAACCTTTGATGTGCAATCAACGGGAATTTTCTGAATATGGTAGAGGACAGCTGCCTGCATGTTTACTCTACTTCTTGCATATCAATTACATCTCGTAATGTTTCATCTGGCATGACTGCACATCGACGAACTGCAGCATTAAAGGGCCTTCCCTTGTATCTCCATGACAGTCAGGAGAAGCCCTTCAGGACCTGTTTTGTGAGTAGTTATGAATAGAAATTGTAAATATGTTATAGTGCTGTATTTTAACATTGACTTCAACCATTACCTCTCTGTCTTCCTTGATCCCTTCATCTTTCCCAATGTCCAGAGTGTCTTCAATAGTTGTACTCTCCTGGCTATGATGTAGCCTAATTGATGTCAGTTGATGTGTGTATGGGGGTTCAGTTTGTGGTTGTGGAATATGGGATGGAAATGGTTAATATGTCAAACTTGCAGTTCTATTTGCAGAAAAAATGTTTATCCAATAATTTGGAATTAATTTAGTAATAGCTTATTCTGATTCACAATATTTTAATGACTAATGTCTTGCAAGTCACGTGTTGGTCTTTTCCCGTCTGTTAACACAAGGACACTGACCCAGAAGAGGAGCAGACAAAGGGTCTCGCTGTGGGTATCCTCACTGTGTTGGAGGATGATGACAGCACAGCTCCTCAAAGTGTTGTGAGTGTTGCTGTCGTTGTGGAAGAAGAGATTGTCCTTCAAGATCTCCCTGACCTGCCAACTGCTTTTGCTTACCTCTTTGGGTTGATCTACGCCTTAAACCTTAAGTACCCAAAAGATCTCAGGTACACTTTCAACACTGTTCAGAAGGTTTTCATGGAACTTGGTACAGACCTCACTTCAAGGGTCAGATCCCTCACAAACAAACTGCTTCAGTAAACCCACAAGTTATCTGATAATGTTGGTTCTGGAATTGTTGACCTAAAAGTTCCTTTCTGTTCAGCCAACACCATGTTAATTTACTCTTTACATTTAGTTTGCACTTTATTGGGTTTTTCTTCAACATGTTAAGATTCAGTGTTCAGTCTGCTGTCACATAGTATAGAGCAGTGTTACAAAAAATTTCTGATTATTTTGAGACTGGAAATTATGGCACTCAGTAACCTTGTAAACTGATTTATTATATTGATAGTTGTGTGTCGTACTGGTTCTGTGAAGTCTGGTATTCATGACTCGATATATATAAATTTTTTTTTTGTCTCCTCTCAGTCTAAGTTTACAAGTATACAGTGTGGCACAAGTTAACTGCTAGGACCGGGACAATTGGGTCTCAGTTTTCATTTACTTGGCCCTGCTGGAAGGGATTTGATGCTGGTTTAAATAAATGTTTTGAATGCATATGTTGCATCTGTAATTTTTTATACATTTGATTAAAAAAGTTATTGGCTCTAAATTGTAAAGTTGGGTTACACTATAAACTATTGCAGTGTGCAATTTTAAATTCCTCTAAAATTATTCTGCTATACTAAACCAAATTAAAGTGGATTCTGTATAAGATTTCAGTTTTTACCATGTAAAATGTAGGAGGAGAAGGAGAGTTAGCAGAAGTAAGTATTAAAAGTTTTTACAATGTAAACTTAATTATTTTCTCTGAAAATGTTTTCAGCTGTGGCAACGTTAATTAGCACAGTCATACGGCCGTACAGCGGTTTTGAAAATGGTGAAGTAGTCAGTAAAAATAATCGAGTTTCCCTGAAAAAGTTTTCAGTCATTCAGTGGTTTAACACGTTAGTGTGTGTTGAGTAAATGTGTTCTGTGTTGCAGTAGTTTGTTATTGTCAGTTCCAAACATCTTTAGCTCGGTTTTAGATGCTTGTTTGAGAGGATCACTTCTTTTATATATACATATATATACACTTATTTGGCATACAATCATAAACATATTGACTCTTTACATATTCATTTTCACATTATATGAAATTACTTCAACATTTATTATTTTTTTGGGGATATATATAGAAAAATATATATATATATATATATATATATATATATAAACATATAAAGGAAAAGAACCCTCCTCCCACTCTAGAACTAACAAATAAAACAAAGAACATGAACAGGTTCAGCACATCATAAGAAAGAAATAACAAAAACAACAGTAGCCACAGTCATGTACATTAAATAAATATACAAATTAAAAGTGGTAAGGAAAATGTACAAGGTGAAGAGTAAAATGGGAGATACACACAGCAAGGTGTTTCACAGCGATTGATACATTAATCCTATCCTTGAAACAGTTGAAGTACCGGGTCCCACATCTTGTCAAATGTGTCTCCCTTGTGTTATGGCCCGGCTCTGAGACCATAACAAATAAGGGAAACACACGGGGAGTTACATCAAAAGAAAATATTTATTTTAACAAAGATAAATTCCAAAAAGAAATATTAACCATATCTTACAACAAAAAGAAACTACCAACCTAGATCAACCCAGGAAAATGCAAACTAAACTATACAAGAAATTAGAAGAACTCAAATCAAGTTACCATGGTGTCTGGGACAGAGCAAGATAGAGAATGAGTTCGCAGGAGGGCGGGGTTTTATGGGTCTGGAGACAGTGGCCAGCTGCCTCCAATCCCATAATGGCCAGCCAGCTACCGGCACCCTGGAAGACAAGAGAGACAAACACAAACACCAACACCAAACCAGTATAGGCCCTGGGGCCGTCACACTTGTCTTCATTATAAAGTCTCAGTCTCTCCAGGTGAAGCATGCTTGCCATTTCTCTCAACCACAGATTGTACGTGGGTGCAGTGTCCGACCTCCATGTCTGGAGGATTAACTTCTTCACAATCACAGTTCCAAATAGGATAGCCTTTTTCTCATATTTATTGGCTGAAGACAAAGGGGTAGTTGCCCCAAGAATGGCTGCAAGTGGATCAGGCTCCCAACATTTACCGTAAGCCATAGAAAAGCAATGAAAAATACTTTTCCAGTATCCATACAATTTACTGCATAACCAAAAAGAATGTGTTAAGTCACTAGTTGTGGACTTACATCTGTCGCAAATAGGTGAAACATCTGGAAAGAAACTGTGCAGTTTTTCTCCAGAGTAATAGAGCCTGTGTAATGTCTTAAACTGTATAAGGCAATGTCTGACGTTCACAGAGCAATCATGTATACTTTTTAAACACTCATCCCATACTTCATCTCCCAGTTCTGTATTTAGCTCATCTGTCCATGCCTGTCTAAGACTCGCTGTGTTCAATGGAGTATTGTTGTGCAGGATCCGGTAAAAGAACAAAACAGCCCCTTTTGCAGCAGGGTCAAATTTGTTTATTGCCTCAAGGGCCTCGTTGCATGGGTAAATGCGTCCTGATGTAATTCCGAATTTGAAAGAGTCGAAAAAGGCCAGATTCGGGAATGTCATATTTAGCTACAAGTTGTGGGTATGAGGCAAAAACAAGAGGATCACTTCTACGCTGTAGGTACAGAGCAGCTGTAGCCTGAAGCTCATGTGTCACTTCTGTCCTTCTATGCTATACTGAGCGTAGCCTCACATGCACCTCAACAGAAGTGTAACTATACTTTGCAGTCATTTGCCCAAAATGCATTTCCTTGTTCTCATGTCTCAGCAGCTAAACAAACTGAATATTCTCTCATGTCCAGCCTCCAACAAACCCTGTACTGAGACGTCTCTACACAGAGACATGACACATGACTAACCCTCCAATTGTTTCAAAACGCCGCGGCAAGAGCATTGACAGGAATTAGGAAGAGAGATCATATTACTCCAGTTTTAGCTTCTCTTCACTGGCACCCTTTAAAATCTAGAATAGAATTTAAAATCCTCCTCCTTACATACAAGGCCCTTAAAGGCCTAGCTCCATCATATCTTAAAGACCTCATTGTACCATATCATCCCGACAGTTCACTTCAGTCTGAAAGTGCAGGCCTACTCGTGGTTCCTATTTCAATTTCAAAAAGTAGAATGGGAGGTAGAGCTTTCAGCTATCAGGCTCCTCTCCTGTGGAACCAGCTCCCAATTTGGGTTCAGGAGGCAGACGCCCTCTCTATTTTTAAGGTCAGGCTTAAGACTTTCCTTTTTGATCAAGCTTATAGTTAGGGCTGGACTAAACCATCCCTTAGTTATGTTGCTATAGGCCTAGGCTGCTGGGGGACGATGCACCAAACACATGTCGTCCTTCTTTCTTCTCTCTCCTCTCTTGCATCCTCCACTTTCTTTTCTCTGGCACAGAGCTCTTGCCCTCTAATTTCCTATCTACTACTAGTCATGCAATTCTGTGCTATTACTGTATAGCATGTTAACTGCTGTGTGTTGAATTGAATTGAAATTGATGGACATGGTAACCCACTTCGACCAGATCACAGCTAAAATTCATTTAAGCAGGAATTGTTTTAGTTTTTAGAAAATAAACACCAAAAACGAAAACTTCGCCTGTGCTCTTCACTCTGACAGATACAGACTCAGAGATGAAGGTTGAGAGACGCAGATGAGCATGCAACTACAGGAAATTGTTGCACACCTCCCTCACTCCCCTCCTCGTCCTCCTCCTGATCCTCCCTTTGCTGCCTCTGTTTCTCTGCCTCTCAGTCTCTCTTCCTTCATTTTTGAACTCATCTCTCCTTCCTGTTTTTATTTCTTCTTTTCGAACTTAGACATGCACACCGCACGATTAAAAAGAAAAAAAAAGTACTGATGCCAAAAATGTTACTGTTGCAGGAGATAAGAGGCGCAGTGGGGAAGGTGTTGCAGCAACAATGACAGTGTTTAAAACTTCCTCCTTTGTTTACCGGCAAAAACAAAAAGCAATACACACACAGCCATATTTGCGTTGCCTCAGAGGACGTTAAATTGAATAAAAAAGAATTTCCTGTAGACTTAAACGAATCACTACCAACCTTTACTTTAAACCCAGCTCCCTTTAACCTTAAAGTTAATGATTTATATCTTATTTGTTGCTTTAGGACTTGTTTTCTGCCCACAAAAACAAAACATATCCTCCTTCTGTGATTGTGTCAACAGATTTATGGACCCCGCCACGTTAACACATTAAAAGTACACAATAACGGAGACAATCATTTGCTGTTTGTATTAGATTTTTGTTCATACTGGGTCCAACTGTTAAACTATAAAATGAAAATGGATGCAAATTAAGCCGCACACATATGTATACAGCTGTGGTAGTCATTAGCAACCACTAGAGGGCGTCTGAGAATGAGCAGCTCTTGGCGCAATTATTAAACAAAACAGGGCCGTTTCTAGCTTCGTGGGGGCCCTAAGCAAGTTGCTGTTTGGGGCCCCTAGTTTGTCAAACAACAATGAAGAGATTCCTAACCCTTAGATGGTCCACTAAGATGCCATAATGTGAATAAACGGGTCTGGAGTCAGTCAGTCATGACCATGACAGGACAGACTGTCCAGTCACATGCGACATATTAATTTTATATTAGACAACTTTCATGAAGCAAACACTAAAGCTGAGTTTATGACGAACAAATGCTAGCCAGCTAGCTAACATTTATCCAGGGCTAGCTAGCTGGCTAACAGGATAAATAAACTTGCTAAAAACCCACCTGTCCAGCCCACATCACCAACAAATGCCTCACTTTTATCATTTGACCATTTTTCTTCCTCTGTTTTCTTTTTCTTCCGTTTTTCTGAGATAACTTCTTTTTGATGCCATTACTGTGTTTGTTTTGTTTAATATTCTCGCTAACGAGAATGACGGGTAGCTGTCAATCATTCCCATCATACCTGTCGGATCGGCGGCCCGCTACGTCACTCACTGTGCGACGGTGCAGTCCAACGAATATGACGTGATAATTGTATATCCATTTTTTTTTAAAAAAAGAAACCAAATTTCTTACTAACTAACAGCATATATCAAACTATGCAGCTCCTCAATATCTGACACTAAACACTACGCAAAAAGCAATTAAAACCTATGATTTATTTAAGCTTTACAACATTTCCATGTAGTTTTTTACTTTGTTAACTTTTCTCTACTGCACACTCTGTTGTTTTTAGCTTTAATTAAAAAAAAAAAACAGCTTATCACTGCAGTTTATTTTAATTATATCCTACGTTAATGTTTAAGCATTTAAGGGATGTAATGAACATGAGATAGCAATTCTCCTCAGATGAGGCTGAACATGCAGCTTGGGGTTGAAAGAAATCACAGTTAAATAAACCTTGATTACGCAGGAAAATATTTATTTTACACTGGGTTCAATTTTAGACTGTAAAATTAAAATAGATGCAAATTAAGCCACTCAAAAATATTTATACAGCTGTGATACTCATTAGGAACCACAAGAGGGCGCCTGAGAATCATTTTTTGCCATTAGAGCAGCTCTGTGCAGTTATTAAACTTAATGACACTTCGACCAGATCACAGTTAAAATTAAATTAAGCAGGAAATGTTTTAGCTTTTAGAAAAGAAACACCAAAAACTGTTAACTCCAGTAGTTTGTGGTACATCCAATTTGATTAGGACACTTTTAAGATTCTTACATTTGCTTCTATGTTTGTAAGATTCCGTCCCTCTAAATCCTTCTGTTGTTGTGTTGCTACAGTAACTTGCACTGTAAGCTTTCAGCAACATCCTTGTAAGTGTAGTTGCAGTGACATGACGCTGCTTGTGAAACCACCCCATTACCAACTCATGACTTTTTCCACTAATGCAAGGTTTCCATCAGTCAAGTGAACCTGAGTCGGTGCAGGACAAGAAGGAAACTGGTGCCACCTTTATTAAAATAAAAAGATCTACTGCTGTTAAAAGAACAAAATTTACTTGGTTAGTAGATTAGATTACATTAGATTAGATACTTTATTATTTGTAATGTAGCACTATATATTAAAGATATCAGTGTCAGGTTCTTTGCTTACCTTGTATTTTTATTTTTATGTTTATTGTATTCTGGACTACTGCAACTCCCTCATATTTGGTTTATTGGACAAAACCATTCATAAACTGCAACCGGTTCAAAACTCATCACCAGAACCCCCTCCATTTTGACCTCTGGCCTTCCTGCCGGATTGCTCGCTTCGGTGTTGGGTTAACTCCTTTATTTGGGGTACTCATTCGACTTGATTTTTGTTTAATGAGGATCTGGTAGTAGTTTTGTTAATCTTGTTTGACCAAATTGTAGTTTTTCTTAATTTGGAAATCGTTTATGATTTGTTTGTTCAGCTGCCTGCGGGTATGTAAATGTACTGCAGCTGTTTTTCAGAAGTTTGTGCAGTTGTCTATTTGTTTTGTAAATTATTTTTGGCAGCAAAGTTTGGTTTTGTAAATTTGGTTGGTGCCATCCCTAAGTAGATTTGTTTAAGTGTATATCTTTTGTTGTGAGTTCAACCCTTTTAATATTTCCCTCTCCTTGCAGGTAGGCTACTGGAAGTTTACAGTGGTGTCCCTGACATGTAGCACCTACCTAGACCAGACCAGGCACCCCCACCCCATGGAAATGACACTCCTTGATGACAGCAGCCATCCCCAGCAGGATGCAGCCTGACACAGACACACATAAAAAGGGTTTGGGAACAACTTAAAAAACATGAAGAACAGCACAAGACTAGACCTTCAGTCAAAATAGGAAGTGGTAAATGATGGACATGGACACGGGCAGGTTGGGGCCGGCGGCAGCCCGCAGGATATGAGAACACGTTTCTGCGTAAAAAGCTTGCCTGTTCTTATCTCACCTGGTTGCAGCCAATGGCAGAGGACAAGAGGGGAAAGTGAAGGATAAGTAAGTTCCGTTTTGAACCGTCCGAAAGCGTGAGGTGGGCAAATTCATGACAGGGAAGTAGCTAAAAACAGAGCTGAGGGTTTTTAGGTTGTAGAAGAGAAAGAAAGAAACGACAAAGATGGATAAGTGTTTTTTTTTGTTTTGGTTTTTTTTGTGAACACTTGGTTCATTTGAGGTTCAAAATGCACATAAGTGAGAAGGTGTGTGCGCTTGTTAGGACCCAGACGGAGTACGCCGTGAGCAGTATTTTGTGTTTTACGGAGACCTGGCTGCACGCGGACTTCCCGGACCACAGTGCGCCTATACCCGGCTTCAAGACTCTGCGGGCGGATAGAGACACGGTCCTGAGCGGTAAGAAGAACGGCGGCGGGATTGCTGTGTGTGTGTGAATGAGAGATGGTGCAACCCCGCTCATTTGACTGAAGGAGCGTGTCTGTACGCCGGACATTGAACTTTTGTCTGTGGGAATGCGTCCATATTATTTACCGAGGGAATTCACGTCTGTCATCTTTGTGGGAGTTTACATCCTTCCCTCAGCGGACAAGGCAGCAGCGTGTGACACCATCCACGCCACTGTTGCCAGGCAACAGTCCAAACACCCGGAGTTCCCTTGTTGTCATTTCTGGGGATTTTAACCACATCACCTTGGACACTGTTTTACCCACTTTCCACCAGTTTATTCATTGTGCGAATAGAACTGGACCTACTGTATGCTAATTCAAAGGATGCATACAGTGCCACTGCCCTGCCCCCACTGGGACAGTCTGGTCACAACTTGGTGTTGTTAACCCCAACATGACCCGTCATGGTGTGTCCACGGCTCCTAAAGACCTGCGCTGCTGAACTCGAGGAGCCGCTCCAACAAGTCTTCAACCTGAGCCTGCAACTCCAGAGAGCGCCCACCCTCTGGAAGACTTCATGCATCGTTCCTGTCCCAAAGAAGAACCGGCCCAGCGAGCTGAATGACTTCCGACCGGTGGCACTCACATCACATCTGATGAAGACGCTGGAGCGGCTCTTCCTCAAGCTCCTCAGACCTCAGGTGCAGCATGCTGAGGACCCTCTACAGTTTGCCTACCGGGCAGAGGTTGGTGTAGACTGGAGGATGCCATCCTATACCTTTTACACAGAGCCCACTCGCATCTGGACAAGGGAAAAGGCACTGTCAGGATTACCTTCCTGGACTTTTCGAGTGCCTTCAATACTATCCAGCCCCTTGTACTCCAGGAAAAAACTCTCCAGAATGTGAGTGGACCCCTGCCTGGTTGCTTGGATTTCCAGCTACCTCACTGATAAACCACAGTACGTCAGGCTGAAGGACATCACGTCTGACACTGTGGTCAGCAGCACTGGAGCTCCACAGGGGACTGTACTATCCCCTATCCTCTTCACCCTTTACACCGCGGACTTCTGCTACAACTCGGACACGTGTCACATTCAGAAGTTTGCAGTTTGCGTATCAGCCTCATGTTGGTGTGGATGATGCTGTCATCTACCTGCTGCACCGTGCTCACTCTCACCTAGATGGTGGGAAGGGCTCTGTGAGGATCACGTTCTTTGATTTCTCTAGTGCTTTTACCACCATCAGCCCTTTATGATGAGTGAGAAGCTGCTCAGGATGGCTGTCAGCTCCTCCATTGTCTCCTAGATTACTGATTATTTATCTGACAGGCCCCAGTTTGTGCGGCTGGGGGGCTCCCTGTCTGACACTGTTGTCAGTAATGTGGGGGCACCACAGGGGACTGTCCTGTCTCCATTTCTGTTCACTCTTTACACCTCTGATTTCCAGTACAGCTCTGGGTCCTGCCACCTGCAGAAGTTCTCTGATGACTCTGCAGTGGTTGGGTGTATTAGAGATGGACAGGAGGTGGAGTACGGGACAGTGATCGCAGACTTTGTGGAGTGGACCCAGACAAACCACCTACTCCTGAATGTGGACAAGACCAAGGAGCTGGTCATTGACTTCAGGAGGAAGAGGACACCAGCTGAGCCCATCACCATCCAGGGCCTAGAGGTGGAAGTAGTGGACCAATATAAGTACCTGGGAGTCCACATGAACAGCAGACTGGACTGGAGGGACAACAGTGATGCTGTGTACAAGAAGGGACTGAGTAGACTCTACTTCCTGAGGAAGCTTAGGTCTTTTAACGTATGCAACAAGTTGCTGGAGATGTTCTACCAGACTGTTTTTGCGAGTGTCCTGTACTTTGCTGTGGTTTGTTGGGGGAGCAGCACCGGCAAAAAGGACATAAGTAGGATCGACAAATTGATTTGAAAGGCTGGTCATGTGATTGGGAGTGAGTTGGAGACGTTTGTCTCAGTGAGGGACAGGAGGACACTGGACAAACTGCTCTCCATCATGGACAATCCGTCACATCCATTACACCAAACAATAGAGGGACAGAGGAACTCATTCTCAAACAGACTGATCCAGCTCCGCTCCCACACTGAACGCTACAGGATGTCATTCATACCATTTTCTCTCCAGCTGTACAACAGCTCACCTTTCTGTAACAGATAACTCTGTGTTATTCATGTTAATGGACACTACTGCACCTTACACCTTACCCTGTGTATATAATATATATTCTTCCGTCTCGATTTCTTGTACATTTGTCCATATGTAACCGGTGTAATCTTGCGTTGTGTTTTTCGTTTCTATATTTTATTATTTTTGTGAAGGAGGGAGACGTAGCAATGTCCTTTCAATCGTCTTTATTCTGACAACAAAGATGAAATAAAACAAACGGCTGATGAGCTCGATCTCCCTCAAGCATGCCCCTCTCTCACAGAAAACAAAGACAGGAGCTCTAGCATAAAAAAATATACAACACAGAAACATACCTGACAACAAAGATGAAATAAAACAAACGGCTGTTTAGCTCGATCTCCCTCAAGCAAGCCCCTAAAATGTGGACATGACACAGATACATTAACATTAACCCATGAAACGAGGCCCAGTAAGGCGTAAAACAAATGCATAGAAGGAAACTGCTCACCTCTCTCACAAAAAACAAAGACAAGAGGGAGAGTTTTGGCGGTAGCAAGGGCCTTTATAGACATATGGGGTTCCCCGAAAAAGGAACACAATGCTAATATGCTAATTTGTACATTTTTGCTAATACTATTTTTATTTTATTTTACTAGATTTTATTTTACTTATTTTTATTTTTATTTTATTTTATTTAATCTTTCTTTTATCTGTGGTTCTTAAGAGTGTTTTTTTTATGTGCAACTAAGCTACTGTGACCAAGCAATTTCTAAGTTAATCAATGTATAATGACCTTGTAGTGTTTCAGAGTGACCACACTGGGGCAGTGTTGCTTAAATATCTGATCACAGTGCTTCTGGTTTATGTCAAACTAAGAAAACAAAACTCTTGTAATTCGTTTAGTCTAACCAAGTCCTTTAAATTCACAGTTAATGCAACTTGTAAAAAAAAATAAAAAATAAAAGGTAAGTCACTGGACATCCCAAACTCGTTACATTCTGCACTACAGTAAAGTTTATTTCCCCTGGTTCCTGTCTTAAGCTTCTCTCAGATCTCTAATATATCTTGTCTCATAACGGGACCTCCCCACAACACGGTGGCAAGTCTACAGGCCCGTACAAATCAAAGGATTGATTGTTTGAATAATCAGTGAAATGAAGGGCTGACTGATTGATCGCTGACCTTTTCTGCCCCTCCAACAGATTTGACAACTACTCAGCTAATGTGATGGTGGACAGCAAGCCAGTCAACCTGGGCCTCTGGGATACAGCTGGACAGGAAGATTACGACAGGCTCCGCCCACTGTCCCACCCACAGACGGTACACACAGACACACACAGACGTACACAGTTAATTAGAAGGAGGAGAAAAAATAAAACAAAACGCAAAATCCACTTTGTGTCCAGCTGTGAAAAGCGAGAGAGTTTAAACTGCAGCCGCCAAATCCATAAACAATAAGGCAGTCGGACTGAGCTACGGCCTCATTAACTTAAAAGACAGAAACAGAAGGTGGGGAAAAAAGGGAGACGTTATTGATGGCGGTGCAGCTGTGGGTAGGACACCTAAATCAAATCTGTCAAGAAAAATCTACCCGGAAATTTCTCAAAATTGTTAACCTGAATGTTAACCTGTTGGTGATTACATACAAATAGAAAATCAATGACACAAATGCGATCTGATAATCAAGGCTGCAATTACCTGCACTGTAATATAGAGGATGATCAAATCCTGGGTTGATATCTGGTTGATGTTTGATATTTAGGTTGATAGGAGGAAAAAAATACTTTAATTCCACTTTAGTGAATGGGATTACATTACATTTATTTCATCATTAGAACTGAAGCAGTAATTGAATGTCTTAAATTATATCGTATCAACAATTGTTGTTTTTATAAATCTTTTTAAACATAGACCAGCCGACCTACACTTTGTTAAATTAAACTAAACTGAACTTGAATCAACATTTAAGTTGCCAGACACCACAGGACACCCTCAGAAGGCCCATGTCCATTCTCTGATGAGGCACAATTGTTTTGGAGACACAAGGGAGACCTACACAATATTAGGACATAATGTTATGCCTGATCGGTGTATATTCACTGTGAACCATATAAACTTGCATTAGTCACATTCCTATTGTCATATAATCTACTATCTAATCTAATCCTGTGTTGTTTTCCAGGATGTTTTCCTGATCTGTTTCTCCCTGGTGAGTCCAGCATCCTACGAGAACGTCAGAGCTAAGGTGAGGTTCGTCTCTGTGACACACGGTTTGGGATTATTTTGGATTAAAAATAGTTTCAGACATAAAACCAACAGTTGTCGCACTATATTTTAGTAAAATAGTAGCTGAAGTGGCTGAAGATGGTGACATGAATGAACTTGATGAGTAAACTGTGTTTATTTAGAGAAGCATATCTATTTCTGTATTTAATTTGTTATACTGTGGTGATAATATCACAGGTATTTTGCTAGTTGCGCCATTTAGTTTAATCAGAAGTGAATCTCTCAAAATCTTTCTCCCATGTCGCTGTCGTTGTTTTAGGCCAAGTGGAAAAAAAAAACAACAACTAAGAAACGGGGCCACAGATGTCTACCTTTTGGCATATTTTTCAAAGACAACCACAGCCACCCTTAAACTATGATGCCCACAGTGCATCGACACTGTAGGCCTCCTGCTTTGACAACAGATTGTCAAGCGACATGTATGCATGTGAGCGATGCAGCGACATGTACTCTTTGCCGATGGGAGCCAAGCAACTCCAATGTCTGTATCATCCTTTTAGACAGCTGCTATGCATGTGATGTGATAGATCATTGTATCATTGCACAGCGGTGCAGTTAGATCAGACTGTTCTGAGATCTGAGAAGTCTCATTCAAGTGCATCTACTGTACATACAAACACGCCGTAACCTATGCACGTAGTCTACACCAGTGCGAGCCATTTATACATTCATGCGTAGGGTCTGGGTTGACGCATAAGCATAAACCGTGCATTAGTGCAGTTTAAATCAGCAGTGCTTAGCCACTGACACACATTGTGCAATGACGATACAGTATCAAAATCTATAAATCAGAGACTATAAATACGTTGCACACAAATGAAAAATGCTGCGTAAAAATCCAAAGAAGACGTTTCATCCAAGCAGCTTCTTCAGCTCTAAGGGACTGACGTGGAGTTGAGGTTTAAACAGGAACATCTGCTGGTGTAATCCATCAGAAACTCACATGACTAGTGTCTGAATGGTCCTCTAACGAGCCATTGTAGTCAGAGGCTCCAGTCTCAAGGTGTGAATGGGGCTGAGACGTCTTGGGGACAGATTGATAAGACTTTGTTGTACAGTGACGGCAGATCACATCCCTGTTCAGAGAAGGATTTTAGACGTCTTCCTTTACTCCTCTTTCAAACCGTTTATCTTCTGGGGCTAAAATGTGGACGTTGTTGTCTCCAAAGGAGTGTCCTTTGTCCTTCAGGTGTAGGTCGACCACTAAGTTTTTTCCATGATGACCTGACTCTCCTGTGTTGAAGCATGCGTTTGTGGATGGGTTGTTTTATTTCCCCAATGTATAAGTTTGTTCATTCCTCACTGCACTGAACAGCATCAGTGCATAGACTAGCAGCATATATGTATAAGGTGTTATTGTTAATCGCCAGTATCTGCTTCACACACCACTCTCTTGCCGTCTTTTCACCTGCTCTTCTTTCTTTTCCTTTCTTGTCGCACTCCCAGAGGGACTACTTCTTTTTATCTTAAACTGATCACACAAAACTACGTCAAAGGGTCACAAAACATCGTGTGACAGAACTGAGTGTGCAGAGTTGTGTCAGACAGAGGCTCCTTAGGTCTCCATGGCGTTGTTTTCATTAACTCTGCCCTGTCCCATCACACTCCTTCCTCCACGAGTTTCAGAATCAGTCTCATTTGTTTCTATGAGTGGAGGTCAACAGCCATCGACGATGAGGTTCCCGAGCAGCTAAATATCAAGCAGATAAAGGCTCAATGACAGCGGCGTATAGAGTTGCCAGCATAGCGATCCTTCAGTGTCCGCCCATCACCAGTCGGAGAATAGTCACTGTTTGCCAGAGAGGGAGAAGAAAGTAAAACTTAACTAGAACCCTAGAGCCACAACATTAAAACCACTAACAGGAGACGTAGTTACATTGACCATCTTGTATCAATCCACAATGTTCTGCTGGGAAACTTTTGGGCCTTGTATTCATGTGGACGTTACTTAGACATGTAGCACCCACCTGGACCAGACCAGGCACCCCCACCCCATAGCAATGACACTCCTTGATGGCAGCAGCCATCCCCAGCAGCAGGATGCAGCCTGACACACACAAAAACACTTCAGGAACAACAGAAGCACAAGGTGTTGACCTGGCCTCCAAATTCACTAGATCCCAAACTGATCAAGTATCTGTGAGATGATCCACAGAGGCCCCTCCCCTCAACTCATAGGACCCAAAGACACCACCAGAAGGCCCATGTCCATTCTCTGATGAGTCTGTTGGAGGCCTACACAATACTAGGCGGGTGGTCATAATGTTATGCCCGCTCGGTATATAGTCAGATACTGTCACATCTGCAGTAAACTATGCAAACTAACCCTGTAGCTGTTTACATACATGTCATATATGTCAGATTGGAGCAGGAGTCGGAGAAAGTGGCCTTGGGTTTAAGACGTTAGAAACAGATGCATCTATAAGAAGGATTGTCATGTCAAAAACAGCCCCTCCATTACTTTCTGGCCTTCAACCTTTCACTCATTTCCAACATCGACGCTCACCTCCAACGTTCTTGGTTGCCTCTTTCTTTCCACCCTCCTCATTTCGTTTGCCTTCTACTCTGTGTCCTGCCAGTGGTTCCCAGAGGTCCGTCACCACTGCCCCTCCACGCCCATCATCCTGGTGGGGACCAAGCTGGATCTGAGGGACGAGAAGGACACCATCGAGAAGCTGAAGGAAAAGAAGCTGGCACCGATCAGCTATCCACAGTGCCTGGCTCTGGCTAAGGATATAGGTCAGTCATGGTGTTCTCTCAGGTCTTGTTTTAGGGTTTGTAGCCGTACTGAGTAGAGACAACTGAACAGAAGCAGGACTTTATATGAAGCAATCTATTCTAGACCCAGAATGTGCATAATACATTTGTTTAGACAAACGTGTTGAGAAACAATAACAGAAAATATCTAATTTCTAGCTTTTAAGCCACATCCCAAAATCCCCCTTAAGAGACAATTACGAATCAGTTGTCAGTCCTATGGCAAGGCTAACCTGCAACTATGCAGATATTAAATAATGGCACATGAACTGCTCAGAATTATATTACAGGCTTGGAGACACATTTCTTTGCTCTGTAATCACACAGAATACATTTATCAGAAGTATGTTTAAAAGGTTATTTCAATAAAAAAGTGAAAATATGAAAGTAGTCTTGCTTAGTATCAAAAAGCATCCTCTGTTTAAAATGTATGTAGCAGTGGCTTGTTTATTTATGACTGTAGATTTTTCCTCAAAATTCAAGTTTGGAACGACTCATTTTCACCAAAATTCAGTTTAATAACAAAAATATAGTATCAACAACAACACAAATCCCGATCTGAAGGGTGAGGGAAAGGGAGCGGAGAGAGGGACACACAGGTATAAACATCCTATACAGTAGTAGCACACAAACCTGTGAGCAGTGATAGAAAAGAAACTAGATAAGAAATTAGAGGACAGGTGCTCAGTGCATCGTCCCCCAGCAGCCTAGGCCTATAGCAGCAGAACTAACGGACGGTTCAGCGTCACCTGAGCCAGCCCTAACTATAAGCTTTACCAAAAAGGAATGAAAAAGGAAAGTCTTAAGCCTAAATTGGTGAAATGAGCGGTGTTTACGTAGTGATGCATCCTCTCCTCTTGTGACTGCACAGATGAAATCTTGAAGGTAGCAAAGAAACAAGTAAAATGTAACTAAAACTTTAAATGTTTTTCTTGTAAAACGTGTCTGTTATAACCCAAATTAATTTAAATTGTTTGTTTTCCTACGGACGAACGAAAAGATGCCCAAAGGGAACAATAGGTCAAAAGGAAATTTTTGTGTACCTCTGTGAGGGAGCTGCAGATTTGTCGCTTTTAATGCTGCAAATGCTGTTATCGACATGTTCTGCAGCTTTCATACACACGTTTCAAACGCTCTTTCGTTATCGTTTTTCTACGTGCAACCTGCTCGTACAAGAAATTCTACAAAAGGTGCAAACTATTAATCACAGCATTATCGATTTTGCTAAAATTGCAGGTTGTTTTCTACAGCCGGCTTCTCTTACTTGGTCTTTATCTGTAGCTTTAATCACATGTGCGTGTTTCCTTTTCCCGTACGTACAGATGCTGTGAAGTACCTGGAGTGCTCAGCCTTGACCCAACGTGGTCTGAAGACCGTGTTTGATGAGGCCATCCGGGCCGTCCTCTGCCCCCAGCCCACGAGGGCAAAGAAGAAGCCCTGCACACTGCTGTAAACGGTGAGACTGAAGCGAACGCAGAGTCTCCCTCTGAGAGGCGCAAGAGAAACTATCAGAAGGGAGAAATAACTGAAAGATGTAGTGATCATGTAGTGAAGGAGAGGAGGACGAGTGAGGGGCATTTACCTCTCCAGAATCATAAATGAAAGGTGTTCTGTTGAATTTGTGAGGAACCTTTACTGCAGCAGATCAACAATAGAACAGATGGAATAAAAGAGAAATGCAGACTGGGGTCACACAAATAGAAGATGAAGTGAGCTCTGATAATGCGCTGAGAATAAAGGCTGATTCTTGTGAAGTGATTCCGCTAATGTCACATTTGATACGCGGAAATAAAAGCACCTATCACAGCGTTTGGGTGATTATTTCCGAGGCCGCCGGGCACATATCCAATTTACCAGGAGGAGGACGGCACGAATACAGACGATAATTTGACAGACAACGATCCCGTGATTTACTCAGCGGGAGATACATTAGTGGCTGAAAGACACAAGTGAAAAGAAGGAGCTCCAGCCTTTTTTGAAATTACCATAATAATTGTGGAACTTATTGTATCGTGCAGGGAGGATTTAAAGGCGGGGGGGGGGGGGGGGGGTATTCTTTTAAAAATGCGTAAAAAAGAAGAAAAAACTTATTACAAAATTAACCTCATGTCCATTTTAACCCGTGATTTTTTTTTTGTTTTTTTGTTCTAGATTCTCGCAGAACAACAGAGGAAGAGACAAAGACATTCAGACCGCTGACCCTGGTTTAAAAGAGGATTTGAAAGTTCTGTTAATATCTAGAAAACTACAACAATCTTAAAAAGTAATGCTTTGGCAGTTACACCTAAACAGTAGTAAACCTCTCTGTACAGCATCCCCAGAGGTGGATCTTTATTTTATTTTTATTTTTTCTTATTTTTTTTGTGGTTGTTTTTGTTTTAAAGCGCATTATAAATGCTGCACCAGACAGGATACCAATTCATCAGAATAACTGCTCCAGTGAACCCACCGGAGATTCATCCGCGAGCTTAAGTGGAAGACCAGGAGCGAGCTTCATGTAAAGTAGCGAAGTTCCTGCGTACCTCGACGGCATATAAAGGCATCTTGCAAAATTTGACTTGGGTAATAACATTTGCGCAACGTGCACCGTGTTTTAAAGAGATTAGTTCATGTTCATTAGTTCGTTTTGTTTTGAGAGCGGCGATAAAGCATGCGGATCAGGAATGGTAGTTCTTTGTGAGCAGGGAGTCGAACGATGTCGCGTTGGAAATGGAATTGTTACGAATGTATTATTTCTTGTGCTATTACAATAAAAGATCTTTGATCAATTAAGATGTCCGCAGAGATTTGATCTTTTTTCACATGCCGCTATGAGGATGGAAACGTCTCCATCATCGACTGAACGAGCAGAGTGTGGACGCCGCATCTAAAATAATGCTGATGTATCTGATCACGTTTCTACCATCTGCTACAAGCGTCATCTATCCCACTTTGCTTCTTTTAAAGGGCAAGCCACCAGGACGGGTATATCAATCCGACTGACTGTTGGAGCAAATGGGGTTATAGCCGCCCTGCCCCCCCTCCAGGTGGGAAGCATCACTCATTGTTGTTATCAAGTGAGTGTCAAAGAACAAATGATCCCGTGCAGCTCAAAGCCAGGAGAAGATGTAGGGAATATGAATCAAAAATCACCTTCATCAACTTTTCTATGCCTGCCTTGTCTTTATATACCACTAAATTTAAGTTTTACACCTTGGGTTCAGGAACAAGTCCACTCCTCAAACATCCCATCACCCATGCTTGCCTATATACAGTAGGTGCAGCTAACCTCCCCCAACACCCATCCCTCTCTGTTCTTTCTTCTTCTCTTCCGTGTCCCGGCCAGAGAGACCAGAGGGGCACGGAGCCGAAGCTTCCGGAGACATGCCCCCTCCCCGATTCTCTCTCCCTGGGTTCCTCCGTGTGAACATCAGAAGACCGTCGTCAATCTCTACATCGACCCCTATCATCCCATCCCCCTGAACCTCTCTGATCAACATCCCTTTCCTCCTTTAACCTGGTCAAAATAAACGTCCGTGTAGCTACAGAGGTGTGGTCTTGTCAGGGAATTGGGACACGTTGTGTGTAGATTAATAATGAAAACATGTCACGTCTCCTGCTTCTTGTCACGTCACGACTCATTCCTTTTGTGGATATTAAGAAAACAAATGAAATATATTTTCAGCCATCATTTCACCAATTGAATTATATAATTTTGAAACTTATAGAAAATAATGCAATACACCACTCTGATATGCAAGAAGATAAGGATCTCATTTCCAAACTTGCATGTTTGCATAAGGTTCTGTAGGTATATGGTGAGTACCCTGATAAGTTTGAGTATAGGTTTGCAATATACTGAGTCTGTTAATTCGTGGAAAAGACTAATTTTCAGGAATTTCTTGTCAGTATTGCCAATCATCTGCAGCTTGACTGGTAGTGCATTAGGTAAGTGTTAAAGCAATGGTAGTAGATTGCACTATTGATGAGCTGCATGCTTTTCATACCAAGTCACATTCATATGGTGCAAGAATAATAAAAAAAAAAAGTATGTTCACAGTATGGTGTGCAGAGGCTGGAAATTAAGTAAAGGTTGTTCATCTGGTAGAGAGAACCTCCATGCTAAGCTGTGACACGGCTCATAGGCTAGTTTCTAACCTCAAAAGTGATGAGAAACTTAAATAAACAATAAAATATATAATGTGAAGAAAACCTTTGTGCACAAACAAAAATCAATTTCTCTTTCTTCCCGTCCCGAAGCCTTTTTGGGGTTTCAGTGATTTGTCAAACAGCAGCCACTAAAAAGGCTCGAGGTCTTCAGTTGTGAGGTCGGCAGCCTTTTCAAACCAGATTATGGCTGATTGCATGGAACTTGGTGCTGACAGCTCAGATTAGGATCGGGACACTCTTCACTTGACAAGGCGTTAATGTGCTCCATCATGCAGGGCTTTGTGGTGCCGGTCTGGAAACAAAAGGGGACACAGGCAGCGGTATGTGGCGCCCACTGCAACATTGATCACTGTGAGAAAAACTACTCACTTCGGTTTTGGGATGAAGCATCCGAGCATCTGTCTTAGCGTCGCTAGCATCTTACCAGAATGGATTCTTTATCTTTGGCGAATGATCAGATAAATGTTTCACGCAGCAGACATTTTGACTAAAAGCTTGAGCAATGTAATACACTACCACAGCCGTCAGTAAACATATTAGACAAAAAAAGCAAGCCCGCTATAATTAGATATAATAACAGTTTAAGAGGCTGCTTTTTAAAAAATGCAACAGAAGAGACAGAGAAAAAGATGCCCAGTTTAAAAGTAGACCAGCCATTACAGAAAAGCTTTAATTACTTACTATGTTGTTATCTTAAGTTTGTTGTGATGTGCACAATATACCCGGCAAAGTAGCATCTAATAATTGTTTCGTATTTAAATGTGATTATGCCAAGAAAAGAGTGAAACATGGCAATAAATGACGTAGTCACAAGACAAATATATTGAAAATGACTGTGACGCACTCTGTACAAAAAAACTATAGGACACAGATTCTCATAAAGCTGAAACAAGCATTCATTACGACAGAGTCTCAGAGCGTTATTCACTGTACAGCGTGTTTGTCAGTTAATAATTTTAGTGATCCAGTCTGCATATTCCTTATTACAGAGGTCCATGAATGCACATGCTTTTCTGCAGACATGATCGGGATCTCCAAGAAATGAAATGACGCCATAAATCTTGCCTCCGTGCACGGCTCCTCCACCAGAGTCTCCCTGTGACAGAAAAACTCATATCATATATTTGGCCTTTCAAGGGGAATTACCATTTTTTACCACCTGGACCTTGTTTCGAGCATAAAATATGATCGTTTACTCACCCATATAACTTTGGTGTCATTTGTAGTCGTTCTGATGATATTTAGATCTGCATATATCCATATAGTGGGAGTGACTGGGGCACCGAAAAACACAGCCTCTAAATAACCCATTATCTGCTGCAAAACTCGTTCATTTCACCAATATTTTGTTATCATACGCTAGTGCTATTCCCTGTAGAGTCCAGAGTTAGCTGTTATCATCATTTAGGGTCTGTAGATTAACCTACTAACCACTGACCTGAATGATGTCATCTCTGACATCGCCTCACGCACCCCGCGCGGCTTGTTTACCTGTAATTTGCTACTGCTAGTTTTTTGCAATATGGCTGAATATTTTTCCGATTCTAAGGTTGTGGACGACGACTTTGTTTATGATGGACGTCCTTACCGTTTTGAGCCAGAGTATACGGATGAGGATCTGGTTGAAAGGAGGATGAGGAGGCAGAGAGAGGAACAGCTGGCCAAAGAACAACAAACCGCTGCACGTCCACCAATAGATAACAGGTAACTCCGGACTCAACGGGGAATAGCATTAACGTACCATAACAAAATATTGGTGAAATGAATGAGTTTCGCAGCAGATAATGCGTTATTTAGAGGCTGCCTTTCGGTGCCCCAGTCACTCCCATTATATGGTTATACATGGATCTAAATATCGTCCGAACGACTCCTAATGACACCAAAGTTATATGGGTAAGTAAACGATTGTACTTTATGACAGAAATAAGATCCAGGTTGTAAAAAACGGTAATTCCCCTTTAACATGTTTTTTCTCTACCTATAATACTGCTGTGTAAAAACAGACAGATCGTGCCAACTCACGAAACATATATCCTTCCCAGGAGTTTGGCCACAGAGCCAGTGTTGATACTCCTTGACCTTGTAGGCATCTGGGAATTGTTCCTGCAAAGTATTTTTGAGGTCTTCACAGTCGACGACATCAATGTCCGCACAGTGGAGAGTGGGTGATGTTCCGGATTCTGGAAAAGAAGAACAGTGGGACCGGTTTGAATGAAAGCAGTTTTGCAGTAAAGTACAGAACAATACAATTTTGGCTCAAAAGAGAAATTGTACGTACATGGGCTGTCAATAGATTTAAATATTTAACTGCGATTAATCGCAAATTAATCTATTTTTTATCATCATGGGGCATTTTTCAGGTTATAATACTTATAACAGCATAGGAGTAGACGAATATGTTTGCTTTATTCAGAAGATTGTTATTTTTATTATTGGGTTTGGGCCAAAAGTGAATGTTTTGGGGCTTTGCCACACAAAGCTTCTGTTTCTTTGTTAGTTTCTACTCAGGAAGTTTTGTTTCTCATTATTGCTTTTGCATCACATCAGCATAATTTCCAAACTATGGGTCAGACCGAGGGTCAGAAATTTATATTGTAAATGCAATTAAAAAAGTATGTGGCATTTAAAAGAGTGTGCGTCAATGAGCTACTATTGCGTTGACTTTAACAGCCCCAACACATATCCATCACTACATCTGGAGACTATGAAGAATGACAAAGAAGAATTAAAGAACAATGACATAAACAGATCATTCACTTTATCAGATTATCAACAATCATCTCACTCCTTTTGTCCTCAGGGTCTCCAGTGGTGGCAGCATGACCCGCGATCTCAAATCTGGAAAATGACACCAAGAAGAAACAAACAAAGAAGTTCATTTAAGATCAGTGTTGAACATTTGGTGCAGGATAAAAATATGCTATGCTTTATTCATTCAGGGCAAACCAGACTGAGCAACTAAGCTTTAACCTGATGCAGCAGATGATGCAGGTGATTGGACCGTCTGTCATGGGGTAAACTTCTTTGATTTTAGCTAACTTTATGGTTGCATTACTGCATCTTTATAGGTTAATATTGCCCTTAAAAGAAACTCTTAGGAGTGATTGGTACGCACCTCTGTGTCAAGATCCTGTGACCAAATCTTAGCTTGAAGAAACACGTATACGGATCTAATTTCTAAGAGACGTGGTCGGCTCATTTGACCTTCATCCAGTTATGTTACCATAAACCTAAACTGTTCAAACCCCATAAAGGTATCCTTTTAAACATATATAAAAAAAATGCTGTAGTGTAATGATATCAGCACATGTCAAAGAAACAACTGAACAACAGTTTTTTTTTTCTTTGTTTTTTTAATTCAGGGAAACACACAACTGAGTTTGCATGTTCTCCCTGTGTCTGCGTGGGTTCTCTCCAGGTACTCCAGCTTCCTCCCACTGTCCA
This sequence comes from Chelon labrosus, assembly GCF_963514085.1. Classification (NCBI taxonomy): domain Eukaryota; kingdom Metazoa; phylum Chordata; class Actinopteri; order Mugiliformes; family Mugilidae; genus Chelon; species Chelon labrosus. The sequence continues at coordinate 7,507,333 of NC_140338.1, forward strand.
AAGACATGCTCGTTAGGTTAACTGGTGATTCTAAATTGGCTGTGGGTGTGAGTGTGAATGGTTGTCTGTCTCTCTGTGTTAGCCCTGTGATAGACTGGAGACCTGTTCAGGGTGTACCCTGCCTCTCGCCCGATGACAGCTGGGATAGACTCCAGCAGACCCCACGACCCTTCACAGGAACAAACAGCTACAGAAGATGAATGAATGAATGAATGAATGAATGAATGAATGAATGAAATACACAACTCACATTTTAGGATGATCCTCACAGTCCGCGCGAGCTACCGGTTGAATACCAGAGGTAACAGGCAGCTGCAGCAGCATGAGATCGTGAGACTTGAGTTTGTCGTCAGTATAGATCACAGGTTCTGCTGTGATTTTCACTTCTTGTGCTGGACCTCCAGGATGCACACTTATGTTTGCAAACAAAGTCCTACATGAAGGTAAAAGGTAAAGATTAACATGAGACCATGACTACATACCTTAAATTTCTGCATGTCACTGCTGTTCAGTGTCTGATCTTGTCTGTTATAATTGAGCTCCTTGAGAACAATATAAGAAATTACAGCTAGATATTCACAGATCAGATGTAACATTATGACCACCTTCCTAATATTGTGTTGTTAATGGGGGGCCTTTGGGTCCTATGGGTTGAGGGGAGGGGCCTCTGTGGATCATCCCACAGATACTTGATCAGTTTGGGATCTAGTGAATTTGGAGGCCAGGTCAACACCTTGTGCTTCTCTTCATGATTTTTTTTTAGTTGTTCCTAAAGTGTTTTTGTGTGTGTCTGTGTCAGGCTGCATCCTGCTGGGGATGGCTGCTGCCATCAAGGACTGTCGTTGCTATGGGGTGGGGGTGCCTGGTCTGGTCTAGGTGGGTGCTACATGTCTAAGTAACATCCACACCAATAAATGCCAGGTCCAACATTGTATTGTCACAAGATGGTCAATGTTGATTACTTCTCCTGTCAGTGGTCATAATGTTATGTCTGATCGGTGTATATTGCATTAGACGTTATAATATAATACAGAGATTTTCTCACATTCCCGGCTTCAGACAGTGAGCTGCAGTCAGAATCCACTGGTGACTGATCAGAGAGCCTCCACAAAGACTGGAATATCCAGAGGCACCAACTCCTCTCAGTCTGACGTGGTAGTCACGCTCACATTCATGACCTCCAATGATTCTCTTCTGCAGATCCTCCACTGAGCTCACTGTGTCACCTGAAAGGAGAACTGCCCACCACGTGTCTGTATGACTGTCACTGACTGCACATCAGTCACCACTTAATGGAAAACTGCACAGAATCTCTTTAAGGCTTGGTGCATCTAAACATGCTAAGCCATTTTTGCATTAACCCCAATCCACAGACAGATACACACGATAAGAAACAGAAGTGAACTACAATATAAATAGCTGAATACTCACTGACACACAGAGAACAGAGAAGGTGCATCAGATGAGCCATCGCTGCTCTTCGCCATGTAACGTTTGCCCTTCTGTTCAAGCACTGCTGACTACATGGCAGCCACCATGCAGTTTCTTTTATTGTTTTATTATCAGGCCCATTGGCTGCAAGGCTCTGCATGTTTATGCAAAGTTACTCAACAGTACCTGCCCATATAGGGGCACTGTTCCACAGTCCTTGTTGTACGTCACTCAGATGGTTAATTATTTTTAATCAGAGGAACATGGGGAGAAATGCAACAGGATGCCTTTGTTTTTAAGACACAGTGCAGGAAGTAGTGTCCTAATGCACTGCAAAAGAGTAGAGTGGAATAGTGGACGGACCTTCACTGGAAATTAAGATGAAATGTTTTTCATAAATGTGATCAGTAATAATTAAAGATATTCTGCACTATCTAAAATGTTTGTCAGTGCAAATATATGTGTATATACATATATAATGAGGTGTTACAGAAATTTAGAACTGAACTGACAACAACAGAGGAGAACATACACTGATCAGCCACAACATTAAAACCACTGACAGGAGAAGTAAACAACATCTTGTGACAATTCAGTGTTCTGCTGGGAAACTTTTGGACCTGGCATTCATTCATGTGGATGTTACTTGGACATGTAGCACCCACCTAGACCAGACCAGGTACCCCAATCCCATAGCAATGACACTCCTTGATGGCAGCAGGATGCAGCCTGACACAGACACACAAACAACAACACTTTAGGAACAACTAAAAAAAAACATGAAGAACATCACAAGGTGTTGACCTGGCCTCCAAATTCACTAAATCCCCAACTGATCAAATATCTGTGGGATGATCCACAGAGGCCCCTCCCCTCAACACATAGGACCCAAAAGTCTCCCACTAACACACAGGACACCCTCAGAAGGCCCATGTCCATTCTCTGATGAGTCAGACCTGTTTTGGAGACCTACACAATATTAGGAAGGTGGTCATAATGTTATGCCTGATCTGTGTATATCTTTCTGACAATAATGTTTTAACAGATAAAAAAAAAGAATATCTGAAGGCTGGGAGCTTATTTTTAAAGGCCATTAGTCTCAATAGAATCAGGTAGATTGAACATAAATTAGATCTTGAATTTGTCTCTGAAACTAAATCCAGTAAAGTGAACAAAGTTATTAATTCACATACATTTATAGGAATCAGCTTTTGATTGTTGTCAGATTCTGCATTTTGACAATTTCTACCACAGACAAGTTGATTTATCACCAAATCCTGAGAAGCAAAGACATTAAGTGGAAAACCAGATGATAGAATCGCCCCCTGCTGATGTGGATATACAGGAAGTGTTGATGTATTCTACTGTAATGGGGCAATGGTTTGCATTTATAAACTCTGATATTGGTTGGTGTGTTCAAATAAACAATGACATAAAAGATGCTAGTTTAGGTTAACTAATGTGCATTTTAATGATCAAAATTTGCTTAGATTTTGGTTTGCATCCATTTTTATGAAGAGAACATGAGGAGTCAGAAAAAACTACTGAAAGAACTACTGAAGGGATGAAGAAGCTTAATAATGCCAAGTCTTAATTTTTAAGGTTTTACTCCTGCTAAAGAATAACTAAAACAAATGGAATCTCAGAATCTAATTTACATCAAACACTGCAGCCTTTCTATAGAGAAATGCTATGGATTCATTTTACTCTGAATTAACCTGAAATGTTTCGATTAGTGGGTGAAAATGTACAGCTTTACAGACTGAACTAGGCTCCCAGTGTTTCCTCTTTTCTGGTAATTGTGAGCTTATAATTAGTAAGTCATTGTTGTAAGATGAGGTCTACATTGTTAGCCGCAGAGGATTATAAGAACTATCGGCCCATCTCTAACCTCCCGTTTATTGCAAAGCTCCTGGAGCGCACAGTTGCCAGCCAGCTCCAACAGTACCTCACATGCCATGGCCTCTGGGAAAAGTTTCAGTCTGGCTTCAGGGCCATGCACAGTACTGAGACTGCCCTGGTTAAGGTTGTCAATGACCTGCTATTAGCTGCTGACTCAGGCCATGTCAGCATTCTCATTCTCCTTGACCTCACAGCTGTCTTTTGATACTGTTTGCCACAACCTCCTACTCACTCGGTTAGAGACCTTGCTTGGTGTCACTGGTGTTCCATTGGCCTGGTTTAAGTCATACCTCACTGACAGAGAACAGTTTGTCTCAATTGGGAATTTCAGATCTCCAAATTCACCCCTCTCACATGGTGTCCCCCAGGGCTCTGTCCTTGGCCCCCTGCTGTTTTTAATCTACATCCTTCCCCTGGGCCACATAATACAACATCATGGGCTCAATTTTCACTGTTACGCAGATGACACCCAGATTTACATTCACACCAAGCCCGCTCACATACTATCATCATCCAATCTGGTCAACTGTCTAAATGCCATTAACAACTGGATGACTCAAAATTTCCTCAAACTCAACCAAGATAAGACTGAAGCTATTCTCATTTCCACCCCTAACATTCTAAAAAAAACTTGAACATCTGCAGCTATCTATCCCCGGCTATTTCACTACAACCTCTGCTGAAGTTAGGAATCTGGGCGTAATCCTTGATCCTACTCTCTCATTTGAGCCACATATCAAAAGCATCACCAGGGTGTCTTTCTTCCACCTCAAAAGCATCTCCAAACTCCGGCCCTCCCTTAACGCATCTACAGCAGAAACCCTCATACATGCCTTCATCACATCTAGGCTCGACTACTGCAATGCTCTACTGTGCGACATCCCAGCTAAAACCCTAAACAGGCTGCAGTATGTCCAAAATTCCGCTGCAATGCTACTCACCCGCACCAGGTCCTGGGATCACATTACTCCCATCCTCCAGCACCTGCATTGGCTTCCTGTCCACTACCGCATTCAATACAAAATCCTTCTCTTAGTCTACAAATCCCTACACAATCTGGCCCCATCTTACCTATCAGATCTCCTTACCCCATACTTGCAATCCCGCACCCTCCGCTCTACAGACGCATGTCTTTTAACAGTCCCCACAACGCGTCTTCGCTCCATGGTTGACAGGGCCTTCAGTGTGGCAGGTCCTAAACTGTGGAATGACCTGCCGCTCGTGATGCGCCAAAATACATGTATGTCCACTTTTTTTCAATTAAAAACACATCTTTTTAGCTTAGCTTACCTGTCAGCCCCCTGATCTCTACTTGCACCGCCTCTTTTATTTCATTTTATTTTCCCTGTTTTTTATCTGTCCTCGCTTTGTGCTCAGTGTACTGTTGTGTGTGTCTGGGGGTGTTTTGTGTTTTGTGTTCCTTGCCTATACCTACTTTGTACAGTGTCCTTGGGTACCTTGAAAGGCGCTTCTCTAAATAAAATGTATTATTATTATTATTATTATTATTAATCCACAACTAACATTTGTAGCCCTGGTCCCTAACGACATGAAACTAACTCAGTGTTCTCTATCATTTTAAAATGATTTATTCCTGGAAATATATTAGGGTCATTCCAGAATTGGAGGACATTTTCTGTCCCACCCAAACAAATTCAAACTATTCATGGACAGAACATGTGCAATGTATTTTTTATTTATTTTTTAATTTTTTTGGGGGGGGGATTTTGTTGATATATGTCTCTTGTAATTACTAAAACAGTTAGTTAAATAATCAACATATTTTAAAAAATAGTAACGATCCACTAAATTTGTGTCCCACAACATGCATGCAACCCTGTTACCTAACTGTATCTAGCATGGCTGAAGAAGAGGACAGTGTTTAGAAAAAGAGAGAGAGAAGTGGAGGAAAGATGTAGAGACAGGGAAGAAAAAAGGCAGAAAGACTGCAGTGTCAGAGAGGCAAAAAATAAAAAGTGTACCTTTGATGCTTGAGCTGGACTAATCAAATTATTTGATGGTTTATTTCATGGTTTTCTTAAATACATGATGGAAAATTAAAAAATAAAGTGAAGATTTTTCAAAGGTTCTGATGCCTAGATTGTCATTCTGGAATGACCCATTAGCCTTTTCCTAGAACAACTGGACTCTGTCACCAAGAGTGCAACTGGAGTTTAAGTTTCTAATATTGCATGTGCATTTGTGCTTTATGCTATGTACTGAGAAGGCATGTCATGAACAGTTTGTGGTTATTATCTCTACAGTCCACTATTTTCATTCTTTCCTATGAGCTGATATTGTATTTTTACTATGTAACACTGAGGAACAATGAAATCTACATTCTTGACCTGAATACATGCTGAGGACAGACAGCTCACCCATGTCCTAAACATCACCAAAATGTTTCTATATTTATTGTATCTCTAGTAGGTGTCATGTATACAAACAGGTAACCAGTCAGTCTGTTATATATATATGTGTGGGTGTGTGTGTGCGTGGGTGTGTGGATGTGCGTGGGTGTGTGTGTGTAATGTCAGAGAGATTCATCTTTTCATAGTAAACAAGGTCTCATACAGGGTTGTAGTGTCACATAATATTTATTCTGGAAGAGTTTTGTGACATGTTTATCTTAAACCACAGAACAGAACACAACATTATTTTCACTGTCTTGGAGCAGTTGTTTTAATCCATTCTGCAAACTCTGGGTGACAAATGTCTACGAATTTAATTGTTTTTTCAGTTGCTTTTATTCCGACGTGACTGATTAAACCGTAGAGCCGGTCTTTGTACACCACTCCTCCACCAGAGTCACCCTGTGAGAAAGAGAAATGTGTTTATTCAAAGGTTGTGACCTGTTTATTAAAATACTGATGAATCTTAAACTATTGAGAATGTTCCAGGTTAGTAGCTAAACCAACTCACAAGACATGCATCCACTCCAGGAGCTTTACCACAGAACCAGTGCTTGTCAGTAGACTTTGTTTTCACCAGAATATCATCGATGTAATCACAGTCAACGACTTTAACTTCTGCACACTGAAGAGTTGGTGTATAACGGCATACTACAAAGGAATGAAAAAAAGTTCCATAGTTGTTAAATAAAATTAAATGACATCTCCATAGAATGTAATCTGAGAGACAGAAAACAGTTTGACTGTAACATAAATTCTATCCATGGACATAAATCACATTATATTTTCAGTTTTTCAGAATACATTGCCCAGTTAATGTCATTAAATAATAATATAGTGAAATTAAAGATCAACAGACAGAATGTTAGCAGCTTTATGTTAATATTTATTAACTTATTAAAATTATATATATTATAAATGATAATTTAAATAATAATAATTTATATATTATAAATAATAATGACAAGAAAATCTCACTTCTTTCATTATTAGGGCCCTTGACAGTGGAAGCATGGCCGGCAATCTCCACCTTGGATTCCCTGGAAAAAATAATCAGAAGAAGAAGAATGTTCTCAAAACTCAACAGATGATTACTTTTACTTTTATTTACTATTTGTTCAGATCCAAACACGAGAAAAAAAGTGAAAAATAAACAAAAAGTAAAAGTAAAATAAAATAAAGGTCAGTCTGTAGTTCTACCTCAGCATTATATTTCAGTATTTTCCTTTTTTTTATTAAATGTGTTGCTTTTTCTTATTAAGCTTCAGTCAGAGTAGTATTATGTAATTATACTAAATACGATGCATTTGCCAAAAACGTGTTTTGAATTAAAAAGTCTAAAAATGAAAAAATATAAATAAAGTAAACATCAGTACATCTTGAACTACTCACTTTCCTGGTTGATACTTCTCATTACAGTCACCAAGCTCTATAGGCTTAGCCCAAGCTTCAAGTGGTTTATTGAACTTCAGTAACATGATGTCATGACCCGGGAGTGGCACAGGTTTTGAGGTTATCTCCACTGCCTCTGTGGGACGTGGATGGTTTCGAAACTTGAATGATATTTTGCTGAAAACACAGATTATATCTCATTACGTCTTGCACAGTAATTTCATTGCCATAAAACACATTTTAGGTCATAGGTAAAACCGTGTCTACTGTTCCATGTCAATCGCTTAATCACATAATTGTTATGAGGTTTGGTCTCAATTAAAGACTCAGAAATATTTAGATTTTCTCACCATCCTGGCATCCAGCAGTGAGCCACAGTCAGAACCCACTGGTTATTGATCAGATTGCCTCCACAGTGGGACGTATGGGTGTCATTGGAGATAGTCAATTTCACGTGGTACGGACGCTCATCCCGAGTACAATCTCGACCTCCAATGACTCTTTTGGCCACATCCACCTCTGTGCTCACTGTGGTACCTGAAAGAGAAAATGATCTCCTATGAGTTGGATCTTTGTGCTAAAACTGGTTGGTTTTACTCACTGAACAACATAGTCACTCACTGACATTGACTAAACACAGATTTTAGGTAAATAATTACAGCCCAAATCTACTTAAATAAGTTAGAAATATAAAAATATAAATAACGTTCCCATTCCATGTACTGAAATGAGGGAGAGAGATAAAGCATTAAGAAATTCAAAACCAGCATCTGATGGATCAGCAAATGTGATGTGGTCAAGTTTCCAATGAAGAAATCACAAAAACATCATTCTCTACTCACCGACCCACAGCAGAACAAGAAGGAGCGTCAGATGAGCCATTGCTGTCGTTCAGCTTCCAATGACTGCTGTCCAGTGGCACCACCTTTGTAACTGTGTTCACCATCTCCTGTTGGCCATGGAGCCACCAATCATGAAGCAAAGGTTTATCAACAGAATCACATTGTGTATGCAGCTACTCACATTCATGCAAACTTCACACTTCCAGTCATTTTATTACAAACACTGAGTGTAGACAATGGTATTCTAACGTAACCATAAAAACTGATCAAGTGACAGTTAATGCAAAGCTGGTCTCTTGTCTGAAGCTAATTTATTTAAAGTACATCAACGTTACACTTCTAAGATAATCTCCTGAGTACAGACTGCTCTGTTTCACAACCTTTGCTTTTGGCTTTCAAAGAATTATTATTAAAATGTTCATTACCACAGTCATATGCCTGTACAACGGTTTTGAAAATGGTGAGGGAGTCAGTAAAAGGAATCGAGTTTCCCTGCACATGTTTTCAGTGATTCAGTGGTTTAACACATTAGTGTGTGTTGTGTAAATGTGTTCTGTGTTGCAGTAGTTTGTTATTGTTGTCAAACATCTTAAGCTCAGTTTAAGATGCTTGTTTGAGAGGATCACTTCTGCGCTGTAGGTACAGTGCAGCTGTAGCCTGAATCTCATGTGTCACTTCTGTCCTTCTATGCTATACTGAGCGTAGCCTCACATGCTCCACCCCAGAAGTGTAACTATACTTTGCAGTCATTTGCCCAAATTGCATTTCCTTGTTCTCATGTCTCAGCAGCTAAACAAACACTGAATATTCTCTCATGTTCAGCCTCCATCAAACCCTGTACTGAAACGTCTCTACACAGAGACATGACACAGCTGACTAGTCACTGATTAGATAGATAGATAGATAGTTTCTTTATTAATCCCAAACTGGGAAATTTCTCTGTTGCAGCAGCAATGTACAGGCATTCAACCATACATAAATATAACAAAAGCTAACAATATATATATCAACAATAAAAATAAAAATAGAGAACTAAAAAAAGAACAAAAATATACACAATATTAACAAGATTATAAGATAAGTGAATAAGTGAATATTAAGAGTGAATATTAAAGAGAAATGTTAAATTAGACTGCAATGAGGTGTACTGAATATAGGTAAGATTAAAAATTTACAGCAATTACCCAAAACAAGAATGTGCAAATGTACAGGGGAAAAAAAAGAAAAAAATTAGCATTACAGTGGAGTAATTAGAAAACTAGACAATTCCCCTGCGGGAAATCGCGAGAGTGATGCAGTGGCCGCAGCAGTCTGCGATACCATGCTATATTGCTGTGATAGTACGATGCTACGATGCTACGATGATGCTACTATGCCAAGATGCTACAATGCTGAATGAATGAATGAATTTATTTATCATTGAGAGATACTCACGAGCACGAACGGGGGGACGAGCTTGAGAGCAGGGTCGGTGGGAAGGCTCCTCTCCGGCCGGGGGGGACGTCTGATGAAACATTAAGACCAAACACATACAGAACTCAGCAGTTAAGGAGAAAACAATAGATGTAACATTTCTAGAGCCATTTTCACGCAGACAGATGTCATTGTGGCACAGAAGCTTATCTACTGTGTAAATACCTCCAGGGGGGAAGGGGTGGACCTCAGCTCCTCCAGGTCGAGCCTCCTCCAGCGCTGCTTCACCGCCATGGAACGTCTGGACTTCCTAGGCATCCTGCTGACAAAAAATAGACAGAAAAAAAAAACAAGACAAAATACTTTTCAAAGCTTAACAGGCTATCAAACCTATCAAACTAACCTAAACCCTAACCTTTACCTAAACTCTAACTACCTAATGTAAAATAATCTAATCTAAGACAAATTAATGTAATATGTTATACTTAAATTAAATCTGTGTAGATGAAGGTGTGGTGAATGTATGTGTGTGGGTGAGGTGGCGATACTGCTCTGTGATGGTTGAGGGCGATGAATCAACGATGATCACTCTCAGCTGTCGAAGCACAGGAACCCTTTAATCCTATCAAAGACAATGCAAAAAAATTGAAATGTCTTTCAAATGTTATAAGTAAATGTAAGCAACAAGCTAATAACAAAGCAGACACATGTTAAACATCTGTAGTTGTCATAAAGTGTGTGTTTTCCTTATACTAAGATGCTATGATGCTAAGATACTACAATGCTAAGATGCTTTAATGATGCTACAATGCTATGATGCTAAGATGCTTTAATGATGCTACCATGCTATGATGCTTTAATGATCACCTGTTCATATAGTCATAATATAATCCTGGTGAAATTATTTGCGATTTACGTCGCAAATAATTTCATGTTTGACTACAAAAAGTAATGGTCACGTCAAGACAGGTATGAAAGTATTCGCGACTTACGTCGCGAATGTCTTTACTAAGTAGCATGTCTTTACTACCATGAGCAGCAGCTATAACAAAAAGCACAACTCAAATAGTCATTTAAGGCCTGGTTCCTACTGACTGGATGGGTGTGAGTTTGATGTCATGCAGGGTACAACAAACCAAACAGGATGAGGAGGATGCAGTAGGCCTGGCTGAGAGAGAGAGACACTGAGAAGGGTCGTCCTTTATGCTTCGCCTTCTACAAACTGAAGGGCAGGTACAGGCAGCAGACCCCTCCCAGCTCCACCTGAAAGCCAGCATCAAATAAGGAAGAGAGTGGGAGGGATCTCACTAGGATCCCCAGACAAAGAACGAGCAAATCGTAACAATTGATCGTTAATCATAATAATTTTAACAATAAAACTCATTACTCCTACCTGAGCAATAGTTGAACAGTTTACGGCACAGTTTTACAGTTAGAAAAACAATAATATTAAACTTAACACATCCAGGCTGTAACAAGGAATCAGCGATGAAGTGAAGACCTTCAAATTGTCCTGCGAGTCCAGCTCTTTGTCTCATGTTGGACGTCACTGCAGTCTGTCTGGATCAGCTGGAGGAAAACTATAGGCAGACAAATAGACATGTCAAATAATGTTATGTAACATACTTAATATAACTCTTATGAGTGTTCAACAGCTCATTATTTATTTAATTAAAAACATCATATTATATTAAATTACTCCAATTATATATATATACTGTCATTAATGTTGTTGCAAGCCAAAAATGTTTACTACTTTATGTGGTGGAATAATATATTTTTCAGTTTGACACAGTTTCATTTAAAAAATATCTTCCCTTTAAATTGTAAAACTTCAACATTATTACTGTGATAAGCTCCCGCTAGCAAAGGGGCGAATTAGCCGGCGGCTAACCCCACTAGCCTCCGCGTTAGCTCACGGCTAACTGCCGCGGCTAATTCGTGTTTAACTCCCGCGGGTCCGCGGTTAAATCCCGGTTAGCTAGCGGTTAGCTCGAGGCTAACTCCGCGGTTGAGTCCGCGGCGTTAAGGTAGCGGCTAGCTAGCTCCGTTAGCTCCGCTAGCTTGCTAACATACATGCGCTATGCTGGAAGGCTAGTCGTCGGCTAAATCACTGGGCGGCTAGTCGTTTTAATGTTTTGGCAGATCATGTTTTCCACTGAGAGCTCTTTTCCCGCCTCTCGTCCCCAGCAGCTGCGTGTGTGAACGTGTGTAAGCTGGTTGGGGTCTGGTTGTCATGGCTACCAGGGTCAACTGCTCCTGTTAGAATGTCAGTTGGAAGACGGGGAGAGAGAGAGAGAAAATGCTGAAATATCGCCTCGAACAGGAAGGACTTGTGGCCAAACCGTATTTCCAATCATTGAACCGACTTAACTTTGGGCATCTTGAGGCTTTCCTGAACGTCTAGATATGTAATTTGTAGGTACAATGAAGAAATGTGACCTATTTAAAGCGATTCAAAGAAAGGTTACGTCTGCTTTCCTCCAGAAATTTCCCTGCCTTTTTAACATGGCAGTCTATGGAGCTGTGGGTGGGTGTTGCTGGCGCATCTTTGTGTCTGACGCCAAAACTATAAGACTTACAGCTTTAGCAGACGAATTTGAGTGAGAAGACACATTTTCCTACGTTTCTATGTATAAATTATGTCTGTCGTGTGAAATTTGTGGCCATGGGAGCAGTTTCTGTACAGTTTTTTGACTAACTTTCTTCTCCCCTCCTCACTCTAGCTGATGATGTCATCCACTCTAGCACAAACATTCCGCGCAATACACACCCATTATAAACCCTGAAATTTGAGTAAAAACCTACACAACTCTGAGGCTTCATAGTTTAAAAACGGTAAAAGTTGTCGACAAGTGAAGTGAATCTCTGAAGAGAAGGCAAGAGTACCTACGTTTTAAAGTTCAAATGAAGTCTCTCGGTTAAAGTATGCCAGAGCAGTTCATTGTTGAAAATGTCTGTTGATTTTTTTATTTTTTCGGGCTTCTCCATTCATTTCAATGGGAAATTTATCGCGGTTTTTCGCGAATAAATTCGCGAAAAACTCACGAATCCCTTATAAAAGTAATAGCACGGGATTCGGGATCAAAACACACGTTTTGATATATCATGTGTTGGGGTCCTCTCGCTGGTTCGGGCCGCATTCTTCGGCGAAAAAGGGCGGAAAATGAATAATAAAACTGCAAAGAAACACGCAGAAGATTAATAGTGCCTCGTGCCTATGGCACGAGGCACTGCTCCCAGAGCTTGCTAGCTCTGGGAGCAGTGCCTCGGGTCATAGGCACTCGGCACTAAAAAGAAAAAACGTAGTGAAGAACAATAGTTTGCATTGCGTAGCACTGCATCACTAAATAGCTTTGCTATGAGGGTCAATAGTTTGCATTGCGTAGCACTGCATCACTAATAATGATGACACACCAGCGTACAGGTATAAAAGCTTTCACTGCAGTAGCCCCCTATGGCTCTGAGTAGACCTGTTGTTGGAATATAAAGTGAAAAAGGGTTTTGGTTGCTTGATTTAGTAAGATTTTATTTTACTGATTTTATGTTGTACCTTCCAGTGCATGGGGCTTTCATGGACTTTTATTCACCTGTTATACCGTTGGATAAGAATGTTAGATAGAAGTCACTCATTCAGTCAGTACAAAACCTTGGAGCTGATGTCCTTCCTAAGAATATCAATATGTTTATTCACTATTTGCTTATCACAAAGCTTAACACTAAGGTCTTTGTTCCAGGACCAGCAGTCTTTGAGCTTTAAAGTTTCATTTGTTCCAATGACATTCAATTCACCCAACTCACCTTAGATAAAGGCAGTAACATAAAGGTGAATGTGATGGACATGGTCCTGTAGAGATTTGATGAATTCTTTAATGAACAACCTTTTTGGTAACAACAACAGAAATGTCTGACGGTTTTATCTAGTTCCATGGAGGGAGGAATAAAATCAAATTGTTTTATGACAATGTAGCAGGATGACATGCCCCATCCTGGCTCTCATACAGGTGAGTTAACCAATCGGCGCGTGGGGACACCTCTATATAAGGAGGCGGTGTCCGTCTTTTCTACCTCTTGCTCTTTGGCTCCGATGTTCGCCCACTTCCCGGTTGCCTCTCTTCCTCCTGCTCACCGTCGCCCGTGCAGGTACTGTGGTGGTAGCTGCCTTGCTTAGTCTCTGTGCATGTAATTTCTGATTTCGCATGTCACCACATTTGCTGATTGTCTGCGTGCAGGTGTCTGACTGCGGACACTGTGCATACGTGACTGGCTCGCGGGGAATCCCCGATCTAATGCGCCCGTGTGCGATTTGACGCTGCCTGATGATCGGTATGTAAGGTTTGTTAATCTGTCTCTCAGCCTCCGCATGAACTTTTTGTTGTTGTTGTTGTGTGTGTGTGTGTGTGTGTGTTTTTTTTTTTTTGTTTGTTTAATTTAGTGCATTTGTATATTTTCATAGCAGAGACTGACTGGTGAGCTGCTGCTTTAGAAGAACCACTGCTGCTTTGCTTTGCGGAAATTGTCCTGATTTTCGCTGTGCTTTGACCTCTGGCCTTCCTGCCGGATTGCTTGCTTCGTTGTTGGGTTAACTCCTTTATTTTGGATATTCATTTGACTTGATTTTTGTTTAATGAGGATCTGGTAGTAGTTTTGTTAATCTTGTTTGACCAAATTGTAGTTTTTCTTAAGTTGGAAATCGTTTATGATTTGTTTGTTCAGCTGCCTGCGGGTATGCAAGTTTACTGCTCCGTTTTTCAGATTTTTTGTGTAATTGTCTATTTGTTTCATTTGTGAATTATTTTTGGCAGCAAAGTTTGGTTTTGTAAATTTGGTTGCTGCAATCCCTAAGTTTGTTGGTTTGTTCTTTTTTTGGGGGGGATTTTTTGTTATGAGTTTACCCCTTTTAATATTTCCCTCTCCTTGCAGGTGCTGGAAGTTTACAGTGGTGTCCCAGTGGTGGTGTCCCTTTCCTGTGTGACCCTTGGGTTTTCTTTTTTCTTTTTTTTGTCTCCTCTTCCTGGGATCCTTCACTCCTCGTTACCTGAGCCTCCCAACTGGTAAACTCCAGCCCTGTTGTTGCACTCCCTTCCCTTAAGTTTGTGTTTTAAAATATTTTATTAAAATTTGTAATAAAGGGTTTGTTAACTGGAACCAAGTCTGTCTCCTTAAGTGAAACGAACCTGAGTGCCTTCTGTATTGGTACTTATAACTTTCCTTGCTCAAAATGCCCAAGGATTCGTTGTCTGCTTGCTTGGTCATTAAACGTCTACCAACTGTACCCCTCCCACACGTATGTGTGTCACCACAACCAGAGTGGAGTCAGGTGTGCATGAATGGCTTTACTGCCTCTCTGCCCCAGACTTTGTATTTTTGTAAACTAAGCCCTTTAGTGACAAGAATAACGTTTGCCTGTATTTTATCTTCAGAGCCTGTTTCCCATCTCCTCTACCTCTGCTAGCACTCACCTGTTAAACCCTCACTCCAAACCTTTTGTGTCCTGCACCAACACACAAGCACATAGCAGAAACAAGCCACCCAGTTAGTCTCGTTGATCAATATCAGTTCATAAAATCCAGATTAATTTTCTAGTATATGCAATGTTTTTGCATTCTTCCACATAAATCTGGAGGCTTGTTTCATACGTTGTCTTGCAAGATTTCTCAATGAGATCAGACCACATGGGGAGGGAGATCCAAAATGTGATAAACCACTGGAACAGACATCCCTCAGAAACACTCAACAAAGATACCTGAGACCAATCAAACGCTGGAGAAGGCGTTTGTCCTAGTCAAATACTAGAACTTCCCTACAACCTGTCTCCCAGTAAGCAGAGTTGGGGGGTGTCTGTATACTATCAAAATTGAAATTACAAAAAACAAAACTGCAAAGGAGAGTCCGGACGACATGTCACAACTCTGCGACTGCTATTCTAACAGTATTTATATAAATATATCGGATGAATCTCTGTGTTAGCCCTGTGGGAAAAGCAACAGCTCTGGTTTCTTGTTTTAATTCAACTCCCCCTTTCCGTCCCTGCTGTGAGCTGTGAATGAACGAATCAGTCAGTAGCCCCACTCACAAAATGAACGACTCACTCTCTGTCTCACTTCCAGCCCAGCAGCAGCGCTCTCTTATCACTGGGAGAGACACTCCTTTACCTGAGTTGAAAGTCTGCTGCTCTGCTCCAGTAGTCTCTACATGATGGTACAAAAAGAAAATTTTCACTGTACACATTATGTTTGTCTTGCAAAGGTAATTAGTCTGTTGCCTAATAAAAAAAAAAATTAAAAAAAAAGTTTAGCTAGTTTCCAGTCTATTCTCAAGATATACTACAACTATAGTGTGTGCATTTATTTTCTTTTTGTTTGTGAACAGGCATCATTTTGAAGAAGACAGGTTTCATTTTGCACACATAGTTATTTTATTCTAATGTCACACTGTCGAATTCATCCTAATTTTGTACGATCACATTTATATTTGCATTTATTTTGCATGATTAGAGAAAAGGGCAGCACAGTGGCGCGGTGGTTAGCACTGATGCCTCACAGCAAGAAAGTTCCAGCATGATTCAGCTCTGTTTGATGGTTCCTAGCTCTTCCAAGCTTTCTATCCACTCAGCTAATAGTAGCTCGTAGCTCTTCCAGTTTTGAACAATGAGTACAGTCTACTGCCACCTGCTGGTATAGAGAGTTAGTTCCTTTCATGCAGGCGTAGAACGTACAGTATGTGCCGGCTGGCCATTGGCAGTAGTCTTTATGACATCGTCAGCTTTTTGGTACAGACACACGGGGTGAGTCGACGGTACTGTTGGCCTTTGATGTGTCTTTACCTTAAAGTAGCAGTTTACTACAGCCGGGATGTAGACCAGCACTGGGCCGCAAAGCATTTGGCTCAAAATAAATAAATGTATGACAACCCCGGAGTAAAACGTGTAGCGTTACAGATTATTTGTAACCACACTGAACCACAAGCAGACTGAACCAGGTGCCTAAAAGACACACATGCATGAGATCAGGATTGTAACGCTGCAACCAGCCAGCTAGATTAATTGTCGACATAAGTGGACGGATAACTCCCAAACACAAGAAATTCAACGAAATGGATCCACGACCCATCAAATGAGGGTCCCTTTGTCAGTGTGGACAGAGAAGGTGCATCAGATTAGCAATCACTGCTATTCGCCCCAACGATTGCCCTTCTGTTCAAGCGCTGCCGACTATGGCAGCCACCGTGCAGTTTCTTTTATTGTTTTATTATCAGCCCCATTGGCTGCAAGGCTCTACGTGCATGCCATGGTCTGTTTATTGGGATGTTTTCTCTGTGTGAAACCCAAAAATGAAAGCTTGTATATTGAACTTCAAAAAATTCTCAAAACTAGACATTCAGTCAAAACAAGAAGTGGTAAATGATGGAAGATATTTAACAATGTGTGTTAAAAATTAGTGGGTGAAAATGTACAGCTTTACAGACTGAACTAGGCTCCCAGTGTTTCCTCTTTTGTGGTAATTGTGAGCTCATAATTATTAAGTCATTGTTATAAAATGAGGTCTACATTATTAATCCACTTATTTTTCTTAATTAAACAACTAATGTTCGTTGCCCTGGTCCATAACGACTTGAAACTGAGTGGTCTCTATCATTTAAAAATGATTTATTCCTGGAAATATATTTACTCTATATAGCCTTAAACTAGGAAAACTGGATTCTCTCAACAAGAGTGCTATTGGAGTTTAATTTTCTAATGTTGCATGTGCATTTGTGCTGTCGTGTGACTATGCTATATATTGAAAAGGCATGTCATGAACAGTTTGTGGTTATTATCTATGCAGTCCACTATTTTCATTCTTTCCTATGAGCTGATATTTTATTTTTACTATGTAACACTGAGGAACAATGAAATCTACATTCTTGACCTGAATACATGCTGAGAACAGACAGCTCACCCATGTCCCACACGTCACCAAAATGTTTCTATATTTATTGTATCTCTAGTAGGTGTCAAGTATACAAACATGTAACCAGTCAGTCTGTTATATATATTCATTCATTCATTTTCTATACCCGGTTATTCCTGTTAAGGGTCGCAGGGGTCTGCTGGAGCCTATCCCAGCTGTCATCGGGCGAGAGGCAGGGGTACACCCTGGACAGGTCTCCAGTCCATCGCAGGGCTAACACAGAGAGACAGACAACTACTCACACTCACATTCACCCCTACGGCCAATTTAGAATCACCAATTAACCTAACCTAACGAGCATGTCTTTGGACAGTGGGAGGAAGCCGGAGTACCCGGAGAGAACCCACGCAGACACAGGGAGAACATGCAAACTCCACACAGAAAGGCCCCAGTCGACCGGTGGATTAGATCCCAGAACCTTCTTTCTGTGAGGCATGTGAGGCTATGTCCTGTGCTGCAGTGATTTCAGTGAAAGTAACCGCTGATCCACATTTATTACCTTCAACTACAGTGTGAGCTGCTCAGTTCATCATTGTGTAAAGTACACAGAGACACGACACAGCTGACTAGTCACCAATTAGTATTACAGTGGAGTAATTACAGGTATAGCGTACAGGTATAAAAGCTTTCACTGGAGGAGCTCCCTATGGCTCTGAGTAGATCTGTTGCTGGACTATAAAGTAAAAAAAAAAAAAAAGACTAGTAAACATAGTATAAAAGTAAACACATGAAATATTTGATTCATTACATTTGGTCATTTGCTTCAGAAAGATTTTATTTTATTGATTTTATGTTGTACCTCCCAGTGCATGGGGCTTTCATGGACTTTTATTCACCTGTTATACCGTTGGATAAGAATGTTAGATAGAAGTCACTCATTCAGTCAGTACAAAACCTTGGAGCTGATGTCCTTCCTAAGAATATCAATATGTAGATTCACTATTTGCTTATCACAAAGCTGAACACTAAGGTCTTTGTTCCAGGACCAGCAGTCTTTGAGCTTTACAGTTTCATTTGTTCCAATGACATTCAAGTTGTGTTAAGGGAATGTATACTATATAATAATGCTGGAAGATGGATTTAGTTATCTTTTATTTCATTTATTTATATATGTTACAACCCAACTCACCTTAGATAAAGGCAGTAACATAAAGGTGAATGTGATGGACATGGTCCTGTAGAGGTTTGATGAATTCTTTAATGAACAGCCTTTTTGGTAACAACAACAGAAATGTCTGACGGTTTTAATGTTTAAAAACAGTTTTATCTAGTTCTATGGAGTGAGGAATAAAAGTAAGTGGTTTTATGACAAGAGTGGAGTCAGATGTGGATGAGTGGCTTTAACACCTGCCACCTATTCTCTATCAACAACAGATGCAAATACTGAGCTTCCACTCTACTACACTGCCAGATCATTGTCTCTAGCTGCCTGGTAGACACCCTCCAGTCTTTGTAGTTTTGCAAACCAAGTCCTTGACAGATAAGAATACCTTTCCCTGTATTTTGTCTGTTAAAACCTCACTCCAAACTTTTTGTGTCCTACATTTGCACCAACATGCGCCAACCACCATGACACAAAATACACTAAACTTTTGAAACAAGCCACACACAATTATTCAAAAATCCATCTTCATTTGAATGATCCAATATCAATTCATAAAATCAACAGATCAATTTTCTAATATATATGGAGTGAGGAATAAAAGTGGAGTCAGATGTGGATGAGTGACTTTCTTTATCAACAACAGATACAAATCCTGGGCTTCCACTCCACTGCCAGATCATAGTCTCTAGCTGCCTGGTAGACATGCTCCAGCCTTCGTATTTTTGCAAACCAAGCCCTTAACTGATAAGAATACCTTTCTCTGTATTTTGTCTACCTGTTAAACCCTTACTCCAATCTTTTTGTGTCCTACATTTGCATCAACATGCGCCAGCAACCATGACACAAAATAAACAAAAGGCTATAGCAGAAACTTTTGAAACAAGCTACACAGAATTATTCAAATCATCTTCATTTGAACGATCCAGTATCAATTCACAAAATCTGTAGATCAGTTTTTTTAATATATGCCATTTCTTGCATCCTTCCATAAGAAATCTTGCTTCAGCCTCATGAGACTAGTTTCATGTGGGTTTGCTTTGCAAGACTGTTCAATGACATTAGTCCACGTGGGGAGGGAGATCCAAAACGTGACAAACCAGTGGAACAGACATCCCTCAGAAACACTCAGCAAAGAGATCTGAGACCAATCAAATGCTAGAAAAGGTATTTGTAGGGAAGTTCTAGTCAAATTCTCCATGACCCCAAACGTAACTGAAGCTGTGGCAACGTTCATTAGCACAGTCATACACTATATTACCAAAAGTATTCGCTCACCTGCCTTTACTCATTCTATGAACTGAAGTGCCATCCCATTCCTAACTCATAGAATTCAATATGATGTCGGTCCACCTTTTGCAGCTATTACAGCTTCAACTCTTCTGGGAAGACTGTCCACAAGGTTGAGGAGAGTGTTTATAGGAATTTTTGACCATTCTTCCAAAAGCGCATTGGTGAGGTCACACACTGATGTTGGTCGAGAAGGCCTGGCTCTCAGTCTCCGCTCTAATTCATCCCAAAGGTGTTCTATCGGGTTCAGGTCAGGACTCTGTGCAGGCCAGTCAAGTTCATCCACACCAGACTCTGTCATCCACGTCTTTATGGACCTTGCTTTGTGCACTGGTGCACAGTCATGTTGGAAGAGGAAGGGGCCCGCTCCAAACTGTTCCCACAAGGTTGGGAGCATGGAATTGTCCAAAATGTTTTGGTATCCTGAAGCATTCAATGTTCCTTTCACTGGAACTAAGGGGCCAAGCCCAGCTCCTGAAAAACAACCCCATACCATAATTCCTCCTCCACCAAATTTCACAGTTGGCACATTGCAATCTGAAATGTACCGTTCTCCTGGCAACCTCCAAACCCAGACTCGTCCATCAGATTGCCAGATGGTAAAGCGTGATTCATCACTCCAGAGAACGCGTCTCCACTGCTCTAGAGGCCAGTGGCGGCGTGCTTTACACCATTGCATCCGACGCCTTGCATTGCACTTGGTGATGTGTGGCTTGGCTGCAGCTGCTCGGCCATGGAAACCCATTCCATGAAGCTCTCTGCGTACTGTACTTGGGCTAATCTGAAGGTCACATGAAGTTTGTAGCTCTGTAGCAATTGACTGTGCAGAAAGTCGGCGACCTCTTTGCACTATGCGCTTCAGCATCCGCTGACCCCTCTCCGTCACTTTACGTGGCCTACCACTTCGTGGCTGAGTTGCTGTTTTTCCCAAACGCTTCCATTTTGTTATAATAGAGCTGACAGTTGACTGTGGAATATTTAGGAGCGAGGAAATTTCACGACTGGATTTGTTGCACAAGTGGCATCCTATGACAGTTCCACGCTGGAATTCACTGAGCTCCTGAGAGCGGCCCATTCTTTCACAAATGTCTTGTTTCACAGTCTGCATGCCTGAGTGCTTGAATTTATACACCTGGGGCCAGGCCAAGTGATTAGAACACCTGATTCTGATCATTTGAATGGGTGAGCGAATACTTTTGGTAATATAGTGTACGTCTGTACAGCGTTATTTGAAAATGGTGAGTCAGTAAAAGGAATCGACTTTCCCTGCAAGTGTTTTCAGTGATTTAACACATTAGTGTGTGTTGAGTGAATGTGTTTTGTGTTGCAGTAGTTTGTTATTGTCAGTTCCAAACATCTTAAGCTTAATTTAAGATGCTGGGCTGAGAGAATCACTTCTAAGCTGTAGGAATATTGAAGCTATGGACCCTACACTGTTATAAGCATGTGTCACTTGTTCCCTTCTGCGGTATGCCAAGCGTAGCCTCAGGTGCAACACCATAGATATGTAACTATACTTTGCAGCCATTTGCTCAGAATACATTTCCTTGTTCTCGTGTCTCAGCAGCTAAACAAACACAGACATTTTCTCATGTTCAGCCTCCAACAAACCCTCTACACAGTTTTCTCTATGTTCTGTGCTGCAGGTATTTCAGTGGAAGTAACCGTTGATCCACATTTATTAACTTCAACTACAATGTGAGCTGCTCAGTTAATCATTGTGTAAAGTGAACAGAGACACGACACAGCTGACCAGTCACCAATTAGCATTACAATGGTATAATTACAAAATAATGCTGACACACTAGAGCACAGGTATAAAAGCTTTCACTGCAGTAGCCCCCTATGGCTCAGAGTAGACCTGTTGTTAGAGTATAAAGGGTATAAAAAATGTTATGTTGTACCTCCCAGTGCATGGGGCTTTCATGGACTTTTATTCACCTGTTATACCGTTGGATAAGAATGTTAGATAGAAGTCACTCATTCAGTCATTCATATCAATATGTAGATTCACTATTTGCTTATCACAAAGCTTACCACAAAGGTCTTTGTTCCAGGACCAGCAGTCTTTGAGCTTTAAAGTTTCATTTGTTCCAATGACATGCAAGCTGTGTTAAGGGAATGTATACTATATAATAATGCTGGAAGATGGATCTAGTTATCTTTTATTTCATTCATTATTTTAGCAAATACTGGGCTTCCACTCCACTCCACTGCCAGATCGTTGTCTCTAGCTGCCTGGTAGACATGCTCCAGCCTTTGTATTTTTGCAAACCAAGCCCTTGACTGATAAGAATACCTTTCCCTGTATTTTGTCTACCTGTTAAACAATATACACAAAGGCTATAGCAGAAACTTTTGAAACAAGCTACACACACAATTATTCAAATCATCTTCATTTGAACGGTCCAGTATCAATTCACAAAATCTATAGATCAGTTTTTTTAATATATGCCATTTCTTGCATCCTTCCATAAGAAATCTTGCTTCAGCCTCATGAGACTAGTTTCATGTGGGTTTTCTTTGCAAGACTGTTCAATGACATTCGTCCACGTGGGGAGGGAGATCCAAAACGTGACAAACCAGTGGAACAGACATCCCTCAGAAACACTCAGCAAATCAGCTGGGAGATCTGGGACCAATCAAATGCTAGAAAAGGCATTTGTAGGGAAGTTCTAGTCAAATTCTCCATGTCCCCAAACGTAACTGAAGCTGTGGCAACGTTCATTAGCACAGTCACACGTCTGTACAGTGTTTTTGAAAATGGTGAGTCAAGGAGGAAGGAATTGAGTTTCCCTGCAAATGTTTTCAGTGATTTAGTGGTTTATACAATTTGTGTATGTTGAGTAAATGTGTTCTGTGTTGCAGTAGTTTGTCATTGTCAGTTCCAAACATCTTAAGCTTGATTTAAGATGCTGGGCTGAGAGGATCACTTTTATTCACCTGTTATAGCGTTGGATAAGAATGTTAGATAGAAGTCACTCATTCAGTCAGTACAAAACCTTGGAGCTGATGTCCTTCCTAAGAATATCAATATGTAGATTCACTATTTTCTTATCACAAAGCTTAACACTAAGGTCTTTGTTCCAGGACCAGCAGTCTTTGAGCTTTAAAGTTTAATTTGTTCCAATGCCATTCAAGCAGTGTTAAGGGAGTGTATAGTATATAATAATGCTGGAAGATGAATCTAGTTATCTTTTATTTCATTTATTATTTATATATGTTACAACCCAACTCACCTTCGATAAAGACAGTAACATAAAGGTGAATGGGATGGACATGGTCCTGTCGAGGTTTGATGAATTCTTTAATGAACAACCTTTTTGGTAACAACAGAAACATCTGACGGTTTTAATGTTTAAAAAAAGTTTTATCTAGTTCTATGGAGTGAGGAATGAAATTAAATAGTTTTATTACAAAAGTGAAATGAGATGTGGATGAGTGGCTTGACCACCTGCCAGCTATTCTCTATCAACAACAGATGCAAATACTGAGCTTCCACTCTACTAGACTGCCAGATCGTTGTCTCTAGCTGCCTGGTAGACATGCTCCAGCCTTTGTATTTTTGCAAACCAAGCCCTTAACTGATAAAAATAACCTTTCCCTGTATCTGTCTACCTGTTAAACCCTCACTCCAGACTTTTTGTGTCCTACATTTGCACCAGCATGCACCAACCACCATTCTTGCGTCCTTCCATAAGAAATCTTGAGACTTGTTTCACATGGGTTGTCTTGCAAGATTGTTCAATGACATTAGTCATGTTAGATCCAACACGTGACAAACCAGTGGGACAGACATCCGTCAGAAACATTCAGCAAATCAGCAAAGACATCTGAGACCAATCAAACACTTGAGAAGGCATTTGTAGAGAAGTTCCAGTCAAATTCTTCATGTTCCCAAACATACCTGAAGCTGTGGCAACGTTCATTTGCGCAGTCATATGTCTTTGGACTTGATCCACACTACGTGTTACCTACTTGAAAATATATGAGTTCAAGTGTTAATGTAAACATCAACCCTTTTAATATTTTTGTACAAAATCAATTTTTGTACAACTCGCAACATTAGTTTCTTGAAATTTCTTTCACAGCCAAACAAAATTTTTTCAAAACTATATTTATATAAAAATATTTCTAAAATTGATATTGAATCACTTTGGGACCTTGTTAAATTAGTAGATATACCCAGCTCTAAACACAAATATACCCCTAGTATACCAGGTATAAATGTTTGACAGGTCTTTTAAACATGACTGGAGAATGCATCTGTAACACTGCTCAAATTTGTGATAGCAAGAGGCAAGAAAGAAGTAAACATCAATCAAGGTAGTCTGGCATCACCTGACCGATCAGAATGTGGGTCTGGTGTAGTGATGTGCGAGTCCTGAACGAATCGTGATTCATGAGTCATGATTCCTCGTCTCTATTAACTTGTTCACTGACTCATTCCTGCTACCACTAACTAGCTAACTGCAAAGGAGAGTCCAGACGACATGTCACAACTGTGCGACTGCTCTTCTAACAGCATTTGTATAAATATATCAAATGAATCTCTGTGTTAGCCCTGTGGGAAAAGCAACAGCTCTGGTTTCTTGTTTTAATTCAACTCCCCCTTTCCGTCCCTGCTATGAGCTGTGAATGAACGAATCACTCAGTAGCCCCACTCACAAAATGAATGACTCACTCTCTGTCTCACTTCCAGCCCAGCAGCAGCTAGCTCTCTTATCACTGGGAGAGACACTCCTTTACCTGAGTTGAAAGTCTGCTGCTCTGCTCTGGTAGTAGAGTTTATGTTTGTCTTGCAAAGGTAATTAGTCTGTCAGCCTAATGAAAAAAATAAATAATAAAATAAAAATGTTTAGCTAGTCTCAGTCTATTTTGAAGATAAACTACAACTCTAGAGTGTGACTCACTACTGTTAGCGTGCATTTATTTTCTGTTTGTGAAGAGACTTAATTTTGAAGAAGACAGGGTTCATTTTGCACACATAGTTATTTTATTCTAATGTCATTTTCCTGTTTTAAATCAGTGGTTTTATTGATATGAATCAGTGGGGATTGGGAGTGGGTGGAGCTTCTATGCACATATGGGTTTCTGCACACTCTCATGACTGATTCAATGACTCAAATGACTCAAAAACATGATTCTCTTTGGTGAGTGACTCATCTTGAGTGACTCCAGACTAGTGTTGGTGAGTTTCCCAACACTAGTCTAGTGACACACCATTGAGATTTCATTGTGGGGCGTGTTGTCGGTGAATAGTGGATAGTCCTACAACCAATCAGAGCCATTTTGTTGTAAGGAAATTCAACTCCATGGTGCATAAACAATGTGAATGACTCCGTTGCTGTTACTCTGCTCTGGCAATCTGTTCATCATGCTGTGATGGAGACTTTGCCAGAGCATAACCAGTTCACAATGGCGGGGTTCCAGACCAAGGAAGTTGGTCTGTTTTCCAGGCTAAAACCAAGGGATTACCCAGGCTAACTGAACATATGAACATAAAGTATCAGACACAAAAGTTAACAGGCAGCACAGCACTCTGTAAACGTAACAATAACAGAAGGACATTAAGAAGTTGATATGACTGAGTAATCCGTAAAGTTTAGTCCATTGTTACTATAGCAAAAGATTATTATATAAATTCAACAACAGCTAGACATTAGATAAAAACACCAGCTTCATGCATTTAAAGGGGAATTGCCATTTTTTACAACCTGGACCTTATGTCTGGAATAAAATACAATCGTTTACACACACATATAACTTTGGTGTCATTCAGAAGATATTTAGATCCAGCAGAGTGCTGCGTATATCCATATATGTGGGAGTGACTGGGGCACCGAAATACAGCCTCTAAATAACGCATTATCTGCCACGAAACTCGTATCATAACATTTTGTTATGATACGCTAGTGCTATTCCCCGTTGAGTCTGGATTACCTGTTATCATCACCCGGCATCTGTAGATTGACCTACTAACCTCTGACCTTGATGATGTCATCTCTGAGCGCCGCATGCAGCCGCGACAGTCGGCTTGTTTACCTGTGATTTGCTACTGCTATTTTTTTGCAACATGGCTGAATATTTTTCCGATTCTGAGGTTGTGGAAGACGACTTTGTTTATGATGGACGTCCTCACCATTTTGAGCCAGAGTATATGGACGAGGAGCACGTTGAAAGGAGGACGCGGAGGTAGAGAGAGGAACAGCTGGCCAAAGAACAACATACCACTGCATGTGAATAGATAGCAGGTAACTCCAGACTCAACAGGTAATAGCACTAGCGTATCATAACAAAATATTGGTGAATATAATATAAATATAATATAAATGCGTTTCGTGGCAGATAATGCGTTATTTAGAGGCTGTGTTTCGGTGCCCCAATCACTCCCACTGTATGGATATACGCGGACCTAAATATCGTCTGAACGAATCCAAATAGATAGATAGATAGATAGATAGATAGATAGAGTCTTTATTGTCCTATAAAGGATATTCCATTCCATAAAAGACAGCAGCATTGATGTTAACATCACAGTCTCATACATATATCACACATCACATATAACAAATAACATATAATATGACACACCATACCCCCCCTCCCCTCTAGTTACCCTCCCTCCTCAACACAGTGCAAGCAAAAGTGGACAGTGCAGACAACATAAACACAAAAGAATAGAGGGGATAGATTATTGTCACTGGAGTTTGTTAAGTGCAGTGATGGCTGAGGGTACAAAACTCTTCTTAAAGTGCGCTTTTTTCCAGTCCAGGGCTCTGTATCTGCGGCCAGATGGGAGTAGGGTGAAAAAACGGTTCAGGGGATGGTCAGGGCTACTTGCTATGGTGAGGGCAAGGCGTGTGGTGGCTGTGTCATTTGCATCAGTGAGACTGGGGGTGGGAAGCTGTATTATCTTGGATGCTAAGTGTGAGATTTTAATGAGTTTGTTCTTGCTGGTAACAAATGACACCAAAGTTATATGGGTGAGTAAACGATTGTATTTTATGCCAGAAATAAGGTCCAGGTTGTAAAAAAACGGTAATTCCCCTTTAAAAAAAAAGTTTAAAAAAATGTAATAACAATGAAACTATACAAAAAAACATTTGCCACGGCTCCCTCAAGAAGGTCATGCCCAAGACATCGAGGAAGGCCAGAGCAGGTGTAAAAAGACTTCAGTGAGTTGAACTGAACCTAATTTTATGCCGGCTACAATTGATCCTGCACTGATCAATTGTTGAACACTGTTTTCTACAATTTCCAGGTGTTCAATATCAGTGACACTTTGGCCAATGTATCTCTATCAATAAAGTGGTACATACAAAGGTTATTTTCTCAGCTTAAATATTCTGTGAATCCACCAGTAAAACGGGAACAAAGGGCCTGTACAGACCTTGTATTAAGACCCCCAGGATGCACTGAGATCACATTTGAGACATCCGATCTCTCACCACATTTGGAGGTGGCCTGGGTCACATGTGTCCGCATTAATTCGGTAGTCTTAACACAATGCGCCTTGATTTGCATCAAAGTGTTTTCTACGTATTCGTGTGGAAAAGGCTGACCTCCAAAGGACAAGCAGCTTTTTCATTTTTTTTTTAACCATTGCCTGTGTGTATCCAAACAATGCTAAAGAAAGGCAACTGGACTTGTAGAGGATCTTGAGGACGTTTCATCCAAGTAGCTTCTTCAGTTCCGGTGGAGAGTTGGGGTTTAAATACATCAGTGGATGTTACCCTATCAGAAACTCGCAAGACTGGTGTCCGTTAACGACCAGATACTCACCTGTCATTGGAGGAGACAGTTTGACCCTGTCCTCTTTCTCTAATCAGTGGTACTCTAATGACCCATTGTTAGACGGAGGCTCCAGTATCAAGGTGTGAATGGGGTTTCTTCAGCTTTTTGGATATACCGTGATCTGGATGACTGAAAACCTTTACAGATGGTGCACATGTGTCATCTTATCCCATCTTGCTGTGAGCAGAAACCGCTCATCGTTGCACCCTGCCCTCCGAGTAACATTTATTCTTCTCTTTCTCTCTTCGTAGACAACTACTGTACGTGTGACCAAGACAAAAGGTAGCTGTCTGTTAGGTTGGCCTTTACGAATGCCTCAAGGAGAAGGGAATTCATATTTTTTGGACACGATTGCCAGCTAAAATAGAGTCGACATCAGGGATTTGCATCGGGAATGCCTTGTCAATAAGCGTCCTCGTAGTGTATTGAAAGACAAATGTGTGTGTCTCGGTGTGTGTGTGTGTAGGGGTTTGGGGGTGGAGGCTGTTCTTTCAGCGCTCTCAGCTCACAGACAGAGCTCCGTGATGAACGCAACAGTTAACAAGTCCAATCTGTTTTACTCTCATTGAATTACGCAGCGCCGGAGAAGCATGGATAGCGGTGAGTGTTCCACTTTGTCTTTGTCACGTCTGCCGTATACAAAGGAGCTATTTTAATTCCAAACGCTCTGCTATTCATATGATAAGCTTGTTATGGTAAAACATGTATGTATCCTGTATAATTTGCTCGTAGCTTTCTGTTTTATTTTCTTTACCTCCGTGTAGTATGTCAGGCGATACCCCGGATTACTCGCTGCTCATCAACAGTTGAGCAAAAGATAAAAATAAATGAAATAATGAGAATGATGGAGGGAAAAAGGGAGAGGAGTAAAGACGGAACGGGAAGGTGGAAGATGAAAGAGGCTGTGATGAAAGAGACGCAAGACGATTTAATTGATTTGCCACTTGTAAAAAAAAAAAAATACCGGATCAGGCGGCTCATGAAGAAGCATTTGAGGCAACACATGCTGAAAAGTTTAGGAACCGCTGGAAAGGAAGAAGACACGGAGGGACGGGATATGGACAAAAAGTTAAGTGCAAATTGAGGAGACTGAGAAAGGAGACGAGGTATGAGAGGACACAAGAAGGAGATGCAGCAGTTGTAGCGCACCCTTAAGTGTGCACCTTTAAGTTGTGCTCCTTAAATTAACGGACTGCAGTGGAATAAAAACTAATTAACCTTGCCGTGTCCCGTCTACCTCTCAGTCTCGCTCATCATCTGTCTGGGGAAATAGAGGCGCTTTTTACTTAATTGGTCAAAATCCACTATAGAGGTTTTAAAGCTTTTTACTCCGTTCTGTTCATCTGACTAATTTGGCATGGATTTGTGCGGACTGCATGTGCGCTGCTCACTGCGTGGGAAGAGGAGGTAATTGTTGCTAATTCTGCGTGGAGCAGGACTGTGGCACTGCATGGCCACATGGAAGGGGGGCACAGCAGGTGCAGCAGAGTCTCTTTTTTTTTTTTTTTTCATTCGTTACCTCTGTCCCTGAATCAGTACTGCGTGACTCATTTGAATGTATGTATGTGAGCACACTTTACTCCCATGTTTATCTTTGTAGCCATGCATATATTTGGTCGCGGGGGGGGGGGGGAGGGGTAAGGAGGCAAACCACATTCAAAACTGTTCCGTGATTTGCCGTGTTTGCTCTCGTCTTGAGCGGCGTGACGCGCTTGCAGAGGTATTGATCAGGGCCCGGCCAATCTGTGAGCTCTTGTCAGTCGTTGTATTGAACATCGCGGAGGCACTAATGCGCCCGGGAGGCAGACTGCACCCAAACGTTGCGGATCCGTTAAAGGAACAGCAACAGGAAGTAGACTCCCTTGGGGGAAAGAGACTGATGGATATCCAATTAGCTGATGGTGTCTCTCTCTCTTACATTTGGATTTCCTTGTTCGCGAGTATCAATCATTGAAAAACAAATTCATGGTACTTTATCAGTCAAAGGTGCACAGACTCACGGCCTTCCCCCAAGGAATATCTCAATGTGTGTCTACGTCTACGAACGTATTTGCTGCAAACTGTTTGTTGTGCCGATTGCATTAATGTTTAAATGTTTATTAGTTAATCCAATGAGTACTTATTGATTTGGCTTGTCTGGTCAGTCATTGTCGAGTTGTCGAGATGACACTGTGTAATTTTTAGTAAAAGGTGTAAAACTAAGAGACTTACATATACATATCTATATACACCGATCAGCCACAACATTAAAACCACTGGCAGGAGGAGTGAATAACATTGACCATCTTGTGACAATTCAGTGTTCTGCTGGGAAACTTTTGGACATGACATTCATTGGTGTGGACGTTACTTAGACATGTAGCACCCACCTAGACCAGACCAGGCACCCCCACCCCACAGCAATGACACTCCTTGATGGCAGCAGCCATCCCCCAGAAGGATGGCTCAACCCAAAAAGACACGAAAAACAGCACAAGGTGTTGATCTGGCCTCCAAACTCACTAGATCCCAAATTGTAGAAGCATCTGTGGGATGATCCACTGAGGTCCATCAACCCATAGTCCCATGTCCATTCTCTGATGAGTCACAACTGTTTTGGAGGCACAAGGGAGACCTACACACTATTAGGAAGGTGGTCATAATGTTATGCCTGATCGGTGCATGTATATACAAACACACCCATACAGTGCTGCAGTGCTATATGTGTGGGGGTCTATGATTCTGAGCAGCATGAGCATCAGATGTGATGATCAGGTGTGTGTGTGTCACCTTGTCAGTGTGCGACACATGTAATGTGATTGGACAGTTCTCCATTAGCCTAATGCAAAGTCCCCCAGGCTTCGTGCTAATGGCAGCTCAGGGAAATAAACATAAAGTAGCATCGATGCCTCACCACCTCCCAGAGACACCCACCCCCTTACCCTTTTTTTTTTCCCTTAAATGCGCTGATAAAGAATATTGTAACTCTTACTCTATAAATAAAAGCAGAAAAAGTGAATCCTAAAATTAACATACTGAATGAAACAGCATTGAGTGGCCCTTTGAGCAATCAGCTGGAATCCATTCACACGGCTAAATATTTACCCGAGAGGCATTTGTTTTAATGGTTGACCTTGTGATCTCTCTGCCGCACCAGCCGGCCGCTGCATTGAGCTGTCGCTTGAGCAATTACGAGGTATTACACAGACATCAATAGAGCTGAGGAGGAAGCGTCTCTTTGACCCCAGCACCAACAGTGTAATCATAAAAAAAAGCCCTCTCACGCTCAGAGTCAACAGCGGCGTAAGTGTAACGGTGGCGACCGGCTTCAGACCAATCTGCTTTTGAAATTTATTCAAAAGCACGTCCGCCATCTGTTATGCACTCCGTTATTTGCGCGGGAGGTTGGCCACCGTCAGAAACGGGACGGGTCAAAGCTTAGCTGATGCAGAAGGGGCGAAATGAAAATGTGTGTTTTTCTGTGGAACCACATCTGCAGCAGAACGCACGGAAAGTGACGTTATAAAGGGCGGTCGACTGAAAATGGATTCATTCAGTATCACCCTGACACGTGCGGCGCCTGCGTCACACTTGATTTTGTTCTTTATTCTTCCCGCCGAGGGACAAGGTGAGGAGGTGCATTTACTGTCAGCCGCTGATTGACTCCACTTCGTTCACGTTGCAGGGCATTCATTCTGATTGCGCTCCAACACGTGAATTTGTAAAGCTATTCACGTCTGGCCAGTCTTAGAGAAGGCCTACGATGACGAAACAATACAAGCACCTCAAAAGGATCGCTGCTATCTCACTAGTCTTGCTAGCTCCCTCACACTCTGCAAGTAAATTTCTCTGGGACAAAAATCGGATCTGACCATGTTCCTTGTATTGGTGGCACCTCCACTGTCCTGTCCACTCGACAAAGTCAGCAAAGTTGTACAAATAAAATTAGCTTTTCCTTCATTTAACAACAAAGTTTACCGATTAAATTTATAGAGACGCCAAATTAAATTATTCCGGACTAACTTAGTAGCAGTTTTTTGCAAAATACGAAAAATAACCAATATACTATATGGGTCTAACAGCTACAATATGCTTTCAATACTCTTGTCATACTTGTCATTCAAGGCAGATTAGTTATACAGATCAAAAGTATTTTTTGTACCAGGCTACATGTCTGTTCCAACTGCCGAGTTGTGCTTTTTAACCTGGGCCTCTATGGGGATCACAGCTAGCCTGGAAATCTGACCAACTTCCACTCGCCTACAAATTATTTGCAGAAGAAAGTTGGTCTGGAACGCCTCCGCTGGGAACTGATTAGGCTCTGGCCAATCAAATAATTTGGGGAGGCTTTATGAAAGACCCCATTATGAAATCCAAATGGAGTGTTATCAGGCTCATATTGAGTTTGGCTACTCTACGCTAGCAAACGCTTCAAGTGGCCATTTGTGGAACTGCACTTGTTGACTTAATTTTTCCGCTGAGAAGGCTTCTCGTTTAAAAGCAATATACAAAAAGGCACGGTTTCATTCAGACTTGTCTCATTTTCTTTTCTTTTTTCACCCACACAAACGACACACATATCACACACGCGTCCACACGGACACAATTCTTATTGTCGCCTTTGTATCTGAATGTAAAGACCCCAGAGTCTTCGATAATCAGCATTCATTCCTGTTTATCTCTGTGATTTGCTCCACGCGGCGGCCATTTAAGCCTTGCCATAACCTTACATCCCCATGGCAACGTCTCCCGGGACGCTCGTCTTAGAGGTGGCCGCACAATGGCAGACAAAGGAAGTGCTGCATTTTGGGAAGAAAGATTGTCTGTCTGCTCTTATTGTGTTTGTCAGAGATTAGGACGGGAGGCTGTTCCAAGGTTGGAGTCAAAAGTGTGTGAGTGTGTGTGAGTGTGATTACATGAGTCTGCCGTCTCACAATATGTACGTGAGTTGTAGTCTCCATAGGGACACTTTTATGTGCTATTAGTTCAGACAAGGTGTGGCTGCAATCGCATATGATTTACATTTAATCTGTCTGTGTTTTCTTTATGCAGCAGTTGTTTCGTCTCTACTGCAGCTTTAAATTCAACAAATCATTTATTAATTGAGGTTTTTGCTAGCTAATTTCTTCATTCTTTAACTGTTGGTATGGACTCTAAAATCAAATCCGTACATAGTTTTTATACACTGATCTGCCACAACATTAAAACCACTTACAGGAGAAGTGAATAACATTGACCATCTTGTGACAATTCAGTGTTCTGCTGGGAAACTTTTGGACCTGGCATTCATTGGTGTGGATGATACTTAGACATGTAGCACCCACCTAGACCAGACCAGGCACCCCCACCACATAGCAATGACACTCCTTGATGGCAGCAGCCATCCCCAGCAGGATGCAGCCTGACACAGGCACAAAAACGGTTTAGGAACAACTCAAAAATCATAAAGAACAGCACAAGGTGTTGACCTGGCCTCCAAATTCACTAGATCCCAAACTGATCAAGTATCTGTGGGATGATCCACAGAGGCCCCTCCCCTCAAAGGGCCCCACTAACAATATTCTGTTGCCAGACACCACAGGAAACCCTTAGAAGGCCCATGTCGATTTTCTGAAGAGTCACAACTGTTTTGGAGGCATAAGGGAGACCTAGACAATATAAGGATCCAAAATCGCATCAACTATTTAGTCCATTGAGACTGCATAATATATATATTTTAAGAGTACGATTTAAGTGTGAATATGGGGTGTTGTGCGTTAGCTGATTTCTAACATAACATATCATTTATAACTCAAGACAATGCATTGATTTTTTAATTTGAATTAATTATTGTAAAGTTGTTTTAGTCTCTGGCCGTAGGAGTGAGTGTGAACGGTTGTCTGTCTCTCTGTGTTAGCCCTGCGATAGACTGGAGACCTGTCCAGGGTGTAGCCCGCCTCACGCCCGATGACAGCCGGGATAGGCTCCAGCCGCCCCAGAGGATTAGGATATTTTAATCTCATGTCTTTGTGCAACATGACCACCTGAATGTCATGAAAATCCATATTGTCAAAAAATAACACTTTGTTCTTGAAATGAAGCCGGGCAGCCAGCCAGATATCCCCCACCGCCTTCTCACATCACATCACACCCACTCCCACAGCCCAATAACCTCTACTTTTCATCAGCGTCCATGGGAACTTCCATTAAACTCATCATCTTCTTCACACCTGCTCCTCCAACACCAATGTCTGGATTCTGTCAGGGGTTATTTCTGTGAAAGGAGATAATTACCCCCTCCCCTTTAAATTTTTAACTTCACATTGGTGTCTTCACAAACCCCTAGATCATTCGGTCCACTGTGTCGTGTGCTTGTGCGTGTACAATCAAAACGGCTCTCTAAAATAATATTTGTGCATTTACCTGGACTCACATGCACCATCTCCTGGCATTTACCTTTGGTAATCGGGGCCTTGACCTCTGGTTGGCTTTTACATTCAGCCTAGAACAGCCTATAGGAAGAAGAAAAAGGAAAATCTCTTGCTGGAACACATGTTTGACTAGAGAAGACCAGAGACTCGAAGGTGGGCGTGTAGCTGCCCTTTAGATTGAGGGGTAGAGTCGATATGGAGTCACCCCGTTGGGAGTTAATTATGCGCCTGCAAAGATCTGCCAGGCCAATTATCCAATGCTCCATTTCTTTTTGTTCCATTTATATTTGTTGCATTATTGAAATGGAAAAAAAAAAACAGCAAACAGTGCTTTCCACAAAATTTCATGAGACCCCAGCGTTTCTGGTATATGAAATGTCTACACACAGAATACGAAGTATCTGTGGGATGATCCACTCGGGTCCCTCAACCCATAGGACCCAAAGGCCCCCCCACTAACTACATTCTGTTGCCAGACACCACAGGACACCCTCAGAAGGCCCATGTCCATTCTCTGATGAGTCACAACTGTTTTGGAGGCACAAGGGAGACCTGCACAAAATTAGGAAGGTGGTCATAATGTTATGCCTGATTGGTGTATGTTTTAATACTTTTCACACAAATCATCCACCTCTCCCTTTCCCCTCCTCTTTCCATCATCCTGGCGTCTGCATTAATGTATTTAACCGAAGGTTGTGGGCGACACGCCTCTGTTATTCTTTCTTCATAGGTCGGCGCATTTAATTCCCAACAGAGCACCAATTATTAGCCCTCACTGTGAGGGATGAGGGTGTGCCTGCGTGTGGCATGGCGGTTATTAGGAAGCCAGAATGGCTACATAAACAAGCGCTGCACTAATAGACCGAACTACGCCATGTTTCTGTCGCAGCGCAGGCTTGTTTTTGTTGTGACGGAAGGAGGTTCGTTACGTTGATTAGTCGTTTAGTATTCGTCGAGCCACTCGGCTGCGATCGGACCAAACTTTTGAAACTTTTGGCTGTTGATGATGAATCCACAAATGTGACTTAGTCTGTGTTTCTTTGTCTAAACATTTTTTATGCTTGCTTGCTTTCTGGTATCTATTTTTTTTTTAAATCTTACATATTTGTAATATCCTTTTTTATGTATAATGCTGTGAAATGTTTTCATTATGTCCTTTAAAGGCGTAGCTTGACATTGTATCGAATACTGACTGCCAAACTAAAACCAGGAACAATTAAATTCACCTTTGACTACCACTCAGCCTCTCTGTTGGTTGCTTAGTAACTCCAGGAAGGCACTGCTTCCATACAGGCTATTGGTGCAACTTATAAGCCCCCATCAAACCACCAAATGGCTTACAATTGTTTACAGAGTCACTAAATGACACAGAATGTGTATGTTAGAGAGCTTCAGCAGTTCCTGGAAGAACTAGTCGCTATTTTTATGCAACCAAGCTAATTTTTTTTGTTTCACACTAAGCTTAGCTCCAATTACCGGGCTCTTCGGCTCCTGACTATAGCTTAGCTACTCGTCAAGCTATTGCCAACACTGTGGAAAGATAAATGTCAAAGTATTCCTTTAAATCTTCCAACTTTACATTGCCTTTTCATATGAAAATGTGCAAAATAAACAAGGTTTGCTTTGCTTCGCAGGGTTGTTGACTTGTCACTGATGGGATCCCTCCAAGTTCCGTTGCGTCATAAGCCTTAACGCCTCCATGGAGCTCATCCAGGCCACCCAGGTTTCTTTGGTGCCTCAGGAAAGCCTAACATGGAGCAACACCTCTGCATCCACATACTCCCATTCCCTGCTCTGCTCCACTCCCTCCGAACCGCTCCTCAGCCTCAACCCGGCCCTCCTCTTTAACAGCACCTGTCAAAACGGCACCAAAAGCAAACCCGAATCCCTCCCTGGTTTGGCTGGAATCTTCATCCCTCTCATTTACGGGATAGTGTGTGTTGTTGGCCTGGTGGGGAACACTCTGGTCATTCACGTGATTGTGAACTACACCAAGAACGAGTCCGTCACGAACATCTACATACTCAATCTAGCCATTGCAGATGAGCTCTTCATGCTGGGTCTGCCCTTCTTGGCCGCGCAGAACGCTCTGCTATCATGGCCCTTCGGCTCGCTAATGT
This sequence comes from Chelon labrosus, assembly GCF_963514085.1. Lineage (NCBI taxonomy): Eukaryota > Metazoa > Chordata > Actinopteri > Mugiliformes > Mugilidae > Chelon > Chelon labrosus. The sequence goes on from NC_140338.1 coordinate 7,543,374, forward strand.
GCCGGGTGGTCATGACAGTAGACGCCATCAACCAGTTCACCAGCATCTTCTGTCTGACCGTGATGTCGGTGGACCGGTACCTGGCCGTGGTGCACCCCATCCGCTCCTCCTGGTGGCGGCGCCCCCGCGTGGCCAAGGCTATCAGTGCCACAGTTTGGGCTGGGTCCTTTGTGGTGGTGTTGCCGGTGGTGGTGTTTGCCGATGTGCTGAAGGACGACGGGAACTGCAGCATCGTGTGGCCCGAACCAGAAGAAGTGTGGAAGACATCTTTCATTGTGTACACATGCACTGTTGGCTTCTTTTGCCCCTTGCTGGTCATCTGCTTGTGCTACCTGCTGATTGTGATCAAGGTAGGAATGTACAGTGTCACAGATATGAATGGATGTACTGTTAATCCACATAAATTAATAATGTCACCATTTCTGAGCATATCACGGTGCAATAATTGCAGTATTAATCTTAAATTTACCCATAATCCGCAAGTAAACAGACTTCAGCTGCAAACTTAATTGCAAACAATATAATCTTTGTCTTCTTTCTGCTGTGATTGGTTTCCCACATCAGTGCACCTTGGGAGTTACAGTTAACTTACATGTATGCAAATTGGGCTCTACATCGATCAGCCACAACATTAAAACCACTGGCAGGAGGAGTGAATAACATTGACAATCTTGTGACAATTCACAGTTCTGCTGGGAAATGTTACTTAGACATGTAGCACCCACTTAGACTAGACCAGGCACCCCCACCCCATAGCCATGATACTCCGGTGATGGCAGGCACACACAAAAACGGTTTAGGGACAATTTAAAAAACATGAAGAACAGCACAAGCCTCTAAATTCACTAGATTCCAAACTATCCAAAAAAGGTTAAAAAAAAAAGGCAACTGAACTTGTAGAGTTTTTTGAGAAGACGTTTCACCACTCATCCGAGTAGCTTCTTCAGTTCTAGGGGACTGGTGGGAAGTCTGAGGTTTAAATAGGAACTCCTCCTGAAACTTGCTTGTTGCCTTTTTTGAAACTTTTCTGGATGTACCATGACCTGGATGACTGAGAACCTTCACAGATAGATCCCAAACTGATCAAGTATCTGTGGGATGATCCACAGAGGCCCCTCCCCTCTACCTGTAGCACCCAAAGGCCCCCACTAACAACATTCTGTTGCCAGACACCACAGAAGGTCCATATCCATCCTTTGATGAGTCGCAACTGTTTCGGAGGCACAAGGGAGACCACAATATTAGGAAGATGGTCATAATGTTATGCCTGATCGGTGTATACTGTTACTTCTGTTTTTGTTTTTACATTAAAGCAATTATCACTGCTGTCGGTCTCTACTGCGTCACGATTAGTGCTGATCCTGTTGACCTGGCATGAATGATGTCACGCTGTCTTTGGAAAAAAATAAATAAATGGACTTTTAGTTTTAGAGCCAGCTTTGACAAAATCAGTTCCTCTAACTCTGAAACTCTAATGCACTACGTAATTTCTATGCCTAGCTAGTTTTGTGGGAAGAAAAGGTCTGTTGTTTTCTCTGAAATCCTTTAAAATTATGTTGCAGGGCAGAGAAGCGTTCCTATGTAATTAACCTGTTCTGTGTTCGTATCACTAAATGTGGTGGAGGGCGCTTGTACCAAAGCAATGTTTGCACAGAAATAATGGAGAAGCACACTGTGCCATGCCTAATGTGTTATTCTGAGAAAAGAAGTGTTGCTCTGCAGTTGTCTGTACTCTGTTGTCTGTAAAGACCCAGTTCACCCAAATGACATAAACGCAAATTTGGTTCCCGTAACTAGTAGTATCTTAAGATGCAGATAATGGAGTTACAGGTTTTGAGGGTTGGGATTGGAACAAAACGGTACATTCCACACTGGGCTGACAGTAGAACCTTTCAGGGATATCTAAAAAATATCAGAAGCGATGTCAAGAAGTATTTTATTCAGTTTTTCTACATTTGGGTGATATATTATGCAGATGTTCTTCTGTTTTCTCTCAAAGGTGCGAAGTGTTGGAAAACGGGCGCAGGCCACATCCTCTAGACGCAGGAAGTCAGAGCGCAAAGTCACCAGGATGGTGGTAGTTGTCGTGGCGGTGTTCGTCTTCTGCTGGCTACCGTTTTACGCCCTCAACATCCTCAACCTGCTCGTGGTCCTGCCTGGAGACTTCAGGGGGCTCTACTTTTTTGTGGTCGTGCTTTCTTACGCCAACAGCTGCGCCAACCCCATACTGTACGGATTTCTGTCCGACAACTTTAAGAGGGGCTTCCGGAAGGCCCTGTGCCGCACCTCCCGCCGGGTGAACAACAACGACAGGGCCGGCACGGAGGTGCAGCGGCCCACAGAAGAATGGGGCGGCATCATGCTCCAACCACATGTTAATGACAGAGGGGCTAAGGTGCGCAGCAAAGAAAGCGGTCAAAGTGAAGAAGAGGAGGAAGTCAATGGAACAGACGGGGCCATGCAGATGAAAGAAATGTGCAAAATGTCACAAAACGGAAACCAAAATGGAGTAAAAGACGGCTCAAGGACTCAGGTTGCGCAGAGGGGTAAACCTGAGCTAGGCCCGGGATTTGATCCCGCTGAGGGAGTGTCCTCTGTGGGCAGAAGAAGTGGAAACAGCAGGTCACAACCTGAAGAAATCCTGGATAAAAACTCTGTGCTGGATATCAGCTATCTGTAACATACGTTGGCATGTTCTCAGTGGATTTTGATACCTGTGATTTATGTGGCGTTGAGTATTTTACAGTGTAAAGTCATTAAAGGTGATTGAGGTATCAGTTTTGCCAATTTCACCGCAAAGTGTTTTTGCCATGGTGTGGATGTAAAAATACTTCAACTTCGGCAAAAGTAGGACTACATGTACCGTGTTGGATTGAAACCTAAGGAAACCCAAAAGGCAGGACTAAGCAAACTACATATCTAAGGGTGCTTTCAACCCTATACCTAGTTACGACTCAGGGAGTAATTCATACATTGTGTTACAAGGTTGCATTTAGCCTTGGTTCAGTTCCTGTTCATTATGTTAATTGAGACAAAGCAATCGAGACAAAGTTCAGGCACTCCCTCACACGGTTGCAAATGGTTTTGTGATTGGTCACAATTTTGCAGAAAATTGGATTTCAGGAAATCTGGAAATAATTGAACCAAAAATGGAGTGCTGGCTTATTCTCTGGTTAATGTACCAGCCTTCTGTATGTGAACAACCTTTTTAGTTTGATTTAGCCTCCAGGCTATGCGTAGAAAATAGCTTTTTTTAATTTATACAGTGCTGCTTAAAAGTTTTGCACAGTTCAGAATTTCCTACACTTCCGTAAAAAAACGACTCAAAACATTGGCGTCCTGAAACCCAATCGAACAATTGAAACAAACACATGATACTCAAGTATTTGTTTATTTAGGATAATAAGCCAATATTACAAGTCTGTGAGCTGCAAAAGGAAGTGCACCTCTAGGATTGCAAGTGTTACTGAAGCGTTTCTGTACTGGGGAATGAGCTAAAATCTTTCCAAGCTGCTGTGGGGACTGGTCACCTGTTACCGAAAACATTGAGAGTGAAAACAAGGGTTCACATACTTCTGCTTACTAATTTTTCCCTAATTTACAGATATGTGCAAGTATTTTCTGTTTCTTTGTCTACTTTTAAGACTTCCACTAATGTTTTGAGTCACTGCATTGCTCGGGGCAGCTGATGCAAGCGAGCCAAGACCGCCCTCTCGTATCTCAACTCAGCTAATTTGTTCCATGACAGAGTGCGATTGTTGCGTTCACACCAACCCGAACGGACCGACCTGGTGGGGAAATGCTCCCAGGTCAGAACAAGGTGTGAAAGCACTCTAAAACGCAAGCAAAAGCACCATGTTTTGGGAAAATGTCTGCAAATATAATGAAGTACAGTGTGTGCGTATTGTTGCAAAAAGATATTTTGCTAGCTACAGCCTCTTCACACTGACAGTACACCCAGCTTTATACACAAGGAGGTCATCAAGGGGTGAGGACTTGAATCATTTTAACATAAATTGCTGGCATTTAAGCGAAGACTGACACTTTGTGAATTAGGAATATCTTGTACTAAAATGGCTAATGCAGTGTATGACTCATATCCCAGTGGGAGGTAACACAAATGATGACCCACTGTGAAATGAAAAATGTGTCGATTTTTATCGCTTTGGCTTTTAAGCACAGCCCACAAAGGCAATTAGTGCTGTTTTTCAAAAACACGGCTCGCATCTCAGCTTTTGTGCAACAGCACAGGTACACGCCTGAGACCACATACATGGAGGAGAACGTGAACACACTGTCACTTGTTCATCATACTTTTTCAAAGTAACAGAGTGATTTCTTTTTCTCCTGTAAGGTCAGCTGACAACTTGCTTCAGCTCATCAGTGGTTGGCAATGTACAATAATACAGCTCCTATGTAGTACTAGTGACCTTTTGAGTAGATATACTGAAGTTTTAAGACTGTGATTGGAATGCTTGTTGAGACTGAACCGGATTTAGGGAACTGTGTTTGTTTTAATCCGCCTTTTTCCCCTAATGTCAAAATCTGATATTTTTCAAGTACATCGATCTGCCACAACATTAAAACCAGTGACGGAAGTGAATATCATTGACCATCTTGTGACAGTTCAATGTTCTGCTGGGAAACTTTTGGACCTGGCAATCGTTTATGTGGATGTTACTTAGACATGCAGCACCCACCTAGACCAGACCAGATACCCCCACCCCATAGCAATGACACTCCTTTATGGCAGCAGCCATCCCCAGCAGGATGCAGCCTGACACAGGCACACACACAAAAACGCTTTAGGAACAACTCAGTAAACATGAAGAACAACACAAGGTGTCGAACTGGCCTCCAAAGTCACTAGATCCCAAACTGATCAAGTATCTGTGGGATGATCCACAGAGGCCCCTCCCCTCAAAACCCCCCCCCCCAACAACATCCTGTTGTCAGACACCGCAGGACACCCTCAGAAGGCCCATGTCCATTCTCTGATGAGTCACAACTGTTTTGGAGGCACAAGGGAGACCTACTCAATATTAGGAAGGTGGTCATAATGTTATGCCTGATCGAAAGTTTTTTTTTTTTTTTTTTAAAGCATAAGAAATTTTCACGCTCATATGAAGGTATTATGCATTTTTTGATATATTTTCATTGATGATCCTCTCCTTTAATACGGTATGTTGATACACAATGTAAAGAAACGGTTAGGTGGTTGAAATAGTCTGGTATGTTTTGTAGCGTTCTGTGATGTCCATATTTTATGTCTTATTTAATCAAAGCTTATAGACCTAGGTTAAACTCTCACGTGGTCGGTTGTATTACAGGACGAACTTCCCACGTAATTGTTTTTTTCTCAGTATTAAGATGTTGTATTATCAGCCGTGTTGTCGGAGCTATGCTAGAGCCAAATGTCATGTAGTCGCAGTTTGCTAAATAAATGTTACGGTTGATATTAGCAAGTCAATAAAATTATAATAAAACTTGACGTTTTCTGCGGTCACGTCACTCCTACACAACATACGTAGTATGTAATATGCACATGATATGTTATGTGTGTAACCGCTGTCATTGTCGTGTTGTGTTTACCAAGAAACACCTAAAACCAATGGAAAACTGTCCTTTACTTTATTTCACCATGCAATCTCCACTTAAAGGGATAGTTCACCCTAGAATGATATTTCGCTCATTATCTACTCACCCTCATGTTGACTAAGGGCTGGAAGAAGTTTCAGAGTCCTCCGTCCCTTCTCTGAGTTACAGGGGGTCTTGGTGTAGCAGTGCATTTCAATGCAACGGTTGTAAAGGGACACCAGAGCTCTTCGTAAAAAAACACACACAAAAAAACATCCAAATACCTCCATGATGCTCGTATGTAATGTCCGTCTTGTGCTGAAGCCCCAAATTGCGTAATTGTCCCGAAAAAAATTAAATAAGTCCACATTCCAAGCATGTTTGTAGCATTAGCTCCGAGTGTTGTTGTCCCGGCTCTTCCGCTGCCAGCGCGCATGCGCAAGGTTCGCACTGAGACTCGCTTCCTTGTTTACCCCGGCGAATTGAGCCAGCCGGCGAAGGACCAGAACCGCCGTGCAACGAGAGAAGAAGAAGAAGAAGAAATTAAAAAAAATTAAAATTAAAATTGCACGAAAAAGTGTTGTCCCGGTGCAAGGCAGGCTATTACGGGCTGCTTCTAGTCCTTCGCCGGGGTAAACAAGGAAGCGAGTCTCAGTGCGAACCTTGCGCATGCGCGCTGGCAGCGGAAGAGCCGGGACAACAACACTCGGAGCTAATGCTACAAACATGCTTGGAATGTGGACTTATTTAATTTTTTTCGGGACAATTACGCAATTTGGGGCTTCAGCACAAGACGGACATTACATACGAGCATCATGGAGGTATTTGGATGTTTTTTTGTGTGTGTTTTTTTACGAAGAGCTCTGGTGTCCCTTTACAACCGTTGCATTGAAATGCACTGCTACACCAAGACCCCTTGTAACTCAGAGAAGGGACGGAGGACTCTGAAACTTCTTCCAGCCCTTAGTCAACATGAGGTTGAGTAGATAATGAGCGAAATATCATTCTAGGGTGAACTATCCCTTTAACAAAAAAAAGAAGAAGAAAGAAATGTAACTCAAGTCTGTTTGCTTTTAACACATCATTGGTTGACTTTGAAAATATCAGAGCAGTGTTTATGGAATTAGAACGCTGCCATAAATCGTGCGCGCGCAATGAGACTCGCGCGAGCGCAAATCAAACATCCGCGCGCGCAATGAGACTCGCGCGAGCGCAAATCAAACATCCGCGCGCGCATTTTTGCCCCCCGAGCGCTTTTCCAAGCACTCGCGAGCTATTTTGTAGCTCGCGCGCGCGCAGAGTCCGCTCGCGAAACTCTCCTCTCCTCGCGCGGAAAACTGTCCCCTGCTCGCGCGCGAGTTATTTCTTTTAGTGGGCGTTTTTGTCAGTGAGGGGGACGGGCCTGGGGGCATGCCAATCACCATTGTATCCCCGAATATAATTGGTTGAGCGTATTGGCCAGTTAAACAGCAGGGTACGGCAACACTAATAGGACAAACGGGACAAACCACACTTATTCACACTCCAGAACAGAAGGTGGCGGTAATGCACCAAAAAGCTGGTTGCCGAACCGCCATTCAGGTAACGTCAAAGACAGTACCCTGCAAACATTTCATCAACCTTGACGGTAGGTCTAAGGGGCGACCTCTAGCGTGAAACGAGTTTAAAATAGGTCTAGGTCGCGCTTCGACCACAAACCAACTTGATGAAAAAAATAAATGTAGGTCTAGGTTGCACCTCGACCACAAACCAACTAGAAGAAAAAATTAAATTATACAACCAATCGGGTGAGCCCTTCTAGCCAATCAGAGGCGGAAAGGGCGGGACCTTCTACTCCAAACCTGGCAGCGGAACACGACTGCAGAGAAGCAAGCACGGCACGTACAGAACAGTGTTTTCGGTAAGTTCGTTGACATAAAACATTAGAGACGGTTTATATGTGTTCATTATCATAGACTGTAGGTTCATATTGCAACTTTCTGTGTTTTAAAAAGTGTCATTGACCGACCGTGCGTTATGTGTTTAACTGTCGAGTGGATTTCAAGCTAGCTGCTCACTCGGCTAACATGAAACAGGGCTCTTCAGTGTGCTTTCTGTCTAATATTCTGATATTTTTGGACTATTGGAGTTTAGAAATCCAGACATAAATCAGTGAAGCACTTATACAGACGAGCTGACATGGAGGTGTCCAGAAAATGCATTTTTTTCCCCAAGATAATTTGAAAATGTTAATTTATCTTCATTAAAAAACAAACAAACAAAAAAAACAATAGTAGCCTAATCTATTGATTAGCTGTTAAAATGTTAATATTCAGTGGATTGTGAACATAAAAATTTGACTCCCAATGCAATGCCTAATTGTCTGCTTTGTTAATCAACAATGTTTCTTCTGTTTAAGATCATGTAATGTTTTTATTTTATCATTATCTGGGACTTTTTGGCCTATGTAAATATAACCAAAAAGCAATTTATGTCTGTTTCATGACTTAACATTCATGTGATGTATGTAGTATGTACGTAGGTGAATTAGATGGTAAAACGGTGTATAATTTTCCAAGATGTGTTTAAGAATTGTTAAGTAATATACTTCAAATGTTTTTCCAGCTTCACATGACAGAGTGAGGATCTCCACTCCAGGTGAAGGAGCCATTGATAGGAGGGAGAGGGGTCCAGAGGAGATCGTGATCGCCTACAAAGTGTTTTTCAACTGTGTGGGTGTTTTTATGTTTATTGCACATACAGCTAAAAATAAAGAGACCACTGCTGCGATTAAATTGGGATTATTCCACTAATGTTGATTTCTAAACTCCTCAGTTTGAAAAGTAGTGTTGTGTTCTAAAATGAATATGAACCTGTTTTCTTTGCATTATACAACGTCTGAAAACACCAGAATTGTTTTGTCATTTTGACCTGTTGCCATTTTCTGCAAATACATGTTCTAAATGATAATATTTTTTTTTCCAATTTGGGAGAAATTTTGTCAGTAGGTTATAGAATGAAACAAAACTGTTCATTTTACTCAAACACATAGCTATGAATAGTAAAACCAGAGGAACTGATCATTTTGAAGTGGTGTCTTAACTTTTTCCAGAGCTGTATGTGTAAGAATCATGTTGGTCTGATTAGTTTTTAGTTTTTCAAGTGTTCTGATTGTTTGTGTAATAAAACTTTAAAGAAATTGCACTTTTGTGTTGTCAAACTTATAATTTCCCCCCAAAGGTAGGTTCTGTTAATACATTGTATTTATATAAATGTGTTAATTTATAGCAAAAAATATTTTTAATATCATTTATTATTCATTAAATGTATTATCTATATGTAAACACTAATTGTTACAGTTAATCAGTCAGTTTGAACAGATAACATTTCGACGTTGAACAAACGTTAAAACGACGTCGAGACCTAGACGCAGCCAGGGGCTTTAAAAGTAATGCTGAAATGAAGGTTGAAAAGACGTCAGATCGCAACGTCAACATCTTCTCTACCTGCATTTGTCAACCTCTTTTTAACTTCACTGCAGAAACAACATCTAAAACTCGACACATACAGCTGTAAATATATATCAGAATATTTACTGGATCGTTTTTAGAAGGTGAATAATGCGCGCTTAGAAGACATCTGTGTTACAACGGGACGTTGTTTATGACCGTTAAAAAGACGTCGAGGTTGCAACGCGACGTCGTTTCAATTTGTATTTCAGCATTACTTTTAGACCTCCTGGCGACGTGTACGTTTAGACGTTGTTTCAACGTTTATTAGACGTCGAAATGTTTGCAGGGTTGTGTCTCTTAAAAAGAGTGTCCATGGGCATCTTTGCCTTAATAAGATTTTAATAAGAAATAGCCTACTATATTTTGACACACATCTGCATCTGGACCATACGTCTATATGCTGCTCTCATATCGAGAGTTGCTGACGCCTATATAAACTACAGGCCTTCTATCTTTTTTATTTTTAGGATTTTTTAACATTACGTTTATAATTTTCAGGGAGAAAGAAGAAGTCTAAATCGAGAATATGAACAAAACAGTTTTACCAAAATAAAAAATGTCGTTGTGCAACAGAATCCAAGTTACAAAAAATGATCAGCATTTTATCAGATTAATGTCGACGATGGAGGGAAGGAAAGACAGCACTCAGTCAAACATACTGAAGTTCATTGCTCTGTGTGACATTTTGCAAACTTTCAAGTCAAGACACCAAATCACAATACATGTCATTCAGGCATTCGGGGCTGTGTGGTTTGTCCCGTTTGTCCTAGTAGTGTTGCCGTACCCTGCTGTTCAACTGGCCAATACGCTCAACCAATTATATTCGGGGATACAATGGTGATTGGCATGCCCCCAGGCCCGTCCCCCTCACTGACAAAAACGCCCAGTAAAAGAAATAACTCGCGCGCGAGCAGGGGACAGTTTTCCGCGCGAGGAGAGGAGAGTTTCGCGAGCGAGCAGGGGAAAGTTTTGCGAGCGGACTCTGCGCGCGCGCGAGCTACAAAATAGCTCGCGAGTGCTTGGAAAAGCGCTCGGGGGGCAAAAATGCGCGCGCGGATGTTTGATTTGCGCTCGCGCGAGTCTCATTGCGCGCGCGGATGTTTGATTTGCGCTCGCGCGAGTCTCATTGCGCCGCGCACGATTTATGGCAGCGTTCTAATTCCATAAGTGTTGCCCTCTAGAGGTTAACACACAAGATGTAAGACAACAATGAATAAGCTTCAAATCATGGCCTCAACAAAGCAAAACGCAAAATATTTCAGAAAATATGTCTTTTATTCATTTTTTTAAAAAATGCAATGGCCACTTTGTTTTGCCTCTGCCTTGTGTCTGATCTGTTGAAGCACCGGATAAGTGTTTGAATGAAAACTCCAGTTTTCCACTTGGTCCGTTGCTCTACTCTTACTCAGGTACAATGTCCCCTATCCACTTGAGGTAGGGTGGGTTGCCCTGGTCGATGGGCAGGCTGATGACTTCAGCCACCTCGTAGGGATGGTTGGAGCTGGAGAGTACAACAACAGATATGAGCCCACACAGAAAGCCGGAAACTAAGGAATTCGTACTCATTGACTGCACGAGTAATGAAGCAAATGATAAAACGCAGAGTTCTTGAGCAAGTTAGGAAGGACTTTTCTGTGGTGAGACTTAAAATAAACTTACCGGACATATTCAGCAAGAGCAGGCACCTTGGAACTTCTTGTTTTAATCATCTGAACAAGGGAAAACATCATGTCAAGAGGCCCGACTTCATTAGACACATTCAGGGAAGGACGCAAATGCTTCACGGTTTTTGTCTCAACTTCCTGTTCAGACATCTTTTTAAGTGAAGCAGGGCCAGGAAAGATTAAACTAATATTGGCCACAGTGACATGAATACAAATAGACTAAAAAGGCATATGTAGTTTGTCAGATCCCAAAATTAACTGCACATATTTTTAAAAGATGTGATGCAATGACAAAAAAAAGGACCTAAAGAGTTCTGAAATTAAGTATCATCCACTAGTACATTTTCTTCAATGAAACACTACATCCCTCTAAGAATATTTTATCAATGTCAAGTTGATATTCAGTGTGTAGACACTTCACACTGAAACACGGGCACAGCTGGGACTATTTGCTTCAGTGCTGACTCATTCTACGGTGATTAAATATATCAGACGAGATGCCGGAGACACAGACACACAGACAGCTCATCGTGTTTTACACGGTTATGTTTACAGGTCGTGTTCAGTTGTGGTAAAAACCAAAAAAAGCTCTAAACCTACGGCTTTTTTACAGTTACAAGGTTAAATATTCTAACTTGTGCTTGAATTGTCAATTGTTGAATTGGTATTTTGTAGTATATCTTTTACAGTTAGGCCCACGTTTTTTTAGATTTTAGATATTTTTTAGCTGGACTATGAACTCAAAAACTAAATACCCACCAGCTTTAATCTGAGTGTATGCACAACCAAACTTTAATTACAGCTGTCTTTTTTAAGACCTCAGATAACTGGACATTTCATTCAAAAGGTGTGTCAGGTTTTGGGGAATGCCTTCATTATTTCTTCATCAGTAAAGCAGGGAAAAGGTCCAGAACATTTGAACTAACAACATGTGACCAAAGGATTTACAGTTGCTTCCAAAAACTTTTATCTATGCTAAAAAATGAATCTCTCATTTAAAGCGTGCAAGAAGTCTGTGCATGTTCTAATTATTAGCATTTATGGTAATAAACTGCAGCTTTTCTTTTACATAATAGTTCTTCCTTTGCCTCTCGGTTGAACAAATACATTTTAGATGAATTCTGAGTTAAACTTACAGCGTGAGGTTTTATAAGATACAGTCAGTACTCACCAGAAGCACTTCATTGTCCTCCTCAATCTTCCCCTGCCACTCGTATCTGAAGAAACAAGAGAAGAGTATTTCAAACTATAGGTTCCCGATACTTCAAGGCCTACATTTATTCACGCTTTCCTGTAATTATTCATCACAGAACTGCTCGCTCTTTATTTCAAAACACACGAAAACGAGAACTCATTCAAACATGACACCACTGAACAGCAGCTGTCTCAAACCTTACATAGATTTGATTGCGGGGACGATGTTGACGCAAGCGGCTAGCTTCTTTTCCACAATACCCCTGTGAAATAGAAGATATGAATGAGTCACACGCAGAGGACGGCCAACAATGCTGAACCCGGGTATTGTCGGGTGATTCAGTGTATAAGGGATTATTATGTCCAACCAAGCTGGATGACTCATTTTCATTAGGTACAGCCGGGGAGGATAAAAATGTCCAAAACAGGCATTTCATTTCATTGTTTACTCTATAGTGAAGTTAATAGGATGAAAAATGTCTAAAATTGAACTACGTCGTGGACTGAGTCACCTGGCCAAGTCTCTGGCAACCGTATCATTAGGACAGGTGACGAAAGCGGCAGAGTGTGTGCCCGATGTGTACGTCTCAGATGCCATGGAGAACGCCCTCAGTCCAACAGTCCTCAACAGCTGGAACATAAACACACTCAGGAGCACCGACTGGAAAGAGAAACCAAAGAGGACGATGAAACTCAACCGCCAGCAGCGGGGCAACAGTGTGTCCAGAATATATTAATATAAGGCATGTTTATATCCTCGGAGGTAAAATTAAAAGGCGTGTTAGAGGCAGCTGCACACTCACCAAAATCAAAGCCTTCAACGATCCACCTTGCAGTGTCTCTGCACTGGGCAGTCCAATGCGCATTGCCTTGGCAGGTCAAACACATCACGGTTAGTCAGAAGACACAAAGACAGATATGTGTTAAAATGTTTGCAGCCGGTTATGTTTTAAGTGTTGTTTCATTCTCTTAATTTAACCATATGCACCTCAGGAGTCTCACGGAGCTTCTATACATACAGCACAATTCTGAATAGCCTCCTCCACACATTCATCAAGGACTGGGTGTTGTAATTTGTTTAATTTGAATTGTTGTTTTATACTGTATTAAAAAAAAATGCATGTCTTAGATAAGTGCTCCCTCTGTGCTGAATGTCGGGCAGGTAAGATAATATAAGATAAATCAAAGTTCTGCACTACATTCATCATTCTCCACCTCATTTTACTGGCAAGAATTCATCCCCATCAAAATCCACCGATATTCTTTCAGCTCCTCTGACTTGAATGGTGATGCTCAACCATGAGCGCCTTATGGATTTAAATTTTGCTTTATACTTTGTAATCTATTGCGATTGGGACATCAAACCCCGCCCGTCTGTGTTGTCATATTATGTCACTTATTGGAGAGCTAAGGACTTTATTTAACACAGTTTATTACTCTGCATTATGTCCATTCTGCCAACCCTCTTCTGTAGTTGGTGCTTTTTTTCTCTTTGTATTTTTCTGCAGGTATCTCTGACTTTAGAGCTGCAGCTACTTGCAACACCAGTCGCTCGCTTCTTTTATCTGTCTTTATCCAACAGGTCGAGGCAGATGCCTCCCCACGCTGAATCTAGTTCTGTCAGAGGTTTCGTCATCTGAAAAACCTTTTTTTTTTTTCACGTTGTTGCAGAGTGCTCGCTCAAGGGAAATAGTGGCGTTTCCTCTAAAATACTGTATGTAGATCTTTGCACAGCCTGAGAGACACCATTTTTTAGGAGTTTTTTTTTTTTCCCTCTTGCTAGGTAGAGACAAAGAAAACACAACTTATGTACAGGTATCTAAATGAAACATGCAAATTATGCACCAGGATGAAAATCAGACAAAACATAATCAAACTTGTTTCAAACTGATTCTCTTTTTAGCAATTTCGAACATAATGGAATTCAAATACTTAAAAATTGATGGATCAAAAATACATATGCTTTACCACGTTGTTTGTTTGTTGTTTTTTTTGGTTTTCTATACAGGTCCATATGTGTTACTTTATTTTATGTGTTCTCTACAGTTCTCTACGAGTGAGTAGACGTGTCCACACCTTTCCCTTCGTACCGTGTGTCCACATGATGGTCCCAGCTTCCATCTCAAACACGTCTTTTATTTACTGTATGACCCAAGCTTTCCACTTATGAGGTGGTGAATTGTAATGCAAAAATACACTAACTATATAACAATATGCTGAGGTATTTATTAAAAAGCAAGTGTAAAACCTTGATATAGGCATTAATACGAACTATTAAACAGTCACAGACAGTTCCTTTGCATGCTTTCGTTATGTTGCAGGAGGAGCTCTACTTAGCAACGAGCTAGCATGTGTGTGTACTAGCAACTGTCTCAGCTGTTTAGTCGCGACTTTATGACAAAGCAACGCTGCACGAAAACAGACTAGGAGCGAGAAAAAACAGCAACTGTTACGACTAACGTGGTTGAGTATTTTTCTTTTTTAACTTACCTACTGACAGCTACTCGTTTCTGCCTCTGTCCACCCGGCACGTAAATTGTGACGTCTGCATGTTTGTGCAACTGTCGTAAATCCGCGTGCCTTCAGCGCCTTGAGCAGCAAAAGCCACGAATACGTTTTTTATGTTTTAGAAGTTTTAGAGAATGTTTTCAACAGGGATAAGGAATTATAAATATATATTAAGAGCAGGATAAATTTAAACTCGTTGTGCAGCTTAAAGCATACCGTGTTATGAGTTAATTTAAAAACTATTTGAAGTCAGTTGGAGCATGAACAGGGCCAGTGTAAACTGCACGGACGACATCATTAATTTTGTTCACTGACCACTCTTTTGTTTTGTTTTGTGTTTATCTTTTGTTTTTCTATTCCTACCTGATCATTGAACGCTTGGTGAAGTTTAACCACTAGCCCACTAGGAGGCGCCAAAGTGTAGGACAAAGGAAGACCTGATGGGTTCAGGTTAACTCAGCTTCAGTCGGATTTTTAAGTTCCTACTCTGCTGAATATTCATTTTCCAATCAAGATCGTTGCAAATGAAGATGCTCAGCTACTTTTTTAGCAATACTCCAAATTCTGCTTTTAAACTATTATCTTCCTATTAATGTCTTTAAACATATAATGTATATAATAAGCGCAGAGCGCTCTCAAGCATAAAATCTGTGCAAGCTGCCGTTTGTCTCTGCTGTGGGTTGATGGCGTGAGTTCATTTGTCCACAAGATTAAAAAAAAATGAGGAACAAAAGCGTAACATAATATATCCCAGACTGAAAGTTGATGACGGGAGCTGCACGAGTACGAGGGCGAATGAACAGCCTCGACAGGTAAACAAGTCCGTGTCCACCTTTTGGCACGTTTTGCAATGACGACCATAAATCGCATGGAGGCTCTACAGCGCATTGGCAATTTTCCACAACCCCTCCACAAGGATCCCCTTTCTATCTGCCTTATGACAGATTTTGCTTTTGCTTTTTTTTCGTTCGGACTTGTGGGGATAGCACACACACATCTTTGCCTGAGGCCCCAAGAACCTGGGGACAACACTGAAAGAAAGATATTACAACGAGACCACTTTGCCAAAAAAGTGGCCTGCTAATCTAGAATAAATGAATTAGATGACTAAATTCATGTAAATATAATTTGTTTTCATGCCTCACAGCAAGAAGGTTATGGGTTTGAATCCATCGTTGACTGGGGCCTTTCTGTGTGGAGTTTGCATGTTCTCTCTGTGTCTGCATGCGTTCTCTCCGTAATGTTCTCCAGCTTCCTCCCACCGTCCAAAGACAAACTTGCTAGGTTAAGTGGTAATTTGAGATTGACCGAGGTGTGAATGGTTGTCTGTCTCTCTGTGTTAGCCCTGCGATAGACTGGAGACCTGTCCAACCTGCCTCTCAAACAATGACAGCTGGGATAGGCTCCAGCCCCGCTGTGACCCTCCATTATTAACTCCGTTTTAAGCTTATTTGTAATTTTTATGTGCATAAGTTACGTTGTTTGTAAAATATCTTAAACTCTAGATGTGACTTTGTGAAAACATAGGGCAATAGCAGGAAAATCCTTTTACCGCGTCGGCATTTTCTGCAGAACTCGAGTTGAAGTTCACACGGGACTCCGAGCAATATGAGATAGATGGTGTATTTTTATCCGCAGATGCTTTAAAATGCATGCAACATGCGCACACATGCTGACACCCTGGCATCAGCGCTTTCACGGGAAGATGCAGTGGCAGCCTGCAGCCATGTGATGGCAGCTTTTATACGGCAGACAAGAAGAGACTGTTCTTCACGAGAGGCTTTGGTGGCTGCAACGCACACATGTACGATGAATCAGAACCTGTCAACAGGACGCCAGCAACGCCTGTGACTGTACACACAAGCGGTGGTTGCCCTACGTGTGTGTGTGTGTGTGTGTGTGTGTGTGTGTGTGTGAGCATGATGTTGTCTGTGCAGTGGACAAGAAAGCCACTCTGTTTGATAATACCCGCCACCTCCACCTCCTGTCTTCACCATCACCCTTGATTAAAGAATGAGACAAGCATGTGACACATACTAATGTCCACGTGCACGCGCGCCCAGAGCAAAGGCGGACCGAGCCTCTGCTGATGTGAGAGCTCGGGAGCGCGCCCGCGTGAAGACGAAGCGAGAAGCATTAGGGGAGCTTGTCAGGCTTTTGCAAGAGCAATGAGGAGCGATGGAAGGAGGGAGGGATGTGTCGGTGGTGGTGGCGGCGGCGGAGGGAGGAGGAGGAAGAGGAGGAGTGGGGTGGTGGTGGTGGTGGTGGGGCCTGTTCCCATGGAAACTGTGCAGTCAGCACATCTGTACGTGTTATGCGCTGTCCTCTCTCATCGGCATCCTGCGGCCTCTCCCGACTACGGCTGGACGTGACAGCGTGCGCTCGCGTGGAGGAAGATGCACTCCCATGCAAATGCGCACAGCCGCTTGCCCCGACCCCGTTGCCATGGCGACGGCGGAGGCCCCGGCCCAACCTCCCCCCCCCCACCTCCTCAACCCATGGGATGTTATCTTGGTATGTGAAACAATGCATATGTGCAGAGAACCCAGACACAGACACGAGTTGCTGCTGGCACCGGCCCGCTGTCTTGCCCTCTCTGGTTATTCACCAGATTTTCTCCTCCTCGTTCCTCTCTCTAACTCTCTACACTCCCGTCCTCCTTCCCTCCCTCTCCGTCCCTCCCTCCCTCCGTCTCTTGCCCCCCTCTCTCCCCGGAAGCATGAGGAGAATCAATATGTTTTCAATTTGCAGCAGAGCCTTCCTCCTCTGCATTCTAATCAGGCTCCACTGGCCCTTTAACTTCCTAAGGTGGAGAGAGAGAGAGGAAGAAGCCGAGAGACGAGAAGTGCGTAAAGGCAGTCTTCAAGCCGAAGGACATTTCAATAAGCAGCTAAGATGTCAACTTCGGGATCAGTGGAGTATGTCCCTAAGAATATTTCTTTTTCGCGTTACTCTCTTATAGAAGGCGGCCCCGGTGTCAAATCTGGGACATCCACTGTTCCACTGAGTTCAACTCGCCCGCAAGTTATTTTCTTAGCGAAATGTGTGTGTGTCCTGTTCGGTCCTCGCTGTCCATTCACGGGACCCGTTCTGTATTCATATCGTTTGTGAAATGGGAAGGGCTCTAATTTGTTTGTCTGTTGAGTTCTCTTTGTGCGGCCTTAGATTGTAGAGATGCCGCCGCAGTGATGGCCATGTGTCGATGACATTTAAACACATTCAGTAAGAGAGTTTTGGAGTCTGTGATTGACTTTTAACACGTCCCTATAATTAAGGACCATGTCAGGTATTTTTTGACTCGGATTTCGAAATAATAATATACACCGACCAGCCACAACATTAAAACCATTGACAGGAGAAGTAAATAACATTGACCATCTTGTGACAATACAATGTTCCGCTGGGAAACTTCTGGACCTGGATGTTACTTAGACATGTAGCCCCCACCAAGACCAGACCAGGCACCCCCACCCCATAGCAATGACACTCCTTGATGGCAGCAGCCATCCCCAGCAGGATGCAGCATGACACAGACACACACACAAAAACGCTTTAGGAACAACTCAGCACAAGGTGTTGACGTGGCCTCCAAATTCACTAGATCCCAAACTGATCAAGTATCTGTGCGATGATCCTCCCCTCAACCTATAGGACCCAAAGGCCCCCCCAATAACAACATTCTGTTAGGGTTAGGGTTAGGCCAATGTCCATTCTTTGATGAGTTCCAACTGTTTTGGAGGCACAAGGGAGACCTACATAATATGAGGAAGGTGGTCATAATGTTATGCCTGATCCGTGTATGCAATAATATTAAATAATGGCAGCTTCCATTTGACATGAATGGATTTGTTGCAGCGGGCTTTCAGAAAGGTTAATTTGTTTTCTTCCATTTCTCACTTCTGCAGCACAACCTGGATGTTTTGGTCCCGCTGTGGGTGTTTATAGATGCATACCAACCGTCTGAATGGTGCAGACATGCAGCACGCTCAGTAATACAAAGTTAGCGTCCACTCCTAACTGAATGTGTCCATTAAAGGTGAGTTTGTGATCACCGGCGGTGCTGTGGACCGACATTTTGTCAAGTGAAATGTAGATAAACACTGCATGTTCTGCTAGCCCAAGCACGAGATCTCGGTGTACGTGTTCCACATGTTCTTGTTGTGTGTAGTGTAATTTTACATCACGCCCCGGCGCCGTCAGTGCTCTAATCACGTATTTGTTTGAGCTGGTGGTTGCATGACAAGAGAGCGTTCTCCAGTTTAACGGTTTCTTTTATGTACATTCAGCCTTTATAGGCTCCTGTTGCTATTTAATGCTGTAATAAATAGATTTCTCCACAGGGACCAGTCATTATCATCTTTCCCCCTGTGCTTGTGAGGGAAATAAAGTCACCCGGACTCATTAAGACATCCTATGTCTGAATTACTGTTAATGATACTGTAATCTGTTTTTTTCATTAACACGGTGGGGAAGTCTTCATTTCCATTCTACAGGAGGCTGCAGCTCAAGTCCTATGGTTGGAACACAGACTCCTTTGTGCTACGCACTCAGCAGGAGTCAAAAATACATTTTATATCAGTCTGCCCATCAGATTGTAGAGGTTTTTCTGTGTTAAGTGCAAACTTTTGTCTCGTGTTACAGAGAACTTTGGGTCAATGCAAATATTAAGAATTTCCAGTGGAAAATCTAGCCATTCATTTTAGAGATACGTCACTAACATGTCAATCCACTCTTTGTTGGCCTTTTGATTGGTTAGCTGACCACCAACCAGAGGACTCCTACCCTTTGTCAAGTCCCTACTTCCTATGTTACTGTTGCTCAGTACCGTAGACATTTGAGGGTCCACTCTTATGCATGAAAGTTGAAAAGCTGAAAACTTAGTTAGCAAATAAAGTTGTGATAGTGATTGTTCAAAAATGTGAATAACATGCTGTTAAAAAAGTGGGTCTATAGCAGAGGAAATAACCATAGATGCGTCCACCCTCAACGGCAGGTAAGTATCTACCCAAAATTCCCATACCGACATTTCCTATCATAGCGACCTAGTCACGTAGCAAATGCAATTACCCTGGTACCTGCCTAACATGAACTAAAGCCTAAATATCATCCGAAGCGTGCTGAGCTTGGGGCTCATTTAAAAAACTGAACATCAGTAAACCTCAACCACATGGCCAAGACCCTGAGAAGCTTCCCCCTTCCAGAGAAACACGTCTCCACCTTGAATTACTTCAGAAAAAAAAACAAAGGGAGTGAACTGATGGGAGGATGAGGTGCTCAATCCAGGTGGTATACTACCTTACTAACCAGGTAGACTGACAAGACATGATTGATTCACCAAAAAGGGGCATGACAGGCCTTAGCCACCACCTCCACACCCTCACTCAAATCACTCTGAAGCTCAGTGTCCACAAAAAGAAGCACAGAAGACCCCATTGATGCCCATTTATGCACGACCCATCACGAGGGTCGCAGCATATAATGGAAACCAGGCACTGGAGTTACAAAACTAAATTGTTTAAAAATTAGATTGAGTAGAAGCAAACAGGCAACAAGGGAGATGTGGTACCTTCTGCACCTGAAGCGATTGGGGACTTTCTCAGGTCTTCAGTCGTGCCTTCACAACAGAGGTGCAGCTCGCCTGCAGGAAACTGCTTGGGGCCCCAGGCCAGCAGGGACACCGCCAGAGAGAACCCAAAACGGAAAGTCAGAAGTGAAAAATGAGCGCGAGAAAGAGGGGGAAAGAGATTTTGACCGAGTTCCCATCATCTTTCTCTCACTCTCTGTGTGTGTTCTCCTCTGCACCCATTAACACGGACTTCTGAAGAGAGAGAGGGAGGTTACCCTGGGACCTCCCTCGTTCACCCGGGAGATGAGATGAGAGAGAGGTTCACCTTCGTAACAGTGGGGTTTTTAAAGACAGTACCTTGGAGGGCTAATAAATCCACAGAAATTAACCCGTCTCTTCTTTTTTTCCCCTTTTTCATAATGATTCCTGCACTTATCCTGCTTTTGTAAATAGAACTCATGGCTTAGGGATGGAGGTATGCACGCTTTTTTTTTCTTGACCTGATATTGATTATATTACACAATATTTTAAATGTATCTGCAGTTTTCACTTTAGGGGTCAAGAAGGCATGATGTATGATATTTTCTTTTAATATTTACAAGTGGATTCCATAAAAAAAACAAAAACAAAAAAAAACTGCCCGCCTGCAACCCTGTGCAGGCGTAGCGGTATGCATAATGAATGCACGGATGGAAATGACAAAAAGTACGTTTTCATGCGGCAGAAAAAGCACAAGCAGAGACAGCACTCCAGCCCTAATTGTCAACTCATGCGTGAACATTTCAGACGTAAATAAACAAGCAGTTCGCACATGAGAAGGGGTGACTGCTCATGATTTCTTTATTTTCGCTTTTGAGGACTCGGGACTGTTTTACAGCTACGCCGGCTCAGTGCGATGGCTTTATTTGACCGCGGTTCTGACCCCCTTTTAGTTCAGAGAGTTAAGAAAATCATTCTACATTGATGGCTGTAATTTTTTTCGTGTTTGAAATTATCCTTTAAAGAGTTTTGATATATTTTCCGATATATGAACCGATCCATTTTGAATAAATGATCAAAGCTGTGTCCTGGCAATTCACGCCCTTTAAAAACAGATTATATTTCTCATGCTTTCCTTTTTTTATTTATTTATTATTTTGTGAGTACATTGAACATGTTGTTTACCCCTCTGGTTACAGCTTTTGCTAACCGAAAAAAATAAAAAAAAGAAGTGTCCTGACCAAGGCAGTAAATGTGAGGAACGAATTGAAATTAAAGACGATAAAGAAGCTGCTCGTGAGGAAACAATAACAGTCCTAGTTTCTTGTGAAATATTGCAGGTTCCATGCAAATAACGCAATGTCCCAGTGATGGTCCCAATTAGTTGAGGGTAATTATAGTAGTGTTATGAAAATGAATGTGGACTGGATTTACTAAATTGTTTAACTTTAAGTGGAGAAGAAAGCAAAAATACAGCTAAGCACTACACCTTTTCACCCGGAAGTCCAGTCTGAGTGGAGAAAAACTGCCTTTCTCCATTCTGAGAGGCTTTTCTTCATCACTTCCCCCGTTACATCGGCACTGGGAAGACGTTCACGACTCATTGTTCTCTTGCAAGAAAACAATGAACCGCCAGTCCGTCCTCAACGGAGAACCGCCGCGACAGGAACGCGCTCTTATCTTAAAATACGTTCCAAAACTGTGCACTTGCATTTCCTTTTTGTCTCTTTTACGTGTTCCCCCCCACCCCGCCCCGCATTGCTAATTCACCAACTTGACATCTCTTTTTTTTTTTGTTCTGTTTGGCTGCGACTTCGCTGCTGCTGGTGGTGGTGGTGGTGGTGGTGGTGGTGCTGGAGCGGAGCAGAGAGAAGGAACTTTCGAAGTAGGCCAGGTTGCAGCAGGTAACGCGGAGTCATTCATGCAGACTGGAAGCTTGTGATGAGAGCGGGAAGGAGGGGGAAGGGGGAAGAGGGGGTATGGGGCGGGGGAAGGACAGGACACCCTGGCTCACCCTCGGGCAGAGAGAGAAGAGAGGAAGAAGGAAGAGGAGGGAGGAGGTGGAAGGGAAGGTAGAAAGAGAGTTTAGAGATTTGACAAAAACCTGGTGTAAAAATTTACACCGATGAGGCATAACATTATGACCACCTGTCTAATATTGAGAATGTTGTTAGTGGGGGGGCCTTTGGGTCCTATGAGTTGAGGGGAGGGCCCTCGGATACTAGATCAGTTTGGGATCTAGTGAATTCGGAGACCAGGTCAACACCTTGCGCTGTTCTTCATGTTTTCTTTTTTGTTGTTGTTGTTCCTAAATCGTTTTTGTGTGTGTGTCTGTGTCAGGCTGCATCCTGCTGGGGATGTCTGCTGCCATCAAGGAGTGTCATTGCTATGGGGTGGGGGTGCCTGGTCTGGTCTAGGTGGGTGCTACATGTCTAAGTAACATCCACATGAATGAATGCCAGGTCCAAAAGTTTCCCAGCAGAACACTGAAGACGGTCAACGGTATTTATGTCTCCTGTCAGTGGTCATAATGCTGTGGCTGATTGGTGTAATCAGGTTCTTGTGTACAATATGTGTCTGCAAGATGTGATGCTTGCAAAATCGTGCGTACTATCATCCACAAATTATAATAGCACTTTAAACCTAAGATGCTTATGCACCTGTCTTCTGCACACATCCATATACAAATGCTTAGAAAATTAGCCAGAACCGTTTACGCCGGCAGAATCCAATTCCATCTGAATGGAATTGCCGTGATCGATGCGTTTGCTCGCAGCGAAGCAACCTTTAGTTCATCTCCGACACATTCCGACTCGCTAATTTGCATTGTGCCTATTGCAAACCGTCTTAACGAGGCTGACCTTTGGAGGAGGGGGCGCGCAAAGTCCGGTTTTAATTGTCCACTTGAGGGCAGTGAAACAAGCTCTGGACGCAACCCCCCGACGTACTGTCAGCCAATCAAGTTTATGTGGTGTTACGGAACAGCTCCCTTTTCGCTCTGGTTCGGCCGCTCCTGATTCTCCTCCACGCTCCATGATGCCTCCACACGCCCGTTGTTTGCTCTGTCTGTACCTAAGCCATCTCACAGTGAATCCATCTGAGCTTTTTCGTGAATGCCCACCCTTGACGAGAGCACTGAAGTGAAACAGTATCTGGGGACTGTGAACATTCCTTTTTACAGGTGACCGCTCTTTGAGGGTTCCTGATCACTTTCATAGTTCACCTTTAACTTAGCGTACACTGCTTTTCTGGTCAAATAAATGCAGAGTAGAATGCAAAAGAAGTGTGATGTGGTTTGCCATGACTGTGGTCTTAATGTGCGTTTAAAGCATAGACTGTATATAAATATGGACAATGCATCCCCACTTTGTTGCATTGGCCAAACTGATGCTATTTCCCCAGGGATATGGGCGGCACCAACTTGCGAGTTTGAAGCCAGAGTCTGCGCAGTACGACCCGGGAGCGAAACCACGTGGAGATAACAATGACCTGACCACACTTCCTCCAGACTCACTCGCATTTGGGTTTAACTAATACTACACTCTGCTCTACCTCCACCAGTTACAAGGAAATGTTGGATTATACACAGTACATATTTTTAATTTGTCTTTTTACAACTCTCACGGTCCAACTGCACCGTTTTATGGAGCAGTTGGCATGGCAACTGGTAGTTGCCATTATGTCACATCCTGTTTCTATAGTGTCAAATAAATAACTAAAACAAAAAAATGAGACATAGAACACGCATCAACATTATATTAACTACCAAAAATGACAGAAACCGTCCTTGAAAAAAAAATTTATTTGACGTGTATTTTAGTGTTTTAGTTTGTCCCAAGTCCCATCCACTAACATGGAGGGGGCGGAGCTTATGACCTATACTGCAGCCAGCCACCAGGGGGAGCTCTACTTGCTTTGGCTTCACTTTTGAGGAGCATGTACATCTTTATACAGTCTATGCCATAGACAAAATTAGCTACTATGCCAGCTAGTCGACTAGCTTACAGAGTAGCTAATTTTGTTGCTGGCAACTCTGGTGGATTTTGGTGCGATTGCGTGTCAGGGGATTTAGCTTATTTCTGTGTGAGTGGGTAAAAATAATGGTCCACTGTCTGGACTGTCATCTCAACGTAAATGCACATTGGTGCAGTTTCTGCTGCAAAAACGTCAATCAAGACGGACGCTGCTCGTGCAGAATGAGTTCATAAGATGCAGCAGCAACAGTGCAGCAACAAAGCCGTGCTGGTCATGATTAAGGGATTTTCTGTGCCTCTCCTCTCGTCTCTGGCCATCAGTAACCAGAGTGCAGCAGGGACTAGAGGCTGGATGAGAGGAGGAGGAGGAGGAGGAGGAGGAGGAGGAGGAGTAGAGTAGAATGTTAAACATGTCCTCTAGACCCCAGAGGAGGATGAGGAGGAGGAGGATGAGGAGGAGGAGGAGGGAGGGCGGCCAGCGTGGCAGACTGTTCTCTCTCTGCCTCTGTCTCTATCCCTCTATATATCATGTTCTCCCACTTTCTTCCTCCCACTCCATCATTTTCTTTTCCAACTTGATCATACTTTTTGTGCCGTGCACTTATCTGGATCTTTCAGATTTAGTTTGTCGCTCTGATTGTAATTCAGCCTCCGTATGCGATGCTGTTCGGCTGGGGGATTTGCGTCATCAGGCTCATCTGCAAAAAAAAAAACAAAAAAAAAAACATCCACCTGTTCTTTCAGATTGGTTGATTGTGAAAAAATAAAACACTCTGCTGTACTTTCTTTTCATTACAAAGCCTGAGCATTTTCACTTAACGAATCACAACATATTTTGTGTAACAAGGTGCCGGTTAGAGGAGGAGGACGACTCAGAAAACAGGTGGTGGATTGAAAGTCTTTATGTTAAAAAGCAGGCAAAGACAAAGACTAAAAAAAACACAAGGAACAAAAAAAAGTACAAAGACAGACTGGCAAATCAGGAAGGAAACACAGAGACTAAACGGGGGGGAGGGCACTACCCACTAACCAGAGATCTTCTCTCCACTAAGGTGTGCCGACCTGAAATGAGTCGCCTGTTACCTGACCTGACCTAATATTACAACACCTGTAGCTACGAGGTACGTAACGACACATGCTTGACAGCACCATAGAGGCTGAGAGTGTGAGAGCGGGACAGCGGCAGCGAATCCTGTGTTCGCTCATCCGGTTTACAGAAACGGACAGCGGCTCGAGCTCGGGCTGGACATGACTGGGATAACGCACAGTGTGGCTAGGTTACTGTATTTGTCAGGGAGCAGTGCTATTGCTAGCTAGACAACTATTTGTAGGACAAGGCTGTGAAGTAAAAATGTCGGGAATTTGTTTACCAGTACACTCAGGTGAATTTAGATGTCCTGGTTGGACAATTCTGGACACTGAGTGGACTGAAGATGGAATAAAGGCTTCAATTTGCTAGGGAGCCTAAAGATTGGACACTGGAGCAATGGAAGAAGGTCATGTGGTCTGATGAGCCCAGATTTACCCTGTTCCAGAGTGATGGGGGCATCAGGGTAAGAAGAGAGGCAGATGAAGTGATGCACCCATCATGCCTAGTGTCTACTGTACAAGCCTGTGGGGGCAGTGCTATGATCTGGGGTTGCTGCAGTTGCTCAGGTCTCGGTTCAGCAACATTATGTTGCCCAAAGAATGAGGTCAGCTGACTACCTGAATATACTGAATGACCAGGTTATTCCATCAATGATGTACACGGGCTTATTCCAAGATGACAATGTCAGGATTCATGGGGCTCAGATTGTGAAAGAGTGGTTCAGGGAGCATGAGACATCATTTTCACACATGGATTGGCCACCACAGAGTCCAGACCTTAACCCCATTGAGAATCTTTGGGATGTGCTGGAGAAGGCTTTGTGCAGTGGTCAGACTCTCCCATCATCAATACAAGATCTTGGTGAAAAATGAATGCAACACTGGATGGAAATAAATCTTGTTGCAGAAGCTTATCGAAACAATGGCACAGTGAATGCGTGCATTGCGATGTAACAGTCCTGCATCACCTTTTAGCTTCACGAGGGCTATGGCGTTCATATCAACCAAAAACAAAGATGCACAGCGTGTCACCGCACGCCGGAGCTGCAGGAGCCAACAAGAGCTCACGCTGACACGTGTGTGGAGCGAGACAAAAGCAAGGAATATACTGTACATGTCAGTACGTATGGCGCAGGCAGCCGTAGGGCAATCAGTGACAAGAAGGGAGCCTCCTCATTACATCCGGATCAGACTAGTGCTGCAGCATGTATGGCCTTTCGGAGTTTGAAGTTTTGACATTTAATTACAGTATCCCCGGCAGGCAGATTGGTGTAAGAGCGCTACAGTGATGCCAAAAAAAATATATAAAATATATAAAAAATAACAATGTTCTCTGCAGATCCAGTTCTTGCGCTGCAACGTCTCAGGTTATGCATTCACACCTAGTCTCCTGATCGCTCTCTCAGCCGCCTCGGAGACGCCGAGCAACTTTGCATATCAGAGGCTGCAAATGGCTGCGAGAAAGAGAGAGAGAGAGAGACACAGAGCTGTGAAAACTCTGAACTTTGGCACCCGGAAAGTGTCGTGCAGGAATGGCACCTCCTCTGTGAGTTAGCCCTTGTGCAGAGTAAGTCTTCGGCGGCGTTGCTCCTTTATGCGCAGGATGTAAGCGGCGTGCATCAGAAATCTCAAAGAGGCCTCGCTGCAGTGTGTAATTCTTCTCTTTAATTATGAACGCGCTCTCGGTATTCGGCGCAGTTTCGATATAATCTGCAGCCTAATGCAGTTTCGCCGCATCCAACGGTGAAATGTTCTCTGTAGCTCTGGGGGGAGCTTTCCATAGTTTGATAAATGACACTGATTTCATCACCAGAGTAATCTTGGCTAAGCTGTGCGGTGTTCATTTGTGATTTGTCTCTTCCTCTTGTTGAACTGTGGTTATCAGACTAAATTGGCGTGGACAGATTGAGCAGAATCTAATCACGAAGGCTTCTTTTTGTCCCTAAAACTACTTTTTTTGGTGTGAGTCAGACACCTAGACACACTGATTTCTGCAGAAGAAGTCATTTTTCCACTTGACCTGCCAAAGGTCAAGAATAAAACACCGGCAGCAATTCATTGTCCTCCTCGGAGGCGGCCTCAATATTGCGCAAATCCGCCGCAATTTAGCTTCTTTTGCGGCCGCGAGCGACAAAACGATATCAACAACGCGCAGAAATCTGTTTCTTCACCTTCCCGAAACAGATTCTGTCGCCTCCAGGCCGCCTGCTGGACTGAGTGTCTGCCTGTTTGTGTGTGTGTGCGTCTGTGTCTCCGTCCCTGGCAGTCCCCATGAAAACACCATGTGGCCACGGTTGCAGCCTATCACAAGAGGGAGACAGTTGCTGTGCTTCTGCAGGCTGGCCCGCTGAAGGAGCTGTCCGTCTCAGCGCCACGGAGCGGCAGCAGCAGCCGCGGATCCGATCGGCGCGGTGAGCGCACACCGATCTGCCACAACATTATGACCACCGGCAGGAGAAGTAAATAGCATCGACCGTCTTGTGACAGCTCAGTGTTCTGCTGGGAGACTTTTGGACCTGGCATTCATTCGTGTGGATGTTACTTAGACATGTAGCACCCACCTAGACCAGACCAGGCACCCCCACCCGATAGCAATGACTCCTTGATGGCAGCAGCTATCCCAAGCAGGATGCAGCCTGACACAGACACAAAAACGCTTTAGGAACAACTTAAAAAAAACATGAAGAACAGCCTCCAAATGCACTAGATCGCAAACTGATCAAGTATAAAGGCCCCTCCCCTCAACCCATAGCACCCAAAGCCCCCCCACTAACACCATCCTGTTGCAAGACACCACAGGACACCCTCAGAAGGCCCATGTTCATTCTCTGATGAGTCACAGCTGTTTTGGAGACACAAGGGAGACCTACACAATATTAGGAAAGGTGGTCATAATGTTATGCCTGATCGGTGTATTCTAGGTATTTCACCTTACGCGCGCTGCAGACATCTACATTTTCATGCACCACCAAAACAACGTCCGGGAGCCCAGAGTCGAGCTTTGGGTCGATTTTACTGTTTATGCCTTGGTGCTCTCTGGAACATGTGTCTAAATATGAGCGGTTGTGACAGTGTTAGAATCACTATCGTTCCTGCAAGGCGATGTCGGGGTGGGCGGCGGGGTGGGGGGGATAAGAAATATATGACAGAGTCAAACATAAAGAGCACGGATCAGTGACTTTTACAACCTAACCCATCTATTTCTGTCAGAGCCATCCCTTAACTGCTCGGTCAGGTTTTTTTACACACTCGCCGGTCTCCTTTCTCATCGTCCGTGTCTCCCTCCTCACCGGGACATTAAAACACACATCAGCGTACCGGATAATAATAATGCACTACTGATAACATGTGACACCTTATTGATCCCTGTTAGAGTTTTTTTTTTTCTGTCCTCTCTTGTACGGAGAGGTCAGATGTTACAGGTCAGTCGCAGAGTGGCATCCCTGGGGCTAGTTGGGGTTAGTGATGCTTTCACTTGTTTGTCTTTTAAGCCGGTGCTGCCTTGTGATAAAGGGAGTCATCTGAATAACCAATAAATATGTGAAATTAAACTCGTCTTAACTTCAGATTAATTTTGCATTTAGAAAAACAGCACTGCTAAAAAAGTTTCTACCTTACATTTAGGGAAATTTTTAACTATGCACCACGTTTCTGAACGTTCATGGCCCTAGTTTATCTGATGTCTCCACCACTGTGGCACTAGTTGGGCCTGGGCTTCTGTCGCCAACCTTTCAGTCAACCTACCAGTTAGTTACCTGAATTGTTGAATTGTCAACACGGAGGGTTGCTGACAATCTGACTGGCTGGTCAGCTCAGAGAAGCAGTGCATGAGAAGTGATGGAAGGCTTTTCTGGTTTTACATCTTTATCTAATCTAAACATTCAAATACATGCTTATTTTCCCAACAACATGATTTTCCCGAATAGATCAACTGTCGATAACTAATCAGCATCATTTACGTACAACATTATGGTTCTTCCTAGCTTGGTAGTCTCCTCTGGAGGATCACAGAGGGGCTGGAGCCTATCCCAGATGTCACTGGGCGAGAGAGGCGGGGTACACCCTGGACATGTCACCAGTCTATCACAGGGCTTATGTGATTATGAAGCCTTATTTCTCAGACATATTTTCATTCCTGCAGGTGCAGAACATATGTGCAATCTTTCCGTTGCCCGTATAGTCTTGTGTGGTGAAGTGCAACTTCTTGGTCCGGACACGGGTGACGTGAGGGTTCAAAGACGATATTTCTTTGATAAATGGTTTGAGGTTTCAGTACCTTAAAGTCAAAGACGCCAGTATTTAGGTGGGACGTTTAGGGGTTTAGTGAAGATGGGAGAAAGCAGGTACTGACACAACTATGGTAGCTAGTTAGCTAAATTGACTGGTTAAAGGTAGCTAGCAACACAAGCGTTTAGCTACAACTATATTAAAATAAAATACAACTAATTAGAAAGCGATTAAAACATTAAAAATGAAGTGAAGTGATCTCAAGGGGGCTGGACCAGTAGCATAACAGCATAACGACCTACAACGGCAATGTTTTCCTTTTGTTTTAGTGCAAAGAAGTACATTATGAACAGTTTTACATTTGATGGACCGTACTTTTACAAAACATTTTATTATGTCGCAACTCGCACTAAAACAGTGCGGCCTCTTGTGGATAAATTAGCAATAGCAGTTAATTTTATTGAATAATTGCAGTCAACGTCTACTATGTCATTTTCGCACTTTCGCTAATTCATCCCGCGGGCCACAATGGACCCTCTTGGGGGCCAGTTTTGGCCCACGGGCCGTATGTTTGACACCTCTGATCCAGACACTTCGTATTAGGATTTTTTAAATTTTAGCTGCTGTTTTGAGTGGGTAAATTTTATATATCCTTTTTTTTTTGTAGTTTCAGCTGTTTCACCTGAAATCACAATGTGGTTTGTTTTAATACTGAACTACAGTAAAACTGTAATACAACTCTGGTTGTGGGTCCATTATTCGTTTTGGTCCATTCCTATCTGAGCAACTTTTACATATAATTTTATTTCATACCGGCTGGATACACTTTACTCTTTTACTCGTGTTTTTAAAAACAAATATAAAAAATTTCTTCATGTTGCATGAAAGACCATTTTCACCATGAAGCTTGTTTTTTGGTTTTTGGTGCATCTGACGAGTCGGCGTTAGATGAACTGACTTGAATTATTAATTTAATATTTTAACTTTAGTTTTTCTTCAGTTTATCTTTGTATTATTTTATATATTTTTTTTATTTTTCCATTTTTTATTTATTTATTTTTTTGCATTGCGCTTGTTTTGCGTAAAGTGCTGCTGCTGCTGCACACGGAACATCTCTCTCTCTCTCTCTCTCTCTCTCTCTCTCTCTCTCGTCCTTGCTCTTTGGTTGTGTCGATTTTTTTCATCCTTTGCTCCTAACCATCATCCACCCCCTCCTCCTCCTCCTCCACCACCACCACCACCTCCTCCTCCTCCTCTCCTCTCTCCACTTCTATCTCAGCTCTGCGAAGAAGAAAAACGGGGAAACCACGGATTGATGTGTTGCTCGCCTCAGAATCTTCTCGTTTTCGCTCACACTGACCCCCACGCTGACAGTCTCGCCAAAAGTGCCGCTCTTCGGTGATTTCTGACCATTTTCATGTGATGACACTAGACGGCTGTTTTGTGCGTGTGTGCGCGCGAGCGCGTTCGGTGCCCGTGTGTGCGAGTGTGTCTGCGTGCGTGTGTGTGTATGCGCGCTCGTTGTTCTCCGGCTGGCCGTGATATAACCGTCTAGGATCGTTTGGATGCGGGAGAAAGAGGCTCCGACGCTCCGGGAAGCTCCGTCCATCCCTCCGTGTCCTCCTCGTTCCTGCGACCGGCTGCATGACCGGTGATGCTCGGCCTCTCCGCCTGGATGCGCCCCTCTCTCCGCGGTGTGCCGTCGGTACCGCTGCCCGTATCCCCCTGTAGCAGATTTCCACTGTTGCCGGAGAAAGGTCTAGGGACCACATATGGAAACTGGGGATCAGAATTTTAGGAAAAAGGAAAACTAATCAGGCAGCCTTTTGATTTTCATAACTTGACATTTTCTCTTTCTCTTCTTGGCTTGATTATTTTTTATTTTTTTTAATTATTCTTATTATTTATTCTTATTATTTGGAGAGGAGGGGGGGTTGATCGTCCCTGGTTGGTTTATATTCCATCATCTGTTAAGGAATGGCTGGTTTTCATGGCAGTCATGGTACCGGCTGATGTTTGGCATTATTTATCATTCTGTCCTTGATTTTTTTTTTTTGGTGGGGGGGAGCGCTTGATCCTGCTGCTTTGAATCTGTTCTTTCATTTCTTTCAGCACATCCAGTCCTGATTTTCCTCAACATATCCCGGGCCCTGCCTCCCTGCCTGCCTCCCTGCCTGCCTCCCTGCCTCCCTGCCTGTCTGTCTTGCCTGTCTCCCATCATCCCTCTTGCCACAGAATACATGTGATAGCCCGATTCTCCAGAAACGCTGGAGATGAACCTCCATAACTCCCCCGATTCACCGGGTTACGCCGAGGCAGTCCGATCTCATCGCTGAACTGTGTCATCGTCTCTTGGCTTGGTCTCTGCTTCTTCTTGTTTCTTCATTCGGGGCTGTTTTAAAGAAATCAGGCCGCCAACTGTGTTCGTCTTAACCACGCGCGCCGCCCCCACCCCCCGTGTTCCTTCATCCCTTTTTTCAATATGAATTAATTCACACCGCGTGCATGCACGAGGGCTCGTCCGCGTACAGGTGTGTGTGCGCGTTTGTGTGTGTGGGTGAAAGTTTTAAGTCCTGAGCGCGTGTGTGCGAGCCGGAGAATGACAGTGTAGGCTGCGTGCTACGTTCCTGTGTGGGTGCTGCAGAAACCAAGCGCTACGTGCACATCATTCCATACGTCCCCCGTTGTAGCTGTGAGGATTGTAATACATGCGGCTGCTTTAGTCGGCACGGAGAGTCCAAATCAGGCCCGGAAGGAGCGGAGAAGCCGAGCAAAGTCCTCCATCTTCTCGTTAGCTCGGCCTTTTTTCAGAGTTTGATGTTTAGAGGCCTTCCAACTCAACAAAGTAGGCCTAGAACCCAGACCAGGTCTCTTGTGGGATCTGCCAGAAGCCTGTGTTTTTAGGTCAACATCTTTTTTTTTAGGCGGCTAGGATTTAGAAAGCTTCTTAGCTGAGCTGATTCTGTCGTCCTCGCCAGAGTCCCTCTGACCCGTCCGTCGGGTTGAGCGGCCGCGAGCCCACCTCAACCCTCCACCGCGAACTCAATTTTCACCTCTTAGCCGGCCCCCCCGCCCAAAACCAACCATACGATTTCCCCCGAGCTCCCCGAACTCCCCCGCCCCCCCAGCGGCCCCCCGCTACCGCCGCCCGCCCGACGCCGCCCACCCCCCGTTTTCCGAGCTGGCGTGGCGACGCAAACTCACAAATATTTACTTCCTGTACATCAAGAGGAAAGGGGGCCCCCCTTTCGTGGAATGCGGCAACATGGGCGTGTTTGACCGCGGAGTTCAGATGCTGCTGACCACGGTGGGGGCCTTTGCTGCCTTCAGCCTCATGACCATCGCCGTGGGGACAGACTACTGGCTGTACTCGCGCGGCGTCTGCAAGATCAAGAGCACCAACGAGAACGAGACCAGCAAGAAGAACGAGGAGGTGATGACGCACTCCGGCCTCTGGAGGACCTGCTGCCTGGAAGGTGAGTCGGAGACGCCGGACGGGGGTGAGGGGGGGTATATCCGTGTGTGAGGCGTGCACGATACACCGACGACACACAAGCAGGCACACAAGCAGATCGATCCCTACATGCCCACACACACACGGTTCTGCATTTGCACTCACATGCCTACACATACGCTCACATGCCCACACTGTTCTGTATGTACTCTGCATCCTATTCCTCACATCACATACGAACACACTCTTCTGCTTCCATTATCTATCTATCTATGATCAGTTCCTTTAACCTACGACACCGTGCTTCTTTTGTGTGTTTTGTGTGATTTGCACAACACGTTCGCCAAATGGTTGCATCCTCTCATCCGGGCTCTGGGCCGTCCTTTTGGTTCCGTCACGGACCAACGCGCAGAGCGGCCTTTTAGTCGTCCCCAGCAGAGTGCAGACCGGCCCGCTTGGCATGAACCGACAGGCCGCACATGGTCCGCGACCAGGTGTTGCGACCAACTCGCGCAGCATGCCCCCCCGCCCTCCCCTTCCCCCCGCCAGTCCTGCGCTGAGAGCGTGACTGTTGACACTCCGCCGGAGAAAGAAAAGAAAGAAGGAGTGTTGTAAGAATTAGCGAGCGTATCTTCACGAGCGCGTTTCTTGTGTAGAGAGAGTAATCTAAGTAATCCTTCCCTGATCACACCGGGCTTTAGGCGCCGCAACCTGTAATGACTCACGCAGGAAATGGGGATCAGAATCCTTATTCTGGAAATGTCAACATTCGAAGTTGAGACAAAGCCGAGGTTTAGCCAGGTTGAGGCTTTATTTCATTTTGCATTTTTGTCGCCAGTTACTTTACAGTACATGGCAGCATGAGGGTTCTTCACGGTGTCACATATCTGCATTGCTCTTGCGGTGAAGCCAAGTTCCTACCCATGGTATGTTAAGACTGTTGAGATGTGAACTTGGACTGGACGCTGGGATGTGTTTCAGGACGGATCGGCGAATGCGGATTCTGTTTTCTGATAGAGGACGGACGGTAACGGGCAGATTAACGTGGGTTCTGTCCACTCTAAGGTGCAGGATTGTGGAAACGCTTCTGCCGCCTGACTGCACCGCGTACAGTCTTGTCAGAGGCCTCAATCTGAAGCAGGCATTGAGGTACAAATTTCGTACAAAAGAGATACAAGGCTTGTTTGAGCTTTCTGGACGGTTGCATCACCGCGTTTGAAGTGGTGGTTGTAAAGGGGCGAAAAAAGAAAGAAAGAAAAAAAATAAACGGCAGCACGGAGGATGTTAGGGAGCCGAGGTGGAAAGAAAGCCGGTTTAATTGCGGCACGGAGCACTCTTTCAAAACATGAAATGAAATAGAAGTGCGGACAAAGAAAAACTGCTGGTTGAGAGAGAAAGATAGAGAGAGAGGAGAGAGGAGAGGGAGAGGCACACATACAAATGAAAGCATATTCAAAAAGCAAAGTCTTCTTCATCTTGAAGTGTGAGTGTGTTTGTGCTCAGACGAGAAGAAAAACTGTGAAGCGTCTCTTTACGTGCAAAAGCAAATCCATCTTCATTCTGCATCCCGCATTCACCTGGTTCACGGGACGAAGCCGCGCGCCGAATGACACAGATTTGTGGCGTTTGTCAGATGTCTCCCAGGATTCCCTTCGGTCTTCTTTCTGTATGAGCGAGATTGCCGCATGACTAGCTTGCAGTCCAGACTTCATGTGTGGGATCTGGACGTGGAACGGCAACGGGAGCAAAGCGGTGCATGCACACCGACTGCCATTTTGGCACTGTAAACACCTCAGATCAATGAATGACAGGTTGCCGATGTAAAACTTTCTCTGCAGTTTCATGTTCGTCACAATAAGCACCTACCTATTACTCATGCACTGTGTGTGTGTGTTTGTGTACACTCATGAGTTTCCGGTTACGGTGTAGACGCCGCGACATGACATTGTCGCTTTGGTCGAACCGTGCAGCCTGATCCCGATCACAGACCTTGTTATTCATGCTCACTTGGACTCAGTGTATCATTAGAGCTGTTAGAAGACAACCTTGTTATGAGCTTGTCACCTCAGCTTATCGGTAATCCTAAAGCTGTAGCACCATGCAGTCTTTTGTGTCCTCGTCTACTCTGCTTGAGTAATGCAGATAATTGTCTTCAATCTTGTGGAAGTGCATCAAAGAGATTTCAGCAGACATCCTGGATTTTCACAACTCTAATGTAATCCATACACAAATGTAGATCGGAAGCGGAAACATATTAGACAAACAGCGGTTTCTAAATAAAAGTGGGATAAAAGTCACAGAGACACCGTACCGAGTTCCTTGTCCCATCACTGTAGCACAACTTTAAAAGCACGCCTTGTTTCTATGCAGGTTACTGCTACAGTGCAGCGTTTACTCTTGGTTACATTTGCCTCCATCGTTTGGTCAAAACGGATTTTAAGCTTCGCCTTTTTCCCCGGCTGCATTTCTACATATTGATCCGTGTATGGGGTGAAAAGGTCAGGGCTTGAGTTGACACTGCGATGTCTTGATCACTCCTTGGTCCTAGCCTCTAAGGCAGAAGAAAAGAACAAATGGCTTTTTTTTTTTTTTTTTACGTGATAGTCTAAAATCTCCAAACTGGCTCGTGATAGTGTTACACAATGGGCTATTTAGAGCTACGTGTTCTGTCTAATAACACAGCAGACCGAGGACTTCACAGGAGAATCTGTGTTTTTGTTTTTCCCACGAGTAAAACAAAGGTTACAGATGTAACCGCGGTTCTGTGATTGAGAAAGGCATCCTGATGTGGTGGACGTGATATTATTAGGGAAGCAGAACGACAATACCCAGTTATGTCCTTTCACCAGCTGCCACAAGAAATTAGCCAACAATTTAAGACCTGAGACCTGAATCCGACAAATATGAATGGTTGAAAACGTTGGCTCGATCGGAAAAGAAAGTGAGTACTCATCTGAAAAGTTGACGCTCAAGTGAAAGATCGACTTACTGCCATACAGACACCGGAGAAGTGAAACTGCTAATCAGTTACACGGCTACCGCCATAGGCACCGACGCGCTAATGCCTGCCTCGTACAACCTGTGCAGGAAGGCTGTGAAAAGGAGACGACTGCTTGGGTGTCAGACTCCCTCGCAGACAATGCTGAGCTTTAGTTTTGCTCTCGAAAAAAGTGAACACGGATCTGCTCCCGTAGTGCACTTTGTGGCTGCGAAACAGAAAGCAACTTGTTTCACACCGCTGTTTTTTTTTTTTCCTCTAATCCATCCAGCGCAGGTGCGATCAAAGCTAATAGTGATCGGCCACGTGTCCGCATTATGTAATCCCTTTCAGATTGCGTCAATAAATGTATTTCTGCGAGTCTGAAGCCGCTAACGCTGACCGTTTGCGACTGCCAGGACAAAATGTGTTTATTTTAAAGAGGGAAAACATAAAATCTTGGCAGAAATCGCGGAATTGTGTCAAATCACCGACACATTTTGTCGATGTGAGTTCAGCCACGCCAACTCACTGCATGTGATATGCTTATTTTCCTCGCTAAGTGGCTTTACTTTTCACACTCTAAGCTTCCTCAATGTCCTTGGCACCCGAGATTTGAAACGGTTAAGAGCAGAGTGGAATCTGAGAGAGAGAGAGAGAGGGAGAGAGATGTGTGCTTCGCCTTCAGAGCTACAGTTGCTTTATAGCTTTGTGGCGCAGAGAAGAGAATGAGAGGGAGGAAGAGAGAAAAAAAAATTGGGAGGTGTTGAGAAAGAGGAGGAAAAAAAAGAAACGGGAAAAAAAAAAAAAGAACAAGAGAGAGAAAGAGCAGGCAGCTCTGGTTTGCTGTCACACCCCCTCAGGCATCCTGTGCTATCTTTAACACACAGGCCCACGTTCTATCTAACCTATCTTGCCCCAGCTTTTAACACAATACGTCACAGTGTACGATTTTATTTTCGGTGCCCGAGACATGATGTAGCAGATTTCCAGATTTCGCCACCGTGACACGTTAGCGTTACAAAAAAGAGACGATCCCACGTGACGGCGGCCTCTCCTGCTGAGCCCTCACTTCTGTGTTTTACGGATTTCGATTGCGGCCTCTGCTTTAATTCTTAGGCCTTTGTACGAATCTACTGTGAGAAGAGAGTCTCCGTGTGTGAAGCCGGCTGTCTGAGGGCCGGAGTGCATTAGGGCGATGACATTAATTATGCTAATAGCCAACAGCTCTGGTAGCTTTTGCCGCGCCGATCGTCAACAGAGCCTCACCGCGTGCGCTGCCTCTTTATCTAAAGCTCCTGCGAGTGATACGCCTGTATAGGGAGTAACTAATTACATGGAATCAGATTACAAGAAGAAAAAAAAATTATATAATCTGCTGCTGCAAAAAATATAAACGCAGACCACCTCCTTATCTAAAGCTGCAGTAAGTGGTTCAGTGGATAGGGAGCACAAATGGCATGTAATCTGATTACTGGAGTGATCTGATTGGGAAAAGTAAAAAAAAAAAAATATCATGATCTTTCATGCCAAGCACATCGGGGAGTTGTTGTAGATTAGGGATGACAACTAGGAAGCGGGAAAAGTGTGAAATACTGATGTTTTATCGTACAACTGGATGCTGCCGGATGCGGAACAGGAAAGGGTGATTACGAGCGGAATTAATCAAAAGTCACGGGATTATGTGGTGATCTGGAATCTGAAGCATGCCAGATAGCAAAATACGACAATTACAGACAGATTGAATGATGATTTCAGTCAACTTTGCCGGATTTATGGCCTGAGTCAGTATCTAGAGCTAGGTGAGAACACGGATCTAATGTGGTTATTGTCATGTGTTTCTTGGATACTTGGGATTGGGACTGGGGCAAATATGAGGACTTTCATGCCAAACACATCAGGGAATTGTTGTAGATTAGGAAAACACACAACCAGGAAACACAGAAAGTGTGAAATAATGATGTTTTATTGTACAACTGGATGCTGGATGTGGAACAGGAAAGGGTAATTACAAGCGGATTTAATCAAAAGTCATGGGATTATGTGTGATCTGGGATCTGTGGCATCCCAGATAGCAAAATATTACAATTACAGACAGATTAAATGATGATTTCAGTCAACTTTCTTTGGATTTACAGCCTGTGCCAGTCTCTACAGCTAGGTGAGGACACGGATCTCGTGGGACTTGGATAAATATTCTAATGTCCTGTCACGATTTAACCAGTCTGAGACTTACCTAAGATTCTTATATGTTACTCTACAGAGCTTTAAATAAACCTTCTTCCAACATGTCCTTGCCTTGTGCTCAGTATATGGGTTTAGGTCAAAAGAAACTTGGGTTTACTTAAGTGGAACACAAGTCAGGGAGTAATTAATAGCTCCTGGTTTTAGACTTTGACAAATCTGTTGAGACTGTCCAGCCATGCATTACATGATTTATCAAACTTATTTTAAGGAGAGCAAATGTCATAGTCCCCTTTATTAGGATGCTAAAACACGCAACACGCTATTTGTGATGCACGACAGAGGGCTGCCGGGTAAGGAGACGGGAGCCGTTGTTGTGCCTCTGCACCGAGGCTTGCAAACAGTCAGCATCCAGCAGCGCTTTGTGGGCGGGCTGTTGTTGATACTGTAATAGAAGTGACTGACAGGTCAAGGCAGCTGTCAAGCCTCAGCCGTCAGCACGTCGCAACCAGCCCAGCTCTGAGAAATACTCCTCAACAAAGCAACAAAAAGCTATCTGGAAGTATTTTTAGCTTTATAACTTATTTAAAGAAAATGTCATTTTTTTTCTTTTTGCTTACACACCAAACACTGTCATAAGCCACACTATCAGTTGTTTCTCCAAAAGTTCATAGATGTTCTAGGAAAATACTTTCAAAATAATAGTACATTATTTTTAATGTCTTTAAAAATATTGTATATGAGCATTGCCATACCTCTCCAGCAAAGTGCTGCAAGTGTGTAATTACTATTACTAGAGGTACTGCCTTGTGTATTTTCTCATATTATTCTACCGCTACGTATTTATTTAGTGTTATTATTTCAGGAGGCAATCATATTTTATAAAGCTGTAAACCTTATTTGACTTTTGAGCTGATGAAAGAAGGAATGTCAACATAATCAAGTTTTGGTTTGGCTTTTTGTCCATTAAAGGTACAGTGCGTAACTTTTGCGTCCCCCTTGTGGCAGTGAGCGCAATTACACCAACACGCTAAATGCATGACATATGCCTACAGTACCGCAGTCCCTTCTATTATTTTCACGCTCCTCTTGCCTCTTGCCATTGCTATGTTTTTTATTACACTGTGATCTTTCTCCTGAAGGTAGAGTTTCTTTTTTTCTAGTTAAAACATCTGAAACTTTTCTTGGATTTTTCCTATGTTCTGTTTTTTTGACATAATTTTGTTTTCGCTGCCCTCGTTTGAGAGTACTCGCAGCTTGTTCTTGACACATCATTCAGACAAAACTTTATTGTTGTGTGGTGTCCGACAACTAATCAGGGACTGGTCAGATATTGGAAGTGGGCGTGGCTAATGCGGAAAAGCGGAAATGCTAGCCGCCACTCTGTGAAATCCCAGATGCTAATATTCGCAGTGTGACCGCTAATCTCTCCTGGGTAGAGATCTGCATACTGTGTGTGGGTGCATGCTGAATGAACGGCGTGATCCGATGAACATGGTCGTCAAAAGCAACTGGCCGACGTCCAAAAATAATAAGAAAAGTGCCTCTTATCGTCCATCTCCCACATCTCCAACAATGCTTAGCAAATGTAATGTAAGCTGGAGTGGGAGGGACCTATGAGAATTGGGAGTTCGGTACTTTGAGTATCTCGTGAAGTGTAAATGGCCTGGCCAGAACAAACTTTGTTCTTGTTCTTGCTCACGTCGAGAACAAATTTCTTGTTTTTCCTGGAGTATGTAACGAGCTTCACTCAGTTTTTACTGATCACATATTCAGACACAGATTACTGACTCTCTGTTGGTTTGATGTAAAACACATCTCTACCATAGCGCTAGTGAGGGCATATAGACACGGGAGCAGGAGATTTACCTTTGATCAACTCAATTAGCATTGTGTGATCCCGTTTGACAGTTTTCCCCTTTACCTGATTGTTTAAATTGTTTAACTAGGGACTACAAAGCTGCCTTTTCTCTCCCCAGTCTGGTTAAAATGGAGAGAAATTACTCTGATATGCATTCAGTAATACACAGGATAAGATGTTATAATCCCTTGTGCCAAAATCCCAGGCAAAACACATTTAGAGGCCCTGTTCAGCTAAGAGACCCTACCTAACCTATGGTCATATAATATGACAATTAACCTATAATCTACATAAACTAAGTAAAAGCTGCTGGCTTGTAAGCCCATTGAGCAGCATAGTTCAGACATTGTAAAACATTAACTAAACGCTGCTGGCTTGTATGGCCCGCTCAGCAGCTAACCATAGCTACCACGTAACAAGAAGACAACAGCAGTATGCAGCATGTCATTGGGGTTTTCAAGTGGGCACCTCCCTTCACCGATGTTTCGTTAAGTTAGGCCCACGACACCTCGAGAAGGCTTAACAGTGATTTCCAGCGTCCTGGAGTCACCCCCCTCCACACCGCCACTGCACAACCCTGTTTCCCTCACCATTCGATGTCTATCAACAGCTAATATAGTAACTAATAACCACGTAACAAAAACAAATCTACCATGATTCGCCCCGTTGATGCGGACTGAACCACGAGCCAAACAAACAAATCTACCATGATTCGCCCCGTTGATGCGGACTGAACCACTTATATATGAAGAATATAAGAGATATTTTGGGTGTGCAATGGTAAACGGACAATGTTAAACCTCATGTAACACACCTAGACCAGGAAAGATTACATCCCATCCCTTCTCCTTCTGTCCTAATTGTGCACACAGGCAGTACTAAAAGAAGTGTACAGCATATTTGTGCTGGTAACGGCACGCACTTGCACAAAAGTACACACAGTCCCGATGCAATCATCACTCCTTCGCTCGGAGCCCCCACTCGTCTATCCAGCAGCTATCGAGTCTGCTCCAGTTGGATTCGCTCAGTGTGCCTGTCATCCTGGACGGATGGCCCCGCGTCGGTGGTCCAGCTGCGGAGGCCGGCTCCAGAGATCCGGCCTGTCGCGGACCTCCGTGATGGATCTCGCCCCAGGACGGTCTCTCGTTCCGAGGCACAGGCCGGCGCTGCCCTGGAGGCTCCAGCCTTGACAGGTGGAGCTCAGCGGGCCCTAAATGCGGCTATTAATCTCCATCACGGCGGGTTTGAAAGGGAGCGAGGTGTGTGTGACAGGAGATATGTTTCTGGGAATGAGGTGTGAGTGTCTGAGAGTGCACTGTGTGTATGTGTTTGTACCAGCGTTCAATTTGGGCTTTCATCACACTGAAAATCATTCTGCCACTGAGGACATCTGAACCCTTTGAACCTTTTTAAACCATCCCACGTAACCTTAATAATTTCCATCTAAGCAGTGCTAGCCCTGGACCAAAAAAACATAGGGTCCTCTTTTATATAATGCTTTTAAAAATGATCAAGTTTGTGTGAATATTTTTATATTTATCGCATAGGGATAAAAACCTACTCACTCATAGTAGCACTTCTCCTCCTTATTAGATTTAATTAGGTTTCGCTTACCACAAATAAACAAGTGATTATTTTGCTGTTCAGTAATGGTTTTGTTCTTTTTGAACAATGTAGTAAGAGATTTTGAAGACATTTTTGGTCCTATATTCTAAACTCAAGGAGGTTAAAAGTCAAAAGATTAATCCTTTTTTAATTAATTAATTCTTTGGAAAAAGAAAGGATTAAATTTAAAATATCCTTGATGTGTGTTTGCTGGCGTACAGGTATGAGGGTTATCTAGTAACATGCGCTACGGATGTTTGGTATTTGAGAATTACAGTGGCAGGTTAATGACCATGACCTTAAAGGGGAACTACTGTTTTTTACAACCTGGACCTTATTTCTGGCATAAAATACGATCGTTTACTCACCCATATAAGTTTGGTGTCATTTGGAGTCGTTCGGACGATATTTAGATCTGCGTATATCCATATAGTGGGAGTGAATGGGGCACCGAAACGCAGCCTCTAAATAACACGTTATCTGCCGTGAAACTCGTTCATTTCACCAATATTTTGTTATGATACGCTAGTGCTATTCCACGTTGAGTCCCCTAGTTCCCCTTTAAGCTTGACTGAATATCGTGACACTTCTAAAATGAGTATAGATGGTGAAATGATCTGCAGAAGAAAAGCTTGAGTCTTAAATTTAAATGTAAAATATACACGGCTGAAGAAGGCTAGTCCTTGTGTTGTATGTTTTCCTCGTAAATATCTGATAGAATTTTTACTCCTTGCTTTCTATACTGTTTTAGTTAATATTTTGTTTTATTCTATTTTTACCGTAGACGCAATAAATATACATATATAACCAGTAAGATTTGTGTAACTTTTCTGTTTTATAACACACCTATGGTTGTGGATCTGTTTTTTTGTGTTCTTATTTTTATTATATTTGTGTTTTTTAATTAGTTTTCATTTATTAATGAGTTTAGTTTCTGTTCACAGAGTGGCTTTGCCCCTTTCAGTTTAGTTTTAGTTGAGTTTTAATTAGGTTCTGTATTAGTTTTAGATTTTATTGTAATTTAATATAAATACCCTACATATTTTATACATATACAACATATATATGTTCAGAACTGCAATACAAACACAATGTCTTGTAAAGGCAGACAAACCAGGCTCAGTATTCACCAGTGCCTTGTCATGCTTGATAAATTGCCAAATCTTACCAAATTGAAAAAGAATGAAACCAAAGACACATCTTGAATATTTCAAATTCACGTTATTTATGTTTGTAAGTCCACAATATTGCTTCCATTATTCATTTTCCTTCCAAATTCTAGTTTGTCAGTTCAGTAAAATGTTTTTTTCCACACCCAGTATCAGAAAACATCAATTTGATTCAGTGGGCATGTTTTTATAGTGCACATCATTGATAATCTAATCCCCCAATAACCTGTCTCTTGTGAACTAATGAATGCAGTCACTATACTACTATTTGTAGCAGCTCTCTTTCATGGCATCAGCATGTATCTATGGCCACATGACGGCGCGTAACTATGGCGATGCGGCGCTCTGTCGGCAGCACAAGGACGACTGTCAAACAGGCATCACGGCCTCTCAATCAAAGACACTGGTCTCACACGCCACCTGGGACTGACACACACTCCGCTCTGCACCATGGGAGGGACATCAATCACACACACAGACCTCATTTAGATAGATAGATAAAAACCATCTAAGCTCTACATATGCCGCTATACAGGTCCAGATCTGGATCCAGGTCCGGTAAAAAGTCCAAAGTGAAAGACACCTCCGGAGGTAGAGGAGGACAGAAATGACAACGAGCCAGGATCCAGTGGGACTTCCAGATACAGACTGACAAGGTGGTGATGACTAACCAACCAGACAGTGTAGTGGTGGGCAAACAGCAGAAGTGATAGATGCAGCAATCCTGAGTGATAGCAACAGTGTTGGGATAAAGGAACAGAGGAACTAGGAAATATGTGGAAGGTGAAGGCAACAATGGTTTCTGTGGTGATCAGAAGACTTGAGGCTTTGACCCTCAAACTGAGAGAGGGGATCTATTAGATTCAAGGAACAACGTCCAAGATGCAGTTCTAGGAACAGCTGAGATACTGCACAGGACTCTCCTTTTCTTGAATGAAAAAACACCACCCATATACACCCATCAGGCATAACATTATGACCACTGACAGGAGAAGTAAATGCCATTTGCAATCTTGTGACAATTCAATGTTCTGCTGGGAAACTTTTGGACCTGGCATTCATTCATGTGGATGTTACTTAGACATGTAGCACCCAACATGAAGAACAGCACAAGGTGTTGACCTGGCCTCCAAATTCACTAGATCCCAAACTGATCAAGTATCTGTGGGATGATCCACAGAGGTCCCTCCCCTCAACTCATAGGATCCAAAGGCCCCCCACTAACAATATCCTGTGTACAGACACCACAGGACACCCTCAGAAGGTCCATGTCCATTATCAGAAGAGTCACAACTATTTTGGAGGCTGTTGTTTTTCGATATTTTGAATCTGAATCTGTGTAAATCTTAATCTATGGTATGTTGAATCTGTACACCGGGCATCAAACGCTTCTAGTGTAAAGGGTTTACTTTTGTTTCAAGCACCATAAAATCCTTGCCACTCCTCGACGACTCAGTTTTTCTCTCTTATTGCAAACGCTGTCACCAGAATAGGTGTGCAGGTTCAGATGACTGATAAAAAAAATAAAAAAAAAAGAGAGAAAAGAACATGTGATAAATCCACACGTGGTGCGCAATCACATTTAATCTCGAAATTGCTTTTGGAAGCTGCTGCAACGTCTCCAGCGGTGTGTTTGTTCTGCTGCAGACGCTGAAGTGTTTCGCTAACAGGATTATGCAACAGGGCAGAGCTGTTAGCGGTATGTGGTGTGACAGAAGGCAAGTGTGCCGGAGTGGTATATATACAGTATGTGCAGCGGTAGCCACTGACTGACTATCATGCTCAGTAATCCTTCCATCTGATGGTTCGTACATTGCTGAAAGAGATGGTCAGAATGAAGGTTTTAGGCTGTATTATAAAAGGTTAAGAGTCAAAGCTACTGATAATGACAAATGCAGCGCTTGTTGGGTTTGGAATTTAAATAGTTTGGAAGCTGTCTCCTCATTTTGATGTCTTGTCTTTTATATTTATTTTATAAATAAGTGCATTGTTCTAGCTTGAATCTTCCCTATCCGCAAGATGTTTTGGGGGGAAATCCTAAGGCTGTTGCATACACAAGAATAGAGAAGTTCGTTTTCTCGAGGTGGCAAGAACAAGAACAAAGTTCGTTCTGGCCAAGTCATTTATACTTCACGAGAAACTCAAGTGCGTGT
Organism: Chelon labrosus; assembly: GCF_963514085.1. Lineage (NCBI taxonomy): Eukaryota > Metazoa > Chordata > Actinopteri > Mugiliformes > Mugilidae > Chelon > Chelon labrosus. The sequence goes on from NC_140338.1 coordinate 7,588,046, forward strand.
CGTTCCTCTACGACGAGGTGATGGGATTGATTTCCTCCCGCCGTGGTGGAATGATTTGTACGCATCGTTTAGCCTTTTTTCGCAAATTTGTCGCAAAGGTATCTCCATCTTTTGTGACAGACGCACTCGGACAATGTCACTTTTCACGAATTATTAGCCATTTGTGCGTCTTTGTATTTCTTACAAGATGTATCGTACAGGTTCTCATATTTTCTAACCGTCTCGTCCAGATGATCCTCACAAACGATCCATTGCACAACCGGAAAAAGGCGGGAATGACGACACTTCCGCTTTTTCCTGCATAAACCATACCCACATCCAAGTTTCTGACCAATCACAGAATAGTTGTTGGACGCCACACGAGAAGAAAGTTCCGCCCAGATGACATGTCGAGAACAGGCTGCAAAAAAAAAATAAAAGAGAATGACGTCATTCTCTTCTTGCAGAACTGGGAAGAGAGAACACATTTCTCTGTTCTTGCAGAGCATGAGAATTGGGAACTGATTATGTTGCAGCAAAGATGTGCTGAGCCAATCAAATAATTTGGGTGGGTTTTATGCAGTGATGGACACTGATTGCATGCAGAGGTATTTTTATTCTCTATACTGGTCGAAACACGCCCCAAAATGAAATCCAAATTAAGTATTACCAGACTGCATGTCGCTACTCTAGGACAGCATTCTCCTCTTGGAACATGGTTGTTTGTTCCCCGTAGACATTATGAAAAAATAATTTTAGACTTGCAGAATGAGAGTTTTATAAACTTGTGTTTGTACATATGGTCCAACATTGTACAGCCCGGGATCATGTGCCGTATTTTAACATGTGTCTGTGGGTGTCACAGAGTTCAAAGAAGCAGTGACACAAATTTTCTCTGTACCTGCTCAGTGTTAAAGGTGATGTACCAGGACACACAGCTTCCTCATTCATACAATAAAAAAGCACGTCTGTCATATTAAATTAGATTATATTTAGATTAGATTCAATTTTATTGTCACTGCATATAGTACAGGTACATACACAACGACATGAAAATAATAGGGAACAGGCTGTGACTATTGTATTAAATAAGTTAGTGTTTTACAGTAATAGTATATATAAAAAGAACAATTGTAATACTAATATTAATATATAGGTCACTATATGCCATATGATCCTTTAGTATACCCACACATGCATCCACATACACATGCACATAAATACATTCATACATACATATATAAACATAAATACACACATGTATATCCCGTATTTACATAATATCTACAGTGTATATGTGCACAAAAATTTTTTTCCTTTTAAAGATATGACATCTTAAAAATTATTAACACAAATAAGAACATTTACAATTTTAAAAGATATGTCAGCGTTGTTGACGCTATTTGTGTTAATATAGTACCACCTCTCAGTGCGTGTGTGCCACTTTCATTGTATAACAATGATTTCCTCCACAATAGCACTAAGTCATGTGCTGCGTTTCACAGCAGAGTCCGGCGTCTCGCTAGTAACAGCGTGTCACGTTCTTTGTTTTACAGTATAGTAGGTTGAGTGTGGCGTAGCGGAGAGCTGTTGGCACCTCCACACAGTCTGTTTAACGCCTGGTGGGAGAGGTGCTGACAGGCCGACTGCTCCCTAATCCTACAGGCATCGGGAGCCAAAGGGAATGCCCAGCGAGCTCAGCGTGCCGTTGTGTATGTGTGAGGCGTGAGGAGTACGTATGAAGAGCTTCCATAGATGGACACACTTCTGGGGTCACTGAGACGCAGAGTACTGTGTTTTCCCTCGAACACACACACACACACACACACACACACGAGCCGTGTTTGTGTCGGCTTGATGGATGCCACCGGGGCACGTGACCCGGCCCGCCATCAGTCACAGCAGAGCGACGGCTCGACCGAGCTGCTCTCAGCGCGAACGCAGGGCAAAGGCGCTGTGGAGTTTGTGTTCGTTGTAACATATGGTCAAACCGATGGAGTAACAATGCTGTCATCTGTAAGCCACATGACTCATAAATGTCTGTGTGTGTATGCGTGTGTGTGTGTGCGTCTCACTTGCCGACCGATTAACATGCAAATCGCACACGACACAAACGCATTTAGCTCTCGTGCACAAACTGAAAATCACTCAAACCTATGTTTTGTAATTACGTCCTCGGTTACACGCCCGGGGTGAGTAATGGTAGACCTGACTACTGCTCAAGTCATCTGTTACGGAACCAAGTGAGAACCGGGAACCCTTGGGTTCTGCGCGTGCACTTTAAAACGCTTGCGCAACATCCAAAGCGACCTCGGTTGCAGAATCTCGCTTCACACGAAAAACAATCAATTATTCAATAACTTCAAGTTTTTACCTGCCTCTACTGATCACCAGTGCCATTAGTCCCAGAGAGCTGAAGGGCTGTGGTCAGTTCAGACGTGTCTGCAATAACATCAGGGAACAGAGAAGTGAAGGCTGTATTAGAGTTTATACAGCAGTGATCAGATATAACATTATGACCTAATATTGTGTAGGTCTCCCGTGTGCCTCCAAAACAGATGTGACTCATCAGAGAATGGACATGGGCCTTCTGAGGGTGTCCTGTGGTGTCTGGCAACAGAATGTTGTTGAAGCTGTTCTTCTTCATTAGAAGCGAGTAGTTTGTTCTCTCTCCTAGGGCTGCGAGAACAAGAACAAAACTTCGTTCTGGCCAGGTAATTTATACTTTGCAAGAAACTCAAGGAAGTCCTCCACTGCAGCATACGTCACACGCACTAAGCATTGTTGGAGATGCACCAGATGGACGATGGGAGGCAATTTTCTTATTATTTTCGGATGTCGGGTGGTCGTTCTGACGGCTGTGTCTGTCGGATCAAGGCATTCATTCAGAATGCACCCACACGCAGTATGCCTACCTCTACCCAGGTGTGATTAGCGGTCACACTGCAAATATTAGCATCTGGGAGCTCACAGAGCAGGGACACCACGCGAGAAAAAAGTTCTGCCCAGTTGATATGTCGAGAACGAGTTGCGAGAACAAATTGACATCATTTTACTCCACTTCAGTATCGAACAACCTTTAGTGGGTGACCGTTGGGTCCTGTGAGGGGCCTCTGTGGAACAGCCCACAGATACTTGATCAGTTTGGGATCTTGTGATTTTGGAGGCCAGGTCAACACCTTGTGCTGTTCTTCATGTTTTTTTTTAATTGTTCCTAAACCGTTTTGTGTGTGTGTCTGTGTCAGGCTGCATCCTGCTGGGGATGTCTGCTGTCATCAAGGAGTGTCATTACTTTGAGGTGGGGGTGCCTGGTCTGGTCTAGGTGGGTGCTACATGTCTAGTAACATCCACACGAATGAATGCCAGGTCCAAACGTTTCCCTGCAGAACACTGAATTGTCATTAGATGGTCAATGTCAGTGGTCATAATGTTATGGCTGATCGGTGTATGTTAAACTCAAGAAGGGCTCAGTTTCTAACGACAGATGCAGCAGCTGTAGATGCTGGTTTGTCTTGGAATATGCAAAATAAATGATACTGGATCTCTGAAAATACACGTAGTATATTTATAATATGTGTTACATGTTCTTTTAATGTGTTTTGTGCAGAGTTTACTGTTTCCGACTGTGTATTCATACACTATGCATGCATGTTCCGCTGAGAACAGGATGTCTCTGCCTCCACTTTTCATCAAAGAGGTCGGAGAGCCAAACTTAGAAAGTATAAGAATACAGTGTACAATCTAGAGCTGCATAGTCATGACCTCAGTGTCGTTGAAATGCACAAATACTTAGTAACATTATCAAACCACGACTTCTCTACATTATCAAACAAATTATAACACATTCATATATTTTGGCCAGGTTGGCGGTCGCACTGTATAAAATGTTCCACCAGATATAGACGCACACTCACACGTACGAAGTAAACAGTCTGCTCCAAAGCTGTAAGATGACACTCGTGCAGTTGCAGACGCACTTTCACGGGATACAGTCCGGGACATTAGCCATCCGGGACATCCTTACACCATCTGGCCGGACACCAAAGATACCCCATAACGCTGCGTAGTTTCGCCGCGGTGATTCAGAATGTGTGAGGATGACGTGACGTTTGGACATACTGTAAGTGTGAGTGAGAACGTAAGGAAACGGCCTAGATCTCGTCGCAGGCCTTTTTGGTTTGGCTGCAGTTTCTGTTGCCTTGAAATGAGATCGAACCTGGTTTTATTTGGATGTTTCCAGCTGGTGACTGAAAGGGTTTCTTATAACAAGGTAATTTCAAGGCAGTTGCAGGGTTTTAGATTACATCAGATTACATTACAGAGCCTTTATTGTCCCAATTTGGGCAATCTGATCTGCAACAGCAGTCGACAACCACATTCATACCATAAAACAGTACAGTACAGCACATAGGAACACAGATATAAATAATAAATGTCATCAGGTGAGTTATCATGACCTAAAGCTGCCTAAAGCTTATTTAGAAACCCTACCGCTGTTTGATTTGGCCCTTTTTAGGGAAGGTGTACCTCTTTCCAGACAGCGAAAGTCAAAACTCAAAGCATACAGAGGGTGACGTGGGTCGGCTAAGATGACCTTTGCCCTCTAAGTTCGGCAATGCTCCCCAGCCGATTTTTATTGGTGATGCTAAGGTTCCCGTACCAGCAAATCACTGCAAAAGTTAGGATTGACTCAATAAAGGATAAAAAAAAGTGATCTGTCAACCTTAAAATCCCTCAGCTTCCTTAAAAAGAACAGTCTCTGGTTGGCTTTTCTTGAAGATATAGTCCGTGTTGGCCTCAAAAGTCAGTTTGTCATCCAAGATGGTGCCCAGATACTTGTACTGGCTTACAATCTCCGCAGCTGTACCATTAATGAAAGTGGGTTTTGGGACAGTTGGATTTTTTAGTAAAGTAAAAAAGGGTTAGGGTTAGAGTTATTGCACCATCCAATGAGATTGTCTATCACAGGGAAGTGCCCTTCTCCCTGGTCCTGCAGGAGGCCGACAATAACCGAAGCATCTGCAAACTTTACTTTATTTAATGCACACAGTAACAAAAACGTATAAGTACCACTTTGACTGTAACCAGCGATTCAGAGGAGCGTCCTTAGCTCAGAACAAAACACACAGCTGTGTGATCCGGTGGTCGGCTGCGTGAGAGACACCCAGACGTCGCAGCGGAGCCCATCGAGGCGTCAGGATGTGATTCATCAGATCTTTATGGTCAGTGGAATGAGTTTACAGCTACGCGGCAGATGCGGCTAGCTCACGCTAACTTAATGGTGCAGCGTTAAGCAGGCTGTGATGAACCCCGGCGTCTGAGCTTTATGGGTTTTTTTTTTTTTTTATGATTTGCAGCGCTCTGTAAACGCTCAGTGTGTTTACGTACTGTACGGCGCGGTGTGCATGTGCATGTGTGTTTGTGCAGCTCTTGCACATTTTGTCACTTTGCACCCGTTTGGGTTCAGCTGTTCGTTCGCTATGCTGTATGACTTGTCAGGATTTTTTGCTTAGCGGATTGTTAGTATGATTCATTTCACACGTGAATAAGTTGCCTCGGTTTGTTTGGTGCACTGAGAACGTAATAATACATGGTATCGTTCTGCTTCCGCGCAGACCCCCGGTGCTGTTTGTTTGTTTGTGGCGTGCGCAGCATTTCGCGACGCCACCGTCGAGCCGATTAGAGGAGACAGACAGTAACATCATGTTACAGTTGTCGCTGCTTAAGGTGGATCAAGTCTGAACTGCTTTACATACAGTTTTATATAGCGACGGGACAGCATTTACATCTGAGGGGTTGTCAGATGATTAATGAGGCAGGAGACATGAAAAAAAAAAAGGTTCTGATTCACCAATCTGTTTTCAGTTTTTCTCTGTTCCTTGATTCTTGATGAGATATTAGACTGTTGAATCTTTAAATGCTTGTTATATCATCCGTTATATCAAACCGGCATCTTAAATGTAGCTGAAAAATGTCAAATTAATGAAGTAGAAGGTGCAGTGTTTCCATCTGAAATGTGCTGTCAGCAGAAATACCTGAGTGAATAACACACACGGTACAGAACAGCAACTGACCGGCTTCAACTCGAATATAATTGATGGAGCAAATCTAAATTTCTTTCTGAACTTTAACCGTTTCTTTTCTCATGTGAGACGTATTAAATCCCGTCAGAGTCTGACAACATTTGAATGCAAATTTTGATTTGACGACTTGGTGGATTGGTGGGTTGTTCGGATGCTCTCGAACAAATCGCAGCAGATGCATTTTGGAGTTTTGAGCGTTGACCTTGTAGATCCTGAGCTCATTCTGACAGAATTTCACATTTAAAATGACTTTAGCTGTTTATATTTATAGAACTACGCCATGATTACGCATCATAGTCAACATTTACAGATACTGTGAGTGCTACTGCATACAGTGTACTGTGTGTGGGAAAAAGAAGTTGCATGCATGGGGTTCAGTGTACTGTATTCATGAGAAAAATCAATCTCCTGTGGTCACAACCTTATTGTTAGTTGATGACTTAAGAGATGGTAGATTATAATATGTCTGAAATAAATGTTATGTCATTATACTTTTTTTTTTTTTTTTTTTTTAACACCAATCAGGCACAACATTATGACCACTAACAGGAGAAGTAAATAACTTTGACCATCTTGTGACAATTTGATGTTCTGCTGGGAAACTTTTGGACCTGGCCCCCACCCCCCTACCGAGACCAAACGAGGCACCCCGACCCCATAGCAATGACACTCCTTGATGGCAGCAGGATGCAGCCTGACACAGGCACACACACAAAAACGCTTTAGGAACAACTCAAAAAAAACATGAAGAACAGCACAAGGTGTTGACCTGGCCTCCAAATTTACTAGATCCCAAACTGATCAAGTATCTGCAGGATGATCCACAGAGGCCCCTCCCCTCAACTCATAGGACCCAAAGGCCCCCCACTAAAGGCTGTTAGATACTCAGTGAGAAGTTTGTTCTCACAGCTTGTTCTCAACACATCAACTGGGCAGAACTTTTTTCTCGTGTGGTATCCATCAACTATTCTGTGATTGTTCATAAATTTTAAGTGGACGTGGTTAATGCTGTAGAGTGGAAATGCTAGCTGCCGCTCTGTTAGCTCCCAGATGCTAATATTTGCAGTATGATAGCTAATCACACCTGGGTAGAGATTGGCATACTGTGCGCGGGTGCATGCTGAAAGAACGCCTTGATCCGACAGACACGGTTGTCAAAACGACCGTCCGACATCCGAAAATAATAAGAAAATTGCCTCCCGTCATCCATCTCCCGCATCTCCAACAATGCTTAGCGCGTGTGACGTATGCTGCAGTGGGAGGGGCCTATGAGGACTTCCTTGAGTTTCTCGCGAAGTATAAATTACCTGGCCAGAACAAAGTTTTGTTATTGTACTCACAGCCTTGGAAAGAGAACAAACTTCTCACTTCTCATGGAGAATGTAACAGCTTTAACAGCAATCTGTTGCCAGACACCACAGGACACCCTCACAAGGCCCATGTCCATTCTCTGATGAGTCACAGCTGTTTTGGAGGCGCAAGGGAGACCGACACAATATTAGGAAGGTGGTCATAATGTTATGGCTGATTGATGTATGCCTTCATTGAGCGATTTGTTTGTTGCCTTGCCGCTCGCTCTCCCGTCTTACGGCTGACGCTACCGATTGCTTTTTGTGTACACATCTTCCCGCGTCGTCGTAGCCGGTAGCTCACGAGTCCCAATGTTAAGGCAGCAGGACTCTGAGCGTGTCTCTGAATAATGATCCGGGGTTAGAAGTGAGTTTGCCAGAGCAGACCTCCGCCACTAATGGCTGTTTCAGTTCACGACGGAGCCTATTCACTATGAAAACGTATTGACATAAATGCGTTCGAACGTGCACCATAAACATTCCCATTCTTCGTCCGGTGCTTCAGCTCTCAGCGTGGTGGAGCTATCAGCGCTAACCCCTAAAGAGTAGAGAGGGCAAGTATGCGCTGATTACTATAATTAGCAGGTGAGTGTTTTCCTGAATTGATCCTTCATATCCTCCAGCCGCTCTGATTGCAGAGCTGCAGCCGTGCAGCGGCAGACACTTGTGTCAGGAAGAAACCGAGCCAGGAGAAATAAAAAAAATATAAAATAAATAAAAAATGGGTCGTTATTCAAATTTAGTTATTTACATGAATTAGCTTCGGGCTGTTCTTTCGCAAAACTGTTACCGTGGCTAATCCGTTGCAGTGGTCTCAGAACTTGTAATGGTTTTAATAGGTGTTAAAAATTCAAGCAAAAAAAACAACTCCAGATAGATAAGATGTCATGGAACAAGATATGTGTTTTCTTTTTAAGGTAGAAGAACATTTTTGGTGCGTTTCGGTTTATAAAGCGCGTAAAACTGTGGATGCATGCAAAAAGAATTCTATCTAAAGTTTAAAAGGACTCGAGGCTGAGCTCTGCTGCACTCATCCGTCCTGCTGGACTGAACTGGAGAGAGACAGAGAGAGAGAGACGTACAGTAAACAGTCTGCAGAGTGAATCAGTCACTGACTTTTAACTACTCATTGATCGACCGCAGCTGCTAAACGACCCGGTGAAAGACCGCTGGTTGTGTCGGGGCAGGTGGCGTCGCGTGGCGGTGCGTAAAATGCAACCGTGAGATGGGGGATGTGTTGCTCATCCGTTATTGCCCCGTTCGCTGCGGTTACTGGTCGAATCGTTTCCAGCGCTGTGTCTTGTCCTTTATCATTCACAGTTAAATTAATTTAAATTGACCTTTATTGTGTAAAAACAAAAACAAAAATCATTTCACCTGTAATATGTTTTGAAACAACTTTATTAAACCGACATGTTTCGGCTCTTGGCCTTCATCAAGAAACACATTGGACAATTTAAATAATTTATTAAATAAATGAAAATGATCAATCATGTATGTGTACGTATACATACGCCGATCAGGCATAACATTATGACCACCTTCCTAATATTGTGTAGGTCTCCCTTGTGCCTCCAAAACAGTTGTGATTCATCAGAGGATGGACATGGGCCTTCTGAGGGTGTCCTGTGGTGTCTGGAGACAGAATGTTGTTAGTGGGGGGGGGGTCTTTGAGGGGAGGGGCCTCTGTGGATCATCCCACAGATACTTGATCAGTTTGGGATCAAGTGAATTTGGAGGCCAGGTCAACGCCTTGTGCTGTTCTTCATGTTTTTTTGAGTTGTTCCTAAAGCGTTTTTGTGTGTGTCTGTGTCAGGCTGCATCCTGCTGCCATCAAGGAGTGTCATTGCTATGGGGTGGGGGTGGGTGGTCTGGTCTAGGTGGGTGCTATGTCTAAGTAACATCCACATGAATGAATGCCGGGTCCAAAAGTTTCCCAGCAGAACACTGAATTGTCACAAGATGGTCAATGTTATTTACCTCTCCTCTGTCAGTTGTTTTAATGTTGCGGCAGATCGGTGTATTGCTTTATACAGTAGCACACATTCCCAATGAGTTTGTGAAACAATACTCCTTCAGGGTGATCGTTAAAATATGACTGAGTGCACATGATTTGGGACCAGAACATATCAACTGATTGTCAATGTCATTTACCTCTCCTGTCAGTGGTTTTAATGTTGTGGCTGATCGGTGGATAAGCCAATAAGGCTATTACAAGGTGGACTTGGTCAAGTTGCATCAGACCTACTAATCGCGTACCTCCACGTACATAAATACCAGCCAGTGAACGCCTAAACGTGTGGATTGGGTATATTAACATGTGGACTCAACATCAGTCCTTATTTATCGGTCAGACTGATCAAAAGAAATCTAGATTTAGAGTAGAATTATACTAAGTTTAATTTTGCTTTACACATACATTATGCATTGCCATAGACTGCGGATAAAACCGGTAGCTTGCCTAGGCAGGACATGGAGTTGTGATTTTGATGCGCCAGCTACAGTAGATGTGCTTTCCTCGTGCAGACAGCCGATGACATGGTGGAGAAAGCGATTGTGCCGTTTGGAGGGAACAGGGATCCTCTTCCACACGAGTCGACTCAGAATAAAGTGAAAACGATTCAGCAGCATCCCGAAGCCTCTCAGAGTTCAGGTCGGTGCAGCGACAGCGGCGTGGCAGACACAAAATGGCCTCCAGCTGGCTCGCCCGTTTCAGTGTTTTGCAACTCCGTCGAGACGCGCTGACCGACAGGTGACACGCGCAGGAACAACTCTGCTTTATTCGGTGCAGCCTCGCTCTAAATGTGGCTTGTGCTCCGTCCCTCTCCCTCTCTCTCTCTCTCTCTAGCCATTGTTTGTGTCTATACGAGTATTATTTTCAAACCTCATTGTGAATTAAGTGACTGTTAAAACACATTGCGTCGGCCATCTGCTAACTGTACGACGGAGTGCCACTTCTCTCGCGACGTCACGTGTTTGCAGGAGTGTGTGCTCTGACGCTCCAGACTGTTTGCTGTTCTTCCTTTGTGAAAGCTGACAGTCGAGCAATGCCCCGAAAATGTAGAATAACCTGTTCACACGAGAAATGCGAAACAACAAATGCCCATGTAACGTTGTCACGACTCTAAATGTCTCTCTGACGACGACAAACTCCTGAAAAAGTATAAAACAAAAGTGGTCCATGGCAGAAACACCCTACAGATGGGAAGCATGAGGTATGGATTCAGACGAAACATATGAGCTATTGGGCTATACATCGATCAGCCACAACATTATGACCACTGACAGGAGACGTAAATAACATTGACCGTCTTTGTGACAATGCTGGGAAACTTTTGGACCTGGCATTCATTCATGTGGATGTTACTTAGACATGTACCACTCAGCTAGACCAGACCAGGCACCCCCCACCCCATAGCAATGACACTCCTTGATGGCAGCAGCCATCCCCAGCAGCAGGATGCAGCCTGACACAGGAACGCACACAAAAACGCTTTAGGAACAACTCAGCACAAGGTGTTGACCTGGCCTCCAAATTCACTAGATCCCAAACTGATCAAGTATCTGTGGGATGATCCACAGAGACCCCTCCCCTCAAAGACCCCCCACTAACAACATCCTGTTGCCAGATACCACAGGACACCCTCAGAAGGCCCATGTCCATTCTCTGATGAGTCCCAACTCTTTTGGAGGCACAAGGGAGACCTACATAATATTAGGAAGGTGGTCATAATGTTATGCTTGATCTGTGTATCTCGTCTGATTAGAGAGAGAGAAAATGTAATTTAGGGCGCTTTCACACCAAGGTCAAAACCAGGAGTGTTTACTCCCCTAGGTCGGTTAATTCGTAAACGGAAACTCGACCAGCGTCTCCCAGAAATAATCACAAGCGTCAGATTGTTTTTTTTTCTGGGCATTTTCTTGGAATTCCACTGGTTTTAAGTCTGTTTTAGTTTCGGGTGAAAGTTAAGTTTAATGTGTGTGTTTGAGTCAAGTACTCAAACTACAGTTTAAGGCAAATATCAGCTGTTTGTGGTTGTTGTTTTTGCCTGGGAGGAATAGAACGCATCCCATTCCAATATCCTTCCTTCCCTACTTTGTCTAACCCTCCTTATCGCCATCTGACAAGACTGTGCAGCTTTTCTTCCTTTTAAACGTTTGCTTAACGCACTGAAACACACCCACTGCGAGCGGTATTGTCCTTCCAACGCGGAAATCACCTCAGAAAGCGCAGGCTGGGACACTTACGACAGGATAAAGTCAAACGCAGCAACACTCGCCGAGACGACTCGAAGGTTCACGCCGATGATATCATCATCAGAATTCACTTTCTTAAACCACTTTTCGCCAGCTACTGTATCCATGAATATGCATCCCAGTCCTGACTCGAACAGAAGCTCAACTCTGTTTTGCCTTTGCCGAAGTTTTAATATGCTGCTTGTGATATTAAATGAAAATTATTCTTAGTGTTTTGAAGTCGTAGTGAAACACGGCTGAAGGCGTGCCCCGCGGCGTCGGGATATTTATGGAATTAAATAGTTTATGAACTTTTGGAGGGGCAAACATTTTTTTTTTTTTTTGTTGTTGTTGTTTTTGTTTTTCGAGCACTTCTTCGCCATCCTTAAACTCCCTCCCTCCCTTCCTCCCTCACGCTGCCCTCGGTTCCTTCCTGCTCGCTGCCAAACGCTCGGGCATTTGTTGAATATTCACGGATAATTTAGACAACGGAGGGAGGCAGGAGGGAAGTAGAGGGAGAGGGTAAAAGGGAAGGGATGAATGGAGGAGGTGGAAGAAGAAGATGAAGAAAGGGGAGAGAGAGAGAGCGAGCGAGGGATGGAGGTGATTTAGCGGATCCAAACTCTCTGCACCCATTGGCTTTTTCTTAAACGAAGAGACTGGAGGCGAGAGCTGCAGCGAGGCGCCGCTCAGAATCGCTGGATGCTCCCTCCTCCCCTCCCCTCCCCTCCCCTCCCCTCGCCTCGCTTCCAATCCCTCCCACATTCTCCAGGAATCAATAGTCGCAAATTAATCATTCTGCCCAGAGCACTTTGAGAAAGAGAAAGAGAGAGAGAGAGAAATAAAGAAGGATGGAGGAGAGAGGTGGAGAGAGAGAAGGAGACGGTTTGCATAAAGCGGCGAAGCAGCAGCAGCAGCAGTGGCGGCGGCGGCGGCGGCAGCAGCAGTGTGCATAATCACACCTTCAGCGCGTTGAGCCTGATTAGATGTTATTCATTGTTGCTTCACTTGTTTGGGGGGATGAGTAATCATTGTTGTCATGGCGATTGTTGTGGCGCCCCCGTTTAGGCGCTCTCCGTATCATTTCAGGGAGGAAATGTATCTGGCCTGCGTTGGTAACATACACGGGATTTTAAAAGCCACGCCTACACCGGTCTGAAAATACCTGATCTCCTCTGACATGAAAAAAATAAAACAAAAAAAAAGAGAGAAAAGAGAAATTTAGGAGTTAGATTTATTTGCTTTAAATGCTTATTTGATGCCACAGTACTGGATAGATGTAAATCACAGATACCTGTCACTTAATTAAATTAGTGTGATTTCTCTTTTCATCTTCAGAGAGAGAGAGAGACGGCTTATCAGTGTCCACAGTGTTTCCTGTCTCTGTGCTAAGCTAACCTTAACCACACGCTAATAACGGAGCAGAGGTCCCATTCAGAAATGCACAACAAAATTATCAAACTACTAGGCTTGTAACGGATAAGACGGTTGCACGATACTTTCCTGGCAGTGTAGATACCGTGATCAAGAAGGCGGTTCACTCAGGGCGAGGCTCAGCTTATTGCACTCCAGGTTGTGCTGATCCCTGCGAATTCCCCAAATGTGGGAATTTTGACTGCATAATTTCTTGTAGTGGGGGACTGCGTTCGTGCTCTCCTCATTTTTTTGAAGGGGAGCTGTGGAGTAGTGGTTAGAGGGCCCTTGAGCAAACACCTAACCCCGAACTTGCTCCCCAGGTGCGGCCTGCTTAGAGGCTGCAGCCCACTGCTCCAACTGTACACCCAATGAATGGATGGGTCAAACAGCAGGAACACAATCAATAGATTCGCATCGAATCGTCTGGTACTGGAGAGATGCGCCCCCCCCTACAAACTACACCTCTAAGGCTCTGCAAAGGGGAACGATAAAAAAGGAGATTACATTCAGGATCAATCAAAACAACATTTCTTTTTGCCCCGGTCCACTCTGCTCCAGAGCGCTCGGTCGGGAGGACCGATCCGATCCCAGCGTCTTACGCTCCTCTGGATTTTTTTTTTTTGCTGACTGTAAGCATCCATTTCAAGGCTGATTAATCTATTGATTATTCGATTGATCTTAACGGTCTATAACATGTCAAAAATAGTGACGGATGTGTGTCACGTCCAGCCGAAGCACAGACTGATGTCTTGCTCGAATATATTCTGACCAGGAAGATAAAAGAAATAACTATATAAAGCAAACTAAGAGAATAATAAAAAAAGTAACATGAAGATGAGCCGCAAAATGTCTTCAAGAAACCCTACAGATCTGTTTTTTAGATATACCGTCACCTGGATGACTGAGAATTATAAAATATACACTCACTTGCCAGTTCATTAGGTACACTAGTCAACTAAGTCTTTATGATATAAGGGCCTTTTTCTTAATTTCAGCTGTGTTTTCATTTTGGAGGCTGTGTGTTTTTTTTTTGTTGGTACCATTGCACCGACACATGTTTCTATTATTTTGACAACTCTGTTTTAGTCAGTTGGCTGGGCTAAATAACGGAAACACTTTTGTGAGACTTTATCCATCCACAAGGGAAATTGCTTGGTCACAGTAGCTCAGCTGCACACAAAAAAAAACAACAAAAAAAACACTCTTGAGAACCTCTTTTTACCACCAGTAAAAATAAAAAAATAAAAATATAAAAACAATCTAATAAAATAAAAATAAAATATAAGTAAAAATCTAGTAAAATAAAATACATGTAAAAAGCTAGTAAAATAAAATAGTTTAAGCAAAAATGTGCAAAATTTGAACAAATGTGCAAGAAGTAAATATATATATATATTATACACATAGAAAGGATTAATAAGGGCCAATAATGTGCACTGACATTAATGACATCTTTTACAGAAAGGTGAGTTGTTGTACAGCTGGACTGAGAACGGTGTGAATGATTGTGTTTAATTCTTTTAAGGTTAACAGCACAACGACAAACAACATCCTCCAAAATGGAAACACAGCTGAATTAGCTCCTCTCTGACACAGTTTCAACATAAACTGAACATTACGACAGTCATGAAGGCGTTTTCACAAGTGTGCCTAATGAACCGGTCAAGTGAGTGCATACATATTGTATTGGACTGATGAATGATTACTGAATGAGATGCTAAAATTATGATTATTTCTACGTGGCTGCGGTGATTGATGCAAAACTCCTGTTTTCATACACCTCAATATATGAATGCATCTAATTACATTCATGGATAGTCCCACCTTTTTTTTCTCTTCAGTTTATTTGTCATTTATTTTTTTCAGAATAACTAAATCCAAAAAGCATTTACAGTTTATGGTGTAGCCAGGCACGTCTGGCTGTCATGTCATCATTTAGTCCGTCTATATTTTGACACTTACTCTGACATTTACATGATTTACAGAAGCAATGAAATAGTTTGTTTGTCCCAGATGAACATATTATGCAGGATAGAAGCTGTTAAGGTCGGTAATTGAAGACGGAGTGTCATACAGGGGAATCAGATGAGTTGGTACAGCGCTCGCTTCCCATATTTTACAAGAAACTTCAGGGAGTTGTGGACTAGTGCTTAGAAAAGCTTTGGGACTGTGAGGTTGCAAGGCCACATCCTGCCCCCTAGGTGCAACCACCTAACCCCCCAAACTGCTCCCCGGAGCACTGTATACGTGGTAGGCCGCTGCTGCAGAGAAGGATCAATAAAAGGAAGAAAAATAAATCAAATGTTGTTCCCTTTTAGTTTGGACTTACTCAGAGACAGTTTGCTCAATAAGTCATGAAGGTACCAGCCAACCTACTTCTTCCTTCCCAATATGAATATGAATATCCATGTGACAATATTTGGGTAATTAGCAAACTAACTTCCAGACAGTTAGAGGCACCCAAACACAGCCGCACAAACCTGTATCTGGGGCATGTTCAAGGACGGCCGGGACGCCAAAACACAAACTGTACGTCCACTGTAACCCTGTACCTGCAGCAGCTCCTCCGTTTGTACCAAAAGACAGCGTACACACTCACTAACCAGCACACTGGGTACACAAGTGAAAATGAATGCATTCTAATACGCCAGCCCTTTGACCGCTGACTAAAATGGGGTTGTCAAAATAATAGAAACACTAATTAATTCAGTAGTTTAACAGCATCACGGACTACATCCTCCAAAATGATCACGCAGTTAAATTACACGGTTTATGATGCTGCTTCAACATAATCTGAACATTATAACAGTCAAGAAGCTGAGACTTAGTGAAGGATTGCTGTATTACATTGAGTAACTGTATACAACAATCAGGCATAACATTATGACCACCTTTCTAAAATTGTGTAGGTCTCCCTTGTTTGTTCAAAACAGTTTTTTTTGTGATCAACTTTTTATTTTCTTTTTTATACTGAAAAAACTTACAGGTACAAGTCAATAATACAACAATAAATCATAAGCCACGTATTCATATATACCCATACTTATAAACGTACTGTATAGATACATGAAAGTGAACAATAAAACTAAAATAATAATAAAAATAAAATAAAATAAAATAATAATAAATTACATGTGCATGTAATAAGGTCAAAGAAAAAATAACAAAATACATAAATAAAATGATTACCCCAAACACAATCCACCCACCCCCTGGATCCAGATTCCAATAGCCTTAATCACACACTACAGTTAAAGCGCACGGAGGACAGTTAGGAGCGAGTTCCAAGCCTCTATTGCGGATTCTTTGGCTCCGTGTACTCGAGCTGTCGACAACTCTAAATAGACAATGTCCAGGTACGTTAAAATCCATGCTCGGAAGGAAAGTGAGTGAGGAGGTTTCCAGCGTGTGGCAATTAGTTTTTTTGCAGCTGTGATTCCCGCCAGCAAAGCTCTCCTCCCGTCCAGTGTCAGACCCAGCCCTGACAAGTCATTTAAAATTAGTGTGGCAGGCAAACAAGGCAGCCTGATCTTGAACAACTGGGACAGATTCAAGGCAACCATTTTCCAAAATTCCGCCACTGGTGTGCACTCCCAGAACATGTGAAAATAACTGCCGATCACTTTGGAAGAACATAACGTACATGTAGGATCATTTATAACTTTCATCAAATGAAGCTTCCTAGGAGTAAAGTATATTCTATGTATATAATTATAGTGTATTTGTTGATGGTCAGGATTTCTGGATGCTAAACTTACATCAACCCATACTCTATCCCAATTAAATGTAGCTTTCAAATTTGGGATATCTTTCCTCCATGTTTTATCTAATGCCAGAGGTCTGTAAGAGTGTCGCAACACGAACCAATAAAGTCTTGAAACAAAACCACTTGTATTTCTAGCAGAGTCGAACAATTTGCGGATTGGGTGTGTTACAAGAGGGCTCTGTAATGAAATACCATTGTTTTTTAAGGTAGATCTCAGTTGCAAATAAAAGAAAAAGGAGGTACACGTTATACCATATTTAATACAAATGTCCTGAAAGGTAAGTAACCCCTTTTCCCCAAAGATATCGTTAAGTGTACAAATGTTTTTTCTTTCCCAGTCAGGAAAACGAATGTGTTGACCTCCGATCAACAATCTATCATTGTTAAATATTGGAGTATGTGGGCCCCATCCAGAAGAACAACCAACTAACTTCTCCACCCTCCTCCATACAAATAATAAATATGAAATTATGGAACCAAATCTTAAACGACATTGGTGGACTGAAATGTTAGAATGCAAAAAGCTAGCAAACGAATATGGGGCTAGTATCTGCTCCTCTAGGGCACGCCATGATACCTGAGCATTAGGTTGAAACCAAGTTAATAAAGGTCGAAGTGTAAAGGCCCACTTATAAATTTTAAAGTTTGGGAGAGACAAACCGCCGGCTTGTCTTTCTCGCTGCATTGTGGTGAGATTAATGCGGGGTCGTCTACCACGCCAAATAAATTTTGTTATAGCTGATTGTAATTTACACCAATATTGAGGGGGCGGAGGAAGGGGGAGCATTGAGCTCACAAAATTGACTCTGGGCAGAATATTCATTTTAATTATAGCTACCCTGCCACGGAGTGAATTTGGCAGGTTAGACCACCTGTCCAGATCTGCAATGATTTTATTAAGTGTATTACCAAAATTGTTTTTAGCTATTGTCTGTACAGAAGAGTAGATATCAATCCCCAGATAAATAAAGTTTTTAGAAACTGGAATGGATGCAGGGATAGAAACATTACACATGGCCTGATTCAAAGGGAGCAAGGCTGATTTCTGCCAATTTATTTTAAAACCGGAAAGCTTGCCATAATCTTCAAAGGTTGACAAAACATGTGGGATACATTGCACTGGGTTGTTTAAATACAATAAAACATCATCAGCATAAAGCGAAATGTGATGGTGTGTTCCTCTAATGGTAATTGGAGAAATTGTGGGAGATATACGGATGGCCTGTGCCAGTGGTTCAAGAGAAAGGGCGAATAACAGAGGGCTGAGAGGACAGCCCTGCCTCGATCCCCTCGATATAGCAAAGGGAGGAGAGCTAGTTTTGCCTGAAAGCACCACGGCTGTTGGGTTTTTATACAGCACCTTAATCATATTAATGAACGGCATGCCAAATCCCATAAACTCAAGCACTGACCATAGAAAGGGCCACTCGAGGCGGTCGAAGGCCTTCATCGCATCTAGTGAAAGAACAGCAGCAGGGGAACTCAAGGTTTGAGCACCATCTATAGCATGCAATAGTCGTCTAACGTTATCCGTTGCCAATCTAGACTTTATAAACCCTGTTTGGTCACTGTGAACCAACTCTGTCATATGGCCTTGAAGCCGCCGGGCCAGTAATTTGGCAAAAACCTTTAAATCTGCATTTAAAAGTGAAAGGGGCCTGTAACTGGAGCACTCGACCGGATCCTTTCCCTTTTTAAGAAGGAGTGAGATTAAAGCCGAATTAACATCTCTCGAAAATGAACCCACTTCTATTGAATATTGGATCATGTCCACTAGCAGTGGACCAATCAAAGGCCAGAAAGTAAGATAAAATTCGGGTGGGATTCCGTCCGGCCCTGGTGATCTACCTTTACGCATGTCTCTGACGGCTGCTTCACACTCCTGTAAAGTAACAGAGGCATCTAGTTTTACAGAGTCATCTTCGCTAAGGCGAGATAATTTAATGTCATTTAAGAAATTATTGCAGGCATGTTTATCAAAATGATTTTCCGAACTATACAGCTCCTGATAAAAGGAGGCAAGAGAAGCATTTACTTTTTTTGGGTCAGATTGTATGATGCCATCTTTATCTTTAATGCAAAAAATATCAGCAAAGTGCTCATCCTTTCGAAGCTTCATTGCTAGGAGATGACTGGGTTTAGAGGAGTTAAAATAGTAAGTTTGCCTCGTTTTGTGCATGAGGAATTCTGAACGGCGTTTCAGAAGAGAGTTAATCTCTTTTTTAATCATTTCTTTCTGTAGGGCTGCATGATCATTAAAATTATGTTGCAAGGTGGCATCAAGAGTTGCATATTTTAATTCTAAAGCCTCCAATTTGGCCGAGCGCTCCTTATTTCGTGTTGAGGCATATAAGGTGGTGTTGCTTCTTATAAAGCCCTTCACTGCCTCCCAAAGTATTCTAGGATCAGAAACAGAGCCGACATTAAACTCCAGAAATTCACTAAAATTGCTTTCAAACTGAGTTTTAAATGTTTCATCTCGAAGTAAGGATGAGTTAAAGCGCCACCTAGGGGCTTTAGTAGAAGATGGACGAACAGTAACCGAACAATGTATTGGTTTGTGGTCAGACCAGGTAACTGGAATATAATGCGCATTTTGAATATTTTGAAATAAATCTTGGGAGGCGAAGATAAAATCTAACCTCGAAAAGGATTTATGTCTCCCTGAGTAAAATGAGAAGTCTTTTAGAGAAGGGTTTAACATACGCCAAATATCAACCATGCCTGTATCAGCTGCCCACTGGCGTAGCGCCTCGGATGCAAGACGTTGGTCTCTGGTCTCAATGCCGCCCGTTTTGTCCATACTGCTGTCCCAAACCGCATTGAAATCTGCCCCTAGAACTAAATGAAATCCTGTGAGATCAAGCAAAGCTTTAGTTAATAATCCATAAAAAGCGGCATCAAATGCGTTAGGGGCATAAGCAGAAATAAGTGCAATGTTTTTCCCATCCATACGGATTTTGGCAATGGCCATCCGACCCGCATCGTCTGCCCAAGAGTCAATCATATCAAATTTCAGTTTTCGTTTACACAGTACCATTACTCCTCTACATTTAGTAGATGCAGAAGAAGTTGCAATGGGGTGATAAAACTTATTAGCTAAGCGACCCGCATCTTTGGATAAAAGATGTGATTCCTGAATCATAGCAAAATCTATATTTTTCTTGCGGAGAAAATCTAGTACAGTAGTTCTTTTATGTGGAATGTTAAGACCCCTGGCATTGACTGAAATGAGATTAAGAGCAGTCATACGCTAAAAGAAGTTGTAAAAAATAAAAAATAGATGAAGTTGCCTCCATAGTAGTAAGAGAGAAGTCTGGATCCAAAAAAAAAAAAAAAAAAAAAAAAAAAAAAAAAAAAAAAAAAAAACCACCCCAAAACAAGAAAGGACAAAAAACATCAAAAACACCAAAAAGAGCAAAGGAAGGTGAAGAAGAAAAGTACTTTCAAACCTTCCTGACAAGTCCACAACCGGACAACTAACTCAGAGAACTATGAGTTTCTGGCCACTCAAGTAAGGCAGCAACACCACCAATTATCAAATATCAAAAATAGCAGCAGTGTGAACTTTTTTTTTTTTTTTTTTTTTTTCCCCCTCTTCTAGCAATAACACATCTGGTTTGTAAACATTATGTGGCACCTTTAGCAGTCTGTGACATCTTTGGACAAGCTCCCCATCCCACATACACACCCCGTGGATCCACATCACTTGTAGCCTAGGCACAGATACAGTATGAATGCACACCTACTGATGTACACATATGGCCTATAGATTATGCCAATAAAAACAATAGTGATGACGCTGGGATGAAGGAGCAAAACAAAACAAAACATTCCCATCTTCAATATAATGAAACGAAAAATGTTCATCTAAATGTCCATCAGAGAGGGGGCTGAAGATATGAAGATAAACATAAATCACGTTGTCTTACCCAGGTCACCCTGACGGGGGATGGGGGGGGTCATTTGAAGTCAGTGTCACTTACAGGTTTTTGATGCATCTCAGAGCCTTCTTGGGGTCATCAAAACGATGCTTTACCCCGCTTGCTGTTGTGAATGAAAGCACAGCTGGATACCCGATGCCAAACGGGATTTTAGCTGAGTGAAGCAGACGTTTACACTCCAGAAAGGAGTGTCGTCGCTCCTGCGTGGCCTTGGAGAAATCTTGATAGAAGCTTATTTTGTGATTCTGCCAACGGACGTCTCCGATTTCTCTCGCCAGTTGTCTCACCCGCTCCTTCTGTTGAAACCTCAGGAAGCGCACGATGAAAGGCCTTGGGGGGGCTCCGGGCTTAGCTGGCAATAACGATCGATGGGCACGCTCCAAATCCAGACCCCCTTGGAAGTCATCTCGGAGGATTTCAGGGAGGGTATCTCTCAAAAACGATATAGCATCTTTATCTTCAACCCGTTCTGGGAATCCATAAATGCGTAGATTAACTCGCCTTTCCCGGTCCTCATACTCAGTTAGCTTGGCGTTCAGCCTTTCAACTTCAGAAGCCGCAGCCGGGGGCGAGTCGCACCTCTGCCTCTCTGCTTCTTCTAGCATGTCCAAACGAGCCTCGGCGCTAGTCATCCTGGTTAGCACGTCAGCTAATTTAGCTTCGACCGCCTCGACAGCTCTTCTCGTTTCTGACACGTCTTTGCGGATATCTGCAAAGTGTTTGGTTTGGTCGTTGAGGATTTTCGTTTGAGACTCTGATAGTTCCTGAAGAAGCTCATGTATTTTAGCAATGGAAGTTGACTCATCCACGGGCTGCCGGGCAGGCGCAACAGGAGAGGCCGGGTTAGCTCTAAGGCTAGCGTTAGCCCTGGTGCTCTGTTGTTGTTGAGATGCACTTGCATCATTTTTCCGGTTATTCGGCATATCGGTGGTGAGAAAAAGTTACAATCGGCAATTTGTGAGAGAAAAATGTGGGAAAAAAATGCAAAAGCCGATATATTCACACAAAATGTCAAAGGGTGGTGCCGCAGCTCTCAGCCTAAGCAGCCATCTTACTCGGCGTCATCACGTGACCCTTTGTTCAAAACAGTTGTGACTCGTCAGAGAACGGACATGGGCCTTCTGAGGGTGTCCTGTGGTGTCTGGCAACAAAATATTGTTAGTGGGGGGACCTTTTAGAAGAGGGGCCTGTGTGGATCATCCCACAGATACTTGATCAGTTTGGGATCTAGTGAATTTGGAGGACAGGTCAACACCTTGTGCTGTTCTTCATGTTGTTTTTTTGAGTTGTTCCTAAACCATTTTTGTGTGTGTGTCTGTGTCAGGCTGCATCCTGCTGGGGATGGCTGCTGCCATCAAGGAGTGTCATTGCTATGGGGTGGGGGTGCCTGGTCTGGTCTAGGTGGGTGCTACATGTCTAAGTAGCATCTACATGAATGAATGCCAGGTCCAAAGGTCCAACAGTCCAACACTGAATTGTCACAAAATGGTCAATGTTATATACGTCTCCTGTCAGTGGTTTTAATGTTGTGGCTGATTGGTGTATTGCTTTATACAGTAGGACACATTCCCAATGATTTTGTGAAATGCTCCTTCAGGGGGATCACAAAAAATTACCGAATGCACATGATTTGGGGCCAGGACATATCAACTGATCAGATTTTTATTCGCTCAGGTTGGTTGTTTCTTGTTTCTTCCTCCAGATACCAAAACTAGTTTGCAGTTAAAGGGTTAGACGTACACAGACATATTTAGCAGAACGTCCGCAAACACACGAACACACAATTCCCCAGCTTGCGTGACAGTATGTGTTGCTCTCTTTATGCATGCTGCAAGCATTTCGCTGTGACCAACCCACCCAGCCAGCCAGCCAGCCAGCCAGCCCAAACAACGTGTACGTCTTTGGCCTCGGGAGACTTTTCAGTTTCATCGTCCACTGCAGGAGAGATCATATGTGCCCGGAAACATCTGGGAGGGATGTTTCTGTAGGGTGAGACTCCGCGTTGGGTTGACCGTGGAGGAGAAGTATGAAAGGAAAGGAGGAAAAAATACAAGAGGAGAAAGGAGAAACTGAGAGTAGAGGAAGTGAGGGGCAAGGGGTGGAGAGAGGAATGGAAATTGGGAGAAAGAGCAGATGGAGAGACAAACGGAGAGAGAGAGAGAGATGGTTTGGGAAGAAGGGAGGGATGTGAAGAAAAAAAAAAAAACAGAGGAACACAGGGACGGGGAGACATGTGCCAAACAACATCTGCGAAGGAGGGAGAGGTGGCTGCGGATGTGTGCCGGAGGAAAGTTTCCAAACAACATCTGCACCGAGATCAACATCTGTAATGAGAGGGAGGGATGCGAGGTGAGGCGAGCAGAGGAAGATCTTAAAACCGGGAGTGTGCCGAGGTGATGACAGACACCGCTCTGAGTGATTCTTACTCATAGAAACATCAGCTCGCACTGACCAGAAACACTTTCATCTTGTTTACTCTTTCGCTGGTTTGGGGAAAAAGAAAAAAAAAGGAAAAAATACTGCAGCCGAGCCTTTTGGGTAACATCATCCATCACCAGCGTGGCTTAGTAGCGTCGGTATTTCTCCCATCTATCACTATTAACGGTGGAGGTGCTT
Organism: Chelon labrosus; assembly: GCF_963514085.1. Lineage (NCBI taxonomy): Eukaryota > Metazoa > Chordata > Actinopteri > Mugiliformes > Mugilidae > Chelon > Chelon labrosus. The sequence continues at coordinate 7,611,435 of NC_140338.1, forward strand.
CAGGTGCAGGAGAATCAGCTTTTAGCTGCCGCTGGGCAGTAAGACAGTGATGCTCAATCTCCAAAAAAGAACAGTTTTTATGTAACTAAACAAACATTTTTTCAGTACGACCTTTTTTTTTTACAGTATGCTTTTTGACTTTTCATTGTAGAAAAAGCTCAGATGTCGCAAGTGAAGAATGTCTGCAGTGGAAAACGTCTATTGCCGTCTGGATTGGGTTCAGAAAAGTGCTTAGTTTTGAGTGAATGCAAGAAACTGCTGGCTGCAACTCATTCATGCATTCATTCATTTTCTGTAACCGCTTGTCCTCTGGAGTCTATCCCAGCTGTCTTTGGACGAGAGGCGGGGTACACTATGGACAGGTCTCCAGTCTATCACAGGGCTAACACAGAGAGACAGACAACCATTCAATTTAGAATCACAAATGAACCTAACCAGCATGTCTTTGAATGCTGGGAGGAAGCTGGAGAACCCAGAGAGAACCCACACAGACACATTCGAACCCAGAACCTTCTTGCTGCGAGGCGTCAGCGCTAGGCTGCAACTCGATATAACCCGTAAAACATCTACTGCTACCACAAGTGGATATTGTTTTGCAAAATGAAACTAATTTTCAGCGCGGATATTACTCACACGTACTCCCCGTAATTTGCAATATGATTCAGGTTTGGAATTTTATTAGAGAGATAGGACGCGAAAGCTCAGTTTCACAGCCGACGGACTCGTCAGTACGACTCAGAGGCGGGAAGGAAATAAGACAAATAAAAATCCAAAAAAAAAAAGCAATAAACTTCATCATAAGGTAGTCGAATAAAACAAGACGGGCAAATAGTTATAAGGAACAAGCGGGCAGAGTGGAAATAGTAGATGGCATAAGAAAGAATCAGAGACGAATGGTATGTACTGAGGGAACTAATTAGGAGAATGAGGGTGTGTAGGAAGGTGAGCTGCGACTGGGAAATGATAGGAAGAGGGGTCACTGGTACATGATGAGGTGTGGAATAGCAAGAAAGTTCAGGGGCTGAGGAACCGTCAAAAGCCACAACACAAGTTGACCTGTTTTACTAAACTACTGTCGAGTTAGTGTTAGATGCATGTTAGAATGTGAACAACGTTTGATAGAGAATTAGCGATACACAAAAATCACGGTTCGGTTCATTTTCGGTACAGTGTGGCAACAAAACGCAAAATCTCCGTTGCAATATTTAACCAGGAAGCTGAAGTGTTCCTAAACAGGAGACATTAGGATGGTCTTGAAGCTCCGGTTTATGGCTAGTGGTAGCCATGAAGCACACGGGCTGCACGTGTGGCTGCAGGCAGAAAATGAACACATACAGTACAACCTCCCGTTCCAGGAACTCAGCCGTGCACAGCCCTGTACTGAACGTCCTGTACCGAACGTCCTGTACCGTAACAGTTCAATACAAATACATGTATCGTTACACCCCTAACGTTTGATGATATTTCTCTCTAAAAAAAATGAAAAAAATATTTGAGAAAAGGAGTGATATTTCATTAGTTTTGTTGTGGGTTTTTTTGCATCAACAATGACACATATACTCTGGTAAACTCATTGTTTAAGAGATTCTAACTTAACAGTTCAGACGGATGCTAAATATACTAAATGTCTATGTGTCTGGACACCCTGAAACATCAGTCAGAACAGCAGACGACTCGTTACATTCTAAGTTGTGAGGTAGGACCCAGATGCAGCAGCAGGAAATAAAATAACTCAAAAGGTGCTGCAGTCGTGAAACAGATGAAATCCTAAAATACAGAACCAAACAACCCAGGAACTCACTGAAAAATACATAGAGGTAACTGCACAGGGGAAAATATAACAGAGAACAAAGGGAAAGGCAGGTCTATATATGCACACATGGGCTGAGGGGTAGTGATGTGACATGCGCAAAAGAGCCGGCTCTAAGAGACAATGCTCGGTAGTGAATCAGAAGACCCGATTCTCATTGAGTGAGAGCCGGCTCCCCACTATTATTTACTTTTGCTCATTCATCTCTGCTCCCGTGAGGACGGGGGCCAAACTCACAATGTGGCCAATTACATGTGATTACATTTAGTGTATAAATGGTACGAAATGAAGAGCTTCTTTGGGAGCTGTGGCAAAAGAGTCAGCTCTCAGAAAAGAGCTGAACAGCCCGTCACTACTGAGGGGTTGAGGAGAAACAGGTGAGATTAATGAGGGCGGAGCACGCAAGGAGAAACCAATCAATTAATCAGGGGTTAAAACGCAGGAAGTGAAGCAGGACAAGAAACACCAGGGAAGAAGCTTGCAAAATAAAATCAGGAAAACACAAAGAAACCAAACAGGATCACAACAGAGGTACCAAAAACACAAGATCAACGCAGGAAATATAAATACGCACTAGGCTGAACAACTTATTGTTTTGTCTCATCAACTATTTTCCAAATATACTGAACAATCCTTTAATCTTGTTAGTGTAGTTTGGCCTAGTTTTTGGTTATTTAGCCAGATATACATACATGCATCTGTAATATTGGATAATACCAACTGTTTTAAAGGTTTTTAAAGGTTTAGTATTCAGTTTTTAACAAAGCTTTATTGAATCCATGCTAATATGAATTCTATTTGGTCCTCACAATCTGCAGTTTCCTATATATTGTGATGAAAACAGCAATGTTTTGTGCAAAAAAAGAAAAAAGAACACAAGATGCATCTTATTTACATGTATTTACTTGACAAACCTACAAACGATGCGCATGGATTAGTGTATTTATGATTCCCCGGGTCCTTGTGACCTGTTAATTGACTGTTTATAGGCCAGTACACTAGCAGCACTGGTTGCTATGGACCTATATGAGCTTTTGCACAGCCGTTGCTATGCAGGGAGAGACAGCGAGCGAGCGAGCGAGGGAGCGAGGGAGTGAGCCAGAGGCCCATGCAGTGGATGAGTCATAGCCCCCCCTCAGCTCAGCCCTCCCTCCCCTCACACTCATACCCCCTGCTTTCCTTCCACTGACTCAATGGGACCTCACACACAAACACACACTCAGTTGGGCGTATACACGTACTCGCATGGACAAACATTCACACACACGCAGCTCTCGGTGGTTTTCTTACCAATCCTCTCAGTGGTAGCCAAACCTGTTAACATGTCTTCCCTGTGGATAACAGCTAATGGCTCATATTCATATGCATGGTACACACAGGCGCACAAACATACTGCCGCTTGTACTCATGCATGTACAAGTACGTCAGGAAACACACATGTCACGTCACACATAAAAATGCAACGGTGGAAACGTTCACACAGACGTGAACACATATCTGTGAATACATAAATATACCGTTAGCCGGGACACTAGTTCAAACTTTCCACGCCCATAAAATGTTTTGTGAGGAAGGTTGGTCTGGAGTTGTTTTTATTGGGAACTGACGAGCCAATTAAATTATTTGGGCGGGATTTATGTGGCGATGGACAGAAGAGTAACTGCAATGAAGTCATACACAAAAGGGATCTGGTTAGTTAGTAGATCCAACCAGTTGCATGCAGATGTATATTTGGCTCCTAATGACATCCCACGACAAATATGCTTTATGATCAGCCATAACATTATGACCACTGACAGGAGAAGTAAAGAACATTGACCATCTTGTGACAATACAATGTTCTGCTGGGAAACCTGGCATTGATGTGGATGTTACTTAGACATGTAGCACCCACCTAGACCAGACCAGGCAAGCCCACCCCATAGCAATGACAGCAGGATGCAGCCTGACACAGACACACACACAAAAACGGTTTAGGAACAACTCAAGGTGTTGACCTGGCCTCCAAATTCACTAGATCCCAAACTGATCAAGTATCTGTGGGATGATCCACAGAGATGATCCCCCCCTCCCAACAACATCTTGTTGCCAGACACCACAGGACACCCTCAGAAGGTCCATGTCCATTCTCTGATGAGAATGTTTTGGAGGCACATGGGAGAGCTGCACAATATTAGGACATATTAGGTCATAATGTTATGGCTGATCGGTGTACATGAACCTAGGTTTTTCCATCCAAATCCATTGCTGAGGTGATGAAGGTTTGAAGGAAAAACTTAACCGCATGGCTGCACTTGAGTTCCTAAATGTTAATGTGTGCATCTTAATGAAGAGACCAATGACAGCTCGTAAGTGCTCAGTCAGCTCTTTCTTTATTCATGAGGATTTCTGATGGATAACATTTTAGGCCCCTTTACGCCTTTTTTTGTACTGCGCTCCGAGATAAAAACTCCTGATCATTCCCGGATCCGCGCTCACGCCGATCACAGACGTTCACTGGGTTACAGCAAACGGGGACGTGCGCTCACCTGCCCCAGTCATTTCAGACGCCCTCGAAATGATTGCCACAAAATCTGAGGCGCTGCTCTCGTTTGAGCAGCTCTCGGAGCTCTGAGAGCAGCGGTGAGACAAAGCAAACGAGAGCGAGAGAGGAGCTGCACGGGGAGGTTAACATCGCGGCTTTTGATTTGATTAGATTTCATGCGTGTTTTTGTGTGAGGTCGCGCGAGTGTCAACTCCAAGCGTCTGCAGAAGAAGAAGAAAATAGTCACGTAATTAGTGCATGTTGTCTGGCTCAGTTTTGGAGCGCTAACGCCACAGTGTCAGCAAGATGGGAAATACAGGAGAGCAGTTCATTAATTTATGCCTCTGTGTTTTAGTTTGTAGGGACAAAATAATCTGTTCTGTTTTGCCTCTGCTGCCGTGTTTCTATCCAGTACACTTGGCTGTGTCCATTTTTCTGAGAAGTTTCATTTTAATTAGTTATTTGACACAATAGAAACAGGATGTGACATCATGATGACTACAAGTTGCCATGTCAATCGCTTCTATAGGGCCGTGAGAGTTGGGAATACTAAATAAATAAGTACGTACAGTGTATAATCCAACATTTCTTTGTAACTGGTGGAGGTGGAGCAGAGCGCAGTAATAATTAAACAAAAACGCAAGCGAGTCTGGAAGAAGTGTCGATAATGCGGCTCAACGTGGCTCCACTTTCAGACTGTACCGCACAGACTCTGGCTGCAAACTCGCAAGATGGCGCCGCCCGTATCCCCGGGGAAAGTAGAGTCAGTTCAGCCAATGCAAGGAAGTGGGGACTCGTAGTCCATATTTATATACAGTCTATGGGGTGGACTGATAATAAAAGGCCTTGACTGTGTTGGCATTAACATATTTTGATGTGTACTTTCTCAGTGTAACAAAAAAATAGATTTTTGCCTTTTTTGAAAGAGACCTTATGTACTTAGTGGGAGATGGAAACGAGATGGAAACGAGATGGAAACGTCTTTTCTGTGTGAGTTCTAATGTGTCGAACATGACTGCTGTTTCCGGAGAAGATGCGAGTCTCTCCCATGTGTATGACAACCATTTTTGAGGCTGCGTTCGTTTGAATAATTGCACGTCTTTGTCTTGGTCTGGAGATGACCAGTTGATACTGGAAGAATATATTGTAGGCTATATATTGTTTTTGCTTCTAAGCCTCTACTGGTCCTACTCTGTTTATTACAGTCATGTGTAAAGTAGCCATATACAACTGCCATCTTCTGACAACACTGTGCAGCGTTTTGGTGCCAATTCAAATGATTGCTTCATTCATTCATTCATCTTCTGTAACCGCTTGTTCCTGTGAAGGGTCCCGGGGGGGGCTAGAGCCTATCCCAGCTGTCATCAGGCAGGAGGTGGGGTACACCCTGGACAGGTCTCCAGTCTATCACAGGGCTAACACAGAGAGACAGACAACCATTCACACTCACACCTACGGCCAATTTAGAATCACCAATTAGCCTAACGAGCATGTCTTTGGACGGTGGAACCCGCGTAGACCCAGGGAGAACATGCAAACTCCCGTGGATTCGAAGCCGGAACATGAAAGTGCAGTTTTGTGTGGCTTTAGAAAGTCAATGACAAACCTGAAACACTTAGCAGGAGATGGGATGAAGTCAAATACTGTATAAAAACACTTGCTGTGGCATCTTGAAAATTTCAGTCCAGGATGATTCAGAATTCTGGCACGACTTCACCTGCTGCCAAGCAAGGTGCATGATGGAGGAATAGAAATTGCAGAAAGGTCAAGACTCCAGAAGCACTTGCAGTGTATTGAACAACTTTATTAAACCGACGCGTTCCAGGTCGATTTGGCTGCTCGTGTAGTTACTGGCGGTGACAGTAAATGCAGATTAACTACAGTCCAGAATTTTCTGACCCAAAGAATATATTGTCGTTTTAATAAAGAGGTCTCATAATAAGTGGCATTTTTGGTGCATGCTGTGCACGCTGTATGAGTCTGTGAACGACCGGCACAGTGAAATGAGTCGGGCACTTCGATGAGAAGTTGGAGGTGTGCAGCTCTTCATCTAACAGATCATTGTGGCTGGTTTTTCTACCCTACACTATTCCTGTTCTTATACCCTATTCTGCTAACTATTTTCTTTGCAACACTTCAAAAACTGGCTTCAAATTCACTTGAAAATGGAAACTTGGTCATGTTGCTTTGCCGGTCTTCAGTGCCGTAACGTTTACCGAATGGTTTAGTGAGATTTATCAGGTAGGACGAGGCTCAATGTGACACATTTCTAGCCGGAAATCTGAAATGTAGAAAGTTTTCGAGGGCACCGAGCACGCAAACAAATGATGATGATTAGCACATAAAATAAATGTCGTCAAATCACAGGAAAGGGAAAAAAATAAATAAATGAGTTGGCAGCTCAAGGTGACGATCAGGTGACGGTTGTCATCTCTCTTGCTTTAGCTGTCGGGATGAATCTGCATCACCTTCTCTCCAAAATAAAAACATAAAATCGAGCATGAAGGAGGGGAAGGGTTGCTTAATTTGGGGAGGAAGAGAGGATGCTGGAAAGATGTGGGGAAGGAAGGAAGGAAGGATGGAGTGAGAAAAAGAGAGAGAGAGAGAGAGAGAGAGAGAGAGGGAGAAGGCCAGTGTTGCTGCTAGTATCTTGGTTATTTATAGTTTAAATGTCCAGGCTCTTTTTGCCTGAATTCATTGTCTGCCCCTCTCTGTCTCTTCACTCCTCTCCCCCTCTAGCTCTCTCCCCCTCTCTCTCTCTCTCCGTCTCCCTCCACATTTCCCCACGCTAACCCTCCGCATCTCTCTCTTTCCTGTCTTTATTCTCTCCATGTCTCGTCTCTCGAGTTGACTTGGTCTCTGCCCTCTCTTCTCCCTCTCTCTCCTCTCCATCTCGTTTTTTTTTTTCCTCACATCCCTCCCCTCCCTTTCCCTTCATCTCTCTGCTCTTTCATTAGATATTGGGTCAGTGCTCCCTGCTCTGCCCCCCTTCCTCCCTTCCCCTCCCCTCCCCTCCCTTCCCCCACCCTCCTCCTCCTCCACACCCCCAGCCCTCACCGATTCTGCTCACTGGTGTGGTGTTTCTTTAGTAATGTTACGCAACGGCCATCACAGACGCACCGGGGGGCATGGCAGGGTGGTGGGGTAAGGAAGCAAAAAAAAACAAAACAAAACACAGCGATGGAGCTGGATGGGGAGGAGGACAGTGAATGAGAGACGTAAAGAGGAGAGAGGGAGAGAGAGAGCTTTCTTTTCATTCGTTACTATCTTCCCCGGTTTTGTCGTCATGAGCTAATGTAAATGTGAAATTCTGACAGCGACCGTCTTTTCGTTCAACGTTTTAATCCGTGAAGCAACTCTTGCAGTGAAGTCCAAAAATATTTTAGTATATTCGTGATTACACTGAAGTATAACCGGCTCAATTTCCCAATTTTAAATGCATTATAGCGACTATGAGTCACTCCTTGCGCTGAACATTTGACCTCTGCTTAAATTACTTATGACGTGTACATCAATAGGACACTGAATTTGCAGGGACTTTTAAAACAAGGGAATAATAATAATAGTTTGGGATATGCAGGAGATGAGATGATGATTCTGTCCTCCAGAAAACGATGCCTAAGGAATTTTTATTTCTGCCGTAAGAGGATAGTAATCATTTTTAGCTGCAGTGTAATCTTCTAAATCGCAGTCATCTCACTCTGAAGTTTTTTTTAAAGTTAGCTTTGTGTTGTATTTACAGTGGTTGAGCACTAAGATTGGTCTAATAATCCAAATTTTGACAGACAAGTTTGAGTACTGATTGGATTTATTTCACCACTGTCTTGTGGTGTCAGCACTTTTTAATCCTCACTGGAGTAATTGTATGTGGATGTGGGTTATATTTCACCCTATCCCTAGTAACGGGTACTACAGTAATGACAACTGTCCCATCTATCGCAATGCCCTGTCACTAAAAAGCTCTAAAAATGATTTTCAGGCATCTTCTATAGTTTATTTTGAATTTGTGGACATTCATTTTATATGGACATTAAAAACACAGCAGATATGACTCAGTTTTAAGTTTTAAAGCCAGCGGTTTAAAGGACCAGCGTATTGGGTTTAGTGACATCTAGTGGTTAGATTGCAGATTGCAACGAAATGAGTAGCCTTTCCTTTTCAAGGGTGCAGGAAGAACCTGTGGCCAGTAAAAATACAACCATGCAGAAAAAAAGAAGAAAATAAATCACAAAATGTGAAACGTGCAATGCCCTCTTCAGTTTGTCTGTTCTGGGCTACCGTAGAAATGTTGGTGGCACATGTTGGGCTGTGTAGATTTAAAGGACTCATTTTAAGCTCACTCTTATTTTCAGTTGATTATGCACATTGAAACATTATTTTGAATGTTATAAATTTTATATATTGTAAATAAATTATTTAAACATAACCCTACAAATACCCAAAATGTGTTTGCTGCCAACACCGAACCTCAGTCACCAGGTTCGGTGACTGAGGTTCGGTGAATGAATGTAGCTCTTCCTGCACTAACTAGTATTAGTCAATATAAATCTCATTTCTAGGAGATGCTCCCATAATACAAGTCACTACACAAACAGACTGCCTCACTCAAATATCACATTTTAGTCAGTGATGGGGATGATGTAATGATTCCTCTCAGTTGTCACTACGGGACGTTGATACCTGAGAGTATTCACGCTGCTGAACACAAAAATCTAAAATTACTCGCACACATCTCACAGAGCCGGAAAAAGATCAAATAATGAGCAGTGACTTTGTCAGAATGATAGAAAGATTCTGTGATATTATTTGTCTGTAACGCAATAGCTGTTTGAAACTTTAAGTCCACCTGTGAATCCCGACAACTTTTATGGAAATTTTAATGGAAACCCCAAAGTTTGTGACATAAACATGTATATATAATAGTACATCCTGATACTGTTATTGCCCTCATCGATTCATTTTCATACAATTAATCATGATGGGTGTTTCCTTTAACGACGTCGTTTCTCGCTCATATCATTTCTTTGGCTATACACTATCTCTATTACAGAAGTTAAGTGCCTCAAGATAAACGGTTGGTGATCCAAATTCTACCCTCAGGTGCCATAAAGCCCACGAAAAACAAGGCAGTTCAACAACAGGGCCTCATTAGAACAAGTCAAAGCTCCGCCAATGAAAAATAAAGCGGATATAGGATTGGAAATTTGACTTTTTTCTTTAGTTTTTGTTTCATTCAGCTCTTTTTTGTGCAGGTGACCCATTTGCAGTTGCATAAAACGATGGCTGAAATCACTGCAACAAGGTGATTGTAGAATAATAATAATGCCTACTCATCGGTGACTTGCTTTAACAGTGTCGTACCGTCATTTGAGTGAAAAGTTCTGCAGGAGCAATGGTTCGCCGTTGTAACGGAGGATTTTTTTTTTGAGGGGGGACGATGCAATGTAGAGCTGTAAAATGAGGGCGGGGAGCTGTTCCACATATAGCAGCCTGGTGTCATTTTATACGGGGCCAAACATCTGTTGCCTCATTTATCAATGAGCTTCACGGGGACGCCACCAGCTCCGAGTTTGCCTCATTTAATTTCAGCCAGCCCTCCGTCTACCACACCTCGCACGTCTGCCTCTTTCCTCGTCGCTTTTCCTTCGCTTCCCTTTTTCCTCCCTTCTTTTTGTTACCCCCGTTTCCCTCCTTCTCTCTCTCTCTCTCTGTCTCTTTCTGCCTTTTTCCTCTGTGCCAGAGGAATTCATCAGGGCGGGAGGGGGAGGAAAACATTTCAGAAAGTTTTACTCACCAAAACTAGGATAGAGCAGTGAAGGGACCGGAGAGAACGCCGAGGGATTTCTCAAAAGGGGGGCAGCGTGGTTGTTGTTTGCAGGTGGTTGATGTGACACGCCATTTAAAAGATGCATTGTTTATTGACTGTAACTGTTAGCTGTAAGTGTTCCTTTTTATCCTTTGTGTCATCCCATCTGCACATTTGTACCTTCAGCACACTTATGGATGTAAGAACCCGACAAAATCAGCTTATTCAAACGAAACTGACGCAGTTATTCTGTGCACATACGTTTAATTTTGACAATTGACAACCCCCCTCACTTCACTAACTGCAGACCGCTCTTGCAGTAGAAGCCTACAGGGAAACTGAGACCACCGCATGGGATGGAGGAACCTATAATCTCAGTTAGACTCTCAGACACGAAAGAGATAGTGTGCACCTTTCCTGCACCTTCCATTTCGCAGGGATGTGCCGGTAAACTTTGTCGCTTCCCTAATCGCAGCTTTTGTTCTCGCCCCTTGGTTTTCTCCGGAGCTTTCAAACTGCTCTACCTGCTCTGGAGAAACGGGTTAATTTGCTCTGAAAAGCTCTCCAGCCCCTGTTCACGGCGCGCACGCACTCAGCAAGTTGTAGCACTCGTGTCCTGAGAGCGCTGCATGTCGGTCCTACTTTTAGCAGCTGAAGCACGGCCGCTCTGCAGTGGCGTGCCTCTGTTTCGGCGCTGGGTACGCAGATGAAGAATGGATGATTACTGTAACGACATGACTGATGCAGGAATGCTTCTGCATCCTACGTCTCCAGTTGAGATCTGAGCTGGCGCCGTGCACCGCGGCTCCGCACGCACATTTGCCTGTTAGATTCAGCTGCCCGTCATTAATTATTTTCGTTGCCTACCCTTGATCATAGCCTTGGGAAATAAATATTAAAATTTTGCATAATTACACAATTGTTAGGATCAATTAGGCTTGCAGCTGAAGTACACTTTTCGTAAGAGCGCCATTATCTCAGTGAATACGCTGCCCAACAGCCTCTTAGCATAGCTTAGCATAGCAGAGCTCTCTCCACAAGTTAACAGTGGTTTGTGCTTGTCTCACAGTACCCATGCTGCTACACTTTTTAGTATGTAGTATTTTAGTAAGAAGAGAGGCAGATGAAGTGATGCACCCATCATGCCTAGTGTCTACTGTACAAGCCTGTGGGGGCAGTGCTATGATCTGGGGTTGCTGCAGTTGCTCAGGTCTAGGTTCAGCAACATTACGTTGCCCAAAGAATGAGGTCAGCTGACTACCTGAATATACTGAATGACCAGGTTATTCTATCAATGGATTTATTTCTTCCCTGATGTTCACGGACATATTCCAAGATGACGATGCCAGCATTCATGGGGCTCAGATTGGCTGTGTTGTGGTGGAATTTGTTCATTACTGTTCATAATCCAGAGGATTTCACTACAAGGAACACCAGAGAACTTACATGAAATTCTATATTTGTTTATGCTCTCTGTGACAAAACTGCGTCGTTTGCTCAGGTGCTTATGGGAATAATTTCCTTTAACAGACATGAGATTAGATTATAGGGAAGCGTTAGCTATGTAAAACCTCCAAGAAGGGCTCGTCCGGGATTTGAACCCGGGACCTCTCGCACCCTAAGCGAGAATCATACCCCTAGACCAACGAGCCAACCTCAGTTCAACTCCTGCCACTCCTGCGCCAATCCCAGAACGCTATTCTAATCCCAGGGAGAGGCGGATGAAGTGATGCACCCATCATGCCTAGTGCCTCCTGTACAAGCCTGTGGGGGCAGTGCTATGATCTGGGGTTGCTGCAGTTGCTCAGGTCTAGGTTCAGCAACATTATGTTGCCCAAAGAATGAGGTCAGCTGACCTTCCAGCTGAATATACTGAATGACCAGGTTATTCCATCAATGGATTTTTTCTTCCCTGATGTTCACGGGCATATTCCAAGATGACAATGTCAGGATTCATGGGGCTCAGAGAGTGGTTCAGGGAGCATGAGACATCATTTTCACACATGGATTGGCCACCACAGAGTCCAGACCTTAACCCCATTGAGAATCTTTGGGATGTGCTGGAGAAGGCTTTGTGCAGTGGTCAGACTCTCCCATCATCAATACAAGATCTTGGTGAAAAATGAATGCAACACTGGATGGAAATAAATCTGGTGACATTGAAGAAGCTTATCGAAACAATGCCACAGAGAATGTGTGCTGTAATCAAAGCTAAAGGCTGTCCAACGAAACCTTTTTTTGGGCCAGTCTGTGTATATTAGCATATCCCGATACATAGCAGGGTATGTGGGATGCTGTAACCATGAGGTCCTACTATCTCTTGTGACGTCTTGCAACCAACCAGCCTGGTGCAGCCAGACTCAGATCAGAACATGAGCCTGGTAACACGCCATTGTGGGGCATTAACTGAAAATACTTCTGCATGCAGTCAGAGTTATTTTGTTATAAACTAAAATACAACTCCACAGCGTTTAGTTGACGTGGTCCATCTGAAGCACTGCCCAAGCAATTAGATCTTTTGAGGGCTGGAGCAAAATCCCTTCCCAACGGAGGCGTTCCAGACCAGGCTAGCAACCATCGTGAGCAACGGTTGAAGGCGTAGCTTTGTGACAATACAATATGTCCCAATGGTGTCCATACATGGCTTAGATACGCAACAGAAGGAAGAAATATACTTGCATCCGAATCAGTCTGCCTTCCATTTATTTGAATAAAGTGAATAATAACAGAATAAAATCGCATGCATCTTGCTGTTCTATTGGTCAGAAAGCACTTTATCCATTGATTTAACATTAATGGAAACGTCATGATGAACTCATTTGAACTAACAGTGTTACCACGGGGTTATGGGATGGTCTCTGAATGTCTGGAAACTTTGGCGCCCTTCACCACACCACTCATTTTCTTCCAAATTACACCCAACAAGCCACCGGCCACTTTATGTTTTGTGCCACATGACAGCACAGCGCTCCACTTTCCACTCTCAGAAATTCAAAGTTGAGGGCCGAGTTTCATCGACAGCGATCCCCAGCAGCTCCCGGGTACCTCTGTCGCATCTGCGCCCCGTTCACCGTATGCGTGCGCACACATGTGCATGCCTGCTGATAGGAAAAGTAATTGCTTACTCTAAATTAGGCAGACCAAATAGAGTGAAAATCTAATTCCAACATTTATTGCAATTATCGTTAATAGGTTTCTCTATTGTCGAACACGGTCTGAAATTGTGTGGAAATGAATTGGGCTGCCCGGGTTCAAAGATTAAAATGAAATGCAGCTCACAGTGAAGTCGTTTAATGAAGGGAGCGCTTTTTTTCGGTCTGCCCCGTGGAGTGGAACACGCCTCCTGTATCAAAAGTTTCATTTCTGAAATGTGTGAGCCCCACGTATTTAATAGACTTCTAATTTTTTAGTGCACTGCCAAAGCAATAAACCAAAAATGTATATAGAATAAGATACGCTGATTACCTAAATAAATGAGACAGGCACATTTACTTAGCCCCCTGAAAATACACCAATCAGCCACAACATTATGACCACCGTCAGGAGAAGTAAATAACATTGAGCATCTTGTGACAGTTCAGTGTTCTGCTGGGAAACGTTTGGAATTCATTGATGTAGCACCCACCTAGACCAGACCAGGCACCCCCACCCCATAGCAATGACACTCCTTGATGGCAGCAGCCATCCCCAGCAGGTGCACAAGGTGTTGACCTGTCCTCCAAATTCACTAGATCCCAAACTGATCGAGTATCTGTGGGGTGATCCACAGAGGATCCACAGAGGATCCACAATAACAACATTCTCTTCACCTTCCTAAAATATTAGGAAGGTGGTCATAATGTTGTGGTTGATTGGCGTACATCTGCATGCAATTGGATAGTCTTACAACCAACTCTTCTATCCATGACCACATAAAGCCTTCCCAAACCATGTGCAGATCTTTCCCGGAGCCTAATCAGTCCCCAACAGAGAACAGCGGCGAAGTCGGTCTGGCCTTCCACTCTGCTTTAAATCCACAGCTATTCATTAAATGTTGCTGACACCGGAAGGTCGGTGTCGGCGAGATGGGACGTACGGGGGGGAGCTTTATGCATCTCTGCACAAGGCGCTCGTGGTTGGAGTTGCTGCAGCCTTAAAGATTCAGAGGAGGGGAAAGGATAGTCATGTTCAGCACGGGCGAGGAACACAAAGAAATGTTTACAGAACCACGAGAGGAGGGCAGCTCCGGGCTGAGTTAACATTAATAGGTTAAGAGAAGAAACACGTTTTCCGCGCACGCCGCACTTGTAATCCAGCGAACTGAGCGGCCAGCCGGCGCTCGCCGTGCGAGACGCATCTCCTTTGAGGTCTCTGATGCTCATCCACCTTTGCCGCTGAGGGATTACTTTAACGGCACTTCAGCATGCAGATCGACTGAGCCACAATTAGCATAAGGAATAAAGACACTATGCCAAGCATTTGCATAACACACTGCGGGTTCAGAGGAGAGCATTTATACTTTACATCTCTCATTCTTACACACACACACACACACATTTCTGTATCTCGCCGAGCGGGTTCGGATGTTAATACTTCATAAAAGGACATCTGCGAGTGTTTCATCGCACTACATTAACTTATCCTTAACTGCTGTGAGGTCAACTGATAAGCAGGATCGCGATTGGCGTTTAACAGCAGCGGGGTCACCGGGGGTCCCTCCGTAGTGCTATAAATCATCGGCTGCGAGACACAGCGGCTACCCCCCACACCCCCCTCGCCGTAAGGAGCGCAAACGGGTGACGGGAGTCGTCCAGACCCCTGGGGTGCAGGTTGGTGTCGGAATAATAGTATCTGTTCCATGTTTAAGCAGAATGTATAATTTAACAGGGGCAATTTGGAAGAGCGACACTTCATTACGACGACTGTGTCGAGAGGAAGGAGGAGGAGGGGGAGGGGGGGGAGGGGGAGGAGGACAGGGGAGGTGTTCAGACGGGGATTTCGCTGCAGGCACAAAGGTTTTGTCTTTTTTTGAGAGGAAGATTGGTTTATGTCACTGCAGCTAAAACATTTTAATAACAGACGCTGCACAGCTGACGACAGTACTGACAACAGTTGGGTACAGCATCTTTGCACAGGTTTGTCTTCCTTATATACAGGTCCACATTATTATTATTATTATCCACTTTTATGATCATTATCAGTGGTTTTTGATGCTGATGCATGGAGTTAACTACATTTTAGCACTGTGACTGCCTAATATTCAGAGGTACTGGCTTATCCAAATACAGTATTGTGTAGGTCTTCCTTGTGACTCCAAAACAGTTCAGACCCTGGCAACCGAATGTCGTCAGTGGGGACCTTTGGGTCCTGTGGGTTGAGGGGAGGGGCCTCTGCGGATCATCCCACAGATACTTGATCAGTTTGGGATCTAGTGAATTTTTTCGTTGTTCCTAAACCGTTTTCTGTGTCAGGCTGCATCCTGCTGGGGATGGCTGCTGCCATCGAGGAGTGTCATTGCTATGGGGTCAGGGTGCCTGGTCTGGTCTAGGTGGGTGCTACATGTCTAAGTAACATCCACCTGAATGAATGCCAGGTCCAAAAGTTTCCCAGCAGAACATTGAATTGTCACAAGACGGCCAATGTTCAATTCACTTCTCCTGTCAGTGGTTTTAATGTTCTGGCTGATCGGTGCAAGCGGCCACCGAGTGCAAATCGTGCATTTAACCCAAAAGTCTACTGTGAAGCGCGCTGCACAGCTTTCTTCCCTGTAGAGACAATAAATGATGTTCTTAATTTGAATTGCAGAAGCAATAAAGAAAGAAAGAGAGAGAGAGAGGAGGAGGAGGAGGAGGAGGATGAGGAGGATGAGGAGGAAGAGAGGAGGGCCGGGGAGCCGAGCTGCGAGCTCAGTCCAAATGGGAATCCGGTCTTCAGGGTGCAGGCACATGCATGCGTGCGAGAGACAGATAGGAGAGCGAGAGGGAGAGAGAGAGGGAGAGGGTTGTGCGTGAAGGAGATAGGAGAGAGAAGGAAGAGGGAAAATGCAAGTCCAGATTACATGTGCTTGTGGTGCAGCGTGGGTGGGCATGTGTTGGTAGCGAGAGAGGGAGCGTGTGAAAGGGAGAAAGAGAGAGAAAGAAAGAAAGAAAGAGGAGGAGAGGGTGGTGGTTAAGGAGCATTGCACCTATTGCGCTCGGTGACGCCGGCGCTCTCAGCGACAAGTTGAAACCAAACAGTTGGTGAAGTTGAGGGAGTGATGGGATCCACGGATGGCTTCTTCGCTGTATATATTCTTCTCCGTATGTCACCTAGCAACCGCAACACCGTTTTATAATACCGTGGGCATATGTGTGTTAGTTGTTGGAGGAAATACGTGATATCATGAGCACGCAGATGTATGTATAAAAATGAATGGTCGACACACTCCAGTTCAGCAGGTTTAGGGACCTGAAGACTGACTAAAACCTACAGAGACGCATTAGTCATACAGTAAGCACAGACTTCCTCCAACACAGTGTGCAGCGCTTTATGATTAGCTTTGCGTGTCGCTGACAAAACAGCAGGAGCGATGACGTTCTGTTAGACGAAAATTGGTGCAAAGAGAAAAACAACAAAAAAGGTAAAGGAAAGTGTCTGAGAGTGAACTGAAACCGGGATAAACTGGCTTCTAAGGGGCGGCATTTTAATGTCACGTACCTAGTGTGATTGATCCGGTCTCAGACTGGTCCAAAGCAGACTTATTTAGTTCATACGTCAAGCTATTGCAGTAAAGTATTAGTCCAGCTGAGCTATCATCACTTACAGTAATATGGGCTGGTCCACTTTGCAGCGCATTCATCTACAAATTTGGAGCTTTGGCAATCGAAGACAGTTCAGATCTGAAAACAATGTAAATTGTTACTGTGAGGCAGCAAAGTGATCCATGGCTGACGTATGTTCAGACTATCCGGGAGGTGGTTCGGGTAGATGGTGGGCGCACAAAACTCTTGACACAGACCACAGACCATGGTTCATGTCCTGTCTGTATTCAAGTCCAACCATAACTATTTTTTTTAATTCTAACCTTTTCCTTGTCTTAGAATGTAGAGGAAGTTGTATTTCTGGTGCGACCTCATCTGTTACCAAGGTGCATGAAAGAGGAAGGGTCAAGAGTTAGGGTTAGGTTTGGGAGTTAGGGTTAGGTTTGGGGACAAAGAAGTAACCTTACTCCTAAAGCGAAAGTTACTTATGCGCAGGCACAGGTTGTATCTTCTATGAATTAGAGCAGGGTTGTTGAATTAGCTCCTTTTCCTCTAGGGTTAGGGTAAAAGTAATGTGGTAAATGAAACGACTGCATTAGAACGACACGTTTCGGCTCGTGGCCTTTACTAAGGTCATCAAGAAATCTTAAATAAATGGAAACAACCAATGATATACATGCACACATACACATAAGCCAATCAGACACCTGCAAGGTGGGCTTGGGCATGTGGCATCAGGCCAACCAATCACATACCTCCACATACTGTACATATACACCTATCAGGCATAAGATTACGACCACCTTCCTAATATTGTGTAGATCTGCCTTGTTGCCTCCAAAACAATTGCAACTCATCAGAGAATGGACATGGGTCTTCTGAGGTTGTCCTGTGGTGTCTGGCAACAGAATGACGTTAGTGCTGGGCCTTTGGGTCCTATGGGTTGAGAGGAGGGGCCTCTGTGGATCATCCTACAGGTACTTGATTGGTTTGGGATCTAGTGAATTTGGAGGCCAGGTTAACACCTTTTGCTGTTCTTCATGTTTTTTTTTTTTAGTTGTTCCTAAACCGTTATTGTGTGTGTGCCTGTGTCAGGCTGCATCCTGCTGGGGATGGCTGCCTCCATCAAGGAGTATCATTGCTATGGCGTGTGGGGGGTACCTGGTCTGGTCTAGGTGGGTGCTACATGTCTAAGTAACATCCACAGGAAGGAATGCCAGGTCCAAACGTTGTGTTGTCACAAGATGGTCAATGTTATTTACTTCTCCTGTCGGTGGTTTTAATGTTGTGGCTGATTGGACTGGGTGTACTATCATGTGGTTTACAGCCGTTCTTAGGACCACACAGCCAAAAGAGTCCAGGAAAGCCCAGCATCTCAGAATCTGTCCTCTCTTTAGCAGCTTAAGCCTTCATCAGTCTTTCCATATGTGTGTCCTTCCTCTCCTCCATCACTGACCTCCACCTCAATCACTCACCTTTTTGGCCTTTTCCACCCTCCACATTATTTGATTCTCTCTGCTCTAACTTTACACAACCCTCCCGGATGAAATACTAAAAACTCCTTCTTGCCCACTGAGGGCAGACGACATCACCAGAAAGACTTCTCCTACCCGTCGTCCGTAACTCTCTTGAGTACGCACAGCAGGACTCAAGTATTTTTAACTCGGCAGCTCCAGTCGCATTTTGCCAAAAAACAAACATTCACGGCAACTGAGACGAAAAAAAAAAAAGGGTTTAAGAATGTGAGGCTATTTCTAAAAAAAAGAAAAAGAAAAACGGAACAGCGTTTCAAACAAGCAGCTCTGCACCGTTCACGCTGAAATGATGAAATGATGAAAGCGTTTTGCCAGATGCTGAAAGGTTTGCGCGCCGCTTCCCGTTGAAGCATTTTCTTTAATCTATCTATCAAAGTCTACCTGGAGAAAAACACTTTGTTCGCCCGAGTGTTAACCGCGGCGTATTAAAGATATGTAAATACGAAACAGGCGGCTCTTAGAATCCTGTCATCCTCTGTTTCTTTCTTCGCCGCGTATAAAATTGTTCTTCTGCTCCGGAGTCATGGTGAAAAAATGCAAAATATCTCTGTAAGTTTAGCGGCACGGTGTCTGAATGTGTGTGTGTGTGTGTGTGGATGCCTTGCAAGCGTGAGACATATTGTGTATTTGTGTGTGTAACCGATGCCCATTTAAAAGTCAGGCACTAGTCTTTCGTCCTTCAATCCCCAATTAACAAGGGCCCGTTTAATTGCAGTGGTTTGGGAGGGCATACAATTACCACTGGAGCTGAACCAACTCATGCACACACACACACACACAAATACACACAAGCACACACAATCCCTCTTAATGAGCAGCACTATCAGCTCTTCTTTCTTCCACACCGTCATTTGCATTCTGCTCACACTCTCCTCCTCCTCCTCCTCCTCATCCTCACCTTCCCACCTGCATTTTTACATTCACCTCCTCCCACCTTCTTCTTCTTCTTCTTCTTCTTGTCTGTCACTTTCCGTCCTGTTCTGCGGTTCCCGTCGGAGCTGTTGACAAAAATTTCCTCCTTCCTCTCCTTATCTCAAATGTTGCGTCTGACGTCCCCCTCTTTTCCTCTTCGCCTCCAATTTCCAGTCTTTCTTTAGTTCCCCTCTCCCATCGCAGAGTCTCTGATTCCGCTCCCTCCCGCCGTCCTGTATCTCCTTTTGTCGGCAGTCTTTCGTTTACTTGTGCGTAATTTTCATTATTTTAGTTTTTAACTGGATCTAAGTGCTAGCAGTGGACGTCTATCTGGACACGGACGCTAAACCGTTAGCATATGCGATACTGGATTTTGTAGTTGTTGTTGTAAACTGTTTAACTTTCTCCTGCTGGTACACGACTTTTTTAACACTTCTTTCTTTCTTTCTTCTTCACACAGGTTCTTTTAAAGGCATGTGTAAGCAGATAGATCACTTCCCCGAGGATGCGGACTATGAGGCGGACGCTTCAGAGTACTTCCTACGTGAGTCCTCCCTTTCGCCATCATGCGCATTCACGTTTACTGCATGATTTCATCCATTTGTCGAACGCCAGTTTGTTTTAAATTTCAGGTGCGTTGTACTAATTCTTGAAGTTCCCTTTTTCCATGACCATATCTAAAACAGGCGGCACAGTGGCGAGGTGGTTAGCGCCTCGAATCCATGGCTTTGACTGGGCATTTCTGTGTGGAGTTTGCATGTTCTCCCTGTGTCTGCGTGGGTTCTCTCCGGGTACTCCGAAGTCCTGTGCAATAACCAGATAGCATTGCTGCATTGTCACCATCACGCTGATTTGGGGCTGAAAACATAATGTAAGATAAAAGCAATGCAAGAGCAGAGTAGGTTTGCATGCATGACGCAAGTTGGTGACAGTGTGGAGAGCCAAGCATCATTAACCCTTTATAGGGCGAGGAACCATATTTGCGAGCTTCTTCACACGTTTTAAATTGCGTCCCCATGTCTCCCAGTTGAGGTTTAGAAGCATGTGGTTTTCACGCAGCCAATCAGAGAAGATCAAGGCAAGATTCTCAGGTCAAATGTGGTCTGCAAGGTCCACCTCTGCGTGAATGCTGAACATAACTGCTTTATTAGGTACCAGGAAGAAGTGGCCTAATGTTCTAATGGTCTACAATAACACTCAATACACATATGTCGTCCTGATATTTTGACAAATATGTGGGTTTAAACGATTAAAATGCAAAGAATTGCTGAGATACACAAATATATCAGGGTCAAATCTGCCACCTGACAATTTGGGACGAGTCAAAAGCCGACTTGGCCAATGAGGACAACAGGAAGGAAGGAGGGAAGAAGGCTAGAAGAGGACTGGGACGGGGAGAAGCAGAAGGCTGAAGAGGAGGAGAAACTAGAGAGGACAGTGTAAAGTTAGAGCAGAGAGACTCAAAAAGGGAAGGAGGGGTAAGAGGTGGAAGTGGAAGGACGGGGACGAGGTCACCGATGTGGAAGAGGAGGAGGAGGAGGAGGAGGATGAGGAGGAGGAGGCTGAGGGTAAGGCAGAAAAAAGAGCGAACAAAGTCTTTAAGTAGACTCATTGTGGGAGGTGAAAGAGGACAGGAGGAGAATAAGGCAAAGGACTGGGAGAGGGAAAGGTGGAGGAGGTGAAGGACAAGGAGTAGGGTACCAGTGCAGCGCTGTCGCTCTCCCAGCGGCTTGCCAATTAGGACACTGTTCTTCTATAAATACTCCAGGCTCCGCAAAGTGGGTCACACCTCTCCCTCTCCTCTTTCCTTCCATCCACCCATCCATCCACCCATCCGTTGCCTCGTCCCTCTTGCTCTCCACCCATCTGTCTGTCCATCTCCGCCGAGGCCGTCACGCCTGTCTGACAGCTGGAGGACGGAGGCCGTGGGGTGGAGCGAGAGATGGTGGGGAGCAGGACAGAGAGGGAACTCTGAGGCCTCTCAGGTCCAGTGGAAAAAAAAATAAAAAATAATTCTGGGAAGTTTGTGAAAGTTTTAAGCTGGTTTGGTTGGAACGGGGATATACGAGGTAGTTTTAAGCCGTCTGGATCTCTGGTATCTTTTACACCCTTGCGCTCAACGAACCAGCTGCTATTCAGTTTGAGTTTACTACATTTTCTCCTGTTGAACCAACAAACTTGTGTTTTTATTCTTCCTTTCCTGCCATGCATCACCACGGGAACCAATTAAATGATCGCACACGCTTGTTTTAACTGTACAATACGCATAGTCAACAAATTTTAGCGTCATTGATGGATTGCTGTGTTGGTCTCCGTTTGTACTTGAGCAGCTTTTCGATCTTATGAGCGTTAAGACTGACTGTTTCGGATGCAGCACATCTGTTTCTAAGCAGTACTTGGTTAGCTTTGTCGACTATTTGCAAACAGTCTGGCTTATATCTGCAAAGCAATACATTTAATGGACATTATTGTGTTTTTTGGAACTATTTTCAGCGGTGGATTGCTACGTATAGTCGTGCACTTGTGAGAACGAGCAGCATCAAATAAATGGTTAAATAAAACAGTTGTTGTGCATAATAATTTATCAGTGAGATTCACTGAGGGAACAATACATCGTCAGTCTGGAATGCATGAAAAAAACACCAGTTGCTCCTCTTCTGACCTTTCTTCTTTTTAATTTAGACATTAAATCCGCTTTTTAGTGGAGTTGTTGGACGTAATTGCCGTCTAAGCGACATTGCCGTGTCAAGAGCTTAATTCTATGTGACTTGACGCATTAAAATGTCATTCCGTTGCCATTCCCTTTGTCTTCCGAGGCACCACTTTTATAGATTTCAGGGTGACGTGATTATCATAAACGCGCTGACACACTGACTCCTGCTCTCTTTGCCTTTTGGTTTCCCGTCTCCGGTGACATGGTAATCAAAGCCTATTCCACTGGTGCGCTCGCTGCTAGTCACTCTGAGCAACAGTGTTGGCTAAATTACTGCAACAGCAATGCAAAGTGTGGATGACAGCACATTCTGATGGATGGAAATGATTCAACATTCGTTTATCAGGGAAGGGGAACTTTCTCTTTTACTCTGATCCACATTACCATTGTTATACACATTCCTACCAATAAACTTCATGGTACAGCCACGGTCTTTCACTAGTGGCCAGTGAACAGGTCAACTGGACTCGTGGGTGTCTTGTTAAAGAGCAGCTAAGAGACAGGAGACCCCTTCTCTTGGAAAAGCTTACCTGTCCACAAAGGAAGAGATTTACTTGTTGCTCATTGCTTTGTAGTTCACAGCTGCTCTGAATTGCACGATGTGGGTTCAGCTTGCTTAGCTAACCCTTTTATATATTTCCCACCCCAAATGTTTCAATAAAAAATATTGCCAGTGCATGTAGAGTATTAGACCTTCTTTTTGAGGTCAAAGACTCCAGCTGGGTTCACTGGATGCACCAAACGTGCTGCTAGGAACCAATGTTGTGAACAGTGTTTGTGTCATAGGGTAATCAGTCAATAATCAGTCACCACCATTGACCGTCACCGCAATTGCATTGCCTCAGAGTTGAGGTTAGCTCGACTTGGTGCCTGCTCACTTCATGCATAAAGGTTGTTTCACCTGTACAACTCTCTAAATATCATGGTCTCTTGTCTTCTCATTGCTGCTTCCTGTTCGTATGCTCCCTTAAGCCTTAGATGTTGCTACAGAACCAAGGTCACTCGGCCTCTTTGAACTTCGATCTCGCTACTTTTACTGTCAGATGCCATGAAACAGCATTAGCACTCAATATTTGTTTTCAACCGAAGTACCTAAAACATTTAGTACCAGGAACAACTTTCAAAGACCTTAAAGGTTCAATCAGATTGTTTGTTGTAGGAACTGTTTTGCACTGCTAGCCCCCAGAATACCTTTAGTTTAAAGCACAGACTAACACAAAACAGTTGAAACATTACCTCCAGTATAAATATACACCAATCAGGCATAACATTATGACCACTGACAGGAGAAGTAAATAACATTGACCATCTTGTGACAATGTTCTGCTGGGAAACGTTTGGACCTGGTATTCGTGTGGATGTTACTTAAACATGTAGCACCCACCTAGACCAGACCAGGTACCCCCACCCCATAGCAATGACACTCCTTGATGGCAGCAGCCATCCCCAGCAGGATGCAGCCTGACACAGGCACACACACAAAAACGCTTAAGAACAACTCAAAAACCACGAAGAACAGCACAAGGTGTTGACCTGGCCTCCAAATTCACTAGATCCCAAACTGATCAAGTATGTGTGGGATAATCCACAGAGGCCCCTCCCCTCAACTCATAGGTCCCAAAGGCCTCCCTCTAACAACATTCTGTTGCCAGACACCACAGGACACCCTCAGAAGGTCTATGTTCATTCTCTGATGAGTCACAACTGTTTTGGAGGCACAAGGGAGACCTACACAATATTAGGAAGGTGGTCATAATGTTATGTCTGATCGGTGTATTAAATACTTCCAGAAGTACCAAGTAGTTCCCGAGGTGGAAATGTGGCTATAGGTGGCTATTCTCTAAAATCAGAATTACTACAGGGACTCTGTGACTCATACAGGACAGGAGGCCTAATCAACCATGCAGGTGTTTTGCCTTTGGCAGTACAAGATGAGCTGTTTATAGTTTTTTCTGGTCTGGTTGAGAGTGTTGGTGTCCAATATACATACAGTATGTGTATAGAGGATGACGCCACACCCACATTAGTGATTACCTTGGTATAAAGCTCCCGAACCCAAGCGAGACAGTCACATGATCAGAAGTGAGCTGCAATGAAATAAATGTGCCCTCCCCTTTTGCTTTCCTCTGTTGAGTTCTTTGTGCTGTTATGGGCCAACATCACATAACACGATGTAGACGCTGTCAAATTAGGCAGGAGAAAGCAAACAAATCTCGACATGCTCTTGTTTTTTGTCGAGACATCACGATGCATCCCAGATGCTGCATCAGTCGTCCTCAAATGAGATGCACTGCACAGAACGAAATGAGCAGCAGCGGGCAACGGCGGCTGCAACAGCGGCTGCAACAGCGCTGACGAGTTTTATGTCCTCAAAACGGGGTGGTTGGGCCGGGCCTGTGCTGATTTGGATTTGGATTTCCTCGCACGAAGATGACTGTATCTCCTTACTAGAAGTGATAGACAGAAACGTCCAAATTCCTGAACACTGCTACCACTTACTGTGGACCACTTGCAACACCTGAAGCAGTAATAGACCAGTATTGCTTATAATATGGAAGTCGTCATTCATTTCGGATTCTCTCTCTCTCTCCCCAAGGGCCTTTTCTATCTCCCTCCCTCAGTCTCTTGCACGCTGAGCTACCCCCCACCCACCCTCGCTGGGTGAATTTGTACATGTGGTTATGTAAGCCTTCATCCTACAGCAGTTGTACTTTCAGCTACAGAGAGAGAGAGAGGGGACAGAGACACCACCCAAATCCAAATCTACAGCACAATATAGAGGATATCGGGGACAGAATTTACAGTTTACCTTGATGGCGTGGCCAACAATTTTTGCACAAGCCAACATAATTCAATTTGAAATATTTGTGCAGTGCATCACATGCATGTGTGTACATCTAGGTCTACAAACATCGCCTTCTGTTGCCGGCTAGTGGAGCGCTTGGAAGTAGAGCGTTGACGTAGCTCGAACATTCGCGTGAGACAGAATCGCAAACTGGGTCTGCAGCTAAAGTCACAAGCTGTCCTGAAAGCAAAGATTATACAAGGACATAGCATTCACCTCGGCCTGCTGAGACCATGATGTCCTACATAGCGCGGGTTTTTGATGTATAGTATACTGTCCATCATATCTCTTGCACTGTCGGCTATTATTGCACAAGAACACTTGCTGTCCTTGAAACCTGAGCTTCTGTTTGTTGTATTGTAGCTTTAGGTGGCAGAATGCCTCACTGCGCCCTGTAAAATGACACTATGACTGACGACCATATTTGCTCATTTATGCACAATTAGGGAATGGTCTAAAATAGAGTCAGCTTTAGCTTTAGATCAGAAGAAGTGCGAAGCCCCAAGTGCATAGCTACGTCCTTTTGTATGTGCGGACACATTAATGTCTTTCAAACCTCCACAAGCGTACAATGCATACATTTCAAATAGGCTACTGTAACTGCTGTGCGTTTGCAGCGTTGGAAATGGTGAAAAAGGGAAAAGGGTGTGAAGTCTCTACCACACAGTGTGCACATTGGTGTGAGTGAGTTCTGAGTGTCTATGTGCACTGTGTCATGCATGAGGCCAATGAATGGGATTAGATATGGCCGACAGCTCAGCGCTGGCCCTAACTGGCTTGAACGAGGCCCAGTAATACATATACACACAGAGAGACTTTTGTATTTGCTATATTTGCGAGATCCTTCATTGAAATTGAGCGCGTTCTCTTGGCTTTTGTCCTTGACTCTAAACATCACAACCACTGCCTAATGTTGACTCTAACCGTCGCTAGAAGAAGTAGGCGTTCATTTATTGGTTTCACCACTAAAAGACGCCACGGAACTGTGTTTTACACTTTGTTTTAAAGCAACTTTAAATCCATACCACTGACTGAAAGTCTCTGGCAGTATCAACGGAATGAGCAACGGAAAAGCCTAGAAATGTGTCAGCAAAATGTTGGTTAAACGTCAAGGACGTTCGCACAATGCGTACATTTCAAGAAACAATGCATACATGTCAGTCACAGTAGAGCTAGGGATGTACCTATCGGTATCGATATTGGGCTCCATCCAAGCTCAGTCTTTTGTAGTTTGTAGGTCTGCTGTAAACCAAAATCATATCCACATAGTGTCAAAACTTCTTCTTCTTCTGTTTAAATGGTAATTGCCTTGTGTCAAGGCTGCCTAAAATCTTAGAAGAAGAAGAAGAAGAAAAAGCAGGAGAACCAAAGTGACTCCCATGGCTAAACATGCGTAGAGGAACTTTATTCTTGGTAATGAAGTCAATTGTGGATTTTTGGCGAGGTGGTAGTACGGGATCGACATTCAATACCACCAACTTGATTTGCCACCTACAAAAACAACTCACAAAACCGAATATGTGGATAACACTCAGGAAAAGGCTGCACCGAAACACCTACAGCAAACACCGAACGCTGCATTTATAATAAGAGAAACGTATCGTTGAGACACAGTCGTGGTGAAAAGTATTGCAGGGAGGGTTATGGAGTTTATCGCATTGGTGACCAACCAAAGTACGGGCAACCCTCTCAATGCCACTGTACATGTCGGATGCTGTTGTAAAGTTCCAAGGCATTATTATCGCATTAACTTTGGCAAGACCATTTATTACACTTAATGGAGTTGCATGGTGCAAACGTGGTCCAGGAAAATACAAGTGAGATATGAAAAGCCTTTATGAGTCTAAAGGGTAAGAAATTGTTGTTTAATTAAGATCGGATCGAGACTTGGATCAGTTAATACTCAATTGTAATTGATTGGGATCAGATCTGGGGCACAAAACTTGATCAAGACATCTCTAATTAGATCACAGTGAAATTTATGGTGCCATGATGCAACACCAGTGTTGAACCCAGCACCACTGCCCCATTGAGCGACCAGGAAATCTTTAAATAAAAGTGAGTTTTTACTGGTATTTACTGGTATTATATAAGTGAAATCACCTTCCTTTAAGTAGTGCAGGTGGTGACTACCAGATACATGTTTTCCTTTCATATCGTACTGTATAGGTTTACTGCTGTACAGCTGAGACCGCTCAGTACTATAAACAGATACAAAATCTATGTCCTATGGGTTGAGGGGAGGGGCCTCTGTGGATCATGCCACAGATACTTGATCAGTTTGGGACCTAGTGAAATTGGAGGCCAGGTCAACACCTTGTGCTGTTCTTCATGTTTTTTTGAGTTGTTCCTAAAGCGTTTTTGTGTGTGTGCCTGTGTCAGGCTGCATCCTGCTGGGGATGGCTGCTGCCACCAAGGAGTGTCATTGCTATGGGGTGGGGGTGCCTGGTCTGCTCTAGGTGGTTGCTACATGTCTAAGTAACATCCACACGAATAATGACTGCCAGGTCCAGAAGTTTTCCAGCAGAACATTGAATTGTCACAAGATGGTCAATGTTATTTACTTCTCCTGTCAGTAGTTTTAATGTTATGGCTGATGTCGTTGTATATTTCCCCCTGAAATGTGCAGCTTGTCTCGAAGTAGAGTGTTTGAGTAAATGTGTTCATTTACTTCATACGTCTGACCTTTAAAAAGAAATATTATCTTAATGAAATCATGAAAATCCATTTGAACAAGTGAGGACTGTCCAAAAATGTCCTCACTCGTAAGGTCTCGGAGCGTGATGCGTTACGAAAATAGAAACACAACACGCAACACCAAGAGTCCTTATTTGCTCCGAAAACTGCTCCGAAGTGGAAGCCGTGCGCAGTCCTGCTGTTGCTATAATTAGAAGGCTGGATGCTAAAACTTCTCGGCGCGCTGGAAGACGCGCGACGTCACCCACCGATGAGGTCACCGGCTCCGCTGATGTCACCGCGGCTATATTCGGCGGCGCGAGTTGTGACGTGGAGGCATATCACGATTTACATGAGTAATACGGCATGATAATGACTGGCAGGCTGCGCAAGATCCCCCGTGTGTGTTCCTGTGATAACACACACACACACACACACACAGGCACGTGCAAACACACATCTGCCGGCTGATGTGCGTGTGCGCTTGTGCCGATTTTCATTTTTTCCGTCTTTGTCTGTTTAAAGGAGATCAGATTGTCTTCTAAAAATGATTCTCGCAGTAAACGCGTTTGTCAGCCTTGTATGGACACACATCCTCAGACACAGATAGATATTCCCCTGTAGCTGTTTTGCTGAGTTCCCACTACCACATGTTCTTTGCTGCTGGGCTCTCCCACGTGGGCGAAGTGTGTGTGTGTGTGTGTGTGTGCGCTAAAAGTTTGATGTGTGTCTGTGTGGGAGACGATCGAGTGAGCAGATTGTTCCTGCACGGGTAGCGTACAGTGTGTATGGGAAACACCCCACTTTGGAGGGTGAGTAGGTGGTAGGCTGATCGATGAGTGTGTTCACTTTGTAGCTTGTTGAGCTGGTGTGTGTGTGCGTGTGTGTGTGTGCGACAAAGCAATGGAGAGGGGGGGTTTGCTGCACCGTAGATTGTGTGTGTGTGTGCGTGGGGAGCTCCCATGGTGGTGTCCACCCCCGCCTCTATAATTCAGCCACAATTACAAGGCTCTCCTCTGCTGCAGCTAATGAAACCATAAGTCAGCCAGAGACGCACACATCTAAACACTGCAGCAGAACCAGCCAAGCGCTGGGAGGAATGGAGGCAAGATGAAGAACTGTAGGAAAGACAAAGGAGAGCGGCTTGAAACTGTGAAGATTCGGTGTTCAGATATGTGTGTGTGTGCGTGCTGTACCTTCTGACATGATGACCACCTTCCTGATATTGTGTAAGTCTCCCTTGTGCCTCCAAAACAGTTGTGACTCATCAGAGAACGAACATGGGCCTTCTGAGGGTGTCCTGTGGTGTCTGGGAACAAGATGTTGTTAGTGGGGGGGCTTTGAGAGGAGATACTTGATCAGTCTTGGAGGCCAGGTCAACACCTTGTGCTGTTCTGCATGTTTTTTTGAGTCGTTCCTTAACCGTTTTTTGTGTGTCCTGCTGGGGATGGCTGCTGCCATTGAGGAGTGTCATTGCTATGGGGTGGGGCTACCTGGTCTGGTCTAGGTGGGTGCTACATGTCTAAGTAACATCCAGATGAATGAATGCCAGGTCCAAAAGTCTCCCAGCAGAACACTGAATTGTCACAAGATGGTCAATGTCATAATGTTGTGGCTGATCGGTGAATATTAAGTCACAACCTTTTAATTTTTGCAGATTCCACAATAGTAACGTGACAAAGAACTAGCACACCATCAACTTCTTGCAGGTTATTTGTCGGATGAAACATCACAGAGTGGACGATTGTTCACGTTCATCAGAAACCATTACAGGAACATCATTAGCAACGGCGTGACCATCAAGACTCCCCGCTCCCTCTTTTGTGCATCCGCTTCTCTATGTACCATAACGATACGAAGCCTTATAGCTCTCATCTAATTTAAAACGGCACAACTAAACCAATAAAGCTTGCATAGTCCAACGGGGAAACATAGAAACAATATTACAAACAGCCTTCGTGCTGATAATTAGCGGCCAGGTGACCTGTCCAGGGTTTACCCCGCCTCTAGCTCAATTATGAGCTAATATAGGCTGAATCCCCTGCAGCCCTCGGCGGGATGAGCGGGTATGGATATTGGATAGATTGATGCTGACAATCAACTGTTGATCCCCTGGCTGGCAATATTCACCAAATGCTAATTCGGAATACTTTTTATGATAAATGTGCATTACATCATCTGTTTTAAATCCAGCCCGACGAACACTGGCTCATTGTCTTCTCGTCATTGCAACGCGTCGACAAAAACTCCTGATTCGTCGCTTGTGCAAAGACCCCGCAATATATTTGGATGTTATTGCCATATCGGTGAAGTTTTCTGAGTTGTATTTCCATGAAGCCCGACAAATACTGTATGCTGAATAAAGCACTGGCAAAGAATATCTCCTGAATATCTTACATGTATAGGAACCTAGATCCCCTCTATGTCCCTGGCTGAGGTGCCTTGATAAAGCACCGGATCCCATTGCTCCAGGTGTGCTCACTTGGTTGGGTTAAATGCAGGACAATTCCTTTTTTGTGTACACAATGCAAATATCTTCCTTCTTCTTGGAGTTCAGGATGTTAGCACTAGCCGTCCCTTAACGTCCCTTCTTCTTCTTCTTCTTCTTATGTACCTTGCTCTTGCTCCCACAGTAGGTATTGAGAAAGTTTGACTTGATGGTATACTTGGTACGACGTGTGATGAGGCAGGGTGGTCTCAAGTTTGCAGACATCAATCCGTACCCGCGGAAGACAGACCTTCAATTCCCACAGCAGCCTCAAGCACGCTCGACAAAAGGAGCTGAAAACATACTGTATACGTCTCCTCGCGCAGCTGCCACCGAATCTCATTCACTCTCGACTCAACTCCCTGCGTCTCTGTGCTTGGTGGCGGGGTGCGCCTGGAGGCCGGCGCATTTTAAAATTCTCCCTTTTAAATTCCCTGCCTTCTGCTTAAAACGCAAACGCAGAAAGGGAAAAAGAGAGAGATAGAGATGGAGATGGAGAGAGAGCGCGAGACGGAGATCGCTCGAGGCGAAGCAGCTTCACAGAGAAGCGGAGCCCTGCAGCCTTCGTGCTTCTCTTCTTGTCTCGTCTTCTTTTTTTTTCCCCAGCTCTCGTTTCTTTCTCTTCGGTTCTTTTTTCTCTTTACGTTCCCCCCCCCCCCCCCCCATTTATCCCTCTGTACTCCTTGTGTTTTTGTCAAATTTGGCTTTCCACCGCAGTTGCCTTTCGCGGCCTGTCCTGTTATTTGTTGAAATCTCACCCCCTTGCTCTAGCTCGTCACTTTTCCACCAGCTTCTTTAACTCATTTTCCCGTCGTGCATGTGAATGTTTTTAAAAAGAGAGAGTTTCCATCCATATTCACGTCAAAGTAATATATAGAGATGGGATTTACGGCTCTTTGGAGGGAGCCGGCTCTTCTTCGGCTTCTGAAGAGCCGTTCAAAAGACTGGCTCATTTTGATATTGGTTTATTTCAAGATGCCAGCCTGGGGGTAACTTACTTTATCTGGGAATTAATCACTGGGAAGAATGACAGGGTAAGATTTGGATATGTTGAATCATCAACATATGTTCAAAATATATTCTATTGGTGCTGAGCTATGGACTCTAGATAGATAGTTCATCGCTTGGGAAATTTGCTAAAGAGTTTTGTGTAAACCGGGAATCAAGCCCGGGTCAATTGCCTTTGAGGAACCTATGCTATAGTATTCTAGCACATATTACACCTTGCTAGTCCATTCCATTCTTCCAAGTCTGACTTGGTTCCCAGCGTTCGTTTTAAAGAGCCTTTCAAGAGATCCGATTCGTTTGCGAACGTCACAACTCCAGTAAATTAGCACCTACCTTGAGAACAGGAAAATGTGTGAAATCTGTCTGGAGCAAAACCGTTCCCTGGGTAAAAATGAGAACGGTGTTTATGTCTTATTTCTTTCTGAAATCAAGAACGCGTTGTTTAAAGAATTACTGCTGTTGTCTTTGTAACTTTATGCAAATCTTGACAGGTGCAGCGGCGGTAACCTAAGTGGATGGGGCTTAGCAAACAGTCGATAAAAATTTGATTACAAAATACAACCGGGCTGCCATATATTATGTGCTGTCCATGGTCGTTTGTTCTCTGCGTACTCAATATAACGGAGACTCTCAGCCAGCAGTGTGTGTTTTACCTGAGTGATAAATCAAGCGTGGCTCAGGTCTACGTGTGTGTTTGACAGGAGGCGTTTTTGCTTACTCTTTAAAAAAATAAGTGTATGTGTGTCTGTGTGTGTGCATGGAGTTTGAACCTGGTAGGAGGAGCTTTCCACCTTGAAGACAATTTGCCCTGACGGTGCATGTCAGCGAAGACGAGGAGATGGGGTTAAAACAAACAGGATGGAGGAGGAGGAGGAGGAGGAGGAGGAGGGGGAAGAAGGGGAGGAGGGGAACCTTGGTGTGGTGCCAACTCTGAGGTCACCTTAATATTTGATCTGCTTCACTGAATGAAACCATCACATTACAGCTATGCTAGAGAGACGGGCCGAAAGGGGTAAAAATAAAAGAGGGAGGAAAATATCAAGATAGAAAGTGGCTGAAATTAGACACAATACCAAGGGCAAGACATTCTCCTGGTTCAACTGGTTTTAGAGGCCAGTGAGGAAAGCGGTGAAAGCTAACTGAGATTTATTACAAACTGAGACTTTGTTTATTTTCTTTATTGGGGATAAAATGTTACTGGCTAGTCTGCAGTCAATCTAAATCACATTACCACAAGTGAAGTACATGCACAAGCCCAGGGTCGGAGTTCAATCAGGACTGCAAATTGTGACGGTTGTTTTGCTGGGAGACTTTTGGACCTGGCATTCATTCATGTAGATGTTACTTAGGTAGGTGTAGCACCCACCTAGACCAGACCAGGCACCCCCACCCCATAGCAATGACACTCCTTGATGGCAGCAGCCATCCCTAGCAGGATGCAGCCTGACACAGACACACACACAAAAACGCTTTAGGAACAACTCAAAAAAAACTAAAAAAACATTAAAAACAGCACAAGATGTCAACCTGGACTCCAAATTCACTAGATCCCAAACCGATCATGTATCTGCAGGATGATCCACAGAGGCCTCCTCTCAACCCATAGGACCCGAAGGCCCCCCACTAACAACATCCTGTTGCCAGACAACGTAGGACACCCTCAGAAGGCCTTCAGTCATAACTGTTTTGGAGACACTAGGGAGACCTACATAATATTAGGAAGGTGGTCATAATGTTATGACTGATTGATAACGCGTATTTTACAGAAAAATACCTCTGCACACAATTGATAGACCTACAACCAGTCAGAGCAACGAATGGACCATTTGTTGACCTACTAATTGAAGCAATTAACAGTTGCTAACATAAGCTGTGAGCTACTTAATGTTAGCAACCATGCTAATGGCAGACATTGGAAATACTACTTGCATTTTGACCAGTTTTATACATGGTTTTCAACGTTTTGTTGGTGAATGGTCCCTCACGTGGTTGTCTAACTGAGCAAGAGTAACATAGTAAGGCGACAGATGTAAGGAGCCCTCTTGTTGATGGTCAACAGACCAATCAGGAGTCCAAGTGAGACGCATAGTGACGTATAGTGACGTATAGTTCTCGAAATATGCCTTATCTACTGTCCTTTAAACTTATTTTACTCTCAGTATCCTTTATAACAGAGGTGGAATGAAAACATCTAGCTTCTCCTGAGGCAGCCATTTTGTTGTAAACTCTTCTGCGCTCTGATGATATGTATGACTTCATTGCTGGTACTCTTTCGCCCATCACAGCATAAAGCCTTTTTGTGGACGGTGGAACTCTGGGCTTGCTTCCAGGCTAGTTAAAAACCTCACGTTAAACCTTCTTGTGTTCCTTGTCCCGATATTTACGGCCCACAGTCTCAGTCATCTACTGAAAAAAAAAAGTATTATTTACTCAGGTGACAAAGTGAGAAATCTAACGTTTAGGAATGTGACATTGCTCGCTACAGATGCCATGCGGATTCGTAACGGCTGCGGCGCCATGACAAGCCTTAGGCCAATCAGCAAATCAGCCACACAGAGGGCAAACAGGCCGATAGCTGATGGACAGACTGATATAGAGAGAGAGAAGGAGGACACAGACAGACAGAGAGCTACAGAGATGGAGCGATAGAGCGGTGGAGGATGGTCTGATGGAGGGAGACAGAAGGAGGCTCATTGAAAGAGAGATCTTCCACACAGATAGAAAAGAAAGCAGAGATAAATGTTGTTTTTCTTTTCAGTATATACAGTATTTATTTAGCTATGGAAGAAACATGTTGCCCGTTGCAGCTAACCATTTTGTTAAAGTACTTCAAAGTGGTAGACACCATCACCAGGGGCGGACAGGCCAGGACAGGCAAACGAAAAAATTGTTTTGGGTCCCCATGGAAAGAAAATAAGAGAGTCAGCACCCAGATGGCTACATTTTGGCATATTTTCCAATGACAACCTAGCCTGGCTCTACAATCAATGAAAACCATTTTGTTGGAAAGAAATTCAATTCCACAGTGCTCAGACGATGTGCATCGCTTTTACTCTTCTGTAAATCATGGCACAAACCATTAGACTTGCCCGGCAGAACATAATCAGTTACCAACGGAGTGACTCCAGACCAACTTTTCACCACAAACATGGTGTAGACAGGGAAGGTAGGGCTTACTTCCAGGGTCATGACAATTAAACCCCTTAAACCTATGAAGGCCCTACATTGCATCAACAATATTCCACAACGCCCCTTCTATCTACTTGGGCTTGTACCGACTAGTTGATTAGCTAGTTTGTCGACTTCACTGCTGGGCCATGGAGCTTTAGGCATCATGTCGACCAGTCACTGATCACGTGACAATAACAACATGGATGCAAAATATGTAAGTCAGTCCTGAAATACAACAAAAGTCCTACTACATTGCACACTCATCTGAAAAGGCATCTGCTAACGCTAGTAGAGGAATGGTCCAAATCCTCTCGATAGCAGTTAACTGACAACTGAACTGAATTTAATTGTGAAAGTTATTAGACCTTTAGCTGGAGTACACGGAGAAGGCTTCAGAGAAATACCACTTTTTTTAAACCGGCTTTTATCCCATTTTACAACACGGTGTGAAGTATGCTATTGATGGTGCTGAGTTGCTGCCTGTTTTTATACAGGCTATACATATCTGCAGTGCACAGTGTGTAACGCATGAGCTGTCTGTTCTCTACATATGTATTCAGGCCAAGAATATAGATTTCTTTGTTGCAAAGCATTACTTTCCACTGTATTTTTATTAGTGACGTTCTCAGCCGCTAGTCAGTGTCAGCTTTAAAAAACCCAATGACTGATTTCGCTTGTGTGTACTGCCTGTGTTCAAAAGGTTGGGACAATGGATCTGGAGACAGAAGTCTTTACCTGGGTCCCCCCAGAACCTAGGATCTCCACTGACCATCACCAGAACAATAGTTGAAACACTGTTAAAAACTGTTCCCTACTGAGCTGTCAAGTGACTGTAGTGATTGTCAGCCGTCAAATTGCAGCTATAAAAGTTAATTTTACAAAATATAACTTTTGTGTGATTTAAACTTTCTATACCAACAACATACCTGATGAATACATGAGATGCGTGGACACTTTTGTAAGGAAAACTGGCATTTCTAACAATAAGATGTCACTAGATTATGGCTGCAAGGCATGTATTTGCGGATTACGTCTTGTGACATGCGGTCACTAACTGAATGGTACAATTGTCTTTGTAAACCTTCAACATGTTTGCTATTTCTCCTTCAGGGATTTGTTGTTAACCATTTGAATGTGTTCCACCCTTGTCAGCTATTATTTGGTAATTCATCTGTCATACATCATATATTCAGCATCTGTGACAATAACCAACAACTACTTCCGCCCTGATTTGTGTGCATCCAGGCGCCGTGCGAGCCTCGAGTATCTTCCCCATCCTGAGCGTGATCCTGCTCTTCATGGGGGGGTTGTGCATCGCTGCCAGCGAGTTCTACAAGTCACGCCACAACATCATCCTCAGCGCCGGCATCCTCTTCGTCTCCGCAGGTACGACGGGAGGGAGGGGAATAAGAGAGCGCTGGAGGGAGGTAGGGAGTAAAAAGAGGAAGAAACTAACCGGGAGTGAAAGGTTGCAGCTGGATGGGAGCAAAAGCGAGGGATGATTTAGGAAGAAGTCAGAATAAGTAAAGAAAATTGTCGGTTGTAATAAGGAATGATATTAATATATTATCTGTCACCGTTGTTAAGGTAGTGGATGTGAACTTGGGGGCAACAGGACAAACTAAGAAGCGAAACTTTATGATGTAGCAATAGCTAAGGTGTTAGGAAGGCAATATTAGTCATTGGTGACACTTTTGATGTCGCCACCTGATAAATATAAGTCCGATATACATTGCATCAAATATTATTACAAAAAATAAATTAACTGAACCAGTTTTACTTCCAGAAACAAACCAACAGGTAAAAAAAGATCCTGGTCATAGCCCAAGTCACTGGTGTCCTGTTTTGGAGACGACCAAAGCCGATATGGTGCTTGATGACCGCCTGGTGATGTGTTGCGTAGGGTTTGACGTGTGTGTCGCGTAAAAAACAGCGGCCTCGGGCTAAAGCTAGAGAGGCAAAGACAGCTCAGGTTGTCATTTTCCAAAGCATCTTTGCGGTTTTGTGTGCGCATGTGTGTCTTATGGTTCTAGGCCATGGCCTACTGTGCTGTGCTAGATAACTAGTTCCCCTCCAAGTCAGAAGTGAGAGATGCAGTTCCCTCTGTTTCTCTTTCTCTGTCTGTGTCTGTCTCTCTCTCGCCCTGTTGCTAGGCTAAGAGGAGGCCACTGGGATTACACTCTAAAAATAAGGTGTCCCTGATACTCTTTTGCTCTGATCTATCTCAATCAGGCCCTCACAGTATTCACATATCACTCCGCTTTTTCTGCGTCTGCACGGTATTATTTCCACCATTTGTTATCCTGTCGCTCCGCCTGTCCACGTCCACGCCGATTTCTGTCCACACACCGCCAGAGTGACGATGCATGAGAACAGCAGACGATCAAAATAGAAGGAGAAGAAAGGGAAAGCGAGATGGAGAGAAAAAGGTGACACTGATGAGAGAGACTGACAGAGGGTGTGAATTTGAGCTTCGCTGGAAGTAGGAACGGCTGAGGAGGGTGAAACACGCCAGTGTAGGGACACGCATGCAAACAGGGCGTAAGAAATAAATGGGAATCTGCCCTAGTTTAGATGAAAAGAAAGCACAAAGAGAACCAGAGAACAAGAAAAGGGCGGCTGTCAGTAGCCACAGATGGGTTTGGAAACGTGTGGTCTCTCGACTATGATTGATTCTGTTGTGGACACACACGTCTACTAATAGGTTAGTATTCTTTTGGTTTCCCTGATCATCTGTGTTCATTTTCTCTGTGAATTACAGCTACTTTTTAAATCTAAACAAATGGAAAATCCTGTTCCTCAGACCGAGCATAACATTATGACCACCTTCCTAACATTGTGTAGGTCTCCCTTGTGCCTCCAAAACAGTTGTGAGTCATCAGACATGGGCCCTCTGAGGGTGTCCTGTGGTGTCTTGCCACAGGATGTTGTTAGTGGGAAGCATTTGGGTCCTATGGGTTGAGGTGAGGGGTCTCTGTGGATCATCCCACAAATACTTGATCAGTTTAGGATCTAGTGAATTTGGAGGCCAGGTCAACACCTTGTGCTGTTTTTCATAATTTTTGAGTTGGTCCTAGACCGTTTTTGTGTGTGTACCTGCCCTTAAGGAGTGTCTTTGCTATGGGGTGGGGGTG
Organism: Chelon labrosus; assembly: GCF_963514085.1. Classification (NCBI taxonomy): domain Eukaryota; kingdom Metazoa; phylum Chordata; class Actinopteri; order Mugiliformes; family Mugilidae; genus Chelon; species Chelon labrosus. The sequence continues at coordinate 7,648,776 of NC_140338.1, forward strand.
CCTGGTCTGGACTAGGTGGGTGCTACATGTCTAAGTAACATCCATACGAATGCCAGATCCAAAAGTACCTCAGTAGAACACTGCGTTGTCATAAGATGGTCAATGTTATTCGCTTCTCCTGTCAATAGTCATAATGTTATGCCTGATCAGTGTATATGCAGAGAGTACACAAATATCAGTTAATTCTAAAAAGCTCTTTCCTAATAACCATCAAAGATAAACTTCAATTACTTAGTGCTGGGATTGATTGTTGACTTTGTCACGATTTCAGTCAAGCAATAGACTTCCATGCGTCAATATACTGACGGGCCCAAGAGCTTGAGCTGTTTTTAATAAACACCTTTGCAAGAAAGAGGATTTAATTTACACAGTGAAGGAAGCAGTTAACAGCTACACTCATGGAAGAAGTTCTTGAATTTTGTAATAATTAAACTGGTTGAGTTTGAGTGATGGGGTTCAGTGTTAATATGTAGACATGGGGAGTTGGCATCAAACCACTGTACAGCATGCACCGAACCAATACAATCTTAAATAGTGTTACAAACTCACTTTGGTACTGTGTGACAATATTTAGGTTGCATTAAGCATTGCAGGTGGTGACTGACATGTTTTCCCCTCAGGGCTTACCCGTATTCACAAGTTGCTGAGATTGTTCAGTACAACAAAGCCATGCAGATCTGTGTATCTTGACTCGACTTAGCTGCTGCTCATAGTAAATCTGATTGTAAATACAGTACATGCTGACCTTACCACCCGTAGATTACTAAGAGATTGACTGCGGCCTTACCAGATTCGTAAATGTACCAGAACATCACGGCACTGCCAACATGTATATACAGGCTATTTGAAGCCCCATTGCTACGGCTTTTAGTGCCTCGGTGTTTTTTCATCACTCTATTTACTTAAGGATATTTCTTAAATACAACTAGTCTAGGCCAAGTATACACCAATCATGCATAGCATTATGACCACTGACAGGAGAAGTAAATAACATTGACCATCTTGTAACAATGGAATGTTCTACTGAGAAACTTTTGGACCTGGCATTAGTGTGGAGGTTACTTAGACATGTAGCACCCACCTAGGCCAGACTAGACACCCCCACCCCATAGCAATGACACTCCTTGATGGTAGTGACCATCCCCAGCAGTATGCAGCCTGACACAGGCACACACACAAAAATCATGAAAAACAGCACAAGGTGTTGACCTGGCCTCCAAATTCACTAGATCCCAAACTGATCAAGTATCTGTGGGATGATCCACAGAGGTCCACATAGGTCACAACTGTTTCGGAGGCACAAGGGAGATCTTGCTGGTCATAATTTTATGCCTGATCAGTATATACTGTACAACCTGGCACAACTGCCAAAACTTGAGGTTAGTGGACAACCATGACCACCTCTGAAATCTCATTGACCACCCCATATCTGATGGGTATTTGGTCACGCGGATGTCCACGTTTTCATTATAACCCACACATCTACCGGTTTACTTTAAGTTAGATGAATATTTCTTTCAATTTGTGATGATTGTTGTTTGTTTATAGCTGGCTTTATTAGAGACTGGATGTATTTCAGTATTGATATAATGTTCCTCCTTTTGTCCTTGTCCCAGGCCTCAGCAACATCATAGGAATCATAGTGTACATATCAGCCAACGCTGGGGACCCTTCCAAGAGTGACTCCAAGAAGAACAGCTACTCGTACGGCTGGTCCTTCTACTTCGGCGCCCTCTCCTTCATCATGGCCGAAATGGTGGGCGTGCTGGCCGTGCACATGTTCATCGACCGGCACCGGGAGCTGCGCGTGGGGGCACGAGCCGCTGACTACCTCCAAGGTGCGGCCATCACGCGCATCCCGAGCTACCGCTACCGCTATCGACGCCGCTCACGCTCTTCGTCCCGCTCTACGGATCCCTCGCACTCTCGCGAGGCATCGCCGGTGGGCCTGAAGGCCTTCGGGACGCTGCCGTCCACGGAGCTGTCCATGTATACCCTGCCCAAGGGCCAAACGGGCACCCCAACAGCCACCTATAACTCCACAGAGAGGGACCACAACTTCCTGCAGGTCCATAACTGCATCCAGAAGGACCTGAAAGACTCAGGCGGCCACAGCAACACCGCCAACCGGCGCACCACGCCTGTATGAAACAGACAGGGACACTAACAAAATTCAGAGGAACTTTGGGGGGAAGCAGCAAAAGACAGATCATGGTGTAAAGAGAAGGAGAATGAGAAGAGGGCTTATGTGGATAGCTTGAGGAGTAAAGGGGTAAGCGGGGAAGGGGAAGATCTGAGCGCTCCACAGCAACTCAGATAATCACTGTTTCTGTTTATAAAAAGGAAATGGAGTAAAAATGCATAAAAAAAAGAAACATGCATGATTTTCCCATGAACCATTGTTTAATGAGTTTTGAACATGTTTGTAAAGACTTGAGGGGGAGGATGGGGAACGAGGAACCGGGTGGGAGGGCTGGGTGTGGGGGAGGGGGCGGCTTCCGGACACTGGGGTGGGGTGGACAGTGGTTGGAACCGTGGAGTGGTGGGCTGGTCCAGACTGCCTGTTTAAAGGCGAACTTTATATTTTTTACTCTTCCTCAGTCTGATCAAAAAAAAGGGGCACAGTTTAACCCTCTGCCCTGCCTACGAACCCGCCCTCGCACTACCATACCACAAGCCCCCTCTCCCCCCCCGACACACACACAAACACACACACACACACCCTCAACTCCCCTAAAACCCCACTCCTTTCTTTAGTTGCTGTATCTTCTTGATTTCATTCTTTATTCACATTAATACTGTGAACCATTGCGGTGTGGAATTTTAGCAGGGAGCAATTCAGGCCGCAAAAAAAAAAAAAAAGAAAAACAGAAAAAAACACAAGTTAATATATGTATTGATTATATATATAAATATATGAATATACATGTTAATAAATCATGACTAGACTTCCCTGACGCAAAAAAGAATATATATATATATATCAACAAGAAAAAATGACTTGTGAAACTAAATCAAGTCGTCATGGAAACGTAACCATGTCGAAGGATTCATCGCGACTAGATTTTCACGGGCGAAGGCTTGAGCCTACTTGATGAACTGGTCTTGGTTAGTATTAGACTCATTATCACATTCTTTTACAATGACGAGAAAAAATAATAAAAAATAATAAAAAAAATAAATAAATCTTTTGGCCTTCCGTCAAAACCCTGGCAGCCATCTTTGTTCAGGGTCAAGAAGAGGCGAAAGTCGACCTCACTTCTTCTTTATTTTGTTTTATTTCTTTATTTCTTTTATTTTGTTGACCCCATGAAGGGGCAATGTGAAGAGGGAACTCTGGGTAATGGAGGGTCTCTCTGCGAACTTGAAGATGACTGTGGACAATGAAACGTCACTACTGCCAAAGACACAAAGTAGTGCGTGAGAGAACATGGCTACCAGCGAGCTGAAGCTAAGTGACTCCAAAAAAAAAGAAAAATTAAGAATTTACATGCATGCTAATCAAAATCATCTGATCTGCTTTTAAGAAACCTATGTTTTGAACAATGATACCATGTAAGGGCGGTAGGAGTGACAAAGTAGAAATTAATGTTACAGTACTGTGTCTATTTGAATTTTATTTTTTTTTTAATTTTATTTTTTCTTTCGAGTGGGTAATTTGGGGTGGGGCTTCATTACGCTTGAAACAGAAAACAAAACTTTGGAGAACGTATCAATGCTTTTTTAAAACAGAAGATAATCTTATCTTGCCTTTTCGTTTGACTTCATTCTTTTATTTTTTCTCTCTCTCGGTTCCTTTGAACTCTCACACAGCCTTAGTCTCTTTCTTTATCTCATTTTTGTTGTTCTTTGGTTTGGCGTTGTGTTGTTGTAAATGAGAATTAAGAAAAAAAAAAAAGAAAAAAAAGCATAATGTCTTTCAAGGTGCCAAAACTGAATGATTCTGAACTTGGATGCATCAAGTCCTGATGACGAATAAAAATTGAACCCCCCCACCCCCCCGTAGGGAACTGAACGCGTGTTTGTTGCATTGTATTTGGGCCAAGAACACAATGTTAACAGGAGGGATCGGTTTGGGACGGATTCATTTCAGCCCTTCCGGTAGTCTGGAAACCAGCCCGAACAAAGTATTTGTGGGAGAAAGTTGGTCTGGGGTCACTTGGGAAACCGACTGTGCGCCCAGAAAGATCTCCTGGGCCAGTCGTCTTGTCTGGGTGGACAAAAGACTAACACTGCTGTAGTCGTATGTCTGTATTGGTGAAAACACGTCCCATATGGAATCCAAATGGCGTGTTACCAGACTCGTATTCTGATAAGAATCAAGGAGGACTCCAGTCTTAGCTTATGCTCGGTGCCAATGTTCAGCTAACATTATCTGCTGGTGTGAGGGGTGTACAGATCTGCACAAATCCCAGTGAGCCTGCGAGCAGTTAGATAGGATTGAAAATGTGGATGTGTAAGATTCTGATTACGTCAATACCTTCATCATCCCTAACGAGACAAAGGAGTATGCAAGGAAGCTGGGCAGGTGATGATGTTGCCAAGCAACAGTAGCCATTCTAGCTCTGTGAGGTTAGCTAGCGTACTACTCCCGACAGATGTTAAAACTCTCACTTTCAGCACATTCTGCGGAATAGACGCATCTCCTCAACCATTTTTTTCCCCATCCCCATTCATTTTTGTTGGGGGAGCTGTGGAGTAGTGCTGAGGGGTCCATGGCTGAGGTTGCCCTGAGTGAGCATCTAACCCCCAAATTGCTCCCTGGGCGCAGTCCTTAGAGGCTGCAGCCCACTGCTTCAACTGTACACACTACTGTGTGAACAAATGAATGGGTCAAACGGCAGGAACTGCAATTTCCCAATTGCGGGACAATTAAAGTTTAAATTATTTAGCCTTCCTCTTAGGTATTATGAGGCTGGTTGTTTCTCCGCAGCCTCTTTAGTTTAGTTCACATCTTCTTCCAAGAGGGATCATGTCAGTTGGAGCACTGTTCGCTCCCTCTCGCACAATAATCTAAATAACACCCTGTAATACATGACGCACCATTGTTTTTCAAATCTTGTAGTGTGTGCACGTTTGAGATCAGACATAAGAATATCTGTGAGGTCTCTCCTTAAGTGATGTAATCCAGTTTCAAAATCAGTTTGGACTTTAAGATTCCTGTGGTCCCAGCTCAGCTTTAGCCCGCATTAATATTTGAAGCAATTTTTTTGGTCTCTTTTTGCTTTTCTGGAGACGGACAGCAAAAAAATTAAAGAGAATTTGCGAGAATGTTAAGATCTGAAATCTGCAGCAGTTTGATAAGCTGTGTCCTTCAATTCAACCCTTTTGGCAGACTGAACCCCTGAAGGCCCAGCGGTGAAAACCCACTGGACACGATGCAAAGCAAAGTTTTGGGAAACACAACATAGTCTTCCTAGTACACCAAACAATTGCATCTAAAAATACTGTGGAAGAGCACGTGATGCAAGGATGATGCAAAGTCAAATTTGCCGTCTTGTTTGTCAACATAGTAATGGAATCATAGGTAATGAAGTTTTGAGAGATTAGGTGATAAGCTGCAAATACTAGCGTTTTTATCTTTATTTAGATTTAATTTAGGCCAATGAAGCAACCACATAGTTTACATTCACCTCACTGTGGCCAATTAAGTTAATTCTAGTTGTAACATGCAGATTTTTGTTTCTTTGGATGACTACATCCCCTATGGACTCTGATTTAGCCAGCTTAAACGTGACGGCACATTTCTGAGTTTGTGATGGAAAATGCATCGCCCCCATCTCACTCTTCATAGTCTCTCTCCATCTTTTTATAACCCATTCATTTCTTTTCTCTCCTCCCGTTTGCCCCTCTGTTAGGTATCTGACCTGCCATCCCATCAGTTGTGGAATAAATGTCAAATTGCTCGGCATCAGCCTCAATGTCCTGCATGCTGCACGATACAGCGTCTCTATGCTGTCCCTCTCTCTCTCTCTCTCTATCCATCCCTTCCTCTCTCACTCCTCCCCCGGTGCGATGATCAAAGTGGCTGGCATGTCTCTCTGCAGCACTGCTGTGATCACTGAAGAGAAGCCGGCGAGGAAGGGAAGATGAGAGGAAGGAGGAGAGAGAAAAGGGAGTGGAGTGGGGCCACCGATTCAAACAGCGACACACCGCCCCCATCTGGTGCGGAGGTACGTAAAAAGAAAAAAAGAAAAAAAAAGAAAAAGATTTTCTCATTGTTCGAACTCGGTGACCTCGCCGAAGTGCAGGGGAACACAAATCTTTGTGTGTAGGCACCACAAACGCGTCGAGGGGTAAATCCTGTTGACTTTTCCTATTTGCAGGGCGAGGCTGACCTTCTTTTTAAGATTAACATCCGTATGGCTCTAGATTGATGGGAGATTTGGGAAGTCATCTTCATTCATTCATCTTCTGTAACCGCTTGTCCTGTGAAGGGTTGCGGGGGGCCTGGAGCCTATGCCAGCTGTCATCGGGTGAGAAGCGGGGTACACCCTGGACAGGTCGCCAGTCTATCGCAGGGCTAACACAGAGAGACAGACAACCATTCACACTCACACCTACGGCCAATTTAGAATCAACCTAAGATTAACCTAACCAGCATGTCTTTGGACGGTGGGAGGAAGCTGGAGTACCCAGAGAGAACCCACGCAGACACAGGGAGAACATGCAAACTCCACAGAGAAAGGCCCCAGTCGCCCTGGATTGCTGTGAGGCATCAGTGCTAACCACCACGCCACTGTGCCACCCAGATTTGGGGAGTCCTGTGCCAAAATGACTATTCAGTTTAACAGTTTTAAATCATTTCCTATTAATAAATCGGCAATTATTTCCGTAGTAGTACATAACAGTCCGATTCCCAACACATAACGCCAGTCCAGGCCAGTCAAAGCTTAAACTGCTGCCCTGTGAGACAGAGTATATAGCTTTAAATTACAGAAAGTTGTCTTCAAAGGTCAAAGAGGTCAAAGAGGTTTTTACTGTCATTTCAAATGTATACAGCAGGTGCAGTACATGGTGAGATGAGAGGACGTTCCTCCTCCAGGACAATGGAGCTACATGAAGACATAGGACTAGGTACGATATGAGGGACTGACAAACCATACAATACTGACAGTGCAAAACACTTAATGCACTTATAAAAAGGCATTACACAAAAACAGAGAGCCGCGCCGACTAATAAGTAGACTAACACAGTATGAGTTAGTTCACACTGGTAAAAAACTCTGATATGAACTCTGAAAAAAAAAATCCTGTTATTATTGTTTCGTTTATTATTTAGCCCGGTATCATATCACAGCATAGGAGCAACATATCATGCTTTGTGGAAAAACTGACTCATATGCTGTTTTCTATTTATTTTTCATCAGATCTCCCTGCAGATTTATGATTTTTTTCTTGTCTGAACGCTAAAATACACTGAAAGATGGTGGTTTCCCTTAAATATCGACTTGTCCTGCCTTGATCTTCAAGTCAAGCGTGTCTTTTTCTTTTAAATCTTTCAACATTTTCAGCTTTTTAGCTGCTAGGAGTGGATACTATATTTAAAAAACAATGTTGTTTGTCTACAACAAGTTAATTTAATATAATATGTCCGTGTGCTGCTAAAAAAAAGACAAATGGAGCGTTGCAGATAGAGGACCCTTTATTAATCATCCGCTAACATCCCTCTCTACAAGTCAGTCATTACGAAATGACAAAACCATTAGAAATGTTTCCGCCGTGTCGTTAATCAGAGGCCGAACAGATAAAATGTGAAACACTCCTTTTGATATCATGTTGAGTTCGTTAATGAAATACAGCCCCGTCCATCACGAGTCATTTGGTCTTGACGTGTTAAATAGACATGCAAAGCTTAAGATGTGAGCACAGGATGGGTCTAAAGTGGCGTCCTATTTAAACACAGTTCCATCATGCTGAATTATTATTCACTGTAGCAGCATTTATTACCGACAAACAAAGATAGGATAGGTGTTTTGATTTTTTTTTAGCGAGAAATAAGCCTTTTGTGTGTTTTTGTTAACATTAGCAGCATGAACCAATCTGAATTCATGATTTAGGCGACACTTTTTTAAACAAATCCGTTCGATTGTTTAACGGCAGCAAACGTAAAGAGAGCACGGCTCGTTTCGGGCTGCCATGCAGGTGAACTCGGAGGGCGCTGCGGCTGATTTTTGCCCCGCTGCAGTTCAGACAGGAGGGTAGCAGATCTGAGGGAACAGCTGCTGTGTCCTACCTCACCTGCAATTAGCAAGCTTTTTAGGTCATGTACAGTTAGGGGCTATGGAACGAGCCATGCTTAAATACACCCACACACACACATTGAAACGCAGACACAGAGCGAGAGAGAAGGAGAGAGAGAGAGAGAAAGAAAGCAAGGTTAAGGTCAGTTCTCTTTGATTTTAATCAAATTACTGCACCACCGTCGAGTTGGAATAATTCACAGTTATGGTGTAATGGTATAATTTGCTGTGTGAGATTGGCTGATATTAGATATGAGATTTAGAAGCTAGAAGGGAGGAGAGAAAATTAGAGAGAAAGTAGCAAGACAGAAAGAGAGCTGATTTGCAGGAAGAGCGCGACAGAAACTGTAAAAACAGCGAGGGTAGGTGTAAGATATGAGCTGGAACTCCTCGCCCTGAGCTCAGGCTGTGTCGGGAATACAAAACGCCGCGTTAGTGTTTGTTTGGGGCGAGGACCACTGCAGTGAAACACAGCTGAAATAAATCCCAGCAGGCTCAGACCTCGCACAGATACGACGTGCAGGGATGTACATACAGTACAGGTAAGCTAATGACGGCAGCGAGCAGTCATCAGCTCTGTAAGAGTCACCGTCTAGCCACCGACCGCGCTCCATGCATTTTTATTAGATGCAAAAGAGCACATCGGGTTTAATTTGTACATTTTAACATATGGGATTTGTAAGTAATCCGAGCATAAATCAATTAGGTTTTATCCAAACATAGCAATTAGAGCTTGAAGTGTTTACCCGCCCTTTGCCATTTGTAGTGCATGTGAAGATTTTCAATGCAGCAGCTCTGGTTATGTAAATTTAACCGGATGTTGATACACTGGGAAATTACAAAGACCTATAAAGTCAGAAATGACCTTCTTACCACATAAATGAGTCTCTAGCCCACAGATAGTAGGTTGTTCCACTTTGTTATACAAATTTGATGGATAGATGTTTAGATAGATAGACAGAAATTCGGTGTCCAGGAGGATATACTCTGCTAACTCTATACTGTAGCTCTGATTACAGCACACATTCACCGTGGCATTGTTTCAATAAAATTTTCTACAATGTCACCAGATTTATTTCCATCCAGTGTTGCATTAATTTCTCACCAAGATCTTGTATTGATGATGGGAGAGTCTGACCACTGGACAAAGCCTTCTCCAGCACATCCCAAAGATTCTCAATGGGGTTAAGGTCTGGACTCTGTGGTGGCCAATCCATGTGTGAAAATTATGACAGTCTGAACCCGATGAATCCTGGCATTGTCATCTTGGAATATGCCCGTACCATCAGGGAAGAAAAAACTCCATTGATGGAATAACCTGGTCATTCAGTATATTCAGGTAGTCAGCTGACCTCATTCTTTGGGCAACATAATGTTGCTGAACCTAGACCTGAGCAACTGCAGCAACCCCAGATCATAGCACTGCCCCCACAGGCTTGTACAGTAGGCACTAGGCATGGTAAATGGTAAATGGCCTTGCTTTTATATAGCGCTTTTCTACCTATTGGTACTCAAAGCGCTTTACAGTCATAGACACATCTACCCATTCGCTCACACAAGCACACACACATTCACACACCAGTGCCATGCACTGGGAGCAACTGGGGGTTCAGTGTCTTGCTCAAGGACACTTCGGCATGTGGCACATTCCGGGGATCGAACCGCTAACCCTCTGGTTCGTGGACAACCCGCTCTACCTACTGAGCCACAGCCGCATGATGGGTGCATCACTTCATCTGCCTCTCTGCGTGGGATTAGAACGGCGTTCTGGGACCGGCGCAGGAGTGGCAGGGTGCAACTTCAGATTGGCTCGTTGGTCTAGGGGTATGATTCTCGCTTAGGGTGCGAGAGGTCCCGGGTTCAAATCCCGGACGAGCCCTTCTTGGAGGTTTTACACAGCTAACGCTTCCCTATATCTAATCTCATGTCTATTAAAGGAAATTATTCCCATAAGCACCTGAGCTATGGAAGCAGTTTTGTCACAGAGAGCATAAACAAACACAGAGTTTCATGTAAGTTCTCTGGTGTTCCTTGTAGTGAAATCCTCTGGCCTAGAAAATCAGCCAGTAATGAACAACTTCCATCACAATACAGCCAATTGTCTATGTTTAAAAAGCTTGTTTCTAAGGGATTATGCAGCAGTTCTTTCCTTTAAAGATATAATATAAAGGTGCCCTAAATGGTATGATACTAGCACAGCTACCCTCTTAACATTTATAATATGAATCTAGGATCCTGACTTGCTTGACCAATTCCTGTACACCAGCCTGGTGGTATTATAGCCCGACGACCCCGGGTAACCCAGCTGTGAGGCTGCACGTAAGCACACCGCACACACGGGAAGAGCTAATATACTTCTGAGTGGCAGAACATCCACCGTCACAGAGTACCTCTGAAGCGTGCAAAACTGCAATAATTTATTGAAAGACTTAGCTGGAAGGTTGCAGGGCAGTTTTTACATCCTGCAGAGCAGAAGAAATCACTTGGATGAAGTGAAAACGTCTTCAAGGAACCTCAAGCGAGTCCAACAGGCGTGTGTTAGCCCTGTTTTATGTTTTATATTGACCTTACATTGAGGTTAACGCACATCTGTGGTAGAGTTGAATCCATGCACGGGGTTCCTACGCATTTTCCATTTCAAAATTCCACACTTACGGACTTGAATTTTGACGATTTTTTAACCATATTTGACATCTACTTCTGACAAATGTAATATTTGAAATAGAGATATTGCCTCATTTTCACTCAGACTAATTTGATGATAGCGGATGTACTTCTTGTCTGTTTGACAACCCCCTACCGGGTTTGTCTAGAAAACCTGGTGGGGGGTAATAGTCTGGAAACACAAATATTTTTCAAAGTCTATTCTTTTCCATATTGTGTAAGAACCAATCCAAAGTAGACCTCTCTCCTGCTGCACTGCTGCATACCTCTCACGTTTAAAGGGGCAGCGACCACATTTGCCCCTCTCCCTTGCGGGTAAAAGACAAACAGCAGTTGTTCCTGCTGTGTTACGGGTCCGTGCCAGAGGAACAAACGCGTCCTGAATACTAATTATTGAGTGAACGATCGCGGGGACTGATGATTGAGAATACGAGAGGGCCACGGAAACAGAGTGTGCTCGACAGTTCTGTGATCTCTGACCACCGGTTTCAATATCTGTGGAAATGAAGTCTCTCCCAAAGCAATAAGCTGCAGCCCACACTCGTATCTTGTGATGTTATTAAGTGATATTCCCAAGTCACGAGGCTCCATTTAAATTGAATAGAGGAGGGCAGGGATACTGTTGAGGTACTCGTGTTACATCTTTGCGTGTGTGTTTGTGTTTGTGTGCATGTCTTTTATATTCATGCGAACTAAAGCTAGTTCCAAACCATTGGACAATTTTGACGTTCAAAGTGTTGTTTAGGATATGCATTGTGCAAAACGTGTGCGTCCTAGGGGTTGCACGACTTCTGATTTTTTAGAAGTTGACACCAACTCGTCTCTGATGACGTCACCAATAAAAACACAATAGAAAGTAATGCCTAGCAACAATAAAATCTATATTCTTGACCTGAATACATACGCTGAGAACAGACAGCTCATGTGCTACATAAGCTGTGTTCTGCAGATATGTATAGCCTGTATAAAAACAGGCAGCAACTCAGCACCATGAGTAGCATTTAATAATACTCCACAGTGTGTTGTAAGATGGGATAGTGTAGCCGGGTTTTATTTTTTTTTATTAAAAATAAAAAAAGTGTTATTTCTCTGAAGCCTTGTCCATGTACTGCAGCTAAAGGTCTAACAACTTTGACAATGAAGGACGTACAAAACGTAAATCAAGAATTTGGTGATGTCGTTAACTGACTGCTGTCGAGAGGATTTGGACCGTTCCTCTGCTAGCGTTAGCGGATGCCTTTTCAGATGTGTGTGCATTGCAGTAGTACATTTGTTGTACTTCAGAACTGACTTGTCACAGTAGCATGGGGTTCATCTTTAGTGAAGTATTTCTAGACACTTAATAAACCGCTGCTAGTTTGCTTTTTTTTTTGCAACATGGCTGAATATTTTTCCGACTCAGAGGTTGTGGACGAACCATAGGGTTAGGGTTAGATTGACCTACAGACCCCGGATGATGATAACAGCTAACTCCGGACTCAACGGGGAATAGCACTAGCGTATGATAAGAAAATATTGGTGAAATGAACGAGTTTCGCGGCAGATAATGCGTTATTTAGAGGGTGCGTTTCGGTGCCCCAGTCACTCCCACTATATGGATATACGCAGATCTAAATATCTCCCGAACGACTACAAATTACACAAAAGTTATGTGGGTGAGTAAACGATCGTATTTTATGCCAGAAATAAGGTCCAGGTTGTAAAAAACAGCAGTTCCCCTTTAAAGTGTAATGTTTGTCGTGAAACTGACTAGTCAACTAGTCTGTACGACCCCTAGTTTGTATAGGCCCAACACTGAAGAGGCAACTACTGTTGGCAATGCCACACACACAATACAGATATTTATGTGCTTACTGTTGGGCATAAATAAAATGAACATATGTACAATCTACATGCTTTTACACAGCGTACCCAAACGTGTCTTGGTATTGTTCCTATATGTAGTATTTATAGGCCTGGTAAAGAAAAGGAAGAAAACAACCAGACACAACACATGCAGACACTGCCAAACTCAGAACAATAAGGAGAGAAAGAAAAAGAAGGATAGAGAGGACTAATTACTATAATTATGATCACCCACTCAAGAAGTACAAAAACATTGTGCTGCAATAACAATTACAAGTTGTTAAACGTGGATTCTGTAAAGAAACTCATTATACATCAGTTTTTACAGGACGGAAAGTTGCAGTATCAGTTAATTTGCATAAAATCTAATTTGAATACTCAAAAATCTAATTTCGCGATTATGTTTTCGACGTTTGCCAAACAGAACGGAGGCTGCCTCCGCCTCTCTTACACGCCGCAGTCAATCTGCGCGTCGTAGAAAGAGATAAAAAAGCATTGTGTCTGGCTCAAACCGTCGTTCCCTCATCTGAATGGTGGCAGCTGGTCTGAGAGGCATGGGGAGAACAAGGACACGGCTTTGACCTGGTTTGAATGGGAGAGCACTAATTAGAACGGTGATTACTGGTTGTTAGTGCCGCACCGGGGACGTGACTAAAATGATGTGAGACGGCTGCAGCTGGAGAGTTAACACAACAAGAGAGAGAGAGAGAGAGAGAGAGAGAGAGAGAGAGAGAGAGAGAGAGAGAGAGAGATAAACAGATAGGACTGGAAAGAGAAGAGAGACAGCAAAGAGAGGATGAGTTTTATTTTATGTTTTAAATGGTGCAACAAACCAGGGAGAAACTCTTTAAGGCAGAAAGACAGAGCAAGCAAGAAGGCAGACAAGAGAAGGCTGAGGCCAGGGAAAATGGGACATTGAGGTAGAAAGAAAACATAAAAGAGGCAATAAATAATGGCGAGGTCAAACCTCTGTCCTACCTACATTCAGGAATAGAGAACAGGAGAGGGGAGGAGAAGTGAGGATAGGAGAGAAGGTACACACTGTTTCCTTCACAATGACCTGTAAGTCTTATAGACGGTTTAGGCTCCTACGTGAATTTGACGGCATACCTACAGCAACAGCCCAGACCTACACAGACCCTGACGAGCACCTCCCCAGAAATGTAGCGTGTAGCGTGTTTCCACTTTAGAATTTCTAGCTGCTTCTCCATCTCCGCAATTTTCCAATTGATTGTTTTGGTTCAATAGTTATGGAACACATTGGGGAAAGGTTAACTGAGGAGGTTCGGAGATACGAACATTTGTATGACTCGTCTTCTGCGAAATTTCAGCGAAAGTTTCAGTGAAAGTTACAGTGAAAGTTTCAGTGGCCATTGTTGAAAGTGAAGCAGGAAGTAGAAACAAAACGTTTGGGTGGCGTTGTTAGAGAGCGAGCCAGACTGAGGAGCGCACAGAGGCTCGCACCTGCGTAGGCTACGTGCGTAGGTTACGGAGTCTATGTCTCGCAGCACCTTAAAAGAGCCTTTATTGTGGTTTTGATAATCACCCCAGCTAATGTTGAGAAAGCAAGACCCACAGTCTGTCCACAGAGAGGGAACAAATCGATAAGAGACAACACAGCTAAGCGCCGATTTCACAGAAAAACAACTTTATTTGTTTGTCATATAAAAATATTAATCTGACGTCATTTCCACATGTATTGTCTGGATTATCTCAGGTTTCAGTGGCCCTCAGCCTAATCTGTCTGTGTGTGTGTGTGTGAGAGTGAGTGAGGAGGGGTCTAGCCTGGACTAAGGTTCTGGATGGTCTCAAGTCGCTCTTGGTAGAGAGAGTGGAAGGTCCGGGCTAAACTGAGGAGCGGCGCTTGACAGTTTTCCATCTCCTTCTGTAAGAGAGGAACACACAGTGATTAATGCAGTGAAATGTCACTTTTTCATTACGGCTGGCCCGTTACCATGTCCCGCCACCCTATGTTACTGTTGCTAGGTTTGACAAACAGTAGATGTGCAGGGGTTGAGGAATCCAGTGGCGGCATTTGTAAATTTGTAAATAAATTTTGGTTTGGGGAAAGAAACAAAAACCACTCTAGGATTGCGGTCTGGATATCATCATCATCACGACACAAGAGTTTACCTGCTTGATTTGTTTGACTAACTGGAATCAGTGGTAACCATGGGTCAGCAGACCGATCAGCAGGTCAACAAAGGGTCAGTTACACAAAGAATGAGCAGTGATGTATTTTTCTAACGGTCATCACCATTTATAATTAATCCCCCAACTGTTGATGACCACAATTTTCCCAGCCATCCAAGTAAGAACACAACATATTATGATATCTGTATTGAGCTAAACTCACAGCTGAGGTCTCGTGGTATTCCAGTCCCTGGCTCTGGGCCCATTCCATGGCCACAGACGACTGTACCTCCCTTCTACCCGACAGATCGGACTTGTTGCCCACTAGGACACCTGGAAAACACACAAATGCACATCCGTGGAATGTTTCCATGATCTTTTCACTACTTATCGCAAACAGGAAGGTAACTTGTCCAAGCAAACTCCACTTCCTAAGCTAGCATGTGAAATAACTGCAACTTATACATCTGTGTTGGTCCGCCAATTCCATCAGTTCTGTTCCTTTTATGGGCTGTTACCTGGAACATGAGGACCCTGGCAATGAGCACCGACTCTCTCCATCCAGCGGCTGCAGTTGGCAAACGACTGCTCACTGGTCAGGTCAAAAACCAGGCACACCAACGAAGGTTCGCCCCACTATACAGAGCAAGGTGATGGGGTGGTGTAAAAGTTGTATTGGTTTCATATGTAAGAAATGAGGTAAAAGGGACAGATAATGAGAGACGTGGGGTTGGTGTCACACCAGCTTCTTGATTCTACTTCACATGAGCGGCTCTCCTGCGATTCTGGGGTGGTGAATTTCACCAGTGGATGGAAAAATTCCAGAGAAGCGGTCTCACCATTTTCTCACAGGCTTTCACTAATGTCTCCTTCCCTGCAGAGTCGATGATGTAGAGCTCCTGCAGGAGAAGGAAAAGGTAGAGGTGTTACACGTGGAGATTTAGTCAAATTGCAGGGTTTTAAACTTCCTATTTTTCTTCGCCAAGGGCATTAATGTCCCTCCTACAATGCAGCCACATTGGTCACTGAATACAAATGGGAAACTAACAACCTTATATCTCTAGGAAAACGTCTCCCCCACTGAATGATTGATTCATGTTCTCAGCATCCACCTTTAGCAACTTCAGGGACTTTTAAAAATGAGCACAACACAGAACCTCAACATAATTTAGCCTGTACTTAACGTTGTGTTTGCAGATAAAGTTATGAGCAGACGGGATGAAGAGGAGACAACGACTGAACTCACCACGCTGTCACTGGTCTCTGGGATGTTGACACACTTCGTCAGCAGCTCTACTCCGGTTGTCTGGCAAACAAACGCAACCGAGACACTAATTAGGAGGCTGTAAATGTTTAATGTGAAACTAAAAACCATAATATAACAGCAATAAAAAAAGGTGTTGTGCAATGTTATTTCTTTCTGCCGACAGCTTCCACTTGTTGTTTTCATTCATACATTTTTATTGTGATGAATACTGTTATTCCCCGGCTGCAGTCAGAGAAGAGAAGAGAAGAGAAGAGAAGAGAAGAGAAGAGAAGAGAAGAGAAGAGACATTGCTTGTCAGAGAGTTGCCACTGCACACAGTCGCACAACCAACTGTCTGGTGTGATTTATGGTTAATGTCAAAACATAAGCATCACTAATTAGAGGCTTGGCTTGGCTTGAAAGCAGCTTCACAGTCCTGATGTTCAAACCCGGACAAAACTGTCTCGGCTGTGTCTCCATTACTCTAAATCTCATTTTTCTTAATGTCTCAATAAAGATGAATGCCTTCGGGGAGGCAGCTCTATGCCTAAGAGTGGCTCGGTGGCAGCGATGAAGACACCGTCAAAGTCAGAACCGTGGTGGCAATTTCTTTTATGAAATCAGGGAATATAGAGACTAGCTATGTGGAATAAAGTAGGATGCTGGTGGTAATGTGATAAATCTGGTTTTGACAGTCATGCTGATTAACCTTTAGCTTACCTTTGGGTATGAGTGCTTTCATACTTTTTCAACCAGATTTTTTTTTTGGTCACTTAGTGGCAGCAGCACCAAACCGTGAACATAACGCTGACATCAACGTTTAAAGGTCCAGTGCGCAGGATGTAGAGACATCTAGTGGTGAGGTTGCAGATTGCAAGCAACTAATTACCCCTCTTTCACCCCTCACTTTCTAAGCATGTAGATATAAAAAAAAAATGTGAAAGTTCTCTTCTAGAGCTAGTGTTGGGTTTGGCTATTCTGGGACGCAATAGAAAATGGAAGAGGAACTGCTCCATCAGTAGATAAGAGGCTTTCAAAAACACAATTTCCTGTAGGTACAGGCGACAAATGAAAAGATGTGAATGAATGCTATATTCCATTTTTGCCAATGCTGTCGATGCCAGAATATCCTCCACACTCGGCTTTTAACTTGACATATTGAACTTATCGGCAATAAAGCTCAACTGAAAATCACTTCCTGTCCCTTTACAGTTGCTTATAGCTCCTTTGCGTTACACCCACGAGTTAAGTATCTAACTTTGTCTTGTTGTTGTCTGGTGTTGGATAGGTAGCATATGGTGTTTTATAACTACGTTACAAAAAAATGACAAAAGAGTAAATCTAAAAAGCGAAATTGCAAGCCAAAAAACAAAAGCGGTGTGTTTAAAGACGCTTTAAGATACCTAGAGCTAAAAGAAATATAGTTTTGTCAAATTTCTTTCATGTGCAAGTAACCATATGGTTTTGCAGATGCTGAACTTTCTCCAGACACAAAACTGTAAAAACTACACCAAAGTTATCAAAGTGGTCAAAATTATAATTCCTCCACGCCACATGACAACAGTTGGCTATTAAGTCCCTTTGGAAGACCAAAATGAGAGGCATTTTTCCTTTCTGTTTTTGTACAGTGAAGGCAGCAAATGGGTTAAGGCGACGGTCCAAACGGCCACTGGAAAAAAAAGTAACTTTTTGAACTTTGGTGTCAGAAAAACTGCAGATGATGGAAACATGAGTAGGCGAGAGATTTTTTGGTAAATCTATTCAGGGCAAATAGAGGTAGCTGCAAAAAAAGACAGTGGAGGTTAAAGAGGATGTGGAACTTTTTTATCTGATCAAAAATGCACCTTCTTTACAGGCTCCAAGATCAAAAAGATGTCCTAAGTGGACTGGAGAGTTGCAGGCTGACTTTCCCCACTACGCACTCACTGGTTTGAGATCAGTGGTGACCTTGAAGGAGCAAGTGGAGGTTTCTTCACATCAGCATCAAGCTCTAAATTGATCCGATCTCCTGAGCTCACACTTAACTGAGCATATCAAATTGGAGAGACTAAACCCATGAAAACACACACACACTTTTCACATTCACCGCATCTGTGAAATACAAATACACACGTACGCCTCAGCCCAGCACTTACCCAATTCATACACAGGCGCAGTTCATAACAAGCATTCGCTGGTACACAGACACACATACAGACCACGTTGCAGTCCCACTTCAGAGCTGTCTAATGAGCTGGTGTGATGCATAGGAAGCCTCTTGCTGGAATGTCAATGAGGGCCTATTAGTAACAAATAGGCTTGGAATATTGCTAACGGGCTGTCTGACATTTTCAAAGGAGGACGTGAGCAGAATGGCCGACGGCTTCGGCTACCCTTCAAAATCAAAAGTTGAAGAACATGAGGGATGATCTGGGCGTCTGCGCAACGAATAACTCTTCACAACACTGGAAGACAAACCACCTCAAAGGGTTTAGCTCCTGGTGAGCATGAATGTACACAACAGATGTAATGTAGATTAGAATCGTAAAGGGAAAGGGATCATCCTCTTGGGAGGAGATTAACACATTTCATACCAGCTTGGCCAGTTACTTTTTGATCATTCTTGCATAAATGTTGTAACTTTGACCAACCTGTGGCAATTTTTCGTATTTTTAGGTAAAATGTTATTTAACATACCGTACCTCCTGGATCACAAATGTCTGGTCAATAGCTTCAGTGTTTTTGCAAATGGAGTTCCTTTTACAAGAACCACTTGGCGCCAAGTGAGTAAGAAGTTAAAAATATTTTCATTATCAAGCAAGTGGCTGGCTCCAAATAGGTGTTTTAAACAGTTGCATAGCAACAGCAGAGACTGAGACTACCACTTTCCCATGACCACTTCTTACGGTGCCTCCAGTTAAGAAAGTGGTGTCCAGTGGACACCGGGCCTGGATTTAAACACATAAATTCATTCATTCATTCATCTTCTGTAACCGCTTATTCCTGTTAAGGGTCGCTGGGTCTGCTGGAACCTATCCCAGCTGTCATGGGGCGAGAGGCGGGGTACACCCTGGACAGGTCGCCAGTCTATCGCAGGGCAAACACAGAGAGACAGACAACCATTCACACTTACACTCACACCTACGGCCAATTTAGAATCACCAATGAACCTAATGAACATGTGTTTGGACGGTGGGAGGAAGCCAGAGTACCCGGAGAGAACCCACGCAGACACAGGGAGAACATGCAAACTCCACACAGAAAGGCCCAGTCAGTCCAAACCCGGGACCTTTAAACACATAAATGCTAACCAGATTTTTTTTCTCCACCTATTGTATTTCCAGTGAGATATCATATTTGAGAAATGAGAATATAATGACGTACATACAGATTAAACTGAATTGTATTTGTAATTAATTTGTTAGACAATCTCAAAGCATGCAGTACTATATATATGTTAATGTTTGCCTCCTCTTTTTACTTTCTTAATATTCTGCTAGTCCAACATGAAGAGACACATACAGCATCAAGTGGGTTTAAGCCGATGCAGTATAGAGAAACTCAATACTGGTGCTGTATAGTGTGTGTGTGTGTTTGTTAAGTACCTGTTCTGGTGGCTTTCCAGAATCCTGCTGTATTAATTATCGACGTTTCTGTCACCCCAGAACCCCCAATAATGCTGACGCAGCAAGAGCTGAACAAACACACAGACACACACACACACACTTGGCTCTTATCCAGTATTTTACTCACCCACCTGTTCTGTACCCTAACCGGCTGCAAGACTGAGTCGTCGTAAACTCAGGAAATGTGCGAATATTGTAAAGAAATACGTTGCGCAAGCTGTACTAGCATGTAGTCTTGTTCACGCTGCACTTGTATTCCCAAGCATGCACTCAGTCAGGAAGTCCTTGGAACATTGACTGAGAGAGTCAGTGAGCAGCCATGACCCCATATATCACAGAGTCAGGTTAATGACACGGTTCCCCTCCCTCATGCAGATTAGCATAAATAATGCAGATTAGCCTTCTCTGCATCAGCATTAATTGGTACATTATGCTGTTTTGCACTTCAGGGATTCTTGTAGTAGATTTAAGAGACCTCTGCAGGTCCTTGAAAATCTTGCAAGGAATTCAGCTAAAGAAGCTACATACGTAATAAGAAGATGAGTGATCAGTGAGCGTTATTAGTCTTGGTTATTCACTACAGATTCATAACTACGTCTTAGGAAAATAAATGTAAACATTAAAATATATAAATGATATAATTACAGACTGACGGAGGGAACTTAAGGCTTAAGTGCTGTGCTTATGTCTATAAATATAAATGAAGCCTGGTGCGGTCTCTGTGGGTATGAGTGCTCCAGTGTTCCCTTTTCTGATAAAAGGTTATTATTATCTACTAGGTAAAAGCAAGTCAGGCAAAGCGAAAGCAAAGTTGGCTGATTTACACCGCGATTAGCTGCTGTAGTCCCAGGAACGACTGAAAAACTGAACACCGAACAACTGCTGCAGCACTTAGTCCACAAATCAGACAATTCCCAACATACTGCTGTCTAGTCGGTGCAGGCAGTGAGCCAGAATTAAATCACGACTCGCCCAAACCCAATTTTAAAACCTCGGATACGCAGCCTGAATATAAAAAACATAAAGCGGTGGCTGGAAACAGAGCACAGACAAATCTCTAAATCCCTCAACAAGTTGTTTTACAACCCCTGCTAGATTGTGTGTGGTGTGAATGTAATGCAGTCTGTTTTTTTTTTATGAGTAACTTGTTATGCTGAAGACACCACATGCACTCGAAACGACACGGTCTTGCTCTGGGTTGCTGTGGCAGAGCTACACCGGGAGGTAAAATTAACAAGGCTTTATCGATCTCACCATGCTGTAGTTCTTCTGGAAGAGAGTGCCATCGCTGTAGAATATGTGAGAAAGGGTGCTTTTCCCCACTGCAGCATCCCCTACACACACATAGAGGAGATAGAAACATAAACAACAGTGAATTTCATAATCTCTGCATGTTTATATTGTCCTTCGGAAGTTTTGGCACAAGTTTGGCACAGCTTTGCCATCATTTCTGCTGTAAACAGACATTTGTTTGTGTTCATATTGTCTCAAACCGAGGTAGTATAACCACTACTAAAGAGGGAAGAGCCATGAAATTGTTTTTGCACACTAACACCGAGGATTTTGTAGATGTATTATTATTAAGCACAACGTATTTACGTTTTCCTGTCTTTGTAAATGTCGTAGTTGAACGAACTTGTGGGTTGGGGTTGTGTAGTAAGCAGTTAGCTTTAGCCCTTCTGCTGCTAACCTTAAACAGCCGGACGGACTACACTTACAAAACCCTTACCGACAAGCAGGCATCTGGCTCTCAACTTCACCATTGCGACGACTTCGAGACACTGCGAATAAACTGTCTTGTTTCACCGGCGAAGCTAAGCTAGCAACATTTTACTTTGTGTTTTTAGCTCTTTCTGCATCTTGAATATTCTTCCTCGTACCTCGGCAACATGGACACAACGCGTCTCCTAGCAACCGAGCTCAGACGGGGTATCATTGGTCCGGAGAGCGAGCACGTAGGCAGCGCAGCTGTGCTGTGATTGGCTGTTTGGGGAGACGTTAAGACGAGAGGTGGGTGTTGAGCATTTTGCCCCCGGTTTGGTCTGTCAGGCAGGTCTTGCTTAAATTGTGCTTCAGTTTCATTTATATAATATTAGCATTATATTTGTTTATCTTGTTGTTAGGAGAAAAAAAATAATAATTTCCACATGCTGGGAGTGAGAACTGTCTGAAAGTGAGCTTGTGTGTAAAGGTTTGAAGGAGCAATGTACGGTAAAGCCACTAGAGGGCGGCATTTCTTACATTATAAATAATTTAATACAACACGGATTTATAAGTGTATTGTTTTCCTAATCAAATTAGCGCAGTTGTTTTCAGTCAGATATAGCGTCTTTATTATTAAATCACTTTTTTTTTTGAGGCACCTTAATCGTATAATCTACTTAGATATCACGGTCTTGAGAAAAGCGCGTGACTCCGTGAGCACAGCCGCGCGCCCGTCCCCCAACATAAACACTCCCGCGTGCTCTCATGATCGAGGGAGGAGCGCTCCTAACGTCCGAGGCGTGACCGACAGCGGAGGCGCGTTCACGCGGTCGCCACCGGCCCCTGCGCTGCTCGCTGACAGAGAGGAGAGGAGAGGAGAGCAAGCATCAAAACACCGGCCTCCCCTGCCCAGATATCACAGAGAACGACGGGCTGACTTCAGAGCTTCAGTCACAAACAACAACAACAACAACCGAGAAGAGAGGAGGCTGCGCGCGGGCACCTGGGGAGACTCCATCCGTGCATCCGAGAGACACACACACACGCGCGTACAGTGGCAACAGAGCGCAGTAGCTACTCTTGGGGGGTTTATTTTTCCGTGTCGGTCACCCGGTGCTCCACACGCCCCGTACCTGTGAACCCAGCAGCGGGGAGGAGAGGGGGACCAGAGAGGAGGCTGTGCAGAGAGGAGGAGGAGGACCATGGAGGGGATGCAGGCATACGGAGCCGGGAAAGCCGGAGGAGCCTTCGACCCCGTCACCTTCCTCCAGCAGCCTCAGACCGTTCTCCGCATAGTGTCTTGGGTGAGCGACCTCTTTAGTAATAAGATAAAACATAAAACATCAGTTGGTATTTAGCTTTAGAGGCACTGCATAATTAATAATTAATATTATTACAGTTTAAAGCACGTATTCTGTCTTATTTTATTTGAATTAGCAATGCCAAAGGCCCATTGAAGGCTTCACATAACAGAAACTGTAAAAATTCACCAAAAACATGACATTATATCTTATTTTTTATTATATAATATGATTTTAATATATTATTTTATTTTATAATTGACATACATATTCATATTCCAGTTGTATTGTGTATATTACAGCCTTCTCAGTGGACTATTGAGGAATTTGTAGATGCAGGATTAGCCTTGTGTGCCACAGTCACCACCCACAGATCATACACCGATCAGGCATAACATTATGACCACCTTCCTAATATTGTGTAGTTCTCCGAAAGAGTTGTGACTCATCAGAGACTGGACATGGGCCTTATGAGGGCGTCCTGTGGTGTCTGGCAACAGGATGTTGTTAGTGGGGGGAGGGGGAGTCCTGTGTCCTATCTGTGGACCATCCCACAGATACTTGATCAGTTTGGGATCACCTTGTGCTATTTTTCATGTTTTTTTGAGTTGTTCCTAAAGTGTGTGTGTACCTATGTCAGGCTGCTGCCATCAAAGAGTGTCATCATTGCTATGGGGTGGGGGTGGGGGGTTGCCTGGTCTGGTCTAGGTGGGTGTTGCATGTCTAATCCACACGAATGAATGCCAGGTCCAAAGGTTTCCCAGCAGAACAATGAATTGTCACAAGACGGTCAATGTTATTCACTTCTCCTGTCAGTGGCCATAATGTTGCGGCTGATCGGTGTACATTACTGACCAAATCGTGTTTTCTGATGAGCATGGTGACACACACAAAGGCCCACTTAATGGATTTTTCATGACAAATAATAATTTCATAGCGATTGCCCACTCTCCGTTCCCAAAGAGCACTAATGAAAAGTAATGGCAGCAGTAGTGGAACACTTAAAGAAGCATAGTAAACAAACACGGCATATCAGTTGACGTATCAGTTAATCAGATGTTAGACTTAAATTGCCGTTGGAAAGACGTAAATGTGTATTTTGGCTCTTGTTTTTGCAGCGCTGCTAAATACAGTTACTGGCAAACTGTGAACCATGACTCTGTTAGGAAGCCCCTTATTTACAGTCTCCCCTAGGAAATTCAAGGCAAGGATTATTATTATTTTTTTTATTTTTTTTTTTATTCAGAGCTCTGCGCCCGCGTGTCCTTAAATAACATGAGGAGCCTTTCTCAAGAATACGCAAAGGATGAGGAAGTAGGTAGATTCCTGTGGCTGCGCCGGTAACGCTCCATAGTAACGGTGAAGCTCTTGTTGGCAGAAAATATAGGGGTCACGGGGGCCAATCTGCTTGGAAACCGCTTCCAAGTTAACGAACACAAACATTTAGCTCTTAGCGAACATTATTTAAAGAATCGTCCAAACGGCTGCTTTTAAGGCTCGAAGTTGAACTTGTTTTATCAAGAAAACATCACATCACATGTCCTGTTTGTCATCCACGTGACTAAAGTGTATCTGATAGTAAACTTAACATTATCTCTCACGTCTAAACCTTATGAAAGAAGTGTGAAAACGGGCCGTGACTGCGCTAACTTCTCTATGTGAAAAAGGCAAGTCATGTGGTTATTCAGTGAGCCATGAAATTAGCTGGGCA
Organism: Chelon labrosus; assembly: GCF_963514085.1. Classification (NCBI taxonomy): domain Eukaryota; kingdom Metazoa; phylum Chordata; class Actinopteri; order Mugiliformes; family Mugilidae; genus Chelon; species Chelon labrosus. The sequence continues at coordinate 7,673,228 of NC_140338.1, forward strand.
TTTTAATTTTTTTTCCCCCCATCATAAGCCCTAGTTTTTGGTTGCAGATAATCTCAATAGCGCACTTTGTGGTATCACAGCTTTTTATTCCCTTGTTATGTAGCTTTTGTAGCTCACGATAAGGAACAGGGGATAGCTTTCGGTTATAATTAAGAAAGACAGTCACTTGTAAACACTGGTGTTTTTTGCGCTTTTAAGAGTTTTCTAATGGGGTTTTCAAAATAAATGACTCAGTAGACGCCATCTGGGGTTGCAGCTCCTGATTATCTTCATTATCCTTTAATCTGTTCATTAGTATTTTTAATTAAGGCTGCGCAAATGATGTAAATCAGTTATATGGGCTATAAAACCACACCAAATGCGGAAAATTAATGCAGAACGTCACTATTTCCGGGGTTACATGTTGAATCTCCATGCGGGCAGTTGTCTGAATCAGAACAGATAAATAAATAGGAGCAAAGGTTGGAGTTTTTCCTGATAAATGATCATTAAAAGTATTTATTTGTATTTATTTAACAAATTGCTCCACATTCTGGAGTAAAGTATGCATTTTTTTAAAAACAGCAGAGGTAAAAATGTCTTTGGGGGAGCTACGCAGATAGTCCCACATACTGTAAACAAGCATGGAGTCTCTTTCTGGCCTCCTCGTCACATGCCCCGCCCCAAGGCGTTACCGGAGCAACAACGTGTCTCCATAGTAACAGCCGTAGCCCGAGTTGAGATGTTTTGTGTGATGGTGTTAACACTCATTCTGGTGAAGCATACGGGGCGGGTGTTGGGTGGGGGGTGGGTGGGGGGGACTACGAGCACTTTAAGCATTTGTTTAAGAGGGGCAGGACGTCAGAATGAGCTATTTATGAATGGGGCTTCTCTCCGTCTCCTTCTTCTTCTTCTGACTTCTGAGGTGATAATGAGCGTGTGTGTGTGTGTGATTCATCCTCGGGGAGTCAGTCCTCCATGTTTGTGATGATGCACGATGAGAACAACAGCAACAGATGATAGATGGGAGAACACCTGATGCGCAATATCTTCCCGAATGACAAAATGACTGTATAATCATTGAATTTATTCATTTATTCAACGAATTACACCAAATGAGGTCGACCGGGAATCGCCCGCCAGTCTCCTTCTGATGTTTAGTTAAAGCGTCATTACTCTTGCAGCTTTTTCCTCTTCAAGGGTTTCGGGGGTTACGGGCCGGCAAACTAAAAGATATCAAATCATTCGGATAATTCACCGTTAGAGAAATGGTTTGGTTTTATTTTCAGTAGAAAAACCGGTGGCGGTGTGAAAATGGGCTTTATAGTTGACTTAACTCTCCGCTAACGCAAAGTAGAAAGTGATATTTGCTGTGTAGTGATATTCACACGCTTTTTGTGCTTGGTTTGTGTTTGGTAACAGGATTCCCTCTGAGTTCATCAAGTGCTGTATTTATTTCCACGAGCTGAATTTGCAGCGCTATGAAAAACTCAAGCAGCCTTTACAAATTGATTAAAGTCCCCCTCTGCACATGTTTAAGGAGCTAGAAAAATACTAATAAATGTGTATTTTTTCTTTGATATAAATGTTAATTTACCTGTTGCACCTCCTCCATCATTGAACAATCAAATGAATATGCAAATTTAAAAAGTGCATATACTGGTTACAAGAGGCCATTTTTCTGCGTTTGAGCTTCCCAAACGCATCTTTCCGTAGATTAAACATTCTGAAGAAGTTCCCTTGAGTTAAAAGCCACTCACATTGGAATAACGTTTTAATTTTAGCCACGCAACGCCGCAGCGCGACGCATTCTGTCGCCTCCGCGTTAAACAGGAGCACGCTCGCGCCGCAAACACCGACCGCTTTAGCGCCTGCGTGTCAGAATTCGGGCACAGTTTGAAAAGATATTTAAGATATGTGTTGCATGTTTGCATTTGAGACGTGCGTTTAATTCCTTTCAGTGATCACTTGTGCACGTAATGTCGGCCGAGGAGCCAACTGTGTGTCAGGTGGGGTTGTTGCATTGTTGGATTTTAGCCGCTTTGTGTCAGTAGGATTCTACTCTTGCCACTGACTCGTCAACATACTGCAGCAGGCATGGATTCTGTTGTCTTTAGAGGCAAACCTTACCCAGTTGAGCCTTTGTGTGCTGGAAAGATTGGTTTGCTGGATTTCTTTGGATTTTTTAATACTAGTCCTAGGTGTACATGTGTAAATCTACACAGTTCACTTGTGTGTCACACAAGTGAACTGTGTGGGTCGGCACGCAGGTCCCAGGATTTTAGGTGCTGTGGGTACAGTCAGCATGCCGGTCTTTGGATTGAGGCTCCAAATGTTGTGCCTTATGCTAACTGACCAACGTGAGGTTTGATTTTCCCACCATAACGTAGCATAAATAAGCCAAGAGTAGGTATTTAAACCTCGCTTTAGTCGTGAATACCCTCTCACTGCTCACCGAAGCCTGTACGACCTTTGAAAAGCCTACTCCTCATTGCTCTGTAATGACGTAACCTTGGCAAATGTTAACTCACACCCGATAACAATGAAATCAGCATTCTTTGTTTGCCGGTGTTCCCGTTCGAGCGAATAAGCTACTACCTGAACAATGGCCGAGCAGTCGCAGACCGTATGACCGGCAGATAACTCGCAGTGATGAAAGAGCGAAGAGTGATTACATCACGGGAGTTCGACGAGGAAAAGGACGGACGCTGTTTGCAGATGATGTTTCACTGTGTCGGTGTGTGATAGCTTGGGATGGCTCGAGTGGGGCGCAAGAAACCTTTGCTCATTAGCAGCGGGATACAAACAAAGACATCTGCGCTTGTTATCAAGTTTACACTGATTAAAATGTATGTGCTCGTCATCGTTAGTCACCGATTCCAACCTCGGCAGATAGACAGCAGGAGCGGTTGATTGTTTACAGGGTTCGGAACAAACGGGTTACACGTCTCAGGGCTGGTGCAGGAGTCCTCACCAAGAAAGTAGCCAAGAAAATGAAGCAGCAACTAAAAGAACAGAATAATAAGTCAGCTGCATGGACAGCGGTCCAATACGGGACACAAACCCTAGTCTTCTTGATGCGTGACCTACGCTTTGTGCCACCATGTCCTCCAACACTAAATGTGGACTTTTCACTCGTTGTCTCGCCTCGCCCGCCTGCAAATTTGCAAGCGCTGATATACAGCTTGTCAATTGGGCAGACAATTGAAAATGTCATTTTGGTCTGGAGCCTGTGATAATTGACCTTTTCTGTCATTTATGTACGAGGACATGTTGGACAACATTGCATAAATCAAGCAAGTTTTAAAAGTCTGTTAACAGCTTTTCATAGAATACAATATATGGAAACCAGACGCATGGATGAATAGTTTGTAGTTGTGTTTGGTGATTCTTTATTTCATTTGTCAAATTTCCCAGTGCGGGCGGCACAATAGAGAGGTGGTTAGTACTGATGCCTCACAGCAAGAAGGTCCCGGGTTCAAATCCATGGGCCTTTCTGTGTGGAGTTTGCATGTTCTCCCTGTGTCTGCGTGGGTTCTCTCCGGGTACTCCAGCTTCCTCCCACCGTCCAAAGACATGCTAGTTGGGTTAATTGGTGATTCTAAATTGGCCGTAGGTGTGAATGTGAGTGTGAATGGTTGTCCGTCTCTCTGTGTTAGCCCTGCGATAGACTGGCGACCTGTCCAGGCCTGTCCTCTCGCCCAGTGACAGCTGGGATAGGCTCCAGCAGACCCCCGGACAGGAATAAGCGGTTACAGAAGATGAATGAACGAATGAAATTTCCCAGCGCAGTTGGTTTCCAAGATCCACTGAGGATCAACCTGTAAAGTAACGTCTTGTGGTTGGTTCAGAATGACCCTGGATTACATCCCATCGCAATTGATCCAGGATTCATTTGTCACCAGATCAAAGCCCGCTGCTTCGTATCGATCTCGGTATATAGGGTTGTTTTGTCTGCGCCGGCCTTCAGCCCTCTTTGCACAGACGATATCTTGTCAAACGGCTTAAAGTTTTAAAATGCCCTAAGACTGAATGAACATGCACCGATGATGCTTCCTTAGTTTCAGCCGGTTGGTTATTCCATTAAATAAAAAAAAAAAGAAAACTATAACTGAATAAGCACCGGTCCAGATTGCAGTTCTACTCCCACTTGATTCTGTTAAGCGCGACTTTATAAGATTGAGGAACCGTCTGTTTCCTTAAACTGATAACGGCTTTGGTTTTCTGGAATCATTCGAGCGTGTTCTCATCCCGTTTCAAATGCAAAGGCGTCGATATAGCAAACACATAGATGCGCGTCGAGGAGGGCAGCGCGTGTGCGAACAAGTGACTCGCTATAACGCCCCGAGTAGATGTGTAGACGCGAGTGCCGCCGCGTCCCGGACTTGTGATTATGTCTGTCTGTCTCGTTGTGTACCCTTGGCACCGCAGCGGCTCTCCTTGAATTGTACTTTGACAGGGTCTCCCGTCTCTCTCTCCTCTCACTCTCTCTCTCGCTCATTACACGAGCAGCTGCTGCCATGGTGACAGCAGCAATCAGGTATCCCCGGTCCAGGCCGGCGCTCTGCAGCAGACAATAAGCCCACACACTCTCATGCACATACACAGCATGTAATACCCTCCAGCAGTGATCCTCTATTATTTAGCTGCTAGCGCGCCGCTGACTTGTAGCTTCGCTGTCGAAAGTCAGTTTCATTAATCGTCGCTGATGGATCGGTTTTGTAGTAAAGATAAATTATTGAATGTGTTTTTACGCAAGCTTGGACTTACCGGCAGTAAAAATGCGTTTCAGATATTTCAAGGACAGTTTTTGAGGGAGTCGACAAAGGGAACCACTCAAACCTTGCCTGTTTTTTATGGTTTTTCATTTGTTTCATGAATATAAACACGTGCAGAAGGCTGCGGCCAAACACATCGGGACAGTGCCGCGTGGCTCATTCTAATGCAGGATTTTTGTGTGAGGTACAATGCGTGAATACCGGCGTGATACGAGGCCCGACTCAATTGTCTGGACCTCACAATGGATCCAGGAGATCCTTTCAGCCGGCACAACAGCAGCCTCTAAATCATTCACGACCCGCCAGACTGGACCGATGTGATTTAGGTGGAGGTGCTGAGGCGGTGGGTAGGATAGTCGCGCGTAGCAATCACTGAAATGCTCGAATTTCAAGTTTTGAATTAAGAGGACGCAGAAAAAGAGAGCAGAGACGGGAATACCACTATGTGAAACACTAAAAAAGAAAGATTCGGGCGGGGGAGAGAGCACATGCTTTCACGCATGCATGCACACCGTTTCGTAGGTATGTGCACACACACACACACATTTCTGCCAATGAGCATCGTTAACGAGTAATTTCTGAGTGACCCTCACGTGGTCACAAGATCAGGGACCCGCGTGGTGTCTTTACAGAGCCCGCTTTCATCACCTCCAGCGGCCTTGTGATGTGTCTCGCAGGGGCAGGAGAACCGAAGTCTGACGGGATCACAGAGCCACATGCGAAACCACATCACATGCTTTTCAAGGCTTCTAAGCGAGGGAAGCGTTCTTGGGAGCACCGAGTTCGTCACATTCCTTCTGGTGCACTTTTTTGTGTGCTTCTTTGCATGAACAGTTCAGTGCATTACTTATCTTGAGCCCTTTTCTTTGTCTCATATGAACTCCAGACTGTCCAGACCTGATTCTGGAAACATCGTTCTCCTTTTGACACATACAGCACAAAACAGGAGATTGTCCATGTCAGACCGGTTCCTACATCTGGAAGTACTCCATTTGCCTAAGGCGACAGGTGGCACCTAGAGTCAGACAGCGCGCAGTAGGAAGAAGTTGCCACAAAACGTACATGTTTTCAGAGTTCAGCTGTTTTGACGTCCAAAGGTTTGTGTGGCCGCAGTGCGTGTGTGCAACTAGCCCAAGTGTGACGCAAAAAAAGGTGGTAAAGCGGTGCACCCTGTGATATGCGGTTGCCGGTGCATGCGAAGAACGGGCTGCAGTTCCAGCCTTCACAGAACCAATTGGATTTCCACTGGCCGCCGGAGAAAAAGCCGAGTAATTCAATCTGCCCCCGGGGCCACGTGATAGCAGATATAATTGTGACCCTGAAGACGATGTGTGTTATCAGTCAGTCAAGGTCGTGCAAAAAAAAAAAAAAAGCAAATAAAAAAGAAACAATCCTTATTTCAAGTAGGAGTATTTGTCGGCTTGGCGTTCGTGTGCTACTGGAGCAGGCACAGACAATAGAGGCCTTTAGAGAAAGAGAGAAAGTCCCTGGTGGTGAGCTTTTATTTCCCAACAGAGTTTCTCAGCATCTGAGTAACCAAAGTGTGTCACACCACAAAAAACTAATAGCACAGCAGGTCACGCTGTCCTCGTTACAGAAACTCCTTCTGCATGCAAATCTAAAACAGCTGGGTGGGAGATGCGCACCGATCAGGCGTAACATTATGACCACTGACAGGAGAAGTAAATAACTTTGAACCATCTTGTGACGATACAGTGTTCTGCTGGGAAACCTTTGGACCTGGCATTCATTCATGTGGATTAGACATGTAGCACCCACCTAGACCAGACCAGACACTCCCACCCCATAGCGATGACACTCCTTGATGGCAGCAGCCATCCCCAGCAGGATGCAGCCTGACACAGGCACACACACAAGCACGCTTTGAAGATATGAAGAACAGAACAAGGTGTTGACCTGGCCTCCAAATTCACTAGATCCCAAACTGATCAAGCATCTGTAGGGTGATCCACAGAGGCCCCTCCCCTCAACCCACAGGACCCAAAGGCCCCCCCACTAACAACATCCTGTTGCTAGACACCACAGGACACCCTCAGAAGGTCCATGTCCTTTCTCTGATGAGATGCAACTGTTTTGGAGGCACAAGGGAGATCTACACAATATCAGGAAGGTGGTCTTAATGTTATGCCTAATCAGCTTGACTCCATTTGATCACGATATGACGCAAACTGTTATCCCCGTCTCAGATGAAACATTCTCAAGGTCAAGATGACCAGAAATGTGATAACATCTTGTCATGTGTAGTGAGAAGGTTGTAACCTTCCGTTCAAGGACGCTTCTGATGAATTGTCTCTTGGGTCTTCCTCCAACCATCAGTTGATTCCCGACTTTGGATTACCCCCCCATAGGTCAAGCAGTAACGTGTCACCTCAACTCATCGGAGGAACGTGGTGAGACACATTCAGGAGTGGTCCCACAGGGGCGATACGGTAGTGACGTGGTTAGCACTGCCATTAGGTTGCTGGGGTTTTGAACTTGCTGGAAGGCTAAGGGCTTTTCTGTGTGGGTTTAAATGTTCTCCCTATGTCCGCATTGATTTTCCGCTACAAAGCCATGCGTGTTAGGTGAACTGATCCTTCTAACTTGGTCGTGCGCACGAGTTGTTTGTCTCTCTGGGCTAGAGACTGGCAAACCTGTCCAGGGTGTAGCTCGCCTCTCGCCCCAATGCCAGCTGGCTTAGGTTCCAGTCCCAGCTCTTTGCCTCACAGGTCTTTACGACCTATTCCAGCGCGGTGCATTACAATAAAACATTAACATTACACGGCATTTTATCACAGCATACTGTAGTTCTTATAAAGTACCGTTATGGGCAGATAATAGAAGTGTGAGTTTTGAGGTAGCAGCTTCATTCATCCATCTTCCTGTTGCGCGTGGGTTGTTCGAATCGAATGATTCCTGCTCTCGGATGAATCAGCTCAGTTCAATTACACGTGACTGAAAGATCACATGTATAGAAATAAAACTGCATAATTAAATTAAAAAACAAACAAACTGTTGATTTGCTGCAGTGCACAATTATGCGTGTGTGTGTGGGTGGTTTGCAGTGTTGACTCCAGTGTTGTTATTTGTGCGATATGAGAGAAAAGGGGGCAGAGAGACAGGGAGAAACACTGAATCATTTTGTTCATTCGTAAAAAGGCAGTAACACATTTTGAGGAACTAGAGACTCATTTTAGTAGAAAAATGTTTGCTGTGGAAACTACCCGGGGGAATCCATAATGTCGAATAAGAGAATTTATTTTTCCCCCTCAACTCAACCGTATATAATATGTTTCTAATATTTTTACAGCTTTACACTCAGAAGTAAAAACTTTTACTGTTCTCGTTCAGGTCAGGAAACGTATGTAAATGCGAGTAGTTTCAGTACGAAAATAAGATGCACACGTTTCAGCCGCTCACTTCTCCTTTCTTGACTGCGTCTTTTGTGTAGGTTTATTGTGTGACTATTTTGAGCATAGAGTGTTCTGACATCCCTCCGACATCATGTGATTTGCGTGTGCGTTTGAGTTGACCTGAATCTTAAAGCGAGCCATCCATGTGAAGCAGTGGACAAACTGCGTGCGTGCGTCTGAACCGTACATGGCTGCGTTTGTGCGACGGAGCGCGCTCGTTTTTTTCTCAAGAATGCTTGTGGGCAGAGGCAGGGCCAGTAACGAGGGGAGATGGGAAAAGGCGAGGGGGAGGGAGGAAGCGGTGATGCAGCCGGTCTAAAAATAGCACCGCCTCCATACCCCTTCTGCCCCGAACGCTTTCCTCTGCTCGTGCCCTCTGCAGTTTTTTTTTTAATCACCTCTCTCCTTAATTGAAAGTACTTCAGGTAGACGGAGGAGGTGTTCGGGGTGTTACTATCCTTCTACACCCACCCCTCTATCGCAGAGGGGCGTGCATGAGATGGGCCGGGGGGGAGCAGGGAGTTGATGTAGGGAGAGCGAGGGAATCAGAAAGGTTGTGCCGGCTTCTTGCTCACAAACCGTTCCAGTTCGCCGTCAAGACGCAGACTCCAAATGCCAGCTCATGTTTCCTCCGCGCACGGTGGAGAAATCTAAAGACATCCGCTCACATCATTATTTAAAGTGCTTATAAGTGTCGGGCTAACGGCACAAAATGGCCGCTTATTGCCCTGCACACCATAATGTATCGGGTCTCTTTTTATTATGATTAATGCAAGCGTCACAACAATTACTTCACTGGGGGTGGGGGGGGGTTGGTACATTCTACAGCCGCCCCAACCGAACTCTGTTTTTCAGTGCTTGCTCTCTATTTATAGAAAGTCACATCTGAGTGGAGTCAGCAGAGCTACATGTACCATTCACAGAGGCTAACATTATCTTGTTTAGGCTAATGATACCAACGTGGGCTGGGTGCTGCATAATGTTGGTAAACTACTATCATTACCGTTGAGGCCTTGAGTGTGTGTGTGTGTTGCAGGATCTTTTCTTAATAAAACACACGTATCTTTAAGGACATTCATTTGATTATTAATTAGGATACCAAATGTCTGGTAGTATCTGGTGAACTCCATATGCATTTCATAGTATCACTGAGGTCTATGCTACTTGAACACATAGTCATGATCAGAGTATATCCAACAAAGGTTCAAAAAAGGCAACAGGACTTGTAGAGTTTTTTGAGAAGACGTTTCACCACTCATCCGAGTAGCTTCTTCAGTTCTAGTGGACTGGTGGGAAGTCTGAGGTTTTAAACCTGTGGTGAAACGTCTTCTCAAAAAACTCTACAAGTCCAGTTGCCTTTTTTGAACCTTTTTTTTGGATATACCATGACCTGGATGACTGAGAACCTTCACAGACGTCATGATCAGAGCTTAAAGAAGAGGAGGATTTGAAAGGCACATGTTAACAACTTGAATGACTCCAGTTACTATGTTCACCATCTCAGTTTAGCATGTTAGCTTGTACACAGTTGCTAATTAGCGCTTACTGACACAGAGTAAAGCGGGAGCTGATGGGAACGTCGCCAATTTTAGTGTACAGTATCTCATCGGAGGATGGACATGGACCTTCTGAGGGTGTCCTGTGGTGTCTGGCAACAGGATGTTGTTATTGGGGGGCCTTTGGGTCCTATGGGTTGAGGGGAGGGGCCTCTGTGGATCATCCCACAGATACTTGATCAGTTTGGGATCTAGTGAATTTGGAGGGTAGGTCAACACCTTGTGCTGTGGCTTCATGTTTTTTTGAGTTGTTCCTAAACCAGGCTGCTGCCATCAAGGAGTGTCATTGCTATGGTGTGGGGGTGCCTGGTCTGGTCTAGGTGAGTGTTCCATGTCTTAGTACCATCCAGACGAATGAATGCCAGGTCCAAAAGTTTCCCAGCAGAACATTGAATGGTCACAAGATGATCAATGTTACTTCTTTTGTCAGTGGTTTTAATGTTATGCCGGATTGGTGTATTCTTAATGGATGTCTAGCATCTTGGCAGCAATCTTGATTATTTAAGGTTTACGCTGACCACTGTACCCACTGCTCATTTCACAACACTAACCATTGAGAGTGCTATGATGTGATCAACCTCTCTGGCTCATCCAACCAGAGAACTTCAATACATACCATGCTAATTCATGTTGTGGATAGTTACCCAAGAAAATTTTTAATTATGCTTGTCGTTTGAAGCTGATTTTGAGCTTTCGCACAGTCGGAATGAAGTCTACGTGAGGTAAATTTAATAAACTTATATCCGGCTTCCACTGGCACTTCAGATTTTGAGCGCTCAGTGACGGCAGTGCAGTTGTGTTTTTTTCCACGCCTAGACCAGACAGTGGGGAGAACTTGAAGGGCCTGGAAGCAGATAAAGAGGGAAAGAGTTCAAGAGGAAAAACTAAGCTGTAATCCCCCATCGTGGCTGACATCCCTGTCTCCTCCTGGCCCGGTCGCTAGCCTTCACGGTCAAGGCTGTCAGCAAGAAGTGCAGCCTATTGTTTATTCTCCCTTTGTATCGCTGTCATTAGTCAAGCAAACACAGACACAACAGCTGAGTAAACGGTCCACCACCCAAGGTTGGTGGATTCTAGCTGTCCGTCTCCGTTTTACTCTCTCGCTCCCGTACGCTGACACGCTCTAAATCCATCACTCACGACAATGAAGTCCACCAACAGAGGCAAACCTAAGACAGCCTCAGTCTTACCCAGACAGAAATATCTCCCTGGAGGTTTCGGTGTGAGGCTTTGTCTGCTGGATGGAGTTGTCTGATCTGCCGTTATCAACTGAAGTACAAAGTGAACTGCCGCACAACACGGCAGGGTGGAATACTATCACCGTGGGTGTCTGTTTGTGTGGTCTCGTATTTATGGCCCCGAGAAGGATGTTTCCGCGATGCTGCACGGCGTCAGATAGGAAAGGAGAGGAGAGGAGAGGAAATGAGGGGAGAGACGAAGAGAGGAGAGACGTGGGGAGATGCTCCTGTTATTGACTCCATTTCGCAGCCCTTTGTGTTTCCTCTCCTTGAGGCAAATGCAGACAGAAGAAAGCAGACGGAGAATCAGACGCTATCAACCGTGTCCTTTCATTGGCTCAATTTTGCGTCCGACACTGTCCCCTCCTTCCACCTTCGACAGACCACCGCCAGGAGGATAAACCCTCTCCTGCAAGGCCACCATTTCAAATACAAATAAATCCATATTACAGTCAACACCAGAGCAAATATGACCAAAAACACATTAACAAAAGATAAATGAAAATGCTTTGCAGAAACTAAACAGAGCACTTACATGTGTGTTTGAAATAATTTCCATTGCGTAGACGGGGGAGGGGCAAAATGCTCCTAACGTTATGATAACATTATGTGTCCTGTGGGTTGGGGGGAGGGGCCTCTCTCTCATCAAGGAGTGTCATTGCTATGGGGTGGGGGTGCCTGGTCTCATCTAGGTGGGTGCTACTTGTCTAAGTAACATCCACATGAATGATTGCCAGGTCCAAACGTTTCCCAGCAGAACACTGAATTGTCACAAGATGGTCAATGTTATTTACTTCACCTGTCAGTGGTTTTAATGTTGCGGCTGATCGGTGTATGTTCGTTACCTTCCTTTTGACCAGGGCAGACCGTTTACATTTGCTAAGCTAACTTGCTGCTAACTGTAGCCTTTTTACAATGGAATAATATCATTCATCCTTTCATATCTTTCTTGGCAAGCCACAATATAATTATATTTCCCCAATGTGTAAAACAATAATCATCTGGGAAGCAGTTTTACTAAAAAAAAAAAATCTCTGAGTGCACCCCTTTTCCAAAATTGCCACACTGAACTACAGAACAGCAGAGAACACTTTGCTTTTTTGCAGTCAGATCCCATATTTTAAGGTGAAACCCAGGGAAAGTGTTTGGAGAAGACGTGAGGGATTATTCACAAAACTCCCCCTGGAGGTTTGACGTGACTGTATGGGCAGCGAGCTGACGTGATTTCTTATTCATAAGTGACCCGGTCAGTCTAAATATACCCTCTGACTGCAGCAGGTACTCTTTTGGGCTGTGAATGTCCAATCCGAAAAAAATATTCAAAAAACATGCTAGTAGGCAAGTAGGTTCAAATAGAAACCTGAGCAGGGAGTTCAGATTTGTGAATGAAAAAAAAAAAAACACTGCATGAAAGCACAAACATTATTGTGACAGCTGTGTCATGCTATGAACTCTGCAAACACAGACTTTGTGAAGACTTTCATATCCACACCAAGAAATCCTACTGTGATTGTAGTGATAAAACTGTAAGACGGCTTTTTAATCAAATTAACTCCAACATTATGCAACTACTCAGAACTGGTATTATGTATTTCATACCAAACAGATAATTCTTAGTTGATATAATTTCATTAAATGTTCCAGCACTCAAGCATTTTTCCAGCTTTTACAATGTCCGAGTGTTTTCCTTCTTTTTTCTGTCCCTCCTTCCACCGTTCAGTGGATTCTCCACAATAATTGAACACCTTCAGACTGTGCAGCTGCTGTTGAGCGGTCACTTTGATGGTCTAAACTCAATGTCTGGGAAATTCTGATGAGATTTCCATGAATTATCAAACTATATTTGCCATGTCGCAGGGGCGGCACAGTGGCGTGGTGGTTAGCACTGATGCCTCACAGCAAGAAGGCTCTGGGTCTCGCCTCTTGCCCACTGACAGCTGGGATAGGCTCCAGCACCTCCCACGACCCTCCAGAGGACAAGCGGTTACAAAAAAATTAATGAACCAATATTCACGCCTTCTCTTCGTATATTCTACCCCCGCTGCAGCTCTTCTCCATCGTGATCTTCGGCTGCATCGCCAACGAGGGCTACATCAACCGCCCCAACGAAGTGGTGGAGTACTGCATCTTCAACCGCAACCCGAACGCCTGCAATTATGGCGTCTTCATGGGGTCCATGGCCTTTCTCTGCTGCATGGCCTTCCTGGCTCTGGACGTCTACTTCCCCCAGATCAGCAGCGTCAAAGACCGCAAGAAGGTTGTGCTGGCTGATATTGGGGTTTCAGGTAAAGCTGTTATCTGTTTATACATGTACTTTTTTCTTATGTATTTTGAACTCTTAAACTCTGCACACGTACTTTTAGGCTTACTTTGTATCTTTTTTCTTGCCAAATTAGTTTGAATGTTTTAGTTAAAACTTAAGCAAATAAATGTCTACAAGACAGTTAGAGAACACGTGTCCGACCAACACATATTGCTGTAATTTACAGAATCAAGCCAAACATTAGCACCTACCCAACATTCACTTATTTATTAATCATATTTCAAATGTTCTGAGACATTATGATTTTTACAAGATTATTGTAAGAATGAGACTGTAATCCAGCCATTTGCTAACTAGAGAGACACAAGTCAGTGTTTATAGATTAGAGAAAGAGTTTTTAATCTTAGTTTAACTAAACTTGCAGACTACAGTAATTTGTGTGGTTAAAATGCCGTTGACATGACGTGAGTGCCTGATGCACTGATGCCTTAAAGGAAGAGTTTTGCACATTCTCCTTGTGCGTGCCTGGATTTTCTCTGGGTACTCCAGCTTCCTCCCACCGCCCAAAGACATGCTCATTACGTTAATTGGTGATTCTATATTGGCCTTAGGTGTGAGTGTGAATGGCAACCTGTCCAGGGTGTACCCCGCCTCTCGCCATATGACAGCTGGGATAGGCTCCAAGCCCACCTACGACCCTCCAGAGGACGAGCGGTTATGGAAAATGAATGAATATCATCATGCTTGGATTTAAACACAGGGCCTGAGCTATGTCACATTTCGGGTGTTTGTTACGACCCAGCGCACTAAGGGTAAAGGCTGTAAGAGAAAAGGAACCAGGTGTAAACAGAATTGGATGGTGATTGTTCAATGAACGTTGATTGATAAAGCAAATACTTTATTGAATACTTGAAATTGGCAGTGGAACTGGTCTAAGCAGGAATAAAACAAAGCTCCCTGGTAAAACTCTTAACCAAACATAAAACAGGTAGGAGTAGCACCTCTAGACATGGTGTTTCTAGACAGACATGCGGTAATTCTAAAACAGGCACATAACAATAACTTCACAAAGAAACTAACACAGAGGCAAGCTGTTCTCTGTGCCACACAGCTGCCTTGAATGGCCGCGGAACAAGGCTTTTAAAGTCCTCCTGATCAGGGCAGCTGTTTAATTGGTTGCACCGGACGAATGGATGGGGATGGAAGGCGGATCAAGGGAGGAACCAGGAAGTCGAAGTTGAAGCAGGCTACTGTCGACACGAAGCTTTCCTGCTGCCGAGCCTCATTGTGAGGCAGCAGCATGAATTAATCAAAAGACTCACCCGAGGTTGCTGCTTGTTGTATCAGTCAGAAAGGTGGGAAGGCGAAGACAGAGTTAAGTTAAATCTTATTCCGTTTATTTTGTGCAAATTTTCCCAGCAGATCAAAATATTCCACCTTCTAAAGAAACACATTTTTCCAGTATATGGGGAAAAAAAAAGATGAAGTTAGGCTGTCGTCACGACAAAAGGAGGGTATGAGGGGGATAATAAGGAGACAAGTACTCCTCTGGCGCTAACAACCCTCCGAGACTTTGTGCTTTGGTGTCTCTGACAGTGGCTTCCTCTACGTCTGCGTTGCACTGCTGCTGCAGCGAACTCAGACATAATGACAAGAGTTGAGTGGGTTAATGAGGTAGTTCCTGTCATAGACAAGATTCTGCTTCCCTCTTTTCATCACTCACACACTTTCTGTCTCTCTTACTCTCACCAAATCTGCAGTATGCTATAATAGGAGAAGGTACGGCGGAGAAGGTGAAACAAGGGACCAGCTGGTATCCTAATCGGACCGTCTGATTAAGCTTTCCTGTATATGCTTCCTCCACTTCCAGCTCTACTAATATCTCTTACCTTTTCTGGTTGTCCGCCACTGGCCAACAGGAAAGAATCATATCTGTTCAATCATAATTGTCCATAATTCCTGGTCTTTGACTTCTCATTTTACAAACGGTGTTCCACAGGGATCTATCCTGGCTCCCCACATTTTTTTTAATTGTTATCCAGATCATACACAATTAAAATTTACCTTCCATATTTCCAACTATAGTGGTTGTCTTTTTGTTGTGTCCTTCCTGTGTTAGCGTTAAGTGATTTAATTTAGGGGAAAATAAAAGAAACAGCTTTAAAGAAACAGTTTGACAATTTGGACGATATGTTTTTTCACTCTGTTACCGAGATTGACACATAATACCACTCTAACCACTAACCTAGCTAGGCATGAAGCTCGAAAGCTGTCGGACACAGCTAAACTGTCTCCACCCAAGGTATAAAACATATACATTTAACAGCACCTCATTAAATAAACAACAAATAACCCATGACTATAGTATGCAAAAGAAATATCATCAATTTGTGAGCATTGTGAGTTCTGGTTGGCAGATTTTTGTAACACTGGCAAGAGCAAAGCTAGTTGTTTCCAGTCCTTAGACCAAACCATCTGTTGACTCAAGCTCTGTATTTGCTGTAAAGATATGAGCATGGTATTGATCTACTGAAGCAAACAAATAATGTTTTCCACATAGTTATTGATTCGTCTGACCTTTTAATTAAGTTAGAAATAGCTCTAAAGTAAATTTCTCACTAATCTGCTGTTAAACTCAACAGATTTACCAAATGCACTGACTCTTAATTGTTTCAATTTGACGTTGATCAAAAGAAGATATTTCTTGTATCTTGTTACATTTAAATTAGCGTTTTAACACTGAATATCTCTGTGTTGTTGTTTTTTTTCTCTCTTTCCAGCGTTCTGGTCCTTCATGTGGTTTGTGGGCTTCTGTTTCTTGGCCAACCAGTGGCAGGTGACCAAGCAGGATGACAACCCGCTGAGGGAGGGAGGGGATGCTGCCAGGGCAGCCATCACCTTCGCCTTCTTCTCCATCTTCACCTGGGTAAGAAGCGCCACACCTCGTTGGTCCACACTGTAGAGCACCACGACTCGCTGTATGTAGTCTTGTTTCTGTCCGTCATGTGCTTGACGGCATAGCCAATGAACTACAACTGTACGCCTTGACCGCTGTTCCTCCACCAAGCACTGAGGCAAAGGGGGCAAGAAAAACTACTTCCTTTTAACAGGAAGAAACCTTGAGCAGAACCTTAAGCTCATATGAAGGGACCCATCTGCTTGGGGCCGGCCAGGTAGAGACAGAAAAGGAGAGAGAAGAGATAAACATACATCTTTCATAGATCCATACATCTGACTAAAGTGTACATGTAGAATCTGACAGCAGCAGTTCTGTCACAGGTGAGTTAGCTGCTATAATGATTGAATATACACTGATCAGCCAAAACAGGAGACAGGAGAAGTAAATAACATTGACCATCTTGTGACAATTCAGCGTTCTTCTGGGGAACTTTTGAACCTGGCATTCATTCGTGTGGATGTTACTTAGAGATGTAGCACCCACCTAGACCAGACCAGGCACCCCCACCCCATAGCAATGACACTCCTTGATGGCAGCAGTCATCCCCAGCAGGATGCAGCCTGACACAGGCACACAGAGAAAAAAAAATGGTTTAGGAACAACTAAAAAAAAAAACATGAAGAACAGCACAAGGTGTTGGCCTCCAAATTCACTAGATCCCAAACGGATCAAGTATCTGTGGCCCCCTTCCCTCAACATTCTGTTACCAGACACCACAGGACACCTCTTACACCAATTAGGCATAACATTATGACCACCTTCCTAATACTGTGCAGGTCTCCGCAGATCAAAAAACACACAACTCCATGCCAGAGACACTCAAAAGAAGATTGGAGAGGAGAGGAGGGGAGGGAAAGGGAGACTGAATGGGGGACACACAGCTAACAGATTAACATGCCATACAGCAGTAGCACATGAACGCTACACGTGACCACTTGCGTTTGTGCATGTGACCTCATGAGTGTGTGAATGTTCTCCCAACAGGGCGCCCAGGCTCTCTTCTCTATGGAGAAGTTAAAGAATTTGTCGTTTGAAGAGGAATACACCAAGCTGTTCCCCACTCAGCCTCAACAACCTTTCGCCTGACTCTGGCTCTGTCTTCTCCTCCCGATCCCCGTCCCCTGCTTCCCTAACCGTTCCTCTTACCTCACTGTGACTTCGACTTGTTTAAGGGCACTAACGTCAAACGCTCCTGGATGTGGAGTGTGTTTTTGCACATGGGCCGGCTCAGTAGTGGAGCGGTACAAATGACTCAGCCTGCAGCCATGTTTGGAATGAAAGCTACCGTCACGCGTCTTTTTTTTTTTTTTTTTTTAATGCACCAATTTAAAAGCTAATTATGAAGTGAATATTTGAATATCTTGAGATTGCATTTGAAGATCTTGATTTTTCTTCATCTGCATTCTGGTTTACTGACACCCGTAGCTGCACGGCCAAACCTGGAGCCCTTAAACAAGTGTTGTCTGAAGTTACAGGACATGCCGTTACTACTTCTGATCATTAACACGATAAAGAGCCATGTGCTTTGCTTTTGTTTTTCTGTAGGTGTAAAAAAAAACCACTATGATGATGAGTTTTTCAGATTGCTGATGAGTTTTTTTTTTTTTTCTATACATTTTTCATATTGCATTGCCTAAATGTTGTTTAGGTAGCCTCCTGCCTCTATAACGTGAATGGGTGATTATGGGAGATACTACCAAAGTAATATAAAACGTTAATTAGTGAGCTATTTTGTATTCAACAAGGCTCTTTAGCAATTTCCCAAGTTTTCAGCTTCTAAGATTACCTATTTGGCTACCGGCTGTCGCTCGTAACTCATGCCGCACATTTCAAGCTTTCCCTTCTCCAGCGATTTCATTAAGTTTAGTAGGTGGATGTGTTGATTTAAGCTTCTGGGGAGGAAGTTCTCAGTGTTACTAATGCTTAGCTTGAGTATCAGTAACAGTTTTATTGCAAATTTATTGGGATTTCTTTTATAGCTGGTACGTCTACAAGTTATTAAGTCATAAATAAGTTATATGTTCCAAATCTGTATAAAGAAACAAAAAAAAAGCAATCTTAATGGTTCAATAGATAAAATTACTGCCACACTTGGACTGCAGTAACTTACTAAAAAAGAAAAATGTGTTTACTTCAACAGAACTGTGATTAGCTCAGGTCTTTCGTTCGCTCTCGTGGCATCTCTGGCTTCCCTTTCCCTCCTCCTGTCTTGAAATGTCTCTAAAGTATCATCACAGATTAGATTTGTGATGATTCACCGTGTGTTCGGTTGAATTTTCCGCTGTAGATTGGGGAGGTGTTGTTTCTCTTTCTGGAGCAGAAAGAGAAACAACGTAATAGTAGTCGCCTGCTGTAACTGACTAAATGACCCACTCAAACTGTCTAATAAGCTCAAAAAGCCTTCCAGCCGACTAATCGATGTTTCCTTCTCTCTCTCTTTGTTCTCCTCTCCCCAACCCTCTGCTCTAACACCGCCGCATCTCTGCTTCAACATCTATCTCTATGCCTTATGCCATTCTGCTGTCTCTATCCACCTCCGATCATCTGCACCCCCTCCCTCCCTCCACCCTCGTCTCCCAAGGCGGGCCAGTCCTTCCTGGCCTTCCAGAGATATAAGCTCGGGGCCGACTCGGCGCTCTTCTCCCAGGAGTACACGGACCCCAGCCAGGATGCGGCCGGCGCCCCCTACAGCTCCTTCGGCGGCGACGACGTGGAGAGCCCATCAGGAGGAGGAGGAGGAGGAGGAGGAGGAGGCCAGGCCAACAGCGACGGGGCCTTTGACGGCAGCGCCGGCTACCAGCGCCAGGACTACTGAGAAGACACACGTTAGGAAGGTTGCCCAAAATTTCTCATTTAAGATAAAGTCACGCTGAAGATACTGGGTTAACTTTAGCCACGAAAAAAATGCAAATTTATTGTTTTACATGTGCAAAACCGTGTGCACGTGACAATCAAAATGACAAAGAATACAAACATTAGTATTAATCCGTGACCAAGATTACGACAGTTTACAATTTGGTTAAATACAGCCATTTAAATGAGAACACAGGCTGAGAATAAGACACTGAGTAGTGGATAAAGTCAAGCCAGTGATTTCAGCAACGCCGAGTGATCATTAGCCCGTGTGACACGCATTGTTCAACCGGACGAAAATCCAGTAATTTGGCTGATTTCTATCTGTATCAGTAGAACAAAAACAATTCGTATCTATGACGGGAAATCTTGGGCATCTTTCCAGATTTGGGAGGCGCAGCTAACGGCTGGGGATGTGATGGATTCAGGATATCTGTGGGAAAGGGGCTGTGGGACACTGGGTTCGATGCGAGGCGTTGGGGAGGGCAGGGGGGAGGGAGCGGAGGGAGGGGGAGGGAGAGTGTGGGAGAGGGGGGTCTGGGAAATAACGAGCAGGTCAAGGAGTTAAATGGTCACTCTGCCGCAGATCAATGCTGGTGAGCAAACTGCCTTCATCTTCTGAGGTCTGCTGTCAGTCAGCGAACCGACTTCGATCAGTGTTAGCCGGAACATCTTCAAGAACACACACACACACACACACACACACACAGACAGAGACACGTTCACAGCATATCGATTTTTGAAAAAGATACAAGTTTCTGCTGACAAAACTCCTAGTGGTGCATTATAGGATATCGGCATAGACGAACAAGCAACAGCGGCACATCTGGCAACTAATCCCCTCAACAAGAGTGCGTTTGTGTTCGTCTGGAAACGTTTTCCTAAAGAGCTTTTTTCTTTTTTATTAATCGTTGCCTTAGTGCTGACTGCCAAGTTAAATCCCAACACAGGACGACTTAAGCCCAACATCACCACCCCCCGCTGATTCAGCGTGTTTGATGCAAAAGTACCGCTAGTTGGAGTGTGTCTCGCTTTTAAACAAATCCACGCATTAGTTGTCATCGTAGAGCATTCCAGGCGACACGGAAGTTTGTTTCCTATCAGCAGATCTGCAGAAAACTGAAGGATTTGCCCGTTGCGTCACCTATTCCTCTCCAGTCAATCTGCACACGAGGCAACCGTGAGCATCCTGGGTAACCACGAACATGCATTGTTCCATTTTCTTAAAGAATAAAGTATATCTATCTCTCTATAAATATATGTAAATCTATAATTCAGTATATTACAGTGTTTGGAAAAAATAATAATAAAAGATTCTGCTTTATTTTAGGGCATTATGCTAGAAAAGACAAAAGACAGACAGATCTATGGTTCCTTTGAGTGTTATTGTGATAACTATATGGTGGGGTTACCCGTGCCTCATCCTTTATGTTGCTTTCACGGTAAGGAGATGTTTTTATTTTGGTATAACAATATTAACTATAAAAAAACAATGTGGCAACAGAAAAAAAATATAAAAAAAATGTGACCAAATGATCAAAGTATATATGGACATATATACTTTATACTACTGTACATCCATGTAGACGTAGAAATGTGTGACGTGGCGCTGTGATATACCCGTTTAAAAAAAAAGAAAAAAAAAAAAGACAAGGTAAGATTCAAGGTTGTGTACAAATGTATGTTTTTGATGTGTTCGATTTTAACCAATAAAAATGAAATACTGATAAAGATATCAATCGCTGGGTCTTTGGTTTTTGGATACCGTTCATTTCTTTTTGCAAAGTTGAAGGACTTGAGTTATAGGAACAGGTTTATAGGGTGATTGAGTTGAGACTCACTTAAGTTGGTCTGCTCTGGTCATCGGTGCCAGCAACAGTAGATTTTGAGATGAAAATGTTTAATTTGGTGAATTAATAACACGTTTTTCTTTTTATTTTACTCACTTTGAAATTCACATCAGTGTGGATGACTTATATACAATTGTCTGAATTCAAAGGACAAGATAAAAGTTTATTTAAAGATAAATTGAATTGAAAAAATAGGCTCCAAATCAATAACAGTGCACTCTCACCTGTAGTTCCTAGTAAACCCATACGGGGGCAGTATTGTCAACAAAAATTTTAATTAAAAAACAAAAGGGGAGAGCGACAAACCGGAAGCAGCTGTGCTTGTTTGGTTCATTTATTATTATTAAAAAATGAACTTAACCAATAATTATAGTGGTAACAGTTTAAATATCAACATCTGAGAGAGGCATTTAAATTTTAAAAGGTATGAAGTCTAAAAAAAATTATGAACCTAACAACGTTATATCGATGTTGCTTTCACGTGCAGTGGTAAAATATAGTGAGTTGCACAAATACGTATGTATGCGTCAAACAAGTGATTTTCAACAAAACATGAGGAGAGGAGGAGGAGATATACTTAGAATACAACTAATCGAAACCTGATTTCAAAACATAATCTCACTGTTTTGATGTAGTTGTTATCGTTGTATTTATATTATATATTATGTAGTTGCCCAAAATATAAATAACAGCTGAATGCACTTTTACGTTTAATGTGGAAATTGAAACGCTGTATTATCACGGTTAAAGATGTTTTATTATTATTATTATTATTATTATTATTATTATTTAATTTCACCACATATTGAATATCGAGAGCGCGTATACCCTCGAAGCTTGGAATTTCGACATTTGCGCTGAACCATGAACGCTACCACTCCCGTCCAACATGGCGGCGCAGCGGAGGAATTTGATGCAGAGCGTAAGTGAAAAATCCAGCTGTTTATTCCTCTCACGTACATGTATTAGTACCGTTGCATTGCTCCTGAAGACCGCCGTGGCCTCATTTACGCCTCCAGATAGTCGCTGTTTCTTGTTCCACTTTGCCCAGCGTTGTTTTGAGTCGCTCAGTGATGCTAGGTGCTAGCTTGTTTAATTGAGCTCATTAAGTGCTTTGCTAACAGCTAGCCAGGTCCCACAACAACAAAACCCCAATAATAATAATAATAAGTGACTATAATTACCAAAGGCGGACGCTGTCACTGAAAATAGGAGGAAGCAGCAATGTGTCCGATGCTAAGTTTTGTATTTCCTGGTGTGTCTTCCGGATAGCTTTAGTTCAGAGTTGGCTAACTTGATGATCAACTACATAGCTTTATGATAAAGTGCAAGCTGCAGTAACATCTGCAAGACAGTGTAAACCCCAAAACCACGAGGAAAGTGGCTCATATAGACATTTACAACGTTTTATAACCATTTAAAGGTGTATATTGCATTAATACCAAGCTATACATGATTTAAATGTGTTGTTTACATGTATATTGATATGTATAGTACATATTACAGTGTTGTAAATATGTAAACACAGTGAGAACTGCTTTAGGATCAACCTTTCCATTAATATTAGATCAATAATATTTGTTATAAATATATTTTTAGATCACGTTGAGCGTTCAAGGATAATAGTTTATTTCTTTAGTGTTTTATATCATTTTATAGCAACATATTTGTGACAACGGTTCTTAAATTTGATTTATTTTTCTGTAAACACTGTTAATACTATCACACGATACATATTTTGTGATGAGTTGAGCTGTAAAGTAGAATCTATTGCAGATTTAAACAAATATTGTTGTTCTATATACATATTGACCTATTTAAACTTTAATTTAGTAATCATATGTAAATGTAAAGTAATCAGAATACTTCATTAATCCTTCTTGGAAATAGCTTTGCTGCAATTGCTCCTGTAAAGCACCAGTTGCGAGGAGATAATAATAATAAAATAGTAATATAAATACTAAAAAAAAGAGTAGAGAGGATGTTCATTAAGATTTTTTCCCGTGTTCGTCGTTTCTTCAGCAGCATCAGAGCTGGACGGATGACCTGCCTCTGTGTCAGATGTGCGGGGTGGGCACAGCGCCCAACTGTGTTTACAGCTCCGATGGTAAAGGAACTCAGAGCCACCCCAACGAGGATGGACACCTCCGGTTCAGGTAAATGAGAACAGAGGCTGATGGTGGTCACTGTTTGTGGATAAGGTATATGGATGTCCTACCTGTTACACAGAACAAGATGCAATGGTATCCGGAAAAAAAACAAAAAAACAATGCTAAGACAAACGCAACTTCAGGCGCTCCACCACTCATCTAAGTAGCTTCTTCACTTCTAAATGATTCACTAGATCCCGTTTAATTGGCAGCAGTTTTAGTTATGTTACCGCATGAGATGGTGCAGCCCTGCTGTGCAGTATCAGTGTTTCCCACAAGATTCTGTGACACCCTGGCACCCTAATTATGATGCTATCCCAACTATTAAAAACGATTTATACAGTATATGAAATGTCTGCACATAAAATAAGAGCATGCGTTTTGCATCAACGCGTCTTCAAATTACCGTAATAACGTAATAAACAGTTGACTTTCAATCTAACTTTGTTGCTAGTGCTTATAAAATGAATGTAGTTCACGCTGGAGTCTTTTCCTCTGGGCTTTGACCAACTCTTTTTACATAATTGTAAATCTCCATGGTCTAAAAATGAAGAGCACAAACATCAGATTTTAAAAAGTGGCAGTAACGTCTATTTTTATTAGTGAACAACACAAATAGCTTCACGTGCTACTCGATAATTTAACAATTTAAGCACAACGGTGTTTGAAACTTGCAAAAACATTTCCGATTCGTTACGAGACGACGGCGGAGTAAATTAGACCCTGGCAGGCCGCCATTGTGTTAACATTGCATGGGAAACACTGCAGGATTCATCACGAACACTACAACTACATAAACTACGTCTTTGTTAAGTGTTCATGAGCCTCTATGGTCATTTAAGGTTGGTAATCACATTGTCTGTCTGCTGTTAGTTTCTATCTGGCGTATCAAACATGCACATCACATAATCCCGAATTTCCCAAGAAATAGTTCTAGTTCTCACGGAACATAATACATCTCTGACAGTCAAGGCTAAAGGATGTTCTACTGTTCAGATTGTTTTCTTAAAGTTCTGGATGTTTGCTGTGTTTTGTTTACCGAGCAGAGGGGAGGATGGCTGTTTCCTGTACGGCGTTTTTAACGGATATGACGGCAGCAGAGTGGCCAACTTCGCCTCCCAGTGTCTGACGGCCGAACTGCTGCTCGGGCAGCTGAACTCAAATCACACAGACAACGACGTCCGCAAGATCCTCACACAGGTCGGTGTCCGGATGCCTGTTTGTGTGTGTGTTTGTATTACACATTATGTTCAACGTTCAAAATTCCCATTAAATTTCTAGCAGATTCCTATTTGTATATACATTTTCTGTAAAGATTGAGCAAGTGAGGCCGCCCTCTCTGGAAACAAGCCCAGCCAACTCTGATTGGTCAGATTCAGTGGCCTTTGAAGGCGCCACTCATACATATTTGTGTCAAGATCTGAAACTGTGCTTAACTTTAAAAAGGCAGTTGTGGCGCATCACTAGTTTACCTGGGATGCACATGTTCCAAACGTACCGACTGATCCTGATGCGTGTCCTCGTTGTTTCAGGCCTTTGACGTGGTGGAGAAGAGCTACTTTGAAACCATAGATGACGATCTGGCTGAGAAGGCTCACCTGTCCAACTACCTCCCGCCGCACAACGAGGTACACAAAACACATAGCGCGGATTAAGCTGAAAAATTGAGAGGAGGGCTTCTCTGTTGGTTTCCACGGCAACCCCGGATTTGGGCCACAGTGAGAACTGATGCTCAGTCACCGGAGACGCAGCTTGTTATATTCTAATTGGTCTCATCAGCCTGTTCCATTTAGCCATAAGCCCGTTTCAGTGTCCCTGCACCGGATCCAGCTCTTGCCTCCGTCCACCTCATTTATTATTCCCGGTCGGGACCATTTTTAGGATGCTATTAGCCGATAATAGTTGCAGTAATCATACTTACTTGCCTCTTTTTTTTTTTCTTTCTTCTCACCTTCTGCTCCTCCCTCTCTTCGTGTTTTATGTCCTTCTTTGTCACGTCCCTCCCTGTCCTCGCCAGAATCTACCGTACCACCAGCATTCCCCTCAGACTCAGAAGATGCAGGAGCGCCTGAGGGAGCTGGAGCAGGAGGTGTCGGGAGGCGCGACGGCCGCGGTGGCGGTGATACTCAACAACAAGCTCTACATCGCCAACGTCGGTACGGCCACACACGAGCTGTCTGCGTCCGCAAATTGAGATTTTAGATATCGCCGAGATTTGCATCTTTTGGTTTAATTCTACCGCGGATGCGTCGATTAGACTGATGGCTGTCCAACAGTGGAGTCTGCTTTACGCCACCAGATGTCAGACTTCACTCAGATTTGTGTCTGGTTCTTCAGAGACCTCACAATATTTATGAGGCTTAAGTTAAATGTTGACTTTGGTGTATAATTAAGCCACATTTTAGCCTGCGCTTGTGCATTTACATGAGTAAACATGATAAAGGTTTACTCATGTGAAGGCACAAGATGTGCAGGGTTTCCTGTAATTTATAAACAATCACTAGCCAAAACATTAGGTACACTGGTAAAAACAAATGCACTGAAATAGTGTTAGAAAGGTGGTAACTGTATAGTCACTTTGGAGGATGTAGTTTGTGTTTTGCGCTTTTAAACTGGACTGAGTTAAACATAACAAGTGTTTCTGTTATTAAGCCGAGCCCACTGATTAATACGGGGGTTGACAAAATAATAGAAACACACTCTGGCTCAACACAGCACAGTTTAATGTCAGTAGAAGTAGAAGCCACAGCCTCAAAAATGAAAACACATCAACAGATCTTAGTTATTTGAAACAAATGCCGAACACCGTAGTGCATTTACTGTTTTATTAGAATGCATTCATGTCCACTGTTCAATTCAATTCAGTTTCATCTCATTCAGTTCAGACTAGTGTACCTAATGTACCGGTAAGTGAGTGTATATAACTGTGCAAGCCGTATAGTGGGCAGAGAAAGTTCTTTTTGACTTTATTTCCCAATACAAGGAGAATAGTCGAAACTGGTGCGGCTAGCCACAGCCTGGTACCTGTGGCCCTGTGAACGGTGCTGCCAGACTCTGAAAACCTTATCTCTTCAGGGAGGACGTTCCCGTCGAAGCTTTTTATCTTGTTTGTTCAGTTTATTTCTGCAGCGTGCACATTACACACGCTGTGCAATTACAGGTGTAAAAATAGTGCGCAGGGCTGTATAAGGAGCAGCTTTGTTTGTTGTGCGTTTTGCTAAAGGGAGGCAAGGGTAACAGAGTTTGTTGAGGTCACACAACTGCTAGATCGGCCTGCCCTCCTCCTCCTCCTCCTCCTCCTCCTCCTCTTATCTTAAGTTCAATCATCTGTATTTATATTTACTTGTTCTGCAGAGACGTGCTTGCATGTTAGAGATAGTAAACCTGTCGAGTCCGGTCAGACGCTATTTGGATTACTTAAATTTCATCCCCTGGTGATTCATGAAGGCTTTTCTTATCATATTCTCCAAGGTCATGTGCACTTTGCACCTGTATTAACCCTTTATGGTGCAAGGAACCATATTTGGCAACACACATTTTAAATTACATCCCTGTGTGTCTCAGTTGAGGTTTAGAAGCATGTGGTTTTCACTCAGCCAATCAGAGAAGATCAGGGAAACATTCTCAGGTTAAATGTGGTCTGCAAGGTTCACCTCTAGATGAACGCTGAGCATAACTGCTTTATTGGGTACCAGGAAGAAGCGGCCTAATGTGGACTAATGTGATAATGTGCATGTTGACAAGTGGCTGAATCAGCACTTATGTTCTAATGGTCTAAAAATACATGTTAACATTTATTTACCACTTAAAACGCAAGGAAGCATATGTGCTAACTTCGCTAATCTTGATTTTCTCCATGAAAAAAAGAATAATTTTGAAAAATTTTCCCTAAAAAATTTCAATGAGTGCCCTTTAAAGGGTTAAATACAAAAAAAAAAATCTTCCGACTTAATCCAACGTCGGTCTGTATGCTTAACAGCTGAAAAGCTCTGCAATGCATTAAAAAAGAAGCACCAGCCTTTAAGCTGTTCCCCTAAATGTTTTAATTTTATTTTACAACAGCGGTGCCTTTTTGGATGCGCAGCATAAATAACAGTAAAGAAACTACAAGTATATTGGCTCTAATAACAAAAACACTTGGTTGCAACTAAATAAAAGACCTTATAGCTCTGTGGTGTATAGCACGCTGGAACAACAAATACTAAATCACAAATCTGCTTAGACCAGCATTAGAAAACCATTCAATAGAAATCTCCCTAAGTTTCGTTAAGTGCTTCCAGACAGCAGACATGTTTGATCACGTTCTTTAACATTTGGTTTTGGTTTGCGTCAGCTGTAAAACAGATGCAGAAGATGAGGCTTGGCTGCGAGCTCGTTTAAAAAAAACAAAAATACCTTAATCCCCGTTTAAATACCTAGACGGTTTATTTTACAGCCAATCAGGAGGAACCCACGACAAACATGGAAACAAACAGCATTTTGCTTTGTCTCTGACATACACAAGGAAATAAATCGCAGTCACAGTGGATTCCCCGTTTGCGGACGTGTGTGAAGAAAGTGTCTTTCTGCAGAGGACGAGACATTTCATCCCGCAGTTTGTGTTTCCAGGCAGACGCTGAAATGATATTTACTTTCATAATTCAAAACAATAGTACGGAGTCGACTGTTGTTTTTGAATCCCCGCAGCCGAAGGAAGGCTCCTGCAGACAACAGCTGTACTAGGGACGGGCGCATGATAGGCTGGTCCTGTGTGCACGTACACAGATCAGCCACAACATTATGACCGCCGACAGGAGAAGTCAATAACATTGAGCATCTTGTGACAATTCAGTGTTCTGCTGGGAAACTTTTGGCCCCGGCATTCATTCGTGTGGATGTTACTTAGACGTGTAGCACCCACCTAGACCAGACCAGGCACCCCCACCCTATAGGTAAGCCCAGCAGGATGCAGACACACAAAAACGGTTTAGGAACAACTCAAAAAAACATAAAGAACAGCACAAGGTGTTGACCTGACCTCCAAATTCACTAGATCCCAAACTGATCAAGTATCTGTGGGATGATCCACAGAGGCCACTCCCCTCAACCCATAGGACCCAAAGGCCCCCCACTAGAAACAACCTGTTGCCAGACACCACAGGACACCCTCAGAAGGACCATGTCCATTCTTTGATGAGTCACATCTGTTTTGGAGGCACAAGGGAGACCTGCACACTGTTAGGATATAGTCATAATGTTATGCCTGATCGGATTGTAGATTGGCACCAGACAGCTTAAGCTGCAGAAAGAAAAAGGCTATCTGCAGGCTATTTGACTGTGAGGAAGTTCAAATGAGTCTGTGGGAGACAGACACACCAGCTCTAAGGAGTCACCGTCATTCCTTCCAGATTTCACTTGAAGAATGATCCGAGTTAATACCAGAGATTCCCGCGGCTGCGTATTATATAACTGGAAACTTTGGGTATTGTTAGTTTTGCTCCACTTGATCGATAATCAAGGGTATGAATCTGATTCTAATATAATGTTTTGCAGCATTACAGATGTGTCTGTCTTTGATTGGTGGGGTCAGACCAAGGACGAGGGCCCCTCACCCCTCGGTTTGGGTTTCATTTTCTTTTGTCCTCAAGGACGCGGCACGGGGCAGAAAACGGGGGCGTAGTCATACTAATAGGTAGAAAAGGAGGGCTGTTCTCCCCACCGGCCCTTTGTGTGAGGGTCAAAGAGTTCAAAGTTGACAGAACATGAATCCCACTGGAGGTTTAAACATAAGAATAAGTGGGCTCAATAAAGTGTTCCCAGGTGTGTGTTGATGTGAAATATATCTGACACAAAAGGTCATATGACCCATAATTTGAGCTGGTTGTGTGTGTGTGTGCCTGAAGTTACTTTTGCACACATGCACATGAAACTAGGCTCTTAAAATATAGGTAGATGATGTTTGAGGACTTGCACATCACTTTTAAACCCCACAATGTCACGTCAGCACTGCCTGATTAACACACGGGCCCCTGACAATGTGGCCTCGCCTGTAGACGAGCAGCGCAGACGGCTCCAGGCATTTTCAGAGAGTAAGAGTTGCAGACAGGCAGGCAACGGGCTGGTCTGGGACCGCATGAAGCTTTAGCTCAGTGGCGCAGAAGTGTTGATATAAAAGCGAATTAATCATTGAACTGCTCAGCTTTCGTGCGCTTGTCACTGGCCAATAATTGATATCTAGCATTTTAAAGGCATTTTAAATTGATGAGGGTTTTGGACCTCGGATTTCCTTCAGAGCGTCATCGGTGGATTTCTGTCTGCATCATTAATGTGTGTGTGTCTGCTCTTCTAGGTACCAACAGAGTCCTGCTGTGCAAGTCCAGCAGCGACGGCCAGAACCAGGTTCTTCAGATCGGTCGACCGCACAGCACCGACAACGAGGATGAATTGCAGAGACTGGCCGCACTGGGTGAGATGCGCAAATTCAGAAATGTAATGATGATAATACATTTTATTTGTGGCCTTTCAAAGCACTCAGTGGCACCTGACATAAAACATCCAAGCAGGTTAAATGAAGTAAGCTGATGTAGGTAGGTAGGTAGGTAGGTAGGTAGGTAGGTACTTTATTTATCCCAACAGAAATTCAGTGTGCAGTAGCTTCATCCCAGAGAAACAGATACGGAAGAATAATATTATTTCTAAAGATCAGGCATAACATTAAAACCACTGACAGGAGAAGTAAATAACATTGACCATCTTGTGACAATTCAATGTTCTGCTGGGAAACTTTTGGACCTGGGATTCATGTGGATGTTACTTAGACATGTAGCACCCACCTAGACCAGACCAGGCACCCCCACCCCATAGCAATGACACTCCTTGATGGCAGCAGCCATCCCCAGCAGGATGCAGCCTGACACAGGCACAAAAACAACTTAGGAACAACTAAAAAAAACATGAAGAACAGCACAAGGTGTTGACCTGGCCTCCAAATTCACTAGATTCATTAGAATTCAACCCATAGGACCCAAAGGCCCCCACTAACAACATTCTGTTGCCAGACACCACAGGACACCCTCAAAAGGCCCATGTCCATTCTCTGATGAGTCACAAGTGTTATTTGAGGCACAAGGGAGACCTACTAGAGGTTGTACAGACTAGTCGACTAGTGGTTGTCGAGCTTGTTTTTTGTCCTTGATGTCAGTGAATGCACCATGCGAGAGATGGAGGTTAGTTAGAGTTGAGAGTTTCCTGAGTGAAAGCTGCATATTAGAAGTGTCAGGCTGATGCCGTTTATGGCGTTGACGTAGGTTACATCCGACAATAGCCCGTGTTCAGGTATCAGTTACTTTGCAGAAAGAAAGGCCTCCATAGCTTCCTTTGCGTGAGACTCCACAATATGTATTCAGGTCAGGAATATAGATTACTTTCTCCTGTGTTTATATATGTTACGACGTCGACTCGACTTTCACCACATATAGGTCGACTGTAAAAACTAGGAGCGTTCAACCCCTAAGGCCTATATTACTCACAATGTTAAGCCTGATCGGTGTAATATACTACACCATTCATTGCGTGGCAAATAGACACTCGATAGACGACTCCGAAAAATGACATCATCGTTTTATGTCGGGCCGAGGGAATGATGGGTTTTAATTCCACTCGGGGAGATACAGCAGGATATATAGCCCGCCACAGACACGGCCATTAGTGGAGACTGCCTGCCACAGAGACAGACTTGGAGTCATCCATCCGTGGTGGACAGCCGAGCTAATGGTCCAGTAATGAGGGTTGCGTATGCAACACAGAATGCATACATTGCGATTAGCTTTGTTGGAGGAAAAAAAAAAACATTAGCCTGGCACCTGTAATGGATTTAATGGGGGAATTAGCTGCATTGTTTCTCAGAATTTAATACCACACTATTAGAGGAGCTCTCTCTCTCTCTTTTTATTCTCTCACTTGTTTTCTCTGTCTCCACTAGGGAGTCACATAATTATTCAGTTGTTCAGAGTGATTCTCTAAAATGATTTAAAAGAAATGACATGTCATTCCATTAACCTTAGCCAAGGTGACCTCTCCCCTCACACACATGCGTCTCTCCTCCACCTCCTCCTCCCAACCACACCTCCTGCCTCTGCTTAATTGATCTTGTCTTAATGCCTTATCCTTCCTTCTTCTTCTACTAAACCTCACTTTTGTGCTCCTCTGTGTCCCCTCCAGGTGTGGATTCAGCCCGGGTGAGGCAGGCGGGGCAGATAGCGGGGCAGAGCAGCACCAGGAGGCTCGGGGACTACCGCGTCAAATTCAACTACAATGAAATCGACCTGCTCAGGTGAAACCAGGGGTCGCGTTAACCGAATATTTTCCGTCATTGACCGTTTTTTTTAAAACGGTGACGGAAAAATCTGAAGGCCATCTGTCATTTTGACAGATTGCAATTCACACCCCGGCTCATATAACCGCGGTTATATGTCCATGTCCATTCTCTGATGAGTCACAACTGTTTTCTGAGGCACAAGGTAGACCTACTAAGCGTTGTACAGACTAGTCGACTAGTGGTTGTCGAGCTTGTTTTTTGTCCTTGATGTCAGTGAATGCACCATGCGAGAAATGGAAGTTGGTTAGAATCTTTTTTTCCACCGCTATTGAATATTAAATGAAAATGATTATCATTTTAAAGTGACGGGTAAAAATGGATTATGACAGGATTTTTATGGCCCTGTCAGTCAAAATGACAGACAACGTAAAAGTCTAGCGCAACCTCTGGGTGAAACTTAGTGAAATCTACACATAGATGGGGACAACTAACGAAATTTAGTTAGTAACTGGCATGCAACTTTTTAACTCTTTAAAGGCACTTTTACAGTACTGCAGGACATAGATGCCGTACCCTACGTATGTATCCTACGCCTGTGCGAGCCATTCGTACTTGTGCGCTCGTCAGTTTGGCTCGGTTAATGTTTGTTTCTACTTCCTGCTTCACTTTCAACAATGGCGACTGAAACTTTTGCCGACATTTCGCTGAAGACGAAGCATACAAATGTTTGCATCTCCAAACCTCCGTTGTGTTCCGTCTTTATTGATCCAAAACAATCCATTTGAAAATTGCGACTAGAGAAGCAGCGTGAAATGCTAAAGAGGAAACACACTACTACCGAGCGGACCAATCACAGCTCTTGTGGTCTGCGTAGCCGCGGCGCGTAGTTGCATTTCTGGGGAGGTGCACGTCAGGGCTAGGGCTTCAAACTGACGCAGAAGTCTAAACCAGAAGTCTATTCCTTCTACGTGCTGGATCTGGCTTCGACTGTCCCACTTGAGTGTTATCAACCTTTTTGTTTAACAAAGAACTGGGCCAGCTGATTAAACATTTTAATGTCATGTCCCCTGGTATGTGTGTGTGCTCAGCTGTACCTGGACAACGGCGCCTCTGTCTCCACATTATGGCCTTTGTTATCAGATCTGACTCCTGTTCTAGCTGCTCTTTTCCCACAGCTGAGCCTCTTGAAATTCCATCAACCAAGCTCCCTCTCGCCCTCTCCCGCCCTCTCCCTCTCACACTTCTCATTTCCTGCTCTTGTCCGCTGTCCAGACCGAGCGAATCAGACTTGGACATCTACGTTTCACCGCAGTTATGCTCCTCGGTAAAAGGCATAATAGAATCTTTATAAAATTTCCACCTTATTGCCGAGGAGAGTGCAGGAAATTTGATGGTGGACAAAGTTTAAGTGATTCCTTGGATCAATGAGACTAGCTCAGCTTATTCAGGTCTCTATTTTATTTATTTATTTATTTATTTTTTTCTCAGGTCTTCCCTCTTACTCCTTCCACATAGTCTTGCACTTCTGTCCGTGTCCTAGCTTGTCTGGATTTTTGTTTTTATAATGTCTCTTTTTATTAATAATAGTTCAGCTGCTGATAAATCTTTCTCATCTTCCTCCATCAGTGCGGCCAAGACAAGGCCAATAATCGCAGAGCCAGAGATTCATGGCAGCCAGTCTTTGGATGGTGTGACAGGCTTCTTGTTGCTAATGTCAGAAGGACTAATAAATGCCCTGGAGTCCGCCCACGGGCCCGAACAGGCCAATCAGGTTAGTGGATTCATGCAGTAACCCCTTTTCAAGCACCTTCCTTCCATTAGTTAGTCTAATACTTATTTTTCAGACAATTCTCTAATCTTAATCTTTACCCTTCAATCTTTCCGTCCTTCCCACGCCATGTTTTCAGCTCCTTCTTCCTCCATTCTCCTTTCATTAAAACCGGCCAGGAGTAATCAGATCCCAAGTGGACAGCTTTAAACTCAAGTCTCTTCTGCTGTCCGCCCTAGGATATCGTTGCCATGGTAGCTGCAGAGCTCGCCCAGCAAAACAACCTGGAGGCCGTGGCTCAGTCAGTGGTGGACCGGATCAGGCGGCTTCACCACGACGTCTTCGTGTCCGGCCGTCAGAGGGCGACCTACTGTTCCCGGCACGAGGACATGACCCTGCTCATCCGCACGCTCAATTACCCGCTGGCCGACGCAGCGCTCACGCCCACGCAGGGTAGGAAACGGCATTCTGGGATTTGATTCTCATGTCGCGGGAAGCCTGTCTAGGACACAGGCCTCTCTATACGCACCAACACAGTGTTCCTCTCTTAAACTGTTTATAATTTAATCTCAGATGGACGGATGTTTTATTCATACAGATCTATGTAAAAGGCTGCCACTAGTGGTCGCCCAACCGCTGCAGTCCTTTAAAGCAAAGTCAATTTATAACCCCTCATCAAAGATTTACTTGTTCTTTTTAATTTATTATTATTTATTTTTTATTCTTTAAAACTAGGAAAAGCTAACGTGCTTAGCAGCTTTACAATTCTGAGTCAGGACCTTGAGTGTTTGGATTAAATGGCTCATGAAGAAAGGTTTTGTGAAATGTTCTGTACACACAGCTGGTGTGTGTGTGTGTAAAATACACACTGAATCATAATTAGATTACAAAGACACTTTATTCATCCCGTGGGAAATTGACAGGAGGAATTACAGTCAGCAAAAAGGGTCAAAAAAATAATAAAATAAAAGTAAGGTGCAATGTATAAAAATAGTATTTATACAAAATACAAAGTATATATAGAAAAATAATAATATACGTAGGTATATATACATATATATGTTGCAATAATATGCATATGAATGTATGTTTTAATATATTTATACAGATATAGTGTAAAAGTATATAGTGAAATATATAAGACATTATATAAAAATTAGCAGCAGTAGTAGCAAAGCAACAACAATCAATTTATGATGAGAACAATATTCTTAATTAGAACCATCTTGAACAAATAATAATAAATTATGTTGGATTTTAAATATACTACATTTTTATGATTGATTTCTTAGACATAGTTTAAAGCCAGTCCTGCACTGCAGATTCAGATTTCAAAAGAGATCGGTTTATCTGAGCTGAATGAAAGCTTCTGTGGTCCATGCAGAAAACTTTACATCATGTCCCCAGGACGCTTATTTTATGCCTCGCTTTCACATTAGTTTCTCTGTATTTTCTTGATCATAGTATTTGTAAAAAGTTACCTCAGACATGTCCAAAACAACTGACATGCAGCCTTTAACTCTGCTTAGTTGAAACTTTTGCTCAAGATATTAACAGGATTTAATAGTTATAAGAATATATATATATTTTTAAAACCTTTTTATCTCTTTTTCTTTCAGGCGGTCGCATCTATCCCGTGTCAGTGCCCTACTCTAACAGCCAGAGCACGAGTAAGACAAGTGTCACCCTCTCTCTGGTCATGCCCTCGCCGGGTACCCTCACAAACGGCACCAACACCGCGTCCACCCTGGAGGAAGGCACCCCCACACCAGGGTGAGCTTTGCGTCGTGTCTTGTCCCCGCTCAGCCTTGGCTTCTCTCCCGCTGTGCTTGCTTTTGAATTCATTTAATTTTTTTTTTTTTTTTTGCTTTTTTTTTTTTAACCCCCTGCTGTTTTTGTTTTGTTTTTTTTATTTTAAACTTTTATTTTCTCTCTCTATCTCCCTCCCGCCCACTGACCCCCGCAGGGTGGGTACTCTGGTTGAGCTCGACACTCCTCCCTGCTGTTGTGTTTATTTTTGGTGTAATTTAAATAAGCGAGATTTTATACTCCTACGTCCCTCCCTCGCTATATTTATTTTGGGTAAGCTTGATTTTCGCTCCCCTGTGTCCTTGGACCGTTGTGCTTATTTATATGTGAGCGTAGTTTTCACTTCCCCATAGTTCTGTTTTTTTATTTTACTTTGTATCATGCAGTGGTTCCTTTCTGAGACTACAAAGGAAAGACTGATCAACTACAGCTGAAAAAGTATAGAGTATACTCTGTTGTGTAATATGTATAGACACTCACTTGCCACTTCATTAGGTACACAGGTGAAAACGAATCCATTCTAATATGACAGTCCAGCTCTAAATCTTAGCTTCACAGAGGTTATGACATTCGGCATTTGTTTCAAATAACTGAGAGAGCCGTGTTTTCATTTTGGAGGCTTTGGTTTGTAGTAATATTGATTGTATTGTGTTGTACCGACACACGTTTGTCTCTCAGCGGGGGGCTAGAATGAAAATAACAATAACAGAAACGCTTTTAATTCCAGTTTAACAACTCCATAAACCCACACCTTCCAAAAAAATAAAAATAATCATACAGTTGATTTGCCACCTTTCTGACCCAGTTTCAACACAAACTGAACATTAGACCGGTCATGAAGAGGGGTTTTGTGCAGGACTGTTGCTTTATTAGAATGTTTGAATGCATTCGTTTTCACTTGTGACCTGGACAGTGAGTTTGTGCGTGGGATTAAGTCAGGACTGCCCTTTGCATCAGCTTCTAAAGGAATATATTTTAAGGCATTTTCCAGGAAATTAATCATTCCACAAGTGGTAGCTTAAACGTTAGAGCCCGGCTCAGCGTGGGATCAGGTTTTAGAGACTTGGCAGGGTACTGGTGACAGAATTAAATACAATCCCAGATAGTATTGGATCGCATTCGTGCAATTAAAGGCTCATCGCACAGTTTGGAATACTCAACGACATCCCAATCAAGTATTTTTTTTTTCTTTTGCAATCCAATCTGAGATCCGATCTGACCGTAAATAAACAAAGTTTCCTCTCCTGGAGATCTGGAGATTGGTCTTGTATCTTGTATTCTGCTAGGTTTCATAGCGTCCAGAGGGTAGGTCGTATCTTGGCTCCAGAAGCTCCAACAGACGGTAAAAAAAAACAATATTCCCTATCCCAGAAATGTGCTGGTCATCGAAAACCGTACACTCCATAACCCTCTGTCTGGAGGAAACTTTTCTCTTCTTTAAAACGCAGCGTTTGTTGGTAGTAACGAGTTGGTGGTATTCAGTGACGATCTCATACTACCACCTCAAGAAACATCCACATTGCATAGTTCACAAATTATAGGTACTTTTTCTTTGATTTTTGGGCAGCTTAGTCAACCGCCACTAAAACAAAACGAGAAGTAATCTTTAAGTTTAAAATGGCCTTGATCAGCCCCCCGATCTCCTGATACACTGATGCAGATCGGGACATCCCTACTGGAGCGTCATAGTAGTAGAAGTCCCTCGTCACACCTGTCAGGAATTTGCACTTTGCATTTATTTTATCGGCAGGTGCACCACTTGCAAATGATCTCACTTTGTCTCGAATTAAATAAAAAAACACCTTTTTTTCCAACTTCTGTCCTTCTGCTGCACCAACGTAGCCTTTGAGTCAGTCATAAGGCGGCGTACCTGGAATGTGCCTCGGCCTTGTCAGGTTCCTTTGCTCGAAACAAGCTGTAATATAGTACGACTGAACATGAATAGCACTCTGTGTTCTACTTTTTTTTTTTTTATTTCTGCTTTCTGCATGAGAACGTTTCCTTTCACCCGTTCCTCCCTTTTGCTCAGTCATGCTCAAGGATCGCCTCTCCATCTCTTCTTCCTTTATGCGTTCCACTTTGTTCCCGTCACTCACTGTCTGACTCACGTCTATATTTCTCTTCTTCGTGGGCCAATATCCGTCCCGTGTCCTACACTCTGTCCTTGCCTCGCCTTCTTCCACTCCTCTAGCACGTTTCACCCCTCTGCCTGCCAAGCTTCCGTCGACATCCTGCAGCCCATAATTGAACTCCCCTTTTCCCCTGTTTACCCCCTGTCTCCTCTTCCTCCCCTCTCCCTCTCCACTTCCTTGTTTTCTCTTTCCACCACTCCTCCTCCCCGTCCTCTCCCTCTCTCCACCTCCCTCCTTTGTCTCTCCACCCGCGACACGAACCCCTTCCCGTCCTCCTCCTCCGTCCCGACCCTCATACCTGCCTCCTCCTTTTCCTCCACCCTCCCAAAACACCCGCCCCTCTCCCCCTCCTCCTCCTCCTCCTACTCGTCTACTCTCCCCAGCAGCCAGAGCCCCACGGCCACCCTCCAGTCCACCAACACCCAGACCCAGAGCTCCAGCTCCAGCTCCGGAGACGGAAGCCTGTTCCGTCAGAGAGGGAGCCAAGCGGCGCAGCCCGATGAGACGGGCCGAGTCCCGCCGTACGTGGACTTCACTCAGTTTTACCGCCTGTGGGGAGGCGACCACAGCGACAGCCAGAGCACCCAAGGAGGCCTGGGTCCCCAGTGAGGAGGATGACTTTGGGGAGGGGGGGAGGTCGGGAGGGGGTTGGATATTCTGACAGCAACGAGGCACGTGGATCAGGAAGAGGCAGAGATTTTAAGATGTGGTTCTCACAGATAAAATGCTTTTAATGTATCATAAAATGTACGATTGACCTAAAGGTGCATGGGGCCGCAGAGTGGACGGCTTTTTTTCATCCTCCCGCTATCAAATGTGAGGTGAAGCTGTGAGAAAAACGGTGTCACTACACACCTTTAGCGGTTTTTCACACATGAACTTCAAACACTGTTCGCAAATGGAGCAGACAACGGGAGATTTTCTGTGTCAGACTTATTCTCACGGCTGGAAATATTCCGTTTAGTTTAGGGCGAGGAGGGGTGACATGAAACACACACACACACACATAAACTCTCTGGACAACCATCTGTTCAGTTTCAAACGTGGGGGTTATAGATGGTCATTACACGCACTTTGAACGAGCAAGCTGGCGAGATAAAGTCTGTTTAATGTCCGGTCGGACTGATTTGAACATTCGCGTCCAGCTAATGTGTAGAATCTTTCAGGGATGCGGTGCATGTGTGAAAGGGGCTTTAAACTCGTGTTTGTCCTTCTGTAATATACAAAGGGATTTGTGTGAATATATGTAATGCACATTGTAGAAATTATTGTCATATGTAAGCGCAAGACCTGAAATTTGGTGAATGATTACAAGCTGCAAGTCCTTAAAATGGAATGAGTGATTGAAAGTACATTTTCTTTTCTTTTTTATTTGTAATGAAATATATCTCCACCTTTTGTTCTCTTGGCTTTTCTTCACACAAATATGCTCTCGACACACTTGACATTTGCTGCTTTTACAAAAAAAATTCATGAAAAATTTTCAAACTGAGGAATCTGCCAAAATATTAAAACCACTGACAGGAGAAGTAAATTGACCATCTTGTGACAATTCAGTGTTCTGCTGGGAAACTTTTGGACCTGGCATTCATTCATGTGGATGTTACCTAGACATGTAGCACTCACCTAGACCAGACCAGGCACCCCCACCCCATAGCAATGACACTCCTTGATGGCAGCAGCCTGACACAGACACACACACAAAAAGGTTTTAGGAACAAAAAAAACAGCACAAAGTGTTGACCTGGCGTCGAAATTCACTAGATCCCAAACTGATCGAGAATCAGTTCCAAAGAAACAAGAAAATATAGACTTCAGAAGCATGCTACAGCGTATTTATCTGCAGAAACTCCACCCTGCTCTTGCATTTTTTTCTTATTTAGCTGTGGATGTTTCTAGGCTGCAACCTTTTGGGCAGTGGTTGTGCAGCTGACGGCCAGTAACTCAGCACAGTGTGAGAGCAGAATCATAGCAATCAGGTTACAGACCCTACAGACTCTCTCTGTCTGCTGTGGATGTATAAAAAGCTGCAGGTCTGTGTCTGTTCAGCTGAGGGTGGGGCTGAGCTACACAAGCAGAGCAGAGATGCCGCAGCTGACACGACGAAACGAGCGTTCGCACAATATCCGGCAATCGCAAGGTTCGGTCAGAGAATACAGTTTGATGTCTCTGATTCCCTGAACGCCGCTCCCTCTCTTCATTGACTCTCTAGCCTCTCTTGGCTAAGAGGGGCCACGTTGAAATGTAATCCTAGACAAGCTATACCACACTCAAGAGTATTAAGTGTACCAGAGCACATTGTTGAATCCCTGACTATGAAGCATGGTTGGCTTTCAACACGACAAGAGGAATGGAGGAAGACCTCTCCGACACTTGAGCAGCATGGCGTGGATGGAGAGTGAGCACAAAGGCTCGAGCAGCTTCATAACGCAGTTAAGTGTAAAACATGATCCTCAGCCACATGGGCTCAGCAGGAGAAGCTGAGTGATGGCTGGAGCAAATGGAACCATCCATCAGGTTTTACTGTGTGCCACCACGACTCCAGAATCAATAATCAGAAGTTCCAGCTCACTCGCTAACAGGAAAATTTAAAAGTTTTTTTCTTACACTGTCGACTGTCAGGATGATGTATAGTTTTTTTTTTGTCTCAAACTCTGCCTGGTATTTCACCCACACCTACAAGTTTTTGCAAAAATTACTTTCAGGAAAGAGGAAGGGATGTTTTTTAATTCTGGAAAAGGTCCACATGCTTTTAGGAACTGAGCCCACTGTGACAAAAATAGCCCCAAATGTCCACTGATCAGCCACAACATTAAAACCTCTGACAGGAGAAGTAAATGACGTTGACCGTCTTGTGACAATTGTGCTCTGCTGGGAAACTTTTGGACCTGGCATTCATTCATGTGGATGTTACTTAGACATGTAGCACCCACCTAGACCAGAACAGACACCCCCCACCCCATAGCAATGACACTCCTTGATGGCAGCAGACATCCCCAGCAGGATGCAGCCTGACACAGGCACACGTTTTAGGAACAACTCAAAAAACATGAAGGTGTTGCTCAAGGTGTTGACCTGGCCTCCAAATTCACTAGATCCCAAACTGATCAAGTATCTGTGGGATGATCCACAGATCCATGTCCATTCTCTCAACTGTTTTGGAGGCACAAGGGACACCTACACAATATTAGGAAGGTGGTCATAATGTTATGCCTGATTGGTGTATTAGTCATAGTTTTTTATCAGCCTTAGACATTTTTGTTTTACCACAGCCCTCTCCCTTCTTGGCAGTCAGGATATTATTTCATTCCCTAAATTAACTTCACACTGTTGTGAAACTAATTGGTTTAATGAGGAAAGTGATTAGAACCCACGATAGAGTATTAAATGGGAGACAAATTATGTTGCACTTAAACCCTAAAATCAGCACTTGGAGCTGAACTGTAACAGAGAGTTGCTGAGTATCAAATCAGACACAGGAATGTAGCTAACTGCCCAATTTTGTAGAAACCGGTGCTTTCTTTCTTCTTAGGCTATGACCTAATCCTTTAAAAGTAGCTTCAATTAACTTTATTGTGTCTTGTAGAAAATGAGAAGTATACAGGCCAAGATGAAATGAGCTGCACCCTCTGCTTGTTCTTGAGGAAGTGTGCACTTGTCTAGGTGCGGTCATATAATGTTATCTGCTCCCTTCATGCTATTAAAGTCCGCTTGATTTGATGTTTGGTTACTTGTTTGGAGTGATGTTGATTTAGCTCCAGCCTCATTGCGTCTTTGTTCAATTTTGAACATTTAAAAGTGCTCGTTTGTCCATTGGTGCCCTTGGCGTGGTGTTTTTGGAATTGCAGAAGTGACTGTGCTGACTTGTCAGAGTGTACCTACATTACCACACTGCCTGGTAACAAACTGCGCCACCGATGAACAAGATAATCAAGATTGACTGGAAATGAGACAAATATAGCCACACCGTTTTCCTAGAAAACAATTTTGACTGATCTGATCTTTTGCTGAGAGCAAATCCTGCCGTTGAAGTTATGTTCAGGGACAATGTGAGGTTAGAATAGCAATATAAAGGGTCCTGTGAATGCTACGCAAAGTGGTGGGATTTTAATTGCACCATCTTGGAATTTAAAAAAATAACCATGTCCAACTTGATATGCGTACCCCTTTAAACCACAGAGTCTATGTTATATCTATATACAACCTATGGCATAGACTGTATATAAATATGCACAGTGCGTCCCCATTTCCTTGCACTGGCCAAACTGATACCATTTTTCCAGGGTTACATGGGTCGCCGTCTTGCCAGTTTGGAGCCAGAGTTTGCACAGTGTGATCTGAGAGTGGAGTCACGTGGAGCTGTGATATCAATGACCCGCCCACACTTCTTCCAGACTGACTCACGTTTTCATTGAATTAACACTGCGCTCTGCTCTACCTCCTCCACCTCCAACTCTCACGGTCTCACGGTCATACGGGGCCGCTTCACGGACCTGTTGGCAACTTGTAGTCGCGATTATGTCACATCCTGTTTCTATAGCATCAAATAACTAAACTAAAACGAAAAAGGACACTTGACCATGCATCAGTATTATATTAACTACCTAAAAAGACATAAACCATCCTTTAAAAAACATTTACTTGAAGTGTATTTTAGTGTTTTAGTTTGGCCTAAGTCCCACCCATTAACATGGAGGGGCGGAGCTTATAGCCTGTATTGCAGCCATTAACCGGGGGGAGCTGTACTTGCTTTGGCTGTACTTTTGAAGAGCTATTCCTACGTCCGCCTTTATTTACAGTCTATGCTTTAACCCAGCAACAGCAGCATTGAGTTACTGCTCGAAGGCCGCTTGAGGTTTTTTTTTGTTTTGCAAGTGGCTGTTTTTTGTTAAACTGCGAGCAATTCAGAAAATACAGAAGCTGTACTTGTCCTTGAAAAAGTGATTTACCTGGACTCTCGTCTCGTCCAGGCAATTAAAGAATAATTTGATAGCATTTGATCCCAGGTGACGTTCATAACCACAAGTCAGCGTTTTTTTATTTATTAAAATCAAACTGCTTCCTCTGGCTCTGACTTCCAAGGAATGCATGATAAGGCTGTATCTTGCATGTGATAAGATAATGAAAGCATTGATTTAACAGCTGCAAAGCACACACCTTGGTAAACTTTCCCTACCACAACTAATAAAGAAAACTTGACATGGCATGTGTCACAACTCTTAAGACAGAAACAGGATATGCAGGGTCTTTTTTTTTGGGGGGGGGGGGGGATCAATGTGTTATCACAGCAAAGTATGCAGCAACGTTATTAGCACACCTTTTTTTGTTTGCCTACCTTATCAAGATGCCATGAGAGTGAATCAATGGGTATTTCCACACGGTCCAGGTTTACTAAAGGAGTCACTGAATAGGTGTGATGTGTGGTGTGGGTGCCTTTGGGTCCTGTGGATCATCCCACAGATACTTATTCAGTTTGAGATCTAGATAATTTGGAGGCCAGGTCAACACCTTGTTCTGTTTATGATTTTTTTGGGTTGTTCATTAACCGTTTTTGTGTGTGTGTGCCTGTGTCAGGCTGCATCCTGCTGGGGATGGCTGCTGTCGTCAAGGAGTGTCATTGCTAAGGGGTGGGGGTGCCTGGTCTGGTCTAGGTGGGTGCTACATGTCTAAGTAACATCCACATGAATGAATGGCGGGTCCAGAAGTTTCCCAGCAGAAAGCACACAAACATCACACCTTACACCAAAATTCATCTGAAAATGAAAAGCTGAAAAAATAAAACTAAACTTTCCACCGCTGTAAATTTGAATAATAAAATTAGGTTCGGTACGTTGATGTATCTGAAATAGCCTCTCTGTTTTTTACCCTCGTGTGGTTTCTTTCCATTTTTGCATATGTATTGTGGTCATGTCAGTCCATCAGATGGCAATGTGGGAATTACCTGAGCCGTCACAGTCCACACTGACAAGAGTATCATGCTCTATGCTCAAGAGCTCCTATGCTGCCCTGGCTCAGTTTAATTCAGCCGAAGCGTTTTTGAATGTTTAAATAACCAAACATCCTGTAACCTGAAGCTCACCGGCTCGGCCACATGCGACACCAAGCATTATTAAACGTTGTGCGAGAGCAGTAGCTGCATTCCTGATTTTGTTGCGCCTATGAAGTCAGCAGGAGCGTTTGAAACTGAACAAGGAAGAAGAAAGTGTATGTCATCTCATTTTTATTATTATCATGATGAGTATTTATTAAGGGTAGAGCTGAAAGGTTAACAGCTACACAACAGACCTGCTGCTTTAAGAGTGTGTTGCCGCTTAAGTGTATTACCCGCCGTAGTTTGTTTCCAAAGAGACAGTGGGTTGACTTGTTTGTTTAGCTCGCCACTGACTGATTTTTCTTATCTTAAATGGTGTGGCGCATCTCCGTCGACCGGAACCAACAGTGAAGCCGAGAGAGAGAGAGAGAGAGGGCACAACAGAAATGTCGTGCTTTGCCCTGAGCTTGAGCGCGTGACCGGCTGTGGATGTATCACTCCATATTAGAACCGGAGAGTAAAAGCAACGAGCTGAAGAAAATGTGAGAGGTAAATACATAAAGATTGTGTCATTTAAACCCATTTTGTGTGGCTGTGGTGGAGGAGGTGAGCTTATTTAATGATGTCTTACTCAGCTTGTATGTTAGAAACCCTTATGGTACTAGTGACTTTAAAGGTAGAGATGAATATAAATGACCTCTGTCGATCTTTAAAAACCTCAGTGTGGTTTTGCTAATACTTTTTTTTTCTTACTGCTCACTGTGGTTGCTGATGTGTGATATTCAACAGATACAAGATGCAAAAACAGGAAGTCATAAAACGCTAAGCAGCAATAATCTCTAACCTTGAATTCATTTCTGTTTGGTTTGGGCCAAGCAAGCGTTAATGTGTTCCTTTTGGTCATAAAACATTTGGCGGCAATAAATGTTTCGGTCGACACGAACACCTTCTCTCTGACGCTTTGTGTAGATTATCTCTCGCCTCAGAGAACTGTATCTGTACACACGGCACACACTATAGACCTCTACCAAAGCTTGCCTCGAGTTCAGTCTGATGGTCTGCCTCCAACTCCAGATTTCCGTCTGTCACTCTGGAATTTTATCTGAGCGAAGCCTGGTGGTCGTAGACGAGGCACCTGTAGCTAAGACTAATGTTTCATTTTGC
This sequence comes from Chelon labrosus, assembly GCF_963514085.1. Classification (NCBI taxonomy): domain Eukaryota; kingdom Metazoa; phylum Chordata; class Actinopteri; order Mugiliformes; family Mugilidae; genus Chelon; species Chelon labrosus. Next base: position 7,717,467 of record NC_140338.1, read on the forward strand.
CTGGACTCGAATCAAAGCCCCGTATCTCCAGTGTCATCTGAGAAGGCTCTTTGGCTGAATATTTCGCATTGTCCATTCGGAGGTACGTGTGTGTATGCGGGTATGCACTCAGACTTTTAGGAAAATGAGATTCATGCTGAGAACTGGCTGAATTTGTTTTTTCATTTTGTCTTGTGCTTAGGCTTTTTGAGCGTTTCGGCCTTCAGACAGAAGTTGTGCTGTTTTGCTCCAGGCTTTTGTTGTAGCGTTCCAGTTTAAAGTGTTCAGTTTGTCCTGTCGGTATTCACAACCAATTGCGGTGTTCTTGCATTTGTATTCTCATATAATGAAATGGGCTCTGCTGTCTTCAATAGATTTTTGATCCCACGCTTTGCTCACTATAAGAAAATATCAGCCTATTCTCTCCTGTGTTTTTTTTTTATTTTTTTTTTTAAACAAACACAGAAAGTCTTGACAAGCAACTTTTATTTGATGTGACTCTTGAAATGGAGTCAAGTCCACAAAGGCCTTTGTTAGCCTTATTTATTCACAGTAGTATGACCACACCTGAGTAATGCCCTGTAATGGGGCTGTTCTCTGGCTGTGGTGATCCTTCAAAATTTCAACCATCAAACATGTTTCCTACAAGTGTTCATTTTCTGTCTAATACTAATTATTTGCATCATCTGTGAGATTAGGAATGTCGTATATACATTGTAGCTGTCTTACTTCATTTTAACTGCACCCGTCCACCTGGCAGACTTTGTTGCCAAGATACAGAGCCCTAGCTTTTAATTATTTATTAGTGATTAGAGCACAACTTTAATCCCCTACATGGTAGTTATAGCCCTGACTGCAGAGTTAGGACTTCTTCAGATCACCTTCAGAGTTTGATTTTGCACCGAGTTTTACTGTGAGACTACTTCATAACCCTGCTTCACCAGGCAGTCTCCTGTTGTCAGGGACTAAAACCTGTCACGTTCGCAGTGGATGATGCTGACACGCTGATATCAATATTTGATTAAAAAGCAGAAGCAGCAGGACATGTGGCTTTCTAACCCTCCCTCCACAGTCTGCTGATTGCTCAGAGGGAGAACAAACAGAGCCTTTGAGGTGGAAGTCCTCCGGCTGGTATGAGGGATGTCACACTCCAGAAGACTCAGCATCCAGCTGTATTTAGTGCCTAACTCACAGGCTGAGGGTGTTGCCAGCTGATACAGACGCTCTTTGAAAAGCAGTGGGTTACAGGCCATCGTACGTCTGAACACTATGAACACAGCTGCCGATAATGAGCACCTGGGTTCATTGTTCACATGAGTGAATTGCACCAGGCCTTTAGGAAAAGGCAGTGAAATCTAACAAAGCCAGAAATGGTTATGGTCACATTATTGAGCAAATGTGTCAAAAGCCATGTTCACATAGACCTTTGTTATTTTGTCAGATATAAGTTTGAAAATTGGGCGGCGTTGTAGTGGTTAGAAATGATGCCCCACAGCAAGAAGGTTCTGGGTTCGAACCCAGAACTCTGGCCAACTGGGGCCTTTCTGTGTGGCGTTTGCATGTTCTCCCGGTGCTTGCATGGGTTCTCTCTGGGTACTCCCCCCCCCCCCCCCCCCCCCCCCCCCATTGACTCAAACTGTTCTGGTGGAACACCAGAACAGTTTGAGTCAATAGGAGGATCATGTTTACCTGCTACTGTAAACCAACAAGGTTAGGTAAATGTTAGGTGAAGGGCAGGTAATCATCAGCACGAGGGCCGCTGTGTAAAACAACTAGTACACAGTACAGGTAAAGCATCGGAACTGGTAAAGCATCGGAACTGCACAAATTAGCCCATAACATCCTTACAGTGGAGCTTGTCCAACGCTGGAAAAATTCCCAGACTTGAGTTCCTGAATGATCCAACTAAAACTGAACATATTCATGCACTGGCATAGAAAACACATTGATATATGCCTAATTTTAAGTTTCTGTTAGTTTTGAGTGTTATTAACCTCATGGATAAAAGTCCTATGTGCGACATTCTTGGTCAGTCGGTTAAGCCCCAGAGGTTGAACCCTACAGATAAAGGTAATCTCCTCACTAGTACTCTCCTTGGAGCTGCCGATAATAAGCACCTGGGTTCATTGTTCACATGAGTGAACACCTCCAGGCCTTTAGGAAAAGGCAGTGAAATCTAACCATGCCAGAAATGGTTACAGTCACAATATTGAGCAACTGTGTCAACAGCCATGTTCACACAAACCTTTTGCTGTTGAGATTATGTTACCAAATATAAATTTAAATATTGGACACCAGTACTGTTTGAGTCAATATGAGGATCCTCTCCCACAGCACTATTTGCCTACAACTGTAAACCAAGGTTGGGTAAAGGTTGGGTGAAGGGTAAGTATCATACATGTGACAGAGGTCAACTTTAGAGTGATAACACTGACATATCAACACAATGACCTCTGGGTAAAAATCAGCTTAGCATTATACAGTAGAGCTAAAGCATCAGAACTGCACAAATTAGCCTGTAACACACTTTACCGTGGAGTTTATCTCAACCTGGAAAACGTCCCAGACTTGAGTCTCTGAGGTCTTCCTGAATGATCCAGCTAAAACTGAACATATTCATGCACTGGCACGAAAAAAACATATTAATTTTGTGTGTCTAATTTTAAGTTTCTATTAATTTTGAGAGTTATTAACCATCTGGATAAATGCCCCATGTTGCTCTTCAGTCGGTTAAGCACCGGAGGGTGAACCCTACTGATAAAGGTAATCTCCTGGCTTGTCCATTCCCCTGACAGATATCTCCTAATGGCACAACATTTTGTGCAGACATTCATGCCCATCTCAATATACACCAGTCAGCCATAACATTATGACCACCACCGCTTGTCCTGTGAAGGGCCGCGGGGGGGGGGGCTCTGTGGCAAACTCAAAGGCCCAGTCGGCCCATGGATTTGAACCCGGAACCTTCTTGCTGTGAGGCATCAGCGCTAACCACCACCCCACTGGTCCGCCCCATCAACTTTTTTTAACCAAAACTAGATTAACATTCATTCCATAAGCTCATTTTGGCGTCATAATCTGGTACAGACACATGTAATATAAGCAGAAAAGACTCCCCTTAGAGGATTTGCGCTTACAGTTGCTATCACTATAAATTACTGCCATTGCTTTGTGTAATTATAAGCCATTAAAAGAAGCTAAGGTGTGAACGATATTGGATTTTTATTTATTTTTTGATACCAGCGTGTTTGTGTTCTCCAATTATGACTCTTCAAATGTCCCTTCATGGCCCTTTGTATCGATCGCCACAGGCTTTACTGCCGTTAGAAATAAAGGGGATTATAGACTCACTTGTTCAGGAGATAAATTGCCGAAATAATTGTGAAGTAACTCCCTTTATCAGTACTGTGGCCTCAAGTGTGTTATACACACACATGATACTATTCCTTTTTTTAAAAATCATGGACTGAAAGCTGAGTCTACAGGGGATACTTGTTCAGGATACTTCCATCCCACTCTGTTAGAGGTCTTCCACACACCCAAAGAGAAAAAAAGTGAGCATGATGGAGTGTCTTGTAATCCACATTATGAGGAGACGCCCTCTTCTAGTGTTTACGGAGGAGCAGCTCCTACTGTTTATTGGTCTGGTATGAAAAAGTAAACAGGTGTGAGGCCGTTCTATGTCGTGCACTTGACGTACCACATGCATTTAAATACATGATTATCTTGATTATCTGTGCTTGATCTTTATTAGTTTCAGCAGAGGACACGGCAGCTCGTGAAGCTGTCATACACGTTACGGATAAATGCATCAATGACAGCTGCAAGTGGGTTTTCTTTGTGTGTCAATATGTAATAATAAATATTTGAGCGCTTGCTATTGTAGAACTAGTGACAGGTGGACGCCCTGATAGTTCATGTGACTGAGCAGGTGCCCGGTGAACTTTTATTTTGCAAATGGAGTTTTTTCAGCATTTAAAAGGTGTGTTCTGTTGACACGCTGGGCGAACTAAAGAAACTACATTTTTGGTTATGCAGCTGTCTTTGAGGTAGACTCCTTTGTTTGTTTTTTTCATAAAATGGATTGCCATGAAATTAGTTTCAGACGCTGACGATGACCAGAAGTTGAACACCTCACTCTTCGTCATTGACGTTGCTGCTGCCCGTGGTGCTGAATCCTGGTTAAAATGAGCAGGATGGTACTTTGGTGACACAGGTCAGTTTGTGCCTGATCTCGTGGTGATGTTAGTAAATGATACTCCATTTTGATATTAGCTGGGGTGGGTATAAAGGAAGAAGAGTAAGAGGTGTTTAACATGCAACACTGGTCCTCAGATATGGTAGATGCCTTAACTATTAAGTCAACAGGTCATCATCCACATCCTGATTTCTGTTTATTCATTTACTTATTTTTGTCTCAGGCTCTCCACATTCAGCAAATCTGTCATTTCTGGATTCTGATTAACCACTGCGGATATGCAGATAATGGGAAGAGCACAGTCTGGACTGTAGTTGGCTTCCATCTAATCATTTGTGACAAACAAAACTAAAACACAGCACTGCTGGTGAAGGATGTTTGGTTAACTGACTACTAAAGCTTGGTTTGTGCTTCTGCGACGGAACCACGCTGAGCCTACTTGAGCGGCCACTGTATCTATGCATTTAAACATTCGCACCGGTGCGTCAGCATTGTTCTGAAGACCGTACACACCGGATGGCAGGTCAGCCTCGTTGTCGTGTTCGAGTTGAAAGTTGAACAGGAGTTGCTTTTACTGAAATCTCTGCAACTCGGAAAAGAAAGAAGACACACACTGATCAGGCATAACATTATGACATCCCTTGTGGCAACAGAATGTTGTTAGTGTGGGGGCCTCTGTGGATCATCCCACAGATACTTGATCAGTTTGGGATCTAGTGAATTTGGAGGCCAGGTCAACACCTTGTGCTGTTTTTCATGTTCCCCCTCGCCACCCCATCCCCTCCCAGTGTAGGTCCTGCTCGGGACGATCATTGGCGCAAACGATCCGGCGGATAAAACCGGAGAGGAGGGAATACGAAGGAGAGGTGACCGTAGAGTAACACCGGCTGAGGCACACACACACACACACAGAGTCTCCACACAGAGTCTCCGCACCGAGTCTCCAGCATCACCCAAATGCGATGGCATAGCAGCTCCTGCAGCAAAACGCAAAGACTCGACTCCGATCAGCAGGGCTCTCATCCACCATGAACCTCTGAAAGACATCTGACTCAGGCACAGTTGTGAAGGGTGGGAAGGGGAGTAGAGGGGGGGAACAGGACGACCCCTGCCATTGCACTTAGGATGTAAGACTGCAATGTGAGGTGGATGGTGCATGTGTGTGATGTTGATTTAGGAGGAGGATGTGTTTGAGGAGGATCCGAGTGATACTAAATGAAGAGCCATTTGGGAAAAGTTTGGGAGACATAAGAACCGTCTCTACTATAGGAGCCGAGCCATAAGATCCGAATCATTGAAAAGAGCTGGACTTCCCATCACTACTGGCAACAGAATTGTTTAAGTTGTTCCTAAAGCATTTTTGTGTGTGTGTCTGTGTCAGGCTGCCCTCAAGGAGTGTCATTGCTATGGGGGTGGGGGTGCCTGGTCTGGTCTAGGTGGGTGCTACATGTCTAAGTAACATCCACATGAATGAATGGGTCCTAAAGTCTCCCAGCAGAAGAACCGTCGCAATTTGCAGTCCTGATTGAACTCTGACCCTTGTCTCGTGCACGTACTTCACTTGTGGTGATTTAGGTTGAATGCCAGGTCCAAAAGTTTCCCAGCAGAACACTGTATTGTCACAAGATGCTCAATGTTATTCACTTCTCCTGTCTGTGGTTTTAATATTGTGGCTGATCGGTGTAAACCGATCTGCCATGTGAGAGTGGGGGGCCTCCAACTCAAATGCATTGTTCATTATTTCCAACAGTTCCAACTTTAAGTTGTGACCTGCTGCTCCTCAGGCGCCACCCTCAGGCCGCAGCACCAGCGGTAAACGTCTCCAGACGGCACCACTGTCTCTTCACATCACATCCGAGCAGCGTTTTTGCCCGCTGTGCAGTGAGCGTTGGAGCCTCACGGGGTCTCTGGCACGGTCACGGAGTTTCTGATCGGCAAACACTGCGCGGAGTTGGGTTCTTTTTTTTTTTTATTAAGGCAGCCATTTTGGAGACTCTGCGGAGCATTAAAGGAGAAACGAGTAATTGCAGACGTTTCTGCATCTGTGCGACTCCACTCCTCCTCTCATGTTTCATCTTTATCTCCGAGCACGGGCGACCCCCTCGCCCCGCTGATAAGCGGCATAACGGGGGGGAGGAGGAGGAGGAGGATGAGGAGGTCCCTTCTCGCGGGGCTCCTCCTCCCATTCCCTTCGTATTCTTTCACTTGCCCCCACACACACGCACTCGTCTCCACCTCCTCCTTACTGCGAGAGGCAGAGAGAGAGAGGGAGAGAGAAGGGGGATCGTGATGAAAAAGACGTAAAAGACAGGAGAGGAGTAGAGGGGCTTCTTATTTTTCATGCGAGCGGAAAAGGCGTCACAGCGGGTGCAGAGCGCAGCGCGGAGGACGGAAGAGAGAGAGAGAGAGAGAGAGACGCATCACGGAGGGAGACAGAAAAGACGGAGGGAGGAGGCGGCAGCGGGTCGTAAACACGACAGAAAACGGCGAATAGGACGCCAGACAGCGGCGATCATCACCCCACCGCCACCCCCACCCCGTGTTCCTTCTCATCTCTCCATCTCCATCCTCTTTTTTATTTTTTCTGGCTGAATTATTTTGCGCACCGGATCAGCTCGGCGGGTTTCTCCCCGTTGTCTTTTTTTTTTTTTGATAGCAGCTCGGTGTTTTCGGGGAATAAGCGTCGGCTGAGCCATCACTGCAACCGACAGGACCCCCTCCTCCCCCTCGCCACCCCATCCCCTCCCAGTGTAGGTCCTGCTCGGGACGATCATCGGCGCAAACGATCCGGCGGATAAAACCGGAGAGGAGGGAATACGAAGGAGAGGTGACCGTAGAGTAACACCGGCTGAGGCGCACACACACAGAGTCTCCACACAGAGTCTCCGCACCGAGTCTCCACACAGAGTCTCCAGCATCACCCAAATGCGATGGCATAGCAGCTCCTGCAGCAAAACGCAAAGACTCGACTCCGATCAGCAGGGCTCTCATCCACCATGAACCTCTGAAAGACATCTGACTCAGGCACAGATGGGTAAGAGGAGATGCTCGGCGTCTTGTTTTGTGAATTCCGGGATGTGGAGGCTGGGCGGGTGGGTGGGTGGGGGGGGGGGGGTTGTGAAGGGTGGGGAGGGGAGTAGAGGGGGGGGGAACAGGACGACCCCTGCCATTGCACTTAGGATATAAGACTGCAATGTGAGGTGGATGGTGCATGTGCGTGATGTGTGATGTTGATTTAGGAGGAGGATGTGTCTGAATGTGTGTGCTTTGCATTAAGGCGCATGGCTTTTGTCGCTTGTTGTCCTCTGTTCTCTTGATGCCTGGTTTGAATAACAGTCTTCCAGAAACGTGGGCTGATAGGTTCCTGAATGGGCCCACTATACAGCCTCTGGGGTCAAGGGGTCAGAGAGGGGACTACTGCCCTTTTACCTGCAAAAAGTCTTGGAAAGATAAACAAAATGAATTAATCTTTAAAGTAATCCATAAAAAGCTTAATGCACTAATTCAGAAAACTAATCCATAATGGGTAAAATGACCACAACAAAACAAAAATGGCCCCGTGAAACGACCACAGAACCAAAAACTATTCTTTGCATTTTCAAATCACTAGTAGTTCTGAAAGGCCCAATGCTGACACGACTTGGGGTCTGACTCCCACTTCCCCCTGCGGCGTTTTCGCGAGGCATTTTTAAGTGCCCACTAATGTTGCCATGTTCTACAGCCTGCCTCTTCGTTTTTTTTATTTTTTTTCCCCTACCACTGTCACACGTCCCCTATTTTTCCACCCGACGCACCTGAACTGATGGCAGCGCTCAGAGCCCTGTCACCGCTACATCTCCCAGCCCCGGAGGAAAGCGGCGCCACATGTCACATCACCGCGTCTGAATCACCGCTGCGAGCGACTGTCTGCCGTTTGCAGCGAGCGCTGACAGAAACCGTTTCTGTCTCGGGTCCAGTCAAACTGAAACCAAAAGCTGCCACAGCTGAACTGCAGCTGGGTCCGTTTCTAATTTCTCATGAGAGCGGCGCTCAGGGGTCGCGTATTGATCCGAGGCTCCGGAAGGGTGCAGGCTTACGATGGGTTGAGTAAGCTGATATATCTGATTTTTTAGCTTACTCATTTTTCTGCAAATGAGTGAGGGAGGGGGGGTTGGCGTTGGCCTGTGGGAGGCAGAGAAGCAGATGATAGTTTGGACTGTGGCGAGACACACAGGAAGAATCTGGCTGGTAAACAGGAAATCCTTTCTCTTTCCCTTCGCGTCGCATGTTGCCCTTGAGCCTGGCAATTAATCGGCAATGACTCCATTACAGCGGCCCGGTGGTGCAACAGTAGCAGACTGTAGTACCTGACAGCTCCCAGGTGAGCATGTGGGAAGCAAGGCGTTGCCGTTGAGCATGCACGAATGCAGGATTTTAAAGATGCACGGGAAGAGGTAATGATTTGAGAATGTTTCTCCAAGAGGGTACCAGCTCTTGGATGGCCTGTAAGGTATGCCACACCTCTTCTTTGTTGGTGGTCCAGTTGCACCCATAAGCTTCACCATGAAATGGCAATTTGTTGACTTGTTTGGACAAGATCATTGCCTGCCAGGTGTTAAAAGGGAGCAGGGAAGGAGTCTGAGTCAGAGGAAAGTACCTCACCGAGCTTGCAGCTACTGCTACCACTTCTGCCACAGTGGCTGCCAATGGCTGACGATGCCCCAACAAACATCCCAGAGCCCCCCCGCCCCATCTCTACCTTCCAAACTACAACACGGACAAAGATCACATCTCATCGGAGAGCCGGCCTTTTCAGTTCTGAGATGCTGATGCTGAGAGGCAGACGGGCTGGTGTGGGAGTCCTCGTGTTTGTGTGTGTGTATAGGCTCAAGGGCAACGTGTGATGTGAAATATTAAGGGGATCTTTGGGCGGGATTGGATTTCGAATGAGAATGGATGGATGCGTAGGGGGAAAAAAAATAGAATACGAGAAAAATAGAGAGAAAAGAGGGATTGACAAGGGAGCTCCACCTGAGCCCCACGGCCAAAACTCACTTCTTTTGCCAGATTTGCTTAAGGAGCACTCGAGTGATTTCTCCCTCTGTCTGTCACGACGTCTCAGCTTCATTTCCAATTGGCTGCATTGGCATGACATGTACGTACATTAATGTTGTCACAGACTAGAGAGAGGAAAATAGTGGATAAAGGAAAAGCCCCCCATACACTGGTCAGCCACAACATTATGACCACTGACAGGAGAAGTAAATAACATTGACCATCTTGTGGCAATTCAGTGTTCTGCTGGGAAACATTTGGACCTGGCATTCATTCGTGTGGATGTTCCTTAGACATGTAGCACCCACCTAGACCAGACCAGGCACCCCCACCCCATAGCAATGACACTCCTTGATTGCAGCAGTCATCCCCACAGAGACACACACAAAAACAGTTTAGGAACAACTAAAAAAAAACATGAAAAACAGCACAAGGTGTTGACCTGGCCTCCAAATTCACTAGATCCCAAACTGAGGGAGACCTACACAATATTAGGAAGGTGGTCATAATCTTATGCCTGATCAGTGTACATCTCCTATTCATAAGAATAAATTTTCTATTGTTTTGATTTGTCATCTTATCATCTTATTGTCATTTGACACCCGGCAAGGAAGCAAGTAAGCGCTGTTCCCGAAATGGCGAGCTACCCCTTTAAGGCCGTTAAATGCAGACTGACAGATCATTTGTCCTCTGTCCGTCTTTTCCCGTGGCAGCAGATAAACTTAGCTGCTGGTCCTGCAGTGTTTCTGTCTTTACCCACCAAAAGAAAGGCCGCCATCAGTATCATCGGACAACGTCACAATGTCCGGAGCGTTGCTGAAAAACCTTCCGCTCATATGTAGCTCTGAAATGGTATACATACATACAGTACACCGATCAGACATAACATTATGACCACGTCCTAATACTGTGTAGGTCTCCCTTGTGTCTCCAAAACAGTTGTGACTCATCAGAGAATGGACATGGACCTTTTGTCCATTATTTTTTTTTATTAACTCAAGCCTGAATTGCTGCCTGCTCTGTCTGATAACGGAGCTTTTTAACCGCCAACTGCTCAAATGTCAGATTATTAGTCGCAAACATCAACGGATCCAAACGTTTCTCCCCACCAGCAGTTAACACACTCATTTCACTCAAGTTAGCCTTCAAAATGCCTTTTACGGTGTCCTTTAACCTTTCATTGGAGATCTCAACCTCATAATGATTCGCTATCTTTAATAGCTGCTACCTTAGTAGTGCACCTATCCAAAAACTCCTCAGATGGAGCCTTAACAAACTCAGCTACTTCAGCCATGGCACACACACCGGAGAAAAGCCCGCAGTTACTTCTCTCAGACACAAGACAACATGAGTGACAGCAAGGTGAACACAAGGTCCGACAGGCCCCCCAAACAGAGCATACGATCCCCTCTAACTAAACTACCTAACCAAAACTAGCTAAACTTAATCACCCCTAGTCTTCGTGCGGCTACTTGCGGCGGGTGTTTATGCACTGGAGACCGCTGGCATGGGAAAGCGACCGCTCACTGGCGACAAACCCATAACCACGGCCGTGCTCCAGAGGACCAAGCTCTACCGCTTTCACCCCAATACCAAAACACAACGCCGCTTCGTAGGAAACGTCGCCTTATTCATAGCAATTAACGAGCCCATAAAGTTGTGCACCGATTGCGCAACAGAACATGAACTTTGTCGTGACCTGGCTCGTAAGCCATGACAAAAAAATGGAGAGACGCAGGTTAAACGTAAAGGTTAAAAAATGTATTTAAATTACAAAGTCGGCAATCAAGACTGAAATGAGGTTTGAGCGGGCGTATCGGTGTGCCTGTCGACGGGTGCATGATAGTGTGTGTGTACTGCTGGAAGGTGCGAAAATAAAATAACTAGGCCGATGCCAGCAGAGCAATAACGCAGTGCCGGAGGGATCAAGATCGAGAGTCGAGATCCGTGAGGGCTGCTACTGCCAGATCTTAAAGGATCAGGGAGACTGATCAGGTGCTCCCGGTTTCCCAAATTGAGTCCCGCCCACTAAGGTACCTGCAGAAAACAGACAAGCAAGAAAACAAGGGGGGAAAACACCGAACAGGCCCTACGGCAGCAGGCTGCCGTCACAGCGAGATCTCCCTGTCATCCATTCTTCCTCTTATTCCTCCTCTCACACAGCACTCCCATTATGCCGATCCCTCTTTTCACAGCCTGTGACTCAAGTTGCACGGCTGAAACAAATGGCCTAGCTGGCACACACAGAGAGTCTGTCAGTTAGTATTGCCAGAGGTGATCAGAAGCCACCTCCTCTGTCACATCAACCTGTTTTGCAGCTTTTCCTTGGAAAAGATAAGAATTTCTTTTCTAGGTAATCAGGTGTTGGCTACGAGTCACCCGAACCCCTGGTTTCAAACCCGTAGACTGCAGTCACATCGAGGATGTTTGAAGCTGTCATGTCAAGAGACAGTTTATTCCCCGAGTTTTTTTTTTTTTTCCCAAGTTGAACGTATTGCGTTTTGTGGAAGTGAGTGAGAATATCTGCTGGAAGCGGCCACGGACCAGGCTTGTTGTTATAAGCAGATGGAGGCAGACATCTGATATCCTGCAGTGTGTGAACACCAGTGAAGGACGGCAAAGGGCAGCAAAGACAGCTTTGCACAGCCGAAGGAAATTTGTATGTCAAATACAGGAAGGCATTTTAGTGCGTTCCTTCATTTGTTTGTCTTCCAGTGGTGACTTTTGGAGACTAAACTCAATTTGCTGGAGTGGAGTTGGGTGTAAACAAACAAAACAAACAGACAAAGCAAACATTTCTTTTACGTAAAATACCATATGGAACACTCTTTGAGTATGTTCTATGACCTCAGAAGAAATACTTTTAGCACAGCGTCACATAGTAAAGAACTATGAAAGGAAAGAAGGATTCCTTTCACTGAAAATGTGTCACCTTCCTTGGATATTTGACCCCCACGACCTCTGCAAGTCGAGGCAACTTTCCTCACTCTCCCACTTGTATACGGGCGGAGGACATGTTGACAAGTGGAAACTCGCGAGCCCCCAGATGAGAAGGAGACATATTGTGTTCGGCAGTTAAACCCCTGAAATGAAAAAAATATCTGTATGGCCATTTCGGAGATTCTGGACTTTTCGGTGAGGCAGGAGGTACAGTCTTTCTAAGCGTTTAAACTTGGTAGCGTCAAACACATTTCTTTAATTTCGCAATCAAAAGTGTAAAGCGGCACAGAGGAGCTGCGGTTGTCTGCCTACGGGTTCATTTCTGCTCTAAATTTTAATGCAGCTCTGATGCGCTGACAGAAACTGAAATTAGCGCATGTTCTCAGGATGCAAATGATGCACATGACTTGTTTTCCCGCACACTCCGGACGTGGAACGATTGTGGCTTTGAGCATCAGAACACAAACGAGTCTTTGTTTAGCAGAGGTTGCTGATCAGGTATTCAAACACAGCAGTGTCGCATTAATCTCCCAGGTGAACGTAAAAGGTCGACTGGCTCCCGGTTGCAGCACTTCCAGATCACCTGCGACTCCGCAGAGTGAAGTGCCGGTGGCGGCCATATTGGAGCGAAGGTTGCGGGAAGCCCAATCATGCGGGAGGGTTCGTGCTGGTCCCGGCGACCCCGAGGCAGCTTTGGCATCAATATGCTCTTTATTCCGCCGGTAGTCAGCGGGACAAAGGGATGTTTTGATTGCCGAGACACAGAGGCAAAACCCCGGTGAGCACTAAAGCAATTACAAGACACAGCTCAGCGGAGAGTGAAAGCAGAGAAAGGAGAAACATGCGGCGACCTGGGAGAAGCTGGAAAATAATCAGTTTCTGAGCGTTTTCTGTCAAGAGTTTTTCTCTCGGCTTTCGCGCGGCCCCGCTTCCCGTTGCTTCACCGTTGATACGCATCGTACGGTGTGCACCACTGTGCTTTGTAAGCGCCGCTGTTCAGGGAGACTCCAGGATGTCCAGATAGTGCAGCGCTAACCCCGCTAACAGGTTACGTACGGCCGGGCACAGCCTGCTGCTGCTGCCGTTGGGGGAATTAAGCCGTGCTCCACCTCTGATCTGGCATCTGTAGACACACATTCGCTCTATTAGACTCTACAAGGCTCCTGGCTGTGCTTACACCATTCCTTTAAAAGAGAGAGCCAAACACACACATCTCTTTCCTTTTTTGACACATATTTCATGCAGCGCATATAATCTTTCTCGGCCTTTCCCGCGAAGTCGTCCATTGTCTTTCCTCAGACTACACTTTTCCTACACACGCCTGCTTCGTGATCACCACCTCTGGCACATACTGCGGATCCCGTGTTGTGTTCAAAGACAGGTTGAAAGGGGAAAAGAAGGAAGGGACCGGTCAACCTGTACTTCCCCCCCCCCATCCTGCCTTTGGGGTTGAGTGTTCAGAGCCCTGGTTAGTCGGTCGGAGATTGTCCGACGATTGCCCCGGTGAGCCGCAGAGATAAAAATACCCCAGCAGAATGAAAGGTAGTGCTCTGGTGTCCTGCTTTCTTTTTATAAGCTCTCATTAGCGCAGTGAGTGAAGCTGCTTTGTTGAACACCCAAGCATCCCACATTTTCCTGTGTGAGTGTGTTTCGGCTCTATAGTTACCATGTCTGCACATCGGTATTTATATCATATTTTATGACCTATTTAAAACAAAAGAATGATAAAAAAAATTTAGAATCAATTTCCTATGTTTTTGTGAAGGACCATATACACCAATAAGGTATGGCATTATGACCACCTTCCTAATATTGTGTAGGTCTCCCTTGCGCCTCCAGAACAGTTGTGACTCATCAGAGAACAGACATGGGCCTTCTGAGGGCGTCCTGTGGTGTCTGGCAACAGAGCATTGTTAGTGTAGGGCCAATGGGTCCTGTGGGTTGAGGGGAGGGGCCTCTGTGGATCATCCCACAGTTACTTGATCAGTTTGGGATCTAGTGAACTTGGAGGCCAGGTCAACACCTTGTGCTTGGCTTACTTAGTCTGCAGCCTTACATGTCAGTCTCTAGAAATACAAAATGAACCCGAGCCAGGTTTGTGTGGTTTCTGATCGTGTTGAATCATACCGTTTCATATTCAGCTTGGTGTGTTAAGATATTCATGTAATTTCCGGAATGTTTTGCACAGACTTTGGGCCACAACGCATTTACCGTACTTCCTTCTTTGTACACTCACAGTTCTTGAATCCTCATGAGCTGTTTACTGAACCGTGTGCGCTCTTGGCTGACAGTGCCTTGATCCTAACTTTGACCTTGCCTACGTGCAATCTTCCAGCCTGTAAAGATTTCTGCTGGAGCCATTTCAGATGTAAACCGTTTCACAAGGATGGCCTGCATGTTATGAAGTTGCCTGTAGCTTTGGCCAACGTGAAAACAGTGGATTCCCTTCTTCTCAAGTGCATTAGCCACTGGAATGCATCTGTCGCATACTTTGAGATATTGCCCCCATTGTAGGCTACATAAACCACAGACTTACAATGCAGCGCAAGTCCACTTAATAACCCTTCCATAGTCTCTGACACACAAACACACACTGTCTCTCAGGCGGGGTCTTGAGGGGGCAGTGGTTGTGATGATTAAGTATAGATTTTTGCTGTGGCAGGTCGGACTGAGTGTGGCTTGGCTTTATGTGGGGGTGGATGAAGAGCACTCCACACACTGCTGCTGTTTGTCAAGGACTGACGCGACCATCAAAGGACTCGCGTCGCTTCCTATCTCCTTTCTGTCCCTCCTCCTCTCGCAGTGTGGAGGGTGCGTCCCTTTTCTAAATAAGGCAGTTTCTCCCTTGGCGTCCTCACCCCTCCCTCCACACGCAGGCACACACCGTCGCTGTGTCGTGCTCCTGTCAGGCTGCCAAGCTGACTTTACCACCGAGCCAAAATAGAAGTTGCCTGTCGCCGAGGACGTATCTTCCCCTTTCTTTCAGTGCCCCGCTTTCTCCCTCGCTTGCTTTCCTTTCAACTTCGCCCGTCTCTGTCGCCTCCGCGCCACCTTACACCGCTGTGGAGGCTTCGGGACATCCTCAGGAGACCCACCTAGCATGAAAATGGTCCTGACCTGCGCTCGACCCAGCATGTGTGTTTACTGAGGCTACGGAGCTGGAATGTACCGCTGCTGCACAATTTATAGGAGGGGTGCGCCTGGTGGTAGTTGGAAATGCAGCACGAGTCACGCCTGGGTCACAGATGAATATGAAGGTCTTTATTTGTGCGTTTTGGCTGCATTGCGTAACAGATGGTTTGGCAGAGTCAAAGGAGAGAAAAACTGAAAATATTCCACAACATTTGTGCATTTAGGTTAAAAACTGTGCAACATATAGACATTCTCCTAGCGTTTCAGTGGCTTGTACAGATCATACACACACCTTGCAATAGGTATCCATCTCCAGATACTGATCTACCGTGTCTAAATTTAGACTTTGTCTCGAGTATGTAATGGGATTTCTGTCTGTGTCTGTACCCGAGACATTGTAGTGGAAAAAAATGAGCAAATATAAACGATGGCAAACACTTGCACATTCAAAATATAGCATACATACTATATTTTAAACATCAGTGCTGACATGAGTCATCTGAATCTGACAGCTGGATTTCCCCTGAAGCTCATTACTCATTTGCCTGAAGCGGTCAGTGTAATAATAGTACAGGTGTACGCTGCCTGTGTGCAAATAAATATCAATCTAGTGTTGGTTTTCAGGTTCGCCTCTGACTGAACTCAACAGGAAGATCAGTTCTTTTTCATTTGCCATTGAACCTTGTATAAGGTGTTTTTTCAAACCGTAAGTATGCATAAGAAAATTAGCTAATACATTTGCCGTAGTCAGTGTTTAAATAAGGAAAGCGAACCAGTCAAAACACAGTGGGTCTGATGGGACCGGTGTGTTTTTAGGTCCCACTTCACATTGAAATGTCAGTACATGGACACCTTTGTACGGAGACACTTTTGAAAACATCTTTTGACTTGCAAATGCTTCTGGATTTGTGTGCAACCTTGGCAACACAGTGTGCGCCCATGATACACATCTAACACAAACACTACATCTGAAAACCAGTTGGCTGGAAGGAACATTGAGAATTTCTTTTGTTTTTTGCAAATGGTGGAACGGAATTCATAGTCCAAACGAGCAGAGGCAGCTAAGTGGACCTACGACATGTTCAATTTGTATTTGAAAAGACTCCATTGGATCGGGCCAGTCTGAACTTTGCCGTCTCTGCAGCATGTAGGACGTACATTGGGAGATGCCGTCGTGCCGGCTACACAGGCTTAATCTTTTCTTCCTCTCCGCTCAACTTCAGCAACCCTCCTGTCTTGAGCATACTTTGCACAGATTTGTGCAGAGTCCTCCCATGTGATGTACTGACGTTAAAGTCCTTCAGATATCTAAAGGGAGTATGTGAACTGACCACCAACAGACCTCTTGTTAATTTCTAGTCTGCCGAACATTGCTGTTTGGGTAGGCCGCAGTCATCCATGCGAAATACGCGACCAGCCTATCAAACTTGGGCTCATCTGATGGAGGGTGCCCTCCTTCAAAACCTCTGTGTAAGGTATCTGATCCTGCCTTTTGATGAAGGGCAGTCTTCAGAGGCAAATCCTGTTACAGACGTCAGCGTGCTGCTCCTGACATTTATCCTGGAGTTGGCGTGCAGCAAAGGTTATATCAACAGTCCACGCTGACTTTCCGGAATAAGATCAGGCCCCTAGATGTTAAAGGAGATATTTACTGGTACATGTGTCTAGATTTTGGAAGCTGTGGACCAGAAAGAGAGCCCCCTGTGATTGTCACAGAATTGGCGTTTCAATTTTCTTTTGTAGTTGTGCACAACAGTGGTATCTTTAGATATTTGGGGAAGTCAGTCTTTTTGTTTCACACAGAGGTAGAACTGAGGTTAGGGTGACATTTCAGAAAACACTAACCGCTAAGTTAATTTCCCTTTTGTATTGTTTTTTTGTTTTGACTTGCGAGGTCATCTCTATGCAATGCACACTCAGTTTTGGCGCGCTTTATTGTTTCTTGGGAGCCTACAGCATATCTCAAAATGATTTTGACTCTTGCCTGAGCACGAAATTGAAGACAACCCTATTCTATTCTATTCTTCTTTCACAGCATTCACTCAAGAATGTTTCAGGGAAATAAATAAAAAGAAAAACCTGGAAAAATCAGTGGAGGCCAAGGTAAAAGCTTCTGACAGGAAATTGAATTAGAAATGTTGTGGGCGAGATTATGTTCCATTCTAAAAAAAAAAAAAAAAAAAAGAAATACAAAATAGCAACTCAGCCACTGAGAAGTTTTTTTTTTTCTAAGAACGGCTGTGACGCACAGTTATCACATTACTCTTCTTTCTTCTGGTTGAAAGATGCGTACGTCAATGAGGAGGCTGTCGCTGCTAGTGCGAGGGAGGTGAGACGTTAACAAAGGTGGAGGAGGAAGAGCAATGGTGTGTGTGTGTGGATGGATGGATGGATGGAGGGATGGATGGAGGGAGGGAGGGGTGAATAGAGAGGACAACAGAGTGATGAGGAGGAGGAAAGACATTTTCATCAGGATTATCCCGGAGCAGAGAATCTCATCTGGGAAAGTGGCCCAGTGCTTACTGAACACACACACACAAACACGCAAACACACACTGCCTCAGGAGGCAGAAATAACTGGGAAAGCTCTGCTTCACCTCGGTTTGCCCAGGAAAGCCCCTCTTTAAAGCTGCTCGCTGCACTGTGGTCCTTCCAGCAAGACGCTGCTGCCGGATCCTAATATACTGTATAATGCCATGAAATGCTATGTGTGTTCATTCGTCAGTCCTCTGTGTTGAATCCCAGTGGATTTCCTCCCACTTGATTACCCTGTTTATTCATTGCGCGCCCCCAAACCCCTTCCCACCCACCAGCACGACGCAGCCAAGAGGAAAGCCTTGATAGCTGCGTGGTGCTTTGTATTCCACGGCTGTAGTTGCACACTGAAAACTCGAAACCAGATGCGTCAAAGTGTAGATTCAAGACCAAAACCGGGCGTATAGAAATTGCAGAATTACAGTGAGTGGCACAGAAACGATTTCCAGCGGGGGGAAGTGACCCTACTTGTGACATCAAAGCATCTAGAGTAATTCATCTCCGGCTAAAACCTACTAGAGCGCATCCCTCTTCGATTAGGGCCTGATCTTTGGTGGGTTTTGCCTCTCTATTCTTAGGCTGGATCTGGGCCTTAAGTTTTCTTCCTGATCCACTGATATCTCTGTGAAGGTTCTCAGTCATCCAGGTCATGGTATATCCAAAAACGTTAAAGAAAGGCAACTGGGAACGTCTTCTTTTTTTTAGATATTCCACCAATATCATGATTGGTAGCAACTGTTCTACACAACACTCTTGTCAGTCGCCTCTATTTGTTCGTCCTGCCGGTGGGGGATCCTGAGCTGATAGGTTCCATAGCATCATCTCCAGGGTTGGATGGAGCTCCGCTCTTGGCTAGCCTCTCTTGAACTTGTGTGATCTACCTTGCCTTCCTGGCCTAGACTTGGCCCGCTGATATTCCTGGCTCGGCATCACCCTACCTGGGCACCCGTTGCCCCCTATCACGTCATTTGATGCTATTACTTTTAGCCATAGCTCACCACTTCCTCAGCAAGATCCTACATAGCATCCTGGGTCTGCACTTCATATCCCTGCCCTTGACAGTTTCTGCTGGTCCTGGTTTTGTTTCCTCCACTAATGCCTCCATTCTTTTTGGATTACTGAAAGGCGGTGTGCAAGATAAAATCTTCTAAATCTTTGTTAAAGCCACTTTTTTTTCCATGTCCTCTGTTGAAACAGCTCTTCTCTGTTTACTCAGTGTAAGAGCCCTGTAAGTCTTTTATCTTTTACGAGGATTTTTTTTATCACAACCAGCAATATTGATTTTTTTCTTTTACTACAACACTGTCTTGGATTAATCCTAATGAATGCACCCCTCTTACTGAGTCCTCTACCCTAGAATTAATATCTTCCCATCAGAAAGATCAGAAAGGTGGAAGCCTTGTTTTCATGCACATGAATGATTATCACTGTTCTTTTGTCTTGCCCGGTGTTGATGTACAGTCCTTGTTTAATTTATACAAATCAATGTGCAGTTTAAGTTTCCATTCAGGTTCCAGTCCTTCCCCTCTTCAAACTGATACTCCTACACCGCTGAAATTTACCGTCTGTTCTTCTTCCTTTCTGTCAAGAAACCTTTGAGTTTCCATGAACCCCACTCCCTCTGGTAGAAGGAGCTTTTAATAGCTCATGCATAAATGTTTTAGATTCTATAGATCCTGTCAAAATCTCCTTCTTTGCCATAGTTAAAAGAGGACATAAGAAATAAGAAACAGATATTCCCAGAAGCAAGACCCCCCCCCCCCCATTTTTCATAGGAGATCCCTAAAGATGGTCATAATCCAAGAGTCCTTTCTAAAACCGTAGACTCTGTGATTGGTCCTCTCCATAGCATAGCTTTCATTTTTGTTTAGGACAACATTACGTTTCCTGAAGTATGAAAATGATTTGTTCCCAAAGCTTAGAGAAGTTCAGTATGATACAGTTTTCTGGGATCAACACAAGACCAAATGGTATTCCAAAGAGCTAAATCCATTTATATCCACTCGTAAAACAATTCTTTCTTCCAGTAGCTCATGTGGAAACCTTCCCTGAGCAATTTTGCCATATAAGCTCCAAAGCCGTGCTCTAAAATGATCTAAAATTAAGATTAAACTTCAGTTGGAAGCACAGGCTCACAGGTATTTGGTATGAAATGCAGCCATGAGTCTTCTTTGCTTCGGATCCTATGCATTGCGTGTTTTCAGAACGACAATAAGCCTCGAGGCTTTCTGGCCCCCTCCCCGCCTCATGGTCAGATATTGAACACTTGAGTGTTTCACTTCACCGGCGGCGCATTGTGCTGTAAAGGTTGTGTAAGCAGACACCATTCCCAGTGCCAATCAGTTGTAGATACCTGGGAGACAATGGAGCGTTGAAGGAAAGGTCGTGGTAGAGATCGGGTGTGTTTCTGACTTTTTGTGTTTTGGAAGAATCTGAGCCACACTGCAAAAAAGGAGCCAGCTCACATTTAACATCTATGTGAGATAACAGGTCAGTCTTACAGGCAGAAGTAACCGAAGACTTCTTAAACAATATATACATGTTAGGGGTTGTATAGACTTTACTGCTGTACCATGACGCTTTAAGCAGGAAGTCGACTAGTGACAGTTCATGTGACAATAACAACACGGATGCCTCCTGGAAAACAGGTGAGGAGCCCAGTGGGTCATTGCAGCAAACTAGCAGTGGTTCATCAAGTGTGTGGAAATACTTCACTAAAGATGAAGCCCATGCTACCTCGACTTGTATATAGGCTTTACATATCTGCACAGGATTGATAAGCTCATGTGTTTATGTTCAGTGGTGTGCTCTGTTACTTTACATGGTTGCTGTGGTTGTAGAGCGTTTTTTTTTTTTTTTTGTTCAGGCGAGAGCTGCATATCAGAAGTCTCAGTCTGACAGTGTTTATGGTGTTGACGTGGGTTACGACCGGCAGTAGTTTGTGTTCAAGCTTCAGCTACCTTGCAGAAAAGCCTCCGTAGCTTCTTTTCTGTGTGACGCTACAATACGTATTCAGGTCAAGAACATAGATTTCATTACTTTCTACTGTGTTTTTATGTGTGACGTCATCGACTAGTCAATGTCGACTCGACTTTCACCTCATAAGTTCAACCACTAATACATAAACCATACAACAGCCATGCTCGTGGCTAAGTGAGACTGTATTTGGACACGGAATGCTAAGCATGCTGACAGTGTTGATATGCTGTTGTTTAATGGGAACATGCAGTAGTTGTCTCCATCGTTAGCGCGCTAAAATGCTAACAGCTGCTAATTTGGAAGATGCATAAATCTCATAATGATAAAAATGCCAGTAGTTTTGCAGAAAATTAGTTGACTCACAACCTTTTGTAGCAACACATACGTTTAGATTTGTGCTTTTGAATGATTTATACAGATATGTTTTTCAGTGAAGTGTCAAGCAGAAATGTGGAATGACTGTATGTGCAACTCAAGGAAACAACGTGGTAAATAATTGTGGGCGTTGTCACAGGGGTGGCACCACTGCAGCTCGACCTGTATTCATATCTATGTAGTGTTTTTAATATATTAACATTAACACCCATGATTATCCAAGGGCCTTAAGGGCCTTTAGGTTGCACTGTGTGCATTCAACATGCAAGCAAGATGACATGACACAGGGCTGTAGTCATAATTCACAGTCTGACGGCCCATCCCGTCGTCTCATTCGCCCGTGATGGCATTACATTAACATAATGACAATCCAAAGATGGCTTTATTGAGGATTATGTGACTGTGCTGTGTGTTATTCTCACAGATAGACACACACATACACACACTCTCCCGCCGCACCAGAAGCTGTGATACAGCACTATGCTGGAGACGGGAGGTGGGCACGGCGTTGAATGGGCCCCATTGTGTTTTGCGACGGCACTGTCTTGGAGACGGACGCAAAAACATAATAAGAGGCAGTGTACCGGCATCAACGGCAGCCTTGTCCTCTGATAAATGACACGGTTTGCGCGCATTAGCATCGGCTCATCTCTAAGACGTGTTAAACATCTAAATACAGCAGTTGTTGCACGATTACTGGAAAGCTTCTGGCTTTGCACATACAAATCAACATTTTCTGTGGCGCTTTTTCCGGAAAAGTGTAATAATTTATCAAAAGAATAATAAGAATATGATTTATTTTAAGTTAGTCAGATTAGTTAGAAGAGATCTCTTATATTAGAACTCATTGATTCGATATATGAGGTAGTAACGCTTTAAGGTCTCTTAGATAAATAAATCCGTGTTGCAGCCCAACTCCGTATTAAGTTGCAGAGTAGTGGAGAACAGGCCGTCCCAGTTCTGACTTGAAGAACTTTTAAAGCGCAGCCTTTCCAGCCCAGTGATCTGTTGTTCGCTGCCATTACTTGCAGCATTGGATTGTTAACCCCAAGGACCCAGTTTTAGTCATCGTGACCAGAAGAAAAAGACGCCGCAATCAGGGAGCAATTTCAGTAAAAGCAGCTCGCTAAGTTTTATGCACTGCAGCTCACCTGAAGGCCTACAGGTGATAAAAAATGCTTGTTAAATGCTCTGTAACAAATGATTCCTGTGCAGTGGATTGGCTTACTTTATGTAGACTAGTTTCAAACTGACTACACTGACGGAATAAGAGATATTCCATATCCATACTGGCAATATTGCCGGCTGTTCGGTCCTCCATTGGTTTTGGTCCAGACTGAATGTTCAAGTTGAATCAGCTGCGCCCTCAGTTAGTTTTTAATGCTGCTATCTTGAGATCACGAGCTAATCATTTCGCCGTCTTGAGGATCTTGTTTCCTCAGGGAGCCAAAGTAGTATTAAGAGTCAACAAAGTCAGCGATAAAAGTTTTTCCTTTTTTTGTTAACCTATCATTTTCACTTTAGTTTTTGATTTGGTTTAAGTGTCAGAACTCCTTCTTCAGGTTTAGGAAAATATCAAGCAAGCTAGAATTCCTTGAAAGCAAACAGGTAGATTCATATCAGTGGTAAGGAAAACAAACAAGCCCTTTGTCATTCCCAACAGTCACGACAGCGATCTGTACGGTGTAATTAAATGACCAAATTATCCTTAAGCATAATGTGATCTTGAGATAACACAAATATCTTCTTTTCTTGTTATCTCCACATATTTAATTCGAGATAGCACCATCACAAACATTGTTTACGAGCCCGGCCATGCTCCCCTTCCACGTGCTTCACACCAGGACGAGCTGTAATGCTGTACGTTTATGGATCTGTTGACTTCTAGCGCTACTAGCAGGTCAGACTATCATACACCTGCACCTCTCCTGTTCCATTTAACATTTGCTAACTACTGGTTAGCATATCTCATCATGCTAAAAAAACTCAGATGGTAGTCGCAGTGAACATCACCGTGTTTTGAGCATGGTGATATTAGCGTTTATCTTGAAGCATTGCCGTGCAACTGCAGCCTCGTAGAGCCGCTATCGTGGCCGTTTCATACGCAGTCAGATGTCGAGATAAGCGCCTGAAAAGGCTTGCGCAACACTGTCTGCATGTGTGATGAGCCTACAACCATGGCTGCCTCGGACGCTCTTGAAAGACACCAATCAGGCGTAACATTATGACCACCTTCCTAATATTGTGTAGGTCTCACTTGTGCCTCCAAAACAGTTGTGACTCATCAGAGAACGGACATGGGCCTTCTGAGGGTGTCCTGTGGTGTCTGACTGGCAACAGACTGTTGTTAGTGGGGGGCCTTTGGGTCCTGTGGGTTGCAGTCTATGAATGATCGACCGTCTTTATTTCATCTTTTATGATCTCCATATTTACAGAGTCAAGGTTCATGTTTTCCAGATGCTATTGAAGAGGGTTGTAGAGTAGTACTAGTTAAACAGTTTGTAAAGGGTGTCTGGTTCGGCACACAGGTAAGACTTACTACTTGCTTCTTTCCTGTTTATTTGATTGTTGTTAACTAATTTATACGATTAACTCTTACATGTCTCTACACTCTTTCAAATTATGTCTCTGCAAGGAGAGACATCAAGCCCTTTTGCTGCAGTGCTTTCTGACCTAAAGTCGGTGGAAACAAACCGACGTGAAATTAAAACAGCTTGTAGCTGCAGATGAGTGCGAAGATGTAACGGAAGCCACAGGCGTACCGATTGCTGTGCCACCACACTAAAGCTGTAGTCGCGCGGTAAAGTTATTTCACGTTCTCTACTGGCAGCATTCAGATGTTTGAGTTCCTTCATTTCATTTTGCTTAGTGTGGGATTGTCAAATAACAGAAAATGAATATTTAGCGTTCCTCCTCCTCCTCCTCCTCCTCCTCCCTGTGACTGACACACCAACGCAAAATGTTGTTTTAATGACTATGAGCAGCAGAGACAGGAGTTGATCTGAGCTGCACCGACGGCGAAAAGATGACAACTCACACCCGGGCCTGGTGCACTCACGCTCGTCAGTCGACAGTTTGACTCTTCGCCGTGAATAAAATAAAAACACGCTCCCCCCTTTGCACAATCAGCGGCGGTGGCACAAAGAAAAATGCACGCCGGGCGGCAGGAGACGAAAGCCTGCAGACAGGTAGAGGCGTTCACGCTGACTCTGTCAACGCAAACAGATTAGACGGATAATCACGGGCGCACCGTTCATGCGAGCGGCACCCCGTCAGCTGACGCGGCTCTGACGTGCAGAATGCAAATACAGATCTGATGCTCTTGTAAATAATATCACCACTTCCTCTTTAATTTCGTCTCACGTCCTGTCCTTTTGCTTTCTTTTATCACATCCATGTTTAGTCACGTGTTCTTCACTTTCAATGGGTTGCAGAGTTTTGTGCATTTATACATTCTTAGCAGAAGAAAATAGAGAAGAAAGTGTTTCTGCCCACGCAGATAAAATGTCAAAATGTCAAAATATCTCCCTTTCCTTTGAAGGTGCACTTTTTGTTTTGATTGTAACGTGGTTAAATCTTGCCGGGCTGACTCCAGACATCAGTTGCTGCCTCAGTGGGACTGTTACCGTGTTAAATGCCTGGGGCAGCCTGACTCAAGCCAACCAGACCAACTTTATTTATATATATTTCACTCTGAATTCTTTACAAGACACTGTGAAGAGGTATCACGGCAGCGTTGATAACCTGACAGGTGAATTTTAAGCTAAATCACCATCTTGCAGCTTCATTTTGCACTTTAGCCCAGGGAGTCATGCCTTAGTAGTAAACCATTTATGCCCTTATTCGTACAGGTTTAATGTCTTATCAGCAGCTTCCTCACCTTCTGAAACACACTTCATATCACCCCCTACATCTCTTTCTACCTATTTTTGTCTCCGCTCTCTCTCACATTGACTCCGGCGAAACGTCACGCTGCCTCTCTGCAAAAGTCTTCTGCCATTACTGCCGGTCTGCCATTAGCCTGTGCTTGATTTTGATGGAAAGGCTGCAGAAAGAAAGATTTTTTTTTAAATCCTCAAATACTTACCTCGGTTTTAATACTCCGTGCAGTACAATTACGCAATTAACACCCTGCTATTCTTCAAACAATTTGCCTCGACAGCGCTGCGAGAGACTTTACGGGCTTGCTTCATGGTAAGCTTTGTTTTTTGCTAGTTGCATTATTATTATTATTATTATTATTATTATTTGAATCTCAAACTTTGCTGCACATTCAAAATGTTTTGAGTGTTACACCTTGGCTTTGTGTTGCTCCTACAACATGCACCGCCACGTGTGACAAAAATGCATTAAAACTCAATAATCTGTTTATTAGGTGCTGTTTAGGACCCAGAACGGGTGGACCCTGGATCTTGTTATGGTTGGTTGTTCTGGCCATCATCCATTAACTGAATAAATGATAGGACAAGGTTGATCATAGGGCTGGGTTTATTTATATATATATATATAAAAAAAAAAAGCTTTTCTGCTGCAGATCTTCCTTTGAAAGATCCAGTATCGATTAATAAAATCCTTGGACTACCTTTTTTTTACCTTTATACCTTTTTTTCTTTTTTTTTTTTTTAAATATATGCAATTTCCTGCATCCTCTATTGCATGACTGGTTTTGCATGGCTGCTCTTGCGAGATTGCACGACATGCTTAGTCATCATTATTGAGACATCCCGGAACATGACAGAAGCTACCAGTCTGAGAGCACCATCAGGCCCGAAAGCTAAAGTGTGGCAGCATTTTGAATTTAAAAAATAGGACTACAGAGAAAAGCTGGACAAAAAATTAATAAAAAAGCAAAGACGTACCAACAAGAGGTAAAATACTGTGGAATTACCACAAAATTAGCTTTGTGATTATCTCTTAAATAACTAAGCGAACCTTCATTGAAGCTGAAATCATATTTGATTTATTATGAATAAGATTCTAATTTATTAGGGACATCTAGACCAGGATCTAGGTTGCGTACCACTTATGCTGAACTGTCAGTAAGTAAAGAAGTACACAAAATTCTGCTGATGCTGAGGTGCAGTAGTGGTGCTGATGCCCTTTTTGCAGAATGATTAAGAGACACGTTTGCAGTACTTTAGTGTTATTTTTCGTGGGCGTGAAATGAATGGTTGCACTGTGGTGCATTTTGATAGACTGACTCAAACATCTCTTTCTGTCAAACTGTTCTTGCTATTACCATTTATTTCTGGCTACAGTGCTCATGCTGATGCATTTTGAACATTTCAAACGTCCATAATCCGCTCTTAAAAGCCCATCGACGAGGCGTGAAGTCGGAGAAAACCCCCCGACTGTTCTGTACCCTGCGCCGTTTTTTTTTTTTTTTTGGGAACATAATGCAGCATTTGTCAGAAAGAGAGAGGGGCTGTTTGTGCGTCTAAATGGTCCAATTTAACTATGTGAGCATACAGCTGTCCTTTGTGTTTAGGTTGTACCGCCGTTTAACCAGATTGACTGCTTGGCCATTGTAAGCTTGGTTCAGAAATGTGTTGTTGCTGTGTTTCGGGTCAAGACTTTCGTTGTCCGCTAACGCGAAGCTCCCATTTCCAGAAAATCAGAGAATACAATGCACACAATGACACGAATGGGGCATGCTGAAATTAATCACGGGGGAGAGGAATGATTGAGTCAAAGCACGTGGAGATGTAGGCTGAAAACTCATCACAAGTCACCATGCTGAATCACGTATCATCACCTACATTCTTCTCTTGTTCTACCATTAATTACTCTCAAACACCTTCCTCCTCTCTCTTCACCTCTGAGTCCTTTTCACCTTGATCAGTTTAAGGTCAGAGGAATTTTGTTTTCCTTTTCGGTTGCTGGGGAACGGAGGCTTTTTCTTCCTGCTCTTCTTACAGTAGGTCGATTGAAACAGAAGCGATCCGAGTAGTGAAGCTTATTCTCCCCCTGATGCCCCAAAACTGTAAAAATTGTAACTAATGCAAATCGCAGGGAATTGAACTGAATGAGTAGTGAATTTGGCGAGCCCGCGGAGTATTTCACAGCAAGTCTGACATCAGTAAGGAAAGTATAGCGCAGGTCAAGACTACGGTTCATAGCCTTTTTGTGGTTTGTGACGGCCTCATCGGAGGTCAATGGGCTCCAAGTAAAACAACAAAACGAGGCATTTCCTATTTCCGCTGAATGATTTGTAGTCATCTGGAGAAACAAAGTTAATTTTGTGCTGTGGATTTATTATTTCCTTTCATCTCACAACTTGTCACAACAAGTTAATAAATCTCCTAAACCCTTACGGGCGCCCAGGTCCCTACTGGGTAACTGTACAAGTTTTCTTTTTTTACTTCAGTTTTTAATACATCCACATGGCTTCATGCTCAGATTGAAGCCTGAGACAAACCTAAAAAAAAAAAAGTAGCTTTGAAACAGATGTGAAACAGATGGCAGACAAAAGAAATTCAGAAATGAAACTGAGTTATGTAAATGTCTAAGTATAGCTTAGTGTTTCAGAGGCAGGTGTTTGGTTTGGTCCAGGTTGATGGATGTTTTTTAAATGTCTAAACTGACCATAAAAGTAGAAAAATCCCCTTTTTTTGTTGTGTATTGGCAGAAGGATTAGGGATTATATGTTACTGAACTTTACTGTCATAACCCTGTGACAGTGTGGTGAGACAGAACCTCTGATAACCATCCAGAATGTCGTCGTTTGTCATATTAAGCTGAATCGGTAGATCTTTGGAGAGTGAAATAGCTGATGTGTTATCCCACCATTGAGCACTGTATCTTAAAAGGTTGTTATTTTCCATGGCTAAACTTTGAAACTACCCCTTGGTACATTTGTCCAGATGAAATAGCCTTTGTAGAAGGTTTTAGGACATCGTGAAAACAGCTTTTAGAAACCAGCTAGCCACATTCAACCTTATCTTTAGCAAAGGAAATGCAGGCTTAACATTGGCGCCTTTAAATTAATCAAGAGTTGTGCACATATTATAGGTTTTCTGTGATAAGAATAAAGTCCCAGCTGCATGACTGTACGTCAAACAGCACTTAGACGGGTTACAAAATGAGCAAATCTATAGCAGGTGTTAGTGTTACACCCATCCTACCATCACGAGAAGGAGCGTTTAACACCACTAACAGTTCCTCTGTGATCGCAGTGTACGAGTGTGTTGGCTCGTGTGTGGCTGATCGAATGCTGAAGACTTAGGAAGTGGACGGATGTTGCTGAATTATCAGGAAGTCAATTAGACCTCATTGGTTTATGGGAATTATGCAGTGCTGTATACAACGATCAGGCATAACATTGTGACCACCTTCCTAATATTGTGTACTCATCAGAGAGTGGGCATGAGCCTTCTGAGGGTGTCCTGTGGTGTCTGGCAACAGAATGTTGTTAGTGGGGGTCCTTTGGGTCCTATGGGTTGAGGGGAGGGGCCTCTGTGGATCATCCCACAGATACTTGATCGGTTTGGGATCCAGGGAATTTGGAGGCCAGGTCAACACCTTGTGCTGTTTTTCAGAATTTTCCGAAAATGAAAATTCTTGGCCGAAACCGAAAACCGAAAATGAAGAAACCAAGGCCGAAAACTGAAACACATCATCCCACAGATGCTTGATCAGTTTGGGATCTAGAATTTGTAGGCCAGGTCAACACCTTGTTGTGTGTGTGTGTGTGCCTGTATTAGGTTGTATCCTGCTGGGGATGGCTGCTGCCATCAAGGAGTGTCATTGCTATGGGGTGGGGGTGCCTGGTCTGGTCTAGGCGGCCAGGTCCAAACGTTTCCCAGCAGAACATTGAACTGTCGCAACATGGTCAATGTTATTTACTTCTCCTGTCAGTGGTTTTAATGTTGTGGCGGATTGGGGATATAACTCTGATGGCTCCATATTGGTAAATGTCGTATCTTCTGCCCGTTTGTGTACATTTTCGTCTGCTTTATTTGCTTATGTGTGATTGTGCCCCGTACTATCCTAACAGCGGGGGTAAGGCGCTAGCTCGGTGTCACCCTCACCCGGCGCCCACGTCGTTAACAGGTTGTCTCGTCGAATATAACGAGCTGCCAGTCGTATCTCCTGCTTACTCTCACATCCGAGGCAGCAAGAGCCTCCTGATGGGACAGGTGCTCATTTGCTAATTAATTTTTTTGGGGGGGGAAGAAAAATCCCTTCGTTTTCCTCCAGTCAGTCAAGTATTGTGTGCGTGTGACATCCAGCGCATGTCACCCTGTATTTACCTCAACAAAAAAGTGGCAGGTATTCATTGGAAACGGGTCTTAGTTTCTGCCGGCAGGTTTGCAGCGGCGTTGGGGTCTTAAACTGATTGTATGACACGATGTTAAGAAGTGAAGCGCGCAGATTTGTATAGGCTTGGTTAAGCGGTATAATGCACCGCTGCTACTATTGCTATGTTTAGAGTCAGGCAAACGTTCTGTGGCTTCTAAACCGTGCCAAAAAACACATACGGGAAATAAAAGCAAAAACAACAAGGTCTCAAACAGGACTCAGAGAATTTAAGGCCACATAGTTAACACATTCTGCAGCTTAATCATAGTAGTACTTATTGTTTACATAATGTGTCCTTACCGGTTTTGTAGTTCTGGGGATGACTAGCAGGCATTTCAATAACTGCAATCTGAACTTCAAACTGAAAACGACTCGTCTATACATGTATTTTGTGGAATATCCGGGTGTAGTGGTCATAGTGATGGATGTACCATTTGCTTAATGTAGTTCTGCACCATTGGGGAATGGGAATTATATCAACATTTTTTTTTTTTTTTAATGCCGTCCTCTATCAACGTCTTTTGCTTTTGCACTTAGTAACACAGAAAGCAGAAGTCTCAGGGCGCAGCTGAAGATAAGAATGGCATTTTAATCCTTTCAGTCAGGCGGTGACTTTGGCGTTCTGTTCAGCTCACGTCACGGAGCGGTTTCGGTGTCACCGCGCTCATGAGTGTGAGTTTATTTAATTTTGCAGTCACAGGATATACAGTGTGCACATGTAATCAGTAACTGTCAGATCTAATTTGTGGATTTTAAATCAACTTTCCCCTGAAAGCACATTAGTATAGGATGCACAAGCTTTCTCTTTATAGGGTGAAGACATTACTGTAAGTGTGTGAGGTTTCATTTAAAACTGCGGCATGTGTTTGCTTGGTGTAGTGCCCCTACTTCCTCACTAGTCTTGCAAAATGAAGTGAGATTATTTACACCGATCGGGCGAAACGTTATGACCACTTCCCACAGTGACTCATCAGAGAAAGGACATAACCTTCTGAGGGCGTCCTGTGGTGTCTGGCAACAGAATGTTGATAGCGGGGAGGCTTTGGATCATCCCACAGATATTTGATCAGTTTGGGATCTGGTCAATTTGGAGGCCAGGTCAACACCTTGTGCTGTTCCTCATGTTTTTTTGAGTTGTTCCTAAATTCAAAAAATTGTGTGTGTGTGCCTGTGTGGGCATGGCTGCTGCCGTCATTGGAGAGTCATTGCTATGGGGTGGGAGTGCCTGGTCTGGTCTAGGTGGGTGGTGCATGTCTAAGTAACATCCACACAAACGAATGCCAGGTCCAAAAGTTTCCCAGCAGAACACTGGATTGTCACAAGATGGTCGATGTTATTTACTCCTCCTGTCAGTGGTTTTAATGTTTTGGCAGATCGGTGTACACTGCATTTAACTTCAGTCAAAGTGCAGGAGAAACCTCAAGTTGCCCTTAACCGCTGCAGCCCATCTGCTGCGGTTTGAGTTTTCTAGAATAATTATTGTTTTGGTAGGCGTTCTCTGTTTTTATTTACCATTTCAAAATATCTGATGACTCATGCTGCACTCGGGGGCGTTTTATTTCCAGGAACGCTGGCTTTGGGCCTCGGGCTCGAACGCATCGTCCGGCGCTTGCACAGTCCCACCGGGACCGCCTCTGCTCTTGACACGGGGACTTTAAGGACTGCTCGGCTCTGGTAGTTTAAAATTTGAGTTTAATAGCTTTTATGTGTCTGTCAGCTAATTTCTCACTTGTATGCTGTTATCTCGGTGATCTGGGGTTTTTCCAGTCTTCACATGAACATTGCGGTCTTTGAAAATCCACAACGTAATTAGACTTGCGGAGGCTGATGCAGGTGAGTGCGACAGTACTGAGCGGCAACAAACAAGTTATTTCAGTCGGTCGCTGCCCTTTTTATAGCCCAGGGTGTAAACTTATACCAGCCACCCTGAGGCTGCATGGCTGTATACGTTTTATTGATGTACGTTATATACGCGCCTGGAATCTTGACTTAACCAGAGGTTGCCTAGTTTCCATTGAGTTGCTTGTCTTGTAAAAAATTTAAGTGGAAATGTAACTAAACGGATCTCTGCAGGAACTGATTTATCGTTCCACGGCTACGTGCTAATTTGACACTACAACATGATTTGCTGCTCGGTGTCAGATTCATTACTGAACTCCAGTAATCTAATTTACCTTTGTGCAGTTGATCATTATTTTTATGTAATTGTGTTAATACAAATCATGTGTTCCGGTAGCGATCACACCTTCAAGTTCCTTGCCATGTTGTCTGGTGATTTGTTAAAGTAATAATAATGAAATATGTGCCGTGTTGCTTTGCAAGGGGCTTTGCAAGAAAGCAATCCGAAGCTGCGCAGCGGTGGAAGCTTAAAAATATCTGCAAACTCCCCTCCTTTCTTTGTAGGTCGAAGATGACAAGGGAGTCTTATTTTCTGGCCCAGAGCAGAGAGGAAGACAGAAGGCAGAGAGAAAAAAGACAATGGGAAAGACAGGACGAGAGAAAGGGAATGACAATGAGATGTCAGCAAGGGGGAGATTGAAACTGGTGACAATAGGTGTTATATGTGTGTGTGTGTGTGTGTGTGTGTGTGTGTGTGCACGCCTGTGTGAAGATTAGCATGAGCGCGAGCGGGAGGGGGATAACAGCAAACAGCCCTGGGTTATTTACCAAGCCCTCGGAGGGATCGGACAGGCCAGCGCGCCACCTCCTCTCTCCAACACACATCCTGCTGACGAGTAGCTCAGGGTGCATGACATTTTCCTTTTCGATTTTTTTTTTTTCCCTTTTCCAGCCGTTTTCTTTTTTCCTCTACATTCCTGACCTTTCCAGCTAGCGCTGCAAGTGCTGGTGGGCCTTGTGTAGTCGAAAGGGAAGAAGGCTTGACAGAGATAAGAGCTAGCTGGGCTTGCCAAACGGTGGAGGTGGACGCCAGCGGCGGGGGAAACTCGAGCCGAGTGTGGAGCTACGGCGGCTGAATGGATGTTTGTTGTGGTCCTTGAGCGGCTTCTCGAAAATTGTCCAAACTCGAAACACATGGTAGCGATTGAGATGTTTACACTGTCTGACTCTTAAAGAGTCCGTTCATCCGTGTTGCAAAAACACATACACCGATCAGCCACAACATTAAAACCGCTGACAGTAGACGTGAATAACATTGACCATCTTGTGACATTTCAAAGTTCTGCTGGGAAACTTTTGGACCTTCATTCATTGGTGTGGATGTTACTGAGACATTTACCACCCAGGTTTTCACCTGGCCTCCAAATTCACTAAATCCCAAACTGATCAAGTATCTGTGCGATGCATTAGAGCAAGCCTGATCCACAGAGGCCCCTCCCCTCAACCCATAGGATCCAAAGGCCCCCACTAAGACACCAGACACCACAGGACACCCTCAGAAGGCCCATGTCCATTCTCTGATGAGTCACAGTCTGCTTGCCTCATCTACAGTAACAAGCACCCAGGGGGGCAAATATCGGACGAAACAAAGCACCTTGGCTAGAGCAGATAGTTCCAGACGATCAGATGCTCAGCACAAGTCCTCAGGTCCTTAGTCACAAGCACGAACCTTCTGCTGCAGAAATGATTCTTTCACAAACAAAATAAAACCTCGAAACTGAACTGAAATTCTTACACTTAAAAATAGTGCTAACCCTTGCCCTTCCTTGTCCTTCCTCTTTTTAGTTTCTGGGAACGACGTAAAGAAACATGAAATAACTAAAAATAACATAAGGTAGGGGAAATACATGAAATAGCTGTCATGATACAGACAGAACTGTTTTGGAGGCACATGGGAGACCTACACAATGTTAGGCAGGTGGTCATAATGTTATGCCTGATCGGTGTATGTGCTCACTACTTTTAGTGCTGTATAGCCGTGCACTTAGGTTTGCTCATAGTTGCATTGTATGTGAGATTGCTGTTTTTATCCAGTACAGAGGAACTGGAATGAATCATTGCGGTGACTGCATAATATTATCTCAGGCTGTGAATAATTTTCAGAGGAATCGTGTCTTTGGCAGCTTCCTCTTCCAAGGAAAATTGTTCGCTGCGACGTCAGTGGATTAAGGATCGGTATTTATGATCTGGATTTTTTTAAAGCTGCACCAACAAATACATGTATATCGCCAGTGGATCCAAAGGACTATGTGTAATATTAAAGGGATTACTTGTGGAGAAAAAGCGACACATAAACACGGCCCTACTCAGGAGCTCCATTGAACATTTTTGAAATTTTGAAATCACTGATTCGGTTTTACCCACAGCTTTAATGTTTTCACGAACCTTGTTTTTATCTTCAGCCGCTTTGTTAAACCCAGTGTGTGCAACCTGATCTGGGCCTGATAAAGTTAGCAATTAGCCATTGACCACAGTGACTCATAAGAACCTGAGAAGCTGAAAAAACAGCTTCGGTTAAATGCTAATTGTTGCACCTTTTGCAATAGTTGTCACAAAGCAATGCGTTAATGCCATAGACAGTATAAAGACGAAGCCACAGCAAGTAGAGCTCCCCCTGGTGGCTGGCTGCAGTACAGGTCATAAGCTCCACTTCCTCCATGTTAGTGGATGGGACTTGGGCCAAACTAGAACACTAAAATACACGTCAAATTTATTTTTTTCAAGCATGGTTTCTGTCATTTTAGGTAGTTAGTGTAATGTTGATGCATACACTTAAGTGTCAATTTTTTGGATAAGTTTCGCTTCAGTTATTTGACGCTACATAAACAGGATGTGACATATTGGCGACTACAGGTTGCCATGCCAACCACTCCGAAAATGTGTCCCGTGAGACTGTGAGAGTCGTCGCAAGATGCCAGCGCCCGTACCCCTGGGAAAATAGCATCAGTTTGGCCAATGCAAGGAAGTGGCGACGCATTGTCCATATTTTTATACAGTCTATGCTCTGCATGGTTAAAGCTCAAATAAGCAAGTTGTCACTTCCAGCTCTCAGTTAGTTGGCGACACTTTGTCCATATTTATGTACAGTCCGTGGTTAATGCAGGTCTTTTTTTCAGTTTTTTATCGCCTTCATCGTAGGAGATATCTCCGAAATAGGTGCCTAAAAATACCATGTAAGTAGAGACACCAAATGCATTAGACCTTTGACACGAGAAATGCCAGGCGGTCGGCCGTAGAGAAAGTCTCCGGGGCGGCGGTGTAATTGAAGCACTCGCAGGCTGCAGTCTCTGAGCGAGCAGCTGGAAACCTTAAAAAGCGCATGAGTCAGTCTTCCACTCTCCTTCAGCGGTCTTATCACTGCGACGCCGCTATCTGAGGGAGCTCTGATTCTGACAGAGACGTGGTGTCGACTCAACAGACTGCGGCCGCTGCGACCGTGAGAGCCAGCCAAGGGAATAATGGACCTTTTCTGTTGTGAAGCTGTGCAGCGCAATTTCCTGCTATGTGATCACACTCTTGCTTATGTGTGTCTTTTGCTCATTTATTGTCTCAGTGACAGAGGCCAACTTGAATTGCTTGAATTTTTCGACAGCTTTGCAACATGATCATTGTTCAGCCCGCCCTCGTCCTACCTCCTGTCTCTGCAGCTATTTGGGTTATTATATAACAGATCTGGGGGTCAAGGACAGTAGCATTAATAGTTTTTTTTGATGCAGTTGTGCAATAATTAGCGCACTCTTGACCCCCGGTGGCGTGAAAACCAATCCAAAATTTGCTAAAAAACAAAACTGATGTTTGTCATTGGCTGCTTCCTGCTTTGAATGCGAGCCTTCTGTAGCACAGCTGCAGGAAGTAGATCTGAGGCTCCGTCGAAAGCGGCACTTTCATTGCACCATAGCCGAGGGTGGTGTTGCGTTTTCTCTCCGTTTCACAACTTGTGAATTCTCCTTTTTGTTCTGGATCAGTTCACGAAACAAACGGCCAAAGTGTGTGTTCAAAAAAAAAAATCTTTCAGGAAGTTTATTTGGCTCAAAATAGCTCAGTGGCCGGTGCACTTCTGGGAACCAGAGCTTTTTAGATCCACTGTTGATTCTCCAAAATTGAGAACAGAGCAGACGGCTCATTGTCAAAATGATGTGGCCCTGGGCTTTTTCCCAGGCAGTTGTCTTTGAAATGATCCGTTCTATTTTCAGATGGGTCACAGAGAGGTTAAAGGCGGATTTTATTTGACACGACAGCCACAGATTATTTTAAATGCCATCAAACTCACTTTTAAGTTTTTTTTTTTTCTTCCTCTTCTTTTTATTGTGTTGGCTGGATAATTGCATTTGCAAGCTTGTGTTGTTTCCATTTGCTTTGCCTCCCTGTTTGGTTCCTAAAATGAACTTCCTCGGTGTCAAGTCTGAACGTGACCGAGGGTGTGGTGTGAAGGACAACAGTAACACACAAAGAGCTACAGTCATTCTTAATGGACATGTCTTCACATGTGCAAGAACAAGAAGGCGCAAATAATTACTTTATTGTCCGCACACAGTCGAGCAGCCGCCCTGACAGATAAGTGCGCCACGGAGGGCACAGACAGGCGATCGCGGTTGGCACCGGGCTCGTTATAAGTCTGTGAGACGTCTTGATCGGGCACCGTTGCTTTCTCGTGAGCGACGGCAACTGCTGAACAGCCTGTCGCGCTGCTTGAAATGTCTGCCTCGGACAGGGGAAGAAGCTGGAGAAACAGCGCGAGGGGTAGGAAACAGAGGACGTTTTTGTATGTCTGTGTGTGCGTATGCATGTGTGCATGTGTCAGCAGTGCATGTCTGAATGTGTTTTCCAGGGTCGTGTGGGGTGAGGTATGTGGTTGTGGAAAGAGTCAACAAGTGGTTCTTGGAGCAACTGAAAAGCATTTTAAGAAATCGGTGGCTTAATCACAAGCCTGGAACAGGGAGGGAAAATAACTGGATGATCATTTGAGAACTCCAAGTCAGAAATAAAAAAGATGTTACGATGAAACAAAACCAAAAACTCGAATGAGGATTTAAACTTTTCACAATTTCCTTGCCAACTGTTAAAGAGCGTGATAGAGCTTTGTTGGTTGGTGCAGCGTTCTGACAACTCGACCACTGCTCTGCACCACAGACATTATAAAGATGGACGTCGGAACGACTTCTCAAAAGTGAAGCCAATGCAAGTAGAGCTCCCCCTGGTGTCTGGCTGCAGTATAGGTCATAAGCTCCACCCCCCTCCATGTTAGTGGGTGGGACTTTCAAGGATGGTTTCCGTCATTTCAGGCAGTTAATATAATGTTGACGCATGTTCAAGTGTCATTTTTTTTTTGTATAAGTTTTATTTTAGTTATTTGACGCAATAGAAACGGGATGTGACATAATGGCGACCACCAGTTGCCTAGCCAACCGCTCCATAAAGCGTTTTTGCATCTTTGAAATCACTGATTCGGTTTTACCCACAGCCTTAATGTTTTCACGAACCTTGTTTCTGTCTTCAGCCACTTCGTTAAACCCAGTGTGTGCAACCTGATCTGGGGCTGACAAAGTTAGCAATTAGCCGTTGACCACAGTGACTCATAAGAACCTGAGAAGCTGAAAACACAGCTTCAGTTAAATGCTAATTGTTGCATCTTTTGCAATAGTCGTCACAAAGCAATGCGTTAATGCCATAGACAGTATAAAGACGAAGCCACAGCAAGTAGAGCTCCCCCTGGTGGCTGGCTGCAGTATAGGTCATAAGCTCTACCCCCTCCATGTTAGTGGGTGGGACTTGGGCCAAACTAAAACACTGAAATACACGTCAAATTTATTTTTTTCAAGGATGGTTTCTGTCATTTTAGGTAGTTAATGTAATGTTAATGCGTGTTCAAGTTTCAATTTTTTAGATAAGTTTCGTTTTACTTAGTTATTTGACGCTATAGAAACAGGACGTGACATAAAGGCGACTACCAGTTGCCATGCCAACCACTCCAAAAAAGTGTCCTGTGGGACCGTGAGAGTTGTAAAAACATTTTTTAGAGTCGCAAGATGGCGCCACCCGTATCCCCGGGACTATAGCGTCAGTTTGGCCAATGTAAGGAAGTGGAGGCACATTGTCCATATTTTTATACAGTCTATGCTCTGCGTGGTTAAAACTCCAATAAGCAAGTTGTCACTTCCAGCTCTCAGTTAGTTGGCTCAGACAGAAGTCTTTGGCTGCACAGTGCAGATATTTTGTCTTCTTTGATCCTGCAATCAGTGTCAGGTTCAATATATTTAGACTGGCTTTTAGTTTAAGAAAAGAGCAAATATTTTCATATATAATGCTAGCCACTTGTTGTCCTCTTTTTCTTTTGTTTCTTTTATCTCTCTCATTGCAATTATTTGTCTTTTCAAATTTCTGTTTACTCACTGCTTCACCATGAAAACCTGACCCTTTGTCAAGACAGATGAGTACGCTTTCAAACCGCTTTCAGAGCTTTGACCCTTTGACCCTCGATAGCGCTCATTAAACTGAAGCCTTTTCTTCTGTTGTAATGGAAACAGACGAAGCTAATATTTATACACTCGCTGTGTGCGCACAGACACCTGCCGGCCGAGTCAAGTGACGCGTGACTCACATCAACCGTCTGAAATCCCCTCAGTTCAAATCCAGCTGCACTTTTCAGGCACTTCCTCTTTGGATCTTTGATTAACTAGTTCTTCAGAAATGAAAGAAAGAGAGACAACTGGGAACATGTCATTATAATCTGTAGATACCGCAGTTCCACTGCAGTTTTCAACTTGTGCTAAATCTTTAAAAAGATGACATGGTGAAGTACGCCGATCAGCCACAACATTATGACCACTGAGATGAGAAGTGAATAACACTGACTGAGTTTACATGGTCTTTAGTATCCCGGTTTTGACTGGGTTTTTGAAGTATCCCGTTTTTGTGTTTGTGCATGTAAACACCATATCCCGAATTCAGAAACCGGGTTATGCCCATTTCCCGGTTTCAAGAAACCCGGTTTAGCCACCTGGAGTACTCCGATAGAAGCGGGGATACTGGAGCATGTATACACCTTATCCCGGTCTCTGACGGCTGCCCACTGTCTGCGCAGGCGCGAGTGACGCCAGGCGACGCACTAGATATACAATCAACATGGCGGCAACGAGGACCTCTCACTTTTGGAGCGACGAAGGGACTGAATTTTGCCTTAAAATAATGAAAGAACTCAACATAACTACGTGTTTAGATGGCAGAAAACACAGAAATGCCGACATATTCAAGTCTGTTGCAGAAAAGCTACGTGACGCTGGTTTTCCACCTCGCACTGTTGAACAAGTTAGGTCGCGTTGGAAAACATTGAAAAAGACGTAACACACGCATGCGCAGATAGGATGCAGTGATCAGAAAACGGGTTTCTGGTATTTATCATGTATACAGGGATATGAATAACCGGGTTTCTCTGTGTTCCATGTAAACACCATATCCCACATATGCTCAAAACCAGGATACTAAAGACCATGTAAACTCAGTCATTGACCATCTTGTGACAGTTCGGTGTTCTGTTGGGAAACTTTTGGACCTGCCATTCATTCGTGTGGATGTTACTAAAACATGTAGCACCCACCTAGACCAGACCAGACACCCCCACCCCATAGCAATGACACTCCTTGATGGCAGCAGCCATCCCCAGCAGGATGCAGCCTGACACAGCACGAGGTGTTGACCTGGTCTTCAAATTCACTAGATCCCAAACTGATCAAGTATCTGTGGGATGATCCACAGAGGACACGCTTTGTCCGAACGTTTTGTCCGTCACATGTGAAGGGATGGGACGAGCTAGTGGGGTGTGCTGAGTGATTTTAGGCTTTCCGCTGGTCGTCTTCTCAGTAAGTGACGGTCCGAGAACAGAGCCCCGGTGCCGCTCTCTGCTTCTTCTTCTTCTTCATGATCACACAGCTGACACGAATCACCTGACTCTCACTTTCATCTCGCCTCGCGGGCATCCAGCTCCTGCTACTCTTTTCAAAACGCGCCACTCCGCCTCCACCCTTCGCTCGGCCCCTCTTTGTCTCTCGCCGCGTTTACATATGTTTTAGTAACTCGATTAGAGCCAGCAGGGCCATACCGCAACTCTCAGATAAACCCCTTTAGAGTTATCTCGCTCGCGTTAAGGCTGTAATCGAGGACGCAGAACTCGATTAACCCAGCTGCGTTACTCAAATTCCTCTTGGCACCTTGGCGGCTTAGCGATGATATGTATTTTTTTTTTTTTTGGCGAAAGCGCTAGCAACTCTTGTAGGTGATGAAAAAAAAAAAATAAATTTAACACTGTTCATCTGGTGCAAGAAGCGCCAAAGAAGTTAGTTCGTGTTGTTGCTAAATATAGTTCTGAGTGAGATCTGCTGGTAAATTTCCTGACCGCTTAATTAAGTGTTTTCAAAGTTAAAAGACATTGCATTATCTTATATTAAACTCCAACATATTTTAATATTGATATTGGCCTCAAATGTCCGGTCTCAGTCGGCCTTGTTGTTGTTCTTGTGGTCGTCCAGATTACTGCGAAGCGTCTTGTTCCCTGAATTAAACTTTATCCTTAATCTGCGTCTCCTCAGTAGTAGCTGAATGTTTTAATCTCTTTCTGTTGAATTTGCTGTTGTTGCATAGCTCATCCTCTCCCTGTGATCTCGATCACACACACACACACAGCTTCTGGCTCTTTCCTTATTCAGATCTTCCAGTGCATTCCTCCCCCACACATCCCTTTCTCTCTCTCTCTCTATTTCCGTCTCCTCCTCCCTCCTTGCTTCCATCTCCGTCTCATATCTGAAGCCACACCGCTTCCTGCTGCACCACCATTGCAGCACTATTATCTCTGCACTAACCCCCCCACCCCCCACCCCGCTCCCTCGCGCTTTCACTTGTTAACTGCTCCTCTTCCTCCCTCTAGCAGTTGCTTTTTTATTTTTTATTTCCGCTGCCTCGCCCGCAGTCGCCACAACACGCCACCCCCTCAGTCTGATCACGACCTCTTCCCTCTCCTCTTTCGCTCTCTGATCACGCCCGCTCCTCGAGTGCCTCGGTTGACCTGTAAATTTAAATCGTTTTTTTCTCGTACCGAACGTGCTTCGTTCAGGTGCGGCGCCCCGACTCCTCATCTGAGAGGATGCTCGTTACCCCTGCGACGTCGGACAGGGAGGAGTTAAACAAAAAATAAATAAATGAAACTTCAGTTTCACTGCTGGGGGTTGTTGCTCTTGGACTTTTCAGCAATGAGTATCCTGTTACGCATAACACACAACAATACTGGACACAACGGCGTCATTCGTTCGGCAGTTACTGCCTGGACAGTGGACTAATGCAAAGACCATACGGCTTAACCAGAGCCAAAATGGAACCTTTCTAATGGGTTCCATCTTCCTGTTTCCGCAATAACAATGGATGGAAGCCACGCAGACAATAGCAGCGTGTCACTGGATCCTCCAGCCTACTGTTTTGTTTTTTGGGTGTTGACCTACTTCAGTTAATCCCAGTCGAGCGTGTACGCCTGTATGTCGTGTGTGGCTCAATTTGCAATTAAGCCCTCGTCGATTGGGCCGTCAGCGATGCGGCATGGACTCCTATAGGTTGAACCAGATCGTTAGCCAGCTGTCTGGTTTTGTTAAATGTAAAGCTGATTGCAGCTCGAGTGGATTTGAAGATGGCAAAGCAAAAAACAGACGAGGGGGGGAAAGCGCGGCGAGCACAAGCAGGTGCACTTTCAACAAAAGCCGTCTCTTGCTGGGACGTGCGTTGAGGATCAGTGGAAGAGCCCACGTGCGTCCGCCGCCGTTTCATTTTCTCCCACGCAGGCTGACGCGATGAGAGCCGGCACGTTCAGCAGGTAGAGATCATACCGCCGCCGCCGCCACCACCCTTCGAACTCTCTCTTATACTCTCTCTCTTGCGCACACAAACAAAACTAATGACTTCAGGCACAAACAGAAGTCCTGGCAGCAAGCAATTCTCAGTTCAGCAGGAGTCTGAGAGGAAGAGAGGGAGGACGGGAAGGTGGAGAAAAAAAAAAGAAACAGAATTGGTGTTTTCATCCTTTCTCGAAAAATAATGACACACCTGGGGAAAAGCGTCGCTACGAGGAAAGCATCCTTGTTTACCGTCAGGGTGATCTGCCGAGCCCCGTCATTACCGCAGATGTTATGCAAAAACAGTCGTGTGAGTCAGCTTCAGCCCTCCGCACGGTCTCAATGCCGAGCGCTAACGAGCTAACAGTAGCCTAGACGTGGCTGCTGGCCTTTTAGCTTCTAATAGAGTAGAAGTGAGTGGGTGTGGCAGGAAGATTTATGCCACGAAATGACTAAAGGAGCGAATCACTGCAGCGAAAATAGCTTTTTAAGAGAGCAGTGTTCATTAGTGGAGATGTGGGATGGTGCAGGAGATTGTGGGGAATTGGAAACATCGACTTTTTTTTTTTTTTTTTTTTTTTTTAGCTGTAGGCTACAAATTTATAACTGACATACCTTTTTTTTTTTTTTTTTTTAATTTGAAGCTCACTCAAACAGCACCAGAAACTGAGACAGCAGAACCGAGACCAGCGCACTCTGCAGGGAGTCGCATAACTTTCCGGGACAAAGCATATTCTGGAAAGGGAACGGTGGAAAAAGTGAATCCAGGTCAGGGACGGGAATGAGATGATGATGGTGATGATGATGGTGGCGATGAGAGGACACCGAACTAGAATGTTCTGTACGAGGCGCAGTTCATTCTCCGTGCATGAAACAAAACCGCTTTTATCCTCCAGGGAGATGCGGACTCGTTTCATTTCAGTCGTTTTCTTCGTGAGGCCTTTTATATTCCAGCTCTCCTTGCTTTTCAATCTCAGCCAGCTTCTTGAAATATGCATGATGTCATGTATACGAGTTCTAACAGTAGCTGACAAGGCTGCACGAGTTTTTACTTATTCAGGTTTTGACAGTATTTTTGGGTAAAATTTGATTTAACAATCCTAAGATTGATTTCAGCTATTAAAATAAGGGTTCTGAAGATTTGTTTAAATGTATTAGGTTCGTGAACGAAGCTAAGTGGATATTTGCTGTTCAGAGCAGTGGAGAAACAAAGCATTTTCAGATATATACAGATGAGGCATAACATTATGACCACCTTCCTGATATTGTGTAGGTCTCCCTTGTGCCTCCAAAACAGTTGGGACTCTTCAGAGAATGGACATGGGCCTTCTGAGGAAGTCCTGTGGTGTTTGGCAACAGGATGTTG
This sequence comes from Chelon labrosus, assembly GCF_963514085.1. Taxonomy (NCBI): domain Eukaryota; kingdom Metazoa; phylum Chordata; class Actinopteri; order Mugiliformes; family Mugilidae; genus Chelon; species Chelon labrosus. The sequence goes on from NC_140338.1 coordinate 7,760,074, forward strand.
TTAGCGGGGGGCCTTTGGGTCCTATGGGTTGAGAGGAGGGGCCTCTGTATCATCCCACAGATACTTGATTGGTCTGGGATCTAGTGAATTTGGAGGCCAGGTCAACACCTTGTGCTGTTCTTCTAAACCGTTTTTGTGTGTGTTCCTGTGTCAGGCTGCATCCTGGTTGGAGTGTCATTGCTATGGGGTGGAAGTAGGGTGCCTGGTCTGGTCTAGGTGGGTGCTACATGTCTAAGTAACATCCACTGGAATGGATGCCAGGTCCAAAAGTTTCCCAGCAGAACACTGAATTGTCACAAGATTAATTACGTCTCCTGTCAGTGGTCATAATGCTGTGGCTGATCGATGTAAATGGAGGAAATAAAAGTCCTGTGCAGTATTTCCAGTGGAGATGTGGACCCAAACTGTCAACATCAGACCATCTACACTGATGGAAGAACAGTTTTCTCCACAGTTGTTCTAAGAATAGCACGCTCAATCATCCAAGCACAATTTTTTTTTTAGTCATCATCATAATAATAATAATAATAATCACCGCCTTCTACGTTCACATGTGACATTTAAGTGGAAGCCAGTGTGTGACAGGCGGACAGCGTTCCATTACCATAAGAGACACCTTTTACTTTGTTTTTTTATTTTTTATGTACAGGAACGAGACCCTGCAGAGACAGATCACAAGAAACTCCTCTGTGAACTGCCGGTGTCAGAATGTCTTAGCCGCACGTCAGTGAGAGAAAGTTGAAATGAAAGGAAGGAAATGAGGAGAATGGCTGAATCAGGCCCGGGGAAAGAGGAAGCGGGAGAGTTCGGCTGAGCGAGGCTTTATTGTCGCTGGGGTGCACTCACTGTGCAGGTTTTACGGTCACAAACACAAAATGAGTTTAAAAAGAAACACACTGCAGAAATAATATGCGTTCCTACTAATCCTTAATACTCTTGAAGCTGGCAGCCTTTCTTCAACCATTAGATCCGTTACTGCTCGAACTCTTATTAGTGCATTCGCCGTCTGCTAATTTCCCAAATCGAAGTCATGAGGAGTTCTGCTCTTCCTCTGAAAACAGTTGGATATTGTCTGCTGTTTCTCTGGGCAGCCATCGAGCCTGAGAAAATTACTCAAGTGACACCCTCGAGTGAAACCACTTACGGAATCTTGTTTTTGGCCTCGCAGGCGGAAGGACTGGGTTACAAACAAGGGTGTGGAGTTTTAAATAAATGGACATTTATCTGGCTGAGAATCACAGTGAAAGGTGAAACCCTAGTTGAATTTGGGGATGTTTTTAGAACCGGCGTTTTTGGAGCTTGACCCGGTCTGAGCGCATGAGTTTTGGCCATTCTTTGGCCAATTTTGGACACTCACACTGCAATGTGTTTATATGTAGACAAAGTGTTACAGATTCATTCATGAGTGCTTTTGCTGCTTGCCATGATATTTCTTGTTTTGTGTGAGCGCTCGTCTACCCAAATCTCTACAAATGGAGGCGGTGAGCGCTAAATTAGCACGACCCACATAGCTACAATAACCACATTTGTTAGAAATACATTCATTCATTCATTCATTCATCTTCTGTAACCGCTCATTACTGTTGAGGGTCGCGGGGTTTGCTGGAGCCTATCCAAGCTGTCATCAGGCGAGAGGCGGGGTACACCCTGGACAGGTCGCCAGTCTATCGCAATGTACCTGAATTATCCTTTAGTCAAAAGCAGCTGTGAACATATTATGTATTATTTCTTTGCGGGTTTTTATTTCTTGATTTTACATGTAAATGAACGTGGTTATATTCAGATGAGTTGATGCGATTGTTTGCCTAAGCTGAAAAGGGAAGGATATGGAGTAGCCTACAGCAACTTGGAGTGGTTACTAGTGTAACCAAGGTTCCATGAATGCTCACCAAGAAGAAATATAACCTAAGAAGTGTCCAAAAAAAATGTTTCTGATGCACTGATGCTATCCTGACTATTAAAAACAATTTATACAGTGTATGAAATGTCTGCACACAGAATAAGAGCCTGCGTTTTGTATCGTTCCGTCTTTGTGCTAGCCCTTAGCTAGTTCACGTTACGTCTGGAGGTGTTTCCTCTGGGTTTTGACCAACTTGCTTTAAATAATTGTAAATCTGCGTGGTCTAAAAAAATCAAAAGCACAAACACTGGATTTTAAACGGCGGCGGAAACGTTGTATCAGTGAACAACACAAGTTGTCCAACCTGTTTTATCCATCAGGCTAAAGTCAGTAGAGAGCAGGTGAGCGGCCGGTGTGTGTGGAGGGTCTCGGGGGAGGTAGCTTTGGTGGAGGGGAGGGAAAGGGAGGGAAAATGATACCATGGCGGAGTAAATTAGATCCTGGTGGGCCACCACGGTATTAACGTTGTGTGGGAAACCCTGCTTCAGCCATACAGTACACAAGTGTTAAAAATGTTTGTGTAATTACCATTACCGCCAGAGGGGGAGACAGAGGGCAGCTTTAACAAAAAAGTGGAGGAGGTCCCATGTTACCCACCTCAACATATTCTCGATGTTCAGAGCGACTCTATTCACTGTAATTCACTGAGCTGCTGCTCATAGGTGTTTGGCCTCCAGAGTAGATGGGAATAGATAGATGGGGAGAGACGATGAGCTGTACGGCTGAACATTTGTCTCCACCTTCAGTGCAGAGAGTAAACAACTAGAGAAAGACCTCATGGACTGCCAATGGGTTGAATTATAGATGAGGATGGAGGAATGGATGCACTCCACGGCTTTTCCAATCCTCTCACTTCAATCCATGCGTTGTCACACACACACACACACACACAGAGCACATCAAGCCTACTACGTCGAGACAATATTCCTTGCACGCACCTGAGTCTCTCAGAGGCATCACACGTTCAGACTGCAGCTCCAGCCCTCCTCTCTCAGACGTTCACGTCGGCCTACTGTAAACACGCCTCGTATCTCGCGGTACTCAAAGTTTCACACGTTCATACACACACTTCCCGGGCCCCCCTCGCTGTTTCTGCATTATTTAAAGCCACTTAGCGCGCCGGCTTTCTCCTGACGTCTGACTCACCGCACCAGTGACCCGTGAGTTCAGAGAAGAAGAAGAGCTGAATTCACAGATTTCTGCCGCAAAAGATACGGGAGAAGAAGTGCTGCGTTCAGCTACTGGAAGAGATGGCCTCTGGTGCTGATAGGGAAGGGGAAACATTTTTGACCAGGAGTATACAAAACCTGCAAAACCAAGTATCTATATACAGACACATATTAAGTACAAACTTAAACTGTAAACTGTAATATTCATAGAAGAGCTGACCAGTGCCTGTTCTGGAAGCATCCACACAAATGAATGCCAGGTCCAAAAGTTTCCCAGCAGAACATTGTATTGTCACAAGATGGTCAGTGTTTTTCTTGTCAGTGGTCATAATGTTATGCCTGATCGGTGTAAGCAGAGAGACGCTTTGCAGACTCGATGAGACAATACCAAAGCCTTTCTGTCTTTGAAAATACTTTCCACTGACAAAATGCATCACCCTAAAACCAAGTCTTAACAGGTTTTAACCCTCAAAAAGTTGTAGGTCCCAGAAAAATGATCCCACAAGGACAACATGGCTCCAAAACGTTTGTATTCCATGAGTATCCGGGCCCCTATAACTGATAAACACACCCACACACACACACACACACATACAGAGAGAAGAGCTTTCCTGCCTTGACTTCTTATAAAACAAAAGGCTTTCAGGCACTTTGCAGAGGCAGGGCATCATTTATCATTCCACCTATGGAACCGTTTAGCTGACACGACAACATTTTTAAAGCCACAATACTATCGCTGGACGCTCCCTCTCTGGCCAGGCCGAGGGCTTTCAGTAGGTAAATACCGCTTAGAGCGATTTCTTTGAGAAACCACATCCTGTGTATGCTAATGTCTCATCTTTTCATGAATTAGAGCCATTACTTTGATTTATATTTTTAAATATATATTTAGATAAGGGCTGTAAATTGTGGCCAGGAAATGCAAATAATAGTAATACAATTAAATATGTATTCGGTTTCATTTCGAGCATGTGAATAAAATTATTTGAATAAAAAAATATATATATATAAATTTAAAAATTATTAAATTATAGTGTTTTCATTTTTACCTGCTTTTAAAAATAAATAAATAAATAATAATAATAATAGCTACATATTTATTAAGACGTTGTGGAAGCAGAGCTGGTAACTGCACATAAAGGCTCACTTCAGCCTCCTCCCACTGTTGTCATGTAGCCATGGCGACAGACATGCCCCGTCTCTGCCCTCCCGTCCTCCGCCAGCTCCAAATTCTAAGGCTGACAAACTCCAAATTAGTTCAGCAGGTCAGCAGTGCCCACACACACACACACACACACACACACACACACACACATTAAGTAGGGGGGGCAGTTAACTGAGAGAATTCCTCCTCCCAGCACGTAGACTCTCTCTATCTGTGACTGTTTATCACTTGGATCGGCCTCTGAGTATCCAAACCAAATGTTTGGCCCGTGTTTTACTCTCCAGGGGTGGACGTTTAATCCCAAAACCTTGTATTTATTTAGAAATCCTACAGATGCAGAGTTGTGTTTAAGGGGGAGGGGGTGTTGCAGCGTTGCAGGGAGTGGGTGGGGCGGCGGGGAAGCTGCTATCTCTCCACCTTTTCCGATATCAGACTATCCTCGGAATTAAAAGCTTTCAGCCGCGTAAACACAGGAACTCAAGCCGTCCCGAACGAAAACACGCAAAAAGTTTACGGACGGTGTCCTCTTCCCTCAATTCTTGTACTCAGTTTGAGATGGGTGTTGCCCTGCACTTTAAAGTGACCCCACCGGTTTAAATTTGAATTCTTCTCTGCACGACAAACCTGTCAGACTGAAAAAACAAAACAAAACAAAAAAACATGGTTGTGTGCATGTGTTTTTCCGACAAGGTCTTTTGCCAAACCTCTGTTAGACATTCACAGTTTTGTTTTCCGCGTGGAATTATCGACAAGACATTCTTATCATTATGCTAAGCTATGCAGTGTTTCACCTAGATTTTGGGTTTTGAGGGAGCGGATTGTTTTCCGCACACGTGTCTGTGTGTGCGCATCTGGGCGGAACTCAGCCATGTGCGATAACAGATGAAAACTAAACAAAAAAAACAAACCAGTGTTTCATATTTCTTTTTTTCCACCTCTAGGTATCTGCTACACGCATACCAACATTGCAGTTTAGTTTGCTTACTACTTGCTCTATCTTTGCTGGCTTTAAAATACTGTTTATTGTTTTTTCCTGTGGCTTTCCGGTCCTGTCGCATTAAACATTGTTGCATTCCTTGAGGCCTCCGCCCGGGTGTCTGACTTTTAAAACTTCCACCTGTGCATTATCTGACAGGCAGCGTCGCAGGGGGAGAGGAAGGTTGCAACAGTAGACTGGGAGCGACTGCTTGCGAGGGCTCATTTGGATAATTTCTGCAGTCATGCCTTGGCATAGAGGTTCCTGGGTATCCCTGAATCTGCAGAAAACCCCCACGCGATGCCAGCGGTTGCTCTGTTTGTAAGTGTTTTTGTATATGAACTGGTGATGGGCTGTGTGTGGACTGGTGACGGGCTAAATCAAATCAGTTAGGTCAGTTCTGCGTTATTTGTTTTCCCTCTTTTGGACCTCCTTCTTCTCTGTTTTCAAAACACCTTCAGCACTAAAGGAAATCTTGATTTATGCGGTGAAGTTAGCCATCAGTCAATTTGCAAATTTGTTGTTTTATTGTTATTTTGTTTATTTTTTGTCCCATAAATGTACCTTGTTCTACGACAGTAAAACCTTCAGTAACACTCGGACTAAGGACGATCAGATAATGACTACTTATCACCATAATCAGTATGAAGGGAATTACAGGCACAGGAATCATGTTAAAACCCTTTATAGGGCACTAAAACAATGTCAGTGAAGTGACCATATATGGTTCCTCGCCCAATAAAGGGTTAAAACCTTGATATGTCTTTTTTGTTTAGATGCGATTCTTAACACATGAACGTAAAATAAACATAGGCCTAGTTTCTCAAGCCGACACATCATAGTTTCAACTTAAGCGCGGTTTACTTCTCTGCGGGACATAGACTCCGTAACCTACGTACAGTACGTAGCCTACGCCGGCGTGAGCCATTTATACTTGTGCCTCGTCAGTCTGGCTCGCTCTGTAACACCACCACCCAAACACTAGTAGGCGCCGTGTCCTTTTTTTTGTCAGGGTACGTTTTGTTAATACTTTCTGCTTCACTTTCAACAATGGCGACTGAAACCTTCGCCGAAATTTTGACCAAGACGAGTCATAAAAATCTCTGCGTCTCCGAACCTCCTCAGTTAACCTTTCCTCGATGTGTTCCATCTTTATTTATATAAGGAGCAGCTGGAAATACTAAAGTGGAGACACGCTAATAACAAGCAGACCAATCGCAGCTCTTGCGGTCTGCGTCGTTGTGACGCGTAGTTACATTTCTGGAGCGTTAGGATCTGCGTAGGATGTCCAATTGACGCAGAAGTATAAACGGTGCATCACTGGTGTTTCCATGACCTGGGCGAGGTTGAGATTTAGTCTGTGTGCACATTGAAATGTTAATAAAGTCTGGTGATGGGCCAGATGCGCAAGAGCAAGAGCGTGTTTAGGCTTAGGCACGTGCTGTACGTCACGGTAAGGCAGTGGCATGCAGTAGCTGGCTTTGTTTGGTTAAGTGTAGATGAGCAAAGGGCGGCGTGAAAACACGATCTCTGTGTGACAGGGGCTTTTGTTGCGTCTTAAAGGAATGCTTCTAGTTGTTATCCAACACTAAGCAACAGACAACTAGTCTGGTCTGTTTGATTCTACTGGTTGCTCTGGTTGGATTTGTTTGTGGTTGTGACTTTTAGAAAGTACATTATCTGATGCTGCATCATGGGGGAAGAGGAAGGTTGACTGCAGGCGTGAGTTCATTGGTATGTCTTCGCTCATAATCAGACAATCACTGTAACCGCCATCTATGCCCCGCAGGTGCAGCCTATAAAAGCTGGTGCTAAACTTTTGCTTCCCTCTCCGTCGCTATTCTGTTCAATTTCTTTGCGAATTGGGGAAGAAAGAAAGATGAGCCTTCACTCCGCACTTCCTCTTCTTTGTACATCGCGGTGGGAGAGTGGAGGGAAGGAGGAAACTAGAGATGACTAAACCTGGAGTTGAGAGAGATTGCTTCGGTAGCAAGCACCGGCTCCCACCACATCGCCACTCTTTACCTTTGACTTCTCCTTTTTGCTCCCGCCGCCTCTTCTCCCTTACCCTCCCCTGTCCTCTCTCATGTATAATTCAGCCGAGATGTCGCGCATTCTTCATTCATATTTTGAGGAAGCCCTCAATCTCGGCGAGCAGTTGGAACGTTTCCACAACTGGAGCGCTCCTCCGTCCATTTATAATCGCGCATTTCTGCCAGAATCTCTGCAGTTATCGGGGCTTGCTGGCTGAAGACGAGGAGCGTTGGAAAGATTCCTTCCCACAACATTTCCTGAAAGAAAGCACCGGCATTTAATTTAAAAAGTTGGGGGAAGGGGCTCTTAACAGAACTTTGGTGGGATTTTTAGAGATTCAACTTGAGCTTTACAAGTATTTTGGGACTATTTTGTTGCAGCAAATTTGACAAATTAATGACTTTATGGTCCCATTTGATGTTTAGTTTGCAGGTTATTGCAAGTACCCGTTATCATGTCATTTGAATGTGGTAAAAGCTTTCTTCTTAAACTCTGTAATTAAGTCCAGTGCTTCAAATCTCTTATTAACATTGTCGAAAACTATATCTTCGGATTTGGATACAGGTGCTAATTGAGAAATTATTCTGCAGTTCATTAATCTCATTAATCTGCAGTTCATTAATCTCATTAATCACATCAGTAATTAACACAGAATCACACTCGTGTATATTAATCACTTTCATTTGTGAGTTCTTAGATTTATTTATATTTTAGTTAAACGGGCGATCATTTATAATAGCAGTGTGTGTCTTTTTTTCTGAATGAACGAGGCAAAACTCCCCCTGATGAGTACAAACGGTTTTTAGTTTGACGCAGGACACATTGTGTCCGTCTCCAAATGTGGTCAGAGATCGTATCTCTCAAATGCGATCATCTCGACGCGTCCTGGGGGTGTCCGCGTCTGTCTTTTGCGTGATCACCCAGATCCTTCTCCTCCTCCCCCATCGTGAGCTGGAGCAAGCTATTCTGACTCGTGTGATGCATTGATGGGGAGTCACTGGCAGAGCTGGCTGTCTTTTTCCCTTACTATAGTGTTTTGTTCTTCATTTCCCCTCAACGCTGTGTGCTTAATGCGCTCAGATGTCCAACATTGTTTGAAGACGGATTCGGCTGTGAGAATAAACCTTGCTGTGTAAGCACAGACCGTCGCCTGCCTGCCTCAAGAGCCGAGACAGATGCTCAAAGCTTTGAGACCGCGTTTGAAAATGAAATGCATTTTTTAAATGAAATATAAGTGAAATACGGGTGTGGGAAAAAAAAACAGAGCTCTCCTCTGAATCTCCTTTATTAAAAAGCTGGAGGATGGGAGCTCAATCACTAAGATCAGCATCACAGATGAGCCAGGGCTTACAGTTTAATAAGATCTTACGAATAGAAGTCCAATATTCACTTAGTTTTAGCTCTGTTTTGGTCTCCACTTACTTCTGTGGAAAAAAAGTTGTTATTGGTATTATGCAGGAAGCAGAGACAGCAGTGGGAATCATTTTATCCATCATTAATAGAGAGATTAGAGAGATTATACATTGTCTGGCCAAGAAAAGAGTCACCACCAAAAAATAAAAAGGTCACACACTCTAATATTTCATTGGACCGCCTTTAGCTTTGATTACAGCAACATTCTCTTTAGCATTGTTTCGATAAGCTTCTGCAACGTCACCAGATTTATTTCCATTCAGTGTTGCATTCATTTTTCACCAAGATCTTGTACTGATGATGGGAGAGTCTCAATGGGGTAAAGGTCTGGACTCTGTAGTGGCCAATCCATGTGTGAAAATGATGTCTCATGCTCCCTGCACCACTCTTTCACAATTTGAGCCCCAGATCATAGCACTGCCCCCACAGGCTTGTACAGTAGGCACTAAGCATGATGGGTGCATCACTTCATCTGCCTCTCTTCTTACCCTGATGCCCCCATCACTCTGGAACAGGATAAATCTGGACTCATCAGACCACATGACCTTCTTCCATTGCTCCAGAGTCCAATCTTTATGCTCCCTAGCAAACTGAAGACAGTTTTTTTTCCCAGTTAACTTCACTGATTAGTGGTTTTCTTAAGGCTACACAGCTGTTCAGTCCCAATCCCTTGAGTTCCTGTCTCATCATACGTGTGGAAATGCTCTTACTTTCACTTTTAAACATAGCCCTGAGTTCTACTGTTGTTTTTCTTCAATTTAATTTCATCAAACGATCAGGATTTTTTTCCTGACCACATTTCTTCCTTGAAGACGATGGTTCTCCGCTATCCTTCCAGTTTTTAATAATGTGTTGGACAGTTCTTAACCCAGTTTTAGTAGTTTCTACAATCTCCTTAGATGTTTTCTCTGCTTGATGCATGCCAATGATTTGACCCTTCTCAAACAGACTAACATCTTTACCACGACCACAGGATGTGTCTTTCAACATAGTTGTGTAAGAAATGAGAAGCTGCTCATTGCATCAGTTGGGGATAAATAACTTGTTGCCAGCTGAAAGATAATCACCCATGCAGTAATTATCCAATAGGAAGCTCCTACCTATTTGCTTAGTTAAATACAGGTGGCGACCTTTTTTTTTTTTTTTTGGCCAGGCAGTGTTTATTTTGCTGACTCATTTTTTCCACAAGCTATAAACTAAAAGATCCACGCTCACGTCAAATCATCAAGCCAATTCCATTATCTTTACATACAACAAACAAAGTGCGCGTATCCCTGAGGTATTTTGTGTATCTTCATGCTGCCAGCCTTTTTTTTTTCCTTAACAAGCGTATTTACTCCCTTTCTGCTGTGCTGACTGAAGCAGTTGTGGCATGTGTGCTAACTCCAAGGATAAAAGGCATTTTCACGACTGTATGCACATGAGGTTAGCGCCATGTGGAGACTTAAAAAAGAGGCTTTTGCATACATGCTGCGGATATGAATAGAGAGATGATTCAAAATTGAGTTTGTTTTTTTTATATTATTTTTGACTCATGTTTCTTCATTTCTCTCCCTTCCCACCTGTCCCCTCCTTTCTGTCTTTCCAGGATGAAAATGCGGCGGCACAGGGTGTTCTTGCTCTGCACGGTGGGCCTGTGCGTCATCTCGTTCCTCCACTACTACAAGGCCCTCCATTACGTCTCCCTGCTGCGCGAGCTCTCCGCTCCATACCCCAACATCAAGTCCTTCATCATGGTCACGGGCTTCTTCTGGAGGGAGAAAGGTATGGCTGCCACTCCCCTCAGCCCCGCCTCTCCGGAAGAGGCCCCTCCCGTACCAGTTCTCCAGCAGCTGGACAGCAGAGGCGTGGCGGGATCTGTGGAAGGAGGGGGAGGGCTGGATCTGGGGATTGAAGGGATCGTAGTTGGAGGTCACGGAGACTTTGGGCATGCAGGGTTGGAGTCAAGGGAGAAGCAGGAGCCGGCGCCTCCTCACCCTTGGGAGAAACCAGTGGAACATCAGCTAGAAGACATACCAAATGAGGTAAAATGGGTTATTTCTTTATGCAAATCCTACTCTCAGGAGAGATGAAGAAAACAGAATCACAGTCAGTTATATGGTCCCTTTTGCACACTGATAAGGTTGTACAGGAGTGTAATACTGTATATCAAATTGTTATCCTATTGCTGTAGTTTTTGAACTTGGGTTGTGATGCTGAACTAAGTTAATGAGAAATTAAATCACACGGAGCACGCTGTGGACTAATGCCATCACATGAAACCAGATTTGGTGTCACAGCATGCTCAGACACACATATGAGACAGAGAACAGACTTGCGTCAATGGCAGCCCGTCAGCCATATGTGCAGCAACATTCGCCCGCACTGAACGTCTGAACGCGTGTCCTCAGACGTTCTGCTCACGGTCTACTTGCTCCAGCATTGTTTTCGCACAGCCGTATGTGTGGTGGTCATTCTAATTTTAGCAAATTGCTGCGGATGAACCGTAAAAACGAACGCCGAGCGGTTGAGCGATCAGGTCTGGGTAAGAGAGTCAGGGTCTCGTCAGGGTGTCGGAAAGGTCTTTCAAAACAAAGCCGATCTCTAAAGATGCATGCTCTCTGCTGAAAGTCTATGCTTTCTCAAAGAGAGTTTGTTTTTATCTCCATGCATCTGCTACGCTCTCATGTCAAGTGCCGTTGAGTGTGTTCACATTCATTCATTTACTTATACAGGTGTGTTCCTCTGTGATCAAGTTGAGATTGCTCAGTGTGTACCTTGGAGCAGCAAAAGACACTTCTAGGAGCATGTCACAATAACATCTGAACATCTGTTTCCATATTTAACGAGCCCTTTCTCGTTACTAAAACTTCTAACTATTAAATCATCTTATAAATACCCTAAAACAGAAAGTCATAAATGGTGTTCTTCGTGCCAAGATCTTTTTATAGCCCCTTTGAGCTGATCTTAATTTAATATTGCCTCACACATTCGTGATCGCCTCTCTTCGTTCATCTTTTCCTGCTGTGGTTGCATTTCATCGGCGTGCAAACAATCTCCAACGTCCCTCGGAGACGAAAACGCCGCTCTGTAATCCCTCATCAGAGGGCACATGGTCATGCAATGATTTACTGTGAAAACGGCTGTGAAGTAAATCAACACAAAAGTGTTTCTCAATAAGTAATTGCTTGCAAACCGGTGTTGTAATGATGAGGTGTTAGTGCAGCTAATGCACTCACAGCAATGTTTCTTTTGCAGTGACTGTTTGTCCTACTTTTATGTTCAGTCATGCTCGACTTGGTTTGATACAAGCTGCAGGATTATCTACTAACATGTTCTGTTGACAGTGAGGCCAACGATGTTGCAGTTGAACTATTTTCTATATTTTAACAAAATGATAAATTCAATATATTAATCTAGGTTCAGCCTAGATTAGACAAGGATGCTTTTAAGATGATATTGGAGACTACTGGAGACAAACCACCATTGTGGATGGCCCTTAGTTGTCAGTTTTGCCAAAAACTGGTATAAATCAAATGGATAAACTTGAAATAAACTATTCTTCTTCTTGTGATCCACAACAGCTTTTCTGACTTTGTGTACCATCACCAACTTGTCAAAATATTTGACATTGTTCTATATAGGGGAGAGCTGTTGTAATTGCAGCATTTTTCACATTTTTAACTGACAGCCTACATGACATACTGTTTGTGTCTACTTAATTGGGTGGATGGAAGTTGTAAAAATACTTCATGACCAGTTAGAGTGTTGCATCGGTGGCATTTGCCAATACAATGAAGGCTTTTTGGGGAGGCCCATTTATAGCCCAATTGCATATATTATATTACCAACTGATATGGCTGACAAATACTATTCCTTACTGTAGGCCCATGTGAGATCATCTCATCCCAAAACACAATCTGTTGGTGTACAATTTAGTAAATCAACGATATTGAAATATACAGATGCTACATCTTTATTTCAAGGTGAAGTTTCCGTAACTCTTTCCCCTACTGTCTTGTTTTCCCAGGAGGCAGCTGAAGACCATTTGAACGTTCGGAATCCCAGTCACCCAGCCCAACCTGCCAGGCCAGACCCTCCAGAAAAACCATTAATGGTCATCAAGGATCAATTCTTGGACCCCTTAAAATCCCTGGGAGACCTCCACACCCGCACTCACCAGCTTCAAGACGACAAAACACCTTACTTTGTCCGCACCAAAGCTGGAGCACTTTGCTTCAGGCAAGGGACAGAGGTGGCTACCCCAAAAGAGTACTCTGGAAAACAAGGGGGGGCCGCGGCCAACGGAGCTGGGGAAGTTGGTCGAGCGGGGGCTGCTGGGCAACGGAAAACTCTGCAGCTCCAGCAGCAGCCCTCCCCTGCTCCAAAAGCTAAGACGAAGACCAGGGGCAACGGAAAGCGTCTGGTCAAGTGCGTTTGTCGGCCAGGGTGGCATGGACCTTACTGTGGGGTTCCCACCATGGTGTATCACTCCAATCTGCCAACCAAGGAGCGGCTAACGCCCAGGGAGACCCCGCGGAGGGTGATCAATGCCATCAACGTTAACCATGAATTTGACCTGCTGCATGTGCGCTTTCATGAGCTGGCCCAGGCCGTGGATCTGTTCCTTGTATGTGAATCAAACTTTACCGCCCATGGAGAGCAACGGCCTCTGGGGTATGACAGTTTCATTGAACAGGTTCATGTGATTAGTGATTATGAAAGCTATGCCGTTAAGGTCAAGTTGTATTTACGCAAGAGGCGTAATCGTCTATGGAGCAGTTCTGTGGCCATCAGTAGATGACTCTCTACTACTACTACTACTACTATTGCTGGATAAAGGGTATCATGATGGGATGAGTAGTACAACAGTGCAGTCATAAGAAAAGTGTATGCATATTAACCACAGGTTATGTCATGATGTCTTAATATATTCCATGCACAGAAAGAAGCTGTTCAACAATTCAACAGTGTCTTATAATCCCAAGTTTTTGCCAAATTGTGAAGCAGCTGATGCAAAGAGTGCTTTACAGTCCGCCTTTACGGCCATCCGTAAAGCTTCTCGAGTATCAGCGTGCTGCATAATAATTACAGTTAGATTCCTTTGGCAACAACATGAAATGCCTCAAGAGCAATTTAACAGCAGATTATGATAAGAGCGACATGATTGACTCGGCGTGTTGTAGCCTCGTAGGGAGAGATTGGTGTGTTCAATCACAGGATTTGACACTGCATGAAAGCGGCTACGTTCAGTGAACATTGTCTTTCGCTATGCATATCAACAGGTTAATTGAGTTGTTCTCGCAGTCTGGCTCGGCGCATGGAGAGCGGGTTTTTTTTGCTGAAAGGCATCATTTGTCAAACAAGTGCCTTTTTGACCTCTGATTCTCTCATCTTGCAGCTCGTCCAGTCTTTTACCTTTTTTAGTATAAAAATCTCTTTATAGCCTTTTGAAAGTGGTTGATGCATTACACTCAAATAATTATTCAATTTATGCGAGTTTCTAGGGCTTACTTTCAAATTTTTGGGATGAAAGAATCTTCTTAATGATATTTGTAATCTCCCTAGTTTCCTGCGGCTCCTTCTCAACGGCACGTACGACTACATCCGCCACAAGATCCTGTACGTGTTCCTTGACCACTTCCCAGAGGGCGGTCGGCAGGACGGCTGGATAGCAGACGACTACTTGCGTACCTTCCTGACACGCAACGGCCTATCCAGGGTGGTGGGAGGAAGATCTGACGACGTCTTTGTCATCAACGATGCAGATGAAATCCCAGCACACGAAGGCCTCCTTTTCCTCAAGCTCTTCGACGGTTGGACGGAACCTTTCGGCATCCACATGCGCAAGGTAACAGCACTGTTTCAGCTTGTGTGTAGCATGACATTGGGATCTTGCTTTGTCGTACTTAAGCAACTTTCTTTGATCTGTTTCCATTTAATGCTTTAAGCTGTATGTAATTCTGTTTTGTTCCCCTCCCCCCTCTCTGTGCCCAGTCATTGTATGGCTTTTTCTGGAAGCAGTTTGGGTCTCTAGAAGTGGTGTCAGGCTGCACGTTGGGGATGCTCCGCTCCGTCTACGATGGCGACGGCATCAAACTGCGCCGTCGCGAATATTACACCATGCCGGGGTTCCGAAAGTACGAGAACGACACTGGGCACATCCTGGTGCAGTGGTCGGTGGGCAGCCCTTTCCACTTCGCCGGTTGGCACTGCTCCTGGTGCTTCACGCCCGAGGGGATCTACTTTAAGCTGGTGTCAGCGCAGAATGGGGACTTTCCTCGGTGGGGCGACTACGAGGACAAGCGAGACCTCAACTATATCCGCGATCTTATCCGAACAGGGGGCTGGTTTGACGGCTCCCTGCAGGAATATCCGCCAGTGGACACGAAAGAGCACATGTTTGCCCCCAAGTACATGCTGGAGCACTATGACAGGTACCGCTACCTCCTCGAGAACCCTTACAGCAAAGTCTACAGACATAATGAGGGCTAGGACTTGAACCGGGCAACAGTAAGTCAAATAACTGGTGTGGCCCAAGCGAGGCCTCGGCACTGAGTTTTCAGGAGTGGATGGGGGTACTGGTGAACTGCATCTCCCATTGGAGTAAAACTAAATGTATCTCCGCCAGGCAGCACTGATGTTGCAGGGATTTCAAATCTCTTTAAAAATCATTATTTTGGGGTCAATAAAGGGAACACACTGAATCACATCCACCATGGATTTACAAAGAGGTCGAGAGGATACAACCACTGGATGGACAAAGTCATTGATCTCCTCCCTTTTTGGGGGAAAGGCCAAGCTGTCTCTCTTTTCGTCACACCACCCGCCCACCCCTTTTCTTCGCCCGCCAATTTGACACGCCTCTTCTCCGAGAGAAAAGGGCCGAGCTTCAGAGACAAAGCTAGGGATATTTCGCAAGCGTGTGAAACCTGTGGAGATGAGAAACTGAGAAGATGAGAAACTGCCCGGTGTGTTTTTTTTTTTCTTCCCCCGTCTGTGTTTACTAAAGTTTACAGACTTGCTGATGTTTCCGCTCCACCCTTGGATGTCTTCCTGTCATATTTGGTGACCTCCCAGAAACAGACTCATGTTCAGACATTACAGTGCATTCGCTTGGTATTCAAGAAAAAATGGTAAATCCTGTTTAAGCCCTGCCGGAGTACCTAGCACCAAATCAAAAGGAATGACTCAGTGGAAATGTTTCAGCTCGTGCATATGCTCACATTCACCTACATGCACCTTACCGGTTTGTAAAACAAAAAGTGCGCGTGGTCTGTCTTTACATCATGTTGTGAGTTTTTTGGGGGGGCTATGAAGGGTGGACGAGATCAGCCAGATGAAATAGAAGACACAAACATGAAGCGGGGACTGGGGCGCAAGAGAGAAAGGGGCATAATAAGGGAGGAAGAGAGCGGTGATGAAAAGGAAAGAAAAACCGTCCACTATTGCAGGGATGAATGTGTGTGAATGTGTTTCCCCAGAACTAACGGACAGCTCTGAATAAACCGTGCCCCGTTGACGGCAATCTGAGGTGGTTATTGCCATTTTTGTTCGTGGGGGGAAGGCTCACCCTTTTACTTTACATCCCTCCGTCTACCCAGAAACTGAGATAACTTTGTCTCCTTGGAAACTAAAGTACGGGATGGGTGTTTTGGTGAGATATGAGTGGGTGGGTTCACGTCAGACAAGGAGCTGCAGTGTTCAGAAGAGGTCAGTCTTGACTGAGGGTCCCCCGAGGTTAAATATTTTGCTTTCTACTCAGCTGCCAATTGCAGATTCTGAAAATGACTCTTCAGAGCCTTTTCTTTTTCTCAGATACGCGTCGTTATATTCCATGTGTCTTTTTTCTCTGTGTTTCCTCTTTGACAAGAGATATTTCTTCTCCTCAATTCACTTATTGGCTGCTTTCTCTACTTATTCCAAAAAGTCCAACTCATCTTCAAGTTTCACCTCATTCAGACATTCAGCCATGCCCTGGCTCTCAATCCATCTCAAGTCCGGATCCATTTCGTGTTAATCCTTTCAATAATAAGGGCCTATTCATCTCAACTCTGCCTCATCCCCCCCCACCTGTCTCGACAGGACAAGGCAGCCGTTACCATGGCGATGCCTTCCCTTTGCCCACAGATCACCTTATCTGAACGTTCAGGCATGAGCGCTCACGCCCGAACGTTGGCGTAGACAGCCGCTGATGTGGCGAGATCGGCCAAAACCGCCACCCTGAGATCGTTGGCAGCAGCTGATGTTGTAGACGGTTTGGCAAAACATGTTTTTGCCTGTGGGTGCGCCGTGATGTGGGCGGAGGCCAGCGGGAAAGCTGGGCTCCATTCTTGCAATGTTTACAACGCCGCTAATAAAGCTACACACGAAGCAGCAGCAGCCGCCGGATCCGCAAACAGCAAGTGCATTGATTTTTTTTTTTTTCCCGTCTCTAACATCAGATCGACTGTAGCTGCCATCTGCGTCTTTGATGCCCTGTTTTTTGCAGATGCTGTTCAGCTTCGGGCTAGATGTTGATTCAAGGTGAAGCGCTCCTTTAGAGGAATAAAAAAATAATTTTGATTGGTCGCTGAAGGGGGTGAGGATAGGACTCAAAATAAATCTAAATAATAAAGTTATAGTATCATGTTGTACCTTTAATTTAAGACACTGGCTCAGGATGATTTCCACACAGACGGGTTAGAGTTCTCTTCAGCTTTTTCACCCTTTCTCTGAATCAGTCGTTGGATCACAACTAAGATAAAACCCTAAAATAAAATAAAAAAGTCCTCTGCTTAGAAGCATTTCCGTCCCCTCGGTTCATCCGCATACCGTTTCTCCTCTGAGCTCGTGGCGGGAGAATGAGATTAGCCAACAGGCTGCCGACAGTTGTGTCGGGCCTCCGCTGCTGCTGCTGCCGCTGCCGCCTCGATGGCAGCGTGGTCTGTGGCGGCAGCTGTTAGGGGTTTGGTGTTGGGAGCCAAAAAAAAAAAAAAAAAAAAAAAAAGTCCCATGCAAACCCAGAGGGGCTGCAGAGTCATGAGCTTTAGGGATTTGACGTGAGACGACAAAGATGCCGGATGTGACGTTTGGTTTTTGCGTTCTAAATTAGATTTTTAACACTTGTGCAGTGTGGATCTTGCACGTCATGAATTCAGGCAGTCCTTCCTTTTTATTTGCTTCGCGTATCCACTGCTGAATTAATTAATATTTATTGAGCTATTCCATCAAAACACCATCAATGGCGCAGAAGTGCTTTCCGGTATCAGCAGTCAACACCAAACCGACTAAGGTATCAAATCCAATTAACAGAAGAACTGTTCCTGCCCACTACCCTCCAACTTCGAAGCCTCAAACCACAGCTGACTCACTCCGTCGGTCTTAAAATGACTTCACACTCTGACATGTTTTCAAAAAAACAACAAGTTTGTGCTTCAGAGTTAAACGCCATGTCAGGAATGCGACCGCAAAGGGGTGTCGGTTCAGTCCCGCGAAGGATTGGGGGAGTTTATGTATGCGTTCAAGCTTTTGCCAGGAGGTATTTAACTGGAGTCGACTCCCAGCTCTGCAACGAGGCTGCAACATCTGGTGAACAGCGTGTATGTTTGCATATCTGCGTGTATGCTATGCGCTTTTGTGTTATTCCGTGCGGCGGCTCCGAGTGGTCCACGGCAGATAAGTGCGTCCGGGCTGTTGAAAGACAAGCCGTGGTTACTTCGCTTGGCCTGTTGCCCCATTATCACTATGGCAACAATCCCCTTGTGGAGTTCCTGAGATCCCAGCCTGAGGTCATCAACCGAGATAGCAGACCAATGGGATAAGAGGTGAGGGAGTGCGTGTGACATACAGTAAGACTGGAGATTTCACAGTGCATTCCACTTAAAGGACAGCAAATAATGCAAAATGTTGCCCGGTAATTGTCGGTGAATGTCGTCAGAGTGGTGCAGAGCCTTAGAGTAGTGACATGGCCTCTTTCTTCTGCAGTTTTGTTTGTGTTTTTCCTTGATTTGCCTGCCTCATCACAGCATGCAATCTATTTGCATGATGAGCAGAAAGGGTAGACAGGAAACATCTTTTTTTAGCTTAAGCCAGGAATGAAGCATGAACGAGGACCGAGCCAGAAACAAAATACAAGTAGTCCCTTTTTTTTTTTTTTTGATGAATCGAGACAGGAATCCAGAAAGAGACATTTCAGAAATAATCCTTCCAGTGCGGTTCCCCAGGTTGACAGTCTTATTGGATGAATCGCCGCCACGACGCGGGGGAGAGGAGGCGAGGTAATGAGCTTGACCGAGCGGCTTTGATTTTTCACTTTGATGAGGGGGAGAGTCATCACGGCGGTGAAATGAAAACCGTCCAAACGAAGGGAGCGGCTCATCATCCCCGTAAAAGAAAAATCTATAAACCGGTGACACTTTAAGTGAAGATGAGGTTGCCGTGTTGAAATACTGGAGAGCGGCGCTTCTGCGCCGCCTCGCTGGGCTCGCGATGGATTCGAGGAGGCCGATATCCAAGTGTGGTGGTCTGTCTCGCTAGAGGAGACCTCAGCTGGTGTTATAGACAGAGGACATTTATGTTAACGGGGAATGTGTTTGCAGCTCAGGCCGATGCATGCTGCTGTTTTTTGTCGAGATCAAGCCGTAAATCTAAACTAAAGCTCTAATCCGATCTGTGATGTCTTCCTCTGCATATGCTCAGCCTGTCAGAAGTCTCGCTCGCTCGGTTTTTCGGCAAAGTTTTGTTTCCATTTTGACGACGAGCGCGACGTCCGCTTCGAATAAAAGCGCCCTTCGCGTCGGAGCTCAGCGAGCAGATTGTAAACACCGCAGGAGCCGCTCGACACGGCCAGAAATGGAGTTCAGAGGAGAGACGGTTCACATCTGTGTCAAAAATGGTAACCTGGCAAATGAAATAAAAAGTAGGAGGAACTGAGAGCGGTTGTTCTTTTTTAGCCTAGCGTCAACCACAGAACTTACCAGATTTGCCACTAAACCTTTCGATAATTCGTTAAAGACTCTGACAGGACAAGAAAACAACATTTTTCAGCATTTTCTACACCCAACCAAACAGATTTTGACCAATTTGGCTATAAAATAACGAGATTATAACTAGATGTGTCATCACCACGGATTGATCTCGAGAAAATAACCATCAAAACAGAGGGTTTACCTTCCCTTCATTTGGTAATAGCCAGCCTGCAGCCACATATTTGCCAAACATTCAAGTCAAACTCTTTGACTTTTAACTTTACGGGTTTTCTTGGGCAGCCCGCCATCAAATAATCTGTAATAAGAGGAGCCGCTCGCTTCACTTGATTGGAACTGAGGGAATAAATTAAGCGTAAAATGCAAAACCGTTAAAGGAGACTGAGCGGTGTTGCCGTTGTCGCCACCGCCGCAGCAGCAGCAGCAGCAGCAGCAGCAGCAGACAGGGTTCGGAGTTGCGTTGCTAGGAAACAGCCGGGTGTTATTTGCTTATCGGTTGCTGATATTAGCCACGGGGAAATAACCGTTTGGAAGGTTTTATGTCTGGAAATGTGGAGTGGTCTAAACGCTGGATGTCAAGTGCTGTCAGCGGGTGGTTTTTTTTTTGTTTTTTTTTTAAGTAATATTTACATCGTCACTGCGTTGAGGTTGAGTCCTTTACTCCATCGTATCAGTACCGAGTTAACGCTTGGATATCAGCGAGTCTTTCCGTTTAGTTTAATGCAACCGACAGTGTTTAGGGATGAGCACATAATAGGCGAGAGAGAGCAAAGAGGCTAAGAGAAGAAATTGAATTGTGCGCTTAAACTAACCCTAAGACTGCACAAAATCAGAACCATCGGTCTATATAGATCTCCATCAGCCTCCAAAACCCCCCATCGGTCCAGCCCTCTTTTCAGCACGCGCACACTAACCATCAACACATGTTTGTAGACTTTAGCACGTGTGTGTATCCTGCACAGATGTGTTCCTGCAGGCTTGTGTTGCCTCCCCCCTTTCCCTTCCCTCCTGCCTCCGCCTCCGCCACCACCACCATCGCCATCACCCCCCCCCATCTGTTGTTGTGCTCACAGAGCAACCTACTGGCTGCTCGTCTGTGGGGCTTACATGCCTTCACGGCTCTGGACCCCCGCCATTGATCTTTTCCAAGAAACATTAGTAGAGAGCAGGGCCGGAAATCAAAGGGAGGAGGAGGAGGGAGTGAGGGTGCAGAAGGAGGGAGGCTCCATTTTACTGGGGTTCCTTCTTTTTTGCCTTTGTTCTCCCAAGTAATTTCCTGCTTCTATTTCTTTTTGACGTCTCTCCCGCGTTGGTGTGCGGGATGGCGTGGGAACCCTGCAATGTATGTGAAAAAGCCGCTCGCGCCGTCTCCGCGCACAAGTGCTTCTTTTGTCAGCTTTGACTTTCAGCTCGTGCGTTCCGAGGTTCCTAACCGGGAACGCTGCGGCCGAATCGGGCAGAACGCTCTTAGGCTTTCGAGTCAAATGAAGGCATTAAGTTCCCGGAGTAGGAACCGTCGCCTCGGCCGTAAACATGTTATTATTCTCTTCATGCAAGCGGCGGAGAGAGCGTTCGCATTCCACAAACTGAGCAATAATCACGCCTGCTCCCGACAGCTGCGCTGATGTGTCACCGCTGATTGGAAAGTACTCCGTCTTAAACCGCAAGCACTGCCTCCAAACAAGTCTCTAACTTTATTTTCTTTTTTGTCCTTCGAGCCCTTCAGATGTGAATTTGGTAAAAAAAGGTCAGCTCAACCAAATACCAAAATTCCCACTTGTCTCCAGTGGTGCAGTATCTGAATTTGTTTTGTTCTACCGTGTTCTTTTTATACCTTGCCACTAAACTGAGCAGCGTGGCTAGAAAAAGGCTTCCACTGGGAAGTAATTATATTCCTTTTGTTTAGCGCTGAGCAGCAGATTAGAGGCGGCAATGAACAGGAAATTAATTACAACCACTAACTCCACCGCCTCTGTAAACATGTCAGGTTTTATCATATGGAATTTATAGGCGATGTACGCGCGTCGCTCTGCGTTTGTAAGTCAGGACTCGCAACACTTCTTCCAGGACAGATTGGCGGCTTCGGGTTGGGTTGGGTTGTGGGACGGGAGTCAGGTCCAGGAGTCCATATGTTCTGACACGGCAGATCAAAAAAAAAAAAAAAAAAGATGAAAGTCAGCGTGGCGCCACGGAGACAGATGGACGCGCACTGGAAGAAAAAAAAAAATAAAAATAAGTCGGGCGGGCAGAGCGGCCGACGCCACCTGGCTGCACATCAAATGCCATCGGAGCCCGGGGAGGGAGGGAGGGAGGGATGAGCAAGAGTGTTAGTGTGCGACAGACCGCGATATGTACGGCCACAAATTACACAGACATCGATGTCATGCCTTTGGGTGTATTGTTCTGGCTGAGGCCTCTTGATTGCAGTTATTATCATAAAGGCCCTAGTTTAACTTCAAATCAAAATATTTCTGCATAAAATGAAGCATTCCTGACCAAAAATATAACAACTTATGTAGCGGGTCACAAAATTTCATTGCCTTTCATATTAAGAATTTAAAGCTTCATTGCAGAACGTTTGTCTCCCCCTTCTGGCAGTGAGAAGAATTACACAAACACTGTCGATGTTTGCCAAATGCTGCGAACCAGTGACACAAAGTAGGAATATGAAATTAAAAAAAATGAATAATTCTCTAGCGTGAAAAGTCTAAACTGTCCTCGACATTAATTTAAAGAAGAAAAGACAAAAGGCACCTTTAATTTAATATTCTTGACTACTTTATTTGCCCTTATTAGTTTGTTATATCAGCGGATTAATGAGCTGCACTGTTTGGGTCTGCACATGCTCTTGTCCACGGAGGTTTCTTCCCCTTTCTGCGTGGCTTGTGTGCGATCTTACTTTGTAACTCGAGCCTCCCCCCGCCGTTCTCAAAACCTTCGCCGCTCCTTCATCGCCCGGCCTGTGCTGGGACAGAGAAAAGGGGAAGGCGATCGGGTTAGAAAGAGGCAAACGGAGGGGAGGGAAGGGTGAGGGGTTGGAGTGGGGGGGAGAAGCCTCCAGAGGGGTTTGAATTCCCCGCAATCAGAAACAGAGACGGAGCTGGAAAGGGAGGGAGGGAGTGATCCTTACAATTACGGCCTTTCCACTTTCATAGTCTCTACCCCCTTTTTTTTTTTTTTTTAGTTGTTTGTTTTCGTTTGCACTTTTTTCCCCTCCTTTTTGTGTAAAGTCAATCGATGCGTCTTTCCTTCTGGGGTTTTAAAATCGCTTGTGGCGGGAACCTGAGTAACGGAGATGGAGAGGTGACGAGCGTCTCCGTTTTTCTATTTAACTTGTTTTTTTGGACTTTTATTTGTAACCTCATCCACTTGGCAGCTCTATATTTAATGTCTTTTTAAGGCAGGGTGTGCATGTGTGTGTGCGTGAATGTGTGTGTAAGCTCATAAGCACTGTTTCAGCCTACTACTAGAATAGACGTCCACTCCAGCCCCACAGATCTTTTACCTCCTTCGAACGCCGTGAGGGGGCTTTGCGCTGTGGCGGCCATCTTTGTTTGCTCTCTGGGCCTGATTTACTTTTTGTTTTTTTGTTTGTTTTTTTGACATTAACAGCTACAGATAACCACTAGATTTATGGGATGCTTGTATTGGGAGGGGTTTATTCACACATGTTGGTTTTACTTAAAAGTAACTACGTCTCATCCGAACTCAAAGACACACACAGTGCAGCTTCTTTCTTTATTTTTATTTTCTTTTAGCATGGTCGGACTGTGGCCATGCCCTCTGCCGGTCAAACATTCAGACTACTGTAGGCGCTCTGTTTGTGCCCTCGCTGTTATGTGATCGCTATGAAGGCTTTCCATTGTGTGACCAAAAAAAAAAAAATAAATACATTTGCGTCTCTCACCACTCAGAACCAGTTTCGGCTAGAGTCCTGACCCCGAGAGCAAAATTTATCTTTACTTTAATGTTCTGTGTTTGGCACAAAGCTGGTTTCGTTTTTCTGTTCTGCTTCTTTCATGACGGATTTCCTCTTTGATTCTATTTCAGTTAAATGCAGATAGGATTTCTGCGTGTAAAGCTTATGAATTGCACCTTATCGGAGGGATGTGTTTTTGATTTGTTTCTAATTTTGTTAAATGATGTAATCGTGTACTTGTCAGGCAACAAACAGGGTTTTTTTTTTTTTGTTTTGTTTTTTTAAGCCGTTAATACCAGGTTTCATTAGAAGTGTTTCGGTCACCGTTTGACGTAGGAGAGCTTCACTCAGCAGCATCAGAAAATGAACCAGAGAGTGGCAAGTGTGCAAAAAGTCTAAGTAGAAACCCAAAAAACAACTGTGATAATGGGTTTTAATTTAAGTTTACTCCACAAAACTGGCTGCTAGTGCTAAAAGACTAATAAAATAATGTTAATCCAACAAGTTTCATGCAAGAACTAACTCCCTACAGCCTTAGAACAGGTGTCTCTGCAGAAATCCTGCTAATATTAAATGATTTCCTGACTGCTGCTCGGTGAAGCGTCGCCCGGCCTCACAGGGTGACCACCAGGAGGCGTCCTGCATATGCACCATGCATGCACAAACGACTTCATCTGCCTTCCGTCCATCTTGTCCTTGAAAAAGGAAAAAAATCAACATTGTCAAAAAACACACACACACACACCTCGACAGTCCAGCCTTGGCAGATGACTGGCTCCCAGCACGGCGCTGCCACCCGGCCCCCTGTCCCCGGGGCAGAGTGCTGTCTGCAGCCAATTAACCAACAGTGGGCTGGTTGCCAGTCCCATATCCATATAATCCTCTCCACCCTCCTGCCGGTTTGCCAGAATTAGCCCTCCACTCTTTACACAGATTTAAAAAATGAAAAAAAAAAAAAAAGAATTAAATATGGTTTACAATGTGAAGGAGTCTTTTTCTTTTTTGGGAGTCGGGGGGACATTTGTTGGATAAAATCCATAAGAAACTGAAGTAGGTTGCAGCACTTTGTCTTTGTGTCTTTTAATTTTTATTTTCATGGAAATGTGGCGATCTAAAAAGAAAACGCGTACCCTTATCGTGACATTGTACAATAACACGACCCCCTGCCTTCCCGTCCCCCATGCACTGATAATGATTGTAAATGTTCGCATAGGTTTATTTTTTTATGTCATTGTTGGGGTTTGATTTAGTTTCCTGGGTTGTCTTTTATTTTTATTTTTTTTTTATTTCTATTATTTGTTTGTGCTTTTATTTTGGTGGGTCTCTGCGGGGGATGTATGTGTATGTACTGTAGCTTACAGTGTGTGTGTGTGTGTGTGTGCGCAAGAGAGAAGAGGAAAGATATTGGGTGTGTCGCTTAGTGGCTCCGTGTTCGGCTCTCGGTGCACATCAGCCCTTTGCCCGTGTTCATCATTGTGCCAGTGTGTTCAGGTGTTCCCTTGCCTCTGCACCCATTCATCCAAATGAGCAGGAGGAGGAAGAGGAGGAGGAGGAGGAATCCAATTTTTCCCCCCTCATTGAAAGGGGGGAAGAAAAAAAAACTAACGAGAGAAAATACTTTCAATATTTTTCTCCTCTGCGCGGTCTCAAAGAAGAGTGTACATTTCTAAGTTAATTGAAAATAATGATAAAAAAAAAAGTGGGAAAAAAAAAAACTCATTTGTTCTCTATATGAATGGCTGTATGTTAACCATGAACAAAAAGTAATGAGTTCTATGACAAAGACATATAATAAATTAATTTTAAAAATTTTAAACAGGCTGCTCTCCGTTTGTTCCTGGGGTCAAGGCGCCCCCACCCCCCACCCACTGACTGACAGGTGTCTGCGATTGGAAGTTAATAGATTATGGAGGTTTGCATCATCCATCCCTCGTCTCACTAGAGGGCAGCACTGCAACACACATCATTACATCTCATTAGGATGCAGCATGGTGCAAACTTTACATTGCTACGGATTTATTTTAAAAATGTGCAAAACTCCTAATTGGGGGAAAAAAAAAATGTTATACGCTGTGCATAACTCTGAACTGCTAATTAAAATTTAAATTCCTTCAGTTTTGCAGCATTAATCCATTGCACCATTGCACCGCTGCACCACTGAATCAGAACTTCACAGCTGGACTAACACGTTAGGCTAAAATTTGTTAATTAGCCCCCAACTGATGCCTCCTGATGGGGTGGCACAGTGGCGTGGTGGTGATGTCCAAAGACATGCTCATTAGGTTCATTAGTGATTCTAAACTGGCCGTAGGTGTGAGTGTGAATGGTTGTCTGTCTCCGTTTTAGTCCTGAGATAGACTGGAGACCTGTCCAGGGTGCAGCTCTCGCCCAATGCCAGCTGGGATAGGCTCCAGCCCCCCAGTGACCCTCCAGAGGACAAGCAGTTACAGAAGATGAATGATCCTCTTAAAGCTAAATACATTCTTTTGTTGAAATAAACCCAGTGGGCACCACTTGCTTTGAGACGGCCTGATTAACCTTATCTGAGAATGTGGCCTGTGTGAGCAAAAACATAAAGTTATAAAGATTTAGACGTGTACCCGACCATCTGTGAACCAGATTACTGGTTTAAAAAAAGAAATAATAATTGATGCCACACTCACATCCGTCTGCAGCAGCCAGGAAATGGTTTCGCTTAACCTACCGCAAACATTCGAGAACTGGTCCAGAAAAAAAATCGAGCTGACAGAAAACTGAAGAGTGAAAGGAACACGTTGTGGTTTTTACATGAAATCGCTATTTCACAATTGGCCGTGCCCCGTTTCTTTGAATTTGCACATCTGAGAAACGCGATCTTCATAATGTTCACAGTCCCCAGAGTGAGAGAGAGAGTGGAGAGTCCGTTTGAGTTAAACTTATCTGAATACGGACCGTGGGAACAAGATACAAACTGTTAAAGATTTTGATCTGGCAGAAGTTTAACCAAAGATCTGTGACCCAGATTACTGGTGAAAATCTATTACTCGCTCGTACCTGTGTGCTACCGATGACACAACAGCCAGGAAATGGTTTGGTTTAGTGTGACACCAAGACTTTAAAGTGAAAAAAAAAACATCAAGCCGGGCTCTTACAAAAACTCAAAGTGTGAAAACAACAAGTTGCCTAGTTTACAGTTTCACTACCAACTGTGCGCGGCGGTTTCTTTGATTCTTGCATTGATCAGTTGGAATAATTCCAGGCAAATTTACAAACCTGTCACTTTAAATGTGAGAGATTCAAAAAAAAAGAGACAAAAATGTCACAGGATGTCTTGAAAAAAACGCATTCACTTCATTTTGATGAGTGATCCTGAGCTTTCAGTGCCTCGTTTAACAGCTGTCCACCCTCCGAGTTAGTAAAACAGACTAATCAGCAACATTAAATAGTAAAAACTGGTCCGGCTGGAGGCCACCTGTGATGATCTGCAGGGATACATCTCCACCACAAGTACAACTTTGCTAAAACCAAAAAAAAAAAGGGGAATTTCTTACCTGCAGTGAAACAGTAACCGAGTTTGTGAACTTTTTCCCCCTAGTACAAGCTAGAATAATGATAATGATAAAAGACACACATGAAGCCCTTGGACGTCTACAAATTCAACCGCATCATTTAAGGTTTTCATTTTTTTGGAGACAAAGAGACTGAAAGTGTCATTTAAGGCCATGGCATATCCTCAGGGAGGGAGGGAGGGAGAGAGGAGGGGGGAGAGAGAGAGAGAGAGAGAGAGAGAAAGAGAGAGAGAAGGAGAGAGAGAAAGAGAGAGAGAAAGAGAGAGAGAAGAGAGAGAGAGCAGCTGTAAGTGTAAACATTGAGTTAATGTCCAGCTTAGGTGCCAGATGAGCCACAGTGGACCAGGGTGTAACAGCTCCCTGCCCAGCCACACAGACCAAGGAATGCACTGCTGCTGCTTTTTTTTTTTTCCTCAGTCCACAATGCAGACAATGAGCCACCAACAAAAGGTCTTTAAACATCCGAAGACACTCTCAGCTCAATGCACGACGCAGGCAAAGAAATATATATACACATATACAGCAGGCTGCATGAAAAAACGAAGGTACAAACCAGGGATTGCCACCACCCCCTAACAGGTTATCTGAACCTGTGACCTTTCGAGAGTCTCATGAAAAGCAAATGCTGTCTTGAAGATTGCACACAATTGGTGGAATCAGGATTAACTGGCAGATATGCTAAGGTCAACAGGTAGTGTGGCCGAGAGGTCTAAGGCGCTGGATTAAGGCTCCAGTCTCTAAGGAGGCGTGGGTTCAAATCCCACCACTGCCATTTAAGGTCACTGTAGACAGGTATCTTATACATTTAGTACATGGAGGCCATTTGAAATCTGTGGGGGAGTGTTTAGAGCAGGGGTGTAGTAATGTCAGCCTGAAAGAAAGTAAGACCATGTGTCAGTGTTGTGTTTACTGCAGCCAGTGGTCCAACGTTGCAGGTTTCCATGGCGTCTTTCATAAGGAACCTTCGATGTGAAATCAAAGTCACACTGAATTCTTCAAATCCCAAGGGGCTCGTTTTTTTCGAAAGGCTCCGTCCAGCTGATGGACCGCAGCATCGGTCCAGAGCTGTAGCTCATCGTGCAATATTCATCTGGGCTGCATGCCGACACTGACTGCAATTTTTCCCCTAGCAGGTATTTGAATGATGGCAGAAAACGGTTCTGCGTTATTGTTAGAATAGTCGTAGTGATACGACCGACTGTAAAATACCTTGAATTGAACTGACTGTGCATTTATTTGGACAACATTTGCATTTCTGTAGCTTCTTGCAAGAGGCCAAGATGCTGGGAACATTTAAGGTTTTAGAGATCTAAATTAGTTCCTATTACATTACTGTTTATTTGTCCTCCTTTGTACATCATTTATATTGGCATTCTCTGCCGCCCTAATGACTCACTTCCCAGTGAGCATCAATCAATATAAGTCATCACTTCCTTGTGTTTTTTTTTTTCTTTCCCCTTACTGCTTCTGACTTACGCCACCGTTCAATTAAAATCCTTTTCTCCGATATCACAGCGCCCACGTCACGCCATGTCCAGGGAGCAGAGACGGCATGTAATTAAATGTACTGTAGTGCAGAATTGAATTATGAAACGAGCAACGTCTCCGGCGCAAACGGCTCCCGGCAAAGATGAAGGCCTGTCAGAGCGGTACACTCTTAGTACAGCATGAATCTGTTATTTGCAATAATGCCGCAACACCATTTCTGAAAGGACGTGATAACTTTCAACAGGAGATTCTCCACAACCACAGCAAGTCTGAGGTACTTGCATCAATATGTCAGAAAGTTTAGACCTAGTTTGTGCAGTCTTCTTGATGTAAACTATTCATCTTTTCTCCAGTATCTTGTGCAAGAACAGAAGGAGCAGCTGTGCAAAAAATAAAGCAAATGCATTTCTGTGGTTCATACTTGAAACGGATCGAGACTCCAACAGGAAAGAAAAACAAACACACACTTCTTTTAAAAATCCATTTTCTAAACATAGACGTCTTTCCCGATATAAAACGCCAACGCTTTTCCTTCCACTGGTGCCCCGTCTCGTCATGCAAGAGTGTCACAGGAGAATGAGGAAGCCGATGTTTTAGCTGTGGTTTCAAGAAGCAGCTCAGGAGCTGGCATCGGAGTCTCCGAAAGAAAACACACATTGCTCCCGTCGCATTGCCGATGTGGGATTCGCCACGAGGCAGCAGAGCTTTTACGACGCACCGAACCGTTCCTCCGAACTAATAGGACTAATTTCATTCGCCGTTATCTTGTTGTAGTCATTTTGCTGCTTTCATTATTCAAGTGTGCTCAAGCGTCTCCAAGGTAACGGTGATAGCTTGTGTTAGTGTTGTAACTTCAGGTGATCTGACAGCAGTGTTACTGTTGTTAGGGACGGCAGATGAAGCACATTAAGATTTTGCATTTTCTGCAACCGCTTGTTCTCTGGAGGGTCGTTGGGGGGGGGGGGATGGAGCCTATCCCAGCCGTTATCGGGCGAGAGGCGGGGTACACCCTGGACAGGTCTGCAATTTAGAATCACCAGTTAACCTAACCAGCATGTCTCTGGACGGTGGGAGGAAGCTGGAGTACCCGGAGAGAACCCACGCAGACACAGGGAGAACATGCGAACTCCACACAGAAAGGCCCCAGTCGGTCATGCACGACACAGGCAAAGAAATATATATACATATACAGCAGGCTGCATGAAAAAAATTAAGGTACAAACCAGCCACCACCCCCTAACAGGTTATCCGAACCTGTGACCTTTCGGGAGTCACATGAAAAGCAAATCCAGTCTTGAAGATCGCACACAATCAGTGGGATACTAAGGTCAACAGGTAGTGTGGCCGAGAGGTCTAAGGCGCTGGATTAAGGCTCCAGTCTCTAAGGAGGCGTGGGTTCAAATCCCACCACTGCCATTTAAGGTCACTATAGACAGATATTTAGTACATGGAGGCCATTTAAAATCTATGGGGGAGTGTTTAGAGCAGTGGTGTAGTAATGTCAGTGTGTCTGTGAAGGTTCTCAGTCATCCAGATCATGGTATAGCCAACAAAGGCAACTGGACTTGTAGAGTTTCGTGAGAAGACGTTTCACCACTCATCCGAGTAGCTTCTTCAGTTCTAGGGGACTGGTGGGAAGTCTGAGGGAGAACATGTAAACTCCACACTAGGGATGTGCGATATTTTATCGTTTATGATATATTGTCAAAAACATTCCCCACGGTAAGAATATGTCATCCCGCGATAAAAAAAACGATAAATTTCCATTGATGATGTATGTATGTGCGCGACACGCTCGCAGCCCAGCACGTGTGGAATATTGACAAGGTGGAGCAGATATGCCGGGCAGCGAGGAGCTCTAGACGAGGCTCCACCTCCATTATCTGGAACGGGTTTGGTTTAATACAAGCAGCAATTTGCAATATGCAAGGTTTGCAAACAAATAGTGCATACAAAGGACAGTAACGCCACTAAAACACAGTTCAAGCCAGAATATGAAGAAAATGCGCAAGAAGTAGCGTCGACTTCATCCAAAGCCTCCGGTAAAAAAAAAATAAAATAAAAAAAAACTCAGACGAAACTTGCCAATGCAATACAGTCAAAAGGATTAGGCTAAAATGGTGTTTATTTATCGTCATTTTTATCGTTACCGTTATAAATAGCAGAAATTATCGGGATACATTTTTTAGTCCATATCGCCCATCTCTACTCCACACAGAAAGGCCCCAGTCGGCCCATGGATTCAAACCTAGAACCTTCCTGCCGTGAGGCATCAGTGCTAACCACCACACCACTGTTCTGGCACTATTTGGTGGATTTCAAAGAAAAAAAAAATAGCAATTCCAACTAATTCAATATATCCCTTGTATATTAAGCACCACTTGAAGTTCTGAATCTGATACACGGACAGAGTACACATTGACAGGATGGAAAAAAATGGAAAAAAATGACCATAAAGCCATTTTGTTCTTTTGATTTGCCACATTTAAGGCTTATTCTTTTTTAAATGCATTCCACTGATCACACCGGTGCTACATACAACCAACGCTAATGTTTATTCATTCATTCATTCATACATCTTCTGTAACCGCTTGCTCCTGTGTAGGGTCGTGGGGTCTGCTGGAGCCTATCCCAGCTGTTATCGGGCGAGAGGCGGGATACACCCTGGACAGGTCACCAGTCTATCTCAGGGCTAACACAGAGAGACAGACAACCATTCACACTCACACCTACGGCCAATTTAGAATCACCAACGAACCTTACCAGCATGTCTTTGGATGGTGGGAGAAAGCTAGAGTACATGGAGAGAACCCACGCAGACACAGGGAGAACATGCAAACTCCACACAGAAAGGCCCAGTCAGTCCATGGATTCGAACCCGGGACCTTCTCGCTGTGAGGCATCAGTGCTCGCTAATGTTTATAATGAATTAAAATCAATAGCATCCATTTTCCTTCTCATTTCTTCCCGTGGAAGCGTCAGTACTCGTCTATTCCTTTCTTCAGTCGTTTGTGACGCTGTGCAAAGCAGCATTCAAACTTTGCATCCTTAATTTAGGATTCGGGGGTCACGCAAATGCTTCAGTGCAACACTAAAGACATTTATTCACTGCTGCAACAGAAGAAAAAAAAGTCTTGGCTCATCATTGCAAATCCAAAGTAAAGTTTCAGCTGCCAGTGTGGCATATTAATTTACAGAAAAAAAAAAAAAAGTCAAGCAGAACAGAGCCAGAGACCCTGTGTAGTAGCGTTAATGGTAATTATTCCTATAAAGCTCCAGCAGTTGGAAAACTCTGCATAGATGTTGCAGTGCTGCGTTGGCAGGGATTGCAAAGGGCCCCAGGCTGAATAGATCAGTGTTGCTGCTGTATTGCACGGTGCCGTGTGTGTTTGTGTGCGGCGGGCGGGGGGCTGGGGGTCAGCGTAACTGGGGCAAACTACTCTGTAATTTGCCACAACCGAGATGGAGCCCGGCAGGCTCACAGTTTGTGTGTAAACTAGATTTGTTTAGTGCAGACACGGCTATTGTTGCGAGCGGTTCAGCTTTTTAAACGGCGGGACACATACGGGCAGAGTAGAGCAGCCATCCCTCGCCGCTGGCAGCGCACACCAAAGCCCTGAATGAATGCCAAGTCAAAGTATATCTGGTTCAGGATCTACTTTGGGACCAAAAGTTTGTAAAAGGCTTGTCTAAAACTACCATTTTAAATCACAAATCTGCAGCTCTCTAGTAGTCTTTGTGGAATTATTGAGGATGTAATGGTTCACACATTTCAGGGTTTGGTAGCACACAATTCTTATATTTACATTTATCTTCAAAAGTTGAAAGAGTACAATTGGATGCACAATGGTCACTGTAACCATTAGTCCACTGAAATACTACACATGGTCAATTGGATGACTTCGGTTTACGTCCAAGGGTAAAATAAGTGACAATTCATAGTGAAATTTAAAAATTAGTGTCTGTAATAAAAGACAGACATGTGATGTGTAGGAGAAAAAGCTGCAAATGCAAGACAATTCAAAGCATTAAAAGGGGTAAGATGGGACTGTGTGTGTGTGCACAAGGGCTGATAGGGTAATGAGAGGCAGGTGAAGATCATGAAGGAGGAACCAAACAATCCAAAAGCAGGAGAGAAACACAAGGAGCAAGACTAACGGCAAAGATCTTTTCAAAATAAAACCGGGAAACGGCTGAAAAAAAATCAAATACAATAAATCCAAAATGCATAAAAGAAATGGAGCACATAAGGAGTACAAAAAACATTTCTTGTAAAATCTCGTGCCAAATCTTGTGATTTCCTTCCTAAGAATGTTTTTTTAGAACATCATAGCATGCTAAAGCTAATACACAACATCTAGTGTACAGCCAAATCATTAAAGGGGAGCCTTGTACCTTAGACATTTTCTGTCTTAGACTGGACTATGTCAACATTTATAGACTTTAGACAGAAGCCGTTTAGATCACACTGCGTAACCAGCTAGGAAAGTCTCATAATCACTTTGACCGACAGAGGAACAGAAGGTTTGTAGTAGAAAGAGATATGAGAGTGAAATCAATTAAATGGAAAAGTCCTGACATTTCTAAACACCATAAAAATTCAACACAGCACCAACAAATTACAACCACAATCAATCAATCAACAACAAACTATTGACAGAGGAAACCAGCTGCCTTTTATACCCTCCTCCTGCTCCTGGCGATTAACAGGAAGGTCTATTTACAGGGGAAGGCATCTAATAAATCACTCAACATTTACCTCAAATGAACACCATATAAAATAAAACAGAAACAACAATTATTTACACACACATCCACCAATATATCTGTACTATTATCACTTAAATCAAACATGTAAGTCAACACCACCTGATTCTATTACCCCCCCAGTCTAGTGATAATGGTTTAACCCAACAATATAAAAGCAGGTGATCAGGCATGCTTGACTCTTTTGCACCTAACTAGGTAGATTTAATTTAACAAAGAAGATAGTAGGTTCAGTCCCTCTTTGCTTACTCAATTGCTGTTTTTCTTTTTTTCTTCAAGACTCAAAGAGTTTATTGTTGTGTGCACAGTAGAAAAAAAACAAATTATACTTTATTGATCCCAGAGGGGAAATTATGTTCCTGCTGTTTGACCCTTCCACTCGTTCAAACAGTAGTGTGTGCAGTTGGAGCAGTGGGCTGCAGCCTCTAAGCAGCATGCCCCGGGGGAGCAAGCTGGGGGTTAGGTGCTTGCTCAAGGCACCGCAGCCATGAACACGAGGGAGGTGAACCTGGGAGCTGCAACTCTAACCACTCCTCCAAACTACTCCACAGCTCCTCAACATGTTGTACAATGAAAATGTTCTTTTGCCGGCCACCCAAATGCCTAAAAAAAATACAAAATCTTAGAAGTAGCAATAGAAAAAGATGCATATAATAAAAAAATATGCAAAAATGTGCAATGAGAGTCTGATTTCGGTGGCGAAAAAGGACTTCTTCAGTCACTTGACCCAATAAAACATAAATCAATATACATGCATTTAAATATCAAATTCCTTCCCATGCTATGTACGTTGTACATGTGACGGAATGGAAACACTGGTCTCCATTACACCCATCATGAACTGAACGTTGTCAAGATTTAAGACAGAAATACACACAGCCGTAGCGAAGTCGCTGTGTTAAACAAACGACATAAGTGCTGCTGGTGCCGTTTCTCGGGACCTGTTGCTTCAAGCGCTGGTTTGAAAAATAAAGGTGGGAATAAGAACGCTCCCTGTGGTTATTCCTGCAAGACAGACGAGAGTTTTAGTTTAATCCTAGATATCTTAAATGAAATCTTGGGCTTCTGACAGAAAATTGGCCGCATTTTATTAAAAACATTATTGGATTCAATTTATGTTGATCGCCACATTTCAGCCCTAAAGCACCAAATGTAAATTGCCTGACAATGACAGACATTTAGTAACCTGAAGGAGAAAAGATGAGCGCATGCACAGGTAGACCCACACTAAAACTGTACACAACATTAAATATGAATCTGGGACTTGGTTTGACCTTCGAACAATGTAATATATTCATGATATTTAAATAGGCTGCGACCGACAGTTTCTTATGAGACGCCCTTCGAGTTGTAGTAGAAATACGCTGCATAACGTTTGCATTTGTTTCTTAGATGACTTAACTGACAGCTAAGGAAGAATCCTCAGCTCCTTTATGTAGACTGAGAACGGGCCGAACAGGATTAACATTTATTGAACAATCTAGTTGACAATGCTTTAACAAGAAATGGTGAATTTGAACCGACTACAACAACATTTTCCACAATAAAATAAAATTCAAAATTTAACATCAAGGAAAAATAAGAACACTAATACACATGCAAAGTAGGATATGTCAGTGACTCAAAATAACAAAAAAGGAGGAGTGTTTCATTTCAAAACTATGTTAGTCAAGCTTTTGGGGTTGATAAGGCGATGCTGCTTGTCCCTCCTCACCCTGAGACAATGGGTCGCCCCCATCTTCATCCATTTATCATGCTCTGAAAATAACAAACGCAAAACAAAATGCAAGCACAACCATTAAACTTCACACATTTTATGGTATTTTTTAATTTTGGATTCAAAAAGTGCTCATCCCCTGGTTAGCATGTCAGTGTCTGGTTCAGGTGCTGTTGTGATCTGCAAAATGGCGTGGAGGTTGTCATCTGTGATGGGACAATAGTATACAGTCTATACTAATAAAAGTCTGTACTATGGGCTTTTAGGCTGCGTTCAGACTGCCAGCCAAAATCCGATTTTTAGCCCATTCAGATTTGAATCGGATCTCGATTTTGAAGTCTGAACAGTGACAGATCACATGAAATCCGATTTTTGCCAAACGGTTGCAAACCACATCCAGAGGTAGTTTCATATCGCATTCGTATCGGATATGGACAGATGCGTCTCAGTCTGAACAGCTCCCAACACTCAGATGGGTTTTGACTGTCCGTGACGTCACTTACGCGACGCCAGGCCAGAACCAATGCGCCAGACCGCGTGCCTATTTCCGTTGTGGAGGAGCCACGTTACGGCCACGGACAGTGATATTACAGCTATCACAATGGAGGAGGACTTTGAAAACAATTCGCCTTGGACAGAGGAAGAAACTGCATGCCTTATAAATCTTTACACTGACGTGACGTACATCCATCGTGTTGTTTGTTGTTGTTTTGCTTGTCGCTGTCGCAATTATATGACGTCTGACAAATACACGTGCTGAATGACGCTTCCGCTCGTTGCTACAGCAACCTATCAGACCGGTGAAGAATGTGGCCCAGTCTGAACAGAACCATATCCGATTTGGACACTTGCTAAAGGCAGTGTGAACAGTCAGCCCTAAAAATCAGATATGAGAAGGAATCAGATTTGAATCAGATCCGTCTGCAGTCTGAACGCAGCCTTATTTTAAGGCAACCATAAGCATGTTAAACTCTGGTGGACCACATAAAGTGGCGTGGCTTGAGTTTGACACACACACTTAAAGCTCATTTAAAGTACTGTGGGCCCATTAGACTCACCTGGGAAGGATTCTGGCAGGAGCACATGACACAGCTGCGACTACTCTTCAATCAAACACTTTAAAAGGCTGGCCGTGGATTCCCTCCAGTGCCAGATAATTCTGCATGTTATGGTTTGTTCCAGCTCTCCAGTGTCACCTTGCGCCTTTAAGGTTTAACCTTTGCAACTTTGGACTTATCTCTTGTGTTTCTTTTTTCTACCTTCCAGTGCCTCCCAGGGAGAGCCAGAATCCTGCCCCGGCAGCTGCTTTGAGTTTTTTTTTGTTTGTTTGTTTCTCCTTGAGTTGCCAGCGCCTTTTGTTTGTCTTTTGCATTTTTAGTTTTATTTCTGGGACTACCACGCAGTCCAGTTTTGGTTAATCAACTCAAAATACATTGACTTTGATACGTGGTTTTGTCTCCTTCTTTGGGGTTCCGCCCACCGGCTGGACAACCCTCACACTAAGCCTGTGCCGGTGCGAGCCATTTATACTTGTGCTTCGTCAGTCTGGCTCGCTTGGTGCTGTGTCTTTTTTTTTTTTTTTTTTTTTTTGAAAGATTGGTTAATTTCTGTTTCTACCTCCTGCTTCACTTTAAACAACAGCGACTGAAACTTGCACCGAAGACGAGTCGTACAAATGTTTGCATCTCCGAACCTCTTCAGTTAACCATTCCATAATGTGTTCCATCTTTACTGATCCAAAACAATCAGTTTAAAAATTGTGGAGATGGAGAAATACTAAAGCAGAAATGCGCTACTACCGAGTGGACCAATCACAGCTCTTGTGGTCTATGTAGCTGCGACGCGTAGTTACATTTCTGTTGAGATGCACATCAGCTACGGCATCAGGATCTGGACTGTCGCCGTAGCTACAGCGTAAAATTGACGTATAAGCCTAAACGGCCTATTTGAAGGTAGTTTAGACATTTTATCGTCCATGTACATGTACACGTCATACTGAAACTCCAATGACTAAATGAGTGAAATCTCCAAATTACAATTGTCCCCCTAAAATGTATGAAATAGACTTGTATTGATTTGCATCTGAAAAACTTTCCAAAATTTAAGATGAAGCCTAATTATTATCAAAAAGGTCTTATCATAAGGTCAAGAGGGAAAAAAAAAAACACTGAAAGTAGGGAAATTCCCAAACACTGAAGATGGATAACAAGAGCCACCTGAAAAGTGAAATAAATCAAGTAAAATCTGTAGTAAAACAAAGGGAAAAAGGGAGAATAAAACCCAAATCTCTTTCAATGATCCAAAACTAACAAAACTTATAACATTCCTCTGTAGAAAATATTGGACTGGATCAAAAGATTTGCAACTCGGCACACACAGTCAGAATCTAGGCACTTTGAGGCCTTTGGCGTTCTCACGTCTCTGTGGCTCTGCAGTTATGTAACCAGGCAGAAGGGAAATGAGAGGGTGGAGCTGGCGTGGTGGTCGAAAGGTTATGATGAATGTTATGAGGCCGTGAAGACAAATTCAAGACAGTTTTATTTAAGCTGAGGAGTTTGAAGGCTGAGCCCCGGGGCTAACAGCTGTTTTCAGGGGCTGACTGAACTGCAGCCTGTACGAAGCAAGAAAGCGGGGCCAAGTGCCGAGGCAGCGTTCTCCTAATTGCAACCACATGACCTCTGACCGCACTCATCTGTCACAGAGAGAGACGGAACAGAGGGGCAGATGGAGGAAGAAAGAATGAAAGAAAGAATGGAAGAAAGAAACAGGAGCTCGGAGGAGGAAGAGCAGAACAGGTTGGAAGCTAATGTGCCGCTGGGAGGTTCATGGAAAGAAATATGATTAAACTGGAATGAAAATATGTATGGCAGATCAAAAGTCGCATCCCAGTCGCAGACATATTCTTGAAATGACTAAATTACAACTCTCTGAAAGAGAAAATACCCAAGATGTAAATCTCCCAATCTCCAGTTTCTATAACTACAATCTACCCCTGCAGCATAAATAGAGCAGACAGGAAGGCGCGCTGAGAGAGCCAGCTAACCTTTCATACGCTCGCCAAAGTAAGCAACATAATGTCTAAGAGTTGTACCCCATTTAGATGGGGCGCAGGTACAGTGTGTGTGCTACTTAATGGAGACACACTGAGGTCATTCCTCGGCACCAGTCTGCAGCTGTTTTTAGTTTTTTAACCTACCTTCTTTCTTTCTGTCACTATTGATAGTGATGGATAGGTTCATTGCTTGCACGATGGAAGTAAAGGTTTACCCCTAAAAGAACGTGTCTCTTAAAGTTTGTCGATAGGTGTGCATGTACACGTAACTGCAAACAAATTGGAAGTGAAAAGGCTCCAGTCAGCTCCCACAAAAAAAAAAAAAAAAGAAGTTAGACACACAGTTTTTGAAGGAGTTTTGAAGGAACACTGAATATCCCAGCTGTCATTTGGCGAGAGGCGGGGTACACCCTGGACGGGTCACCAGTCTATCGCAGGGCGAACTCAAAGAGACATTCACAATCACACCTACGGCCAATTTAGAATCACCAATGAACCTAACCAGCTTGTCTTTGGACGGTGGGAGGAAGCCGGAGTACCTGGAGAGAACCCATGCAAATCCAAACAAGGATAAATGGCAAGAAAAGCCAGAACAAATGTGTACCATACATGCCCCTACATTGCAATGTGATTATACTATTTTATTAAACACTGAGACAAAGGTGAGAAATGAAAGCTATGCTGTCCTTGACATGCATCCCTGACTGAAATGGCAGAGACACTTAAAATCTAAATCCCAGTGTGGTAATACAGTAAAATCCAAAGGATCATCCAAGTCAGTAGGCCTCACCATCTACCTGTGAATGTCTGACAGGCTGACGTAGCTGTTCCTTTATAAGATTTGCTGTGAGCCTTCATGCGAGTCAGCCTCGAAATGAAAGTTCAGCACCACAACGATTAAAACCCCTTTTAATGTCAAAGGATAAAGTCACTTAAAGATTGTGGATTGTGGCTCAACAATGATCCTTGACCTTTATCATGTCAAGTCTCACTCTTGGTCACTGTCAGGAGCATAGACTGTATATAAATGTGGACAACATGTCGGCACTTCCTTGCATTGGCCAAACTGACGCCGTTTTCCCACGGATATGGGCGGCGCCATCTTGCGAGTTTGGAGCCAAAGTGGAGCCGTGATATTGATGACGGGCCCACACTTCTTCGAGACTCAATTGCGTTTTCATTTAATTAATACTGCGCTCTGCTCTACCTGTTGAAGTCCCATCCACTGACATGGAGGAGGTGGAGCTTATGACCTATACTGCAGCCAGCCACCAGGGGGAGCTCTACTTGCTTCGGCTCCACTTTTCAAAAGCAGTTCCACGTCCATCTTTATACTGTCTATGGTCAGTAGACACTATGCATTTGGAGGGTTAACAAAAACTCTTAATTTGTATTAATGGTGGCTGCATAGTGCATCATGAACAGCTCAGAGCTTGGATTCATACTTTTTTTTAAAATTCAATTCCAAATATGAGATGACTCCAGAAATAACTGCAGTTTTGTCAGCCTGAAACACAATTAAAATGGATCTCAACATCTAAACTTTAAATCCACACACACTGTACATGCACTGTATTCAAGTATTGTGAAGCCTGGATTGTGCAGTCAAGCTGTATTTATGTTTCTGAGTAGTTGAACAAGTGTCCACTTACATTTAAGTGAATTTATCCATCAAGATGCCAAACTAACTGAACTATTTCAGGGGGTAGCTGCTGTCTCATTGTCTCCTTTTAACGTTTTCCATTGTTGTGTCTCCCCGTCTTTCCATCATCCCTCACTCCTCTCTATGTCCCTTGTAAAAGCCTCGCTAACTCATAATTGAGTAATGGCTCTTGAGAGAGCGCTGCCAGAGAGCTGCTGGGTGAGTCAGATACGAGGGAATGTGGGGGAGGGGAGGTCGATGTACATGGCAGTGCCAGACACGGCTCCACGCTCCGTTTGGCTTCATTTTTATCTTACTGTGAAGGTCATGAGTGGAGCAGAGACGAGCAGATTCAGGTCTGTGCAAATGAGGTAAAATCTCATCTCGAGCCAGCGGAGCAGGCCAGTCAGCGGAGGACAAAGGCAGCGAGAGTCGTTTGGAACATGATTTAAACTTTTAATGACAAAATCTGGAGACTGCTCACAGCTCATTTGCTGTAAGTTTTAATAGAATTTTCTGTTGATGGCGACGGGTTTCCGTTGCTTTCTGTAATGGGTCGGGGTTTATATCTGCAGGTTATCATGAAGAGGGTACTGAAGCTTAAAGATGACCTGAAATGAAATTATGTGTCTGAAATGGATTCAATAACATTTTAAAATAACAGGATTTATCTGCTTATTCAAATCCTTCTGAATGCCACGTCAAAGCTTCAACATTTGCAGTCTGTGACAACGTCCAGGCCTCAAAACCTACTTCCTCATTTGTTGGTGTTTGGGCAGTGGTTTGTTAGGAGTGGTTGCTGACACCTAGGTAGATGTGACGCACTCCAATCAGCCACAACATTATGACCACCGATAGGAGAAGTAAATAACATTGACCATCTTGTGACAATACAATGTTCTGCTGGAAAACTTTTGGACCTGGCATTCATTGGTGTGGATGTTACTTAGACATGTAGCACCCATCTAGACCAGACCAGGCACCCCCACCCCATAGCAATGACACTCCTTGATGGCAGCAGCCATCCCCAGCAGGATGCAGCCTGACACAGGCACACGCACAAAAACAGTGTAGGAACAACTCAAAAAAACATGAAGAACAGCACAAGGTGTTGACCTGGCCTCCAAATTCAATAGAGCCCAAACTGATCAAGTATCTGTAGGACCCTCCCCTCGACCCATAGGACCCAAAGGTCCCCCACTAACAACATTCTGTTGCCAGACACCACAGGACACCCTCAGAAGGCCCATGTCCATTCTCTGATGAGTCACCACAAGGGAGACCTACACAATATTAGGAAGGTGGTCATAATGTTATGCCTGATCTGTGTATTTGACATAGCGCTGCCGATATTTCTGTAAAATCCCATCCTTTAGCCTTGTAAAAAACAAGGCCAAGGTTTTGTGGAGGACATTTCGTTTCTCTTCAGGCAGATGTTCATCAAGAAAAAATAAAAAACCCTCCTTACTCTGACTTATCTCTCTATCACAGCCTAATTTAGTCGTTTGGTTTCCTGAGCCAGAAAAGGCATCTGACGGGGCGATCTTTGATGAGACGGATAATGTGTCTTGTCTGATCCATATGCCACCAGCGCTCTCCCCGGGCTAAGGAACAAAATGCTGACTTCTAAACACACGCCCCAGGTCACGGCTCTTATCTGCTCCCTACACAGACCGTGTGCTGTTGAGTTGGGAACGAGAAAGATGATTCTCTGGTCAATACACTTCCTCCGTGTGTCTCAGTCGGTCTGTGGGAGGCAGTGGGAGGATATTTATTCCCTTTCACATATCGTCTTTCACCAAGCCATTTAAATACAGACCTATGTGAATCAACAAGCCAGTAATTGTGGGTATATTTGTGCAACCATATTTTGTTCCTAATGTTCTATATTGAGGATAATAATGCAGTGAAAATTCAGAAAGAAATATGAGATGAGTCCATTCAGTGACCACGAAGCTTAGTATCTCAGAAAACCTTCTTAACTGCAACTTTCTGTTTGTCTTGTTTGGCGTCCCAGTGACTGATATGATGTAACATGTTATATCACCAGCTTGTTTTTGGTTCTTCTAAAACAGATTAGAACATGGTCACTGAGTCCATCATCACATTTGCTCAAAGGAGACAGTGGGAATCGGAAAACACTTAAGAGATTGGGTTCATTAACGAGTCTTCATCATGTGGTTAACACCAGGCCTTACCAACACGATACCAAGTCCAAGAAACTGAACTTCATTCATTCATTTCCTTTAACCGCTTGTCCTCTGGAGGGTCTCATTGGGCGAGAGGCAAGGTACACCCTGGACAGGTCTCCAGTCTATCTCAGGGCTAACATAGAGAGACAGTGAACCATTCACATTTACACCTACGGCCAATTTAGACTCACCAATGAACCTAACAAACGTGTCTTTGGATGGTGGGAGGAAACTGGAGTAGAAACTAAACTTTAAAGGCAATATTTGGCCAAACATTTGAGGTTGGCAGCTCCACAAGTGATGCTTTACAGTAGAAATACATTTTCAGTCAGAAAACTGTGCAGTCTTTTTTTACAACCTGGACATTATTTCTGGCATAAAATACCATAGTTTACTCACCCATAAAACTTTTGTGTAGTTTGTATTCCTTCGGGAGATATTTAGATCTGCGTATATCCATATAGTGGGAGTGACTGGGGCACCCATCGAGTCCGGAGTTACCTGTTATCATCCGGGGTCTGTAGATTGACCAACCTAGATTGCTTGTTTACCTGTAATTTGACTCAGTGGGGAATAGCACTAGCTTATCATAACAAAATATTGGTGAAATGAACGAGTTTCGAGGCAGATAATGCGTTATTTAGAGGCTGCATTTCGGTGCCCCAGTCACTCCCACTATATGGATATACGCAGATCTAAATATCTCCCGGAGGACTGCAAATAACTCCGAAGTTATATGGGTGAGTAAACGATCCTATTTTATGCCAGAAATAAGGTCCAGGTTGTAAAAAAAAACAAAAAAACAGTAGTTCCTCTTTAACTGTTTTTGGAGGGACATGCAGAGCTGT
Source organism: Chelon labrosus (assembly GCF_963514085.1). NCBI lineage: Eukaryota > Metazoa > Chordata > Actinopteri > Mugiliformes > Mugilidae > Chelon > Chelon labrosus. The sequence continues at coordinate 7,802,850 of NC_140338.1, forward strand.
CTGCAATGAAAAGGGTTTGTTTTTTCTTGTCCAGAATAAGGCTTCAAATTGTGTCCTTTACAATTTACTCTTAAATATATATACACAGAGAGAGCGAGTATATAAATGCAGATTCTTTAAAATGAAGCCCTGTTTTAAAGATGCAAAAGGAATAGGAATATGTTTTGTTGTTGAATGACTTGATTTGATTTATATTCGCCCCTTCATATATTGTTATATATTTGTCTTATATTTCTTTATTTTGTTATCTCCATATTTGTTTTTTGTGTTTATATTTTAAGAGACTGGCCATGTTCTTGTAAGAATCCTGTTCAGTTTTTAATTCTGTTAGTTTCGTCACAGACGCTCAATGATTTTTCAATCAAAGCCTCTCTTCAGTGTGAGCAGTTAAATGAGAAAGTGAAGTTTTTAACTAGATTTAATGGCAGCGCTGATGGTGGGTTTCTGGAACATTTTCACACGTCAGTGCTCCTGGGTTTTTGTATTAATAAACCTACACGTAATCTGTTCTGCGTGTCCCTGAATAGCTGCATAAAATTACATTATGGAGTCTTTGATGTGTGTTTTTTTATTCTTTTATCTCAGATAAGCTACGTGCTCTATTCTCTGATTAAAACTATTCCTAGAACAAATGGTGTAATGATTGGACATTGTGCTGCTACTCGAGAGAAAACTGCTTTACTTGCAAAAAATATATATATAAAACTGGAAACTGAATGAAATCAATCAAAACCAAACAAGCAAAAAGAAAATCATCCAGAGAGGAAACATCAATAACACATTAGACTAGTCAATAGTGTAAACTGTATATGCAGGCTTTGACTGTAATCAATAAGATGGCTCAAATCTCTCGGAAAACTGGAAAGCCAAGTCCACAAGTGCTGCAGTTGGCGCACAGTCATGCAAAAAATAGGTACACCCAATTCAGATAAAAGAAGCACACTCAAGTCAGAGACGAAACACATTGATATATTTGTAATTTAAATGACTTCTACATATCTGCAGCCTGTTGTTGTCTTTGGTTTTGAAGCGTGTGCGGTGTCGATTTTCCAAGAGCTCTGTAAGGCCTTCAGAAAAAAATAAAATAAAAAAATGCTTGTGGTCGTCAATGAGTCCAAAATCTCCAAGGGGTTTGTAAGAAAATAATCTAACAGTGGTATAGATTTCAAACAAAACTACCAAGTTGTCTGTTTGGAGAACAAAAAAAGTCTCCAAGAACCACAGAACTGCCTCACACGATCGCCGGGTACCCCCGAAACTGTTGGTGTCAAAGTGCTGCATCTACAGTCGGAAAGAGATTGCACAAACTTGACCTGCTCAGGAAACGTGGCAGGAAAAATTCTCTGCTGTCCAAAAAGAACATTAGCGCAGGACTACAGTTTGCCAATGAATATAGACAAAGAGCGGGCCTTTAGAGACAATGTGCTCCGGACCGACGGATCAAAGAAATTTAAAGGAAGTGGAACTTTCAACAGGATGACGATGCTAAACAATCCAGCACGGCTAGAAAAGAAGTACGTGGTTATGGAAAGGCCTAGTCAATATGGGAATTCGAAAGATGTTGTAATGTCTCGTAACTGAAGAGCACTGATACGGAAAAGTTGTCAAAAATGTCTTCAAGCCGATGCCAGAGGCTGGTGGATAACTAAATATTTAAAACGTATAAAGTTGGAAATAGATGACAATCCTAGTTTCTAGGGCCAAGCATGGACTTATTTCTTCCACAGGAGATTATTGAAAAAGCAAATTTTCCTAACAGCTGTGCTCACATACATCCCCTTTATCTGTAGGTCCTGTTTCAATAGGGGTCAAATGTTTGATTCTCCAAAAAAAAGTATGTCAAAAAATAAACATCATCTGCAGGGAGTGCTTAGGTTTTAAGATTTTTTTTTGGTTGAACATAATCAAATGATGATTTCCATGGACATAGAGTGATCGTTTAATCCCCTCTAAGTATCATACTTGAATGTAATACATGTTGAAACTGAATCGACATCCTACCTTTCAGCTCATACCTGTTACTGAATCTTAGGCCTCTGCGCAGGTTGCCTTAGCAGCTGATTGAGTGAACACTGGCATAGTTGTTAACAGGGATTGTACAGACTAGACACGACCAGTAGGTTTGTCAACTTTACTGTTGTGCCATAAGGCTTTAAGCATCATGTTGACTGGTAACTGATCACGTGACGATAACAACATGTACGCCTCCAAGAAGACATGTGAGGAGCCCAGTGGGTCGTAGCAGCAAACTAGCAGCAGTTCATCAAGTGTGTGGAAATACTTCACTGCTGCTGTGACATGTCAGTCCTGAAATACAACAAAAGTGCTACTGTAGTGCACACTCATCTGAAAAGTCATCCGCTACCGCTGGCAGAGGAACGGTCCAAATCCTCTCGACAGCAGTCAGTTAATGACTTCACCAAACGCCCTGTGGTAACAGAGGGAAGGAGGCTGCACATCAACGATTTGATGAAGTTATTAGAAGTTTAGCTGCAGTACAGAGAAGACTTCAGAGTTGTTGTTTTTTTTTTTAACCTGGCTACACTATCCCAACTTACACCAAGCTGTGAAGTGCTATTAAATGCTGTTGATGGTGCTGAGTTGCTGCATGTTTTTATACAGGCTATACATATCTGCAGCACAGTATGTAGCACATGAGCTGTCTGTTCTCAGTGTGTGTATTCACCTCAAGAATAGATTTCATTGTTGCTTGTTGTTAATAGTGTCAGAGACCAGTCGGTATCGACTTGACTTTCATCACATAATGGTCGACTTTATAATATCTGAAGTCATACAACCTCTAGTTGCTAGAAGCCATAACTGTGCTAGTATGCTGCCGCTCACTTTTCAGTCATCTGGCACAATTGAAAGTGAACTCACACCACTTTTCCGTTTAATACTATTAAGTGAAACAGCCTCAACTGGCCTATTTTCTTCAGTCCTGTAAAAGTTGAGTTAATCAGGCTGATTGCAGTAACTGACTAAGGGGGTGCTCGGGTTAAATGGGCAATAAATGGAGTGCATATATGATTAAAGGCTTTCCTGTAAGAGTTATTATTGGTTATTTTGTTTATTTTTTCTTTGCACGGCCTTAAATTTCTGCTGTTTTCCAGAATTATATCCTTAAAAAAATCTAAAGTAAGTTAGATAAACCCAAATTAGGCCAAATGGACCTCGAGTTCTCGTTTTAACTAACAGCTTGACCGCTCTGCATTTTGGACCGGCCTCCACTAGTCTGGGCTGATGATCCAGAAAAGATGTCCCGCTTTGTTTCCCAAAAGAGCTTTTCAGATCTCCACTGAAGGCTTAAAGTATTTACAGTGCTGCAGTCTGCTTTTCCTCCCCGAGGACGGCATTACAGCTAATAGGAGAGACATGGCCAGACAGATGGAGCTGGCATGCTGCAGAGGCTCATCCGCCGTCTCTGACAGTTCTTAGAGATGAGCTTTTGTTTTCTGGTTTGATTATTTTCTTGACAATTTTTTGGATTAAGTCTTAAACGCAATTTCCCTTATAGGGTTCCCTAAACGGAGAGCCAAGCGCTGAGCTGGATGGCGTCATTTGTAAGGAATTAGATGGGTGAGGAAAGTTTTCCTGCAGAAATGTGAAATATGAAGATTTAGACCTGGAGAAGCTACGTGGACGTGTGGCGAAACGTCTTCAAGAAAGTCCAGTTGCCTTTCTTTAGCGTTTTTTGACCTACCCCGACCTGGATGACTGAGAACTTTCACAGACATGATGATGATGTGCATTTGTAGAGTGAAAAATGAATACATTCACAAAGAAATAAGAGCGTCTGATTTGAAATTACAAAAAAAAAATTTAATTTCATATAATCAAGTGTTGCTCAGTGATACAGAACAAGGAAAGACTCAAATCACGTACCTCCGTTAGTACACTTTCATATAGTACACCATGCACAAATGATGATGGAAACCTTTAACCAGCTGATCTACGGAGCTAATGGCTTCTACCTGACAACAGCATGGCCACACACATCGATGTGAACACATTTACGCACCAAAAATAGCCAACGTTTGTACGGAAGAATGCGATTTGAGACGGGGCCTTGGTTAGCGAAGGAGGAAATATTGTTTACAATGTAAACACACAAATACACAGCCCAACCCCCAACCGCATATTAAAGCTAATAAAGACAGCTAATATACAGCTATTTACATAAACTGCTCTGCAGTTTGAAGTCTCAGCAAGAATATGCTGATTGCCGAGATCCTGATGTGTTCCTGCATTTGATAATAAAGCACCTTAGGTTTTTATTTTGATATGTGGGTCACGTTTAAAGGGTCAGTTCACCAAAACATACTGCACGTCATTCACAATGCTTTGAGCGAAATTAAGCTCACCTGTCGTTTTTGGTTTAGATATGTGCATGAGGAGATTGAAGAGTCAGAAATGGAGATGCACACACATTGGGTTTGAATCAGTGAGCAATGCATGCAATACACTAAGGAGGGACAGTTGAGATGTTGGGTCAAACTTGATTTTAAACTCCATGCAATACACTGTGAAAATAACTCTCACTGGCCCAGCTGCCTCTCGACAGAGGGTTTCATATCTGAGTCACACCAGCGCCGTCCGGAGAAGGTTGACAGTGTGGGACAAATAGGGACATCTTCAAATCCAACACACAACATGCCTGGCTCCAGATGGCTGCACCCGTTTCAAAAAATTGGAAAGCCTCCGAAACGAATGTGTGTGTATATATTCATTGAAGGGGAAAAAAGAGACTTGATCTGAAGGGACCTTGAACACATAATTGTTCCCATTAGACCAAAAGACTGCTACAATGATGAACAGCGTTTTGATTTGCTGTCAGTGTTCAGTGTCAGAAGGCGGTGATTTAATGGTATTCTCATAATGTCTTTGGAACCAATGTTAAGACTTAAAAACTGCTTTCCAAAAATTATATTCAAAAGACACTGGTATAATACCAACGTACTGTGCTTCACCAACTATTAAACACTCTGTTGTTGATTAGGCGACTTATTGACAAAGGATAGCAACTTTCTACGGAGCTCTTCTTTCCAACAATGTGAAGCTTTCCCTACAGTTCTTCATCTCTAAATTAACCTGGCTCCGGGTTTGCTCAGTCAGTTTTGTGTCAACTTGTTTGCCAAGGTCTTGAATGACGTTCACTGATGTGTCTGTATAGCCACGCAGCGTCAGGGCTAGGTGGAATGATGTTTTGGATGAACTGACCTTTTAACATTTTTTTTTTTTTACTTTTTTTTTTTTAAGGCACAAAGGAAACATTTGTTAAAAAAAGGTATGACAGCAGTCTGTCCTGACACATTCCAATCTGACAGACACTCTGGCTGTGTTCAGAAGCACCACGTTGCAAATGCCGCACAAAACGGATTGCACAGATTTACAGTTCCTGATAAGTGTTTTTTTTTTTCCACAAAGTCCCTGAAAGGAGTAATCCAGCAGCACAGTTTAGAAGTAGGAAAAAAATCATTCACTTTTACAAAACTGTAGCCTATTCTGAGTGCAAAGGAAGCTTCAACATTTTTTCCCTAATTGTGCGCTGTGTTACTGTTTCTATATCTATTGTTAATCGTAAATGTTTTTGGGCAGACATCATTTAACAAATAAAAACAAAAACAGCATTTTCCTCTCCAGGATGGAAGGAATATTTAATAAGCACCAAAATGTATAATGTCCTCTATTTAGTTCTTCTTTCTGGGCAGCATCCGTGGCAAAAACACCGCACCCCAGCCCTCTGACATGCTTTCACTGGATGCTAGGTGCCACCAGGTATCCATTAAAGGTGATGTAAACATCCACGTCGTCGCTGTATATGGCATTCTCCCTCTCCCTTTTATAGAGGCGGACCCAGACCTCGTCGTTCAGGGCCAGGTCCATCATGACACTCTGACTCTGCATGATGGACCTCTCGCTGGGCTGGGCGTAGAGGATCACCTGCTCCTTGTCGTTGTGCATCAGGTGCAGGTACGTCTCCTTGAAGTTCCAGGTGTGGATGTTGATGTTGAAGAAGTAGATCCCCGGCACGTAGCAGTAGAACTTCCCTTTGAACATGTTGAAGTGCTCGTGGAGGTTGACGAACACCGTGTCGAACACCAGTGCCTGGTAGTAGTCCACGCTGTGCAGGGACTTGCGGCGTCCCACCGAGAACGACGATTGAGGGATCTTGCAGGCGTCTCCTGGGGCGCCTGCCTGGCCTTTGCTGCCTTTAGGACCCATAGGTCCTCGGGAGCCGGGCGGGCCATCCCCACCTGGTTTTCCGGGTGTACCTTTGTCTCCTTTGTCTCCTTTATCACCTGCAGAGACGAGTTGAAACAACACAAAATTAGACTGAATATGTTTGTGGGTGACTACAGAACCTTTTTCTAATGTGCCCATCATGGTAATGTTTCCACAGGGGAAAGTTTTGCTCATTCAGATATTCTTGCTACATTCACTTTGTTTGTTTGGGATGGAAATTTGTCTATTTGTACCCATTAACAGTCAAGTCTGATCCAAACAGCATGAAGAATGTCCCAGATTTAGAGAAGATCTTCCTGAGCGAGCAACAGGTCAGAACGTTTATTCCAAGTTTTAGCACAGAAGAGACCGTCCGTGTTTTGAGGACACACAGTGCATTATTTGTTTATCCAGATCCAGTAATGGTAACACATTCAAGCAAGCTTTTAACAATCTGACATCCCAAATCCTGCTCATAAATCTGCAGGAGCCGTTCTTTACAACCAGTGCTTATCTTGTTTTTTTAACTCGACGTGGGCTTTAAGACAAAAAAAAAAAATGTTCTAATGGAGTCTGAAAAATGTTGGGTCTGATCAGAAGCCACATATTTTGGATGCTGCAGTCCGGTCCAATTTCAATGCAATCTATGTCTTTTATTGACCTCTGCTGAAAACCAGTAGGAACTGTCATAAGAGGTTCTTCCAAAATCAACAGTAAAAAAAAAGGATGCAATCCAAATCATGGTCTCTGGGTACGATGCATTTTCATTATGATCCATGTGAAACCACAAATCACTATGAAGCTGCAGTAAAAAAGACCTGTTAATTAATCCAGCACTCCCTCAACTCCCTTATAAACAGAAGCAGATGAACATAGAAAGAGTGCAGCTTGCTGAGACGGTTGGATGAAAGGGTGGTGACACTTTTACTGATTTCCATATTCAGTTGTGGGATGACATGCTTTTACACTGGCTGTACTAGAGAAACCAATTCAAATCATGTGGGTAGAGTCAAAACAACGGTTATCCAACTCCACTCAAATTCTCTTATGTAAATACATGCAGGTCTTTCGAGGCTCTGAGAAACCCCACAAATCGTTTTGTTAAATCTTCCTATCCTGTCTCTTGAGTTTTATTAGTTTGCCTATAATCAACCAGTTTGCCTATCTGTTTAGGGAGTTCCTATACCTCAGTCATGATTTAAACACCTGTGGCTGGAACCACAGGGGAAGAAGCCACAGAGCTGCCCTGCCCTTGCTCACCATGACTGACACTTCCTGGAAAGGTAAACACAGATCCACAGTTACAACTTCTCCAGCTGTAACCAGCGTTCACTCAAAAAAGCCCCGAGGAGAGTTTCACTCGTTTCCACAAATGCCGGCTTAGCAGCTCCTCTGCTGTACGTGACCTTTAAGTACTACTGGTAGTATTTGAGTCTCAAAGTTATTTTTCTGACATTATCTGCTTCTAACTTTTCTGAGCTTTTACCTTGGAAAGCTTGAAGAACTGATTAGTTATTGTTACTGTTATTTTCTTGCGAATGTTTAGTCTGTTTTGATGCTTAAGATTAAATTTGCTAATGCCACTTTATTAGAGCAGTTCTTCCAGAAAGTATACTGGCTGACAATGCAATAGTCCCAAATATAGAAAATAAATTGGCAATGATTGGTTTTATTCTATTTATTAAGTGTAAAACTATCATATAAGAAGGATTTTCTTTCATGCATCTACTAGATACTATATAACCAGCTGTTTTGGGACTCCTTATTCTTGTTGTTGAAGATGATTCTTTATGACTCTGGCTCCACGTTTGAGGTGACTGCAGACTTAATATGAGACTAATTACCTCTCTGATGGTACTGCATTGTGCATAAGAATGTAAACTTCAAAAGTGCCAGAAAAGCGTCATTTGTAACGAAGACTGGTAAATTCCTTGATCACAAGTCAGTAGTGTTGTGTCATGTATGGAAAAATTCAGTTCTGATGCCAGACATCATCTGTGAACACGGGGGTGTTCACATGTCCATGGTATATAAACCTTTGACAATCTGTTCAAAAATGAGCTCATGAGATGATGGTACAATTGGAAGCGATATCTATTTCTCACTTGGTATGGACCCTCTGTCCAAAAGTGGACTGTGACCTACCAGATGACTGACTTAAAAGACAAACTGGCGTCCCAGTTTCAGCATTGAACATCACTAAAAGAAGCTGTGGAACGTCATGGTCTGGAGTCTAGACTTGTCTAGACACAAGAAAATATACAAAAGTTTAGACTTCCAGCACGACAAGCTCAGTAGAACAAGTGGTATCCTCAAGAGCCTGTGTGGTATGACATATTGTTCATTGACATAATTTGTAATTTTAAGGGTATAAACACCAAAGATTTAAATTAGAGATTATGCATTTTGTGCTTCTAAACATTTTAACACCATGTGATTCAATCCTCTAAATGTATCTGCAGTGTCAAAATATTTGTGGGTGTGTCAGATTGAGGGTTCTGGTTCTTTTGTTTTGCTGGCTGCTCTCTATAATTCAGATTGGGTGACTAACTGACTGAGTGTCACTCACTGCAGCTTTGTGGGAGTAAACGTAATAAAACACACTAGCGCACACATACACCGATCAGGAATAACATTATGACCACCTTCAGATGTGACTCGTCAGAGAATGGACATGGGCCTTCTGAGGGTGTCCTGTGGCCTTTGGGACCTATGGTTTGAGGGAAGGGGCCATACTTGATCAGTTTGGGATCTAGTGAATTTGGAGGCCAGGTCAACACCTTGTGCTGTTCTTCACGTTTTTTGATCCTTAACTATTTTTATGTGTGTGTCTGTGTCAGGCTGCATCCTGCTGGGGATGGCTGCTGCCATCAAGGAGTGTCATTACTCTGGGGTGTGGGTGCCTGGTCTGGTCTAGGTGGGTGCTACATGTCTAAGTAACATCCACATGAATGCCACTTCTCCTGTCAGTGGTTTTAATGTTGTGGCTGAATATACTGTATACACAAGATGCAAACTTACAACTGAGCACAAACAAACATTCTGAAAGCCAGTTTATAATAACGTCAGACTCAGAAGTAGTGTTTGTTTGTGCATATATAAATCTAGCCAATCAGACATTCTGATTGGCTAGATTTATAACTTATTGGTGTGGATGGAGTAGTGTGCAGGTCCTTCAAAAATCTAGCAGAGGGTTAGGGTTCCATCTGTCTACATTGTGCTTATCAGTTAGTTTCAGTTGGCGCAGTCAGTTTGTTCTGTTTTTTTGGGGATGTCCAAACTATTAATATTCCACTTCCACTGTGGTACAGGAGGAGCTACATTGCCTAAAACTATGCATGCGTTTGCATATTCAAAGATGCAAACGCATCTGCCGCGATAAGGCAGAGAGTGAGAAGGCAGGATTTCTCTTTCCTATGGCTCAGTAGTTGGACTGGTTGGAGGGTTGATTGAGGGTCAGAACAGTCTTGGCATGTCTAGTTATCAAAGGACCATTTTATGAAACAACAGAGCGATGACACATCACTTGGACTGCTCTGGCTGAGCTGGCTGCTTAGCTTCTGATATTAGATACACATGTTCCCCCATATTCCCCTCCAGCTGTGACTGTGAGGTTCTTGTACGAGGAAATCCCTGACTTTTTCGATCCCTTCCCCCGCCGCACTTCTTTTCTGTTTGCCCCACTTTATACCGCACTTCCACAAACACACAAGTGATCGTGCAAACACAAGTCTCTGATTTGACTGACGGAGCTGAACTGAGACCACATGGATCTGAGTCACCCATCTGTAGCAAGTAGAGGTATACAAGGGTCCTCAGAGTTTCCATGTGACCCGATTCAAGAGTGAGTTTGGGCTGTGGCCAGATTTTTATTCAGTCTATTTTTGTAGCATTCACTTAAGTAGAAGCAGGCCTTGGGTCTGTGTGTCATTTACGTGCATTGCTGACCTTTTAAACTTGTCGTGGCTACAGCTGTATTGACTAGCCTACTTAATTTTTATGAAAGAGAAAACAAGAGTATAAAAAATGGGTGATTTTGAGCAGTAAGACCAGTTAGGGACTCTCCAAGTGGATTTACTTTATAGATTATATTGCACTTCAGTGGTTTTCTCAAAACAAATGTGCAAATACGACAAATCAATTGGGTTATATTCAGCACAATGATGTGCACAAAAACTTGGGACTTTTCGGGGCCATGGGCTGTTGTCGCTTTCCTGGTTAGTAATCAGTCACGATCCCGGGTAGCCATGCTACTGCTCGTATAGAGTCTGTTTGATAATTATGCTTTTGTCTACTTCAGAACAAGTCTGTCCACTAATGCCTTTCAGTTCAGTCCCCCTCTTTTTTTTTTAAATGTATGTCTGCATGTCATGTTTCCTTTAGGCCCCGCTGCGCATCAAGTGGAACATTTTGAACCCATTAAGACTTCTTGTAACAAGTCACACTCAATGAATAGACAAGCTTCTTTGGCATTTATTGACTTCCAGGCATGCGGTATATCTAGGTTGGGCGTCTCTGACGTGCTGCAGACAGATGAAATGATTAGTTTGCATTGATGTGGTTTGCGGATAGATTTTTTTGACGCAAGATGCCGCTCTTCTGTAAAATCAATTCCTCCACCTTGTGGCTTCTGTAAATTCGTGTATTTTCCATGACCGATGCCGTCGAAACCCATCAGCATCGCTCCGTCTTGGCCGTCTGGTTATTTCTGAAAATGTCGAGCACTTGATTTTTAAAGTGGTTCCAGGTGCTTCTATCAGTTGAGCATCCAGTTTCCTTTTCATAGACGGTCTTTCTTTTTTTTTTTTGTCTCAGTTCTACTTAACCGTCAGCGCATGAGTGATTAAACTTAAGCAGCACAGTTGCATTATAAGAGACATGATTAGTCTTTGATTAAGCACGACATATGTCAGACGCTCAGCCATCTGGAAAAGCAGAAGCCGTGATTAAGGAAAGGCTGATTTAAACTGAACAAGTAACGCAGACATTAGAGGATGGACGGTTTCTGTAAGTTAACATGCAACTCTCCTGCAAACACTGATTTACTGTACCTGTCAAAGGCTGATTTTGCAGGTTAATTCTTTCAAAACTCAGAAGAATAGCAAACTGGAACAACTGACTAAACTTAAGCAGTACTACATCTGAACACAATCTGATACAAACAATACCGATACCGAGCAGCTACCGGATGCTAATTAACGCTCTGATACCTTTGAGGATGGTCATGTTGATGACAGTTCGGACTTCAGGCATTTGATACTGGGCCGCGGCCGCCGGAGGCTCTGGTTGGTCGCAGCACCGTCGACACAGCTTGGAAGGAGACTTGGAGAGGGAGGGGACGCAGCAGACCAAGGGGAGGAGCAAAAGCAGTCTCAAGCACATGGTCAACATGGCTGCCACAAGCTGAGAGGGAAAGAGAAACAAGTTAAAAGGGTCATCGCAAGGGATCACAAAGGAAGATGTGTGTGGATCTATGTGGCTCTAGGCCATCATATGATATACTTTTTTTATGGTAAAGTATAATTACACTCATCTGCAGAAAAACAAAGTCCAGTAAAACTGAAGTGAAAAACCATCACGTCAAAACCAACATTTTTGGTCAGTTTGTTGTTTTTTGTGGTGTCCTGTATTTTTCCACATTCCTGTGGATGACTGGGCAACATTCAAGATATTTCAGTGATAACACCGTATCCGTCAAGTGTTGAAAACATCACGTTGCTGATGAATTTCACTGGATTAGCAATGTGCACCTACGTTTAAAAGGCAAGGAAGAGTAAGAGTAAGCACAGATGCAAGTTTCTCCGGCATGACATCATACACCAATCAGGCATAACAGTATGAGGGTAGGGGCCTCTGTGGATCATCCCACAGATACTTGATCAGTTTGGGATCTAGTGAATCTGGAGGCCAGGTCAACTTTTGTCAAAGTTTTTCCTAAACTGTTTTTGTGTGTGTGCCTGTGTCAGGCTGCATCCTGCTGGGGATGGCTGCTGCCATCAAGGAGTCTTATTGCTATGGGGTGGGGGTGCCTGGTCTGGTCTAGGTGGGTGCTACATGTCTAAGTAACATCCACATAAATTAATGCCAGGTCCGAAAGTTTCCCAGCAGAACATTGAATTGTCACAAGATGGTCAATGTTGTTTACTTTTAATATCAGTGGTTTTAATGTTGTGGCTCATCGGTTTATGCAGAGATTATCATCTGAGTATGGCTGCAGCCAAAAATAATAGACATATTAAAGTGCTCACACACTAGTTAGCTAAATATCAACATATTAATCTCATATTCGCGCACTTCTCTGGCAGAAGTATAACATTGTTTGGGAAATGTAGGTAATCAGTACTGTAATTAGTCAATGCATAAAAACTCTAGGAGCGTTTAGTAATTCCTGGAAAATATGAAATGCCACAGGTGACACCTGGATTGGATTTTCCTTCAACCTCAAGAGCATAAAAAACTCTTCTCTGCATTCAAAGTGACTGTGGAGCTGTGATGCTGTGTGGGGATCCAGAGGTGTTGGATTGAGACGTATTGTATAAGCAGGGGGAAAACTGTGACCTGAATAAAGGAATGGAGGGAAATATGTGACTGTAAGTGCACATCTGGACTCAAGTGGATGTGAAAAGCAGTGATTAGATTTCATGCGGCTATTTCCAAGGAAAATGTGTGCAGCTGAGGCTTTTACCTTCAGCACACACATAAAGCAACAATCTCCCTCTACTCAAATGTGACCTCAACAAAACTAAATACTGGTAACTACTGTGGTTTTCATATTTGATTCCCATTAGCAAACAATGAAATGCTGAGTAAAATAATAAAAGACTATATAATAAAAAAAATTTGGTCCATCATACTGTGCTCATATAATAGTGACAGAAAACCTTTGGCACTTGTTTGGTACTTTTACCCCCAGTGCCAGATAGTAAACCGAGAACTGAATGTGTTTTTCAGGATGGATAACCCATTGGGGAGCTGTACTTTCCAACCCTGAATGTGTTCCTCTAACCACAGAGTCCCAGAAGACTATGATGTGGCACAACTGGATAAAAAAGCACATGAGTGTTAGTTGGATTTTTCTTTCCCCTATGATGTTGTCGACATAATGTTCCAATAATATAATTGGACTTGTAATGGCAAAACAAATCTGTGCATTTTAATGTTAGCGACGCAATCTCTGGTCCAAAATGTAAAGCAGACAAAAAAGTAAAACTTGTAATTTCTATCCATGTATCGGTTTTGGAGAGATCAGACGTCCAACAATCATGTTCAAACAACTAAAATAAATCATTAAAGGGGCATTAAATATATTTTGGCCACAAGGGGGCAATATTTAACAGACATCAGTCCTATCACTGCGGTCTATGGAGGCATATTAGCGTTATTTGGATGTGTTGAGTTGAGCTTTGTTTCTATTCTAGCATCCACTCACTCAAACACACATGGCTGATTTACTGACTGTAAATTTGATTTATGTCAATACAGTAAATTGACTTAATTTTAAAGATCCATGCGTGGTCTCCACACTGTGTCCTTCCTTTGAGCCAGGTCGGGATGACGTGTCAGGTTTCTGGTGATCTGGACCATCGGGAACCTTTCATGGGTGCCGTCTTTACTCCTGACCATAAATTATAAATCCTGCACTATAGCTTTATTCCAGTACTCTTTCCTGTAAATTCTCTTTTGGTATTCACCAAGATCATTGGTCTTTCGTCTCTGTCTACTGTTTGGTGTTGGCCAGGAAGCTGTTCTCTCCACATTTTTGTTATCGCTGCCTTCCATTGGCCGGTACAGTGGCGTACCAGCTGCTGTTGGTTTGGGCCTTTCTTTGCGGAGCTTGCATGTTTTTCTTGTGTCTTGTGTGAATTTTCTCCAGGTACGCCAAGCATCCAAGCCAAAGACATACTTGTTAGATTAAGTGGTGAAGCTAAATTCTAACTGTTTGTGTGAATAGTTGCTTCTCTCTCTGTTTTAGCCCAATTATAGTCAGGTAACCTGTCCAGGGTGTACCTGCCTCTCACCCATGGCCGGCTGGGATAGGCTCCAGCCTAACCCTAACCCTAACCCTCTGACCTTTTGGAGGATAGCCAGGTATAGGTAATGGATCGATGCTTTCCATTGTCTTTCTCAGTCTACAATATAGACTTTCTATCTCTCTTCATCTGTCTTTTATATCTCTTATGTCTAATTCTTGCAGTCCTTTCCCACTTTTCACCTATTAAATCACACTCACAAGTAATTGTCTGGAAAGCAAGAGGACGGAAAATAAATCAAGAACAAAAGTAAGTGAGGAAGAAAACCATGTAAATAGGGCAGGGACAGATGAGAGATTTCCCGGGGTTTTTTAAGGTCACGGTTGTGTGTTAACAGGATCTGAAATGATGGATGGACCATGACTATGAGAAAATGAAACGACTGGAACACTGCCTGAACATTTTTATCTGACGGACCGACTGTGAAATATAACCATAACTGTTACGATCTGAATCGGATTCACTTTTTTATTTTTTTTTTACGGCGGTGCAGGTGGACACGAAGAGAGGACAGATCTGTCGGTTCCGCAACATGACTGAATTTATTAATATGATAAATTCAGATTTATCTCAATAATTTGACATTTTCTTGATCCTGATAATTGAGAGAATTCCATTAAAAAAAGATCATAACTAAGGCGTGTGGTTTGGAAGTGCTTGTATTGGAACATTGAACGAGTTTGGAAAATTTAAGGGATTTTCTTCTTGGGCTGCTTTCAATCAAATATAGATGTATTGTAAAGATAAACTACCCCAGTAGGTACTTTACACCAAATCCTACACTATTTTAAAGCAGTGTACAGTGTTTCAAATCAACCATCTCTGTCATCATTATGACAACAAAGAGGAAGAAATGATTCATCATCTTGTGTTTTGCATTAGTTTAGGATTTTATGTTGGCTGTTTTAGTGTTCTTGAATTGCACCGTTTTTATGGGTCACATTTATTATCTTAAAGAGACAAAATGTTGGCGATGTCGGTGCTATTAATACGTTCCGGGTGATGCAATCACAACTGGACAGCAGTTCTGAGTCCTTGTGTCCAAGTGTGACACCGCGCAGAAGAATATCATGCAAACAGCTGCAGGTCTCCAATGGAGCACTAATGTAGAACTGTAGAATTAAAGTAAAACTGATTTTTTATTTTTTTTTTAACCCTATACATTTTGACTTGGTGAAAGCAGCAGTGTATTAGTGATGGCTTAGTTCTATTAGGTGTATTATGATGGTGTCCTGTCATGGTAAGCGGTCTACAGACCTACAATTATTTACACCGCATAAGAATTACTCAAAACTTCAGCAATTTTCACACAAGTACTGAAAGTAGACAAAGAGAACACAGACAAACGATCAAGCTTAACATTATGACCACCTTCCTAATACTTTGTACGTCTCCCTTGTGCCTCCTAACCAGTTGTGACTCATCCGACAATGGACATGAGCCTTCTGAGGGTGTCCTGTGGTGTCTGGCAACAGAATGTTGTTATTGGGGGGCCTTTGGGTCCTGTGGGTTGAGGGGAGGGGCCTCTGTGGATCAGGTTTTTCCAGTGCATCCCACAGATACTTGATTCCAAACACTTTAGAGATGGTTTTTGTAACCCTTTCCTGCCCGATAAACTCTTTTTCCGAGGTCCAAATGTTTGTGGAAGGCTATGACGGCCTTCCACAAACATTTGGACCTCGGAAAAAGAGTGTGTTGTGTTGTGACGATCAAACTACGACATATGCCTCTTTTTTTTTTTTTTAACAAAACGGGGCACTGATCAACACCAGAGTCTCATCATTGGAACCACTTCTGAAAAGATGGAGTTGGCCTTGAAATTAACCTGTAATCCAAGTGGCACACTTACATTTGCACTTGACAGATATGTAATATTGGGTCATTTTCCTGAATAAACAAATACACAAGTAAAATATTTCAGTCACAGTTGTTTGTTTGGGTTCTCTTTGGAAAAACCACAGAGGTTTTGAGGTTTTTTTTTGTTTGTTTTTTTGCAGAAATGTTGAAATTTGTGAAAAAAAACAACAACTTTTAATCAGCACTGCATGTCTTGGTATCTAGAGGACAAACAATAAGCTGGCTGTAGACTCCCTTTTTTTTGTGTGGTTTACTTAAACAAAACTAACAAGAAAAATCTGCCTTCAAGTGGCTTGTTATTACGACTATTTATTACCAGGAGTGGCTGCTTCACAGCTGTCAGGGACTATTATGGTGATGCTGTGCAGGCTTTGCGTTTTTTCTGCTGTGAAATGTAATCCTATCTACCTTTCTGGCAGAATAAAAAACAAAACATATTAAAAGTTATGCAACCACAAAAACACAGAAAAGCTTAAAGCATCATAAATGGTGCCTGGTTTAATAATGATCACTACTTTGCATTTAGGTGAAAGGTCGTGGTAAAAGTCTTACATCATCATTTGACCTTATCACCCTCCATCCCTGCCACCCCTGCTTCCTCCTCCTGCCCAGATGTTGCGCGTGCCCAATTTTGCACCTTGATCGTGACAGCTGTTGAACCGAATGATACTGATCCAACCACAACACATGCAACAGTCATAATGAATTCATCTGAGAAGCCACGTATACAAAGCCAGAGCATCAGTTTGGCATGCAGCCGCAGTCCGGATAAACCACATATACAGACACACACACACGCACGCACACTTACACAACTCCAAACATACACATTGTCTACTGTAAAGTCGGGCAGTGAACTGGCGGCGCGCGTAAAAACCCTGCACAGCCACGGTACTGTAGGAGCTTAAAAAAACCAAAAAGAAAGAAACTGATGAGTTGGCGACCTGTGAATAACTTCTATCCTGCACGTCTCTGCAAGCACTCAAACGCGCCGCCGGGTATTTCTGCGTCTTCTGCTTTTCTTTTTCTTTTAGAGCCTCCGGTGGATCATTACGCATTGTTTGGCAAATTCTCACAAAGTCGTTGTCACACTGAGTCTGAGGTCGCTTTGCTTACCTGGTTGGAGTTTCACTATCCAGTCGTGGAGGAAGAACAGATCGCTGGTGTCAGGAGTAACCACTGGGAAGAAAGATCTCTTTCTCTCTCTTTCTCTCTCTCTCTCTCTCTCTCTCTCTCCCTCCCATGCACGCTAAAACACACCCTCCCTCTCCATACACTCACTCAAGAGGACGCACATATATACCTTTTATGTCTCCCTCATCCACCACCCACAAAAGTCCCTTACTCCCTCCTGTGATCACCCCCCACCCTCTCTTCCATCCCTCCCTAAACTTGACATCCACCTCTCTTACTTTAGAGAACCCAGGCATGCTGTACCTCCATCCAAAAAAAAGTTGTATAACAGAGAAAGAGGCATGGAAGCTGGAGCTGTCACAACCCGAACTGAAATATAGGTCATCTCTCCCTCCTCTCCGTCCGTGACTCAGATTCAAGGCTGCAGCAGCTCGCTTTGTTATAATTTGTTCAGTGACTTCCAAATTTGAGTTCTGCAAATAACTGCATTACATCACCTCACTTGCTCCGTGGAAACTCATTTGTATAGCCTGTCACATTTTCATCCACTCCCAGGTGGTTCTCTGTCTCTATGTGTAAAACAAAAACACAGCAGTGTCAAAACTCCTCGGCTCAGAAGATTAGAAAGTTTGTAAATTGATACAGGTGGAGTGAATCCGATAAAACTCACGTTTTACTCTTTGTACTTAATATCCCATTTGTACTTCCTGAGACATTCATGGAACAGTTTATTCTAAAAACATGGAGTGCTCTTTCTCGCTTGTGTGCTTGCTGGAAATCCAGGAGACATGGCTGCATCTAATACCGCCTTCAAATGGGGTCAAGTAAAGTCCGTATGAACAGCCCCTTCTTTAGTTCACAACCTTGTCAGGAAAATCTTTTAGTGAGGTCTGAGTTGAGACAAGTTTTCTGACATTTCTTAGAGATGACAGAGGTGGTAACAATTCATGGTCATTAGCTTGCTAAACTGTCTACATTCCAGCATTTCCTAGCAGCCCGTTCCTTCGTCTTACAGCTGACGTTGCCACTTCAACGCCAAACATTTTGTTTACGTGATTTTCCACAAGCTCAAGAGTTCCTTTCGAAGGCATCACAACATCCGGGTGTTGTGAGAAGGAGCCAGCCAGTGGTCTCACGCATGAGCTCAAATGAGCTGGCATTCATTTGTGCGGATGTTGCTTAGACATGCAGCACCGACCTAGACCAGACCAGAAACCCCCCATCCCATAGCAATGACACTCTATCCCCAGCTATCCCCACACGGACACAAGGTGTTGATCAGTTTGGGATCTAGTGAATTTGGATGCCAGGTCAAGTATGTGTGGGATGATCCTCAGAGGCCCCTCCCCTCAACCCATAGGATCCAAACGCCCCCCACTAACAACATCCTGTAGCCAGACACCACAGGACACCCTCAGAAGGCCCATGTCCATTCTCTGATGAGTCACAACTGTTTTGGAGACACAAGGGAGACCTACACACTTATTAGGAAGGTGGTCATAATGTTATGCCGGATCAGTGTGTCTTGCTAGTTAAATTTACTTGGCTGTTAAATTAAAACAAAACTGCAGTTTTATGAAGGTCGCTCACATCTTGAACGTACTCAGACCTTTCATTAGGACCCACGAAGTCTGAGAGGTCGGATGCCGTTCGGTTATGTAATTACCTTTGTGTGTGGGGGAAGAGACAGCGAGACGTCGCTCGGTTGCATGCTTTATTAGCCCCGAAAAGCCTTTTATATATCTGCACAGTGAGTGGTTTTTATAGGAATGAATGGGGGCAGCGTCTTGCAACAGCTTCCTCTGACAATCTGAGATGTGCTGGAACGTACAGTACATCAAAAGCTGCGGTGGAGACGTAAGCTGAGGGAATCATCAGTAAACCAAAAAAAGTCCTGATGATATATTACAGCCAGATCAACTGCCGAGTGGGGGAGGGGGGATTTCCGTCTTCTAAGTTGCAGACCTGGAACAAAGTCATTCCTTTTTAGTGGCCTCGGCCTGCAGCCAACTGGTACGTAGTGCTCTTATTGGTCGAGACCCACATGGAAGGATGACTGTGATGGTAAAAGCAGCTAATTATACAGCAAGTACACCCTGTGCTGCCTCATAAAGATCATTCGGTGCCAGCTGCACTTGACAAACTCACTGCCTCTGTGAATTCCTACGGCGTGCTTCAATCTTCTTCAGACTTCTGCAGACTACAGGGTGATGTAATGGATTTCGGGGGGTTAGGCACTAAACCAAATTTCTGCCACTGTCTTTCCTAGTCTATAAATGGCAGCAAGACGGCAATGGTTTCTTTCTTTACAGTTACTTCCCCGTGATCTATCTTTACCCTTCCTTCTTTCACCGCCCTCCTTCCCTCCCTCTCATTTCTAGCCATCCATCAACTGGGCTTTCCTCCTTTCTCTCAGGCTTTTGGCCGTGCGCAGCTTGTTCTGTTCCCTGACGCCCTGCTTAGCTTGGTGGTGAGCAGTCAGCCAACGGGACGCCACATGGTTGACAAAACGGAGCAAGGACATGAACAAGAAGAATGAATTCAGAGCTAGAAGGCTTCGGTTCTGCGGAGACAAAATGTCCCAATAAAGTATGAAAGAAGTTCATACTGCTCCTCACTGAACGTCACCAGCCCGCTAGATTTACAGTCAACAATTATCCAACAGTTTTGAGTAACACATTATCTGCCTTGATCATACAACAGAGTGCTAATTGCTGGTGAAGAGAACGTGTGCTTTAATCCGTTAACATGATTTGTGTTGACTCCTTATGTTCATTATGTTCAGCATTTTTCCAGGGTAAGGGCATTTTGTGATTTCTTAATTTTTTTGTTTTTTTGTGAGGCTTATTGTGAGGGTGGATCTGAATACTGTGGCAGGCTGATCGTGGCATACCGAGATAAAGAGTAATGCATAAAATCAAGACTAGGTTAAGGCTAGTTTATGATTTATGCTACACAGCATAGACTGTATATAAATATGGACGATGCATCCCGCTTCCTTGCATTGGCCACACTGAGGCTAGTTTCCCGGGGTTACAGGGGCTCCATCTTGCGAGCTTGGAGCCAGAGTCTGCGCAGTACAGTCCGAGAGCTTAGAACAGCAGAACTGCGATATCAATGCCCCGCCCACACTTCCTCCAGACTCACTCGAGTTTTTGTTTAATTAATACTGCGTTCTGCTCTACCTCCACCAGTTAGTTACAAAGAAATGTTGGATTATACGCTGTACCTGTGTATTTATTTATTTTTTCCAACTTTCAACTGGTAGTCATCAAGAGGTCACATCCTGTTTCTATAGCGTCGAATAACTAAAACAAAACCTATCAGAATAATTGACACTTGAACATACACGAGACATATTATAAAGACTACCTAAAGTGACTGAAACCACCCTTGAAAAAAATGTATTTTAGTGTTTTGGTTTGGCCCAAGTCCCATCCACTAACACTGAGGGGGTGGAGCTTATGACCTATACTGCAGCCAGCCACCAAGGGGAGCTCTACTTTTTTTTGGCTTCGTTTTTTGAGGAGCTGTTCCGATGTCCATCTTTATACAGTCTATGGCACACACACACACACACACATCAGTGATCAAGCCCTGACAGATGTGTAGTACAGTATCAAATAGTATTTCCTCCTATGCTGTAAACAGACACAACCATCGACTCATTAGCCTTCAACTAAACATAGCACAACAGATTTTACCAGGACCATGTTGTATGACCCTGAGTTGGGGGGGGGGGGGGGGGGGGGGGGGGGGGGGCTGTTTTGTAAATCAAACCCTGTCATAATATTGACTTCAAATCACTGCATGCAAAGTAGTATTACCAACCTCGGCTCCACAAGTCTTCAACTATATCTCTTTATTCTACAAACATACACAAGTTCAAGAGTTCAAGAATGAAAACTTGGCTTCAGAAAGGCATGAAATCTCTCATGTGTTGACAGTGTTATAATATATTCTGTACTCTGTTTTGATTGCTTGTTTCCCTGCTCCCAACTCTACTGTCTGCTTTTCCGCCAGCTGCATAACTATGCCTGATCTTCACATACCTCCGCAGTCTTGCCACGTTCTTTTTAACCTGGAGCTGGAGCTTTTGTGTTCGCCCTCTGACCTTGTCCAACTGCCTTTCTAAAAGAACTTGTTTGAAGTAAACTAAAAAGCGTCTTCTTTCCTGCCTGTCTATGTGTAATTTGGGTTGACTGTTTTCTTGTCAATGATATAAAATCCAATTAGGTAAGACACTCATCTCGTGCACATTTGTAGTCATCGTCTCCTTTAATGGGCTATTGAAGTACTATTAGTTTCTGCATCTGTGCGCATTTCCTACAAAACCAAAGCCGCCCCTTCCCAAAATGCCCATCCTGCTCTGATTGCTCAGCTCCAGTAGCCTGAGCAGGTGCCACCCATAGGTGTGCAAGAACTGCTGATGAAGTAGAGATGCAGGAGGGAGGAGGAAGAGAGACGAAAATTCAAGGAAGTGTTTCAGTGGATGTAAAATATGGATACACTTCGGCGTATATGTCAACTGCGTTGTATGTTGTCATATAAAACTAGAATTATTGCAACTAAATGGCAAAACAAGGTAGGAGGTAAGGTAAATCTTAAATGTGTCCATAAATTTGGTTTATTTGAACTGGTGAAACCAACCTATGCTGAACAATAACAAACTAGCGTACCTTTCCCTTAAGATTCTGCTTAGTGGAGCTGTGATCTTTGTGGAGACATATTCACTGTGGGCAGCCTATTACTATAATACATCTCGTATGAGGCAGAATATATTTTTCCTCCAGCGACTCGACGCACCAAGTGTTCCCAATCTGATCCGTTTGATCCATCTAGTTGTTGTATGAATATAAAACCTTTATAATAATTCCTCCCTCTCAGCATTGAGAGACACACATTGTCTTTTCTATTCTGATTCGTCTCTCACTGGCCTTTCTTCTTTTTTTTTTTCTTAATAATCGAGTTGTATCATCTCGCAGCACTACTTGACACCTTTGGGTCCCATTTGGCAGAAGGCAACATGGAAGAAAATTAGACAGATGGCGAGATAGGCTGAGGCGTGCTGGTGTGTATTTGTGTATAACATGAAGGTAATTTGGAAGAACGTGGCTAGAGTGTGTAATGTTTGTTTCAGCAGCATGTCTCTCTCTCTCTCTCTCTCTCTGTTGTCTCTCTTTGTCTCTTCTCTTGCATGTGCATGGCTGGAAAGCAATACATTTTTGATTTTTCTGTATCACTTTATCACATTTTTCTGTATTTCTGTGATTATTCTGTATTTTTTTTCTTTTTTTGCACATGCCATAAGAACTGCTTTAATGCTTTACAGTTTGCATTGTCAATTAGCTCAACATTCACGGTCGAAGGCACGATTAAGTGTGCCTTTAATTTAGCAATGTTAAACGTTAAAGCTGTAGCACAAAACATTTGTCTCCCACTTCAGGCAGTTGGAGGAATTACATAATACTATTTGCATAAGAGATATGCCCGTTATCTTCGTAAATTCTGAGCTTGTGGTCAGAAAAAACATAAAATACAGGGAAATGTAGAATAAATGTAATGGCTATGTTGCTTAATGCATATATTTTCATATTTTTGAATAAATTTTGGTTTTTCTCAGTCTTCCCTCAAGAGAAAAAGCCACACCAAACACAATCCATGTTTGTTCTCGATCTAGATTGCTTTATTATTTAGATGATAAAAATAATTCAAATACATCAAAACCACATTGGTACATGGACCAGAGAACTTAATTAACTCCTTTCTGACACTGTCAAGAAATACAGATTATTCAAATCTACAAACATACAGACTTGTTGGCCTCACTAGTAGACGCAATAAAGCCATAATATGACAATTCATTGCAGTTTTGAACATTTTTGCTCCTTTCCAGACAAGCAGACATTTTACCAGCATGCACACTTAGTGCCTCACTTCCTGCCACTGACAAACAGCAATTTTAATGGGAACACTGTCAGACTGAACAAATCAGTTTTATGGATACCGTCCCCTTGCTGTAACTTTCCGGTATATCATTAAAATTAGCCCTGAAACTTCAAACACTTAAACAAACAGTTGCTCCATGAAAAAGTAATCTCAAAGGAGTTTTACACAACTGACTTAAGCAAAAAGCAAAGGAAGTGTCCAGGATAAATAAACTCATGCGGCCGTAGTTACGAAACATGCTAAGGCTCTGGCTAAATCACACAATGCCAAAGCAAGAGCTCCATCCAACACTTTTCTGTGTAAGAATTATGACCTAACAATAACTTGATGACTTGTGTTGTAAATTAACATCTGGTGGTTTGACTTTGGTGTCATAACTGACTTGAATAGTTAGCTTTAATGTTAGATGTTTGTGATTAATAAGAGATCTCTCTGAACTTTGCTGCACGTAACACCTCCTCATTCAGTTCCTCTCCCTCTGACTTGGTCTATTTACACCCACCCACCCCCCTTTTTTCTCCCCCCTTCCATCTCATGTTCAGTCCAAAATGTCTCTCACTCTTTCAATCCAATTTGCTCTTCTTTCTTCTCTCTGTCATCTCCTGCCATCCTTTCTCTCCACTCCCACCCCCTCGCAGCATTTAGTTCTTTTCATCTCGCAGTCATGCTGTCTACTTGATTGGAGCTTGCCTTTGTAGAGTTTTCCATTTGTGGCTTTGGGGTCCTTTTCAGTCCGCCTGTTTCGTTCCCGTATCCTCCTCCTTGTATCCCTCACTTTTTCATATATTTTTTTTTTTCCACTATCTTACTCATCCGCACGGTGCATGCTCATGACATTTGCAAGAAAGGAATGCACATTGCTGGCTGGAGTTGTACTTTTTAATTCACCTTGCCTATTTAGGCCATTGTCCTTTCGCAACGTGGAGGAACAATGGTCACATTTTGGCCAGAGAGGACACATGGTTTGAAAAAGGAGTAAATTAAGCCGTCTATGTAAACCAGGGTTAGGGTTAGGGTTAGGGTTGAGTACTGGGTCCTTAACAGACCTGAGTCATGTGAGTTTCAAGTGTGCACCACCTCCTATGATCAGATTTTCCATTTGTTCAACACAGACTAGCGTGCAAACTGTGCATATGTTAAATGAATGTTGCATTTGCATCAACTGTGGGCAAGCATTGAGGTTTGCTCGCATCAAAGATAAAAAGGTCAAATAGTTTTTTTTTTTTTTTTGTTTAAACCATATATAGCAGGGGCTAGAGGTGGGCGGATCGATCCAAATATCGATAATATCGATACCAACGTTGGTATCGAGATTGATCGATACCAATGTAATGAGATCGATACTTAAGTTTCAGTTTCTCTCGTTTCATTAAAGAAGCGACCCGACTCTGTTTGTCTAGACGCCGCTGCTGTCACAGAGCAGATCAGGCTCGTTTTGCTCCTCCTCCCCCTCGCGTGTGTTTGTTGTACCGTCACGTGACACCGCAGCGCCAGGTGACCGAACACCGCCCACCGCTACCAGCCAGGCTCGGCCAGCAGCAACGCATTACACACGAGAGAAAGAGTAGGGCTGTTTGGTTCTATTTTCGGGCCGAAAATGAAACGATAGCAGGTTGTGCTATTTGTAAAAAGGTGGTAAGATACAGTGGTAACACAACAAACTTGTAAAAGCATATGGAAATTTTTAAAATCCCCCGCCCACTTGGCCCCTACAGATGCTGATAAGAAGAAAAAAAGTGCACTAAAGGGGAGAAATGTCTTATTTTTTGTTGTATTGTACTTCCTTAACACTTCCTTACATTATTTATAATATTTGTTGTGGAGTGAAAATTTTCTACACTTTGTTTATTTAAGAAAAGAAAATCCAGAAAGAAGTTCAATGAAGGGAGAGATTAAGTTTTTATTGTAGTTTCTGAACATGCCTGAAAAATAATTAGTTTTTATTTGTCCTCAAGTGATCATTTTGTGTTGTTTCTGAACAAAAACTTTTATTGTGATAAAGTATTTTCTATTTACTTATAAACCAAATTCTGTACTGAACTTTAATTGATTAATAATCCAAAAGGCAAATCACGAAAACACTTAAAATGTCATGAGAATTAATTCAGATTTAGATTGAGTCAGATTGATGGCGCATCCACCTAAATTTTTAAAAAGTATCGATATCGGTATCGGTATCGGCGATACTGGCCCAGTATTTACTTGGTATCGGATCGATACCAAATCTAGCGGTATCGCACACCTCTAGCAGGCGCAGTACAAAGTGAGATAAGAGGACGTTCCTGCTGGACCATTGAGCTACATGAAGACTAAGTACAATACAAGGGACTGTGCATAAAGCGCGCATGTGCGAGCCTATGTATGATGTTCTTGAAGTCCCCTAACCCCTGTCTGCAATTGAATTTTAATCATTTTCTCCACCGTTTCCTCTCCTCATCTCGTAGACTGCAGTGCAATAGTCCCCATCCCTATTCTATAGTCTTCCTGCACTTTATAGACAAATTTGCAATACAGTTTACCCGATGCTACCATTACATTTTAGCATTTTAATTGCAATTTTAATGCGCTGCTGTGTGTTCTTTCTTGGTTATATGCAGATTTTCTTGTGTGCTGCTGCTATAGCTTTTATTTGATTATTGTCGCTGAACTAGAGAACTGCTAAACTGTATTTCATTATTTTTACCAGACAATTACAAATAAAATGTCTTTAGACTCTTTCATTTCATTCTTATTTATTAGGTATTCAATAGTAAGACAAGAGAGTCCATCTACGCCATGATCCTGTGTGCTTAATTCTGTCTGTTTGAAAGGATGTTGTATGAGTAAGAGTGTCATGACTTGGGACAAGTGGCCACAACAATAGGAAGACTCAGCAGTATATCGATAACAGAATGACTTTATTTACAAAATTAATGTGTGAAATTAGGTCGGTAAAGTCAGTGGTGTATGGTGTGCATGAGTGAAAAGTATGTGAATGTTGTATGAATGCTGGAAACATACGGAAAAACCTCCATTTTCGGGTCCTTGGCCTGGAAAACGTTGAAGACCCCTGCTATAGAACATTTAAAGAGAAAAAAACTCAAGCAACACAACTGAGAATAAAACTCTTTGCACAATAAAAGCCAAGACGGCCTGGACTGAAGGCCAGCGAGAAGAAAATGGGTTTTCAACAGTGATTTAAAATGCTCCAAGGTCTGAGCAGCTTTAACATAAGAGCGTAGGCTGTTCCACAGTTTGGAGGCCGCCGTCGAAAAAGGCTCGACCGCCTACGTTTTTGAGCCTGGATCTGGGGAGGTCCAATAACAACAACTGGTCCCTTGACCTCAGCGCTCTGGCTGGAATGCGGCGGTGCAGTAATTCAGACAAGTATGGTGATTCACGGTCATTCAGACTCAAGTAATGCAATTTCAGACTTGGACTTGAGGCCTGCATGGGTGTGATGTGATCAGATGAGCTGCTATGTTTTGCACGGCTTGCAGGCGACGTAATGATCACTGGTCAAGTCCAATATACAAAGAGTTGCAGTTGCATGTGGGGGGAGGTAGGCCTTCACTTTACTAAGAAGACTGTGAGTCAAAAATCACACCAAGGAAGTGTCGGGACAGACGAGCAGAGAGAGAATGATTAGAGCTATGTAACCTTGGCACACTGGTCACCACAGGTGCTCCGGATCAATCAGCAATGACCAGCAGAACGGACAAACAGAGGTTTCTCCCATAGCGTAACCCCAACAGGACACCAGGGAGCTGTCACAAGGAGCTATTATTTTCCTCCTTTCAACCCTTTAAATCAGAGAGGAATTCACATCCCGCTTGAAATGCTGCTGAGCTCCTAGCTTCTCGCATCTGACCCGTGTGATCTCCATCTATTTTTTTTCCCCGACATCAGACATTTGAAAAGGTACCTTTCCGTCGATATTACGCCAGTGTTGTCAACAACCGGCGACGCGTTTGTGTGTTAAAGTAAATAGAAATTGATTTTAATAAATGTACCTACCAGGAAAACAAGGACACAGTCCGGGAAGAACATTTGATGTAAACTCACGGAAAATCTAGGCGATCGTTATGTTTTTGCCGCTTCCAGGAGCACAGCAAACCCTGCGGAAAGAAGCAATCTGAGGAAATGCTACAACTCAACTTTCTATTTGATCCAAATGAATGGGTCTAACTCGGAGCTCCTTTTAATCTACTGCTCCGCTTCGTTCCTCTTTTTAGTGGTGTTTGGTGAAGGTGGGCAGCCGGACTTTCGCTCTACGCCGCAGCGCTTCAGAGATTTGACTGAACAGTCGGCTCCAAAATTATCAGTAATGTGTTGGTTCAGAAAAGTCAGAAAATATAACAAACTCCTCTGTCTTCGCCTTTTTTTTTTTTTTTTATCTCACACTTTCCCCTTAGTCTGCATTTCTCTCTTCTGGTATCTCTTGTCTTCGTTCTCTGAAGTGCGACAAATGTGAGAAATTGCCTCTCTGAAAACCAGCAGTATAAAAAGTTGTTTATATACCTCCTAAAGAAATTCTATCCTCCGCTGCTGCGCATGAATAAAACCTCAGCACACTTTGATGAGTCACCCGTGGGGCCGCCGGGGTTGCTTTATGTTGCGATTTGCTGCAATTTCTCGACTTGCAAGTTTGGGTTTTGCCTTTTGCTCGTGGCTAAAAAAAAACCCACGCTTCAGAACTCTCAAGCAAATCACCCGTACCTTATGTTCTCCCAGACGCCCTGTTTCTTCTCTTTTTTTTTACGTGCTGATTGATGTGGCATGCACACTACACTACGAGAGCACACAGGGTTACAGTGGCGACCCTAGGTTCTAGGGGACCCCAGAGATATACGAACGTGCCCCGGGGCTTATGAGTTGTTGTGGGGTATTGTTGATGCGCTGTAAGTCATTGCAAAATATTGCCCCAGTTGCTTGGTTTGCATGTCCAGACCGAGGACCCCTTCAAGCATACCCGTACACATAGGTCAAAAATTTTCCAGTTGGTCTGTTGTCTACAATTTCTAAACAAATGTGCAAGTAACGCATCATGCCCAGCAAAGACGGAAAGAGCCACGGGCATCTCGGCTGGAAAGCCAGACACATCTGATCCCCATTAAATTACACATATATAAACAAGCTGTCTCCCGTGTCAGGGACTATAGACTGCTAAGACGTTGTTTCAAGGTTTTCTCCTGCCAAAGGTTCTGAGGAACACAGACTTGTTGTTTAATTTAGTAGGAGGCGACTGGCAAAGGTGCGAGACTGTGCTATGTGACATAGTCATGGCCACATGGAAAAAGAAAAATCACCAGTAATGCTTAAATATGCTTTCCAAGGGTTAGTTCATGTTCAGAGCATCCATAACTGGGTGTGAAAAACTATTAAAACTACTATTAAATATAGTTGCGCCAATGCAAAGGACTCCAGAAAACTCCAAAGGAGTACAGTGTGTAATCCAACATTTCCTTGTAAGTGGTGGAGGTAGATGAGAGCGTAGTATTAATTAAACGAAAACGCAAGTCTGGAGGAAGTGTAGCCAATGCAAGGAAGTGGTGACGTGTAGTCCATATTTATATACAGCCTATGTTCTAGAAATGGCCCTTCTATGGTCCTTAAATAGACACAACCTCAAAACTTTCCATGAAAATTGGATCTGTTCACATGTTGGAATCAGTTGCAAACTATTTTATTTATTATGTGTTCTGAGGGTGTCCTGTGGTGTCTGTGGATCATCCCACAGATACTTGATCAGTTTGGGATCTGCGTGGGGGTGGCTTGTCTTGTCTAGGTTGTTCTATCTATCTATCTAAAGCTGACCACTCACCATTCTTGTGATGCTCTCCCTCTATTCTGTATTTAGAGCCTTTCTGAGTTACCATATTGTGAAGCTGCTATCTTTAAAGTGGCATAAATTAAAAGTAGGACAGTCAACACAAGGAGCAGGACTGTAGCACTTTAAAAGCACAGAAATGGTACATTCTTCATTTTTTTCCCCCTTATCTATTTGTTTGTCTTAGTCATTATTTTGTCTTTCCTTCCCTCTTCGTATTTCCTTCTGGACCTCTGCACACTCTAAACACCCTCCTCCCACAGTCTAACCGCAACTCCCAAGATAAATGTAAACCACACACACAAAGCCTTCAGCTGTTTAACCCATCACTGTAGGAGAGGAGAGGAGCCCAGGGGAGCAATGGAGAGATGGACAAGACTGAAAAGAAAAACACAGGGTATAGATGTGTTTTGGTTAAACTGTACGACAGTCATGGTCATGGCACAAATGCTGCAGCTGTCAATTGCCCGATTTGAAATAATCCTACATTTTCCATAGAACATCTGATTGGTGTGGACATTTAAACACAGGGAGCCAAGAGCTGCAAAACGGGTGATTGTTGCATTTTAGACTTAGATTTTACTGATCCACAGGGGGAATAGTTTGGTCACAATAGCTCAGTTGCACATAAAAAACAAAACACTCTTAAAAACCGCAAGTAAAAAGAAATATAGGTGTAAATAAAATAAGAAAAAAAAGAATAAATAGAAATAAGCAAA
Source organism: Chelon labrosus (assembly GCF_963514085.1). Classification (NCBI taxonomy): domain Eukaryota; kingdom Metazoa; phylum Chordata; class Actinopteri; order Mugiliformes; family Mugilidae; genus Chelon; species Chelon labrosus. The sequence continues at coordinate 7,832,573 of NC_140338.1, forward strand.
AATAAAATAAAATAAAATAAAAATAAAAATTAAGAATAAATAGAAATAAGCATGAATAAAATAAAATAAAATAAAAATTAAAATTAAGAATAAATAGAAATAAGCATGAATAAAATAAAATAAAAATAGGAAAAAATTGAAATAAGCATGAATAAAATAAAATAAGAATAAGAAATATGCATAAATAAATAAAATAAAAATACATAGAAATAAGCATAAATAAAATTAAAATAAGAATAAATAGAAATAAGCATAAATAAAAATAAAAATATACAAAATCTGCATTTGTACAAATCTACAAAAATATAAACAGAAGTAAATATACACTGTATACATAGGAAGGATCAGTACAAACAAATTTAGTGTAGCAGCATCGTCTAAGACAGATCAACTCAAACAAACTTGTCTCGTGGTCACATGACGTGTGTCAACATTTCATTTGCTGACTGTCCCACTTTGTTTCCCCTGAAACGTTCACACAGAAATTGTATTTAGCCTAAGCCTTTTGGTTTCTAATATTGTCATGTACACCGATCTGACAAAACATTAAAACCACTGGCTGGAGAAGTAAATAACGTTGACCATCTTGTGACAACTCAGTGTTCTGTTTTTTAGTTTTATTTCTCGACCTGGGATGATGAATGTCCAACATTGCAGCCTGCATCCACGGCCTTTACTCGGTTCCTCTATAACTCTGAGAAATTGTTTTTTAAATCCTATTGTGCGCAAGGACACTCCTTACACTACAATGCAAGGCCTGCGTTCACGGTTCAGTGAGGGCCAGTGAAGACGCTTTAATCTTGCAGCCTTGTGGACTGCGAGTACACTACTAGATGGAGATGGAGTGGATTTCGTGTTTCTGCGGACAAAGTTGTTACCACACACACACATTCCTTTAGGTGTAGCTGTAACACTATATTAAAGACTGAGTGGAATTTATTTTGTGTTTGACCTTGTTTATTAAGATGTATGTGGTGTGGTAACTTCTAACAGTGCGTAAGCCGAGATTCCAAGAAACAACTTTCATTTTGTGGGAAGGATCACATACACACAAAGAGGTTAATGAATTATCAGATTAGAAGTCCTCTGCAGCGCTCGCAGTCAAGTGTGTTTCCAGTCTTTGTTGCCTGGTTTGATGTGGCTGTTCAAGTTGTGTAATGTAAAATATGAGACCTTCTTGGTCACTGTGTTGAGGTCAGCGAGGATCTCTGGAAGTGCTGAATCATTTAATTCCCTCTCGGGGCGTTTTTTTTAATTTTTTTTCACATTTGACCTAAATACTTGAACCTCATACCAGGAGCCTTTCTTCGGAAGAAGGAAATGAGAGGTTTGCTCTCACTGCGAATTTAAATCTAACGAGCATATAACGAGTTATAAGTTACACATTCAGACACTCGTGCTGCGCAGCTATGGCATGGATGGCTTGAACTGGATTAAGCATTTGGTTACAGACAGAAGGTTCCCTTTTCTAGGACAAACCCAGAGCCAGCTGCACATTTTACACTTTGTATACTGAATAAAAAAAGTTCAGTTCAGATGTGGGTGCGCCCTAAAGCAATTCATGTGCTGCATGAGAAAACACAGAATCCACTTTGTTCGAAGGGGGAAAAAAAAAGTTTGTTCTGGACAAGCGTGTAGAAAATCAAAACAAGCTTATAGCCAAGTCCATTATATTGTATTTTAGTTGATCTCAAGGAACGCAGAGAACGGACCTGATCATGAAAGCTCTGACCACCAACAGAATTATTAGTATTTTGTTTTCATCTGTGTTTAGCTTTTGCTGGAAGTCAGTGAAACAAAATTTTATTCAAAGCTGCACTGCTAGTGTGCAGCTTTGAATGACAGCTAAAATAAAAAATACTTTTGTCTCATCCACACACATAAGGACACACATGCACCCAACAGCCAAAATCTCACTACCATATCACGTAGTAATGCTCAAGCACGCACACTCTCATTTGTGCATTTTTTGTTTTTTACAACACTGAAGACATTTTGTTTGCGTTTGGATCCGCAGGGCTGTCTTAAATCCCAGCAGCACGCAACAATCAGAGTCGATCTGCTGTAACTAAGAGGATTTTCACTCACAAAACAAGCAGCTGATGATGTGTGGTAAAGTTTGCCGAGCATGATTTATGAGTTTTTTGTCAGTGTCAGAGTATCTCGTGTGTAACATGATTTTAAAAAACAAGTCAATAGTTAATAGTCAGTGGTTTCAGCTTCACAAAGTGATCACAGAGCCTTGTACCAATGACCCAGTGGCCTAATGGATAAGGCATCAGCCTCCGGAGCTGGGAGTTGTGGGTTCAAGTCCCACCTGGGTTGCTATAATCGTCATTGTTACTCTTTTGTGTTTCCTGAACAGTTGCATTTGTTAAATGTTGCTGTTTGACTGTTGTCAAAACGATAATATTTACCATAGTCAAGCTGTAGCCACTGAACCACCTCATGCTCATTCATTTCCCAAACAGCTGAGTGACCGCAGAAACATCTGGGTCGGGGTCAAGCCAAGAGACAGTTGACCACAGCTTGTATTTTTCCAGTCATCACACTTAAGCTTCTGACGGCGATCCCTCCTTCCTCGTTTCCCGGTGATGAACTGTGTGTCAGGAAGGAGGTATTGGAGGTTAGGACCCAGATGCAGGACTGAGAGGGCTGAGGCAGGAGTAGGCAAAAGGTATTTAATGAAAAACAGACAAAACTAAAGGCGCTTCAGACATGGCAGGAGATTTCAAACTTGATGAAACAAAAAGTACTATGAGACATAAACCGTGAACATGATGCGACAACTATGATACTTGAACGACAAGTAAAAAGACATGTGACGAGTACGACATGACAGAGAACAAAGGGGAAGGCAGGTCTATATATACACACACAGGGGACAGAGGGATGACGAGACACAGGTGACACAAATCAAGACAGAACACAAGGCGAAACCAATGACCTAATCAAAAGGGGAAAACACGGGGAGTAACAAAATAAAACAATAAACACAAACCCAGGAAAACTAATCACAAAATCATGACCCTGTGTTGCCAGTTTAAAACAGGTGAAAACAGATTCTAGACCCTAGACTGTATAAAGATGGACTGAAAAGTGAAGCCAAAGCAAGTAGAGCTCCCCCTGGTGGCTGGCTGCAGTATAGGTCATAAGCCCCACCCCCTCCATGTTAGTGGGCGGGGCTTGAGCCAAACTAAAACACTAAAATACACGTCAAATCATTTTTTTTTTGCAAGGATGGTTTCTCTCATTTGTTGATGCATGTTTAAGTGTCAATTTCTGCATAAGTTTTAGTTAGTTATTTGACTCTATAGAAACAGGATGTGACAAAATGCCATGCCAACCGCTCTGTAAGGCGGTGCCGTGGGACCGTGAGAGTACAGTATGTAATCCAACATTTCCTAGAGCAGAGCGTAGTATTAATTAAACTAAAACGCGAGTGAGTCTGGAGGAAGTCTGGCCGATGCAAGGAAGTGGTGACGTGTAGTCCATATTTATATACAGTCTATGTTCTGGAAATGGCCCTTCTATGGTCCTCAATTAGACACAGCCTCAAAACTTTCCATGAGTATTGGATCTGTTCATTGTTGGCATCAGTTGCAAACTATTTTGTTTATTATGCATTCTGATTTTGTTCTTTTACTTTAAATATTTATACGGTCTCTATCACCTTAGTTGTTCTAACAAAATAATGAAATTCAGGTCATAAATCCTTCCAGTATGTGACTTTTGTTTCTGGCTCTTATTTGTTAAACTTGTACAAACACACTGAATTCCCTGACTCCCCAAAAAATATATTTTCACATGTCTGATATATCGAGGTTGCGTGTTTGTTTATATCTAATGTAAATATTGTAATCTAATGGTTCAAGACAAGACGTTCATTGTCGTGCTCTGTTAGCTGGAACCAAACCAGATCCATCTGTCCTCCCGACTGTTTTCATAGGCTTAGCAAAAACATAAGAGCAGCAGAGATGGCCAGTGTCCATAATTGAATTAACATCCCGTGCCAAGACCGTCAGCCTTTTCCTTCTGTCTCTCTCAACCGGCTTTAGACTGCAGTCATTTATATTCCTTATACTTCCCCGACGAATTTAAAATTGGATTGTTCCTGTATGTGGGCGGACAGCTGATTTGTTTGAATATGTTAAATGATCGGCCGATAGAGGAGCGTGGGGGTGAAGGCGGATGCCGGTCACACACATAACTCAATCAGTGGTAATGTATTCTGTTTGGGGCAGAGCTTATTGTGCAGGCAACCCAGAGAAGCCAGACATATACTTTAAGAAAAGACTCATATCTTTAGAGGATAAACATGTAAGAACCTTGTTTTTATGACCAATGGAAATGTCTTTGCTGTTGTCTGGGCAGGTCTCTGCAAAGTCATCTATCAAAACAAAATAAAAGTCATGAGGAGGTTTTGCCACTCATCCAAGTACTCTTCAGTTCTTAAAGTCTGTGATGCCTACATGACTAGGGTCTGTTATCAACCAGCTACTCACCTGTAGTTGGAGGAGACTGTTTGATCTGGCGTTTCTTCCCCAATCAATTGAACTCTGATTCACCCATCAATGGCCAGAGAATCCGGTCTCAGAGTTTGAAAGGGGTGAAACCTATTGGGGAACTTGCAAGAAAACCTGCAAGTCCAGCTGCACTTATTTCAGCTTATTTTTTTGGATATTAATGACATGGTTGACTGGGAAACCTTTAACAGATAGATTTGGCATCTCCAAATGAATAAAATATAATAAAATGGTTAAATAGCATGCTAAACTACTGCTATGTAACGTCTTCTTTGACAGTCTTTTTGTACATATTACAACATTCTCAAGTCAACAAGCACCATCGTATTGGCCTAATAGGTGATGACAATAAATTACAGTACAGGGATTTCATCAAGAGGAGTCATTTGAGGTGGCTTCAGCATCTGGTAAGGATGCCTCTGGTAAGGATGCCTCCCGGACGCCTCAAGGGAGGGGTGCTTCGGGCATGTTCCACCGGAAGGAGACCTTGGGGCTGACCCAGGACACGATGGAGGGATTATATCTCTCGTCTGGCCTGGGGATTCCTCCGGAGGAGCTGGTGGAAGTGGCTGGGGAGAGGGCTGTCTGGACTTCCCTGCTGAGGCTGCTGCCCCGCGACAAGATGAGACTGTATTGATCCTGCATTTTGACCCATCCACTCATTCACACAGTAACAGTAGTGTGTACAGTCAGAGCAGTGGGCTGCTGTCTTTGAGGGGCACCGCCTGGGGAGTAATTTGGGGTTTTCAGTGGTTGCACAAGGCACCTCAGACATGGACACGGGGGGAGGTGAACCTGGTGTGGAGTAGTGGTTAACACTCTCTTCGGTCTCAAGCTACATCTCCTCTGAGAGGGCATCAGTGAAGTGTTACGTTATTCTTAAAGGACAATTACTGTTTGTATTTCATGTTATCCCCTAATGGTGGCCTGAGGGGAAAAAAACAGAAAACTGTATGAAACTTCAGCCACGGCAATCATCTTTTTTGCCATTTTTTAAAAACCTTCTTCTTTAGAATATTAGAAATAACATTTTCAGTCAAAATGATATTTAAAACTGTGGCGGTCATTTACAAGGCCCAAACATTACCACGTTTCTTTCTGCAGACCCCAGAGGTCAGTTTGAGCGCTGTAGTTATGCTTCATAGAGCAGAACTTTAGAGATTACACTGATAATGGGACCTTCAAAATATTGAATCACCCCCCGAGGATTTGGACTCATTTCCCGGACTGGAAAATGTGAGCTGGAGAGAGAACGTTAACGAGTCACAGATAGATAGATAGATAGATAGATAGATAAATAGATAGAATCCTCTTCGTCGTGGCTTTGTTTATAAATCACAATCACTCCTGAGTATACAGCCACAGGGAGGCTTGCCAAGCCCTGGCACCTGCTCCCATCCCTTTGAGAATATTGTTGTCATTTGAAATACAATCAGCTGAAAAGAAGAAATTGCCTCTCCTCCAACGCTGTGATTCATAGACCCTGAAAATAACCTCTTACATTCTGAAACGCGTCTCGTGGAAAAGAACATCAAACCTCACACCTGCAAACTGAATGTTGTGAAAACAGCCACTAACAGGCCCGTACACTGTGAGTAGTTTTAGCAAAATGGGTTGGGCCTGTGCAGCATAATGTCGTTGTACAGCTGCGCGATGATGGTAAATGCTCTGGTTTGATCATTTCCCTTTTCCGGCTACTATCGTTAATTCTCTACCAGCCGTCCGCGTTGATGTGTGTGTGTGAAAGTGTTGCAAGTGCCGAAGGTGTGTGATGCTCGTTTTGGAGATGGAAAGAGAAACTAAGCGTAGCCGGTGCGTTGTATTGGTCCGATGAGCTTATAATGAATGAAACAAAGCAAAAAAAGAAAGGTTGCTGCGTTGCTGTTACGACAGATCAAATCCCCACTCTGAATCAACGCCATCACAAGCCCTACATTTGTGATTTGTTGAAATACCAAGGCACTAAAAAAAGTCTCTTCATCAACTTATATTCATTCATTCATTCATCTTCTGTAACCGCTTGTCCTGTGAAGGGTCACAGGGGACGCTGGAGCCTATCCCAGCTGTCACTGGGCGAGAGGCGGGGTACACCCTGGACAGGTCGCCAGTCCATCGCATGGAGACAGACAACCATTCATGTTCACATGCATACCTACGCCCAATTTAGAATCACCAGTGAACCTAACGAGCATGTCTTTGGACGGAAGCTGGAGTACCCGGAGAGAACCCACGCAGACACAGGGAGAACATGCAAACTCCACACAGAAAGGCCTCAGTCGGCCCATGGATTCAAACCCGGAACCTTTTTGCTGTGATGCATCAGTGCTAACCACCACCCCACTGTGCCGCCCTTCTTCAACTGTTTGCAAAAGTAACCATGCATTATCCTCTGCTGCACTTTGTGTTTTGTGCCGATTAGCGCACACACAGTGTTGTGTAAGTTCACACTAAACCAGAACTGGTTCAAAGTGCAGTCCACACAGATACAAGTGAACTAGTTCAAGTTCATAGTTCACATTTTTTAATTTTGAACTAAGTTCATAGACTCCAAAATGAACATTTCGCATGAGTTTCGAAACTCACCTCTACTCTCACAGTTGGAAAAATTATGCTTTCAGATCACTGTTCATACAAGTATGACCTGTAGTCCATATTTATATACCATCTGCATTCATTGAACGCGTTCATGCATGGTGAATGTGGTAAACATCATCACCCAAACTCCCCTCTATGGACCACATCACCCCAGTTCTTCAGCAGCTCCACTGACCTCCAATAAAATTCGGTACTGACACGTACAAGATCCTGCCGCTTACCTTCAGAGTCTCCATCATATCTGTCTGAACGTCTCCAGTTATACACACCTTCCCGTACTCTCAGATCCTCCTCGGGCCTTCTCATTGCACCACCTGTCCGACTGTCCACCGTGGGTTTTGGAACAATCTCCCACCTGACATTCGATACATAGACTCTCTGACACGCTTTAAATCCAGACTCAAATCTTTTTTAAAATAGTTTATTTAAATTTAACCTGTTTTCCCTTTCATCTCGTTTCTTTGCAAGTATATGCTTTATTATGTAGGTTTTATTCTTATGTTTCATGCAGTGCTGTTTTATGTAAGGTGACCTAGAGTGCTTTGAAAGGCGCCCACAAATAAAATGTATTATTATTATTATTACACTGGTTTATGTTGACATTATAGCTTTGAACGTGTTGGCATGGTGACGACAGCATTTGGCTCTAAGCGCTGATGTGATACAGCCTCACAGACTGGCTGTGTTTCATATTCACTCTCAGCCAGACATGCAAACAAACAGTTTATTACAAAAAAAAACAGAAAAATAAATGCTGTTACACGAAAGTTTAATATCTTTCAGCTATAAAAGATTCAGCCTGCATGACAGTAAATGATCCAGAACTTCATCAGCTGGAGTCCTATTATAATTTTTACTATTTTATCTTTGCTGTTTTGGCTTTGTCTTTTCACTGTTTGCAAGATGCATTTTATAAACACTTTAAAATATCAGCTCTGTCACATAAAATGGTTCATAATCGTTAGCTTTGTAATGAATTCAGAATAAAGCCGTTCACATTTTCCCACTGTGCTGTGTGGATGAGAAGCAACCTCAAGTAGTTTACCAACACCTCACATGGTGTGGCTGATGTTTTAATTTGCACGGAAGATGCAAGGATGAGGAAGATCTTCGGTGGCTCAGCGGCTGCTGATGACCTGCTTGATCCAGTCGGTGAGTCTGGTGACGCGAGTGTAGACGCCGTAGTAGTCGGGACGCCCGCAGCCTTTGCCCCAGCTCACCACCCCGGCCAGGAACCAGCGACCCGACGGCTCCTGGCAGACCAGGGGGCCGCCGGAGTCTCCCTGACGGAGGCACAAATGTAAGAGAATAATGTCATTACGACGAATAACGATGCTTGTGATTATTGTTGGTGATTATGACGACACTCGGTGCTTAGATGCTACTCATATGACCAACTTAAATTCAAAGATATTCAGCAGTTGTTTTTTTTTATTTTATTTATTTTTTATGAAATCTACACTCCCACTTTTTGCCTTTGGGCTAATATAAATCCAGATGAAGAAAGAGAGAGACTTAATACATCATGCCTCGATAATTATACCCAACAAACACAGATCAGCCACAACATTATGATCACCACTATGACTGAGAAACAAACTGAGCCTCTCCTAAGAAAGTGCATCTCCGTACCTGACAGGCATCCTTCTCTCCACTGCGATACCCAGCGCAAAGCATTCTGGGAGAGACCGTGTGGCCGTAGGAACGAACACAGGCTTCCTCGCTGACCAGGCGGACGTCCACCTTCTGAAGTACGTTGCTGGCCTTTCCTGGAGGAATTCAGAGGACAATAGCGTTGGAGACTAAACCTCGGACTTCAAGTGCAACACAGAGTCATGTCGTATGCAGAAGTTCTCAGACAACGTTGCAGTTGTGGGCCGTATCAGGGATGGACAGGAGCGGGAAGAAGAAGAATCTGGTGAACAACTTCAACTCATCTCAGATAAAACCAAGGAGATGGTAGTGGATTTCCGGAGGTCCAGGCCCCACCTGGAGCCTGTAACCATCAACAGGGAGTGTGTAAAGGTGGTTCAGACCAGTACCTGGGTCTACATCTAGATCACAAACATGTTGGCTAACACGGACTCAGTATACAAAAAAGGTCAGAGTCTATTTCCTCAGGAGGCTAAGGTCGTTTAACATCTGCCGGAAGCTGCTCTACATGTTCTAGGAGACTATTGTTGCCAGTGTCCTCTTCTACGCTGTGGTGTGCTGGGGAGGCAGCACTAAGAAGCTGGAGTCCCTGACATCAGTGGCAGATGTAAGGACCTTGAACAAACTCCAGAGTATCATGAACAATGTCCACCACCGTCTACACGACACCAAAGTCAGGCAGAGAAGCTCGTTCTCTGACAGGCTGCTGCCTCTGTCCTGCACAACGGACAGGTTGAGGAGGTCATTTGTCACTCAGGACATACGACTCTACAGCGCCTCCCTGTGAGGAACCAACTGGACTGTGCTCACTTCTATATATTTTTGACACAGCGATGTGGCTAACGGCTTTGTTGTCGTCTGAGTGCACAAACAGGAACACTAACAATGTTTTCATCTTTACTGTGAAAGGAAACTATCTCATAATAAGTACGGTAGCGTAACCAGAGTTAAGTCATGCATTCATCCGAACCCTCATGAGAGTTGGCGGACCAGAAAATAATTTCCACCATCGTTTCCACCTCTCCTTCAGGCCATCACCTCCTCATTTGGGTTCAAAGTGACACGGGCAACCACTTCCACCCGCACCGACTCCATCTCCTCCTCCTGCCTCTTTAATTTTCACGGGCTAACCGCATGTGTGTTTGCTCAGTTATCATACACCGCCCACCCACCCACCACAAACACTCGTGCGCACTGTTTTGAGGCGTGACTGACAAAGTGTATTTTAAAGAGCACTCGACCGCTTCCTGAGGAAAATAATGCACGAGACTGAATAATGCATGAGCCGGTGGGGGGAAAAAAGTTTTAACGCTCGTCCTCTCGTAGGAGTAAAATGGCTATTTCGCTTTAATATAAACTGTCAGGTGAAAAGCAGCAAATAAAACTGCACTTTAAAATGGTTTGCAAAACTGCACTGTTGAATGTCCATTTATAAAAGATGCTGTCTATCCATACATAGGCCTGTGGTTAAATGGAAATTTTCTGCAATGCAAGACAACAACAACAAAAAACCTTGGCCTGAGAAATCCTTGATGCAAATGGTTTAATTTAAAGTTTTATTGGACAGGTTTGAAATTTGAATGTTTTGAAAGACCAGTTACTTAAATAAAGCAATCTGGAAGTTATTTGAGAGGTCAAATTACACAGTAAAGCATAAAGCCTGTTATCAAGCATGGCTTAATTTCAAGGGGTCATGTGTAATGGCACAATCTAATCTTGGCTAATTAAGGTAATTTTGTTTTCATCCGCTCTCCACTCCACCCTCTCTCCCTGCTCACCTCCCTCCCGGAGCGCCCCCCAGCCGGTGACCCAGCACAGCAGGCCCGGCTCCAGCTGGTGGGTGGGAGGCGGCAGGCACGCGGGCCGGGCGTGTCCGGCCAGCAGCGCCGCGGCGGGGCGGTCCAGCTTCAACAGGGCCAGGTCGTAGTCGTGGGACTCGTCGTCGTAGTACTGGTGAAGATGGATGCGCTGAACCCGGGCCACTTCCTCTACGGGGCTGCTGCGGTTGAGCATTAGTTTACCCAGGTAGACCGTCCACACCGAGGGGGAGTAGAGGCTGCAGCAGGGGCAGAAGTAGAATAGTTTTTTTTCTTGTCCTGGTGCTATTTAAAATAACATATGATACCCATAAGCGTTCGCCATTTGTGACTTATGCCAACAAATATTTGAGCAGCTGTTTGTTTTTGTTTTTTTTTAATCTTCCCCATCCACTGAAATGCCAAGACTCACTGAAGGCTGCAAAAGCTTTTAAGCAGCATGCAGGAAAACAAAGTAGAGAAGAACTGTTAATCCTCTACAGGATGTTGCAGCTATAGTTTTGGCCCCAGTCCAGGTGGCTGATGCTGGGTTTGAAAGAGACACAGAATATATAAATACGTAAATACTCTGGCTCTGAGTCAGACGGGCTGTCACAGCTAAACCTTGGACTGCTCAGATGCCAGAAGAAGAAGCACAACTGCAGGACTGAACATAAAGGATGTTTGGAGGAAAAAGTACTCAGCAAAACATAAGAGACTGAAAATTCCTGAGATGTGAAAAGGAGTCATCGGATTCGATGATTAGACCGAAAAGATTTAAATCTTTCCCCAACAGAGTGTGTCAAGTTTCAAGTCATCCTGGTTTCCTGCACTTACCGGTCATCATAGAAACAGTGGGCAGCAGACACCACCCACTGGTTGGAAATTAGCGCACCCCCGCAGATGTGGGTGCCCCGCACCTGCAGGCTGGCCTGCCACGGCCACTCGCCCTCTGAGGCATCGGTACCCCCAACGATGCGGCTGGAGAACTGCCTCAGGCCGCAGTCTGAAGACAAAATGCAAAAAAATAAAAAAAAAGGTAGATTTACAGTCGTAATGCATATACACCGATCAGCCACATCATAATGACCATCTGACTAGGTTTTGCCAGCACACACCAGGACAGGTAACTCCGGACTCAACGGGGAATAGCACTAGCGAACCATAATAAAATATTGGTGAAATGAACAAGTTTCAGGGCAGATAATGCGTTATTTAGAGGCTGTGTTTCGGTGCCCCATTCACTCCCACTATATGCATATACGCGGATCTAAATATCTCCCTAACGACTCCAAATAACACCAAAGTTATATGGGTGAGTAAATGATCGTATTTTATGCCAGAAATAAGGTCCAGGTTGCAAATAACGGTGGTTCCCCTTTAATACTTGCTGCATAATATATCCCACCCACTAACAGTTTCCATGAAAACGCCCACTTCACCTGTCAGTGGTCATAATGCTATGGTTGATCGGTGTAGATAAGCCGCAAATAAACTTCTTGAGGATTACTTAAAATTATGTTTACATCCAGTAAATATATTGTAATTCTTTTGACAACGACAACAAGAAAAACATAAAGGAAAGAAAAACTGATTTGTTATTCGATTTGACTTCACTTTCATGTTGGCTTAAAACAATCTTGTGAAACCAGTTCAGAGCGATTCTGATTTGAAAGTTCATGTATCAAGAATGAAAGTAGTTTATCTTCTCACCACATTGTTTCTCGTCTGAGGCATCAGGGCAGTCGGTGACAGAGTCGCACTCCGGGTTCGGCTTCTTCAGACAAGTGCCATCGGCGCAAACGTAGGTCATATCTGTGCACTGCACACCTGAACACGCACATAGGCGGACATGAATGCTTTGTCTTGCTTCTCTCTGTTGTACTTGTACCCGATTTAGCAGATTTTCTTATGTAATCTCGCTCATCTGAACTTAAACAGAAAGTTCCAGTAGAATAAGCTCCGAGACCAAAACAACACATTTGAGTCAGAGAGAGCTCAGCTATTTCTCAGACTACCTGCCGCCAGAGGCTGTGGCGCTCCTGTACGTGTGAATATGTGTTTACTCGTGGGTGTGAGTTTGTTACCCTCGGTGCAGTTCATCTCGTCTGTGGCTTCGGGGCAGTCTGGGTGTTGGTCGCACACTTTGTAGTAGTCCACACACTGACTGTCCTCTGGACACTTGAACTGTGCCGCACACACTGAAACACACACACAAGGAGATACTAGTACCAGCATGCGTTTTTGTTCACATGAAAACAGAAAGACAGAAGTTCATCACTTTGTGACATGAAGATGCTCGGAGGACTGTTGTACTTCTTATTTAAGCTGCAAATTGCATTTTGAGATAGCCTCTAGTTAGTGGATACCTGTGCCCCTAACCCGGACCGTAACCCTTCTGTCCAAGTGAATTCATAGGATTTAGAAAGAACCATCAAATTAGATCAACATCTCGCTTGGATTTGATGCCAACTTTCATTAGCAGCAAACACTGACAGGGCTCACATTATAGTTGTTTTGCTTTGACGCTCCTGCCAGCAGCTATGCAGTAAATGTGGCAGCCTCAGATCTCCTAAAGCACAGGCGTCAAACATATGGCCCGCAGGCCAAAAGCAGCCCTCCAGGGGGGTCTAATCTGGCCTGCTGTATCAATGTGCAAAGAGCGAAAATGACATAGAAGACTGCAATTTTTCAATAAAAATAACTGCTGTTCTTAATTTGTCCACTGATTTAGAAAGAGAAGTGGACAGAACACAACGCTGGGACCCAGGACTAAACAGCAGACAGCAATGTGCGCAAATTGCATTTATTTTAATATTTATTTAAAGGATAGTTTATAAATTGTAAACATTCTCCTGATTTACTTGTTCTTCTCAAATGGAAGAAGTCTGGAGTTGACGTTACTTATAGGTTATCATTCTGTTATCTTACTGGTCCGGCCCGCTTGAGATCAAATTGGGCTGTATGTGGCCCCCCTAACTAAAATGAGTTTGACACCCCTGTCCTAAAGTGTCCCGAGTGGCCTCACAAGTTGTGTAGTCTCTGACAAGCAGTAAATTCAGCAGTGTCTCGCTGCACTGGGATTTGCGGCCTTCGTGTGTCGCATTTAATATTTGAGAATTTATTTCTCCTCTAATTTCTGGTGGTAGCAGGAAACAATAAAATATGTGTGCAGACAGGGAGTGACTGCCGTGAAGCATGTACCACAGTTCCTCTCGTCAAGTCCGTTGGGACAGTCCTTGATTCCGTCGCAGACGGGAACACAGAGGCCGTTAACGGTGCACAGGAACTGGCCCGGGCAGGCTGTTCGGCACACAGATGAACACAATTCATTCACAAGCACGGCAGAAACATTCTTTATTGCTCATTTATCCAGATTTCCCGACGTGCATCGACAACTCACGATCTGACAGGTTGAAGATGCTGTAGTGCAGCTGGAGGCCCGGCCCCGTGAGCGACACCTCGGACGTCATGACAACAGTCACCGTGGTAGAGAGCAGGGAGAGGCGCTCGACGTAGGGCTGCAAACCTCTTGTACCGCACAGTCTGAGAAACGAGAGAGGTGACTAAATTCAGTAGAAATTGCAGTCATGCTTCACTTCGGTGGAAGAAGAAGAAGGGTATAGCAGAGGAAGCACTCTTTGAATGGCAATGGTGCCCTTAAGCCTGCGACAATAAGCTTGTACTACGGTGCAAAAAAACAAACATTTCTTGGGTGAATGCTGATTAGCAAGCACAAGATTTGCCAGAATGAATATAAACAGATATGTGAAATGCTTGTATTGAACCAGAAATGGGCTCACAGGTGAAGGTTTTTTGGTCGTGTGGCACAATACTGCCCCCTGCTGTCCAGCGTAGAAAACAACTGTGGTGATATAAACAGTTTACCTCGCTAGTTTTGGTTCATTTTTGCGTTGTATTTTTCCTGTCAGACACCTAGCTGCTGTACACAGGTGGCCCTTACAAATAAATACTTTAACTGATGTCAATTTTTTTTTGCTCTCTCTGCTTTGTTCTTTTACAAACATTTGTGCCGCTGCCACCTGTATGTGGTACGCTGCACGAATGCAAGGGAGAAAAAGAAGAAGCAGGGCTCAGACTAAAATAGACTCCGCACCTGTGCACTACACAGAGGCAGAGTTCCACATAAGCCACATTCGTTTTGCGCTGCTCTACCCGCAAAGTAGATTACATTGTGTAATAAGTGGAAAAAAACTGAACAGCTGAACTCTCATCTGTAGTTTCTGCATGTGAGCCTTGAGAGATATGAGGATATTAAAGAGTAACGGTTTGATGGCAGATCAGCTAGACTAGTCTACCTGCGGTTCTGGATGATCCACTGTCCCTGGGTGCAGGCCTGGTTGTAACTGGCTCTGCTCAGCTCGTAGCCCTCAAACTCCAGAGACAAGCCCGTCCCTGCATCGGGCATCTAAAACGGAAACACACGCAATGTCCTTTAAACATGTGATTAATGTACCGTCACTTAAAAAAAAAACCTATGTACAGATGAGGGACTTACAGTAAAAGTCCAGGTGCAGTTGGTGTTTGGAGGGTAGTAGCTGGGAAAGAAAGGTGTCCTTAGAGTCCCCTGAACCCCTGACACTGCCTTCAGCTCTATAGTGGAATTACAGTCTGAGAAGGACGGAGAAAAAACAAAAAAGAAAATGTATCCACAATCCAAATTCATTCTCCTTCCTGATATTGTGTATGAGCACCCCGCAGATACTTGATCAGTTTTGATCTAGTGAATGTGGAGGCCAGGTCAACACCTTGTGCTGTTCTTCATGATTTTTTTTTTTTTTAGTTGTTTCTAAACCGTTTTTTGTGTCAGGCTGCATCCTGCTGGGTGTAACTGCCGTGGGGTTCAGCTGTTTTAAAGAACTCACTGCACAATTACTTGGAGGTGAACTCTTCCTCCAAATTAGCTCAGTGAGGATTCTTGGAAGCTTAGTATCTGAGCAGAATCGATGGAGCACTTCATCCTCTCTTTCGAGCCTGTAGACGGATCTATTTTACAATGCAAGTGAAGGAAAACCAACAAATTTTCGGTTTTAAAAGAGACTTTCAGGTTCTTTTTGTTCATAGTGCTCAATCTGAACCTGATCTAGGTTGTTGGCGGAAAAAGGGTTTATAATCAAATCAATAATCAAGCTTTATTGTCATTTTGACATACATACAACTGTAATGCAGGCAGAATGAAATTGTGTTTACTCTCTGAGATCTGTGCAGACTTAGCAAATAAGTAAAAGACTCAGTTAAAGTTAAAATAAGTGCAAAGTACAAGGTGCACGGTGCCCTTCCCGGGGCCGGTTCAGCAGTTCAACGGTCTAACAGCTTGTGAGAGAAAACTGTTGAGCAGTCTGTTAGTCCTGCTTTTGTTCTTCATGTTTTTCTGAGTTGTTCCTAAACCAGCTTTATGTGTGCGCCTGTGCATCCTGCTGGGGATGTGGGGTTGGTTTGCCTGGTCTGGTCTAGGTGGGTGCTACATGTCTAAGTAACATCCACATGAATGAATGCCAGGTCCTAAAGTTTCCCAGCAGAACACTGAATCGTCACAAGATGGTCATGTTATTTACTTCTCCTGTCAGTGGTTTTAATGTTGTGGCTGATTGGTGTATGTTGTGCCTGAAGCTGAATCTTTGGTGATTCCCTGAACCTGTAGCCTAACCAGCTGGTCAGTGTTTTCACGTATACTACTTTCACAAGTCATACTCATTCATGTGAAGCACCAAATCCAGCATCATACAGCTACTTGCATTGCTTTGGTCTTTTAGTATTTCCTTTCTAAATCTAACTATAGAAAAAGCCTTTCTAATTTGACTGGGCTGCCATTAAACTCACAGTGTGTGGGTGCGTTTCTAAATCTGTACAGGTCTTACCCTGGCGGTCCCAAGCCTGTGCTGCTAAAGAAAATGGGTCCTTGTAATTGTAAAGACCCTGTTTCCAAACCACTGTCATCCACTCTCCCGATGAGAGGACACGCACGGCATGCTCATGTCTGCTGCAGCCGTACACACTGGAAAAAGAGACACAGAGATGCAGCCAGAGGGAGTGAATGTTTTTCTTATGAATGCACATAAATACAGTAGACATGCATTCCTGCTCCTCACAAATGAGGCCCTGACATAAAGTATCGTAGCCCTTTCCAGGAAGCTTCAGTTTCTTCAATGTTCATCTGACACAGTACTGTCAGGGAGGAATCTGATTGTTTCCAAATACGACAGATGGCGTGGCCCCCACAGAGCCCTGATCCCAATATCACAGAGTCCGTCTGGGATTATGCGATGAGACCGAAGTAACTGATCCACAGCACGCTCTCGATTTCTTGGGTTAAGCTTCTTACTGATTTGATTTGTTATTTACAGCACTTTGAAGAATATATGTGTTCTTGAACTCACGATGTGATGAGGTGGTTGTCGGTGGGGGTGAGGGAGTTGTACACCACCAGCCTGTCACGGCACTCTGGCAGCAGCCACTCCATGTGCAGCTCCAGCTGGGACCCTGGGGCAGCCTGGAGGTGCCACAGGCAGGAAGAGCGCTGCGTGTCGGGGCCACGGAGAGCCACGGGGCTGCTGGACACCACCTTCTGATAGCGATAACAGTCTTTCGGGGCAAAGGAGCCAAAAATGAGAGTTAGAGATTTTGTGGGTTTTCTACAGTTTATCCATAACTGATGAGATCGTGAAGCGTTTTGATCATAAAGTTTGATTTTACATGAGGAGATAATGTGTTGGATGAAACCCGTGCTGCCTTCAAATGAAGCTGTGTTTACCATGTTCACAGGAAAGTCTGCGATAGCCTATGTCTTGAATATTTCCGACTGAACACATAAGCTTGCTGTTCCTACATGGGATGTCGTCCCGTAGACGCAAAATACTTCAAGCGGTAACGTCTGCTGTAAGTTGTGACCAAAGAATGAAGGCTGCTAGGCGACAATTAGCGCCTAGAAGCTACTGAGGCTAACAATTTAGCAAGCTAATGGTGGGGAACATAAGGGAGCGTCGTAATAAAAATAATGAATAATATATACTGTCTGTATATATTTTATTAACTTATCCATGACTAAACACGCAAGGGCAAAGGTTTAATTACCTCTAATGTAAGCTAGGAACTATAGCGTACCTGGCAAACTATCGTAACCTAGCCTACTTCCTGCAAACCTCTTGCATTCCTCCCAAATCCAAGCATTAGGATTAATTATTTTGTGTGGTCAGAGGTAATGTTCGACAAAAAAAACTTGTTTAGGGCTAACACATCCACTGACTTTGATCCAAGATGTGATTAGCATTAGGCTATAGGTTAAGCTAATGTTGTTAGCTCTCTCGTGCTTTGCTTTGATCTTCTTCCCCAAAACCGTTTCTCTGGTTTGTGTTAAAGGTGCATTCACTGATTGCCTAAAATGAAACTTTAATAAACATCCCACATGACCGATATCACATTTTGAAATGTCATAAAAATCCCAGTGGACTGTCAGTCAAATTCTGAAAGTCATTCTTGCAGCTCTTAAAAGTTTCATACTAAACAGTGGTGAGATCTTATCAGCTCGTTATGGATCTTTTCACATTGGAATTACTATGTAATGTGTCATGTAATGATGAAAAGCATAAGCCTGCTGTGCTTTCTGATGATTGTTATTTTTCACACATCAAAAATTTTGTTGAGGCAGACAAACTGTGCCGCGCTGCATGCTTATTAATTCAGCAGTGAAAATGGGCAGATTAATAAAAAGATTAATAGAAATCATTAAATTATGAATAAGCAAATGAAGATAAAATGTGATACCAAACGAGGCTTTCAACAGTTCTATAACTTTGGAGTCGGTTTCTGTTGGGAGCAAAGTAAAAAGACAGAGATTAAAACTGAAACTGAACCATATCTTTCTTATCTTTCCTCGTACTGTTGTTGTTGCCGTTGTGCAGACACACTCTCGAGCTCCTTCCTCCGCTTTTGCACTCACCACTGACAGACAGCGTAGGGATGTGGAAGAGGTATCCATCGAAGCTGGCCGTTTCTTCCTCCTTTGACCCGCTGCTGTACGCCCTCAGGCCCTTCTCCAGGCTGCTGGTGACCTTCTCCAGTGTGACTCTCCCATCGTGGCTGCTGGGTACAGACAGCACTGTCCAGAAGTGAGCCACAACACTCCCTTCCCTGCAGAAAACAAGCCGTGCCATTCACCCACGCATTCACAAGGATGTTTGCAGAACACATTTTCATGCATTTCTGCAACTCAATTCTGAGTCCGATGTAACTTTTAAAGCAAATAAATCCAGACCTGTTTAGTATTGTGATAATCAACTTGATTAGACTATAATATGAGTCCACGGTGGGTGACACACAGTAAGATTGACATTACACTATGGCAATGAGAAAAGGCAACCACTTCTGTGAGTAACACCTTGTGGGAGACCACAACGTTGAAAAGAAAATGAAACCCACGAGGGAGCCTTGAAAGCTGCACACTGGGGGCGCCCCCTTTCCCTCTCGCCGGGTTGAGCGGACACCCCGTTAACTGAGGCTACGGGCCTCACTGCAGCGGCCTAGTTTCTGATTCCAGCCTGCACCCAACGCTGCACATTGCATGCAGGAGTTAAAGAGACACTACGCATTCAAATGTGTGACGAAACACAGCACCCCACTGACAGGTTGAAATCATCGTGGACCTTTCAAAGTCAATTGTTAACATGGGTTACAGCATTTTTCCACTTTTTTTTTTTTTTTGCACGTAAAATATACGTGACTGTTGGTTTGCATGTATTTTTAACATGCAAACCAACATTGGCAATCAACATTTCGTATTATTTATGTCATCTGACCACAGAAAAAGAAATATATAAAAATTAGAACATTGTTATATGATTGTGAGCACCACCTTCATGCACACTCTCTCTCCAAACAGCCCCTCCTCCTCCTCCTTAGCCTCCTGCCCTCATTTTATGATATTTCAATATTATATGGGCGTAATTAGACTCAGAGCTGAGGTGAACTAAAGATCAACCAATCAGCCGAGACTGTTGTTTTGTTGACAGCAAGCTACGATGTAAAGTCGTCACTGCTTTTATGATCAGTGATGCTGTGGATGACAAATTTAATCCCCAAACTCTAAACACGTACGAAGCAAAACTCTGAAACAGACCTTTTGAATCATCCAGTTTCATGTCAGAACCTGAGAACAACAGCAGTGTAGGGGTGGGCCACATTCGTACCGGGGATTTTTTTAGCTGCAGTCACACGCTCAACCACAAAACCTAACCCACTGAATGCGCAGAGGTTGACAATCACATTTAACATTCGGCACCTGTAACAGAGGCTGATCACTTAGAAGGGTGCTTGAATTAAAGCATATTAACCAGCAACAGATGTCTTAAACACCCTTAGCTATTGCGTTAGCAGTGTTGCACATGCAGCGCATGTAAGCTCTGTCACGCCCATCTCAGTTATTATTAGTGTACTGTACTTGATTGATCCACATACCCAAAGGCGAACACAGTGGTGTAGTTGAAGTATCGAGAAAGACTGGAGCGTCTCATAATTGTCTCTACCTGAGAGACAGAAAAAAGAGACAGAAAACATTCATCATGATAGATGTTAGTCATAACTGAAGGACAAGATATGTACATGCAGGTGATTTCCTCTGGATGTTACCTACTCGTTTGTTCTATCCACCCACAGTGTACACCGATCAGCCACAACATTAAAACCACTGACAGGAGACGTGAATAACATTGACCATCTTGTGACAATACAATGTTCTGCTGGGAAACTTTTGGATCTGGCATTGGTGTGGATGTTACTTAGACATGTAGCACCCACCTAGACCAGACCAGGTACCCCCACCCCATAGAAATGACACTCCTTGATGGCAACAGCCATCCCCAGCAGCACAAGGTGTTGACCTGGCCTCCAAATTCACTAGATCCCAAATTGATCAAGTATCTGTGGGATGATCCACAACCCATAGGAACCAAAGGCCCCCACTAACAACATTGTGTTGCCAGACACCACAGGACACACTCAAAAGGCCCATGTCTATTCTCTGATGAGTCACAACTGTTTTAGGGGGACCTTGTTTTCTTGTGTCTATCTTTAAATGCACTGAAAAAAATTCCAGGAAAAACAGACCACCAGGGGCTGTGTGAGGCTGAATAAAGTTATTTTAGTGCACAGCTACATAAAGTATCAGAGGAGTTCTTATTCCCTGCTCACCATGTTCTGTACTCCCTTGGCTTCCTTCTTGAACGCAGGACTGTTGTGAGAGGACAGATCAGGAGAAAAGTTCTTGTTGAGGATGGATATGTAGGCCGTGTACTGCTGCTGGACACGAGGCTCTAGCACCCAAACTCTGTACTCTGTTGCAGAGGAAGGTAGAAAGACATACACACAGCGCAGATTAACAAGAGTCTGCAGAGACTAGAAGTTCTGTGTTAGCATGCTTGCTAAATTGGCAGCAATCACAAGGCAGTCTGAGGTGACGTTAGATTTGGAGATATTTAGTCATAAAACCTCAAAAAGACTTTAAAAAAACTGATATGGTGATGACTCTAGGAGCATCCTGAGGGAAACATTGACATCTCGACCTGTTGTTATGGCAATCCATCCAATAAAACCTCATAGTGGCTAGAAGAAAAAGCTCACCCAGGAAGTACCACGCCAATGTGGCTCCTGCAGCTATAAGGATGATGATGAGGCTGATGAGGAGGGCAAGGAGACACTTGGAGGGCCGAGTCTTCCTGGCTGGTGGAGACACAGCTTGGGTCACAACCTCTACCTGCAAAACAAAACCAACAAACAAACAAAAAAAAGCTGTGACCTTTAGAAAAGTACCCGAAAGTGGGCTTGCCCAACAAGGAGCTTCTGTAATATTAAAAACATAAATGTGTGTCATTGTGCTGCTATGAGTTATTTGGGGCTGTGTTTAAGAAACCCTGTGTTTAAGAAACCCTAACCCTAATCTATCTTCACATGGCAACAACGTGTAATAAGAATAATAAGAATAAGAATAAGAAAACCTTTAATAGTCCCACAATGGGGAAATTGCAGTTTGCAACAGCATACAGAAATGACAGAGATAGAACAGATAATAGACATATTGCACAGACTGGTGTTATTACACCATAAAGTGTAACAATATTTCACATATTAGGAGTGCTCGCCATGGAGCCTAACAGCAGCAGGAAGGAAAGACCTTCTGTATCTTTCCTTCACACATCGAGGGTGAAGCAGTCTGTCACTGAAGCTGCTCCTCAGTCCCGTCAGGTCACCATGGAGGGGGGCCCAGACTCATCATCCAGCATGGAGGACAGTTCAGCCAGAACTCCCCCATCACCCACCTCCCCCACCGAGTCCAAGGGGCAGCCCAGGACAGAGCTGGACTTCCTGATGATCTTTTCCAGCTTCTTCCTTTCCCTCTCTGCGATGCCACTGCTCCAGACCATTCCACACAGGATGGCCGACGCCACCACAGAGCCTGCAGAGTGCGGCCAGTTTGAACGTTTTATATGGCAGCGATCTCACGTTGCCCATGGTTACGGAGAAAACAGCGCTGAGAAGTGAAGCGTCTCTTCTCTTCTCGATGTAGCTAACCTAACATCCAATATGACAAGTATGGTTCAGATGTTAGGGTTTCAAGCGTAGCCATGGAGTCGAGCTCAGCTCATCAGCCGATGGTTAATCTACAACCAGCCATTAGCCAGCTCAGCTTTCACCTCCCATCCAAAGAGCTTATTTAGGGTGCGTTCACACCTCGGTCGTTGTTGTGAAAGTGTGAACGTTTATCCCTCATGTTTTCTTGTTTGGCTTGGTGTGAACGTGGAGGCAGCGCGCTGTTTCCGAAGAAGTGAATTGCTTTCTCTTGCTTTTTTTTCCCCCCAGCAAGCCCTTTTGCGACCCACTTCCACCCTAGCTCCTCGTTTTATGCTGCGTCCGTCCATCATTATTTTCTACATAATGCAAGCCTGCATAATGTCAATACTCTGGCGCCTCTCTGTTCTGTACCCGGGTCTTAGGCTTTCCACATAAGCACATTGTGAAGGGCAGGTATACTTCCCAGAACAGATCCATGCTAATAAGAAATTTAATGCAAATGCAACAAGATTCTTTGACTAAAGGGGTCCTGACATCCCCCCTTAGTTTAATTTAGTTATATTCTTATTCCAATAGCTTACATTCTCCTTTTCCTATCATTGTTTATATGTAGAGGACTCGAAAATTGCACCAGAATTACTGCAGCTGCTGGAATCATTTTAAATCTGCAAAATCACTGCACGCGTGAATTAATTTCAAAGTTCAAACAATAATTAATCAATTAATCAATGATATATTTTTTATGGGTGAAAATAAAGCCAAATATTTAAATGAATACAACTCTTCCAATGTATCTCTGCAATTAGTGTCCCAGTGTGGGCTCAATGGGTGTTGTCGGCGTTGAAACACATATAGATTAGTCATTGCCACTGTTCTTCACACCGGATAGTTGCAAAATCAATCCCTGCTTGGTCCCTGCAAAGCACATCAGCGGAGCTAATGTGAATAACTTTATTGATACCCAATTGGCAGTTAAAAAAAGCACAAACAGAAACATTACCTCATTGCAAACGCGCTTCTCTTTGCCATTGGATTCCCCAAAACATCATCATGAACAGCGTTTTAGGAGATTCTGGTGTGCTTAGTAGGAGTCACTGGAGTGGCCTGAAGAGGTCTGCATAAGCTGTCTTTACTTCTTCCTCCATGCACTCCTTTTTAAACTTTTTTCTTCTTAAAAAAACAATGGTAATTCATCGAATTTTTTTCTACATAATGCAAGCCTGCATAATGTTCTTGCATATCGAATGGTGAGACATTTGGAAACAGATGGAATCAAGTCAGAAACGTATGGCAGGAAGGGCTTTAAAGTGCAGGAAGCTCAGTGCTGTCATGAAACCAGAGCCATATGAATCTACTAGTACAGATTTTATAATCACAGCAATAGCATGTAAAACCACAACAAGAGCCTCCACTAGCCCACGTTTAAAAAATATCTGTAAATATCATTGTGTTAAACACAGGTTTCACAAACAGGAATCTCAGTGTAATGAGTGGAAAATATCAGGCTACGCACGCAGCCACTTTACCAGTGTTTTCAGTATTACTGACCCCATTGCTCAGAGAGGCAGGTGTGACCTCCTGCTCACATGAAATTGACTTCTTTGAGCCGTGCCCGAGCGCCATTGCATTACTCCGGATTCCTTGTTCCTTGAGAAATCATCTTAGCGTCCATTAGGGCCTCACTGATGACTGAATCTCCAACTTAACAGCTGTTACCAAGCATCTCTGGTTATCCCACAGCAGACATGTCGCACCGACAGGCACAGAACGACTCCCGTTCTTGTTTGTAAGTCCAAAGGTAACAAGAAGAAAAAAAAAAAAAAAAGCTAGTCAATATTTTCCCAAAGCCCGTTTGGATTTGCACATTCTCGCTTAGACATAGTTTGAATTAACTCTGTGCATCCACAGGACTCTTAACTGAAGACTAACCATACATGTTGTCGAGTGTTTTTACATCTAAAGAGAGCAGGCAGGGAGTAGGGTGCACTGCAGTTATGCTGATGTCACTAATCATCACCTAGCAACAGGGATGCACCCAGTTGACTCACCTGAACAGGTATACGTCTGCTGGGATTTAAGGTGGGTGAAGGTTATTTACGCTCTCGCCTCGTTTCTCTAGAGTTTATTTTATTTTTCCATGCAAACAAGAAATCCCAGTGAGCCACGAAGTATTGTTTATTTTACTCTCAGACACTTCATTTTCTTTTTTTCTTATAAACCTACATGTGTTGCTTACAGAGAATCTTTATTTAGGGGTCCATGCAAACGAAGTTGCAGGATCCCTATTGATTTTGTCGTGATTTTTATTCTTATAATGATTTCTCTTTTTCTGCGTAACTAAAGTGTCTGCCCAGGACAAACTGCAAGGGGGAAAGGCATCAAACCTGGTAACTTGGTAGAAGTCCTAGCATGTCACTTTGCCAAAGTGTCAATACGCATGCATGCTGCTAGATGGCGCTATAATAAGTCAATTTACGTTTTACCTCATATCTAGAGAACCGTGTGCCCTAGAAACAAAATAAATTCTTTATCCCTCTGATTCCTTACATAGCCCTGGTTCTAATGGACGAAGCCATTTTGAAATTGCACCTCAAAGCAACATCAACTCCTCCTAGCCCGTTCATCCAATTCTCACCAAACTTGGCATGTATCATTTATGGACAAAGATAATAAAAAGTTCTCAAAAGAACTTTAGCAGGATTATTGATTAGAAAGTTAATGGCTAATTCATTTTTATGGCTGCAACAGTCTAACTCCAAAGCTAATATTCTGTGAAGTATATACCCAAACTTAATCAAACTTCATATCATTGACAATAACATGATTCTGTACAAGCACCCCAACTTCTGTGACCCTTGGTCTCTAGGGGGCGCTACTAAATCAACATTTCAATATTTCAAAAACTGCAACAGCTAACTCCATGAAATTTGGCATACACAATCTGTAACATATTGTGTAGATGCCCATCAAGTTGCGTGACATTACGTCAACAGGGGGGCGCTACAGGTGACATGGAAACATTTCATATGACTTTAAGGCCTATAACTTTTGAAGTATTCACCCAATCCTTATGAAACTTAGCAGCCGTCATAATAACATGCTTGCGTACAATCATCCCAAGTTTCGTGAAATTCGAGCGTATTATATCTCACAAACCACCGCAGTAAACTGCTTAAAATTTGCAGTATGGTCTATAGGGGGCGCTGCTGGTGACCATAATGGACCCCTTTATGCTATGATATGATCGCTTGCGATCATCTAGTTTATTTATGTATTTTAGTCCCGTTTGGTTTAATATTATTATCAGGATATATTGTCAATGTTCTGAGAATCATTTGTGGCAAACTTGTGAGGAGTAAATAAATAAAAAAAGAATAAATTGACATTAAAAACAAAAGTTCCAAGATATGCATTTTATTTCACATATACAGCAGCATACAAATCAGACGTAAATGTTAACATGATAGTTGCAGTCCTTGGAAAACTTTGTCCCAAATATACTGTTATCAACAATAAGAAAATAATGAAAAGTTAAGCCAGTTAAGGTCTAACTTCTTCAAGTAAGTACATTATAGTTGCCATATGAATGTAAATAAGGAATAGCTCTGTATTACTGTGGCAGGGGATTCATTTAAAGTTGTCGTTGTCCCCTTGTGCAGCTTGATGAGTGGATGACTGCACACAGGTTCTGTTGGAGATGCGGTGGACAGTAATGACTGAAGCGTTCAGTACAGTAGAAATGCAACAAATAAAAGAAGAAGAAGGAGAAGAAGTGGGATAGGGGATACATTCATTCAGTCATCTTGTGACAATCCAGTGTTCTGCTGGGAAACCTTTGGACCTGGCATTCATTCATGTGGATGTTACTTAAACATGTGGCACCCACCGAGACTAGACCAGGCACCCCCACCCCATAGCAACGACACTCCTTGATGGCAGCAGCCATCCCCAGCAGGATGCACAGGAACGCACACAAAAACACTTTAGGAAAGAAAAAAAACACATGAAGAACAGCACAAGGTGTTGACCTGGCCTCCAAATTCACTAGATCCCAAACTGATCAAGTATCTGTGGGATGATCCACAGAGGCCCCTCCCCTCAAAGGCCTCCCACTAACACTGACACCACAGGACACCCTCAGAAGGCCTATGTCCATTCTCTGATGAGTCACATGATCGGTGTATAGTCCTCTTATACCTATAGTCAGTGTACTATTAACTGTAACCTCTAGGTTAACCTTTGAGCATCAAACAATAGCTTTTGTAAAAAACAATCTATATACACATATTATTTAAATAAGGCACCATTGTAGATATTGGACACATGTAAATCAAGTCAAATATTGTACCAAAGTAGCTGACCGTCAACACATCGTACCTTCTCGCTGCTAACAATGCAACTCTGACATTGGGTAAGACAAGTATGTCCCTACTTTGTTCAGCTGTTTAAAGCACAAAGCGTTCTTCTGAGGCAGAACATAGATATTTTACATTTCCCCCTGAGGAAACAGTAGCAGTAATAAGAATAAGAATAAAAAAATACATTCATTAAACCCCTCCTCCTTCATGGTTTTTAAACCCCAAGCGCTGAATAAAGGTTGATGTTATGTGTCATAGAAAAACAATCAAGGCGCCTGGCAGAATGTCTTGCCATGTCAAATCCTGCACATGCTACATACTTTATTGTGCAGCTTTTTACAGTTAGGCTTACTGAAGAGCTTTCTGTCTGGTTTAGCACTGTTCCTGTCTCACCGGTAAATAGCCATCACCAGAGGGCTCCACTACATTGCCACTCGACATCCGAGGAATCCTATCGAGCACGTGGCTTAGAGGAGGTCGTAAGGCCGGGCTCAAAGCCGGAGCCGAGAAGTTCAAAGGCAGTTGTGGCAAAGGGAGCAAGGAGCACGGTAAGGCAATGGAAGGAGGAGGTGGAAACAGGAAGCGTGTCGTTTCAGTGGGCTTGTCAGCATCCTCCGTTAACTCCTCCTGACTCACATGCTCCTCACCGCCACTGCTTACACCTGAATCCAGGCTGGAAAGCTCTGGGCTGTCAGCCTGCAGGTTCTGGACTCGCTCGTAATCGGAGCAAACGAGAATAGGCTCCTTGCCAAAAACACCTCCTTTGATTCCAAACAGCTTCTCAAAAGCTACTTTTTGGACATCCTCTTCCTTCTTCTGCTCCTCATCTTCAAGCTCCTCCTCGTGGCTGTCAGACACGTTGATGCTATCTACATCAATGCTCTCTTGACTGACCTCTTCGCAGCTGCACATGCCTGAATCTAGACTCTGGAGCCTAAGGCGCTCAGCCTGGACCTGATCTGTCTTCTCATAATCTAAAATGACCGTCATTGACTCATTGTTGCTGCTGCTGCCACCTTTGGAAAGCAACTTAAGGAACTCCATGTCTCTCTCTCTCACTTTATTATCTTCCTGCTCTGTGTTTCTTTCTTCACTTTGACTACCAACGGGACCATAAGGTGAATCAGCAGCGCAGGGCTCCAGATTTCCTGGAGTTAGCAAGTGAACAGGAGGAGGAGGAGGAGTGCAAAGTTCAGAGTAACTCGGGTTAGAGAAGCTGGAGCTGGTGGACTCGGAGCTGTTCTTGTTCTGCGGCATCTTCTCCACTGGCTTAAAGGGTGCGACAAAATCCACGCTGGAGGTTACTTCCACAGAGACGATTTCCACTGGTTTCAGGAAGGAATGGAAGGAGTCGCTGGTGAAGTGAGGTGTCAACCAACTCTGGAGGAGAAAAGGTCAAAGGTAGTTGAGCAAGAGGAAGAATTAGAAAATGTTCAATGTGTAGGATGAAACTACCGCTTTTGGTGTTTTTGTCTCTCTGTATTTACACATTTTCGACCATGTGCCGTTTCTTTGATAAGTAATTCTGTTTGGTCTGGTTTCACTACCTTCAGGGTGTATACTTGTCATGTGACAAGGTTGGCATGTGGAATGGTTTACTAGCAGTAATTCAACTTTTCAGTTCCCTTGTCAACACATTGGTTTGATTTTGTTGTTGTTCTTGCAGTCTAAATCAGGGGTGTCAAACATATGGCCCGGGGGTTAAAACCGGCGCGCTGGAGGGTCCAATCTGGGCCACGGGATGAATTTAGAAGACATTAACTGCAAATTTTCAATAAAAGTTACTACTAATCCTAATTTGTCCAGTAGAGGTCCCACTGTTATGGTACGAGTTGGAGACATAACACAACACTGAGACCAGGAACTAAACAGCAAAATGGCAAAATTCCTTATTTTTCTTGTTGTCATTATTTATAGGTTGTTATGCTATTGTGTTATTGGTCCGGCCACCTTGAGATCAAGTTGGGCTGTATGTGCCCACTGAACTGAAATGAGTTTAACACCCCTGGTCTAAATCTAAATCCATGAATCCATTTGAAACCATTTGTATGCTAGCTGCCCAGCATCAAATAACAAACGTTAGCTTTTGGCAATTCCTTTGTTCAACATCTAAAAGAGCTAACAATAAAACAAGGCTAAAAGACTGTTTAGATGTGTAACGGCTTAATGTCTTAATTGCAAAATAAATGCTAGAGATTTGTCTTTGCTAAAGCTGGAAGTTGTCTTCTAATGTTGACCCCATTATCAGATCGGTATTGTGTTTATCGCTAATTCTATTTACAAGAAAATGTTCTTTTTACAAGAAAGAGTTACAGGATCCTGTGTATACATGAACTTACATCCTGCAAGAAGGATTCTGCTGGGTTTGGAAGGGGCGGACCTCTGATCCTCTTGACCATGTAAACCCTAAACAAACCAGAGTTGTGAGAAAACTAGAACGCCACAGAACTCAACTGTATATGTGTGATAGTCATCTATGTCAGCTTACCAGGTGGTCTTGTTGCTCTTATAGAGTATGACAGCCAGCACCAAGGCAAACACTGCCACACCTGCCACAATCATTTGCACAATCCCCACAGCAAAACCTGGCAAACACAGAACAGAACAGGTCCCATTAGCTTAAGACAATGAAGACTCGTCCAATTTGCCCATATACCACTGTGATATCCGTAATGCCCACTTCAGTTTGGGCCACTTTGGTTAAAGAAGCATATATGTATTAGCATTTAATTGAGTATTTTTGACTTTATGGCTTTGTTCTGGTACGTCCCTGGCCCTTTCAGGTGCCTAAGGAAGTGAGAGTCATAGTAAAGGCAGACGAATACAGAACTGAGCAAGTATTGACGCAGAAATGACACTGATCTAGACCAAAACAGCAGAGAAGGAAGAGGTGGGTTGCAGAGCAGCTTGCAGAGGAAATGGCAAATGTAGGCAGGTTAAATGAATTTATTTGACACCATGAATTAGATATTGCATGCCGACGGATGCCTCAGCTGAGCTATTAGCTGATTTGGGCTAAAGTCCACTTAGCAATGCCTCAATGACGCCTCACATCTGGACCTAAAGCTTGCACTTGAACACATCTTAAGGACTACAGCCACCAGCAAGCCAGCACATAAGTTTGTGCCTGTGTGACTTGAAATAAGTCTTCATACCAGGGGCATGGCAGTAGTTTGTCCTTCAAATGAGAAAACTGCTAATATTAGCTTTGAGGCTAGGAAGAGCTGTAAACCGCTGTAAAACGATTGGCCTCTCCTGAATCACGCTGATCATTCGGTTAGAACATTTACAGTATCCGTTTCATTTCAGATGATCATGTTTTTGTGAAAATATTTGTATATTTGAATGTCTCTGCACTGTTTTGCTAAGCTGATTCAACACTGACCAATGAATGACCAACTGCCTGACTCCCGGCAAATTGCCGACTGCTGTCTTGTTGTGTCATGACATTAATTGTGTGTTTTCTATCCAAAGTTTTCTGTTCAGAGATTCTGATTCGAAAGGCAAAATTTAACTTAGCTGTGTTCATATGCACCAGTTAAGTACCTGGTGGTTGTTTTGGTTTCCCCACAGGAGATGACCATGATGCAGTGAGGCTCCAGTCACTCCAGGTTCCCTCATAGCCGTCTTCTTCGACCTGCACACGAACGCGTGCCTCGTACATCTCGCCTTGTATCAGAAAGTCTGGGTCCAGCTCTGCCTTGCATTCCTTTTCACAGGAAGTTTCTTTTTTCTGAACGGAGGAATCCTGGAATCCAATGTGCGGATGTTAATTTTCCACATCGCTTTACATGTACATTGCATTATAACGTCATTGCATATGAATAGAGGCACAAAATATATGTTGTACATACACTCCAAGATTGATCTTGTTGTTTCCACTGCAGTTCTGACTTATACTGTGTAAACTCTTCATGCTTAGTGATGTAGGGGAGCCAGGAAACGGTGGTATTATTGATATTTGGTTTTCCTGGAGGATTCACTTTAACTGCAAGATCACACACACAGTTTGTTTTAGAAAACCACAAATAGTTCAGAGGGTAAGTTTCAAAAAGGCAGTACTAGTATTATACAATGTACTCACTGTGACAAGCTGGTTTGTACTCAATGTTTACGCTTTGCTCCACATCCTTACAGGTCACGGTGAAGGACAACACGTGGAAGCTTTGAAACTGGAAAGATTGAAAAACAATGCAAAACTAAGGAAGTGCCAGTCAAGATGGTTTTATGCGTGTTAAACAAATGAAATTATCACAATGTGAGATGTTAATAGCTTAAAGGATAATTGTGCATGTTGAGAATAATGTAGAAATAAGTCAGCCAAGACTGGTTA
Organism: Chelon labrosus; assembly: GCF_963514085.1. Lineage (NCBI taxonomy): Eukaryota > Metazoa > Chordata > Actinopteri > Mugiliformes > Mugilidae > Chelon > Chelon labrosus. Next base: position 7,863,414 of record NC_140338.1, read on the forward strand.
AAATTTTGTTGTTGCCGTTTTTGTATGTGGAAAAAAATTATAATAGTAAAACATCAGTATGAAGTTTAAATGGATATTCTTGAGATCATTGAGAACTTGAGATAATAATATCCCTGGAGATAACACAAATATATGATAACTCGTGTTACAGATCAGAGTGGCACCAGCCTTCACACTGAGTTAGCCAATAACCTGTTTTTCTCTTTTATGAAATATGTATTATTAATGTGTTTTTTTTATTTTTTTTTTTAACTCACTATGTAGGTGTAGGCGAAGATTAGGGAGCACTTCTGTCGTGCTGGGTTGGAGATGTCAACTGGTTCTAGGGCACAGGAAGCGCTGTATGTGAAGGAACTGAAAAAAATATAAGTTTGAGATGTTATTTATACACTGTGGATATTGTACATATATGTAGAGCCCAAGCAGTAGAGCTCAGGAGATAATCATAGCTAGATTGAGGATGTACTCGATAACTTCAAGGCCAACACTTTTACAACATTCTGATATAAATTATAATTATTGAAGCAGACCTAGTCCTTACCTTCCTGGAGGAGGTATCCTCTTAGCATTTATTTTGCAGTGAGTGTCTCTGTGATGAGACAAGTATGGGCTGTCCCACTCACAAGTGATGTTCTGATTGAAGTCGTTGTAGCAAGTGAGATCTGCGAGGAACAAAAAGAGATGAAACTTTTCTGGGAGGAATTTGCTCTTCATTTGCTGCCTCAAATGCATTTCAAAGTTGTGCAATATATGTAAGTTAAGTGAACACAGAAATGACTTACTGTTAATTGGAAGGCTCGGACAACTATCACTTCTGACGATGAGGGCTTGAATCAGAATAATGAGAAGAAGATGCAGGAGGGGGGTCTTCATTTTTCTTTCCGTGTAGCGTGCCGTCCGTAATCTCTTTGGGGAGTTGTCAAACCGCTGGTTTGCGAGGAGGAGGTTTGCACTTTCCTCGGGTGTAGCTCACTGGTTTCTTCTTGTTCTCATTCTGCACACGTATAATAATAACATGTGGCTGTCAAATGTCAAATACAGTTTATTTCTGGTCACTCACACGCACACACTTGCGCACACACACACACACACACAAGTAACCACAGAGATAGCAAAAACAGGCTGCGGCACCAACAGGTGACTGGAAAGAAACCGAAATAGGCATGTTTCAGATCCTGACACAGTTTATGTGCTGCGGTCCCACACGCTAACAAAACATCTGTTGAAAGGTCAGATTTGGTTTGTCAAAAAGACACAAACTGATAATGTGTTATTTCGAGTTAAATCAGGCTTTAGTGGTCAAATGTGTTTTCCTTTTAAATGGATTTTCCCTTTATCATTTATTGAGCTGATTCACATAAGATAACAGCATATCTCTAGCCGGAATCCAAAGTGCTGGTGAAATCCACTGTGATAAGATGAGATAAGACTTTGGGGAAAGTTAAGCTGGTTAGCACTGACGCCGCACAACAAGAAGGTTCTGGGTTCAAATACAGGCCGACTGAGGCCTTTCTGTGTGGAGTTTACATATTCTCCCTGTGTCTATGTGGGTTCTCTCCAGCTACTTCGGCTTCCTCCAACCGTCCAAAGACATGCTGGTTAGGTTAACTGGTGATTCTAAATTGCTTGTAGGTGTGAGTGTGAATGGTTGTCTGTCTCTCTGTGTTAGCCCTGTGATAGACTGGAGACCTGTCCAGGGTGTACCCCACCTCCCGCCCGATGACAGCTGGGATAGGTGGTTTATAGGTGGTTTAACCAACTATGTTTACATGCAAAGAGCTGCGTGACATCAGGAGGGTATATGCAGCATTCTGTTGCTCTCTCCAATTATCACACCCACAACCACATATTGCTGCAAGGTGCTACTACTGAAAGACAAACAAAAACACTGCCCTCACTTCCTATACTCTTTCAATTGAAACTAAGACATTATCGTAAGAAGATGAAGTGGGGTGCAAATGCAAATCACGAGATTTGCATTAGCATCTTTGAGGTACTTCAGTGCCAGGCTTAGAAGTAGCAGAAGCTGGATCAAGCCATTGGTCCTGTGCTCAAGACAGGCAAGTTTGAAGTCTTAAACTTAAAGCAACGTCACTTACTTGTGTTTAAGTCATTTTTCATGTTTCATACATGTGAAGGAGAATTTCCAACCTATGTTTGGAGTTTAATTTTAAACTGGTTCCCCGTGCCTCTCAGTGAGGTTTAGTAGCATGTGGTTTTCAACCAGGCAGTTACCGAAGATCAAGGAAACATTCTCAGGTCAAATGTGGTCTGCAAGGTTCACTTCTGCATGAACACTGAGCGTTACAGCTTCATTAGGTCCCAGGAAGAAGTGGGCTAATATTGTCTGATGTGACAATGTGCATGTTGACTTAAAGGGCAAGGAAGCCTATATGGTACCTTCAAGATTTTCTACACGAAAATGGAAAATTTCAAAAAAGTGAAAAAGTCTTCTTATGCCCTACAGTATCACTATAGGGTTTGGAATTTCCAAGTATTTCAATGAGTGTCCTATAAAGGGTTAAGATCGAGCAATGTGGTTGTATAAATCCAGGGAGTAACATTAATAACTTTCCGTTGCTTTAATGCTGATTGATTTCTAGACTAGAACTTTGCGCTCTGCAATTAGTCAAGTCCAAGCGACATCAGCGGAAGTCAGTGGTGTTAAAAAGTCTTGCTGCAAGTCTTTAGTGACTCAAGTCTGACTTGAGCCCAGGAATAAGTTATCTCTCTTAGGAAATCGATTGTTTGTCTTTTATTTCTTTACATCAGGGAGCGCAATCAATAAATCCCTGATTTGGTGTTGCCTTTCGGCTCCGTCTCATAATGTCACGCAGCAACTGATAAATGCATAAATGAGTGGAGCTCTGTGAGATATACGACGTGTGGTGATACTGAAAACCCTTGGTAAAACTTTTTTGAGAATGTGTTTCAGTCAGACAGTCATCACCTCGTTTTCTCATAAAGACAGGAAAATATCTCAAATTGAAGCTTTGTAAGTGCCTGGCTGATCAGCAATAACACACAACAGCATTAATATATACCTTGTTAGACATTAAAAGACTTCATCTGAAAAAGAAACAGCCACAAAACGAAAGTCCACATTAGAGACTCACCTGTCGGTAAAGCTGCCAGCTCGCTGCTTCTGTCCCATCTCATGTCCTGTGTGAAACAAACATCAAACGTAAAGTTCTTCCGTCATAAACCAACTGCCAACTCTCACACCGATAAGGAGGAGAGACGAAGAGCTTTTACCACCTTCGACTTCCTACCACAGACGTATTAGTAGCTTTTTTCTTCACCTCTGAGTGTGTGTGTGCACGCTAAGTGTGTGAACACTTAATTTGAATTTTCCTTCGACTGATAAACAGCACACATTGAAAAAGTTGTAGCTGTTGTGCATTTCCAGTCTCTGAAACCAAGCTCCTCACAGACATTGTGATCTCGAGGTTCGGTTCAATGTTCTCTTTGTAATAGATTTAATAAAAATGCGATAAAACATTAACAGCTCATGTGCTTGCTTAAATATATGAACTGCCCCCAACATGTATTGAGTACACATTCTGCAGTAAAGTAAGATAGGGTTAGTATTAAATCTAAATAAACCCTGGATCTGTGGCATTGCATACATTTCTGTGCAACCTAAACAAATCAGCCTAACAAATCAATACATCTATTTGAAATCAATAAATCATTCAGCCCTTCACACAACGTGGACATAAACCGATCAGCCGCAACATTAAGACCACTGACAGTAGATAACATCTTGTGACAATTCAGTGTGGATGTTACTTAGACATGTACCACCCACCTAGACCAGACCAGGTACCCCCACCCCATAGTGATGACACTGGCAGCAGCCATCCCCAGCAGGATGCAGCCTGACACAGACACACACAAAAATGGTTAAGGACAAGGTGTTGACCTGGCCTCCAACTTCACTAGATCCCAAACTAATCAAGTATCTGTGGGGTGATCCACGGAGGCCCCTCCCTTTAACCCATAGGTCCCAAAGCCCCCAATTCAGAAGGCCCATGTCCATTCTCTGATGAGTCACAACTCTTTTAGAGGCACAAGGGAGGCCTACACAATAATAATGTTATGCCTAAACAGTGTATGTGCCCAAACAAATCTCTTTTACCACCCTGCACTCCACAGTCTGTTTTATCTATTTGCAGTATGCCTCCTCCTCCTCCTCCCTGTCCTTTTTCCCTCATTTTTGAGAATATTCAACTGATAAACTGTTCAACTCTATGATCGGGCTTCTGCGTCTGAACCACTGTGACATTTAAACCCTGTAACAAACAGGATGAAAAATAAATGTGTGTGTGTTCGAGTAGGATCTGTGGTATGTGGTTATAACAGCCCACTGCGAGCCAACCCACAAATCCACCTTTCGCTTTGCACAGAAACAGCACAACATCTATCGGCTTTTTTAAATGTTCAGTTTTGTGCATCAACACGTTTATGTAAAATCAAGCTTTTCTCTTTATTTAATTTTTTTTGTGCAAATGACATTTATATGCATACGGAAGAATACCAGAGTTTTGGGAAAAGTAACTTGGATGGCACATTCATCACATGATATGTGGGAGGTTTCTAATTTAATTCTGGTGCATGACAACAACACAAGACATAAGGTCATAAAGACTTGTCAAGTTTTCCATATGCTTGGATATTATGTGCCTATATATATATATATATATATATAAGTGCACCAAGGAGAATTGGTGCAGACCGACATGCAAAAAGTGGTCATGGTAATGGCTTATAACCATTTTGCTTTTGCAGAGTACTTTTTTTTTTTTTTTCCATTTCCGTGCACAGGGGAAAGAACACGTTCGTGCAGTCTCTCTGGTCACCTGTTTATGAGGTTTAAAGGTCAAAATGGTTGTTTTTTTTCCGAGAAACCCAAATGTACCATTATTTTTGACAGGTGCACATTCTGCTAATGTCATTTCTTAAAATAGCTTTTATCAGATTGCATATTCAGGCATTAACTTATCTCCACAATGAGTAATGCCCATAACCTGAAGGGCCCATTTTTTATTATAAGCATTACTAGAAAAGAGGAAATCAACTTCCTGATAACATGATTAGCACGAATTTGCGTAACTAAGCATTAAACATGCCATCAGGAAGTCCTCACTTGTAAAAAAAAAAAAAAAAAAAAAAGGTGAATTAGATCGATCCTTGCTGCAGTGTCATTTCAATGCAGCTGTAACTGTAGATTATGCATGTGTCAAATAAAGACACTTGAACCTTGGCTCTTGACACTAGATTCAGGCAAATCTGGTGTGTTTAACTTATACAGAGTCAGTGTCAATTAACAAGCAGGCATTTATTTGGAGTTTCTAATAACAACAACATCAGGTCAATCCTGTGGAATCGTTATGGAGACCAAAGCTGAAGTGAAAAGGACTGAGACGTGCCTCAGTGGGTGTCATGGAGCTGGTACAGAAAAACCCAAAGCATCTATAAGATAAGGAAGACACAAAAAAGACACAAAAGAAAAATGTAACTTTATACTAACTCATACACCAATCAGCCACAGCATTATGACCACTGACAGGAGAAGGACATAACATTGACCATCTTGTGACAATATAATGTTCTCCTAACTGAAACTATCTGGGGATGATCCACAGAAGCCCCCTCCCCTCAACCCATAGGACCCAAAGCCCCCCCCCCCCCCACACACACACACACACTAATAACATCCTGTTGCCAGGCACCACAGGACACCCTCAGAAGGCCCATGTCCATTCTCTGATGAGTCACAACTGTTGTGGAGGCACAAGGGAGACCTACACTAAGTTAGGAAGGTGGTCATAATGTTATGGCTGATCGTGATCGTCTTCACTTACAATCTCCACTTTCTGGCCTCAGTGATTCACTACTACTGCTTACGGTGCGTTTCGTGTAGACGCGTATTTAATCTGCCTGATCTATAAACTTTGTTACGTGATCATCTTCTGCTGACACAAAGCCAAGTTTGTTTGATGTGACTGTGTAATCATTGTTGCGCCATAGCTGACTGAAAGAAATCGCTGGCTGTGATTGATGTATCATTTTCAGTCAGTTTAACTGAAAGTTTGTTTGGTTTCTGTGAGAGGAATTGTCTGATAAGAAGGCACTGGGCGTTGAGCAGAAAGTGAACCGCAGTCAATGTCACTTATACATTAATTCACAAATTCACATGAGCGGTTAAACTGTTGACTAGAGCTTTGTTTGAGGTTTCCTGACATATAATTTCGATTAATTTCGTACTTATGAGGAGTTGAGGTCTGGATGTTACGGTACGGACACCGCAAACCGAGATCGGGACCACCGACAACAAAGGCAGAATGCAAAGTCACCTCCAAAAAGTCACCTAGCCCACTGCTAGCTGGCCCTTATGTTCGGCGCCTGTGTGAAAGTAAATAATTCTTCATACCAGCAGGTGGCAGTAGTCTATTTGTCATTCAAAAGGACAAAACAGCAAAAGCTACCATTAGCTGTGAGGCCAGGAAGCTAGGATGAGTGACACACACTGTCCTACAGAGACGGTTTCTCCAGAATCTTGTTGACCATCTAGCATGAATGAATGACAAGACAATCGGTCTGCGGTTTGTCATTAGCATTAGGATGAAAAATGACAAAGGACATCCGTGATGAACAGCCATCAGACTCAGCTTGACTCATCCTGCGACTTATTGAGCAATGTGAACTGTCAGCCAACATCAGGAAACAGTGTGGGGCACCCTACCATTCATCTTGTAACCGCTTACAGGGACTGCTCATCCTATCATTGGGTGAGAGGCGGGGTACACCCCGGACAGGTCTCCAGTCTGTCGCAGGGCTACAGCAGACAACCACTCACACCTACACCACCAATTTAGAATCACCAGTTAACCTAGCGAGCACGTCTTTGGACGGTGGGAGGAAGCCGGAGTACCTGAAAAGAACCCACACAAACATGGGGAGAACATGCAAACGCCACACAGAAAGGCCCACAGATTCGAACCCGGAACCTTCTTGCTGTGAGGCATCAGTGCTAACCACCACTCCGCTATGCCGCCCAGATTTGGGACATCATTTTAGAAATCTGAACAAACCGAGAAACAAATGTCCTAGGACAGGACACTATCAAGGTGCATGTTGGGGATTGTAGGATCCAAGGACAAGGATCCAAGTCCCACAACTTTATTGAGTTGCACTTGCTAATGTCATTTCCAATGTCTGTGCTGAATGCTACATGCTAAAGGCTGTAAATATGGTCGTGTGGTAGCTCAGGCCTGTTCACACCCGGCATTTAAAAGTGTGCGAAGGGTGAGAAGCTAAAAGACTTTGGTGCAAACTCACCCAAGAATCATTGAGATACGCACCGACAACTAGTACTGTGTGTTTGATAGTGGAAAGAGGTTTTTAACTGATGAATAAATTTCAGAATTGGATATCGGAAATACAAATTGGAGTTTGCATGTGGTTTAATTATTAGCCATGTATTCAGGAGGTAAGTTACCATGTTTCCAGAAAGGTTGCAGGGTGTAAGCAAAGGTCTGATCAGTTTATTAAAGTCAAAAAAAAAGAGAGATGATAAATTAATGATCATTTGCATATAGATGAACTGAGACGAGACGCATTCCAATGCCAGGTGTGAACGGGCGTACTTAGAGCAGCCCACATGTGTTGGGATCGCCCAAGATGCGTGTTAATGAGCCCATATGTTGACTTGTCAGAGCAGGAAATGCTGGTGGTAAAACAAATTTCGTCAACCGGGCCTTACTTCCTTTAACTGTCCCGCGAAGAATGACAGTAAACCTAAAGTAAACCTAAAAATCTCCCCCATGCACGAAGGTACCGACAATACTAGAGCCGTGCTTTCCCTGTCATGACATCAATTAGGGGGAAACAGATCGACATGACGCTGACTTCAAGGAAGATGGTTCTGCTTATTGAGGTTATCACACTGTTACAGTTGTGATTTTCAAATGTAAAGGTGCTGTGAACCATCTCTTGACATAAGTCTGATGCAATGAAATTAATGACGTGATTCAAAGTCTGGACAGTCACCCAATTTCCCCACATGTAGAGGTGCACATAAACATCATCTAGTGACTCACTTCAGTCTGTCACACAACATGATAAGCCACTGACTGGTGGAAAAAAACATGATGGGGAAGCAGCACTTTAAATCAGACTAACTTATCAAGAACTATTTACTAGTTTCACATTTTCAGGTACTGTTTCAAATGTCTACCTCTTAACCTTTTCTCTCTTCATATGTATCTTACCACCGGTATCTGGAGTTCCCCTAATCTGCTCCAACAGAAAAAAAAAAATGTAAAAGCTGACACCTCTCTCTCTCTCTCTCTCTCTCTCTCTCTCTCTCTCTCTCTCTCTCTTTGTACACACTCTTTCTGTTTCCTCTCTCTGTTTCAGAGACAAAGGCAAGTAAACAACCACAAACTACACATGCACACAAACCACAACCTCAACCCCCTTCTGTTCCAAGAAAGGTATTTTATTTCCCAATCATAGAAAAGCTCATTTACTCTCCAGGAAGTCTGCACTTCCTTTCTTTTTTTTTTTTTTTTTTTCTAGAATTAGAGAATTTAGCAGGCAGAAAATAAATGTTAGCGCTGCTAGGATTAAGACAAAAGTCCCTTAAACCTGTAAAAACTTTAGTAATACATCTTCTAATAAACATCAGGGGACGACTACCCTGGTTGAAAAGTAATCACTTGTATAAACGTGTATGAGAAATGACCCTACTGCTCACTTACACTAATTAGCCACAACATTGGAACCACTTCCATCATGTTGTGACAATTCAGTGTTCTGCTGGAAAACCTTTGGACCTGGCGTTTGTGTGGATGTTACTTAGACATGTAGGCTACCATCCAGAGGTATCGGTAGACTTTTTCGTTGTCTGTCATTTTGACTGACAGGGTCATAAAAATCCTGTCACTTTCATTGTTTTTATATGACAATAATGACATATTCAATAGCATTTAATTTTCATTCATTTTTAATTAATATTTGGTAGCGGTGGAAAAAAAGATTCAGCTAATATAACCGGCCATCAAAGACGACTCAAGAATCATGAATCTAGACGCCTATTTAACCGGCTCAGTTGAGTCCTACCACGTTTGATTGATATATAATCAAAAACTGCACCATTCAAACATCTTACATCTCACCCGACTTGACCACTAGCAAACTGAGGCACTCAGCCACTTACGCACAATACGCAGAGAAATGAAACTTAACCGCTACGCGTGGATCCCTGAGAGTCAGCACCCACTCACTCGTCCGGCAGAGAAACAAAACTTAACCGACTATTAACCGACTCTTACACTACTGATCAAGAGAGACAAGAGCCAATTAATATGCTCACTCACCACCAAGTGGTCTGGGGTGTGAATTACAGTCTGTCAAAATGACAGATTGCCTTCAGTTTTTTTAACGCGACCCCTTGGTTAACGCGACCCCTGGTACCACCCACCTAGACCAGACCAGGCACCCCCACCCCATAGCAATGACACTCCTTGATAGCAGCAGCCATCCCCAGCAGGATGCACGCTCAAAAATGGTTTAGGAACAACTCAAAAAAACCTGAAAAGCACAAGGTGTTGACCTGGCCTCCAAATTCACTAGATCCCAAAATGATTAAGTATCTGTGGGATGATGCCCTCAACCCATAGGAACCAAAGGCCCCCCACTAACAGCATCACCACATCAGCACAGGACACCCTCAGAAGGCCCATGTCCATGTCCAACTGTTTTGGAAGCACAAGGGAGACCTACACAGTATTAGGGTTATTAGGGTCATAATGTTATGGCTGATAGGTGTATTACCTCAGAAAACATTTAACTAGTGTTATATATATCTATATATATATATATATATATAGTTTGTCTTGATTATAAATACATTCAAGGCTGTAACCAAGCCGACTCTTAGTGTTGGCGTCTGTACACAGGAAGCCCATAGCCCATTACTGTGCAACGCCTTTTGCTGAGACTATGAAAATAGATTTCAGCTGGTAATCACCTAAACAGGGGCAGGATACGGCAAGGTGACATTACCTTGCTGTATCTCTCCGAAGCGACCAACTCAAAAGTGATCAACTACCCTCCTGCACCAGAGGCCAACTGCAGGATCGCAAAAGTCACAGCCCAATGGTTAATTAATTACACGCCGTTAATTACACACAGTTACGCACGTCTGACTAAGTTAGTCAGCAGCTTTGCATGCACAACATTACTGACATCACCGCTGCATGCCCCTGCCAAGAAATAGCAGAGAAATGGAAATACATGATGCGTTAAGGTTTTATGCATGAGATTTGCGCCGGAGAGAGCGTTCAAGTTACAGGTGGGGCCGTAGAGTAAGACGGGTTGAACGGAAGGAGGATAAGGGAGTTTAGAGATGGTTGCTTAGTCTTTGATTTCTCCTTTTTTTCTTGTCTGAATGTCCTTAAGTTGATGATTGAAGCTGAGTTTATCATCCAGTGCTAGTCCGACGTTGGTTCAGATACAAGGAAGTAGCTTTTACTTGCAACTGGATGCAGCTAGGTTTAAGGTGGGAGACATTACTCCATCCTCCATGGACGGTTTGGAAAGTTTCAAACGCTTATGACATACGTCTAATGTTCAGTTTTCTAAGTGTCACATGTCACATGTGCCTTAAAGTGCACCCCACGGGAAAAAATAAAGGTTTCCGAATCTGAATCTGAATCTGAATCTGAATTAGCATGAGTATTAGCATAACCCAATGAAGCCGCAGCAGTTTGACTGACGAAAGGAATAAGTGTGTGGGCTTGTCTTGTATTTGATCAGCATCTACCTGACGAACGAATGGTTTGTAACCGGCAGTCCAGTTATGGTTGAGATAATGTATTTTTTTTTTAATAATTTTTTCTCAAGTAACACTGATAAGTTGAAATGTGGGCGTTTGAGTCTAGACAGATGTGACGTGGGTTACCTTAAAAGCTGTCATAAGCATGTTACACCAAAGGTTAAGATCACAGTCCATCTAACACTTGTTGATGTATGTTGACATGCTGATGCGTGAGCGTACGAGCCCACTGATAAACTGAGAAAAAAAATAATAATTTTAATACGCAGCGTCTGTTTTCTTCCCCCTTTCTGTTTTTTTCCTCTATCTCTGTCTGTCTTCACACCTCCACGCTTTTTTTTTTTTGTCGTTTTCCACCTTCCCACACGAACCACATCTCTCACTTTCAAACACCTCCCCCCCCACACGTCTATCTTCCTCTTTCTCGCTATCTCTCGCCCTTGAACTTCTTTTAAAATGAACACTAATCATCATGAGTCAGTATCTCAAACACTTTTTTTCGGTCAAGTTTCGTGGAATACGATTTTTCTTTTAAAACACTTCACATGGCAAGAACTTATCCTCAAGATTGTGGTGTAAGTGATGCATGGTTGGATACTCGTTATATGAGGGTTTTCCTGGTAGCTGTACTGCCCCACCCCCCCAAAAAAACTTTCCCAGAATGTGCTGTCATGTTTCTACTTACATCAAGTGTTTCATTAGAAGCTTTGAAGATGTGAGGCCGTTAAAATAAGCTTTTTTAAAAATAAGTACTGTGTGAACTTGATTTTGATTTTAAAAGTTTAAAAGTATGTCAAACCTGAACTTTCTTGTTTGACCTTATTGCCACCGATACTATCATCATCATCAGCACAGTAGCACACAAAAGCCGCTTCTGATCTGCCCTAATCGCCTCATCCGTCGTAATTCTCACCCCACGGCATCGTTTCCAGCCACAGACACTGAAGGAGATGCTGCGTGTACGACGGGAGTCAAGTCAAATGAACTCAGACGAGGACGTACCTGTCCAGACGTAGTCGTTCTTATCAGCTCAGTTGAAGAGTTACTGATCATCCATTTTCAGAGTCATTCAGACAGCTTGAAGGGAAACGCTGGCTTCCCTTCAAAAAGTTAACTATCTCTTCTCAGTATCTATGGTGACGTGTAGCGCGGCTCTGTGACTAAAGCATATAAAAAGCTGCGGTTCGTGTGGTTTCTCTGACGGTATGGTAGCTTGAAGATATACCTTCAATGTTTCAGCGATTGTAAAGCAACAAATGCGGAAACCCCTATTTTTTTTCTTTTTCACTGCCCTGCTTTCTTACTTTCCGTTCTCTTTTTTGCTTCTGTTCACGTTCGTTCACGTTCAGCACTTCATCCCCAAGCCCCAGAAGACTAAGTTTCGGTTATTTGCTGCCTTGTTACCACGACAAGTGGTGGGAAGTGACAACGGGCATTTCCCAAATTAGACTTAAAATGCAGCGAAAGCATACACGGAAATGCAGTTAAAACTAAGAAGATCCTTAATTTCACGCTAATATTTTGCGAACTTAAATTATGAATCTTTTTTTCCAGGTCTATATTAACCCTGTTTTAAAATACACTTTTACCTTTTTTTTTTTGAAAAAATCGTTTAATTAACTTCAGTCCTAATCACAAATACCAAATATGTCATTAATTTCAAACTTTGTATGCCGGTGTTTAGTTCACATGAGAGATAAGAGCGAGGAGATTGATATCTCTCCTTGTGTATGTACACTCAATATGTAGCTAGCTTAGCTTAGTTTAGCATAAAGGTTGGAAGCAGGACTCAGTCTGTACGGAGGGTAATAAGATTTGCCTTCCAGGATTTTCAGGATATTACTAATTAACATATTTTTATCTTTGTGCGTCATATATTACTATATAAAACTATATTACAAAAGAAGCAGAAGTCCATGGCGTTCATTGATAATCTGATTGTGTGATGTAACAAGGCAACAATAGCTTCTAAGCAGTGCCTTTAAAGTCACATGTCTCATTCATTCATTCATTTTCAGCAACCGCTTGTCCTGTCGTTGGGCGAGAGGCGGGGTACGCCCTGGACAGGTCTCCAGTCTATCTCAGGGCTAACACAGAGAGACAGACAACCATTCACACTCACATTCCCAATTTAGAATCACCAGTTAACCTAATGAGCATGTCTTTGGATGGTGGGAGGAAGCAGAAGTATCTGGAGAGAACCCACGCAGACACAGGGAGAACATGCAAACTTCACAATCCATCGGCTGAAAGGCCCCAGTCAGCCGATGGATTCAAACCCAGAAACTTCTTGCTGTGAGGCATCAGTGCTAAACACCACACGACTGTTAAACTTTTGGAATTACTTAATTTTCTGCATGGTGATAAATGATCTGATAAACACGCCCCAACACACCTAACCGACAACAATTAGCAGCATCAAACACCAACTGTGGCATCGTAACACATTGGCTAGGGATAGGAGTTGCACATGGACACTTGGGAGCATGTAGTCCTGTGTGAGAGAAAATAACTCTCCGCACCAGCAGGTGGCAGTATCCTGATTCAGTATAGTCTAATTCAAAAATGGCAATTGGTTCAACTTTGGATCAAGATCAAGATCAAGTCATGCAAAGTTAAAAGAAAGTTATACTCTTACTTCTTTATGGTCACATATTCAGTATGTACTGCAAAAGTAAATCCAAAACTTTCCATATGTATAAATAAACAGAATAAATAACTCCAGCAAATACACTTAAATAAAATGAGGAAATTAGCCAGAGGACATCTCTCAGTATCATTATGTCTTCCAAGCTCATTTCATCCTTGTGAGTTCTGAAGAGTTTCTTTCTCTTTGGCACCCCCTAGTGGTCAGGTCATAAATAAACCGTGACTATGACTACACTGAGACACCAATTCCAAATTGTGAAGCCCTTGAGCCAAACAGAAAAAAAAGGGAAAAAGAAATTCTACAAACCAAACTGACCGCCCACCTGACGTGATTCAGTTCCAACACAGTCGTGTGTAAAACCCAGAGGATGTCCACTATCAAGTCACCTTCACATTTCACGCCACAAGCGTTCAACTTCAGCTTTTCGCAGAACCAAAGAATGAAAATGAGGAAAAAGGCACTTCTGCTCTGGCGACAGCTACTCTCACATCTCTGATTCTAAATTGCATGACGGCCTTTTATGGCCTTTTTGTTGTGTTTGTATCTCAGTCACAAAAGTTAAACTAAGTTCCCTGAGTCATGCCGAAAATCTCTTTGACCTATTTTTTTAAACACACGACGAATTCAGGAAATCAGCTGCTGATTGGAATGAGCATCAAACAGAGCATCTCACGAAATGCAGAAGCTGGTGAGAAAATTGTGAGCTCATACTACAACTGTACTGTCAGTTACAATTAAAAACTGATCTGATGGTCTGCTGCCCTCAAGTGGAAACAGATCACTGGCAAACTACTATTTATCGACTTGGTTTTGTATATAACTGAAGTACCCTAAGGTAGGTTTGACAGCATGTAGATGTATATTCATGACACTTAATCCTTAATGTGTCGCCAGTCTTCAAACAAGACAGCTGGAAACATTACATTTTTACATGTAATGTGACATCTTTCTTAATTTATCATAAATCAAGTACATAAATATATATATTTTTAAGACATAAAACAGACTAGACAAAACTGAGAGACTTTTTCCAGCCCCTTGGAAGCTATCGACAGCAACCGTGCCAGCTGACATCATGTTCACAGCGAGATAACAGAGAAATAATTTCTATCAGATGGACACACTCACCAGTGAGGGCCAGGACAGGACGGCAACTACCTCAGGCTCAAACAGTGAAAAAGAACATTAGAGCTTCTCCGAAATGACTTCAACTCAACAAGAGGTGACATACAACTGAGAGGAGAGACGGAACTTTTTTCAGGTTTCACTTCCCCCATTTCAACCCACGTGAAACTAGAGTTTACTTCAGTGGTTTGCAGTCACTTGACTGTTGATATATATTTGCAGTTATTCCTTTCTTAAGTAATAGTTGTTTGAGTACTTGCATGTACTTAAATGCTTTTCAAATATGTCACAGTAGAATTAGATTTTGGTGCCAGTGTGCGGCAGTTTATTACACTCCATGTAATCGAAGACTATTGTTCTGATTTTAGGAACTTTATCCTGTTTCATTTGGGATTTAACAAACTTCCCTGTTTTCAGTGTGCAGGTTTTTATTTCAGCCATTCAACGCTATAAACTACCAGCTGGATTTGAAAAGTTGAAGTAACAACATTTAAATTTCCAGTAAAGAGAATCATCTGAGAATTTCTGAATCGGTGTATGTTTTTTAGTTTTGTTTTTTTACCAAAAAAACGTAAAATGTTCACGTCTCCACAGGAAAAAAAAAACAAACAAAAACAATCTTTTAAAATAGATATAAACCGATCATTATGACCACCTTCTTAATTTTGTTTAGTGTCATTGCTATGGGGTGGGGGTGCTTGGTCTGGTCTAGGTGGGTGCCACATGTCTAAGTAACATCCACATGAATGAATGCCAGGTCCAAAAGTTTCCCAGCAGAACATTAAATTGTCACAAGACAGTGACAAGACGGTGTTACTCATTTCTCCTGTCAGTGGTCATAATGTTGTGACTGACCCGTGTACATTAAGATGGGTTTTCCACTGGAAAATTATGAATTTTATAAAGAGAACACTAAACATAGTGTCTCTGTGTATGTGGGTGTGTATGTCGAGTCAGTATGTTAGACAAGTAGACTCTGCACTCAGGTCAGGTGTCCTTTCTGTTAAACCTGTAACTTAAATAAGCTCACATTGATTTTAATAAAAGGAGACGTACATGAGATGTCAGCGGCACTTTGTGATTCAAAGTGGCGCTCTATTTTATTCCAACATATGCATTAAAGCTGTAAACAAACCTTGTCTTGTTTCAAAAACCAGTTCAGACAAGTTCAGTGTTCATATAGTGTCTAGTTCTGAGTAGAGTCATTCAACAGTGTATTTGTAGTAAAGAAAATGTTCCTTAGTTATATATTAATGTTAACAAAATAGTTTGACATTCTGTAAAATGTGTTTCTTAGCTTATTTCTGCTGAGAGTTGAATGAGAGGAAGACTGACACCACTCTCACAGGTGTGTGCGCTAAATATGAAGCTATCACAAGCAGCCAGCTAGCTTAGCTTAGCACAAAGACTGGAGGCAGCTAATCCTAAACTTGTTGTTCAACATATTCACACACAGATAATACATTAAAGGTTAAAATGTGTAAATAAATTCAGAGGTTATGTTTGCATAGGGCGAGCTGTGTCTTCTTCTTCTTCACGTCTTTATGCTAAGCTTAGCTAACTCGGTGCTAGCTGTTCCTGCTCCTTCCTTTCTTTTCTCGTGGTCCAGCGTCGGTCTGATCCAGCTCCAAACCATCCTTGGGGCAATCTCACACGTGCTTCCCTCTGCCTTCAGATATGACGTCCTCAGGCCGGGCGCTGGTGTACCACTCCGACCACCCGCCGTCGTACACCGCCACCCCCGGGTGGCCGCACTCGTGGGCCGCCAGTGCCACGTGGCATGCCGTCACGGCAGAGCCGCAAGAGCTGCAAATTGGGCGGCTGAGGTCCACGCCAGCACGGGCGAACAGGGCCTGGAGTTGATCTTTGGGCAGGAAATGACCCGAGGCGGACAGGAAGGAGTTGAAGGGAATGCTGACGGAGCCGGGGATGTGGCCTGGCTCCGTGTCTGTCAGTCAGAAAGAGAGAAACGGGGTTACTTAACAACTACTCTCAGCAAAACTCTGGAAACAGACAAATCAGCAGAGAAATATAGATCAATAGATACATTCAGAGACTTTCAGTTTGTCAAGGTGTAATTTTTAGAGCTGTTAAAGCAGATTTTGGGGATTTTGGGGAAATCAACAATAGTCAACATTGTCTTATTTTTACACTGAGCGCTGATTTGGAGTGGTGTTGGTGCTGAAAACCCTAAATATTAACTCTCATTTCAGCTCCTCTGTGATCTTCACCAACTCAGCTGAGATAAATCTGTGGTTGTTAAGCTACTAAATGCTCCTCATGTTCGCCAGTTCGCCAAAACAGGCTGAAAGACACTAAAATGCAATGTAAAGACAAGTGGCCACATTTTCTACATTACATGTATTTTCCAATGAACTTCTTGATGTGTGCAACCTTACTAAATGATATCATTAATTTAAGTTAACTCTGGCCCCTTTGTCTCCACTGTTTTCTCAGTAGCAGTCAAAAATCATCAGTGGAAACGACTATCTCATGGATTTAACAGATAGTCCTTATTTTATAAGCTGTTTTCAAAGCAACTTAATGGTGCACACTGTAATAATGCTAGTACTTCCACTAGCTGCTTTAGTTTTGAGGTATTATGCTGGTTTGTTGGCCTACTCTTAATTGCACTTGAATGGCAACTGAATGAAGCCTAATGTTATTAGGCAGACTTAACATAACGCTGATATAAAAAATCTAAGTGTCCCAGCCACTGTGTTTTTGTTTCTCTCTTGCAGTGCCTCTCAGAACAGATTATTTGTACTATGTCCTAATTCCAACCGCTGTATGCATGAGATGGAGGTCAGAAGAAGTGTTATGTCAGTGCAGCTGCACACGAACATCACATTTAGCAGAAAAGTAATGACAAAATCAGTTTTCTCACGATCTGTCTGACAGTGGATTTCAAACTCTTTAGAGGCAGTTTTGTAATAGGGTTTAATCCCGGGAAACGGGATTCCCGGGAAATCTGATCAAGACTATTTCCCGATTCCCGGGAAAGGTTATGACGGGAAACGGGAAATATATATTTATTTTTTGTTACACGTGCGCTTCTATTGTTGTCTTACGTTAACGTTGAATTCAGTGCAGCAGTAGGCTATAGCCTAGAAATCCACGCACCCTAGCGGCAGCAAATGTCATTTGCAGCAGTAGGCTACCAACCTCCTAATGATGTCTGAAGCCAGCTTTGTTAGGCCGTAAGGTGAACCCTGTTATCGTTTCATCCCGCTCCACAGTCTGGCATCTACACAATCTTTAGTTCATAAAAAATAACGAGTCATGCTAAGCTACCCAAAAAAAGTTTGTCGCAAAAATTCCAGTCGATTGCCGATGCGTCTATGTTTTATGCAGAACTAGTTTCTTCAGAGCGTAATAAGATCTTGGTTGCGAGTGGTGGCACGGTTGGTCACGTCATCATTCTACACCAATACGGTAGCTGCTTTTTGGCAGATAGGCTGTCACGCACGCAGCTCACTTGATCACGCAGCAGAATTGATCATTGCAAACTTTGTTGATATGGACATAAACTGTGTTTCTTGCCCTAATAATGTTACAAATATTATAAAACATGCTGGGAACGCATATTTGAATGATATCGATACATTACTTGGGCAAAAACAACAACAACAAAAAACAGCTGTTTCCCGGGATCTGATTCATCTAATTTTCGGGAAAAATATTAAACCCTATTTTGTAACCTTTTCATGTCTGATGATTAACAACAACTCTTTCACTTTCTGAGCTTCTCAGGAAGCTCCTATGTCCGTCTCATCACACACTTCTGCAAACATGCGTTGTGAGGATCAGACTGAAACTAAGCCCTGATTTTCTTTAAACAAACGGAGCACTGAATGACTCCCAAGTGTCATAACATGCATTAGAAACAATCAAGAACAGATGGACTCTAATTTGGCCTTGAAATTAATTTCCAAGTTGTTATGTCTAATCAAACGCAGACACCGACTGTGTTTCATTCATCCTTCGTTTAATCACAGAATGCCAAGTTAACATATGGCCAACACTTTACAGCTGTGATGTCACACTGTCGTGACTAGCTAGCGCACCACCTGCAGGAGTGAGGTGCACTTACTTTTGCACCTCACAGATATGTAATATTGGCTCATTTTCCCAACTCCACAGATACCAAAGGTCAATATTTCTGTTTAATCATTTTGATTGAGTTCTCTTTGTCTGCTTTTGTGAAAGTCTGCTGATGTTTTGTCCTTTTTACGAGAAAAACGTAGACAATTCCAAGCGGCGCTTTTTGTGTTTTTTTTCTTTCTGGCTTGCAGCGCAATTTAATCTGTGTAGATTGTTTTGATGTGAACTGCAATATATTTGGAGGCATGAGCAGTTAAATATTTCCGTCTTCTCTTGAAGCTAATGGATAGCATTCGGCTTGCTGGTGCTCAAATACCATGACCTGATCGCGTCGTTCCTTGCAAGACTTTTGCTTTTTGTTGGCTTGTCAATTGAAATAATCAGACGAAATACACAAGTCAGTTGCAGATTGCCAGGATTTCTAATATTTAAACACATATTCCTAAACTTTTTATTAAAATTTTGAGATCCCCTAAAAAAACTTTGTGCTATCGTCATTTGTGCTGCTTACAATGTGCTTCTGTATCTGCAGGTACTGTGAGTATTTGTATTCTGTTTCTGTATTTGGTTGTGCTACAAGTACTTGTAGGGCAGGAATTGTTAAACTGATGAACACATTTTCTTAATTTTTTGTATTTGCATGTACTTTCTTAAGCTGCAGTGCACTGAGCTACCTTGGCCACTAGCGCTCTCACCTGTTGACTCTACTGTTTATATCTAGGGTGTCAAACTTGCCAGTTTTGGCCCACGTGGTAAATATGGTGAGTAGCTTTATTTATATATCACCAATGCACAACAGCTAAATTTGTGTATTAACATCAAAACTTCACTACTTTTGATTAGATTAAGATTAAGTGTCTCTCGGCCAAGTATACTTGTGTATACAAGGAATTTGGTCTCTGCATTTATCCCATCCGTGAATTAGTGAACACACAAGCACACAGTGAGGTGAAGCACACACTAACCCGGAGCAGTGAGCTGCCATGCTACAGCGGCGCTCGGGGAGCAGTGAGGGGTTAGGTGCCTTGCTCAAGGGCACTTCAGCCGCTTTCTACCGGTCGGGGGTTCGAACCGGCAACCCTCCGGTCACAAGCCCAAAGCGCTAACCAGTAGGCCACGACTGCACGTGTAAACAAAAAAGTCTTGTCTTATCATTCAGTCAGAATGAATTAGATACCTTGCAAAGAAAAACTGTGGCAGAAACAAACAGCTCTACCGCAGATTGAAAATGTTATTGGTGTTATTTGTTTTCATCAAAATGAAAATTCCCTCTTTTTTCCCCACTTCTCTAAACGAAAACTTCTCCATTCGGTGGAAAACATTCAGTCTACCACAGGCCAAGGTTCACTGCTGAGGCAGCTTTCACAAATGGAGTTTCACCCACAGACGGGCCCCGCAACAGCACAGCAAAGCTTTTCTTTGTCTGTATATCAGTGTGAGCGTGTTTAGTATTATATATGCAGGTAAGTGGGTGTGTGTGGTAGTGAGAATTATATGGGTACTTAAAGGTGCAGTAGGCAGGATTGCGAAGATCCAGGACTTAGCCAAAAAATTTGAACATCGACAACTTCTCAGTCCCTCCCCCCTTTCCGCTAAAGCCAAAAACGGTCTCCCAAGCCCCTCCCCCGACAAGGGAGAGCTGTGCACGATAGAGCGCGTGCATATTGGCCCTGGAATACTGTGCACGAGCAGAGAACCGAGAGAGAGCGAGTAAACAAACTAGCATGGAACACACCGACGTAACAACAACAAAATAGTTTTTATAATACCCTTCGTTATTGCTAAATAATTTGACCTAAAGTAACGATACAGTCGTTATACTTTAGGTCAAAATATTTAGCAATAGTCAACTTTAGGACAAAACCAAGGTTAGGATGTTTCTGAAAGTAGCCTACATCGGTGATGTTTGCTATCAGTAACAGTTAGAAGCATTCATTGTGGCGTTTTATTCCACAGTTTAGATTTATCAATTTGCTATGTGGTAGATATATGACCGCTACCTGTTGATGTGGTTAGACGTTTGAGAGTGAAGCTGAGGCACAGGCCTCAGACGAGGATTACATCCCGGCTCCTTCTACATGCCCGCGGCCAAGGGGAGGGCGCTATGAAATGCGTGTCCATGAGCAGTGATTGACACTCTGTTAGATACACCCCTGGACTTGATTGGTGCATCTGAACGTGGAGCGTTGGATGTCTTGCAAATCGCGCTACAGGCTCTAGGTGGGGCCAGAGGAGCCGAATTTTTTTTTAAAATGACCTGCTTCATGCAATTATACTTGAACATAGGGTCAGTTTCAGCAAATATGACAGAAAGTTAGTTTTATAAGACTTGCCTACTGCACCTTTAAGAGGTCTTATCTCTGCGTTGTATTCTCACAGACTGCTATCTGTACAGACTGACATATGGGTGGACAACATCTAAATTCCACACCATTCCCTCTATCTGCTACTGTCCTTCAGTGGTATTTGGGGCATATTTTAAGTAAACATTGAGAATCAAACGCTGGACAGGTCTCCAGTCTATCGCAGTCTAACACAGAGAGGCAGACAACCATTCACACTCACATTCACACCTCGGGCCAATTTAGAATCACCAATTAACCTAACAAGCATGTCAAGAACATGCAAACTCCACACAAATGGATTAGAACCCAGAACCTTCTCGCTGTGAGGCATCAGCGCTAACCACCACACCACTGTGCCGCCCCATCCTGATATTGCTTTTTTAAAATATATGCCAATTCCTGCATCCTCTCGTTGGAAATGTCGCTGTGGTCTGGCCCAGCACGATCCCACGTGTGAGATTTTTATAGATTTATCGTTTCTGTATTTCTGTTTAATATCCCTTTTAAATCTTTCTGATCCTAAAAAGTTCAAGCCAAAGTATTTATTTTTATTATGACACTGAAAAGAAAAAGAGAACAGAGTCACTGATGCAAATGTCATCACGCCTCCCATCCTGCCAGATCCTGTTTGAATAATCTGACAGATCCGGTGACTAAGAGCGTTATTCAGACAGTGCCCTTGTTCACCTTTGACCGGAGACTTGCATAATATTGAGTGTCACTGTGACAGTACTGATGATATGATCATTCATCATCTCAGTGCTGATGAAACAACACCAGGTTAGCAAACACTTGCACTTATGTTACCTTTAATCTAGCAGAGAGACATTCTTATTTGTGGATCAACACCTTCAGGAGATCCAGACCGATCGCGTGACTTGATTGCATTCACAGCTTGTTGCAGTCTGTCCGTATCCTTCGGCAACCTTTGTTGTCTGATCAGCATACCTGCAGCGATATTGAACAGCCTGAGTAACGCAATCAGGTTAAGATTATAAAATCACAAGATCTAAAGCTTTTAATGAAAACTGACATCATCTATAAATCAGCTGACAGTTCTGGAGCTGTTTACGAAAGCTACTGTGACTCATTTTCTCTCATTCAACGGATGAAAACTGAACATCCAGTGGAGGCTATCAAACAAGTCGGCCTGGTCTATGTTTTATTTATTTATTTATTCATTGGTATAAGTCATGTAGCAACCCCGTTATCACACAGATGGGAGACGAAGATCATAGTTCTTAAGTCATCTTCATCATCACCATCACCATCGTTGGTGCATTTGCCCTTCATCTTAACTAGATCTAAGCATTATTATAAACGCATTCAATTCACAGTCTGAAGATTGTGTTTGTTAACCTTTATTTAATTTCATACCAAACTTTACTATTAGAGAGAAAAGTGCAGACTATATTCTGTCATAAACTTACTTCTCTATGAATAATCATCACCATTATTTTATACATTTTTTTTTTCTTTTTTCTCATCTTTTTTTTCTCCTTTTTCTGTAAGTTATTGTTTTGTTGTCTGTGTTATGTTTGATTGCTTTTCTTTAATTAAAATTTAAATGTTCTTTTGAGGAACCCTCCTATACCAGCCCCTTGAGGGTTTTTGGGGTTTCCCTGGCATGCCTTTATGCTCTTACCTTCTTCAATTGCGTATTGTTAATGTATTTTGTATTGTTGTTGTGTTTTTATTGTATTTTATGTGCCAAATAAAATGAAATGAAATATGAAACTGTGGTTAACTGAATGTTTGACTGAAGATAGAGCAACTGTTAAAGTGCTTAAATATTTGTTACTATAAGAAAATCAGCATGTGAACAACATACACCGATCAGGCATAACATTATGACCACCTTCCTAATATTGCGTACACGGGATGTGCACAAGTACGAGTGCCAACGTAGGAGGAAAACAAAGAGCGGAACTAATGGTCAGGTGCCGTTGCACCGCGGGGCTTCAGGTGGGCCACCCCTCCCTCTTCCGTCAGATGGAAATCAGGAAGAGAAATGGGTGGTTCATGTCTTCATTCTTCTGACTCGGTTGCCGTGTTTTCCAGGTCAGTACTCGGTGAAATGCAACAAAATTACGTCCTCCTAGACCGAGTTTAACCATCCGTGTTTAGAATCGCGATTGGCGGACTTTAGGATAATGGCGATAGCTTCCCGTTAACGCGTGTGTGATGTGACTGAGTACAGCATGATCAAATTTCTATGCTAAAGCTCTCTCTGTTTGACATGTTTAATTCATTTGGTACCCTGACATAGTTTGAATAGTTGCTACTGTTTATTAGTGATGGAGAAACCGAAGCTTTCTGAACCACTGAATCAACCAGAAGCAATTGTGTTGAAATAGTTCAGGTGTTTGGAAGCATTTGATAAAGTTGAATGTGGCGACATCTGCTGGATAATATTATACATAGCATTCGCATGAAAGAAAGAGTCCTGAAACAGAAAGTCGTGTTTGCTTAACAATAAATGATCTACAGTACGTTTATCTTGAAATGCTTGATTTTTTTTTCTTTTATAGAAAATAATAATATACTTGTATGAGTTTGCCATCATATAATACTATATGTTTTAGATATATGCTTTTATAAGATTCAAATACAAAAATATATTTACTGAATAAGTGAAATGCTTGTGCATCTGGAGACGGTGATGACAGTAGTTGTACAAAATGCTTGTGAAACTGGGAAGGGGATTTGGGTGGTTCAGAGATTTTAATTTAAAAACCAGATCATTTCAGCTGAGTTAGGCTTTAGTCTAGTCCTCTTCTATGTACAGTGGCAAGAAAAAGTATGTGAACCTTTTGGAATTTCATGATTTTCTGAATAAATTTGTCATAAAATGTGATCTGGGGGGTATTCCATCAAGCAGGCTAAAGGCAAAGCCAAGCTTAAATGGCCAAGTCTGGCTAATATGAGTGAGAGTTTGGTTCCATCAAAGAGGCTGAGATTAGCCCCAACTCAGTAACCGGGGAAACTATGACTCCGGCTAAGCCTCAACCATGGCTAAGACAGAACTGTGGCTCAGGTTTCCGTTCCATCAGTCTGAGCCTCAACCCTGTTCCACCAAGGTGGCTAATGTGAATGCCAGCCAAGTAACCATGGTAACTTATGCTGCAGGGCAAACCTGGTCTGTAGCAGGCTAAAAGTGAAGCTTAGCACCATCTATGAATCAAAGAATGTCCAATAGACAGAAACAGAGACACACAACTGTCATGGAATGATAAAATAATATGTAAAACATAAAATATATAATAAAATGTATTAAATTATTTATACTAATAATTATATATTATCTATAAGTACATTAAAGAACATTATCACGAAAATAAAATATAATAAAAAATAAGACACAAATAAATTAATAAAATTAAACTAATTAGCCAAAAAATATAATAAAAGGAAATTGAGGCATTGAAAATAAAATATTGAATATGTACACCAAACCACAATTAGATGTAAATGTGTAAAACCACCACCAGCACCAAGGGTCTTCCAGGACAGGACCAACCCGTTGAATCACACAGATGCGTACCTGTGGGAGAGGTACCGGTTCACCAGGCAAAGCATTGTGTATTTATGCAGTTTGCTTGAACCACACATTATGAGGGTCACTTGCCGCAGCCAGTCTCTGACCACTGTGCAGTCAGTCTGTATTGCCCTGCGGTTCTTTGCCAGTGGTACATTTCTCTACAGTGTTGGTGATGCTGAGAAGTTAAGCAAGGCAACTGTTTTCAGAGAGGTAACAATTATATGTCCTATCTTCATTTGTGATTATTTCCAGCATCGCCACATATTATGCAAAGGAGTTGAGATGATCACATGGGGGTGTCCATGATGTCATATTGTCATAGGCCATGACTAATTAGAAACAGAGACAGATGGCAATGAAGTAATATATTTATTTATAAAGTAATTTCCATAGTTGTCTTTCATATTTATACATTAAACATGACACAGAGCAAACACATTACAGGTAAGAGCAGTCTACCTGGCCCTGAAGCAGTTCCTTAATATCTACATCACCTTCCCTGGCCATCATGACCCACAGCGGATCAAGGAGACATTCTATGCAATTGCAGGTTTGTGACAGTCATGTAAAATACTTTGATTAAATGTAGCCTATCATTATCAAAAATGTAGGCAAGGCAACTTTATATAGCACATTTTAGCACAAGGTGATTCAAAGTGCTTTACATAAAATAAAATGAAAATACAACAATTCAACATATAGCATCTGGGACAAAATACAGAAGTAGCACAAATACAGCATGTAAAAATGACAGGCTTAAATGAAAATGATATAAATTCTATACAATTAAACAGAGCAATTGGCCATGCAGGAAATAAAGCTATCCCATCGATTTGCATAACAATCAGTTGATAAATGTGATGAATATCACTTTCTAACATTACTACTAGGGCTGCCAAATGATAAAATATGGAGAATTTCACATAAATTGCAGTGAAACAATAATGCTATTTTAATTACGTTCATATGAATGTTAGTTATTAGGGCTGTCTTTTTGTTCTTTGGGGATTTTCCTTTTAATTTTAGGGATCTGGTTGCATTAATAGGTCCACATAATTGATTAGTTTAAAACAAAAACCATCAAGAAATCAATTGGTAGATTATTGTCTACATATATTTTGTCTCTTTGATGGGGGATTTATATAACATGATGATGCTGAAATACTTAATTTTCTTTGTCACTTACGCATTCAGCCTGTCAGCAATATTCTGCCACGCCACATCCCTCGCTTTATTGATTGCCGTGGTATTGCCCTTCTTTCGGATTATGTGGCTGTAATCCTCATATACCTCCATGAGGAGGGTTTGCTCCGCTGCAGAGAACATTTCTGCATGCTTTCCCTTGCTTTTCGGCACTCGACTATAATGGGCTTTTTATTTTCCCTGTGGGCGTGCACAAGTTGAGACTTAACAGGTGAGGCTTGACTAAGAGTCAGGTGGAGCCAGCTGATTTCACTTGATGGAGCGACTTGGAGCTAGATTGGGAAATGGAGCTTAGTCAAGCATCAAGCTTACACCCAAGTCTGGCAATTCTTAGCTACGTTGATGGAATACCTCCCAGGTGGGCTTGTTGGTCTTATAGAGTATGACAGCCAGCACCAAGGCAAACAATGCCACACCTGCCACAATCATTCGCACAGTCCCCACAGCAATACCTGGCAAACACAGAACAGAACAGGTCCCATTAGCTTAAGACAATGAAGATTCGTCCAATTTGCCCCTATACCACTGTGATATCTGTAATGCCCACTTCAGTTTGGGCCACTTTGGTTAAAGAAACCATATATGTATTTGCATTTAATTGAATATTTTTGACTTTATGGCTTTGTTCTGGTATGTCCCCGGCCCTTTTAGGTGCCTAAGGAAATGAGAGTCATAGTCAAGGCCGACGTATACAGAACTGAGCAAGTATTGATGCAGAAATGACATTGATCTAGACTAGGGGTGCCCATTACATCGATCAAAAACAGCGCTGTCAAGACTAACATCTAAAACGTTTTTTTCAATGGCACGCGATCTACCCGCACTGCCTTCGGGATCTACCGGTCGATCGCGTGCCATTGAAAAAAACGTTTTAGATGTTAGTCTTGACAGCGCTGTTTTTCTAAAGGTGCAGTCCAATTTTTCTTGATAAAAATAAAAACAGAGATGGATGGAGCTTTTACCACTGTAGCAACAATTAGTATGATGATATATATATATATATACATAGATAATTTTGACTTGGTCGTTGTAAAAGTAGCTTGCGAGCCAAAAAAGTGTGCGCACCCCTGATCTAGACAGCAGAAAAGGAAGAGGTGGGTTGCAGAGCAGTTTGCAGAGGAAATGGCAAATGTAGGCAGGTTAAATGAACTTATCTGACACCATGAATTAGATATTGAATGCTGATTCGGGCTAAAGTCCACTTAGCAATGCCTCAATGACGCCTCACATCTGGACCTAAAGCTTGCACTTGAACACACCTTAAGGACTACAACCACCAGCAAGCCGGCACATAAGTTTGTGCCTGTGTGACTTGAAATAACTCTTCATACCAGGGACATGGCAGTAGTTTGTCCTTCAAATGAGAAAACTGCTAATATTAGCTGTGAGGCTAGGAAGAGCTGTAAACCGCTGTAAAACGATTGGCCTCTCCTGAATCACGCTGATCATTCGGTCAGAACATTTACAGTATCCGTTTCATTTCAGATGATCATGTTTTTGTGAAAATATTTGTGTATTTGAATGTCTCTGCACTGTTTTGCTAAGCTGATTAAACACTGACCAATGAATGACCAACTGCCTGACACAACAAAAAACACGAGACGCTGTCTTGTTGTGTCTTGACATTAATTGTGTGTTTTCTATCCAACGTTTTGTTGTCAGAGATTCTGATTCCAAAGGCAAATTTTAACTTAGCTTTCTTCATATGCACCAGTTAAGTACCTGGTGGTTGTTTTGGTTTCCCCACAGGAGATGACCATGATGCAGTGAGGCTCCAGTCACTCCAGGTTCCCTCATAGCCGTTGTCTTCGACCTGCACACGAACGCGTGCCTCGTACATCTCGCCTTGTATCAGAAAGTCTGGGTCCAGCTCTGCCGTGCACTCCTTTACACAGGAAGTTTCGTTTTTCTGAACGGAGGAATCCTGGAATCCAATGTGCGGATGTTAATTTTCCACATCGCTTTACACATCATAATCGCCATCGCATACGAATTGAGGCACAAAATATATGCTGTACGTACACTCCAAGATTGATCTTGTTGTTTCCACTGCAGTTCTGACTTATAGAGAGAGAATCCATTCTCATTGACGTAGGTGAGCCAGGAAACGGTGGTATTGTTGATATTTGGTTTTTCTGGAGGATTCACTTTAACTGCAAGATCACACACACAGTTTGTTTTAGAAAACCACAAATAGTTCAGAGGGTAAGTTTCAAAAAGGCAGTACTAGTATTATACAGTGTACTCACTGTGACAAGCTGGTTTGTACTCAATGTTTACACTTTGCTCCACATCCTTACAGGTCACGGTGATGGACAACACGTGGTAGGCTTGAAACTGGAAAGATTGAAAAACAATGCAAAACTAAGGAAGTGCCAATCAAGATGATTTTATGCGTGTTAAACAAATGAAATTATCACAATATGAGATGTTAATAGATTAAAGGATAATTGTGCATGTTGAGAATAATGTAGAAACAGTCAGCCAAGACCGGTTAAAATTTTGTTGTTGTTGTTTTTGTATGTGGTAAAACAAAATAATAGAAAAACATCAATATGAAGTTTTAATGGATATTCTTGAGATCATTGAGAACTTGAGATAATAATATCCCTGGAGATAACACAAATATATGACAACTGGTGTTACACATCAGAGTGGCACCAGCCTTCACACCAAGTTAGCCAATAACCCGTTTTTCTCTCTTATGAAATATGTATTATCAATGCTTTTTTTTTTTTTTTTTTAACTCACTATGTAGGTGTAGGCGAAGATTAGGGAGCACTTCTGTCGTGCTGGGTTGGAGATGTCAACTGGTTCTAGGTCACAGGAAGCGCTGTATGTGAAGAGACTGGAAAAAATATAAGTTTGAGATGTTATTTATACACTGTGGATATTATACATATATGTAGAGACCAAGGAGCAGAGCTCTGGAGATAATCATAGCTAGATTGAGGATGTACTCGATAACTTCAAGGCCAACGCTTTTACTAATATTTTTCTGATATAAATTATTATTATTGAAGCAGACCTAGTCCTTACCTTCCTGGAGGAGGTATCCTCTTAGCATTTATTTTGCAGCGAGTGTCTCTGTGATGAGACAAGTATGGGCTGTCCCACTCACAAGTGATGTTCTGATTGAAGTCGTTGTAGCAAGTGAGATCTGCGAGGAACAAAAAGGGATGAAACAAGTTTGAATTTGCTTTGCATTCGCTGCCTCAAATGCATTTCAAAGTTGTGCAATATACATAAGTTAAGTGAACA
Source organism: Chelon labrosus (assembly GCF_963514085.1). Taxonomy (NCBI): domain Eukaryota; kingdom Metazoa; phylum Chordata; class Actinopteri; order Mugiliformes; family Mugilidae; genus Chelon; species Chelon labrosus. The sequence continues at coordinate 7,892,489 of NC_140338.1, forward strand.
CAGAAATTACTTACTGTTAATTGGAAGGCTCGGACAACTATCACTTCTGATGATGAGGGCTTGAATCAGAGGAATGAGAAGAAGAAGCAGGAGGGGGTTCTTCATGTTTCTTTCTGTGTAGCGTGCCGTCCGTAATCTCTTTCGGGAGCTGTCAAACCACTGGTTTGCGAGGAGGAGGTTTGCACTTTCCTTGGGTGTAGCTCACTGGTTTCTTCTTGTTCTTATTCTGCACATGTATAATAATAACATGTGGCTGTCAAATGTCAAATACAGTTTATTTCGGCAGCACATGTTACAAGATTTGCATTAGCATCTTTGAGGTACTTCAGTGCCAGGCTTAGAAGTAGCAGAAGTTGGATCAAGGCGCGGATCGAATTAGAGGGTGACAATTTACTCCCGCGAGACAAGGTATTCCCGCAGGAGTCCCGCGGTATGGGAGTCAGTTTCACTGTTGGTGACGTGATAGGGATAGGATAGAGCAAAGAAGATTTTCTTATGTACCAAAGGGGGTCCCAGCAGAAAAAGTTTGGGAACCACTGCTGGGTTAAGATCGAGCAATGTGGTTGTATAAATCCAGGGAGTAACATTAATAACTTTCAGTTGCTTTAATGCTGATTGATTTGTAGACTAGAATTTTGCGCTCTGCAGTTACTCAATTACAAGCGACATCAGCGGGAGTCAGTGGTGTTAAAAAGTCTTTCTGCAAGTCTTTAGTGACTCAAGTCTGACTTGAGCCCAGGAATAAGTTACCTCTCTTAGGAAATCGATTGTTTGTCTTTTATTTCTTTACATCAGGGAGCGCAATCAATAAATCCCTGACTTGGTGTTGCCTGTCGGCTCCGTCTCATAATGTCACGCAGCAACTGATAAATGCATAAATGAGTCGAGCTCTGTGAGATATACGACGTGCGGTGATAGTGAAAACCCCTTGGTAAAACTTTTTTGAGAATGTGTTTCATACAGACAGTCATCACACCATTTTCTCATAAAGACAGGAAAATATCTCAAATTGAAGCTTTGTAAGTGCCTGGCTGATCAGCAATAACACACAACAGCATTAACATATAACTTCTTAGACATTAAAAGACTTCATCTTAAAATGAAACAGCCACAACATGGAAGTCCACATTAGAGACTCACCTGTCGGTAAAGTTGCCAGCTCGCTGCTTCTGTCCCATCTCATGTCCTGTGTGAAACAAACATCAAACGTAAAGTTCTTCCATCATAAACCAACTGTCAACTCTCACACCGATAAGGAGGAGAGGCGAAGAGCTTTTACCACCAATTGACTTCCTACCACAGACGTATTAGTAGTTTTTTTTCTTCACCTCTGAGTGTGTGTGCACGCTAAGTGTGTGAACATTTAATTTGAATTTTCCTTTGACTGATAAACAGCACACATTGAAAAAGTTGTAGCTGTTGTGCATTTCCGGTCTCTGAAACCAAGCTCCTCACAGACATTGCGATCTCGAGGTTCGGTTCAGTGTTCTCTTAGTAATAGATTCAATAAAAATGCGATAAAACGTTAACAGCGCATGTGCTTGCTTAAATATACGAACTGCGCCCAATATGTATTGAGTACACATTCTGCAGTAAAGTAAGATAGGGTTAGCATTAAATCTAAATAAACCCTGGATTTGTGGCATGGCATACATTTCTTTGCATCCTAAACAAATCAGCCTAACAAATCAATACATCTATTTGAAATCAATAAATCATTCAGCCCTTCACACAACGTGGACATAAACCGATCAGCCGCAACATTAAGACCACTGACCGTAAATAACATCTTGTGACAATTCAGTGTTCTGCAGAGAAACTTTTGGACCTGGCATTCATTCATGTGGATGTTACTTAGACATGTAGCACCCACCTCTGTTCAACTCTACGATCAGGCTTCTCCTTCTGAACCACTGTGACATTTAAACCCTGTAACAAACAGGATGAAAAATAAATGTGTGTGTGTTGCAGATAGGATCTGTGGTATATGGTTATAACAGCCCACTGCGAGCCCACCCACAAATCCACCTTTCGCTTTGCACAGAAACAGCACAACATCTATCGGCTTTTTTAAATGTTCAAGTTTTGTGCATCAACACATTGATGTAAAATCAAGCTTTTCTCTTTATTTTTTTGTGCAAATGACCTTTATATGCATATGGAAGAATACCAGAGTTTTGGGAAAAGTAACTTGGATGGCTCATTCATCACATGATATGTGGGAGGTTTCTAATTTAATTCTGTTGCATGGCACAAGTCATAAGGTCATAAAGACTTGTCAAGTTTTCCAAGGAGAATTTGTGTACACCAAAAAGTGGTCATGGTAATGGCTTATAACCATTTTGCTTTTGCAGAGTACTTTTTTTTTTTTTCCATTTCCATGCACAGGGGAAAGAACACGTTCGTGCAGTCTCTCTGGTCACCGGTTTATGAGGTTTAATAAAGGAAATCAACTTTCTGATGACATGATTAGCACGAATTTGCATAGCTAAGCATTAAACATGCCACCAAGTCCTCACTTGTTAAAAAAAGGTTTTGGTTTAAACGCAGATGTTTTGCATCGTTTTGGCCGATCGTCCAAACGAATCCGGTAAACGCATTGCCTTAAAACGCACTTTTCTGAAACCTGGTCCCAGGGTGAAAAAATTCGCAAACGCAGACCTTGAGTGTTCGTGTGGATGGCGAAAACGCATACTTGCATTTCGACGATGTCATCGCCACACCCCTCGAGCTCTTCTACTGCATATATATACATAGACGCCTCATTGAACGCTGGACCGTATGTCAACGTTGCCGCCATATTGGAGGAGGCAGCTCTGTCCCGTGAACCAATACGAGTCAATGGAATGAACTTTATTAAGCGTCTTCTACAAAGTACTATAAACATTTACACATTCACACACAAACGTATAAATTCAGGGAACCGTTAGGAACCAAAAACAGCGTCTGTAACATTAACTACTCAGAATATTACAGACGTTGTTTTTGGTTCCTACGGAGCCCCTAAAGGGACATGGGTAAAAAAAAAAAAAATGAAACGTTTCTCGTGCTCACGAGAAAGCATCTCGTGAGCACGCGAAAGCATCTCGTGAGCAGGAGAAAGTATCTCGTGAGCACGCGAAAGTATCTCGTGCGCACGAGAAAGTATGTCGTGAGCACGAGAACGTATCTCGTGAGCACGAGATACGTTCTCGTGAGCACGCGAAAGTATCTCGTGCTCACGAGAAAGTATCTCATGAGCACGAGAAACCTTAAGTTAAGCACTTCCTGTGCGTATGCCTCTAGGCTCATTAACAAGGGCGGACTGGCGTACGGGGACACCGGGGATTTCCCCGGTGGGCCGGTGGGTCTGTGGGCCGGGCCATGAGAAACATAAAAATAAAGGGGGGAAAAAGTCTATCGCAACTTTCAGTGTGTCTGTATGTTAGCATGTATATTAACAGACTAACTGCAGTGGTTTTGGCATTTTTAGTAAGTTTTCTGTTAGCCGTGTGTGCTACTGTGGAACAGTAGGCTAACAGATTTAGCCCGTTGTCTGCTAACTGGTTACAAAGACGTAGTAACGCTGCTAACTGGTAGAGTTACTACGTCTTTGTGTCAGAATCTCCGTTAACACAGAGCGCCGCGCTGCTGTACCGATACGCGGAGCGGATGCCAAGGCAACCAAGAGACTCTGACAAGTTTGTCAATAAAGTTGGGAGGAGGAGCTAATTGACGTACCTGCCTGATGCACGTAAAACACCTGCGGGTCAGTTCTGATAGATAGAAAATATTATCTCGCCTGATACAGTTATGGGAAAAATAATTGCCCACCCTGGTATAGACAGTCAGTGTCATTCAGTTCTAACAACATCAAATGCAGTTTTTTTCATCAAGGTAGGCTACATGAAACTTTTGTTGCTGGCTGGCTGGCTGGCTGACTGCGCCGCGCATGAAGTGGGCCGGTTTGTCAATGACTCCCGGGCCATCAATTAGGCTACCTGTGTTCCTCAGGTGTGTTAGTTTGAAGTGAGTGAAGAGCTGCTTAATTTGATGGAGAAAACTAACTTCATGCGCGGCGCGGCCAGCCAGCCAGCCAGCCGGCAACACAAGTTTCATGTACCTTGATGAAAAAACTGCATTTGATGTTGTTTTGGACCATAATCATATAGTAATCCTTAACCTGAACCCTTAAGTAGTCTACAGTAAAATAATTACAGCAGTAGCCTATAGTGATTTTACAGCATGTAGTGATTTTAATGCAGACAGGTCATACAATCAAATTTGGTCGAACAATTTGCCAGGCTGTTAACTGAATGACACTGACTGTCTATACCAGGGTGGGCAATTATTTTTGCCATAACTGTATCAGGCGAGATAATATTTTCTATCTATCAGAACTGACCCGCAGGTGTTTTACGTGCATCAGGCAGGTACGTCAATTAGCTCCTCCTCCCAACTTTATTGACAAACTTGTCAGAGTCTCTTGGTTGCCTTGGCATCCGCTCCGCGTATCGGTACAGCAGCGCGGCGCTCTGTGTTAACGGAGATTCTGACACAAAGACGTAGTAACTCTACCAGTTAGCAGCGTTACTACGTCTTTGTAACCAGTTAGCAGACAACGGGCTAAATCTGTTAGCCTCCTGTTCCACGGTAGCACACACGGCTAACAGAAAACTTACTAAAAATGCCAAAACCACTGCAGTTAGTCTGTTAATATACATGCTAACATACAGACACACTGAAAGTTGCGATAGACTTTTTCCCCCCTTTATTTATGTTTCTCATGGCCCGGCCCACAGGCCCACCGGCCCACCGGGGAAATCCCCGGTGTCCCCGTACGCCAGTCCGCCCTTGTTAATGAGCCTAGAGGCATACGCACAGGAAGTGCTTAACTTAAGGTTTCTCGTGCTCACGAGATACTTTCTCGTGAGCACGAGATACTTTCGCGTGCTCACGAGATACGTTCTCGTGCTCACGACATACGTTCGCGTGCTCACGAGATACTTTCTCGTGCTCACGACATACTTTCTCGTGCTCACGAGATACTTTCTCGTGCGCACGAGAAATGTTTCATTTTTTTTTTTTTACCCATGTCCCTTTAGGGGCTCCGTAGGTTCCCATCGGTTTCCTGAATATATACGTTAATGTGTGAATATGTAAATGAGAAGCATTAACTTACAGCACTTTGTAGAAGACGCTTAATAAAGCTCACTTCATTGACTCGTACTGGTTCGCGGGACAGAGCTGCCTCCTTCGATATGGCGGCGACATTGACGTATCGCAACAACAACGGGCCAACCTGCTCAATGAGGCGTCTATGTATATATGTCTATGTTCTACTGCCGATTTGTAAATAGGCGTGTTCGACTTCATGCAGATCTGTGCAGATCTGACTTGACGTGATGCATGCTGGGTTGAACAAGTTCATTTTAACCAATCATATTCGAGGTCTATGAGTATGAACAACCCAGCATGCATCACGTCAAGTCAGATCTGCACAGATCTGCATGAAGTCGAACACGCCTAATGTAAACAGCGCTCAAGCTTTATGCACATGCTCTGCCTCTTCCTCTCCGTTTTTGGTGAATTTCTGAAACTGAAACAGTGCCACCTATAGGCCTGGAATATGAAGTAGCGTGCTGAGTCGAGTTGAGATGGATCCGTGTGTACGCAAATATTCTTGAAACGATGCCAGGGAAAACGGAGGGGGAAAAGATCGTTTTGGTATGTGTGGACTTGGCGTTAGATCGATCCTTGCTGCAGTGTCATTTCAATGCAGCTGTAACTACATTATGCATGTGTCAACCTTGGATCTTGATACTGGATTCAGGCAAATCTGCTGTGTTTAACTTATACAGAGTCAGTGTCAATTAACAAGCAGGCACTTATTTGGAGTTTCTAATAACAGCAACATCAGGTCAATCCTGTGGAATCGTTATGGAGACAAAAGCGGAAGTGAAAAGGACTGAGACGTGCCTCAGTGGGTGTCATAGAGCTGGTACAGAAAAACCCAAAGCATCTATAAGATAAGGAAGACACAAAAAATGCAACTTTATACTAACTCATACACCAATCAGCCAGAGCATTATGACCACTGACAGGAGAAGGAAATAACATTGACCATCTTGTGACAATACAATGTTCTCCTAACTGAAACTATCTGGGGATGATCCACAGAAGCCCCCTCCCCTCAACTCAGGACCCCTCAGAAGGCCCATGTCCATTCTCTGATGAGTCACAACACTCTTCACTTACAATCTCCACTTTCTGGCCTCAGTGATTCACTACTACTGCTTACGGTGCGTTTCGTGTTGACGCGTATTTAATCTGCCTGATCTATAAACTTTGTTACGTGATCATCTTCTGCTGACACAAAGCCAAGTTTGTTTGATGTGACTGTGTAATCATTGTTACGCCATAGCTGACTGAAAGCAATCGCTGGCTGTGATTGATGTATCATTTTCAGTCAGTTTAACTGAAAGTTCGTTTGGTTTCTGTGAGAGTAATTGTCTGAAAGGCACTGGGCGGGGAGCAGAAAGTGAACCGCAGTCAATGTCACTTATACATTAATTCACAAATTCACATGAGCGGTTAAACTGTCGACTGGAGCTTTGTTTGAGGTTTCCTGACATATAATTTCGATTCATTTCGTATTTATGAGGAACTGAGGTCTGGATGTTACGGTACGGACATGGCAAACCAAGATCGGGAACACCGACAACAAAGGCCGAGTGCAAAGTCACCTGCAAAAAGTCGCCTAGCCGCTAGTCGCTAGCTGGCCCTTATGTTCGACGCCTGTGTGAAAGTAAATAATTCTTCATATCAGCAGGTGGCAGTAGTCTATTTGTCATTCAAAAGGACAAAACAGCAAAAGCTACTATTAGCTGTGAGGCTAGGAAGCTAGGATGAGTGACACACACTGTCCTACAGAGACGGTTCCTCCAGAATCGTGTTGACCATCTAGCATGAATGAATGACAAGACAATCGGTCTGCGGTTTGTCATTAGCATTAGGATGAAAAATGACAAAGGACATCCGTGATGAACAGCCATCAGACTCAGCTTGACTCATCCTGCGACTTATTGAGCAATATGAACTGTCAGCCAACATCAGGAAAAAATTTTGTGGGGCACCCTATCATTCATCTTGTAACCGCTTGTCTTGGTTATAGGGACTGCTCATCCTGTCATCGGGCGAAAGGCGGGTTACACCCCAAACAGGTCTACAATCTATCGCAGGGCTAACACAGACATCCACTCACACCTACACCACCAATTTAGAATCACCAATTAACCTTATGAGCATGTCTTTGAACGGGGGAGGAAGCCGGAGTACCTGGAAAGAACCCACACAGACATGGGGAGAACATGCTGTGAGGCATCAGTGCTAACCACCACTCCACTGTGCCGCCCAGATTTGGGACATAATTTTAGCAATCTGAACAAACCGAGAAACAAATGTCCTAGGACAGGACACTATCAAGGTGCATGTTGGGGATTGTAGGATCCAAGGACAAGGATCCAAGTCCCACAACTTTATTGAGTTGCGTCATTTCCAATGTCCATGTTGAATGCTACATGCTAAAGGCTGTAGATATGGTCGTGTGGTAGCTTAGGCCTGTTCTCACCCGGCAATTAAATGTGTCTCGGGCGAGAAGCTAAAAAACTTTGGTGCAAACTCACCCAAGAAGCACTGAGATACGCACCGACATCTAATACTGTGTATTCGATAGTGGAAAGTGAATAAATCTCAGAATTGGATATCGGAAATACAAATTGGCGTTCGCATTTGTGGTTCAATTATTAGCCTTGTATTCAGGAGGTAAATTACCATGTTTCCAGAAAGGTTGTAGGGTGTAAGCAAAGGTCTGTTCAGTTTATTAAAGTGAAAAAAAAAGAAATAAGAGATGATAAATTAATGATCATTTGCATATAGATGAACTGAGACGAGACGCATTCCAATGCCAGGTGTGAACGGGCATACTTAGAGCAGCCCACATGTGTTGGGATCGCCCAAGATGCGTGTTAATGAGCCCATATGTTGACTTGGGAAATGCTGGTGGTAAAACAAATTCCGTGAACCGGGCCTTACTTCCTTTAATTGTCCCGCGAAGAATGACAGTAAACCTAAAGTAAACCTAAAAATCTTCCCCCATGCACGAAGGCACCGACACTACTGGAGCCGTGCTTTCCCTGTCATTACATCAATTAGGGGGAAACAGATCGACGTGACGCTGACTTCAAGGAAGATTGTTCTGCTTATTGAGGTTATCACACTGTTACAGTTGTGATTTTCAAATGTAAAGGTGCTGTGAGCATGGTTCGAATTACGGGGGTTATTGGGGGGGTCTGACTCCCCTAGATGAGACTTAGACCCCCCCCAAAGTAGATGAAAATAATACTACTACTGAAATTTTTTTAATAAAATATAATGTTAGCCTTTCCAAAATTGTATGTATTTAAATGCTGTATTACCATCACATCAATTCAGGAAATAATATAATGAAATATGATTTTCAAACCCTCACCCCCATTGGGATGTACCATTTCTCAGTACGTTCAGTTGTTTGCTATGGTTCTTCACTAGCTGTCAAACGTACGTAGCCTACTGGGTGCGGGCGCAGGCGCTGGTGTGTGCGAAATTAAGAGTAAGTGGCTGAATCAACTTTAAACTCTTTATTATAATGCATATGAATCTACACAAAACTGGGAAGTATGCTAAGATGAGGCATCGATCGAATGGACAATAGGGCCATCTAGTGGTCGCTAAAATATGGTGGAAATACTGACGAACTAAAACAAATGCACAGTGTGCAGGCCTTGTATTAGGCTAGGTGAACTTGGCTTAAACAGGAATTTTTCTGTAGCCCATCTGATAATAATTCTGGATTTTACATTTAAGTCGGGTGTTTGACATTTCGGTAATCTGTGCAATTGGTCTGTATGCATTTCCATGTTTGCATTGCACTGCTATACCGAAAAATATTTTTTGACTGTGCCGCGCAATTTTACGCACGGGGCGCACCGTGAAACAGTGTTTATCCGTGCCCGAATTCAACCCTTCCTATAACGTGTAGGGTGCATTGTGCTTGCTAGTATGATTAGTTTATTTTTACCTTGTCGGCCAGCCAGCCACGGTCATATGACCTATATTTCGAAGGAAAGAGTACAGAGGACTGACGGGGAACTTTGTGGACTGGTGTCAGCGAAACCACCTCCTGATCAACGCGGGGAAAACCAAGGAGATGGTGGTGGATTTTCGCAGACGTCGGTCTGCCCTCCCCTCACCAGTGAACATCCAGGGAATGGAGATTGAGCAAGTGGACTCTTATAAGTACCTGGGTGTTCACCTCAACACCAAACTGGACTGGACTCACCACACTGACACACTCTACAGGAAGGAACAGAGCAGGCTCTACCTTCTGAGGAGACTGAGGTCTTTTGGAGTGGAAGGGGCACTCCTGAAGACCTTCTTTGACTCTGTAGTGGTATCGGCCATCCTGTACGGAGTGGTCTGCTGGAACAGTGGCATCACAGAGAGGGAGAGGAAGAAGCTCAATAGGATCATCAGGAAGTCCAGCTCTGTCCTGGGCTGCCCCTTGGACTCAGTGAGAGAGGTGGGTGACAGGAGAGTCCTGGCTAAACTGTCATCCACCCCCTGCATGATGACCTGACAGGACTAAGGAGCACCTTTAGTGACGGACTGCTTCACCCTCGATGTGTGAAGGAAAGATACAGAAGGTCTTTCCTTCCTGCTGCTGTCAGGCTCCACAATGAACAATCTTAATATGTGCAATATTACTACACCACAAGTGTAAACATTTTTACAATCCAACCCATGCAATATTATAATTCAATCTGTGCAATATTTCTATCCGATCCTATTTCATTATTTATCTTTTATAGCTACACTTTTTGGCTATTATTATTATTTTATTTTTAATGCTCTTGTTGTTTTTTCTTATGCTCTTGTTATTTTTTATTCTGCATTTTCGGTAAGCTGTTGTAAACTGCAATTTCCCCATTGTGGGACTAATAAAGGTTTTTCTTATTCTTAAGTAAACAACCATAAACTACACATACACACAAACCACAACCTCAATCCCCTTCTGTTCCAAGAAAGGTATTTTATTTCCCAATCGTAGAAAAGCTCATTTACTCTCCAGGAAGTCTGCACAACATTGGAACCACTCATGTTGTGACACTTCAATGTTCTGCTGGAAAACCTTTGGACCTGGCGTTTGTGTGGATGTTACTTAGACATGTACCACTCAGAGGTTGCGCTAGACTTTTTCGTTGTCTGTCATTTTGACTGACAGGGTCATAAAAATCCCATCATAATCTATTTTTACCCGTCACTTTAATTGTTTTTATACCATGGGGTATACCATGATCTATTTTTATACCTTCGTGGAAGCAACCGTCCGATGCAAAGCCTCCGTGTCGTCCATTCATTTCTGTTAATGGACACCTCGTCGGGCATTATCCCTTACTTATATGACAATAATGACATATTCAATAGCATTTAATTTTCATTCATTTTTAATTAATATCAGTAGCGGTGGAAAAAAAGATTCGGCCATCAAAGACAACTCAAGAATCATCAATCTAGACGTCTATTTAACACACAATACGCAGAGAAATGAAACTTAACCGCTACTCATAACCGCTACGCGTGGATCCCTGAGAGTCAGCACCCACTCACTCGTCCGGCAGAGAAACGAAACTTAACCGACTATTAACCGACTCTTACACTACTAATCAAGAGAAACAAGAGCCAATTAATGTGCTCACTCGCCACCAAGTGGTCTAGGGTGTGAATTACAGTCTGTCAAAATGACAGATTGCCTTCAGTTTTTTTTAACGCGACCCCTCAGTTAACGCGACCCCTGGTACCACCCACCTAGACCAGACCAGGCACCCATAGCAATGACACTCCTTGATGGCAGCAGCCATCCCCAGCAGGATGCACAATCAAAAATGGTTTAGGAACAACTCAAAAAAAAAAACATAAAAAGCACAAGGTGTTGACCTGGCCTCCAAATTCACTAGATCTCCAAATGATTAAGCATCTGATGATGCCCTCAACCCATAGGAACCAAAGGCCCCCCACTAACAGCATCACCACATCAGCACAGGACACCCTCAGAAGGCCCATGACCATGTCCAACTGTTTTGGAAGCACAAGGGAGACCTACACAAGTATTAGGACATAATGTCATAATGTTATGGCTGATAGGTGTATTACCTCAGTAAACATTTAACTAGTGTTATATTTGAGTAAGAAGTGATGAGTCTGTTGCCTGATTTTGAAATCGAGTTTAACCATCCGTGTTTAGAATCGCGATTGGCGGACTTTAGGATAATGGCGATAGCTTCCTGTTAACGCGTGTGTGATGTGACTGAGTACAGTATGATCAAATTTCTATGCTAAAGCTCTCTCTGTTTGACATGTTTATTTCATTTGGTACCCTGACATAGTTTGAATAGTTGCTACTGTTTATGAGTGATGGAGAAACCAAAGCTTTCTGAACCACTGAATCAACCTGAAGCAATTGCGTTGAAATAGTTCAGGGGCCTCATGTACTAACAGTTGCGTAGATTTCCACTTAAATCGTGACGTAAGCTCAGATCTACATGCATTTATAAGCACATTTCCTTTGGACATCCCGATCGAGCGTACCGGACCCCTCCCTGTCCACGCCCCTTTTAAATATGCAAATCACAGTCCACGCCCCTTTTAAATATGCAACTCTCTGTCCACGCCCATTTTAAATATGGAAATCATATTTAAATTGACCCTGCACCTGAGATTCCCCTCTCTGCGCGATCAGAAAACGAAAACATAAGAATGAATAAGACGGGAAAGAAGAAGAACTTCACAGAAAGAGAATTGGAGACGCTACTCACTGGAGTGGAGATGCGTAAAATGTGCTCTTTGACACGCTGCCACAATGTTTACTTGCATTTGCACATCACATATGATCTTCCTGTTGACATTTACAAATTCATGCGATGGCGCTTTTATATCAATGTGTGTGCAGTTGATAGCTCTGATTACATTCAGAAAACCGTCTCTCGCTGCAAATTGCTCTTTAATGTTGACCTGTTCAGATGCATTGTGGGTATCTGATATACCTGGCTGACATGCGGATAGCTCCGTCCCACGCGGCTTACATAGATCTGCTCAGGTTCGACCGGCACAGTCCCGATCGGTCGGATTAATAGTTTTCACATTGATGAGTTTCCCGGCATCACCTCTAAGTGTCTCCAAAGGATCGATATCTATAGAATCCTACTTACGCCAGCCAAATAGTTGCCGTAGGAATGTACGTAAGTTACGGACCTTTCACTCTTGATACATCTGAACTTTTACGTGAGCGAGTACTTACGTAACGTTTTTGTACTTACGCAACGTTCGTACATGAGGCCCCAGGTGTTTCGAAGCATTTGATAAAGTTAAATGTGGCGACATCTGCTGGATAATATTATACATAGCATTCGCATGAAAGAAAGAGTCCTGAAACAGAAAGTTGTGTTTGCTTAACAATAAATGATCTACAGTACGTGCATCTTGAAATGCTTGATTTTTTTTCTTTTATAGAAAATAATAATATACTTGTATGAGTTTGCCATCATATAATACTGTATGTTTAAGATAAATGCTTTAATAAGATTCATACAAATACAAAAATATATTTACCAAATAAGTGAAATGCTTGTGCATCTAGGGACGGTGATGACAGTAGTTGTACAAAATGCTTGTGAAACTGGGAAGGCGATTTGGGTGGTTCAGAGATTTTTATTTAGAAACAAGATCATTTCAGCTGAGTTAGGCTCTAGTCTGGTCCTCTTCTATGTATATATACAGGTATGTAAATCAATGTATAGTGTGTGAATGCCAATGTGAGTATGCAAGTTAATCTAATGTTATACTAATCTTACCTTAAACTTCACTCCCCCCTGTTCTATATCAATGAAACTACGTAACATGTGCAAAACTTTAGGTTATTTACATAACCCCGGTTCTCTGAGTAATATGAGTGAGATGTCTCACTATGGGATGTACGCCTCGCTGCAGCCCTCAGAAGCATTAATCTCATTACGCCAATCCTGATTGGCTGGTGAACGTGTCCGTCCGCCATAGGTAGTCCCACCTACCTTAAATAGCTCAGGCGGACGGCAACACGTCATTCAAGATAAGCACCTCTTCTCACTCGCCCAAGCAAGAAGGGTTGTCTGGTGAGACATCTCACTCATATTACTCAGAGAACCGGGGTTATGTAAATAACCTAAAGTTCTCTTTCATAATATTTCGCTCGATGTCTCACTATGGGATGTGGTAGCTCCCGTATTGCCAGACAAGCTTATCTAGCGTCCACCAACCCACAGGGAAAAACACTCTGCTCCCATCAGGACAGTAAAACCGCGCGTGCCACGCACGGCGCGGAGACGTCCAACCTATAGAAGCGGACAAACGTGAGAGGCGAGGACCAACTCGCCGCAGCACAGATGTCCTGAACAGAGACTCCCCTGAATAAGGCCCAGGATGCGGCCAAGCCCCGAGTCGAGTGCGCTCGCAGGCCCACAGGTGGCTGCAAACCCTGACTCGTATAGGCCAAAGCAATCGCCTCCACCATCCAGTGGGATAGGCGCTGCTTCGTGACAGGTTTTCCTTTATGAGGATTAGCCCAGGAGACAAACAGCTGATCGCTCCTCCTGAACCCCTTAGTCCTGTCCATGTAAGTGCGCACCGCACGAACCGGACATAACGCATGTGACTGCTGGCCCTCTGATGAAGCAGCAAAAGCCACAAGGTCAATAGGGGAACATGAGCCCAACACCTTGGGCACAAAAGCCGGGTTGGGCCTCAAAATCATCCTCACATCCCCCGGGAAGAACTGAGCGCATGACGGATGTACCGAAAGCGCATGGATGTCACTAACTCGTTTGGCCGAAGCCAGAGCCATCAACAACACAGTCTTCAAAGACACGTGTTTCAAATCTGCTCCCTCCAGTGGTTCAGAAGGAGGGCCCTTAAGTCCCTCCAGAACCACAGCCAGATCCCACGGAGGTACCAGCGGTCTGGAAACGGGGAGGAGCCTGCGCGCCCCCTTCATAAAACGGCAAACCAGAGGGTGCTGGCTAGCCGTTCGCTTCCCAAACCCCACGTGACAGGCGGCGATAGCCGCCAAGTACACTTTAACCGTGGAGAAGGCTTTTCGCTTGTCAATCAGGTCCTGCAAGAATGACAATATCACTCCTACCAGACACTGAAAAGGAATGTGGCCGTTACTGTGACACCACCCCTCAAACACTCTCCACTTACAGTCATACAAAGACCTAGTGGAGGAGGCCCGAGCGCTCTGAATCGTGGAAATCACACGCTGTGACAGTCCCACAGCCGACAGATTGAGCCATTCAGGGGCCAAGCCCACAGCGACATGCGTTCCGGGTGCGGGTGGAAGACCATCCCCCCCCCCTGCGACAGCAGGTCCCTGCGCAGCGGGAGCTGCCAGGGCTGAGCGCACAGTAACCGATATATCTCCACCAGCCAATGCATCGCAGGCCAATGCGGAGCTACCAAAATCAGTGCGAGGCCGTGCTCCCTCACTCTGGACAGAGTGGGGGGTATCAAGGCCAGGGGAGGGAACGCGTAAAGAAGCTCGTGCGGCCAGGCGTGCGCTAGTGCGTCTACGCCGAGGGGAGCATCCAGGCTGCGCAGAGAGTAAAACAGCGCGCACTGCGCGTTCTCTCTCGACGCGAACAGATCCACCGCGGCCCGACCATAGCGGGACCATATCTGTCCCACAATCTCCGGGTGCAGAGCCCATTCCCCGTACACCGGCGCGCCTCTGGACAACAGGTCCGCGCCCGTGTTCAGCGTGCCCGGGACGTGCGTCGCCCTCAAGGAGAGGAGACGGCCGCAGCTCCACAGGATCAGTTTGCGTGCCAGCATGTGCAACTGACGGGAGCGCAATCCCCCCTGACGGTTGATATACGCCACCGTCGTCGTATTGTCCGTCCTCACTAGGACATGATGACCCATGAGAGACGGAAGGAAATGTTTCAGGGAGAGGAACACCGCTGAAAGTTCCAGAAAATTTATGTGAGCCCGCTGGAGGTCCGATCCCCAGCGGCCCCTCACAGACCGGCCCTCGTGAATTCCGCCCCAACCCGTCAGGCTGGCGTCCGTAGTGACCACCTTCCTGGACAGGACGGAACCCATGGGCACCCCCAGGGTCAGAAAGGACGGGGCCCGCCAGTGGCGCAGCGCCCTGGCGCACTCCGGTGTGACCAACACTCTCCGCGCGCCATGACGCACGGGATCCAACCCACACGAGGCCACCCGAAGCTGGAACTCCCTCATGTGGAGGCGACCGAGACGGACTACGAGGATGGCAGACGCCATCAGTCCGAGTAACCGAAGACACAATCTGAATTGAACAGACCTGCCTGGATGAAAAAGCGCGAGACACGTCCTGAAAGCTTTCACTCGTTCCGCCGACAGGTGCGCCGTGAAAGTTACCGAGTCCAGGGATAATCCCAGAAAGATTATGCCCTGCGCTGGGGACAGCATGCTCTTTTCCGCGTTTATCACAAAACCCAGATCGACTAGGTGCCGTGTGAGAATACGCGTGTGCGCCCTGGCCTCCTGCTCCGATTGTGCCAAAAGCAGCCAATCGTCCAGATACTTGGCCAAGCGGATGCCCCGCCGTCTCAGCGGGGCTATTGCTGCTTCCGTGCACCGCACGAACACCCTCTGGCTTAAAGACAGGCCGAAAGGGAGCACGCGGTACTCGTAGCAGATCCCCTGGAAAGCGAACCTCAGATACTTTCTGTGGGGAGGATAGATCGGGATGTGGAAATACGCGTCTTTCAGATCGACAGAAGTGAACCAATCGTTCTGACGCACAAGACGCAGCAGGGATGCGTGTGTAAGCATCCTGAACTTGTATTTCCTCAGATATTTGTTCAGAGCCCGCAAATCCAGGATAGGGCGAATCCCGCTCCCCCCCCGTTTGGGGACCAGAAAATACCTGGAGTAAAAACCGCTCTGACACTGTGCGGGAGGGACGACACATATTGCTCCTTTGTTTAACAGTGAGAGGATTTCCTCTCGTAAAACACGAGCTGACTCTCCCTGAGCCTGGGATTGTATTATACCGGCGAACCGCGGGGGAACAGCGGCGAACTGCAGCCTGTAACCCTTCAAGATCGTCTTTAACACCCAGGATGGGGCTGCGAGTGCGGCCCATCTCTCCCATCTGAGAGAGAGAGGCGACACGCATCGCAGTCCCTCCACCACGAGAGGCGCCCGTCGTGGTGCGGTGCATTTTTGCCCGGGAGGACAGCGCAGCGGCTGGGACCTCACAGCCCCCACCCCGGGGAGAGCCGCGGCCTCTCGCCGGAGGGGGGCAGCGGGTGTCGCCACCGCGCTGCTTATTTTGACAAATTTGGCTTTTATTAACTGCGCCCTTAGCCCGCGGCCTGGATGCGACAGTGGAACACACTTTATTTTCTGCGTGAAAACTTGTGTATGTGTGCGTGCTTGTGGACATGAGAGAGGGGTAACCGCTGAACCCTCTGCCGTCAAATGTCCATCTCTCCCGGCTTGCTCTGGCACGGTCCGTGGCAGCTGGGAGATGGGGGCGTGGGGGACCCCCAGGTGCACGCTCAAAAGCCAAACAGGTGGAGCTGGAGAACGGGGAACTTCCAGCTGCAACACCGGTGGAGAGAGGGGTGGTCAGGCCGCTCTCTTCTTCTTCCTGGCCTGGTTGCTGGCAGCTTGCGCGGGCCGCGCCGGCGAAGCTGCAGTCGGGGCCGGGGGTTTTTTGGGCCAGCCGGGCCGACCAGGCGGGGCAGGTGGGGCGGGCTGGGGTCTCAGCTGTTTCGGCATTTTGAACTGCGAAACCTGAGAAGCGGCCTGCGCAAAGGTTTTACGCTGCGCAGGTGGAGAGGGCGCTGGGGGCTTTCGAGGGAGGCAGAGCTGGAGAGCTTCATCCTCCTTCTTTTTGGCTTCACACCGCCGTTGCATCGAGGCCAACGCGGAACCAAAAATCCCCTCCGGGACAATGGGCATGTCCAGGATGTCGTCCTTCTCTCTGTCCGACAGGTTGGCGAGGTTGAGCCATCGCGCTCGTTCCTGCAGGACCATGGTCCCCAGCGATCTCCCCGTGGCCTGGTCCGCGCAGCGTTGGACACGGAGACACAGGTCGGTGATGACCGGTATTTCCTCCCACGTTGCTGGGTCTTGAGTTTGCACAAAATCCTCGCACAACTCAGCCTGATAAGCCGTGAGCAGGGAGAGGACATTGAGCGCTCTGGCCGAAAGCGCAGCCGCCTTGTACGCCTTTTCAGTCAGGGCTGACTGAAAACGGTCCGACTTGGACGGCAGGCTGGGGCTCCGAGGGGACACCGCTGACAGGCGGAGGTGGAGGTGCGCCGCAACGAGTGGCTCCATCGGAGGCATGCGGAGCAGACCCAGGCTGTCCATCGCCTCACAATCGAGGGACGAGGCTCCGGGAATCGGGCTCCTGCTGCTGAAAGGGCGGTCTCTCCACGAGCGAGCGACCTCATCCAGCAGCTCTGGGAAGACGGGGAGAAGTTGCTTCGTCGCGCTCTTGGCCAAGGGCAATTTCTTCCCCTCGTAGCGGGATCTGGTGGTCTCAGCTACGACAGCGGGCCAGGGGATGCCAAGCCGGGCAGCAGCGCGTTTGCACACGTCGAGCATGTCCGAGCTGGGCAGGGGAGAAGCTGGTATGCTACCCTCCTCTCCATCCCGAGAGTCGACGAAGGCCGCGGGCTGCGCAGCCCGGGCCGGAGTGATGAAAACGTCGTCCTCTTCTTCATCCTCTGATATGAGGAGTTCCGAGGCGGCATCTTCATCGTCCCCATAGTCCAGTTCCAGAACATCTTCCTCCTGCGGGGGATCCGCGGCTAGGTCGAGCTGGGAGCCCCAGCTGGCGCTAGCCTTCGGAGTCGCCACCGCAGCGACCGCCATCTCCTCTCCGTCCTCTGCGGCGGCGCCGTCGGGAGGGAGAAAGGGGTCGTGCCCAGACAAGCTAGCCTGGCGGGCTAGCCGTCTGCGGAGACTCTTAATTGTGAACACTGCGCAGTGTTGACACGAGCCGGGGACATCGATAGCCAGTCGGGCGTGTTCCAGCCCTAGGCAGCTCGAGCAGACCTGGTGTGGATCATTTTTCGAGATCTTATTCCCACAGCGACAGGGACGGGCCCCGGAGTCTCCGTGCCCTCTGGTGTGAGGGATTCTAGCCTCCATTCCTCGCTAGCTGGTGTGCCAGCAAGGCTAATCGAGGCAGTTAGCTGGTGTGCTAACTAGGTGTTTCAGCTAACTGGTGTGTTAACCGGGTGCAGTTAACTGGTGTGTTAACTTATGAAGACGAGGGATTAACTGGTGTGTTAATACTCGGTACTCGAAGCGCCGTGGTGAGGCGTCGAGGACAGTGCTGACCAGGCCGTGGAGGGCGAGGAAGCACTGGGGTCGATCTGGTGTGACCGACTGGCAGAACACGTCCAAGGCCAGAAGCGCCCGGCGACCGAAGCTAAAAAAGCTCAGTCTGTGGACAGTTTAGCTAGCTAGCCCTGGACGCGAGATATGCTCCGAGTGAGAAGAGGTGTTTGAATGACGTGTTGCCGTCCGCCTGAGCTATTTAAGGTAGGTGGGACTACCTATGGCGGACGGACACGTTCACCAGCCAATCAGGATTGGCGTAATGAGATTAATGCTTCTGAGGGCTGCAGCGAGGCGTACATCCCATAGTGAGACATCGAGCGAAATATTATGAAAGAGAACTCTCCTCTTCTCAAAAAACACAACCGTCTGAGGGATTGTGCACATTTATAACCATTGTGAATTTGACAATCCCGCCTTGCATTCAAAACTGGAGTGACACGTCGCCGATGGCGGCCGATACGCGTGTGACGTAATGAAGCTCCATTTGGGGAGTCACGTGATTTGTCGACTGATGAAGCAAGGCATCAAAACATCTTGTCACGATACTTCTGCTTTAAAGGCTCGACACTGTTTCGAGCGTCTGCTTCGAGCATAACATCTCTACTGTCTATTACAGATTATATATATATATAATCTGTATTAGAGGAGTTACTTCGGATTTTGTGGAGTTATAGGTGAGCATGTTCACCACCGAAATACGCTTGATTAGAGTTTAGATGAAAGGCATTGTGAGTTAAGCAGAATTCCCTATGTGTAGCATGTTTCGTGTTTTTGTTCCGGAAAGACATTAAAAGTATTGGTACCAGCTTAAAGCTGAAGTATGGTTATGAGTGATATATGTTCACTGATTGGGCAGTATGTTTTGAGTTAAAGGTACATGCTAAAACGTGATTGCACTGTGTTATAGAAGATACCTCTGAACAAAGAGATTGTTTATTTTGCTGAAGATGTGTGTTGAACCTGATGTGTGAAAAGACAGACGAATATACTGAGACATTTAATCAAAACCAAAGATGGACATTGAACATGGTTACACTAGGGAATGAGTTTTTTGCTGCATCTCATGTTTTTCACAAATGTAATAAAGAGACAGAAATCAGGAAGAGTAACGGGTGGTTCATGTCTTTATTCTTCTAACTCTGTTACTGTGTTTTTTTGATGGCATTGAACCAACCATTTGTTATTGTGGTCACAAACAGTGGGCAGCAGACACCACCCACTGCAGAGGTGGGTGCCCCGCACCTGTAGGCTGGCCTGCCACGGCCACTCCCCCTCTGAGGCATTCGTACCCCCGACGATGCGGCTGGAGAGCTGCCTCAGGCCGCAGTCTGAAGACAAAATGCAAAAAAGTACATACCCCGATCAGCCACATCATAATGACCATCTGACTAGGTTTTGCCAGCCGTTACACACCAGGACATGAACTCCATTGGACCTCTGAGGGTGTGTTGTGGTATCGGGCACCAAGACGCTAGCAGCGAATCCAAGTCCTGCAGGTTGTGAGGTGGAGCCTCAATTAATTGGACTCATTTGACAAGCACATCACACAGATGCTCGACTGCATTGAAATGTGGGGAGTCTGGAGTCAACACTCATTGAACTCAAGATTCCTGAACCTTTTTTGCTTAGTGGGACAGCCCATTATCCTGCCGGAGGAGGCCACTGCCGTGAGGGAATTCTAATACAGATCTATTCTGTGTGTTCTGATGCCTTTCTATAAGAACCAGCATAAACTATTCCAGCAATTTGAGCAACAGTTGCTCTTCTGTTTTCGTCCTTGGATCACTTTTGATAGGTGCTGACCACTGCAGACTGGGAACAATCCACAAGACCTGCATTTTTTGAGATGCTTAAGGGTTGCAGTCGCAATGAAGCCCTTCCTCTTGCCCATTTCTACTGTTTTTAACATGTCAGCTTTAAGGACTTGCTGCATAATATATCCCACCCATTAACAGTCTCCATGAAAACACCCACTTCACCCGTCAGTGGTCATAATGTTATGGTTGATTGGTGTAGATAAGCTGCAAATAAACTTCTTGAGGATTACTTAAAGTTTTCATCCATTAAATATATTGTAATTCTTTTGACAACGACAACAAGAAAAACATAAAGGAAAGAAAAACTGATTTGTTATTCGATTTGATTTCACTTTCATGTTGCGCTTAAAAAAATCTTGTGAAACCGGTGCAGAGCGATTCTGATTTGAAAGTTCATGTATCGAGAATGAAAGTAGCTTATCTTTTCACCACATTGTTTCTCATCCGAGGCATCAGGGCAGTTGGTGAGAGAGTCACCCCTGGTTTTGGCTTTTTCAGACAAGTGCACTGCACACCTGAACACGCACATAGACGGATATGAATGCTTTGTCTTGCTTCTCTCTGTTGTACTTGTACCAGATTTAGCAGATTTTCTTATGTAATCTCGCTCATCTGAACATAAACAGAAAGTTCCAGTAGAATAAACTCCGAGACCAAACAACACATTTGAGTCAGAGAGAGCTCAGCTATTTCTCAGACTACCTGCTGCCAGAGGCTGTGGCGCTCCTGTACGTGTGAATATGTGTTTACTCGTGGGTGTGAGTTTGTTACCCTCGGTACAGTTCATCTCGTCTGTGGCTTCGGGGCAGTCTGGGTGTTGGTCGCACACTTTGTAGTAGTCCACACACTGACTGTCCTCTGGACACTTGAACTGTACCGCACACACTGAAACACACACGAAGGAGATACTAGTACCAGCTTGTGTTTTTGTTCACATGAAAACAAAAAGATAGAAGCAGAAAATGTGGCATCCTCAGGTCTCCTAAAGCACAGGCGTTAAACATACGGCTCATGGGCCAAAAGCGGCCCGCCAGGGGGTCTAATCTGGCCTGCAGCATTAGTGCAAAGCGTAAAAAAATTTCAATGAAAATAACTGCCCAATTTGTCCACTGATTTAGAAAGAGAAGTGGACAGAACGCAATGCTGGGACCCAGGACTACACAGCAGACAGCAATGTGCCCAAATTGCACTTATTTTAATATTTATTTAAAGGATAGTTTATAAAATGTAAACATTCTCCTGATTTACTTGTTCTTCTTTGCACGAAAATGGAGTTGTCGTTACTTATAGGTTATCATTCTGTTATCTTACTGGTCCGGCCTGCTTGAGATCAAATTGGGCTGTATGTGGTACCCCGAACTATAATGAGTTTGACACCCCTAGTGGCCTCACAAGTTGTGTAGTGTCTGACAGGCAGTAAATTCAGCAGTGTCTCGCTGCACTGGGATTTGCGGCCTTCGTGTGTCGCATTTAACATTTGAGAATTTATTTCTCCTCTAATTTCTGGTGGTAGCAGGAAACAATAAAATATGTGTGCAGACAGGGAGTGACTGCCGTGAAGCATGTACCACAGTTCCTCTCGTCAAGTCCGTTGGGACAGTCCTTGATTCCGTCGCAGACGGGAACACAGAGGCCATTAACGGTGCACAGGAACTGGCCCGGGCAGGCTGTTCAGTACACAGATGAAAGCAATTCATTAACATACCTACAGTAGAAATGCTTATTCTGAACCCGAAATGGGCTCACAGGTGAAGGTTTTGTGGTCGTGTGGCACAATGCTGCCCCCTGCTGTTCAGCACAGAAAACAACCATCATGATATAAACCATTTACCTCGGTAATTTTGGTCCATTTCTGTGTTGTATTGTCGGACACCTAAATGCACACAGGTGGCCCTTAGTTTAATTTAGTTATATTTTTATTCCAATAGCTTACATTCTTCTTTTCCTTCCATTGTTTATATGTAGAGGACTCACAAATTGCACCAGAATTACTGCTGCTGTGAGATAACAGGAATCATTTTAAATCTGCAAAATCACTGCATGTGTGAATTAAAATCAAACAAATTTTATTTTTACTTCAAAGTTCAAACAATAATTTATCACTGATGCGATGATATAGTTTTTATGGGTGAAAATAAAGCCCTATATTTAAATGAATACAACTCTTCCAATGTATCTCTGCAATTAGTGTCCCAGTGTGGGCTCAATGGGTGTTGTTGGAGGCTGACTTCTTTGAGCCATGCCCGAGCGCCATTGCATCACTCTGCATTCCTTGATCCTTGAAAAATCATCTTAGCGTCCATTAGGGCCTCACTGATGACTGAATCTCCAACTTAACAGCTGTTACCAAGCATCTCTGGTTATCCCATAGCAGACATGTTGCGCTGACAGGCACAGAACGACTCCGGTTCTTGTTTGTAAGTCCAAAGGTAACAAGAAGAAGAAGAAAGAAAAAAAGCTAGTCAATATTTTCCCAAAGCCCGTTTGGATTTGCACATTCTCACTTAGAGATAGTTTGAATTAACTCTGTGCATCCACAGGACTCTTAACTGAAGACTAACCATACATGTTGTCGAGTGTTTTTACATCTAAAGAGAGCAGGCAGGGAGTAGGGTGCACATTTACGTTTTACCTAATATCTCGAGAACCTTGTGCCATAGAAACAAATATCCTTTCTCCCTCTGATTCCTTACATAGCCCTGGTTCTAATGGACTAGGCCACACACATTTTTCGCCTGCCATTTTGAAAAAATAGCACCTCAAAGCAAAATCAGCTCCTCCTAGCCCGTTCATCCAATTCTCACCAAACTAGGCATGTATCATTTATGGACAAAGATAATAAAGAGTTCTCAAAAGAACTTTAGCGGGGTTATTCAGAAGAATAGAATAGAAGTATTCACCCAATCCTTATGAAACAACTCATTATAATATGCTTGCGTACAATCATGGCAAGTTTCGTGAAATTGGTGCAGTAGGGGGCGCTACAATGACTACATGTTTATATCTCACAAACCACCACAGTAAACTGCTTGAAATTTGACAATAATCTGTGGATGACTCCTTACAAGCCCACTAAGTTTCATGCAGTACGGTCTATAGGGGGCGCTGCTGGTGACTTATGTGTCTGCATCCCGCTCAGGGACGACTTCGCCACGGCATGGACCCCTTTATGATATGATGTGATCGCTTACGATCATCCAGTTTATTTATGTATTTTAGTCCCGTTTGGTTTAATATTATTATCAGGATATATTGTCAATGTTCTGAGAATCATTTGTGGCAAACTTGTGAGGAGTAAATAAATAAAAAAAGAATAAATTGACATTAAAAACAAATGTTCCAAGATATGCATTTTATTTCACATATACAGCAGCATACTAATCAGACGTAAATGTTAACATGATAGCTGCGGTCCTTGGAAATCTTTGTCCCTTATATATTGTTATCAACAATAAGAAAATAATGAAAAGTTAAACCAGTTAAGGTCTAACTTCTTCAAGTAAGTACATTTCAATATAGTTGCCATACGAATGTAAATAAGGAATAGCTCTGTATTACTGTGGCAGAGGATGCCTTTAAAGTTGTCGTTGTCCGCTTGTGCTGCTTTGATGAGTGGATGACTGCACACAGGTTCTGTTGGAGATGTGGTGGACAGTAATGACTGAAGCGTTGAGTACAATAGAAATGCAACAAATAAAAGAAGAAGAAGGAGAAGAAGTGGAATAGGGAATACATTCATTCAGTCATCTTGTGACAATTCAGTGTTCTGCTGGGAAACCTTTGGACCTGGCATTCATTCATGTGGATGTTACTTAAACATGTAGCACCCACCTAGACCAGACCAGACACCCCCACCCCATAGCAATGACACTCCTTGATGGCAGCAGCCATCCTCAGCAGGATGCAGCCCGACACAGGCACACACACAAAAAAAACACATGACGAACAGCACAAGGTGTTGACCTGGCCTCCAAATTCACTAGATCCCAAACTGATCAGTTATCTGTGGGATGATTCATAGAGGCCCCTCTCCTTAAAGGCCCCCCACTAACAACAATATGTTTCCAGACACCACAGGACACCCTCAGAAGGCGCATGTCTATTCTTTGATGAATCACAACACAAGGCACAAGGGTAGACCTACATAATGTTATGCCTGATCGGTGTATAGTCCTCTTATATCTATACAGTAGTCACTGTACTATTAACTATGACCTCTAGGTTAACCTTTGAATATCAAAAAATAGCTTTTGTTAAAAAAAAAGAAAAATCTATATAAAAATATCATTTAAATAAGGCACCATTCTAGATAGTGGACACATGTAAATCAAGTGAAATATCGTACCAAAGCAGCTGATCGTCAAAACATTTATTGTACCTTCTCAGTGCCAACAGTGCAACTCTGACATTGGTTAAGACACGTATGTCCATTCTTTGTTTAGCGGTTTAAAGCATGAAGTGTTTTTCTGAGGCAGAATATAGATATTTTACATTTCCCTCTGAGAAAACAGTAGCAGTAATAAGAATAAGAATAAAAACATACATTCACACTGCAAATTATTTGGTTCTTACTTCACAAGTTTTTTGGACATCTTGGACAATGCCAGCCACCCCTCCTCCTCAGTGGCGGCTCCGGAGATTTTCTGTTGCAGGTGCCATGGGGATGCTCAACACTTAAGAGGAGGTGCTTTAAATTTTGATGCGTTTCATTATCGAGGTCGCATCGGACCACCCTTGGTATACACACACGTACACGCCCGCATTAACTATACTATACATATATACGAATAAAGGGAAAATTTTTACCTTTAACCTTTATTTGTGTGTGTGAAATTATATTTTAACTGTTTGACTCGAACCTGAATTTAATTAGATGCATATAATTAAATTCATCTAATTAAATTCAATGATAATTTGTTTTTAAAATAAAATAAAATAAAATAAATATCTTTCTTAAACAGAAACCTGTCCTGCTTAACTTAAAACTGTATAAATTAATATAAAACAGTAGAAAGCAGAACATTCCTCTTGTAATAGTGCAATAAGAAAAGTGCAAACGTGTGAGGAAAAGTTGTTGCTTTGTTGTCTTCCGGTATCTTCTTCTCAAGCGACAGTACCTCAACCAATGAGATGAGCGAGATTCCTGCTGTCATCTCATTGGTCACAGAGCAGGAGACGGCCTGGGGATAACACTATTTTGGATTGTCACGGTAATACGGGACAAAGTGTGTTCCGTTTCAGCTCAATACGGGACGCGTACTTTTGTTTCTAAATATGGAACGATTCCGTTTTTCAAGGGACAGTTGGCAACCCTAAACACAAGGGCTATAGATACAACATACATAAGCCTGCCAATGTAAACCTCTGAAAGTAATAT
This sequence comes from Chelon labrosus, assembly GCF_963514085.1. NCBI lineage: Eukaryota > Metazoa > Chordata > Actinopteri > Mugiliformes > Mugilidae > Chelon > Chelon labrosus. The sequence continues at coordinate 7,918,142 of NC_140338.1, forward strand.
TTCAGATAATTCTGTCACAGTCGAGCCCCGAATACAACGGAGCAGCAAGCAGCAGCAACAGAAGGCAACAGACACTGTGCACGCTTCGGCCTAAAATACTCCGATCACGAAATCACACAGCCAGTTACCAACACTCGTCTAATGATGAATAATTGCTAATATCACCTGCAGCACAAACCGTAACGTAAGCATCCTCAATGGAAAGGTTCACAGCGCTGCGCCCATTGGCCAAAGAAGATCACCTGTTTGGGCCTCTTTTATTTTTTCAGACTAAAATATTTTCTTATTATTATTATTATTTAATTCACATTTTAAACCATGTGAAAAAGACTATTCAAATATGACATTAAAATATAAATATAAAAAAGTCACAGACATTTCTTGGGGGTGCTGGGCGGGTGCTATGGCTATTATAGGGGGAGCTACAGCACCACCTAGCTCCTCCCTGGCGCCGCCACTGCTCCTCCTTCATGGTTTTTAAACCTGCACATGCTACATACTATATTGTGCAGCTTTTTACAGTTAGGCCTACTGAAGAGCTTTCTGTCTGGTTTAGCACTGTTCCTGTCTCACCGGTAAATAGCCATCACCAGAGGGCTCCACTAAATTGCCACTCGACATCCGAGCAATCCTATCGAGCACGTGGCTTAGAGGAGGTCGTAAGGCCGGGCTCAAAGCCGGAGCCGAGAAGTTCAAAGGCAGTTGTGGCAAAGGGAGCAAGGAGCACGGTAAGGCAATGGAAGGAGGAGGTGGAAACAGGAAGCGTGTCGTTTCAGTGGGCTTGTCAGCATCCTCCGTTAACTCCTCCTGACTCACATGCTCCTCACCGCCACTGCTTACACCTGAATCCAGGCTGGAAAGCTCTGGGCTGTCAGCCTGCAGGTTCTGGACTCGCTCGTAATCAGAGCAAACAAGAATAGGCTCCTTGCCCAAAACACCTCCTTTGATTCCAAACAGCTTCTCAAAAGCTACTTTTTGGACATCCTCTTCCTTCTTCTGCTCCTCATCTTCAAGCTCCTCCTCGTGGCTGTCAGACACGTTGATGCTATCTACCTCAATGCTCTCTTCACTGACCTCTTCGCAGCTGCGCATGCCTGAATCTAGACTCTGGAGCCTAAGGCGCTCGGCCTGGACCTGATCTGTCTTCTCATAATCTAAAATGACCGTCATTGACTCATTGTTGCTGCTGCTGCCACCTTTGGAAAGCAACTTAAGGAACTCCATGTCTCTCTCTCTCACTTTATTATCTTCCTGCTCTGTGTTTCTTTCTTCACTTTGACTACCAACGGGACCATAAGGTGAATCAGCAGGGCAGGGCTCCAGATTTCCTGGAGTTAGCAAGTGAACAGGAGGAGGAGGAGGAGTGCCAAGTTCAGAGTAACTCGGGTTAGAGAAGCTGGAGCTGGTGGACTCAGCGCTGTTCTTGTTCTGTGGCATCTTCTCCACTGGCTTACAGGGTGCGACAAAATCCACGCTGGAGGTTACTTCCACAGAGACGATTTCCACTGGTTTCAGGAAGGAATGGAAGGAGTCGCTGGTGAAGTGAGGTGTCAACCAACTCTGGAGGAGAAAAGGTCAAAGGTAGTTGAGCAAGAGGAAGAATTAGAAAATGTTCAATGTGTAGGATGAAACTACCGCTTTTGGTGTTTTTGTCTCTCTGTATTTACACATTTTCGACCATGTGCCGTTTCTTTGATAAGTAATTCTGTTTGGTCTGGTTTCACTACCTTCAGGTTGTATACATGTCATGTGACAAGGCTGGCATGTGGAATGGTTTACTAGCAGTCATTCAACTTTTCAGTTCCCCTGTCTATGCATTGTTATGATTTTATTGTTGCAGTCTAAATCAGGGGTGTCAAACATACGTCCCGGGGGTTAAAACCGGCACGCTGGAGGGTCCAATCTGAATTTAGAAGATATTTACTGCAAATTTTCAATAAAAGTAACTACTAATCCTAATTTGTCCAGTAGAGGTCCCACTGTTATGGTACGAGTTGGAGACATAACACAACACTGAGACCAGGAACTAAACAGCAAAATGGCAAAATTCCTTATTTTTCTTGTTGTCATTATTTATTGGTTGTTATGCTATTGTGTTATTGGTCCGGCCACCTTGAGATCAAGTTGGGCTGTATGTGCCCACTGAACTGAAATGAGTTTAACACCCCTGGTCTAAATCTAAATCCATGAATCCATTTGAAACCATTTGTATGCTAGCTAGCTTTTAGCAATTCCTTTGTTCAACATCTAAAAGAGCTAACCAAAACAAGGCTAAATGACTGTTTAGATGTGTAACGGCTTAATGTCTTAATTGCAAAATAAATGCTAAAGATAGATCTTTGCTAAGGCTGGAAGTTGTTGACCCCATTATCAGATCGGTATTGTGTTTATCGCTAATTCTATTTACAAGAAAATGTTCTTTTTACAAGAAAGAGTTACAGGATCCTGTGTATACATGAACTTACATCCTGCAAGAAGGATTCTGCTGGGTTTGGAAGGGGCGGACCTCTGATCCTCTTGACCATGTAAACCCTAAACAAACCAGAGTTGTGAGAAAACTAGAATGCCACAGAACCCAACTGTATATGTGTGATAGTCATCTATGTCAGCTTACCAGGTGGTCTTGTTGCTCTTATAGAGTATGACAGCCAGCACCAAGGCAAACACTGCCACACCTGCCACAATCATTTGCACAATCCCCACAGCAAAACCTGGCAAACACAGAACAGAACAGGTCCCATTAGCTTAAGACAATGAAGACTCGTCCAATCTGCCCATATACCACTGTGATATCCGTAATGCCCACTTCAGTTTGGGCCACTTTGGTTAAAGAAGCATATATGTATTAGCATTTAATTGAGTATTTTTGACTTTATGGCTTTGTTCTGGTACGTTCCTGGCCCTTTTAGGTGCCTAAGGAAGTGAGAGTCATAGTAAAGGCAGACGAATACAGAACTGAGCAAGTATTGACGCAGAAATGACACTGATCTAGACCAAAACAGCAGAGAAGGAAGAGGTGGGTTGCAGAGCAGCTTGCAGAGGAAATGGCAAATGTAGGCAGGTTAAATGAACTTATTTGACACCATGAATTAGATATTGAATGCCGACGGATGCCTCAGCTGAGCTATTAGCTGATTCGGGCTAAAGTCCACTTAGCAATGCCTCAGTGACTCCTCACATCTGGACCTAGAGCTTGAACTTGAACACACCTTAACTCTTTTCCCCATAAAGACGTCTTTTGACGCCCCCCGCAAATCCTTAATGACGGGTTTTGACGGCCCCTTTGTTTCAATAAAGACGGGTTTTGACGGCCACAAGAGAAAGTTCCGTGTAGCCTCCATGGGTAGCCTTAGAATGTTCTATAAGGCGTTCCATGGGGAAAAGAGTTAAGGACTACAGCCACCAGCAAGCCGGCACATAAGTTTGTGCCTGTGTGACTTGAAATAAGTCTTCATACCAGGGGCATGGCAGTAGTTTGTCCTTCAAATGAGAAAACTGCTAATATTAGCTGTGAGGCTAGGAAGAGCTGTAAACCGCTGCAAAACGATTGGCCTCTCCTGAATCACGCTGATCATTCGGTCAGAACATTTACAGTATCCGTTTCATTTCAGATGATCATGTTTTTGTGAAAATATTTGTGTATTTAAATGTCTCTGCACTGTTTTGCTAAGCTGATTCAACACTGACCAATGAATGACCAACTGCCTGACTCCTTGCAAATTGCCAACCGCCATCTTTAATTGTGTATTTTTCATCCCACGTTTTTTTTTTTTTTTTTATGAAGTTCTGATTCTGGACCAAAAGGCAAATTTTAACTTAGCTTTCTTCATATTCACCAGTTAAGTACCTGATGGTGGTTTTGGTTTCCCCACAGGAGATGACCATGATGCAGTGAGGCTCCAGTCACTCCAGGTTCCCTCATAGTCGTCTTCTTTGACCTGCACACGAACGCGTGCCTCGTACATCTCGCCTTGTATCAGAGAGTCTGGCTCCAGCTCTGCCCTGCACTCCTTTACACAGGTAGTGGTTTTTTTCTTAACGGAGGAATCCTGCAATCCAATGTGCGGATGTTAATTTTCCACATCGCTTTACATGCACTTTGCATTATAAAGCCATCGCATATGAATAGAGGCACAAAATATATGCTGTACATACACTCCAAGATTGAGCTTGTTGTTTCCACTGCAGTTCTGACTTATAGTATTTGAATCCGTCATCCTCATTGACATAGGTGAGCCAGGAAACGGTGGTATTATTGACATTTGGTTTTCCTGGAGGATTCACTTTAACTGCAAGATCACACACACAGTATGTTTTAGAAAACCACGAATAGTTCGGAGGGTAAGTTTCAAAAAGGCAGTACTAGTATTATACAGTGTACTCACTGTGACAAGCTGGTTTGTACTCAATGTTTACGCTTTGCTCCACATCCTTACAGGTCACGTTGATAGACAACACGTCTTTTTTTACAAACTGGAAAGATTGAAAAACAATGCAAAACTAAGGAAGTGCCAGTCAAGATGGTTTTATGCGTGTTAAACAAATGAAATTATCACAATATGAGATATTAATAACTTAAAGGATAATTGTGCATGTTGAGAATAATGTAGAAACACTCAGTCAAGACTGGTTAAAATTTTGTTGTTGCTGTTTTTGTATGTGGTTAAAAAATAATAATAGTAAAACATCAGTATGAAGTTTTAATGGATATTCTTGAGATCATTGAGAACTTGAGATAATAATATCCCTGGAGATAACACAAATATATGATAACTGGTGTTACACATCAGAGTGGCACCAGCCTTCACACTGAGTTAGCCAATAACCCGTTTTTCTCTTTTATGAAATATGTATTATTATATGTATTTTTTTATTTTTTTTTTAACTCACTATGTAGGGGTAGGCGAAGATTAGGGAGCACTTCTGTCGTGCTGGGTTGGAGATGTCACCTGGTTCTAGGTCACAAGAAGCGCTGTATGTCAAGGAACTGAAAAATATATAAGTTTGAGATGTTATTTATACACTGTGGATATTGTACATATATGTAGAGCCCAACGATCAGAGCTCAGGAGATAATCAGATTGAGGATGTACTCGATAACTTCAAGGCCAACACTTTTACAACATTCTGATATAAATTATAATTATTGAAGCAGACCTAGTCCTTACCTTCGTGAAGGAGGTATCCTCTTAGCATTTATTTTGCAGCGAGTGTCTCTGTGATGAGACAAGTATGGGCTGTCCCACTCACAAGTGATGTTCTGATTGAAGTCGTTGTAGCAAGTGAGATCTGCGAGGAACAAAAAGAGATGAAACTTTGTCATATTCTGGGAGGAATTTGCTCTTTATCGCTGCCTCAAATGCATTTCAAATACAGTTGTGCAATATACGTAAGTTAAGTGAACACAGAAATGACTCACTGTTAATTGGAAGGCTCGGACAACTATCACTTCTGACGATGAGGTCTTGAATCAGAGGAATGAAAAGAAGATGCAGGAGGGGGTTCTTCATGTTTCTCTCCATGTAGCGTGCCGTCCGTAATCTCTTTCGGGAGTTGTCAAACCGCTGGTTTGCGAGGAGGAGGTTTGTACTTTCCTCGGGCGTAGCTCACTGGTTTCTTCTTGTTCTCATTCTGTACACGTATAATAATAACATGTGGCTGTTAAATGTCAAATAGAGTTTATTTCTGGTCACTCACACGCAAACACACACACAAGTAACCACAGAGATAGCAAAAACAGGCTGCGGCACCAACAGGTGACTGGAAAGAAACCGAAATAGGCATGTTTCAGATCCTGACACGGTTTATGTGCTGCGGTTCCGCGCGCTAACAGAACATCTGTTGAAAGGTCAGATTTGATTTGTCAAAAAGACACAAACTGATAATGTGTTATTTCAAGTTAAATCAGGCTTTAGTGGTCAAATGTGTTTTCCTTTTAATTGGATTTTCCCTTTATCATTTATTGAGGTGATTCACATAAGATAACAGCATACCTCTAGCCGGAATCCAAAGTCCTGGTGAAATCCACTGTGATAAGATGAGATAAGACTTTGGGGAAAGTTAAGCTGGTTAGCACTGACGCCGCACAGCAAGAAGGTTCTGGGTTCAAATCCAGGCTGACTGGGGCCTTTCTGTGTGGAGTTTGCATGTTCTCCCTGTGTCTGCGTGGGTTCTGTCCAGGTACTCCAGCTTCCTCGCACCGTCCAAAGACATGCTGGTTAGGTTAACTGGTGATTCTAAATTGGCCATAGGCAGTGTTGTGAGTAACGCGTTACAAAGGTACTCTAATTACTTTTTTCGTGTAACTTGTAACGTAACGCGTTAGTTTCGTGCGTTAAGTAATCAGTAACTTCGTTATTTTTTTAAAAAAGTAATCCGTTAGTTTAAGAATTTCTCCGGATAAGGAAAGAAAAATTCTGACTACAGCCTGCTTTTTGTCAGACAGTTCTGTGCCACCTGCGGATGTGTCAGCGGAGGCGTAGCGCTGTGATGATGCATCTGTGCCCTGCTGACCTACGTTATCTGTATGTGTGTGTGTGTGTGTGTGTGTGTGTGTGTGTTTTCGAACTGCCGGCAAGATGGCAGAGAGGACAGCTTTTGAATGTAGTACGCACATTATTTTCAATTCGCCAGCGAAAAGGACAAGAACAACATAACGGTAAAATGCACAGTCTGCGTTGGTGAAAAGCTTCTGTCAACCGCAAAAAATTCCACTTCCAACTTAAAAAAACATCTTGTATCCAAACACTATCACCCTGTTATTGTTATCCTGCAGAGTTAATTTGGTTGGATGAATGACGTTATTCATTGTCAGGACTTCTCGGTGCATTTAAAGGAGGCTGTGTGTCGCTGAGTTGCAGCATGTGCGAGGCGCTGCAAACGGCTTTTAATTTTTGGTAACGCATGAGTGCTCCAACGCGTTACTTTTATTCATAGGTAACGCTGTAACGTAACTGATTATTTTTAATTGATGGTAACGTTGTAACCTAACTAACTACTTTCCAAAGTAACTTTTCCCAACACTGGCCATAGGTGTGAGTGTGAATGGCTGTCTGTCTCTCTGTGTTAGCCCTGTGATAGACTGGAGACCTGTCCAGGGTGTACCCCGCCTCTCACCCAATGACAGCTGTGACAGGTGGTTTATAGGTGGTTTAACCAACTATGTTTACATGCAAAGAGCTGCGCGACATCAGGAGGGTATATGCAGCATTCTGTTGCTCTCTCCAATTATCACACCCACAACCACATATTGCTGCAAGGTGCTACTACTGAAAGACAAACAAAAACACTGCCCTCACTTCCTATACTCTTCAAGTGAAACTAAGACATTATCGTAAGAAGATGAAGTTGGGGGGGGGTTGCGGCAGCACCTGTCACAAGATTTGCATTAGCATCTTTGAGGTACTTCAGTGCCAGGCTTAGAAGTAGCAGAAGCTGGATCAAGCCATTGGTTCTGCTCAAGACGGGCCAGTTTGAAGTCTTAAACTTAACCCTCGTGCTACCTTTGGGGTCTCTGGGACCCCAAGTGAATGGACAGACAGAGAGAGATTATGCAAGAGGGTAGCACGAGGGTTAAAGCAACGTCACTTACTTGTGTTTAAGTAATTTTTCATGTTTCATACATGTGAAGGAGAATTTCCAACCTGTGTTTGGAGTTTGATTTTAAACTGGGTCCCCGTGCCTCTCAGTGAGGTTTAGTAGCATGTGGTTTTCAACCAGGCAGTTACCGAAGATCAAGGAAACATTGTCAGGTCAAATGTGGTCTGCAAGGTTCACCTCTGCATGAACACTGAGCGTTACAGCTTCATTAGGTCCCAGAAAGAAGTGGGCTAATGTAGTCTGATGTGACAATGTGCATGTTGACAAAATTTCCAAAAGTGAAAAAGTCTTCTTATGCCCTACAGCATATGTGTCAAACTCAAGGCCCGCAGTCCATATGTGGCCCGTGAGAACATAAAAGGTCTGATTGTCTTAAAATAAATAAGTCAAAAGCGTGCATTGACCATAAACTACATTTCCCACAATTCATGCCGATAATGTTATCCGCGAAGTGACGGCATCCCGCCACTAGATTGCTAGCCTGACGTAGCCATACTCTAGTCAGAATGTGAGTCTGATACCGCTCAATTGGGCTGTGATTATGGGGCGTGTTTCAACCGAACCAGGAGAAAAAATGCCTCTACACTCAATTGGATAGACCTATAACCAATCAGAGCAACGGAGTGTGTGACGTATGTTAAGCAACGCATAGTTGTCAACAGAACTCAACTGCATGCACGCTGGAAGAAGTAGAAGAAGAAGATGAGTGTAAACGATTTTTGCCGGTGTTGTAAAAAGAATTTAAGGATACACGGAGTACTTACCAACACGGCCATCATTTTTGAGATAAATATTAAAGGTGAATGCGTATACGAACAAGTTCTCAGTTTAGGATTACATCTCCACAAAAAATCCTGAATCCCGTAGGAAGGACGGCAAAAACATCTTTCCGATTAACAAATGCCTTGATCGCATTTATCTGTTCCTCTTTTAAAATTAATGCGCTGTCGATATCTTCTAGAACAGACTCGATGGCAGAATCTACACACCTCAGTTCTCCAGCGGCAGCCATCTTTGTTGTAAACAAATTCAACCCAAGCGCTCTTTGGTGACGTGGTTGATTACGTTACTGTTGATCATCTGTCCATCATCGTATAAAGCCCGCCCTGAGAATCTGATTGGTACAAACAGCTCCTGTTCGAGCATAATTGCGCCTCAACGAGCAACACCAGACCGAACTTCCAGACCTCAAATGTTGTGGGCGGGACCAAGTTCGGCTGGCACCCAGGCTACTAGATTGCAGTGTATCCACATCAATGCGATTTTCAACAACTGGAATTAAGAAATACGATTCCGAAATGTCCAGGAAGAGAAAGGTTGATGCAGATGGAAGGCTGCTTCAAGAAAGATGGGAAGGCGAATACATGTTTGTGCTTCAAGGAGAACAACTGGTATGTCTTTTCTGTTATGAGGCAGTGACGGCTGTCAAAGAGTACAATCTACGTCGGCATTTTGACACCAACCACGGAGCTTTTGAGTATACCAAATTTAACAACTGTGACAAAAAGTTTTTGAACAAAGTTAATGTCATAACTAGTGTTGGATGCAGGGGTCGCGTTAACTGAATATCGACCTTTTTTTTAAAAAAAAAAACGGTCAAGGTTTAAACGAGCCATATGAGTCGGTTAAGTTTCTTTTATCTGCCGGTCGAGTGAGTGGCTGCTGACTCGGTTAAGCAGGGATCCATGAGCAGCGGTTATGAGTCGGTTAAGTTCGTTTTGTGCGTAAGTGAGTGAGTGGCTGAGTGTCTTAGTTTGCCAGTGGTCAAGTCAGATAGTAGGCCTACATTTTGTTTCTCTGCCGAGTGATATGTAAGATGTTTGAATGATGCCGTTTATTGATTATATATCAATCAAACGTGGTAGGACTCAACTGAGCCGGTTAAATAGACTCTAGATTCATGATTCTTGAGTTGTCTTTGTTGGCCATTAAATGCTATTGAATATGTCATTATTATCATTTAATAAAAAGTAAAATAAAGTCACGGGTAAAAATAGATTATGACGGGATTTTTAAGACCCTGTCAGTAAAAATGACAGGCAACGAAAAAGTCTAGCGCAACCTCTGGTTGGATGATATTTTTCTTGGATAGTTTGATCATTGATTGATGGAGTAATGTGGGTTTCTTAACCGGACAATTTTAAAGGATTTATGTTATGACAGAGCAACTAGTGAGCATATATATATATTTTTTTTTACATCTATGAAAACGCATATGTAATATTTGAATAAGTAATACATTCAGAGTTATTAAACACTAAGAAGTAGTTACATTTATTTTGCATGACATTTGGTTACATTTAGTTACATTTATACTGTCTTTACTTTTACATGTGGCCCTTTGAGGGCAACCATTATGCTGATGTGGCCCTCGGTGAAAATGAGTTTGTCACCCCTGCCCTACAGTAACACTAACTCTTATCTGTTTCTTATTTCTTCTTAGTGTTTTTATTATTATTTATATGTTGTACGGTGTCCTCGAGTGCCCAGAGAGGCGCCTCCAAATAAAATGTATTATTATTATTATTATTATTACTATAGGGTTTGGAATTTCCAAGTATTTCAGTGAGTGTCCTATAAAGGGTTAAGATCGAGCAGGGAGTAACATTAATAACTTCCCGTTGATTTAATGCTGATTGGTTTCTGAACTAGAAGTTTGCGCTCTGCAATTAGTCATGTCCAAGCGACGTCAGCGGGAGTCAGTGGTGTTAAAAAGTCTTGCTGCAAGTCTTTAGTGACTCAAGTCTGACTTGAGCCCAGGAATAAGTTACCTCTCTTAGGAAATAGATTGTTTGTCTTTTATTTCTTTACATCAGGGAGCGCAATCAATAAATGCCTGACTTGGTGTTGCCTTTCGGCTCCGTCTCATAATGTCACGCAGCAACTGATAAATGCATAAATGAGTCGAGCTCTGTGAGATATACGACGTGTGGTGATACTGAAAAACCCTTGGTAAAACTTTTTTGAGAATGTGTTTCAGTCAGACAGTCATCACCTCGTTTTCTCATAAAGACAGGAAAATATCCCAAATTGAAGCTTTGTAAGTGCCTGGCTGATCAGCAATAACACACAACAGCATTAACATTTAACTTCTTAGACATTAAAAGACTTCATCTGAAAAAGAAACAGCCACAAAACGAAAGTCCACATTAGAGACTCACCTGTCGGTAAAGCTGCCAGCTCGCTGCTTCTGTCCCATTTCATGTCCTGTGTGAAACAAACATCAAACGTAAAGTTCTTCCGTCATAAATCAACTGTCAACTCTCACACAAATAAGGAGGAGCGACGAAGAGCTTTTACCACCTTCGACTTCCTACCACAGACCTCTGAGTGCGTGTGTGCACGCTAAGTGTGTGAACACTTAATTTGAATTTTCCTTCGACTGATAAACAGCACCTCCCACCTCATAGCAATGACACTCCTTGATGGCAGCAGCTGACCTGGCCTCCAACTTCACTAGATCCCAGACTAATCAAGTATCTGTGGGATGATCCACGGAGGCCCCTCCCTTTAACCCATAGGTCCCAAAGCCCCCCATTCAGAAGGCCCACGTCCATTCTCTGATGAGTCACAACTCTTTTGGAGGCACAAGAGAGGCCTACACAATAATAGGTCATAATGTTATGCCTGATCAGTGTATATGCCTAAACAAATCTCTTTTACCACCCTGCACTCCACAGTCTGTTTTATCTATTTGCAGAATGCCTCCTCCTCTTCCTCCTCCTCCTTTTTCCCTCATTTTTGAGAATATTCAACTGATAAACTGTTCAACTCTACAATCAGGCTTCTGCGTCTGAACCACTGTGACATTTAAACCCTGTAACAAACAGGATGAAAAATAAATGTGTGTGTGTTCGAGTAGGATCTGTGGTATGTGGTTATAACAGCCCACTGCGAGTCGACCCACAAATCCACCTTTCGCTTTGCACGGAAACAGCACAACATCTATTGGCTTTTTTAAATGTTCAGTTTTGTGCATCAGCACGTTGATGTAAAATCAAGCTTTTCTCTTTATTTTTTTTTGTGCAAATGACATTTATATGCAGAATACCAGAGTTTTGGGAAAAGTAACTTGGATGCTTCATTCATCACATGATATGTGGGAGGTTTCTAATTTAATTCTGGTGCATGACAACATCACAAGACATAAGGTCATAAAGACTTGTCAAGTTTTCCATATGTTTGGATATTATATGCGTATATAGACATATATATATATATGTACTTTTGTTTTTCCATTTCCGTGCACAGGGGAAAGAACACGTTCGTGCAGTCTCTCTGGTCACCGGTTTATGAGGTTTAATAAAGGTCAGAATGGTTTTCCGAGAAACCCAAATGTACCATTATTTTTGATAGGTGCACATTCTGCTAATGTCATTTCTTAAAATAGCTTTTATCAGATTGCATGTTCAGGCATTAACTTATCTCCACAATGAGTAATGCCCATAACCTGAAGGGCCCATTTTTTATTATAAGCATTACTGGAAAAGAGGAAATTAACTTCCTGATGACATGTTTAGCACGAATTTGCGTAACTAAGCATTAAACATGCCATCAGGAAGTCCTCACTTGTAAAAAAAGGTGAATTAGATCGATCCTTGCTGCAGTGTCATTTCAATGCAGCTGTAACTGTAGATTATGCATGTGTCAAATAAAGACACTTGAACCTTGGCTCTTGATACTAGATTCAGGCAAATCTGCTGTGTTTAACTTATACAGAGTCAGTGTCAGTTAACTGAAACTATCTGGGGATGATCCACAGAAGCCCCCTCCCCTCAACCTATAGGACCCAAAGGCCCCCCCACTAACAACATCCTGTTTCTAGACACCACAGGACACCCTCAGAAGGCCCATGTCCATTCTCTGATGAGTCAAAACTGTTGTGGAGGCACAAGGGAGACCTACACTATGTTAGGAAGGTGGTCATAATGTTATGGCTGATCGGTGTGTGTTCCCACCTGCGCTTTTCACTTACAATCTCCACTTTCTGGCCTCAGTGATTCACTACTACTGCTTACGGTGCGTTTCGTGTAGACGCGTATTTAATCTGCCTGATCTATAAACTTTGTTACGTGATCATCTTCTGCTGAAACAAAGCCACGTTTGTTTGATATGACTGTGTAACCATTGTTACGCCATAGCTGACTGAAAGAAATCGCTGGCTGTGATTGATGTATCATTTTCAGTGAGTTTAACTGAAAGTTTGTTTGGTTTCTGTGAGAGGAATTGTCTGATAAGAAGGCACTGGCGTTGAGCAGAAAGTGAACCGCAGTCAATGTCACTTATACATTAATTCACAAATTCATATGAGCAGTTAAACTGTTGACTAGAGCTTTGTTTGAGGTTTCCTGACATATAATTTCGATTCATTTCGTACTTATGAGGAGCTGAGGTCTGGATGTTACGGTACGGACATGGCAAACCAAGATTGGGAAGACCGACAACAAAGGCCGAGTGCAAAGTCACCTGCAAAAAGTCAGTTATCTGCCCTATTTTCTCTCTGAGGAACATACCAAGACCAAGGTTCCTCTTTGGCATTTTCAATCTCACTCTCTGGAGGATACTTTGCATTACAGACGTAGAGTTAGATGATAATGCCCTCCATCACTGGAGGACACTTTGTATTTCCTAGCTGGTGTGAATCCTTGTCTTCATGTTTATGTACTATAGCCAATTGGATGTTAACACATCTCCCCTTTGCTGCCTCGGCCTTCCTTTCTAGTATAAGAATCTGAGCTTTACTGTTGGACCTGAAAATTGAGGTGGACTCATGCACTTATGTTGTGATGACGAAGCTTCTGTTCTCCTCGTATACGAGTCTAAATAAACTCCTTCAGCGTAAGACATACAGGACTCTGGTACTTCTTCTTCGGCATCACCACAAATTCCTCCCTAACAAAGACAATCGGTCTGCGGTTTGTTACTAGCATTAGGATGAAAAATGACAAAGGACATCCGTGATGAAAATGACAAAGGACATCCTGCGACTTATTGAGCAATATGAACTGTCAGCCAACATCAGGAAACAGTGTGGGGCACCCTACCATTCATCTTGTAACTGCTTACAGGGACTGCTCATCCTGTCAGCGGGCGAGAGGTGGGGTAAACCCCGGACAGGTCTCCAGTCTATCGCAGGGCTAACACAGACGACCACTCACACCTACACCACCAATTTAGAATCACCAGTTAACCTAGCGAGCATGTCTTTGGACGGTGGGAGGAAGCCGGAGTACCTGGAGAGAACCCACGCAGACACAGGGAGAACATGCAAACGCCACACAGAAAAGCCCATGGATTCGAACCCGGAACCTTCTTGCTGTGAGGCATCAGTGCTAACCACCACTCCACTGTGCCGCCCAGATTTGGGACATAATTTTAGCAATCTGAACAAACCGAGAAACAAATGTCCTAGGACAGGACACTATCAAGGTGCATGTTGGGGATTGTAGGATCCAAGGACAAGGATCCAAGTCCCCCAACTTTATTGAGTTGCACTTGCTAATGTCATTTCCAATGTCCGTGCGGAATGCTACATGCTAATGGCTGTAGATATGGTCGTGTGGTAGCTCAGGCCTGTTCACACCCGGCATTTAAATGTGTCTCGGGTGAGAAGTTAAAAAAACTTCGGTGCAAACTCACCCAAGAATCATTGAGATACGCACCGACAACTAGTACTGTGTGTTCGATAGTGGAAAGAGGTTTTTAACTAATGAATAAATTTCAGAATTGGATATCGGAAATACAAATTGGCGTTCACATGTGGTTTAATTCTTAATTCTTAGCCTTGTATTCAGGAGGTAAGTTACCATGTTTCCAGAAAGGCTGTAGGGTGTAAGCAAAGGTCTGATCAGTTTATTAAAGTGAAAAAAAGATAAAAGAGATGATAATGATCATTTGCATATGGATGAACTGAGACGAGACACATTCTAATGCCAGGTGTGAATGGGCGTACTTAGAGCAGCCCACATGTGTTGGGATCGCCCAAGATGCGTGTTAATGAGCCCATATGTTGACTTGTCAGAGCAGGAAATGCTGGTGGTAAAACAAATTTCGTGAACCGGGCCTCACTTCCTTTAACTGTCCCGCGAAGAATGACAGTAAACCTAAAAATCTTCCCCATGCACAAAGGCACCGACACTACTAGAGCCGTGCTTTCCCTGTCATGGCATCAATTAGGGGGAAACAGAACGACGTGACGCTGACTTCAAGGAAGATGGTTCTGCTTATTAAGATTATCACACTGTTACAGTTGTGAGTTTCAAATGTAAAGGTGCTGTGAGCCATCTCTTGACATAATGACTGACTGGTGGCAAAAAACACGATGGGGAAGCAGCACTTTGAATCAGACTAACTTATCAAGAACTATTTACTCGTTTTACATTTTCAGATACTGTTTCAAATGTCTACCTCCTTACCTTTTCTCTCTTCATATGTATCTTACCACCGGTATCTGGAGTTCCCCTAATCCGCTCCAGCAGAAAAAAAATAAAAACGTAAAAGCTGACACCTCTCTATCTCACTCTCTCTCTCTTTATACACACTCTTTCCATTTCCTCTCTCTGAGACAAAGGCAAGTAAACAACCACAAATTACACATACACACAAACCACAACCTCAACCCCCTTCTGTTCCAAGAAAGGTATTTTATTTGCTTATCATAGAAAAGCTCATTTACTCTCCAGGAAGTCTGCACTTCCTTTCTTTTCTTTGATTTTTGTCTGGAATTATAGCCTTTAGAGGGCAGAAAATAAATGTTAGCGCTGCTAGGATTAAGACAAAAGTGCCTTAAACCTGTATTCAGGGGACGACTACCCTGGTTGAAAAGTAATCGATTGTATAAACGTGTATGAGAAATGACCCTACTGCTCACTTACACCAATTAGCCACAACCTTGGAACCACTTCCATCATGTTGCGACAATTCAATGTTCTGCTGGAAAACCTTTGGACCTGCCGTTTGTGTGGATGTTACTTAGACATGTAGGCTACCACCCAGAGGTTGTGGTAGACTTTTTCGTTGTCTGTCATTTTGACTGACAGGGTCATAAAAGTCCCGTCATAATCTATTTTTACCCGTCACTTTAATTGTTTTTATATGACAGTAATGACATATTCAGTAGCATTTAATTTTCATTCATTAATTAATATTCAGTAGCGGTGGAAAAAAAGATTCGGCTCATGTAACCAGCCATCAAAGACGACTCAAGAATCGTGAATCTAGACGCCTATTTAACCGGCTCAGTTGAGTCCTACCATGTTTGATTGATATATAATCAAAAACTGCACCATTAACATCTTACATCTCACCCGACTCGACTACTAGCAAACTAAGGCACTCAGCCACTTACGCACAATACGCAGAGAAATGAAACTAACCGCTACTCATAACCGCTATGCGTGGATCCCTGAGAGTCAGCAGCCACTCACTCGTCCGGCAGAGAAATGAAACTTAACGGACTCTTAACCGACCCCTATTTTTTTTTCTTTTTCACTGCCCTGCTTTCTTACTTCGTTCACGTTCAGCACTTCATCCCCGAGCCCCAGAAGACTAAGTTTCGATTATTTGCTGCCTTGTTACCACGGCAAGTGGTAGGAAGTGACAGCGGGAATTTCCCAAATTAGACTTAAAATGCAGCGAAAGCATACACGGAAATGCAGTTAAAACTAAGAAGATCCTTAATTTCATACTAATATTTTGCGAACTTAAATTATGAATCTTTTTTTCCAGGTCTATATTAACCCTGTTTTAAAATACACTTTTACCTTTTTCTTTTTCTTTTTAACCTTTTTTTGACATCAATCATTTAATCAACTTCAATCCTAATCACAAATACCAAATATGTCATTAATTTCAAACTCTGTATGCCGGTGTTAAGTTCACATGAGAGATAAGAGAGAGGAGATTGATATCTCTCATTGTATATGTAGGCCTACACTCAATATGTAGCTAGCTTAGCTTAGTTTAGCACAAAGGTTGGAAGCAGGACTCAGTCTGTACGGAGGGTAATACGATTTGCCTTCCAGGGTTTTCAGGATATTACTAATTAACATATTTTTATCTTTGTGCGTCATATATTACTATATAAAACTATATTACAAAAGAAGCAGAAGTCCATGGCATTCATTGATAATCTGATTGTGTGATGTAACAAGGCAACAATAGCTGCTAAGCAGTACCTTTAAAGTCACATGTCTCATTCATTCATTGATTTTCTGCAACCGCTTGTCCTGTCGTTGGGCGAGAGGCGGGGTACGCCCTGGACAGGTCTCCAGTCTATCTCAGGGCTAACACAGAGAGACAGACAACCATTCACACTCACATTCCCAATTTAGAATTACCAGTTAACCTAACGAGCATGTCTTTGGACGGTGGGAGGAAGCAGAAGTATCTGGAGAGAACCCACGTGGACACAGGGAGAACATGCAAACTTCACAATCCATCGGCTGAAAGGCCCCAGTCGGCCGATGGATTCAAACCCAGAACCTTCTTGCTGTGAGGCATCAGTGCTAAACACCACACGACTGTTAAACTTTTGGAATTACTTCATTTTCTGCATGGTGATAAATGATCTGATAAACACGCCCCAACACACCTAACCGACAACAATTAGCAGCATCAAACACCAACTGTGGCGTCGTAACACGTTGGCTAGGGATAGGAGTTGCACATGGACACTTGGGAGCATGTAGTCCTGTGTGAGAGAAAATAACTCTCCGCACCAGCAGGTGGCAGTATCCTGATTCAGTATAGTCTAATTCAAAAATGGCAATTGGTTCAACTTTGGATCAAGATCAAGATCAAGTCATGCAAAGTTAAAAGAAAGTTATACTCTTACTTCTTTATGGTCACATATTCAGTATGTACTGCAAAAGTAAATCCAAAACTTTCTATATGTATAAACAAGCAGAATAAATAACTCCAGAAAATACACTTAAATTTAATGAGGAAATTAGCCAGAGGACATCTCTCAGTATCATTATGTCTTCCAAGCTCATTTCATCCTTGTGAGTTCTGAAGAGTTTCTTTCTCTTTGGCACCCCCTAGTGGTCAGGTCAGAAATAAACCGTGACTATGACTACACCGAGACGCCAATTCCAAATTGTGAAGCCCTTGAGCCAAACAGAAAAAAAAGGGAAAAAGAAATTCTACAAACGAAACTGACTGCCCACCTGACGTGATTCAGTTCCAACACAGTCGTGTGTAAAACCCAGAGGATGTCCACTATCAAGTCACCTTCACATTTCACGACCACAAGCGTTCAACTTCAGCTTTTTGCAGAACCAACGAATGAAAATGAGGAAAAAGGCACTTCTGCTCTGGTAACAGCTACTCTCATATCTCTGATTCTAAATTGCATGACGGCTTTTTATGGCCTTTTTTGTTGTGTTTGTATCTCAGTCACAAAAGTTAAACTAAGTTCCCTGAGTCATGCCGAAAATCTCTTTGACCTAATTTTTTAAACACAGGACGAATTCAGGAAATCAGCTGTTGATTGGAATGAGCATCAAACAGAGCATCTCACAAAATGCAGAAGCTGCTGAGAAATTGTGAGCTCATACTACAACTGTACTGTCAGCTACAATTAAAAACTGATCTGATGGTCTGCTGCCCTCAAGTGGAAACAGATCATTGGCAAACTACTATTTATCTACTTGGTCTATAACTGAAGAATCTTAAGGTAGGTTTGAAATTGACAGCATGTGTCAAGTGCTCCTCACTCTAATGTGGTTCAACCCTGTAGTTTCCCCCACTTGAAAGGGCAGCTTGTAACTGAAGATTTGGACTGGAATTCACTCAATGACCAGGAATCAATTCTTTCTTTATTTTATTTTGAAAGTTGTCATGGCCAAAAGCAGGTGAAAAACCTTAAACCCAAACACAAATACAAATAGGTCAAGAAAAATATATGCCAAGAAACCATAATAAACCAACATAACCCAACTAACCCAACTAAACTACTAGCAATTAATCTTGAAAGTAAGTAGAAAAGTATATTCTAATCTAATCTAATCTAATCTAAAAGAAACTCCATATTTAAAGCACCCAAATAAATTGAAGACACTTTTAAAGCACTGTTCAAATTTAGCAGCTTTAACCTCCTACAAATACACAATCCCATACATTTAGCTTTTTTAACCTTTTAAAGTCCTTTAAAATACATCACTTTTAAACCTTAAACATGACATTAAATGTATGACCTTTTAAGTTACAATTCAAGCACATGATTTTTTTCCAGTACACACATTTTAACCTGAATTTGATTGTATGATTCACTTAAATGCTACAGTCCACATGGCACAAATAAAAGCTCAAGACTCCTTCTTCCTTGTTCGAACAAGCTTTAGCCCTGCGGTGTCACTTTTCCAGGCCCAGTTTCTCCAGACATATTCACAGTGTGCTTACCACCCTGTGAGTTAATCAAGTACGTAAATCAAGTACATAAATATATATATTTTTAAGACATAAAACAGACTAGACAAAACTGAGAGACTTTTTCCAGCCCCTTGGAAGCTATCGACAGCAACCGTGCCAGCTGACATCATGTTCACAGCAAGATAACAGAGAAATAATTTCTATCAGATGGACACACTCACCAGTGAGGGCCAGGACAGGACGGCAACTCCCTCAGGCTCAAACAGCAGAGACGAAGAGTTTAATCGACCTCTTTCTGCGTCCTCCGTTGTACATCAGTGAAAAAGAACATTAGAGCTTCTCCGAAATGACTTCAACTCAACAAGAGGTGACATACAACTGAGAGGAGAGACGAAACCTTTTTCAAGTTTCACTTCCCCCCATTTCAACCTATGTGAAACTAGTTTACGTTAATGGGCTACAGTCACTTGACTGTTGATATATATTTGCAGTTATTCCTTTCTTAAGTAATAGAAAGCTGTTTGAGTACTTTCACGTACTTTAATGCTTTCAAAATATGTCACAGTAGAATTAGATTTTGGTGCCAGTGTGCGGCAGTTTATTACACTCCATGTAATCGAAGACTATTGTTCTGATTTTATGAACTATTTTTATTTCAGCCATTCAACGCTATAAACTACCAGCTTGATTTGAAATGTTGAAGTAACAAGATTTAAATTTCAAGTAAAGAGAATCATCTGTGAATTTCTGAATCTCTGTATTTATTTATTTTTTTTTAACCAAAAAAACATAAAATGTTCACGTCTCCACAGGAAAAAAACAAACAAAAACAATCTTTTAAAATAGATATAAACCGATCATTATGACCACCTTGCTAATTTTGTTTAGGAGTGTCATTGCTATGGGTGGGGGTTCCTGGTCTGGTCTAGGTGGGTACCACATGTCGAAGTAACATCCACATGAATGAATGCCAGGTCCAAAAGTTTCCCAGCAGAACACTGAATCGTCACAAGACAGTCAGTGTTACTCATTTCTCCTGTCAGTGGTCATAATGTTGTGACTGATCCGTGTACATTAAGATGGGTTTTCCACTGGAAAATTATGAATTTTAAAAAGAGAACACTAAACATAGTGTCTGTGTGTGTGGGTGTGTGTGTCGATTCAGCATGTTAGACAAGTAGACTCTGCACTCAGGTCAGGTGTCCTTTCTGTTAAACCTGTAACTTAATAAATAAGCTCACATTGATTTTAATAACAGGAGACGTACATGAGATGTCAGCGGCACTTTGTGATTCAAAGTGGCGCTCTATTTTATTCCAACATATGCATTAAAGCTGTAAACAAACCTTGTCTTGTTTCAAAAAGCAGTTTAGACCAGTTCAGTGTTCATATAGTGTCTTGTTCATTCAACAGTGTATTTGTAGTAAAGAAAATGTTCCTTTGTTATATATTAATGTTAACAAAATAGTTTGACATTCTGTAAAATGTGATTATTAGCTTATTTCTGCTCTCACGTGTGTGCGCTAAATACGCAAGCAGTCAGCTAGCTTAGCTTAGCACAAAGACTGGAGGCAGCTAATCCTAAAGTTGTTGCTCAACATATTCACACACAGATAATACATTAAAGGTTAAAATGTGTAAATAAATTCAGAGGTTATGTTTGCATAGGGCTAGCTGTGTCTTCTTCTTCTTCTTCTTCATCATGTCTTTATGCTAAGCTTAGCTAACTCGGTGCTAGCTGTTCCTGCTCCTTCCTTCCCCTGTCCTCAAGTAGAGAGTTTCTCGTGGTCCAGTGTCGGTCTGATCCAGCTCCAAACCATCCTCGGGTCAATCTCACACGTGCTTCCCTCTGCCTTCAGATATGACGTGCTCGGGCCGGGCGCGGGTGTACCACTCCGACCACCCGCCGTCGTACACCGCCACCCCCGGGTGGCCGCACTCGTGGGCCGCCAGTGCCACGTGGCACGCCGTCACGGCAGAGCCGCAAGAGCTGCAAATGGGGCGGCTGAGGTCCACGCCAGCGCGGGCGAACAGGGCCTGGAGTTGATCTTTGGGCAGGAAGTGACCCGAGGCGGACAGGAAGGAGTTGAAGGGAATGTTGACGGAGCCGGGGATGTGGCCTGGCTCCGTGTCTGTCAGTCAGAAAGAGAGAAACGGGGTTACTTAACAACTACTCTCAGCAAAACTCTGGAAACAGACAAATCAGCAGAGAATTATAAATCAATAGAGACATTCGGAGACTTTCAATTTGTCAGGGTGTAATTTTTAGAGCTGTATTTAAAGCTGTTGTTTAAAAATCAACAATAGTCGACATTGTCTTATTTTTACACTGAGCGCTGATTTGGAGTGCTGTTTGTGCTGAAAACCCTAAATATTAACTCTCATTTCAGCTCCTCTGTGATCTTCACCAACTCAACTGAGATAAATCTGTGGTTCTTAAGCTACTAAATGCTCCTCATGTTCGCCAGTTCGCCAAAACAGGCTGAAAGACACAATTGCAGACACTCTGCAATTTCCCCATTGCGGGACTAATAAAGGTTTTTCTTATTCTTATTCTTATCTACCACTGATGTTCCGGCAATTTGTCAAAAATCATCAGTGGAAACGACTATCTCATGGATTTAACAGATAGTCCTTATTTTTATAAGCTATTTTCAAAGCAACTTAATGGTGCACACTGTAATAATGATAAGTACTTCCACTCGCTGCTTTAGTTTTGAGGTATTATGCTGGCTTGTTGGCCTACTCTTAATTGCTCGGACACTTAAATGGCAACTGATTAAAGCCTAATGTTAGGCAGACTTAACATACAGTGTCCCAGCCAGTGTGTTTTTGTTCCCCCCCACTTAGTTTCTCTCTTGCAGTGCCTCTCAGAACAGATTATTTGTACTATGTCCTAATTCCAAGCGCTGCATGTATGAGACGGAGGTCAGGAGAAGTGTTATGTCAGTGCAGCTGCACATGAACGTCAGATTTAGCAGAAAAGTGATACAAACAGACCAAACTAAATCAGTTTTCTCACAATCTGTCTGACGGTGGATTTCAAACTCTTTAGAGGCGGTTTTGTAACCTTTTCCTGCCCGATGATTAATTACAACTCTTACTCTTTCTGAGCTTCTCGGGAAGCTCCTATGTCCGTCTCACACACTTCTGCAAACATGCGTTGTGAGGATCAGACTGAAACTAATCCCTGATTTTCTTTAAACGAACGGAGCACTGAATGACTCCCAAGTGTCATAACATGCATTAGAAACAATCAAGAACAGATGGACTCTAATTTGGCCTTTAAATTAATTTCCTAGAAGTGCACTTACTTTTGCACCTCACAGATATGTAATATTGGCTCATTTTCCCGACTTCACAGATACCAAAGCATAATATTTCTGTTTAATCAGTTTGATCGAGTTCTCTTTGTCTGCTTGTGTGAAAATCCGCTGACGTTTTGTCCTTTTTACGAGAAAAATGTAGAAAATTCCAAGCGGCGCTCTTTGTATTTTTTCTCTCTGGCTTTTAGCGCAATTTAATCTGTGTAGATTCTTTTGATGTGAACTGCAATATATATGGAGGCATCGGCAGTTAAATATTTCCATCTTCTCTTGAAGCTAATGTATAGCATTCGGCCTTCTGGTGCTCAAATACCATGACCTGATCGCGTCGTTCCTTGCAAGACTTTTGCTTTTTATTAGCTTGTCAATTGAAATAATCAGACGAAATACACAAGTCAGTTGCAGATTGCCAGGATTTCTAATATTTAAACACATATTCCTGAGCTTTTTATTAAAGTTTTGAGATCCCCTAGAAAAACTTTGTGCTATCGTCGTTTGTGCTGCTTGCAATGTGCTTCTGTATCTGCAGGTACTGTGAGTATTTGTATTCTGTTTCTGTATTTGGTTGTGCTACAAGTACTTGTAGGGCAGGAATTGTTAAACTGATGAACACATTTTCTTAATTTTTTGTATTTGCATGTGTTTTCTTAAGCCGCAGAGTGCTGAGCTACCTTGGCCACTAGCGCTCTCACCTGTTGACTCTACTGTTTATATCTGTGGTGTCAAACTTGAAAATTTTGGCCCACGTGGTAAATATGGTGAGTAGCTTTATTTATATATCACCAATGCACAACAGCTAAATTTGTGTATTAACATCAAAACTTCACTACTTTTGCACGTGTAAACAAAAAAGTCTTGTCTTATCATTCAGTCAGAATGAATTAGATACCTTGCAAAGAAAAACTGTGGCAGAAACAAACAGCTCTACCGCAGATTGAAAATGTTATTGGTGTTATTTGTTTTCATCAAAATGAAAATTCCCTCTTTTTTTTCCCCACTTCTCTAAACGAAAACTTCTCCATTCGGTGGAAAACATTCAGTCTACCGCAGGCCAAGGTTCACTGCTGAGGCAGCTTTCACAAATGGAGTTTCACCCACAGACGGGCCCCGCAACAGCACAGCAAAGCTTTTCTTTGTCTGTATATCAGTGTGAGTGTGTTTAGTATTATATATGCAGGTAAGTGTGTGCGGTAGTGAGAATTATATGGGTACTTAAGAGGTCTTATCTCTGCGTTGTATTCTCACGGACTGCTATCTGTACAGACTGACATATCTATGGGTGGACAACATCTAAATTCCACACCATTCCCTCTATCTGCTACTGTCCTTCAGCGGTATTTGGGGCGTATTTTAAGTAAACATTGAGAATCAAATAGCCTGTCTGCTCTCTTTCTCCGGATGCGTTTGTGTTGCTCTGTGATTCAGGCCCAGCGTGCTGCTGCTCCCTCCATGCATGTTTGTCCTGAGCAAACTCTGCGAAAAGCCTCCGCTCAAGGAAGCAATGAGCTCAGAGGTGGTTTTTCCACCACGTGCTTAAAGCTTAAAGTAGCTGTCGCGGAACTGGTCTGATCTAGAACTTCATTAGTAGCTCCGATACTGGTTCTTAACATCCTGATATTCATTCATTCATTCATCTTGTGTCTAGAGAGCTGCTGTCATTGGGCGAGAGGTGGGGTACACCCTGGACAGGTCTCCAGTCTATCGCAGGGCTAACACAGAGAGACAGACAACCATTCACACTCACACCTATGGCCAATTTAGAATCACCAATTAACCTAACAAGCATGTCAAGAACATGCAAACTCTACACAAATGGATTAGAACCCAGAACCTTCTCGCTGTGAGGCATCAGCGCTAACCACCACACCACTGTGCCGCCCCATCCTGATATTGCTTTTTTAAAATATATGCCAATTCCTGCATCCTCTCGTTGGAAATCTCGCTGTGGTCTGGCCCAGCACGATCCCACGTGTGAGGAAGATCCCAAAGAAGACAAAAGCTCCAACTCTGAGGGCACCGTCGAGCCTGAAAGCTGATGTGTGGCCACGTTTTTGATTTAAAAAAGTCCGACGGCAGAGAAGTACAGCTGCATTCCACAGATCTCTCAAACCAGTGACTTGTGAAAACCTCAGTCATGACTAAGCAAAAAACAAAACGAAAACTGAAATGCCTTTAAATAAATGGAACTGAGACCTTGTGAATCGATTCAGGCCTTTTTTTGTAGACTTATCGTTTCTGTATTTTTGTTTAATATCCCTTTTTAATCTTTCTGATCCTAAAAAGTTCAAGCCAAAGTATTTATTTTTAGAAAGACACTGAAAAGAAAAAGAGAACAGAGTCACTGATGCAAATGTCATCACGCCTCCCATCCTGCCAGATCCTGTTTGAATAATCTGACTGAATGATCCGGCAACTAAGAGCGTTATTCAGACAGCGCCCCTTGTTCACCTTTGACCGGAGACCTGCATAATACTGACTGTCACTGTGACAGTACTGATGATATGATCATTCATCATCTCAGTGCTCATGAAACAACACCAGGTTAGCAAACACTTGCACTTATGTGACCTTTAATCTAGCATAGAGACATTTTTATTTGTGGATCAACACCGTGACTTGATTGCATTCGCAACTTGTTGCAGTCTGTCCGTATCCTTCGGCAACCTTTGATATCTCATCTCCTGGTCGGAGTTTGATTCTTTATCAGTCTCCGGCCAGCGAGCCTCAAACAAGCTGAGTAACGCAATCAGGTTAAGATTATAAAATCACAAGATGCAAACCTTTGAATAAAAAAACTGGCATCATCTATAAATCAGCTGACTATTTTGAAGCTGTTTACGAAAGCTACTGTGACTCGTTTTCTCTCATTCAACGGCTGAGGATGTCATGTAACTCTGGCCAAGCTGAAACTGAAAATCCAGTTCAAGCTGTCAAACAAGTCGGCCTGGTCTAGGTTTTATTTATTTATTTATTATTATTAGTTTTTTTGGTATGAGTCATCTAGTCATATGAAGACATGAATCAAACTTCCAGCAAAATTTAGAGTAACCCCGTCATCGCACAGATGGGAGAAGCAGACTTTAGTTCTTGAGTCATCTTCATCATCACCATCGCCGTCGATGATTCTGAAGATTGTCTGAAGTTTGTGTTGGTTAAACTTTATTTGACTTTATACTGAACTTTACTATTTGAGAGAAAGGTGCAGACTATACGTTTTCTAGAAGATAGAGCAACTGTTAAAGTGCTTAAATATTTGTTTCTGTAAGAAAATCAGCATATGAACGACATACACCGATCCGGCATAACATTATGACCACCTTCCTGATATTGTGTAGGTCTCCCTTGTGCCTCCAAAACTGTTGTGACTCATCAGAGAATGGACATGGGCCTTCTGAGGGTGTCCTGTGGTGTCTGACAACAGTTGATGTTGTTAGTGGGGACCTTTGGGTCCTATGGGTTGAGGGGAGGGGCCTCTGTGGATCATCCCACAGATACTTAATCAGTTTGGGATCTAGTGAATTTGGAGGTCAGGTCATGTTTTTTTGAGTTGCTCCTAAAGTGTTTTTGTGTGTGTACCTGTGTCAGGCTGCATCCTGCTGGGGATGGCTGCTGCCATCAAGGAGTGTCATTGCTATGGGGTGGGGGTGCCTGGTCTGGTCTCGGTGGGTGCTACATGTCTAAGATTGCCAGAACCAAATGTTTCCCAGCAGAACACGGAATTGTCACAATGTGGTCAATGTTATTTACTTCTCCTGTTAGTGGTTTTAATGTTGTGGCTGATCAGAACCTGGCGTATCACCTGCAATTCCTAAGCACTGCATGCACATTTGCAGGAAAACTAAACAGAAGCATGCATGATACGGGCTCTGCAGCAGTCTACTCACTATCTCTGGGTTCAGGGTCCAGTCCTCTGAACCTGCCTCTGGGCCTGGTGTCCACCACCTGGAACTTCTTGGTGTCCAGGTTATCCAGGATGTCCTCGTAAGTCTTTATCCACGAGCGGTTCAGGGAGGCCTTGAACTCGGTCGGAGGGGCTTTCACGTACCGGTCGCTCACCGGCCGACCCTCCAGCTCCCAGTTCCTGAGCCCCCCGTTGAGCAGAGAGACCGAGCTGTGTCCGAACACCTGGAACATCCACCACACGCGGGGCGCCGAGAACGCGCCGTACTCGCTGCCGTCGTACACCACGACGTGCGTGTCGCTCTCTACCCCCAGGTTCCCCACGTAATCTGCGAAGACCTTCTCCGGCGGCAGCATGTGGTCCAGGGGAGAGGTCTTATCGCAGCACTGGTCAATGTCAAAGAAACCGGCGCCCGGTATGTGCCTCTTCTTGAACTCGCTCTTGGCGCTCCGTTTGAGTTTGGGCAAATACCAAGAAGTGTCCAAGATGCGCATTTTCCCCTGGGACTTGGCGGCGTCCGCGAGCCATTTAGTGGTGACCAGAGCTCTTGCTTGGAGCGCCATGGTGAAAATGCTGGAGAGCTGGAGGAGCCGCAAAGTTTACCGGAGTTCAGTTGTATCCACCTGGTCCTGTGCCAAAGGTTGGGAACGGCTGAGAGAGAGATACAGAGAGAGAGAGAGAGAGAGAGAGAGAGAGAAGGAGAGAGAGAGAGAGATACAGAGACAGAGAGATATAGAGATACAGAGAGAGAGAGAGAGAGAGAGAGAGAGAGCTGGAAGTGAAAGGAGGCCGGTGACATTACCTTGTTACTGTGTAATCTATGGTCCTGCTGTCATATAACATGCCATAATTCATTTTAACAGAAATTGTCATTATTATTATCATTAGTAACCTATTAGACCAGTAGTAACCTACAGTAACTTGTTCACGTTGAAAAAAACACTCATTGTATTTTAATTGGGTCCGTTGCTTCGACCTATATTCTTAAAGGTGACACAGAATGATTGAACGGGGTATTTATCCTTGATCTGTGATGTGACATGTAGACAACAAAATTTTGGTTGGGTCTGTAATGCCTTAGAAGCTTCCTAAAAACCTCTCTCAGAAAGCTATATTAGGGTGGGGGATTTTAAACGCGTGGTTTTGCACCTATTTGGCGCCCCTTCGGGCTTAACTGGCAACCTCATTATGAAATGCAAGCACTTGACGCTGATTGGCTGCATTTGCTGCCACTCAAAAGAGAGCCGAAGTCCCGCCTCTCTACTTACCGAAGGGAGTTTTGGTCGGTTCTGTACGCGCCAGCATGCGGGACTTGTAGTTCGTTTAATTACGTATTTTCCATAGCGTTTTACTGAACTATCTTGCGACAAACTGTGACATTCTTGACATGTAAAATCATTTTTTATTCTGAAAAACAACATATGTATAATCCAAGGCACAAGTCGATGGGGACCAGAAAATAATTTATCTTTCGCCATAGACTGCCGTTCACAAACGAAGTAGCAGTCTGTGGTTGAATGTAGTTGGAATCCGATTATAAATGAACAGCAGCCACGCATCTCGTGCATTTCTTTCGGTGGGAATGTAATGGAAAGTTTGCACACCGCTTGCCCAGCCTGGAAGAGCACACCTCGGAACGCGACTCGCCATTTCGCCTTGAACTCCGCAAGCACTGCTGCAATGTACTTCCCGTTGGAGGCGAGAGGGCGGATGTATGCTAATTATTTTGAAGGGGAGGGAATTGAATGAGAGTGGGGGGGCAGTGAGATGCATTTTACGTAATATGTATCCGTTGTTCAGATTGGGCCATTTTCTGGCTGACATTTCTAAAGGAGGAATTTCTATGAAACGGAGATGTTCAGAATGTCTAGCACTTTTCGTATGTTCGTGAATGCGGGCAGACTACCGTTATTCAACTAAGACAAGGTAAAAACGTTTTTTCATTCTCTGTCACCTTTAAATAGCTTCACTCCCAGTTTTACTGGCCTTAAAATGTTTTGCAGTTTGCAGTTATACCGCTGCACGCTTTTCTTCGATCATACTTAGATAAGTTTGTTAATCACAATGAAATATGTTCTGTTATTAGACTATTCTGAATAAGAATGGGCTAATTAGATTTGATAAATTACGGTGTTTGTAATAATGGGGAAAAACAGCAAGAACGGTTGTTATTAGATGCGACCTGAGCAGCTCCTTCAGCAGCAGACTGCTGCATCCACGCTGCAAGAAGGAACGCTATTGCAGGTCCTTCATTCCAGCTGCCATCTGAGTCATCTGAACAATAACAGTCATTTTGCACAAATAAATCAGCTTTGTTTTTGTTTTTTTGCACGAACCACTACCTCACCATCTTATAGTGTTTTAAAGTTTTAGCAATTATTTATTTGTAAAGTTTTTTTCCACCACCACACTGTGCATACAGAATGTCTTTATATTTCTATTTTTTTCTATATTTATTTTTCAGAGTGTTGTTATTTTTTTGTATATATTTTTTTGTATATTTGTATTGTGTTTTTTGGTAATTCCTCTGTCGAAGTCGTTATTGTTTTTGTATATATATTTTGC
The DNA here is from genome assembly GCF_963514085.1 of Chelon labrosus. NCBI lineage: Eukaryota > Metazoa > Chordata > Actinopteri > Mugiliformes > Mugilidae > Chelon > Chelon labrosus. Next base: position 7,946,906 of record NC_140338.1, read on the forward strand.
TACATTTCGTGCTACTGTGACATGGAAATAATAAACATATCTTATGTATGTCTTATTATGTATGTGTGTACATTACACTTATATTGCTTACCTTGTGTGCAAACTACTGTTTACTGTAGTACTTACATTTTTTTTTACTACTGGCTGCAGGTACAAGAATACATTTCACTGTGCATTGTACTATGTATAACTGTGCATGTGACAAATAAAACCAATCTATCTATCTATTATTATTATTATTTACACAGCTATCTATACATAATATATTTATGATATTGTTGTTGTTTTTTTTTTTTTTTTTACTTCTTTCTGTTTTCTTTATCTGCTATTATTTTTTTTTTTATTGTGTGTATAATTCTACTTGCGAGTCAACGATACGAATTTCATTCTGATATGCACTGCTGGTGTATTGAGAGTGAGGAGTTGTCGTCATGGTACAGAGCCCCTCCCCTCGATATCGCGGTGTCTCGCGGGATCCTCACCCTCTCCGCCATGTTGGCAGGATTCCAGCGGCAAAACATGAGTAGGCGCGTTCGACTTGTCTGCGCCTGTCTGAGTCTGACTTGCTTACGTCAGCGTGATCTTACGCCGACTGTAGGGGTGGAGCATAAAACGGCTGCAGACAAGTCGGACACGGTCAACTTCGTGTAAACAATGGCGGATCTCGCGGTGTTTGCATTCGTTGTTGCCGACGAAATAGAACCTTTGGAGTTACCGGAATTTATACCCGTGTTACAACAAGCATGCTGCATGCAAAGGATTGTGAATAGCAGCAAATCTACTGAATAAGGATTAAGTAGCATAGTGCTTTGGTCTCCAGTCTTGGCGAAAATGAACTGCTGATTTGGCTACTTATTTGAATATTTACTTTTACACCCAAAGTCGTTTAGCACCTGTAACTCAACCATGAAACGAATTCACAGAAAGATATTGAGATGGAGATTAAATGCCATTTGTTTTCATTTTTAGACAGACAAGTGTGAAGAAGAACCCCAAAAATCTACTAACCGTTAACAAGATTTGAACTACGGACGGCTGATCGCCAGACTGACGTGTTACCCACTAAACCAATTTAGGATGATACTGAAGAAGCAGTACTACCATATAAGTGAAGGACAATGGACGACACTTCTACAAATTGAATGCACGCGTTCTAGATGGTAAAACGGCCCAACGCGAAGCCTTAGAATGTAACCTGCACGATTCAGCTCTGCACACGCCCGGACTCGAACCAGCAGCACCTCGGATCGGGAGGCCAGCGTGCTGACAGTTGAGCCAATAGTCCAGGCTATTTTTATTTTTTATTTTTTATTTTATAGTCTAATGGAGTGAAGTCCATTATCCCGCTTATTCTACTGTTACCAACATGTTAAAAATGCCTTTTTACTGTTTAATCGAAGAAATGAACACTGCATTGAACTGCAGTCAGATGTACAACGTTTTCAGTAGGCCAGCCTACCATTGTTGCAGAAATCACATATAAGAAGGTATCCCTTCGATTTCTGTTCATTTTCGCATATTCCAACATAACGTTGCGAGAAACGTCAAAATCGTCATTAGGAGATTCCTCCCAAACTGCCCAATCACGCCTTTGACCTGACGTCATGAGGGCGGGTTTCCGGTCGTGCAGTTCGTTGGAGAGCAACTGCAAGATCTGTCTGCAGGTGAAGACTCCCGCGATATTTTAAGGTCATGTGACATGGTGACGTAGTGGTAAGTCCCTCCCCGTCTGACTCAAGTCGGACAGGATTTCTAACCAGCATGCATTGCGTCCATCCCAGCATGCATTGCGTTCATCCCAGCATGCATCACGTCAAGTCAGACCAGAGCCCGTCTACGGAGAGCCTTCCCACTCTCTATTAACTCCCATTGTAACGAATTTTGGTTGCAGTTCCACCAGATTTCCACTGGGGGCGATCGCCATGAGTGCAACATGAATGGGACTCTATGGGGCTAAACGGCTAAATGTGTCTCTTTCACCCGATTGTCGTTGAGAAATCTCAGATTTGATTGTAGGTTTTGCAAGTTCAACATGGGTTATAGGTCAAAAGTTGAATGAACGAGAACTTATGTCCTTTCGTTTTCTTACAGGTTGAGTTGTTGTTGCCCATAACACGCTAGCATTGTGCTAATGAACGCTGATTGGTCAGTGAAGGACTGATTACGACCAGATCCCGCTTGACGGCATCGTGGCAGCTGAAGCGGGACCAGAATGTTAAGGCGGACTTTTTCGCCCAAGTTTTTTTTTTCGGCCCGGTCTTTTAAAACAACGAAACAGAAACTCTTCTAGCACGATTATTTACCCGTGTCAGCTGTGTTGTCCATGCCTCGAGAGAAAAGAAAGTGCAGAGCGCGAAAGCACCAGTGACTGAAGGATTGCCGTAAAGCAGTATCTGGTCGTACGATGTGTATGACGTCATTGACATTTTAAAATACTTTTTAAAGCAAATAAGTGACTCTAAAAAATCTAACACCCAGCAATGTGTAATTTCTTTGCATCTTCTTTCAAATACAATATTCAAATTACTGCACAAAAAATTATATCCTGAGAAAAGTGGATTTTGAGGGGTATTGCTCCATAGACCGCCATTCATTCTGCACTCGTCCTGAGAGCGCCCTCATATGGAATCAGAGTGGAACTGCAACAGTTCAGAACCCGGAAGTTCAGTGAGAGTGGAACTTCTCCCCATATTAGACGTTCTCTGGTCAGACTCAGACAGATCTGCATCAAGTCAGAGAACGTCTAATAGGAAGAGAAGTGGCACTCTCTGGTTACTTCCGGTTTCTGGACTGGCTGCAGTAACACGTCTCTGTCCATGCGGGGGCGCTCGCAGGCGAGTGCAGAATGAATTGGAGCCGATGGGGTTTCACCCCCAGAATCCACTTTTCTCAGGATATAATTTTTTATCAAGTAATTTGAAAGTTGCATTCAAAAGGGGGGGCTAAGATAATACACTCAGCTGAAAATTGCATTTTTAAGTTCATTTATCTGTTCTAAAAATCCGTTCAAAAAATGTGATGACGTCACATATTTTCATACTGCCAGAGGTGCTGCTTTACGGCAATTTCACCCGTGTACTTTTTACAACACATATATAACGATATGAAAATAAAAGTGCCCGCAGGAAAACATAAATACAGCACACAAATATTAACTTCGACAGAAAGTCCTCCTTAAGAAAATGTTTCTGATTCTGCTTTAGCTTCAGGTGCCATCAAATGAGGTCTCTGGTCGTAATCAGTCGCAAGTCCGTCACTAACCAATCAGCATTCATTAGCAGAATGCTAGCGTGTTCCGGCCAACAACGGCCCAACCTGTAAGAAATTGAAAAGACATAAGTACTCATTCATTCGACTTTTGGACTATAATCTATATTGAACTTGCGGAATCAACAATAAAATCTACGTTGATTCAACGACAAGCAGGAGAAAGAGATACATTTAGCCGTCTAGCTCCATAGAGTCCCATTCAGTCTGCACTCGCCCGCGAGCGCCTCCAGTGGAATTCTAATGGAACTGCAATCAAGATCGATACAATGGGGCTAATGGGAAGTGCCACGGATCTCCGTAGACGGGCTCTGATCAAGTCGAACGCGCCTAGTAGCTTTGAATATTGAAATTTAAAAAATACCATTAAATAAAGGTATTTATTTAAGCCTATGCCAGCTGTCATTATTATTATTATTGTTGTTGTTGTTGTTGTTGTTGTTGTTATTACATTTAAGTAAGTAGGAGGAGTGACAAAAGAGTTAATTAAAGTAGGAACTTTGTGCACATTCGACTTATATCCGGCCGGTAGGTTTTGTTCGGCGCACTCGAGGAGATTACCGGATGTTGATTGACTCACATGTTGCTTCTCGGTGTTAAGGGCTGGTAGATGTGACTTGCCAATATTATAACTAAACTTCACATTATTAAGTCGAGATGTCGGCGTCGTTAATCAGGAGAGGACTGGAGCTGCTGAGCCATGATATTAAAGGTCGGTTTAGCCAGCTAGCCCGCTAGCCGGCTAGCTGGCTGGCTAAAAGTAGCTGGGGACATTCTGTGTGGTCCCTGTCCTGTCTTGACCAGTTTGAATGTTACATTGTTTCAGTTAAATGATATTAAGTTAGATTAGATTGTGTTTGATGTGGAAAATTGCTTTTTCTTAAGCCCTTTAAAAGTAACGTCAATCCTCTCCTGTGCTCCCTGCCAGATGTCAGTAAAGGGAAGAAGAAGAAGAAGCAGCAGCAGCACCGGACCCCCGGCTCGGACAAAGTGATGGAGCTGGTGAGCACCAAGAGGCAGGGAGTCACCAAGCAGGTCAAGAGGCTGCAGGGCCGGCTCGGTCCAGGAAAGAGCAAAGCCACTGTCAAAGACAAGAGGATCAAATCTGCAGTGGGTGGGTCAGCTTGTGGAATATCTCACTGTAGAAAAAAGTCCAAAAAGTTATTTTTCGTAGACACCAATTATGACTGTCAAGATGTGACCATGCACTTTGTGTGCAGTAAGACCTGTTCCTTGAACCTGGCTATAATTGAGTTCTGGTATCTACAGCTGGTGTGATGGTGTTTGTTATTCCTTCCTGCTTCTAAGTCACATCTTCTTCTTTGGTGTTTTAATGATAGAGGAGTTCAGGAAGAAGCAGGGGAAGAGCCACCTGAGCGCTAACCTCAAATACTTCATGGCAACTGTACCCACGGCATCAGATTCAGAGGCAATGAAGGTAAGGAAGCCTTTAATCAGTCACCCACAACTCTAACTAGGGATGTCCCAGTTCTCGATCTTAAACAAACAAAATGTTCCTCCTGGTTATTCTTAAAGGATTTTCTTATCTTTGCACCGTCTGACTGTATTAAGTCCTGAGTTGACTCCAGACTCAAGTTGGTAGTATTGTATGATTATCTACTACTATCACCTCGCCAAACATCCACATTGCACAATTTAGTAATTACTGTCTGACTAACTTTATTTTCCCACGTAAAGTACTTCCTCACGGCGGACGTTGTTTAGTGATTTCGTTTCCTCTTCTTTGATATTTGGCGGCTTTAGCGCTAGCCGACCGCCACTGAACCAGAAGAAGAAGCCCTGACGATGTCCTAGTCTTCTTTTTCTTCTTCTTGGATTTTTGGTGGCTTTGACGCCAGCCAACCACCGCTAAAACGAAAGAAAAAGAAGAACCTGTTTTGACGCTGCAGAGGCGTGGTTTTGGTTCGTGGTAGACCTGGATCGGCCCCAGTACCGATCGGGACATCCCAAACGCTACCATACTGTATATGCAATTACAACAGGGATACAGTATTTCGTTTTATACTTGTTCAAGAAATAAACTTATAGACCTGATTAAAATATGTTTCTTTTTCTCCTTAAAGGACTTTTAGGTTATTTATTTGGGTTTTATTCTGAAAAATCGAAACAGTAAAGGGCAGAATCCCAGGCGATCTGCTTTCTCAGTATTTCTTTGTCTTGCGGATCCACGTAGATTCACATCTTAATGTCGCCCTGTGCTCCTTCTGCCGTCCGCGAGTGTGAGTTTGTCCTAAATATGTGTGTGTGTTTCCATCCAATTCAGATCCTGAGCCACAATGCGGGGAGACAGTCTAGAAACCGCCCGGACAGGCCGGTCCAGAAGGCCAAGAAGGAGGAGTCTCTGTTCACGGAGGAAGAGTTCAAGAAGTTCCAGAAAGAGTATTTTGGGCGGATGGTCGAGGAGGAGAAGTAAGGAACGCGCAGCCGCAAAGACACTGCAGCCTCAGTGGAAGCAGCGGGGCCGCGTTTTGTGGATGAAGGTGGATTCTGGATCAGATTGTCTTCTGGAAGTTGATTCCACTTCATACTTTGGACACATTGTGTTGCATACAGGAACCTTTCAGTATGCCCGGTGTCAAGTGTCATGATGAAAACGTGCCCATTCTGAACAGTGAAACTGATCATTTGATAAGTTATTGTTCTAAAACTTAGAGAAAATCTGATAAATGACTCAGATTTGTGCAGCCAGTGTTCATTTTAGGAGTAAAAGATGGCTTTATTCAAACAATGACATTAAAGGTTCTTCTTCTCTGTTTTTTTTTTTATTACAGTCACAATGCCAGGCAGGATGCTTCAGTTTGTATTCTGTAATTTAATTAATGTTGCATGTTGAGCAGAAATTCAAACATGCAGTATTTTTCTTTCTAACATTCAGCGTCCCAGATTTGTAATTTCAATAAATTTAAATGCGCAAATTATTCCTAAACGGATGACTTTGTGTAAGTTTCTTCTCACTAGACTGTCGGCCCAGCTGCCGTGACGTGATCGTTCAGTTGCTTGTTGTAACACTGACGTCTGAACCTCGGTGGCTAAATACCAGGTGAGCATCAGGGTTTCATTTTTACATCTGACCCGCTCAGATTTGGATCAGCTGTGGCAGTATAGCCTGCGAGCTACACTGTGAGTGCACCGAAGGAGCGGACGTAGAGCGAATACAGCGCGGCGAGTCCCACCATGTCCCAGGTAAGAAACAAGATGATAAAATTGAATGTTTTTGGTCGGCAGATAAATATCCAAATTGAAATGTGCACGCTGCTTTTAGAGAATGCATCATTTTATCACAGCCTCACAGATGCACATAGATTTAATTTATTCAGAATGTAATTAAATTTTTTAAAATTTATATCTTGTCCAAGAAATTTTGTCCAAGAAAGTCAAAATGGTCAAGGACTCTCTAGTCTTTAACACTTTAACACTTTGCAGTGAACCATGTTTTGAAATACCACTGTTTCTCCATCTCACGACTGCACAGACATCTCCTGAAACCTTGCTGAGATGTTATTTCTGCAACAAAACATTCAATTTTATACATAAACCTTCATCGTGACACATTTAATAGAGGAGATTTGGTTCGAGTTTACTCAGAACAATCCATTAAAATCATTAATTAAATGTGATTTAGGTGCTTTTAAAGATCTTTGATCCTACTGCTGTGGGAAAAGGAGAAACACTCATGTCCCAAGCTAATGTCAAGTTTGCATAAAAAATAAATAGTGACCAAGATTTGTTCAGACCAAAGTGAAACCAACAAAAGCGTGTCGAGATTGACACGCCTTTGACTTCGATGAATTGATCGCCACCCTGATAATAGATGCAGTGTGAATCGATGTGTGGAACAGGAATTCAGATTGACATTCCTTTTGTCTCGACACTTTTGATGTTTTGCTTTTATCTCAGTAGTGAAATGACTGAAAGGAATCTAAAGCAGCTGCTTTGGATTGTTCATCCTTTAGTACTGATGCCAAGATTTGACTCTATGTATGACCATAAACTCATACACCCCGTTAACTTGCTTTACCTGTGTAACTTGCTTTACATGTGTCTGAATGTGCCATCAGATACTCAGACACCATCGATGTTCAGATGCATGTCAGTGGTTGAACTGTTGCCCTCCTCTCTCTTCTGCAGCAAATGCCTCCCACTGTCAAGCCAAGGACCTCCTTCCCTCTGTCTCCCACAAAGCCTCCAGAGGTCTGTGCACGGTTATCCCTTAAATAGTTCAACACACTGGACATGCTGCAATTCCAATTGTTTATTATTCATCTGGTCAAAATGTGTTTTGTTTCAATTCAGAGAACTTTCTCACATCGACCACCTCCACTACCTCCAAAAACTCCACCACCTCTACCACCTCCACTTCCTCCAAAAACTCCAACAACTCCAACAACTCCAAAAACTCCAACAACTCCAACTACTCCAATAACTCCACCTCCGGTGTACCCGAAAACCAAGATTGTTAAAATGAATTCAAGACAAAGCTCCAGTGATGACGTGCAAACAGTAAAGTTATTTTATGTTATCTTTTTCAATCCTGTCTATTTAAAAGTATAGCAAAAGAAGCAGAAGTTAATGAAACAGTCCCCATCCCATGTGCTCAGTACTGACCTCAAAGTCCAAAGTTTCCCAGTGGGATTTTCCAGTTTGGGGACATTTTAAGAAACCCGTTTTCATTAATTTGACTCCAATAGTCCTATGAAATCCCAGTGACAGTAAACTTTATCAGCATTTATCAACAGAAGTTTGACTGTTTCTGAAGCTGTAGATGCAAAATTTGCAAAAGTAAAGGGATCGTGCATAGGTTAGACATAGCAATAATAAAAAAAAAAAAATTAAAAAAAAAGGATACACCGATCAGGCATAACGTTATGACATTTGACAGGAGAAGTGAAAAACAATGAACGTCTTGTGACAATTCAGTGTTCTACTAGGAAACTTTTGGACCTGGCATTCATTCATGTGGATGTTACTTAGACATGTAGCACCCACCTAGACCAGACCAGGCACCCCCACCCCATAGCAATGACACTCCTTGATGGCAGCAGCCATCCCCAGCAGGATGCAGCCTGACACAGGCACACACACAAAAACTGTTTAGGAACAACTAAAAAAAAAACAAGAAGAACAGCACAAGGTGTTGAAACTGATCACGTATCTGTAGGATAATTCACAGAGGCCCCTCCCCTCAAAGGATCCCCACTAACAACATTCTGTTACCAGAAACCACAGGACACCCTCAGAAGGCCCATGTCCATTCTCTGATGAGTCACAACTGTTTTGGAGGCACAAGGGAGACCTACACAATATTAGGAAGGTGGTCATAATGTTATGCCTGGTCGGTGTAGTAGCCATCACAACTCTGTGATCAAACTCACCATGTCAGATAACACTGCCTGCAGAGCTGGCAAAAAATAAGCTTAATAGCTTAATAATGTAAATGAAACCATGTTAATTATTTAAAACCACTAATGAACTAAATGAAGAGGCACGTCGATTAATTCACTTTCTTTGCCCAGGATGGACAATCTCTGCCATCTTTCTTCAAGAAAACCGCTGGTGAGTAGGAAAGCGAGATTGAAAACATTTCTATCTGATGTAACAGAGTTGTTGTTATTGTTGAACCAGTTTTGTTGTCTTACAGGCTGGAATGGTATCTGCAGCGAACTCAAACAAAAAGGGGCATCATCAGCTGAGTGAGTCGAGTATTTCCTCTACTCTGTGCAGGGGACACGGCTGTGCAACAAGCCATTCCCATGGTCACAGGGCCCTCTGTTCCCCACATTGAAATGCCACATGACAAAGGACGTGCTACTTCGCATGACCCAATGGAGACTTCTAGATTTAAGATTAACTGGAAGTTTACTTGAAATTAATGACACAATGTCCAATAAATAAAAGTCAAACATTTTTATTTATTGGACATGTCATTGTGTTTTGTTAGAAAGTCTAGTGTAAACTTTGCAAGAAGCTTTTTTGACCATCACACCTCAGCATCCACTACACCCTCTAAAACTGGTAAACTCACCTGTCGACATCAAGAGTCTGTCACGGTCTATTAACCCTTTGTCAGACATCAAGGTGATAAGAAGTACTTGACATGACATATATACATACACCGATCAGGCATAACATTATTGTTTAGGTCTCCCTTGTTGCCTCCAAAGCAGTTGTGACTCATCAGAGAATGTACATGGGCCTTCTGAGGGTGTCCTGTGTCAAAAGAGGAAAAGTCAGACCGTTGTCAGAGTCAGTAAGATTCTATAATGAGCTGGGTGCCATAAGATGTTTGTGCGCTAACTTTAATGGAAATCAGTCTGGCAGTTTTTAAGATGTTTAAGCATCTTAAAAACCAAAGCAGTGGATCCACCAACCAACACTCCCAAGACTCCTCATCTTCAAGAAGCATTGAAAACACTGTGCAGCCCCCGTTTAAGTTCCTATAATTAAAGATCAGTACTATTAATGTGGTAAAATGTTCTTATAAAATGTTCCAGGAGCATCCAGGATAAAGCTGAACAGCTCCAAAAAGATGTCCAGCGTTTCATCGAACTGATGGATGAACATGGCGACACCATGAAACAATACATCTGTGATCTTTACCTCATCGCTGAAAACCTAGACAAGGTAACAAGCCCACATGGGATAACGAGCAGGCATGCATATCTACTGTATACTGCACCTAATTTTTCATTAGGCTGCAAAAATGGAGATAGGATAAGAAGTTTGTTTCAGATGTGTTAGATTAACAGTTGAGTTGAAGTATTATATGATCACTTGGTTTTTTTTCGCTTTAAGGTTTCCAAGGGGACAAAGATCGCTGGCATCACGGGAGGAGCTACTACTGTAGCAGGAGGTGTGGCTGCAGCTGCCGGGATTATTCTGTCCCCGTTCACGCTGGGAGCCTCGCTGGCTCTGACTGCAGTTGGGGTTGGTGTGGCTGCAGCCGGTGGCGTCACCGGTGCATCAGCAGCCATCGCACACAAGGTGCCCCAGATATGAGACTAACTTGAATCCCACCAGGACTGATTCATTTCTCAACGCAAAACAAAAGAAATAAATTTTTAACTTGCACATCTGATAAACCATCAGTTCAAGGCATCTGTTTAACACACTGTGAAATCTGTGCTTGCAGGTGAATGCCGTGATGGACAAGAAGAAACTTGAAAAGATCTTGCAGGACTACGAGCACATCAATGAGAGTATTCAGCCCTGCCTGATGTCCATCATAGAACCACTGAAGCAGCACGGTCTGCCCGTCCTGAGCAAACTCAGGATGGACCCAGAGAAGGCGACCAAGATGGCGGATCTGGCTGCTACGACGGGGGCGAACGGCTTGCCCTTAGACGCCAACCTCAAGACCTCCGGGGTGATTAAAGGCTTTGCCCTCGGCATGGATATGTACTTCACCCAAGGAAAAGATGGGAAGAAGAAGGTGAAGAAGGGCCTGGAGTCAAAGTTTGCAATGAAAATCCGCGAGCTTGCAGAGGACCTCGAAAAAGCTTTGACTGAGCTCACAAATATTAAGGAACTGTGCAGCATGAGTTATTAAGGAACATATGAAGCTCTTCTTTTGACTGATTTTACGGTCATTTTGTTGTTTTTTATATATATATATGTATGCATGTATGAAAACTCGACTTTATCTTATATTTTGCATCTTTGTTTGCTTACCCTGTTTACTCTGGATGGTCTTCTTTGTTCTTTTACTTGGTGTTCTGTCTTTAATGACACTGATTGAGTCCGTCCAGGTTCAATGTTTTTTTTTGGCAAATCATCTGTTCGTGATTGTTAAAATAAAGTAGTTAACATCCAAGGGGGGCAATCTGGTCCTTTACTCTGTGAGATATAGTAGTGATCCATCAAGTTTAATCACCGTCTGTGATGCATTCACAGGACAGGGCACACATTTACAAGTACAACTGATTTCTGAATGGATGACTTTGTATGGGTTTTATCTCTATAGGCTATCAGCCAGACTGGTATGACTTGAATATTCAGCTGTTTAGTAATGTTTGAAATGCTGACGCCTTAACAGCATTAAATAAATACCAGCTGAGCCACAAGGTTTCATTTTTACACCTGACTTGCTTTGATTTGGATCGGCTGTCAGTAGCAGGAGCGACGACGAGTTCCACCATGTCCAAGGTGAGAAATAATTTAATAAAACTGAATGTGTTTTGTTTGTCAGATAAAACCCCTCATTGTGCAGGTTGCTTTTAGTGAATGCATAATTTCATCAAATTCTCACAGACGCATACAGTTTAAATTCTTTCTGGAGATTTTCTAAATGTGATTACATTTTTTTCCCAGCACATTTAAGGTAACGTGGAGTGATAGCACATATCTTCAAATCATGACCATAGATTAGACAGATAGCAGTAGGGTTAGGGAAGAAAAAACGTGTTTTGGTTTTTCAATAGGCTGCCCATTTATTAACTCTCTGGTCTTTAACATTATGTAGTTACCAGGTTATGTAACTCTACTGTTCATCTCCATCTCACTCACTGCACAGCCGTCTCCTGGAACTTTATTGAGATATTACTTCTTGCAACAAAGCAACTAATACTATGTATAAACCTGCATTGTGAAGCATTTAGTAACAGAGATTTGGTTGCACTCCTCAAATTAAATGTGATTTAAGTTTCTAACATCCTGCAAAAACTCATGTTGTTTGATTTCAAATATCTTATATCTTATTGTTGTAGCAAATTAATAAATGTCTTTGCATGTTCCAAGGTAATGTCAAGTTTGTATTAAATAAACAACCAAATAAATAACCAGTGTTTGTTCAAAGCAAAAATGAAAGCATGCAGCTACAGAGATATGCAGTCTTGTATAACATGCTCAGCGAGGTTCAGTTGTCTTAAATGGATTCATCTCAGACGTCTCCACCTTGATAAGAAGGGCAGCTGGCATGGTTGTTCAGATTAGGAATTCAGATTAACAGTGTTTTGTGTTAATCACATATGCTTCCAACACAATAATGAATACGTAGAGGAGTGTATATAGAAAATAAATTCTAAAAAAAAAAAATTCTTGTTGAGATGGCTGGATAAAGTGTCATCAGACACTTTCAGTGTTTAGATGCATGTCAATGGTTTGAACTGTTTCCCTCTCTCTTCTGCAACTAAATCCTCCAATTCCCAAGCCAAGGACCTCTAATCCTCAATCTCCCACAAAACCTCCAGAGATTTGTGCAAAGCAATCTCACAGATGAGACAGAACTATGGAATTAGAACGCTGCCATAAATCGTGCGCGCGCAATGAGACTCGCGCGAGCGCAAATCAAACATCCGCGCGCGCAATGAGACTCGCGCGAGCGCAAATCAAACATCCGCGCGCGCATTTTTGCCCCCCGAGCGCTTTTCCAAGCACTCGCGAGCTATTTTGTAGCTCGCGCGCGCGCAGAGTCCGCTCGCAAAACTTTCCCCTGCTCGCTCGCGAAGCTCTCCTCTCCTCGCGCGGAAAACTGTCCCCTGCTCGCGCGCGAGTTATTTCTTTTAGTGGGCGTTTTTGTCAGTGAGGGGGACGGGCCTGGGGGCATGCCAATCACCATTGTATCCCCGAATATAATTGGTTGAGCGTATTGGCCAGTTGAACAGCAGGGTACGGCAACACTACTAGGACAAACGGGACAAACCACACTTATTCACACTCCAGAACAGAAGGTGGCGGTAATGCACCAAAAAGCTGGTTGCCGAACCGCCATTCAGGTAACGTCAAAGACAGTACCCTGCAAACATTTCATCAACCTTGACGGTAGGTCTAAGGGGCGACCTCTAGCGTGAAACGAGTTTAAAATAGGTCTAGGTCGCGCTTCGACCACAAACCAACTTGATGAAAAAAATAAATGTAGGTCTAGGTTGCACCTCGACCACAAACCAACTAGAAGAAAAAATTAAATTATACAACCAATCGGGTGAGCCCTTCTAGCCAATCAGAGGCGGAAAGGGCGGGACCTTCTACTCCAAACCTGGCAGCGGAACGACTGCAGAGAAGCAAGTACGGCACGTACCGAACAGTTTTTTCGGTAAGTTCGTTGACATAAAACATTAGAGACGGTTTATGTGTTCATATCATAGACTGTAGGTTCATATTGCAACTTTCTGTGTTTTAAAAAGTGTCATTGACCGACCGTGCGTTATGTGTTTAACTGTCGAGTGGATTTCAAGCTAGCTGCTCACTCGGCTAACATAAACAGGGCTCTGCAGTGTGCTTTCTGTCTAATATTCTGATATTTTTGGACTATTGGAGTTTAGAAATCCAGACATAAATCAGTGAAGCACTTATACAGACGAGCTGACATGGAGGTGTCCAGAAAATGCATTTTTTTCCCCAAGATAATTTGAAAATGTTAATTTATCTTCATGAAAAAACAAACAAACAAAAAAAACAATAGTAGCCTAATCTATTGATTAGCTGTTAAAATGTTAATATTCAGTGGATTGTGAACATAAAAATTTGACTCCCAATGCAATGCCTAATTGTCTGCTTTGTTAATCAACAATGCTTCTTCTATTTAAAATCATGTAATGTTTTTATTTTATCATTATCTGGGACTTTTTGGCCTATGTAAATATAACCAAAAAGCAATTTATGTCTGTTTCATGACTTAACATTCATGTGATGTATGTAGTATGTACGTAGGTGAATTAGATGGTAAAACGGTGTATAATTTTCCAAGATGTGTTTAAGAATTGTTAAGTAATATACTTCAAATGTTTTTCCAGCTTCACATGACAGAGTGAGGATCTCCACTCCAGGTGAAGGAGCCATTGATAGGAGGGAGAGGGGTCCAGAGGAGATCGTGATCGCCTACAAAGTGTTTTTCAACTGTGTTGGTGTTTTTATGTTTATTGCACATACAGCTAAAAATAAAGAGACCACTGCTGCGATTAAATTGGGATTATTCCACTAATGTTGATTTCTAAACTCCTCCTAAGTTTGAAAAGTAGTGTTGTGTTCTAAAATGAATATGAACCTGTTTTCTTTGCATTATACAACGTCTGAAAACACCAGAATTGTTTTGTCATTTTGACCTGTTGCCATTTTCTGCAAATACATGTTCTAAATGATAATATTTTTATTTCCAATTTGGGAGAAATTTTGTCAGTAGGTTATAGAATGAAACAAAACTGTTCATTTTACTCAAACACATAGCTATGAATAGTAAAACCAGAGGAACTGATCATTTTGAAGTGGTGTCTTAACTTTTTCCAGAGCTGTATGTGTAAGAATCATGTTGGTCTCATTAGTTTTTAGTTTTTCAAGTGTTCTGATTGTTTGTGTAATAAAACTTTAAAGAAATTGCACTTTTGTGTTGTCAAACTTATAATTTCCCCCCAAAGGTAGGTTCTGTTAATACATTGTATTTATATAAATGTGTTTATTTATAGCAAAAAATATTTTTAATATCATTTATTATTCATTAAATGTATTATCTATATGTAAACACTAATTGTTACAGTTAATCAGTCAGTTTGAACAGATAACATTTCGACGTTGAACAAACGTTAAAACGACGTCGAGACCTAGACGCAGCCAGGGGCTTTAAAAGTAATGCTGAAATGCAGGTTGAAAAGACGTCAGATCGCAACGTCAACATCTTCTCTACCTGCATTTGTCAACCTCTTTTTAACTTCACTGCAGAAACAACATCTAAAACTCGACACATACAGCTGTAAATATATATCAGAATATTTACTGGATCGTTTTTAGAAGGTGAATAATGCGCGCTTAGAAGACATCTGTGTTACAACGGGACGTTGTTTATGACCGTTAAAAAGACGTCGAGGTTGCAACGCGACGTCGTTTCAATTTGCCTTTCAAGATTACTTTTAGACCTCCTGGCGACGTGTACGTTTAGACGTTGTTTCAACGTTTATTAGACGTCGAAATGTTTGCAGGGTTGTGTCTCTTAAAAAGAGTGTCCATGGGCATATTTGCCTTAATAAGATTTTAATAAGAAATAGCCTACTATATTTTGACACACATCTGCATCTGGACCATACGTCTATATGCTGCTCTCATATCGAGAGTTGCTGACGCCTATATAAACTACAGGCCTTCTATCTTTTTTATTTATTTTTAGGATTTTTTAACATTACGTTTATAATTTTCAGGGAGAAAGAAGAAGTCTAAATCGAGAATATGAACAAAACAGTTTTACCAAAATAAAAAATGTCGTTGTGCAACAGAATCCAAGTTACAAAAAATGATCAGCATTTTATCAGATTAATGTCGACGATGGAGGGAAGGAAAGACAGCACTCAGTCAAACATACTGAAGTTCATTGCTCTGTGTGACATTTTGCAAACTTTCAAGTCAAGACACCAAATCACAATACATGTCATTCAGGCATTCGGGGCTGTGTGGTTTGTCCCGTTTGTCCTAGTAGTGTTGCCGTACCCTGCTGTTCAACTGGCCAATACGCTCAACCAATTATATTCGGGGATACAATGGTGATTGGCATGCCCCCAGGCCCGTCCCCCTCACTGACAAAAACGCCCACTAAAAGAAATAACTCGCGCGCGAGCAGGGGACAGTTTTCCGCGCGAGGAGAGGAGAGTTTCGCGAGCGAGCAGGGGAAAGTTTTGCGAGCGGACTCTGCGCGCGCGCGAGCTACAAAATAGCTCGCGAGTGCTTGGAAAAGCGCTCGGGGGGCAAAAATGCGCGCGCGGATGTTTGATTTGCGCTCGCGCGAGTCTCATTGCGCGCGCGGATGTTTGATTTGCGCTCGCGCGAGTCTCATTGCGCGCGCACGATTTATGGCAGCGTTCTAATTCCATACAGAACCTGCAAACTTAAACAATTCAACATGCTAGACGTTGTTAAATTCCAATTACTTTTATTGATCTGATGAATATGCATTTTGTTTCAATTCAGAGAGGTTCGGTTACTTCGTCTCCACCAGCTCTATATCCAGTGTTACCGAAGCCCAAGATTGTTGAAGAGGATTCAAGAAAAACCTTCAATGATGACGTAAAGTTGTTTTTATTTTTATTTCAATCTTGTCTATTTAGCAAAAGAAGTAGAAGTTAATGATGTAAAATAATATTTATTCACATATGCTTCCAGCACAATAATGAATACGTATAGGAGTGTATGTAGAAAACAAATTCTACAGAAAAAGTTTTTCCTTGTTGAGATGGTTAGGTAAATGTGTCATCAGATACTCCAACACCTTCAGTGTTTAGATGCATGTCAATGGTTTGAACTGTTTCCCTCTCTCTTCTGCAGCCAACTCCTCCAATTCCCAAGCCAAGGGCCTCTAATCCTCAATCTCCCACAAAACCTCCAGAGGTTTGTGCAAAGCAATCTCACAGATGAGACAGAACCTGCAAACTTAAACAGTTCAACATGCTGGACGTTGTTAAATTTCAATTATTTTTATTGATCTGGTGAATATATGTTTTGTTTCAATTCAGAGAGGTTCGGGTCCAACTCCACCAAAAGTGTTACCAAAGCCTAAATCTTTTAAAATGGATTCAAGAGAAACCTTCAATAAGGACGTGCAAACAGTACAGTTATTCTTTTTATTTTAATCTTGTTTATTTGGCAAAAGAAGTTGAAATTAATGATGTAAAACAAAGTAAAACAGATCCCCATCTGGTTTACTTTTTTGATTTCTCATTCCTCAGTCTCCCACAAAACCTCCAGAAGTTTGCGCACAGCAATCTCACAGATGAGACAGAACCTGAAAACTTGCAAACATGCTTTTTTGTCTCTCGTTTGAACTCAGAGATCTTCACCACCGCTGTTACAAAAGACGAGGACTGCCAGGAGACGTTCCGGACTAAGTGAAAGTTTCGGTGAGCGTAAGGAAATAGAAAAGGTACAACAACTGGTCTTCCTTTTTATTTCAGTCTTCTTTTCTTTCAAGCCTCTTGGTTTCTTGATCCGTGGAAGAGATTGGGTCTTGCTCTGAAGTCCCCCTGACTACGCTGGCTAACTTATAAACTAGGCTGGCTTTCTTAATTAGTACTTCAGCGGCAGAATAGAAAAATAAATAAAACCTAAAAATTTAAGTTTACTACAAAAATTGTGCGTCACAAAAAAGGGTCAGACGAGAAAAGAAGAAGTGAAAAGATGAAGTTAAAGTAAAAGTAAAAGTGAAGTTAAAAGTCAAAAGTCAAAAGTCAAAAGAAAAGTTAAAAGTTAAAAAGTCAAAAGAAAGTTAAAAGTGCAGAGAAGAGTGTGTCCCTCTGGTTTTATCTGTTAATTATTCAGGGCGTGTTTTGGATCGGGTTTCCAAATTCTTTGCGCCGAAAGAGAAGGGAATGCCTATAGTTCGTTGTCGAAAGATATCTTATTACCTGATCTTCTTAACCTACTTTATATTAAGTAATTTAATCATTGCATCACTCATGGCTCGTTAGTAATGTTTTTGCCTATGCAGCAACATTCAACATTACAAGATGACATATCTGAATGACCAAATCAAAATAACTTACAAGCATCAGTACATTAATAACATCAGGTTCTTCCTTATAGATGATATTTTGCTAATGAAGGAAAGGTTAGGGTTTCTAAATAACAATTTCATACTACAATTTCAACTAATAGCTACTATTAGTATAAGAACATACCTAAGGTTCAACACACTTTAATTTAACAATGGTTTAAAAGAAAGAAAAATGTTTTTAAGAATAGCCACTTGAGGGCACTGTAGATCCATCTGACTTGCGGAACATTTCTCTGAATTTAGCTAGATCGTGTTAATTTTATTGTATGAGGATGAATATTGTCTCATTGTGATCATTTGCACTTCTTGAAAAACAATATATGACTTACTAGGTTATACAATTTCGATAGACATAGTATCAAACTTAGGTTTTTACAGCGGAGAACATATTAGAGTTTTGCTGTGGGAGAGGAGGTATTTACGACCATTATCTGTTTTCCGTCCCCTGGTCACTCTGGGAGAGGGGAAGAAAGAAAGTGTCCTGCATGTGTGTATCTGTGAAAAGGAAGAATTCATGAATCACAGATTTAAAACATTACGGAGTATAACATTAAGGTTTCTAGATTCTGTTCATATGAAGTAGAAGAGGTAACTCCTCTCATCTGTCCTTTTTAACAACGGGAGATCCTGTTGATGTCCTTTTAATTCGAGACTAATTAGATCAGAAAAAGAGAGTGGGAAATTCCTCATTATTGTAAATTGTCTTTTTTGGCTCAGTTGATGTCCTCAGCGTTCAGAGAGGCCCCTTAGCGTGGGTCTGTTTAGCATCAGAAATTGGCACCTTTACTGCTAAGGTGTAAAGATTGGTCCATTAGAAGGGTTCTTCTTCTCTCAAATTTATTTTGCAGAGATCTATATAGCTTATTGTTAAATAGATCAGGGAACACATTGTGTTTTAAAAGGACAAAAATTCTCCATCAGTTCCCAAAACGAGTGCAGATAAGAATTTCCACTTACATCATGTAGAAAATACACCATCAAAAGTGTCCATGTGAAAGGTCTCTTGACCAGCTAAATTAAAAATGTGATTTTTTTTTGTCTGTCTTCACATTTAAGAGACACAAAGCACATTTTCTGTAATGATGACACTATACCAAGACATAAATGTCTCCTTCTGTTTTTACTGAGTCAGAGTGTGAAACTAAACCGTAACAGCTCGTGATCAAACTCATCACTGTGTTGGTCCAGTCTACAGTATACTGACACAGGTTTAATGTGTTTTACTTTGTTCTGATATTATCACAAATTTTCTCAGAAAGTGTCCGAACGACCAACACAGGAAAACTATGGAGGACGACCTTCTCCGCCGCCTGATAGGGTGCCCACACACCAGTTTGATGATGAATTTGAAACCGTGGTAATTATTTTAAACCACTGAAATAATATAAAATATCCCAGTACAAAACCCACAGTATTTTGGTTGGATTATAAATGACCTTTCTTTTACCAGGATGCCAAAACTCTGTTAGACTGGTCCAAGAACATGACACGTGAGTAAGACTTCTATCTGTTGAACAGTTGTATATGTGGCATCTTGTTGGCGCTGAACCACAGTTTTATCTACTTACAGCCTGGGCTGATGTGTGCAGAGAACTCAGACTGAAAGGGTCATTAGAAGCTGAGTAAGTAGATTATGTTGTCTTTTCTATGTCACGGACACAGTTGTGCAGCATGCTCAAACTGACCATGTTAACATGCTGAGATTTAGCAAGAGCACCATCCCCACTATGAAGGCAATCATAAGTCTCCATAGTGGTCCTATGTCACCTCTTTGTGACACAGAATCGGAACCTGATAAACATATTCCCCCAGGGTGAAAAATAGGTACAGTTTTATTTGAAGATAATAAATGGATAAAGCAAATTACTTAACCACAGTGTTGGGCATGTTACTTTTAAAAAGTAATTAATTATAGTTATTAGTTACTTCTCCCAAAAAGTAACTGAGTTAGTAACTGAATTACTCCACTATAAAAGTAACTAGTTACCAGGGAAAGTAACTATTGCGTTACTTTTTTAAAAAATATATGTTTAAATACGTCTAAGAATTAGATTTTTTTTCTGAGCGCAATGTAAACTTCACGTGTACGTTCTTGCCTTTTACCTCAAAGTTAAAGTAGTGCCTATACTTCCACCTTGAAAACGGTAACTTTACCTTTGAATGGATTGAAACTCTGTCTGTCTTGAAATTAGCAAATATATGATATATAAATGTATAAACATATATAAATACATGATCAAATGTTCTTGTAAAACATTTCAGGTGCATCAGAGTTAAAGCTTTTCTGCTCAATGAAGCTGTCCAGCGTTACATCCACCTGATGAACATACATGGCGACACCATGAGACAACTCATCTTTGAGCTTTACTCCATCGCTGACAACTTAGACAAGGTAAGAATGCATATCTACTGTATATTGCATTTAATTTCAGCAGTAGGCTGTATTGAAGATGAAGAAGAAGAAGTTATTTCAGATGTGTTGGATTTACAGTTCATCACTGGATTTCCTTTTTTTTTTCTAAGGTTTCAAAGGGGACAAAGATCGCTGGCATCACGGGAGGAGCCACGACTGTAGCAGGAGGTGTGGCTGCAGCTGCTGGGGTTATTCTGTCCCCATTCACGCTGGGAGCCTCGCTGGCTCTGACTGCAGCCGGGGTTGGTGTGGCTGCAGCCGGCGGTGTCACCGGTGCATCGGCAGCTATCGCAAACAAGGTGCCCCGATAGTAAACTAACTTTAAAGTCCTGACTTAAAGCATTTATAGACTTTATTGAATTCACAAGGGAAAGTGCTTGGTCACAGTAGCTTAGTTGGACATAAAAATAAATAAATAAATAAATAAAATCACAAATAAAAGCAAAAATAGGTGTAAGTTGAAAAAATTTTTTTAATAAAATTGAAATAAAATAAAATGAAACAGAAGAAGAAAAAGTACAAGATCTGCATTTGTACAAATCTACAAGAAATTGAAAAATAAGTAAATATTTGCTATATACATAGGAAGGATACACTGTTATGTGTTATATTGTGCTATATGTTGAATTGAATGGCAATATAAACCACAATGAGGTTACATGTAGTGGGATGTACAATCTGAATACGTGCACTGGTGACAAAATGTCAAAAATTTAACAGATGTTCAGCAGCATTTTTTTTTTAAAAAACAAGTATTAAACTGAAGGACAAAACAACTACACTGAACCTTGGTGTAAAGAGAAATCAGTATTTGTTTATTGCAATATGTTCTTCCAGGTGAACATCACAATGGACCAGAAGAAAATCCAACAGAACTTGCAGGACTACAACGGCCTCTGTGAGATTATTCAGCAGTCCATGAAGTTCATCACAGAGGGCTTGGAACAGCTGGCGGGGCATGGTCAGTCCCTCCTCATGAAGATGAAAGTTCCTCCAAGGAGCGGATCCAGGATAGTGAAGCTGGTTGCTGATGGAGCGATAAGTGCCTTGTCACTGGAGGAAAGCAACAGGGCCTCCGGGGTGATACAAGGCTTCTCCCTTGGTATGGATTACTACTTCACAGACGGAAAAGATGGGAAGAAGGTAAAAAAGGGCCTAGAGTCAAAGCTTGCAAAGAAAATCCGCGAGATAACAGAGATCCTCACAAAAGGTTTGGACGAGTACATAAAACTCAAGGATATGTTTAGTAAGGAGGGCTAAAGAGTGCTTCTTAATCACTTTAACACCTTTTCTTGTCTGATTTTATAAACATATTGTAGTTTTTAATGCAGGGTATGGTTTGGTGTCATGTTTATAAATTTAAATAAAGTACATCCTTTAGCTTAGGGTGTTACAGCTGTTTAATTCTTCTTTGTTCATTTGCTTGGTGCTCTTGTTAGTGACTCGAGGCTACGCACGAGACACGACTCCCCATATAGCTCTAAGCTATATGGGGAGTCGTGTCTCGTGTCTCGTGGCTAACTCCTCCCGCAAAATTTCACCTAGAGACTTCATTTAAACTTTAAAATGTAGGTAAATTTGTCCTCTATAAAAATACCATTCAGATTTTTGATATCTTTTGTACTTTTCGATCAATCACTCGTCAATCATCGTGATCAATCATGTGAAATTTCTGAGTTTATAATGGGTGTGTATTGCGTGGAATGTTCGGCCTAGAGTGGGAGACCTCACAGGCTAGAGTGAGAGAGGCTGTCTGAAATTCACTGAAATTGTTCTCTTTCCACGCTGCTCCTGGGCACATCTTACATCGTAGACATTAGATTTTTTCCACTTTTGTAGAGGAACTTGTCCTGATTCATACAATGTGCTCGCCTAAGACGAGACATTTTCTGAATTTGAATGGCGTGCCCCAGAGTGAGGAGTGTCCCGCTCCAACTGCCCATTAACTCCCATTCAAAATTTGAAGCTGATTTTCGAGGAAAGCTGAATCCACCCTCTTCTTATACTCGCCACAGTTTCCACAATATTTACTCCAGAGACACCAAAATTACATCAGTGTGTTCGGGAACTTCTCCTGCCAATCACTGTCTGTTTTTTTTTTTTCTGATGTGAGCTTTGGTTTTGCCTCAGTGAGCCCAAATGCGAGGACTGTCAGAGGGCAAAAAATCAAAATTTCTTCCTTCTCCTCTCCTGTGTCTGTGAGTAGTCATGGCAACCAGCAAAGTCACCATGGCAGCAGCAAAGGCCTCAGGCCAGGGCCACAGCTGCAGCCATTTTTGTAGTCCTTGGCAGTTAATTTCAGTTTATTTAAGTAAATAACAAAGAAAGAGACAGAGAGAGGGTAAAAGACAGACAGGCAGTAACAGAGAGGTAAAGCAAGACATTTTTCTGAGGTGACTGTCACTCTGCTTGCTCTGTGTGTACATCTGAGCTGAATGTTTTCTATTGTGTGTGTGCGTGACTGTGCTAATCTCTAGCCTTAGCCTAGTTTAGTGCGTCAGCGCCGCGCGTTAGCGTGGCAAATGGTAATGCCAACATTAGTAATGGTAATGCTAACATCTTTTTCCTTTTCTTTTTTTAATAACCCCGGCAGCAGCCCTCGTGTCACTCTCAAAATTTCCTGCGGGAATTTTGTAGTTTTTCTCTCTGTCTTTAATGATACTGATTGAGTCTGTCCAGGTTCGATGTTTTTTTTTTGGCAAATCATCTGTTTGTGATTGTTAAAATAAAGTAGTTAACATCCAAGGGGGAGCAGTCCAGTCCTTTACTCTGTGAGATATAGAAGTAGTCCATCAAGTTCAGTCACCGTCTGTGATGCATTCACAGGACAGAACACACACTTACAAGTACAACTGATTTCCAAATGGATGACTTTGTGTGGGTTTTATCTCTATAGACTATCAGCCAGACTGGTATGACTTGAACATTCAGTTGTTTGGTGCTGTTTGAGTGCTGACGCCTAAACAGCATTAAGGTTTCGTTTTCACACCTGACCTGCTTTGATTTGGATTGGCGGTCAGCAGCAGGGGCGACGACGAGTTCCACCGTTTCCCAGGTGAGAAAAAATTTTATAAAACAGACAGACAGTTTAAATTCTTTCCAGAGATTAAACAATGTAATAAAAAATATTTTTTTTTCGCACATTTATATCTTCAGATCATGACCAATGATTATACGGATAGCAGTAGGGTTAAGGAAGAAAGAACGTGTTTTGTTTTTTCAGTAGGCTGCCCATTTACTAACTCTCTGGTCTTAGTTAACATTATGTAGTTAACAGGTGTAATGCCACTTTCACCTCCATCAAACTCACTGCACAGACGTCTTCTGAAACTTTACTGAGATATTATTTCTTGCAACAAAACAACCGATATCATGTATAAACCTGAATCATGAAGCATTCCAGGAATGAAATGTGATTTAAGTTTCTAACATTCTGCAAATCTTCTATCTTATTGTTGTAGCAAATTAATAAATGTCTTTCTATGCATGTTCTAAGGTAATGTCAAGTTTGCATTAATTAAATAAATGTTGGTAACCAGTGTTGTTGTTCAAAGCAAAAGTGAAAGCATGCAGCTGCAGAGAAATATGCAGTGTTGTGTAAGATGCTCAGCGAGGTCAGCTAATAGTTCAGTTGTCTTGAATAACACTGGAATAATTACTCACAATGTTACTCCATCAGTTCCTAAAGTGTGTACAGATATATTCCACATGAAGAAAATACACCATCAAAAGTGTCCGCGTGAAAGGTCTCTTGACCAGCTAAATTTAAAATTTTAGTTTTTGTCACAATTTCTCCACATTTAAGAGACACAAAGCACATTTTCTGTACTGATGACACATGACACTATACCAAGATATAAATGTCTTCTTCTGTTTTTTCTGAATCAGATGTATGTATGTTTAAACCAATCAGGCATAACATTATGACCACCCTCCAAATATTGTGTAAGTTTCCCTTGTGGTGACTTATCAGAGAATGGACATGGGCCTTCTGAGGGTGTCCTGTGGTGTCTGGCAACAGGATGTTGTTAGTGGGGGGCCTTTGAGGGGAGGGGCTTCTGTGGATCATCCCACAGATACTTGATCAGTTTGGGATCTAGTGAATTTGGAGGCCAGGTCAACACCTTGTGCTGTTCTTCATGTTTTTTTAGTTGTTCCTAAACTATTTTTGTGTGTGTGCCTGTGTCAGGCTGCATCCTGCTGGGGATAGCTGCTGCTATCAAGGAGTGTCATCCACATGAAAGAATGCCAGGTCCAAAAGTTTCCCAGCAGAACATTGAATTGTCACAAGACGGTCAATGTTGTTTACTTCTCCTGTCAATGGTTTTAATGTTATGCCTAATCGGAATACGTAAGATCCAAGTCAGGGTATCATGCAGTGATCAGACACAAGTTAGAGTGTGAAACTAAGCCGTAACAGCTCGTGATCAAACTCATCACTGTGTCGGGCCAGCCTACACTATACTGACACAGGTTTAACATATTATCACAAATTTTCTCAGGAAGTGCCCGAACAACCAATATAGGAAAACTATGCAGAACGACCTCCTCCGCCGCCTGCTTGAGTGCCCAGCAAGGTTATTATTGTTAACGAAAACGAACGAAATAACGAAAACTAAAATTGAAAAAACAATTTCGTTAACTGAAATAAATAAAACCCTGTGACCCTTAACAGGACTAAACGGGTATAGAAGATGAATGAATGAATGAATGAATGAATGAATGAATGAAATAAAAACGAAAATTAAAAGACAAAAAATACAACTAACTGAAACTGTATTGCGTGTTTAGAAAACGAACTAAAACGAACTGAAATTATAGATATAATTCCCTTCGTTTTCGTCTCTGTCAATTTAATTATAAGCCTCAACTGGTTGGATTCATATGATCGATTTATTCCGCTCTGGCAGTTTTACGCCAGCTGGCAGCACCTTACGGCACCTCACGGTCCGTGACGTCACCTGGCAGCACCATGGCGGTTGCAGCAAAAGCTGGGAGGAAGCGGCAAAGTCCTCTATGTATGGAGAACCATCTCTGTCAAAATGAAATAAATAAATAAAAACGGAAATAAATAAATAAAAACGGAAATAAATAAATATACCTCTGAAATAAATAAATATACCCCTGAAATAAATAAATAAAATTATTTTTTAATGACACTTTTATTTTTTTAAAGACACTTTTTTTTATTTCAGGACACTTTTATTTCCAAACGCCACATTTATTTATTTCTGGGCACTTTTATTTCCAAGCGCCACATTTATTTATTTCCAGAGACTTTTAATTTGAAACGCCACATTTATTTCCGATCGCCACATTTATTTCCGATCGCCACATTTATTTCCGAAGGCCACATTTATTTCCAGGCTCTTTTTATTTCCAATCCTTGTATGTAAATGAGTAAATGTGAACTGTTCACCTTTAATCCAGGTGAACTGTTCACCCAAAAAATAAAAAGTCAGTCATTATTAACTCACCCTCATTTTTTAAACATATCTTTTGTTGAATTTTATTACACAATACTCACCCTGACCTTTTTGAATCCCGCACCTAACAAATAACCCAAAGTATGAAAAAACTAAAACTAATAAAAACTAAACTAAAACTAAGCATTTTTGGAAATATAAAAACTAATAAAAAATAGCAAACCCACATTAAAAACTAATTAAAACTAACTGAATTGGAGGGAAAAGGGTAAAAACGAAATAAAAACTAATCTAAAATGAAAAATCCAAAACTATTATAACCTTGGTGCCCAGGCAGCAGCTTGATGACGAATTTGAAACCACGATAATTATTTTAAATCACTGTTGCACTAATATCCTGCTACAAAAGCCACAGTATTTTGATTGGATTATAAATTACCTTTCTTTTACCAGGATCCCAAAACTCTGTCAGACTGGTCTAAGGAAATGATACGTGAGTAAGACTTCTATCTGTTGTAAAGTTGTATATGTGGCATCGTGTTGTCGCTGAACCACAGTTCTATTTATTTTACAGCCTGGGCTTATCTGTGCAGAGAGCTCAAACTGAAAGGGGTGTCAGAAGAGGAGTAAGTAGATTATCTTGTCTTTTGTGCAACATGCTCAAACTGACCATAATTACAGATAATTACTTAACCCTTTATAGGGCACTCATTGAAATACTTGGAAATTCTAAATTTCAACCCTAGAGTGTTATTGTAGGGCATAAGAAGACTTTTTTTTAAGTTTTGTGACATTCTTCTTCAAAATTCTTCACTTTCATGTGGAAAATCAAATCAGTGATGTTACTATATATGGTTCCTTGCCCTTAAGTGGTAAATAAATGTAAACATGTATTGTAGACCATTAGTTCATGCAGAGTTCACCTCTGCAGACCACATTTGACCTGAGAATGTTGTCTAGGTGGTTAGTAGTGATGCCTCACAGCGCGAAGGTCCCGGGTTCGAATCCATGGGCCGACTGGGCCTTTCTGTGTCTGCGTGGGTTCTCTCCAGGTACTCCAGCTTTCTCCCGCCGTCCAAAGACATGCTGGTTAGGTTCATTGGTGATTCTAAATTGGCCGTAGGTGCGAAGAACACACGGAGCCCCGATATCAATGACCCAACCACACTTCCTCCAGACTCACTTGCATTTTTGTATAACTAATACTCCACTCTGCTCTACCTCCACCAGTTAGAAAGAAATGTTGGACAATACCAGTGGTTCTCAATTATTTTCTATCATATAT
This sequence comes from Chelon labrosus, assembly GCF_963514085.1. Lineage (NCBI taxonomy): Eukaryota > Metazoa > Chordata > Actinopteri > Mugiliformes > Mugilidae > Chelon > Chelon labrosus. The sequence goes on from NC_140338.1 coordinate 7,973,779, forward strand.
AAATATATGATCAAATACTCTTATAAAACATTCCAGGTGCATCACAGCTGAAGATGAAAATCTCCAAAAAGGTGTCGAGAATTTCATCCAGTTGATGAAATTACATGGCGACACCATGAGACAACACATCGATGAGCTTTACTCCATCGCTGACAACTTAGACAAGGTAACAAGACCACATATGATAACGAGCAGTCATGCATATCTACTATATATGGCATTTAATTTCAGCATTAGGCTGTATAGATGTATTATATTTACAGTTGAGTATATGATCACTGGATTCCTTTGTTTTTTCACTTTAAGGTTTCAAAGGGGACAAAGATCGCTGGCATCACGGGAGGAGCCACGACTGTAGCAGGAGGTGTGGCTGCAGCTGCCGGGGTGATTCTGTCCCCGTTCACGCTGGGAGCCTCGCTGGCTCTAACTGCAGTCGGGGTTGGCGTGGCTGCAGCCGGCGGTGTCACTGGTGCATCGGCAGCCATCGCACACAAGGTGCCCGAATATGAGACTAACCGCAATACAAACCACAATGAGGTTACTTGTAGTGGGATGTACAATCTGAATACGTGCACTGGTGACAAAATGTCAAAGATTTAACAGATGTTCAGCAGCATTTTTTTTTTTAAATAACTGAACCTTGGTGTAAAGAGGAATCAGCATTTGTTCATTGCAATATGTTCTTCCAGGTGAACACAAAAATGGACCAAAAGAAAATCCAACAGACTTTGCAGGACTACAGCGGCCTGTGTGAGATTATTCAGCACTCCTTGAAGTTCATCACAGAGGGCATGGATTGGCTAGCGCAGCATGGTCAATCCCTCCTGAGGAATCAGAGCAGCGGATCCAGGATAGTGAAGTTGGTGGCTGATGGAGCGATAAGTGCCTTGTCACTGGAGGAAAGCAACAAGGCCTTCGGGGTGATACAAGGCTTCTTCCTCGGTATGGATTTCTATTTTACAGATGGAAAACGTGGGAAGAAGGTAAAAAAGGGCCTAGAGTCAAAGTTTGCAAAGAAAATCCGAGAGCTAACAGAGGCACTCACAAAAGGTTTGGACGAGTACATAAAACTCAAGGATATGTTTGGTAAGGAGGATTAAAGAGTGCTAGTTTTAATCACTTCAACACCTTTTCTTGTCTGATTTTATGCTCATATTGTAGTTTTTACTGCAGGGTATGGTTTGGTGTCATGTTTATAAATTTAAATAAAGTACATCCTTTAACTTAGGGTGTTACAGCTGTTTACTTCTTCTTTGCTAATTTGCATCGTGCTGTTACCAAGATGCTTTCTTAATTCAACAAATCCTGTCAAGTATCATCAATTTTCACGCCAGGTTAAACGTTCTTGTTGCCAAATCATCTGTTCATGCTATTTTGAAAATAAAACATTTCACCACCAGGGGGCAGTCCAGTCCTTTACTCTGTCAGATACAGACGGGTTCATCAAGTTTAACCACCGTCTGCCATGCGTTCACGAGACATCTGATGAGTTTTTATAATATAATTTAGGTACAAAAATACAATAAGGTGAGAGAAAATAAAACATATTAAAGGTGCAAAATATATTTGCAGACTGTATCAAGTTAAAGATTCATTCATTCACTTTCATGAATATCATAAATAATGAATATTATATTACATAGATATACTAATATGTTGTACTAGTATTCCTTGAGAAAATTAAGTAATAAAATGATAAATACATATAGATAGATGCATTATCCAGAGGATATCTGTGTCTTTTTGTTGTAGAGGAAACTCATCATAACTAATACATGTATTAATAATAATAAGTATTATTATTATTATTATTATTATTATTATTATTATTACATATCTTAAACTATGCATTATACAGTATATTTTGTAGTCTGATATTTTAATGTGTAAAGCCACAAAAGCGTTTCCTTACTCAATGTTTACAACCAGCATTTGACCTATATATGACGGAGGACGTCACTGGCGTTCAGAACGTGATGTTGGATCTATTTTCTCAGCTGTATAGACGATATACATCCAACCAATTGGAAAACCGGATTCGAGCGGAGGGATCGCGCTCTCCAATCGTGCGTTTGTTTTGTGGCAAATGTTTCCGCTCGGTGTGGGAGGCGCTACTGCTGGCGAGGAGTGAGTTCTCTGGACAGGACACTCCTCCCTCCCGCGCTGCCGGTTTCGCAGTGAACAAGCGCCCTAAAAAAGCGACACCGCGGAGGGATACTCACGGCAGTGATTTGACTGTATATAAACGTTTGACGCTCAACTCGGACCGTTCTTCGTTTCCATAACAATACAAGTGAATACGTACTCCTGTTGGAAGCGCGACTGCTCCTAAAATGGCAGAGTAAAGGCGTGCGCCGGCTATCCTTGCAGCGGCAACAACCCGGCAGTGCAGCGGCTAAGTGCACTGGCTATTTTTGGCAAAATGGCGTAAGTATTTTTTTAATCGACTTTTTGACAGTTTCTCTTGTGTCAATAGCTTACATGCCAGCTGGAATGCTAAACAAAGTAAACTTAACCTGTTGTGTATTTTTTTTGAGCGCGATAACGGCAAATTAACGGACATTTTAAAGTGGTTTCTAAAAGAGTTGATTTCCTGGTTCGGAGTTGGTGTGTTTCGGTGTCAAATTACAAACTGTTAGTCGAAGTAAGATCCGGCGCCACCGCCTGTATTGTTGAACCGTTTTCCCTCGAATCCACGAGGGGTGTTAAGGGACTATATTAGATCGCGTAGACGTATTAAAATCCTAGATTTTAACTTTCTAAAATTGTTTACAACCCTTCCATATGCCTGTTAATTCAATAAACGTCCGTAGTGTTTGTGTTTATTCAACACTGACAACGTGGCGTGTCCAAAATGGCGCGCGTTGTCGTTTTTTTCCGCTCAGCCCCCGCCTTGAACAGATGGCTACTGTTGTGAAAAATGGCGGTTGCCCTCCCACTTTGGCGCCGTGACGTGCGGTTTAGGGCGGAGTCGTCAACCGAAAGCATGACCAAATTAGGAAATGTTATCCCCCGGTGGAGGGCGGGGCGTTTCCCATCAACACGGCTTTGACACTTTAAAGAGGAACGGATTAGCCAAAATTAGCCTCCCCTCCCCTTCCCTCCCCCCCCCTCACGCTAACAGGCCTTATAGCCGTACCACGCACTAACCAGGAAGCTCGTAGTCTTTTGCATAAATCTCGATTGTCGGGAAATGTGTACTTGTTTAAGGAAGTACAGTGTGGACGTGTCTTTTTAGATTCATACAAATAGAGATGGCCTATTCACTGTTAACAACCACGTGTCATTTCATTGAGTATATTAAGAATAACATTAAAATTTTGTGGTTTCTTTACGCAAGATATTCTCAAATTGTCCCTTGTTTTCTTACCAAAACATGTATTTTTTTTTTACATCTCCTTCTCGCAGGTCTCTCTCAGCAACCACCCTCAGCTTTGCTGCCGTCGACAGCAGTACCAGACCCCTCGACTTGCTAACGTCGTCAGACTCGCCTTTGTTTTTATACCCTCTTTCACGGATACCACTGACCAGCAGCAGCCATGATGCTCTCCCAGCTGGCCTTAGAGGACGTGGGGGCCCTGTACTCAGGTCGGTGTCCTCATGCCAAACTGTCCCCACAGAAGCACCATCAACATCGCTGTAAACGTAGTTTGCATGATGATCCAGGAACTTGACAGATTTCATGTAGATACTTACCTTCAAGTGTTTTGTTGTCAACAGAGCCCTTATCTCTGATGGCTGACCCCATGGGGCCCCTTCTGGACGAAGATGAAGATGAAGCTCTTTCTCCCTCCTCCTCCTCCTCTCGAGAGGGGAAGGTGCCAGCTTCGCTCTCCCTCCCTCTCTCCTCCTACGCATCCTCTCTGTCTCCTTATCAGACCTTGTCGTCCTCCCCGCTCTCTTCTGCCTCCCCACCTCCGTCTCCTCCTCCTCCCCCTCCCACCCATTCCTCCTCATTCCTGGGAGCTAAGGCCGGAGCGGACTCGCTGTCCCTCTCCTGGCTGGGCGCCAGCGACCTGCTCGACGCCCACGCCGGAGCATACGATGGCCAAGGTGAGAGCGACTCCAAATTCTGTGATTTAAATATTGGAGCAGTTCTTACTAATTGTCTGTAGTTGCAGACGCTGAAAGTCTTTTGATGGAGCAGATTACAAATTTGAGATGTCAGTAGTTTTCAGGCTTAGCTGTAAATACTTTTACTAAGTGGTTTGAGGTTACCTGTACAGGAAAAGTGACCTAGATGTTAGCAAAAGATTGTAGTCCATGAGACAATAGCGCACACAATAGTTGAGCAGTCAAAAGTGATCTGCTGATTTAAAGATAAGGAAAAGTGACACTAGTTTAAATGTGCAGCCTAACACTGAAAGCCCAGAGTAACTGGTTGGTGTGTACACTAAGCGGAGGCAGTGCGGGGCATTAATTAGTTGGCAATTGGCAGGTGTGGTTCCAAAGTGTGTCAGTGAGACCGGCTCAAACTGGTTTTGTTGAATGTTGTAGTGTGACGCATCACTTTTGTGGTTCTTGGCCTGAGCTGAAAACAAGATGCCTGGTAGTCATGATTCACCAAGGGAGGGGGAGAGATTTATTTAAGCTTTAAATTATAAAACTATTTATTACTAAAATTATCAAGACACTGATTATATTGTGAAGTACATTCACGCAGCTTTGCATCTTTATTCAATGCAAGTAAAATCACCATATACAATACCTGAGTGACACAAAGGTGTATTTGTGCAGTTTTTTATGAATAAATTCCTTCTGTCAGCAGATGATGGTTTCGTTGGCATGGACTGGATGGCCGAGAAAATCGACCTGAGTGAATTCGACTTGGATTCCCTCATCGGCTCCTGCTCATCCGACGAGTCTCCCAGCTCCCCTGAAGATCTCCTGGCTTCCCTCGACTCCCACATGGACCTGGACCTAGAATCCTTCGACACAACCATCCCCGTCCCCAGCAGCCTCGAGCTTGGCCTGCCGCTTCCAGACATCCCCTCCCTCCCCCTCGAGCCTCCGCTCCCTGTGCCAGATGTGCTCGAGAAGACGGAGGCAGCTCCTCACCAGGAGGCTGTTAAGTCTGAGCCTCCCTCCCCGGCTCATCCAGCGTCTCCCCCGTCTCCGGTGTACACGTTGGAGCTCGGGAGTGAAGTGGATGTCCTGGATGCTGAGAAAACATCCCTCACTGCTGCCATCGTCCCAGATCCCCATGGAAGCATTGAAGGCACCAGCCCTATTGTGCTCTCCATTCCCACCTCTGGTCACATTGTAGTGGTGCTCGCCAACAAAGAAGAACCCCCCCTCATATCTCTCCCTCAGCAGCCCGTTAAAACCCCTCTGCTGAGCGACAGCGACAGTGACTCTGGCATCGAGTCCGCTGCCGGCTCACCAGTTCGCCTCCCCTCTCCCCCTCCTACCAAGTCCCCGACAGCCGGTTCCTCCAGGACCAAACCCTACTCCAAACTTGAGCCCACCTCCACTTCCTCTCCCAAAGCCTCCAAGGTCAAATCGGTGTCTGGCGCTCCCAAAGTGGTGGAGAAGAAACTGAAGAAGATGGAGCAGAATAAGACGGCAGCCACTCGATACCGGCAGAAGAAGCGGGTCGAGCAGGATCTGCTGAATGTCGAGTGCGAAGAGTTGGAAAAGAAGAACCACGAGCTGGCAGAGAAAGCAGAGTCCATCAGCCGAGAGATCCAGTACCTCAAGGACCTGATGGAGGAGGTCCGCAAGCACCACCGCGGAAAGAGCAGCTCAGTGGCGTAGACATCGACACTGTTCACGTGGCACCATCTCCTGTTGCAGTAGTTGCAGGGTTGTGTTTCTGCTCCAGTGCTCCACATGCCACGATAGACGAGGCCATCGTAGTATTAGAAGTATGTGTCATATGAGATTAGATTGGCATGTGGGGCTGGATGAAACGTGCCACTGGACAGAAGAGAGGGAAGGGTTGGAACGAAAGTGAAAAGCTAATGGATTAGTAGCGTAGAGCAGGGGGCTGGGAGGTAGTCAGGTGAAGCATCTGTACATGCTTGTCTCTCAGTCCCCCTGTCAGATCCCCTTGTGTACGCCCTGTCTAATGAAACTAGTAATACTTGTACAAACGGGCAGGGTGTATATTTGTAGACTAGGCATGCGAATCATGAGTCATCCTAGCTCCCGGTAGCGAAGTGGAATTGTAACCCATTGACAAGATAATCCCCACACTCCCAACATCACCTCGGTAACCTTGGTGTCAGTACAGTGAGATACAACTTCTACCTTGTGAGCCACTCCTTGTTTTTTTTTATTTTCACCCACTGTCACCCCCGTTTTGATCTTCTCTTAACAGCTTCAAGTCCAGAAAGGGGCCTCAGCCTAATTATTGATGTTACACTGTCAACATTTTAAGATTTTTCTTTTTGTATATAGATTTCTCCTCCTTTGCTTGCCGAATGTTTCTCTTAGTGCATTTGTTTGGCTTGTAAAAATGCTTTGCTTTTCTTTTTTCTAATAAATCTCTATCACTAAGCAAGACATGTTTGATGGTTTTTTTTCTTCAGTACACAGTCCTTCAGTACACTTTCCTGAAAATGAGCTGTAAGCTATTTGGACTACCCTAACTACATATTGACTTATTCTCTTTACCGAGTCACCTAAGTCAGTCAATAGCACTTTTTAACTAGAGAGTTAAATATTGAAATATGATTATGCATTAAAGCGATGATCCATGAAAGCTAATATCTTTAAACACACTGATTTGTGAGAGAAAAATCAAACGAGTAAAACCTCAAATTCAGGATGAAGGTATGCTGTACTTGAGTTCATTCCTGCTCATAAAATTGGTCAAATTATTGCGAAGAATGTAGGAAAAGCATGAAAATATTAAGTCGACAGGTAGCTGTGATACAAACATTGGTTCTAAATATTACTAATGTCATTTGCCACATCAATGAAAGGCTACGAAAAGATTTGCCCAGGTCTATAATGTCAAATGTAATTGAAATAAGTGATCACTGTGACCAAACATACAATATTTTAATAGCACATTGGATCTATTGTGTTTATATATTATGAAAGATTTGTATTTTAGTATTTATAATATAGTGTTTTTTTTTAATTTATTTCAAATGCGAATGTCTAAAATAAAACCAGTAGTAGTAGTACAGACCAGAGGAACCAAAGGTTATACCTTTAAACGACCTTTGAGATGATGTTGACAAAGTCCCGTGCGTGACTCACGGGTCCTGTCTCCACATGTTGCTGTCGGTTGGTTTGTGTTTTGTTAATATTTGAATATTGGGCTGGGTTATTGGTTCCAGGAGAAGGGCGTGAACACCAGTATAATCATCTGCTCTGCTGAATCTACTGAAGCACCAGCAGCTAACACAGACACGTGTTGAGAATTGAAGAGAACGTACATGGGCCTTCTGAGGGTGTCCTGTGGTTTCTGGCAATAGGGTGTTGTTAGTGGGAGCCTTTGAGGGGAGGGGCCTCTGTGGATCACCCCACAGATACTTGATTAGTTTGGGATCTAGTGAATTCAGAGGCCAGGTCAACACCTTGTGCTGTTTTTAATATATTTTTAATTTGATCCTAAAGTGTTTTTGTGTGTGTGTTTCTGTGTCAGGCTGCCATCAAGGAGTGTCATTGCTATGGGGTGGGGGTACCTGGTCTGGTCTAGGTGGGTGCTACATGTCTAAGTAACATCCACAAGAATGAATGCCAGGTCCAAAAGTTTCCCGGCAGAACATTGAATTGTCACAAGATGGTCAATGTTATTTACTTCTCCTTTCAGTGGTCGTAATGTTATGCCTGATCGGTGTATAATTAACTAATGTAAGTCTGAAGCAATAAACTCAAAGGGAATGCCAATGTGAGGACATTTTGTGGTCGGTTGTGCTTGGTCCTACGACTTTTTGAGATTTAAAACTTGTTTTTTGGGTTAAAGATTACAATTAGATTACAGTTAGGGGTTATAGTATATGTATCATGTCAATGTAAGGTCCTCACAAAGACAGAAACAGATAGAAACACAAATTCCTGTCACTTAACAGGGCAACCCGGTTCAAAGCGATCAACTCCGAGCTGAAAAAAGTCGAAGCGAGGCCACATGACACCGCCCTGAGCTAAAAGTACCGCTTTCTATCAGGAAATGAGAGACGAGGAAAAAAGAGAAACAGCTGGGCCAAAGTTTTACGAGAGGGTCCCGCGTAATTCTGAAACCAGACGACACTCGCTCGTCTCGAGCTGTTGGTTTCACAGCCGGGAGTCGGTGAGAGGAGCTGGAGGAAACAGAAGACGGGGCAAAAAACCACTGGCGTCTTTTGTATGGTTTGGTGTTGAAGCCGAGCGTCGTGTGTGTGTGTGTGTGTGTGTGTGTGTGTGTGTGTGTGTTAAAAGCCACATTTGATCAAATTAACCACAGCGTTGTTGTCACTGTCAAGATTACGCTGATATCCCTTGACGATGAATGCGAGTAAAACAACATATGCTTTAGAGCCATGCTCAGTGTGCTGACTTCTGCCAAGCAGCTGTGTAAATTTAGTCTTGACAGTAAAACCCCTTTAGGACGCACACACACACAAACACACACACTCCTCCCTAACAGATTCCTCAGTAGTCAGGCCTTGCCCTTCTGAGAAGTCACAGATAAGAAGAATAACTGAGCTGCGGGGAAAGTGATAAAGACCGCTGTATTGTGACTCGGGTGTTTAGAGTAATGTAATGAATTTACGCTATTTACTAATGACTAATGGCCATTCTCAACCCTTTCCTCTCCCGTCAAAGTCTTCACATCCAGGACCCAGGTCAAGCTCATCAGAGTCCAACGCTCATTTCATCCAGAACTCTCGTCTTCTCGTTCCCGCCACTTATATAAACTAATTAAACATCACACTCTTTGGTCCGATTTGATCATTTGGATCATATTGTTGGTTTAACTACATCTTTCGGGAGTAGTTTCACACCAGCTGCTACTCTTCTCCATTTCCTTTGTTGGTAGCATTGTGATGGAACAATGACCGACAACGGCAAAACCACGTTTTTCATTCTTTGCTAACGAGCATGCCTTCCTTTTGTCAAACACGCTGAACACACGCACACACACACAGGAAACCTGTTTAGCAGTACACAGCTAGCTAGGGGTACAGCTAGCTAGGGGTATGTCAAAGCTAAATGGTTTGAATCCGTCCTTTTAGGTTTTGTCACAGTCTTAACATTTAAGAGACACCAAGAATATTTTCTGTAACCTTAGAGTGGAGCAGGGCGTTCTTCTGTTCTTAAGATAAGATAAGATAAGAAAAACCTTTATTCGTCCCACAATGGGGAAATTGCAGTTTGCAACAGCATGCAGAAATGATATAATAATAGATATATAATAATAGATATATTGCACATATTAAGAGTGCTCGTTGTGGAGCCTAACAGCAGCAGGAAGGAAAGACCTTCTGTATCTTTCCTTCACACATCGAGGGTGAAGCAGTCTGTCACTGAAGCTGCTCCTCAGTCCCGTCAGGTCACCGTGCAGGGGGTGGGACTCATTGTCCAGCATGGAGGACAGTTTAGCCAGAACTCTCCTGTCACCCACCTCCCTCACTGAGTCCAAGGGGCAGCCCAGGACAGAGGTGGACTTCCTGATGATCCTATCCAGCTTCTTCCTCTCCCTCTCTGTGATGCCACTGCTCCAGCAGACCACTCCATACAAGATGGCTGATGCCACTACTGAGTCATAGAAGGTCTTCAGGAGTGCCCCTTTCACTCCAAAAGACCTCAGTCTCTTCAGAAGGTAGAGCCTGCTCTGTCCCTTCCTGTAGAGTGCATCAGTGTGGTGAGACCAGTCCAATTTGGTGTTTAGGTGAACATCCAGGTACTTATAAGAGTCCACTTGCTCAATGTCCATTCCCTGGATGTTCACCGGTGAGGGGAGGGCAGTACGGCGTCTACGAAAATCCACCACCATCTCCTTGGTTTTCCCCGCGTTGATCAGGAGGTGGTTTCGCTGACACCAGTCTACAAAGTTCCCCGTCAGTCCTCTGTACTCTGCGTCATCATCATCCCTGATGAGGCCTACCATCGCAGAGTCGTCAGAGAACTTCAGCAGTACACAGCTGTTGGTGTTGTGTCTAAATGTCGACTTCTGTTTTTACTGAATCGGACGTGTATGTTTAAACCAATCAGGCATAACATTATGACCACCTTCCCAATATTGTGTATTGTGCCTCCAAAACAGTTGTGACTCATCAGAGAATAGACATGGGCCTTCTGAGGGTGTCTTGTGTCTGGCAACAGAATGATGTTAGTGGGGACATTTGGGTCCTGTGGGTTGAGGGGTTGGACCTCTGTGGATCATCCCACAGATACTTGATCAGTTTGGGATCTAGTGAATTTGGAGGCCAGGTCAACACCTTGTGCTGTTCTTCATGTCTCTTGAGTTGTTCCTAAAACATTTTTGTGGTTGAATCCTGCTGGGGATGGGTGCTGCCATCAAGGAGTGTCATTGCTATGGGATGGGGGGGGTACCTGGTCTGGTCTAGGTGGGTGCTACATGTCTAAGTAACATCCACACGAATAAATGCCAGGTCCAAAATCTTCCCAGCAGAACGTTGTATTGTCACAAGATGGTCAATGTTATTCACTTCACCTGTCAGTGGTCATTATCTTATGCCTGATCGGTGTGTAGTAGTAGTAGTAGTAGTAGTAGCGGTAGGAGATTTGAAAACATGCATCACCACGTGAGACCTTAAGAATTCAGAGCAGGGCTGAGCTTTGCATACAAGTGGAGTCCAGTTTCCGTAAGAGAAGCCTTTAACCTGTTTCACACGTCGACCTAAAACTAATTTTAAACAACACGCCTAAAGTATGCCGCAAATGTGACTGTCGTTAGGTCAGATTTTTGCCCGAAACGTTTCCTTCTGATCCACATGAGAAGATAATGGGTGCGGTGCCTTCAAGCTAAACGGTGATAGAGGATTCTTGTCCGGTCACATTCCTCCGCGCACACACTAATCTCGGTTCTCGGCGCAGTGACTCAGCATAATTAAACTGTCTTTTCAGGTACAGAATAATTGAACTAACACACTCGCATTTCTTGAAAAGTTGGCTTCACGTGCTAAATGAAAAACTAAAGATTACGTGTCTAAGAAAAATCACTTTCCCTTGTGTTTTACGCAACAATTTACAACACGTGAAGCTCAGTATATGATCTTTATCCTTGTCCGTTCCCAACTTTCTCTCTGTAACCATCCGACCATGGGAGTTGCCAGCCTATTCATTCACATTCTCTCAATGTTGGCGTTGCTAATCAAACTTTAAACATATTTCTGCTCCTCTGCTATCAGCTGTTATTTCAGTCGTAGTACCTCAGCCCTCCTCCACCCGGTTCACATCCAGTTCACACCCTGAGCCAAAGCCAAGTTCATCAGAGTCTATTTCCTCGTTTCATCCAGAGCTCCTGCCTTCTCCTCTTCTCAACACCGCCACTGTTGCCAAAGTCTTGACCTGGGTGTTTTTATATAGATCCACGCTATTAGGCAAGTTAGCGCTATGTCATATGAAGCATTGACTGTTCAACAACCTGTTCGGTTCAGATCGGTCCAGGGACGAGATGATGTGGCAAATCAGATTGTGAAGATTTAGGTGTTTCAAGACCCTGTTCTTTTGAAAAGTACTACCACTTAAGCTAGGACTTTTTTTTTGGAGGAGTAAAATAATTTCTCCGGAACTGAATATAGATCTGGTGGCACAGTGGTGTGGTGGTTAGCCTCACAGCAAGAAGGTTCTGGGGTTGAATCCATTGGCCAACTGGGGCCTTTATGTATGGGGTTCTCTCCGGGTACTCCTCCCACCGTCCAAAGAAATGCTTATTAGGTTCATTGGTGACTCTAAATTGACCGTAGGAATGGTTGTCTGTCTCTCTGTGTTAGCCCTGCGATAGATAGATAGACAGTCCAGGGTGTACCCCGTCTCTAGCCCAATGACAGCTGGGACAAGCTCCAGCCTCACCCCCTGGCGACCCTCCAGAGGACAAGCGGTTACAGAAAATAAACGAATGAATAAAGAACCTGGTCCCTGATGTAGAAATGCTTCAAAGTTCCTGCTGAAACACAACTTTTGTTACCTTTGGACGGTGTCAGGTTTATGGTCTCTCGTCTTACGTCTAGTCTCTAAACTAAGCTTGTCTAAATATCTCAAAGAGGCATCAATCTTCTTAGCAAGAGGGCTCCTGAGAAAAAGGTTCATTGAGTTGAGTTTTTAGTTTCTTTGAAGTTAGTCGTTCAGTAGATTCTCATACTTTAGACTTGAGCTTTTGGCGCCATACAGAGAGGTGTTTCTAATATTTTGTCTATTTTGACTACAAAGGATACCATATAATACCATATAACTATGATTTACTGGTTGTATTTCTTTTGCCTTTGGCTACATTACCTACATAATGTACTTAATAAATGACTTCCCACGGATGGAAATCTTCCTCTAATGTCTTTTTCAACATGTTGCCTTGTACCAACCCAAATAAACCAGTCCTGACTTGTACCCTTGCACAGCCTGCAGTTCATTTAACGCGCGAGGCATTCAAGTGCAGGCCGTTGAGAAAATCCTCAGCTACACATCACATTACATTACAAGACCTCCTGGCATTTGGCTCGTCAAAGGGGTGAAACCCAGTAAGGCTGTAAGGCTATGAATAGTGTGTCTACTGTAAGTCAATGACAGCCAAGCAATCTGACACATTCTGCTATTCCGACCTCGGGCTGTTCTCTCAGGTCTATTCCTGGTTGATATTAACTACAACTCCTGTACAACATAGTCCCGTATGAAGCAGTATGAGGATAGTGTCATACCAGGCAAAATTAAGTAGGAAGATTATGGATTATGGAGACTGTGGGTTCTGTTTCGAGGAATTGTTCTAGGATAAAAAAAAAAAAATGGAAAGTTAAACATAACCAACTGGAAAATCGGTCCTATCTGTGATCACTTTGTGTGCACACGCCTGTGATGACCTTGACTTCATAGATTTTCAGGGACAAAAATAGCTGTTTTATAGTTAGCTTTAAAACCAGTCGATGACTTTTGACTCACTTTCTCCAAGATTTTTATCCTCCCACAGACTCTAAAGCTTGTTTTGAGGATTCAGTTCACTGGAGTTTGCAGTAAAAACAGTCTCCTGTTTGTCGGTAAAGACATTTCACTACGTCTCGCACACGGATGACTGACCGAACATAGTAACACGTGAGCCGCCTTTTAAGTCCTTGCATAAACTCTTCTTATCTACATAGTTTGGCTGTTATGCGTGGCAATAATAGTCAATAATTAAAAGAATGATTCTGGATCAGATTAAATTCTTGTGTGCAAAATCAATGTACGTGAATACGGTTGTTGTTTTAAATTCAGGCTGTTATCAAAATGTAGATGTTCAGATGAAGCCGTTACAGAGTTTTTAAAATCCAAATATTGTCACTGCACGATCAAAGGCTTCGGTGACGTTAAATAAATGTTAGGGTTAGGTAATTTACTGTGTTTTTACCGTAACAATTCAGGCTCCTGTGATAAATGATGACTCACGAGCTTTACCGGTTAGACTTTGATAGGCATTATTGATCCACAAGGGAAAATTGCTTGGTCACTGTACTTTAGCTGCAGATAGAAAAAACACTCCTGAGAACTAGTAAAAAGAAAAATAGGTGTAACGTATTAAAAAAAAAAAGAAAAAAAAATATAAAAACATGCTAAATTAAAGTAAGTTATAATAAGAAAATATATTATATATAAATATAATAATTAAAAATAATTGTATATTATAGAAAATATATATAAAAATCAGTAAAATCAATTAAAAAGTTATTTTCCTAGAAAATGAGGAGAATGAACGACTGAATATTCATGAAACTCAAATGATCAGAACTGATACAAATTTCAAATTTTACACAATATCCCAATCACAACAAAAGTATATTGTATATACATATACAATATACTTATTTGATTTTTTTTTTCTCCTTAGACAAGAGCAGAATAGAAATGTGAAGGAAAGTTGTTCAATACCTCCATCCGACTCCATTTCTTCTTCTTTTTTAAGAGTGTTTCACTTTTTTTTTTTTTTTATGTAAATGTTGTGTTATTTATATGTGTGCCTCTTAAGCCGGGAGTCTCCGCAAAATTTTGTTATGTTGTCATAATGACCATAAAGACTCTCGATTCTTGATTCACTTCATCTCCAGCCATTTGTGGACAGAAACCACAGAACACTCATCACAAACCACACGTGGCTAAAGCATTAAACACACAGTTACACCGTTTAGGTGTTTTGTTGTCATACTGAGAAATCACAGGGCCAGCTCCTTTAGATTTCTTAACCCTTCCATGAACCCAGGGGGCATTTATTTATGTGGCAGTCAGTCAGTGTCTCGTTTCGGTTTCAGTCACATTCAACAATCCCTATCATCTGTGTTTGCGGTTTAGTTTGTTTTTCATCTGCACATCTGCGTTGTGTGGCACATGGCTTTCTTAAATCACACCTCCGCCCCGCACCAGTGAAAGAGACAAGAAACTGTGAAGTGTGTGGAAGGGTACGATTATTTGTGTTACTGCAAATGAGACGTTTTTTTTCCGAGAAATGGCACTTTGACATTTGGCAAACTTTCCCCCCTTTTTTTAAATGTACATAACGCAATATCAAGTCATATTTCATGGCCTGTTCAGCGTAACACAAATATGAAGGACACTTTCTTTAAAAGCTTCCTGTTAAAAAGGAGGTTTAAATTATCTACTTGTCAGCCTCAAACACATTTCAACACCAAAAACATGTCCTGTGTTCAGATTAAACTTCATCAGTTCGCATTTGGTCTTTATTTACCAGGCACATTTTGGTTCTATTTGTTCTAAACGTCTGATTTTTCTCTCCCTGACCCTCCCTGACTGAGTGAGTCATCGCGCTGGTCTTCAGCTGACATCGTTCACGGTGGATCTCTGAGCAGCTGAGCTCATTACTGAGGTCACGGGCTGCAGATTAGGAAGACAGATTTACTACCAGTAAGTGGGACGACGCATTTGTTCACTCTGCCTCGCTGTCTTTCATGTGACCCCCACATGTGAATATCATTGAGTTTATGCTGAAAGTGCAGGCCAAAGGATTCTGAATCATTTTCCTTTACATGATGTATTCTCTTTATATCAACTATAAACACAAAATATACAAAGAATATATCGTGTAAACAGTTCAAGTTCCCAATGTGAGAAATGTATGAGTAAGATACATTTGAAATATACACTGATCAGCCATAACATTATGACTGGACAGGACAAGTGAATAACATTGACCATCTTGTGACAATTCAGTGTTTCAATGGGAAACTTTTGGACGTGGCATTCATTTATGTGGATGTTATCCCCACCCCATAGCAATGACACTCCTTGATGGCAGCAACTATCCCCAGCAGGATGCAGCCTGACACAGACACACACACAAAAACACTTTAGGAACAACTAAAAAAAAACAAAAAAAAAACAAAACATGAAAAACAGCACGAGGTGTTGACCTGGCCTCCAAATTCACTAGATCCCAAACTGATCAAGTATCTGTGGGATGATCCACAGAGGCCCCTCCCCTCAAAGGCCCCCCAACTAACAACATCCTGTTGCCAGACACCACAGGACACCCTCAGAAGGCCCATGTCCATTCTATGATGAGTCACAGCTGTTTTGGAGGCACAAGAGAGACCTACACAATATTAGGAAGGTGGTCATAATGTTATGCCTGATCGGTGTATAACACAGCCCATTCCACAAAAAAAGCTGTTAAATATTAACTTCCTTTTTATCGTCCGTTTGTTTACCTCAAATATATTCTGATACTTTTATCTGAATAAGTTCAAGTATGCATGGGCAGTGAAATTCTGTGTTTGTGTGCATGATATCAGTCTTTCTGTGGAACTTTATTTTTAGAGCTTTAGAAAAACAACACTTTTTGTATGCAAATGCATTTTTGTCTGGTCCATACTTCCTCAAATCGCTGTCCGAACGCTGGGGCTAAGGTTTGAAGGCTAAAGACAGAGTTAGTTTGAGGATAAGGGGTTGGGTTAAGGCCATCACGCCTACTGCCTTAGGCTTGATGAAGAGATTAGAGAGGAGAGAAAAAAATGATCTTAATATGGATTGTCGGGAATGTGAAGGCATGTGTGTGTGTCACTGAGTCGTATCAGGCTGTAGTAACAGGAGAAGTACTAAAAAAGAAATGAGGAAGTGAGTTCACAGCTGAACCAAGATAAGAGGAATTAATACTCCGTTTACAGGAAGATCTGTAGTAGACGACTTATGCAACAGAAAAATTGCAATGAGCTAAAAAGCTGTACTGCAGAGATAGTACAACATTTTTAATATATCTGTGAACCAGGTGAGCAAGTCTTTCACTATTGTCTGCAGTCCATAGTCGCCCTCTGTTGTCACTTTATAAAACTGCAGACACAGGTTTTCCTGTTTCAGAACTCGGCGACTGAAACTATTATTATATGACCTGCATGTCATATGTTTAGGGATCAGAGTCCCTTTCACGTGTAACATTTGATGCCGGAGTGGCAAAAGATGGGTCAAAACTGTGTACAGAAAAGATCACGTCTTCACCATGTAGAAACCTTGCTGTCCTAATATCACAGTGTCACAGTGACCCACAGTGGCAGAGCTAATGGCTGCAGGTCACGTGACCAAGCTGTCCTGACCCAGGTCAGAATGACCCTCCAATAAGTGGGCGAACAAGTCCTTTCACATTATTTTGCTTGTTACACAAATTCTATTTTTACACCTTAATAGCCCTAAACCAGAGTAACATGCTGCAACATTCAGTTCAAATGAGTTCACCTGAGCTGAACTCCAGGGCAAGCACTGAGGTGACGATGAACACCTGCTTTTATTTTCTTCATGTTTAATACAGTGAAAATATTCTGTTTAAGTTACAGATTATCTAAATCAAGCTAGTTTTGTTTGACAGGTCAAGAATACACCGATGTGATATCTATTGGGATGAGGAGAAGAAGAAGAAGAAGAAGAAAAAGAAGAAGAAGAATGAGAACCAGAATAAAATGAATGGGAGGGAGAACAAGGTCAAGATGATAAAGAAGAACAAGAAGAAGAATGAGAACCAGAATAAAATGAATGGGAGGGAGAACAAGATCAAGATGATAAAGAAGAACAAGAAGAAGTAGAACAAGAACAACAAGAGAAAAAAGAGGAAGAAATGGAGAAGAAGAACATGAAGATGGAAGAAGATTAAGAACAAGAACAAGAAGAGGAGAAGAAGAAGAACAAGACGGAGAAGAAGAAGAGGAAAACAAGAAGAAGAAAGAAGAATAAGGAGAACAAGAAGAATAAGAGGAGAACAAGAAGGACAGGAGAAAGAAGAAGAAGACAATCAAGAAGAACATGGAGATGAATATCAAGAACAAGAAGATTAAGAAAGAGAACAAGAGAAGAAGAATGAGAAGGTAAACAAGAACGATAAGAACAAGGAGATCAAGAAGAAGAACAGTAACAAGGAGAAGAAGAAGACAAACAAGACGAAGGAGAAGAACAAGAACAAGAAGTTGTATTTTTAAATCTTGATGAACAGAGGCTGAGACTAGTACAAGAACAGAACCTGAACTTATGTTTGTTCAGAAAAACATTAAAAAAGCTCATCTGAAAAATAAATAAATAAAAATATCTCAATATATTTTTGGGCTGCCTGCTTTACCCTCCAGTCCTGCAGATGGTAGTAATGCATGTGTAGGTTGCATGTTTGGCGTGTCAATACATCACCGAAGAAGAAGTCGAAGAAGCAGGAAGTAGGCTGCTAAGAAGTTTAAATTAACTTCTTCTAGTTTGGTACCTAGACTTTTATATACAGTCTGTGGTTTGGTATAATAAGCAATGATTAATGTGGCTGAGAGCAGCTTCTGTCACAGCATTTCTCGCCGTTTGTGTTTATTACTCGAACATTAACAACGAGCCGAAAGAAGCAGAAGAAGACGAAGAAGACAGGTCGGTTTACGTCCCACTTCATTTACTACAACTACATGCTGTTTACGAGGTTTAATATCAGAAGGTAGGTCTGCTCCATTAACTTACGGCTTGTCAAACCAAACTCCATTCTAAAAACAGATGATTTATGACAAGACAATTTTTTTCCAGTGTAATTTCAAGTAACGTAATAATTTAAAATTTCTGTATCTATCTGTTGGATTAATAGACTCATTCGGCATAAAGTTTATTTACATATGTTAAATTCATAGGCATAGCAAGCTTAAATATTTATTCCATTGCCTTGTAACTGGAACTTGATGTGGACACGAAATGAAAGTAGCATTAATATCTTTTAAATCTTTTATTTTTTTCTAGGTTTTGTGAAAATTGTGTGTAATATGAGGTAAAACAAATAAATAAATAAAATTATACATTAAAATGATTTCTGTGACTAGGAGGGAACTTCCTCGTCACATGTTCTGAGTCACAGCTGTGTGATCAAGACTGGAGATGATCCTGAACCCTAATACATTTATTTTGGCTGAACCCTTATTTTAAATCGGGTTAAAGCAGTTTTTCAGAACCTCTACCTCCATTTGGAGTATCACACATCTCCATGTATTATCTAAGCCGGGTGGTTTAAATCTTTTTTTTTTCTTGTGTTTCCTATGATTTTGCTAAAATTTTTGCTTTTTTGGACGTTTTACATAAATACAAATCTGTGTTTATGGAAATTTAGTTTCATAATAATGTTGTGTTGACGGATCAGTTATGAGGAATTTTTGCCGAAATGTAATAGTCTATCTAGTTCAGGGGTGTCAAACACATCAACAAGTAATATGACAGAATGATAACCTATAAATAAAGGCAACTCTGAATGTTTCCCTTTGTTTCAGTGCAGAAAAGTACATTATGTAAATGTTTAAATATGATGAACTATTCTTTCTTTTTTTTGTCTCAACATTTTATGAGCAACCTGAAACGTCTTAAGAAAAATAAATGCAATTTCAACACATTGCTGCATCTGCTGTTCAGGTCTGGGTCTCACTGTCGCGTTACGTCTGCAAGAAAAAGCTTTTCTCCATCTTTGAATTAGAAAATTATTATACTGTATATTTACTTTATCCAGTACTTGACGTTAAAAAAACATTCTATCTTCTCCCCTTCCTGGCTCCTCAGCATGTGCTCCACTCTTCGACGTCATGTCATCTGGGAGTCGGACGGGCTGGTGGCCTACCTTCACCCCCGGCCCTGGACCCCGGCCACCGTTATCCTGGAGAGCAGCAGCCCTGGCAGCCCCGGAGGCAGCATCTTCCACCTGGAGGAGCCGGAGTACTTATCCTGGCTGTTGGGGGCGAGAGCCGTTGCAGAGCTGCTGTGTGACAGGCTGGGGGTTCGGAGGTGTGCGCTGGTCAGCAGACCCCACCGAGACAGACCTGCCCAGGTGAGGGTTTCTTCCATGCACGTTAAGCTGCTCACTTGTGCCTTAAATTGCCCCCCGGGGACAAATAAAGTTTTCTGAATCTGAATCTGAATCAGTACGTTGAATTTTAAATGCTTTTGTCAAGCATTACGGTAGGAGAACTGCCTTTGAAGCAAATAAAACCTGCTGAGGGGGAAATAAATGTGTTTCATACTCGTCACATCACGTGTGTTTTTATCGTGGCCTCTACAGATCCGGGTCCTCCCCCTACATGGTCTGGACGCAGAGTGGCGACCTCACGTGGCCGGAGATGAAGAGCACAACGCCCACGACCCAGGGTACTGCACATCCAAGACCGCCCCTCGATGGAGCGCCTCCAGCTTGACTGAAATCCAGACCAAGATCCGAGCCAAGCTGCCGTCCCCCGACACCCCACCCGACCTGACCTTCCTCGGGGACGATCCGGCTCACCCCGGCCTGTTCCCCCGCATCATCCGAGGGGAGGAGGAGCAGTGGCGGGTGTGGGACGACGAAGGTCACGTCGCCTTCCTCACTCCTTTCCCCAACTCCCCCGGGTTCACTGTGCTGGTCCCACGGCGACCTTTGACCTCTGACATATTCAGACTAGAGAAAGGAGACTACGAGGGGCTGGTGCTGGCTACCAAGAAGGTGTCGCGGCTCCTAGAGGAGGGGTTAGGCGCCTGGGGGGTGGGGCTTATTTTTGAGGGTTTCGAGATCGACTACGCTCACACCAAGTTGATACCACTGCTTCGGCCGTCTGGGGCAGAAGGTGACGCCACTAAACCACGGTCTCCCCAGTTTTTCCCCGTCTACCCCGGATATGTGACCTCAGAAGATGGACCTGAAGCCAGCTCAGACAGTCTGAAGGTGATACACGATAAAATAACTCAAATTTGACGCCGTTGCATGTAGGCAAATAATAGCCTGTTTCACTCGGTGCTGATTTTACTGAATCATTTGGTCTATGAATAAGTTTGCAAAAGGAATCTATTATTATTCGTTCATTCATTTTCTGTAGACAACCCACAGACAATTTAGAATCACCAGTTAACCTAATGGGCACGTCTTTGGACGGTGGAAGGAAGCTTTAATTAAAAATTAAATCAAGTTTGTGAATGCCTCATTTACAAAGGATTCTGATTTATACATTTATATAAAAATGTAATTTATGCAAATCAAATTAATATGTATTTTTTTTTTACTTGAAACAGTTACTTTTATAAAGAATATCTGTGTAAAAATGACATTTTCCAATCAAAACACTGTATGTTACACTAAAATTCTGTTACAAATGTACTAGAAGAACAAACAACTGTAAGTTTTGATCAGAATAGAGACTTTTTTTGTGTTTCTTCGTATTTCGAAAAATTTGATGTTCATCAAAAGTCGGTATTTCAATACAAAAAAAATTAAAATCGCTGGTTAAAATGATTTGTCAGTTTTAATTGTGTTACATAATCATTAACACCGCCTCACATGCCTCCCTTTAATTACAGCATGTTGGGTGTTTAGCTCGTTAACTTACATAATCTGCATAGTCGCTCATTACGCTGCTGCTAATTGGTCCCTCAGTGCGTCCCTGATTATGAGGCTGAACTGATGCATTAACCAGCTAAGTGCTTAATCAGCGCTCTGCAACCCAGGCCCTGCCCCAGGCCGTCATTAGAGCAGACGAAAGGACGTTTGATAATGAGACGGCGTTTCTGTTACTAGTCGCCTTGAGGCAAGCGGAGAGAGCAAACTCTGCAGTGAATAATGGGCCTTTGTTTTAATTATTTACGTTTTTTGAAGTCTCATCTGCTCCTGTTATAGATAATGACGTCTGTAGTTACCAACTATGCCTCTGGAAATGTCCTGTAAACCTTCCGCTTACAAATCTAATTGGCAACACGTATTATCACTATGGATTTAAAGTTTTTACACTAGCCAGCAAACTTTAATATTGTAATATCTGGATTTTTTGATTGTTATTTTACCATAATTATTTTACCCCTTTAGTTTTAATTATTCTTTTTTTATTATTCTTTTTAATTTTTATTTAATTTTTTTTTGCTGTCCTGACATTAATAAAATCCAACTAAATAATTACGTAATATTTTTGGATAATAAACCAAAAAATGTCCATCAACTAAACTGACTTGATGAATCCATTTTCACTGGTTTGATTTAGAAAATAAACCTTATTTTTATTACTTACAGTCAGTTTTCCTGTGTTCATAGATAGACAGACAGCCACTCTCGTTAGCGCCGGGACGACACATGACGACAGGTGACAACAGGTGACAACAGGACATATGACTCTTCATACTGACAATGATATCGTGAATGAGTTTACTGCAAATTACATTTACATACATGATTCAAGGGTGCAAGGGGAGCTCAACTACAGCAAATCTAAACAGTTTTTCCAAAATCAGTAAGCACATTTTGTTTTAGCTTTATCTAAGATCGTCCAGTCAGCTGTGAAGAAGAGTTTACCTGCAGCTGCTACTCACCCCGTGGCCCTGACGTCAACCTAACCTTACTGTAACATTAACCAGTCCCCAACCTTTAGCTTAAACTAATATTACATACCTTAAAATGTAATAATTTCCACAAAGCGAGCGTGTCATGTATAAAGCGTGTTGTGTAATGCTTCCATGGAGAGGCCTAATTGGTAGCATGAAGGGTCTGCAGTTCACAAAGTCGGTGTTGGGTCTGGTTTTATCACTGTGAATGCTTTCGCTGATGTTTGATGTCAACCATAACACGGAGAAATTTAATAGTTTATAAAACTGAAGACCCACTCCTTGCAAGGGCCACAGTGGAACCTTGTTTTGGAAACAATTTAAATTTGAAATATAATTTTCCAAGTCAAGTTTTATGTCCGAAATACATGGAGGTCCACCTGAAACGGGTGGGACTTAACCTTTGTAATGTAAACCAAATTTAACCATAAATGTTTTTGGGTGAATTTTCCAAAATAGTGTTGATTCATGACTGGAGGTGATTAACATCGAGCAGCTTCTTAGAGGAACTCTGCCCACAGCACCTGCCCTCCCCACGCTCCATCTTTGAGATGTAGAGGAGGGGCTCGATGCTGCAGCTCAGATCCATGATGGTGAACACGCTGACGGCGATCTTACAGCGGTACGCCACAAACGAGTAGTACGACACAAAGGGCATGAGCGCCACGGGCGGCAGGTAGTTGAGCACGATGATGGCCATGATGGTGAGCACCATTTTGAAGGCCCTCTTCTTTACCGGGTGCATCTTTTCCTTTCCGGCCACAGAGCGCCGGAGGACCCAGATGACGGAGACGTTGCAGAAGACCATTGCCGAAAATGAAAAGAGAATGACTCCGCTGAAGACTCCAGAGACGCTCATGATTCCCAGGACGCCCTTCGTTATGGCGTAAGCCAGGATGAAGCCCCAGGTCACCACGGAAATGCCGATGCGGATTTTGTTGTCACGGATCTGAGTGAAGAGCACAGGATGGACCACAGCCATGTAGCGGTCCAGACAGATGCAGACCTCAGGTAGCAAACAGGAAGAAGTATGTTACTGTAAGTGTGTCTATACATATATACACCAATCAGGCATAACATTATGACCACCTTCCTAATATTGTCTAGGCCTCCCTTGTGCCTCCAAAACAGTTGGGACTCATCAGAAAATGGACATTGTCCTTCTGAGGGTGTCCTGTGGTGTCTGGGAACAGGATGTTGTTAGTGGGGGGCCTTTGAGGGGAGGGGCCTCTGTGGATCTTCCCACAGATACTTGATCAGTTTGGGATGTAATGAATTTGGAGGCCAGGTCAACACCTTGTGCTGTTCTTCATGTTTTGTTTCCTAAACAGTTTTTGTCCGTCAGGCTGCATCCTGCTGGGGATGGCTGCTGCCATCAAGGAGTGTCATTGCTATGGGGTGGGGGTGCCTGGTCTGGTCCAGGTGCTACATGTCTAAGTGACATTCACACGATTGAATGCCAGGTCCAGAAGTTTCCCAGCAGAACACTGAAGTGGCCATAATATTGTGGCTGATTGGTGTAAATAACAGGAAAACACTAAATAAAAAGAAAACTTGATCAAGACTTCAGCTGCTTTATCTAAAACAAAAACCAACTGGACTTGTCTGAGATGTTCACCACTCATCTGAAGTGGCTTCTACAGATCTGTGGTTCTTCTATTCAGTTCGGAAATAAAGAAGCTACTTTTTTTGTTTATGGGCTGAACATTAAATCAAATAGAAATAAAAGAAAATGCTAAAAATTCTGAACAACTCATAGACATCCTGCATAAACTCACAAACACACGCGACAAAAACTCACCAGAAAGAGCGGCGCTACGTCCTTGACCCCGTACGCAAACCTCTGGAAGACCCAGATGCCGCTGTCGTCCAGCACCAGCCTGTTGACCATATCCACGGGCGTCATCAGGCAAAAGTAGGCGTCGAGGACGGCCAGGTTGAAGATGAAGATGTCCGACGTGGAGGCGTCGCTTTTCTTGTTGGCAATGCGCCACATGACCAGGAGGTTACACGGCGTCCCCACGGCCAGGTTGAACACCTTGATCCCGAAGTAGAAAATGAAGGCGTAAGGGGCCGCAGCACAGACTGGGTACTGGTACCATGGCGGAGGGCCGCTGGGATCCTGGGAGATGGTCGAGTTCACCGGAAGGTTGGTGGAGTTGGACATTGTAGAGTGTCAGATGCAGGAGAAAGGGGCTATGAGAAAGAAAGTGGGGCAAATTGTTCATTTTTACCCTAAAGCAGAGAGGTCATGTTTTAAAAAATTGTTCCAAGGTTCAGTTATTCTTGCAGAGGACATCACATCTAACCATCTTACCTTCAGAGGGTTCACAGTGTCCTGCAGGACGTCGTCTTCTCAGCTTACTGCAGAACGTTCCTGTATTAGGTGACTGTGGTTTGAAGACTTATAAACTCGCTCCACAGATACTAACGTCACTTTTTCTTGTGTCACCCAAGCTGTGATTGGCCAGTAATGCAAAACAGATCCACCGAGATGTCTTCAGCAACTGGATGATTTTGGTTCGTGTTTTGCTGCAGGGTTTAAAGTTAATTACCTTCACGCCATACGCCTCGTCTTCAAGGTTCTTCAAACTGCCTGATGAGCATAAAGCTGTGAAGTCAATGCTGTCCTTTAAAAAGCTTTTTAAATTGCCCCTTCAGTTCAGTCTCATAGTTTCTGCAGGGCTCGAGTATGTTTTTCTTTTTTTAATATTTTTTTCTCATTTAGGGTTCAAGTAGTTGACTAGCTGATCCCAGGTCTGTCCCTGTGGGTGCCGTACAAACAGCAGCACTGCAGCCGAAGATTCATCTCACTGATGCAACTCTGCGCTGTAAACAAGTGATGCATAAGTTCAGCAGAAATGAGAAATCCAATGCAATGTGTTACTAGACTAAGAGTTAAGAAAGGAGACTCTGGGGAATGCGTATACTGAACGCTCGCAAAGCCACACCAAACACCCACTTAGATAAACCGTGCTGTGGATTTTGTTATATTTTTAAATCACACAACTTACAAACGTTCACATGATTTTGCTGCCGTTGAGGATTTTTGTCCAAATATTTGGCTTGTGTGAACATATCGACTTCAGCAGGTATACCGGAAAGATGCTGAAAAGTTTCATTGTGCTCCAATGTAGGATCCACACTGATATGAACACCTTGGCCTCAGTTGCTTTCCTTTTGATTACGTCTTCTTGTAAATGTGTTACACTAAAGTCAACAAAGTTCATGTAACTGCAGCATACACTGATCAGGCATAACATTATGACCACCTTCCTAATATTGTGTAGGTCTGATGTAGTTGTGACTCATCAGAGAATGGACCTTTTGAGGGTGTCCTATGGTGTCTGGCAACAGAATGTTGTTGGTGGGTCTTTGGGTCCTATTGATTGAGGGGACGGGCCTCTGTGGATCATCCCACAGAAACTCCCTTACGGAGTGTGTCTGCTTTGGTGGGTGAGGACTCTCTGGAGTCACCAACAGTCAACCCACCATTCTCAAGGCGTGAATCGCACTAATCAGTGATAATATCGATTCTTAACACTCGGTTTTAACATCTCGTCCAGTGGATGCAGATGCTAAAGTACAAAAACGTACCGTGGTTTAGCTACAGTTCGGCTCATTCATATGTCTACAGCTTCCATTTTTTTGTGTCTGTGTGTTTGTTTACACCAGATATTGCTTTTATTCTTTTTGCAGAACTAAATATGTCTAATTACCACAAAAAAAGCAAACAAATGGAAAATGGTTTCAATGGTGCTTTAACAGCACTAATGAAAAAAAGCTAATTTCTGTATGTTTATCTTTACAGTTATTAGTCAAATGACCTTTGTTCTAAACATATTAGATACAGACATGTGCTTTTTGAGAATGTTTAGGTAATTTACAGTCACCTTACCTTCTCCAAATCACTGTTTTTCTCACCAGGAGTCTGAGGATTCAGGCAGAGGTCAGTGTTACAAGTGACCACTGGCTCTTCATGGAGATTAACTCCCTACATTTGAATACCCACATTTAAAACTGACACACGGTGCATCTTCACGCCTTCGTGCTGAATTTGCTTGTGAGATAAACAGACATTAATAAGCAATTGAAAACGAATCATGTTGTTTTTAAGGGGATCCAAACGAAACACCTGCAAAACAAATGGAGAATAAAACTTTTCTAAAGCCAAACACCAATCAGGCATAACACTATGACCACCTTCCTAAGATTGTGTAAGTCTTCCAGTGCCTGCAAAACAGTTGTGACTCATTAGAGAATGGACATGGGCCTTCTGAGGGTGTCCTGTGGTGGCTGGCAACAGAATATTGTTGCCTTTGAGGGGAGGGACCTCTGTGGATTATCCCACAGATACTTGATCAGTTTGGGATCTAGTGAACACCTCTTCTGGTCATAATGTTATGCCTGATCAGTGCATGTTCTCATATGTCAAGCTGCAACAAAACTGATGTTCAACTACCGAATGAGGTGATGAAGTATTAGAATATTTGCGCATATAGTGTCCGTAGCAACTGTCAACTGTTTACTTTTGAAAGGTGTTTTATATTGAAACTCTCCTGAACCTGATTTTAGTGAGACGTTCAGACTGATCCATGTCCTCCACTGGTATATGTGGGATGATCCACATATACTTGATCAGTATCAGTACGACTGATCAGTATATGAGGAATATCATTTTCTTCTTGTTCAGGAGAGTTTCAAAATAAAACGCCTTTCAAAAATAAATAGTTGACAGTTGCTATGGAAACGCAGGCTGACGTATGAGAACATACACTGATCAGGCATAACACCATGACCAGGAGGGGTGTTAACCTGGCATCCAAAGTCACTAGATCCCAAACTGATCAAGTAACTGTAGGATGATCCACAGATACCCCCCCCCCACTAACAATATTCTGTTGCCAGAGACCACAAGACATCCCCAGAAGGCCCATGTCCATTCTCTAATGAGTCACAACTGTTTTGCAGGCACAAGGAAGACCTACACAATATGAGGAAGGTGGTCATAATGTTATGCCTGATTGGTGTTTGGCTTTAGAAAAGTTTTATTCTCCATTTGTTTTGCAGGTGTTTCGTTTGGATCCCCTTAAAAACAACACGATTCGTTTTAAATTGCTTATTAATGTCTGTTTATCTCACAAGCAAATTCAGCACGAAGGCGTGAAGATGCACCGTGTGTCAGTTTTAAATGTGGGTATTCAAATGTAGGGAGTTAATCTCCATGAAGAGCCTGGTTTCTGTCAGGAGGTTGTCAGTGGTCACTTGTAACGCTGACCTCTGCCTGAATCCTCAGTCTCCTGGTGAGAAAAACAGCGATTTGGAGAAGGTAAGGTGACTGTAAATTACTTAAACATTCTCAAAGAGCAAATGTCTGTATCTAATATGTTTAGAATTAAGGTAATTTAACTAATAACTGTAAAGATAAACAGACAGAAATTAGCTTTTTTCTCATTATTACTGTTAAAGCACGATTGAAACCATTTGCTTTTTGTGTTAATTAGACATATTTGGTTCTGCAAAAAGAATAAAAGGAACATCTGGTGTAAGCAAACACACAGACACAAAAAAATGGAAGCTGTAGACATATGAATGAAGCAAACTGTAGCTAAACCACGGTATGTTTTTTGAACTTTTGCCCTAGTGTTTTTCTAAACTGCATCTCCTGGGCGAGGCGTTAAAACCGAGCGTTTAGAACAGATATTAGCACTGATTAGTGCGATTCACGCCTTGAGAATGGTGGGTTGATTGTAACATTGGCGACTGCAGAGAGTCCTCACCCACCAAAGCAGAGACACTCTGTAAGGGGCAACACGGCCATCATGGGCAGCTGCTGTCCACGTACGAATGGGAAAGCTGAAAACCAGAACCATAACAACAATGGTGTTAGATGCGTGCCTTTTATAAATTTGCATCCCGTTTATAAACTAAACAGTGTGTGCAAAAGGGCACCTGCCATGAGATATGCAAAGCAAGATGATATGTTTTTAGGGATACATAAAAAAAATAAATAAAAAAAGTTAAAAAATTAGGACAATTTGTAATTTGAAGATCAGAAGATCACTAGATCACTAGATTCCAAACTGATCCCAACTAACAACACCAGACACCACAGGACAGCCTCAGAAGGGTTAGGGTTAGGGTCCGTTCGCTCATGAGTCACAGCTGTTTTTAGAGCCACAAGGGAGACCTGCACAATATTAGGAAGGTGGTCATAATGTTAGGCCTGATTGGTGTATATTAGGGGAAACACACAGATTTTGTAGTGTGGTATATAAGCTTTGTAATTTGATAATATGCCAATATATCCTCTCTTTTGACAGATACTCAAACAAATGGAAAACTTTAATGACACAGTATGGCGCCAAGATGTATCTGGTGTCGTCTGGTACTACCTCCCCATAGTGGTGACTGTACCTGTGCTGGGCATGCCAGCTAATGCTCTGGTCATACGCCTCCTGCTGGGCAAACCTGGCATCTGCTCCACCTCAGACATCTTCACGCTCAACCTGTCCGTACTTGACACGCTGTTCTGCATCTCCCTCGTCGTAGAGTACATACATTTCCTGTATAATCAGACAATGGAGGCGGCCAACTTCGTGGCGTGGGGCTTGAACCAGGGAGGAGGGCCCATGATGCTCTGCCTCATGAGCTTGGACAGCTACGTGGCTGTGTGTCATCCGCTGGTCTACCACTGGCTCAAGGATCCCAAGCTGCGATTGTCAGTGTGTTTGGTAGTGAATGCCATGTCTGTGGCTTACTGCTGTGCGATGAAAATCTCATCGCCACACAAGTGGCATGCGCTATTGGCACTGCTGTGCACCGACATCGCCATCATATCAGCCTGCAAAATCCTCATCCTCAAGTCCCTCCGCCACTCTGGGCCCGGCAAGAAGGAGGTCCATCCTGTGAAGAAGCGAGCATTCAGGGTGGTGCTAACTGCGTTTGTGGTGATTAACGTCAACTACCTACCCCCGATCGTTGAGTACATGCTGAGGCAGTACGGTCCCAGTTATTTCAGGCCCTACTCGGTGGTCACCAGTGTGACCTACGTAGCTCTCTCCATGAGCAGTGTCGTTCAGCCTCTGTCTTATCTCACCCGGACCAAGCAGCTGCCGAAGATGAGGTGCTGCTCTGCTGCTGAGACAAAAGCTGCAGCGACGGTCCAGAGCTGAAAAACATTTTCTGAGACAAGTCTGATCTGCAACCTGCATGGTGCAAGCAATACATCCACGTTTTACGCCGATCAACCACAACATTAACACCACTGACAGGAGACGTGAATAACATTGAACCATCTTGTGACAATCCAATGTTCTGTTGGGAAACCTTTGAACCTGGTATTCATTCATGTGGATGTTACTTAGACATGTAGCACCCACCTAGACCAGACCAGACACCCCCACTCCATAGCAATGACATTCCTTGTTGGCAGCAGCCATCCCCAGCAGGATCTAGGCCGCTTTAGGAACAACTTAAAAACATGAAGAACAGCACAAGGTCTGGCCTCCAAATTCCCTAGATCCCAAACTGGTCAAGTATCTGTGGGATGATCCACAGATGCCCCCTCCCCTCAACCCATAGGATATAAGGCCCCCCACTAACAACATCCTGTTTCCAGACACCACAGGACACCCTAAGAAGGCCCATGTCCATTCTCTGATGAGTCACAATTGTTTCGGAGGCACAAGGGAGACAATATTAGGAAGGTGGTCATAATGTTATGTCTGATCGGTGTATTCTCATTTTAAAATGCAATTAGTAGTTCTTATATTTTACATTCTTCTCTAAATGCTTGTATGCACTTTCCCTCTTTATTTTTAACTGCGTCTTCGATGTAGAAACATAGAACTTGAATGTCATGACCTTTTATTAGAATTTCATTGTTATTTACATAGATGTAAATACTTTTAAGGAATAATGTCATAGTTCCTGTTGATATGTTCTGTAACAAGCGTGCTTCCCCAGATAAACTCTACAGACATTTGAAATTCAGATAAATAAAGATGAATACAACAGCAACACATATATTACCATGTTTTATTTAACAAATCAGTTCGGTTTACAGAAAAGGAATTTATAGTCAGACAGCCGAGGACGTAGCTGACACTAAACACATCTCTTAATACAAAGAGAAAGAAACCTTTTAGCTTTTTTTCTTTCTTTGTGAACAATTAAACAGAATTTATGACTTGTTGATGGAGGTTGAAGGCATTATCCTCCATGATGCTCATACGGATATTCACCAGCAAGAAGGTTTCTGGTTATTTATAATCAAACTATTTAAATGATAAAAGTAAAAACTATAAATTAAACATATAAGAACTCTATCGACACCCTCATATCATTTCCAGTTTAATAACATTCCTTCCTGGGTTGTAATCAGCTTGGTTATGATCCTAATATGTGTAAACAACAAGCAAGTAGCAAGAAAATGTGATTATTTTTTTTTTTTTTTTTTGGAAACCTCTTCAGCGCACCTCTTCATAAAAAAATATTATCTCTTCTTTCTTCTAAATGAACTGTACAACAAATAAAAAACAAAGGTTCGGCACTTGTCTCATTGAGGAAACCTTTTTTTGATTTAAATCACACGTATAGCGTTTGAGACTACTCAATAATTTTCAGGCCGATTCTCCCAAACAGACATGACACCTGAATTTGCGAATGAATACTTTAGTTTTAAAAAATAAATAACACCTTTCACTCACGGTTAAGGAGCTCGTACAAAATTTAAGTGTTATGTACAAGGAAGCAGAAGCATGGGTTTCAACATGAGGTCTTTCAAAGAGGTTAGGAGAAATGGTTTTCAAGTATTCAAGTACCAGAAATGAAATCAAGACTGAAGCGTTACGACGAGAAGAATAAAGACATGTTGGAGAGCTTTATATTCTACCTCTATAAGAATATTAAATTTAACTTAAGAATAACAAATTATGCCGACTTAAAACAATTCACTGCCAGCGCCTGTTGATCAATGGTCCGACAAGAATGGTTTAAGAGCTCCTTCAACTTCTATGGGTAGAAAACATGTTTAAGAACTTCACAAACACTGTACTGTAAAAATATGGAATACTGAATATGATTTACTGCCCAAATTTGGACAGAGAATGTCAGAAAAGATTTTTTTTTAGCATTACCAGTTGTTACTGTTCCCAAGGGTCGGTAAAGTGAATAAGAATCTCCTTGATGTAATTGTTGGAGTGCCACTGAGCAAGGAGTTCAACACTCCCAGTGGAAAAAATGTAAAGAAAAGTGATTTTTACCCAGGTAGCATTGTGCGCAGTGAAAAACCTGATACATATCATGAAACTTAGCAACGATCAAAAATTATTTTGTGGCACGCTCGTGTGATTGAAAGCATAACGTTACCAGAACCTTACACTCTCTAATGTTATCATTCAGAAAAGCTTCAGTCAAATGTGCACCACACTAACAGCTCTCATGGTTATCATCATTTTAACATTAAGCGACAGCAAAATTCAGCAAAACCTGTTGACACACAAACTGTTGACAAGAGTCAACACTGAACTCTTTTTTTTTTTTCCAGTAGTAGTATTTGGCCCTGAACGCAGCTCAGACCATCAGAGTGAATTTAATATTTTTTTCCCCAATGTAAAAGTTTTCATGGCCCTCTCTGTGAGGACTGAGTCTCATGTGGAGGCTATCTTTCCATGCACACGGAAGCGGTAAACGCACGTGTATTCGACATGACCCCAGTTACTGAGAACCCGCAGCTCCACGCAACGATATACCACGTCACTTGGGTTCTGCAGGAGGGGAGAGGGGCCACGGGAGAGAGAAAAAAAAACAGGACAGAAACAGAAGAATTAAAAGAGAAGTACGTGTACAAAAAAAAAGAGATGATAAATGAGTGCATGATGATATTTAGGAACAAGAGGAACGAGCTAGGGTCTGCCTTTCTGTAAATATCACGGTCATTTAGATTTGTGAACTCACAGGAAGCTTGAACGTCTGCGTCGACTCTCCATTCTCATCGTAAGTGAATGTCCCCAGCAGCGTTCCCTCCTCTGCGTCATTTTTCATCCCCTGTGAACGAGAGAAATTACAGCTGCATTTAAACAGTTTATACATGTGAATGTTGACTTTGAGCCTTAATCTCATTGTGATAGTCACACATCTACACTGGACCAAAAGGTTTAAACCTTCTAATCAGAATAAGTCAAAAAAAAAAGCAGCAAACCTGAAGAAAAAATTAATTGTCCAGAAAAGTCTCTGAAAATATTTTATTTTATATTACAACTGGCCATTACTACTATATATATAAACGTCTGAGTCGACTAGTGTAGTAAATTAAGCACACCCAGATATATAGATAATAAAAAGGCCAAATCAGTAACAGTTAATAACAGTTTGAGTGTCTGGCATCATTAAACGATAACATTTGATAAATTCTGCGTGTGACTGGATGAAGATTCTCAGACGTTCATCCAACTGACTCATGACTGGTGCAGCGTTTGGGTTTTATTGACAACACATGTGGGTGGTGCTGACCTGAAACTCACATGACTAGGGTCTGTTGACAACTCGCCTGCAATTAGAGGTATTTGTTCTGATTAACCTGAGCTGGTCTCCATTAATGAACAGCAACAAGGTGTGAACGAGGCATAAAATAGAGGCATGTGGTGACACATCACACAGGCATGAGTAAATCATCCACTTGACACCCACCCACAGGTATCCAGTTACAGGTTTCTGTTATTTTTTTTTTAGTGACTATAAGTTAGGATGATGATTTGGTAGCATCACAGGCACATTGGACCTGGATCTCTAACTCACGTAGACTTCGAAGTCTTTGGGTGCAGAGTCAATCCGTCCAGTGGGGGAGTTGTAGCGCGGCAGGTGGTCCAGCGTCACATGAGTTATCCATACGGGGTGGGAGAGAGAGATGACAAGAGTGCCTTGCACACCGTGGAACGCCCAACATTTCCCTGGAAGCAGCACCGGGTAGCCCTGGGAGTGAAGGAGGCAGGAGACATGGTTAGTAAAACTGAAACTGCAAGTGATATTAATCTAAAGAATTGGAACTGATACACAGAAAGGTCAGAGAACAGGGAGGACAGGCAACTTCAGAGAAATGAAGAAAAGAGCACGAGGTTAAGATATAACAGAGAGAGAAAGAGATTATTTTTACCTGAATAACAGTTCGTGGGCTTTCAGACGGATACCACAGAGGGAAACCAAATAGGGTGACGCAGGCAGAACGAATACGATACGTCTCTGAACACCTGGTACTGACCACACTGGCACCTACACACACAATCACACAACCTGATATCAGGACTTTGTTCAAACTATGATCTTTTCAGGAAAAATATTCATGGACTGACTTCTATCCAAAATTAATACGATGATAACAACGCACCAACGGACATAGAGTCATCACTGTTTGTTACTTGTTCTGTCTAAATCTTTCTGATTAAAATTCAGTTCCTGGCAACAGAAACTTTATCCCATCGTTCTTCACCTTGAGTCTCCAGGGCAAAGTCGGCCATTTTGTCAGCCATGGGACGATCACAGTCTGTGCAGCTTCCTTTGTCACCAAGCCGGATCATGTCCTGCTCCTAATTCACATGAAACAAGCATGAAAGTACTGATGAGTACACCAAGTCATATGTGGATCAGTATAGGCCAACACACACTCATACGCAGAAACATGTCAAAAGAAATAAGACCCCAATTAACAGGTTTTCCTTTACAGTGTGTGTGTTTCAGACTATCCACATTACTGGTCTCTATGTAGTTACCCTGATGCGGTCAGTGAACCACTTCTCCATGGCCTGTTGGAGCTCTGGGGTGAGGTGGTTTTGGACGGGGGTGCTGCTGGTATCAGGGCAGGGCGCTGGAGGAGGCATCTGTTGCATCAAAGACAACTCCTGGGACAGCTACAAGAGAAACAAAGCCACATTAAAATCATTCCATGTATGAGGAATAGGTCAGCTTGAAAGACAGGCACAAGAAACATGTATACCCAAAGCTTCTTTCATGGCATAAAAAAAAAGCTGAGGAGAAAATCTCTACTGGCACTGTTACCTTGGTATTCTGGGCCTCCAAAGTTTGGATCCTGAGGATGAGACTGGCAGCAGAAGAGCGGCTGTCTGTCTGGTAATCTGCCATCTGTTTGCCCAGACCAGAGATCTCCTTTTTCAGAAGCATCCGTCTGTCAGAGTCCACTGCCTCGAGATTGGTTTTTATGTCCCGCACTTCCAGTTGTAGTCTCTGTTTCATCTGGGACGAAAAGAAGATATGATTGTGTGTGAGTGGAGTGAGACTGGATGGGTTAAACTAAAGTCTAGATGCTAGCTGAGGAGGAGTGAGCTCCTCTCGGCCCAGGTGTCACTCTGGTACATTCTTGCAGAAATTCACTACCTGAATTTCTCAGATTTTTACCAACAAAGGTTAATTTGCAAAGGTAGTAAAATCTTCCTCTAATCTCCGCAGTCCCAGCTACATCCACTAGGTGCTACTCTTGTACAGCAGGGTAACTAGAGTAACTGTCCTGTTAACTATTACTCAAATACCCTGTCCTTCTATCCTGGCATCCCTTGGCAGAACTACAGATCAGCCAGGGGAAGGGAAAGTGGAGAAAATAAAACAGAAAGAAGCTAGCACAAACACTGATAGATTTGCTCACCTCGGAGAGAAGATGGTCTTGCTTCAGCTGAAGCTCCACCTGCAACAAACACAGATATACATGTTACACTCAGAATGTGCGGTCTCAAAGATCCATTTGCACACATAACATTTTCTTTGACAACATTTAAGTGCATGTTAAGAAGATTTTCAGTAGATTTGTTATGTATTAACACGTAAATGCACTGTCTAGTTTGTGGCTAAGGCTGCTCCTCCTGCCAAATAGTTCCTGGCGGAAGTTCCACTACCCAAAAAGAGGGATGGCTCGCCTCTATGGTGAGCAATGGTTTGTGCAATTAAAAATAGAGATGCCTGATGTAACATGAAATTCCACTACATACTGGTGTTGCTGTAAATGTCTTGGTATATTGTGTACTGGTATGTACTCAGCAGTGCATTTCAGTATTTAGGGAGTAGAACAGTAGGACAGGGAATGGATGGATTTTCAACAATGTTACGAAGAGATTTGAGGTAAATGTACACTAAAGAAATAAATTAGTAAACTGTTTTGTGCCATGTTGCTACTCCTGTACGATCTCTGTGTGTTACACATTACAGGACTACAGTCTGAACCTTTTTAACGTGGATTCTTTAATTGGATTCTTCTAATCCACAACTCTGGTTTACAATTCAAACATGTCATTTGCCTTTAGGTGAACATCTGCCACAACGTCAGTGGATTTTCTTGAATTTTCCCCTTAGATGCAGACTGTTTCTTACCAAAACATGCTGCATCTTTGCCTCTACAGCAGCAGACACGATGGCAGGATCCTGTGTAAAAAAGACAATAAAATAATACTATTATAGTAACAAAAGACCCAGATTTATTTTTGAACAATATTCGTTGGAAAGGAACTTGTAAGTAAGAGTTTATCTACTGATTAATGCTTACACAAATGTGACGGTATGCACAAAATAAATTCTTGTGAATTCTTATCTGATTTGCTTCTCTCTGTCTCATTATCCAAACATCCAGTCACAACGACTATAAACAGTGAGTGAATTGAGCCCTACCACCGCAGGAGAGGAATACACGGTGTTGGGTTGAGGAGGAGGAGGAGGAGGAGGAGTGGCATGGATAACAGGCTCAGTCTTGGGTTTGGTCTGTGACGGGGTCTTTGTGGCAGTCATGTAGGAGATGAAGGATGTGAACAGGGGAAGGAGAAGCCAAATACCTGGAGAAAATAGGAGGGACAGTTCCTTAAGAACGTCACTCAGGAGCACGCAATGTAAACATCACCTGACTCAAAAAGCTTTCTAAGATCTAAGACCCTGACAAGTGAAGCTTGTAATGCCTTACATTTACTATGACTCATTCAGTCACACTGAGGAGCACCTGATCCTCACGGCTTGGTCTCCTCTGCTTGCGTGATGAGTTCATGCTCACACTGAGGAGGGCCTGCGTGAGCATAAACTCACAGACGCAAGCAGAGGAGACCAAGCAGTGCAGCTTTGCAAGTCAAATACATTTTGTGGCCGACCCTATCAGCTCCTCTACCTATCAGGAAATTCATTTTTAACACTACATAAAACCACGTGCTACCCTGAATATACTAACATATACACACAAGGTCAAACGCTGCAGATGTTTCAGGAGGTGCCTTGGAGCAGTTCAGAATTTACCAGACGACAAGCAAACTTGAGTCTGTTAAATGTTACTCACATAGAAGTATAATGAGGAAGAGGAGAATGAGACCACAAGCCTTCTTCATGCGAGGGCTGAATGAAGAATTAGCTGCAGGGAAGAAAAGAAAAGTTGATTTGCAGGGATTTGTTACGCCGGAGACAAATCACACGCAGGGACTGTGCAAACAGAAAGTACATGGTATGTAAGGAATTATACTGGATAATGTCCAGGCGCTTGTCAAAATGTGGAAACAGAGATACTGTTCAGTCAACAGTGCTAGAAAAACAAGCTGAAGGAGTAGGTTCGGTTCACACACATGAGCAAATATACATAAAGAAAAACATGTATTCTACTAACACCATACCTGAAGCTTTCAGATGAAGTGCTTTTGAATGTGCTGCAGCGGCCATCAATGATGCTGAGTCTGTCAAAGGCACAGGAAACAAATTACATATACAGTAGTAATGTAAAGACACAATCACACACAAAGGAACTCCAGTATTTACCAATTAAATTATAGAGGGCGCTGCTAATTCTGCTCCTGTATCCAGGACTGGGCTCCCCTCTGTTACCGCAGACTCTACTGGTGTTGCCGCATGCAGGTACAGACTTCTTGTAAGGGGCCTCAGAGGACGAGTACCCTGAGCTGTCCACGCCACTCTGACCTAGCTCCTTGTGGTTGGGTCTGAAGTGTAAATCCGGCCTGCTGGAGCTGCCGAGCCCGGAGCCAGGGCTCCTCTCGGGATGCGCTGAAGGGCACTGCGCGGTCGCCTGACTCCGAGCTGACGACGGCGTCAGGGCAGGCCGAGGGGTGGCCACAGTGGGGACGTAAGGTACGGTTCTCATGGCAGGCTGTGTCTCACTGCTTGGGGGGGATGGACTCAGACCTGAGGGGGACAAGGAGAGACAAAAATAGACAGATGAATAAATCTGTTTCTTTATACCAAAAGACAACTAGTCTGAAAGCTCATGTGTTTGTTATTATGCAGTG
Source organism: Chelon labrosus (assembly GCF_963514085.1). NCBI lineage: Eukaryota > Metazoa > Chordata > Actinopteri > Mugiliformes > Mugilidae > Chelon > Chelon labrosus. Next base: position 8,010,963 of record NC_140338.1, read on the forward strand.
GTTTAAGAGTTTCTGTCTAGGCAGGGTCTGTTTTCGAAACAAGTCTTAGTTACTGGTTAATTTACTTCTTCAAGCATCTAAAAATAAAGTAAAAACATAATAATGCAACTGGTAACGGCAGGTCACATGTAGACACTCCTACAGTATTATATAGTATCATAGCGACTGTATGTTACCGTCATACTGGCCTGCAGTGACAGGTGTCTCAGGTGTGGTAGATCTAGCATTGCTACTGGCTCTAGAGGGTGTACGGGAGCTAGGCTTGCGGGTCCCAGACTTCTTCTTAAAAACCCTTGAAGATGAAAGAAGTGTTAGGGAAAGGAGGACCGAGGCTTGGAAACATGAGAGCACACAGAAGCACTACTCCTCACTTGACAGGGTTTTCGCGGTAGGATATGTTTGTCACGCTGCTTGAGTCAGAATCTTCATCCGAGTTGTAGTATCCACCAGAGACCAGGCGAGAGCTCCTACGAGACATGACTGGAACACAGGGAAAGAAACAAAGTAAGAGACATCATTCATTAATACTTTACACTGCTCATTAAATCACATAATGTCTCTGATCAGTATATTCTGAGGGAGGTGGTCATTATAGTCCCATAAAACACTGCTGCATTATGTTTAGTAGAGATGCTCCGATCAGCATTTTTGGGGCCGATCACCGATTACCGATCACCAAGATCACGATCTGCCGATTGCCGATCACTTCCGATCATAGAATGGCAGGGGAATGGGATTCTTTTATCTATAATCTGGCAGAGTATATGTGTGTATGGTTCACGTCAGGGGCGGAGTGGCAATCGGGCCGACCGGGACTTTTCCCGGTCGAAGGATTTACGCAGCGGATCACAAATTGAGCGGCCGCGAGGCGAACGCGACCGGCCTGAGCTTATCAGAATCATTGACGTTACTAAATTCTCTGCGAATAGCGGTCAAATACTCCCATATATATATATATATATTATTTAGTATTATATTAAAGGGGGGCGGTGCAGTCAGAATTTTCCCGGTGGATTTTAGTGCCCCACTCCGCCCCTGGTTCACGTCGTTTAAATGTATCACTCACAGTCGGCTGATTGAGGGATGAGGATGTTGTTGGCTTCGGCTGGTTTAGTTTCTCATACTCGGCATATTCAGTTGTATGATGGCGTGTTCTAAGATGCCTAATCATATTAGTTAGAGATGCACCGATTACAATTTTCCCGGCCGATTCCGATTTCCGATTTTTCATTGAGTTTGACCTGCCGATACCGATTTTAGCCGATTCCGATTTCATTTTTTCTAACCACTTTACAACACACACAAAGATTTATTTTCTCTTCTTTAATATAATATTAATATTATCTTTTCTTTAGTAGAACATTTTTTGAACAGATAACACTATAAAAATAGAACTATATAAATCACTCCTGGTGTGGGAAGTTCACACACATCTAAAGTGCAGTGTTATGGAAGAACCATTTCTTTCTTTTCATATCCAATATCCAACTAAAGAAATGTGATATATTCAGCAAACTAAACTTCTGTATGAAAACAGGGAAAACAGGTAATGGCAATAAAATAATATATAAATATATAGAAAAGAGAAGAAGAGAAGAAAATAGAGGCCTTAAAGATTTTCTTAACAACTATTTAAAAAAAGGTGGTGACGGTGAAGCTGGGACTAGTAAAGTGAACGTAGGTTAGAAACAGCGCAGCCAACGTTTACCAGCCTGTAACGTAAGCTAACGGGCTAGCTCTAATGCTAACGTCCATTAGCTTGTATAAAAGCCCGACACAACACGTTATCTTTGACAGAAACAGTTGAGTTTGGTAGCTCCGTCAGAGAGGAGAGAGATCCGGCTGCAGTCAGGTGACAGAGAGAGTGATGCGGGAGGGGCCCGCTGTCTCGGAGCGGAGGGACAGAGTCAGGCTACCGGTGAGAGAAGAGAGAGAAGGGGGGGGGTATCTAAGATTATCTCGTCCCGGGCCCAGGCAAGACTGTCAGCTGGCCTGCGTGTGATGCTGATGTTGCGCGATGTAAATCATGCGGCGCCCGAGTGCATTTGACCGCCAAAAAATCGGCGTATGTCAGACTGACCGGCCGGTCTCCGGTCATGGCCGATCACGTGAAAATCGGCCGATTCCGGTCACCAGCCGATAAATCGGTGCATCTCTAATATTAGTGGTGTTAAAATGCCGTGGCTCGCTTCCACCTCGAGGGATTTCAGCAAGACATACATTACAAATGGCTAATTTTACGTCTTTATCGGACACTTTGAAAAACTTCCAGACGGGAGAACTCATGTTGCCACTGGCAAGCTCTGCTGTTGTGTGCCTGTGTGCGCCGTGCATGCAGGTGTGAAAAAGTCGCGTGAGTTTTACATCACGCGATCGGCTTTTTTGATCGGCGCTTTTGGGGTTCGCCGATCAAGCTATTTTTAGCCAATATCGGCCGATCATGTTTACAACGATCATGTGTAACCATGTTTACAACATTGAACACCCATTGAGCAAAATAGAAGTTTTACACATGTTACTTATAAAATTTAACACAGAACTGAACCTTTGCCAAAAGATATGGACAACTGTTATGTTATGTATTAACAGGTTTGTCTTGCAGTTATGGAAGCCTACGCAAACAAAATATTTATGAAGCTTATCTTAAAAATAACTGGCTTTCAGTGGTGGTCAGTAGGTGGTGAGCATAATTTAACATTTTATGAGTTTCATTAAATCTATTAACAGTCCAGAGCCCACCAATATATAATTCCCTATAACGTGAGATAAATCTTTACGACTCGAGGACTTAGAAGTAGTTTGAAAGTTGCTTGAAAACAGACAGAGTAAAATTACTCGACTAGAAACTGGTATTCTAACTAACTAGAACTAGTTGATGCAGCTCTAGCAGAGATACTCTCTTTTTTCTGGCAAGGCAGAATGGCACTACTGTAGCGCCAATCAAAGATGCTATTTAACCCGCGTTACATAAAAACAGCAGCATCAACAGCAGCACACCGGTTAGTAACAGCAGTTTGAGGCAATGCTGTTGCATCAGCAGGCGCGGTCAGTTCTACGTCGCAACAATAGAGCATGTAAGGTGCTGTAAATAATACACCAGTGTGTGTGTGCTTTGGCATAACAGCTGGTTCTTCTACAAAAGGTGTTTGTCGAAGCAGCAGAATTAGTTGAAGGGTTCAAAGTAGTTTTAGTAGTTTTAACAGTTAACATTAGCCACCACAGCCGCAGTAGTAGCTATTTATTAGCTTGAGGAGCAGAGGTAGAGGTAGAGGTAGTGGCAGTAGTTAAAAGTGTTTACCAGGGCAGTTAAACATACAGCAGCAGTAACACTGAGCCTGTTGTAGCTGATGTAGAAGTGGTAGCAGTTATACCAGCAGTAAATCTCTGACAGATGCTTTCTGAGTTAATCTCGGTCGCCTGTAATCCATCTAATCCATCCCGCTGCTCTAAAACTCACCGGAGACACTGAGACTTACATAAATAAAAAAACAAACACGCAAAAAATAAATGCTCACACAAGCTTACCGTACAAAGACCACCCCTGTTACTACCCACTGACGCAGACACATTCAAACAACACCGAACAGCACATTTAAACCAAAGGTGTCACAATCACAACAGGTGACGATTAAGAGTGGAGGGAACAACCTGGTTTCAGCTGCTTCATCTTGTCGTCGTGTTCGTTTTTATAAAGTGCCTCCAGTTTGACTTTCAGCACAAGCCGTCATTACGCAACAGGCATCTTAATCTGAGCGATCGCATTGGTCAAAGACGTGTTCTCACAATGGGGATGATTAGCATAAACCACAGCTCACAGGCTTTGCCTCTTGCCGTGCCAACTCTTAAGCTTTATACTACACCTCACTGAGCAGGCGTAACATTGTGACCACTGACAGGAGAAGTGAATATCATTTATCATCTTGTGACAATACAGTGTTTTGCTGGGAAGCTTTTAGACCTGGCATTCATTCATGTGGATGTTACTTAGACATGTAGCGCCCACCTAGACCAGACCAGACCAGACCAGACCAGACCAGAGTAATACTGCTGTAATTTCCTCGTACGTCTGAGCTTCAGACGTACGAGGAACATGTCATTCAGTAATTTGCACCACATCCTAATGTTGTACGTCGTGACATTGTGACATCAGTGGACACGCTTGTCATCGTGTTTTACAAACCTCTGATTTTCTGACTCCAACCTGTACACGACAACCTGAGCTGCTAGTTGTACAGGTGTACAGGTGTTACAGTGAAGTAACCGGACATACTACTCAACCGGGCGTTTCTAAGTCCTGAGGAATTTATTTGACTCCACGCTGAAATCCACTGACTTTTAGCTTCTCTCTGGGATTCAGGTATTTTTTTTGCACGCCAACATCAGAGAGCAGCTAACTCATGCAAATGAAAAGAGCGGCAAAGTATGACAGAAAGGGAAGCTGTGGCTGCTTGTACTCAAAAGACAGGAAGTTCGTGTGAAGGGACGACGAGCACACAGAAACCATCAGTCAAAAAAAAAGGGCGTATGCGTATATATGTGTGTGTGTGTGTGTGTGCAACTGCTGAATAAAAAAAGGTTAAAATCTCACTGACTACGGTGTGTTGAGGTAAACAGGCAATAACAGCAACATCATACATGACTGCACCTAACGGCGGCCCACCGCTGTGGTTGCCGTTGGCAGCGGAGGGGTGTTTTCTGTTTACTGTGACTTAAGAAAACACATTGTCATACTGAAACTTTTTTATTTTATTTACAGCAGAAGCAGAAGCAGCTATAAATTATTCTGATTTAATTTTCCAACGCTTTGTGGCACCATTAAGCCGCAATATTACAAAACTTGTGTCGTCACTTAAGCACCTTTAACAAAGCAAACTCACCAAAAATAAATGAAGTTTCATCTATTTAGTAACTGTAATTGTGTGTGTTAACTGTAACCCTCCCTCCGGTGTCTTCCTAGCAACCAGGCTGTTTACGTAAATGGTGTCTTACATTTGTAATTTGCATACTAGCCTCTAACATTCATCCATAGGTAGGTAAGTGACATTACAGGCGGCCTACAGCTAATGAATGAGGCTGACACATTGTGGGGAGTGAGTAGCATGTAGCTTAGAAACCATTCAGCTGATCCTATCATTAGCATCAGACACACATAAATATTTTGACACCACAGCAACAAGAGCCTGTATCTGGAAATTGAGGAAACAAAAAAACACACTTCTTCACACATTCACACATTTAGCCTTTTCTATCTTCAGCGCGTCAAGAGACTTTAGCTTAGAGTGCAGAGCAGGGAGCAGTTTGCACTTTAATTCCCCTCAAATCCTGCCTTCCACTTTAAGTGGCATGTCAGCGCAGCCTTAGCTCAGCACATTTCCCTTCTTGAACCTACCAACCCCCACCTCTTTATACACAAGACACCTCTGCACAAAGCTCTTTCTCATCTCATCGGCAGAAATGTTTGATCGCATCCCACATTCTTCTCCTGCTTTGTTTCTGGCTGATCATCGTATTTGCACAGACCTAAAATCAAACTACGTCAAACAATTGCCCATTCATGCTCTGAACTCGAAAAGCTGCTTTTGTTTTATGACCAGTTTAAGCCTTTTCTCACTCAGGCCTCTATGTTTCACTAAAGCGCCAGTGAGAAAGCATTTTATTTATTTTTTTTTTTACAACGACAATCCTTGCACTGTATGACTCCGTCTCTGCGCACATGAACACTCTGCAAAGTCATGAATAGGCAAATGTCAGGAAGATGGGAACATCCCCCTGGGAGACCTGATTCAGGTCCTGTGGAAATCATGTGCAGAAAGAAAACAAAAGAGGCTGTTCATCCAGAGACGGGACCACAAAATCATGTGACATAACATCTACGCTGACACAGAAAAATAAACCAGCATCAATTGTTAAAAAAAAATAGACCTAAAATGTGTCCGTGAGATGTCAAGTGGAAGCAAAACTCAAGAGTATGCTGGACGGAAAGGGGCCACTTCTGAAACACCATCGGTATCTCACATCCCCTCACAGGATTTACAGGTAATGAATGTTTATAAGTAAATATAAGTAAAATACTTTTGGCAGCGTAACTCGGTGTGGTTTGGACCCATGCTCGTGATAAATGAGTCAAAAGAAACATACGCCGCTAGCAGGGAATCGATTTTAGATCTAAATCTCTCTTATTTGAGGGAGATGCAGTCGTGGTGGTGTTTGCTGAGGGCCGGGGCAGGGTGGGGCGCTGTTGCTGGTCCAATATCCTGACCACTGACGCTGGCAGAACGCAGACAAAGAGGGAAAATGACATGGGAGCGTGAGGACAATGGCACTGGAGTTGTAGAGAGAGAGAAAAGTAGAGACAGGCAGCACAACAGAGATAAAAGGCTCGCCGGCGAAACAAAGAGACGAAAACGGCGAACTGGACGAAAGATGAAACGGGAATAATTCTAGTGTGAAACCACTGGAAGGACGGCGTGTTAAGACAGTAGCCTCGTACAATAAGCTGGGGCGTAATGAAGCGTCCGTTTTCTAAATGAGTGGAAAATGCAGAAACGGAGGGAGGAAAAGCTGCAGAGATGAAGGGCCAGAGAGGAGTGAATGCGGTGGGAAGGAGCGGGTAAAGAAAGGAATGCAGAGAATTGGGGCTTCATCAAACCCAAACTGCCTGGTGAACGGTTTAAGGCCGTGGCTAACATTAGGGCAGCGCCAGTGAAATGTGACTCAGAGATACAAAGCACATGAGTCATCTGTGTGCACTGGCTTCAGAAACTACCCCAAGTTCTTTGTAAAACTGAGGAGTGAGGGGGGGAAACAGTGAGTACAGTTATTTAGTTAAGCGGGTACCTAATAAGGTCTGTTTACATCAATGTGAACCAGATGCTTGCTCCGAGTCTGTCTTTTGTTTATCCCAACACCAGAGACGGGCTGCTACACCGTACGTGGCTTGTGGTTCCCAAACTATTTCTGGCACAAATGTCCATCAATCATCAACAATAGGAGAAGAAATTAATAAAAGGAAACAGAGTTGAACTTCAGCGGAAGTCTAGGTCAGCGTGATAGCAGCAGCAAGCTCTCCTCTACTTTCCAAAACAAATGCCATCCATTTTAAATTCAGTTTCACTCCATATTTTTTTTTACGCTGGTCATCGACAACCCACCCAGAAGGACTGCACCCCTCAGCTGTCCCAGGATGCCTGCTCGGGAATCACAGGCATTCAAATTTAATGTCCTCTATCCCATCTCAGTACTCACTTACTGAAGTAGTTTTAGACGTTTTAAACACATTTGAGGAGATATTAGTTGTTTTGTTGTTTTTTTATAAACACCAGAAGCAAAGTAGCGTGTGTTTTCATCTCGTGTCATGATGTAAGCACAATGGATATAAACACAATGAACAATGCTGCCTTATTTAAACAAGGCCCCCCGGCTGAAATGATGAAGTCTAGATCTATAAAGAAACTGTAAAAGAACATAATGTGAGTGCAAATTGATAAAATAAATAAACACAAATGACATGCAGTTTCATGCCACAAATCACAAAGACAAGTGGGATGCAGCTGAGCGTTGCTAACATGTTTGCAGTTCAAGATGACTCAAAGTTGGAAGTGGAAAGGGTTTGTCATAGCAAAACATTAATGCTCAATTCGCCCCCTGGAGATCCTAAAGGACCCCTGATGGACCCCTTCACGTCCTTAGATGATCAAATTACACAAACGACATTGCCCTTTCTATTGTTTAGGCCAACACTGCAATTTTACAATATCATATGCATCACCCATCACACAGCTATCATCATGCTTAAGCAGGCCTGAAACACAACATATCCTGTTCTGTTTTTGACAACTGTTACACGTTTCCTGCAGCGAAAATGAGAGTTAAAAATAATAATAGTAAACAATAACTAATATTAAAACGCTCCCTTATAAATATGTTTAGTAGTTTTCCTACACGGAACAGTTCCTTTTATTTATTTTTTATTTTTAAATGAGTAACTTATTTGCATCATAGCATGTTAGCTAGTTAAAAAGTTGTTAAACTTAGCTAACTGTGCGTTTAAAACAAACTAGTTCCGCTTACACGAAATTAAAAAAAACTTAACGCCTGCCTGTGTTATTAACGTGCGCATTTAACACTGACGTTAAGCAGCCAAAGTATTAAATTTTTTTAAAGTATTAAACTATTAAATGTAGTTAGCTAAAGTTAACAGCATTCACCGGAACGAATTAACGGGAGTCCCTGAACGCAGCAGGCGGTCAACGGTCAAAAGCATCCCGAAGCAGAGCAGAGATGCACAACGGACACGGAAAAGTCTATTTAATTTAAAATTTAACTATTAAATAAACATTAAACACAAGTTGCACTCGGTGTACTTGTCTTACCTCGTTATGTTGTGGAGCTTGTCGCTGTTAAATAAAACAAGAGGAGGGAGGGGGGCAACGTACTACCAACAGCCAGGCGGTTGAACCTAACTGTCAGATTCGGTGTGTCGGGAAACGAAAATCCTCTCTTCGGTCCTCAGAAAGCACGAGCTCCGTTTGTAAAAAGCATCTCCGCTACGTTCAACTTAGTTCAGAATAGTCCCAAAGGAGGCAACTTGTGTTTTTGACAAATTTCCATAAGTTAAGTGCCAATGCACATGGCATGAGCGTTGAGCTGCGGTAGCGACGCCGACTGACGCTTGTTGTGACAGCTCGGAGGGTGTCTGATCGGAGTACAGTCAAGCTAACAACACGAAGAAGAAGACTACTTCCGGTAAGGATTTTCAAAACAAAACCAAGTTCGCTTGCACGTTTCCTACTATCTTGGCAAAATTATTATTATTATTATTATTATCATTATTATCATTATTATTATTATTATTGTTATTATTTGTGGTGATGGTGGTGTCAATGTGGGTGTTAACGTTACAGACATATAATATGATTAAATACTGATGATCAATATGATGTATCGTTTTCTTGTTTGAATTGATAGCAGTAATATTTATTACAAAAAAAAATAATAATAATATTAATAAAAAATATTTTCACCGGAAATGTGCCCAACGGAGAGGCGTTCATCTATTTATTTATTTATTTATCAAATCGGTACACGACTATAGTTGTGATGTTGTACACTCGAAACTGTTTCCGGTCCAGCTCTGGAGGCTCGTCGTGGCTCGGTACTTCTGGCGATAACAAAACACACGGTGCCCTCTAGTGGCATTCCCCCCACGAAGCTCCTCCGTTTCAGCGGCTGTTCGAGCCTGCTGACACACGGTGGAGCCATCTAGCCGTGAGTACACCAGAGATTAGACTACACAAGAGGTCCTGAAGCAACATTTAAATTGGCCATTTGGATTTTAGGTTATAGTACAGCCGACAAATAAGTACATTTTCTTCACTGCTGTGGCACTGATCACATGAAAGATATTAAGCGTTGGAAATACGTGCAGTCACTAAATGCTGTCATTTGCAACATGCAGTGAATTTTTAGAGATTATTAATCATTGCTTAGACTAATTTACATTGCACATATGTGTTCTTGTATCATTGTTTATGACTCACCTTCTGTACTTCTTAATTACTATAAGGACGGCGTATTTAAGTCACAGACGTTCAATCAACTGTGGCAACTGTAAATGTATGTCTTTAATTATTATATATATATATATAGAGTGTATTCATGTCATTAATGCTGTTGAATGAATGTTTTAATCCTAACATTTCTGATCTGAGAGAAAATAACCCAGCAGCAGGTGACACCAATAGCAAATAATGCAACCAGTCAAGGTGATACCTCTTAGAGAGAGAGAGAGAGAGAGAGAGGACGTAGGTTTTAGAACAGTTCCTAGAGTCTGTTCAGGCCTCTCCAAACACGACAAAATGCTTTTAAGGGAAACCCACAGGGCTTTGGTACTCTTTGCGGTATTGCGAGCAGCCCAAAATAAACCCAATCTGACCTTATCGCTGGGCAGACGAGGTCCAAGAAGGGGAGGGGAGGTAAAAGAGGGGTATTTCTTTATTCCTACAGGACATTTTAGGAGGGGGGGAGAGAAAAGGAGCTCAGAAATGCGGCTGGTATGTCCGGATTGTTCCATATTTGATAAATAATTTCAGAAGGTCTGGAGACTATCAGCAGCACAGGCAGCACCCCTGACCCCACGAGCTCCACCAGCGCTGTGTATGTGTATTCACTGTGCATCAGTGTGTGTATGTGTGCATGTGTGTTTACGCCGGTTGAACCCATTGTCTCAGAGTCTGTTATCATTATGCAGCAGTTTCCTCTGGCTGGGGTGAGGGAGCGGGAGAGACAGAGAAATTGGACTACACTCAATCATCAGCTGCTCAACAATGAAGAGTCTATAAAGTTGACAAGCTCATCACTCCCGAGGCCAGTTCCACTGACTTTCAACAGAACATTTTTTATGCACTCTTTCATGTCTGGCATTTCCCTCCTCTCTTGCCTTCAGCACCGACAACACACACACACACACACACACACACACTCCCGCCCTGCTTATCTACTGAGCTGGTGCCCCAGACACAACCACAGTACGCAACAAACAGCTGACGTCATGGGCACACACATAAGCTTTCCCATTTCTGGCCTGAAGTCACTGGGTTGGAATGCGATCAGAAATAGAGTGAGTCAAATGTGTGCATGCGGTGTGTTTGTTTTTGAGACCAAGAGACTGGAAAAGAGATGGTGGGGGGAGAAAAAAAAGGGGGGGATGTGGCAGGAGGAAGATGGGGGCACACGGGCGAGGAGTGTAAGAGAGAGTGAAGTCTTTAAAGAGACACGGGGCCCACCTACAGACGGTGACACACACACACAGCCCACTCTCACAGACATGCACACATGCACAAACAGCCTGAGTCACGGCCAGTGTCTTATCGAGCCGTAAGCCGTACTGCAGCTTAGCATTACGCAATTCGGACTGTTTACACATGATAACTTTTACTTCCAGAAGAAAAATGACACAAGGCACCTATTTATTTGTGTTGTTCCTTGAATGAAGAAAATAATTTAACCAGCTGACATGCAACAGGTCTTCTTCTATTACTTCATTTGATCAAACTCTGATCAGGGAGCGCAAGCCGTGGAGTAGATTTTACAGAATATACCGTATTATTCAGATTAAATAAGTGGCCACAAGATTTGACTAAGACACTGATGGTCTCCTGAGGATGAATGTTAATTCTGTATAGTATCTCAGTTTTTTTCAGTGATCCAGTGATCCAAGTTTTCCTCTGGTACCATGACATTCTGGTTCAGATTTTGTTTTAATACCTAAACAGCTAGAGAGTGGACTATTTTAAAGTTGATTTGAAACCATTTTAACCCTCTCGCGCTATCATCAAAATGTCAGTTTGTCAAATATGACATGTCTGGTAAGAATCAGTATACTTAGTAAGTATATTCATTCTGAGCATGTTAGCTTTTTGAGCATTTAGCTTGAACCAATGCAGTGCTAAAGCATCACCTTGCACAAATGGTAACACGACTACAAACACTTACTAAACTTAGATTAAAAGGAAATAAATGCAGTTGTACTAACAGAGTTTAAAGAAAAACAGACACCCAGTATATTAGTGTACAGATGAATGTCAACCAAGACTTATGGACAACTTAAGCTGGAGATACCCTTGCTTCTAACTCCATTTTTGCATTTGGCTGCCTCCCAAAGCTTGCATGTCTTTACAGTTAAGACCCAAGTATACATCCCATACACCGATCAGCCACAACATTAAAAACACTGCCACGAGAAGTGAATAACATTGACCATCTTGTGACAATTCAGTGTTCTGCTGGGAAACTTTTGGACCTGGCATTCATTCATGTGGATGTTACTTAGACATGTAGCACCCACCTAGACCAGATCAGGCACCCCCACCCCATAGCAATGACACTCCTTGATGGCAGCAGCCATCCCCAGCAGGATGCAGCCTGACACAGGCACACACAAAAACGCTTTAGGAACAACTAAAAAAAAAACATGAAAAACAGCACAAGGTGTTGACCTGGCCTATAAATTCACTAGATCCCAAACTGATCAAGAATCTGTGGGATGATCCATAGAGGCCCCTCCCCTCAACCCATAGGATCTAAAGGCCCCCACTAACAACATTCTGTTTCCAGACACCACAGGACACCCTCAGAAGGCCCATGTCCATTCTCTGATGAGTCACAACTATTTTGGAGGCACAAGGGAGACCTACTCAATATTAGGAAGGTGGTCATAATGTTATGCCTGATATGCTTGTCGACGCTGAAACCAGCAAAAAAATGAGTGAGGACGGTGCAGTCCATCAGTCATCAGACGCCTGAGCAGACTAAGCAACTTTGTCATGTAATTTCTCATGCTCCATAAAATAATACAGTCAGTAAATGATATGGAAGTTGTGCACAGAAAAGGTCTGAACTCTTTAGTGGAATCCCCCAGTAACACACAAAAAAACACGCGTGTAAGGTGAGTGTGTGCATGCTCAGGTTCTGCAGGCTTTGCTCCATTTATTCTGGCTCACACTCTCTAAATGTTTTATGGCACAAGTCTGGTGAGAAGCATAAATATAGATGTTAAATCTGGGGTTGAGGCCAGACGTCTGTGGGTCCCACCTGGCAGCCGTTCACAACGTAGAAGTTTTCAAAAACTCGCAGCTCAGTTAACAATCAGAGTTAACACCGATACAGTTTAATCAGTAGATTTAAACTTTGCAGACCTTGCTGTGATGAGTTTCACTTTGAAGTTCAATTTAGTTAATTATCAGAAGAATTAAAGCGGGTAGAAACTTTGGTTGCTTACGAGAAACGGACAAAAATGAAACAAAAACACGATGATAAATTAGTATGATGGCAGTATTCCTTCCTGTTCTATCTAGAAATTCCCCGGTAACCCTTATCACCATGACGATGGCCGCGGAGTTTCCCCTCATAGAGCGAATTTCAGTGAAATTGTCGTAACGTTGCCATGGCAGGTGATTGTGTTGTTTTTCGTTTTGTTTTTTTTTTACCAAACAACTCCCAAATGAACAATCTTCCATGGGAAAGCCGAGGGGCATTTCCACCTTCCAGTCTGTTTTCCTGCAAGGAAAATGACAAAGTATGACGTTCGGAATTTTTGGAATGTGCGTAAACAGGATGGATTTTCCTTTTATAGCAGCTAACAGGCATTTTTAGTCATGCCGTTCGGTTAAAGGAAGCCTTACACCTAAGCAGAAAAAAATGTCACCTAAAGACTGTTTACCTCAGTGTGGGTTTTCACTCAAACTACTTTCTGCTCGCGAGGTTGTTCCTATTAAAAGTGTTGGCAGCATGTTGTGTCGTGTTAAAAGTACATTCAAAAGTCTGATGTCTCAAAATGTTAGACGCACCGTTTGTCCATAAAGCAAAGGAAGAAGAAGAAGAAGGATGATACGCCATATATAGGTCATGGGCAGGGCTCAGCTTCATGACATCACCGGCGGCATGGCACACATTTTAATCTGATGAGACACACAGAGTGACCCCGTGTGGTCACGCTTAAGCTACCCTGTGACCAGAGTCACAGCAGCCTACCACAGGTTTAATCCGCTCCCAGACTAGCAGGACACTGATCTCACTGCGCTGATGTCATCAAGGTGAGTCAGGGATGTCTGTGACAGTGTGAGGGCTCAGGGGGGGAGAGGAATGTACAGCGATCGGGCATAACATTATGACCAACTTCCTAATATTGTGTAGGTCTCCCTCGTGTCTCCAAAACAGTTGTGACTCATCAGGGAATGGACATGGGTCTTCTGAGGGTGTCCTGTGGTGTCTGGCAACAGGATGTTGTCAGTGGGGGGCCTTTGGGTCCTATGGGTTGAGGGGAGGGGCCTCTGTGGATCATCCCACAGATACTTTGGAGGTCAGGTCAACACCTTGTGCTGTTCTTCATGTTTTTTTTAGTTGTTCCTAAACTGTTTTTGTGTGTGCATCCTACTGGGGATGGCTGCTACCATCAAGGAGTGTCATTGCTATGGGGTGGGGGTGCCTGGTCTGGTCTAGGTGGGTGGTACATGTCTAAGTAACATCCACATGAATGAATGCCAGGACCAAAAGTTGCCCAGCAGAACATTGAATTGTGACAAGATGTTATTCACTTCTCCTGTCATAATGTTGTGGCTGATTGGTGTATGTACACATGTGGCACAAGTTCAAATAACACCATCATCTTAACAGGAATTCACCTTTAATTTGGGAACATAAAGGTCATTTTTAAAGCATTTTTAGCAACTCACTTTCACTGACCTCGCTTCCAGCAACTGTTTTTGTTTTGTTTTTCTAAAACCCTCTGACAAACCTGGACCACGCTATCTGTCCAGTGCCAAACTGCATAAAGAGAACGTTAGTCCCTAAAGAAAAAAAACAATTTGCCATAGAGACTGGTGGAGACCATAAACTGAGCTAAAAGAAGCATTGCCTAACCATTTCCCAGATGACTGTTGACCTTTTTCTGCTGAATATGCAACTGCTTGCAGCGGCACACCATATATGCTGCATGTAACTAGACTGTATGAAAAACAGACAGGAGCCAGAGGGAAATGAGACAGTGTCTCTCTGTGTGTTTGCGTGGGGCCAATGAGTCCTTGTCCTTGTCACTCATTAACCGACGCCTCCCCACCGTCTCGCCTGCGTGGAATTCTTTATCAGTGACATCACAGGTAGTGGACAGGGCTGAGAGAGAGAGAAAGAAGGGAGGCAGGGACAGTTTCAGGCAATAAGAGGAAAGGACTCCTTAAAAGGAGATCGCCGTTGTTGTTTGTTTCGGTCCACCGCCGTCAAACAACATCACCTCCGCTTCCTCGGATTGTCCCGAGGATGAGTAGACCGGAAGGTTTCAGTGTTATTCCAGAGCCGTTGACTGTGAAAATAATCAGCCACGCACGCTTTGTACCTTTTCACTGGGGGGGGGGGGGGGGAGTTAGGTCTCAGTGTTCGGTCCAAGTTTGACTTCTTTCACAAGCCGCTACATGTATTTATCTGCGAGGTACATTATCAGGAATTCTATAGCTTAACCATTAAATTAATTACAGCATCAATGTCAGAGCAGAAACACTGAGTCGAACGTATAAAATGAAATATAGGATAAAAAGTTGTGTCAGCTGGGGACGCCTCATCGCAGGTTTCTACCGTTTCCAAGCTTCTCAACCAAAATTTTTTTCTCATCTTGTCTGAATTAAAGTCTTAAAGAGCTAGAATATAATTAAACTAGTGAAAACAATGTGTACACTAGCGGGAATATGCTTTTCTCCTGGCATTAGCAGGCTCGCAATCCCAAAAATTTATCTTGCAACCCTTTGTATGGACCAACAACCTCAGTGTTGAAGGTAGCATTGATGGGCGGATGGCTGGATGTCGACGCTTCAGGCTACATTTAGGTGTGCCGTGCCGTGATGCTTTCTCAGCTCTTATTTTCCAGTGTGAAATGGCTCACAGGTTGGTTAGGGTAAATGCTAAAAGGACGGGGGTAGTTATGGAAAATAATGCCCGAACCACAAAATGGGTATAAATAGCATGAGACGTGCCTGGCGTGCATTACTCATGCACCATTAGGTGATACACAGCTGGGATGTTAGGTGCCAGAATGAAAGGTTTGAGCACGTTTATTTTTTTTGTTTTTTGTTTTTTATGCAAGTTTGACTTTGTGGAGTCATGCAAGTATAAAAAAAAATATGATATGAAGTTTGACAGACAACAGAGAATGACATATAGTGTAAAACTGCAAATTAAGATGGGCTGTCATCACAGTACCACAGTATATAGTGTGTAATTATAATATGGGATCAATAGACATAAGCAGAGACAGTGAATTAGACATAGCCAGGGAAACAGTGCGCTGAAACAATGTGAGTTTAGACAATAGGGAACATTTGTCATAATATGAGTGATGTTTGCGTCTGTATTTCACTTAACATGACTAAGAGGAGACGATTTTTTCTTTTTTTTTTATCATAATGACCTGAGGGGGTGTTAATTATATTCCTACCCTTAAAATTCCGCTGCTATACCGCAGTGTTCTGCTGTTGGCCATTGAGCGGCTGCATTTTTTTGGTCGCTGCCTTGCCTAATGAGTCTGTGGGGAAGTGGAGGTTCTGAACTCTAAACTCCCTCGCGCCCTGTCTGCCTCTCGAAAAACTTTCAGAGGCATTCGCGCTCACGTTAAGTATTTATTTGCGGGTGAACACACACGTGCAAGTGCGTGCATGCACCGGCGCGAGTGGGTGTGAGCCGCCGGAGCAGCAGTCGGGTTTGTTGAACATGTTTACAAAGCCGTGCATCCCCACCTGGGGCCTGCAGACACCGCAGATCTTCACCTCTCACCCCTCCACCGCCACACCAAAGGGAGTCTCCCTGTGAGCTCATGTCTGGGGCTCTGCCCACGACCTGTCTGAAAGGGAATAACGCTGCAATCACGTTTATTTTTTTATATGTACATATTGCATATGTAGACAGAAAAAAAAAAGCTTCATCATGCAGAATCAATCATTTTTGGCTTGTGCAGCTAAGAGATAGAATTCATTGTTTCGCGGTTTTCAGGTTCTCTAAGAATAAAGTTTAAACACTTTCTGTCTCTTTAACGTGTCAAATATTTCAGAAAACAAAGTCAGATAATAACTGGTCTTTTTTTTAATCATTATGTGTGCATTCCTCAATCTGCTGCACACTTGTGGCTGTGAACAGCAGGACAGACCTTG
Source organism: Chelon labrosus (assembly GCF_963514085.1). Lineage (NCBI taxonomy): Eukaryota > Metazoa > Chordata > Actinopteri > Mugiliformes > Mugilidae > Chelon > Chelon labrosus. The sequence goes on from NC_140338.1 coordinate 8,027,651, forward strand.
CAGAGAAGGTGTGCGGCCTTTTGCCAGCAGCTCTTCATCCACCAGGCTGGCTGCTCTTACTCCTTCATTTACTGCCACTAATATTTAAAAGCCACGTTTATTGTCAAATCTACCATATGTACAGGACATAATAGGACTGAAATTCATTCATTCATCTTCTGTAACCACATTACGCTCACATGCACACCTACGGCCAATTTAGAATCACCAATTAACCTAACCAGCATGTCTTTGGACGGTGGGAGGAAGCCGGAGTACCCGGAGAGAACCCAAGCAGACAAAGGGAGAACATGCAAACTCCACACAGAAAGGCCCAGTCGGCCCATGGATTCGAACCTGGGACCTTCTCGCTGTGAGGCATCAGTGCTAACCACCTTTCCACTGTGCCGCCCAGGACTGAAATTATGCTTCATAATTCAGTATGCCATTTTAACACCGGCTCACTATCAGTGAAAATCACAACTCAGTTTGTGAAAGTTTACAGGAATATTTGACTTTGAGCAGGTACATCACTTGAAACAGTTCATCAGACTTCCTGCACCTTTCTGATGAGCCGCAAAATCTTTTATTGCTCTGTGCACACATGTGAGAAAAGTAGTTTTCCGAGAGCAAATGCAAGACCACAATCATTATGTTTACATGCACACTCATATTACACTGTTATTTTAGCCGAACCTGACACGGGCATCAGTGTAGAACCTTTGACTAGGACAAGAACACCCATCTCTGTAACCTCTTGCATGCTCGTGGTACCTGCTCTGTGAGTTGTACACAAACCAACAGTTTGCAAGGCTCTAGATAGAGATGCCCAAAGAAAAATCCTACATTTCTGGCTGAAATAATAATAATAATAAAAATAAAACATACCTAGACTTGGGCGTGAACAATGTGGGTGAAGTAGAGAGGAGGGTCCTTGTTTGCAGGTTGTCTGCCACCGGGGGAAAAATACTGCCACACCCAAATGGGGATTTTAGCGAAATATTCACTTTCATTAGCAATTTAAACTGTTTTAAATGAATACCAACATTCTTTTGGAATATTTTTTGCACGTAAATCTAGTGAATGCCATCAATTTGGGTGGCTTGCTGTGTCTCAATAACTGCCCAAGATCTGGGGAAAAACCCAATGTCAGCATAGCCTCGCGTTTACAATAACCCGTTGTTACACATGTGGCTCATATCATAATTTTTATGTGTCTGCGTGGGTTCTCTCCAGATACTCCAGCTTCCTCCTATCGTCCAAAGACATGCTTGTTAGGTTCATTGGTGATTCTAAATTGGCCGTAGGTGTGAGTGTGAATGGTTGTCTGTCTCTCTGTTTTAGCCCTGTGATAGACAGGAGACCTGTCCAGGGTGTACCCCGCCTCTCGGCCGATGACAGCTGGGATGTCCACGAAATGTCCATGAAACCACAAGCGTTTACAGAAGATGAATGAATGAATGAATGAATGAATGTACCTCTGCTTGACTACGCATCCATCTGTGTTTGTGCTTTTGTGTGGAAACTTAAGGCGAGGATGTCTAACGGAGGTCTGAACCGCACAAACGGGATCCACCCAGAGAGACTCACGCAGGCCCATCAATGGAGCCATTGATACATGAAAGGCCACAATGGATGGAGGGAGAGTGTGAGAGAGCGCGAGGGTCTGAGTGTGTGTGAGAGGGAGTGTGTGTCTGAGTGTGTGTGTGTGAGGGGGAAGAGATTTACGAGAACGGATCCGCCAGATGCAGAGTGTGAAGCAAGCTCCAGACATTCATGTTTCGGCCGGGTCACGACCTCAGAGAAAGTTTGATATTTCCGAGGCTTTTCAAACAACATGTATGTTTTGCTGCTGTTTAAGACTATTGGAGTGTCTCTCCTAACCCTGACACCACTTTAGACTTTTATATTTTTAATTAAGCGATGTGCAAATGTAACTAGAATTGGCAAATCTCGCAGTGACCCATGGAAACAGCTTGTTGTGTCTTGATTCATCATCACACGCCTGAGGCTTGCAGGCTAACGCACTCATTTGACTACAGTCTTTTTATTGGCAGAAGTGGTGTCACAAATTCCTGAAACACTCATACCGGTTGCTGATCTGAATTTACTAACCTCAGGTGCTATTTTAATACGAGACACCGACTTGACCTAGAACAAAGCTGCAGTTTATTTTCTGAATGCATTGTCGAATAAAAGCTGTACGCTGAGTCTCACGTAATAATAATAAAACGCATAAAATAAGGAAAATCAAGATTTCAAATGAAAAGCCTTCTGGAAATAAAAAGGTCGTACAGCTCGAGTTGTTGGAAATTTTACCCCTTCAGGTCGTCCACACTGGGACATTATATTGGAAAAAATGACAAGAAACTAATTTTTGATCCTGTTTGAATTGACTTATTCATAAGATGATGATGTTTGAAGGCAGGAAAGTCGCAGTTTGTCATGAAACTGATTATTGAATTTACTTTCTTTCTCCGCAAAGTGGGAGCCTCTTAAGATCCAGACAGCGAGACGATAATAGTTCTGATGTCTTTTAATAGATCACACGTTTTTTTTAGTACCCTTTCATTCTGGAAGATCAATGTGAAACGTGCCAAGGTGACGGTGATGTTTGGGATGTACAATACAATGTGTACACTGATCAGGCATAACATTATGACCACCTTTCTAATATTGTGTAGGTCTCCCTTGTGCCTCCAAAGCAGTTGGGGCTCATCAGAGAATGGACATGGGCCTTCTGAGGGTGTCCTGTGGTGTCTGGCAACAGAATGTTGTTAGTGGGGGGGCCTTTGGGTCCTATGGGTTGAGGGGAGGGGCCTCTGTGGATCATCCCACAGATACTCGATCAGTTTGGGATCTAGTGAATTTGGGATGTTAGTGAAAATTTGGAGGCCAGGTCAACACCTTGTGCTGTTCTTCATGTTTTTTTTTTGACTGCTGCCATCAAGGAGTGTCATTGCTATGGGGTGGGGGTACCTGGTCTGGTCTAGGTGGGTGCTACATGTCTAAGTAACATCCACACCAATGAATGCCAGGTCCAAAAGTTTACCAGTAGAACACTGAATTGTCACAAAATGGTCAATGTTATTCACTTCTCATGTCAGTGGTCATAATGTTATGCCTGATCGATGTATGTCCAGACTTTTCGCACAAGGTTAAAGCTTTTACTTATGCTAATTCACGACATCATCTGTATTTATATTAAACATAGGAACATTGAGACAAGGAAGGCCTATTTCAAATGTAGATGTAGATCAAATCATTGTGTCACTCTTTCGTGTAGCAGGAGTTGACTATTATAAAATGTGCATGAATAAAAAGATGGTGGTCAGTTACATTAAAGACCATTTAAACACGTTATTTCACTCCTGCTTTTCTTCTACCACCATGCTCAGTGACGATGCATCAGCATCATTAGCTTTGAACTCTTTTTCTTCACCCTGCTCTTTCCTGTCCCGTCTGTCACCTCTTCAAATCTGTCTCATCTGTGTCCCCCTTTCACTTTTTGTGTTTGTCTGCGTCAACTCGTCCACAGTGAACTATCCACGGGGTGTGGGACCAGCTGTTCGTGTTTTGATTTTCACTTGTTGCTCTGTGTTACCGGCGCTACCTGAACTGTGGCTGACACTCTGTTTGGCACGCCTCGGTGGACACACACACACACATAAACACAGCCTCTACGGATGGATGGAGGTGAAAGTGCTGCTAGCGATCATAAACATCACTGACATGCCACATAAAAATAAAACACACACACGCTGTGATGAATGGGACTGGGAATACTGAGATTTCTTTGTATATGTCTGAGCGTGTTATCATCTCGAAATCTAGCGATACAGTTATTGGCAAGACTACTCAAGTAACTGTAACTCTGTAGAGTGCGGATCTTGTGTTTCGTAGAAAGTATCTTTTTTGCAGCAGAAGCTCATGTGAGAAACTTTACTTTTGCTCTCATTCTCCGACAAATGTTCCGAGCTCTCTAAGAGACATCTCCTGTATGCCCTGGGACGCATCATCAGTGTTGTTTCCTGGGGTCAACAGGTGTTTCAGGTCTTACAACAGACACCCTCGTCCAGGCGACCCAGCAGCAACCCACAGATCAGCCCTCTTAATCCACAGCCACCTCGTGGCTCTCCCTGCAGCTTCAGTGGCGGATTGGATGGCCCTCTTCTTGGCTGCCCTTGTAACGCCCAAACGGCCGAGTGCTTTGCAAAGTGAACGTCCTGCAAAGCCCCTGCAGCCAACTTCTATGTGCTCGTAAAATGTCCTCCAGCCCCTGCCCCTGCACTCCTCCACCAGTTCCCGGTACTTGGTGTGTTTCCTCTAGTCCGCTTCCCAAGGCACTGTGAGTTCCAGCATGATTAGTTGTTTTGAAACCTCTCAGGTGACGATAATGTCTGGCCAGAGAGATGTAGTTGCGATATGCTGGGGGAACCTCTGCTGTTTTCCCAGGTCAACCTGCAGCTGCTAATCTGGGGCTACGTGGAGGAGCGACGGTGTTTGCTGGTGCTGATGGCTGAAGTTTATTTCCAGGAAATTAAAAGAATATCTTAACTATAATACATAAATACATTTTCTAAAACCATTGCTGTGTGTTGTTGTCTCTTTTTAAATCATTATTAACACCATTTGTCATCTAATAAAGTAGAAAAAAGCTTGGATTTATACGACCTTATTTACTTTGTGGACATGAACAGGCAAATATCCTTTTTATTTCAGGGTTATTTTCCATTTGTGGCTTTGTGCTACAGGTCATGCTGAAATAGCAAGTAGATCTGCTTGCATGAGGAATGATGAAACTTCAAACAAGGGAGTCTTTGTCCACAGCAGCAAACTACATCAACTGTTTTCTTAAATCCTTTATTCGTGACATTGGAGGTAATATGAAACTTTAATGATCCTCATAAGGGAATTGGGCAGCAAAAAGAACACATCAAAGTATATTTAAATGTCGAATAGATCATTCTGACGCTCCTCAGAGGATCTCTCTAGAAACAACATGGAAGCTGCAAACAAAATATGCTGACATGTTGTACATTTTAAACTGCTGAAACCAATGTTTTGCTTGACAGGCTTTGCATACGATACAAACGACATTCAGCTTGCATGAATGTATTTTTCACATCACATGAACGCAGAAATAGGAAGGCAGCTAGAGGTAACTTCAACTTATATCAGTTTCATCTTTCTTTCTTTCTTTCTTTCTTCATTAACGTCGCCTGCCTAAAAGGCCCATTGTATCATCAAAGTGAACCGGACGAGAGCTTTGAAGAGACGTTTGACATACGTTCTCTTTGTTTGGTGCAAATGTGAAATGGAGTGTAAACTTTTTTGTTGTTGTTAACGCTCTTCTGAGGCGGAAAAGGCCTTGTTGTGGCCCGTATTTCACATAATATCCAATGTCCACACAGTAAAAGTATCTGCACCTCACAGAATTTTGTGCATTTCTACGTAAAAATTACTCAGAACATCGGCGGACGTTCACTCAAGTTCTCAAAGTAGACAAAGAGAACCCAATTAAACAAATGCATCATCTTCTTCTTCTGTAACCACTTGTTCCTGTTAAGGGTCGCGGGGTCTGCTGGAGCCTATCCCAGCTGTCATCGGGCGAGAGGCGGGGTACACCCTGGACAGGTCGCCAGTCTATCGCAGGGCTAACACAGAGAGATAGACAACCATTCACACTCACACCTACAGCCACTTTAGAATCACCAGTTAACCTAATGAGCATGTCTTTGGACGGTGGGAGGAAGCTGGAGTACCCGGAGAGAACCCACGCAGACACAGGGAGAACATGCAAACTCCACACAGAAAGGAACCAGTCAGCCAAGGGATTCGAACGCGGGACCTTTTCGCTGTGAGGCATCAGTGCTAACCACCACCCCATTAAACAAATTCAAAAGAAAAAAAATATGCAATATTTGTGTTTGTTTATTAAAAATAAAAATGAATCATTTATACAGCGAACCCTTGTTTTTGTATCTGGTGTGACCCACTTGTGCAGAAATAACAGCAACTAAACGTTTCCGGTAACTGCTGATCTGTCGTTGGAACCACCTCAGCTCTGAGATGTTGGTGGGTTTCGTCACATAAACTAATTAGTTCAGGTCCTTTCTCGACATTTCTATTGGATTAATGTCGGGACATTAACTTGCCATTCATTCAAAAAAGTCATTTAGTTCTTCTCTGACTAATTCTTTGGTAGAAAGATGTGTGTCCTTGGGCTCAATGTCTCACCGCACGACACAGTTTCTCCTAAGATTCAGCTCACAGACAGATGTCCTGACATTTTCTTTTAGAATTCACTAAAATAATTCAGCTCTCACCGGTCCTTAGATGATGGCAAACCGTCCTGGCCCAGATGAGGCAAAACAGACCCAAAGAAGAACATTACCACCCCCCATCTTTCACAGACAGGATGAGGTTCTGATGCTGAAATGCAGGGTGGTTTCGTCTACAGACATGATGCCTCTCATTTAAACCGAACAATTCTACTTTGGTCTCATCCGTCCTCAAAACATTGTCCAAGTATACTTCTGGCACATGATGTTTGGTAAACTGCAGATGGGCAGAAATGCTCTTTTTGGAGAGCAGTGTTTTTGTTCTTGCCACTCTGCCATGCGCACTACGGTAGCTCAGTGTGTCTCCTGATGGTGGATTCATGAACATTAACATTAGCCAATGTGAGAGAGGCCTCTAGAGCTGCTTAGACGTTACTCTGGGTTCCTTTGTGGAGTGATCTTTGCTGGTCAACCTCTCCTGTGGAGCGTAACAGTCGTCTTAAATCGCCTCCATTTGTTCAAAATCTGTCTGACTGTGGATGCGTGGATTTCAAACTCTTTAGAGATGGTTTTTTTTAACCTTTTCCGTACCCTGATGAGGAACAACAACCCTCTTTTGAGCTCCTGAGTGACAAATCCCTGATCTTTTGAAAACCGAACAGACTCTAATGTACTCTTAACTTGTAATCCTAGAAGTGAGCTTACCTGTGCACCTCACTGATATGTAATATTGGCTCATTTTCCTTAATAAACAAATACCAAAGCGTAACATTTGTGTTTCATTTGTTTAATTGGGTTCTCCTCGTCTCCTCTTGGGTCTTGCGTGTGAATCCGCTGATGTTTAGGATCATTTTTAGGCAGAAATGTAGAAAATCCTGAAGCGGCACTGAATGTGAGTGCAACTTTAAATATTAAAAATAACCAAATCCTTTCACTGATGTAATTTGGATTCAAACCAGATATTCACAGATGGAGGGGAAAACGGTAATATTCCAAGAAGTATTAGTTGTATCCTGCAGGACGAGGGAAGGAAAGGACAGAGGGATGTATGTATGGATGGATGGATGGATGGATGGTGTAATAAGCAGAGGTCAGGGATTAGGCTTGCAAAGTGAAGGATTTCCAGACGTAGAGAGTAATCTAGACGTGTCGATATTCATCCTCTAGGGGGGAAAAAAAATAAATTCCAGGCCAAGAAGATTATCGTGATGGCGATTGCGTAATCTCGGTGTGTGTGCATGCGTGTGTGTGTATTATGGTGAGCAGACGGCACAATTAGTCACTGACTCAGTCATAGCCTCGGGCACTGAGCAGACACACACACACACGTAACATCAGGCATGCAGCTACAGAGCTGGATACACACTTTCACACAAGGGAGCGTGCACTAAACCACACATGAAAAGGCTGGGGTGTTACTTTCTCAACTGTGGGGAACTAATGGAGAACTTTTACCCCCGATTTTGTAATTGCCTCCTTTCTTTCCTCTCCTCCTCCCATCCTCCTCTCCCCACTTGTCTCTGGTTCAGCTGGATTCACGTCTGCTGAGATATAAACTTGAACGTCTTCTCTTTACTCTCTTATTACTTGATCCATTTCAGTGCTGCCTCCTTATTTTCTGCATCCCTCCTTTCGTCCACCCATCTATCACATCTATCTGACATTTCACTCCTGTTCTGTCCTTCCTCCTCCTCCACATCGCTGCCAGTATTCTGTCCTCGGCCATGACATACTCCCAGTGTCTTTCACTCTTTCTTTTGTCTGCACCTCTTTCCCGCTTCACACCCTTTCCTCTCCTCTGTCTTCACTCCTCCTCACTCCTTCTTCTCGCCTCGCTCGGTCTTTAACCTCACCCCTCTCTTTGTTCCGTCCTCAATTTGCCCGTCTCTGTCCTCCCACTTTCCATAATTTCCAAAACCAGTCATGCTCCTTAACCTCAACCTCGAGATATTCCCGTTGAATGGGTTATCAAATTATCCTGCTAGACTCTTGATGTCATTCTTGCTTTATTATCTCTCTCCTATAATTTCCCTCCTCCACCTCCTCCTCCTCCTCCTCCTCCTTCTACCTTCTGTCTTTCACACGTTCATTTACTTCTCAGTTCAGTTGGTGACCTAACCTCCTTTGATTTCCCCCTCTTCTTCCATTGTCTCAGTGCTGTAAATTCCCCCATCTGTTGTATTTCGAATAGTCTTTTCCATAACTCACAATGGGCCATTAAAACACTAGACTGTGTGTGTGTGTGTGTGTGTGTGTGTGTGTGTGGTACTGTTGTATGTAAGGACTAGATGGGAAAGAAAGGACATTATGTTCCTATTAAAAGTACTATTTTCAGAGGTTGCATAATAATAATAATAGCAACAATAAAGGGCTTGCATGGGAAAATGTCCTTGTAACTTAGTTTGTAACTTTGTTTAAAGGCCATGACTTCAAGCCTTTTGGGGAGATGATAATTAGCAGTAGCTTAATTTCTATTCCACCTTGCTCAGTGTTTTTTTTCTTTTTTTAAATGAGGTATGAAATATTCTCGTCAAAATGCCGCAGCTTCCCGTGAGGTCATCGTGCAGTAGGTTACCTGCAGAGAGAGCTTCCGATCAGAAAACAGTGCAGCCCTTCAACCTTAAGGGAAAATCCAACAGTCTCATATAACATTTGTGCAGCAGCTGTTCACTGCATTGGGTCACTATTCTGATTACACTGCACTTAAACTGCTGGGATTGGGTATGTGGTGCATCAGATAAAAACAGCTGCAGTGAGTAGGGGTTGAACGATTTGGGATTTTTTAAAGTCGACTAATGCGTGGTGAAAGTCGAGTCGACGTCAACTAGATGATGACGTCACTCATAAAAACACAGTAGAAAGTAATGATTAGCAACAAGACTATATTCTTGACCTGAATACATATTGTAGGGTTTCACACAAAAGAAGCTACGGAGGCTTTTCTGTGAGATAACTGAAGCATGAACACAGGCTACTGTCGACGGGTGGATTCACACCATCAACACTGTCCACTGCAGATACGTGTTGTCTATATAAATCATCACCATCAGTAGCGTTTAATAGTACTTCACAGCGTGTTGATAGGATAATGTAGCCGGTGTATCTCCGAAGCCTTTTCCATGTCTAGCAGCTAAAGGTCTAATAACTTTAGACAATGAAATTTACCAGCAAACTGTTGATGTGCAGCCTCCTTCTCTCTGTTACCACAGGATGTTTGGTGAAGTTGTTAACTGACTGCCGCTGAGAGGATCTGGACCGTTCCTCTGCTAGCGATAGCAGATGTCTTTTCAGATGAGTGTGCATTGCAGTAGTACTTTTGTTATATTTCAGGACTGACATGCCACGGTAGAGTGGGCTTCATCTTGAAGTATTTCCACACACTTGATTTAACGCGGGATGGCACAGTGACGAGGTGGTTAGCACTGATGCCGAGAACGTCCCGGGTCGAATCCATGGGCCGACTGGGCCTTTCTGTGTGAAGTTTGCATGTTCTCCCTGAGTCTGTGTGGGTTCTTTCCAGGTACTTCCTCCCACCATCCAAAGGTGAATTGGTGATTCTAAATTGGCCGTAGGTGTGAGTGTGAATGGTTGTCTGTCTCTCTGTGTTAGCCCTGCAATAGACTGGCGACCTGTCCAGGGTGTACCCCCGCCTTTTGCCTGATGACAGCTGGGATAGGCTCCAGCAGACCCCCGCGACAGGAATAAGCGGGTACAGAAGATGAATGAATGATTTAACGCAGCTAGTTTACTGCAATGAACCACTGGGCTCCTCAACTCTCTTCTCGGAGGCATTGTTATTGTCAAGTGATCAGCAACTTCCTGCTTAAAGAAGGGCCATGTAAAGTCGACTAGTCCTAGCAGTGCCTGTAATGTATCATAACCAAGAGAACAAATGGACAAAACTTTGAAATGAGACCATAATTATACTTTAATTATACTTTTAGCGGCAGAAAATGGTTTTAATGGTGTTCAAAAAGCTGAATCTTAATGATAAACCTAACTAATTACCAGTACAATGCAAATTACTGTAAAAAAAAAGGAACCAAATCTCCTGAAAATGGACATAAAAAGCATCGACATCTCTTACTGTCTCAATGTATTCTGTGTTTTTGTGTACTTGTGCGTGTCTGCCTGTTAATCTGTAAACACACACCGCACAGCTGCTCCATTGATCTCGATAGTATCATATGAAGATTAGAACTGCCATTATTATTGGATTTAGAGGATTAACACACACCTGCAGGGCAGGACATTAGAGGGCTCTTAGAATAGCATGAGTGAGTGTTTAGGTGTGTGTGTGTTGTACTACGAGGTAAACCATTTTAAAAGGGAGCGAGATGAAAGAAAATGCTTCCATCTGAGCCTCTTTGGCGTTCGGCTTCCCGCCCTCCGACTCTGATCAGTTCCTTCGTAAGGACAAAAGGAGCAGAGGAATGCGAGCGTTTCTTCCTTCGACCTTTGGTTTTATTTATGGACTTATCTGGCTCTAAAAACAGAGGGAGAATGCCGGTCCTGCCGTTGCTCAGGCGGACGTCGTGTCATGTAAACAGGAAAGAGTGAGGACAGTGGATGTGACAGCGATGGTGGGAGGGGTAGAAGTCAGGCCAGCGTGCAGCATCAAACAAGCTCTTACACACATGCAGACCCAAATTAAAAAAAAAAAAAAACTGTATCAAAGTTCAAATGGAATTTGATTTCTCCACGAACCTATGTAAGGAAATATAACATATTCGTATTTTTTATTTTCCCATGTCTCCATTTTTCAAAGACTGTTAAATAAAATGTTTGGTACATACTGCGGTGGATAGGCTCTGTCTTTGAGTTTTACTAGAAGTTACTAGGATATACACTGTCAAAACATCAAACCAACAGGACGTCATCCAGAATACCACCTGTGTAAATCATTGGCGAAAGCTGACATTAATAATGCTTCAGTATGTGGTTGAACTAGCAATTAATCCAAATTCACTGATTTCTGATGGGCCTTTCTCTCTGGCGGCCCTCGACCCAACGATGGATTCCTTCACAGGTAAAGGGACTTCTGGTCACCTGATGGAAGGGTGGGTTCCACTCCTGACATAGATTTGAAGAGGGAGCTGAGGAGGAAGAGTAGTGGTTAAAGAAGCAGCTTTGAGACCTGCAAAGGTGGCAGCCGTCCACTTTTCCGAGTGTGCACAGTACCAATGGATGGGTGGGTCAAATGTGGAAAAATACACCATACACCTTGTAAGCTTTACTCATCTTACAGTGACCCCATGAAAAAAAACATTTTTACTTCAATAAATTCAATATCAGCAGCTGTAATGTCAGTATTAGTCAGTTTTATAATGCCAGTTTGTTTTTGAGCAGGACAGTGACAGGAAATCTGTGTATGGCACCGTTTCAGGTGAGGTGGGACCCAAACGCCCGGACACCAGGAGATGAGGGAGGAGTTGGAAACAAAATGGTTTTAATGAAAACTGAAAAAACAACAGGAAACTGAAGGCGCTGCACAGGAGGTAGGGTAAACCAAGAACTCAAATAGCAGATGACACGACGGACAACATAGAGAAAGGCAGGGGGCTATGTATACATGTGGGCAGAGGGGTGACGAGACACAGGTGAAACTAATGAGGGCGGAGTACAGAAGGAGAAACCAATGATTGGAAAACACAGGAAGCAACTCAAGACAAAAAACACCAAGGAAAAACTTAAAATAAAACAGGAAACACAAATAACAGGTCCACAGGAAATATTCAGACTCAGAACCATGATAGTGTGGCTCACCGTCTTTGCAGAATTGAGATAATTCATATTGGTATAGGAGAATATAACCTCCTGCAACCTATGTTATATAAAGAATAGGCACTAGTACGGCCCAGGTTCTTTTTAGGCTATTAAAGGTTACTGGTTGGAGCTCAAAGTGCACTGATATAACGTGTGGCCTCTAACATAGCTAGATAAGTTGGCTATAGCTAACTAGCATGCTATTCATAGTCTGATAGTATTTAACTGTCTTGGAGACTCATCAAGATGAGAATAGATGTCCTGGTAGGACACCTCTGGTGATTGAGCTATTGAAGCAGCGGATGCTAAAGACTGAAGATGGATCGAATGAAGCTTTTTCAATGTCTTCCAATGTCTGTGGAAACCAAAGAAGACATATTAAAGAGGACCTTATTTCTGGCATAAAATATGATCGGGGAATAGCACTAGAGTATCATAACAATATATTTAACGAGTTTCACAGCAGATAATGCGTTATTTAGAGGCTGCGTTTCGGTGCCCCATTCACTCCCACTATATGGATATGGCGTCACTCCACTGGATCTAAATATTGTCCGAAGGACTCCAAATGACACCAAAGTTATATGGGTGAGTAAACGATCGTATTTTACGCCAGATATAAGGTCCAGGTTGTAAAAAAACGGTAATTCCCCTTTAACTGTTTACTTGACAAAGTGTTTTTAGGACATTTATTAACTAATTTAGTTCTGGTGGTTTTGATTGGTTTAGCTTCATTGCTATTTTGCATTTCATGCTAATACTACATTCACATCATGAGCAGCAGTGCCACTAAACAACCAAGCATGGCCACATACATACTGTATTTCTCATCAGTTTAAAAATGAACTGGAGAAATAAACTTATGACCGGTTGACGTTCCACCACATCACCGGACGGCTGAAAATAGCCGGGGCCAGCTCAACTTAGATTTGCCAAGCAGCCACAAGGGTCGGGCATCACATTGTGGTTAGCAACGTGCTAAAGTTAGCGCTGGTTCCTTGCAAGACATAGCATTTGATTCATATCACATCTATGCCAGCTGAATCACTGCCAGTTTTCACACGCACTTACTGTTATGTTTGTCCTGCAAAATAAAAAGCAGGAGCCTTGCTGATTCTTCACAAGTTCCAGTTGGAGTGATGCCAAGAATCCAGATTGTGAAGCATCCCAGCGACGAGCAGCTCTGTAACCTCAGCGCTCTGATTGTAATTTTTGATTTACAGTGTAATTTGAGCTGATACGTGGGGTTCATAGAGTATTCAGAGAGTAACACACACATCGGCCCCCAATCAAGTATTTTTATAGGCTGCCTTACACAAATGTCACACCGGTTAACTTTACTGCAGTACAAACATTTTCATTTTGAACTATAAATTGACCCACGTGGATGTTTTATTGGTAAGTAAGACGTAAAGGGCAGTGGGCTGCAGCTCATGAAAGAGCTAGTTAAAGGTTTTTGCTCATGTACAATTGTCATGAAGGTCAATAGGTGCCATGTTTGAGCTCAGTATCACACATCCACTGACTGCACCCGCTGCAAAACAAATCAAAACTTGTGAGAGAAAGTAAAACAGTCTTTGGTTTGAACCGTCTTACCTCTGGCTCAGCAGCTGTAATTTATTCCTCCATTTTTAATTCCACGTCTGCACAACTCTACCCTGGCTCGTAAGACTTTCTATAGTATATGAAACATCAAATGCAAAGCACCAAAGCCCAACCTCCTCCTGTAACCCACATACAAATCTCAAAGGACATTATACAATTCAGGAAACATTTTTAAATAAATCATCCCGCCAAGCCGCAGAAGAACGAAATAAGAAAGAAGCGCACAGATACATCAAATGCACATCACAAATCGGCGCACCACGCCGGCTGACATTTACGGGGTGCGTGTGTATAGTTTCTGGCATGAATGCACATGAAACTGCACGCACCGTGAAGTATTAATATCAAAGAATGAAGGGAGCAGGAAGGGGAGAGTAAGCAGGAAGTCCCCTGAATCAGATAATGTTTGTGGAGAAAGAGCTGAAACCCAATGCTCCTAATACCTTATCATATATTGCAAAAAAAAAAAAAAAGTGAGTGAGTTTGTGTGTGGGTTGCGTGTGTTGCCTGGATAGACTTTAGGTGCATACCAGAAATATTTTTACCTCTCAGTCATTTTCTTCTTCAGTTTCTTTCTCTCTCTCTCTCTCGTTCCTTCTCCAGCATTTTCATCCTCCTCTTTCCTCTTTCATTACCTTCACCTGCCTTCCTGTCCTGGCCCTTTTTCCTTTTTCTTCTAGGATTCATAAGACATCTGATTATCGTAAGGCAATCCAGAGAAAACCAATACGAGGCGAAGTATTGTACGCAGTATACGAGCAATGCATCAAGATACGGCAAATGCAATCAAACTGCTGCTGAGAGCAATGAACTGTGATCAGCCTCAAATGCATTACATGGAAAAAGGCCAGTCTACTAAGTTATTTGAGGCCCATCTGAGTCCCTAATCAGTTTCTTTACGCCAAATTCAGATCAAACTTATGTATTCCCAAGCGTGATAAAATGAAATTATATATAAGTGTCCTTGCATAACTTATACAAGGCCTGCCTGGACCTGAATTTATCTGATTTAAGTCTCACATCAAATTCTTTGAGAGTCAGATACGCAAATGTCTGGGGCAGCGGGCTACTGTAGGTTTGCAGGGAAGCAGATACTTGTCAAAGCACAACAAATTGATTATTTCCAGCCACGTTTTCATTTGCATAAAACACAGAGAAAGCAAAGTTACGGAAGGCGTTTGCTCAAATCTGTCAAAGACTGTTTTAATTTAAGCAAATCAAACAAATCTCAAGCTGCGCAGACAACCTACTTCTACTTTCAGCGTCAATTTGTTTTTCCAGATGACATTTGACGTGGCAAGACAACGACCCCGGCCGCACGGGGTCATACGCGCACACACGCCCATAGACACAGACCTGAACTGTAGTGTATGTGTGAATGGATGAGTGTGTCTTGAGAGGTTAGTATTCCTCCGCTGTTGACGCATTTCCTCTACTCTGCATCTCCGTAGAGATTTTTCTTAGCAGCTCTGTAAAAAGCCACAACTGTGCAAATTTACACAGAAGAAAAAAAAAATCACCAGAACTTCCCTAAAATGGCAAGTTTAGGGAAGTAGCTTTCCTTCGACATGTGTATTTGCATCCAGCGTACGTGCATCTCCACGTACGTGGGACACTTATGACCCCTTGTTCCAAAATTAAGATCTTGAGTCAGAGTTTGTTGTGTATTTTCTGTTTGCCCTCACACTGGGAAAATAACCCGGGCTGGAAAGAGCTGTGGTTGTGGCCTCACTGAGAGTCGTTTATTTTAAAAGAGTGAAAAAAAAGAAAAAGGGTTAACTGCTGGAGTGCAAGAGGAGGGAAACGCAGGTGCAGGAAAGTTTTGAGTTATTTCAGATGTCTGAGCGTGCAGGATTTCGTCTGTGTTTTCTTGAAGAATAACAAGAGGAAACAAAGCTGCAGCAGATGGCTGTAGGCCTGCTCTCTTTAACCGCAACCTTAACTCAACCCTGACTCTTGGTACTTAAGGAATGGATGCAAAGGTCTGCAGTATATCGAGTTAATCATATATGCACAAACTAGGGGTTGAACAGACTAGTCGCCTAGTCAGTTTGTCGACTTCACTGCTGTACCATGATGTTTTAAGCATCTTGTCGACTAGTCACGTGACAATAACAATGTGGGCGCCTCCAAGAAGACAGGTGAGGAGCCCAGTGGGTCATTGCAGCAAAGTAGCAGTTCATCACATGTGTCGAAATTCTCCACTAAAGATGAAGCCCATACTACAGTGACATGCAAAATATGTAAGTCAGTCCTGGAATACAACAAATACGTATATTACTGCAATGCACACTCATCTGAAAAGACATCCACTAACGCTAGCAGAGAAACGAACGATCCAAATCCTCTCTACAGCAGTCAGTTAAGAACTTCACCAAACGCCCTGCGGTATCAGAGAGAAGGAGGCTGAACATCAACAATTTGTTGGTGAACTTCATTGTCAAAGTTATTGGACCACTATCCTATCCTGAGGTTGCGCTATACTTTTTCGTTGTCTGTCATTTTGACTGACAGGGTCATAAAAATCCCGTCATAATCTATTTTTACCTGTCATTGACTTTAAATGGTACAAAAAAAAAAAAAGATGTTACCGTTGGGTTGAAGTGCTTCGGTGGTATGCAAACTCTTTAAATTTGCCTTCCATCAGTCCTAGCAACGTGCTTTCATCCGATTCCTCCATTTTGGTAGACGTTAGCCACATAGACATAGACATATATCATATAATGGTTAGCCGAGGTCTGATGTGTACCAGGAAATCGTGCACTAACAAAAGTTTTGCGATGTTTGGAACGCAAACTGTGATTAGAGACAAGAGCCAATTAATATCGTCACTCGCCACCAAGTGGTCAGGGGTGTGAATTGCAACCTGACAAAATGACAGATGGCCTTCAGACTTTTCTGTCACAGTTTTAAAAAAACGGTCAATGACGGAAAATATGCTAATTAAATGCTTTTGATGGTGCTGAGTTGCTGCCTGTTTTTATACAGTCTATACATATCTGCAGCACACAGTATGTAGCACATGAGTTGTCTGCTCTGCTCTGCATATATATTCAGGTCAAGAATCTAGATTTCTTCATTGCAAAGCGGTACTTTCTACTGTGTTTTTATTCAGCGTCATTAGAGTCTAGTTGGCGGCAGCTTGACTAGTCATCACAGAAGAGTCGACTTTAAAAAAATCTGGAGTTGTGCAACCCCTAGTACAATTACTGTCTTTGTGATTACATTTCACATGATCTAATAGTCTGAGGCGATTCTAGTATCTATTGGAGCTATTGTTAGCTTGTTTTCCTCATCTAGTGTCCCATAAAATAGTAGGTACAACTCTAAAGGGCAAACACCATACAGTATGTAGTTCTATACCAGCTTCTTTATTCACCATTGTCATGCTTAAATACTTTAACAAGTCATGCACATGTAATGGCACTGAGTTGTGTCAAGTGGGGACACATCAGGGAGGTCTCCTACTGTCACTGAAAACTTGGCACGTTGCCGCCGCTGTGGTTTTAAGTTTGTCAGCTGCTGAGGTCCCCCTGCTGGCCTGGGGCCCCAGGCAGTTGTCTGTCTTGCCTGTTGTCAGGTTGTGCCTCTGCTAGTAGAAAACTTGTGGATACTGGGTTCCTAATTTCTTTTTCCTTTAAAAAAAAAAAGGCTTTTCCTCCTCAGGGAAGAGGAGAGGTGCCGGGCCTGAGTAAAGGAGGTACTTCCCCCTTTCAAGGCCATCATTTGTTTTTACAATGGAAAACCTTGCCAAAGCATTGCTGCTCTAACATTTCTCTAGTGAAAGACTGAATATTCTCCTCACTGTAATTTCCCTCTTTTACTCTCGATAGGTCACTTGGAAGATTGTGGAGACAGACAGGGACCCTCATTCACACTTGGCAGCTCTCTTTCCTATAAGCTTCAGCTTGTTATGAAATGAATAAAGGAGCCGTTTGAAGTAAGACACAAAGACCTTATAGGAGATCTATGGAAAGAGCTTGGTGGCCTGGGTGTGAAGAGATCACAGGACTGGGAACAACGAGTGGATTGAGTGTAGCAGAGAGAGGAGGGGATGAAGTAGAAAACGAGTGAAGAGTGTGCAAGACTTCCACGCCTAAAGGGCAATGCTCCTGGAGCTTCAGAAGAGTTGGAAGAAGAAAGAAGGTTTTATTTTTTCTTTCTTGGAAGGTAAAGGAAGGGGACCTTCCTACAGCAATGTAAGGGGGAAATTCCCAACAACTGAGCAAACCACCCCTCAGATCAAAGCGAAGGCAGCGTTACACCTGTGTGAGGAGCCACCCGCACCTTCAGCGGTGAGCAGAGGAGCTTAAAGGTGTGGAGGAATGAGGGCAATAAAAACTTTGTGGAAATAGCATCACTGTCATGTAGCAGCGTTACCAAGCACACCTAAACACTGTTTGTTTTAATGCTAATAATAATCCATGCTTACAGTGCTCGGTGTTGCAGCTATGTTGCAATTCAGTGCCGAAGCATTTCAGTAACTGCAGCAATGTAATTTGAACTGTTTTATTGTTTAAAAATGGAATGAAGGCTACTTAAATTACAGCTGTGAATTAATGTAATTCTAGTACTGTGTCATGCACCATCATAATGTACACTGATCAGCCACAACATTATGACAGGAGAAGTAAATAACATTGACCATCTTGTGACAATTCAGTGTTCTGCTGGGCAACTTTTGGACCTGGCATTCATTCATGTGGATGTTACTTAGACATGTAGCACCCACCTAGACCAGACCAGACCAGGCACCCCCACCCCATAGCAATGACACTCCTTGCAGAATGACACAGACACACACACACGAAACCAGTTTAGGAACAACTAAAAAAAAATCATGCATATCAGCGCAAGGTGTTGACCTGGCCTCCAAATTCACTAGATCCCAATCTCATCATGTATCTGTGGGATGATCCACAGAGGCCCTTCCCCTCAAAGGCCCCCCACTAACTGCCAGACACCACAGGACACCCTCAGAAGGCCCATGTCCATTCTCTGATGAGTCACAACTGTTTTGGAGGCACAAGGGAGACCTACACAATATTAGGAAGGTGGTCATAATGTTATGCCTGATGGGTGTATTTCATAATATTATGTCTTATCTCTTGTATTGCATTGCACTATATTTTACTGAATTTCATTTTCATCACATTGTCTTGCACCACTGTTTTGTGTCACGTCATAAAGCTTTGTGTTGAACTTCAAATGTATTGCACTGCATTCTGTTGCACCACATTGCATCACATCGTACCATACTGTATTTTATTAAATTATTATGTGTGTTACATTAGAAAACTGAACTTTGCTTCGGTCTGGCATGCCCTGTTGTCTGCATCTTGCAACAACAACAAAGTAAGGCTGCCTTTCTGTCAGTTATCAAACCCAAACTTCTTATAATCAGTGCGGGAGCATAAAAGTTTGTCGTGCAGAACGGCAGTTTAAAATGCCCAGTGTGAGTAAACACAACGTACAAGATTAATAAAAGCCTAACTGTCTCTCTAACCGTCTATGACAACAGTGAAGGACCACCTTCACCTCATTAACCAGGCTCTTGAACATTAACACCAGACTGTCACTCCCACATTCAGCCTTTAAACAATTTAACAGAGCATGGCGGTTTGTCAGAGTTCCCTCCTGAACATCTTCATTCATTATGTTTCTACTCGTCTCCCCTTACTTACTTGCATTTTAGTTGCATTTCTTTTGGTACTCTCAGTTATTGATTTCCTAACGTGTGTCGGGTCTTTTTCCTCTTTCATGCCAGATGTTATGAGCCTCTAAAGGAGGTTCAAAGGTCAAACGTCTCTCTCACACACACTCGTTTGCTGTCTTTCCTTCAGTCATGAAATCTTTCCGTGACAATACGATTGGACGTTGGAATGTTTTCTTTACTTTCTTTGCTAAACTCCTGTGATGTCTGAGTCTTGGTATGCGCTAACGTTTCCCGCACGTCCATCTGGGCTGGTCCTGCAACGCAGTGACTGAACTGCGTGCAGTAAACGGGATGAAATGAATAGTGAATGAGGGACTTGTGCAGTAGAAGTGCTTAAAATATCAGAGTCAAATCAGAAGGAAAATCGGTTTTAATATTAGTCGGATGACTGCTTCTGTGTTTGAATGTTTAACTGAGTAGTTGCAAGGTTTGTCAGAGTCTAAGACCAAAGATTACTGATCAATAAGTCTGTTGAAGGACATATGTCAGCAGTGTCTTTAGTTTTTTTCCAGTGAGCTGAAAGAAATAAAATAATTTACCTCTAAAGCTCCTCAGTTGTTTAAAATAATCAAACAAATTACATTTTAACCTCAACATACAAGTCCGTAGAAGCTACAAGCATTTAACAGTGAAACAGCTGATCTCTTGTTACATTTGAGGTATTACTTTCCGCGTATTCATTGTGTTTTTTTTTTCTTTTATTAAATCCACATAGCCGGCGTGTGCAGGCAGGATGGAATGGGTGGAGAAAGGTGTCAGGTGTGTTGTGTAATAAAAAAAGTACCTGCAAGTGATAAAAGGAAAGGCTGAAGATGTTGAGGTTTTCTCTGGGCGTGACCGGGATGGAGAGGATCAGGGATGAGCGCATTAGAAGGGACAGCTGAGATAAAGTTAGAGAGGCCGGGTTGGGACGGTTTGGACGTGTTCAGAGGAAGGGTTAGTGAATATACTGGTCGGTGGAAGGATGCTCAGGGTAGAGCTGCAAGAGGAAGACTAACGTGGAGGTTTATGGACGTAGTGAAGATGGTTGGTGTGGGAGAAGAGGATACAGAGGATAGGACGAGACGGAGGGGAAGGGGAAGACGGGAACAGCCAAAAGGCAAATAAGATTAAATCTATAGAGCTGTACCTGTTAATGTTGATAGGTAAATGAAGGAACTTCTTGATAACCTAAAGATCACAAGGGGGCACCCAGATTTGAACTGGGGACCTCTTGATCTGCAGTCAAATGCTCTACCACTGAGCTATACCCCCTGCTCTTGCACAACAAAAGTAAGCAAATCCAAACCGTGGGGCTCAGAGTTGGTATTTCATTGTGAAGAGACAATGAATGCAGACAGGATTGCGTCAACGGGCACAGCTGGTGAGTCAGGACCTGCGCAGCACTTTCATTAACCCGGGACAGTGGAAGCATCAGCAGCGAAAAATGAAGGCCCACCGGTGCATGATGGGCCGTCCTGCTGAGAGTGGTGTGCTCAGCAGGCGGCTTTTTGTTGAAACAGCACGAGTCGCTTTCTGTTGTCATGAAGAAGCAGAGCGAAGAACAAAAGAGT
Organism: Chelon labrosus; assembly: GCF_963514085.1. Lineage (NCBI taxonomy): Eukaryota > Metazoa > Chordata > Actinopteri > Mugiliformes > Mugilidae > Chelon > Chelon labrosus. Next base: position 8,048,554 of record NC_140338.1, read on the forward strand.
ACGTTATCGCCTCAGGACGCGTACGATCATGTGAGACCGTAGAAGACGTTTGGTCGTAAAGCTGGTTATAGGAATTAGGAAGCATGTGTGGGAAAATAATTAATTTAACATGCTACTGCAGCTGAGGAAGAAGAGGAGAAGGAGGAGGAGAGAGGTTTTGTTTAGGCAGAATGAGAAGAGCTAAGGAAGATATTAAAAGAGGAGGTAAAGGAGGATGAGCGACTGGATGAGAAAGATAACAACGTGGACGTGTACTGCTCAGCCCGTTCTGAGGGAAATATGACTCTGTGGATAAAATTCAGCAGAGGTGAAGATGATGCGGTCCAGTCATGCTGCCATTTGTCTATCACTAGTCAAGTCACGCAACCGGTCCATAAAAAGTCACAACAACTGAGGTAATAAGGAAAAATGTCTGCTGCACGTCTTCCTGTTTTTTTTTTTTTCTTCTTTTTTTCCAGCTGCTTCCATGAGATCCAGAAACCACATGACCTGGACACGGAGAAACCTGACTCACACACAAGCACACACAGAAAAGAAACCAGTGTTAATTTCTCATTAGTTTAAGTACTGTTTACAGAATAAAGTCTAGCCTCTGCAGTTATTCCAGGGTTCAAAGCCCTTATCGGAAATTCCTCTGATACCGTGGGATCGGGTACAGGGAAGCATGCCAGTCGTTTCTCAGGGCCTGCCCATGTTTTTGCAGTCGGAAAAATATGTCAAGTTTCATCCACTTTTACAAGCTCTGGCCAACTTTACACCTCCAGAAATCAGTTTCTGCTTCGCCGTGGTTGACAGTGGCAGCACGGTGTGAACTCCTGTAATTCTCTTTAACACGTCTGCGACCTGTGCTCGCTTCGCTCTCCAAGGTCGGTGTAGTCACAACCGTGCAGCAACACAGCGGCAACTTGTGTGCTGAACACTCTTCAACAGTTTTTTTTTTCTTTTTTATGCCACTGCAATCTCAGGTACACGTTATTATTTTTCATGCAGGAATGTGCTAATTTGCGTTCCCAAGTCTAAATCCCTCACAAGAGAACTTGTGACAGCAAAGCAGTTCTTTGCAGAAGTACTGGAATCTCAGAACATGGTGTACAGACAAGGGAAACATTTTTGCAGAAGTGCCTGCATTGACATGCACTCAGAACTTATCTGCTCCTTGTCTGCACATTCTGGTGGTGAGAATTATTACCGTTGATTCAGGGACATCGATTAGCCACAACATTATGACCACCACTGACAGGAGACGTGAATAACGTTGACCATCTTGTGACAGTTCAGTGTTCTGCTGGGAAACGTTTGGGCCTGGCATTCATTGGTGTGGATGTTACTTAGACATGTAGCACCCACCTAGACCAGACCAGACACCTCCACCCACCCCCATAGCAATGACACTCCTTGATGGCAGCAGGATGGATGCAGCCTGACACAAAAAAAGCTTTAGGAACAACTCAAAAAAGATGAAATAACAGCACAAGGTGTTGACCTGGCCTCCAAATTCACTAGATCCCAAACTGATCAAGTATCTGTGAGATGATCCACAGAGGCCCCTCCCCTCAAAGGCCTCCCACTAACAACATTCTGTTGCCAGACACCACAGGACACCCTCAGAAGGCCCATGTCCATTCTCTGATGAGTCACAAGACCTACACAATATTAGGAAGGTGGTCATAATGTTATGCCTGATTGGTGTAAGTCTACTGATACTGATAATATAGACTATAATAAATCTAAATCTAGCTGGTGGTCAGTTAAGGCTACTTTGTGTAAAAGTGTCGACATGAGCCTGTGCTGACTGTCTAGTCGTGTGGTTGTATCTAAAGTAGCGGTGTTCACTCTCCTTCATCACTTCCTGCATAAATAAGAGGCGGTCCTCCGCTGTTTCACACTCCTGGACCTGGTGACAGCCGTGTTCCACAGCTGCTTCACACTCGCTGCCTCATTGTGCAGTTTGTATATTTAGCTGCACCGTTCCACTTCCTCTGCTGTTGATGTTGGGAAAGCACACAACAATGCAGCTGTGATTCCCCCTCCTCCACCTCCTCCCCCTCCTCCTCTCCTTTCCTCTCGTCTCAGCATCCCCCCCCCCCCCCCCCCTTTGCCTTTTTCCTCCCTCGCGCCTTCCCTCGACTCGGTGGTCCCTCTTTCGTTTTCCAATCTCATCAAAGCGCTCTTTGAGAAAGAAGCTGTGAAGTGATTCACAGAGTTACAACAATGCCAACGGGCACCCACGTTTTTTCCGGATCACACTTAGTAATAGATTAGCACGGGTTCAAATACAGGATGAAAAGTCGAAAATTTTGTATGAGGCCATGAAGTCTAATTTAAGAGGAGGAAAAGACTCATGCTCACAATCTGGCAAAAGTTTCTTACACGTACTTCACTATTTTTACTTCCATTGTGATTGTTCTGCTGTTTACTACTATTTTCCTCCGCTCATATTAGTAATTGGATTTGAATGTGCCGTGTTTAAAACTATTCACACACGATATTTCGACTGATGTTGGATCAGTTAGTTATGAGGCTCTCTCAACATCACATAAGCTTTTTTAGGACACCCCAAATGGGACTGATCAGACGTGGAAGCAACACTTCTTTGACGCAAGTTTACCCAACTTATACTTACGTAACTTACTGACATAAAACTGCATCATTAATAAGCATGAAAAATTCATCACGTCATTTTGCTCCTTCCGCTGCCGATGATAGAGTTTGCCCTCCGACTGACTACAGCTGCACGTCCAGACAATGAAATTTTATTTTCTGTGCCCAGTTATTCACTTCATCATACAATTACTTTTTCTCCATGAATGTATTACCCTTTCACTGTAAAGGCCAACTGTGTCCCAGACACCGCCTGCTCAGTGTTTGTGGCTCCCAGCGTTGCATCGGCGGGGGTGTCGTCAGCATTTTGCAGCTGCTAATCGTCAAAGAATTTCATTAGTCTGGGTAACAGTGTGTGGCGTGTTGTAACGGTCCGAACGCTGAGTGTATGTCAGAGAGCAGAGTTTGAAAACATGACAGTGAAAAAGGAGGACGGATTGAGATTTATGACGACTGTAAGGCTGGAAGAAAATAAGTAGTAACGTTGACCATCTTGTGACAATTCAGTGTTCTGCTGGGAAACTTTTGGACCTCATGTGGATGTTACTTAAGCAGAGTTACCTGCCGGTGGAGGACAGTTATACTTTTGTGCTCGTCAGTCTGGCTCCTCCCAGCTCTGTAACAACGCCACCCAAGCGCTAATCGACGCCGTGTCTTTTTTGCCAGTCGGGTTAGTTTTTGTTTCTACTTCCTGCTTCACTTTCAACAATGGCGACTGAAACTTTTGCCGAAATTTCGCCACAAACGAGTCGTACAAACGTTTGTATCTCCGAACCTCCTCACTTAACCTTTCCTCGATGTGTTCCATCTTTATTGATCCAAAACAATCAATTTGAAAATTGCTGAGATGGAGAAGCAGCAGGAAATACTAAAGCAGAAATATGCTACTACCAAGCGGACGTCTACGTCAGCTTAACGCACAAGTATAAACTGCCTATTAGACATGTAGCACCCACCTAGACCAGAGCAGGCACCCCCACCCCATTGACATTGCCTCCAACTTCACTAGATCCCAAACTGATCAAGTATCTTTGGGATGATCCACAGAGGCCCCTCCCCTCAACCCATAGGACCCAAAGGCCCCCCACTAACAACATCCTGTTGCCAGACACCACAGGACACCCTCAGAAGGCCCATGTCCATTCTCTGATGAGTCACAACTGTTTTGGAGGTGGTCATAATGTTATGCCTGATTGGTTTACCCCATTTTTAAGACACTAACCATTTCCCTGTCAGAGTGGCTGGTTGAGTGCCAGGATACCTCCAACAACTATCGACCCTGTGGGATTTTTCAGGGATGACATTTGCTAGAAAGGTTCAGTCCAGATTTAATAAAGGCCCGATCCAGACAGACTGCAGAGACACCGGCGGAACAAGATGCGGAGGTTGTCCGCTGAGTCTGCGACCCGGGTTTGAACTTTTGGTGTTTGCTTCATCCTGCAGCCGGCTGTGGTGACAGAGGAAGCTGGAAAGAGGAGAGGGGGACAGAGAAAGCCACTCTGTTAATTAGATCAGGATATTGGACGGGAAGCAAATTAACACTCGAATACAGACTCGCATTTTAAGAAGGAGCAACAGAGGAGTGAAAATAAAAATACAATACAATAAAAATCTGTCTAAATAAATAAAGAAATAAAACAGCCAGAATTAAAAAGTGAACAGACAAGCAGACAGGAAACAGACAGCTCAGCTTGAACTAACCCAGTTTGCTGCTAAACGTGACTCAAACCTTATTTGACGACTCTATTAGCTTCGGTCTGAACTCATTATAGTTTGAGACATTGGGTGAGTAACTGTTATCTATGTTTGATCTTACAGACCTAATAAATCAGCAGCTGTGTCTGGGAAATTGTTCCACGCAGACACTTCAATGTGCACTTGTGACTTGCACAAGAGCTGAGACGTATATTTGATTCAAGCTGAACATTTTAAACTAACCAGAACTGAACACCTGCTAGTTTAGTCAACATCTTATTTAACCTAGTCTTGATTTTAGATCAGAACGCAGGATCCAGAGTAAAACCCTGGAGGTTTCCACGTATTAGACATTAATGTCAATATGTTAGTCGAGCCGTTCAACTGGATTGTGTCCTGAACTGAAACCCCAGAGCTGTTATCGCAACTTGGCTCGGACATTATTTTAAATTCAAAGCTTCTGTTACGATCCACTGGCCTGAAGGTAAAAAAGCACCTGTGTCAACTGAGCATGGAAGGTTTACTGGAAGGCTTTCAAGCTGCATTATGGGAAATGTAGGATTCTTCCTTCTGGAATTCTCTAGAATTACTGGAGTATCCATTAACCAGTGTTTGTACAACAGTGGAGGCTTGTATTTCCAACTAGACTTTTCATTGTTGACTTTGCTAAAATAAAACCGCCCATCATTCGACATCAGCAAGCGCTTGTACACCGATCAGGCATAACATTATGACCACCTCATAACATTGTGTAGGTCTCCAGAACAGTTGTGACTCATCAGAGAATGGACATGGACCTTCTGAGGGTGGTGTCTGGCAAGTGAATGTTGTTATTGGGGGGCGGGGGGGCTTTGGGTCCTGTGAGTTGAGGGGAGAGGCCTCTGCTCTGTGGATCATCCAACAGATACTTGATCAGTTTGGGATCTAGTGAATTTGGAGGCCAGGTCAACACCTTGTGCTTCTGTTGTTCCTAAAGCATTTTTGTGTGTGTGTCTGTGTCAGGCTACATCCTGCTGGCGATGGCTGCTGCCATCAAGGAGTGTCATTGCTATGGGGTGGGGGTGTCTGGTCTGGTCTAGGTGGGTGCTACGTGTCTAAGTAACATCCACACGAATGAATGCCAGGTCCAAAAGTTTCCTAGCTGAACACTGTATTGTCACAAGACAGTCAATGTTATTTACGTCTCCTGTCAGTGGTTTTAATGTTGTGGCTGACCGGTGTATGTGTTATTACATCCACCTACAGATGACTACCTGTGTGTATGGATTCATTTTGATTCATTCATGACTCACTATCACCTTGTTAAAATTATATTGCAAATGTGTTTGTGCAGCCTCCGGGTTTTGCAGTGACACTAAAACAGAGTTAATGACGACACACCTGCGACTCCCAGTGTCGCGGACAGCTGTGCAAGCTGAGGATATGTTCTACATTGGTTCACCTGCTCAAACACTCCGGGTACATCTCCTTCCTCTCCGGCATACCAGGAATTCCACGCTGAACACCGAGCACCGACAGCGAGCAGCACTGTAAACCTGATATGCTTTCAAGTTATCACACACGCATACCCTTCATGTTCACCGCGGACATTATTGAGTCGAGGGCTCGTACTTCATCCTGTCAGTGGCAGCGGAGTGTCCCCTCTTGTCTGCCAGTCACACTGCATGAAGGTAAAAGGTCAGCATTTACTTTAGTGGATATTTGTGTCTGTGTGTGCGCATGTCTTCCAGGAATAGCCATCCAGGGAAGCCTGATTCCTCTGTCTTCCTTCTGCACGGAGGAAGAATCCTCCGTGACCCCGGCTTCCATGGCGACCCATCCAGCCGTGACCCCAAAACGAAACGCACAGCTTCCTGGAAAACACTTGCTGTCTGCTCTGGAAACGAGCAGCCGATTTGTCTTCTGGTCAGCGATCTCCTCGGGTTCAAAACAAAATATATTTAGGTCACTTTGCGACAGAGGACAAAACTTCACAAGACATCCAAGGAGACAAACAGATAAAAACTAAAGAGAGAGACAGGACAAAATGTGTCTCTGTTCCCTTGTGTGTGACCTGTATGGTTTGTCACTCAAGAGAGGGCTCTCATTTAGTTGGAAATACTTGTAATAATGTTTCCAACTTGAGGTATTGGAGATTAAAAACGTATACCCAGTCTATTTATAGCATCTGTACTTTTAAATATTCAAAGTGTTGATGGTTATCCAGCCATCTCAGCACGATGGTCACAATTTGCTTTCAACATCAGCACCATTTGCAATCCAAATAACTTCAGGAATGCAGCCGTGCGAATGAAAAAAACACAATTGTTTCATTCATGTCTTGATGTGCGTGCATCAGCGAGTCACATTAACAACGCTGCTGCTGCTGCTGCAGCGGTGGTGGCGTGAAGCAGTCATATTTGTTTACTCTGCAAATGTCTCTACGATGTCTTCAGTGATGCACGACATCTGCATTTGATCCTTGTAGTTTCTTGAGGTCATATCATTATAGGAAAGAGTATTATACACCGATCAGGCATAACATTATGACCACCTTCCTGATATTGTGTAGGTCTCCCTTGTGTCTCCAAAACAGTCGTGACTCATCAGAGAATGGACATGGGCCTTCTGAGGGTGTCCTGTGGTGTCTGACAACAGAACTTTGTTAGTGGGAGGCCTTTGGGTCCTGTGGGTTGAGGGGAGGGGCCTCTGTGGATCATCCCACAGATACTTGATCAGTTTGGGATCTAGTGAATTTGGAGGCCAGGTCAACACCTTGTGCTGTTCTTCATGTTTTGAGTTGTTCCTCAAGCGTTTTTGTGTGTGTGTCTGTATCAGGCTGCATCCTGCTGGGGATGGCTGCTGCCATCAAGGAGTGTCATTGTTATGGGGTGGGGGTGCCTGGTCTGGTCTAGGTGGGTGCTACATGTCTAAGTAACATCCACATGACTGAACGCCAGGTCCAAAAGTTTCCCAGCAGAACACTGAATTGTCACAAGATGGTCAATGTTATTTACTTTTCCTCACAGTGGTTTTAATGTTGTGGCTGATCGGTGTACCGTCAAAATGTTTCTGTGAAACCCTGATGTTTTGTTTTTTTTTGTAGTTCACGCTCACTGTCTCTTGATATATAACCGCAGTACTGCGATTTCAGATGCAGTCATGGGACTGTCTGAACTTTCTCATTCTCTTTGTTTTGCTCCGTTTGTCATCCCCCGCCCTGCAAACCAAACAGTAATCCAAGCAGATTACAATGAATGAGTTTTTTTTTTTTAAAGCCATTTGCTTCAGCTCTGACTCATAACTTTATAAAAAGCTGAATTTGCTGATGATGTAATACGCTTTGTGTAGTTTACATTAGAAGTGTTTTCACAGCTAATATCCATAAAACCAGCTTCTAGTAATGTCTGCAAATACATTAACTATCACAACAACTCATATCTGATCCGTAATAGATTTGGATTTTATAGATTTTACCTGAAGAGGTTATGATTACGTGGAAAATAAATAAATAATAACTTGATATTTGATTTAAATGGTGATAATTAATCCGTATCACGTCACCAAACTTTCCCTTTAAGAGCACACATGGTCGCTTAGGTTTCCTTCCACCTAATAAGGAGGTGGCAGTAGCTATGGGTGGCAGGACCTGCCTTCAAGAAGTAGCTAAAGATCAGGGCCCCTGGTGCAAACTTAAGGACCAGAGTCAAGTCAGATACACGACAATGTGGACTTCCGGTTAAGAACTTTCAAAATAAAAAGCAAAAGTTCATGCGCATGAGAGCGTCGCAGTATAAAAGAAACAATTGTGTCTGAGAAGAACTGGAGATGAATGCCAATTTCAGTTGCGCATCAATATTCATATATTACAGCAAATATATTATCACCACGACTACAAAAAATTGTCATGTATTCGAATAATACAATTATTACTATTATAATATGACTTATGTATCTTGTTTTATTTTGTAGATTCATGTCGTTTCCGGCTGCAGTCCGTTTTTCTGTTTCTAACTTGATGCATGAAACTTCAGGAGGAGGAGGAGGCCCTGTTTCTATTGGGAAAAGCTGCTCGCCGCTCAAGAAGCAACCAGAGAGGAGAGGAGCGAGGGGCGAGAACAACCTGATCCAACGCATGAGCTGAGCGAACACAGGGGAGAGGGGAACGACGACAAGTGCGCGATAAACGGAGAGTCGCTATCACTGAGACGGGTCTTTAGATAACATTGTAATAGCACACGCGTGTGTTTTTTTGCACATAAATGAATCGCGACGGGATGAGAAACATTTGACTTTTTTTTTTCTTTTCCAGTGGAGAATTACGCACGAAGCTCCATTCCAAGATGAACCAACTTTTACGCACGGACCTTTGGAGATGCGATGGTTCGGTTATGACCAGAAAGCTGCGTTACTGTTACAAATAACTGCAACTTATCAAGGGAAGATTACAGACTGATCGTTTTGGACTGGGATTTTGTTTCGAAACTGGACCCATCAAACACTTTGGCACATGCTGACGAATATTTCTAATTATGTATTTGGAGGGGCTTATTAGGAGCCTCTCTTGCGCTGCATACTGATATAATCGGGACCGTGCGTTTGCTTCGTTCGCGTATCGTAGCATCCCGCGTTACGCACTTGTCCCGCGGCTACCCTTGACGTCTCCTTTAGTGAGTTTTTCAAAACGGCGCTATGGACAGAGTCAGACGTCTAGCCTGCGCGTGAGTCACCGTGAGCAAACATTTGGACAAGCGGCGCTCTTCAGGCAGTGACACATTTTGGGGATATTTAACAGTGCGTGCTTTGCGCAAGCGGACAGCGCACGACACCGGGACGAGGCTCGGTGCAGCCGGGGGATTGGACTCCGCGGTGCTAAATGCCCAGCCGGTCGCTTGCGGCTCCTCATGCTGGGCGGCAACATGAGGTCCTGGGTCCTGCTGCTGCTGCTGGCTGCGTTTTTAGCGGCCCGTCTACGGCTCGGCAGTGCTGAGGTAAGACCTGGGGGATGCATCGGGAACCGTTTGACCTCTAGTCGAAGAGGTTAAACTTAGATACGTGGGTTTAACATGCAATGCTGGCTACTGTATGAATATCTATAAAGCATTAAATTCAGGGTTTTAAAGGCATTGTTGATGGAGTTAATAAAACGGTGGCAATCATTAAGGAAATCAATCACCACAATTAATTTTAACATCAGAAAAACCCTCCACTTTCAAAAACAACTTTCATTTGATGGCTCAGATAAAATAATGGTGGTTGGACCTCCACTGGAGGGAAAGATGTCTGTGTAAAAGAGAAATAAAAACAGACAAGATCATTAGTTTTGGCTCATTACCGTCTGAATGTGTTTGGTGTGGATGATGGGAATACCACTCTCTCTCTGCACGATCCCTGCTCTGATCTTCGCCAGCATGAGAGTACAACAGCTTTCAAGGAAGCTCTGTAGAGATTTGATTTCAGTGATTGCAACTGAAAACCGCCGGGAGTTCACGTTCAGGCTCAGATGTGTCATATCAACTGTGACATGATCAGTGTGACATCTTGACTGTTGAGTTTCCTTCACTGCTGAGGAACATAATTGTACATCATCCCCTGAGGTGATTACAACCGCCGGGCGAATGTTTTCTGTGTCGGTTTAGAGTGCAAAACAATAAATCAATCGTGTGTGTGCATATGTGCTGTAAATCATTCCATCTGGTTTCTCTGTGACCGTGCAGCTCGTTCTTTTTCATGACAGTGGTTTTCCTGATTTGTTAAAATCAGAAGTCGTGGTGTCATAAAGGGTGAGGCGGCGCCTTGGCTGGTGGCCCAGCAGCATGAGTTAAACTACTGTGCGAAGCCGAAGTCAAAATGAATCCATCAACACAGCTGTTGTTTTCAGTGTCTCACCAGGAAACCGAGGTCCTGTTGTCGCCCCGCTGCCAAAATCTTATTTTTCTTGCCTCCGGGATGTTAAGCGCAGTTTCTTTATTTAGCCCTGTGTGTTTCTGACGGACACTGGTTTCTTTCAGTTGGACAAATCAACCTTAATGTGGGAAACAGACATTGAATTTGTGTCATGAATTGAGAAAATATATGGTAGTTTGTATGTGGACATCATGACCCTTTGTTTCCTCTGTGTACCAGTGATTCGTATCAGCTGTGAGCCTCGTCGTGGTTTGCATATTATACGGATAAATGAGCTTTCACATGTTCTGCTGTTCCGGCCTCAGCTGGTCACGTCCCCAACACTTGTCAGTCATGTGGGTGAACTGTCAGACGACCTCACATCCAAATGACACAAAAACGCCGCTGGTGTCTTCCCAAACACATTTTCTGATGTTCCACCTCTGAGGTTAAGATCTAAAGTGATTACGGATAAAGGAAATGCGATCTCTGGAGTGTCACAATAACTAGACCGAGCCAAAATAACGTTTTTTTTTAGATGTCAGTGTTCTACCTGGTTAGCACTGCCCAAGGCATATCTATGTGTATTCTTAGCTCTGCTGTCCCCGTATGAACGGACAGAACCTCAGTTTTGTCTTTGTTCTACTTCTGCGGTTTGCCACACACGCACAAGCCTCACGGCGTCTCCTTTTTCTCAAAGTCACAGCATCTTGAACCGACAAGTGGCGTGCACAATGCTCCCTCCCACTGCACGCCGCTCAGACAAGACACTGCGCCGCGTGCAGTGACAGAGCAGCTGCAGCTAAAGCGAGGGCACTGGGTGGACGCTCGCCGTCATGGGAGTTAAACTTCTGACCCTTTAGTCTGCCGGACGATCTGTGGGGCCATTAGCATGCTCGGCTGTGGTCACGTGATGCAGCTACAAGCTAAAGGTAGCACCAATGGCGTATTTTCCATGTTTCCAAGAAGCACGGGCCATCATGTTAAGTGTGGGGCAAGCTCGGGATGATGTACGAGTACTCTGTGACACTTTAATCCTCATCTTGACACAATGTTTAGTCCAGGAAGTATGGAGACGTCTTTGCCTGTCTTAGCTCAGCCACATCTGTCGGTGGAAGACTTCACACACGCACACACACACAGATTATTCAGCAAAGTCATGACATTACAGGTTCTCAAAGGTTGATGTAATACGTGCATCCAGAAACATTATCAAAATATGTGTGAGATAACAAAAAACAACAACTTTTTCTGTCAGCTGTTGTGTGTAATCCAGTCCAACCCTCCTGCTGCTGCTGCTGCTGCTGCTTATACAATATGCTGTCAAACAGACATGCAAGTATGAACACCCGCGGAGTTAGGGCTCATTTTTAAATCCACTTAAATGGACCTGGAGTCGAATTACACAAAAGCACTCACGCATCAGGTCAGACCTCAAACTCTTTAATCATCCGCTGTTCAAATCACAACTGCAGATTGGTGGCTTTTGAACAGGTTGCTGTGGGACCATTGTCTCTGCAGGCGAGCTGGGATGATTTGCTGCTGCCGCCGCTGCTGCTCCTACCACCGCTGCCCGGTGGCTTGATCCATTTTACATAAGAACAACAACTAATCTGCCAGGGATTTCATGGACTTTGTATGCCGTGCAGCGGGTGCGTGTGCATCTGTGCGTGCGCACATCTGGACGCGTGGTGTAGCTGCGTACGTGTTAGCGGACATATGTGCTTGTGTTGGTGTGTGTGTGCGACGGGTTGGGGCGGAGGGGTAGGAGGGTTAGGCCTCTGGGCGTGCATGTGTGTCGGATAGAAAAGCGCAGTGGCACATAAGAGTATTTGTTTGTAAGCCTCGCGTGGTGCCGATGTAGAAGAAATATGTAGTTGGAGAATCAAGAGGATAGTTGGAAATGATAGGAATATGATTAGTGGATTTGCAGATCTCAGTTATATTGGTTTTAAAAAATAAACTTCCCCAGTCAGAAGATTACAGATTCAAAAGTGCATGTACTGAAAATGTATGGAGACATGTGCAAAAGGTTCTGTTGTATGTCGGACACCCTTCAAATATCGGCACAAATCTAAATGGAGGCAGGAATAAAGAACATTTCTGATGTATTTTCAGCTTTCTGTGACTATAATACTACTCTGCTAAGCAAATACAATTATAATCTTGCACATATACACTGAATTCGATGTGAAACAGCTAGCTCCTGGGGCTGCAACACTTAAAAGTCCTCCAGTGATGCCTCCCAGCGCCCAATGGAAGCCTTTTGCTTTGAGGCAGCCGCTGGTACTATACGCCACTAACGGTATCTGCTAGATCAGCCGGCTTAACTTTTAAACAATGTTTTACCATTTTCTTCTCGACAGGGGTCTGAAATTATCTGACGATCTGCTGCTGAATGTTTAGTGGGGGGGTTTACTTCCTCGTGTGAAGGTGCACAAAAATCCAGACTTGGCTCATGGTATTGATCCAAACTTGTGCAGCTGCAGCACTTTCCTCTGTCGTCTCTCCATCCATCACCCGTGCCCTCCTCCCTCCAGCCGGGGGAGGCGGCGGCAGGTGGGTCGGGGCGTCTTGTCTGTTCTGCTGGTGTGTATATTTGTGCGTCGAGTCTCCACCGAGCTCCGGGGCAAGACTATCGAGTTAGCAGTAGGCTGCCATATCTTTGATAAAAGTAGGCATGTGCCGGGACACCGTGGTGAGATTGTGAGTCACTGTTATTGTGTGGATATACTTTTTCTTCCCGTGTGTGTGTGTGTGTGTGTGTGTGAGAGACCGAGAGAGTGTGTGTGCAGCCAGTCGGCCCCATAATTACATTCCATTACACTTCAGCTTTCTACTCAAACATTCCATACAATCCCTTTGCCTCCCAGGCTTTCTCCAAGGACCCATGCAGTGTGTGTGTGTGTGTATGTGTTTTTTCATAATGAGTGTGTGTGGATCATGGCACGCCACCGGACGCTCTAATAACAGCTATGCACACTCATCGCAGTGCATGAAAGACACAAAACCTCGCGTAACAATACTGAGCAGAGAAGCCATTTATGGGCTCCACAAATGCTAAAAGTAACTCGATATGTGTATTTTTGTGCACGCGTGTGTGTTTGTGCGTTAGATAACAAATAAGGATCTTGAACTCTAACCACTATTATTAACTTGTTTTCCAATTCCTGCTCCAGAGGCAGTCGTTGTAGCCCGTGCGACAAACTGTTTCGTGTCCGTGTGTTCCACTCTCTAATTTGTAAGCGTGAGTTTCTTTTTTTTGTGTGTGCGATCGGTAATGATAGCTCGCGCCGGAGTGAAAACCGTGTGAGTGGGAGAGGTTCTCTGGACAAATTGGGCAGACGGTTAAGTGGCTGAGCATCTGCGAGCAAACAGGAAGAGAAACGGCCCGGGTGTGTGTTTGCGCGCGAGTGAGTGTGTGTGTTTGCTCAACTAGGTCAGCCAATGGCTCGTGAAAGTCATCCAGGTGTCCTGAGCCATCGCCGCCCACAAAGCAGACAGAGGAGAGAGCGAGACCTGGAAAGGAGCTGAGAGAGAGGGACGTGATGAGGAAATACATTTTAAATCGTGCTAGTGTAGAGACAGTGAGAAGAATATTTACCTACAGGTTTTCGACTTGTCTATATCTATAATAAAGTATTTGGACTAGGTAGCACAACAGCCTTTAACACAGATCAGCCACAACATTAAAACCACTGACAGGAGAAGTAAATAACATTGACCGTCTTGTGACAATTCATTGTTCTGCTGGGAAACTTTTGGACCTGGCATTTATTCATGTGGATGTTACTTAGACATGTAGCACCCACCTAGACCAGACCAGACCAGGTACCCCCACCCTATAGCAATGACACTCCTTGATGGAAGCAGCCATCCCCAGCAGGATGCACCCACAAAAACGCTTTTGTCAAAAAAAACATGAAGAACAGCACAAGGTGTTGACCTGGCCTCCAAATTCACTAGATCCCAAACTGATCAAGTATCTGTGGGATGATCCACAGAGGCCCCTCCCCCCAAAAGCATCCCACTAACAATATTCTGTTACCAGACACCACAGGGCATCCTCTGAAGGCCCATGTCCATTCTCTGATGAGTCCCAACTGTTTTGGAGGCGCAAAGGAGACCTGCACAATATTAAGGAAGGTGGTCATAATGTTACGCCTGATCGTTGTATATAATAGTACATGAAACTATTTACAGTGCAAAGTCATATAATCTTTGCAGGCGCTTAAATGACACGTTAGCATCCGGTCCCAGCACATGTATAAGATGACACCGATCAGGCAAATCAACATTCCTGCTACTTTTAATTCAAATTCGTGTCATTAATAGAATGTCAGGGTGCAGAATAACCTCTTATCAGTGAGATCGCTTCCTGTTGAAATCGCTGGTAATGTCCACAGTTTGGGGACATTTGCATTCATGACCAGGGTTCATAAAACCACAGCAACAGAAGCTTGGACACTAAAATAAAACTGTAGGGAGGCAGTTTTTGCAAGATTAAGAGGAGTGTGACCCCTGTCTACCTTTTTACGGTGGACATTAGGTTTAACGAGTTACAGTAAACATGTTGCATCCATGCATATTGTGTCATTATCAAAGAAACGAGATTAACGTCTTTTCTTTTCTCTCCTTCCTCCGGGGAATATTCTTAACACTCCTTAGTTTGTTTTGGCATTTTTCTGGCATGTGACTATATGAAATGTTGTTCCAACTGCCCTGAGATAGTATCAGCTTCCAGCCAACCAGAGCAAAATGTGGCACAGGCTCCTGAGTCATCTGCCTTTGATCTGCATACGGAAACCACAGGAGGCTTTCCTTAAAATCCGCCACACTGAATCCGTAATGGATTCCTGCATTCACGGCATTCATTAAAAGATAAACATCACATTCCTCCTCTTTTATGGCTGATAATTGCTTCCCTTGCATCATTTTGTTTGCCTGTGTTTCCAATTTCTTACAGCCTATTCCCGCCCTTCCAACTTTTATTATGAGGGTAATCTCGTTAAAGAACGCTGATCCCTTTCAGAGCTTTTGGTGCTGAAGCAGCTGAGGTGACAGAACAAAAAAATGGGTGAGACAGGCAGAAGGAAAGTGAGAAAAAAGAAGAGAGAGAGAGAGAGAGAGAGAGAGAGAGAGAGAGAGAGAGAGAGAGAGAGAGTGATGAAAGAGAGGCTAATTTCCTGAATCACATCGGGAGCAACAGTGGTGTTTGTGGGTAAACAGACAGGGAGAGAGTGACAACAGCGGCAACAAACACCAATCACCAAACATCATTTCCTCTGAAGGAGGAAGTGAAACTGGAGCAAGTTTTGACGGGAGATCAAGGTCTGAGATATTACACACCAGAACCCTTTCCTTTTTTCTTCTCTCTTCTTGTCCTCGTGTTCTCCCCATCGCACACTTGCTATCGATATTTCAGAGTGGTAAAAAACTAGATCAGCTATGAGGAAGTATTCGTTGTTGTTGTCGGGGATCTTTGCAGCCCTCCCATTTCATTCAGTCCCCGCGGACTTTTGGTGCGTTTTCGTTTGAGACGAAGAAGAAAATTAACAAAAACAACACAGGAAGCCCTTGTGTTATGTTGTATATTTGTTGTGCGCTTAAGCGTTTCTTCCCATGGACACATTCTTTCCCCTGCGATGAGGCCACTCCCTGCCCCTGTGTGAAATAACTGTGTCACAGTTCAGGGCCCTGGACTTGAAGCCCAGACTGGACCTGCACTTCCTTCATAAATAAGAACTCTAGCCTCGGAGAGAAACACGACTAATTAGGTTCAGTTTAAAGTTTAGCCAAACAGCCTGCAGAGTTTAAGTGACAAGTGATAAACTAGAACAAGTTCAGTGAGATTGTAGCCTTATCTTATCTGATCTTATCTTATCTTAATTATGCCCTGGTGAAAAAATTCGGGCAGAAGCCTTACGATTTGGAGTTTGTGGAGTTGATTTTGGGCATTCACCAAGTATGCAGACTTTAGGCTTGTACGTTTGGTAATTTGGACTTGATTGATTTGATTATGAAGTGCAGACTGTGTAGGACATGAGGGCGCTGTGTGATCACTATGGATTTGAAACAACATCACGGCCCAGATGCATTCTGGGATACCTGGCTGTCCTAACTTCACACAATTTACCTCCTGTTGCATCCTTGATTAGAACAGGAGGGGCAAAAACTTTGAATTGGAACAGTTCTTGGGCAACAAGTGATGGCAAATCACACATGAGCATGTTTTGTTTACAACAACAAGTCTCTGATTGGTTGTAGGACGATCCAATTGCTTGCAGAGATACTTCTTTTTTTCCTGTATCGTATGAAACATGCCCCAATAATGATAGACTCTGATAGATTCTGATCAGGACTGAGTCTTTCTGCATCAGGCCAGCGGTTACTTGTGGAATACTGGGTAGCTTTTATTCTCTGTGTTCTGTGACGAACATCCAGATTTTTATGAAAAAGAAGAAGAAGCCTTTTTAATTCAGTTGGATGATGCTAATTGGGAGAAATCACCTCACAGGAAAACTCCATTCGCTTTACATATCAAAGTACATTCACAGATCTTGGAAAGTACGCATATACACAGTATGTTGGAGAGTCTTGCTGCATGAAGTCTGAAAAAATCACCTCACGTAATGTCGCATAGCAGAAAAGGCCTGAGTGGCAATAAAGACAAATGGGTCTGCGACTCGCTAGAGGTGCAGATTCTGGTGGATCCAAACCCTGAACTGGGACGCAGCAACTGATTCAATTCACTTTAATTACCTGCATAAGATTTAGCGGCTCATCTCATGCAAATACTTTTGTTGTTGTTGTTGTTGTCTGAAGCAAGTAATAACGTGTCACAATAATTGTCTTGTCTCCAGGGTGATCCGCTCCCTCCATCGCTGGTCGACCTGGTGAGGGACTCTCCCATCTCCTCTGTGGAAGATCTGAAACTGCTGCTGCAGCAGGAGACAAACGCAATAGGTACTAATAATGACCACCACTCACACATGTGCACACACACACACACACAGACACTAATAAGACGGACGTGGAGGAGGCAGGCATGTGGATCTAGTGTGCAGAGCCCTGAAGAAAGAGGAATGCAGTAAGAGAGAGTATCAGCGTACATGCCGAGCACCATGTTAAGGCAATATTTACCAGAGACAGCAGCAGGAGGGATGAGAGACAAAGAGAGAGAGAGACAGAGAGAGAGGAGGGTGGAGGGTGGGGTGGGGTGGGGGGAGAGAAACTTCCACCACAAGGTCGTTGCATTGTTCGCCTGCTCTGGATTCCTCACCAGGATTTGAATTATGGACGTGTGTGATTGTGTTTTTTTTTGTTTTGTTTTTTTCTGCGAGAGCGAATCCAACCCCACCCCAAACAGTCCAAATGAACTCACACAGCCACAAAAAAACGCATTAAAACCTTCAGAGGTTTTGGCAAGTCACACACACACACATATATTAATAGACAGCGCTGTGATAATTCCACAAACGCATAAATAATGCGGTGACGTAACAGCGACCGCAGAGAGGAACCAGCCGGGGGAAGAATGCTCAGGGACCGGGCACAAGGAAGTGACTCAAATATGTATGTTTTTATTTAAAATGAACTCTCTTTTTTTGGCTCAACTCAAGTTAGTTTTAGGAACCTTATTCAAGGAATGTTTGGGTTATTAATCGTAATCGTCCGTCCGCCTTTGGTGACGTATTGCGCGTCATCTTAAATGTTGCAACAGATGACAAGCCTTTAGCGATCCAGTGGCTTTTTCTTTAGCGTCACATTTGGGTCACTTTTGTGGTTTTGTCTTGAGAACTACTGGATGAATATCCATTCGACACCGAGTACAGGGATTCACAAACCCTTAGGGTGGATTGTAATAACTGCCGGTCTGGCGAACACTTTTGATAGCTGAATTCATGATAAATGTTGCTGCTGCTAATGCAGATAATGGGAAAGATTTGAAGGATGAATAAAACGCTGCAGGACGTTAGTTGCTAAGAGAATTTTAGCACACTGACATTAGCGTTTAGCTGAAAGTACGTTAAAGCTTTTGCTTTGTTTTGCATCCTCTCTGCACCAATTTAAGTTTATTTAATTACGGGTGTTTTATCACCGTGCAGCGCCAACAGTCCTGGCTGGCTCGCCGAATCAAACGGGTCAGAGGAAGGAGGCAATCAGTCCAACAAAACATTCAGACACAGATAGATGCACAGATAAAATTAGAAAGCTGCTGAGAAAACAATAAGAAACAGTTCTCTTTCTGCACCAGGCAGTTAATTATGGCTAACAGGCAACCAAATAACACCTTGTGCATTGGCGCGTTGCACACACACATGCACACGGTGACCACAAGCAATGTACACCAGGGATATAATTAGGACTACGGGGCTACAGTGTGAAATGACGACATATGTGAGAGTGCAAACACACACGCACGTACACACGCATGAGTTATATTTAACATCTCATATCTCCTCGTCGCAGAATTCTTGACAGCGGCGAGACAAATTATGGCAGAAAATAGCCTAATTGTTTTAGCAAGAGAGAGGGGAAAAAAAATGGCTTCCTTTGTGCAGTGAACAATGAGCTTGGCTAAAAACTGCCCTCACTGCCTCAAGTGTTCTACACTTCTTGTGAAAGTGCCCGTTCGATGTTGTCCAGTGTCCAGATAAAGAAGGAAAATGTTAAGTTTTAATATTTTATTCCCTCTTTAACTTTCAAATCTCCCCTCCTTCTTTCTTTTTTAGAAGAAGAAGAAGACGAGCATGATATTCTTATAAACCACACCCACGGTCGGTACACTAGAAGTCTCGGTAAGTTTCCACATCTATTTGTGTCGTTTCCTATTTACAACTTCTTTGTTTTAGGCCCCCTCCCCCTCCCCGATTAGATTTACGTCAAGTTCCACCAAACGCCTACTTTAATTCTCCCACTTCTCTCTTCCTCTACGAACAGTGGAGGCGCAGCCGGCCCAACAGGCAGCCTGTAAAGTTCGTACGGAGGTTATGGAAGTCAAAAGGTCCATGCTGGACCGCCGCAACGCCAACTTCCTGCTGTGGCCGCCATGTGTGGAGGTGCAGCGATGTTCAGGCTGCTGCAACACCAGGATGCTGCAGTGTATTCCCACAGTCACGTCAACCAGATACCTGCAGGTAAACAGTCCATGAGGCTCATGCTATGTGTTGCATATTTTCATCTGGTCCATACCAGACTGTGTAAATATGGACGGTGGAACAGGTCCTCAAAAAGTGAAGCCAAAGCAAGGTGACTGGTTGCAGTATAGGTCATAAGCTCCACCTCCTCCATGTTAATGGATGGGACTTGGGCCAAATTAAAACACTAAAATACACGTCAAATATATTTTCTGTCATT
Organism: Chelon labrosus; assembly: GCF_963514085.1. Classification (NCBI taxonomy): domain Eukaryota; kingdom Metazoa; phylum Chordata; class Actinopteri; order Mugiliformes; family Mugilidae; genus Chelon; species Chelon labrosus. The sequence continues at coordinate 8,068,075 of NC_140338.1, forward strand.
TTAGGTAGTTAATTTAATGTTGATGCACGTTTAAGGGTCAATCTTTTGGATAAGTTTCGTTTTAGTTTGTTATTTGACGCTATAGAAACAGGATGTGACATAATTGGCATGGCAACTACCAGTTTCCAACCGCTACCTAAAGCGGGTCATCGATATCGCTGCTCTGCGTGGCTCCACTCTCGGACCGTGCTGCACAGACTCCGGCGCTAAACTTGCTAGATGGGAAAATAGCGTCAGTTTGGGTGACACATTGTACATATTTATAGGCCTATACAGTCCATGCTGTGGTCACTGAAGACTTGTTCGCTGCAGGTTTCAGGATTGTAATTTTACTGTTTATTGATTGTCACCAGATTTGAAACACAATCATGTAGTCATATTATATATTCCTTTTGTTAATGTTTAAGATTTTGATGATTTTGAGAGTTTGATAATAAAGCAATTCAAGAATGGGGCTATGGCTAGAGCAGTTGCCAGGCAACCAGCAAAGATTAGAAATATTTACACCTCTTAGCTGGAAGAAAACTGATTTTGGGAACTGATATTGTCTGAATTTCCCCATTTTCTCCTGTCTTCCTGACGCCTAACGACAGGCTTCGTATATCAGAGAGACATGAGAGCAGTATTTAGCTTTTCCTCTAAGTAACTATTTGAATATGTGTGCACAAACTGTTATTAAAAACAAAATTAATAACCGAGGGTGAAAGACTCAAACGCCTCTGAAAGATCTGTGTTGTAACTGCAAATTTTCAACTGATACACACACTTGAGTGGATATTCATAAACATGCAGGACCTGATTATGTACTTGAAACCCTGAGAACAGGTAAGTCAACATTTCTCTCTCAATGAAGGAAGCAAGTTTGGGCATGGGATTATTAGCTTTGAATCATCAGATATCAGATTTCTTTGGTATACCTGTTGGATAAGATCATTACATGTGCAATGAAACAAGACGAAATAAATACTGGTTTACATAACATCATATGCTAACGCTGCTGGTGTCTCTTTATCTTTATCTGTTTCTCCAGGTGATAAAAATTCAGTACATAAACAGGAAAGCCCATTATGACAAGGCCATCATCTCGGTGGAGGACCACGTCAGCTGCAGGTGTCAATCCTCCTCGTCGCCGTCTTCCGTTCCCATCCCTCGCTCCCCCTCTCAGAGCAACCCGAACCCTCCTCCGCCTCCGCCACAGCAGCCGCCCCCATCTGCCCACATTCCCCTGCCCCTTCCCCAGCCCGTACACCCCGCTCCGCCCAAGCCTCACTCCTCCAAGGCTGACCTCCATCGCCACGACGACCTCAAGCACAACCAGCAGCACTACCATCCCGAGGAGCGCGAGCCGGTGGCGAGGCAGTGGCAGCAGGGCAGCTACACCCAGCTCGTGCACTGGACGCAGCCCAGGGTGCATCAGGCGCCCACGCACATGCAGCCGGGGGTGCACCAGGCGGTCACCGGGGTGCTCGGGGCGGTCAGTTGGCCGTCTGAAGCGAGGGGTGAGCACAGCGTCATGGGAAGTACACAGCAGGAGAGGCCGGGGAGCGGGTATGACGGGAGCAGGGAGGAGAGCGGTGTGCACGCGCCAAACAGCGGTGGGGAAGTGCACCATGCTGATCATGCACAGAGGCAGCAACAGTTGTTGCAGCATCAGCAGAGACAGCAGTATCAGCAGCAACACCAGTATCACCATCAGCCACATTATTACGGAGGAGCGGACGACCAAGAGCTGAGGACGCAGTACAGACTCAACGCCCCTCAATCAGACAGCGCCTCCCCGCCTCCCGGCCCGACCCAGCTCCCCAAACTAGGAGAAAACCCCACTCCCCCTCTAACTACCGTTCAAAAAGACTCGGCGACCAGCCAAAAAATCACAGCAGTCACACATCACAAACAGACTGAGACTGAAACAGTCAGTCAAAAAGAAGGGAGCGCGAGGGAGGACGGTGGGTCGGCCAACAGCGGGGACTCGACGGGGCCGGAGCTGGCCGATCAAGGGAAGGAAAAAGACTCTAAGGTGACCGGCGAGGATTTAACGGAGAAAGAGAGGAAAGAGAAACTTCTGGAGATGGTACAGGGGGAACCTGATAAGCAGAGTCACCTTCATCCACATCATCCTCAGCAAAGACCAAAGCCGACCACATTTAAAACAGGTACTGCTCAAATGTGTGTGTGTGTGTGTAGCATATAAATTCATGAAGGCTCTCGGTATTGAAATTAAAAACAGGATTGTAAAAATAGAAATACAAATATAGTAATTAAGATTACAAAGAACTCCAACTATAGCCTGTGTAAATCCCTTAAAAGTCTTCATAACAGAAGTAAAGCAGCCCTATAATTAAATTATGATCACTTTTCATCTGTAAACCACATCTTCTGTTTTGCCTTTTGTCAGCTTGCTCGGTGCACCTCCGTAGCTCAGAGCCAAAAATAATAGTTTGGAAACTTCCACTTCAGCTGTTATAGCGGCTCTGTGTGTGTGTGTGTGTGTGTGTGTGTACGGCCTCTGTGTCAGACCATGTATTGTAATTTAACGTATGAGAGATCAGTGTGTTAGTTCCCCCGGCAGGAAGCGGCCCAGTATACATGTATGACTAAACAGCATGGCCACATGTGTCCTGCCATTCTTCCTCGACCCCCTGAGAGCTGTGCAGTCGGGAGGGCTGAACTTCCCACCGCTTCGCGTTTGACTCAAACCTGCAGGCTGCACACGGGGCTTTGTTTCCCAGGCTTCAAGGCTATCAGGTGCCCTTCAGGGTACAGCCTGAGCCACCACGGAGGTCCCACACCCTCTGTTTATACTTCCAGTCTGTATTACTGCTCAGTTAGGGTTAGGGTTAGTACAAATGATATATTATGCATTTGTAATTACTTCATTTTGAGTGTCTTTCTGCAGTTTATTTGTTGTTTGCACGTGGTCCTGAATTGCCACGGTCTTGATACTGGACAACCAAACAAGTTGCATTTCGCTTATTTCAAACCCAAATTGACAGCCTACTGGTATAATCTGTTTTCCAAGTGTGGCAAAGCGATATCAGCTCACAAAGCATATCCCAAACACATTGCCTGGGACATTTCATAACCTCTTCCCGCTGCCGAGCGGAAAGTCGGTCACAAAAGACTCACGGCTACTCTCGCAGCCTCGTAAACATCTAACTGACTTCAATTTCCCTTGTCTCGTCCTCTCTCTCTTCCAGCTCTCCCCACCGCGGCCCCCGTGTCCCCCGCGGCCCGCCGGGCCCCGTTCCGACCCGCTTCGCCTCGCCGCAGGAGGAAACACCGCAAACGTATCAGCAAGGCGGCCATGAGAGCTATGATCATGTAGAGCAGAAGGTGAGAGGAAGGAGGAGGCCGGAGGGATGAGGGGAGAAGCCGTTATTCTGACTTAGCAGCTTAAGAGAGCGGGGAGGGGTTGAACTTGAGGAAGTATCTCTGATGCTTTGAGCAAATTAATTCTGAAATCTAAGCTACCACACACATTAATAATATGTTACAGCTATAATACAGACACAAGGAAAACAGAAGTTGGGAGAAGTAAAGTGTAACTTGTGGGAATTTACAATGACAATATGTGTTTCTGATCTCTCTTTTCTCCGACAGGAAGCTAACCAAAAGATTAAGCATTGCCCCAAAGGAATACGGAGACACAAATGGGGGACAGTTGAAGGCTTTATGGGCGGATTTGAGGTGGTGGACAGCGCTTCTGTTTTCAACGGGCAGCTCTACAGAAAGTCACCGCTCTTCGTCCAGAGGTGCCAGGGAGAAGCCAGCCTAATGGAATTTAACAAAAGTGCAATCTTATGAACTCTTCGGACTTGAGGACGCTGAAAAACACTGGATTTCAAGTAGTTTGAACCAAAAAAAAATAAATCCCGTTGACGTGGGTTATTGGAAGCCATCGGGCGCCGATAGAAAGCTAAACTGGTGGTTTTGTTCTTGCAGTTGGCAGCCATTGATTGGCTCCTTTAGCATGTTTTACTCCTTACTGTTCAGCAGATAAAGGGACTCTGACTACGAGCTGGACAATGCGGGGACTAAATGTGGAGCTCAAGTTGGGACCGGAGACGTGGAGAACTGGATTTCTACACTGGATTGATAACTGGAACACAGAGAGTGCAGCTCGAGTCTCAATGCCAAACCTTTTCTGTTATCCTGAAACGTCTGAACCTAACATTATCTAACACTGGAGTAGCCATACACTGATCATACTACACCGAGTTTAGAGAAGTGCTCTACCGTGTACTGTAGCTAAATGTACTGGAAAATATCGATAACCTGCTCATTTTGTACTACTGCCAGATCAAACTGGAATGGAATAACAAATAAATGCCTGCTTAGATAACACGCTATGAATATCCACATTAAAGCAAGTCTTAAAGACCTGGCTTTTAGAGATCGCTGTGAGCCAGTTATAGCCAACACTGTATTGTATAAATGCTTTTAGAAAAAATGATTTCCAGGGGAAAAAGAAACAAACTTTATTTCTTAACTTATTTAAAAAAGAAAAAGAAAAAAGAGGAGAATGTGGAATCCTCTTGTTCTCAAGTGTAATTATTGTTGCATACATGGTTCAGATTATAATTATTGGTTGTACAACTGTTACTGTAATGAATGTTATTTTTAATATAAAATAAAAATGTTGAAGGAATATTTTGTTCGTGGTCCTCTGTCTGTTTGCATTTGACCTCTGTTTGCATGCTCATATCTGTAAATGCAGGTGTAAATGCATGCACAATAAGAGTGCACATGCATATACACTGTGTGTGTGTGTGTCTGTGTGTGTGTGTGTGTGCACCGGTGTTTTCCTGTGTGCATGCACGGGTGCAGCAAACTCGTCCGCTAATCTTTGCCCTGCGGCTGCACGTCCTGCAGCGCTGTCACGCAAACCGAGGCTCGGGTCAGCAGAAATGTCTGGTTGCCCTAGCAACCGGTGGACGGGACATGTCAACAGACGAGTATCGTATGGTGAAAGAGAGACGAGGGAGGGAGGGTGTCAGGTCAGGAATGGCCAGAAGATGAACGGGCGGAGAGGGAGAAGGGAGAAGGGAGAAAGAGAGGGTGAAAAGGGACGGGTTAGGGGTGAAGTGAGCTGGAACATCACAACGAAATGACAAGCCAGGACGCATGGAGATAAAACGAGAGCGTAATAAAATAGTCTGGCTATAAGAATATACCCTAGAGAGGAGAGGAGACAGAGATCTGTCGTAAAGATAATTTAGTAAAGGGGGGAGTTTAAATGTCGTTCTCTTGCGTAACAGGGTTTTCCCCTCAAAGCTAATTTTGGTCGGCAGATCCCCTTAGTTTAGAAAGATGAATCAGCGCGTTCTTTACCGGGTCTCGGGGCACATAAACACACACACACACACCTACTAGACTGCCTAGATATTAAACATCCGCTCCAACTATAAGCACTTCACCCAGTTCATTAGATACGCTAGTGAAAACAAATGCATTTTTATTTAACAGTCCTGCACTAAATGCACCCTCATGACTCATATAATGTTTCATTTATGTTGAAACAGCATCAGTAAGGTGTAAAATCATCTATGATCATTTAAATAATAGAAACGTGTGTGTACAAAACAACAGCAGTGTTAGAATGCATTAGTTTTAGGGCCTGGGTGAACTGCTGAATTGTTGTTCATCCATGATGTTAAAGAACAACTTGCATACATTCATTCATCTTCTGTAACCGCTTGTCCTGTGAAGGGTCGTGGGGGGACTGGAGCCTATCCCAACTGTCAATGGACGAGAGGCGGGGTACACTCTGGACAGGCCTCCAGTCTATCGCAGGGCTAACACAGAGAGACGGACATCCACTCACACCTACGGCCAATCTAGATTCACCAGTTAACCTAACGAGCATGTCTTTGGATGGTGGACACAGGGAGGACATGCAAACTCCACACAGAAAGGCCCCACTCGGCCCATGGGTTCAAACCTGGAACCACCACGCCACTGTGCCGCCCCGTGTGGGGGGGCTGGATCCTATCCCAGCTGTCACTGGGCAACACATTAACAGCTGCAATTGATCACATGACATTTGACCCCGTTATTTATCGATAAACAGTAGGGGACACTTTACGGTGACTGAGGCCCAAAGTGAGGCCAGCGTTGTTCTGCGAGAAATCTGTCACGTTGAGATTTACTCTTTGCCCTCTTTGTCAGCTTCTTTTAGCAAGGTGTGCATGTGAGTGTGAGTGGTTGTCTGTCTCTCTGTGTTAGCCCTGAGATAGACTGGAGACCTTAAAGTCATCTTGTTGCCTCGCTGGTTGTTAGTTCTTGTCTTTGACTTGAGTGTAACCTCGGAGAGGATGCAAAAAAATGCTTGCATGTTGCACGAGAAGGTGCATGAGTCAAAATTCTGTCCAGGTGGAAGGCTGGAAAAGGTTTCCCCAAATTGTTTTCAGGGTGAAGCTTGCATGCATCGGCCGACTGGGGCCTTTCTGTATGGAGTTTGCGTGTTCTCTCCAGGTACTCCAGCTTCCTCCCACTGTCCAGAGACGTGCTGGTTAGGTTAATTGGTGATTCTAAATTGGCCGTAGGTGTGAATGGTTGTCTGTCTCTCTGTGTTAGCCCTGAGATAGACTGGAGACATGTCCAGGGTGTACCCCGCCTCTTGCCCAATGACAGCTGGGATAGGCTCAAGCTCCTCCGCGACCCTTAACAGGAACAAGCGGTTACAGAAGATGAATGAATGAATGAATGAGTCTGATGATCTTATTAACGATGGGTGTGAAGAGAAGCCCCATAAGCAGGAGTCTTCCTTAGAGAGTCACCGATTGGCTGCTCCCTCTCCTGTCCTGAGCTGCCCTTGTGCAGGCCGAGAAGATTCTCTCACCAGTTTTGCTGACAGAAGTCTTTCAACACCCACTGGATAGTGTCAAAAAACATCGTCATCAAGATAACATACAGGGAATTTCTTTTTCTTAGTTCCTCTAAATGTTCTACTGTTGAACAATTCAGCCAAACAGCTGTACAGTATACGTTGTTATCCTTTAAAATACGCAGTTAGCTTTATTTTTTATGATTTAGTTTGTTCTCTCCTTTCAAATCTTTCATCTCCTCTCGTCTCTTCCTGTAAGTCATGACCCTGCGGTTTGATGCACAGGCCAATAGGCATCTATGTGTGAGCTTTTGTGGTGTAATGGACCAATGAGGATGTGCCAAAGTTCAGTCGGGTCACCGGGGCCAGGCAGACTCCGCGCCAACCGGTGCACCGTGATAAATGTGTGCGTGGACATGCAGGGGCGGGCTTGCGCACATGGCCGCCCGCCATACCTGCGGTGTCCCTCTGGCGAGTGTGTGCGACTGTGTTCGTGTGTTGTGAAACAAATGGAGAGTGTGTCTGCTGGCATAGTGTCCCCGTGCGAGCGGCTTAATGAGCTGGTAACTGGCAGCCAATCACGGCCGCCGGCAACCTCCGAGGTCACACCGAGGCGTCGTGTGTAAACAGTGCGGTCGGCCCTCCTACATCTGACACCGTGCTGACAAGACGCACACACACACTTTGAGCAGGGGTCACGGCGGTTAGGGCACCGCTTTAGCAGATAAACAGGCGCAAATGATTCCACGAGCACACACGGGCGACACCTTGCTGACTCACGGCGATGCCTGTTTTTATTTATGTGCGTGAGATGCCGTCCGTCCACCTGGGCAGAGAGTGGCATGTTTACCATGAGAGTGATTCACCGTGAGCTTGCTCCGGCTGAACATGCGCTTACATCGCACCTTGTTCTGTTTCTCATCTCACACGGTCCTGGGAACTCAGCAAGATTATACGAAGTTTGGAAAGAAGAGGGGGAAAAAAAATAGAAGCTCAAGCAATAAATTAAAGCAAAACCTACGCTAATAACAAAACAGAACATTTTAAAAGATTATGGGTAAGATTTCAGTCTCCACACCAGAAACATGAGGCCAATTACCACAGCACCTCAGGCTCTGTCTGTCGTCTGTTAGTTATCCTCTTTAAGTTTACCAGATCTTGCACAACTGTAAAATCTATAAACCTCCTTCCTGCATCTGGACCGACCACACATGATCAGATCTCAGTTGTAAGCTCTGCGTGCAAATTAACATCCACATCATTCAAGGCGATGTTAAACATTTCGTGCAAACAGCTGCTGCCTTATCGCCATGATCTGTGCGTATGGGTAGCACAAGCCTCATGGTGTCATGATATATAAATACTGGGCTACAAGGCGTGCTGCTGTCAAATCATAGGCTATTTATGTATTTATATGTTTAACTCCACCGTTGACATTTATTTTACAGACCATTACAAAGCTCTGATCATTCTGACTGTGGAAGCATCCACTAGTACGGTAATATACTGCAGTGAGACTGTGAAACTGAAAAATCCACCTCGTATACGTCAGTATGAACATCTGGCTAATTAACCTCATGCTGATAGCATTTTTTAATGATGGATTCGTTCTTGCTCACATATTTTCATTTGAGTAATTAGTTAAGTTAAAATGCTCCATCTACTCATGAATACACAACACTTAGGCTTTTCTGGCAGCTCATCATTCATAATAGTGCCTCCTATGTGTTTTCTCTTTAGGTCCTGGCTCAGGACACAAGTCACCTTTGTGTTTCGGGATTGTTTCAAGCAGTCCCGTAACACGATGTGGAAAACCAATGCAGCAGCAGTGTGACGCAGCAGTCATGTTGTGGTCACACTGCTAAATGGATGCGGTCATATGTAGTTTGAGCAATCAGATTTCACTGCATCCTCAGACTGTTTTGAGTGTGCTCACATCTGCAGTAGAGCCACTTGTGATTTGATCAGTCAGGATGCATGTTAATACCAGGTGTGAACAGGGCCAGAGAACGATCAGATTCACAGTGTGCATTGTCTGTCTACACTTTAGATTTAGAAATAGGCATCAAGGAGTCCAATCGAGGCTATCTATCGGAAAGTTGGAGCAAAGAGAAGCCGCTTAAAACATCTCGCAAAACAAAACGGGTAAAAGTTGTACTGCCAGTTCACGTTCATGCACAACACAGGCACTACAACTTTTTGTGAACTGTGAACTGCACGCATAATTTTCAGCGTGAACACGAGTTTCGCTCAATCTCGAGAGAAATAACAATGTTCGCCCCCGTTCAGGAAAAAAAAGAAAAAAGAAAAAATAGTTTTACGTCAGCTGTCAGCCGGCATGCCATTTACGGCATACAGCATGGCTGGTGCAGCTGTAAGAGAAGCCACCTCCGGCACGGCAGGAGCAACTGATCCACACAAACAGTTGAGTCATTTCCTAGTATATACAGGCAATGGTTATTCAAAAAAGCACAGATCCTGGCGGAAAAAATATGCCGGGCTGGGAATGGATGGGTGCAGGTCAGTCAGAGATTCGAAAGAGCTCGAAACTGATCATAAAAAATAAAAAAAAATAAATGAACGCAAACTGTTCATTTTGGAGTCTATGAACTTAATTTAAAATTAAAAATGTTAACTTTGAACTAGTTCTTGTTTAGTGTGAACTTGCACAACACTGTGTGCAAGCATTGCATTATTTAAAAATAAGAAATCAGGAGAAACGTTCACATTAAATCATTGTAATACATTTTGCAGCCTCTTCTATAGACATTTGTGTGAAATTTCATTTAAATTAGGCTCAAAACTTGCACAGCCTCCCCGCAAATCCCCACAAATCAGTTTGTCCAAGTGGTGCACAGCCACGTCTATCAGAGGCTTAAAAAGCCAATTACTTTTATGCAGGCTTTGTCTTTGCAGCATCCAAAATTAACAGTTCTACACCGACCACAGTACATGCACTGCACAGCTCAGCAGCAGTAGTAGTAACAAAGGGCTTCATGCAGCCGTGATTAAAAGCGTTGCAACAAAGCAGCCGACAAAAATCGTCTTGAGTGAGTGAGGTCACGTCTGCAGATCACATTTGTAAATTCAAAGCACGCTTGAATGGTATTGTTTACTTGTAAGCGTCTAAAAGCACACACACAAAGGTCTCATGAACTCTGATTTAGTTCAGTATCTGGGCTGACTCTCAGTAAACCCTCCGTCCTGGCTGGTTGGTAATTCTGCCTCAGTCTGTAACAGACTGTGTCAATATTATCTGTCTGTCCCAATGTGGAAGCGAATCTCCCTCAATCCGTTTGTTTCACTCTCTGGAGGAAACCCAGATAACTACCCCGCCCCAGTAGCTACTCACACACACACACACACACACATACACACAGTCTCCATTTGCCACAATAGTGAGGGTGAATTTGTATGGGCCGGGGCTGGTAGTTTGGTCTCCCTGTTGTTTGCTGTGGGGGTGTTGTGGCTCCATGTGCGGCCTTGTCCACACCCAGACACTCACTCACTCACGCGCTTATACTTTGTCCTCGGCCCACCCTCCGTCTCAGGACGAACACATGCAAGGCTGAACACAAATTGGAAGTTTGACTCTGCAACACTAAGACAACTACAAAAATGTTTTCCTCAACCATTACAGCCACGTGCCAAAACCCCTCAAAGCTCACCTCGACAGCGCATTTTTTTGGACGAGTGCAAAAGTCAAGTCTTCAGTCTTGTCACAGCAGTTTGCAAGTAAGGACTGAAAAGCAGCCATTAAATATTTTTATTTATGGTTTCTTTTTAATTGTTCCAAGATTTTAACTGGAAGCAGAGAAGAGCTGCCAAAGATATGCGTTCAGAAAAACCATTAGCGTTTTAGTGGCCAAGTCACGCAATTGAATTTTGCAAAAGAACTCTTGAAACAGCTCCTTGGAGTAACATCAGAAACAACGATGATTAACCCGTTATGGGGCAAGGAACCGGTGCCTCTCGGTTGAGGTTTAGAAACATGTGGTTTTCACCCAGCCAAGAAGATCAAGGAAACATTCTCAGGTCAAATGTGGTTCTGCAAGGTCCGCCTCTGCATGAACGCTGAGTCTAACTGCTTTATTAGGTACCAGGAAGAAGTGGCTTAATGTTGTCTAATGTCATAATGTGTATGTTGACAAGATCCTCGATCAGCACTTATATTTTAATGGCCTAAAAAAGGGATCTTCAGCGTTTTCCAGGCCAAGGACCTCCAAATTGATGGAGAGATGGAGCGGAGACCCCCTACTTTTGTGTATTTAAAGACATTTAAATATGTGGAAAAAATTGCGGGGGAGAATATAAAAAAGATGTCTAATCAACCAAAACTTTCGCGACCCCGCTGCAGTACCTCTGCGGACCGCCTAGGGGTAGCGGACCCCCTGTTGACTTCTGGTTTAAAATACATATTTCCATTTATTTATCACTTAAAGGGCAAGGAGCCATATATGGTAACTTCACTGACCTTGATTTTCTACATGAAAGCCAATTTGTTTTTGTCCTCGATAAAACTCTAGGGTTGAAATTTAGTATTTCCAAGTATTCCAATGAGTGCCCTATAAATGGTGAACTGCTTTCCAAAACTGCAGCTGAATGTCTCACGTCCTATTCAAGACTTGCATCGTTTGTTAATGTGGTTCAGATATTATCATTAAAACAGGCTCCCAGTTATGCAACATTCATCTGAAAATGTGACGGCCGTCCCAAAAAATGACCTCACTTTCCCAAAAAGAAGCCTTTCGCGGCAGCACACACACACAACGCACTCCAACTGTGGCTGCTGCTCCTTACTTATTTGTCATCATTGTGCTTCTTCACACAATGGCTCGGTATTCGGGCCTTTCCCGCACATCCTCCTGCACGGTTTCCTCTTATTATCTGACAGAGAGCTGAAGTCATAATTACGGGACTGCATGTGTGGGAGAGAGGAAATCAATAGAGAGAAAAATCATTTTCTCCATCAGCGCTCGTCTGTCACTTTCCAAATCGATGTCCTCTCCCGGGACTTTCCTGCACCTTGCTGCATGCCGTCATATAATGCGACACTAACAGCTGAGTATTTTAAGGTGACATTATGAATAACTTCCCGATCCATAGGGAAATTAATTTCCCTCCACGGGAAGTTCAGCTCCCAGGGTCTGAGCAGGGTGTTGACCGTGCCCTCGTGCTTGATCTGAAAGAGTTTAGTTGCTCTGGGCCCTAAAGTCAGTTGTTCATTAACCCTGCTTTTTTAGTCTTTGGAAAGAAGCTGGAGTGAGACTGGAGCCAGCAGCTCCTTAGGACAGCTAGAAGTATTTTAAGAAGCAGTTTATTTGTCCCGGGGCTCTTGGTTACCGTAACTAGGCATTAACTCATTTCCAGATATCCAGTGAGGTTTACAGAAGTGAAACGAGAAGTGCATGTTCGTCCATTTCTTCTCCTCGCCCTGTTTTTCACTGAGGAGTGCTAAAATCCAGCTCTCTTTCCCTCCTATATTCCCTCTTTTTTTTCTCATCACGCTCTCCCCATCACGCTGCTCTACACATGTCCTTCGCATGAAAACAGAATAGAAAGAGGAACCGCTCCTTTCCTTCTTACCAGAACTATATTCGTCTCTGGTTTCTTGGCGGATGTGGCGTAACGTGGCCACCCGTGGTTGCGACATTTTTGCATGCACTCACATCCTCAAAACATTAACACACTTTTCCTGATGGTTTGTTGTGCAGAAGTGTCACCATTGAAAAATTTTATGCAAGCGATATGCAACCGATCGGAGACTTTGTGGAGGGGTCCCAGGCAAACCGCCTACTCCTAAATGTGGACCAGACCGAGGAGCGGGTCTTGCTGGTCTTCCACCCTCCAGGGCCTGGAGGTGGAAGTAGTGGACCACTTTAAGTATCTGGGAGTCCACATGAACAGCAGACTGGACTGGAGGGACAACAGTGATGCTGTGTACAAGAAGGGCCTGAGTAGACTCTACTTCCTGAGGAAGCTCAGGTTTTTTCAATGTGTGCAGCAAGTTGCTGGAGATTTTCTACCAGTCTGTTGTTTGCTGTACTTTGCTCTGGTTTGTTGGGGGAGCAGCACCAGCAAAAAGGACATAAGTAGGATCGACAAATTGATCCGAAAAGCTGGTCCAGACTGATCCAGCACCGCTCCCACAGTGAACGCTACAGGACGTCTTCCATACCATTCTCAGTCCAGCTGCACATAACTCACCTTTCTGTAACAGGAAGTAGTTACAGAAAGGTTTATTTCATTTAATCTTCCTCTTACTTGCGGTTCTTAAGAGTGTTTTGTTATGTGCAACTAAGCTACTGTGACCAAGCAATTTCCCTTTGCGGATCAATAAAGTTTATCTAAGTCTAACCAAATAACCGAAAGTAACCTCAAAATATGATGATATCAGTCCTTTGGTTCCTGTTCCTTTCAAAGAAATGTTCTCAAATTTTGGTGGTGAATCTTCAGTAATATATATATTTATAGAGTGATTGCTGCACTAAGTGTTTTCCACATTTCTGCATAAAAATGAGTCAAAATATCAGCAGATTTTCACACGAGTCCCGACAGTAGACAAAGAGATCCCAGTCAAACAAATGAAACAGAAATATTACAGTTGTGTATTTGTTTATACTGGAAAATGAGCCAATATTACATATCAGTGAGGTGCAAAAGTAGTGCACCTCTAGGATTACGAGTCAGTTCCAAGGTCAAATTGGAGTCCATGTGTTCAGAAGTGTTTACAGTCATTATAATGAGACTCAGAATCTGTGATTTGTCACAGTCTGATATTCACGACACATGTTTGTGGAAATGTATGTGATGGGACGAACGAAGGAGCTCAAAAAAAGAATTTGTCTGGAAAAGGTTACAAAACCATCTCTGGAGAGAATAAACTGACCCGCAGTCAGAAAGATTGCAAACAAATGGAGGAGATTTAAGATGACTGAGCGGTCATCGTGTGCACGGCAGAGTGGCGAGGAAAGGTCACTGCTCTCCAAAAAGAACATTTCTGTCCATCTGCATTTTACTAAACATCATGTGGGAAAGCCAAAATACTACTGGGAAAACATTTCATGGACAGATGCAAATTGTTTAAAGTCACCATTATGCAGAAATGTGGAACAATTCAAACCTGGCCTCCAAATTCACTAGATCCCAAACTGATCAGAGGCCCCTCCCCTCAACCCATAGGACCCAAAGCCCCCCACTAACAACGTCTTGTTGCCAGACACCACAGGACACCCTTAGAAGGTCCATGTCCATTCTGTGATGAGTCACAACTGTTTTGGAGGCACAAGGGAGACCTACACAGTATTAGGAAGGTGGTCATAATGTTATGCCTGATCGGTGTATGTTGACAGTTTCAGTCTGATTGCTGTGAGTCTAGAAGGCAAACATTTATGACATACGCCTTCATATAAAGGTGTGTTAGGATAGGAGCTAGCTGAAGAGTGAAGATTTTACAGAAGAAATTTCCCTTCCAACGTTTTGGAATTACATCACTAATCATACAGGATGCGTGTTCACATACCTGTATGTTCCTGCACATGCATACCTGTTATCTTAGTGATAATTAGATACCAAATAGAAAAAGGCAAATCTGAAGATCCAAGAACTGCAATTCCTTCTAAAATCCCAGCTCACATGTACTTGTTCTGAAATAACCGTGCTTCAGTTTTGTCTCTTTGCACATCCCTCGCTTTTTGTTATCGGCTCTAACACTCCAGCACTCTCACTCTGTAATGACCCTGATCTCTCTCCTGCACTCTCTGTCACTCTCTAATCCGCCGTTGTCCTCGCTGGCCCAGTGGTTATTATGCCGTAGCTCAGCTGCCCTGCCATAGCCTTTCCCTTCTTATAGGACGGGTGTGTGTCTGTGCATGTCACGCCCCTCTTTCTGCGTTTACAAGTGTTTTCCTTTTTGATTTCAGAGAGCGCCGTGCTGATTCAGCGCATCTCGGCGCGGCCGTATTTAAACGCGTATCCAGAAACCAGGAGACAGAAGCTCTCTATGCGATATGCAAAAGAGTGTGTGTGTAAAAGACGGTATATGAATGATGATAAGCAACGTGCACGTGTGTGAGAGAGAGAGACAAAGTGAGAGAGTGAGTGTGTGCAGCCTGCGTTCGCCTGCATATCAACAGCGTGAGGTCAGTGCAGTGGAAACTCTGACAGTGGAGGTGTGTCGCAGCCTTGGAGGCTTTAGCTTATGCAAGAAGCCAGGTGTATCTGTTTATTGCACACAACCAGTACAATACACAGTGGTGTGGTGGTGAGCACTGATGCCTCACAGCAACAAGGTTCCGGGTTCATCTGGGGCCTTTCTGTGTGGAGTTTGCATGTTCTCCCTGTGTCTCCAGCTTCCTCAATGGTGATTCTAAATTAGCCGTAGGTGTGAGTGGTCGTCTGTCTCTCTGTGTTAGCTCTGGCGATAGACGGGAGACCAGCTGGGATAGGCTCCGGCATCCTGCGACCCTCCGGAGGACAAGCGATTGACACACATCGTGTAATGTCAACAAACAGACAGATATCTTGTCACATTAGACAAGTGACTGTTGCCCTGGAGACAGAGAAGCACGTGGAGTGTGAATTAAAGTTGCCCTAAAGATCAGACATAGGCAAACAGAGCAGAATTACGGCACCATAATTTGACGAGACTCATTTTGACTTATTAGTAGAGGTTTTCACGAGGACCCAAACTGAACACAGTAAAATGAGTTTTTTGATGGTTCGCTGTCCCTAAGATGAGACATTTGTCCTGTTGTATCAGCTTTAAAAATCCAAACATTCATGCACCTTGACAGGAGAGACAAGTGAGAAAGAGAAAGAGAAAAGGGACAATCTATACAGTGGGGGAAATTTCCCCTCCCACCACCTTAAAACACATCTATGTAGATAATGTAGATAATGGATATCTTTATTATTTTTACCAACTTTCCACAGAAAGGTCAATTTTTGGACCTTGGTATTAGATTGTGACCTGCAAAACAACTGCCCCCTCCCAAGAGTCCTTTTAATTAACCCTGTTTAGTAAATGTAGCCCATGGTGAGTTCAGCAGCATTGTGCTTTAACTGGAGGATGAAATGTAAAAACTCAGGTATGCATGAAATTCACTGATCTTCTGTAACCGCTTGTCCTGTGAAGGGTCACGTGGAGGCTGGAGCTTATCCCAGCTGGCTGGGGGTGAGAGGCGGGGTACACCCTGGACAGGTCTCCAGTCTATCACAGGGCTAACACAGAGAGACAGTCAACAAGTCACACTTACATGCACACCTATGGCCAATTTAGAATCACCAGTGAACCTAACGAGCATGTCTTTCGGACGGTGGGAGGAAGCTGGAGTACCTGGAGAGAACCCACGCACACCCAGGGAGAACATGTAAACTCCACACAGAAAGGCCCCAGTCGACCATGCATGCAACCTTCACCTTGAAAACAATTTGGGGAAACCTCTTCCAGCCTTCCACCTGGACAGGATTTTGACTTATGCACCATCTCGTGCAACATGCAGGCATTTTTTGCATCCTCTCCAAGGTTACACTCGAGTCAAAGACAAGAACTAACAACCAGCGAGGCAACATGATGACTTTAAACCTCCCACACCGCCGCTCGACGGCAGTGATTTATTCCGACAGCAGCTAAATCTTGGCATGTCTCATCTTAATTATGAAACAAAACTCAATGCCCGCAGGAGACATCATCTGTCTTTTGCTTTGCTCAGACTTTTTTTCTGATTTTGTCTTCCAGATTCCATCATGACCCGGGGTCAAACAGCACCTCAGTTCAAACATTATCAGTTCACTGCTAGACTTATCAGTCCTTCTCCCTTCCAGTTGTTATCCTCTTATCTCTGTGCAGAGAGCTGAAAAAAAAATATATGAGGATGGGCTTTTCACAAAAGTCACAAGTCAACACTTAACATCTCACCCCCCCGCCCCCTCTCCCCTGTCCAGCAGTTCCACCGCTCCCCCATCTGTCTGCTTCTCTGGATGTTGACAATGGCATTTTCTGTGAGCAAGTGACTAAGACTCAAAGAATGTGAGTCTCTGTGCGACTCTGTGTGTGTCGCCCTCCGTACTGTCACAGGCTGTCAGGGCCAGAGAGAGAGAGAGAGAGAAAGATTAGTCTGACAGAATGACAGCAGGACTGTATTCCAGTTTGGGTTCGTGGCCAAGTTGGGGGAGAGAGGGGGGTCATGAACCCGGGTGTGACTGTCAGAAGGACGACTGAGCACAAGCCAGAGAGAGAGAAGAAGGCGAAATGCAAATTTATTACCACCATCATTCAGCTTGACTCAGTTTATGTGCTCTCATGCTCCAACACAATAAAATAACACATCATACGACAAAGCTGTGAGCGAACAGTTGACTATTTACACACATCCTGCACAAATGGAGCAACAGTCGCATTATTTTTATCCACTTGGTTATTGCACGATATGGGTTGAACGACTTCCGATTTTTTGAAGTTGACTAATACGTGTTGGAAGTCGAGTCGACGTTGATTAGTCGATGATGTAACGCATAAACACACAGTAGAAAACAATGCTTTGCAACAATGAAATCTATATTCTTGACCTGAGTACGTATTGTAGCATCTAACACAACGGAAGTATTTCTGCAAGTTTACCGAAGCCTGAACACGGGCTACTGTCGGCCGTAGCCCATGTCAACACCACAAATTGTTCATGTGCAGCCTCCTTCTCTCTGTTACCGCAGGACTTTTGATGAAGTTGCTAGTTTGCTGCAAAGACTCACTTGGCTCCTCACCTGTCTTCCTGGAGGCGTCCGAGTTGTTATTGTCACGTGATCTGCGACTAGTCGACTTGATGCTTAAAGTGTCATCGCGCAGCAGTAAAGTCGACTAGTCGGTACAACCCCTATTGCGCGTCTTAATGTAACTCTCCTTTTGTCTCTGTTTTGGTCTCCACCTGCACTAGAATACATCATCCTTGTCTTCAGCCGCTAGACGTTATACTTTCTTCACAAGCTTTTGCCTAAATCTCTCATCTATTTGGTCCTATGTAGGTGGATACACAGGGTTTGTCAGCACTTATTAGCTACATGCAATACCACAATGCAGAGCTGAGGGGAACTGCAGAGCAAGTTTGTCACCATAATTATGTAAATAAATTATATGCCCGCTATTAAAATATTCCTCTCTGCTCTTTAAATATAGATGCAATAGTTATTTCTTATTATTTTCTGTGTATGCACCATAGACTGTATATAAATATGCACAACACGTCCCCACTTCCTTGGAGCTTATGACCTTTACTGCAACAAGTCACCAGGGGGAGCTCTACTTGCTTTGGCTTCACTTTTGAGGAGCTGTTCCACCGTCCATCTTTATACAGTCTACGGTTTGCACGTCCCTGTGAAGGCAGCAGCCTTTAATGTGAACCTGGAAATGTTAACACAGACATACTTAAGGCCAAATAAGCTACATCAGGTTTTCTATTAATATTATAAGTAGTTGTAATATCACATAGTGTTTTGTAATAATCAGAATACTAATGGAGGTTTGTCTTGTTTATAGAAGTCAATATAGAAGTTTTTTTATATATATATATATAGTAGACTAGCACTTGAATACCTGTTCAGTTTACTGCCAAAACAAATCAATAGCTGAACAGTTTGTGCAGAGCAGCTGTGTGTGAGTGTGTTTTGCATCGCAGCGGTGTTTTCCAGCTCCCGAGACAGGAAGTGCTACCTTAGGAACATGAGGAAAATACAGGAAGTGCAAACTGCGTGCCTCAAATTCCAGCGTTTTCTTCTTACAGCGGCGATGGAACAAGAGCCAAAACCAGAGAGACACAGAGAGAGGAGAGAGACACAGAGAGAGAGAGAGAACAATGAGCACCACACAGCGTTTCACCAAAAAGACACAAATGTTCAAACTGGAGGGCTGGAGTCACACAGATGGCTAGACATGGACAAAAGGTCAATTATGAAGCTGTGGAAAGAAAAGACAATTATGGCCGATGGGGCCGAATACGCACATATCTCCCGCAACAGTCGCAGCAGGAATGTCATTCCTGTAACACAGCAATAATAAATCCAACGCATAAATACAGCCGTGCGGCCCTAAAAGACAGACAAAGGACTTGCAGTCACTCTGTATCATAAGCTCTGAGCAAAACAAAGAGAGAAATTCATTTTTGGCTGTCGAAAACTACTACTTCATTCATATATATTATGTAAAGAAATATAGTATAACTGGTTTACAAGTTTCCGTCCTTTGGCAGACTGCAGGGAATCTATAGAAACTTTGCCCACGTGATCAAGCCGTTGTCCTCTATGTCTCCCTGCTGTCTCTGCCCGCAGTGCATAAATAGAAGGCTGGGTTTATTCTGCATAGAGATAAAAATTACTACAGACGAGTAATTGCCTGTTGGAATATTTATATCGGATGATCATGCAAACCCTGCGCCAGCACACAGTTAAAATAGTTGCAAACCTCATCCAGCACAATGGACTTGATACGGTTCCTGTTTCCTGTTTACCCCACATTAAGCTTTAGGGTCACACAACTGCCATCTGCACCGGTATGGACTTTTCTGATTGATGTCTGTTCAGGATTACTTGAGTCTGCATCCTATTGACATTTGGTAAACCTTTCATGTTGGTGCCACAGACCTACAGTTGAATATTTGCAGGTTTTTTCATTGCATTGAAGGGGAACTACTGTTTTTTACAACCTGGACCTTATTTCTGCCATAAAATATGACCGTTTAATCACCCATATAACTTTTGTGTAATTTGTAGTCAATCGGGAGATGTTTAGATCTGCGTATATCCATATAGTGGGAGCGAATGGGGCACCGAAACGGAGCCTTTAAATAACGCATTATCTGCCGCGGAATTCGTTCTCCGGACTCAACAGGGAACAGCATTAGTGTATCAGAACAAAATATTGGTGAAATTAACACGTTTCACAGCAGATAATGTGTTATTAAGAGGCTGCGTTTCGGTGCCCCATTCACTCCCACTATATGGATATACGCAGATCTAAATATCTCCCAATTGACTACAAATAACACAAAAGTTATATGGGTGAGTAAACAATCGTATTTTATGCCAGAAATAAGGTCCAGGTTGTAAAAAACAGTAGTTCCCCTTTAATGCAATGAAAAAACCCGCAAAGCAAATATTCAACTGTAGGTCTGTGACACCCACATGAAAGGTTTACCAAATGTCAATAGGATGCACCTCATGCCCATCTGCAACATCCTGCCTCATTTCAAGCCATCGATAACATCTGGGAGTGATCTGACTAAGTGTAGCATCCTTAATTCACATTTATTATATATATTGCATAGTTAGAAAAACGTTCAGACTCGGTATGATTTACATTTACTGCTTGCACCGGCTCGCTTCTCAAACTCAGTTTCCCGTTGCCGCTCGTGATTGGATTTTACTTCCCCTGTCAACACAGTCAAGCTCTGAAGAACGTTATTTATCTGGATATCTTTGCAAAGTTATGTAAACATCGCTCGGCGCTAAACATGAATTTAATTGTTTACTTTTGATTCATCCTTGTGAATGTACAGCAGCGTGTAAAGAGCGTACAGTATGTGGAATGAAGTGGAGCCCGAACATGTTTAAATGCTAAACTAGACGTGCAGCAACACGCTTTCCTAAACACTTGCAGGAGTGGTTTGTGTGATCAGCTTCTCTCGGAGTCTTTGATGCATTTACACCTGTGTATTTTTAGCCATCGGGCCGTGAGAGATCACCAAGGACATATTTTAATAGTAGGTCTAAACAGGGACTGCACCCACTTAACATGTTGATTTCCCAAATGAATGAAAAAACAAAAAACTTCTGTGCTCCTGTAGAGCTGCTATTTTCTCCCTCTTGTCTTCTAAGTGCTGTGCTCCTTCCTCCTCCTGCTTTAATCAAACAGCTTTCCTCCTCCTCCTCCTCCTCTGTGTGGCCTCGCATCACCCCACTCATCCGTCTTGTCTCCCGTTTCTCACTCCACTGCTTTCTCTCCTCCTCTCTCTGCTTGCTCAGCCCTGCTGTTTGTCAGCTTGATGGTGACGCCCCCCCCCTTCATCTACCCATCCCATCCTAACTCTCTCCTCAGTACTTTTACCTTCTCTCTTCTTCTCTTTGTCTCCTTTCAACCTACCCCCCTCACCTTCACCTTGCCCATCGCCTCAGCACTTCTTCTTCTCTTCCATTATCTTACTCCCCAATTCTCCCCTCTTGACCTCGACTCGAGCACTTCTTCCGTTCTCCCCTCCCACTCCGCTGTCTCCCTGCCCGTCCTCATCTTTCTTGACTTGCCATAACACCCTTCCCTCCTCCCCAATCCTCTGGTCCATTCTTCTTCACAGGCTTGACATGTCCATATACAGAGTACCCGTAACATTGTGACCAATCCTCATAGTAACTGGGTGAGCCTTTAGTCATCAAAGTTGAAGCAGGAAACACTACTCTGACTAGGGAACACTCTCCAAAACTGCAACTCTTGTGGGGTGTTCCCAGTCTGCACTGGTGAGTCCATATGAAAAGTTGTCCTTGCAAGTTAAAGCGGTGAACTGGCGACAGGGTCGTAGCCAACCAAGGTTCATTGTTACTCACGGGAAGCAGAGGATGTCCTGTGTGGTCTGATCCAACAGACTGTAGCTTAAACTTCTAAATAATGTAAAGCTGGTTCTGATAGACCGGTGTCAGAAGATAAAGGACAGTCAGGGTAACCATGGCGACACCCATTCACTGCCCAAAGTGTAAAAAAATGGCCACGAGAACATCAGGACTGGACCACGGAGCAATGGAAGATGCCACATTTATGACCAGCTATGTATGACTTAGCTGGGGGGAAAGCTGTTGCCATGGAGGTGTGCTTCCACCTATCAGGCACAACATTATGACCACCTTCCTAATATTGTATAGGCCTCCAAAACAGTGGGGACTCATCAGAGAATGGACATGGGCCTTCTGAGGGCGTCCTATGGTGTCTGGCAACAGGATGTTGTTAGTGGGGGGCCTTTTGTGGATCATCCCACAGATACTTGATCAGTTTGGGATCTAGTGAATTTGGAGGCCAGTTCAACACCTTGTGCTGTTTTTCATGTTTGTTTTTTTTTAGCTGTTCCTAAAGCGTTTTTGTGTGTGTGTTCCTGTGTCAGGCTGAATCCTGCTGGGGATGGCTGCTGCCATCAAGGAGTGTCATTACTATGGGGTGGGGGTGCCTGGTCTGGTCTAGGTGGGTGCTACATGTCTAAGTAACATCCACATGAATGAATGCCAGGTCCAAAAGTTTCCCAGCAGAACACTGAATTGTCACAAGATGGTCAATGTTATTTACTTCACCTGTCAGTGGTCATAATGTTATGCCTGATCGGTCTATAGCCTCTATTTCCTCATTCCTCCCTCTGCACCTTTTCTCCTCTTATCACTGACAGTGACTCACACAGTGCACTCTAAAATTCCTCTAAAAAGTTTTTTAACTTTCTCTCTCTACCTGAATCCATCTCTCCCCTCCCTTACTGTCTCTCTCTCTGTCTCTCTCTCTCTCTCTCTCTCTCTCTCTGTCCTGACAGCGTGATCCATGGGGGCATTATCTTTCCATTATCTGTCCATCCCATAATCATTTCCCTCACCTCGCCCAGCGTCTCTGGAGAATATTAATCAGCTCACAGACAAGTCTAATCGCTGCTCTGGGGCTATAACGGGAGCTGCAGTCCATCAGGCAAGAAACACACACACACACACACACACACATGAGAACATTTTCCAATTAGTCCGTTACTCCCTCTCTCCCTCAGTACACTATGTTCACATAAATCACATAATATAAAGTTTAGTACGTACAGATGGGCCTGTTATAAAAGCTGATACACACAAGTGAGCGCAATTTGTCAAGTAAACCTCCCACCTTTACATAAAATGTCCATCCCAACAAGCCGTGCATCACCTAAACTCCTGAACTCTCCTAATCTCTAATGCTCGCGCTGTTTCAAGGGTTTTTGTAAGAGTCAGTGAGGATCAGAAAGAAACACTTCACAAGATTAAAGGGGACGCAATGAGAATATTGAGATGCATGCAAATAATCTGACCACAACCATTCACAAAACATTCACTACATGTACAGTAATCATAGTTCCATAAAAATGAAAAATAGTTTATTTAAAATGGTTGTTATTATGTAACCATTTTATGTGCATCTGAATTTTAGGTGTGTAACATTTCGGGACAGGCCCTAACACACTTTGAGAATTTAGGATACATAAATATAACTGACTTGTCTCGTCTTGAGAGCACAACAAGCCTCCACATTGTTCCAGGAACAAACATGACTTTTCTTCTTCGCTTTTTTACTGTTGAGTTTTTACAGTCCAGGAACTCATCGCCGCCGAGCATCTGTGGGATGAAGTAGAGAGGACTGAGAAGACTGTTCAGGCCTGGGACATGTAGCACAGGCCTGTGACTAGCACGGACCCTAGATTAGCATTAATTTGATAAATGGTTTAATGGTGTGAGAGTCTAAGGGTGAATAGATGTGAAAATGTGAATAGTAATATATGTAGAGAGGGAAAAAGGCTGATTTGTTAAGGTGGTCTCAGACAGTTTTAATAGATTCAGCATGAGGGATCCACCTTAACCCTAATGTGTTAATGTTGTATAGGTACACATGACTGGTGAGTCCAGGTGTCGTTGTGTTGTGGATGTCTTGTTATCACAGCATGCCCATGGATGGGATGTATTAGGCAGCAAGTGAACATTTTGTCCTCAAATTTGACAAGCTAGAAGCAGGAGAAATCAATCAGATCATCTCCGAACGCATCTCCACTGCAGCTCTCGTGGGATATTCCTGCTCTGCAGTGGTCAGCAGCTGCAAATCTAGTGTGAGGAAGAAAAACCGACGTGAGCCAACCTGGGGGGAGTACATCCCCCTAGTCAACGTGTCAAACTACTATGACTCAAATGACTAAAAACAAAAAGTTATTATTAGTTCTCACGAAAAGAACTAATAATAACACGCCCACAGTATATCACTGTTTGTTGTGTACGTAGCTGTGTAGCTGCAGACCAGTCATTGTGCCCATGATAACCCGTGTCCACTGCTAATAATAAAATAGGTATGCAAGCATCAGAACTGCCCCATGAAGCAATGGAAAGGTGACTTAATCTGATGAATAACATTTTCCTTTACACCACATGGATTGCTGGGTGCATGTGCATCGTTTACCTCGCTAGGTGCACTATGGAAAGAAGGCGTCCTGCAGAGGCAGCGTGATGTTTTGAACAATGTTCTGCATGGAAACCTTCGGTCCTGACATCCATGTGGATGTTAATTTGTGTGTACCATGTACAGACTTTCACGAAAACAGTATTCTTGGATGGTTGAGGCCTCTTTTAGCAGAATAATGATGCCTACCCCGAAGCAAAAATAGCTCAGGAATGGTTTAAAGGAACGCAAAAGTTCAAGACGTTGATTTTTGCCGTCTGGATCACAGCACATCTTTGGAGCTCTACTAGAGGAATCTATTCCTTGACGGGTCAGGTTTGGTTTGGTGGCAAAAGGGGGAACAACAGGTCATAATGTAATGGTTGATTGGTGTGGCGTCTGTTTATTGGATTCTTGTGTATCTAATTTATGGCTGATAATGAATAACTAATAATTAAAAAGACGTGTCATTAGATGGTTTAAGGTTAATAATAAGGTATAAATGATAGATTCTTTGATGTCATTTTTCACCTTTTTTAAATATTTTACAGATACAGACGTGTGCACACTGTCAGTATCGCTCATCCATCAGGAGCGCAGAGCCAATTTCATCACATAAATCCTTTTTACAGCGACTTATCGCAGTCTGTTTTAATCCAAATGGCAGCAGGCGAAAAGGGCAAAAGATGAAAGAATAGAGGGTGTTTCTTCCCCCCAAAAGACCTCTGTTCTTCCAGAACAATCTTGATTATGAATGGCTGCCCTGAGGAGAACGAGAGGAGGAGGAGAGCGGAGGAGAAGATGAGAGAAAAGAGGGGATGAAAGGAGGAGAAAAGAGGAAGATCAGAGGCTGAGGAATGTCGGCCATGGGGGTGCGTGAGCCCTAAACACACGGATCTTTGAATGTCCACATGCATGTGCTTGCACATATCAAACAGGCACAAAAGTGAGTGAGGCAAGCACACAAACGCAACTGCACAAATGTCCAAAATGACACACACACACACAACACACACTGTCCACGTCTTTACCCACACCATGTTGAGATGTCGTGTCCGGAGGCATCTTAAAATCTCTGAATTCTCTCCTCAACCAGGGTGAGGGAAGGAGGAGGATGGGCTAGGGAGGGGTGCGTAGCGTGAGGTTCGGATGTTGTGGAAAGATAAGGGATGAGGGGTTACGTGAAGAAGTATTTCTCTGTGTGTGTGTGCGTGTGTGCGTGTGTACAGAGGCAATAAATCCTAAAAAGGGGGACCGCAGCAGACACAGCTGTTTCACACCCGTCCAGATGTCAGTGGAGAGAGAGAGAGACAGAGCAACGCAGAGAAGGAGAGGGACAAGCACAGACCTATACTGTACACATCAAAGACGGCATTGTAACACACACACGGACGCACTACAGATGGTGTGAGGACTCATTGACGGCATCAGGGGACGCTTTGAACTCCTCTTCCTCACTGGTGTGAGAGCAGCCGGTGGACTAGAACAGATGTAATTATTTAAACTGGAATCCACAGAAGTGATCATTGTTGTTAGCTTAGTTTTTTTTTTTTTTTTTTTAATGTTAATTCCAATGTTGCTCTTTAACTGAAACCTACTGATATACACCGATCAGCCACATCATTAAAACCACTGAAAGGAGAAGTAAATAGCATCCTGTGACAATCCAGTGTTCTGCTGGGAAACTTTCGGACCTGGCATTCATTGGTGTGGATGTTACTTAGACATGTAGCACCCACCCCACCTCCTACCCCATAGCAATGACACTCCTTGATGGCAGCAGCCAACCGAAGCAGAAAGCAGCCTGACACAGGCACACACACAAAAACACTTTAGGAACAACTCAAAAAACACAAAAAACGGCACAAGGTGTTGACCTGGCCTCCGAATTCACTAGATCCCAAACTGATCAAGTATCTGTGGGATGATCCACAGAGGCCCCTCCCCTCAAAGCCCCCCCACTAACAACAGTCTGTTGCCAGACACCACAGGACACCCTTAGAAGGCCCATGTCTATTCTCTGATGACTGTTTTGGACGCACAAGGGAGACCTGAGCAATATCATAATGTTATGCCTGATTGCTTAATGTCATGCCTGAAATAAAAGAAATCATTTAGGCTTGTGCATGCTTCACTTGGCTGTTTTTGAGCCCCACAGGGATGAATTTTTAATGCATTATAGTGCTCCGTCTCAAGTGAAAAACCTTAATGTAACACAGGCTGCACCTGGGGTGACTCAGCTCAGACCACTTCCATATTATTTTAAGTGCAAGCAGTACACGCTCACCCCGCTGACATTTCATCCACTACTACCCCGGTCGTGGGAGCGATCTGATTAGCTTTATCTAGTCTGTATTACTTCCTTGAAGACCGAGAAAAGGTCACGGTGAGTCCGTTCTCCGGGGGCCGAGACGGTGTTTTTGCACTCGTGCTTGCGGAGCACGATCGGGGCCTTAGAGCAGAGGAGCGTGCCTCCCGTCAAGTTTGAGCATGCAACCTCTACAAATAACAGAATATTTCCATTATGCACAATACAGTACTTAGTGGTGTCGTGATATTATCATTCATTGCTCTAAGACACGCTGCATAATACAACATAATACCTCCACGAGCAAAATACTGAGTGCAGGATGTGTTTCAGCTTATTGTAATAAATAAAAATATATTCTAGGTCTGATGTTTTGAGCTAGTATTTGCAACAAGGTCATAGTTTTTTGACTGCATGGTGCACAGTATGTTGACTTCTGAGGGCTCATCTGGGGGGGTTTCATGACACCGTTGCTCTGATAACACATCTCTGCTTCCGGCTACTTCCACTATCATCTGCACATCTGTCTGCCTCAAAAGAACCCCAGACTAACAGCGTCCACGCGTGCGTGCTCGAAACCCAAATTAAAAGCAAATCAAAACGTCCCCGCGGTCATTACTTTTCGAGCGTTGGCACGATCGCAGTTCGTGAGGATTACGCGCCGGCGCCTGTCAACGCAGACTCATAAAAACGACGGCAAACGCGCAGATAGGGATCTGTCAAGACCGAGCTGATCTGGGAAAAGGAGCCGATAACCGGGGAAAGAAGATAACGTAACAACGTGTTCATTGTGTTGTGAGCTTAAACTCTGTGTTATACATATATGTATAAGGTGTCTGTGCAAGCGTGTTTTACTGTCAGCGACAAAGACAAACAGAGATAGTGAAGAAGAAAAAAAGACGGCACTCATCGCTCTTGATCTGTGTCCAAATCATTGTATTCAGTTATTTTAATTGAGAAGCAGTAAATCACGAGCAAGAGGTTAAACAGGATAAGCAGTCAGTGCACAAGCTCAGATAAACTCTGACTCTGAGGCTGCTCTTCAGGGTTTTGCATGAGATTTTGTACCTCTGAGGAGCAATGAGTGCACCCCTCTGTGTAATTTGTGAACCTAAACCATGACAACCAAGGAAAAGTCAGTCAATTCCTCTGCACGGCTGTTGTCTGCAGCACACACATTTAGCCTCGCCGCATTTAGCATTGTTGTACCTAAAGACAGGAAGGACAAAGCTTTTTTTAAATTCACAGATCCGGTTTCATTTGCATCAACGATTCTGAATTATGTGGGCGACACGGCAACATGTTTCTAAAATAAAATCTGCAGGGAAATAACACTTGCCTAAAAAGTAAAAACCAGTCTTGTATATGCAGGGCCTACATGTCAGTGCGTCCTGTGTAGTGTGTTAAAAGCTGTGGCGGTGGTGGTGGTGGGTGGAAGTGGTTTGTGAGTGAAAGCGGATCCTTCTCCCATCAAGTCAAGTTGTTGATAGGGGATGATTGCACTTTGGCTCGCTGCTTTCCATCGCACACACACACACACGCTGAGGGGTAACACTAGAGAATGAGTGCATGTATTCCCACTTCAGGATGTTTTGAAAGCGAAAGTGGAGCCTATTCTGTCTTTTTTTTCCTCGTGCGTATACGGGCACAGACACACACACACACACACACACAAACACACCGGCAACTTAACCTGACCCGTGGATGCTTTGAAGAGGAAAAAGGAAAAATGAGAAATTGGTGCAAGCACAGCTGCGTGTCGAGCGATGCAGGCGAAGACGCAACACAAAACACACATAAAAGTAACAGCGGAGAATCTCTCCACCCCGACTCCTTCATCTATGACTGACAGTTTAGAGAGCTCGTAACGGGTTAAACTTTTTAAACGGTTCCTTTTTGCTGGCAGATTTTTTTTTTTTTGTTTTGCTGACAACCACTGAGCGTGTGTTGCAGCTAAATTGGGGGCTCCGTGAGTTGCTCAAGAGCACATTTCCAAAACATGCTGAAGAATGAGACGAGTGGATAAGACTTGCAGGCGACCGCTGGTTTCTGTTCACTTAGAAAAAATATAACATCAGCTTGTAACGTTGGAACAGAGGTGCAGGCAACTGGAAGGAAAACCCGCTTCCCTGTTACTTCTAGTAATATACAGCCATGCCAAAGGTTTTTGGGTTCATTTGGAGGATGGTACTGCTAAAAGAATAATGTCTTACAGTAACAGTACACCAGTATTAGTGAAGGTGTTCCTGGTCCTTCAGGGACTTTTGGCAGAGGCAGAGTTGTAGTCTGACACTGAGCTGAGAGCACGATTGGTTTTAAATTAAAGGTCAAGTAAGAGATCGGCAGAAGGTCAAAGTTAAGTCGTGGCTGCTGCCATTCATAGATTTAAATGTAAGTGGTAGCTGCAGATGACTGACAACAGCTTGTAAGGATTCATGTAAGGCCTTTTTCCTGGATGTAGCATTTTTGTGCGTCGTTGCAGCAAACTAGCAGCGGATCATACTTCACTAAAGATGAAGCCCGTGCTACCGTGACATGCTGGTCCTGAAATACAACAAAACCGCAATGCCTACTCATCTAAAAAAGGCATCCGCTAAATGCTAAAAGAGGAACGGTCCAAATTCTCTCGACAGCATGTTAGTTAACAACAAAAGGAGGCTGCACATCAACAATTTGTCAACATTATTAGACCTTAAGCTGAAGTACACGGAGAAGGCTTCAGAGAAATACCACATATTTTTGTTTAACCCAGCTACACTATCCCGTCTTACAACACACTGTGGAGTACTATTAAATGCTATAGATGGTGCTGAGTAGCTGCATGTTTTTATACAGGCTATACACACCTACAGCACACAGCATGTAGCACAAAAGCTGTCTGTTCTCAGCATATTCTGCATATTCAGGTCAAAAATATAGATTTCATTGTCGCAAAGCATGTGTTTTTATTAATGACGCCATGGGAGACTAGGTGGTTTATTTCTTCCCGCAGACCACGGGTTTTTTTGGCGACGATGAGATTATATTCAGGAACAAAAACTTTTGACCACAGCATGGTGAACCACAGCTTTAAACCCAGTGAAAATAAATATATAAAGGTTACAAAACTCATTCATTCATTCATTCTGTAACCGCTTGTCCTGTGAAGAGTCACGGGGGGTGTTTGTGCCTACCCCAGCTGAGAGGCAGGGTGCACTCTGGACAGGTCGCCAGTCTATTTCAGGGCTAACACAGAGAGACAGACGACCATTCACATTCACACCTACGGCCAATTTAGAATCACCAGTTAACCGAAGGAGCATGTCTTTGGATGGTGGGAGGAAGCCGGAGTACCTGGAGAGAACCCACACAGGCCCAGTCAGCCCATAGATTTTAACCCGGGACCTTCTTGCTCTGAGGTATCAGTGCTAACCACCACCCCACTGTGCCAACCTGGTTACAAAACTCACTGACTGACTTTATTTGTTGTTTTTTTTATTCATTAATTTCTTATCTCATGTTAGGGTCCCTGGTAGTTTACACTCTAAAGATCTCATTACAGCTCGATGAAAGCAGCTGTTGACTCAGCTGTGTCACCGTGAGGCAAACCGCAAAAACCAACTCAAACGCACCTCGGTCACGGGGCGCAGATACTGAACCGCCCCCAAACAACGCTGGAGGTGTGAGCCCCTCAGTAGTTTATCCACTCCAGGCCCATCAAGGGCAGCAGCAAACCCTAATTACAGCTTGGACCGTCATGAAAAAGCTTCCGCTCTGACATCAAATATAAGGTCATTGAAGTAACAAAGGCTTTCATTTTTTTTTCTTTTTCTTTTTTCTCTCCCCCCTTTGTTTCGGGTGCCAGCGCAGCAGAAGGAGAGCAACACAGAGGAGGAGGAAACGGCGGGAAGATAACGGGATTTAGAAAGAGCTGGCAGAGAATGGGACGGAGACAATAGCTTGGAGACAAAAATGGCGCGGCGAGACAAGGGGACAGACAAGAATGAACAAAAAATGGAAACTTGATAAGAGTGATGGATGCTGGCTGGGTGGGGAGGGGGTTGGTGGACGATGAAGAAGATGAGAACAATGAGAAAACTCCTTGAGCAACTTGTCCCGTTTTCCAACTAATCTGCTTCAGAGAGTGTGTGCTCTCATGTGTTGGAGGGACTTTTTCCTAATTGTTTTCCTTTCTCTGTCACAATGGTCTATTCTGTATTTGCGCTGGACAGGAGACCAGCGCACCCACACCCATGTCTGGGTTCCCTCCATACTGTGTGTGTGTGTGTGTGTGTGTTGAATCACTTTTGAGGCTGTTATTCCGATGACAGGGATGGTCTGTTATGATGATAACAGTTTATTCTTATGTGTGTGTGTGTGTGTTCCTGTTTGTCAGTAGATGGGACAGACAGTTCCTGTGGAGGTGAGGATGCCTGTGAGTTTCAGTGTGTACTTGTGAGTTTATTTAGAGAGAGGTCTGTGTGTGTTTATGGTGGGCTCAGTTCTGTGTGTGTGTGTGTGGGTGTTCCTCCCACATAATATCCGCTGCTACCTTTGTACTTTGACTCCAAATTTGTCTCTGTTTTGTCTTCAGATGTGGACATTTGAAGGATGAGAGGAAAGCGATGAACGTCTGTCTCCTTGTTGAGATTTGACTGACATTTTCCATCTTGACCCACCTCCAAATATGATATAATATACAGTATACAGGGACATCTGTTCCCTTCCACATCCAGAGAATGATCTAAAAATAAAATAATAATGTTGAAAATATAGATACACCAATCAGGCATATCATTATGACCACCTTCTTAATATTGTGTAGGTCTCTCTTGTGCCTCCAAAAGAGTTGGGACTCATCAGAGAATGGACATGGGCCTTCTGAGGGTGTCCTGTGGTGTCTGGGAACAGGATGTTGTTAGTGGGGGGTTCCTTTGTGGGGAGGGGCATCTGTGGATCATCCCACAGATACTTGATCAGTTTGGGATCTAGTGAAATTGGAGGCCAGGCCAACACCTTGTGCTGTTCTTCATGTTTCTTGAGTTGTTCCTAAAGCGTTTTCTTGATTGAATCCTGCTGGAAATGGGTGCTGTCATCAAGGAGTGTCATTGCTATGGGGTGGGGCTGCCTAGTCTGGTCTAGGTGGGTGCTACATGTCTCAGTAACATCCACATGAATGAATATCAGGTCCAAAAGTTTCCCAGCAGAACATTGTACAAGATGGTCTATGTTATTCACTTCTCCTGTCAGTGGTCATAATGTTGTGGCTGATCAGTGCATTTAGACACTATGAGCAAAAAAGCACAGGCCTCTGAACAATTTGCTGCTCTGTCACAGATTTCCATAAACGACTGCAAATGCATCACAACTTGTGGACAAAGAAATTTTCCAATTCAGAAATCTAAAACACAGCAAGAACTTCATGGACTCTTCTCTCAAAGGACGTCAACCAAACATCCATATGAAGACACCAATAGTATAGTTTGCTTTTTCAGAAAACTGCACACCGGCAAAAGAATGGGGTGGGGCTCACAACTTGAGACCTCAACGAAAAGCCACTGATATTTCATTCAAGTATTTGTTTGAGGAACATTAGATCCTTGTCACGAGTCCACAAATATCTTGTTCCTGTTGACATCACACTTTATCAAACATGGGTTTTATTGATACACTAAACACATTCAATTCAACCTGCCATGAAAACGTTTGGTTCATATTTAAAGGTTTCTCCAGTTAATTTATTTCTGCTCATGTATTTGGTCGTAAATAAGAGCACAGAGTCAAACGTGATCATAGAGAGGAGTAAAGGTGGAAAGCACACAGTCCAGAGAAGCAGGCTGAGCAACTCAAAACAAACTTAAAGACAAGTTACAATAAAAGGAACAAAAGGCACGGAAGGAAAGGTCGGATAATTTAAAAACCAAATATTAAACATAAAAACTCTGAAAAAGAGGAATCCCATAGAGACAGTACAAAAACGCAAAGCTACAACAACAGGGAAAACATCAACAGAGGCAACTTTAGTGACAACTTGACAGAGACTAAAGGGGAAAGGCAGGACTTTATAGGCACACATGGGCGGAGGAGGTTGATGAGACACAGGTGAAACAAATGAGGACACAAGGAGAAACCAATCCAACAATCAAAGAGAGCAAAGACACAGAAAGTAAAGTAAGACAAGAAACACCAAGGAGAAACCAAACAGGGTCACGGAAAATATTCAAAATTCAAAACCTTGACACGTAGACATTAATAATAAAAAAAAAACTGCTCTTCCATGAACCAGAGGCTGCAGATGATCAAACTCACAGCATATACAGTACATGTGATGCTCGTGGATGGATACTTTTTATTTTTCATGACTACTTTTCTTTGGTTTTCTCATCATAAATTGATCTTTGACCTACGATGTACCCACCTTACTGTAATCCAGAAACACTGATTTGTTACTGTAAATCTCCCCCGTGGCCTCATTTCTTACCATCATGTACATCAAAAGACATCCCTCCCTTCTCAACCTTTTTTTTTAAATTTTATTTCCCACCCTCTGCCGACCCGTCTCCACATCTTACCAACCAATGACGACGCAGATTTAAGAAGATGAATGCAGGAGCACTCATACGCACGGTTTCCTCGCACCGGCGTCTCAAGCCAAGTTCTCGACAACAGACTCCGAGCCGTCTCTGCCTCCTCCACAGCTCCATAATTGACCTTCTGTGTGTGTGTGTCTGGCCATCTGTGTGACTCCAGTCGCCCCGTTTGAACATTTTCAGCGTGAGCGCTGCTCGCTGGGTCGTCTCTGCTTATTTTCTTTGCCCTCTCTTTCTCCTTCAGACCAGTAGTATCTATCAGTTCCTCACTAAAAACTCCCCTCCTCCTCCTACTCAACTGTAGATACATTAAGCCTCCTGTTATGGATTATTATATGATGCACCGATCAGCCACAACATTAAAACCACTGACAGGAGAAGTAAATAATGTTGACTATCTTGTGACAATTCAACGTTCTGCTGGACAACCTGGCATTCATTCATGTGGATGTTACTTAGACATGTAGCACCCACCTAGACCAGACCAGACACCCCCACCCCATAGCAATGACACTCCTTGATGGCAGCAGCCGGCAGCATGACACAGGAACACACACAAAAACGGAAGCAGCCATCCCCAGCAGGATGCACCCACAAAAACGCTTTTGTCAAAAAAAACATGAAGAACAGCACAAGGTGTTGGCCTGGCCTCCAAATTCACTAGATCCCAAACTGATCAAGTATCTGTGGGATGATCCACAGAGGCCCCTCCCCTCAAAGCCCCCCCACTAACAACATTGTGTTCCCAGACACCACAGGACACCCTCAGAAGGCCCATGTCCATTCTCTGATGAGTCCCAACTCTTTTGGAAGCACCAGGGAGCCCTACACAATATTAGGAAGGTGGTCATAATGTTATGCCTGATTGTAGTGGTACCCATCCTGCAGATTTTCATTTTAGGATTAGTATCTAAATCTCACTGGGAGCACAAAAGCTTCTTGATGTTTGTCCCACAAACACAACTTTACAAGTTGCATGAGTCAAGTGCTTTAATGCTCTAATGGATTACTGCCTCTGAACATGTAGGAAAACAAAGGCAGCAGCAGCACAGGGAGCGGCAAAGGGAGCGGTAAAGGGTAATTATGTTTTCTACTTGGAATCTTATCTGCAGGACACTGTAAATGCTAACGATGATAAAGTAATACATGCCGAGACCCTGATGACGCTGATCACTGAGAAGATGTGCAGCGGCTCTGCAGCACAGTCACCTGAGCTCTGAATGCAGCAGATCAACAGCGCCTCCCTGTGGCAAAGAGAGAAAACGACACAAGCTGAAGCTGTTAACCCTCCAGTCATGTTCAATACTCAGGTACAGCAGTGATGGGAGATGAGACGTTTTCCTTTTACATGATGATTACACTAATTAAGCCAAGCAGAAAAGGTTTAAAATTTAAAATAAACACTTTTATTTCATACTGTTTTTACTTTAAAACACATCAGTTTGAACCGCAACATAACAGGAGGGTTGACGTGATTCAGGCCCTCAATTCATTCATTCATCTTCTGTAACCACTGGTCCTGTGAAGGGTTGCAGGGGGGCTGGAACCTAGCTCAACTGTCATCGGTCGAGAGGCAGGGTACAACCTGGACAGGTCTCCAGTCTATCGCGATTCAGGCCTACTCTTCCTTTTATCATGAGAACATATTGTCCTTTTATAATACCTTATTTTTCTGTTCTTAATGCCCCCGGTGTTTTATTTAAAATGCTGACTTGATGGCAAAATATAGACAGTTCCTTGTGGTGTTTTTTGCCTTACGACATTATTTTTTCTTTTCGCCCCCCTCATCTTTGATTACACAAATATTCACATTTGCATCATTCATTCATCTTCTGTAACCACTTGTCCTCTGGAGGGTCGCGTGGGCCTATTCCAGCTGTCATTGGGCGAGAGGTGGAGTACACCCTGGACAGGACGCCAGTCTATCACAGGGCTAACACAGAGAGACAGACCACCATTCGCACTCACACCTACGGCCAATTTAGAATCACCAATGAACCTAGTCTTTGGACAGTGGGAGGAAGCTGGAGTACCTGGAGAGAACCCACGCAGACGCAGGGAGAACATGCAAACTCCACACAGAAAGGAACCAGTCTGCCTGGATCCAAACCCAGAACCTTCTTGCTGTGAGGCATCAGAACTAACCACCACTCCACTGTACTGCCCTTGCATCAATTTAACTTATTATTATTATTATTTTTTAAAAGAATGTACGATGAATGTACGGGTTAATCTCAGTTGTGATTAGCCCATTTGAACAACTGATTCATCAGCTGCACTTTTTCAAGGGACACCACCTTGTGTTATTTGATGAAAATATCAAGCCATGTTCACAAAGTTATGCGAGTCAAGCTTTGAATTTAAAATGATCTTAGTTAGGATATTAGTTGGGCTGGAGGGAAAACAATACCAAAAATCAACTCTGAGCTTCTCCCTGCAGCAGGACTGTGTTAATTCTGTGATTTTTTTCTATCATTACTGCTGCTTCAGACAGTCGTCTAAACATCGAGTCAAACATGTGAGCATGTGGCTGTCAGTGTGTGTGTGTGTGTGTGTGTGTGTCTGGGCGTCCTATCTGTATGACACATCACTACATGATCATAAATGAGAAGGAGGAGGGTGAGTGTCTGCTGGCTGGAACAGAATGAGATAAAGATGGATTGAACCCATCGCCAAAGACCAGGGGCAGACGGACAGATCCATCTCTCACCAGCCACATCTCTCTCTCTCTCTCTCTCAGTCTAACCGTGCATGTGTGTGGTGTCATACCGAGCCTTTTAAAAATGTATGGACCAGGAGAAAATAGACAGAAACTTCAAAAAAATCAGCTTATTTATCTTGGTTTGGGTCTCTATCACCATCAACATGAACACATCTGTCTTTCACCACAAACAAAATCCCAGCACACAACCTTTAGAGTCTCACCAGTGTAAAATACCGTAAAGTATGAATCAGAAAATGAGCAATTAGCAGCAACTATTTAATTTAAGGCTCATGACTGACTCTGCAGTACCTTGGAAAGGCCAAAGAGTGGCAGCGCTCCACAGCCCCACAGCTGATTAGTCTAGTGATCCATGCAGAGGAGGTTATTTGAGATTATTTAACAGTTTTAAAAAACGTCCTAACATGATGCAACAACAGTCCAGGTACACAGATAAAGGTAAAAGAAGGCTTTTTTACTTATGGGTGCAATTTCTTTCCAAAACCACGAACAATACCGTGAATCTGTCTGAGGAGAGACTGTCCTAATTTCCCTCTAACGTCGAGCGCGGCTACCGCTGTGAACACTTGAGCCGTTACATTACAAACCTCTGAATGTGCACGCAGGACCTGAGTGAACCACTTAAAGCAGGGGAAGGCAGCTTGTGTAAGGCACATTAAAAAGAGGGAACGGCTGAAACGAGCGTGGCAGAATGGGTTTAACTAGAGCCTGCGGTTCACGAAATGCCACTCAGGAGCCTCTTTTGTTACAGCCGTCGCTCGCAGACAAATGTCAAGATCTTTTTTTAAACTCCACACTCCATAATGAAATCAGGCATAACATTATAACCACCTTCCTAATATTGTGTAGGTCTACCTTGTGCCTCCAAGACAGTTGTGACTCATCAGAGAATGGACATGGGCCTTCTGATGGTGTCCTGTGGTGTCCGGGAACATAATGTTGTTGTGGGGGGGGGGGGGGGGGGGGGGGGGGGGGTACCTGGTTTGGTCTAGGTGGGTGCTACATGTCTAAGTAACATCCACATGAATGAATGCCAGGTCCAAAACGTTTTCCCAGCAGAACACTGAATTGTCACAAGATGGTCAATGTTATTCACTTCACCAGTCAGTGGTTTTAATGTTGTGGCTGATCCGTGTAATACTTCCCTGTTCACAACGCCACATGTAAGAAAACTGGACTTTTAGAGTTTCTTGAAAACGATTCACCCAAGTAGCTTCTTCAGCTCCAAGGTCTGGTGGAGAGTTGGGCTTTAAATAGGAACATGTGTGGGTGTTACCATCAGAAACTAACATGACTACTGACCTAACATCTTCAAAAAAACTCCAGAAAGTCCGGTAGCCTTTCTTTAGTGTTTTTGGATACACCACTGGACGACTGAGAACCTTCACGTCCATATTTCATAGACAGATAGATACAATATTACTGCCACTCTGTTGTACTTCACAAGTAAAGGTGGGAGCTGAAGCTTGTGATTGTAGAGACAATTACAAAGTTTGAACACACACAAAAAAAATCATCTGGATTCGTCATTCAACCTCTTGAATCGTCATTCCAAAGTTAAACGGATGCAGTACAAGGTTGCCCAGGACGATGACGCCACATAAGACTACCGGCAACCAAGAACAGAGCAACACAGAACGAAGAACATGAATCTCTACATAAAGTCCAAGTGTGCATGCAATGTATGCAGACAATGCAAACAAAAATATAGGAAAACACAGCAATATGTACAGTAGGTGTAGTTTTGTGAGAATACAGTACTACAGTTCACCATTTCTGGCCATAGATCTTCTACGTTAGTCTTTTGCTTAATATTATAAAGGTAAACGTTCAACACATTTTTCACCTTACCTTCTATAAAAATATCCAAAAGACATTTCTCAAAAGCTCTATACCTCAAACCAATGGCAGGATCCCCAAACCACCAGGAACTTTAAATGGATATCCTCCCGACTGCAAAGCTCTTCCAAAAGCCATTTGGATCGCAGAATAATGTGATTTTGAAAAAAGCAATCTCCAAAACCTGCAGCGAAAAAAATAGAAGAAAAAAAATACAGCCGCAGCCGGAGCAGTGACTTATTAGGATTTGATTTAACTACACTTTGTGCTTTGGTACCTACTGTAAATGTAAAAGTGTTATTTCCGCTAAGTGAAGATTTATATTACTGGAGGTGCTGAGTGAGAGAGTTAAAGAGGAGGAGAGGAGGTGAGAGGAAGGTCAGGAGGGTAGAAAAGAAGAAGCAAATGGAGCTTTGCAGGAAAGAGTGAGGGTAAATGAACACCACCCACCGACCACAAGTTAAATTTAGACCGAGCCCCCGACCTTTGTCTGTTTGACTGTTCACTGAAAAAGTTACTGCGACTTCTTTAAATGTGTTTGAATCCTGACAGAAGGTGTGATTCAATCAACCTCCAGACCACAAGGCTCTCCAGGAGTGGGCCGTCTGTGGATATGCTACTGAATGCTCCAGGTCATACACCGATCAGGCATAACATTATGACCACCTTCCTAATATTGTGTAGGTCTCCCTTGTGCCTCCAAAACAGTTGTGACTCATCAGAGAATGGACATGGGCCTTCTGAGGGTGAACGTTGTCATTGGGGGCCTTTGAGGGGAGGGGCCTCTGTGGATCATGGATAATTGATCAGTTTGGGATCTAGTGAATTTGGAGGCCAGGTTCCTAAAGTGTTTTTGTGTGTGTGTCTGTGTCAGGCTGCATCCTGCTGCCATCAAGGAGTGTCATTGCTATGGGGTGGGGGTGCCTGGTCTGGTCTAGGTGGGTGCTACATGTCTAAGTAACATCCACATGAATGAATGTCAGGTCCAAAAGTTTCCCACCAGAACAATGAATTGTCACAAGATGTTATTTACTTCACCTGTAAGTCATAATGTCATAATCTTGTGGCTGATCGATGTATATCTCCCAGGATAACAGTCCTCTTCCTGTTTTCTCCCCTCCACCTGCAACATGTCACCTGTCTCATTGCCGGCTGACCTCATGCTGCTTCATCGCTGCTTACTGCTCAACTTGACAATTCTCAAGTGATCCAGTTGAGCTCGCTGTCTTTCAGGCGTCATGTTAACTAGAAGATGCTAGGTCCAAATGTGTCACAGTACCAGACCAGCTGGTATCCAGCCGATCCAAACTCTGCTGAGACCCAAAGAAACCCTGCTGCTGTCTCTGATTACTTATAGTAATCAGTATAATAGCATGTAGATGAGTATTCAAAATGCAAAGTGAAATGTCCCTCCTACATGACCGTCACGGTGCGCGGCTGATTCACAGGCTGACATGACTTATGCCCTAATGACATTCATTACCAGCTTAATTAGCTGTACAACAGGGCGCCGTGGCAGCAAAGAGAAATGCTGATAATTAAATTCTGGGCAAAGGTCGACTGAGAAAACACGGCACCGAGTCTGCTGTTCGTGGTCGACGAGGTCACGAGGCGCAGCGAGACCGAGAAAGTGACAGAATGTCAAAACAGACTGACAGACAAAAAAAAATCATCCACAGAGAGAGACAGAAATAAAATGATTCTCCAGGGGATGATGCAGTTGCTCAAGTTCCCCCAAATCCAGCTACGTTCAGTTTTGAAAGATTAACTCAAACAAGGGGATTATTTCTCCTCTAGAGAACCCCTCCCAGACAACAACTATATATATATATATATATAGTGTCAATACCAATACATATTGTCTCAAGATGTTTTAAAACCCCCGTCCTGAAACCGGTTCCTTCTCCGTGTACTGTAGCTAAAGGTCTAATAACTTTAGACAATGAAATTCACCAGCAAATTGTTGACGTGCAGCCTCCTTCTCTCCGTCTCTGCTAGCGTTAGCGGATGCCTTTTCGGATGAGTGTGCATTGCAGTAGTGACTTACTGATATATTCTGCATGTCACGGTAGAATGGGCTTCACCCACCGGGCTCCTCACCTGTCTTCTCCGAGGCGTCCATGTTGTTATTGTCACGTGATCAGCGACTAGTCGACTTCCTGCTTAAAGCCTCATGGCACAGCAGTAAAGTCGACGAGTCAGTACAACCCCTAACCGAAGGGCATGTTGGAGTTTATAACCGCAGGGCATGAAGACAACTCTGACCTGCAAAGACGTCCATCAGTAACCAAGCAGTGTCCTCGACATAGGCTGTCAAAGCCTCGCGGGCTCACTCAAGTTGCACTGGATGAGAACATCAGCTGAGTAAGAGCTGAAAACGTGTGAGCAGGTTAAAACCACGTGAACTAAAGCAAAGCAGCGACTGAAAGCAGTCTCACAGCTCCGTGAGCTAAAAGCAATTAAAAATAAAAGGTGATTGTGTTCATGTGGCATGGATGTCTTGTGAGTGGCATCTCCGAGTACCACTTCTATTTCATCTGCCAAGGTCGAACCAATGGCGCCATCTCACCCACTCTGGAAAGAAAGAAGAAGCTCTCACTCACGCTGCAGAAAAGAAACAATAGATGTAACTGAAATAGAATCGTGTGTGTGTGTGTGTGTGTGTGTGTGTGTGTAGTTATCACACAGACAGATAAATCTAGGGCACGTCCTCTTTATCCATTTAATTGCCCCTGTACTTTTCATTTGCACTCTAATAAATCAGAAGAGAGATTGTGTCACTTTATTTGTCCGTCCCTGTGTATTTGAGTTGCTTACTCGTCCCAGAATCATCATCTTCATCTTCGATACAGAAACGCATCAGAGAGCGAATTACTCTGCCGTGCATCCGTGCCGGCGCCTCGCGGGGCCACGACCTGCGCCCCCACGGGAGCTGCTCATCACAAAAACAGCAATTAACACCTGAAAAACCACCATTTACACTTACATGTGTCCCAAGAACCACGCTGTATTTTGGTAGTAGAGACTTAACAGCATTTTAGTGGCTCCAAAATAACAGCTGATTTAGACACTCGTCTAAAAAAACATTCAGTTCCTGCCCTAATTATCAAAATACAAACCTAAAAATATGTGTAATTGCAGTCATTCACAGGATCGAGAAGCCCATTGTTCGCTTGAATTTGGCATTTTCTCATTAATGCTGGGTCCTGGCATTAAAACAAAAAACAAAAATACATATACACACCTGAATACTCAGTAGATTAAAGGTGCTTACAGTCAGGTGTGGGTATCAGTCGCCTCTGGTGCGATAAGCAACTTTTAAAGATGCATAACTTCCACAGAGCCTGGGAGAGGTTGTTAAAAAAGAATATGAGGAGAATAACTTTGCATTAAAGATGAGGGAAAAAAGTGTCACGCCAGCAGAGGCAATATCTGAATTTCCTTGAGGGCGAGTGTGTGTGAAAAGCAGACTAAATGTGAACGAGCACACTAAAGGGTCCGGTCGTACCTCCATAACGAGCCGCTAGTGCCATTACAAGCTAATGGTTTGCCTCTAAACCTTGTTTGGAGTTTTAAATTCGAGGGTTGATGGCACATTTTATCATAACTATCAAATATCTTGAACGGAAAAAAATTAGGTTTTGGTGGAAATTTCAGTTGGAAATTATGGAATCAGGACGCCCTGATGTTTCTGTGTCACGCTGTTCGCTGATTTCAGCCGTCTGTCAAGCTCCCAGGCCCTGAAGGAACATATGAATACTACAGAACAGATGACAAATACCTAAACAGACTTATAGTTTAAAGGACAATATGAATTATTAAAGAATAGAAAAGGTATCTCTCCATAGGAGCTTGTGTTTGAGTGTGATCTTCAGTTCTACAACTTTAAAGGGGGAAGTATATGCAGGTATATACAATGCATAAATAAAGGAGATGTATTTTGAGTCTGGACTTGAGGGTTGTCAGGCAGATGTGGGGAGATGAGTGACTGAATGCTCTGGAAACCCGAGGTAGATAGTCGGCAGGTGGTGTAATAAATCCATTGGCATAGGAGGATCAGAGAGTGCAGGAGGGTGAGTATAAATGAAGGCAGATATGATGGAGCTCGAATGAAAAGAGTTTTAAAGTTAAGTAGCAGGAACTGTAGGATGCTAGTGGATCCTCTGCATCAGTTTGACACTGTAGCTATGGCTACACAGAGCCTACACAGACCCCTAGCTGACGTGCACCTCCCCAGAAATGTAACTACGCACTGCGGCGACGTAGACCGCAAGAGCTGTGATCAGTCCGCTTGGTACTAGTGTGTTTCCGCTTTAGTATTTCCGGCCGCTTCTCCATCTCCGCAGTTTTCGAATAGATTGTTTTGGATCAATAAAGATGGAACACATCCAGGAAAGGTTAACTGAGGAGGTTCAACAAGGATGCAAACACGTGTACGACTCGTCTTCAGCGAAAGTTTCAGTCGCCGTTGTTGAAAGTGAAGCAGGAAGTAGAAACAAAACTTAACCTGACTGGCAAAAAAGACACAGCGCCGACTAGCGTTTGGGTGGTGTATTTACAGAGCGAGCCAGACTGACGAGGCACAAGTATAAATGGCTCGCACCGACGTAGGCTACGTACATACGTAGGTTACAGTGTCTATGTTCCGCAGTACTTTAAATGAGTCTTAAGCACCTGAGCACACATATCTGTGGTAAATATACAGTACAAGCAGTCGACTGGTCTGAGGACGGTCCTTTCACGAGCCCTGTACAGGTACAGAGCAGAAACTCACTCACTGCCACACATGATTTCAAACTCATCCCACAGCCCACCGCCCTATATGTGACAACCTGTTCAGGGAGCGCAAACGTTAGAGACACAGGCGAAAGCTCCAGGAATATCTAACTAAATCTCAGTAAATTTACAGTGTTTACTCCCAGTGAGCTGATTAATCTACAGTACCCGTGTAGAAAATCTT
Organism: Chelon labrosus; assembly: GCF_963514085.1. Taxonomy (NCBI): domain Eukaryota; kingdom Metazoa; phylum Chordata; class Actinopteri; order Mugiliformes; family Mugilidae; genus Chelon; species Chelon labrosus. The sequence goes on from NC_140338.1 coordinate 8,110,472, forward strand.
TTGAAAAATGTCCCAGAGCCTGTAAACACATCTCTGTGAAGATCAGAATTAACAACATAAAACAGAGAAAAGCAGCAAACCTTCATATCAGAGCCATTAACTTTAGTGAATTACTGGGTTATTATTGCAGCTAAATAATAAAACCAATATCGCGTGGAGAGTTGTGACACAGCGCAGGACAAGCGTAATCACGATTTAATTTATTAATGTGCACAACATTTGTTCACGCGTGTGCTCACAAAAATATCTGAAAGAGACTTTTATTGTGATTTGCTGATTTGCTTCACTGCCGCTCTGTCTGAGATTTACTGAAGAGGTTTTCTTTTCCCTCAGATAAGATCCCACTTAAACCTCCTCATACTAGTCTGCCTGGAAACTGCAACAGGCAGAACTTCCTGGTCCTCAACCTGCAAATACAAATAAATAAAATCTTATCTTATTCATAAATGTACAGCTACTGATTACTAAAGAAACAAAAGCACAGAAAATTGTTATTAAATAAGTTTATTTTTAAGTGAAATGTAGGGGGCATTTACTAAAACAGGCTTTAAATCGCTACACTAAGAGACACAGGTCACTTCTTGGTCGCTTGGTTCGCTTTCCTGACTTGAAAATATGGAATATCTTCGACCATCCCTCTCTCTCTCTCTCTCTCTTTCTCTTTTCTTTCACGGCTCGACGTTGTAAACAGAAAGGTCAGATGCCATGGTCACGTGCAGTTCCCACGGAAACTGATTGACGGGCCTCGTGACCTTGCCCTGCTGACGTCTGCTCTCCTTGATCATGAGCTGGATGTCCTCGTCGTCAAGGATGCGGATGAGGTCGCCCTCCGGGTCGCGGTAGTTGAGGGCGATGCCGTCCACCTGGAAGACGTTCCTGAGAGAGACGATTAAAAGGGAGAGAGAGAGAGAAAGTGTCTTAAGATAAATTTAAATTATCCGTTGAGCTGCAGTTTGATGTGATAAGAGTGAAAGTGGGATTAACCTAAAAAAATGTAAGCAAGGTTGATGATGGTACTACATGTCTAGTCAAAAAGAAGAATGAAAACTTTGTAATTTCATAATTCAGATGTTACAGCAGCAGCGAAAAATACAAGTTGCACCGATCAGGCATAACATTATGATCACCTTCCTAATATTGTGTAGGTCTCCCTTGTGCCTCCAAAACAGTTGTGACTCATCAGAGAATAGACATGGGCCTGCTGAGGGTGTCCTGTGGTGTCTGGCAACGGTCAACGTTATTCACTTCTCCTGTCAGTGGTCATATTGTTATGGCTGATTAGTAGCAACTAGCTAACTGCAGTGTGGTGAGAAGCCAACCAAAGTTAAATAAGTAGATAAGGTTTGGAGTGGTGGTGGTTGATTATACATTTTGTCATCACCGCTCTTAAAAATAAATATTACACAGAGATTTTCTGAGCTTTGTTCTACAGCGTAACGAAATCAGGGATAAAGCAGCAACACCTTTCTTTTTTTTTTTCTGTTTCAGTTCAAGGCTCCGAAACATTAGCGCTGCAAATCGAGCTCGACTGAGATGAAGGTTTTGCAAATTTGTCGCTAGCAAATTTCATTCTTTTCAGGCAACCGCACCAAATCATTACAAATAAAAAAGTATTTTGTTGGTATATTACACTTTTATTAAACGCTGCTCTGCAAATTATCACCAGGACAACAAATAAAGGCCCAAAGGTAATAAGGAGTAATAAGTTGAGAACCCCCTCATGACCAACTTCTCTATACTTAAAATGTTTTAGCATGAAACATCAGTTTATATCCTTTAATTCAATGGTTGGGCTTACTGTTAAATTGTACAGGTAGTTTAGCAACATTCACAGTTGCTCTGTTTCTCACCAATTCTTTGCTTCTTCCTCTTTTTTTTTTTTACAGCGCAATCATCTCTTCTCTTTTCGTGCTAACTGTCTCCTCATACCTCCACCACCACCGCCTCCCCTCGACTGTTTGCCTTACCCTCCCTTTAGCAGTGCTAAGCCATATTAAAACTTAAGACCAGGGTCTCATCCATCCTACTCCAGGGCACAATAGGCCTGAACACAGAAAAACAATAATGAGCAGATAAGCGGCGGAAACTGATTATGAATGGGGAGGGCTAATCATCATAGCGTTCACCAATCTAAATTAGCAGATAATGAGAGATAGAGGGAGAGGCAGAATGAAAGAGAACAAGACAGAGGAGAACAGATATGATGGTGTAATGAGCGTACGCATCCGGTGATGGTGGCGCTGTGGGAGACAGAATGGGGGAGGGAGAGGGGAGTCGGAGGTCCCACAGGAACTAATCCGACGAGCGGTGATGATTGGCAACTGGTAATTTGCAGTTTGCAGTGACAGACGGAATATGCTGCCCCTTTGGGTGAATTAATGGACTTTTAACCATCCTTGTTTGTTGAGAAATTTTATTGCAACCTCAACAACACAATACTGAGGAAGTGAAACGCTGAGAATGTGCTCTCAAAGGTTAGCGATCGGCTTCAGAGTACACCTCTGGAAACAAACAAAGCATTAGAAATGGAAATCTGTTCCACAGTGCACGGACTGCACAAAAAAAGCTGAGACTTGTTATTCAAATCAATTTATTTCAAGTTGATACCCAGTGAACAATTTTCCCCAATCTTCAAAATATGCTATAAGAAGCATGATGTCAGCATGCTGCATAAATGTGAAGGTTTACATGAAGAAACTATCAAAAGTTCCAAAACTCCCAGCGAGGATTAAAGAAAATCAACTGATTCACAATCAACTAATTTGTCTCAAGGTGCATTGTAATCCTTAAAGGATATTGTAAAACCTTCTCTGCCTGGATTCAGAAAGAAAATTAAATCGGGGATAAAGTGGAGGAAACAATGTGTAGAGCAGCTGAGGAACAATCCCTCTCCTGTGAAGGATGGATATGCAATAGTGTGTGTCACCAAACAGACTAGTCTTTGTTGATAAGGTCATTATTGCTCAGTGGGTCGGTGACATTATCCACTCACATGCTTCGGTTTTGCTTTCAAAAATGTTGGAAATGTAAATAAAGAATGAGGAAAAACAAGATGCATCCAGCTGCTATTGTTTGTTTTCTTAATCTCTGGGATCAAATGAGCTTCTGGAAGTGGGCCAATCAGAAGAGGGTGGGCTCATCGAGAGGGGAATGATTAAAAGACAAGACATTAGAGAAGTGTCGGCAACGAAGGCTGAACGTGACTGTATCTGTCATCTGTATCTGGATCTGAATAAAAATAAAAGTGAAGCCAAATTGAGTAGAGCTCCCCCTGGTGGCTGGCTGCAGTATAGGTCATAAACTCCACCCCCTCCATGTTAGTGGATGGGACAAACTAAAACACTAAGGACACAAAAAATATATTTTTTTTCTGGGATTGTTTCAGTTTTAGATTTAGTGAATATAATACTAAACTCGGAGGATGGTGCCGCCCATATCCCCGGGAAAATAGAGTCAGTCTGACCAATGCAAGGAAGTGGGGACGCATTGTCCATATTTATATACAGTCTATGGTTCATACCAGCAGGTGGCAGTAGTCTATTCTTCATTTAAAAGAGGAAATCAAAGAGCTGCTATTAGCTGGGAGGCGAGGGAGCTTCACAAACCATTACAAAACTGTCTTTTTAATGAATCCTGCAGCTCAAATGAACATGAAATTGTTTGTGTAATTGAATATTCAGATGAGATAAAGATAAAAAATAAAACGGGACGGTGCACCGAGCCACAGATTGAAGATGCAGATCAGGTTGAAAAGCTGCCGTCAGGATGCAACTAATGCTAATGGTGAGGGACTTCAGAAGTTCACAGGTAAACGGCCGACTGACGGCTCGGTGAGAGAAAAGAAAACTTATTCAAGGAATCCTACCTACTGACCAAAGGAAAAATAGTTTCAGAGAGAGGTTGAATAATCCAGAGGCTGGGTAAATGACCAGTACAAGATAAACAGGAAGTATTATGACCTGTATATCCTACAAATACACACCAGCATAGCTCCAAACACGAACCTGTAAATACGCCTAATGGTCATCACGCTGAGCTTCCATCAAATATATCATTATCACATTTTTCTAAAGGTGCGGTAATTTGCTCATAGGTGTGATGTTGGACACAGTTATTACCTCTTCCACAGCTCAGGAAAGCTCGGCTCTTAACACCTTTTGCTAATGTCTCCCATATGGGTGTAAATGCAATGATAACATGACACCAAAAAACACACTTTAAAAGACACCTTTGTTTCTGCCGAATAAATGGCTCCTGCATTGTTAAAGCAATGACAGAAGAGGAGAAAGAATAGTTTTTATTTTTTTACCTCATGCGAGACAGAAGGTCCTTGTACGTTGGCTGGATGGTGATTTCCTCTTGTACACACACATCTCTGTGTAAGAATAAACACAACCTTCAGACTGAAGCATAAAAATTCAGACCACGTTCCTTAGGGTAACTTAATATAGTATGATTTAGTTTACTTCACATATTTATAATATGGGTGGTGCAAATCTTCATATTTTTTTATGATTTCATTACGTCTTTGCATTTTCTAGATTACGTCATGCGGTTGTTAGCATGCTGAACGCCAGCCTAGACAAGCATTTTGTGTAAACGACTTCCCATGTTAGCTTAGTTTTTTTCTGAAGGCAGCATGAAAATCCCTCTACAAAGAAAAATCGTTGTGTTCACAGTAGAACGGTTGTACGGACTAGTCGACTTGTCAGTTTGTCGATATCATGATGCTTTAAGCTTCATGTCGACTAGTCACTGATCACGTGACAATAACAACATGGACGCCTCCAAGAAGACAGGTGAGGAGCCCAGTGGGTCGCTGCAGCAAACTAGCAGCGGTTCATCAAGAGTCTGGAAATACTTGACTAAAGATGAAGCCCATACTACCGTGACATGCTAAATATGTGAGTCCTGATATACTACATAGGTACTACTGCAATGCACACTCATACGCTAACGCTAGCAGAGGTGCAGTCCAAATCCTCCCATCTAGAGTCTAGACAGAAGCCAGTTAACAACTTCACCAAATCTCCTGCGGCAAATCAAGTTACACTATCCCATCTTACAACACACTGTGGAGTACTATTAAATGCTACTGATGGTGCTGAGTTGCTGCCTGTTTTATACAGGCTATACATATCTGCAGCATAAAGTATGTAGCACATGAGCTGTCTGTTCTCTACGTATGTATTCAGGTCAAGAATCTAGATTTCATTGCTGCAAAGCATTACTTTCTACTGTGTTTTTATTAGTGGTGTCATCAGCGACTAGTCTGTGTTGAACTGACTTTCACCGCCTAACCGTCATCCAACCCCTAATTCACAGTCTTCACAAGACCTTCTTTTAATAGACTTCTGAAACCTACGCTGCAAACTTTAACCTACAGCATCAACGCAGTGTTAAGTTCAAGTGAGGAAGTACGCTGACCCCATCATAAAAAATAGATAGGAGGCACCTAAAAACAGAATATATGTCACACAGACCTGGTGTCGACTCCAGAGGGGGTGAGCATGAAGCAGCGGAGGCAGCTGTACGTGTGGACTCCGCCTTCACCTTCTGAGTCACTGTCTGGGAGGGGCTTAATAATCTTCACAAAGGATTCTGGGAAAATACCTGTCTGATTGTTCACCGTCCCCTGAAGAAGAAGAAAAAGTATTAAGATTTGATTAGAAAACAAATGAATAAAGTCTCAGATGACGTGGCGATGAGGGAATGATGATGAGATGTGTGTACGATTTGGAACGGAGAAAGGCAAGGAAGCAGCACGGAGGTGCATCCAGAGACAAGTTTTTCCGACTAATTAGCCTCCTCATAATATGCTGCTGGTGTTGGAAGCACTCAACGCAACCATCCAGCCGTTGTTACTACACCCCTGGTGTCTCTGAGTGTGTTAGCCTGCAGAAACACATGCAGAGGCTCTTTCATGAAGCATCCGGCACTTTCGCACATTAACCTCAGAACAAGGCGGCAGTTTTGTGCAAAAAGCCTTTTTATTTTGTCAAGTTGAAGTTTAAATCGTGGGTACAAGAGTAAAATGATGATAGCATCCAGTCTGCTCTCAGAAGTTCAGTACATTCAGCCTCTTTAATCCGAGTGAATTGTGTGTTATATAATAGGTGTGATGGAGTCGACTGAAGAGAAACAATGAAAGGAAAGAGATTTTTCTTGCAAAAAAACACAAATCTGTTAAGAAATCATAGTTTTCCTTTACACCAGTTGAATGCTTCAAGGCATGTTTCAACAAAATTGTATTTATTCATTTATTTATTTGATAGGGACAGTGCACATTAATGAACATCTATAGATGTTCATTAATGTTAGATTAGACAGCAATAGACATAAATATTAGAGATGCACCGAAAATTTTCGGCCGAAAATTGCTGTTGTTGTTGCTTGCATCATCACAACATCCTGTTTCGAATGTGTTGTTTCGACGATAAATTTTCGTCCGGAAATGGCCCAAAAGTGCATTTTCGGTTTTCGGCCCAAAAATTTCGGACTTTTATTGCCGAAACAACACGTGCAAGACACAACCGCAGCAATCTTTGGCCGAAAATGGCCCAAAAGTGCATTTTCGGTTTTCGGCCGAAATTTTTCGGTGCATCCCTAGTAAATATGCCGGATTATAGCAACAATGCTAATTTGCATCCGCAGTCCCTCGGCAGGTAACATGATAAGACATAGGACAGGACAATAGATCACAATAAGAACACATCACAAGACAGTACGTTACCAAGAAGATAAAAGTCAATGGTTACAAGACTGGTTTGCTTTCAACTACGGCTTGAGGTGAGTTTTGAAGTTTTATAATGTGGGACACTCCCTTATGGAGAGTGGAAGACTGTTCCAGATCTTACTGGCCTTCACAGAAAGAGCATTTTGTCCAAAGGCTGTTTTTCTGTTTCAACAGTCCCCTCTAGAGGAGGCCCTGGTCCTGAGACCGCCGTGAGCCCTTTTTTTAAGAAAGTCAGACATGGGAGTTCAGAAAATGTTAAGTTTACAAATGAAAAATATGATTCCTTGTCTCCTGCACTTCATTTAATCAAGCAGACTTACACAACTATTTCTGCTTTTACGTAGATTTGTAAAATTGCGCGTTGAAGTACTCGAATAAGCAAAGTAATGCAACCAATTTTGTATAAGCTAACATTTAGTATGGATTGGATCATGTGAGAGTCTTGCATCCTACTTTCTTTACACCCTCTATGTGTTGAAAATGTCCACACCTTGTATCCGACAGCATACCCCTTGTCTTTCAGACATGTTCTCAGTTAATATCATTTTAAACGTATTAAGAGTAAAATTCTCAGACCTGAACGCGCTCCTCCCGACCCCCAGACGACATTATTTGCTGCTTTTTAAAGGCTGAGCAGTTCTGACTTTGAGTTCCCCTTTAAGCCACGGTACACACTAATTTCCCTGCATCGACACTTCACAACCGGTGCCCACTGAGCAACATCACTGCAGCAACTGATGCTGTTTCTTATTGGCAGATTTTTGGCCGCTGTGTTTCTCAATTTCTCTTTTTGGGACTGAAACTGTCGCTCGTCTTTTGTGCGTTTGAGAGATTTACCTTGATGCACCAGCGCGCCAGCTGGATTCGCCACGTTTCCCACCCACGGCCGCCCTGTCCGCTGACTAAATCTAAGGCACTCTGTCAACTTTTCACAACTTTTCCAAACTGCTGGCACGGATGCCAAAAGAACAACAACAACATTGTATCATTGTGCTTTTGTTGCATAAGGATTAACAGCTTATGTTTTTTTATTTCGTCACAACTTTTGGATCTCTCTCTAGAACGCCGGGGGCCAGTTAAGTGCATCCTCCTCCTCCTCCATGTTGATTCTCACTCTCTCCCTCTCCCAGCACATCAGCCTCCACCTCCTTTCTCTCTCTCTCCCACTCACTCACTCCCAGCTTCTCTCTCTCTCTCGCACTCCATCTCAACACCTCTTGCGTTTTCATTAAACACATTTCCTGACCTTTCTTTAAGGACGTTTGTGACAAAGCAGAATTTCTATGACAACTATTTGCCCGCGCCGAAATTCTAAGTGTTGCGCTTTCGTGTTGAGCAGCTAATTAAAATGTCCATGTGCACGGTGTGTAATCAGGACACTGCGTTCATTGAGTAATTGTTCCTGTAAAGGAAACTGGAGCAGGGCACTTTCAATCGCACCAGTGAAGGTACGCCCTGGTCACTGAAGTCGGCTTCTGCCATGAGGGGATGGCACTATTTTTAATCTTGTATTTTAGTTTTTATCGTATTCTATAATTAACTTTACTGCACTAATATGCGAAGGGACTATTTATGTACCTCTGTTGCCACGTTTAAAGATTTGACCAGGATGATGAAGATAATCAGTACAAAACCATATTCTATGACAAGCAATGGATATACAGTGCCACTTTTTATATTTCTGCATAAAAATGACTCTAAACATCAACGGATGAGCTGAAATTTAAATGAAACCAAAGATTTATGCTTTTGTATTCGTTTATTCAGGAAAATTAGCCAATATTACATAGCTGTGAAGTGCAAAAGATTACAAGTAAGTAAATTTCAAGGACAAATAAAAGTCCATCTGTTCAGAAGAGTTTCCAATCATTTTTATGAGACTCGGGTGTCGTTGAGGCTTTGTCACATTCTGATCTTAATAACACATGTTTGTAGAGGTGCATGATGGTAAAGGAGCTCGCTAAGGACCTCCGAGAATTAGCTTTTGTTGATAATCAGGCCAGAATAAGGTCATAAAACAATCTTAAAAGACAGAAATCCAATGTCAGAGTGGTCGACCAATAAAAAGCAAGCCGCGTAACAGTCTGAGAGGTCTCAGAGCAACCCGGAGTAACTTCAAATCAACAAAAGGCCTCTCTCACATTGGCTAATGTTAATCTTCATGAATCCACCATCAGCAGAACACTGAGCAACCATGGCGTGCATGGCGGAATAGCAACGACAAAGCTCTCCAAAGAGAACATTTCTGCCCATCTGCAGTTTTCTGAACATCATTCATTAGTTTGAAATTTGTACATCTCTGCAAAAAGATGACAAAAAAGTCCTGACAGTAGACAAAGAGAACCCAGTCAGAGACGTGCAAATACTTCTAATCGGCACAGTGCGTGGTAATATGGAAATACTGTATATTTTTGAATCATCCCCAAACCATAACCATTCATCTGCGACTATGGGGCTGCAGAGAGCTAGTCCCTATGTGGGAACAGTTGCTGTTCTCGATCATCCGGGTCGGGTTCTCTCACACTAAACCAGAAAACTATTTTCCTTGCTGTCTAACATTTAATACAACCATCCATAACCCCAGCCCACAAAGTGGTGGTGCACGCAAAGACACAAGTACAGAATGCAGACGTTATCCCAATTTGCCGTGGTCCAAAGTTTTTCACTGGAAGTCGTAGCTCGATTTCAGTGGCGACACCTTAGGGTTTGACTAAGCTATTATTAGGATCCAATAGGCCTCTAAGAAGAAGATAAGACTTGGCAACGGTAGACTTTGAGTTGGCTCAGATATGACCCACAAAAATAGCATTATGTTAGCAAGATTCAAAGCCAGTAACACCACGTATAGTTAACGAATGTGTAAGAGGCAACACGAAAAGTGCATGTTCAGAAGAGTGTTATCCCTCTTATGTGTTACAGTCGCCGTCCTGCGGTGTCCAGAGTGCGAGGACTACACCCACTGTTATAAATAAGATGTTCACATTCTTTTTTTATTATTTATTTCTATTCATTTCATTTTCATTTCTAATGCTTGAACTGTCCAAGGCCAGCTGATGCCGCCCGTCGCCCACAGCGCAGCAGAGGTTTGTAGGCCAGACTGGATGTATTGCAACAGATGCTTTAGCTAGTTAACTCGCTGCAATAAATTACAAGCGGAGTCTGCGGCCGCGTCCCTGTTGCCGCGGCAACCTGCTTTGGATACAGACGGGCACATATGCTCCGTGCACAATATCCCGAGGTCCTACAATTTGGGTTGTACGAGGACAGCACAGACGGAAACTATGCGCTGGAAATCAGATATAGTTTAATGATTGTCTTTTTGTGCCCTCACTTTTTCCTTTTATTTCTTCCTCTTTCTCTCTCTTCTCCTCTCCTGTCATAGGATATTTCCATAACTCCCCCTTTCTATCTATCTGACTGTTTCTCTTCCTCTCTCCTGCCCTCTCTTGTTTCCCTCTCTCCCCACCATTTACCCCATCTCCTCCACCACCATCCCGACCAAGATGCCCACGTCCTTCTTTTTCATCTCCTCTCCACTCCACCTCTTCTCTATTTTTTTCTCCCATCCCTCTCACTCTCCAACCATCTCCCTCAGCCTTCCACTCTCTCACTTTTTCACTGCCTCTCCCTTTCTCTACCTTCCTCTCTCTCTCTCTCTCTCTCTCTCTCTCTCTCTCTCTCTCTCTCTCTCTCCCCACCTCCCTCTCCCGCTCTCCTTCTCCCTCTCCCTCCGTTCTCACCTCCAGCCAGTCGGTGTTGACTCGTCGCAGCAGGAAGATCACCTCTCCCCTCTTCAGTTTCAGCTCCGCCTTGCCGTTGCCGCGAAAGTCAAACATCGCCTGAGACACAGAAGAAAGAGCACACGCACACAGAGAGACAAGTCAGTCAAAGAAGAGAGGAACGAAAGACGAGAAAGAGAGAGAGAGAGAAAGAAAGAGAGAGAGAGACGGACGGACTCAACAAAAAAGAGTGAGCGATGACAGGTAAGACTTCACACACTTTTTCGGTGATGGAGAATAATCTGTGAGAATGTGTGTTTAAGAGAGAAGAGGGAAAAATGGGATGCGAGAAAAGATATTTTCTCAGCTTGATAAAGCCAATGTGTTTGTGTAAAAAGAGATAACTGATGCAAAAGGGATTTTAGAGCGTCCGAGCTTTGTGTGTGTGAAAGAAAGAGTGAGCGAGAGAGAGAGAAATAAAGCAAGGGAATGAGGAAAAAAGGATTATTTCATGCGTCCAGTTCTGAATCTGCAGACAACTCTATGTAGGTGCGTGTTTGAATCTGTTTTAGTGCAGGTTAACGGCACAACCAAGGAGTGTTTGTGTTATATTTATACATCCAAAGTGATATGCATTGATGAAATCCCTATATATGTTAGAAGTTGCAAGAAAATATTCAGTAATGACAGTTTCTGCTGATTAACTCTGCAAAACATTTATGCATTTTGACACCACTATGTGAGAAGACGACGCACCACGTGCTGCGAGTGCTAGTCCTATAGTAGTGGTGCATCAGCGCGTGCTGGGTGAAGTACAAAGAGGGCGTAAGGACGTCGGAAAAGTCAAAAGCCCGAGGAGGCGCTGCACTGCGATGTAAAGAAGTATGTGTGTGTGTGTTTGGAGGAGTCACTGGGTACTCGACGCGGCCTTGAAGTCATAAGTGAGTCTGAAATGCAAGCCTGCCGCAGATCAATTTGCATTTAAACTGTCAGTTCGGTAGAGTCATCAGCGATGCTTTAAACATATTCCTACCCTTTTACTAAAAGAGGCAGATGATGAAAGTCCTACTGCACACACACACACACACACAAGGAAAGAAAGACAGAAAGAAAGACGCAGTGAAACTAAAGCCAGTTGGAGAATCAGAGAGAGGAACAGTAAGACCAAAAAAGAAAGAAAAAAAAGGTTAAAAGAGTGGGAGAGAGGTGAAGAAGAAGAGGAGGAGGAGGAGGAGGAGGAGATAAGAAAAGTTAACCAGAGGTACAGAGCTGCAGAAAGCTTATCACTGTTGTCTTTCACGGTGCGTAGCGGTGTGCAATAGCCCTTACCGAATCACAAGCGAGTATAAATGAGCTTCTTACGCCATGACTGCCCCAAGTCTTGCTAATCAGCGTTTTTTTAGCTATGCCAGTAGCACAGATGGTCAGCTGGTCCACCGCTACTGACCACCATCAGCAGTAACTGGATGTAAACTAGTGCCATGAAAGCTGGTAGACACAACAATGTCCTTCTCTGCGTGAACTATGATGATCTGAACTCTAGCACAGTCGTCATTTCAACATTCAAAAGTGAACATAGATTTGGTTCCTGACAGAATATCTTCAGCATATCTGCAGCAGTTTGCATTTAGTGCTAATTAGCAAAAGCTAGCATCTCAACATGCTAACCTAGCAGCGTGAACGCAAGGAAAAATACACTTCCTTTGTATCAGCACCTGAGTACAACCTCACAGTGGCATGGCACACATGACTGTAGATGAAGATTTAGTCCTACAGCAGTTAACGATGAAAAAAATATGACACAGGGCAGAGGCCTTCAACAGTTGGTCCGTGACCCCTAGGGGGTCCACGAAGGTACTGCAGGGAGGTTGCAATGTTTTTCTTCCATAAATTTAAATGTCTTTAAATACACATATACATAAGAAGCTGGTCCCTGCTCCATCTCTCCATCAGTTTGGGGGTCCTTGGTCTGGAAAACGTTGAAGACCCCAGACATAGGGCATTTATCTAGATATTTCACTCAACAGATGTGGAGACCAAAACTAAAGGGCTAAAACAGGGGTGGCCAACCAGTCAGAGGCTAAGAGCCACAATTTCTACTGTGTTACTGCAAAGAGCCAGATTTACTGTAAATGTCACACATCAACGATAATGACAAAAATTGACTCCCACAGAAGTAAGACCACTGTGTTCATCTTCATATTTTCATTTTGCTGTGCATTTTTTCCCTGCCATTTTGAGAGCGAACTTGGTAGGCCTACACTAATCAACAGTTCTTCCCGCCAAGTCATTTGCGTCAGATGCACGTACCGTAAAAAACACAAAATTCGACATGAACGTAAGAGCCGCATGAAACCGGGCAAAGAGCCGCATGCGTCTCAAGAGCCGAGGGTTGGCCAGGCCTGGGCTAAAAGGATATGTAATATATTTACAAGAATACGCCAAATAAAAAATTCTGTCCTGGTTGATGCACTTATGTGGTAAATAGAAGATGCTAAACTCTTTAAATGTACTACACAATATAAAGAGATGCCCCACGATCTACACAAAATTTGATCCGAAACTGGTTCTGACATATTGAAATTCACCAAGGTTTCCATCCTGGCTGATTTGGCGACTCCTGTAGTTTCCTGCTCACGGAAATCTGGACAAACAAATTACTGTGATTTTAATAAGGCAATCAGGTAAATAATCAACCACTGTTCGTCATTCTGTGAGCAATGGCGGTTGGATTCTATTGTGCACTCAGCACGAGTGTATTAACGGCAGGGCGCAGCGTGAGGAGGAGTAGATTACCAGTTTGAAAAAGTAACCTGCAGCTCTTCATCTAACAGCTCAGCGTGGCTGCTCTTTCTTGTTCCATTATGTCCTGAAATATTCCTGAAACTGATTTTGTTTTGTAGACGTGTCTTTAACTTCTACACCTATCTACCTGTTGCTTGATGATTCAGCACGCTGCACTGATATAGAGATATATCTGTTCATAGAGATTACATTAGCAGTAAATCGCGGGAATGTCGTCACAGACAGACACAGTTTTTGCAACACTTTTATCACTAAAAGAAAATCTTCATGGCTGCTTTTGTAAGGATTATACTTTAAAGTACGTTCAAGTGTTTGTGTGCGAAGTAACGACGGTATAAGTGTGCGTGAGTGTGTACATATACTGTATGTGTGTCCACGGAAAATGAGACACTGACTGGTGGCAGATTAATGAAGCTGGGGAGAGAGGGAGCTGGTTGGATTAACAATCCACTGAGATTACCTTAACCCTGAGGACACACTCACAACTCGCCCACCCTCCCTCTCCCTCTCTTTGTATTGAGCGCTGCTATTTTAATGCCTCATTCCAGACGGTGTTTTATTATAGCGTTGACCCGCCGTTGGCCGTAATTTATAGATGATGTGAGAATATATTGAAATCACTGTCTCCCGACGAAAACACCAAATACGATGTGACAAAGTAATTCCCCCGATATCTCTACATCTCCTTTCCATCTCTCTTTCTCTCTCTCTCTCTCTCCAAAAATCTTTCTTCCGCCTCTTCATCCTTTCACTTTTCGCCGCTTCAATCTCTCTCTTTCAGACGTTCCTTTGTAATCTCAGGCCACTGTTACCCTCAGAATCATAGAGATGTTCGTTCCTATTGACAACTGCAATATTCGTGCAAGGTCGAATTAATCACAGAATAACCAAAGGCACCGATTTCTCCCCCGACAGCAACAATCGGTAAGAAGGTACAGAATGCAGCCACAGCTGTCGTCCTTGCAAATCTGTCTTTAGTAATGTATCATGTCTAATTGTCCCCTCAGTGACTTTTCTAGTAATTTGACCAGCCGTGCACAGCGAACAATAAGATCATCCTGTCTTCTCTCACTATATTTAAATGCGACACACACTGTATTTATCCAGGGCAGGTATTCGGCGCTGGTGCACTTTGGCCGATCTCTAAATGTAGCTGCACAACCCTTGGGTTCAGAAAGCCACAGGAGCAATCATCCAGTACAATTAGTCTCGCACTGACCCCCCCTCTCCCTTAATGAGGTTGTTAAACCCTCAGCTCGTTAGTGGGAGACTGAGATGAGAATTTAGGTTTTTTTTTTCTTTCTCCCTCTTCCTGACGTTTAATGAAAGTGTATTTTTTTAAGTCGATGGCCCATTTCCTGAAAGGCCTGGAGTGAAAGATCATAGGAGTAAAAAAAAAAAAAAAAAAGGCAAGTGAGCTCTGGATGCAGAGGTTTTGTCTTTGTGGGTTACTTCCTACAGACACAGCAAGGTCAGTATGTTTTCAGGCATTAGTCCTTGCCTGAATCAAAAGTAACGTCAGACTGCAACGACTCTACTACATGATTGATGATGGCCAATACGTAAATACGCCGTTTTGCGTGGAATAGCGCTGTGTGACAATCCTTTAAACAGAAACCCACATTGCAAGTTGCACATTTACAAAAACTTAAATGGCACAAGCACCTCAAGAGAGAAGATCTGGCTTTCCAACCTCAGCCCCAGCAACCTTTGGACCAATCACAACTGACTTTAATCCACCATCTCTCCAGTAGCTTAAAGCTCACTAAGGAGTAAAAAGAGCTCTCCAGTGTTTAAGTGTTTGAGTTGAACTGTGTAATTTGTATTTCTTTTATGTTAACACTGCATTCATATGTTTACTGCTCAGATATCTACATTGATCCTGAAATATGTTGCATTTAAACTGAACCACTGGCACAACTGTACAGAAGATGGCACACTGGAAGAATATTAGAAGAATAATAGTTTGTTGAAGCCCTAATTTACTGCCTGTGTTTTTGATTTCAAAATATGCCTTCAAGATTGGGTATGTGACTTGAGCCTGTTAGAAAATGTCAGTATTCTGTGCGGATCAAATCAGGTAAAGACAACTACACTTCCTCCACAAAAAAAAGTTGCCACCTGGATTTAACTAAGCAAATAGGTACGAGCCTCCTATTGGATAATTACTGCATGGGTGATTATCTTTCAGCTGGCAACAAGTTATTTAACTCCAACTGATGCAATGAGTAGCTTCTCATTTCTTAAACAACCATGTCTAAAGACACATCCTGTGGTCGTGGTAAAGATGTTGCAGTCAGTTTGAGAAGGGTCAAATCATTGGCATGCATCAAGCAGAGAAAACATCTAAGGAGATTGTAGAAACTACTAAAACTGGGTTAAGAACTGTCCAACACATTATTAAAAACTGGAAGGATAGTGGGGAACCATCGTCTTCAAGGAAGAAATGTGGCCGGAACAAAATCCTGATTGATCATGATCGCGATTACTTAAACGTTTGGTGAAATTAAATTGAAGAAAAACAACAGTAGAACTCAGGGCTATGTTTAATAGTGAAAGTAAGAGCATTTCCACACGTACAATGTGAAGGGAACTCAAGAGATTGGGACTGAACAGCTGTGTAGCCTTAAGAAAACCACTAATCAGTGAGGCTAACTGGAAAAAAGGCTTCAATTTGCTAGGGAGCATAAAGATTGGACTCTGGAGCAATGGAAGAAGGTCATGTGGTCTGATGAGTCCAGATTTACCCTGTTCCAGAGTGATGGGGGCATCAGGGTAAGAAGAGAGGCAGATGAAGTGATGTACCCATCATGCCTAGTGTCTACTGTACAAGCCTGTGGGGGCAGTGCTATGATCTGGGGTTGCTGCAGTTGCTCAGGTCTAGGTTCAGCAACATTATGTTGCCCAAAGAATGAGGTCAGCTGACTACCTGAATATACTGAATGACCAGGTTACTCCATCAATGGATCATATTCCAAGATGACAATGTCAGGATTCATGGGGCTCAGGTTGTGAAAGAGTGGTTCAGGGAGCATGAGACATCATTTTCACACATGGATTGGCCACCACAGAGTCAAGACCTTAACCCCATTAAGAATCTTTGGGATATGCTGGAGATGGCTTTGTGCAGTGGTCAGACTCTCCCATCATCAATACAAGATCTTGGTGAAAAATGAATGCAACACTGGATGGAAATAAATCTGGTGACATTGAAGAAGCTTATCGAAACAATGCCACAGTGAATGCTGCTGTACTCAAAGCTTTAAGCTATCAAACCTGCTAAAACTACAGTTATTTTATCTTAGTAACTCACATCCATAAGCACCAATAAATCTTCTACTGCTCAGTTTCGTGTCATAATAAGGTGAAAATGAACATCTTATATACGCCCATATTTCTGCGTATGAGTTTTTTTCCCCTTACTTAGGCAGGTTTTAATCTAAAATAGGATCTAATTTCTGCTTTAATGGCTCACGCTGCTAAGAAGTAGGGCTCAGCATCGGTTGATTAGGACCTGCTTGATTTTCTATCGTCAAATATTATGGATTTTTTTTTATCTCTCCCTCTTTGCCTCTCCAACGTACTCGTCACCTCTTTTTTGTCCTTCATCTATTCCTGCTTCTTCGTCTGTCCCACTTTTTCTCAAACCACCCCCTCGGCTTGAGAATCATCGTTAAAATCATGCTAAGCGGGAGCAGCCTGTCCCGTTGACCTTGTTTGAAGCTCGTAGTACCGCAGCCAACAACAATTACTCATCACGCTGTTTGGGGCTAAGCCTGAGCTAAAACTAAGCGGAGTGCAATGAAGTGTTGTGGCGTAAACGCTAACGCTTGTACCTGCTCTACTGTGACAAATGCCTGTGCTCCCCTCTTATCCATCAGGCTCAGACCAGCCATTGATCATTGTTTGGACGCTGTTAAACAGCTACTTTCCTGCACTGAAAGGCGCACACACACACACAGTAGGACATGAACAAACACACATACGTACACACTTTTTCTTTCTGAAGAGAAAGACGTAGAGAGCTAAAATAAATGTTGAGTAGGCTGGCAGCTTCAGGAGTAGAGTACACCAGTGTTTTACTTATTGTGTGGGAGAGAGGGGAGGAAGAGAGAGAGAGGAGAGTTGTTTCTCTTAGTTTGGCAATAAAAGATCACTGGAGTGTGCAAAAAGAAAATAAAGTGTATGAGCTACACCTATCTTTCTCTCAAGGTCAGGTAAGGTTAGGAAGTGTCAAACACTTTTGCAAGCACACATACTTAACCCTTTAACATCTAAGACTCTGAAATGTGAAAATAGACTTTTTCTTATTTTGATTATAAAAGGGTCAGAAAATGTCCTCTGAGTAAGTGCTTTTACCAATTTTTCCAAAATACCTGGAACTTACTCAATATCTGACAGTGATTTACAATTTACTCCATCTTATAAGAGTGTAATAACTGCCTGGTCAAAAAAACAGTCACCACCTGGATTTAACTAAGCAAATAGGTAGGAGCCTCCTATTAGATAATTACTGCATGGGCAATTATCTTTCAGCTGGCAACAAGTTATTTAACCCCAACTGATGCAATGAGTAGCTTCTCATTTCTTAAACAACCATGTCAAAAGACACATCATCTGGTCATGGAAAAGATGTTAGTCTGTTTGAGAAGGGTCAATTCATTGGCATGCATCAAGCAGAGAAAACATCTAAGGAGATTGTAGAAACTACTAAAACTGAGTTAAGAACTGTCCAACGCTTTATTAAAAACTGGAATGATAGTGGGGAACCATCATCTTCGAGGAAGAAAATCCACCAAAAATCCTGATCGTTTGGTGAAATTAAATCGAAGAAAAACAACAGTAGAACTCAGGGCTATGTTTAAAAGTGAAAGTAAGAGCATTTCCACACATACAATACGAAGGGAACTCAAGGGATTGGGACTGAACAGCTGTGTAGCCTTAAGAAAACCACTAATCAGTGAGGCTAACTGGAAAAAGGGCTTCAATTTGCTAGGGAGCATAAAGATTGGACTCTGGAGCAATGGAAGAAGGTCATGGAACTCAATATCTGGCAGCTACTTACAATGTACTTCATGTTATAAGAGTGTAATAACCTTCGGGGAGAGGCGGAAGTGAAATTACCGTAATGACACTATATTGCAGACTTTAATCTACTGGAAAGATGGTGGACCAAAGTCAATCGTGAGTCAATCTGTGGGGAGGCAAAGTGCCGCCTTGTATTGAGGTTGGAAAGCCAGATCTTCTCTCTTGAGGTGCTTGTGCCGTTTAAGGTTTTGTAAGTGTGCATATTGGCTGTAAAGCGCAAGGTCTAAGCTTTCAGAAACTGTTGAAATTTTTCCAATAGCACAAACCGTTACGTAATTACAGTAATCCAAATTGCGCTTATGCAAATGTGCCACAGGCGACAAATTTCAAATTTAAAGGATTAAATAATAAAAATTCAGACAGAATCATTCCCGTGAAGTAATTTATTTCTTCTGCTTTTACCCCTGAGATCTCTTGTCTTGTCGTGGCAATGAAATAGCAAAACTACAGTAGGTGTCCCTCAGGCTTTCTGATGTAACACACTCAATCAAAAGCAGTAATAGCTAATATGAAGACTATCAGCGAATTCATTTATTTTATCGCGATCATTAACATGGTTTCCATAGTTAACACGTATTCACACAAATTTATTGCACTTTTTTTTAATAATATTTATGTTAAATGTACATTGGACTGATATTATTTTGAGAGAGAAGCATCTGGCAGGTTTTTGAAGGAAGTATGACTGGATGAAATGATTTACTACAATCGCACTTCAGACTCTGCTTGCTTTCCACAGCGTTACTACTGCTGTGATCACTGCCTGATTCCCAGATCTGCAGTTTGGGCCGAGGTCATAATAACAAAATAATGAAAATAAATAATGTTAACGCTGACAGCCCTAACTAATACACATAAAGTCAGTTAGATTTTAATCTGCATGAATAAAGAATAAGAACGTACGGCTATAAAAATGAACCTAGAGACTGAATGACATGTTTCAGAAGGATTCAAGCAAGCATCACCTACTAGAGACTTGAGTTATTATTTTTCACACTGTAATGCAAACACACAATGACAGTAGACAGGCTGTCATCCATCAGTCTGACTGCACTATTAACATTAGCACTCCCACACAAAAAAAATATTACACACAGTTCCTACGAGGCACTACTGAGTCATTTTAAAAATAGACATTTGAGACCACTGCCGAGCGTTTGCATGTTTGTGCTCTGGTAATCATCTATCTTTGTGGGGAGTATTTAGACCTCAGGCGTGAGGACTTTATTTCGAAGGTCTAGACATAGTTTAGGATTAAAGATCCAAAAACATGGGATTAGGGTTAGATTTTATGGTTGGAGTTAAGGTAAATTTCTTACCCATAAGGGTTCTTACAAGTACAGACAAATGTGTGTGTGTATGTGTTGAAGTCTAGGATGTGCTGACTGTACAAGGTATGAAAGACATTTTTGCCTCCAGGGAGAGTTTAATTAGCAGGTCATTACCACTTTATCCTCTGACCTGACTGTATCCCCCTCCTGCACACCTGCACCCGAACCACACTAGCTACAAAACCTCACAAACACACAGCTCCGAGGTAAAACGACTGCAGAATATAAAGAGTGATTCTCTTTTTTTTTTTTACAGCACCAGGGAGGCGGGCTTGAATAGAATAAAAATAAGAGGATGAAGGAGAAGGAGGGGGGGGTGAGAGATGGTTGCAACCTTGGAAAGAGACAGTGGGAGGGGAGAGGAAAAGGACGAAACTGATGAAAGTGATGTTTAAACGGAGGAAGGAGAACAGGGAGGAGAAGATGAGACGGCGAGGGAGGTTAATATAAGAAGAGGAATAGGGAAATTAGAAAAAGGAAGTGAAGCAAGGCAGGAACTATCGATGAGGTCAACAGTCATTAGGAGCGAGAGAGGAGGAAAAGTGCAGCACAACAGCTGATGAATGAAGCCATCGATACTGATTTGTCACATCAATCGATCCGCTTTTGTATGTTGCCTCTTTTGTTTTTTAGTTTGTGTGTATTTATGCATCTGGCTTGTGTTGCAAACTAAATGTCAGCGGCGGAAGGGTCGTGTAAACTTGCGAGTGTCATGAGATGCAGTCGCGTCAAGGCAGCTGACGGGATCACAGGGTATATTTCCCAGGATGATGTATGGTGGTTTGACTTGTTACTCCGTGGGTGGCCATGGTAACTGTAACCAAAGCAACAACAACAAAAAAATAAAAAATGTAGCTTCACACACCTCTGCCCTGGGGGAGGAGAAGAGGTCCATCTTTGGTGGTTTGACTTGGCTTTTCCTATAAGAAAAAAAAGTGACACATAAGTGAGCAGTCTCCAGATGTGTTCAATGACAACACGTATTATCCCTTTATGTGGCATCAAACTATATCCATCCGTCCATTTTTTGATCTGCTTGTCCAAAAACTGGGTGGTGGCTGCAACAAACTAATCATGGTACTTGTTTTAGGAATCCCAAAGCATTCCCAGAGCAGTTAAGATATCTACAGGCCAACCCTTTTCAGCAGCTCGAACTCCGAGCTCGCTCCAGATGCCCAGAAGTTCCTCACCTTGTCTCTAAAGTTGAACCTAACCATCCCACAGAGAAAACTCATTTCGGATGCTTGTATCTGCAATAACATTCTTTCTGTCACTATCTAATGCTCATAACCAGAACGCAGCTGGACTGGTAAATGAAAAAAAACTTCATGCTCCATTTGCTCCATGCATCTAAGACCTCGAGATGCATGGGGCAGCACCTAGCTCTCTCGATCTGGGGAGAGCTACCCTCAAACTAAAAACAAACTTTTTTAAAGGCTTTTGAAAGCCCTATAATTATAGATTCCTGCAGACCTGATCCTTGTATATTCAGAGGGGCCACTGTGGCTCAGTAGGTAGAGTGGGTTGTCCACAGACCAGAGGGTTCTGTTACATGGATGACATGCTGAACTGTCCTTGAGCAAGACACTTAGCCCCGAGTTGACCCCAGTGCTTGGTGTGTGAATGCGTGCGCTTGTGTGAACAAATGGGTAGACGTGTCATTATGACTGTAAATCGCTTTGAGGAGTAATAGGTAGAAAAACACTGTGTAAATTGACAGTTTACTAGACAGAAGTGCAGTTCCAGAGATTGAACCCACTCAGGTGTGGACAAATGAGACCCGTTTAAACACTTTTGAACTGAGAGGATCATAACGACACCTTCACAGACCCATAAGCAAACGTCTAAAGGCCACCTGCTTCATTTATACAGCGCTGATCAGCCACAAAATTATGACCACTGACAGGAGAAGTGAATAACATTGACCATCTTGTGACAATTTAATGTTCTACTGGGAAACGTTTGGACCTGGCATTGGTGTGGATGTTAATTAGACATGTACCACCCACCTAGACCAGACCAGGCACCCCCACCCCATAGCAATGACACTCCTTGATGGCAGCAGCCATCCCCAGCAGGATGCAGCCTGACACAAGGTGTTGACCTGGCCTCCAAATTCACTAGATCCCAAACTGATCAAGTATCTGTGGGATGATCCATAGAGGCCCCTCCCCTCAACCCATAGGACCCAAAGGCCTCCCACTAACAATATTCTGTTTCCAGACACCACAGGACACCCTCAGAAGGTCCATGTCCATTCCCTGATGAGTCACAACTGTTTTTGTCGCTCACATGCTCTGTTTTAACATAAATACCCCAATGAATGTCCAAAATGTGTCTATTAAAGAAAGTGCAGTATTGTCAGAGATATTACATTTAATCAATGTTATTTTTCTCAAGTTCAATCAAAACATGCATACACTGGATGGATTTCAGACAAAAAATGAATAAAAAAGACAGTTAAGTGTGGAATCGGTGTGGTAATAAAAAATAAAAGACTTCACAGCAAGAAGATAGAGACGGTAACGCCCTATTTACAAAGTATATTATCTACTGTCTTGATATTATGCGACAACTGGTCTCCAAGACAATGAAAGAATCAAATGTTTGGCGATAATGCAAAAGAGGAAATGAGTTTCTTCAAATGTTCCAGCACATCAACAGATCACATGTCTCTTCATATGAAGGCAGGTCAGATCCAAGAGCGGAGGAGGCAATGAGAGTCTACCTTTGCATAATTTCCTGTTGAGAGTCCCTCTTTACCACATCTCCCACTGGTGTAACCTGACCACAGGCAAATGGGCCAATCAGAACAGCCGTTGTGAATGAGGAAGTAGACCGAAAAAAAGGGGTAATGAGTCTCGGTGGGGTTTTTCTCAATGCCAGATTTATGGATCCTCGCCCCCGTGACTTCCTCGCTGCTTAGCTCCATCCCATTCATGATGTGAGGGGGAGACACAAGGTTAAGATTGGAGGCAGCGAGGCAGCACTTATCGGCCAACTGGGACCTCGTAACTCAGGACAAGCTCGCTTTGATTTGACGTACAATATTTAAGACTTGTTGTTGCACGGCGGTATCGCCTGTCACCGGACTAGAAAATGACTGTTCTGTATTTTAGGCGGTGACAATGCATCGTTGCAAAAGACGCTGTATTTCTAGATGCTGTCTCATAATTTTGCTCATACACTACATAACAGACATGCACTGCCTGGTCAAAAAAAAGTCGCCACCAAAAAAAGGTCACACACTCTAATATTTCGTTGGACCGCCTTTAGCTTTGATTACAGCAACATTCTCTGTGGTATTGTTTCAATAAGCTTCTGCAATGTCACCAGATTCATTTCCAGCCAGTGTTGCATTCATTTTTCACCAAGATCTTGTATTGATGATGGGAGAGTCTGACCACTGCACAAAGCCTTCTCCAGCATATCCCAAAGATTCTTAATGGGGTTAAGGTCTGAACTCTGTGGTGGCCAATCCATGTGTGAAAATGATGTCTCATGCTCCCTGAACCACTCTTTCGCAATCTGAGCTACATGAATCCTGGCATTGTCATCTTGGAATATGACCGTGCCATCAGGGAAGAAAAAATTCATTGATGGAATAACCTGATCATTCAGTATATTCAGGTAGTCAGCTGACCTCATTCTTTGGACACATAATGTTTCTGAACCTGGACGTGAGCAACTGCAGCAACCCCAGATCATAGCACTGCCCCCACAGGCTTGTACAGTAGACACGAGGCATGATGGGTGCATCACTTCATCTGCCTCTCTTCTTACCCTGATGCGCTCGTTCCTCACTATCCTTCCAGTTTTTAATAATGCGTTGGACAGTTCTTAACCCAGTTTTAGTAGTTTCTTCAATCTCTCCAATGATTTGACCCTTCTCAAACAGACTAACATCTTTTCCACGACCACAGGATGTGTCTTTAGACATGGTTGTTTAAGAAATGAGAAGCTACTCATTGCATCAGTTGGGGTTAAATAACTTGATGTCAGCTGAAAGATAATCACCCATGCAATAATTATCCAATAGGAGGCTTGTACCTATTTGCTTAGTGAAATCCAGGTGGCGACAGCCGCACCAGCTGCAGTTTCTTACTTTATGATATCATGCATCGAGTATCTGGTTTAAAGCAGGCCCCAAAAATAAATATTTCATTATTATTTTTCATTTACACCATACATTTTAAATGCAAAATACTTTTGTCTTCTTCCAACACCACTGTGAAGTTGTGCTGGCCATGGGCCGAGTGAAATCGGCTGCATCACTCAAGCAGCAGTGACTCATTCATCAGCTGTTAAACCTCCAGATGACTAGCAGACGACCAATTACAACCTCATACAGTGGTCATTACTCCTTGACATTCTCACCGATTGCTCAAATAATGTCCTCATGTCAACACAGTTGACCTCCACCACCCCAGCCTCCTCCATCTTATGTACTAAGCTTTTTTTGTTAAGGATGTTGATGGGATTGTTTGAGAGCTCCTTCAAAGAGCAGAGCCTCTTCTGCTGCATGATGTAGCTGTATAACCATTGTCTATAAAAGGTCAATAAATAACCAATATACAGCTGCATGTCATTGTTGGAGTCTTCTCCTGGAGACTATGATGTGATGATTGACTGATGTTATTAGAGGACAACACTTCTGTTAAAATGATAGGACTTCCGTTCATGAGGGTTTTCTGATGGTGAGGCTAAGTTGTGTAAGGAAATGGTTAAACAGTTGCACAAGTATTATTCTAATAGTTTGGTGTCCCATGATTCAAAAGCTAATGTGTGAACAATCAGTGCCCAGGTATGTAGTCTCCTTCTGGAAGTAATGTAGTCATTAGTAAGAGTGACCATCATTTTATGCTACAAGACAATGGCAAATGAGTTAGCCACCGGTTAGTTTGTCCATGAGTCCAAATGAAGGTTTATGCCAACAAGTCATTCCTGAGATATTGTGTTCGCATGAGTCTTTCGGACTAACGAGCATACATGAATGGATGTATGGACAGACAATACCTCCAGCCACAGCTTAAGATCATTTGGTGTGTATTCATGGTCATCAGACCCTGAACTCCTGCACACAGCTTCCTTTGTTGAAGCGACTGCTGGAGCCATCACTTCTTTTTGGCATATACATCAAGCATAAATGCACCACATCACTATAATACCGCGCACACACTCGCAACCTTTAAATTGTACTTGCAGAGTAAATGAATTTCTAAGTCTAATGACCTTCAGTATTCAGCAGACGAAGCTCAATTCTGATGAAACTAATCAAAACCTATTCTCAAAGGCCTTGGATGAGTCACGTTTTCAGAGATGACAGGTAAATATGAAGTGGCATATAATTATAATACCTTCGAGTTAGAGCAACCACTAAATAGTTATTAAAATCCACACTCCAAACCGTTCTGGAGGAAATTCATTCAATTCTGTCTCCCTCTTCCGTGAAACAAGCCTGCCTTCACCCTACCAACCACCCTCATTCACTCCAGATCTGCTCCAGCTACTTTAATTTCAAAACACAATCATTTCAGATGAGGAAACCTGCTCCAAAAAAATGCCCAGTGGCACTGGATTGATACTAATTATGCTCATTTTAAAATATTTAAAGCTCAATGAAGCAGCGCTCCTTTTTTGGTAATGATAGTATTGATATTTCACAGACTAAGAGCACATTTTAACCCTTCTGGGTTTATTTTTTATTATTATTCTTTAAAAGAAAAGTGTGCAAATTAAAACCAAGCCCTCAAACCTCAAAAATGATCCTCTTTTGCCAATAATTGCAGGTGCTTAATCTTTGTCACCTTTAGACCCCACAAACATTTTGGATAATTTAAGTAGTTTCTCTTCTGACTTGAGGAAAAAAAAAAACACATTTGCAAGCCTGTCTGGTTTTGGGCAACAAATCGATTCTTGTTAGCAGCGATGAGGGAGGGTCTTACACTTTGCGGGTAGGTGGGCGGAGACGCCTGAGGGCTCGCGGTTGCTGCTGGCTGTCCTGGTCCGTCTGGTAGAAAAACATCCGGAGATCCTCGTCAAGCACCAGCCATGTTGGCAGACCCAGTAACCTCTGAGAAGAAAGAAAGACAGGGAGGATGAGGCAAAAAAAAGGTAAAGAGGCAGTGTTTGAAGAGGAAGACATGGATAAAAAGGTGGAGAAGGAGGGGAGACGCAAAAAGATGCAAATCAGGGTGGATGATCAGAGGTGTCGGTGGGAACAGGAGGGGTTTAAGGAGAAGAAGGGTCATTAGAGAGTTGAAAAAGAAGTGGATGAAAAGGGAGGAGATGAAGCGAGGAGCATTATAAGTGAAGGCGAGAGAGTGCGGCAAAGTGAGAGCCACGTAGGAAGAAAAAACTAAGAGTCAAGCAGAAAAGAGAAGTGAGTGAGTGGGAGAAGGAGAACCTGATCGTGTTTTTAGCTGTAGAGCAACGCTGAAACATGTCAAAAGTCCCACAACTACAGTCAGTCAGACGTGATGTGGGCATAGGGCAGAGCAAAGAGAAGAGAGCAGCAACGCCTACAGCGCTGAGCTCCATCTGCAAACCACCGCTGAAATATCCGAGTCGGTGCTTATCCACCTACAGCATCGCTCAGCCCACTAAGCAGTAGGCTACTGTACTGCACGCTGCAGAAGATGGAGGGCATGCCAACGATTCTTTTCCTTTGCACAAAAACACAAAAGGCTGCGTTAAATTAAATGTGATTACCTTCATGTACGTGTTGAGCTCAGGGATTCTGCTCTCTGCGATCTCCCGTTTGTTTCCGATGAAGACTTTTCCTGAACACAAAGACATTTTCACAGTGAACGGGGTGCAATCAGGAAGTGCAATATACACCAATCCGGCATTACATTATGACCACTGACAGGAGGAGCGAATAACATTGACCTTCTTGTGACAATACAACGTTCTGCTGGGAAAATTTTGGACCTGGCATATATTCGTGTGGATGTTACTTAGACGTGTAGCACCCACCTAGACCAGACCAGGCACCCCCACCCCATAGCAATGACACTCCTTGATAACAGCAGCCATCCCCAGCAGGATGCAGCCTGACAAAAACGCTTTAGGAACTTTTAAAAACAGCACAAGGTGTTGACTTGGCCTCCAAATTCACTAGATCCCAAACTGATCAAGTATCTGTGGGACGACCCACAGAGGCCCCCCTCCCCTCAACCCATATAGGACACAAAGGCCCCCCACTAACAACACCCATGTGCCAGACACCCTCAAAAGGCCCATGTCCATTCTCTAATGAGTCACAACTGTTTTGGAGGCACAAGGGTGACCTACACAATATGAGGAAGGTGGTCATAATGTTATGCTTGATCAGTGTATTTATTACACTATCGGTCAGTCTCACAGGAAGAAGTGTTCTGGGTTTGAGAGTGCTGCCCAGCTGGGGCCTTTTCTGTAGTTGTCCCTGTGCCTTCATGGGTCTCCTCAAATGCAAATGCACGCTAGGTTGATGTGATTTTAAATTTTAAGATGAGTGTGAATGGTCGTTTGTTTCTTCTTGTGTGTTAGCGCCTCTCGCCCAATGACAGCCGGGTTCGTCTCCAGCGACCCTCTAAGGGTAAACGGTCATAAACGATGGATGGATGGATTTATTTCGTCCCCGCGCAGACAAATGCCCCTCTAGGAAACACTCGCTCCTTCCTCCGAATGTGGACATATTACCCTCCATCCCTAATCTCACACACCAAGTCCGGTCCAAGATGATGAGGCACGGCGCTGACTCCTCGCGCTCTAAATCAGGCCCCAACAATTCATCCGAGGCCGTCTAACACTGCTGTTAAATCAAATTTAGCACAGTCTTTAATGACCCTCAGCCACAACACTCAGCCCTCTCTCTTCTCATTCACTCGTGGGGCACGATAACTCACTCAATCACTCGCAAGCACAAATTCACTCACTTACTGATGAATCACTCACTCATGCACTCACCTCTCTTCATCTCCTCCAGCCTTGTTGAGCTGGATGAGCCGACTGCTCTTTTGACCTTGGATTTATTGGAATATCTTTTATGCGTGATTTAAAAAAGCGATCATATAAAGTGAAGGCAGATAGACCGCGCATGCAGCCCATGTGAGAGCTGCCATCGGTGAACCAGCCAGAAGTAAAAGAAACTAAAACAAACACAGATTCCGTCATTGAGATATTTTCCATTATTTACCCCTCATTAAACGAGTCAGCTTCAATTTGACCAGACGGACCTATATCCTGTTCTATTATTTTTTCTGCCCGTTAACCCGTCACCAATCCTCCCCTGTCTCCCTCCACCCCACCCCGCCCCTCCCTTCTCATCCCCCCTCTGTCTTTCTTATTCCCTTTCCGTCCTGATGAGATCTGGCACTGCAATTAAACCCATCAGATCTAATATTATCCAGCAGACTCCTCGGTGGCAGATGCTAAATCAGAGTTTGTAGAAAAGTAGAACTTTCCCGATATAGACGGTGACAATGAGAGACAAAGCCTTGAGGTCCATAAAGAGTAGGATGTTAAAAACTTTCACGACTGAAGCTGACAATGGGTTTGTGAGTGAGAGGCTGAAATATTTGTGTTGTTAAAGAACAAATCAAACAGGCGGTGTATAACACGCGGCACATGAAAGTATGCTGCTTAGGGTAAAGAGGAGACAGAAAAACATGAAGATTGTGGTATTAGTAACGTAATTATGCTCAAGTATCAGCCTCAAAGACAATAACTTTGACTATAACACTAACAAAACGACAATTTCAGTGCTTTGCATAAGTTTAGTCTTCAGAGACGTGAGTCAAATGTTGAATTATTGTAAATATAATGCGTCTTCTGCAGCAGTTGTGATGGTGCAGGGTCACCATCAGCCTCTACTTGCAGCCACTTAATACATAAATAAATACAACACTGAGAAATAAATCAAATGCCAACAGTAAAACTAAAACCTGTGAGTCAACAGAAATGTATTTGTATGTGTCTCATGTGTGATTAGATTCTACGTCTACACATAATCTACAACAGATCAGCACACAAACAAACAGACGACACCTCAGCCTGTCCTCGTCTCTCCCAAATCAATGGGCCGAGCCGCCCATTCAAAGTCCTCGGGCTTTTATTGGAGCCGATGTTGGTTTCCAGCCTCCGATAATCAATGCAGACGCTCAAGATGGCTCCAAGACAGACGGACTTATGGGAAAACAATGAGCTAAATAACACGAGAGCCACCGAGAAGATGAGGACAAGAGGACAGTGGAAGCAGCAGCGCAGCTAGCGACGGAGGCTCGAATAGATGCTGTCAGCAGGTTAAATGCTGTTATCTCTGGACTTATCATATTGGATTTCTCTGGGAGCAGAAATGTGACTTATTTATAAAACTGTGTGAATCTAAAACAGCATTATACACAACTTGTTATTACATAAGAAGACCTTTGTATAATTACTGCATTGGGAAATTTTCTGGATTTTCCGGGCCTGAGAAGTGCTAAAAAGCACTTCTCTGTATTTTTCTCATTGACTGCACTCGCTGACATTTCCTAATTTAAAGTTTCCGTTCCACTGTGGCCAGTCCAGACATTCCTTTCCAGAACTTAATCTTCCCTAACAGCAGTTCACTTACATGGGCCCATTACATTTCTTCCTTAATAAATGTCCGGACATGCTCTGTTGAATGTATTTCTTTCACATTTCTACTCACGCAACTCAGCTCCTTGTCGTCTTACAACCTTATACTATAACCTTGCCCGCTGCTCCGTTGGTGGAATGAGCGCTCTGAAGTTCTATAAACAATTGTTCAACCAAATTGTGTTACTTCTATAGTTTCTGAAGGAGAGAATGTAAAAATACAGCCAGCACTGGAGAAATAAAAAAAACTACCGAAAGCATTATGATCAAAAATATTTCTAATGATACTTTCAAAGAAACTGGTATGTGTTGACACTGTTGACTTCTATTTGAGTCTATATACTGATAGTAGGGGAGTTCAGTTCACTGTTTGACAGAAATATGTACGTCCATGAAGTTGACTTGACAGGTCATAGCTAGTATGTTAATAGTATGGGTTGTACAGATTAGTCAGTTTGTCAACTTCACTGCTGTGCCATAAGACTTTGAGCATCATGTCGACTAGTCGCTGATCACGTGATAATAACAACATGGACGCCTCCGAGAGTGGGTCATTGCAGCAACAAAAGTACTACTGCAATGCACACTCATCTAAAAAGTCATCCGCTAACGCTAGCAGAGTAACGATCCAAATCCTCTCTACAGCAGTCAGTTAACAACTTCATCAAACGTCCTGCTGTAACAGAGACAAGGAGGCGGAACATCATCAAAGTTATTAGACCTTTAGCTGCAGCACACGGAGAAGGCTTCGGAGATATACCACTTTTTTTTTTTTTTTTAACCCCAGCTTCTCTATTTTATCTTACAACACTCTGTGGAGTACTATTAAATTCTGTTGATGGTGCTGAGTTGCTGCCTGTTTTTATACAGGCTATACATATCTGCAGTGCAAAGTGTGTAGCTCATGAGCTGTCTGTTCTCAGAGTATGTATTCAGGTCAAGAATCTAGATCTCATTGTTGTACAGCATAACTTTCTACTGTGTTTTTATCCAACGTCATCAGAGACTAGTCGGTGTCGATTTGACTTTCATCACACAACAGTCGACTTCAAAAAATCTGATCTCGTGCAACCCCTAGCTGTTACTAGTCATATTTATGTGATGAAAATTGAGTCTCTTGCTCTTCTGTTGTGAAATAATGATGATGATAGTAAAGAAAAAAAAGACCACAGCACAAGTTTCCAAAGATTTCAATAGAAATAGTAGCACTGTGTGAATGTGGAACTGCAGTTTTTTAATGGCCGTGATGCTGTGGTGTCTGTAAGCTAATTTCAGGACGATTGTGCAGGGTGTAAATATTACATAATCGACCTGTCAGAACTGTATTGAGGCTAAAGTTATGCATAATCTTGAGCTTTGAGTGAGAAGGTGGAGTCCATCACAGATCGCTAGCTCTCTGCCTAGGTGTCACCTACTCATATTTTAATTTAACTGGGAGTTAGGAAGATCGAACCTTCTTGCTATGAGGCCTCAGTGCTAACCACTACACTCCCAAACATCATGACATCATGGAGGGTTCATCCATCTCGTTATACAGTCCACGACTCCAGGTCATCAAACACCAACCCAAGATCTTAGCTACTAACCAAACATCTCAGGGACTCTCATAAACCTGGTTTATCATTTAAATGAATAAGCTACTTTATAATGAACAACTGAGTGTCCTGCAGCCTTGGAGATGTTCTGGCCATGAACTAGGACTAGGAAGAATCCAATAACAAAGTTGACCAATCATAGGGCTTCTATGGACCTGTTAACCTGGGAGATCTTCAGCAAACTAAAGGATGGTTTACAATGGAAAAGTTTCTCTGCTCCTTCATTTGCCAACATTTACCTGGCCAGGATAAGCCGCCTTCCGCTTAAACATGGCTCATTTCTACCCAGTTAAATCTCTGTATTTTCTGTATTGTGACATTCATCTATCCTTCTATACATCGTGGCTGTTCTGAATGTCAGTCATTGTGGATTATATGTGCTTATTCTCATCTTAAATGGAATATGCAGCGATAAATGGTTCAGACTGACCTTGTAGGTGACACTGCTCGGTCACGCTGTAAGTTTGTGATGCAGGATTAATAGCCAGACAACTTGACACTTGGTTTCAGGTGTGTCTAAAGATAAAGTCGTGAAAATACAGAAGTTTCACTGGATTCAATTGAATGAATAGTTTGGTTTGAGTCAAGTTATATAAGAAGACATGTCTCTGCAGTGTCAGGGTTGACTTGCAGTGCTCTCATGCACAGTATTATGCAGCAAAGGGTGCCTGAAATGTGCTAACCCTAAACCCCATTTGTGCAGAAGTCAGTTCACACCGAAGTTGAAATGTAATCATGTCTTCTTTTCAGTATCGTCCTTGATTTCATCTACTGCTAAAGTGTTTTTAAATTCATCAAGCAAATCCAACCAGGGTCATCCACGCTGAAAGCTGAGGGACAAAAACCATATCTGTACAACACACGCGGTAGATGTTTAAAGTCATGTTCAGTTTAGTTTCAGTTCTTTCAGCCAAAGGGGGGAGGGGGGGATTCAGCCAGCTGTCACCACAAACTCAGGCTGTTCCTCTCCATATGCATGAAGCAGAGCAGAACGAGTTAGCATCTGAAGGTGAAGGTTACAGAGTGACGAGGCAGAAAGGAGGCAGTAAAGTTGTAGTTTCCTCTGCATCCCGTCTGCAGCAGAGCCCCGGCGCAAGAAAATCAGCATCATCACCGTGAAACCGGTCTTTCCAATCTCAGCTCTAGAGCCAGATAAAACCTAATATACAAAAAAGCTCTTCTTTGACTTTTGAGGAACATATTCAGATTCAGTTCTCTTTTAGGTTAAACCCCATGTCTTTTATGTGGACAGTGTCTGGCATGGTAGCCTCACACACAAGTCATGTTGCCAGGAAAGCAACTTAACAAAAATCAGAGGGCTGTGACTGTTTGCACAGTCCTCCCTGCCTGTTAAACTAGAAGAGGTTAAAAAGATGTAACAAGCGCTCGGTTGCGGTGCAGGGCCTCTGACAAGCACATATTTGAACCACGTGAAATCTGACACCGCGCTGGATTTCGTGTCTGCATGCCAGGGAAGCTATCAGCGCCGCGGACTCACCTGGAAGAGGGGGCAGGATGCAGGTGTTCGGGCCCGGTTTGTCCGGGTCTTCGGGAGAGTACTTGGCCTCGAGGACCTGGTGGAGGTTGAAGAACTCTCTGTACCTCCTGTAGATGAAATACTTGCTCCCTCCTTTAGTCTTCACCTCGATCACAAACCTCTGGGAGAGAAACACGCCAGAGAGAAACACAGAGAGGAGGATGTGTTAAAAACAAATGTTTTATGGGCCGGTCTTCAAAGTGTCAGTAGTTCTTTTGTACTTACGTAGTAGTCGATGAAGCCCTTCTTCTCTTCGATGTCAGCGATGGTGGCAGTGGTGGGTATGTTGCCAGGGAGCTGATCAAAGTCACTGATTAACAGAGACACATTATAATATTACTGATAGATAGATAGATAGATAGATAGATAGACGAATGGACGGAGGGACAGACAGATAGACAGATAGATAGATGGACAGATGGACAGATTAACGGATGGACAGATAGACAGGCAGATAAATAGAGAGACAGATAGACGGACAGAAAGATAAACAGACAGAGAGACAGACAGATGGACAGATAGATAGATAGATGGACAGACATATAAATGGACAGAGAGGCAGACAGAAGGGAGAGACAGACAGATGGACGGATGGATGGGCAGATAAATAGATGGACAGACAGACAGACGGACGGACAGATAGACAGGTGGACAGACAAATAGATGGACAGATGGACAGGCAGGCAGACAGATAGACAGACAGACAGAGAGACATAGAGACAGATAGATGGACGGACGGACAGATCATAAAAAGCCACTAAATAACGATGATAAAAGAAGCCAATGAATAATGTAATGTGAATAAAATAAAATAAAATAATGTAGTAAAATATTTCCAAACTAATATTTCAACATGACTCATTGCTGTGCCCCAGGCTGCTCTGCTGCCATAGCTGAGCAAAACAGTCATCAAACATAGGCTAATATTAGTTTTTTTATCACACATCTTCACCAGATGTATGACTTCAGAGCAACAAAAAGAAAGAAAGTTGAAGAAAGTCAGCCTCTAGTTTCACTACCTGTTATATTTTAGGTTTCTAGATCGAATAAAACATGAACCGAGATGTAACTTACAAATGAACTTATAGTATTCGACACTTATAGTATTTTAGTGTTGTATCTCACAAGGCTACACTTATAATAATTATCAGTGCACTTGCGTTAGCGATTGCTCCACACGCTGTTACAGATGCGCGCAGGGTAACGACACAGAGCTCCGGTGATTATTTTACGCTGACATCCGGTCAGACACTCACCTTTTGTCTCGTATCTGCTGCGGCAGGGACATGGTTGACGGTGCGGGCTGCAAGCGGCCGGAGAAACCTTTAAGTGCTGAGAAAACAGAGCGAAGAAGCGCAGGCTGACCGACTGACTGCGTCTGGAGAGGCTTGCAGGCGCAACAACAGTGCGGAAACAGGCAACAGGAAGCGGGGGTTCCCTAAAAAGAGATCAGAAGAATGGTGCGTTCACTTGGCCGTGAACTTGTGCAGCGTGTTATTGCCCCAGGGGCGGGGAAAGATCGCTAAAAATCTCGCTAAGCTACGTTGAGTAATGTGGATGAACCTGTAAAGGAAACTATAGCTGATGGCTGGCGCAGGTGAGGTAAGGCGTGTTAAAGCAAAAAAATGTCTGCAATGCTCATTCTCTGTTGACTTCTATGAATTTAAAGATCCCCCACGCACCGTCTTCTACACCTGATTAGATTCTAATTCTTCAATTAATCTATTTTAATAAGACCATTCTCAGGTGATGTGTAATAGAGGCCTCAGGTTTCCACATCAAATCTGTGTCAGGTTTCTGTTAAGACCAGGACTGGCTTCCTCTTTTTCTTCTTCTTCGGAAATCCATCAGTCTGTGTAACTCCTCATCTCTGTGTGTGTGTGACAGTCAGATGACACTGGACTTATTTTAACTGGCACATATTGCCCATATTTGTTTATTTATTTATTGGTTAGTGCAATTTCATTTCCTTGTTAATTTTTAAATCATTTTATTTTTCTTGTAAACATTAGATTTTTGTTATAGATTATGCATCAGAATCAGACTCGTGGTATGGGGTCTATCTATCTATCTATCTATCTATCTATCTAAACTATGAAACACTCAGTTCACATCGTCCCAGTTGCCCTTGAGAGCATGCGCTGCTTCCACCTTAAAATTCAGTTGCTGCTGACTACCGGCAGCCTCTTCGGACATCTTACGACGTAGGATTGTTAATTTAAGTTGTGTTTAACAAGGTGTGAAATACTGTATCTCCTTCTCTGTATAGTTGGTCCATATATATTTGGACACTGACATGATCCTTCAAGATACAGTTACATATATAATCAATATGGGCTTACTGTGCAGATTCAGAGTTGTAATTTGAGTGTATTCACAACCAAATTGAATGAAGGTTTTTTTTTTTCAAGTGACCAAAAGTAATTGGACAGTTGACTCAAAAGCTATTTCATGGGCTACATGGGCTATTCCCTTGATAATCTTCATCGTTTAAGCAGGTAAGAGGTCTGGAGTTGATTCCAGGTTGTGGCATTTGCATTTGGAAGCTGCTGCTGTGAACCCACAACATGCAGTCAGAGGAGCTCTCACTGATAGTACAACAGACCGTCCTTAGGCTGAAAAAAAAAAGAACGATGAAATCCATAAGAGAGATAGTTCAACCTCAAGAACTAAACCTGAAAGTCTGCACTTCCATTGTATCTCAGTTATTTCTTTTCAAATCCAGTGTGGTTGCATGCAGAGTCCAAATAATGAAGACTGTGTCATTGTCCAAATATTTCTGGGCCTGAATCTAATAACAGACATTAATCATGGATTATAATAAAGCAGGACTCACTCATGAAACGTTAAGTAAACAGCGCTTCTTTTGATTTTTCAGATAATGGGATACTTTGATAAGTTTGTGACCTTAAGGTAGAAGGTTTTAGGAACCTTTCAACATAACACCCTCCTACAGTTACACATTTATTCCAGCATTTATGCAGCAAACAGATTGTCTGTGTCTATTTCCTGCTGTGACACTGACTGACCTTGGATTCAGCAGTCCAGTTCCTCTCCAACGCTTCCTCTTGCGCTGCTGCTGTGTCCTCAACGAGCCTCTGGGCCCGAGCTAGAGGAAGACAGCACAAAGACCAATGCTGTCTGTCCTCCCAGACAGCGCTGACTTGCAGTCTCAAATTACCCGAAACAGAAATACCACAAATGTTATTGACTTCAGACCTTCTGCGCAATCACTGAAATAGTTGAAATGCCTGTAACGAGAGCTCCACCTGCTCCTACCTGAGGCCACAAACTCATCAGTTTCTCTCTCATGTAGAGATACAGTACATACAAAATACACCAAACAAACTAAATTATTCCTGGGATGTGCACGGCTGTTGCTCTAGGACAGAAATCTAATTGTTTTTTAAATTAGATTTGAAAGAGAAGTAAAGCGTACAGCTATCTTTAGTTAGAGCATCAGCTGAATGAGACAACTGAATTGAGAAATATAATATCGTACTAATATCTATCCTCCGGCAGGATGTGGCCGCAGTTATGTCTCCAGCTAATCCTGTAGTAGTACTTGCATTTAACATAGAGTTCGTACTTTACATTTATAATCACAAGTCAGCCAGCCAGCCTCTATACACCACCTCCCCGCCACTTGGCCACACCCAGTACATTATAAAATGGCACTTCCTTCGGCCTGCAAAGCCGTTTCCTGAACCTGTAACCTGTGAGTAAAACTTCTGTTGCCGTTGTTAAAGGGGAACTACTGTTTTTTACAACCTGGACCTTATTTCTGGCATAAAATGCGATCGTTTGCACACACATATAACTTTTGTGTAATTTTTAGTCCTTCGGGAGATATTTAGATCTGCGTATATCCATATAGTGGAAGTGACTGGGGCACCGAAACGTAGCCTCTAAATAACGCATTATCTGCCGCAAAAGTCGTTCACCAATATTTTGTTATGATACGCTAGTGCTATTCAACCATTGAGTCTGGAGTAACATGTTCATCATCCAGGGTCTGAACATTGACCTACTAACCTCTGACCTGGATGATGTCATCTCTGAGCGTCGCGCACGTCCGCAACGTTCGGCTTGTTTACCTGTAATTTGCTACTGCTAGTTTTTTGCAACATGGCTGAATATTTTTCGGTTTCTCAGGTTGTGGACAAACCATGGTAGTAGTTTCACGGCAGATAATGTGTTATTTAGAGGCTGTGTTTCGGTGCCCCAGTCACTTCCACTATATGGATATACGCAGATCTAATTATCTCCCGAAGGAATAATCCCGAAATGACACAAAAGTTATATGGGTGAGTAAACGATCGTATTTTATGTCAGAAATAAGGTCCAGGTTGTAAAAAACAGTAGTTCCCATTAAGTTGCTGACCATTTTATCTTAATTTAGATTTATGTATTGTGCAAAGAGTATTATGAAGAGTCAAAAGAAAACGGATGCATTAGTGATGTGAGTTTTCAGCTTTTCTTAAGTTGCCTTAAACCATATTTAATTTGCCTTTGTGTACTTTTATATTTTATTCAGGAAGAAAATCATCTAATCATCCACCTGTTCTATCCATTCATAAGCAAACTGTTGGGATAGCTTATGGGATCTTGTGTTTAAATGTGCACACCACCGTAGATGCTCTATAATAAACCAGCAAGATCCAAAAAAGGGATTTTATTTATTATATATGTTGCTATTGATAGAAATACTGTGTACTGTGGGCGTTTAGTTGAGATGGAAAGTGCCGCTGACACCAAAAACTAGTAACAATCAAGGTGATGACTTTGGCTGAAAGACTTCTAAGTTACTGTCTTTATCACTACACTTAACATCGCTGCAGGCATCTTTACCTTAGTAAGACAATGGACTGCAGCAGTGACTGATAAATTATCACAGCATTCTTTGGACCGATGCAGTAACAAAACAAAAAGGGTGTCACACAATAGAGTTCTCTCTCCACAAAGCTCCACTGGATGAAATGTCGTCCTCTTACTTAGTGATGAAAACAGACTGACCTTACTCTTCCTTGGTAAATGTCATTTGTTACTAAAGTGGAGGAATGTGGAGTAAACCATCATTCACTCATCACTCCTGACTTCTATTCTGCCGGATCTTGAATCTTAAATATTTGCTGTTCTTGTTCTGCACTTTGGAAAATCTCTGGGATTCTCACAAGATCACACGATAATCCATTTTCAACGGTCATTCATAAGAGTGTGCTTTATGCAAACATTTTCCTTTCAAAGACAACGAAAAACGCCCACCAACATGCTAAGCACGTAGCTAGCTACAGAAACAAATGTTGAACCATCTGTCAGTGTCTTCATGTCAACGGTTTGACACAACAATCTGCAGGCTGTCAAAGCCAGACTGCAGATTGTTGTGTTGAACCGTTGACATCAAGGTGATGGACAGATGGTTCTGTGTGACCAAGAATGTGGTGGATCTGGTTCGTACTGGAATTTAAACTTGGATTATCTTTTTTTCTGCTTAGCAATGTCACGTGTGATACAAGTATTGAGGAGGACCACTAACTTCCGGTCATCATCTGACACTTCGAGCACATGATGCTCAGTTACTCAGTAAAATAAAGTACTTTCAGTCTAAAATCACAAATGTAACCGCAGCACTGGTGTCAGTTTAAACCCTGCATTAGTGTCTATTTTAGTTGCAGCTGAACAAACTGTAATCACATCTGGCTTTTCAGATGCTCAATGCTCCACTACGCTCACCATCAATTCACTAACTTTTGCCTTTCGGGAGTTTTGTTTGTTCTGGGCAGGTAGAGTACAGTCAGTTTATTTACTGAAAACATCTGCTGCATCTACAGCGTGGGAGCAGATTCAAACATTAAGATATTAAAACTAAAACAACTAGCTGAAAGATGCTAAAATGCTAGTAGGCTGACTGGTGCCTTTCTGTGTGGAGTTTGCATGTTCTCCCTGTGTCTGTGTGGGTTCTCCAGCTTCCTCCCACCGTCCAAAGACATGCTTGTTAGGTTAATTGGTGATTCTAAATTGGGCGTAGGTGTGAGTGTGAATGGTTGTCTGTCTCTCTGTGTTAGCCCTGCGATAGCTGGGATAGGCTCCAGCCCCCCCACGACCCTTCACAGGACAAGCAGTTACAGAAGATGAATGAATGAATGAATGAATGCTAAAATGCTCCATGCATGTGGCAAAAATATACAAACTTACATGAATGGCTCAAGTTCATCATGGCTACATCAAGGTGCCAAGCTACGGAGAATTGCTAGAGTTCTGGGAAACTCTAGCAATTAGGACAAAACTGAGTATTTTGAATGATAACTGCGTGTCTGAATGCTTTAACATAGCCAGCGCTTACATTATCTTTTTTCAGGCTTCAGACTGAGAAAGGTATTTGCAGGATTAGAGCGTCCATGGTCATCACTGTTAATCTTTAAGCCATGGTCTGATGATCGTGCCCTCTGTCCATATATTTAGTCAACGTCAGCCTTTCTTTCCACAGTATGTGTCACTTCTTAGCACACATTCTCCAAGTCACTGGTGTTAAAACTCACACACCCTCGAGCAAACACACCGTGACTCAGTGTTGACGTCTCTCCCTTCTTTGGCTGTGGACACTCGTAGGTAAATATGCACGAGGGCCGCCGATCGCTGAGATTTATCACCACTTTCAAAACTGAGGGTGAATAATGGAATAAAATGAAATCAAATTAGGGGACACTGTTCCAACACCTGGGGTTTCTCCAAGCTTCCGACACTAGATGTCAGTAAAGTTGCTGATGTGTTAAGGTTGAAGGGTGTGTGTGTGTGTTGATCAATCTTGATTCATTGTCCAATCTAAAACGGTTTCTTAAGTGCTCGAAATGATGACATGAAGGACAGTGACAGGGGGGAAGGATTTCTAATCAGCCTTGTTCCGTCTCTTTGTGACCTCAGTTCTGCACCAAAGCCTCTGAACACTTGTAACAAGGACACGTCGCACACAGTGTGTCTGCAGAACCCTTGCTTATAGCTGGAAACAGCCTCCTCCACTTATATGGCTTGTATGCCGCTGCTTTGTTTTGTAACACCTGAATCATCACATCAGAGACGGCCTTGCATGCAAAGTCTGACAAAACTGTAAGAGATTGCAGCTGAAGCCTGTTTCAATAAGAAACTTGAACTAATTGAAGGTGTGTTTCTTGCTTTATGCTCAGTCTCAACTGACTTTGACCCACAGTTTTCTGCGAGATAAAAGTGTTTACACATGTCTGTGAAAGTAATGACATGGGCATGGGCACGGCAGAAACACAATCAACTACAAAAAATACAAAAAAAAGGCCTTGATGGAGAACGTAAGAGTGCGAACCGTGAGTATTCACTTAATAAATAGAGGATGACCGTGTGTGTGTGAGGGAAAGAAAAAGAAAAAACAAAGAGTGCACATCGAGTACGACAGTGTGTGTGTGTGTGAGTGTGTGTGAGTGCAGCAGCCAGCGCTTATTGACTCCATATCTATTTTCACGCGGGCTGAGATGGGTCCTTTGAAACGCTGCTCGTATAACAGACCATCGCCAGCCACGAATTGCCGAAACATTTTTCAAGGGTGTATTTATCTTCAAGGTCAGGCCAGCTGCCGGAGCCCGCCGCGCTCAGTGGAGAGCGAATGTGCGCGACAGAATTCGTGGATTGTGGATGTGCATACGCGCGGACGGAGGAGGGCGTGCAGCCGCGTTTGTATATAGTTTATCGCGTGTCGGCCTTGGAATATAACTCTGAAACAGAAGCACACTGTAGAAGGTCCGCCGGTGAAATATGATAAGCCATTAGGTTGACAGGTACCAACACACACACGCACACACATGCACACAAACACACACAGAGAAACAGAAGAAGTGAGAGTGACAGAACGTCTCCACAAACACACGGCTTATGTTTACCATACTGACAGCTGGTTACCGTAGCAACATCACAGAGGAAGTAGAATGAGGAAGAAGTGAAGTTGAGCAGTAATCTAAATTACGAGCCTTTCTCGCAGCTTCTTTAACGTGTTTTGATTTTAACAGCATGGTTAGCAAACATTGTCACAGACTACACATACATTGTGTAAATATTGGATAACACTTTTTCCCTTCAGAATTAAATTTAGCGGATAGTCACCTGCAGTGGTGAGCTGTGATTCTGTCAAACATTCTTCTTCTCCAACCGCTTGTCCTGTGACGGGTCGCCGGAGGGGGGGGAGAGAGGTGGAGTACACCCAGGACAGGTCTCCAGTCTATCACAGGGCTGACACAGTGAGACAGACAACCATTCACATTCACACCTACGGCCAATTTAGAATCACAAATGACCCAAACCAGCATGTCTTTGGAAGGTGGGAGGAAGCCGGAGTACCCGCAGAGAACCCACGCAGACACAGGGAGAACATGCAAACTCCACAGAGAAAGGCCCCAGTCAGCCTGGATTCGAACCCGGAACCTTCTTGCTGTGAGGCATCATTGCTACCCACCATGCCACTGTCAAATCATCAATACCTAGGCTATGCCAATTTGCTAATACAGTGAACATGGACTGCAGATGCGGTTCAATTCATACAATTCATACAAAATCCTGTGGCTGTTGGCTAGCATCTTTGTAGCTTATAGATTCGTCTGTAGCAACAATTTTGTTGTCTTTCCGTCGTAGCACATGGTTTCATAAGAATCTGGAAGCTTTTTCTAGGAAAGTGTGTGTCCTTCTGCTGTTTTAATCACGAATATATTGTACGTGTGGATAATGACGAGTGCTGCATGAGTAGTTGGTACTAACAAAGCCAACAGTCGTTGCGGTCACAAACGTTGGGCTCCACATGAACGTCCGCAAAGGTGTGCAGACCTAGCTGGTTTTGGGAGGATGCGGAAAGCAATACTACTACTACAGATATTTTTGTTATATGAACTACCCGACCAAACATAGCCGCACACATTCGAATTCTGTTACCAAGAAATAAAATCACTTCTCACAGGGCACATAAAATAACTCCCAGTGATGTACTCTGTCCTGTCTGCTAAGCGCATTAAACACAGAATATTAAATGTACGTTTAGTATGGTATATGAATATGAATATAGCTGGTAACAAAAAATGACACCAGTGTGTTTAAACAGACTGTGTGGTTTGCCCTGAATTTAAAACCAAAATTTATCCTGTCAGATTTGTTGCACTTGCGAGTTCATTAGTTAGACTACTAGGGAAAATGAATGTACTCTGATATAACAGTCCTGCACTAAATCTAATAATAGCATGAATAATAAAGTGGTGATTTTGCATTTTCTAAAATAAAAACAGACTAGGATTAGGTTGAGATGAATATAGAGATCTAATACTCCAACGTCTACAGTACAGACATATTGCTTGTTATCAACTGCCTCTAAACATTGCACATACTAAACCATCGGCGTGACTTTCATCAGATAACGTGTAAAATCTGGCGTCTCGTTACTTAACACATTGGCTGCGTAACAGGCCAAACTCCCAACAACTTTGGTGCATTCCTTTAAAAACTCACCATCTCCCACACACTCCCACACACACCAGCCGCAATATGACTAAATATAACATGATAACCAACGCCTGTGGTGCTCAATTGGAAATCTGTGGGGCTTCCTTCCACCACTACAGTACTGTATAGCCTACTGTTCAGTTTGCCCTCAGCTGAACTCGTGATGCTGCGAGCGTTTTAGCAGTTAAAACAAATGATTTGCAAAAAATGGCACTTTTAATACAGCCTGATGTCGTTTATTCCAAATTAAGAGCAGCTTTACTTTAACTGCACTGAATGATTTGTTGGGCACTTGTGGGTAGGAGAAGAAGAAGAAGAAGAAGAAGAAGAAGAAGAAGAAGAAGAAGAAGAAAGAAGCTAGGCTAGCTCGTTTTATGTCTGTGAAGGGTCTCAGTCCTCCAGGTCATGGTAAATTCACAAGCATAAAAGAAAGGTAAATGGCCTTGTAGAGTTTCTTGAAGAGGTTTCATCGAGTATCTTCTTCCGTTCTAAAGGATTGGTGGAGGAGTTGAGGTTTAAAGAGGAACATCTGTGGCAACAACTTGTTAACAACCAGATACTTGCCTGTAGTTGAAGGAGACCGTTTGACCCTGTCCTCTTTCTCATATGAATGGCACTCTAAGGACCCATTATTGGTCACAGGCTTGGGGACAGATGTTAATACTGAACTGTAGATACAACAGACACAGTATCTACAGTTCAGTCTTAACATCTGCATTCGAGAAGTTTCATACCCATGCCTCTGACTGTCTGTTAATGGGTCATTACTAGAAATGCTAGTCATTCTAGTTTCTTTTGAGTACACCATACACATAACACCCACAGATGTTTGAATATTTAAACCTCAACTCCCCACCAGTCCTTTAGAACTGAAGAATCTACTTGGACGAAATGTCTTCAAGAAACTCTACAACTTCTCAGAAAAATGGACACTCAAATCTCCATACATCAGTATTATAGTCACTA
This sequence comes from Chelon labrosus, assembly GCF_963514085.1. Classification (NCBI taxonomy): domain Eukaryota; kingdom Metazoa; phylum Chordata; class Actinopteri; order Mugiliformes; family Mugilidae; genus Chelon; species Chelon labrosus. The sequence continues at coordinate 8,153,356 of NC_140338.1, forward strand.
CCTAAAATGACCAAAACTATTTAGTTAAGTAGTTAATTAATTAGTACTTTTGCATTTTAGTTTGGCCCAAGTCCCATCCACTAACATAGAGGGGGTGGAGCTTATGACTTATACTGCAGTCAGTCACCAGGGGGAGCTGCTCTGCCGGCCGTCTTTATACAGTCTATGCTTTCTGCTCGTAACGAACCAAAAAACACGCTTCATGGGTAACTGAGCTGACTGACTCCATGTTGTACAAGAACACGAACGACGTTGCTGCTCTCAACAGAGCCTCCTATGCGTACAAACGCACGGGACCCCTGGGGGTATTTTTAGGGCCAATATCTGCTAATCTTTGAGTGCGCGGACAAGGGATATCCCAGTGATATCAATACCACACACGCACATATGCACACACAGCTGTGGCTTGTAGCTGCCCATGCCATGACTTAATGCTCCACCTGTTGCCCAAATAGCAAGTTGGTCATTAAAAACACATTTTAATTCCTCTCACTCTCTTCCTCCATCTGTCAGTGGCTCTCTCGCTTTACTTTCTGTATTCAGTTTGATTAATGGATCTATTTATGCATATTTACTGTAGGTAATGCTCATTTGTACATTGTCTGTTTTTCATTTTCTCTTCACGGCTATTTAATAATCCGACAACCTTCCGCCACACTCCTTCATTCTTCCCATTAATTGTCTCTGTTGTCTCCAAACTCCTTGTCCCTGTTCTCTTCAATCATCGCAGCATTCTCTTTGCATTAACCCGTCCATGTGTATCTGCTCTCTCTCTCTCTCTCTCTCTCTCTCTCTCTCTCTCTCTCTAGCAACCCTGCTTGAACCTCCTCTCCCTTCACGACAAATCCTTCCAGCATGTTGTCCTCGCCACTCCACCCCCTCCCGCTCCTACTGTTCTACAATGCAGGAAAGTGCTGATGAGGGGTAATTCAATCGAGAGGAGAAGGCTAAGAGAGTCTCAGAACAGGACACTGAGAGAACAGAGGGTCAGTGCAGGACATGAAGGGACAGAGACAAGCGTTTTATTTAGCCTTTTTTGTGCTTGCTGTTGTTGAGGAACACAGTTAGAAAAAAATCTATATGACAGATATGACTGTTTGAAATGTTCACAACCATTACTTTTTTCGTTCTCCCCTTTGGTGACTACTACCGTAGAGTGGTCAACAAAGAAAATTAGGTTTGACCTTGGAAGAACAATGGGGTTTTTTTGAATAACAAAAGTGAATTTTCAAGAAATGACTCCGTATTTCACAATACACAAGACTTTTATGTCTTGGTATCTGCACCGGAGCACCGACGGAGGAGGCTTCATCAAGAGAAACTTCATCTCTGATGGGCAGTTGTGAATTTACTGTTCTGCAGTCAAGGGACCATGAAATAAAACCGAGGAAGCATCCAAGGACGGTTTTTAAAAGCCTCCAGATAAAAAAGGAACTTGCCGTTCAGAAGAAGGAGGCGATCAATATGGCGGCAATCGCGGCTTTTCCAAATCGCTGGAGAGAGCTGAAAGAAGAGAGGGGACTTGGTTCATGTTCATGTTCATGTTATGCACATGCATCGACAGCGTTTGTGTAATTACGCTCACGGCCGAAAGGGGAGACAAATGTTCCAGACGGTAGCTCCAGAACAAGCTACACTCACATTTTCCCGATGAGGAGCTTCTTGTGGCAGTGAGAATAATGGCAGTCCTCTCTGAGGGAGCACAGGGGAGCACAGGTGCAGATATCATGATATTATTATAGTGGTTGGGCTGATGTTTATCAGATCTGTACACTGGACCAGATGTCTCATTGTGCTTCACCAAATAACAGTCGACACAAAAACCATAAGCAAAGAATTAGAGTTAGATTAGAAAACAGCTGTGTATGCAGGTGACTTCCATCTCTCTATCTCTTTCACATCAATATAAGAAATTCTTGATGTTGAATACCAATTACCAAAGCATTGTGTTTTTCAGTGCTCATAATAAAAAGTTTCTCTGTATTAAAAAAAAGATTTTAATATGTTTTGTTCAAATGCCTTCCTTCTATTTGCCTCTCATAAATGAATTCCTGTCTTGGCTTTGACTAACCAAGATGGTCTACGACACTGCTCAACAAAAGACATGTAAATAAAAAGAGGGGAAAAAAAGGGGAGACAAAGACATAAAAGAGACAGTGTTACATAAACTAAATGATAGATACTGATACGTGAATAAAGACGGGGGGACAGGAAGACCTAGACGCAGAGAAAAAGAAGCAAGATTGGTGTCAGAGAAGAAAATTGGAGCCGAGGAGACATGAAATAGAGATCAGGAAAGAGCGATAACAGGAGAGAGGAAGTGACAAGAGGTTGTTTGGGGTAAAATACAACTTCTGGAACACGACGGCCTCAAGAGAGTCAGAAATCCTGGCGGTGGGTCTAAATAAAAATTAAAATTATTTATTCAGAACAATACACACAGTGGGAGTCAATTAAGGTGCTTTACGTAGACTAATTTAATTAGTAATTCTAATACACATCAATCAGCCACAACATTAAAACCACTGACAGGAGAAGTGAATAACACTGACCATCTTGAGACAATACAATGTTCTGCTGGGAAACTTTTGGACCTGGCATTCATTCATGTGGATGTTACTTAGACATGTAGCACCCACCTAGACCAGACCAGGCACCCCCACCCCATAGCAATGACACTCCTTGATGGCAGCAGCCATCCCCAGCAGGATGCAGGAACAACTAAAAAAAAACATGAAGAACAGCACAAGGTGTTGCCCTGGCCTCCAAATTCACTAGATCCCAAACAGATCAAGTATCTGTGAGATGATTCACAGAGGTCCCTCCCCCTCGACCCGTGTTGAGAGAACAGGCTCGTGCAGTAATATATGGATTGCCTAAGCCACTCAAAGTCAAACGAATAAAAGACATAATAGATGTCAAATCCATTTTAAGGAGCCACTTTAGTTTTATAAGATCATATGAAGCTTTTCACGCAGTAGTTGATTTACTATAAGTTTTAGATACCACAGTCTTCACCTAAGAGACCTCGTCTTGTTCAGGTTTATGAAAACTTTCTAACAGAAGAGGTGACGGTCAAAGTGTGTGCAGGTTTTTCTTTTGTCTCTGGGTCACACATCGTATTAACTACAACAAAGATGGACTGATCGAACACAGTCAAACTGCCTTGTCAGTGTTTCCTTTTTGTCTTAAACCCCTCATTTTCCATCTTTTCAAAGCAGTGGCAGCTGGGACAGTCCCAGCAGTAAAAAGAAGAAGTGAGCGCTGAAACAAAAGAAGAGGAAGAGGGGCACACAGATAACGCGAGAACACCTGGGTGGAGATAAGGTCTAAAGGCACTTGGATGAAGCGGTATTATTAATAGGCCTATGTTGCGATTTGTTAATGCTGCAGAGAAAGCAAACACGCTCCTCCTGGGCCAACAGTGTCTGCGTCATGTCTTGACAGCCTCCCCACCCTTCTGAAAATAGAGAGATTACTGAGAGGAGGGGATGTGGTTGGTGCATGGGGGGGGGGTACGTGGGGTAAGTGTTTATGCATTTGGAGGCAGCTATAAAAGTCTTATTGTGTCCTACCCCTCAACTTGCTCCTCTCATCTTCCATCTCCAACCCTTCTCTCGGCTCCAGTTTCCCCTCCATAACCTTGCCTCCTTTGTCTTCTCTTATTTCTGCATTCATCCACCCCTTCATTCAGGTAAGACGGAAAAAACATGAAGTGAGAATAGTCGTTTGGAGAAGAAAATAGGGTTTAAGTCACTGTGAACTGATTACAGTAATTGCAGGTATTATGCGTGGCATTATATGTGCTGCAACCCAACGAAACACCTGTGCTGGTGTGTAAATAATAAAGAGGGATGCACTGTGCTGACATATTTTATAGCTGTGTAGAAAGTACAGTAGGAGTGCTTCTGTTTAACTTCTGGGTGAACGCGCAGAAACTCGACTGACTCAGAAAATCCATCAGGGGTATCATTGATTTAAATTCTGCAAGACCTCAAAAACAAACTTAAAATGCACCCACTACATCATATAATGTCAGAGTGCACCATGCTCACAGTATTAGAATAGGTATGTGTGTTTAATCTCTCGTGAAATGGAGGAATGGACGTTAAAATACAGCGTCAACAGAAATACAACCACTCAAAGTGGTCTCTTGGTTCGTTTGAGGCGTTTTGGGAGGTTAAAAATTTGCTCCAACGATGATTTTGTAGATGTGCCATCTCCCCCTTTATTGTTTTTGTCTCTTGTGTCAACTAAAAGGTGACGTTCAGGAGGCAGGTTTTGGTTTTCCTGGCTCGTGTGTCACCAAGAACAGGTGTCTGTGCACAGAACCGTGGCACAGTGGCACAGTGGCACAGTGGCAGTGACTTCAAGTTACTTTTGTAATACACGTTTGGGATGTTGTTCGTTGCTGCTCTTCACATGGGAGGGGGCCCAGGTGCTCAACGAGACTACCTGTTTCAATAAAATCTACTTTGTGAATAATACACATGCTGTGTCCAAGTCAGAGTTACCAGAACGACCATATTTTAACTTGTAGGATTTTGTTTTTGTTGAGCTGCTCTTCTTTCTTCCTCAGACAAAAAAAAAAATAATAGGGAGCATAAAATTGAAACTTAACACACGACTGCTGCTGTTTATTTATAGCACACTTACAGGCGAGAATTGTTTGCTGTCTCCAGCGAAAGTCTGTCGTTTGATGAACACAGCACTGAAGAATTACATCACTCATCCATGACTGAGGTCATATTTTTCAGTGCAGAATAAACAGCGGCGGTGTTGTGTCAGCAGTGCAGCTTTTTATTTTTTTATTTTACGGGGGGGAAGGATGCAAGGACCCTTAGGTTGCTGTGGAGATGATTTAGACTTTGGCTTTTCGATTACAAGGCAGTTTCTCTGACCAGAACTGTCATCTCCAAATGTCAAAGTCAAGACTATTAAAAACTCAAAAAGTGTGAACTTTAAATCAAGCTGAAGGAATGAGTGAATGCCAGGGATGACTGACTGAGACGGCTCCTTGCGAACTTTTACCTGTAACGACTCTGACAGTACATATGGCAGACTCTAATAAATATCTGAACCTTTCTGTCTTCAGCAAATAAAAAACACTTAAGACGTCTTACACAGAGGTCACCACGGCCTTCCATTTACACCATCTCATAGGTGAGAACTATTTTGAACATGTCAAGACGTCTCAGAACCACAAATAGATGCTCAGTAATTGGCGTTTGCTGCCAAAAGTCGGAGATGTAACAGGTGTCGAGAAAGTCGAGAAGATGTAGATTAGACAGAAAAAAAGCTTTCTGTTTATACTTCTGTCGTTCTGTCCTTCAGTCAGAGGAGGGTAGTATCATGTTGGGGTCAAGACGGCACGACCTGCAGAGAGGGATTAATGAAACTACACGGACAGACACAGTCCCACCTCTCGCAGATACACATGGGGCCTCGGTTTTCTTACAGACACAAAAACACATTCATCAAACATCTGAGTTGACGACTCAACACTCGTTCCCAGTGCTCTGAACTGGTAAACAAGGAGACTGGGATCATTCAGCACAGTGGCGACACCTACTGACATCTATAAGTTACTGCAGTGTTGACAGGACAGTGGACTCATGGCAACATGTTTCATTGACATACAAAAGTCTCCTCTTAGGGATGTGGAGTTTTGTCTCTGGAATGTTTCATGGATCAAACACAGGATTTGTTTTTGTATTAATCCTTCATTCATTAATTTTCTGTAACTGCTTGTCACAGGGAGGCTGGAGCCTATCCCAGCTGTAATTGGATGAGAGGCGGGGTACACCCTGGACAGGTCGCCAGTCTATCACAGGGCTAATGCAGAGAGACAGACAACCATTCACACTCACACCTAAGGCCAATTTAGAATCACCTAATGAAAATGTCTTTGGACGATGGGAGGAAGTACCCGGAGAGAACCCACGCAGACACAGGGAGAACATGCAGACTCCACACAGATAGGCACCACTCGACCTAATTCTTTGCATCCAAATACCATCGAATGACCCCAAAAGGCCAAAACTCATGTTACCTCTGAATGTTAACTACACAAAATGTGTTAAATTAGGAAATTATTTTCAAAAAGCACTCAGATATTGTTGTTTGGGGTTTCTACTGTGTGTCGTCAAAGAGAAACATCCCAGTCTTAATATGTACTCTACACATTGTGTGTAAAAAAAAAGGCCGGTGATAATCTGGTAAATGATGTGCAAATGCCTGCATCTTGTATGCATTATTATGTGCATTATTAAGATACAGTGTTTGTCCAAGAGAGAGAGGTAAGAGTAAGGTGGACATATGGTTCTAAACATATGTATTAGGATGAAAGAACAGATGAAAGTCTGTGTGGGTGTATGTCAGACTGTATTCATCTTAAATTCTAAGCCACAGCCTTTGATCAACCCCCTCCTCCCCCGTTGTGCCAAGTCTCACAGGAGTCGTCTCTTGAATACTTTAAGGATATCCTACAAGCCTCGTCAAGCTCAAACTTTTCCTTGTGTTCGTTTGTGTGCATCACCACCTCTTATGAACAAACTGTATTCGTTTACCTTGATTTACAGCAGTCACCGACACATGGGAACGTAAAGAGGTTCCGTTTGGGTTTTATCTTTTGCGCCAAGTGCTCCCCTGCTGTCGTCACTCACCTTTTGGAAATATTGCTCTTTAATTTCTCACTTTGTGTCTTTTATGTCCTCTCTGTCCCTCTCTGCAGCTGACAGGATGGCAATGACAGATCTCTTAAAAGCTGATGAGATCAAGAAAGCTCTTGATGCCTTTGCAGGTCTGTAGCCTCCATGTTAGCCTCAGTAGAAACAAACCTACAAAGAAAGAGATGTTAACCTTATGTTTACTATACACAGAGTTAATGTGAGGGGGAAAAAAATACTCTACCTTTTATTTTTCCTTTTACAGCGGACACATTTGATCCTAAAAAGTTCTTTGAAATGGTGGGGATGAAGGCCATGTCAGCCGAAAACGTCAAGAAGGTGTTCCTGGTTCTGGATGTGGACGGCAGCGGGTTCATAGAGGAGGAGGAGCTCAAGTAAGGGACTCACACACACACACACACGGGAAATATTCCCTCCTCTGCCGCGCGCTCCTTAACACCGTCACACAGATGCCTTCTTCTGTAACAGGTTTGTGCTGAAGGGCTTCTCCAAGGACGGCAGAGATCTGACTGACGCCGAGACAAAAGATTTCCTCAACGCCGCGGACAAAGACGGAGATGGCAAGATCGGCATTGACGGTGAGAGAGGGAAAGACATAAAAACATGTCTCGAAGCGTGACAAAGCTCCTGTTTAGAAAAGAAGAGGTTGAGGGAGAGACAAATAAGTGGAACGTGCAGTTCAGCGTGAGGACAGGATAAAAGCTCGGTGAAAAGAGTGGGTTCTGTCTCTCAGAATGCTGCTTTATAGTAAAACTGCATCCTGAAGAGTTAGGCTACTATGAAAGGATGCAGGTTTAACAGTATACATGAACGTTGGCTCATTCGTTTAAGGAAATTAAAATGTCTTAAAACAAATATGTTAATACATTTAAGCTTGAGATAGTTTTAAGTTTAAAACAAATCCAGCAATATGAACAGATTTTAATTTAAAAATTATAAGCACCAGCAATGCTCCAGCCCATCTCTTAATATTTCCAAACTTTCCACTCCAAGCTATTTATTTAGTGCTCATTATGATAAACTCTTTAGTCTCAAATACTGTATATAGTTTACTTTCATTTAAAGCTAAATCATATCCTAAAACAACTACAGTTATTAGCAAACATTATTTAAAGTATCCTGCATTAATTAGAACCTACTTTTAGAAGGGATTAGTATTTACAGAAGCAGCATGGTCCATATTGGGTTGACTCGAAATAGTAGAAATATGTCACCCAGGGCTAACTAATGCATTTTTAACAATGTTTGGGCAATGATGGAGCTCTATGGCACAGAATAAGTAGATACACCAGGCTGTGATTATACTTTAAGGGCAATACATTATTTTGTTGCTGGCCTCAAAATTGAAGTCTACATGTCGGCCTGCTTGCCTCATCATCTCGTTTTTGTTTTCCCAGAGTTCGAAGCCCTGGTGCATGAGTAAAGAAGGGGCAGCTGAACGCCCCCTCTGCTTCTTCTTCTTCTTCTTCCTGCTCCTCCTCTTCGTCCCTGCATTCATATTTTGTACCTGCCACCTTCAAACTCGTCTTACCTCCCTCTGGACCCCACGGAGTCGGACGTGGCCTGCTCTCTGCAAAACACTACCACAAACAGGCCAGCGGGGGAGTCGACATGAGGCGAAACATACAGGCATTAACAGGCACCAGTTTTGTTTTTGATTTTTCATTATTATTTTTTTTTATATGTATTTAACCACACATGCTGTAGGGATTTCAGAATCATTCTTAATGGTTTCATGAGGATAGTTTGTGGTCTAAAAAAAAAAACAGGTGGTACTAGTGTTGTAGATGGTGTAGATGTTATAAAGACTTCCTCCTTAAATCTTAATTTCCTTTCCTATGTGTATTTCAGGTAGTGCATTTTGTCTTTTTATTTCTGGATGTTCACCTATCAGTGCACTTCCCTCCCACGCCTATTCTCTCATCCACCTTCCTTCACCTCACCTCACCTCCTCTCCTGTATCCCCTCCTCCTCCACCACCTCCTCCTCCTCCTCCTCCTCACTCCCTGCCTCTGATGAGATGATGTAGTAAATAAAGTCATATATAAGGAACCCTGAGAAGAGAGACAAGATTCTCAGTAAGAAATGATAATAATAATAATAATTAAAAAAAAAAAAACTTGAGTAACTGTCTCTTTACTTATTCTTACTCACAGGGAACACACAACATCGAACTCAAAACATAACACACACTGGGCACATGGCAAAACATGTCAACCACAGGACGGTGATTACAAATTTACATCCAACACTTTAGGAAATGTGTTTTTCTTGCCTGTATTTAAATGAGAAAGTTAATACGACTCACATATGTGGAGGAATCAGGTAGCTTAGCGTTAAAAAAAAATGAATGAAAACATTAGGCGTAACTCTTTATGCTAAGCTTATCTTCTAACTCCTGGAAATGAGCGTCCAAAATGTTTAAACATTCATTTGACTACAAGACACAACATCTATTAAAATAAAAACTTAAATACTGTACAAAGTGTTATTAAAAGAAATCTTTTCGTTTATGGTTTTAAATATTCTACAATTTGTATTTTGTACAAGAAATGCCTCATCTTATCTAACACTGTACAAAACTCCCTTCTGGCTCAGATCCTTCACATTTTAAAGATGTCATAGCGCACTTCTGAAACAAAAAAAAACAAAACAAAAAGAAAGTGTATCCTGCCTTCCCCTGACGATCTCAAAGCCTCAGCTACAAAGCTTGCCTGCAGGAGTGCGAACGGATCAGGGGATCCGAGGAGAAGATCTGTCATTGGTCGTTGTGGGGCGAAGCTTGACGGTGGCGAAGGGGTTTGTGCCTCTGAAACGAGAGTATGATGGAAAATGTTACACAATACCTGACGTGCTCAACTGCTTCCTGCCAACACATATAAACTACACACACACAGACAGCGACACACGCACACTCTATCTCTCTCTAGGTTTGGAAACTAACACTAGAGACCAGTGTGAGGGTGATCACATTGACTGTGAGTAGGTTTAGCATCATTTAAAGGAAATTTTTCTAAAACTCAAAGTTCACTCAGGTTTATAGTTCAGGGTTCAGTCAAGATACACCTCATTTTAGATGCATAATACCCTCAAAACAAGAAGGTATTTACAAACTACACCTGTGACACACATAAACGTGTTCAACTATTGTTGTATTGCGTTATACACCGATCAGGCATAACATTACGACCACCTTCCCAATTTTGTGTCTGTCTCACTTGTGCCTTTCAATTGCTGCCTACAGAAAAAGACTCATCAGAGAATGGACATGGGCCTTCTGAGGGTGTCCTGTGGTGTTGTTAGTGGGGGGCCTTTGGGTCCTATGGGTTGAGAGGAGGGGCCTCTGTGGATCATCCCACAGATACTTGATCAGTTTGGGATCTAGTGAATTTGGAGGCCAGGTCAACACCTTGTGCTGTTCTTCATGTTTTGAGGGTTAGGGTTAGGGTTAGGGTTGTTCCTAAACTGTTTTTGTGTGTTTGTCTGTGTCAGGCTGCATCCTGCTGGGGATGGCTGCTCCCATCAAGGAGTGTCATTGCTATGGGGTGGGGGTGCCTGGTCTGGTCTAGGTGGGTGCTACATGTCTAAGTAACATCCACATGAATGAATGCCAGGTCTAAAAGTTTCCCAGCAGAACACTGAACTGTCACAAGATGGTCAATGTTATTTAGTTCTCCTCACCGTGGTTTTAATGTTGTGGCTGATCGGTGTATGGCCCCATAAAATGTTAAAAAAGTGAAATGAATCACACACTGAATTTTGTGAAAACAGATTTTGAGGAATTACCTGGGAAACAGTGGGTTTTCAGGTGGCCCGTGAGGTGATAACGTCTAAGAGGAACAAAAACAAATTGAAGTAGAAGTAGTGTACAATTAGTATTTTCTTTAGGAGAGAAAATAATGTAATATTTCCTTAGAATTGCTATATTACCTGGACGTCGGACGCTGATTCACCCTTCTTGTCAGGGAGGGGAGAGACTGGTCGAAAATCTACTGACGCCCTTCTGAGATTCAGACTTTGCGGAGGGGGAGGTGGTGGTGGTGGGGCAGGAGGTGGAGGAGGGTTATCGTTGTGGCTCTTCGTCTGACTGGGCTTTGCCTCCATGGGTGGCTCCGCCTTCTTCTCAGGGAGCGGAGAGATCGGCCGCAGGTCTACAGAGGCCCTGCGGTTGGGCGTGGCCGGCGGCGGGATGTCGCCGTAACTCTTGCTCTCCGACTGGTCGGTGTAGGTGTCGGTGGAGTCGAGCAGATTGTTCACACTGTGGCGTCTGAGAGAAACTCCGCTGTGGAGAAAAAGCAGGAAGTTTTAGTGACTCAGAACAATGATTTGTAATATTTTGTTGAAAGATAAGAGAATACATTTTCTTCTTACAAAGCAGAAACTATATACGGGACGTTCTTTAGATAACAGTACAGACGTTCTGTGGAGGGATATTTGTAAAACGGTTCAGTCTGAAATATGAAGGCAATAAAAGGAACATCAGCTGGTGAGATTAGTTTCTAACGTGTGCGGTCTTTATCAGAAACACCTACCTTGTTGCTAAAGTGTTAGATAAATCCTCGACAGGTGCCACATATGCTGCAGGGAACCAGCCCTGACTGAAGGAGATAAGACAGTATGGTTTAGGTAACAGCAAACTCCACATATCCTTCATCTTTCAAATAATACATAATCATTTTCGGACATAGCAGTAGTCTGTCTGTGTTCCTGCCAAACAGAAACCTATGTAAAATACTGGACATTTTAGATTTCTTCTAATAATTTAATGAACAGCTTTACCACTTGTTGAAGAAATTGCTGGTCAATACCATGAGTCATCTGTTGCATATAAGTTTTTGCTAACATTTTTGTTCTTTACAAGGTCATCAACCTACTGCCCATACGCATGAGTAATCAGCATTGTGAGACATTTGGTTTCAATGATAAATTAACAGTATTGTTAGCATTTCTTCTAAAAGTCTTTTGTCTAAAAGTTTATTCAGCTCCGCTCTGAAAAGGAGGAGAAAGAGGGTGCCACAGTCACAGGAATGAACTCATTCTGGTTAGTCATGCACACACAGCAGAGCATTTAATTTAAAAATCTGGTGAGAAATCATAAAACCGTGGCGTCTGCCTCTGCATACATGCACATGAATCTAACTGTTTTCAGCCACCCACCGCAGGCTGCTGTCAGTACGACCATACAGCCAGCCGTTGCGTGGCTCCTGAACCAGCACAGTGACGGTCTCTCCCCTGTTGAAAGGCAGCAGCTTTGGGTTGGATGAGGAGGGGTGAGAAACCAGGGCTCTCATGGCTCTCCCTCCTCCAAGACCCAGAGATTCTCCGACTGAACTGGAGCGAGAGCGACTAGGGAGGGGAGACGGTGCTGGAGGGAGGGGGGGAAATATTTTAGGCATGAAAAAATTAATGCACGTTCGAAAGCAAAAATTAGCACGGTTGATCTTATTTGGCTTCAAATTATTACATACTAATAAGCAACAGTTGTAATAAGTACAACAACATCCCACCTCTCGAGGGTACTCCGCCCAGCGCCTGCTGCTCCCTCCGGGCCCAGGACATATCTTCATCTCTGGCTACTGTCTGCAGCAGGGAGCTCACTGAGCCTCGAAGCTGAGTAGACACAACATACCCATAATAAATAAACTGCTGTATCCATCTGTTTAATTGGGAATATTATATTTATAGCAGCTGGTGGACCATAAACAATCTGGAGCTTGTGCTGGAGACTTCAGTAGGACGATGTGTCCGGAGCTACATTGACTAGAATCAAAACCATGAAAACATGCAATTTACTGCAAAAAAACTGCTCTCATTTAATAATGACATTCAGTTGTGACAAAATCAATTAAATCAAAACCGTCCTGTGGGAGGTTTTCAGTGAAAAAACTTCAGCTTAAATTAACATATTAAGCACCTTGTATTGTGTATTTACGCATGGAAGATTAGCAGCATTAGCAAAGACGATATTTAAGAGACAAATAAAGTTGACTGACTCGACCTGTGACACCGTTAACAATACAGACACTTCTTTGGATGCAGCAGAGGAACTTTCCGTACCCAAATTCCAAATTTGCAGCCCATAGCGAGGTGTGCAGCTTTTCATAAATCATGTCACCGAGTCTGAGTACAGACAGTGCTGCAGTAACCTCAGCTTCCTTGCAGCCAGTCTAGTGCATGGAATACCAAGAGTAATTTTCGTTAACTAGACAAAAAAGAATTGACTGAACCAGATAAAACATTGATACCTGTGCCTCTTGGTCTAAATGAGTGGGAGTCCGAGCTCTGGACCCCCGGGTCTCGTTCACTTTATCCTTCCACCCATCTGCCTTTTGCTGAAGAGATGCACCGGTCTGAAAGCAGATGAGCGAAGGTGAGCCACCTCATTACATCTCAACCCGATCAGGCAGCAACGAGATTAACATGTACGCTTCAGTAAACGAGATAATGGACACTGAGACGTGAGCTTCATCAGATAATCAAGCAATTAACATCCCATCACACGGATGGAATAAAAATGCGGTGCGGCCCAGTGTTTTCGCTGGCATGATGAATCACAAACTGAATGCTACACTTGGCTTTACCTTCGCTGCACCTTCACCCGCCGGTTAAATGTGCCGTGGAGTAATAATGTGAAGCGTGAACCGCGGTCGGGAGCATGCCAGCTTTGCGCCACGTTACTATGGTGACCGAACCATTTTAAACAAAAACAATTTCAAACTGATCCAGCATTACAACACCTACAGGGCACAGATAAGCCCCGAGTTCACCTAGCCTGAGGAATTAAAGTGGGTAAACTTTAGATGGCTGTCGATGTGCACATACCTTGTTTATGAGGAACAGTAGTGACTGGGTGAGGCCGCAGTGTTTCTCTGCTAGGAAGCGATACCTCCTCTCCTCCTCCTTCAGGATCTCCTGCTGGCTCTGCCTCAGGTACAACATGTACTCACTATTCTCCTAAAAACACACACAAACACAGAGAAGTACGAAGACATACACATGAAACAAATAAAATTGTACAAAAGTAGTGCTACTGCAATCTGTATATGCATGTTCATCATTTATAACAATATATCTGTGTGTGTGTGTGTGTGGGTGTGGGCATTTATGTTTACATAAGTACCAGAGAGTCTCTGAAGGTTCCTCGTCTGAGCTGTTTCTCTAAAGCCTCTGCCTGGTTTCTCACCTCCAGCTCATACACTCTGCGACTGCCCTGCAGAGCACAGACGAGACGCTCGTCTTACAGTGTAGTTCTTTACACTAATAACTACTATAGCATACTGTATTGATTGCCAAACTCATTCATTCATCTTCTGTAACCGCTTATTCCTGTTAAGGATCGCGGGGTCTGCTGGAGCCCATCCCAGCTGTCATCGGGCGAGAGGCGGGGGTACACCCTGGACAGGTTGCCAGTCTATCGCTGGGCTGCCAGACTCTTACTTTAAAACTTTAAACAATAAACCTAAAAAGAACAACGCTTCTGTAAACTCACTTCAATGTACTCCTCATCCAGCTTGATATTCTTCTCCATCGCCTGCAACACTTCTATCTGGAACCATCGAAACTGTGGCAAGAAGAGAGACAATGCCCCCAGTGATGTAGCCAGACCATTATGGAAACAGTTCCCTTGTTCAAACAGTAATTTTCATTACCAGGTTGACTGTATTGTTTGATCAAATTTATATGCAAATGTGCTCCTTCCTCGGGCCAACTTATTTAATCAGAGGCCATTGCTTTGGTTATTCACATGACTGAAAGCCACTACAGCTCAAGTACAAGGGTTTGTGTAGCGGTATGAATGTCAAACAAGCAGTGGAAGGGGAAAGGACAAACTGGTGTCCCTAAAAGCTTTTCACCTGTTTGTTATAGTGAAAGATGGAAGGTGATTCGATCAGGACCCCACACAAACTGAGCTTTTTTTAAGATTTTGGGAGGTTGGTGAAGTTGGGGAGTGGAGGAAAATGCTACTCGTTAATAGCAAGGCTTACTTCTAATTATTCCTTATGAAATATGGCTTAACCACCGCCAAGCATAATTACAAAAACACATAATACATTTACACGTTTTACTTTTCCATCATTAACATTTTAAAGACTTAGCTCACGGCTTCAGAAATCGTGTATTTATTGAGGAAATGCACTGACCACTCCCTCCATCTCCGCTGTGAGTCTCCTCTGTGTTTCTGAAATCTGGATCAAGACATCCCCTGTTTGAAGAAAAAGTTTTGACTCACATCAACACACACACACGTCAAAAATCAACAACAACGTATACTTTGACACAGTATATCATGGTTATAATTATGTAGTACTGCAAAAAATAGCCAGCTGGAGAAACTGAATCCTTTCATTTCATTCGTACAAGTGAATATGTGACATGTGACCATTTATGTAATGCTTTCATACAATTTGTGTGATTTTACATTTCATAGTGGGAATAAGAGTCATTAGATACAAGACTTTAACACAGTTCATCTCATCAGTGACTACTCAAGTAGTCGTCAAGAGAATCCTTTGATCCAACTAGCTGAACTGCTAAAATGATATAAGCCAAGCCTCTGGACTCGCCTATTATCACAGAATGTGGTTGAGCTAATGAAGTGAGTGCGGCTGAAAGACTGTCCTCATCTATAATTCAAGGGCCGCCACTTAATAGGGTTCCTGGTCACGCTGTGGCTCCCTGACATTCTCGGTTAGCCAGCCTAGCAGAACCACGTGTGCCGTGCCGCGCCGCGCCGCGCTAGCAGGCGATGCACGAGCCCACGCACTCTTAGCGGGGCACGTGCTAGCACAATGCTAATTACCACTAACAATGCTATGACGCATCCCCAGGGTCAGAGCGAAAGTGACACTCGTGAGATAGAGACGCGATCATGCATGGTCTAGTGCTGCACACACGGGAGAATGCACAAACACACACCAGGAAGAGAGGATGACAGAGAGCGGGGGTGACAAAATTTTAAGGTCAGTGGAGTGTACGTGGTATTTGATAATCTGAGATGCGTCAGTATGATTGATGGTATGATACTTGGCCATCGCTAGACTACAGTTTGTACTGAATGCAGTAAATTGTGGAGGAAACCTGAAATCACAAACTTAAACACACAATGACACACAGACTTACCAAATGAACGAGATGAAAGAGTGTGAAGTGCCTGGTCACCCATCTTCGCCACAGCGCTGAAGTAGGCTTCACTGCAAACGGCTAAGGCTGCGATACACACAAAAACACACACACATATACACATGTCAACATTATAACATCAGTAAGGCAGCCAAAATGCTCCCAACTGGGTCAACCAGTGTTCTGCTTTTATTGACCACAAGTCTCTCAGTGCTGACATGCGATACGTGATTTTGGTCTAGGAATAGCCCCATGCTAGTGGGGATAGTTTTACCACACTGCCCTGTTACCCTGTGACCGACGACCGGCTCTTGTTTTATTAGGCACATTTGAGAGGCACGTTAATTATGCATGCATCCTCACCCAATTACCAGTCTAACATATATGGTAAAGATTAGAGAAACACAGAACGTAGAGGAAGGATTTGCGATTCATTCCACATTAACTCATCCTCAATAACATTGTTTCATAACGTTATCAGCACTGAAATATTAACTAGACAGGATGATGCCAAATTAAATTTCAGCCGACTCCTCATGACAGAAAACCAGAAGACCAATTACTTCAAGCTTAAGGACGAATAAACTATGATTGGCTGGTGGATTAAAAAAAACAACAATCTATATTTGAAAAAACAAAACTCTTAAGGTCTTCAATTGAATTTACTCAATTTGTATCTCAATAATAGCTGTAATATCCTTCTCTAATATCTGCGCCACTAAATCCTTCTAGCCATCCACAATAATATCTCTGCTAATTGTTGTTGATAAAGTACATTAAATGGGTCAGTTTCTACTTTTGTGATGCCAAACACTCGGACTACTACGAGACACTGCAAACATCAAATATGCATAAGACACACTCTACCCAGCCACTCACTCGCTCACTCACCTTGGAAAGCCTTTACATAGCTGTTTCCTAGAGCAACAAGCTTCTGAAGGCCTGGGTTGAAGTGCTCCATCAAGTTCTACATTAACATACAAAACAGAAAGCAGGCAACACACATTTATGAAACTCAGCAGCAACTTTAAACGAGATTAAACCCAATAAGAGCTAAAATCCGGTTCATACTCACCTCCAGGTCACATAATAATACGGTGCTGATTAAAATTCTTCTTTCCGTTTTAAAATATTGCATCAAAGCCCACATTTTCACACCATGAACAGAAGCCACAGAGAGAACAGAGAACAAGGACACAAAATACACTCACCGAATAGACGGTTAAAGTTGATTTGTGCAGATGGTCGCTGCTGACTCCAGACATAATGATCAGTTTCAAAGACGAGGTATTAAATTCAAACAGAAAAAGCCTTGAAAAAATATTGTCAGAGACAAAATAAACTTGTGTAAAAAGTCCGTGTTCCCATTAAAACTTCTGAAGAAGTTTCCTCAGGCCTCCTTCCCGTATCAGCGTCTTAAAGGAGTTAAAGTCACCTTCAATGTAGTCCTACTGCTCAAACGACTGATACCACTGATAACACCTGTCTCGAAGAATGATAGCGCTTTCCCCTCTCTGTCTTTTGAAGTCGTTGGTTAATGAGCTCTTTTACCAACCTTGTCATCAGCAGTTTTCATGGAAAGAACGAGCGAGCAAGTTTGGGAAAGAGAAAAGGGAGCAGGTGCCATCGATATGACCGGGCCGAGTAAATTATTGATTGGAGCCCTGAAAGGAAAGGAGAAGAGGGACAGCCAGCTGCCTAACTAGCTGTGACGTAAACTCACACGTAAGGGAGGACCTCGCCAAAGTTGAAAGAAAACAGGAACAGTAGCTCAACTCAAGAGGAGACATAAAACAAAATCTAGTCTCAGCCAGTCATACACACGGGTGCAGATAGACATTAAATATCTGTGACTAATATACTGCAAATACATCTACAAGGTCACACTGAGGGCTCTTTGGGTCCTATGGGTTGAGGGGAGGGGCCTCTGTGGATCATCCCACAGATATTTGACCAGTTGGGGATCTAGTGAATTTGGAGGCCAGGTCAACACCTTGTGATGTTATTCATGTTTTTTTTTTTAGTTGTTCCTAAAGTGTTTTTGTGTGTGTGCCTGTGTCAGGCTGCATCCTGCTGGGGATGGCTGCTGCCATCAAGGAGTGTCATTGCTATGGGGTGGTGGTGCCTGGTCTAGTCTAGGTGGGTGGTACATGTCTAAGTAACATCCACATGAATGAATGCCAGGTCCAGAAGTTTCCCAGCAGAACACTGAATTGTCACAATATGGTCAGTGCTATTTACTTCTGCTGTTAGCGGTCATAATGTTATGGCTGATTTGTGTGGTAACTGGATATGTATTAAATTTTGCTTGCATTTTCTCTAAAAGGCATTTGAACTAAATCAGTCCAGATGAAAATGATTTAAACGATTTGTTAACACTGAAGAAGATTCTAACCGTCCCTGATAAAAGAAAAAAAACTAAAATATTGTCTGGCGTCAAAGTAACCTGGACGTCTGACATGTACACAGAAACCTCTCAACACACACAGACCCAAAATTTGAACATGTTTTTTAATATAGGAGATGAATACTGTGATAATAGTCAGTGTCATGGAGAAATAGACCCAGTGAGTGAAGAGGAAATATCCACGGCCAGGCTGTCAGTCAGATTGTGTCAGTCAGATTGTGGGTAGCTGTGTCAGAATAGTTTGCAAATGGCTTGCTTCAAATGAGCGAGGTCTCCTGGTCTGATTGTTTTTAACTGAAAGGAAATAGACTTTTTGTCTACATCTTTAACTTCTGACAGTCTGATTGAACCATCTGGCACAAGTTTAATTTAAAGTGTATGTTTGGATTCTAGCAGTGGCACCTTAAAGAACAATGTTCCCTTTTCCAACATCACCATATTACATCCTCATGTTGTGTCCTGCTTACACATGCTGGTTTTACTGTAACTGTGAATACTGTCAAGACAGGAATTAGGTTTCTGTGACGATTCATTTGGCATCAACTTCCTGCTATCACGTTGCAGGAGCTCGTGCTATCATGAACGTAGAAACCACATGATGAGGCGGTGCGGCCGCGTTACCCAGAAAGAGTGACCTCGTCTTTCAAATAGGCAAGGTCGTCATAAATGACCTCTTCACCGCCGCCGTCCTGCCTTTGTTGTTTCTGGCAACGACTTACGGTGTCCAGCACAGTTTTCAACCGGCGATTCAGAGCAGCGAGGTGGGGCTCTGCCAGCAGCGGGGCCACCTTGTGAAGGGGGTCACGGGAAAGTGAGGCCCTCATGACGTCGCTAATGCGATACTGCGGCAAAGACAGGAGGCGCAGGCGTAGCCAAGTGGACCGGCGGATTCTGGAGAAAGAAGTGGAGAAAGGACACGGCGTGGTGGTTAGGACGGGAGAAACGAATGGCAAACACACAATAGATGAACGAAGAAGAATGAAGCATGTTTATATTGGATGTTTGCTTTCACTTCTTGAACTAAGGCGAGGAACGCCCTTCTTGTATAATATCAGATGTGTGTGATATAAAACTGATGATCCATGTTTGACAATATACTTGAAGAAAAAAAAATAGGGTTAAGAAGTCCAGTAAAATAAGGTACATTTACACTTCTCTTTACCTGCAGCACTGCTCCAGTGGAGCCAAGATAGAAGGCTCATCTTTGGAGTGACGCCCGAATCTACAGTGAGGAGGAACCCAAATTAAGTCGAGCACAATGAAAGTCGTACCGTCTTCAGAATTTAGACAACTTTGGCACATACTGGCAACACATACTGCACAAAGACACACAGAAACACAACAGAAATACTCACGCCCGCCCGTTGTCAAGGTGTAGTAGAGACGTATCGTTGCCAAACTTCTCAAAAGTTTCATAGTGGTGCCTGTCCATGTTACCTGGAGGAAGAGAAAGATGGATTTCGGTGCCATGCTTTGAATATATACTTTGAACCTTAAACATATTAGATAATGTGTAAACATATTATATATATTCTTACATAAACATCTACAGGTTTTAAAGCCTGTGGATAGAAGATGTGTAATTCTTCTGAATCTGTGCTGATCTAACACCAACATTGAGTCACACTACATCCATTGTTGAATACTACCTGCACATCCAGACAGCACTTTCCAGACTTATATGAAACCCCGCTGCATTAGACAAAATACTACAAACTGCCATGAGGACATTGTGTGACAAATTTAATGTAAAACGAAATGTCAAAATGCACGGGAAAAACAAACACAGTGGAACTGAAAAATCATTTGAAGGTTCACATAAATTCATCTGAGCACAAATGATGTACTCCACCTCTCCGTAGGACAGTCAATAAGATGCATCACAGCAGGTGAAAGCAGCTCAGTACAGTCAGAGAGTACTCACTAGCCTCACCCTTCTCAAACTACACAGAACAGGGTTTAACTTGGCACGAAGTGGGACCTTAGTGATAATGTTAACATCGGCCAGTCCCCAGTTTCCACTCTCCTGCTCTTCGTCCAGATAGAGCGGACAGTGGTAGATCGGTAACTGAGGGGCGGGCAATGAAGAGGCACCCGCGGCTTGAACATTTCCAGTATCCGTTAAATATGAACTTTTACAAGCATCCTGAGTAGCGCCTGCGTTCCTGACTTGAGCTTTGACACAAAGAAGCGGCAGTGAACACGGCTGAGGGGAAGGTGTGTCCTGTAGGGCTTCTAGCTCTGGATCCCACGATGCTCCTTTCAGCTCCAAGCCACACAAATAAACAGCATCCGTAGGAAGTGGCGTTGAGTTGCTGCTATCACACAGAACCTGGAGGGGACATTAATAGTTAACATCCCATATGAACTGTAAATATTGATGAGTACAAAATGTATTTGCTTCCATTAAGCATTAGGCTAATTTAAAGTTGAACTAAGCTTCAACTTCAAATTAATTTGATCATAATTTCATTTGTATGCATCACCTGGAAATGCAGCGTTATATCGCTGATATATTTGCGATTTACTTGAGCGGCCTCTCTCATCACTGCCACCAGGAAGCCTCTTGCATTTTTGAAAGCAGAGAGTCGATATGCACCGGGTGGATCTGAGATATTGTGGTGGCAGAGATAAGCACCGAGCAACTCTGCCCTCCTCTCCAGGCGAGACAAGTCAGTGAAACTGAGGAGAGAAGTGAAGGTCGCCGCGTATTGAACGGGCCGTTGAAGCTGTGAGAGGAGCACGGACACCAAATCAATGAGATGGTCCCACTCAGCCTGGAGTAGGTCACGTACGGGACTGGGAGACACAGGTTCTGCATTGGTAGCTGTGCTGTTACTCTTGTGTGAGAGATAACTCTTCAGAGCCTGCAGTCTGTCTCTGGCTTGGCCGTAGGTTGGCAGTACGGCAGGTTGGTTCAGTTTGGTGCTAAAGCTTCTGACTGCTCCTAGAGGAGTTTGGGAGGCCTGCAGTAGCATGTTCAGGTTGTGGCTATTGATTTTAGTTATCTCAGCTGCCACATCCACACTGAAGCCCAGCGCAACAGGGTCACTGATGTTTGCTGATTCCATAAAACCCTGCTCCAAAGCCTGCAATAGTCTTGACGAATCTGCAGACATAAAATAAACCAAGAATAAATACACAGAAATAACAGAGGCTTAAATGTATTTACTCCTTACTAACTGTTTATAGTGATTTAGGATTTAATCTAGTTTCATGTATGTTTCTTTGGGCAGAATAAGAGCTGTACGGAAAAATCATAGCTCTCTCCTGATAGCCTGTACAATACATTGGGAGAAAGGTGTTTAATTACCAAAGTGGCCGGAATTGCTGATAATCTTTGAAAGCACGCGTGGCCCACTGCCCATCAGAGGTGACATTGTGCTGAAGCAAACCTTGGCAACGCTCTCCACCACCTCCAAATCTGCAGAGTCCATCACATGGGCGCCATGCACCAGATTGACTAGGAGTGGAAAGTACAACACGGTCATAGTGTACAGTAAATTAATTAGTGAGTCATTTTATCTATTTATACGGCCTCACCTGCTATATATTGCAAAGCCTTAGTCTTGTCGTGGCAGAGACTGGCAATGTGAATGTGTGCATCCACTAAAGCGAGAAGATCCTCCTGAGTCCTTCAAAGGAAATCAACATGCATGCATGCACATAGTATTAACCTAAACAGCATAGACAAAAAAGCACTAATATTTCGGAAAGTCCAGTTCCTCACCAGTAATAGATTCTTCCCTGGCCTAAATATTTATACGTTTGTCTCTGCATCAAGACAGAATGGAAGATGGCACAGCGGTGGAGCAACCCCACGTTGTCGTCTGTGACAGCTGACCACGACTGAGGCTGACTCACGGACAACAGCTGCTGCAAGGAACAGCTCAGCTCCTCCTTCAGGTCCCAGGGGGAGTCACAGACCAGTGGCAGAGCGCACATTCGCACTGCTGCTGTTTAATAGTAAATATGGAAAATGAGTCATCTCAATCACTAAGACACAATCATTCATTTTATTCTAAAGATTGTGAGATTGCATTAACAGAGAAACATGTATATACTTTCCTGTGCCTGTTAAATAATGCCCTGAGTAGATCTGTGAAAAGAAATACTGAATACAGCAAAAATGGATATATACATTATGTCTACCTGGTATGGAGCATGATGCATTTTCTTGGGTTATGAACCAAAGTCGAAAGCTCGGGTGAATCAGGCATTGCTGCTCTGTGTTATGTGAGTAGGAGGGCACGTAAGCAGGTTGAGAAACGAATACACAAATAACAAGATTGAGTTGTAAGTTAAGTTTAAAACAAATGATAAAAGATCGTCACCTACCTTTGAAAGTGGAGATTAACCGCCTGAGGTGAGCCACTACTTTGTCGTCCCAATGATCCAACAGATGACAATTGTTAAAAACCAACCAGTGCCCAGCATTAACAGCTTTGTCCAGCGACGGGAGGATGAGCTCCTTGTCGCACAGTGATCCAAAAGAAATGACTTTCACCTGAACCTAAACATGAGGAAAATGAAGGAAAACATCAAGCTCTACATTAGAGATACTGAGTTGAAAAATTGTGTTGTGTGTGTGTGTGTGTGTATGGTCACCTCATTCGTTTCAGCTACACAGTGGGCCAATTGGTTTATGAAATGAAGAGGCTGAATGCTTATCCGTGCATCTCCATTTAGATTTGGTAATGTAAGAATGATGGGTCCCTCGTGCTTGATAAAATACTGAAAGAGTGCTGTCGGGTTACCAGTGTAAGGAGCCTCAGTTCCTGTGGTCTTTACAGGCGGGCAGATGTGGCAGGAATCTATGGCATGTGCTAGACCCTCCAGGCAGTTTGGGATCATGGTCTTCCAGAGGAGAGCCCGCTGCACCAAGGACAGATGGGAGTGAGAGCGACAGGGAACAGTGCCCACCACAGTGGAGGAAGGGAAGCGTAAGTACTCCTGCCACTGTTTAGACAAGGCACAGAGTGAAGCAATCAGTCCTTTGAAGGAAGGGATATTCTCCAAGCAGAAAAGCTCAGAGTGGATTTGAGGGGATATCCAGCTTGGCAGAGCGCTGGCAGAATGTGGAACAGCGTGAGAAGAGGGGAAGCGTTTTACAATGTGTACAACGTCTTCAAGGCCCCTGAGGAAGGCCAGCCTCTCGGCCTCAGAGCAAAGTTGATTGTGCTGCAGCAGAGCAAAGGACACCAGCAGCTTCAGAACAGCAACATGGCTCCTGAAGAGACAAGGCCTGTATTGAGCCAGGAGCTGGACTACCATCGTGTTCGTGATCTCTAGGATAATGCTCCCCGACACTTTCCCAGTTGCGTATGATACTAATGGCCTGCCCCTTTTTATGAAAGTCTCCATCATTACCGAGATAAATTTATGTAACGAAAAGTAGTAGGAAGGGGAAAGACGGGACACCGCCTGCAGTGCCTGGTACAAGTCAGCAGCCAGCCTCACTAACTGGCGGGGAGCAGCCAGCAGGGAGTCATGGTGCGCTCGCTCCTCACGTAGCTGCTTGAGCTCAGCCTGCAGATTTCTCAGAGCTTCTTGGCAAACAGTCACACGGGGAAGAAAACCTGAGTCTTGCAGCAGCACGGTGTCAGACTGCAGGATGTAGTCCATCAGAGCGTCCTAAAACGAGATTGCTTACAGTTACTGTATGTACAGCAAGTATGAATAAGGCATAACTGTGCAAATGTTTATCAGGTAATCTAGCAGGAAGCCACTGGATGAATATAAAGTGTCATTAAGTCCCATCTACACGATAGCTCATCTTAAGATAACAATGATGGGTAAACATCAATTCAGCAGGAAGAACAGGAAAAACGTTGAATCCTGATTCTCAGTATGTCAACATGCTGCTCTGAATAATATCCAAATGTCAGATTTAGGCTACTAGAGTGTTTCTGTGAGGTAAACTAGATGCAAATTTGTTTCTTTAGCTATATCGGTTTACCACTAACTTATAACATAATGACATCTAATGTTCTACAGGAAGTTTGCTAACACATGTGACCTTGATTGTTTTCCTGCACTGTGGTTTTAAGAATATGACCCATTATGCCCTGACTAAGATAAGATAAGATAATCCTTTAATTTATCCCACACTGGGGACAAATGCTTAAAAGATAAAGTCCACACAATACACAAACCGAATGTCAACAGGAATTGAGAACTAAAAGTCAGAGTTGTGCCATTTCGATGAGTTTAAAATACATTTTAAGAAAAACAATGACAGAAATGTAGATTCTCAGACATTCAGTGTGTATCTAAAACTAAGCTAAAACAAAGGCAGTTCTAAAGAATTTCAATTCTTGAAGAAGACATTTGAATAAGTGGTGAAATGTCTTGTAACAGGTTTTAAAATAGTTTCAAAAACATAGTGTTTGGTTAAGGATAAGAGAAATGTAGCTGAAGGATGGGGAAGTCACCTCCTCTGTGAACTGTTTCTCTCGCAGCAGCTGATTGTAATTCTGAAATTGCAGGTGTTGAATCAGCAGCTCTCTACACTCAGACTGCAGCATCTGTGTCAGCATGAGCTCCTGGATCTCCTCCGAGCTCAGAGAGAGGTCAACCACATGTACCTGAGCCAAGATGGATGCATGGATCTCTACAGAACAACGGTAAAGACACCTTAGAGCAACTACTTTGAACTAAGTACATTTGCCCATAAATTTATTGTACTGAGATCAGACAAATAGTAGTAAGACACATTACTCTTACCACTGCTAAGTAGTTTGACAGGCAGATGGGTGCTGAGGAAGAGGCGGAACTCAGGATGGACCGGTTGAAGAGGCTGATTAAATCCTGGAAAGCAACTTCCAGTAGGGCGTGCTAATTTGGCCAGAAACTGAGGACTAGGGACTGAACGTTCCACGTGAGTAACCAGGACTCTCAAACCTGCAAAAACAAAAGGTCAGAATATGTATAAGGCTGTGTATTTATTATATGTATGTTTCACTTTGTAACCTCTAATATTTGACCTTTTTCAGCAGCCTGGTCGAGCTTGTCTAGCAGCTCCAGATCATCTGCAGAGACCACCATCTCAAACCCGATGTCCTTCACAAGCTTCTCCTTCTGTCCTGTAGAGCAGACATTTAACATCCACTGGTTGGAAGCCTCTTCAACACAATTATAATTCAGATTATATCTTATATGACGGCAATAGAGAGCAATGTAAAACCATTGGTTTGATTATAAATTAGAAAGGCATGCAGCATATAACTGTGTGATTGTGGGAGTGACTATGCTATTTATCTAATGTTTCATATGGTTTCATACGTTTTCTAAATGTGAGTACTTACCTGTGAGGAGCCAGTTTTGAGAGCTTATCTCTAGATGTTGCTGGGTGTCTGATAGTAGAGGCCAACATTGGACCCACTCACGCCTGTAGCCCCAAAGCAACAGCTTAACCACCAGTCTGGCAGACTGAGTCTCCTCAACCTGCCACTCTTTCATCCCTAACACCTGACCCAGAGGAAGCTGCAGCCTCTCAGTCAGAGGAATGGGAAAGCCAACAGAGGGGGGAAGAGGTGCAGTGTCTGAGAGTGTGAACAGAGAGGTTCTGGGGTCATTGGGGTTGACGTTGATGCTTCCTGTCTGACAGAGCTGCTTCCACTTGCTCAACAGTTCTGAGCGTGTATCAGGTCCAAAGGGGCCTAAATATGAGATGATAGCAGCCAGGATAAGGGCATCACCTGGTACATTCTGATTACGTACGTCTGCCTCCTGAAGGAGAAATGGGGAAAATCACAGTCATTTAAATAACAATAAAGGGAAAAATTAGGCTATGTGTGCATGTATAGTAATTTGCAAACTCTGCATTACCTGAGCAGCAGCCGTCCAGTCTCTGACATGCATGTCCAACAGCTCAGCACATGAAGTAGCTTCTTCTTCTAAGCTCTCTGCTTCGTGCAGCTCCAGAAGTTGCTCTTCCAGGTCCTCTTGTACAAACTGGAGCTGAAGCGTAACATCCTCTAGACGACGGAATGCCTCCGTCTTGTGCTGCACAGCCAGGTGCAGTTGACCTCTCACCTCTTTAGCCAGCTTCTCCAACTGCTGCTTGACCACCAGTTGGTGTTGCATACAGCAGCACTCGTACACAGCCTGAATCCATCGGCACAGGGACTCGCAGGCCTTGCTGACCTCTCGGACAGACTCTGGCACAAAGTGGGGGCTGTGGACTATCTGTCTAAGCTGCAGCAGCTGTTCGTTTGTCAGGCTGTAGCGGTCAAAAAATTCCATTTCCTGGTTAAGGTAAATACAGCATCAGAGTAAACCCCCAAAAAAGGCTCTCACTTTACAAAGATTCAAATCACGGTAACTGGTACATCACTATACACGATGTTGATAAATGATGACTCAACTCTAGAACCCTAGACTACTTTATTTGTTCAATGCACTGATCTTTGAAATTGTTGTAACACCGAGAGGTTTTATTTAAAATGTTTCACACACCTGGAAAAAGTTGGATTGTCCAAGAAGTTGTTTTGCGCTCTCCCAGCCTGGGGGATGATTAAACAGCAAGCAAATGGCATCCATGATTTTCACCACTCCATCAGGAGGATCTCTATAGTGGCGCACCTCCTCCATGTCAGATGGATTCAAACACTCAAGAATCTTGACGCTTGACAGGAACACAGGTTTTACCTGGAAAAACAATATTATATATAAGAAAGAAGTTAATTTGGAGGCACTGTTGAATGTAAGCTGATATAACAAATGAGATGAATTTTGTAATAGGATCTGTTCACAAATGTGTTTGGCTGCTTCTAAATATATATTATGTTATTTACAGTATATTATTCTGGATGCAGGTATTAAAAAACACTTTACCTGTTTCTCAGAATGATTAATCTGCTCCTCTAGATGATACAGTTTGTTCTCCGCTTCGATACATTTCTCACAGACTTCTTCAAGCAGGTTTTTCTGATCACCTACGGCTATAAGGAGCTCTTTCTCATGCTGCAGCATAAAGAGGAGGGATATCTAAATGAGTAATATCCACTAATACATTATGAACATTAACTCAGCCCCCTACATAGGGTAACTACACTACAATCTTCTAAATTTAAAAATAAATTGCTTAAGAATTGTTGAACAGTATTCTTTTTTGCACAGTGGATTCTCCAGCTTCCATAAGCCTCTTAAGTGCACTTACAAGGTTGTTTAAATAATTTTTGATTATGGAAAATAACTTCATGCAATATATAAACAGAAGAGTGATCCCACTGTTATTGCAAACACTAAAGCGTTTAACATTACCTGCTGTGTCTCTGCAACCTTTGTTCGCAGTCTTATTAAGTTCTGCTGATATTGCACAGCTGCGTTGTTCAAGACCTCCCAATGAGAGAGAACAGTGGCAGCTCTGAAAAATACAATTGTGCTATTGTATAAAAGCATGTATATCTCAAGTTAAAACATAATACGGTGTCGAGTAAACACCATTTGGCTCTGTACAGTCACCTCAAAGGGTTACAATGTGTAATTAGTGTTGAGTTGTGTCAGATATTGTATAAGAATGTAGTGCGTTAGGAACCATGATTTACAGTGTAAGCACAGCATAATGTCAATTTGCAAGATAAAACTAGCTCACACACTCACAAAGTGTTGGTACATATACCCTGGGACATTATATATTTGAGACACATGTAGAAAAAGAAGACAACTACCTGTTGGTTTTAATCTGCATTTGCATGTGCAGGTCATTGTACACGTAACCAAAGTGGGCAATAAACTCCACATACGTCCGTGGGCTGAAAGGCTGGGCTCTTAGAAGGACAGAAGCATACTGACATGCAGACTGATGGATTCCTGCCATAGCTGCTGACAGGCTGGTTTTTGTCACTTAATAAAAAGGTAAGAAAGATTAATATTGCTTCATAAAGATTGAAAAAAATAAAAATATTCATTGGAAGCAATAAAGTGTGGATAAACTAACGTTGTTGGTGTGACTCCTTTTCATGATGAATGGCTTCAAGACCTTGAGCGGCAACTTCCACTAAAGACTGTCTGGACCACGGCTGGTACACCTCCACACAGCAACTGAGCTTCAGAGCCTTGGCCATTTGTGCCTGGATCATAAAACATAAACTGAGATCAGAAATGTATCATGCTTTATGGTGCAACGTGCACTCAATATGCACAGCTACTGTGTATTCAACCGTAGCGCTCACTGATTATCTGTGATGAGACAGTTTGGTATGAGAACTTGATGTGGAGGTGGCAGTACCCAAACAAGCCAAGCTGTGCCTCCTGACATCCAACTGAGTTCAGCTCCTTCTCTTTTTGAAACACAGCCAGCTTTAACACTTTTTGACTGACACCTCTGCAGCACCGAATCGAGCACCATGAAAACTGTTGCTACATTTGTGTTTTCAGCTAATTCTGACGTTTTCTAGCATGTTGAGTAAACTAGTACAGAGACATTGTAATCTGGCTGCCCAATTTTAAAGAAGGGGCAGGACAATCAATGTTTTATGAACTTTCAATAAATCGATTATTTTGAAGTTATTATAAGATGTATTACAGTAGTTTACAATTATTATTACTCCAAAGACTTAGTATGGTCTGTGGAAAGCCGCTCACCCATAGCTAACACCCTAAATGAGGAAGAGCTTTCTCTTATCCTGACAAATCCCAACCAAGTTCCACGGCCCAGTCAAAAGTTGTGTCCTTAAGCGGTCATGCTTAGGCAGCTTGACACCTGGCTTCTTGGTGACTTGAATACGGTCAGAAAAGACTGTGTTTAGTTGTAATATGTAAGCAGACAATAATTCGGTAAATGTACTTACAGAAGGTATTTCAGTGTCTTTTGACATGGGGAAAGGCATCAACAGGAACACATGGACATTTCTGTGGACATGGCTCAAGCACCTGTGAAGGTTGTGAACAGCAACAGACCAAATGTGGTTTACAACGTACATGCTTCATATTTCCAAAAATGGAAGTATACATTTCTGGAATAATTTTGCACTATTATCATTTTACCTAAAGTACTGCTACACGTCAACGTAATGTTAATCATGAATGCCAACATCGCATACAATAACATTAGCATTGCATGCTGTACATAATTTTGAAATGGTAATGAATTTAGTGAATATATTTCCAGCTTTTCAATAAAAGTATGGGCCCTATTGATAAAATCTACCAGTTTTCTTACTTCTCAAACATCCAGCTGTCCATGAGGTATCTTCTTGAGTTTTTCAAAGCAGTCACTCTACAAATGAGGTTCCTCAGCTCGTCCTCCGTGTACAGTGGTGGGTACGTTCTCTGGGCCATTGCCAACAGTAGTTCTTCTCTGACAGGCTGACTGATTTCCTCGTGGACCAGTATGGTAACACTAACTCCATCCTCTCTAGCTTGATTCCCGGCTTCTTTTAGGATTTCATGCAACTTATTCTCGTTACCAGAGTGCACCTCCACCAGCTGATGACCTGTGAGGTAGGCAGCTGATCGCACAGTGGTTTTACGGCCTGTTCCTCTGTCTGAGCCCAACAGCACCCCGTGACCTCCTGGTATGAGCAGAGCCCTAAGGACATGCAACAGCTGACTAACACACTGCCTGTGCATCATGTATCTGGTGGTAATGATGCTGTCATTATCAGCTTTCTGTCCTTTGTCTTTTCTGTCGACAAGTGCACGCAGCTCTTGAAGTAGCATGTCAAGGTCTCGTCCCTGATAAGAACAGCTACACTTAAAACTCCATTGCTTATTCATTGTCTTCGGTGACTCAGAGAGCTCAGGACCATATAAAAGCCCAGCCATTATGTCCTCCATTTGCTTAAGCATTTGGGGTTGCAGAAGGAGGAATTTAAGGCATGCCTCTTGTGAGCACATGTTTTCAGACGCAGGGTAAGTTTCAGTCAAGGTGTAGCCTTTCTTAATCTCTGAGTGGTCAGATGGTTTTGCCTCTTGATGATTCAGTGTATCAGGACTTTGATCTACAGGCTGATGGGTGCATGCTTTGTCCATTGGTACTGTGTGAATAGTGTATGTGACAGCAGGCGGGTGATGTAAACGTTCAAGTTGGGTTTCATCAGCCAGTTTAATGCCATAGTGTGTTTCAACTGTCTTGGCTATGAGTGACACAAGAGTTTCTTTTTCAGAGTCAGAACCTAACCTATCACCAAATGTTCGCATGCACTCATGCATCCAGAGATGTACTATGTTAAGAACAGATGGTGGAGGCTCTGTGTTTGAGTCAGACTGCCACAGACACATCCCCAGAAACACCTTCTGAAGGTCATGATAGGAGAATACAAAATGTGGCCTCTGCATTGTAGGCTGGAATAGGTCACATACTGCATCATACAAATGCTTAGTAGCAGTGATGATACACTGTGACATATGCTCACTACTGAGCTCCAGCGGCATTTCCTGGAGCCACATTTGTAGCCAAGGAGAATGGATAGACAATATGACGTCTAAAGATCGGCCAGGGAGCACAAAGATCGTAAACAGGCGCCTGAGCCGCGAAGTTACCGCATTACTGTGGTGATCACGCAGTCTAGAGACACAACACGTGGCCATGTAGCTGATGGAACGAGAACTCAAAAATTTCAAGTGATAGGTATCAAATGTGAGAATCTCTCCCTTGGAAATACTCTGCCGTAGAGTCTCCAAAGCCTTTGACATCTTCCCAAAGACATCTGTCAACAGCAATGACAACATTAAGGTTCACACAGTGAAAAATCAGATTCCAATTTAATTACATTAGTTCTTACTAGTACTTACTCACCACAGGGAGCCTCGTGTAAATCATCCACAAACAGTAGCAGGCCCGGTTGTTTTGTCATGGGACCCATAGTGCCTTTACAGTTCCTCTGGCTGCTGATGGTATTCAGTATAGTGCGCAGGTCTCTTGGTCTCAGTAGTGGACTGGCTGGTAGACTAATGTGTGGCTTGTCAAAGCTTAGCAGGGTTTTGCACAGGGTGGTTTTTCCAGAACCGGGCTCTCCTGCAAGCAACACTGGCTGATTTGCCTCCAACATGAGGTTCAGGAGGTATGTGTATTTCCGATACTGTGCAAATAGATTTAAAACATTGATAATATGAGATATGCAAATTAATAATTACCATGTTTAACAGATTTTCATTACACTGGGAAAAATAACTGGGACAAACCTTAGGAATGATGGAATTTGTCAGCAGTGGATTTTTGGGGAACATCTTACAGTCTACGCTAAAGAAGTGTTCAAATACACTTTCCTCTTCAGGAACCACAATCTTGTACCTGCAAGTAAACAGCACTTGGCGGACCAACAGGTCAAACTGTGGCCAGTGGCTAAAGTTGAAACATAAACACATAAAGAACATAGGTAGGATATTATTGCTGATCGCAAGTACGCATATACTGCAAATCTGTGATCATCTGCAGAATGTGACCACATTAAAAACAAAATATTTTCTTACCAAGAATGCAGATGTCCGCCAAATCCCCATATATAAGCCACAAGAAAAAGGTTTCTGGCAAGCAGCTCTTGTTTACTTTTGCTATATGTGCCTTGTGTGTTCGCTCCATGTGGTACATCTGGTGAAAGAGTTTGTGATGCAGTTGAAATACAAGTAACCAAACAGCACTATTGCCTTAATGTGATACGTTTGTTTAGGAGTAACGGTTATACCTGTTTTGTCTATTTGTGGTAATGCTTCAGGTTTTTCCATTTCCTTCCCAAAATGTTGCAGGAGGGCATGCAGGATGCTAACAAATGACATGATTTCTTGCAGTCCGTGCACAGGGCTTTTATAAGATTCTGTTTCAGTGTGGACAGCAGAGGTTAAAGTTTTTTGCCCAAGCAAATCAAGAGACCTTGAGAAAAGGTCTTCAGCCAGACAATTCCACATTTTCACAATTCTTTGGTCCAGTTTGTATTTAAAAGAGAGAGTGTCTATTTCACTCTTCCACACAGCCTTCCACAGATCAGTACCTGTGAAATAAACAAGGCTGCAGTGGGTCACTGCAGAGGGACCTGCATCACGTAGGTCAGTGATCTCCATTAGCAGCTTGAGGTGAGTTTGAGGTTGCAACCTTTCCCCTGATGACAGGCTCTGAAACGGATCCCGAGAATTGCACAGCGTGGTTAGGTAATCTAACCAGCCAGGCTGCCCCAGTGGCTCTCCATCCATTACCAGCCACTTCACTATTTGCATCTCATCACTTTTCTTCTTATGGTTGTAGGTTTCATAACATGTCCGTTCACGTCGCTGTGAATCTCTCAGCACCTTTGCAACAGCTCCATCCTGCCATCCTCTCTTTTCACAGAAATAACCAAATATTTCATCATGGGACATGGCATTAGGAAATATGACCACAGTGTCAACAGAGCTCCAGTTTGTAGTAGTGATCTGTAGATCTGCCTTCGGAGTGTCTTTTTTATCAGTATTGTCATGTTCCAGTGCCTTGGCAGCCAGACCATTTAATGCTCCAGCTAATACACTGTAACACGTTGTTTTTCCACTACCTGGAGGGCCTATAAGCATAACTGCTTGGGAGAATTTCATGGTCTGGTAGAGTGTAAGAGCACTGCTAATTATTTCTGGGTCACAACAAAACATTTTTTGTTGTAATTCTTCTGTAACTGCATCTTGAAGTGGGTTGTTTTCTGCTCCGTCTTCATGTTGCTGGAAAAATGGAAACTGACATGCTAAAGGGAATGTGTCCTTGAAAATTGTGTAGAACTGTGAGGCTTCCTTGTGCTCAGGAATCAAGACAGACAGAACCGCTTTGATAATGGCTGTCTCTTCCATTAAGACCTGAACAACTGACAAATGAGAACTGCAAAACTTGAAATGTTTTTCAGTTTCTTTTCTCTCTTGAAAAAGTTGGTCACGCATTTTTTGTGAAGACGCAGCTTGTTGTAGGTGTTTTTCAGAAGCTGAGATGATCTTTTGCAAGACACCAAGAAAGCAGCTCTGAACATCCGTGAAAAATCCATGTAGACAGCGGGAATCGTTGGCCAGGCTGATGAAAGACACCAGACGCTGACTTAAAGGCATGGCCTCTGAGAATCCAATGGAAGTCAGCATTACTTCTGCAATAATCCTGTAATCTGGATGTGTTAATGCAACGGGTCTGGTTGAAAAACGTAGACTCTCGGGAATCTTGGAAGCATAACCCTTTGATGAGATGAGGACACATCCGTAGCTTGGACTGGCAGAAACGCTCTTCCCTGCAAATACCATATGGCATTCTGGATCAACCAGGTTTTGTCTCATTCCAAGATTCTTATTTGTTCTTAACTCAGAGAAAAAATGGTGTATGTCTACTAGATGCTGTCCCAGTAATGAAAGGACATGTTGTGTTAGCAAGTCCACAGAATCCAGAAGAAGCAATGCTCCTGTCTGGAGGGCACCCAGCAGCATCTGCTGAACAACCCCAAGCCTCATGTTTGAAAAGCACTGTATTACAACAACCTGTTGTCCCAGCGCTCTTCCTAGCTGGACAACGGTACTTTTCTTTCCAGACATGCAAGGCCCACTCACAAACCCACATCTGTAGCTTGCCAGAGCAAGGAGAATCCCCAGTGCTGCCTGGTCTGTGGAAGGAGTATTCACCATCACCCAGTCTTCTGGACCATAATACTCAAATCCATATTGGAAGCGATGTCCCAGAACATCCACATAACAAGCTTGATCATCACTGCTTTTCAGATTCTGATTTTCTGAGTCGATGCGGTACTTCATCAAACTTAGCCACTCAAAAGATGAATCCAGCACACACTGTACCTCCATGAGTCGAGACAACTGCTGTGCTTGCTTCATTGTAAGCTGCACTAAGGCTCGCAGACACATCATTGTGTACTTGGAAACCAGAGGCACACTTTTAGATCCTGTTATGCCATCCCTTATAAAATGGCCAAGGTTGTTTAGCTTTGTGGAGTTGTTTGCCTTAATGTTTCTCAACACCACCGGACTTGATTCCTGGAAAGCTTGTAGAACAACACTGCACCATACTGCCTCCTCAGCTACCAGTAGACACTGAAGAGGATATTCCGAAATCAGATCTAGCACAGATTGTCCATATTTTGTCCTATCAGCAATATAAAGCAGGACATCTCTATCTATCTTGTCACATGCCAAATCTTTACTTGACTGGTTTTGGACAACAGCACATCGTTTGATGAGGCGTACCATGGTCAACTTCAGTCGTTTCTCAAAGCCACAAAGCCAAACCAAGGCATCGGGATTTGGTTCCACAGGAGACTGGAATGCAACGTGTTCCTGGAGGCTACCAAAAACACCCAGCACTTTCAACTGTTTGTGGCTTTCATATGTAGCCTCACAGCTCTTTGGATCACTTGTATTAGATGGTATTTCACAATCCACTTCAAGCCAGTGTACTGGTTTAAAGCATCTGCGTACAAAGGGTTGCAGCATAAGAGGTGATGGAGGAACAGAGAGTAGCTGCATCACTTCTCTGTCACTCAAGAACCAGAGTCTTGGATACTGTCCACAGATGGTATCATGGACTTCTGCCATTTGGTTTGAAATAGCTTCCATTGCAGACAAACCATCAAGGAGAATCTGCTGAAGGCTATTACCATGAAATCTGTCATTTGTCTCTTTGGAAACAAAGTTCAGCACATGAGGGTCAGTTGATATAGAGTCCATCATTTCCTTGAATGTCTTATTGACTGATTGGAAGCATTGCAGCTACAAAAAATACAAAAATCAACATTAATCTAACAGAAATTTACAGCAAATCTTTAATTTAATTTAATTTGTGACGGGACAGTGACGTACCAGATCTACTCTTCGATCACTAAAGGATGTTTCACCAAACACCTTGGCCAGGAAGGCCCACATGTTCTGATATCTTTCAAGTAGAACAAGCTGTTTCTCTAAAAATGTTAAGAAAAAGCAATGTGATGTATTTTCACAAGTCTGTTTGATCGCTTTCTGCACTGGATGAAAATCACTGAAAATCTTTTGTAATTATTTATTTAACTTCTTTACCAAGTTCTTGTAATGATTGAATCCATTCCTCCAACCGCAGCCTGAACTCAACACTGTATGGGGATTTCAGCATGGTGGACAAAGTCATCAGATGGTTCCCAATTTCAGAAAAGTGTATTTCCAGATCTGAGTGAAATAACACATGGCAAATTACCATCTTGTATTACTTTCACACATCTCCCATAAATTATAAATGTGCGAGTTATTTATTTTGTCTCACCGATAATGGTGACTCTGGCATCATTACAGGACTGCTGACAGGCAGTTTGGACATTTGAAGTGGTGTCTCCTGTGGTTTTCTCTCTCTCTGTGAACCCATTTTGTGGCTCACAGTACTGCCAAACAGGGAGACTAACTTTGTCCAGCTGAAACGATCTGTCATCCCATTCCTGTCGAAGCTTTTGAAACATCTGCTCCATCTTACACTCCATTAATGCATCCCTGCATATCTGACAGAGTAACAGCTACCGTTAGTGTATCAAGTCAGTTTCTTAGTCAGTCAACACCTAATAATTCGATTAATCTCTAGGTAGCACTTCGGTACCATCTTCTACCTTACAGTACAACTTCTTACTTGTAACTCACCTTGTTAATTTGTTTCTGGTGAATTTCCAGTTGTTGAGACATGATATCTGCAACAGTAACCTTCTTCTCTGGGGCATGCAGTAGACCCATATCTGTGAGACAAAACACTTTGATCACATCAGACAGGCTGTGGTTCACAAAGAATAGATGGGTTAAAACATGGGCAGAGCCTCTGACCTCGGAAAATAGCTCTGTGGTGCTTTTCTTTAAGTGTGGGGTTCTGCAGCTTGACCATGATTTGTAGCTGATGGCTTAAGCTTTCCAAGATTCTCAAAGTTTCTTCCAGCACTGGATCGCGCGGAGGTATGATGTGGGCCAAACACTGAGCTTGCTCCTTCCACTGAGTGATTTTTTCCTGAGCTCGTGACACCACAACCTGACATGAAAATACTTCAGATGATTAGTGGTGTCAATAATGCAGACAATCCAACAAATAGGTGGAGACAAAGAGATTTGTTTTCTGTTTTTTTGTTTGTTTTAAATAATGAGGTGCATAGCTACATATTGACATGACGCATTAGGGGAATTAACACATGGGTTAATTGTCTGCTGGTTCAGAGCATACGGACAATACTGAAGACTGACGGTTAACAAGCAATGCAAATTATCCATGTACATATGTGGGGTTGGTTGCAATTGTCAATACCCCAGCACCAGACTGCATTTTTTGTAAAGGAAATAAAAGATGGCAGCTCAACTAAGGTGAGGGAACACTCACTTATCATCGTGTCATTTTGCAAAAAAAGAAAGTGATTTGACATGTTACCTCACTGAAAGGCAGCTGTTTCCATTCTTCCAACCATGTAGTGTACACAGCTATCAGCTCCCACAACTCTTTACGGGCTATAACCTTCTGAACATAAGTTGTCGAAATGGTCAAATCCAGTGCATTTTCTAATGGGAAGCAACAGAACAGTCTGATTAAAATTTATATAAATATTTTTAATTATTTATTTCATTCCAGTTCTAAATTACTTTAAAAAATACAGATTATTTTCCCTTTTATTTCTTGGTTTAATCTATGAGGGATCAAAATGCTGAGAAACAACTACTTCCAAGCCGAAAGTAATTCATAGAAACAATTTATATAATTTTACCTTGCATGTTCTCACTGCTCTTACTAAGCTGTTGCAGCTTTCCCGTGAGAGTGTGTACATGTGTGCACATGTAGCTCAGTTTGGAGACCATCTCATTAGCATTCTGGCTGGGGTTAAGGAAGGGTCCAGATGTAGCATCGAAAACCACATTTTGAAGGTCACAGATCACAAATGAAAACATTGTGTCCAACGCATTAGTCACTGAAGGAAGACGGCGACACACGAGGCCATCAGCTTGCTTCAAGAGGGGAATAAAGCAATCCCACAAGTCCATCACCTAGATACAGAACACAAATAGAAGTGCACACAATGGAGTGAAACAACAAACTTTGTTTCAGACAGCTCTGTTGTTCAGAAATCACGTGCAAAGCTAAAGTATAAAACTATTATGGCATAATTTCCACTTCTATGCGTGCAAACCTGTTGCTCCAAAGTCAGCTCCTGCTCTGTCATCTTCCTATAGTTCATGCAAATGGTGTTACGGAGGGAGTGAATGTACTCCAAACGTTTCTGTGTGTCAGCCAACATATTCACAGATTCCCTCACCTGCACAGAGAAGAAACAATTTGCTTCTCTATCAGTTACATGAATTACTAATTCATAATACTGTATGTGGTATAACATACTATGTAATAAATATTATCTGCAGGGGAGACTCTGTTTCAGTGTGTGATTAAAGGTGATGAAGCCACAAAGTACAGTACTCAGGTTTATCTCCCATTAATACAGTTAAACGCTACTATACTACTGTGAAATAAAAGAAACAGTCTTGTGCCTGCAGGTTGGGAGAAAACTAGGTGATACACATATAAACTGATAAGTCATTATCACAAAGTGTCACTGCGTACTTACTAATGGCACTTACAAAAGCAGAGGCAAGGGTTCTTCACTTTGCACTTTCAAACAACAGCACTGCAGGCGTTAATGTACTGGACATTACCTGATCTTAGATAATGGAATCTAAATTCAGAACACATTTACTCTGACAAGGCAGAGTCTTAGGGATGAATAATTCAGTTAAAGTGAATTTGGGACCAGAATGAGAGTCTCAAAAAGATGTGAAAGTTCCATCAACCCTTGTTAGGGTAAAACACAGGAAACTAGGGCATTGTGTTTTAGTAGATCTTTTTTCATTACACTTTAACTGCATAACCAGCTAACTATTCCCCTTCAATACGTTACATATGTTTCTTCTTTTACACGTGTTCATTTTGCACGAAAATTATGTCATTAAAGTGTTTCTGTACCGTAAGAGCGTATTCTGAGAGGTCGTGTAAGTCTCGCGGTTCAGTCTTGAGTTCAGCAGTATCCCTCTCCAGGTCTGATCTGAGGCTTTCAGAGTG
Organism: Chelon labrosus; assembly: GCF_963514085.1. NCBI lineage: Eukaryota > Metazoa > Chordata > Actinopteri > Mugiliformes > Mugilidae > Chelon > Chelon labrosus. The sequence continues at coordinate 8,191,559 of NC_140338.1, forward strand.
CAGCTTTAACTGTTCAACCAGATGCTCTCGTGTTTCCTCCTCAATCAGCCCCAGCTGTCGCCCTGGAGAAACAAAAGCAACGGGGAGAAAAGATATATATGAAATGTATCATTATACAAAGTAATTCATAGGATTTTATTTGAGTCTTCTGGTGACGTTCATACAGTGGAGACGTACGTAAGGTTTCCTTTGTGTGGGAGAGGTGGATGACGAACATTTGGTTGGAGGTGGAGAGCGATGAGTCAGCCGTGTTGATTCTTTCAGCCCAGTCGCGCACCCTCTTAATGTGCTCCTCATACAGTGACACTGGCTGATCCCTCATGGACTCCAAAGAGGCTCTTCTCCACTGACCGACAAACAAATGGATGTCCACCAACCACGCATATCTCTCACACAGCTTCTGGATTTCGAATTCAGTTTCCTGTCCAGAAAACACGGACAATTCACGACCATTCACACGATTACAGATTACGAATTAACACCGGCTTGTAATGGATTTGAATTTGACAGTCTTGCCTGCATGATCCTGGTCTGCTCCTTCTCAACTTGTTTTGTTACGTCGTTGATGCTGATCTGCCACTCTAACTGTGATTTGGAGAGAGGATAGTAGCAGCCATGCACCATGTTGCCTTGCACCATTTGAAAAGTCTCTTTAGGCAGCAGCTCCATGTCTCTGAGCGCCCGACCAGGCATCACATCATTCTTTGTTTCGCCTAAGAATAAAAGAAAATCTGTCTTCAAATGGAATAAATGAAAAAAAATTAAATTAACATATAATTAATCTGATTCTGGAACCACTGCTGTCCTGAGGGCACCTTGACAATTTTTAACAACAACTGTGAACCAGGATCGGGCACATTTTCACATGGCTGATACGAGTTAACATCAGGAGAAGCTTAATTCAACAAACAGCAAAAGGTTTTAAGCCAGCAGCAACAATTTCAGCTTAATTATCATACCTGTAGTTAAAGAACCGCCAATACAGCTGAATTCAGAGGTTAAATCCTGCGCAGAGCCAAGTACGCTGCTGTTGCTGATCTCCAGAAACAATCCACAATTGTGGCACATCTATCGGGGATGAAAGGTGTGGTGAGACTTGTTATGAATTCAAGATCATTGCTTGCATGAACACAGATAATAAACATATACAACTGGCAAAATCAAGATCATGAACTAGTCGTTTCTTTTCACCACAACAAGACGCCAAACTAACATTATCTGGTGGCAGCAGATGAAAAATATATTCTGATGTAAGTGCATCTCTATTTGCAACTGTGGGAGTGTAAAAAGTACCTGAACAACAGAGTTGCCAGCAGTCAGAAGTGCTTCACTCACTGCTGCTTGGAACAGATGTACTGGTGGCTCCAGAGTCAGCTGACTGTTAGCGCTGAAACAGAGCTCAGTGTGGAAGAGACAGTGCTGCTGAGAGTTCCTCCTCTGATGAAGAAAAATACATCAGATATCATTATTTTATAATCAGTGGTTTTTCATACTGACTGCAGTTTCTATCCACATTGTCCTGGTTATAGACTGAGAGCAAGTTGCAACTATCAGAAAATACTTTGTGTTAAAGACAAACATCTAGGCCTCTATGCTTTAAATCTAGTATCTGTGTGATTGTAGCGGGACACTGCAACATAAAAAGGGTTTTGTTAAACGCTGACACCTTTAAAACGCTGAGAAAAGAAACGGCATCTTGTTGGACGATCGTGACGAGAGTCTGCACAATCATTTGATGAATGAGCGCAGCAAATTTTCCCAGTTTCTGCAAGTTGCTTTCAGAGCGGGTCAACTCCTTCTTCAGCTTGTGCTGGTGAGCCAGAAGCAGGTGAATGGGTTCGCGACAACTATTTTGCCTTTTAGCAAGTTGTATCTGCAGCTGCAGCTCTTGGTGTGTTTTATAGCAGTCTTCTTTCACCTGAGGATATAAAAGTATGATTTTAGATGATCCTAGAAAAAGACAGAGTTCTTACTTAGATGAAATTATAAAAGTTATTTGTAAATCTCTTATAATGTACTTGTGAAACAGAAATGTCATGATCTCAGTTGTTAAATAATTAATACTAGTTTTTACAAAAGGTTGTTAGAGTGAAGACAAAGAAGTACCAGATTTAGGATGACAGTGCGATACTGCGACAACTTCTTCAGAATCTGCAGACACTCTTGATTCTTGGATATCAGGACATTTTTGAATTCCAGCAGTGTGTAGGTTTTAGAGTCATCCAGAGGCATCCAGTGTGTCCCTTTTAGTTCTTCTATCACTCTGTAAAATATTCCGTTTACATGTTTTATTATTAATAATAATCAGAAGCTGAACTGTAGGTTACGGTTTAGATCCAATCGCTTAAGAAATAAAGCGTCACTGTCAAGTCTGATCGTCTTAAATACCCTGTGAACAGATGAAGAGCACTTCTGAACTGAGGTACAACCATAAGCAGCGTATCCTGCAGTTTCTTGCACTTGCGCTGAAAAAATATGCTGCACACATTTTTATGCCACCTGTCAGAAAAGAGTGTGGGACAAATGTAAAGTTAAAAAGACAGAAATTATACCTAACTGGTGATATACAGTAGAGATAGATAACATCTAATATGTATTACCGGGCAAAAGCTTTCCGCAATCTGAACCCCCTGAAAAAGCGTATTTCTTGCAAAGCAGTCCACAACAAACACTCTCTGTACCACTCTGCCAGACTGACAGCTCCGCCATAACTCGTCTCTGTCACACGTAGTACAGCGTTAGAGGAAAAGATATAATGCTCGGAACCAGCGTCACTGGAATCGACCACTCGCAAGTCATAAGGTCTGTAAACAAAGAGGACAAGTGACTGAGCCTTTCAGTTGAATTACATTACTGTATGAGAAACATCGACAGAGGTCTGAGGTGTGTACAGTACGTGGTAAATATCCTCTTTGAATTCTACCTGTATGCATCTCCATCCACTTCTTTCAGGTAATAAATCTCAAAGTCTCCCAGGTCTCTTTTCTGGGCCAAGATATGAACAACCTCTGTGCCAGTGAGAGGACTTTTATTTGTCGATTTCCCGTCTTTCACAGTCATTATCTTTTTATCCTTGCACGGTGTGACTTTTGTTGATTCATCCTTCTCTGTATGACTGAAACAAAAAAATCAGCATTAATGACAGAGAAATTCCTTTAAGACATTCATACCCAAAAACTTATATCATAGAAAATGTGTAAATGTAAGGCTAAACTGAGCTTCAGTAATTGTGACTATTACTCTGTACCTCTGTGCCATCGACTGAGTAATTCTGATGGGGATGTCAGTCCCTAGTCGAGGTCCTTCTGTCCATTTTGTGTCACTTATGGCAGTCTCTGCTCCTACCTGGGCGACAAGACGAGGAAGTGCCACCAGTGACAGTCGTCTATCAGAGGAGGGACTCTTGAAGACGGAGGAACGACTGAACAGAGACCTGGCCACAGAGCCTGCTGAGAGAAAACATGGCTCCGGGCACAGAGGCGGTAAAGTCACTTCAGGAGAGTGGCTCTTCTTTTTGACCTTGGATGCAGGCCTCGTAACGTCTTTATCACAGGTCTGGGACGACCCGTAACGGGACCTCTCCTTTGAATGGGCAGCAAACATGCTGCTGATCTATCCACGAATACCATCAGCAGGTTTGTGTGTCTCAAAATACAGCTTGCCAGTCTACATTTGGACTTGGACTTTCTGGAGGGGAAAAACAAGGAGGTTAATTTAGCCTGAATTATCCACCACACCGTATCACGCTATAATACACTGCAGCTAGCGACACTATACGACCAATGCTGAACTTTATAACTTGAGTAAATGAAACTGGCAAGCTTCCTATACATAAACAAGACGCATCATATAACATTTGGTATGAAAAACTATTATCACAACTATTGTCAAGAATAATAACTTATATTACGTCACGGCCATTGTCCGTGTCAGTGTCCCAAATAAATTAGGAAAAGTCATTAAATATTAAGCAAAACAAAAATAAAAGAATTATGTTAACCATATATTTAGAGACATTAAACATTGAATGGGGTCAAAATGACCCCAAAGTCTTTTCCAACGTAGCTTAGATAAAAGTATGCAAGGATAATATACATAAAGTATAAGAGTATTAACCAAAATGGGCTCTGACACTATTATATCAGGCACAGACATCATTTTAACATTGTACCAGACTAAGGTAATGTTATTTTACTAATTGTACATACCGCCAGGTGACTTTACTTACATCATGATAGGACCTAGTCTACTGTAAAGTAACTAGTACTGCTGTCAATGAAATGTAGTCCAGTAAAAAGTACATATATTTACATCAAAATGGCCAAAGTGGAGTCAAAGCAGTTTACAATACTCGTGTGAAGTATTGTATGTATTTTAGAATAGTACATCATCTACCGAGATTTAGCATGAATTAAATCAGGTCTATAGGTAAATATAAAAACAAATATTATTATTTTAACTTGAAAAACGTCTAAAAAAAACGGTGACTTGCCTTGATTTAAAGGCAATAATCTACATAGTAGAGATAAATAAAGTTGTTTCACGTTGTCCCCACCATGCTACGGCTAGACTTAGCAGTGTGTCGTTAGCTAGTTATGCTAACCCCGTTTTAAACAGCTAGATAACTAAACCAAAGTTTACTTACCGAAGTTAAACACCTGTTTTTTTAAAAAACTGCTGGAGTTCAGACGCCGAGAGAATTGCAGATAATAAAGCGGCGCTTACAGCACTGTTAAACAAACTTACGTTTAAGCAACTTACTAGCTACACTTCATCTAATAACTTTATGAGAAACTAAACTAAACTTCGGTGACTTTTCTTACCTGCCTGGGAACAAGTTGTCGGCGCAACCACGGCGACGGCTCGTTGCCACGGTAACGCAGAGTAACGCCAGTTGGTCCGTAAAGCTGGTCGGTCCGGTGGTGAAGGTCAAGTATGCCTATAGAGCTTTAACTGCTCACAGTCTTTCTTTATTTTGACTATAAAGGCTTGTTAAGACCTTCACAAACAACATAAAACTTATTCTAGTAGTTTTTTATCACTCGTGAGGTGTGGTTGTAGTGGGCAAAGCGTAGCTATACTGTGACACAGAAGTTTTATGTTTTGTTTTTTCCTATTTAGATGCGGATTTGATCCAATATTATGCACATTTCAATCTTTTTTTAAGCCTGCATACACTATATTACCAAAAGTATTCGCTCATCTGCCTTTACATGCATATGAACTTAAGTGACATCCCATTCTTAATCCATAGGGTTTAATATGACGTCGGCCCACCCTTTCTATAACAGCTTCAACTCTTCTAGGAAGGCTGTCCACAAGGTTTAGGAGTGTGTTTATGGGAATTTTTGACCATTCTTCCAGAAGCGCATTTGTGAGGTCAGACACTGATGTTGGACGAGAAGGCCTGGCTCGCAGTCTTCGCTCTAAGTCATCCCAAAGGTGTTCTGTCGGGTTGAGGTCAGGAGTCTGTGCAGGCCAGTCATGTTCTTCCACACCAAACTCGCTCATCCATGTCTTTATGGACCTTGCTTTATGCGCTGGTGCGCAGTCATGTTGGAACAGGAAGAATTGTTCAAAATCTCTTAGTATGCTGAAGCATTCAGAGTTCCTTTCACTGGAACTAAGGGGCCAAGCCCAGCTCCTGGAAAACAACCTCACACCATAATCCCCCCTCAACCAAACTGCACACTTGGCACAATGCAGTCAGACAAGTACCGTTCTCCTGGCAACCGCCAAACCCAGATTCGGGCATCAGATTGCCAGATGGAGAAGCGGCATGTTTTACACCACTGCATCCGACGCTTTGCATTGCACTTGGTGATGTATGGCTTGGATCCAGCTGCTCGCCATGGAAGCAGCGACTGACTCTGCGGAAAGTTGGCGACCTCTGTGCACTATGTGCTCACTATGTGAATATTTATTAGCGAGGAAACTTCATGACTGGACTTGTTGCACAGGTGGCATCCTATCACAGTACCACACTGGAATTCCCTGAGCTCTTGAGAGCAACCCATTCTTTCACAAATGTTTGTAGAAGCAGCCTGCATCTCTAGGTGCTTGATTTTATACACCTGTGGCCATGGAAGTGATTGGAACACCTGAATTCAATTATTTGGATGGGCGAGTGAGTACCTTTGGCATTGTAGTGTATGGGTAGTCAATAAAATGAATGATGGCTGAATTTTATTTAGATTAAAACAGCCAATGTTTATGTTATTCTGCCCTTTTCCTACTTGCTTTTAAACATTAATCCTGAAGTTTCTGGTGAGTCAGAACACACAGTGCAATGACTTCAGTGCACCGATGAGACATAACCTTAAACTCACCACACCAGTAAATCTGAGCATTGCCGCAGACCAAGCACACCCCCACTGCAACGGCAAGCACAGTGTGTTCTGACACCTTTCTGTCAGACCCAGCATTGCCCTTTTCAGGATTTGCTTCCCATGTGCATCAATAAGTCGTGTTGCCGTTTTATCTTTTTTTCCTCCCTTGGACCATTTTTGATGGGTACTGGCCACTGCAGACCAGAAACAAAACACTGGAGCTGCAGTTTTGGACCCAGTCATAAAGCCATTTCAGTCTGGCCCTTGTAGAAGTTGCTCACCTTCTTCCACTTCCACATTTTTCCTGCTTAAAACGCATCAACTATGAGGACAAAATGTTCAGTAACTGTCAGATATATATCGCGCTAAACTAAAAATGTGTATCAATTACTTGACCAGTGATTAAGACCAAGTGGTCATAATGTTATGGCTGGCCGGTGTATCTTCCTGCTATGGTGTGTCACCAGGCCCGTCACCACTGGAAAACATCTGTAAGCCAGTCTTTTCTGCTGTGCGTCCAGGTGATAACTGATCACCAAGTTTCAAGAAAGCTTTTCGCCCGACACATGGCAACTGTAACTCTTAATTTGAAGCTTGAATCTGAATTCTTAAATACACATACTCATCAGGAAGTCCAGTACGACCATATCTATGAAGTCCACCAGCCTTGTGCCTTTGTCGTACGGCGGAGTCTTTTTCACCGTCGAACAGTAGTCAGGTTCTGTCTCCCACCTGAAACAGACACACAACGTCTTATATCATGACCTCTTATAATGGTCATTCTCGTTTGTTCTTTGTCATAATCTACAAACAAAAATCTACCAAGATATAAGACTAGTGCATACAGTAGACTGTAATTAATTTTCAGCACTGCAGCACCCCAGTGCACATCATGGGATAGGGGTTAGAGTTAGGGTAGATGTTCCCACATGTCCCACTACAAAGCAGCGACTTCTAATCTTGCTCCCTAAACTCTTTCTGCAAATTCTGACTAAACACTGTCGCGTCCACTGACTTTGCCAGCTTGCTGCGGCTGTAAGAGCGTCTCCACGGGGATCTCCAGGTCCTGCGGGCCGCCAGGGAGAGATCTGGGAGCATGACGGCTAAAGAGGCCTCCAGGTCCCGGGGCCGGCCGCACACGGCATGCTCGGTGGAGCAGTAGTATGAACACTGGCCGTAGAAGCAAACGTTTCCCACTAGGGGGAGCCACAGGAAGGAGAAAAGAGACAAGTAAGAGGAGAAAAATCACAGAGGGAAAAAATGGCATAAAAGATGTTTTTGGACGGATGTGACTTGTGGGAATTAGAAGACAGGAATATTATTCATAGATTTATAATCATCTGATATACAAGGACTGGGTAAATTAATAACAGAGTGTGTACCAGCGGAGGAGAAAAAGGTTCGGGCCAGCTTGCGATCGGTGGTGACGTCTTTGATCTCCTTGACCACATCCACCAGCCTCCCAACCACAGGAGGGATTCTCCTGTAGCCCAGAATCCTGCAGAGAAGGTGGGGGGAAAAAGCATGACGTGAGGATACAGTCAAGAGTTGAAATAAAAGACAGAAGGAAAAAAAGAAAGCCAGAAGGGAGAAAAGAAAATATAACACAATGTTATATAACATGCATTCATTATGTCACTCATGGTGCTTGCTGTAGCAGTAAAACATGGACTCGGTACCTGTCCAGGTGAAAAGCTGCAATTTCTGCATTGTGTCTCTCGAAGTCAGAGAAGTAGTAGAGGTTGTAGTTGGTCTCGTCGTCTCTCTCCTGCCTGCGGGAGAAAGAGGAAAGGTCAACGACACGTGCCTCGATGCACATACAGGACGTTAAAGTTTCTGTTAAACATAAAGGGGGAGCTAATCTTTAAACCAGCATTTGAGATTATGACACTTTTCTCTGTAGTATTTACCTAAAGAGTTGTTTTTTATTTTTGTTTTTTACACATTATGTAATGTGACCCGTGCTTTAATTAGTTTTTTTCCATTTGCACATCTTACTTCATGGGTTTGAACATGGCTTGTCCGTAGTTGGGAAATGATATCACCAGCTTCAGTTGCGTCCCACCAGACTTCTGCACTGGAAAGAAAAAAGAAACACACACACACAGAGCGAATGTTACCATGGGAACAATGCACACAGTAGCACACACATAACAAGGCATGCTGTAACCACACTCATTTGGGGCACACACACATAAACGCACCGTTTAGCAAAGAAAATGTGTGCGTCATCAGCAAATTAAATTAATCTGAGGAGTTTCTCTCACACACGTAATCACAGGACTATTGCTATATATTCTTGGGATATTGTATGTTTTTTTTTTGTTTTATTTTACCTTTACGTGATTTTCATATATGTGTATATAGTATATCACTGCTTTTTTTGTTTGTGGCTTCTGCACTTTACTCTTTTTTCCCTTAATGTTTACTCTGGAGTTTACCGTCGAGAAGTCAGAGTAATATAAACCTCAGTGATACTGAGTTTGACTTTGGTATGCATCACACTGCGCTTCTGTTGCTAAAAGGTGGCCATTGTGAAACTGGAACATTAAAATGATTAACAGAGAAGGAATGTGAGGCCGTGTGCTGTTAAACTGTGCTGTCATCATCAAATGAAATGTCAACCACATGTCACCACACACAAACATCCGTTAACCAGCCGTTCCTCAAAGCAAGGTTGTATCTTTCAAAGATGAAATACCGCATCAAACTGAAAGCCGAATCGATGAAAAGCCTCCTCTTTCAGGTCAGTAAACGGAGAGATTTTCTGCCTCAGCTGTCTAGGTCAGGGTCAAGGTCAAAGAGGCTTTCATTGTAACAGTAGACGCTCAACAAACCTCCTCTCTTTTTGTAAGACCCATTCGTTGTTGTTGTTTTTTTAACATTAGGCTACACTTCATCTAATAACTTTATGCAGAGAGATTATAGCGACATCACGCAAAAGTCATGTAATATGATGATAGTATGACCAAAAAAGCAGATAAACGCATTTTATAGTCTAGTAAATTGTGTTTCAGCATTCACGGTGTGCATCTCCATGGGCACCGCCATTGTTCTGTGACGTCAGGCTGTTGCATCTCAGTGAAGTCGGGGTAGATTGATTTGCCCCGACTTCGCTAGTAGGACCTCCGGCTTTAAGTGGCATTCCAGAGCATTTTTTCTGGTAGAAGGTTGGAAATTTCAGACCATCCAGTTTTCTGGAACGCAGCATAAGTACAATACAAGGGACTGAGCATAAAGTGCATATGTGCAAGCTTAAGCAGACAATACAAACATAATTCGGCATAATTGGACCGGTCTCCTGTGGAACCAGTTTGGGTTCGGGAGGCAGACGCCCTCTCTACTTTTAACGTCAGGCTTAAGACTTTCCTTTTTGATGAAGCTTATAGTTAGGGCTGGACTGAACCATCTCTTAGTTATGCTATAATAGGCCTAGGCTGATGGGGGGGACGATGCACTGAGCACATGTCCTCTACTCTCTTCTCTCTTGCACCAAGCTCCTATCCTCTATTTTCTTTTCTCTGGGACCAAGCTCCTATCCTCTACTTTCTTTTCTAATGGGACCAAGCTCCTATCCTCTTCTTTCTTTTCTCTGGGACCAAACTCCTATCCTCTACTTTCTTTTCTCTGGGACCGAGCTCCTGTCCTCTAATTTCTTATCTAATTCCCTATCCAGTATAGCATGTTAACTGCTGTGGGTTCTGCTCAAGGTTTCTTCCTGTTAAAAGGGAGTTTTTCCTTGCTACCACTGCCTTCAGGCTTGCCCTGGGGGTTTCGGATGTTGTAAAGCATCTTGAGACAATTTGTATTGTCACTGTCGCTATATAAATAAAATTGAATTGAATTGAATAATGTGTGCAAAGGGCTGAAGACAAGTTATGATTTGACTGTGAATGAGTCAATGACTGTGTGTATTTCGTCCGTGCTTGTTGATTGTGATTGTGTGTGTTGTGTGCATGTTCAGCCCAGTTTCAGTGAGTTTAAGAGTCTAGTTGGTTGTGACCAGTGACTGTAGAGCTATTGCTATTGATTGGGGTGGTGGATTAGCCAAAGTGCAACTGCATTTCTTTGCAGAACAAACTGGCAATACATAATTTAGAGCAGGCTCTCGTCAGCAGCCTGGCGTCCTGCATAGATGACAGCAATGTAAACACTTAAAACAAACTAATAACTCTTTTCTCAGAAAGCTGCTGTGCCATCATTTCCACCTACAGTAAATCCTTTTAGTAGGACTAGGATAAAATAATTGAAAGGATGTGCTGTGTTGTGTGGGTGGGTGCACGTTGAGTTTGGAAGGAAGCATGTGTATGTAAAGGAGGTAAAGAGAGAGAGAAAAAAGTAAATAAACACGTGAAAGAGAGACAGAAAAAGAGAATGAAAAGCTGAAATATAGTGAGTGTCAAGAAGGGAGAACAGACAAAGGTGTGTTGGCAGCTGCACCAGTCATTTGCCAGCGTGTGAAATGAGTCATTTGTGTTACGTCAGCCTTTTTTCATTTGAACTGACAAGAATTTTGTATTAACACCTGCAGCTTTATGCCAGTGGCACAGGTGCTTGACAGAAAGAAGGTTTTTATCTTAGCCTTCTGTAATGCACTGTACATCATACAAGGACTAGGTTGTGGAGGGTAGTATCCAGTAGTTAAGCTACTGGTTGGGGATAAAGACTAGGCTGATCAGGTGGAGTGCTGAATCCTGGTGGTCCACCTTCACCTACAGAACAAAGGACAATCCTTTGAGGGCAACAACCTCCACATTTTAGCCGGAGAAGACAGATGGTTTCAAAAGAGGAGAAAAGGAAGCCACAACTTGACACTGGAGCCTCTGGCCGTTGATGGGTCATTGGAGTAGCATTCATTGGTGAAAGAAAACAGGATCAAAATAGTTTCCTCCATCTACAGGTAAGTATCTGTTGTTCACAGACCCCAGTCATGCAATTTTCTGATGGGCATTACCCACAGATGTTCCTCTTTAAACTCCCCCACCCAGTCTTTTAGAACTGAAGAAGCTACTTGGATGAAACGTCTTCAAGAAACTCTACAAGTCCAGTTGCCTTTGATTCGGCTTATTTTATTTTTGGATACACGATGGCCCGGATGACTGAGAAACTTCACAGACACCAGCCACACTGTCAAAACCCAAAGGAGAACGCTCAGTGAAAATGTTCAAAAAGAAGTTGTGCTACGTGGCCAGTGGCTCGTGCGTTCCTGTCTTGCTCCTGTTGAATCTTCAACGTCTCCCAAAAGCTTCACAATAACCTTCATTTCAAAAGAATTTTTCGAAAGGAATCTACATTTGAAAGACAAGTTTGAGACCTCAGGTGTCGCACAATCACAGCAACCCTCCTCTTTACTCTGTCTTCACCCTCACTGTAGCCCACACACCCTAACCGCCAAGGGTTTGGGGGTAGTTTTAATGTTGGTTCTCTTGGATCTGTCCCCTTTTTAACACACCATTTTGCTCAGATTATAGTCTGAGAGAAGCTGTTAACATATATTTTTTTATAATTTCCATTACTCAGATGCTGTTGTACTCGAGAATCATCTCGCCCTTTGCTCGTCTGACACCTCAGCTGTGATGCACGATCAGTGTTTTCGTCGGTGTAACAGTGTGAGGCTCTGTGCTCTGATTTTACCACACTGCTGCGGCAGTGGAGTAAAATTTTTGAATAACTAGAAAATGAAAACACTCCACCCAGGCATGTAGATAACTCAGATAAAAACACAACTCAGGCGCTGCATGTCATACCTGCACTGACGATGCGGTGAGTGGAGAGCTGCTGGGTCAGAAGCTCCATGTTGGGGTCACGATGGGAGTAGAGCTGCCAGCGGGAGATACCCAGGTGGAAGCGCAGCCACGGAGGGTGGCTGTTAGTGCTGCTGTTCCACTGGATATCCTCATAGCCTTCCTGGCTGGCGCTCACCCTGTAAATTGACAGCAGTTGTTAAAGAGCAACGACAGTGAGCTATTAGATGAAGAGCTGCAGGGGTGGTCAGGCTGCACACCTACAACTTCTGATCTGGTAATGGTATCTACAACTATAGATCTGGTCAATAACAGACCAGACTAGACATATGAGTTTCTGATGGGCAAGACCCACAGACGTTCTTATTTCCCACTCACCAGTCCTTTAGAACTGAAGAAGCTACTTGGATGAAACGTCTTTCAAGAAATCCCAAAATGACAATAGTTTGTCCTCTCCAAATTCTGCAAGCTGTAGTCTCAACCAAGTCAAATCAAACCAGGACTGAAATTGGGGAAATACTTTTTGTACAGTGATCAAGCATAACATTATGACCACCTTCCTAATATTGTGTAGGTCTCTCTTGTCCCTCTAAAACGGCTCCAGTTCTGGTAGTAGGTACCAACTTTATTGACAACAATGAATTCTCTAAGTAGAAAAGATGGCCGGTCTGTTGACTGAAGGTGGTTACATGAGGCATCTTCATTCTGATCAGACTAATATTTAGATTATTAACGTAAATCTGGTGTCCATGCAAATATGGCAGATGTACTAATCCTAGTAGCAGCCGATCAGAAATAACATTATGACCACGTTCCTAATATTGTGTATGTCTCCCTTGTACCTCCAAAACACTTGTGACTCATCAGAGAATGGACATGGGCCTTCTGAGGGTGTCTTGTGTTGTCTAGCAACAGAATGTTGATAGTGGGGGGCCTTTTGGTCCTATGGGTTGAGGGGAGGGACCTCTGTGGATCATCCCACAGATACTTGATCAGTTTGGGATCTAATTAATTTGGAGGCCAGGTCAACACCTTGTGCTGTTTTTCATGTTTTTTTTTTTTTGTTGTTGTTTTTTTTTTTGTGTGCCTAGCCCCTTACCCTAACCCTAACCATCTCAGCTAAGTGTCTAACCCTAACCCTAACCATAACCTAAGTGTTGCCTTTACCCTAAAACCCAAGTCAAATAATCTTGTAAAGAAGTGAGGACCGGCCAAAATGTCCTCACTTTGCACAAATGTCCTCAGTCTGTGCACACACACACACACACGGAGTCTTCTACACTTTAGTACTGACCACATCTGGGAGCTCTTCTCACTAGCCTTAATCTTCGGTTTCATTCTCAGCAACCAGTCGTCCTCAGGGATAGGAGGGATGGGTATGTTGTAAAGTGGATGGTCAAACAGCGCCTCCAGCTTTGACAAATCGGACTCCAAAGTCTCATCTTGGCTGGCACCAGAACGGCCGATGCTGGCCGCCACGTGGAGCGAGGCATTTTTATCTCCTTCCCCCGCTGAGCCTCTGTCAGAAATTGGTTGCAGGTGACCTTTGGCATCCATTTTGGCACCTTCAATGGAAGAATCTCTTCGTATGGCATCGGTTGGTGGCTCAGCCGGCCCTGTGATCCCCACGGGGGTGTAGTTGGTGCGTGCCAGGTCTCTCAAGATGTGTGTCCTGGGTGGCAGCGGGGCACCGCAGGGCTGCTGGTAAAGGGAAAGCGAGACAAACGCCAGGAGGAGGTGGAGGAAAATAGTGATGAAGGCCAAGGACAGACAGATTGTCCTGGAGCGACGACGTGTACACCACATCATCCTGCTGAAAAGAGAGAGGGTCAACAGGGGGTGAACGCATAAAGGGAAGATAAACAGAATGTGGAAAGTGCTGTGAAAGATTTTAAAACATTTTGAGAGAAGACAAGTGGAGCAATAAAAACCGACCGAAGTAAACATACTGAAGAACACGTCCTTGATAAAGGCATTTATCAAACAACACTTCTTCCCGTTCCCATTTACACGTGTCACTATAAAAAACACTTTATGGAGAGAAAGGGTAAGCAGAAAAAAGAGACTTACATACAGTGTAAGTTCCTGAGACCTCTCTACTGCTGCTGCTGCAGTTTGTTCTAGCAGAGTACGAAGAGATTCTATTCATTACCCAGTCAGTTTTTTACTCAGTTATTTGTACTTTTCTCTACTCTCTACTTCAGGCTCAGATAGGGAACGGTGCCAGGTTACCGTGATCTGGACACAAATCAATGAGCTTGTTCATCTCTTTGAAACTAGGGCCTTTATCTGACACTGTGTTTGTTTTTTGTGCGGGGCTTGGCTTTTAAATGAAGTATGTCAGGGATATCATTTAGTACAGAAGGATTCACAAAAATCACCACCTACCTGATTTCCATACAAAAATCAATGCAGACTAAGATATATATATAAAAAAGACAGTTATCCTTTCAGTAATGCTTAAGTTTTGTAAAGCAAATCATTACCAAATAATATTTTACCGAGCCCCTGTGGCTGCTGCTGTAGACTGACTGCAGTCCTTGATTTTTAACATTTTCTGTTTTCTGTAGAGTGGATTTATTTAAGCTGAAATATTTAGTTCTGTTCCCAGTGTAGAGGTGAAAAAAACTATTCACAGTCTCACCCACAGTGTCACAGTTATTAATGGGACTGATACAAGTCTGTTCAAACCATATAGACACACACAAAGATAAGATGAACCTCAGTTACTGAAAGCAGATATGTCTTGTATCTTGCAAAACAGTGTTAAGTTATCTGCATTTGTGCTTTGGTTGAAAAATAAAGCTTGGTTTATTGTCGTAGCCGATGTAAATAGCTCATACTGATGTAAGCATTTATAGTTGTGCGCCAGTGTGTCAGCTTTGTTTTATAATAACCTAAGTGGATGAGTTATTTTTGCTCTGCCATGTTGAGTTTCTTTGTGTACATCAAACAATAGCGACGACAACTGAGCGGATCATGTTGAACAACAGTTACTTATACAGAAATCACTCAAATTCATTTTTTATCCAATTTTATTTATCTAGCGTCAAAACAATCCCAATTGTCTCAAGATGCTTTGCAGACAAACCCCCAAGCCTGAAACCTGCAGAGCAAGCACTAACGGTGGCAAGGTGAGCAGAAAGGAAATGTGAAGGAGAAGGAAGATGGACAGAGGGACACGGTTAAGACAGAGTTAATGGCATGCTGTGCAAACAAAGAAGCAAACAAATTGTAGCACACCAATGCATGGACAGTGAGAGAGAAGAAAGTAGAGGACAGGTGCTCAGTGCATCATGTGAAGTCCCCTAACAACCTAGGCCTGTAGCAGCATAACTAAGAGATAATTCAGGGCCATCTGAATCAGCCCTAACTATAGGCTTTAACAAAAAGGAAAGATTTAAGACATTAAAAGTAGAGAGAGTGTCTACCTCCCGAACCCAAACTGGAAGCGTTTCCACGGGAGAGGGGACTGGTAGCTGAAGGCTCTAGATTCAAGATTCAAGTTTCTGGCTGTGTGTCACTTCCACAGTACGTGATAACATACAGAACATCCCTCCCATTATACTTGTGAAAACTTTGAAAGTGAAGCAATCTATTGAGATCTTTGACATACACTGGAGATTGCTATTTGAGGGCCTTGTAATCAAGGAGAAGGATTTTAAATTCAATTTTGGATCTTACAAGGAACCACTGAAGAGAAGCTAAAATTGGAGAAATGTGATTTCTCACTGAAGAATTACAGCAATCTAGTCAGGGGAAAAAACATGTGCATGAACACGTTTTTCAGAAGGCTGTCCTTGTCAGTTGTTTTATGTGAGAGTTGAAGTACATGGTTGACCCCAGAGTTTAATTAAGTTTTATTTATGTAGCATCCATAACAATACAAATTGTCTCAAGGCACTTTACAAAACCTGGCCTGAAACTCCCAGAGCAAGCACGTAGGTGATGGTGGCAAGGAAAAAATGCTTTTTGAACCATATGGTGTGTGGGGGGGACATGCAGTAGTTATTAAACAGTAGTAGCAAACAAAGCATGAGTAGTAAGATAATTGAGAAATTAGAGGAGAGGTGCTCAGTGCAAGAGAGGAGAAAGTGGAGGATAGGTGCTCAGTGCAAGAGAGAACAAAGTAGAGGATAGGTGTTCAGTGCAAGAGAGAAGAAAGAAGAGGATAGGTACTCAGTGCAAGAGAGAAGAAAGAAGAGGATAGGTGTTCAGTGCAAGAGAGAAGAAAGTAGAGGATAGGTGTTCAGTGCAAGAGAGAAGAAAGTAGAGGATAGGTGTTCAGTGCAAGAGAGAAGAAAGAAGAGGATAGGTGCTCAGTGCAAGGGAGAAGAAATAAGAGGATAGGTGCTCAGTGCACGAGAGAAGAAATTAGAGGATAGGTGCTCAGTGCAAGAGAGAAGAAAGAAGAGGATAGGTGCTCAGTGTAAGAGAGAAGAAATTAGAGGATAGGCGCTCAGTGCAAGAGAGAAGAAAGAAGAGGATAGGTACTCAGTGCAAAAGAGAACAAGGTAGAGGATAGGTGTTCAGTGCAAGAGAGAAGAAAGAAGAGGATAGGTGTTCAGTGCAAGAGAGAAGAAAGTAGAGGATAGGTGCTCAGTGCATCATCCCCCCAGCAGCCTAGGCCTATAGCAGCGTAACTAAGGGATGGTTCAGTGTCACCTGAGCCAGCCCTAACTATAAGCTTTACCAAAGAGGAAATTCTTGAGCCTAACTTTCAAAGTACAAAGGGTGTCTACCTGCCAAAGCCAAACTGGGAGCTTGTTCCATGGGAGAGGGTTCTGGTATGTTCTTTGCAGTAGTACTAGAGAACAAGGTAAAGTCGTCCAGAATGAAAACATGATTAGTGCATTAACGCAGGAAAGAGAAAGAGAAAAAACGTCAGATTTGAGTAGATGTAGGTTTGTGTGACGGATTGAGGCAAAACATACTAACGATGAACTTTCTGTGCTGTAAAGACCAGTCACAGTGAGCGCTTTGATGTGTAATTAAGCCTGGAGGGCTACAACGTAGGGTTTAAATCTCACCTAATTAAACCAGAGACAGACTTTTGGTTAGTTGAAAATTCTGTTTACGCCACTTAAAGGACCACGGTGTAGAGTTTAGTGGCGTCGAGATGTGTAGGAGAACTCACTTGAGACAGAGATGTCCATTCTGGGTTACCGTGGAGACGTGTCTGGCACCATAGAAGAAGACCCACTCCCTCTGTAGGTATATCACATGTTATTATAAAGACATCAAAATATAATTATGAACATTTCATTCCATATCTCCTCTAATAGAAGTTGGCTTTGGAACACTTTGGTCTGAAAATGACTGAAAAAGTAATAAAAAAAAAGAAAAAAGCACACACAGAGACAGGCAGGAACTACACTTTGAACATACAGAGTAAATTATCTTCTCTTGGGTGAGACAGATGTTTCATATTCTGGGCGTGTGTTTGCACTGAGACTTTGATTCAGGCACCTCAGGCCTCGTGGAGAGTCCCGCTGGAGACGATGTTTCTGTGAAGTATGACTCTTTAAAGTCTGTGTGTGTGTGTGTGTGTGTGTGTGTGTGTGTGTGTGTGGGTGTGTGTGTGTGTGTGTGCTCACGCTGAGCGCACGCCACGTGAACGATGTGAGAGAGTTCAGCAAAATGCATCTGTATCGTACACGTTAACATAAAGTGACAGCGTGGCTCATCTGTATCGGCTTAATAGAGTGGGTTGAAAAGATTCTGTTGAAGCCTTTTCCTGTATTCTCCCAGGTACTTATTTATTATTCATCAGTGCTCAAACATCACTGAACCTTTTTTTTTTTTTTTTGGATAACAAGAGCAAAATACTAATTAACAAAAACCACAGAGGGATTGAAAGCTGATGAGACTGCACGGAGGAATTCTATTAAATGTTTTGCATGAGGGTAGTGCACATTGTCTTCGATAATAAGCCCCTGCTAATGAGTTACTACTGGGTGATTTCTTTGAAAACAGCAAAGCGCCAAGTCAAAGGACTCTTCTGGCTGTCAGAGTTGCAAAGGATTCAAACCAAAGGGAAGGAAAATGAGGGGAAAATTAGAATATGTACATTTATAACTAATTTTAAAGGAATGTTTTTAGGTTTTACCATCCTAACATTTGTTAATTGGTTGTGAAAAAGTGTATAGCTGGGACAGGTGAGAAGTTCTCATAAATTTAAGATTAAGATTAGGGTTATTTTAGGGTCGAGATTAGGTTGAGGGTGAAGGCTGCCGATGGTCGGCTGTGGCAGGCATGAGGTGAAGACAGGTAGGAAGCAAACTGAAAAATGGCAGACTGGAAGTATAAAATTGCACATATGTGTTTCTATGCATGTGCTCATTTATCTGCACGTTACACTACGTACTCTGACTGAACTGAACTTTGGTAATTGATGTGTGTGCATAGAGTACGTTGTTTTCACCTTTCGGTCAGATATATTCATTCCAGTTTCCACTGTGCAAAGGTACTGTGCATAACATTTATGTTTGTTGGACCACTTCTTACCCTTAAGCTGCACCAGTTCTCCAAGGCACACTTGCATACAATCTTTTCACGGTTCCAGACAGGTCTCCAGTCTATCACAGGGTTAACACAGAGAGACAGACAACCATTCACACTCACACCTACGGCCAATTTAGAATCAGTTAACCTAATGAGCATGTCTTTTGATGGTGGGAGGAAGCTGGAGTACCTGGAGAGAACCCACGCAAACACAGGGAGAACATGCAAACTCCACACAGAAAGGCCCCAGTCGACCTGAATTCGCCCCATAGCCATAGTACTTCTTAGGATTTACTCTCCTGTCTTAGTGTGTAATCCAGACTACACGGTTTTAAGATCAAGGTTCCATAGGGGTCACACCATCGGCGGTAGCACTCCTTGTTCAGGCTCTGGCTGGATGTTTGGGTTCGCCGTCATGCTGCAGAATGAATCTCAGATGGATCAGACGTCATCCTGACGTTACAGCGAGACGGAGAAGGATCTAAAACGTTTGCGCATCGCTGTACCTTTGCAAATGTTTCCCAAACACACTCGCATTCACGCACGCTTCTCCGCTAAAGCCAAGCCAAGTGGCACTACGAAATATGTGGAGTGGTGCTGCTGAGCTGGGCTGAAGATCTGGAAGCAGAGGGGACAAGTAAAGGCTGAAAGCATCGTGTTACAAAAAGCGCGGAGACAAAATCTGGACAGGAAGGTGTCACACGGGCAGACACAACAAACTTTTGAGGAGTGGATGAAAGAACGGGGTAGATGCAAGGCTTGATGGGTGGATATACAGTGTAAGTGTCAGGTGAGCAGGCTGGCTGGATTGCCACACCTGGGCCCGATCTAAAATGCCAAGTATTAACAAGTATTATTAACAAATAGACCCAAAAGCAGCTTTTACCCCTGGGCCATCCGTAGAGTGAATGCTGCTAATTCTTACATAAGAGCAATATCTTGTCTTTTAAATAGCACTGTACTGTTTATCGCCCTCATGGCTGTATGATTGTGAATAATAGTGACTGTGTGAATGGTTGTCTTTTCATGTTTTTAATCTTTTGCACTGTTCAGATATGACATGTTAAACTCACAATAAAGCTTTCAGTTCAATTAATACGACTGTTCTGAACTAAATCACAGCTTCATGAAGGTTATGGCATTCAGCAATAGTTTAACCGCTGAATCGATATGTTTCTATTATTTTGACAACCTCCTTTTAGTCAGCGGGCCAGGCTGAATAACAGAAACACTTTGTATTTTATTTCAATCCAGCTTAACAGCACCACAAACTACATCCTCCGTAATGATCGTTCAGTTGAATCCCCACCTTTCTGACGCCGTTTCAACATGAATGCATTACTAGTGTACCTAATGTTTGGGGAATTTAATGCATGTGTGCCTGTGTGCATAAAACCCATAAGGGTGTGTGCGCTGTATGTATAATACAAGAAAGAAAGCAAAAGGTTCACCCAGCTGTTATTGGTGCAGGTGCTCCGGTTTGAATTATGCAAATCACTGAACTGCAACACATTTAAATTAAAATCACTCCGTGCTCGAACTCTTTGCCGCCCTGTTTATTTAATTATTTAAAAGTCTCGCAGCTTCTGAAGCTGTTTCATATTTTACGCGGTTTTCAAGGTCGCCAGCATCATGTAGGATTAAACTGCGCCTCGCATTTCACAACCCCCCGCGCCGAGGTGCAATTAGTACTTTCGTGACTGTCTCGCTTTAGTCGGCACATTTTGCAGGTAGAGCAGAAAACTTTTTCAGCCATAACCCCGGACACGTGGCGGGGTTATGGCAGCCGTCGTTTCTCGCCTTCGCCTCCGATGTTCAGCTCGTCCTAGAAGCCGCTTTGCTCAGTGACTGATGCAGAGTCTCTGTCTCTCAGTGATGTATTATAAACAAGCTGTTTTAGGACTGGTGCGCACGTCCACAGGCTCCACTCATCTTCTATCCCCTCCTCCATCTCTTTAGTCTCATTTCAAAGCCCTCCTCCATTTTCCCAAAACTCTTGCCCTCCTTTTTTTTTTTTTTTCTCTTTCTCTGGGTATGAAGAAAGGCTAATGAAATACACAGCCACCAGCTGCTGATGGTCAAAAACGGGAGCCGGGTCGCACGAAACACTTACCGAGAAACACATTAATATTGGATTGTGTTTCTCATTTCTCAATAAAAAAATAAATAGAAAAAAAGCCCACAAGCAATGTTGAGATGAAAGATTCATCTCTCCCCTCCCTCCATCTCTCCTCCCTCCTCTCCCTCTCTCTTTTGCTGTCCTCTGTCGCCCTCCCCTCTCTTAACTGCTGGCTGCCTGCCACACTCTCCTTCTCTCACGCTTCAACCCTCCAACTCTCTGCATCTTTTGAAACGCCCGTTGAAGTCTGTGAATTCCCAGTCTCTGAACTCTCTTCTTCTCTACCACTAAGTCTCATGAAGCCTGTGTCTTGTCAGTCACTACTGAATGCCGCCTCTTTTACCTCCCATGCCTTCCACCGTTACTTACACACACACACACACACACCCAGGGATGCTCCAACCTTCCACTCATCATCACAGGTGGCGAGGAGGTTGCTAAGATACCGCACTGAGCTTTTTCCGACGCACACACACGCAGAGAGATGCTTTCGAACGAGGGCGCAGCGTGAAGCCACCTGTTTGAGGTTTCGACATCAGCGGCTACGCTCCTAAAACAAACATTTGATTCAAGAAGAAAATGTCTTTTCCTTCAGAATTCTTGTATTTTATCTTTCATTTTTTTTAAAAATAGTGTCTGAGTGATGCTGAGAAGCCTGAATCTTAAGTCTAAAAAACAAACTATGGTGGAAATTCATTACACGCACTTTAAACCCATTTTTTTCAACAAATTTAGCTAGAAGAATGAATAGAATATAAACCTGCAGGGAGTATCTTTCTACAGTAGCTTTGTTTTAGCTTCATGGTCACATCTCTCAGCCTCGTTTCCAGCCACAACTCCAGCATGAATCGGAAATATTTTTGCATTGTATTTCATTTAATCAGAGTCTAAGGAGTTGGATATTAAAGGGGAACTACTGTTTTTTACAACCTGGACCTTATTTCTGGCATAAAATACGTTTATTCACCCATATAACTTTGTTGTCATTTGGAGTCATTCGGAAGATATTTAGGTCAGCGTATATCCATATAGTGGGAGTGACTGGGGCACCGAAACGCAGCCTCTAAATAACGCATCATCTGCCACGAAACTCGATCATTTCACCAAGATTTTGTTATGATACACTAGTGCTATTCCCCGTTGAGTCTGGAGTTACCTGTTATCATCATCCGGGGTCTGTAGATTGACTAACCTCTGACCTGGATGATGTTGTCTCTGAGCGCCACACGCTACTGCTAGTTTTTTGCAACATGGCTGAATATATTTCCGATTCTGAGGTTGTGGAAGTCGACTTTGTTTATGATGGATGTCCTTACTGTTTTGAGCCAGAGTATACGGATGAGGAGCTGGTTGAGAGGAGGATACGGAGGCAGAGAGAGGAACAGCTGGCCAAAGAACAACAAACCGCAGCAACGTCGGCAAATAGATAACAGGTAACTCTGGACTCAACGGAGAATAACACTAGCATATCATAACCAAATATTGGTGAAATCAACGAGTTTCGCGGCAGATAATGTGTTATTTAGAGGCTGCATTTCGGTGCCCCATTCACTTCCACTATATGGATATATGCAGATCTTAATATCTGACAAACAACTCCAAATAACACCAAAGTTATATGGGTGAGTAAATGGTCATATTTTATGCCAGAAATAAGGTCAAGGTTGTCTTCTCAAATGCACCCCAACCCTTTTCAATGAATGCACATTTCACATTAAAAGAAAACAACAGCCATAGCTGGTGTAGAGTTCTATCTACAGACACTTGCTGTACATTTAATTTCCCGTAGTCAACGTCATTTTTAAATTTGGCATGTGAATCGGCACTCAGCAAACAATCTGGTAAAAGGGTTAAATCATTTCTGTGTCATTGCAGAGACGCATGAATGGCATTTAACATTTTCCCAGTGTAGTACTATGTCCACAGCTCCAGGAACAGCTCCAAAGAGCATCCTGCAGGATAATTAGCTGTCTCTCCCCTGCAGCGCGGAGAGCTTTTCAGTGTCGAAACAAAGAAACTAGCGGATCTTCAGAGCGACTCTGTGGCTCTTTGTATGAATATTTAACAACAGCGAGGAGACACAATGAGAGGGAGGAGATATATATATAAAGAGCGTCTGAGGTGAATAATGAATTAGGAGCATCGCAGTCTGGGACCACGCTCACCGACACAAGACCCGGCAGATTAATCGGGGCGCTGTTATAATGATTGCAGGCTGCACAGGTCAGCCAGGTGAATCACACTGGTGTCAGCTCAAACAAATCCAGATGCATGAATCCTTCACAGTGGCTATAGTTCTAAAATAAGGGTTCTTCAGTCAGCGATTCTCAAACGGGGACCGTCTAAGTCACAATTGATGTAAATTGAATTCATGTTGTTGGCCGGGAGAGATCTTTTAATCTTTTTTTAGTCATCTCGTACGCTGTGTTATCCGGTCACCATGCATTTTCAAACAGCCACTCTGCACAGCCGGTATCTGTGGTTTTCACACTCACGCTGTTCACATCAACTGAGTAATGAGGCATCATGACTCCCATTAGCAGCACATCTCATAACAGAAGCTGAGGCCGACGCTAAATTTAGCAAGAGGCGACCAATTTGATGCTAAAATCGGGCTAGAGTTGTTCAGTGTCTGCCCGGCTCAAGAGCAACTGTTACAGAAACAAGCACCAACCCTAACCAGTCAGTGGTGTACGTGTGTGCAACTCATCAGCTATAAATAGCAGGAGAAACACAATGGGAACATAACAACAACAGATATTTTCAACATGAAATGACGTCTGCAGATTAAATGCACTGAACATGTTAGAGAAAGCCACTCTGAACTTTAATTTTAGGGCTGTTTATAGTCTTCAGATTTTCAGAAAATCTGGATGATAGTCCATTCAGAATAAAAATAACTTGTGTAAACACCTCGATCAGATATATGTAAGTTTGACTCATGTGCGGCAAACATCATCTCTTGAAGGGACAGAAACACGGACGTAGCAAAAGATGGGTCCACCTCAGTCATCTTCTTCTTCTATAGGTCCGCGACTTAATGAATGTCAAAAAGAGGAATATGTATTTAATGTTTCAGGGCATTTTTAGAACTCTACACCTACACAATATTAGAAATATCGTTTTCTTGTTGTTGTCTAAATTATCCAGTTGCCAGAATAAATGGAGATCACCTCCAAGAGCTAAAACTAAAATTGTGGACCACAATACAAACCAGTGGAGGACATGGATCAGTCTGAACGTCTCCCTAAAATCAGGTTCAGGAGAGTTTCAAAATAAAACGCCTTTCAAAAGTAAACAGTTGACATGTTGCTATGGAAACGACCAACACTCGATCGGCTTGCTCGTTGATGACGTCATCGTGATGTCATCATGCCGAATGGCCACGGAGGAACCAAGGTTTTAAATGGTCCTCTGACAGTCATCTGACAGAATCCAGCATCCTAATGGATGCGTGAGGACCCCCCCAACGACTGTATGGAGGGGTCCGGGTCTCTGCAGCTGGACAAAAGCGACAACAGATCAGCTGTCCGCCAACTGAGACACCCGATGGATGTGGAGACTCCGCAGGCGCCGTGGAGTCTCTGCCAGCACCCATCGGGTCTCTCTACTGGTGGACGGCAGACCTCCGTTCGCATCGTCCGACCGGGAGACCCCGTAGGAGGAGACGCCCTCAAGGCGTCCCTACCGTCCACCATCCTAAGGTGTGGACATCACGCTACATGCGAGCCTACGTTATCACCTCATTCATTGGGTACGAGTGTGATGGTGTTGAGTAGAACAGTCTTGCTGCATGCTGACATGTGAGACTACACACTGATCAGCCATAACATTATGACCAGGGGAGGATAACAGCTTGTCACTGAATGAGCTTCTGTGCCTGACTATGGTGTCTTGTAGAGGGTGGTGGACATTGTTCATGATGGACCACCTAGACCAGACCAGGCACCTCCACCCCATAGCAAAGACACTTCTTGATTGCAGCAGCCATCACACACGGACACACACACAAAGATGCTTTAGGAACAACTAAAAAACAAACATGAAAAACAGTAGGCTACAAGGCGTTGACCTGGCCTCCAAATTCACTAGATCAAAAATTGATCAAGTATCTGTGGGATGATCCAAAGAGGCCCCTCCCCTCAACCCATAGGACACCCCCAGAAGGCCCATGTCCATTCTCTGATGAGTTTGTTTTTGGAGGCACAAGGGAGACCTACACAATATTAGGAATATTAGGTCATAATGTTATGTCTGATCGGTGTATACGTAACAAGTGGCAACACTAAAGCCATCAAGGAGACTTGCTTTGGTTGTGCCCCAAATTATTACAATTTTGGGGCACAATTATTGCTTCTAACATACTGCAGGTCCCAGCTGGCTGCGCTCTGTCAACCTCCAAGTGGAGGCCCTCGTCCAGGAGGCGTCCCAACTAGATATCCGATCCATCTCAAATGGCCCCTTTTGATGCAAAGGACCAACGGCTCTACTCCGAGCTCCCTCTACATGTCCGGGCTCCTTCTCTTGCAGAAACCCTACAGAGGAACCTCCACAGGACGGCTGTGTGGTATTTATAGAATCAATAAACTAAATAAAATGACCTATTTTATTTCTCAGCTGGATCATCCAATGTGTTACTCAACCCTTGGGACAAACAGACAAGATGAAATGTTCACTTTCCCGCCTCCAGTGTATGGTGGTGAGAGTACACAAGTGGTGAGAAGGCAGGTTGGCAGGAGCCACATCATATCAGTGGGGCCTGAGAGCAGGCTGACCTGTCGTGCAAATTTGGGTACACAAACGCTAAAGAAGCTGCCAGGTTCTGCCAATCTGTCAATAACAAAGGCCGGCCCATGCCTCCACCGCTGGGTCATGATGCCCTCTGTCCCTCTCAAGCAGATATGTCACATGTTCCTATCAGCCCCTAAAAGCTGCACTGCTGATATTAAGATTTTTTTCCATAAACTGGAGATCTGCCGTAACATTATGATATTGTAGGTCTCTCTTGTGTCTCCAAAACAGCTGTGACTCATCAGAGAATGGACATGGGCCTTCTGGGGGTGCCCTGTGGTGTCTGTTAGTGGGGGCCCTTGGGTCCCATGGGTTGAGGGGAGGGGCCTCCGTGGATCAACCTACAGATACTTGATCAGTTTGGGATCTAGTGAATTTGGAGGCCAGGTCAACACCTTGTGCTGTTCTTTTTAGTTGTTCCTAAGGTGCTTTTGTGTGTGTGTCTGTGTCAGGCTGCATCCTGCTGCTGCCATCAAGGAGTGTCATTGCTGTGTGGTGGTGGTGCCTGGTCTGGTCTAGGTGGGTGCCACATGTCTAAGTAACATCCACATGAATGCCAGGTCCAGAAGTTTCACATTGTCACAAGACAGTCAATGTTTTTACTTCTCCTGTCAGTGGTCATAATGTTATGGCTAATCTGTGTTCACTGATGACGTATTGAACCATTCAGAAGAGATTAAATGAACTGAAGGGTCCTTCAACAAAAGCACAGAAAAGGAACTAATAGAAAAAGAAAATCTATTCATGAATGTTTCAATAAAAACTCTACGAGGACATTTACACACAAAAAAAGTTTCAGAAACCTCTTGAAAAGATACGTCCCCAAAATATATCAATTACTTTTAGAAGAAGCCGACGTTTAAACAGTAAAGCAGCATCCTTTCAAACAACCTTCTCCAGTTTCACCGGGGAAAACCTGTCTTACTCAGTCTCCGTCATCGTCTCTGACAAGTCCCCAGCGCTCCGTCATTTACTTTTTATTTTTATTTTGCTTTTCCTGTGAACACTTTTGTCAGGTATTTTTAGAAGCATCTTTGTTAGTCTCCGCTGTGTATTTCCTGTTTTTAAAAAAAGGACCCGTAGAAAGCGGGCTGCTGGCGTGTTAGTCCTCTGAGTGGGGAAGGTTTCCTTTTCTTAAAGTCAGGCGTTCGGCTTCAGTTTCGCTCGTACATGAGACAAACGTGTGATTTGACGGTTGGCAGCGCTGTCACTATTGTGTGTAGAAACGCATGACAGGTCTTCAAGGGCAAATCATAACCCCCCCCCCACGTTCGCCTGTTTGTTCTCAACACAAAACAAACCCAAATCTTTCCACTGCAGCTATAATATATATTTTTACACAGTATTATATATTTAATATAAGACAGGTTTTTATTGTCACATGCAGTTCTACATAGTACAATGTATTTTTGTACCTGCAGCCGGTAGTAAAAAAGTACTACAGTAAAACAGTAATAATTGCACATAACTATCTTATATATCTTACAACTACATATCTTATATATCTCACTATATGCTGTATTGTATCTAAATATCCATATTACTGCATATATATATATTTTTTGACCATTTTGCTGACTGTAACTCCTTCTGTCTCTGTGTAATGATGCTACTGGATACCAAATTTCCCACAGGATAGATAAAGTATGTTGCTATCTATAATTTACATTTGCTTATAGTATATTTAACCTAAAACGTCTCGACTGAAATAATAATAAATGTAATCATAAACCTTCAGACACTATAAACCACCGTGAAGACAAAAAGAAAAAACAGTTTAGCTTTCTATTTCACCACATCTCAGTTTATTGTACAATCAGGTCAGTTCACACATAACGATCCATTGCACTGGATCATTAAAACTGGCATCAACAAGAAACAATCACATTGCTATTATCACCCAGCGGGGCGATCTTATTCGGGATTATTACAAACACCTTTACAAGGAGGAAAGGTGGATCGGGTTCTGTGTTTGGCTCAGGAGACTCTGAGCCTTCAGTTGTAAGAAGATGACACTGGTCTTTAAAAAGAAGTTTTGTTTTGCTTTTTTTTTTTTCAAGTCGCTTAAAAATATGTACACATAAAAAATATTACAAATTTTATTGAAAGACTTAGTGCGGTTGGAGAGAGAGAGAGAGAAAGACACGCGTGAAAAGTTACAGATGGACGGCTTAGTGTTGCACAGATTCTGCTCAGTCGGCCGAGGAAGGTGACAATGTGATGTGTTGTTTCAAAAAACAGTGTGTGTCCAGCACACACAAACATATGAACTCACTTACACGCACGCACGCACACGCACTCCCTGAAGAGGAATGAGGATAAAGGACTTTGGAGACCCTGGCTGGCTGTTAATTCTTGTCAAAGTTTTTCGCCCAGGCACGCCAACAAATGTTTGTGGACAGAGAGACAGATGGAGGGGTTATAACAAAGAGAAGAAGAAGAACAGTGACAGACGAGGCAAGGAGCTGTTTTTAGGTCGACCAGCCACAGTGGCTCTGGCATTCAAGAATTCCCTTTCAACCACTTCCCCTGCCAACTACATCTTTGAGCTGGAGAGGAACTTTATTGTCTGCCACAGTGGCCGGCGGTGTGGACAAACAAAAGTGTGTCCAGCGTCTGGCCGGTAGCTGGTGTTTCGTTCCCAGCCCAGTGGCCGCGTCAGAGAGGAGGAGGAGGAGGAGGGACGGGGCGAGAAGGAGGTGCTACGAGCACTTCCACACACACACCGCCAGGCTCCCTCCGAAGAACATGTAGAGCAGGTTCTTCACTTCGTGCGTGACCTCAAAGCCGAAGCCCTCGCCGATCACCACGTGCCACGAGCTGCCAAACTTCTTGTCCATGGACTCCTTGATCATCTTCGCTGCGCTCTGGGTAAGACAGCAGGGCAAAAGATATCAACCAACAACCACTTGAACTTTTAAAACCCAAGTTCTGACACAATGCGCTTATTTACAGTAATTCCCTTATCATAATAATTTGTGACCAGTGTCGCTAATAAAAACGACTCAGAGCACAACATACACACCTCATTGTTGGTCGCAAACTTTTCGCACGCTGTAACACACAGCTCCATGGTCTCAACCCTCATTTCCTCTGGCATGTCTGTGTGCTGAGGACAAACAAAACTGTGAGGGGTTTTATTTATTTTCCTGCTCCACTCTCTGTGCTCAGTCACACACACACACACACGAGTCAGCTACAGACAAACAATAATCAAATAAACTGGTTTAAAATGTTATTAAAATATCACAAGTTTGAACTGATTTCAAAAACAGAGTTAAAGCATGAAAGGTCATTGCACACACAATTTAATTTCATCACTTGATGCCTGCTGGACGCTTGGAATGTATCATACAGTCATGATTCATTAGCAAACAGGTACAAATCAAAATCAGAACGTCCCTCCAGTTGTTTTTAAATCTGCTACATAACTACTTATCTTTATCTTTTCCTGCAACACTGAATGGATTCACAGAGTTGTTGGGAGTGTATCCACACATTCAAACAATATCGCTTCTCCCACTTCTCCAAGTCAGACAGTTTTTACGTCACACTTTTCTGTGGCCGTATGAAGCAACTGAGCAACTGTGAACTATTCCCGATGTGATCAGGCAGCTATAAATTAGCTCACGTGGGTCACATCTGGTTTGCAGTGCCCATGACGTTTCCACATTCCCAATTAAATGCACACAAAAGCACTGAAATCGGAAAAAGAGCTTCCCAATTTGGGAAGATGATCATGTGAGGCTGATAATCCAGTAGTAAACTAATCCTTGTGACAAGTAAAAAAAAAAAAAAAGAAGAGAGATTTACAAACCTACTCTGTCAGCTTTTGTGATGCCAGTATTTAGTCAACTGACCAACTGTATGACAGAAGACACAAAATGTCAACACAGCGACTTGGTTGCAGGCCTTGCACTGAGGTTCATTGTGCCGCCTCACAGCTCAGCAGTGTCAGAAAACACTGCTGTGCGCTGTGGGGTTGCAAATCTTAAGAGAAGATAACGCCTGAAGTTGGACCCACTGAAAGATTTGTACTACTTTATTATCCCTTACAGGGAATTTAGTTTTTTTACACAAAAGCAGTGAGCAGCCAAGGGAGCCGTCTGATCAAGGCCTCTCGGCATAGAAGGGATTCAAACTAGCAACATTACAGGTCCATTACGGTGCATCTCTAACCACTATCCCACAGGACCCCTCTATTTCTACCACATGTTGTGTCTGCACTGCACTCACACATAGTTAATCGTCTTGTTTCCTGGCAGTAAAAGGAGGAAGAACAAGTTTAAAGTGAATAAAATAACTCATAGGAGTCTTAATAATGTGTGACGACGCTTAACTGGCATCCCAACTATGGCTTACGACAAGACACCTGATCAATGCGAGGGTCCTTAAGAGATGGGTTGGTAGCACTTGTGTTTGCCTGCACCTAGTTTGAGTCAAAGTGAAGTTTTCTTAAATGTCAAACAGGCTAATTTCTATGTTCTTCTCCAAATCCTGGTTGAGTCACATTGCAGATCACTTGCAGCCTGCTCACACATCTTCCTACTAAAACCCTCAGCAGCATACAATAATAAAAAATGATTAGTTTGATCAGGACGATCTTGTCCAGCACCCAGATTGCACTGTGTCACTCCTGTCCTACCCTGATGAGAGGGAAGCTGTGCAGTCTTTTATAGTCGGCCTCTTCTTTCTTCCCCTCGCCTGTCCCAGCCATTCCGACTCCTGCAAAACAACATTTTCCAACATGTCAAACGCCAAATCCAGCGGAATACAAGGTCTCACTGGACGTGTAGTCTAGGAAGCATTTCGCCAGGAGCACGGACAATGCCATTTCCATGGAGCAAGCTCACATCTGTGGCTAGCAACGCTGTAACATGACCCGACTGGGGACGAGTTAGCTAGCATCACTTAGCCACATCTAGCTAGCTACAAGTATCGCCTTCCTGCTGACACAAAAAAAAAAAAAAGACGACATCCCGGTTTAGCTGTGCAGGCGGATATCATGCATAACGGCCGGTTTGCTAGCGTGACCGGCAGTTATTTTATTAGCAACGGCAACCGGCGAACCAACAGTCTCTAGCTAGCTAATTAGCTTAGCTTGTTTTAACAGCAAAACAGCTGATGCTCCTGGTTGAATGTTTTCTCCACTAAAGTCAACTTATTTAAGTCCACCGGGGTGCTATTACGAGTTAGTGCGTGTTGTCGTTAGTTAATAGAGGGAGAGCGACGCGGAGGCGTGTTACTTACGAAGCCTTTGTCCAGCGAAAACTTCTGCTGTTTGGCTCTCAGTTCGGTTGTTAAGGAGACATTTTAAACAAGAGATATCAGAGGAGGGAAACCCCGCCCACCGCCGCCTAGCTTCACTCCTATTGGTCCAGGGGCTGTCAATCAAACGAAAGAATGACTTAATGGGACCGACCCCCTTTTCACAAGAAGGCCAAAATGTTAAACAGACCATACATCTTTCTTTCTTTCTTTCTTTCTTTCTTTCTTTCTTAATTTATTTAATTTAATTATTTATTTCATTATTTAATTTCTTTGTTTTCGTTTTTAATTTCTTTCTTTCTTTCTCTAGTTCTTTCTTTTTTTTCTGTCTTTAATTAATAAGATAGCTCAAAATGCCATTTGATTAAAAATACATAAGAATTAATTCCTGTCAGTGCCATATTATATGCTATTATAAATGCTATGCTATGTTATGTTATGCTATGCTCTGCTATCTGATCTCTGTTAATAGTTAACAGTTTTAAAACATTATAGCTTTTTATTTTTATGTTATTTTCTTTGACAAACGTGACGTCTTAGCTTGCGTGCCGACAGGGAATAACAGGACTTTCTGTCTCTTCTGCTCCCCACACAACTGCATACTACCTGCATGCAGCTAAAACGTAATCAGACTAAAAACTGAAACCAGATTCTGCCTACACATTCTGCATATTCATGCTGCTAAGTGCTACATTCAAATGTGCAAGCACTCTGCACACACATTTACGTTAGATAAGATAAGATACATGCATCAGTATACAAGGTATACCCTAAAAAAAATGAACCTAAAATTAGCTAACAACTACAATGTGGACACAGAAAGAAAGGGGATATATTTAGATCCCACAGTTATAGCGATCCAAAAGCTCCTGTTTAATTCCAAGCACTGTCTAACTGTATGCCTGTCTGCTCTAAAATGACACCACTGTCTGCCGGGCTGTGTGTGAGTAAAACCCTTCTCTATCCTTCCTAATCAGCCCTCTTACTGACTCTGACCCACATTTGCCTGGAAACATCTGGGTGGAATCCCCAGGTGGATAGTTTTGACCCAGAATTGTCAGTCTGCTCTACACACACACACACACACACACACACACACACACACACACAGAGATCACATTAACCCGAACTCACGCTCGGAAAATTGCACAGAGCTTTGGAAGCGAGATTGTTCCAGATTCTCTGAGTGAGAGTTGTTGCCTGTTACTCTGGGTTTGTGCATTTAGCCTCACATAACAGCCTGAAACACCACCACCACCACCACCACCACGAGCATCTGGATTAAATCCACCCTCTGAAACAATGACTTCCCCCGTGGATTACAGTGGATTATCAATCAATCCCTGGAGAGGGAAGCAGTCAGATCACATGATTATCTTTCCATCCTTCTGCCTACAACTTCATTGTAAGAGTCTCGTGTGCGCAGTTTGACAGCAGAACTCAAGGTTTATTAATTACAGCAGGTTGTAACGCATATTTCGGCCCTATCACGCAGGCCTTCATCAGTGGCATGAGTTTGCTCAGTTGTCATGGCGATGGGTCAGTAGTATCACGTCGGTTGAGACTGTTCATCCATTTTGGTTAGGCAACTTTATTCCCACAACTTTTTAATTATATCACAAAACTGTATGAGCTTTTTTCAGCAAGAGGTTTTAACCTTATAAGTAAAAAAATATATACTGATGTACTTTGACAATGTAAATTGTGTGCGAATAGTTGTGGAGAAAGTGATATTATTGGATAGACATATAGATATACAAGTTAATATATATATGAAACTAGAGCTGAAACTATTAGTCCATAACTTAATTAGAAAACATTAAAACATAAGCCCCGTTCACACATTTACCCAGGGACCTCTGATAATTTGTAATAATTGCAGAGTTAGTCAGTGATCGTGTCTCATTCCAGCTTCTCCAGTGTGAGGATTTGCTCTCTTATATCCTCGTAAAGTGAAAGTTTCTTAGTTTTGGATCAGTGGTTGAACACAAGACAAAACAAAAAGCATTTAAAATGTCAGTTCCCACATTAGGATATTGATAGTTTACCATTTTCTTACCTTTTACCGACTAAACTATGAATCTATTCATCAATGAAACATCATCCAGATTATTAGACATTGAAAATTATAAAGTAATGAATGGCAATTTAGTTATAGAGCTACAAGGACATTTTAAATAGTGCTGGAAGTTATCTCTTATATCTGCACAGAGCTACGAAATAGTGTATTTATTAAATCTTTATGCAGTAAATGTTAAAGCTGGTTAAATATATTTGATCAATAGCCTATATCTTTCATTTTAAGACCTTTAATTGAAACATTTTTGTCAATTTTATAGACAAAGTGGCAGCCACATTGTGAGGATAATAACCTGAATTACCCTTTATTCATTCATTCATTCATTCATTCATCTTCTGTAACCGCTTGTTCCTGTGAAGGGTCGCGGGGGGGACTGAAGCCTATCCCAGCTGTCATCAGACGAGAGGCGGGGTACACCCTAGACAGGTCGCCCATCTATCGCAGGGCTGAATTACCCTTTAGTTAAATAAAATAAATTGCCAAGCATGGCGCATCTTAATTATTAACACATTTTTGTACCGTGAATGTCGAGTGCTTCTTAAAATACACAGAGAGAGGGGAGGTGGGAGGGAGCACTGAATACTCAGGTGAGATTCTGGGAGAGAACAGGGCCGGAGGGCTGGTGGGTAGAAATAAGAAACGTCAGAGCGAAGCAGGAGGATGGAGAGAAGGAGGTTGAGATGTGGACAGAAGGTTAAGAAGACGCCAAGAGAGGAAGCGGCGATGTAAACGTGAAAATGCCCTGTAAATATTTAATGGTAAACATGAGAAGAAGAAAAATAATGGAGGAAAGCAGTTTGAGGGGAAGAAGTGTTCAAAAGTGAAGGATTTCTTGACTGCAGAGCTTGTGGCAGTGAAGCAATGTGTGTTTGTGCCGAGGTCCTGATGAAGGCGGACACTCTCATCCCTCATGTCTGTGCTGACGGGGATGGAGAAACCGGCTAAGAAAGATTTTGAGAGAGATGATGCTGAAAAATAACATCTGAGTTGGTTGAGGTGGGTGGCGGTGGGCCACACAAGGATTTTCATAATAACCAAACGCCTCCCACTGAGAGAAGTAATGATGGCGTATCTATAATTCAGCAGCAAAGGAAGCAGATTGCTGGGGAGGGGGAGAGGAATACCCCATGTGACTCCGCTAACAAGCTGTGACAGCAGAGATATCAACAGAAAGATGGAGCCAAGAATCAGAAGATAACACGGAGGATAAATATTCACTGACAAGATGACTAATGATTATCCAACCGAGTGACTGGCTGATGAATCGCTGGCTGACTCACTCTTATGAGTTCTTGAATTAGATTGTAAAACTTCACACTCATGTCTAGGTTGTAAAGCTTTCCTCAGGTGTTCCAGGATAACAAGACCACATGTCTACTAAAGATGTTGTTTTAGACAGAAGGCGTGACAGATTTTAGTGTTATATGCACAAATATGGCCATGGACAAGGTCACTTCAGTGAAAAATCTCTTACAAAAAGATTCAATGCTTCAACAACAAAGTCTTCTGTTGAGTGCTAAACCAATTAATAAGTGCATACCAAAAAATATAAAAATGGTAGCACATCTCAAACTTCCTGAATCAAGGACAAAATACTCACATTTCACTTATTTACTTGTTTTATATCGCAAAATAAACACACTTTTTTTCAGCATAGAGTCTTCCTACGAGTGTTTGAAGTACACAGGTTAAATTAGAGTTCATACACAGCCAAGGGTTATAACCAGTCATATGGGGACCCATCACTTTCTTTATCCTATGGTTATTATAGGCAATCACAAGGTTAAAGACTAATTACTGAATTGATGTATTTGATATATTTGACGTCATATGTGTGTATCAGGCTGTAAACCTGTTTATTTTAACGTGATGCTCTATGGGAGCCTGCCTCAAGTGGCCATTCTAGGAACTGCACGTTTTAGCACTTGAGCATTAGCCTCATGTTTCAACCATGGAGGTTGATGCTTTCATAGTTTGCGTGCAATGATTAATCACACTTTTAGAGTTGCTGATTTTGCAGTTCTCAAAATGGTCGTATTAATGCGATCACTATATTATTATATCATTAAGATCTGCGTCTCATTCTAGCTACCGAAGCAGTTCGCTCAGGCACAGTGGCACTTTGAAACACTAAACTCTTCATGCTAACATGCTTACAGTGTCCATGCTGACGTACTCATGTTCGGCAGGTGTAATATTTGTTTACCCTGTTCACCGTATAAACATTTTATCATACATGCACTAGCAATTAGCGTTAATCACAAAAACGGGATCAGTCATGATTCTTGCAGTTTGTCAAGATGTTTCAATTTGAATTGATTAAGTGATGGCACTAAAATCAAAGTAAGACAACGTCATTACAACTTAACTTGAGGGGACATGGCCAGTGTCATGTCATTCTAACCAACAGGTGACTACTAGTCACAAAACTGTGCCTAAAGGTGGCACTTGGATGGCATATCACCATAAATATTTGAGAACAGACAGCTCATGTGCTGCATACTGTGTGCTGCAGGTATGTATAGCCTGTATAAAAACAGGAAGCAACTCAGAACCATCAATAGCGTTTAATAGTACTCCACAGCGTGTTTATTGCATTAGTATTTTTGTTGTATTTCAGGACTGATTCACATATTCTGCATGTCACAGTAGAATGGACTTCATCTTTAGTGAAGTATTTCCACACACTTGCTGATCTGCTGCTAGTTTGCTGTGATGACCCACTGCGCCTCTTCTAGGAGGCGTCCATGTTGGCAACAAACTGACTAGTGGACTACTCTGTAAAGTCCCTAACATGTACCATAAATGGCATAAATGGCACAGTGGCATAGTGGTTTGCATGTTCTCCCTGCGTCTGCGGGGGTTCTCTCCAGGTACTCCAGCTTCCTCCCACTGCCCAAAGACATGCTGGTCAGGTTAATTGGTGATTCTAAATTGGCTGTAGGTGTGAATGGTTGTCTGTCTCTCTCTGTGTTAGACCTGTTCAGGGTGTACCCCGCTTCTCGCCCGATGACAGCTGGGATAGTCTCCAGCCCCCACGCGACCCTCCAGAGGACAAGCGGTTACAGAAAATTAATGAATGAATGAATAAATTAAGCTGTGCTGCGGTGTTATACATGAATGTCGGGCATCTATTGATTTCTTATATTTTTTCTTGAAAACAGCTCCCACATACAGTCTGGCAACAAATGAGCTCATGGAATTGTATAGCTGGTAATCACAAACAAATCAATCTCCCAACAAACAAAGACACTCTATGAGAAAATCTATTGTCATGCAAGGCTGAATTATCAAATGGGCAAGTGTTCTAAGACCCCGTCCTCTCAGGAAGAATAGATGATTATTCATAGCTGTTATTGTTGTTATATTCACATATATCATTCACTAATTCATCCTCTATAACCACTTGTCCTGTGAAGGATTGTGTGGGGGCTGGAGCCTATCCCAGCTGTCATCAGGCGTGAGGAGGGGTACACCTTGAACAGGTCTCCAATCTATGGCAGGGCTTATTCACATATATAATAAAAAACTAAATACAACTCCTTTAATTAAAAACAATTAGTTCATAAGATTATACTCCAAGGAAAAGAGAGGAAACTCAGCTAGACAGATTTTAATATTAAATATTATCAGTGGGATCCTACACACCAGCTCACAGTTCAGCTGAGCCAAGAAACGATGCCTGTGTGTGTGGGCAGATCAGCAGTCACGAATCCGCATGGCCCGAGTGAAATTTATGAGTAATCTATTATGTCTACATCAAATATTAGACTTTCAGTGGCTTCTCGGTTGGATACAGTCTCCGCGTAAACACGTGCACGCACGTTTCACCGCTAATTCATCCGCGAGCAAAGATGGAGCTAATCTGAGGACAGCTAAATTAAATAAGGCTAACAGGTCTGCCGCGCCACTGCTTAGCTGTGGGGTGAAACCAGATGGGATGACAGGTGCAAAGACAGCTGCCAAGATAAGATGCACTCCCACCCAAGTTTACAGCTACAAAACCACACGCGTTATCATATCCATATTTTATTAGACAGGTATTTTTAATCCAGCTATTTCACAATATCATAGAAGATCCATGAGGATGCAAATAAGGACAAGCGCAACACTGTCACAGCCATCGACAACCAGAAACAAGAAAGAGAGAGAGAGAAAGAGAGTGACAGAAAGAGAGAAGAAGAAAATATAAAAAACAAACATCTGACTGTTATATTGGGGGGGCGTGACAGCCCAGACAGGCACTTTACAACAATGTGTATGCAGGGATGATGTCTTGAGGTAATAAGTGAACAGAAGCATCGACTGTATATTAACCACAGTTCATTTTGTTGCACAGTGTTGAATGGATATGTGGCCAGACTGAGAGTCATGCCCTCACCCCTCACAGTGTGGCTGGCTTGCTCTCTACCCCTGTGATTTCATTAAATACAATTAAATCCAAGTCATCTCTCCTTTCGTTACAAACTAAGATGTTCTTGCGAAGAATATTTTTCTTTCACACGGCCCACTAAAAACCAGAGATGACAAGAGTGTGGCACAGAAAAGTGGCTTTGCAGAACTCATGCAAACTAATGTGGTAAATAAATACTCAGTCACTGTTACAGGTGTTGCCCCAGTGATTTAACGACCAACTACTTGTATATTGACAGGGTACCGTCTGATTTCAAACCAGAGTCCATGTATTTTTCTCTGAAATGGACGCAGGACGCATCAGTCAAAGTCTAAACCAACATGTATCTCAAGGTAAATCTTTAAATATCAATATATATATTTAAATATTCACTATTTCTTAAATGTGCAAGTCTAGAGTCTTTACGGTATATTTATTGCAGTTTTTTTCAAAGTATTTCATTAACTGGGATCATCGTGACCAGACTTTGAGACGAACTGACGCTACAATTCAGATGCATCCATTGTTGTTGTTGTTTAATCCATTTATTTGTTTGTTTTTGTTGTTCTTTAGTTTGTCGCCACAGCGACTGTAACACGAGTTAATGGACGATTCTGCGTTTGCCAGCTCGAGGCTGAAACCAAATGCTGTGTTTGCACAGAAACAGATGTTGTGTTCAAACTGGTCACGGTGGAATCTGTCCATTTCATTCACTTCCCTTTAAATCTGTGGAGATTTATGATTTACCAGAAAGACAGACGGGCCTTCTGGGGACACAAACACTGTGATTTTTCCACTCTGAATCCGTCTTTTCAGTGACAGGACTCTTCTGAAAACACTCATGCAAAAACAAGCACATTCCATCAGGTGTACGGTCAAGTTTACCGTGTCTTTATCAAACTCATCGTGATACCAGCATCTAAGTGGCTCAGTTAGACATGAAGTGTTTATTTCAGAGGTCGGTTGAGGGGGGGTTTGTCTGGATTGATTGGCGGGATGGTGACGCGAGTGGGCGGCTACAGCGGCGGAGGGGGCAGGAGAGCAGACCGGTAAAGAGCAACATTAGCGTAGGTACATTACACATTACACATTTATAAGACCACTGTTTTTACCAAATCCTGGTATGCAGTATAGAAAACTTAAAAAGCACACAGACATTACATCATATACAGTCAAAAATGAAGAGAACTCATTTTGTTTCTCACTGAGTGATAAAAAATAATCAACATCATCACGAGAGCAGTTGGACACAAGATGAGAAAAGACAGAGCTTTGTGTCACTGTGCTGTGAAAGTAAAGAGAAAAACCCTTAGATATGGCATTATTAAAGGCTAAATCCATTGATGTATTCCAACCCATCCATCCCCTCCCCCTGCCTGAACAATCATATAATAACTGTCCCAACAGGTTATTACCCAAAACAGAGGGTGGTACGTTACTATCATGTGGCGTCTCCATTAAAAACGGATTCATGCCAGACGCTGATACACCCATGCAGCCTTCTCTAAGGTTATTCTGTGAACAAACTCACTGGACCTCACTGCTGAAGTAAAAAACATGAGCGTGGACACCAACACAAAGAACAAAACAGATACATCACTCTTAAAGCGCCATCTTTTCAGTCCACCAGCAAGCTTTCGGCTCACCCCCCAACAAGCAAATATACTGTGAACTCCCAATTTGCCATTAAACTCTTGAATGGACCTATGAAACACGAGCGCCCTTGGCCCGGGCTCTCCCAGTCACCCCTCACTGTTTGGGGTTGGACGGGTTTGATCTCTGGGCGGCGTGGCATGGGTCCAGGGACTCCTTGGTGGCTCCGCCGTAGACGTCCACATCGTGGTCGGTCCAGGGGGCGATGTTGCCCAGCGCCGAGGAGCTGCAGTCGGCCAGGGCTGCCACCTCTGCAGGTTTCAACACCCGATCCCACAAGTTGAATTGGGACAGCTCTCCGACGAGGGCTTGGGAGGCATCGAAGCGCCCGCCCAGAGTATCCTTGGATAGAAGAGTTGGCACAAACAAAGGGTTGGACGTCAGAATGCGGACAACAACAGTATGAAAGCGATGAAGGTTTTTGGGGATTTCATTGGAACTGTTTTATTGTCATGTCCCATAAAAATCCTACAATCCTAGGTTCTGGGTCAAAGGGTATAGTGAAGGGACCTAGGGAGGATTGTGCAGGACTTTCAGCGCATTGTAGGGCCTTCGACTGTTTAAGGGGGTTCATGATTGTCATTGCAATATATGCCAAAAGGTAAACCATTGCTTAGTTTGCCTGTCCCGACAGTGTTCAACCTGCGCAATATGTTTTAGTTTCTGAGTTTGGTTCCTGGGGTTTCATCGAGGGTTAGGGTTAGGGTTACTGTCAAGTACCCAGTACTTGACAATAACCCTAGTACCCAGAACTTGACAATACAAAAAAATGTATTTTGTCTCAACAGAATATAAGGGAATACTTTCAGTCAGCAGCAGCAGATTGATTTAATTTACTGCCACCAAGTAAGGAAGGTCACTAAATCTCAAGGGTTACTCTAAAATGTGTGTGCTTGTCCGGATTAATACCAATAGTAAATCCAAACCAAGCAACTGCTCCACATATGGTAAAGCTGTGGCCATTTTCCCTGTTCAGCAATAATGAAAACAGAGCTGAGGCTTAAGCCACACAAAAATATTGTGTTTTAATGACTGTTTATTCTCCTTCAGAGCACACTCGAAGGGGGGGTGTCCTGGGATTTTCCCCGTAAATTCTAGTCAACAAATCCACACTACATCAATTCATCAGCCATCCTCAGCGGAGATTAATAAAGTGCTCGCTCCCTCTAAAAAAACTATCCATTAAATCAAGTCTTTTCTGAGTCGGTGCATCATCTCGCTGAAGAGCTTTTTATCCTTTTGTGCAAGAACCAAGGGCTGGAGAACGAGCTCGGGGTCGTTTGTTTTGACACGAGGGAAGAAAGACAATGTTAGATTTCATAACGGTGATGTAATGAAGTTGTCTCCCTAATGAAGGACAGAGGCCGCCCGGTGTGAGGAGAATAAAACCATTAGCTTTCTGTCTGTTCATGTGTGAGGAGGACGGTGCCTTAATATCCCCATAGCGACCCATGCATTGCTCATTCATTCATCCATTCATCCCTACTTTTATTTTTCCATCTCCATGCTTCCGCCAGCTATCACTCCATCATCCAATTACCCATCTGTTCACCCATTCAGCTGTCAACAGATCTCCTGTCCATCCATCCATCCATCCATCCATCCATCCATTCATCCATCCATCCAACATTTCTCCATCTATCAATCTGCCTGTCATCCATCATCTGTCTATCAGTCTGTTTGTCATTCATTCTTCCATGAAAACATCTATCAGTTTATTAATCAGTATTCATACATCTCTCCCTCCATCTGTCCACCATCTATCCATCTGTCTATCATCCATCATCCATCATCATCAATCCATCCATCCATCCATCTATCCATCCATCTATCATCCATTATCATCAATCCATCCATCAATCCATCCATTCACAATCATCATTTCTTCAGCTGTCAGTCTGTCTGTCATTCATTATTCTATCCGAACATCTATCCATTAATCAATCATTCATCCCTCCATCTGTTCATCATACATCCATCTGTCCATCAACCATTAACCATCAATCCATCCACCATCTATCCATCATCCATCCATCTTTCTTTCCATCCATCCATCCATACATCCCTCCACCATCTGTCCATCAACCATTAACCATCAGTCCATCCGTCTATCCATCCATCCATCCATACATCCATCCATCCATCATCCATAATCCATCCATCCATCCATCCATTTACCATCATCATCCCTTCATCTGTCAGTCATTCATTCTTCCATCCAAACATCTATCCATCAATCAATCCAACAACCCTTCATCCATTTGCCTGCTTTTCATCCATCCATTAACCATCCAAGCATCTATCGACTGATCCATCCATCATCTATTCTTCCATCTGTCCATCATCCATCCATCCATCCATCCATCCATCCATCCACCTGACCGCATCTCTTTCTATACCAGACTGCCATTAGTCTAACATCCATCCACCCATCATCCCTTCATCTATCAGTCTGTCTGTCATCCATCCATCATCCAACATTCCTTCATCTATCAGTG
This sequence comes from Chelon labrosus, assembly GCF_963514085.1. Taxonomy (NCBI): domain Eukaryota; kingdom Metazoa; phylum Chordata; class Actinopteri; order Mugiliformes; family Mugilidae; genus Chelon; species Chelon labrosus. The sequence continues at coordinate 8,232,938 of NC_140338.1, forward strand.
TCTGCCATCCATATGTTCATCCATTCATGTATCCATCCATCTTTCCATCACCCACATCTATCTGTCTAACATCCATCCACCCAACATCCCTTCATCTATCAGTCTGTCTGTCTGTCTTCCATCCATCTCTCCGTCTCACCTGTTCCTGTCCCAGTATGAGGACTCCCCCAGGTTTGATGGGATGCCAGGCAGCCAGCCCCTCTCCTCTCCCCTTCATCTTCCCCCCCTGGTAGGCCTTCCACACGCCGTCCCTCAGCGTCCAGCTGACACAGATGTGCTGCCACTCGTCCTGCGGCAGGGACAGAGGCAGCTGGGCCACCTGCAGGTCAAGGAACACAGGCGCCGTGGCAACAGTGAGCGAGTCCAAGTCCACTAATACATGACGCATTCAGCTTGATTTATGACTGGACTATTGGAGCAGTGTGGGTCGTAATCTGGACGAAAAATGTGACAGAATGCGCTTCATGTCAGCAGAGCTACACCCGGTGGACGAGCCTCAACTTTCCCTCAACCACAGCAGACGATCCGCTCCTCTCGGCCGTGGCAACTATACACGCAAGCACTATAAAAAGAAGATGCACTACATAAAACAACAGCTGCAAAAAGCTTTCCTCTTTGCCGTGTCCTCTTAAAAGTCTGCTGTGGTCCTAGAAATAGAAATATGAAAAAAACAACCCCTAAAGAAACATTCGGGACTCTTTGTTTTCTATCTTTTAGAATTGTTTAGCTTGTGTCAGGGGGAATATATAAAATCTGTTAAATGTCAATATAAGCGTCTAGTAAAAAACCTAAATGGTGCAACATATCCCAGAAGGAGCGTTCTCTATTACACATTTCCAAATCTATCTCATTTTTATTCCAAACCCCGCACTGGTAGGTGTGAGAAAACCTCCTACCTTGTCGTTGATGAGCAGCTCCACGGGATTGTGGACTCCCTGCAGCAGCACCAGCTCGTTGGGCTGCCCCGGCACAGAGTAGGAGAAGGGGGTCCCGATGCCTCCCTCTTTGGCCTTGAGCCACACGCAGGCGGTGAAGGCGTACATCTCCGTTATCTCTTTTCTGACCAGGCCGTACATGTAGTTGGTGCGCATGGGGAAGGAGAGGACGAAGCCATCAGGGAACGACGGCTCCGTCAGAGCTTTGGAGACAAGGATCAAGGAGACACAGAGAAACAGACGCTGAGTGGGAGACATAAGGCAGACGGAGGGAGAGAACACGAGGACGGACGGTGCGTTAATGGGCAGTTTACACGAGGACAGCGGGTGTTCCTCTTCTCACTCGTCCCCGCCAGCTTGCGCAAACGGAGCGCCTGGCGAGAGCTCGGGTGTTACAGTTAATGACCAGCTTCTCTAACTTGAGGAAACTCTGCTGCTCTCAAAGCAAAGGAGGGGACAACGAAGAAGGTTGTGAGAAGCCTTCTCTGGACTTCAACTCCTTCGTTTTTCCACAACAGAAATCTCCAGGAAATTTCACTGATCATAAAGTCTTTCATACAGCTATAAAATAAGACTAGCTCATATACATTTAGAAGAGATGTAGATGAACATTGATTTATTTTCAGCTTCCTAGCCCTGTTTGACATTACACAACCTTCACCACTGATTTACTGTCTCCTTTTAATATGAAGTTGCTACAGCTGCATTGATCCAGTTCAGCGCCTGAGCAGTGCCTGTTAAACTTTTCATTTCCCCTAGCAAAGCTCTCTGGTGATGCAGTACTCTACCTCCCCTCGCGCATCATCATTTCACCCACACACCCCTCGCTCCAGACTCACTGTGCTCCAGCTCCGTGACGCGGTGGTTGACGGTGTCGATGCCCTGGTTGATCTTCTCGTGCTGGCCCTGCGTCTCCTTCCTCATGGCCTGCCGCTCCTGCTCCAGCATCTTTATCTTCCTCTCCAGCTCCCCCTCCAGGTCCTCCACCCTCCAGGTGCCCTTTCCGCGCCCGGGGGAACCCTTGGCGGGAGGCTTGGGCGCGGAGGAGGCGGGGGAAGCGGGACGTCTGCCCCCGGGGGCGGCCCCCGCGGGTGGGGAGGAAGCACTGCTGGAGGGTGGAGCTGGGGCCTTGGCGGCGCCTCCACTCGAGCTGCTGCTGCTGCTGCTGCTGCCGCCGCCGCCACCGCCGCTGCTGCTGCTGCTGCTGCCGCCTGCACCCACGGATGTGTCAGTGAGGTTCAAGGCAGCAGGACCTATCTCCGCCTGCACAATGGAAGCAAGAATATTAAAGTCTGTGTTAAACAACTCATCTAGCAGTACAGACTAAAAGACAAAAAAGATTTTCAGCTGTTGCTTCAGCAGAATCCGTTTTGGAGGAATTGGAGGAACTCCAAGAAAAGTTTTGTTTTTGGACAGATATCGAACTCAAACATTTTAACAACTCCATGGACTCCACTGACTTTTTAACAAACGCCGCCTTGAACATCTACAAGTACAGCACAGACAGGCTCGCAGTCTATTGACTCTCTGTCTTATTTAAGCTGTGGGTCACCCCACTGATCATGATTTTATTATAACTATTTTTAAACAGGATGTTTCTAAAGGTAACAAGGTGCTGAACAGAGCAGATCATTTTTTTTTTTTTTATCATGTTTTATGCAAAGCATCTTAAAGGGCCCATAAAACCAGCTGTTGAAAGTACAGAGCCTGTGCACACAAGTCATTTCAATAATCTGTGGATCTGTCAAAAACATTAGCCCTGGTCTGTGTCTAAAGATAGTAAGCTTGACTCTGTAATTCAACACTTTGGATGAACTTAATGAGTGTCCAGAGCCTACTGTCCTCAAGAACTAAACATTGTTCACATGTCTAGTATCTACACCGATCAGGCATAACATAATGACCACCTTCCAAATAATCCCTATTAATATAGGTCATTTTGTTTAGTTTATTGATTCTATAAATATGACAAAGCCGTCCTTTGGAGGTTCCTCCATAGGGTGACTGCGAGAGAAGGAGCCCGGACGTGCAGAGGGAGCTCGGAGTGGAGCCATTGCTCCTTTTTGAGATGGTTTGGATATCTACGGTAGTTAGGACGTCTCCTGGACGAGGGCCTCCACTTTACAGAGCACAGCTAGCTGGGACCTGCAGTATGTCAGAAACAATAACTTGGGGCACGACTAAAAAAACATGTCTCCTTATGGGCTTTAGTGTTGCCACTTGTCAGGATCAACTACATCAATCAGGCATAAACATTATGACCGCCTTCCTAATATTGTGTAGGTCTCCCTTGTGCCTCCAAAAACAGTTGTGACTCATCAAAGAATGGACATGGGCCTTCTGAGGGTGTCCTGTGGTGTCTGGCAACAGAATGTTGTTAGTGGGGGGGCCTTTGGGTCCTATGGGTTGAGGGGAAGGGTCCACAGATACTTGATCAGTTTGGGATCTAGTGAATTTGGAGGCCAGGTCAACACCTTGTGCTGTTCTTCGTGTTTTTTTGTTTTTTTTTAGTTGTTCCTAAAGCGTTTCTGTGTGTCTGCATCCTGCTGGGGATGGCGGCGGCTGCCATCAAGGAGTGTCATTGCTATGGGGTGGGGGTGCCTGGTCTGGTCTAGGTGGGTGCTACATGTCTAAGTAATATCCACACAAATGAATGCCAGGTCCAGACGTTTCCCAGCAGAACACTGAATTCTCACAAGATGGTCAGTGTTATTTACTTCTCCTGTAAGTGGTCATAATGTTGTGGCTGATGGGTGTATATTAATCAGTATTTTTTATTTTTTTATTATTTTGTTTATTTTGTTTAATGTTGGGAGTGACATTCCCTGAGAAATGTCAACTAATTAAGGAAATATAAGAATCGTTTCCTGTGCATGTACTAAACTGGTGTGACAGAGCCGCCGTGTTGGCGGTCGTCGTAGTAGTAGTAGTAGTACGAGTGACAGTATTAGTATTCAGAGCATACGTCGAAAAGGGAAGGTGTCGGTGAAGCAGCAGTAAAGGGAGACGGAGCTGTTGGTGTGGATGAGACGACTGCGAGGGCGATACATAATATCAAGAGAGTTTGCTGAGGCAGGGCCAGATCTGGACGGATATAAATTCACACTGACGGAGACAACCTTGTGACTGACTGTGCTTGGAAAGGGCTGGCAGTGATGCAGCAGTGTGTGTGTGTGTGTGTGTGTGTGTGTTAATAAAGCTTTTGTCTCAATCTCTGTACACACACACACACACACACATATACACACAGAGAGGGAACCTGACCCCCTCCTCCTCCACCACCACCCTTTTCCTGTCCAGCTTCATCTTTTATTTATGTCTCTATCCTGCTGCTGGATGCGGAGGTAGAGGCGCCTGACGTGATCGGGAGGGGGGGGTTAGAGATTTCCCATGGGTCCCCGAGGAGTGTGTGTGCAAGACATGAGGGCCGCATGTGTCATGAGTCATTTGTCAGAGGAGAGGTGAGGTGACAATGAAAAAGGGAGGGAGGGAGGGAGGGAGTTAGAGAAACACACCAGAGCACTTAGAAGATGAAGAACACGTAGAGGCCTGTGGACAGGCCTGTAAACCGTCTATTACATGTGTTTGCAGCAGGGATTCTCTAATCTGAACCTTTTCATTATCATAATATGAAATTCTCAGAGGATTGTTTGATCATTTTTTACCAGAAAGACCTTAAGCCTCACGGATATCAACCTGACACTGGGACAGATGGACCAGACATGGCCTAACTTAGACTGGACTGCAGGGATCACCTGACTAATGCATCATTTTGGGGTTTGTCCAAATGTCCTGCTTGTCCAACAAAACTCAACCGCAGGGAGAGCAGCAAGACCAACAGGTTTTTAGTTTTTTTTTTGCCAAAAGTTAGTCTAGCTTGTTCATTATCTCTCAGTTACCTCGAGTTTCTCAATGCGATCCTTCAGGTCCATTATGGCCCTGGCCAGCTCCTCCACTGCCCGCGCCGTCTGCAGCTGCGCGGCGGCCGAGGAGCTCACATCATCCCCGGCCATGACTCGGCGGTTGCCGCTCCAGACCCCGATGCTCCGCTCCGGGACGCTCCTCTCGTCCTCCAGCCCGCTCTCACACTCGCTCAGCTTCCCCGTCAGCTCCCGGATGGTCCTCTGGTCCATGAGGATCTGGTCGTTCTGCTGCAGGACCATCTGCCGGAGCTCCTCCGCGGTGGTCCGGAGGGCTTCATCCCCGGTCCCGTACAGCGGTTCGTCCGCCTGCTGCCTTTGCTGCTGCTCCTCCTCCTCCCGCCGCTGCCTCAGATCTTTGGTTTTGCATTCTCCAACCGGGACGGGGGTGCAGATGAGTCGGCTGAAGCTAAACTGCTTGGCCGAGCCCCCTCCACCTGTCTCCTCCCCGAGGTTGAGCTCGTTCAGAGCCGGGACCTCCAGGGCGATGCCTCCGATCCCGTTCCCTCCATCGTACGACTCGGCGCCGTGGAGCGCGCCCAGCGGTCCGGCGTGAGCCACCGAGCCCGCCTCCATGGTCTGGAGCAGCGTCTCCGATGTCAGGGTGCCGTTGTCGCCGAGAGGCCCCGCGCTCTTTCGGGGGTAAACACTGGCGACGATGCAGATGACCGCGCCGAGGAAGGCCAGGGCGCCCGCTCCCACAAGCACCACCACGAACTTCATTGTGACTGTGGAGGCAACAGAAATAAAGCTGACATGACACAAACCTGAATGTAGGAGAGAAAAAAAAATGTCTCCGCTTTGGAGAAGGGCTAGAGTCCGTACAGCTGCATGCAGGAAGACTGCAGACAAACCGATTACAATCACGATCCAGCTCTTTGATTAACTGAAATCCTAGTTTCACATCTTTACAAATAACAGAGCTGAGGTTTAAAGTAAAAATAAAATGTCTTTTTCTACTTACAACTGATTCACCAGTCTTTGAAAGGACGCTGCTGCTGATGCTGATGCTGATGCTGATGCTGCTGTCTTCCTGCCACCCTGCCCGTAGTAATATTGACGGCACCGCTCTGTCTGGTCCAGAGATGCTGCCTCTCCGTGTCCCTGTTGCTAAGCTGCTCTCTCTCCTCCGCGCGTTACCATGGGGACCGCTGGGAGAGGAGGAGCCAGGCCGCAGGGAGCATGCGCCAAGACGGCCCCGTTAAGCAGCAGCAGCAGAAGCAGCAGAAACAGCAGCAGCAGCAAACGAGAAGGTGATGGATGAATGTTTGTGTGGCACAGAGATGAGGTTGATGAGGTTTTGTTGACTGATAAAAACGAAGACATTTTGGTTTAGAGAGACACTTCTTTCCCGTTTTTACTCATTCTTACAGTAAAACGAATTAATAGCTTTAAAATAAACCAGGTGCAATGACCAATGTGGGGTTTTAACACAAACAGACAAGCAATCACCTGCCCTGGAAGATTTTAAATATATAAAACAAACATATTTATGTATTTTAACCCTTTAAATACACTGTAAATATGTTTATATAGATTCATTTTTACATGTAATACTGTACATGTGTGGTTATATCATTAAATCTCAATACAGTTTATTAAAAAGCATAATAAAAGAGAACCATAAGAGGTCTTTACAAGACACAAGCTGCAATTAACAACATTTCTTTTCTCAAATCATTAAAAGATAATGTCTGATATACAGTGTCTGTCAAAAAAAATAGAACAAGTGAGGGATAATAAAAGAAGGAAAGGCTGATACTGCAGAGGAGGAGGAGATGGAGGATGGCTGGAGTCCTTGAGCACAGAGGGTTTCTTTTTTTTTTGTTTTTGGACCGAGTGGGAGGAAGAATTTGTTTTCGCCGAGAGGCAGATCCAACAGAAATGATTCGACCCCTGACAGCCCCTCCGAGGCTTTGTTCCGCAAACACTCACTAAAGAGCTTTTCCTTTCGGTGTACGGGCGGATAAATGATTTCCAGAGCGGCTGCTCTTGATAGTCGTCCAGGACGTGTAACCGAAGATGGATATGATCTGGTCTCTGGTTGTTACGGCTCAACATTAAAAGGGAAAATTCAACCTCGGACAATAAACCCTGAAGGTGTTAATTAATTCCAGGGGTTGCTTTGTAATGAAGTTTGTTTAAATGTCTGGAGGCTGTTGGTTCTACTTTTTCACTTTGTAGTCTACATATACACTATATTGCCTAAAGTATTCGCCTCTACACACATATGAACTTAAGTGAGATCCCATTCTTAATCCATAGGGTTTAATATGACGCCGGCCCACCCTTTGCAGCTATAACAGCTTCAACTCTTCTGAGAAGGCTTTAATCAAGGTTTAGGAGTGTGTTTATGGGAATTTTTGACCATATTTTCCAGAAGAGCATTTGTGAGGTCAGAAACTGATGTTGGATGAGAAGGCTTGGCTTCAAAGGTGTTCTATCGGGTTGAGGTCAGGAGTATGTGCAGGCCAGTCAAGTTCTTCAACACCAAACTCGCTCATCCATGTCTTTAAGTACCTTGCTTTGTGCACTGGTGAGCAGTCATGTTGGAACAGGAAGGGACAATCCCCAAACATGGAACTGTCCAAAATCTCTTAGTATGCTGAAGCATTCAGAGTTCCTTTCAACTGGAACTAAGGGGCCAAGCCCAGCTCCTGAAAAACAACCCCACACCATAATCCCCCCCTCCACCAAACTTCACACTTGGCACAATGCAGTCAGACAAGTACCATTCTCCTGGCAACCGCCAAACCCAGGTTCCTTCATCAGATTGCCAGATGGAGAAGCGTGATTCGACACTCCAGAGAACACGTCTACACTGCTCTAGAGTCCAGTGGCGGCGTGCTTTACATCACTGCATCCAACACTTTGCATTGCACTTGGTGATGTATGGCTCGGATGCAGCTGCTCGGCCATAGGAACCCATTCCATGAAGCTCTCTACACACGGTTCTTGAGATAATCTAAAGGAAACATGAAGTTTGGAGGTCCGTAGCGATTGACTCTGCAGAAAGTTGCTGTCGTTCCCACTTTGTTATAACACCGCTGACAGTTGAATATTTAGTAGCGAGGAAATTCCACGACTGGACTTGTTGCACAGGTGGCATCCTATCACAGCACCACACTGGAATTCACTGAGCTCCTGAGAGGGACCCACAAATGTTTGTAGAAGCGGTCTGCATGCATTAGGTGCTTGATTTTATACACCTGTGGCCGTGGAAGTGATTGGAACACCTGGATTCACTTATTTGGATGGGTGAGTGAATACTTCTGGCATTATAGTGTAGTAGTAATGTTTAGTGACAGCAACAGAGGTTTTTGCTTCTTGAGGCAGTTCTTATTGTTAACTCTAGAGAGATAAAATTGTTGCGCTTCAACCGAGAGACAGCTGTTGGTGCTGTACTCAGTCTCTGTGCGTCTTCTTGGTTTTATTCTGCTTATATGACAACAGTGAGCTTCAGCATATAGCCTGAATAACGTAATTCTGTGAAATACAACCGTGGGAAGCCGTAATTCAAACGTCCACAATGCGAGCGTAAAAGCATAAAGGAACTTTAAAGTGTGTCAGTTTAAGGAAAATCTAGACGTTTGTTGGTTTAGTCCTGCAGAACAAAGAGCCCATGAAAAACACTCAGCCTTCGCTTCGGCGCTCTGACCAGTAACCCGCGGTGGTGGATTAGTCTCCACGGTGGAGGATTAATCTCCAGAGGTGACTGATCTTGCACAAACTCGGACACACAGACAGACGTGGGCGGCTCGTGTCGAAACCACGACGGCAGGTTTAGACCCACACGTCCCTCGAGCTCAGGAGGAAACAGACCAGACAGAGTAACGGAAGGAAACGAGCGTAAGAGATGAACGCAGGTATCACCTCTCTGAGTCTCTATTTTACATCCACTAGTCTGAAGAGCGGAAGAATACATTAACGCTGCTAGAGGCTGATGCCGTTTGAACCCGAGGTAAGTCTGTATCTCTCAAACATAAATGCCCAGGTGTGATGACCTTTATATCACCCCATCTCTCACCATCACTCTGAATATACACACAGAGGATGAGACCGAATCATATCGGCTCAACGGCTCCTCTCTGTGGGACATTAGGGAACTGAGCTGGAGTGAGATTTCTTTCTTGACGGCTGGAGCAAAAATATAAAATGTACTTACCAATATTATGATTGTTGTTTTGTTTGTTATATATAGAGAGAGATCGGCCACAAAATTATGACCACTGACATGAAAAGTAAATAACATTGACCATCTTGTGACAATTCAAGGTCCTACTGGGAAACTTTTGGACCTGGCATTCATTCATGTGGATGTTACTTGACATGTAGAACCCACCTAGACCAGACCAGGCACCCCCACCCCATAGCAATGACACTCCTTGATGGCAGCAGCCATCCCCAGCAGGATGCAGCCTGACAGACAAAAACTGTTTAGGAACAAAACATGAAGAACAGCACAAGGTGTTGACCTGGCCTCCAAATTCATTAGATCCCAATTTGATCAAGTATCTGTGGGATGATCCACAGAGGCCCCTCAACCCATAGGACCCAAAGGCCCCCGACTAACAACATTCTGTTGCCAGACACCACAGGACACCCTCAGAAGACCCATATCCATTCTGTGATGAGTCACAACTGTTTTGGAGGCACAAGGGTGATCCACACAATATTAGGAAGGTGGTACAAGCACGAGCATGCATGGTTTCTAATTGGGTCATACCGCAGTGAACACCATAACCGTGTCAGTGTCTAAAAAAAGAGGGGCAACAGCTCGTGATAATAGAGCGAAGCACGACAAAACCCAAGGGTGCAGAAATGAATCAAGGTGGACCTTGTTTAAGAGACTCCCAGAGGTGATCCCGTCCACAGCTCTAAGGCCGGACATCGTCATATTGGTCCCATCAGGGGAAATAAGCCTTCCTGGGTGAACCACCGGACCGCCTCGTGGGAGGAGAACTGGGAAGAAACAGCAGAGAGGAAGAAAAGCAAAGCTGGAAACAGCAGGTCCTGGACCGTCCTGACAGAGGGTGGACTACTTGGTGGCAGAGATCCTCCTGTTCGCTCTGGACGACACTTCATAATGGACAGGGACAGAATACAAGACAATGTTTTTTTTTTGTTTTTTTTTAAAGAGCTTTTAATTAAAAGCCTTGTACAAGAAACACACAGAAGGCAACAACAGTAACAGGTAACATGACACTGAATACATAATCTGTACAAGAAGGGTTTGCAAAACATGCTTCAGAAGTTCAGATACATTACAATGTCATCATTATCCTCCGCCTCCTCGTCATTACCATTAATACAATGTACATAATTCATATAAGGAGCATTAAAAACCAGACAAAACTGCAGTCTCGACACAGAAACAAAAAAACAAAAAAATTCAGCTTTCCTTCTGATCAAACCCATATTGGACTATTATTATTTTTTTATTTTTATTTTTATTTATTTTTTTATCCTTAAATGGCATTCAAATAAACAGCGTCACATTATTATGCATATTTCAAAAGAAATGTATTAAAATACAGTACAAGTGAAAGAAAAAAATGCTTAAAAAATAATCATTTCCAATTAATTAAGCATCTTTATCCATACATTTAAACTAGGATCCTTCCTTTTTTTTTTTTTTTTTTTTTTTACTTATTCTAATTTTTACCAATCAGTGCCATGAGTAAATCGAGCACTTCAAATTACATCACATATAAATGTAAAACAATAATAATAATAATAATAATAATAATAATAAAAAGCTTGAAAAACTCATTTTAAATCAAGAGCCCTATTTTGGTTGAAAGACAGGCCACTAAGTTGAGTTGTGCTACCCCATATGAGAAAGAAAAAACAACACTGCTATCAACTGCCGGAAAAAACAAACATCGCTTAGCAGCCTAATACCTTACACATCTACCGACTGTCACTTCTATCCACCACTTAAGAGATATTAAAGTTATAGCAGGTGAAAAAATCTATTCCAAATCACGAGATATCCATTTTGGAGAAGAAAAACACAAGCCTTCAGTTCAGCAGGTTTCCGGAAAACAATATAGGAGGATTTTTTTTATTATAACTAGGTCAAGTAAGGACTTAAAAACCTTTCATTTCTAAATTTGCGCTGTAGACCATTTCATAACAGTAACTACCACCTTATTCTTCATATAATGGATGTGTCATTTTGGAATAAATCCTTCCAGGTGTAGTAACCTATGAGAGTATTGACGACAACTAGGAGACGGAAACCGTTAAATGTTATTACTGTGATGTTTCTGGCTGCTCTGGGAGCCAAGTAAGACGAGGCTAATGTCGCCTGGAGTGTAGCTGGGGGGGGGGGGGGGGGGGGGGGGGATGAACGGAGCAGCTATAAGGCAACACATGCGGACAATTTTTGAAAAATTTTAACGCACACAGACAAACCGGAAGTAAGCCCCGAGGTCTGGGGAGGTCTACAAAGAGCAGGAAATACACCGATCGGGAGGCATAACGTTATGACCACCTTCCTAATAGTGTGTAACGGCAACAGGATGTTGTTAGTGGGGGCCTTTGGGTGGAGGGTCCTCTGTGGATCATCCCACAGATACTTGATCAGTTTGGGATCTAGTGAATTTGGAGGCCAGGTCAACACCTTGTGATGTCCTTCATGTTTTTTTGAGTTGTTCCTAAACCGTTTTCATGTCTTTGTCAGGCTGCAGCCTGCTGGGGATGGCTGCTGCCATCAAGGAGTGTCATTGCTATGGGGTGGGGGTGCCTGGTCTGGTCTAGGTGGGTGCTACATGTCTAAGTAACATCCACATGAATGAATGCCAGGTCCAAACGTTTCCCAGCAGAACACTGAATTGTCACAAGATGGTCGGTGTTATTCACTTCAACTGTCTGGTCATAATGTTGTGGCTGATCGGTGTACATGTGTGCATGTATAACGGATTGGCTTATTTTAAGTACTTCTGACGCAGGGTTTAAAGACTTTTATCGCTTTTAGGGATTTAGCCGCAATCGACCGACAGCGAATGAGCTTGGCGAAGGTTCACGGTCAAGCGTCCTTTCTAACCACCAGGCTACCCGACACGCCGTCAGACTCCAACGTGACTCCACCGAAAGAGAGCACCGTCGCCATCCTCTCGGGGGGGGGGGGGGGGGGGGGGGGGGACACCAGGCTGTAGGTTGTTTCCTGAGTAGAAAGAGTGAAAGGCAGGAAACTAAATACTTCCATTTGTGGAGAGAGAAAAACGAAGCGTCTGATCGACCCTCGCCTCGCAGGGCCGACCAGAGGAGCAAAGACCAGATTAATTCATCATCCGCTGACAGAAGACAAACTTATCTCGAGGCGATTTCGTACAAGGACATTACCGGGATCGGAAAAACGGACCGCCGTGTGCCCTCCACTTCCCGAACACTGCGATCCATGCTACATAAACCACTTCTATTAACACTTAGCACACACCAATAAAGAACAGTCACTGCAGCTAGAAGACTAAACGGCAACATCCGAAGGAACGAAGCGCATTAAAACCACAGAGACTTTGCTTTAGATTCACTGTTCCAAGTAGATTTACTTCGTTTGGCGGCCTCGGCCTGAACTGTGATCATCACGTGGACCTCCTGGACCCTTCGACGGGCCGAGGAGCTTAAATGCGGCGCACGGAGGAAATTTCAACATGGGCTCAGTTTAGAGTCGTGGTGGATGCTAGGGAGTTGGAGAAGGTGGCGGGATTGTGGGGCAGGCGAGTAAAGAGAGACTGCGAGTAGAGCAATAACTTAAAAACCTATTGTTTTTGTATATTATTTTGCAGCTTTTTTGTTTTTTTTAAGGTTGTGCGTGCATATAAATACTTACTCATACTGTATATATATGCATGTGCGTTCAAGAGAGCAAGAGGAAAAGGCCATGGAAAACTGATCTACACAGAATATAGATTTTTTTTTGGGGGGGAGAGGGGGGATGCAGTCAACGTGTATTGCATTTACCTCGCTGTATCGACGCAAATATCCGAGAGTCCAGCCGTGTTAAGTGCAAAAACACTCGTTTTATTGTTAACAAACTGGACTTTTCTATTGACGTAACACCTAAAGGCTGCTGGAGACAGCCAACACTGAAGAGCATGTGTCTCAATACGTATGTTTCTTTCACATACAAAGAAGTGTGCTTGATAAAAAATAAAACTCAGCTCACACACCGGATGGGTAAGAGGTTTCAACTTTTAGGATAATAATTATTATTTTTTTTAATATAGCACCAACTAAGCTAAACTTTCCATCCGAGTCTGCTTCAACGAGTCAGTGCTGTGCAAGAGGACACAATATGGCAATTTAAATGTCAAGAGGGGCGTATTAGCTGCCCCCTTTTCGAATTTATATACTTCTTTTTTAAAAAAAATATGCTATTTCATTCATTTGTTTTACTAATCAATGGCTGGGCGCTGTTAGGTTACATTACATTTCATTACACAACTATGGACAAACCCTTAAAAGTAAAAGTAGTAAAGGGTTGAAGTGGCAACACTGGCGTGATATATATATTTTTTTTTTCTATCATCGATGGCAAATCAAATTCACATCATTTGATTCTCCTATGGCTTCGCTGGGGAGGGGTCATCTGGGGTGGGGGCGGGAGGAGGGGAAGAGGAGGAGGAGGAGGCGTTGTTTTCGGGGCTAGCGGAAGGCGAGGCAGGGGAGGGGAACTCTTTAATGGTGACGGTGACCAGGTTGGTCGTCACATCCGTCACCACCACATCCTTGCAGCTCGGCGCCATTTCCGGGTGCCAGTCGGGGTCTCCTTCGGCAGGCACCCTTTGGGGTTCTGCGGGGTCGGGGGTTTCGTCGCCGGGAGTGACCGGCGGAAGAGCGGCGGCGGGCAGCTGGCGCTTGGCTCTGGGCTGGCGAGGATTCTTCTTGGCTCCTTCCGTGGTCCCGGAAGAGTCCAGGGCACCGTCGTCCTCGTCGTCTTCAAAGGAAGAAGAGGGAGAGGACGGAGAAGAGGGGAGGAAGGGAGACGCTGCCGGGTCTGAGGACGGGGCGGGAGCGCACGGCTTGGCGCTCTGGCCCTTCTGGGTCTCTGTGTGGGCTTTACTGGACTTGGGTTCCTTTTTGGAAGAAGAGGTCCCGGTGGCAGGCTGAGACTGTGCCGCTGTGGGCTTGGCGGGAGGTTTTCCTTCAGAGCCGCTGGAGCTGGAAGGAGAAGGAGGAGACAGGTACTGAGAGGAGGTGGTGTGGCTACCTTTAGCCCCACCGCTTGAGCAAGAACCTGGGTGGGGTTGGAACGGCACAGGGCCTGCACACTGCAGCCCAAACGGCTTCCCGTACATCGGGAACCCCAGCATCTTCAGAGGAGGCTGAAAAGGTCTATAGGGGGCCTCTCCCTTCTTCCCAATGATGCGATTGCGGGATGGGATGTTTTGGCGTCCAGCTGTGATATTCCTACTGCCCGCAGCTGCACCGCCTCTCCCCGGTTTGTCAATGACCTTCAGGTTGAGGATAATCCGACCTCTCTTGACTTCCCGGGGTTTGACTCGACGGTTAAGGATGCGGACGGTCTCGGAGAAAGGAGAGACGTGCATGCGGGAGGGGAAGCCGCCGGGGTTGGAGAAGGCGGCCGCCATCGGGTCTGAGCGAGGCAGAGGGCGCCTGGACATCCGGTGGCAGCGGTGAATGTCTTTTTTCAGCTTGTGGGTGGCCGCCAGGGAGTTGAGTTTAGGAGAGGGCGCCACGGCTGAGGAAGAGGAGGACGACGACGGCAGATGATGCGGCGAGGCGGCAGAGGAGGAGGCGGAGGAGGGAGCTGCTCGGCTGGTAGTGGACGAAGAGAAGCGTGGAGTTCTCTGGCGGTTGTTGGCGGCTCGGCTGCTGGTCTCTCTTTTCTGGCCACGGCCCTGAGGGAGACAATACTGAATTATTGGTACTGCCAATTAAAGACAATATGCACAATACTCCAGTCTTTTGATTTGTTGGACACAATGAGATTAAAAATTTCGGCCCTGTTCAGACCTTGCGTTAAGCTCCGATCTGGGCTTATCTGATCACAAGTGACCAGCTTTAGGTAGGTGTGTTCAGACCTGCCATTGAACGTGCGTCTCCAGATCCGATCTCGGTTTCGAGCTCTCAACACTGACATCATCTGGGGCGCAGTAGAATATTTTAACAGCTGCTGCCTCTAATGGATCTCTACCGCCGCTCCAGAACCGAGACCCAGCTCTGTTTTAACCGCGTGCGTCATGACTTTGGCTTCACGCGTTGACGTTTTTATTTACGGATCTCCACCCTGACGTTAGGTAGACCTGCCCAAAACTCTGATTTATAACTCCAACCCTGGAAGTTTCCACACACACCGTAGTCTCGGGTATTAATAGGAAATAAAGACGTCGGTGATTGAGGACATACGCATCAACGTGACCGCATCCACAATCCGCAAGACATATGTGATGTACTCCTGTACTCATATTAATAGTTATGTTAGTTAACAGCTACATGCACAGAATTAAAATCTTTCATTACTAATGAACAGACATGACTTACGGGGATTCTTCCTTTTCAGGTGATTGAACTGCATTCACGCAACCAACTTCCTAATGTAGTCAGAGTTCAGATATCCCAAATGAGATCTCAATGCGTCCCATGACTGTTCACACCTGTCTTTTGTGAACGGATCGTCCAGATCGGATCTTAATGCAAGGTGTGAACAGGGCCTCAGAGTAGAGTACTGCTGAGTTACTACTTGGCACATGTACTGTAGTAGAGAGCTCAGTCACATTGACATACACCCACGGTAGGTAAACCAAACAATAATGTCATCGGTTCCATGTATTTCTAGTATTTCCACAGTATTTATTTTACCTCTAGTTTCTTGCATATGCTTTTGCTTTGCTTCCTCATACTTTAAAAATCCAATCAGGTCTTTCAGCTCTTGATGACGTCTGAGCTGGGAGCCTTTGTCATGTTTTGGATCTCCCTCACATGTAAACTAATCCCGTTGCACGGCCTTAATTGATTCGCCTTGAGGGACCGCAGCGAGATTTTCCGACGAGAGGATGCAGGAAATGGCGTACATAAAAGATCGATCCAAGGACTTAATGAGTCAATAGCGGATCTTTCAAATTGAGGGAATTTTGAGTCGGAAAATCCATGTTTTAAAGCCAGCCCTAGTACCTAGTGAACTCTGAGTGTATACTGAAGTCATTAGGATGCCGCTGGGATAACGCTGTAATGCAACGTCAATGCCAAAAGAAACTACACTTCCAGCCAAATCCAGTCTGCAAGTGATTAAATCAATGCTTAACAGGAGTAGTTAACAGGGTTTAGTTGCATCTGACACCTTGCCATAAAGCTCTGTTTAAAATTAATCAGTGTGATGGATCTCTCTGTTGTATATAAATGGTGTGCTCAGCTCAAAATGCAGCTCTGATTATAACCGTCTGGCTTTTAGATGCCATAGAGTTGACGGCACCAGCTCAGGACTGATAAGTGGAAATGAAAATGACAGTACACGCCGACTTCTTTTCATGTCGATTGCAAGATTACAAGATACGCACAGCGGTGCACGTTGTAAGCAGGAGAATCAGAATCGGCTTCAAACAGCCAAGTGAGTGCTTCAAGTAGGTTAACGATATTCACACTTTAACAGTAGAAACCACAAACAGAACTTTCCATTCTTCTGTAAGGTGCTGCAACCTCAGCAAATGGTACACTAAATTAACTGGGTTGTTTTACGAGTGTACAAGCAGTACCTGTAAGGTACTTATTCAAATCTGTACACAGACTATGCTTTCATTTATTAAATTATATAATATAATCCTTTAAGCAAACTTCGGAAACTTTACCTTCACAACCAAGTTTTTGGGTTTTGGTCCCCGTTTCTTTGGCCCGTGCAATTCTCTTTCCCGTTCCCTATAAAAAAAGAAAAGAAAGTGACAGTTACAAAAGCAAACATCAACAAAAGCAAGACTAAAAATGGAAAAATAAGAACTACAACACGATGACAGCGAGTACAACGAATCAAAAAAAGATGACACAGATGAAAGCTGTGGGCGTTTGAAAGCAGAGAAAGTTTCTGAAGCCATATTTGGACGGAGAATGACTATCGGCCTTCACGCGTCCATTTTAGTCTCCGTCTGATGTGACGTTTTTGTTTTGAGCTTACTGTAAACAAGTCTGTGAAGAGCAGAAGTCTTTCAAAAGGCTTCGCAACGGGGAGAGAAAGAGGTCCAGTGGAAGTCAAGTGGACTTTTCTCTTCACAGGAAGAAGGAGGAATGTAAAGAGATAAGATTAGCCGCAACAACACGAGCACTTTGAGCGAGATACACGTGAAAACGAGCAAAGTTTAGACAAAGAACTGAGCTTTAGACGTTTGAAGGCGGGAGCCAAGACCAATTCAAGGCTCCCGTTAAAGCAGCTCCGCTCACTTTTGCTCAAAGCCCAGGATCAGTCGGTCATCCAGAATATTCTCCTCTGGCTCCCAAGTGCTGTGCCTAAAACAAAACGGAAAGACAAAATCAACCATAACCGACTTTTTTCAGTCGAATGCGAGCAATAACCTTTTTAAAAAACCACAGGGATAAATGACACCGGCCCACTGAGGATTGTGATATTTCCATTGAGAGCGGCTCTACTTACTTCATCGCCCATCCTTTCCATTTTACCAGGTATTCAAGTCTTCCCTGCAAGGGGAAAAAAAAAACAAAAACACAACAGATGGCGGATCACTAAAACAACTTATATATGAGAAGAGCCTTAAAAAAAACACACACACAAACTTAAATCTGTTCCAGATTTGCAGCTTTCCATTGTTTACTCTTTAGTCTTGTATCTACATTAGGGAGTTGCTGGGATTTTCGGTACTTTACACAAAAACACTGGAGAAAAAAAAAAATACATACAAGCTTCTCATGCGAAGAAATTCTTTATTACTTGAGTAAATATTGTGATTAAAGTTGATTATATTTCAGGAAAGAAATACTACAAGCTGCAGCAAGGGATTTCTGTAAATTAGCATGGGAACACTTTAATCTTCATTTAGATGTCATCCTGGCTATAATTATATAAACACATTCACTCTCCTGTCAGTTCATTACTAGTACGCTGGTGAAAACTAATCCATTCTAACATAACAATCCCGCGCTAAATCTTGGCGTCGTAGAGGTTACGCGCCGAGCATTTGTTTAAAAATGACAGAACGGGGCGGTTGATTCAACCGTGTTTTCATTTTAGGGGCTGTGGGTTTGTAGTATCGCTGATTAGAAACACGTTTCTGTTATTTTGACAGCCCCGTTTGAGTCAGCGGGCCTGGCTTAATAACAAAAACACTTTTAATTCGATCCAGTTTAACGGATCGAAAAACTACATCCTCCAAAAAACGACTACGTTGGCAGGTCTCTTACACGGTTTCGTAATAAACTGAACATTAAAGTAATCATAAAGATAAGATTTAGCGCAGGATTGTTATATATATTAGAATGCATTTGTTTTCACAGGTGTGCCTAATGTTTTGTGTATCCAACAAAGGTTAAAAAAGGTAACTGGACTTGTAGAGTTTTTTTTTTTTTTGAGAAGACGTTTCACCACTCATCCGGCTGGGTTGTCAATGGAAATTAGCTGCACCAGTTTCTGGTTATTAGCATAACAAGCAAGTTTTTTCAGGAGGAGTTCCTGTTTAAACCTCAGACTTCCCACCAGTCCCCTAGAAGTGAAGAAGCTACTCGAATGAGTGGTGAAACGTCTTCTCAAAAAATAAAAAAAATTTCTACAAGTCCAGTTGCCTTTTTTTTTTAACCTTTGTTGGATAAACCATGACCTGGATGACTGAGAACCTTCACAGACTAATGTTTTGTGCATATTCTATTATTTCTGGAGGGGGAAGAGTCTAATTGTGGTGTCTTGACTTGTACTTCTGCTAAACCAAACCGGGCTTGTAGGTGTGATCTCACAATCAATGATATATTATAGTCATTTCTTTATTTTAACACCTATGGGCTAAATTTGATTAAGCTGCTTCGGTTTCATGGTGTTGAAATAGACCTTTCTTTCTTTTTTTTTTGAATGCTATTTGAATATAAACCGAGTATTATTACAGTCATGAAGATAAGATTTAGTGCAGGACTCTTATATCTGGAGCACCTAATGAGCCGATAAGTCAAATATATTTTATACTGGGTATAGTTTGAAGAGTTATCTGAAACATAAATGTTCTTAGACTATGAAGTTCCCTGCTGGAGGCCTGGGCCTGCTGGTTAACTTTGTATACCAGCCACTTACTGATGGGAACCCACAGTGTTTTGATATGGTCTTGACCAAGATGCAAGGTTTACTGGGCTGATAACACAAAAGCCAAATAATCCCAGAAGTCCTCCACCAACTGTGGCACCGAGGGACTCATTCCTCGCCAGCAGTACACGAGTGGAAGGAGTCGTGTTTTGGCAACGGCGCAGAGGAAACCAAGAGTCTCGAATAACCTTTAATGTGGGAGCTGCATGCAAACCTCCACTGGCTGTGAAACAACGCAGACTGTGGCCGTATAGCTTTAGCTGCCATTAGCTGGTACAGACAGACAGACAGACATACATAAGGGCCCTCCATTTTCACAGCGCAGACCACGTCCCCTCGGCCGAGCCGCAGCGAGCCCCTTCTTTGTGTCGCTGTTTTTATTGCTCCTGCCACGGTCTGACTAAACGAGCCGTGGCTGCTAGCCTCGCTAGTCATCGCGTGGCTAGCTCTGGCTGAGTAAAGTCTTCCGCCGCGAACAAGGCCTCCCGTAGCAATGCACATAGAGAGCCCGGAGCCTGAGCCTATGGGCTGGGAGGAGCGGAGCAGAGGAGCCGCTACTGCGACCAACATCTGCTGGCAGCAGCCCCCCCCGAAAAAAACAAAAAAAAACACGCGGGACACTGACTCACCTTACGGACACGGCGTTTCAGTATGGCTTCCGCGGCGAAAATGCGATCCCCCGCCGCCGAGAGCTCCATGACTCATGCCCCGGGCTGCGGTACCTCTCGCCCGTTTGGTTTGTCCCTCTCTCTCTCTTCGGACAAGCTCCGCTGTCTTCTGCTCAGGTCGACCACGGCCACAGTGCACGAGACAGAGGCAGAACACACACACACTTACACACACTTACACACACACACACACATACACACACAGCAACTACAGCAGTCACGTGACTCAGCCCCCCTTTGATCGCCCGGCAACGCAGAAGACACTCAGGAGGATGCAAAGAAGCGCGGGCGCTCATTGCTGCTTTTCACCATAGTGGTGGGCGGGGCGATACAAAGATCGATACCAACGTTGATTGATCGATACCAATGCAATGAGATCGATACTTAAATTTCAGTTCGTTTCATTACAGTTTTTTTCCAGTTACTAACACACTAAAATGACATGGATAGCACAAATATTTAAACTGACACACGGGGAGCAAAACCTCATCTCAAATCTCCAAAACTTTAAACACATTTTCTGCTTTACACACATTTTGCAATTCGAAATGCCACTTTTTAAGTGTACTGAACGCGGTTCTCTGCATAAGACACAACAATCTGACATAAAGTCACATGTTTGCGATTTCAAAACACTGCCATTTACAGTTTTTTCCAATTGCTTAAACACAATTTTGCAAACTAGGTTGGTTTTATCAAAATATTAACACAATTCACCAAACCACACACCCAAACTGCAAAATACCTCATATATCCCGCAAAATGAAGCACTTCAACCAAAATTAAACTTTTGCACCAGATGGCACACACTTCATTCGTATTACAGATTTTTGTGTAACCAACTACACACTGTTGGGCATAATGAAAAGCACTCTCATCTTTAGTATGCTTTGCCATAATGCTAACATAGTTCAAACTGTAGAGAATTCTTCAGATTTTTCACATGCACAGAAACATTTGCAGATACACACACGTGCTATTGAAATATTTATTTTTTTATTTTTCACCAAACAAGTCAGTGCAACATATGCACAGCAGATATATTTACATTGGAGTGAACTAAAATATGCTCACAAAACAGTAAGCTAAAAAAAAAATTGCAGAAAAAATGTGCAGAAAAAAATTTAAAAAAAATAAAGAGGAAAGCAAAATAATTACACAATTAGGTCTGGCCACAATGCCCCGTCAACATCGCACTCTCAACCTCCCTCTTCCTCTTCCTCTCTCAGCAATGTCTTCCATTGTTGTTGTAAAAGAAAAAAAGATGCTCACCTGTGGTCTTTTATTGCTTACTTCCTGATTGAAGTGTTAACAATTACATAACACCTATTTGGCCAGGTAGCACATATAGTGGCCAATGAGCTCATGTAGTGTCATTTTAAATGGCAGTGTTATGAAATCGCAAACATGTGACTTTATGTCAGATTGTTGTGTCTTATGCAGAGAACCGCGTTCAGTACACTTAAAAAGTGGCATTTCGAATTGCAAAATGTGTGTAAAGCAGAAAATGTGTTTAAAGTTTTGGAGATTTGAGATGAGGTTTTGCTCCCCGTGTGTCAGTTTAAATATTTGTGCTATCCATGTCATTTTAGTGTGTTAGCAACTGGAAAAAACTGTAAAATGACGCACTACCTGAGCACATTGGCCACTGTATGTGCTACCTGGCCAAACAGGTGTTATGTAATTGTTAACACTTCAATCAGGAAGTAAGCAATAAAAGACCACAGGTGAGCATCTTTTTTTTCTTTTACAACAACAATGGAAGACATTGTTGAGAGAGGAAGAGGAAGAGGGAGGGTGAGAATGTGATGTGGACGAGGCATTGTGGCCAGACCCAACTGTCCGGCAGGATGCTGTCTAATTATTTTGCTTTCCTCTTTATTTATTTATTTATTTTTTTCTGCACATTTTTTCTGCAATTGTATTTTTCAGCTTACTGTGTTGTGAGCATATTTTAGTTCACTCCAATGTAAATATATCTGCTGTGCATATGTTGCACTGACTTTGGTGAAAAATAAAAAAATAAAAATTTCAATAGCACGTGTGTGTATCTGCAAATATTTCTGTGCATGTGAACAATCTGAAGAATTCTCTACAGTTTGAACTATGTTAGTATTATGGCAAAGCATACTAAGATGAGAGTGCTTTTCATTATGCCCAACAGTGTGTAGTTGGTTAGACAAAAATGTGTCAAGACAAAAAGTGTGTGCCATCTGGTGCAAAAGTTTGATTTTGGTTGAAGTGCTTCATTTTGCGGGATATATGAGGTATTTTGCAGTTTGGGTGAGTGGTTTGGTGAATTGTGTTAATATTTTGATAAAACCAGCCTAGTTTGCAAAATTGTGTTTAAGCAATTGGAAAAAACTGTAAAGAGGCGACCTGACTCTGTCTAAATGCCGGTGCTGTCACAGAGCAGAGCAGGCTCATTTTTGCTAGTGGTGAGCGGATCGATCCAAATATCGGTAATATCGATACCAATGTAATGAGATCGATACTTAAGTTTCAGTTCGTTTCATTAAAGAGGCGACCTGACTTTGTCTAAATGCCGGTGCTGTCACAGAGCAGAGCAGGCTCTTTTTGCTCCTCCTCCTCCTCCCGCCTCGTGTGTTTGTTGTACTGTCACGTGACTCCGCGACGCCAGGTGACCGAACACCTGAACACTACCTGTCAGGCCCGACCAGCAGCAGCGCATTACACACAACGCAGAGACGGAGGCTGTAAGATACAGTGGTAACACATCAAACTTGTATAAGCATATGGAAATTTTTTAAATCCCCAGCCCCCTGGCCCCGACAGATCCCTGAAAAGAAGAAAAAAGTGCACTAAAGGGGAGAAATGTTGCCTTATTTCTGTATTGTATTGTACTTCCTAAACACTTCCTTACATTATTCATAATATTTGATGTGGAGTGATAATTTTGTACATCCAAATCCAGAAAGAAGTGCAATGAAGGGAGAGATTTAGTTTAATAATTGTACTGTAGTTTCTGAACACTCTGCCTGAAAAATAATTAGTTTTTATTTGTCCTCAAGTGATCATTTTGTCTTGTTTTTGAACAAACACGTTTATTGTGATAATAAAGTATTTTCTATTTACTTATAAACTTCGCCCAAATTCTGTAATGGATTTTAACTGATTAATAATCCAAAAGGCAAATCACAAAAACACTTAAAATGTCATGAAAATTCATTCAGATTTAGATGAATTCAGACTGATAACGCATCCAATTATTAAAAAAAAGTATCGATATCGATATTAAATTTAAATTTTTAAAATCCCCCGCCTACCTGGTCCAGACAGACCCCTGAAAAGAAGAAAAAAGGTGCACCAAAGGGGAGAAATGTTGTCTTATTTTTGTATTGTATTGTACTTCCTAAACACTTCCTTACATTATTTATGGTATTTGTTGTGGAGTGATAATTTTGTACAATTTTGTTTATTTAAGAAAAAAAAAATCCAGAAAGAAGTGCAATAAAGGGAGAGATTTAGTTTTTATTGTAGTTTTTGAACACTCTGCCTGAACAATAATTTGTTTAGTAAAAAACTTTTATTGTGATAGTAAAGTAATTTCTATTTACTTATAAACTTTGCCCAAATTCTGTACTGGATTTTAACTGATTAATAATCCAAAAGGCAAATCACAAAAACATTTAAAATGTCATAAAGAATAAATAAATAAAGTGCTGTTTCTCACTGTCCCACTGTGTTACAGAACAGAAACACACAATAATCACTATAACCGCAACTACTGCCTCACTACCCAGTCTACTGCAACAAGTTACAACACAAAAAACAAGAAGATTTTTTAAAAAGAACATATGCAGAATCCGCAAGTGGAACTTTAACCTATATTATTATTATTATATTCTTTATTCCAGACCCAGGGGGATCCATATCACAGTAAAAAAGTAAAAACAGTAAAATGCACAATGAATGTGAATGCACAATGCTATTTATACAACTACACAGGATAGCTGTAAGTGCAAAAGCTACCAATGCAATGAATAGATATTGTCATTGATAGATCAGGGCTCTCAAGTTTTGTACTTGGAATGAGATTATTTGGTTTCAATCCCTTTAAACCACATAAATTGTTTAAAAAAAAGACAATACACTGTAAGCAATTGCTGTAAATTTACAGCCAATTTTCAACATTAAAATACTGTTTTCGTGTTAAACAGCTTAGTACTGTAGTTAGCAATGCATTGTGGGCTGCTTAACTTGGAGCAACAGGACAGAGGCCCCAAACAGTATGGTGATGTTTTAAATTACAGGACACTACAGTATTTTTTGATTAAGCATGATTTGCACATGCGCATTGTTGAGTTTGAGATCCCGCTCTCTGACCTGTTTACGTCCAAATAAAGGAGTTAAAAAAAAAACGTCCGTCACTGAACAATCAGTGGGCGGCGGTCGGTTCACTCCAACAGACCCCTCGATCCAGGCTGCGACACAGAAGACCACAACGAGCAACATTGATACTGGTAAGG
Organism: Chelon labrosus; assembly: GCF_963514085.1. Classification (NCBI taxonomy): domain Eukaryota; kingdom Metazoa; phylum Chordata; class Actinopteri; order Mugiliformes; family Mugilidae; genus Chelon; species Chelon labrosus. The sequence continues at coordinate 8,257,205 of NC_140338.1, forward strand.
TAAAAACATTAAACTTTGTCTACCGTTAACGTTGTTTCCAAGTATACCTGACTGGCCTTGACTCTGGCCGTAATCTCAGCACTCCCGCTTGATATCTTATGAATGCTAACGTTAAGCTAGCGCTAACGTTATCATTCTTCATTCAAACCATAAAGTTAACCTACATTAGCCGTCCTCTGGTCGTGGGTGGGTTATGTTATCACAGTTCGCTAGCTAACTAAGAAATTCAAGCAATATTTTGTAAACGTAATGTTATTATGTGGCGGCATTGATGGTAGCTACCACGTTTAAGTTAGTTAACGTTACAGCTAATGTTATGTTCGTACCTTAAAATGCGTTTGCTCTGCTTAGTGTTTTTAATTGTTAACAGTGGCGCGAAGAGCCGACATTACTGTCTTAAAGTGCTCTGTGTTAAAGCTATTGAAGATAGTACCAACCATGACATGCTAGCTTGTCAGGAAGGGGGTTAACCCTCCAAAGTTTTTTGTTGTTGTTGTGTTTTTGACACTTGACATGTGGTAACGTTAGTTAATCCCCAGGTTCAAGCTGCAAACTTGACTGATGGTTATTTCTGCTGTCAATAGCATAAGGACATCTGTGATCTTTTATTCACCCTCCTAATTATCTTGTGTTCAGTATTTATCAGCCATAATATTACAAGGCCCAGCTAGTTCTTGCTGGTAATGTTAATATGCTACACTGAATTTACATGTGGTAGAAAAGTACCTTCCCTAAAATCATAAAGTATATCTGTTTATGTTAAAAGTTGGGTAATTTGTGCATCATGTTAGTAGCTAACACACTTGATGGCTAACTTAAAAACTAAATAATGTATTCTCTTTCAACTTAAGGGAAGCAGCCACCAATCAGTCGTGTTTCTGCTGTGCAACCATGTGCATTTGGAAGCTCCTGCCAGTGATCATTGCTTGTGGTAAGTTATATTTACAGTGTCATAAGGATATTATGATCTAACATGAAATCTGGAGATTTCTGAAACAATAACATGTCTTTTTTTCTTCTTTCTTTTTAATGCAGGAAAATGAGGTTGAAGAGCTGCAGCAAACCATGGCGATCTTTATCACTGAGAAAGAGGATCCTCTCCATCCACACAAAGACATTAAGACTGTCATCGAAGGAACAGAGGTCCTGAATGAGTTGCCCTCAGTTGCAACAGCTTTTGTGTTTAGTTGATAATAAGGCTTACATCTGAATAAGAAAATGTAGTTCCTGGCATGATGTCTTAGGAGTTGAGCTACTATTGCAGCTTCATGATTTGTCTTCTGATGACATCAATAGTCTCGTTTCTGGTGTTCAGCTGAAGAAGACTGTTTATCTAAATAGATTTTAAACACATGTTCAGTGTTGTCAATTTATGGAACAATAAATATGAATGTGTTCTTAAGGAAAGTGTTCTGAGTAGTCACTGATCAAAATGTATTAAAAGCAATTTTTTAAAATTTGATTTACTATACATTTCAAATAATGACAACTGTTACTTTTTTATTTGAGACAACCTAAAATAGTTATGCTCCAACCTAAAATAATTAGTTTGCTCCAACCTAAAGCTCCAACCTAAAATAATTAGTTTGCTCCAACCTAAAATAATTAGTTTGCTCCAACCTAAAAACAATTAGATTGCTCCAACCTTTAATTAGTGGTTGCATGGAGTTAAACTTTTCAGGTTAAACGAAATAAAATTATTTGCTTTGAGTTAATTTTTTTAAGTTGATCCAAGTTTTTAATTTTTTCAGTGGAGAGACACTTGAATCCAGGCTTAGGGTCAGGTTGAAATTGTTTGTTTACTGTAGACAGGCACTGTCTACAAAGTAACAACCTAAACAAAATATTATTTTAATTTCCAAATAATCACAGAAATATGCGGCATTTATTTTTTACTGTAATAGACTGTATAATAACAGTATGAATACAGAAATATACTGTATGTCTGGTTTACACACTACTACTGTAAAATTACAGTATATTGCTGGCGTCTTTGCTGCCAGCTCTTTACTGTAAATTATAGAAATACAGGAATATACTGTTTTTATGGTTTACAGACTAATACCGTAAAGTATTTTACGTTTAAATACCGTTAAAATAACGGTATACTGCTGGCGTCTGTGCTGCCAGCTCTTTACTGTTATTTTACAGGCAAATTGTTTACAGTGTAAAAAAAAAAAAGACATTTAGCCAAAAGAGGCCCCTTGAACAGCACTGGTCATTGGCTGCATTCATTTGTGTTTCGAGGAAGTTCAACCTGAACATGCAGACAGCATACGTGTGTGTGTGTGTACTTACATGGCAGTTGAAAACAGAAATTCAATTAATTTAAGTCTTCTTAAATAGCCCCATATAACTAAAACCGTCCAAAGCTTTTTAATGAAGGTACAAAATGATCCATAAAGCAAATATCCTGCATAGTTCCTTGACTTTAATAAGCAGCTATTGTGAAGTGATTTTTCACAGATTAGTTTCATCCGCTGTTGTCAAGTGCTGAAGTGATTATCTGATCGCAGGCTTCCACTTCCAGCTCTTCTTTGACGTGTCCCCGCAATCGCATTAGCCTCATGCATTCATAGATTACTAATCTCTTTCATATACAGTCTATGTTACTAATGTGCAGCGAGTTTTATCACTTCTCAAAGTGAGAAATGTCATATGTGGCGTGTGAATGTGTGAACTTATTGAAATGCGAGAGCCCTGTAAAAGATACAGCTGATTTAACAGGTGTGAACCCCCCTGGATTTTTGCTAGAACGGTGCTAAAGAGTTCAGCTTGCCACATGTGCATGCAGTGTGAAATATAAGAATATAAGAACTGTGCAAATAGTTGTGCAATATGTTTCCGTGCAAGTGTCCATCTCGGCTGAAAGCGGCTTGTGCAATGTTTGGGAGTTTGGTTGTGTGAGAGTGCGTTGTGCATGTGTGTGTGTGTGTGTGAGTTGGTGTTAGGGAGGTTAGTGAGTTGGAGCAGTGAGAGTACCTGATGCTAGAAGAGCGAAAAGATGCTACCTTCATTAAGCTAAAGATGCAGTGCAGGACTCTTACATTAGAATGCATTATTTTTCACTGGTGTACCTAATGAACTGGAAAGTGACTGTATTTACACACAACAATACAAAGGCTTGGAGAGGAGAAGACAATATAGTGCAATGAAAGAAAAACTATAAGAGACAACAAGAACAACGGGGGAGCGATGAGATAGACTCCACTGCTGATAAACTGCAGTATTGAGTACTGATTGAGGTATCAACAACACACACTGCCTCAAGAGAGCCCCCAGCATCTTCAGAGACCCACTCCCCCCCCCCGGTCACCGCCTACTTGAACTGTTGCCCCCAAGCAGGCACTTTAGGACAATCAAAGCCAAAACGAACAGGCTGAAAAATGCCTTCTACCCCAGAGCAGTCATAGCATTAAACTCTAAACAATCCTGAAAACACTGGAAACACTTGAACACTCAAAAACACTACTTTGTGCAATATTCTGCTGCCTGCGCAATAATCCTGTGTGTCTTTATTTTGTTAGTAGTAGTATTGTGTGTGTGTCATTTTTTCCTACTCTGTTACATATTGTTGTTTTTATTTTTTCTTACCTTAAAGTTTCTACTTTTACGGCACTTTTAAGTCGCACTGAATGTGAAGAACTGCTACCTCAGTTTTATTGTACTTTGTACAGTGACAATAAGTGATTCTGATTGCGATGTATGTGGTCTGGTGACTAGACTCTTTTGCGTTTTGTATAATTTGATAATGGGTTGGTTCAAATGATTGTTTAAGATTATGTTAATAATTGACAAAGCGAGAGAATAAAAGCGCTGAGAATAAAACTAATAACTAGGCTGAACTATAACCCAGACTGATTTCATTTAGGTTCTTTTAAATTTCACGGAGCAAAAGCCAGCCCATGGATCTGACTAGCAGCTTGTTGTTAGAGCACGTTGTCTCGGATTTTACATTAATTTGTCTCTGAAAAAACTTGTGCAATCATCTAAAATCCAAACATTTCATGGCTGAGCTAAGTCTGTTAAATCCGTCCTAAAAAAGCCACTGAGTTAACCTTCATTAGTCACACCACAAAATTGCAAAACGGAATGTCAAAATGTTGCAGATGCCTGCAAATCTGAAGATGATAAATCTTTATCTAGTCAACAGACAGGTATGTATTAATCTTTATATAAAGTAGTTCTCCTCCTATTAAAAATGACTCCACTGCTTGTTGCAAACAGCTCATTATGAGACACCCACTTGTGGCCTTAGTAAATATAATGGGAGCAAAGATGGAAGTGAGGTGTCTGGGGATCTAGAAAAAAAAAGAGGAAAAACCAGTAAAGTCAAAGCAGGGAGGAGGATTTCACATGGCTGTGAACACTGTTCGCGCCCTGTTGTAAAGCACAAGTGAACTCCATTATCCATGACTGCTTTTTAACCCCAACCACATATCTGCTCATTTCACCATGATAAGAAAAGATCCTCTATTTCAACACAAACCCTGTTTTTTTCCCCCCGACCTCAAACCAGCAAGTTGTTTGTGTGGTTGAACGTAGCCAAAGAGAGGCAAATACATTTCCTATCATGTAATTCAGGAACCAATACTATTATGGTCATATTTAGACTGTACCAGCAAACAACCTGTTTTGTTTTTCATGTTGGAGGACTTCCCTTTTTTGTGCTTTAAATCTATCTATCTATCTATCTATCTAGCTAGCTAATTAAACTGACACTGATGTGTACTATCTTGGCCAATTAAGTTATTAAGTCATTAAATCAAGTCTGAATGTAGTCAAATTAAAACTTAAAGATAGGCACTCAACAGTTCCCATTAAAGTCTTTTTCTAAAACAGCTTTCCTCCTCACTATTTCCTACAAACTATGTGAAAAGCATGAAAGTAATAGCAGTCCCGATCTTCAGGATGACACTTGCACATGCATGTTCTAGTGAATGTTTAAAAGCAGAGACAGCGACGATTCACGTTAGATAAACAGTGAGTTGTGCCTCTTATTATGAAAATAGAAAGAGTCAAAAAGTGAAACATAAAGGCGTTTATATTGTACTAAAAAAGCTTCACTATAGTGTATTATACCCTGAAAAATAAAGGTGTGGTATGATGCGTGCTGGTGCAAATAACGTAACTGGTGGCAAAATTATTTTTATCATGCTTACAATGATTTGAAGTGAAACCACAGTCAGGACAAAAATACATTCTTAATTTAAGTGAATGTAGATGCAGATTCATATTAGCCCTTCTTGTAACATGTCTACTTCTACACAATTTAAAAAGGAAAGATTGAACCGGCAGTATTTTAATTTTACATTTTAAGAAACAATAGAAAAGAATACAATAAGAAAAGAAATGGAATATGAAAATTAATAATTTGATCTTGTGTTATTGGTGAGTTTTAATGACTAGACAGATGGATAAGATACTTCATTTACCCCGTGTGAAATTCTGTGTCTAATAGCTTCATCACACAGACACAAGTTGAGAAACTCCAGTAAAAACATGCAAGTTTTAATTTCACTTCCATTTTTCATTTTTTTTTTCTTCTCAATTTCCTAAACTGACCTAAAACTGACCCGACAAAGGCTGCGTGTCTTTGCTGATGGGACTTTCCAGCGTGAAGCAAAAACCTGAGCATCCCACCACGTCTTAAGCCGACCCCCCTCTCCGCCTAGCACTCCCCCCCACGCCCCTCCTCCAATCCTTGAGCTCTGATTGGCTGAGCTCACGTCAGTCAAGCTCAAGGTTCGGCAGCAAGGTTGGTTGCAGTCACGCGGTTGTTGATGTAGCTGTCAGAAGTCAGGCAGAGAGCAGCGGCTAGCAGCAGGTAAGAGAGAGCGGACAGCGGCGAGGCTGGTGGTTTTGTACACCAGATAATACGATTAGCTGCAGTTGACAGATAGATGACTGTGCTGTTTGTGTCCAGAATGGTTTGGGGTAGTTATATTTGTTAAAAAACACCAACTAAAAAGCTTGTTTCGGTGTGACAGTGAGCGGCTTACAGCGTTGGCACCGTGTCAAACTGATTCTGATAACTTTAAACTCGTGAGCAGCATGAATACAGACACTTGTTCATCGTTTTAAAAGTGAAACAGACTTATTTATGCTAATTTTTTACAGCTATGTGGAGGTATTAGGCTGTAACAGTGAGTGGAGGGCTGACAGCTACACTAGCTAGTAATAACAGCTCTGTAGCATTAGTTATCTAAACCTCACAGGTGATTGGTTTATGTCACTATCTGTCGTTTGCTCCATTCATCAAGTCATAAATAAGAGACGGTCAGCACCCATATAGTGGGATATAGTACACTTGTTGCACTTCTTGGGTGGTTACACCCTGGGCTGAGGTGTAAATCATTCATTAATGTTGACAACAATCCTACAGGCTGAATAAGAGCAAAGAGACAAGAGCTAAAAAAAACTCCTCCTGCGTGTGCTGATGGGTTCACACTCCACTCCATTTATCTCTGCTGTTTTTCAGGGTAATAATGCAGTTCCTGGGCCGGTTACTGGACACAGTCTCCTCCGTGTCGACCCTCTTCACCAACCCTTACCGGGTCCGAGATGTGCAGCTGTCCGACTACGGAGGGGGAGGCAAAATCCTGCTACGGGAGGACGGACGCATGATCCTGTACAAAAACACCCAGTGCCAGTCGTGGGATTGTCTCCTCATGTGCCCGGAGACGCCGGCGATGACTCTGAGGTCAGTGTTGACGGTGTAATGCAGCCGCTGGTCTGGTTTCGAAGGCGCAGAGGTCAGCTAAAATTAGTTTTCTTCAGATGGGCATATTGATCTTCAGTGATTTTTCACAGATTAGTTTCATCCGCTGTTGTCAAACAGTTTAGATCATATTTGATCTCCGGCAGGCCTTTATCCTGAATGAACCACTCTTAACTTATTCCAATGTAGTTCTGTTCAAGTTTGAGGAAAGACAGAAGGAGGATAAATGAAATTTGAACGTGTCAGTGAATATTGCGCCTGATGTACAATTACAAAACATTAAGATCCCTGCATCAGAAGTCAGAAAGCAGAGGTTTTTCAAGCTTTTACAGCATGCAGAAGTTACTTAGAGACTAAAATAGTTGTGCTAGTTTACATAGATCTACTTTAAAGACTTGCTCTTTCTTGTAAATGTCTTAATATCGCAGCAAACGGTCTGAAAGTTGACTAGTATCAGGAATCAAAACAGAAACCTGAATGCCAATTTGTTTTGTATACAGTAAGAAAAAGGTAATTTAAGAGGTCACATTGAAAGGAACACATGAAATTCAATTCCAGAGAAATTCTACAGCAATGTTTCTTGGAAGTATCCTATTATTCTTCCTGTTATTATTATAATCTAATCTGTCACTGGCACTAGTATTTCCACATTCCTGGAGTTCCTTGGCAGTAGTTCCGATTTTCCCCATGCCGTTGTTGTAAAACTTGACTTTGCAACCGTCGGGCTGTCTTGCAGGCTGTTCCAAGTGGTGTCAGAGGAGGACGCCATGAACTGGTTTCCACAGTATGCCCTCAAACTGCGACCCTTCTACGAGACAATGCCTCTGAAGACCGAGACCGTGCAGCCGATCGTAGACTGCATCCGCAGCCACCCAGACTGGAGCTCCGCCCACATAGCTGTGGAGACGGGCTTGAGGGAGTGTCTCAAACATAACTATGTCCAGAGGTGAGTGGGACATGTTGTTTTTTATTCAGGGTTGACAAGACAATGAAGTCTCAATGAATCAGTGATTATTTCTTAAATATGTCAGACAATAGTAAGGTTGAAAGTGACATCTTCATATTTATTGCTCTGACTGTACAAAACTGAAAAATATTTAATTCAGATTAATATGTCACTTGTTTTGCCTTGGAGAGCTTTCTACTCCTGGAAAAGTGGATTAAAGCACCACTGTGTGCGGTTTAGCGACATCAAGTGGTCAGCTTGCAGATTGCAACCGAATTCCGTGTTTCCTTTCCAGTCGTGCACGGAAACCAACCATCCATGTCTGGGGCTGAAAAATGAAATGCAGAAATGCAAAATATAGACATATCTACAACCTGGTTCGAGGGGTGAATATTTGTGCAACTTACTCATTTAGGTTGTAATGATTCGTAGTAAATGGTGTGGCCTCTTTGAGTGAAAAGTGGGTGCTACCACAGGTTGCTAGCGGTCGGCCTTATCGTGAGTTCACACTGCAAGCCACAAAACTCAGGTCAGTTTCCGAGCCGCCCACTGAAGTGTGACTCAGTGACGTCACTGAGGGTTTGTAAGAGGCATTGACTATAAATATAACACGGCAACAGGTGAAGCAACCGCATAGGATTGGTTGATACCTCCCTGTTTGAGAGGAGCGACAAAAATAAAAGCTGAAGTCAGTTCAACTTTCATGTTGCGTGTCTCACAAGACAAGCATCAGACGTCAGCTTGTGCTGTCTTCTGTCTTCCATTGACATTGTATTGTAGCTTGTTGCTCTCTAGTGTGAACGCACCATTACTCGTAAACCCTCCTGCTCATGCTCCACATCTTTGCCAAAAATAACGCTCCTCAGGACACCTATGGGTGATGTCCGTCCGTCTTTATATAGCAGGATCCTTGGAAGAGCACTCACTCTTCGGATGGGAACGTCTCATTAAGATAAAACACACCTTTCGTAGTTACCGGTCATTAATCATTAATGAAAACATATATGGGGATAGCGTATTGTATGTCTACTAATGGATCAACCAAATCCTACATGAGTCCTTTAAAGTGCAGCTGAGTGAAGAGATGGTTATAATTTATAAGCCTCCTCTACACAGCAGCCAGGAAATGCGTTCCAGCTAAATGCATGTGATGCAACAAACACTGTTAACAATTTCTAATGGATTTAAATAAACAGGGCGTCAAAACACTGACCGGAAATTTTTGATCCCGAGCTTTTATCCCATTAACTTCAAGTGATTTGGCATTATTGCTTTCTTTTTCCAATTTATGTAAGGTTTCTTATTTTCCATGCAGCATTGCTTTCATTTACATTATTTCCGTGTGATAACTGGCTTGTAATTGCTTGAAAGCTATCGGAGCCAGTCGATCTACCACAGAGGAGTTTTGCTAAACCACATTTCAGTCGTTTTATGAGGAAGTTTCATATGAAAGACACACAGAGGAAAGATGAATATTATAAGAAGAACATTTAAAACAAAATTAAATCTTGTCTTGAATTAAAAACCCTATAATCTTGCAGCCAGGTGTTAGATCCTTGTTGTCTGCAGTTGTAAAACCAGAAAGACTTTTCAAAACTGGTCCGTCTTGATCTGCGTTACTACACCTTAATAACAAAAAAACGAACAAACAAACAAACAAACAAACCGAAAGCTGTGCAAGACAAATATCACACTGACATGATTCGAAACCACTGACTACCTAGAAGGAAGGAATTATTCTGAAGCCTGTGTCGCATTTCTGTTGCAGTCAGATCAACGCTCGGGATGCTTCGGGCCAGACGCCGCTGCACGTGGCGTGCGAGCGAGGCGACATGGCGTGCGTGAAGGAGCTGCTGGAGGAAAGCCAGGCTCGCACTGACATCAAAGACCGCAGCGGCGAAACACCCATGCACTCCGCCGCCAAGCAGGACTCTCCTATCATCATCCAGGTGAGACTCAGCGGGAGGGAGGTTCCAATTATGGTTTGTGTCCACAGACACGTAAGCAGCTGTGCAATGCATTCAGGTAGCAACGTCCAGGTGAATCAACCGTCCTCTGGAAACAATTTCACCAACTGCATGGGTTATTTTCTTCTTTCTTCTGTGTTCTTGTTTCTAAACAAGTTGCCAAAAAAGGAGATCAGCTGCAGCTCTTCATCTAATAGCTCACTGTGTCTGCTCCCTCTTGTTCCATTAGTGAAAATGTTTTGATGAACTGATGAAACACAATTCACACTCAACTCGTTTTTTGCCAGTTAAATGTTTTTAATGTGAATCTGCAGCAGTTAATGTGAACCGATTGACCCATGTAGGACGTTAAATTAAAATACAAACCACTCAGATCCTTTAAACTGCATATAAACATGATTAAATTGTTTGTCCCTCCCTCCCTCCCTCCCTCCCTCCCCCCTACCCGTCCTTATCCAGGCCCTGTGCTCCCGCTTGTGCTCGGGGGTGAATGAGCTGAACAACCACGGGGAGACGCCGCTACACGTGGCGTGTCGCCTGGGCCGCGTGGAGTCCGTCAAAGCCCTGTTGGGGGGCGGGGCCAAGTGTGACGTCGTCGGTGGCGCAGGCTACCCCATCCACAGCGCCATGAAATACAGCGAGAAGGGGTGAGTGGGAGAAAGGGTGACGACATATTTTCAAAGCTGGGGACACACTACACAAATTTCACAGTCTTTACAGATTTTGAAAAGACTAGGAGTCACACACTTAACGACTGAGCCTGATCACAGACTACATGATTTGTCAAAATCCATAGACTGTATATAAATATGGACAATGCATCCCCACTTGCTTGCATGCTTGGCCAAACTGACGCTATTTTCCCGGGCATATGACTTTGGGGCAAGATTCTGCTCAGTTTGGTCCGAGAGTGTAGCCACGCGGAGCCGCGATATCGATGACCCAAAAAAACTTCCTCCAGACTCGCTTGCGTTTCCGTTTAATTAATACTACGCTCTGCTCTCCCTCCACCAGTTGCAATGAAATCTTGGATTATACACTTATTAGTATTGGACGTGTATTTTAGTGTTTTAGTTTGGTCCCATTCACTAACATGGAGGAAGCAGAGCTTATGACCTATACTGCAGCCAGACACCAGGGGGAGCTCTACTTGCTTTGGCTGGAGCAGTTCAACCGTCCATCTTTATACTGTCTATGATTTAAACCAACTAAAGCCAACTGAACGCATCAAACTCTCGGGGGAGGGCGACAGTTGTGGCATGCTCTTGCAACCAACATTATGAAGGCACTCGTGCTCCTGACGCAACTCGATTAATGGCTGTTGGCAACACGCGTTTGCAGTTTGGTCGCTAATCAGTTGACACAACAATGATTGCGTCAAGATTCCAGATTGACTGTGACTAAGGTCCAGTCTGTTCCCCTCACACACTTGCAGATTTGTGTCTTCACTCACTCAAACAGATTTTTCTGCCAACTGCCTATGTCGACTATCTCCAACTAGACTTTGGCCAACTGGGAATTGTGGGTAAAATCTGGCAAAAAACTTGTTTTTGTGGTTACAGAACAACATTACTACAGTAGACAGTGTATATTTGAAATATGTCTAGAGAGAATGTAAGTCAAATGAGTAATTATGAACCTCTGAAATATCTGTGTAGTTTTTTTGAGAAATTGGAACTTTTTTTGTGCTAAAGACACAAAAAAAGACTAATTATAAAGCCTGTTAAAGCCCCTGCTAAAACTGATATAGCTATATATAGTAAATGTTTTTTTATTTTTTCTGTTTTCCCTCAGCTGTGTGGAGGAGATCCTCAAAGCAGATCCAGGCCAGCTCCAGGCTGAGGACTTCTTGTACGGGGGGACGCCTCTCCACTGGGCCAAAACCGCTGAGGTTAGACCTATTACATTACTACATTTAGTGGTTAGAAATCAATAATAAGCTGTTCAAATTACAGTTTTGCGTTGTGGTAGTGTGCATCTGTAGAAAGGCAGGGTTTCAGCTTTGATGAAAAGAAAAGAGGATATTACACCTCTCTGAGAAAACACTTCTGTAAAACATTTAAATCCGTGTCACAGCTCCTTGCTAGTGTTGGCGTTGTTAACGTGGTCTCTTAAACTGAGACGTCGGTTTTAGACGGATTAGCTTTAACGTCACAGTCGACCTTGTTGTCTGTTTGTGCCAGATGTGCCGTCTGCTGCTGGACCACGACTGTGCAGTGAACTACCTCAGTAAGACCGGAGAGAGCGCCCTCCACATTCTGACCAAGAAGGGCCGCTTCGAGGCCGCCATGGTGCTGCTCACCCACGGAGCTAATGCTAACCTGAAGGGCCAGGACGGCAACACGGCCCTGCACCTAGCTATGAAGGTGTGTGCACGAGAGAAATTACTGCGAATCTCATGTTTCGGGTTAGAAGTTGTTTGACTTTTGCACGGAAAGAGAAAGAAAAGAAGAGAAAAAGATTGGAAGAGCACTCACTCTTGTAGTAAAATCTCAAGTAATTTGTCTTGTCGGTGTTCTTTAGATGGACCACATGGAGCTGATCAAAGCTCTGATTGTGTTCGGGGCTGATGTGGAGATCCACAACGACCTCGGAGAAACACCGGGACTCATTGCTGCACGCACCAGCAAAGGTAAGAGGCGGAAAAATGGTGAAAAATCTGTGAGGAGATGAGAGCTTCTTGGACATTTAAAGAAAGTTTGTTTTAATGTGCCTGACCTAACAAACCTGTTTGATCATGTAGTCTCTTATAAAGCATGTATTCTACTGTAGATAGTAAAGATCTGCATGAAGATGTTTAGTTAAGCAATGAGCAGCTTTGAAAATGAGAAACTGAATTTGTTTAATATTACCTGCAGCTCATACATTGTTATGTGGCTGTTATAGAGGAGCGTGATTTGAAAGCTTAGCCATATAGTGTAGGATAACACCTAAATATGGAAAAATATATACATAAAAAACTCTAAAAATGAACAAAATTCCTTTGTATTCCTTTTCACACTTGCACCTTCTCAACAGTAGAGGGCGCTGCTGCAGTGAGTGAGACTTGGAACATCTTTTATTAACAAATCAGCACTTATTTTTATACATTTGCTGTTTATATGGGAACAAGTTTACTACTTATACTTCGAATGAATTTAAAAAAATGTCTCCTGTAACCTCTTTAATCTGAACAGACTGCATTTGCTGCACACATCTAACTTATCACTCTTGACAATGAGAGGTCACGTGGAAGTAAAGACGGACCGGCATGTGGGTGTGGCATTTTTTTGAATGACAGAAACGAGACCGACCCAGTTACTTCCTTTATCTTTTACACCCATCTGCCGGTTTTCTTTGCCCACTCAGAGACTCTCTCTGGAAGTAGTGCCACTTTGACCAAGGGGCCGTCAATAGCTCCTCATTTTAAACTGAATGGGCTCAGTTTTGTCAACAATTATTCAAATGCACCCTTTCTAAAGGCATATTATACATTTTGTTAGTGAAGCTAATATTCCCGTGTTCAGAACTGAGCAGCGTGCAGCAGAAAATCTAATAAATAAAAGATTTTAAAGAGGAAGTCAACTCTGCAAAACCCATGTAAGCAAATAGACAGTATTTTTTTTAAATCTCAAAAGTCCATAGGTCGTATAAATGCTGATCAGTGGCTTGGGGATGCTCGGACAACTGGCTTCATGACAGCGTCGGTGTAAACAGAAATGTTTTCAGCTGATAAACTCGAGCATGAAAAGGGAATTTCAAGAGAACTGGTGCCAATTTATTAACCTTTGAGGAAGTGAAAACCAATTCAGTGATAAATTTACTAATTGCCGAGAACGAGACGCGTATTTAAAATATTTTTGCACATTGCTCATTGACGGATGTAGGCCACTCTGAAGGAGAAGTGCTCGTAAATTAATTTTGTTATTTGCTGATTTAGAAAATGCATGATAACTGCTAACAGCGTGCCTATGTTCCTGCTTTCTTTCTTTCTTCCTCTTTCTCTCTCCGTCTTTATTCTCTCTCTGTCTTTGTTCTCTCTCTCTCTCTGCTGTGTGTGTGCATGTCTAACGTGTGTTTGCCTGCCTGCCTGTGTGTGTGTGTGTGTGTGTGTGTTTGTGTGTTAACATGAAAGGTCCCAATAGAAAGATACTGCTGGACATGCTGTGTAGTGTAGGAGTCCAGCGTTGCCTCCCTCCCTCCCCTGGCAGTCCTCCTCCCGTCTCCAACAAGGCCTCCAAGGCTCAAGGCATAGGTAACACCATCGTCCCTCACCTCTGCCTCCCCCCTTCAAACAGAAGGTGTTATTGTTCATTTCTTTTCCAATTTTCCATATTTCTACATTATTCTTTTTTTAGATTATGTAAATACTTTCTTATTATGCTCCACATTTATCTTTTAAAGATGTGTCGTTAAGATATTTCTATTTCTGTAGATGCAGTTCTGTAAATTGCACAATGTTAATATGATTTAATACAGTTTATAACCTGTCAGGATCATAGTTTACTATTAAACCTGCAATGTTTGATTTTAATTTGATGGACTGGCCCCAAACTAAAAGTGACAATGCCCAGTATTTTTCATTAAATGCAGCATACTGTACTACGGCTCTGGTGATGCTGTAATGATATGGAAACTGTGGAAGCATAGCCCGTGTACCTTTCCTCTCCTTTCCTTTATGCATGAATCCGACTCTATGTGTTGCTCCTGTATCAAACACTGTTATGTAATTGTCCTGCAGGGTTTGAAGACATCATGTACTTTGGGGCTGCAGTGGGAGCAATGAGCAAAGGCTTATGTGAACTGGATGGCCCTAAAACGGACAAAAGGAAGTGAGTATGAATATTATTATTAAACAGGAGCGGGCTCAGAGAAAGATAATGCCATCTACTGTTGAGAATATTGCCTGTAGTCAATGCTGGCTATGGATACAGTTACATTTATGGCTTCTGACCACCAACCAGAGGAGTCCTTACCATTTGCAAAGTCCTGACTTCCTGTGTTTCTGTTGCTAGGTTGGACAAACAATGTCTTGTTTGTCGAACCAAGCAACAAGCACAAAGGGTAGGATGTTGTTGGTCATCAGACCAATCCAAAAACCAACAAAGGATCAGTTGTTGTACTGTAATAAAAAAAAAAAAAAAAAAATGTTTATTTGCATATGTTGTCATGGTATTGTTTTTCCTTGTGTTTCCTCTTTTTATTTTGGAAGCCTCTTCCTTGGTGTTTTGTTTCCAGCTTTCCTTGTGTGTTCTACCCTGATTAGTTTCACCTGTGTCTCGTCAACCCCTCAGCCGATCAGCCACAACATTAAAACCACTGACAGGAGAAGTGAATAACATTGACCATCTTGTGACAATTCAGTGTTCTGCAGGGAAACATTTAGACCTGGCATTCATTCATGTGGATGTTACTTAGACATATAGCACCCACCTAGACCAGACCAGACACCCCCACCCCATAGCAATGACACTCCTTGATGGCAGCACAAGGTGTTGACCTGGCCTCCAAATTCACTAGATCCCAAACTGATCAATTATCTGTGGGGATGATCCACAGAGGCCCCTCCCCTCAAAGACCCCCCCACTAACAACATTCTGTTGCCAGACACCACAGGACACCCTCAGAAGGCCAACGTCCATTCTCTGATAGGAAGGTGGTCATAATGTTATGCCTGATCGGTGTACATAGTCCTGTCTTTCTCTTTGTCCCTTGTCAAGTCGTCAGTTGAGATACCCCCATCGAGTTGAGTCCGTTGAGTTTCCTATGCGTAGTTACCCACTCGTTGACGTACCCTTTTTACTCTAACTACCGTGCAGCGGTTTGTGTTCCATCTTTAGTAAGTTTCACTAAACCTCTTTTGTTTCCTGTTCCTACCTCCCCTCCTGTCTGCATCTGTGTCTTACCTCTGCACCACAACCGCACAACACATGTCTGTGAAAGTTTTCCGCCTTCTACGTCCCCATATATATATTAAAAGAAAGCTCAAACAAATCCACCTGGACTAGTGCTTACTGTTAGTGGTTCCTGTAATCCCTCACTAGTGGAAGTGTGCTTGTTTGTGTTAATAAAAAAAAAAAAAAAGATTGTGATATTTTGTGTACTGTATGAGTATTGAAGCACTCATTCTGTGTTCTGGTCAAGTGTGGCCAGCTGCATTGTTGGCGTTAGCTGCTGCTGAAGTGCTGCTCGAGTGCTTGTTGACGTTGCCGGATGCCGTCGTCAATTTAAAAATGAACACGTGAAATAAACACCACGTCGTTATAGATAAGTGTTAAAAAAAAGTCCAGTCTATTTTGATGTGCAGCATGCCCCCACCCCCTTCCTACAGCCACATCAGTTTTTTTTTTTCTTGCCCGTTGTATGAACTCATTATTAGATGTGAGTATATACAATATTCTCCATCCTGCAGGAAGGACAAACTACTTTGCCTAGATGGCGGAGGCATCAAAGGCCTGGTGCTGATCCAGATGTTGATCGCTCTGGAGAGAGAGGCCGGAAAACCCACCAGAGAGCTCTTCGACTGGGTGGCTGGCACAAGCACAGGGGGCATCCTGGCCCTCGCTATAATCCACGGTGGGCTTGTGTTTCCTTTCACATTTCGTAGCGTTTTTCTTTCAGCGACAATAATTTGTACATTTCTCGCACATGCAGGCAAGTCCATGGAGTACTTGCGCTGCCTGTACTTTAGGATGAAGGAGCAGGTTTTCAAGGGGTCAAGACCCTATGAGTCGGCACCGCTGGAGGACTTTCTGAAGAAAGAATTTGGAGAAAACACCAAGATGGCAGATGTCCAGTACCCAAGGTAACTGTTAGCTCATGGTGTGAAGTGTAAAAGCCTCCAGGAAGTGTTCGCATGAAGTAGTCCTTCCTCTGCTCATTCATGTATCTATTCTTAAACATTTAGGGTGATGGTGACCAGTGTTTTGGCAGACAGACATCCAGGCGAGCTTCACATCTTCAGGAACTACAACCCTCCATCCGTCCAAAGAGAGCCCCCCTATGCCACCACTGCCACCTTCCAGCCTCTCACCATCCCACAAGGTACTTAAACAATAGTGTTTGTTGGGTGACTGCTCAGTGGAGTACATTGATTATGCCACAAGTAAGCAGTTTTAAAAAAGATTCAGGTGATTAAACCCGAGGAGAAAGGTCCTGGGTGCTCACAAAACCTACGTCTGAGTTTGTGCATCAACGTATTAATGAAGTTGCCTTTTGCTGTTTGAGTGCCAGCTGTGTTGTTGTTGCAAGATGGGAGGATGAGGATGTGTTGATAGTAGGATACACAGAGGAGCCACACAGAAAGCGTAGGAAGGTGACAGATGAAGGTGTGTGGACGTGTGAGTGTGTGAGTGTATATGTGGAGGTATCTGCAAGTCCTGAAAAGTCAAGACATGTAAGGTACGGACACACCAAGCCGACATCAAATAACGAGCGGCCAATGAAGGCCAACTGTGACGTAACCTCACATCACCCGTGACTTGAAAACACCACAAAGACTGGGGCCAGTCAGTGTCAATGTCCAAATGGCACTTGGAGACTAGGAAGCTAGGAAGAGCTACAAACCGTCTCTCCTAAATCAAATTCATCGAGAACGAGAAAAGATAATTCCTAAGAGGTCTGCTGATATTTGAAGTCAACAGCCCAACAAAGTCACCTCCCTCCAGTGCTCCTTTAGACACTCGGCTCTCCAGATTCATTGATGTGCTTTACCAACACAGCAAGTAACTTAACTTCTATCTTGAAGGTAGAGGTTTAGCGAGCTGTTGCTATAGTTGCTACTGCAAAGCTAACACGAGGACGGGAATAGTGTTGTTTGGATTAAGGCGCTTAAATTGTTCCGCGGGACCTAAACGCAAGGACCTACGTACGTAGCCAATGCCGGTGCAAGTCATTTATACTTGTGGCCATCAGTCTGGCTTGCTCTGTAACAACGCCACCCAAACGCTAGTGTCTTTTTTGCCAGTCTGGTTAATTTTTGTTGCCACTTCCTGGTTCACTTTCAACAATGGCGACTGAAACTTTTGCTGAACACGAGTCACACTCATGTCTGTATCTTCAAACCTCCTCAGTTAACCTTTCCATCCTTATTGATCCAAAACAATCAATTCGGAAATTGCGGCAATGGAGAGCCCCCCTGAAGCAGCCGGAAATACTAAAGCGTAAGCACGCTACCTCCAAGCGGACCAATCACAGCTCTTGCGGTCTGCGTCGCCGCAATGCGTAGTTACATTTCTGGGGAGGAGCACGTCAGTTGCGGCATTAGGGTCTGCGAAGGGTCTTGGTTGGTGTCTGCGTTATCGCCGTAGCCTCTGCATCAACTTAACGCAAAAGTCTAAACTGCCTGTTATTTCAGGCTACTTAGGTTTGTAGTGGTCTGTGAGGAACCAAAATTTGACAAAAAGCTTATTACATTACATTAGAGTGACTAACTCAACAGACATCCTGATGTGACAGAGACTAAAATCACAAAGACTGTGTAATCATGTGTGGTTAAGATCTTCGGGGAAATATTCTTGAGCATTAAGCACCTATAAGCATGGATGATTTTTAATTTTTTACATTTTGTCATGCTATTTAAAAAAGAAAATGGAAAAAAAATGTATTTGGTTTGTGATTGTTAAACATCTTTTTCTGTAAAGTCCCAGGTTTTTGTCTTAATTCTTCTCTTTGCTTCAGAACAACTGGTGTGGAGAGCTGCCCGCTCCAGCGGTGCCGCTCCTACCTACTTCCGACCAATGGGACGCTTTCTGGACGGAGGGCTGCTGGCCAACAACCCGACACTAGACGCCATGTCAGAAATCCATCAATACAACAAGGCCTTAAAAGCAGAGGTAGGAGATTTCATTACTCCGTTTTATTTTCATTCATCTCCTGGTCTTAAATTAAGTGCACACAGTGAACTTCTAATTGAATTTGTAAATCATTCATGTTTTATTAGATCATTTATTTCTCTCTCTCTCTCTCTCTGTCTATCAGGGCCATGAGGAGGACATCAAGAAGTTGGGAATAGTGGTCTCCCTTGGCACAGGTAATTGTGTTCGAACCTGTCAAGTCATGCGTGGGTCCTGTTTATAACTGCTATTAAACTGTATCCTGGGTGATCTGATCATGAGTGGGCAGCTCTAAAGTTCAAGTGTGAACGCACCTACGACACAGTGACGATGCTTTTAAGATCCTATCGCTCAGACATGTTAAATGATCTGGACCACTTCCGACCACTTTCTTTAACCAGTGTGAACATAATGCATCCTGGCCCGCACTGAAGGAACACCTACAAGTCCTCTGCAGAGTTTACCTCGTATATTACGACCCACAGAACACAAAATGAAATGACCTGAATATTAAAAGTATATTTACATTAGCCTCATGGAAGTATGTAGTATATTTCTGTACCATATTTTAGGCTATTCTAGGTACTAAAGTCTTCAGTGAGTTTTTTAAAAATTATTTATTTATGTATTTATTTCTGCTTCACTGTCTCGTAGCAGGTAGTTTACAGTGGTTACTGTGTCTATGGATGCTGCCAGATTTCTAATTATTATCATAGCTCTGTGCACGTGTGCAGAGATAAATAGATCATAGCCTAACGGGTGTGCCACTTTCTCACACCTCAGCCCTTTTTAAATCGTGTGGCAGTGTGGCGTCCCACACGCACAACAAAGGGACAACAGCAGCAGTGATCGCTATATTAAAATATTCTTCCCACAAACAGTTCATAACTGAGATTTAATCACAAATGGTCACTCGAGACCCCTGTAGAGAACTGTTTTAATGCCAGGGGTGAGCACACGTTCTGAACGGTCAACTAGTTATTACATCACCCAAGACGTACAGTAGGTAAATTACTTAAATTGCTTGCTCAGGGTATCTCAGCCATGGACATGGCAGGAGGCGAATGTGGGACTCCTTGGTCCCAAGCTGCACCTCTAAACACTACTCTACAGCTCCACAACAAGTCAGAGATAAAATGTTCTGGCTTGTTTCTGTTTTATTAAATGTGCCGTGGACCACTGAAAATGTCAAATGATGGATGTTGTTAACCCAAGATTGTCAATAAGTATAAACTTTCAGATAGGATATAGCAGGGTGGATGTCACAAGAACTTCTACAGTGTTATTTTTGCTCTTTCAGGAAGATTAGCTTAGTGCGTTGTGAATGACTAGCTTGAGTTTCACACTTCTTTATTTCACATGTGCTCCTGCGCGTCTTCCAGGTAAACCTCCTCAGGTGGTGGTGAGCTCTGTGGATGTTTTCCGACCCTCCAACCCTCTGGAACTGGCCAAGAGCTTTGTAGGAGCGAAGGAGCTGGGCAAGATGCTGGTGGACTGTGTGAGTACAACACTTATCTCGTCCAGTGTTATAATTGCACAGTTTCTACACTGTTGTTCTTATCATGAAAACATCTGCCTGGACAGTGTACAGACTCTGA
This sequence comes from Chelon labrosus, assembly GCF_963514085.1. Lineage (NCBI taxonomy): Eukaryota > Metazoa > Chordata > Actinopteri > Mugiliformes > Mugilidae > Chelon > Chelon labrosus. The sequence goes on from NC_140338.1 coordinate 8,277,250, forward strand.
CGGCTGTGCGGTTGACAGGGCCAGAGCCTGGTGTGAAATGATCGACACCATCTACCACAGGTCAGCTCACTATGAACATGCTATTATTTTCAGTTCTCCTTTTTTTTTTTTTGTCTTTCTCATCTCTTTATCTGATTATTTTGCCCTCATCCCTTTTTCGGCACCTTATCTTTCACAGACTTTTATAGACTTCTTCTTTAACGTTGCAACGTACCGACTCAACAGACACGACATGCAAAGAGCAAATATTTATATACTGTCGCTCACGTTATTATTGTGATATTTTAAAAATGTAATGTGTTTGATAGTTGTGCCAGATGAGGTTCTGTGCACAGGACAGTAGTCAAATGTGCTGTGCAAAGCAGGGGAGCATGTTCACACACCGATTCAGAGAGTTTGTGTGTTAACACATGGATGTAACGTTTAGAGGCCTGATTTTAGATGAGCCTCCTGTCAGTCAAGGAGATACAGTTACGACCCGGCGCAAGGCATGCAACATAAAGATGAGTTACGGAAATAACTCACAGGTTATATACACTGGATAGATAGATGGTGTAGAGGGTGGTCAGTGTTATCCATGAATGATTACTGTTTGTTCAGTGTCAGTCCATGGTTTCGAGTCTTGAGGGTTGCAGAATCACAGACAGATACCGAAGGTTTTACCTGGAGCCATATCTATCAACTTGTACGTAGAACTGGTCAAATTATGTTTACTATAAACAGTATAGCTGTAAACTGAAATGATGACATGTTTCTTACATAAAATATAATGGCAGATGATCTTTAATTTTCATATATCAGAGGACTTTTTGTAATTTAGTAAAATTCTAGGTTTAAATCCATTGGCCGACTGGGGTTGTCTGTCTTTCTGTGTTAGCCCTGTGATAGACTGGATACCTGTCCAGGGTGTGCCCCGCCTCTCGCCCAATGACTGCTGGGATAGGCTCCAGCCCCCCCGCGACCCTTCATAGGACAAGTAGTTACAGAAAATGAATGAATGAATGAATTCTGAGTTAGCACATTTTTGTGCTTCCACATTAATATCACAGAGTTAATCTGATATTTTAGAAATATAATAGCAGTAAGAGACATAAATCCTCATCTTCCTGGTCAGTTTCTCCAAACTGACTCAGATGTGCTTGCATTAACAGCTTCTCAGTTCTGGGGAACTCCAGCCGTTGATGTTCATTTGTCAGTTTTTACAGTAATCAAAAGAAACATTTTACCACAGTCCAAAAAGTCCAAAAAAAACATTTAAAAGCGTCCTGACAACATTTCACTAATTGCAGGCATTAGTACGACCAGCAGGTGGGAATATAGTAACTATAAGGGTAGTTTTTTACTCGAATTAGGTCAACGCTCAAACTACGAGGAACTATTGAGGAAATGACTCACACGCTTGTCGTGCGAAGAATTATTTTAGGCTCACGGTCTAATGCTGCCCGAAGAAATCTCATGCCAAATAAAGAGGAACCTTCAAAGATTCAAGATTCAATATGTTTATTGTCACATGCACAGTAAAAACGGCCTTCCTGTCCTGAGCAGCGCAGTTGCCAAACCACACTGTGATTGAGATGGTGATGCCGCATCTCAACTGTGAAACGTTTTACCCATGACTGTGTGAACTGTGTTTTGTGCAGACTGAGTCCCCAGCTGTCTCAGGAGGTGCTGCTGGATGAGGTGAGCGATGCGGTCCTGGTGGACATGCTGTGGGAAACCCAGATGTACCTGTATGAGAAGAGGGAGATCCTCCAGTCTCTGGCAAAACTATTACTGGAGAACTGACAGCACGAGAAAACCACAAGGAGGGGGCGAGTGGTTGGTCGAGGCACTAAGAGCAGTACTGCCATGTGTCTTGATTCAGGACTCTAATGTTATGTGTTGCTGTGCTTTATCTTTACAAAAAAAATAATAGCCACTTCCATATTCACAGTAAAATGTGAGTTCACAGCAACAAATGGGCAAAACATGGCAGGAACTGAAAACTAATACAGGAAACAACAGATTCTCTATAGCCTCTTGAAAGGCCAGTTATGTAGCATCATGTTATCGTCAATTAAACTGTCATTACTGTGGTTTACTAAGCTTACCCTTGTGAACTGATGTGAAGCGACTGGTTTTCATTGTTTTAGTCGGCACATATGGGGGAAACATAAGAGGAAGTGGTATTAACTGAATGAAGATAAATAGCCCATTTACTGACTGACACCTGTCCACAGCGTTGTCTAATGAAATCTAAACTTTTCAGTTTGAGATAAAAGTCTCCTTCTCATTCCTTCCTCACTGGTTCCCAGTTTTTACCCCAAAAATGCAAAGAAACTGACAATATATCATTTTTTTACTAAGGCCATATAATCAAAGCTGTAACACCAGCAGAAAATCTGCATTTTAAACAGTGCATGATGGTTGGATGATGGTGATGATGAACCAATTCTGCCTTATGTCTGGGACCCGTATTTGTACCTTTCTTCTTTCCACAACACACTTCCACGCCTCCGTAAGTTATTTATACTCTCATTTAGTCTCACACATATTAATAAACTGCTTAAACACTGTACAGTTAAACCTCCCAGTCACTGTGAAAGTGTCTTGAGTGCACATTTAACTTATGTTACTGAAACTGACAAGGAAACAAGACTTGAATGATCATTTATGCGAAGGACAAAGGAGCACAGGAATTGCTGCTACTTGCACAACACGAACAGGAGGCGACAAAGTATTTTCTATCATTTCTTTTTGTTGTGTTTTGTATTAATTACTGAGGTGTATACTAGTATGATAATAAAATATATTAATATTAATCTCAGCTGTATCCATGATTTATTTGTCTCTTTGGGGTTGATTAATCTGATTCTTATTTAATTAAGAAAATTAAAAATATGTCATAGCACAAGTGTAAGGTTATTGGGTCAATTTACACTTAGATGTATTGTAAAACAAGACAAAAATAAACAAATATCCCACAATTATATTTTTCAGTAGCTTTATTTTAAAGTTTAGAATTATAAATATGAAAAAAAAAATACTGTGAAATACTGAAATGCCAGCAAATATGTGAATAAAAGCTAAATTTATCTTCTTCGCGTCTTTTATCACAAGCACATAAAGCACCACAGAGACCCCTAGCGGTGAATTTTAGGAGAGCACCACGGTGAAGTTTGCCGCCACAGAGCTCCCGACACGGCGTCTCTATGGTAACGGTTTTGCCGTTGAGCTAATTCCTGTAGCTAACGTTAGCTGCTCTGGAAAACAAGACAAACATGGGAAAGAAGCAAAAAACAAAATGCCAGATAAAGGAATTGTCATTCGTTCACAGGACATCAACGGAAACATTTCATGGTAAGTTTTTTTATTTGCTATACTTTAGCTCTAATGTGAAACCTGTTGCTTAAGTAGCTTGAAATAGCTTAGTAGTTTTTAAGCTAGCGCTAGGCTCTCAACTGTGTACTCTAGTTTTTGTTGCTGAGCATGAAAATTGGTTTAAGTTTTAAAGCCGTTTATTCTTCGTCTTGGTCTTTAGCAGGCTTTTGAGGAAATGCTGTCTACAGGTTTTACAATAGCTTAAATAACCTGCTTGGGGCGAAATATAACATTTTCTATAACCGTTAAAGCAACATAGCCATGTTAGCTTCTTCAGTTATAAATGTTACACAGGCATAATTACTTTAAGGGCTCACTTGATGCAGTGAAAAGCTTCTTAACGTGATGTGGTTTGACAGGCTGCCCCACTGGTTAATCTGGTTAAATAAAACTAGAGTTGCCAGCTTTCGTTTAAATAGCAAATCTCTGTAGGGAACCTTGGTCATTTAAAGCATCACTAACATATATGTTTAAACTATTTAACTTCAAGTCTGTGAAGGTTCTCAGTCATCCAGGTTATCGTATAAGACAACAAGTTGAGTTGCCTTTCTTTAGCACAGTAAAAATGTGTTTTCTTAAATGTTAACTGTGTATTTTGTATTTACTTTAGTAGTTAGAGTGGTCACTTCCTGCTTAGACACTGTGTGACATACTTAGCACTATAGTGTCACTACTGCATTCACTGTAAATAAGTTTAGCAGAACACTGCAAAATCTATTTGATTCCCAGAGTAAACATGCTTGTCTTTTTGCACTTGCTGTTAGTCTTGCGTCTGAGATGTGAACTTTATCTTCACACACAAAAAAATTGCTTTGAGGTTTCTCGTATCCGCTGTGAGATTTTTTTTGCAGCATCTGACTGTGAGAAAAAGCCTGAGAGTGTCTCACACATAGTCATGAAAATGAGCAAGCCTGTACAAAAAGTTCATGCTTTCACATCCTAAAACAGGTGTTGGATGTCCATCAGTGCTACTATGTGTGATCCCGTTGCATGTCTAGATGTCTGCCTGCTTATCCTCTGTGAGTACCGAACTGAAGTGCCTAAAGCAGGGCTCAGGCTACAGGAATTTTTAAAATCATATCAGATTTTGACATAAGGATCTTCTGTAAAGAAATGTGAATGATCTCTAATCTTATATCTACATTTTAAAAAATAGGTCCTTTACACATGACAGGATAATATAAGATTATTCTGAGAGAGGAAGCCATGCACCAACAACTTGCTGTAACTTTGTTACAGTGGCTGAAGTGTCTTGTGACTAAACCTGTTACCCCTCATATTATTAAATAATCTGAGGTGAACATCAAAACAGTGCAAAGTCCCAAACCAAAATTCCCCTGGACTGGACTGTAGCCTGATGTTTTTTTGCTGTGTTGTACAATCTCTAGGTATCCACGGCTTGGTCATTGAGCCTGAAAGTAAAAAATGCATTATTTAAGTCAGGTTAAACATGCAGTAAGGCATTTTAAATAATATGACGTTTTTCTACAATCAGAATATGAGGTAACATTTTCAATACCCAATCTATAACCCAGGTTGTTTACCTTTGTAGTTTGTAGGAAAAATGATACAACCTGACTTGCAATAATCTTTAAATTCTTGCAGTATGTCCTGCAGATGGAGTGTGATATGGAAAAGCAAGGTATGCTCACTCAGAGGTTGAATTGGACCTAAAGTTGACAACAGCATAGGGGACCGTCTCTTGATCTTGGGGCTGAGGTGGGTTTGCGAGGGAGTAGATAGGATCTGTGTTGGTCTTGGTGAAGTGGATTCTGCTGTAGTGAAGTTCCTGTTCTGCTGGTTGAGCTGAGGAGTCGTCATCATTGGGATCACAGTTGAACTGATAAAACACAAGAGAAATAGCATTAAATTGCATCAACTGTTTAGCAGAGCTTTTGAAGTAATGCTGGGTGATACACCGAAGTTGAGTTTTTGAACTTTTCCCCCTCAGTTGCCACAATAGCCAGTAGTGATGTTTCCTTTGAGTTGCTGGCATGTTCAGTTCACAACAAGCTGCAGTAATGGCAGCTGCAGCTGAAGACGAAGACATAACACCAAATTAAGGCAGTTATGTCACTTGACTGATATGGAACAGACCACTGAGCTGTGTAAAGTTTATTAAAACCAACAAAGTAACACAATAAACCTGTGACAGCACCTGAAACAAAAACATGAAGAAATGTGTCTCTATGAGATTCTGATGTTAGCTCCTGACCAAGCTCCAAAACCACAACTAAGAAGCTGCTACATTTAGTGGCCTAATGTTCCAGTGCCATCTTCCCGTATTACAAGACAGGGCATTGATGGAAGAAAACTCCATAAGCTCTGACTTTGTACCCATTTATAAAATGAGCACCTGAAACAAAAACATGAAGGAATGTGTCTCTATGAGATTCAGATTTATAGGTAACTTAAGTAAGGAATTAATAAATTACTCACACAATAATTCAGAGATTAATTAATTAAAAAGACCATTGATTGAAAAATATTTACCTGTTCTGTATTTTCTGTAGCTTCAGTTGTAGGAACCTGACCTGAAGTCCTCTTCTTTCTGCTTGGTGAAATGAATGAATGAATGAGTATAAATTAATATGTGATTCAGATAATAAATGTGACTTGTCTGCAACAGAGCAGAGAGTTGCTCACCTAAACCAGTAGATGATGACAAGAAGTATCACAACCAAAAGAGCAGCAGGGACTCCTACAGCAGCTGCTAGTGTCCCTGTGGTTCTTTGGACACTGAGAGTCTTTTCCTTGGAGCGGATACTTTTGACAGCACAGTAGTAGTTTCCTGCATCCTGACTGCTGACTGGATCCAGAAGCAGGTGTTTGCTTTGGTCGTGTGTCAGGTTCAGAGGTCGACTGTTGAAGTACCAAATGTAGTTTGTGTTAGCAGGTAGAGGACAGCTGGTACTGCAGGTCAGTGAGACTCTCTGACCCTCTGTCACCACTGGAGAGGGAGTTATCTTCACTTTCAGGTCTGGAAGACAGACAGATAGGGTAATAAATGTAAAAGAGACATTTATAATGAATACATATATTGATTGCTGGTAGGACATGAGTAACAGATTCTAATTACCTTTGACAATCAGAGAAACTCCAGGAGAACCAGACACTTCTTCATAGTCTGTTTTGATTGTGAAGATGTATTCTGCTGAGTCATTCTTCTTCAGGTTGTTTAATGTGAGGATGTGTTGGTTCTTCATGTTGTCATGATACTTCACATTACGTGTCTCCTCAGTCAGCTGTTGATATTCCTCTTCAGTATTTCTCTTTACTTTATACCAAAGTTTAGACTCTGTCTGCTGGTAGTCAGGATGAGAGTATTCACTGGAAATGTTCACAGAAGATCCTTTCAGAGCACAAACTCTCCTGCTGATATAATTCACTCTACAACAGTTCTTCTCCTCTACACCTGAAATATTGATGGAAGACAACAAGAGACAGATTCACTTTAAAGTACTTCTATGAAATTCCCTTTAAATAATATTTAATTTAAAAGAAAGTTGTCAACTTCCTAGTAGATGAAAATGTTTGAAATCAGGACCTTCTCCAGTGACAGAAACTGAAAGCATTTAAAAAGATTAAATCTTAAGCTGATTCATACTCACAGACGTCAGCAGAGCGCAGATCCTCAAGACCTTTTACAGCACAAGAGAAGCTTTCTGTAGCGGTGTTGGTCTCTTGAATATGTTGTGTCTCCTTGTCTCTGTATATTTGTCTGTCCTTAAACCACATAAATGAAGTCAGAGTGTCAGTATGAAGACAGCTGGTGATACAGGTCAGTCTGACATGATCTGGTTCGTCTGCAGGAGTTCTTTGAACGTGTATTTCTGTTGGGAGACAATCAAAACTTTTTTCAGCAGTTCATCTTTACAATGTTAAATATATGTATCATGTAATAACATGATTACATATGTTACTATTAATGTTGTGATTTGGTTAGATCATAGGACTTTATTCCAGTCATAACAAATAATTAACAATCTACAGTGACAGTATGTCTTGACAGAGATTAGAGGTGTGGTGGTGGGAGGAGTGTAAATGAGGAAACTTCACCTCTGGGATATGTGATGGAGCAGGACTCATCTACTGACGTCTGCTGATAAGAACACATTCTCCCTTTAGCGTAGGTCACACTAAAGCAGGTTGGAGTGACAGAATCTGAACAAAACCAAAGACATATCATCAATGAACTGGTGAACACTTGTTTTAAGGAAGAGTCTGAACAGTAGAAATAGTGTTTGTAACTGTTGTGACTCACCCACTGAGACTTCAGGGGCTCTGAGATCCTCGTAGCCTTTGACAGCACAGGAGTATGTGACTGCTTCCTCACTGCTGACCAGCTCTTGGTACCAGGGAGACCAGTCCTCATAGAGAAACTCTCTGTTCTTGTACCAGATGTAGGCAGTCAGAGGACAGCTGGTGCTACACATCAGTGTTACTGTCTGTCCCTCTGTGGCAGGAATCACCTTTACCTGCAGGTCTGAGATGATTGTTAATATAAATAACATTAATGTATTACATTACTCTTAAAGTAATCAATCAGTAATACATTAGTGATAAACACTGTACCTGTAACATGGAGGTGAATTCTACTTTTGTTGCAGTTGTCTGGTTTGTTAGTTTCTGTGCAGCAGTAATATTTTTCATCGTTTTCTGTTAGATCATTGATTGTCAGAGTGAAGTTACTCTCTTCTGACACGCTGTACTTTACTTGGTTTCCATCTGTAGGGAGCTCAGTATAAGAATAGTTTGAACCATCTCTGTAGACATTGTACCATCTCTTGGTTGCAGTGTGATGTTGATCTGAGCAGGACAGAGTCACTGATGAACCCTTTAAGGCACAGATGCTGGTTGGTTTCCCCTGAACTCCTTTAACAGAAGATTTCATTATCAAACATCTGGACACATTTACAACGTCTCCATGACTTCAAGACCTCATAACATCAGTGTATCTGCTGCTTTAACAATATTAACTTTCACACCTTCACTCCTACATTCAAGAAATATCACGTTTCCATATTTCCAGTAATAGAAGGAGGAAAAACAATCATTCATACCTGAGATGTGCAGAATCAAAGCCATAATCAAACATCCAGCTTCTACCAAGAACATGACTGTTGTCTACTCCAGCTTCTGATCAGAAAGTTGATTCTTCTAATGAACTTATTAAAGCTACAGCAGTTACTGTGAGACTTTATCAAATGTCCAAAACATGAATGAATGGAGGTTAAAATCATCGGCAGTCTTCTTACACAGTGAAGACAGAATGAACTACTGGTCAGTGTGAGTGTGTCTACATGCAGCTTTACACCACAACAGTCACTTCCTTTTTCATGATTACTTTGAGGAAGAAGAGACCTCTAGTGAAGAATCTGTGTAGTGCAGGAGTTATTAGAGTCTGTCTCTTTCTATATATGAGGGTGTCAGTTTCTTTTCTTTTCTCAACAACTTGTGTTGAAGAGTTATTTTCAGTATCTCTCTTTCAACAGGATGTTTTCAGTGACATCCTCATCCTTATCAACAGGTCTTTAAATCTCACAGCTCACTGACTGCAACTCATTCAGTCTTTTACTGATTGTTTAGTTCTGTAGTTGTGTAGAAATTTACAGTGAGTTGGAAACATCAGGCACATCTCAAGGAGACACTAGTACTGATCTATTTTATCACCATACTATTATTATTTTTCATTTTCAACATGGTGACTTCATGCACCTAGCAGCAGAAGTATATTTCATTATATTCTCATGTTAAAGTAACAGTGAGAACAGAGAGATGTGAAACTGTTAGTGGTTATTTTGGTGTGAATAAAAAAACTTCACTGAAGAGATAGCAGTGGACATGATGTCTATGATGTTTAATTCACTACAAAACATACAAAGTACCACACAAGTGAAATTGCTAAAACATTTTATAGAAGGCCGTAGCTCAATTCAATTCAATTCAATTTTATTTATATAGCGTCAATAACAATACAAATCGTCTCAAGACGCTTTTCAAAAACCCGGCCTGAAACCCCCAGAGCAGCCTGAAGGCAACGGTGGCAAGGAAAAACTCCCTTTTAACAGGAAGAAACCTCGAGCAGAACCCAGCTCATATGGAGGGACCCATCTGCCTAAGGCCAGCCGGGTACAGACAGAAGAAAGAGAGAAGAGAACAGCAAAGAGAGAAGAGAACAGCAAGATAAACATACATCTGTCATAGATACACATATCTGACTAAAGTGTACATGTGGAATCTTATGATACAAACTGATGATGTTACATGACAGTTTGAAAATGTAAGAGGAATCATAGGCAGGTTGGAGAATTGTTCATTCAGGTAGGAGTGGATAACTGCAGGATTCCATGAAGACTGGGCAGGGCTGATGAGACCACGACAACAGATGTAGTATAGAGCTCCACAGGAAACACTAGTAGTATATAGGAAATTAGAGGGCAAGAGCTCTGTGCCAGAGAAAAGAAAGTGGAGGATGCGAGAGAGGAGAGAGAAGAAAGAAGGAGGACATGTGTTTGGTGCATCGTCCCCCAGCAGCCTAGGCCTATAGCAGCATAACTAAGGGATGGTTTAGTCCAGCCCTAACTATAAGCCTGATCAAAAAGGAAAGTCTTAAGCCCGACCTTAAAAATAGAGAGAGTGTCTGCCTCCCGAACCCAAACTGGGAGCTGGTTCCACAGGAGAGGAGCCTGATAGCTGAAAGCTCTACCTCCCATTCTACTTTTTGAAATTCTAGGAACCACAAGTAGGCCTGCACTTTCAGACCGAAGTGATCTGCTGGGATGATATGGTACAATAAGGTCTTTGAGATACAATGGAGCTAGGCCTTTAAGGGCCTTGTATGTAAGGAGGAGGATTTTAAATTCTATTCTAGACTTTAAAGGGAGCCAGTGAAGAGAAGCTAAAACTGGAGTAATATGATCTCTCTTGCTAATTCCTGTCAATGCTCTTGCTGCGGCATTTTGAATCAACTGGAGGCTTTTTAAAGAGCTATTTGGACAGCCAGACAGTAATGAATTACAATAATCCAGTCTGGACGACACAAATGCATGAACTAGTTTTTCAGCATCACTCTGAGACAGGATGTTCCTAATTTTGACGATATTATGCAGGTGAAAGAAGGCAGTCCTGGTCACTTGCTTTATGTGACATTTAAAGGACATATCCTCATCAAATATAACACCAAGGTTTTTTACAGTAGTACTGGAGGCCAAGGTCATGCCATCCAAAGACACCACGTGATTAGATAATGAATCTCTGAGATGCTTAGGACCGAATACAATAACTTCTGTTTTGTCTGAGTTTAAGAGTAGGAAATTACAGGTCATCCAAGCCTTTATGTCTTTAAGGCATGCTTGGAGTTTAACCAACTGATTAGTTTCATCTGGTTTCATAGATAAATATAGCTGGGTGTCGTCTGCATAGCAATGAAAGTTTATGCCATGTTTTCTAATAATCTTGCCTAATGGCAACATGTATAACGTGAAGAGTATTGGTCCTAGCACAGAACCCTGAGGAACTCCATAACTTACTTTTGTATAAGTAGAGGAATCATTATTGACATGAACAAACTGGAATCTGTCAGATAGATAGGATTCAAACCAGTCTAATGCAGTTCCTTTAATCTTGACCTCACTTTCAAGTCTCTGTAGTAAAATATTATGATCAATAGTGTCAAATGCAGCACTAAGATCTAGCAGAACAAGTATAGAGACAAGTCCACTGTCTGAAGCCATGAGGAGATCATTGGTAACTTTAACCAAAGCTGTTTCTGTACTATGATGAACTCTAAAACCTGACTGAAACTCTTCAAACAGACCATTCTTGTTTAAGTGGTCACACAACTGATTAGCAACAACTTTTTCTAGAATTTTGGAAATAAAAGGAAGGTTGGAGATTGGTCTATAGTTGGCTAAAACATCTGGATCTAGAGTGGCTTTCTTGAGTAAGGGCTTAATTACAGCAATCTTAAAAGACTGAGGCACATATCCTGTTAATAAAGATAAATTTATCTGGTTCAATATGGAGGTGTTAATTAATGGAAAAACTTCTTTGAGCAATTTAGTTGGGATTGGATCTAGAAGACAGGTTGATGGTTTAGATGCTGTAATTGTTGAAGAGAGCTCAAGAAGATCTACTGGGGAGAAGGATTCCAGATATTGATAAGGTCTTACAAAAGTTTCTAATGTCGCTGTACTTGCATCTTTAACAGCTGTTGGAAGGATGCCTTGAATATTTTCTCTAATGCCAACAATTTTATTAGTAAAGAAGCTCATGAAGTCATTACTACTGAGGGCTAAAGGAATAGATGGCTCAACAGAGCTGTGGCTCTTTGTCTGCCTGGCTACAGTGCTGAAAAGAAATCTGGGGTTGTTCTTGTTTTCTTCTATTAATGATGAATAATATGCTGTTCTAATACTACTGAGAGCTTTTTTATAAGTTGTTAAACTATCTTTCCAGGCTATGCGAGTTTCTTCAGAATTAGTGGAATGCCAAATTCTTTCTAGCTTTCGGACTGCCTGTTTTAAACAGCGCAACTGTGAATTATACCATGGAGCTAGCCTCCTCCTATTTATGACCTTCTTTTTCAGAGGAGCAACTAAGTTTAAAGTTGAACTAAGCGATGCTGCAGTGCCATCGACAAAATAATCTATTAGTGCAGGGGTTAAATTGTGGTTGCTGTCGTCCACAACATTGGTACATGGCACTGAGGTAAATAAAGAAGGAATTAATTCTTTATATCTAGTTACAGCATTGTCAGACAAACATCTACTGTAATGAAATGTCTTTTCAGTTCCTGTGTAATCCATTATTGCAAATTCAAAGGTTATGAGGAAATGATCAGACAAAAGAGGGTTATGAGTAAATACTGTTAAACCTTCAGTTTCAGGGGTGGGCAATTATTTTTCCCAAGGGGCCACATGAGAAACCGTAAATATTAAATATCCTGGAGGGCCGTGCCAATAGGCTGAACTCAATTCTGCGCCCGCAGCTTTGGTATGTTTTATTTTGTGCTGGTGTTTTTAGTAAAGGGATGATCAAGAAAGCAATTAATCATACTTAAAGCTTGAAATGCTTTATTAACAATGAACACATTCTCTTATTCTCTTAAGTGCAGTTAATTAAATCTTTAATGAAATCTATACCAATAAACTTTTAAAATATAAACAAAATTTATTTCGTTATTTAACTGTTAATCTATTAGTATGATTTGTTTTTTTAAATGACCATATATAATATTTACATTAGCTAATACTGTAAGATAAGATAAGACTTTATTCATCCCCGTGGGGAAATTAGGGCGTTACATTAAATAAATGATCATTCATTCGACTTGACACCCTAAACCACAAGATAATATTTTACATCTATCAGAACTGACCCGCAGGTATTTTGCGTGCGTCATGCAGGTACGTCAATCAGCTCATCCTCCCAACTTTATTGACAAACTCGTCATAGTCTCATTGTTGCCTTGGCAACAGCTCAGCGAATCGGTACGGCAGCGCAGCGCTTTGAAGTTCATAAGGTTGACCAATAATAGTAATGTAAAACCCGGATCTTTTGATGGATTCGGATCGGTCTGAGTCACTCACTTGTATGAGCCGGGTTTTGCGAGTCACTTGAGTCACTTGAGTCACTTGACCCAAAATGGCCCGATTGCGAAAGAAAGTGTTTCCAGTAGGCTACATTCACTCGAGACATAATAAAGCATAGTAAACACCTAATACAGGATTATTACAGTTACCGGTTATTGCCATTTATCAGTTGTGATACATAGCCACTGAAAATCATATCAAGTATCTTAAATAAGCCTAAACCTAAAGCTCAAAATTAAACTGTGTAATAAATAAATACATAAATAATAATAAAAATAAAAAATTAATGAGGACAGGGTCACTACTACGAAATAATATTTTATTTTCTTATGGTCTAAAATATATGTGGAGTGGATGCAGAGGATTAGCCTGACGTAGCCATACTCAATAGAGAGCCGAAGTCCCGCCCCCTCTACTTCCGGGTTATGGGACCTATCTTTCCAAAAAATATTAACGGCAGTCTATGGCGAAAGATAAATTATTTTCTGGTCCCGATCGACTTGTGCCTTGGATTATACATATGTTGTTTTTCGGAATAAAAAATGATTTTACATGTCAAGAATGTCACAGTTTGTAGCAAGAAGATAGTTAAGTAAAACGCTATGGAAAATACGTAATTAAACGAACTACAAGTCCCGCATGCTGGCGCGTACAGAACCGACCAAAACTCTCTTCGTGTAACTACAGCTCTCAACATGACCCGATTTATAATGATTTTCACCTCGTTTGATGCTTCTGCCTTCGTCCTGGAAGAAGACGGTAAAGCTCAACAAGGAGACAGCCATAGTTCTCTAGTGACGTACATTGTTCGAGACGAGAGATGTAGTTCACTCAGCGATCTCATACAAAACCTAATGTTGTTCAGCTTATTTACGTCAAATAATTTATCTCTTGACGTGAAAAATTATCTTTTAAATTCACAAACATCATATGTGAAATTCATGCCACAATTCGATCGGGACCAGAAAATAATTATGATCTCTCCATAGACTGCCGTTCATATTTTTTTCGAAAGATAGGTCCCATAACCCGGAAGTAGAGGGGCGGGACTTCGGCTCTCTATTCTAGTCAGACCTTCCAGAACTTCCAGACCTCAAATGTTGTGGGCGGGACTAAGTTCGGCTGGCACCCAGGCTAGCAGAGGATATTAATTCACTCACAACGTTAAGTTTCGTATCTCTGCCGATACAGTGAATGGCTGTTGACTCCCTGCTCTCGGTTAAGCAGAGACTCATGAGTGGCGGATCCGCAGAGGATTCATGAGTGGCGGATCGGACTCATGATTGACGGATCTGCAGCGGACTCATGAGTGGCGAATCCGCAGGATTCATGAGTGGCGAATCCGCTACAGATTCGCTACTCATGAGTCCCTGCTGGCTGAGTGCAGGTGGCGCTGCTAGTGGTCAGGTCGAGTACATTTTGTGATCTCACTCGGCAGAGATGCAAAATGTGCGTATGTTTGAATGGTGCCGTTTATTGATTATAATCAAATGTGGCAGGACTCAACTGAGCCGATTCAATGAGCCGGATCCCGAATCTTTTTTCCACCGCTAACCAATAATACTAAAATATGTTAACGGAGATTCTGACACAAAGACGTAGTAACTCTGTACTAGTTAGCAGTGTTACTATGTCTTTGTAACCAGTTAGCAGACGGGCTAAATCTGTTAGCCTACTGTTCCACGGTAGCACACACAGCTAACAGAAAGCTTACTATAAATGACAGCATCACTGCAGCCAAACACCAGTCTGTTAGCATACATGCTAACATACAGACACACTGAAAGTGACCGTTAGCCAAATAACAATCAGCATGTTTAACACGGCATTAGCATTAGCATGCTAACTTAGGACGCCACGCAAAAAAAAAAAAAAAAAAAAAAGTTCTGTCAAATGACAAGCTTTACGCGGGCCGGTCAGAGTCAGCCAAAGCGCCGTATACGGCCCGCGGTCCGTGTCATGCCCAGGTCTGCCGTAGCTCAATGGTAGAGTAGAGATCAGCTGTGTGGTTCTCAGGGAAGTGCAGTCTGTCGTAGTGATGATCATCCTGCTCTGCTGACTGAGCTGACATGTTCTCATACATGTGATCAGTGTTCAGCTGAGGAGACAACATAAATAATATTACTTTACATTATACTGCATTGAAAGGTTTGACTGATCCTCCTATCTGAGCATTTAAAATACACCAAGATCTCATCTGATAAAGATACAATTTTAAATGACATTAGATTAATATTGATCAGTCATGACGTTCAGCACTGACAGAACACAGATTTCAACCTGACTTCAACTACTAGTTAATAAGACCTATAATAAAACAGCATTTCCTGTACATAGTTTTCATTTGTCCATATATGACTAATTTTACAAAATAATCTCTACAGTTTGAGTCCTGTTTTGTACCTGCTGTCTGTTGTCTGGTGTTTCAGTTCTTGAAGACTGACTGGAACGCTTCTTCCTTCTGATTTAAAAAAGTGAACAAATATGTTAATGATTGAGTGATTTCAAATCATAGTATGAATTACATTTCTCTGATATCAAACACAGTGATGTTCACCTAATCCACAAGAAGACGATGAGAGGAAGTAAAACAAGGAGAGCTACAGAAACTCCTGCAGCTGCTGCTGGGATCCATTTAGTTGTGGAAGTTGAGTCTTCCTTTGTTTGTTTAATTTGGACAGTGAGAGTCTTTACAGCTGAGTTGATGTCTCTGTTGGTTCTGACAGCACAGGAGTAGTTTCCTGCATCCTGACTGTTGACTGGATCTAGAAGCAGGTGTTTGCTTTGGTCGTGTTTCAGGTTCAGAGGTCGACTGTTGAAGTACCAAATGTAGTTTGTGTTAGCAGGTAGAGGACAGCTGGTACTGCAGGTCAGTGAGACTCTCTGACCCTCTGTCACCACTGGAGAGGGAGTTATCTTCACTTTCATGTCATTCTTCAAATGATCTTTCCGTCACGGTTTAGTTTCTTGGGATTCTGTTTATTGTATTTTGTTAAGTTCTTGGTTTTTCATAGTCATGTTTAGTGTTTAGGTTTTCTGCTTCCTGTTTTATTTTGTTAAGTTCTGAACTTCCTCTTTTGTTACTCCATGTTTTTTTTCCTTTTGATTAGGTTGTTGGTTTCACCTTGTCTCGTTTCTTGATTTGCTTCACCTGTGTCTCGTCACCCCTGCTCCTCGTGTGTGTATATATAGCCCTGCCTTCCCCTTTGTCTCTGTCGCGTCATACTGCTTGTTTCTCAGGTATCATGCCACTGTTTGTCTGCCATGCGTTTCATGTTAAGTGTTTTTCATGCCATAGACTTTCATGCCACGTCATAGATTTGATAGTATTTTTACTTTTTGGATTTCCTGCCTTATCAGTAGCGCCCTTGTTTTATTTTGTAAGTTTGTTTTTTTTGTATTAAATATCTTTCTCGCCTACTCCTGCCTCTTGAAGTCCTGCATTTGGGTCCGTACTCCCAACCCCCGCCACCCCTTCTTGACAGAATGACGCGACCACGAAAGGACCCAGCGGACTTTGCTTTTGAAGAGGAAGAGGTGAAAACTCAATTTGTTTTATATCACTGGGAGCTAATCAGGCACCACAGACTTTGGCTCAGGCCTGAGTTCCAGCCTCTTTTCGAGGGAACTCGCTTTGCTCCTCTCCCAGCCCCGAGGGTCGCTTCAGCTCCGGCTCCTCTCCCGGCCCAGAGGGTCGCCTCTTCTTGGGTTCCACAGTCTTTTTTATTTTTTTTTAATTTAATTTTTTTCCCAAGTTGATGCTCAGTCTTGTCCAGTGTTAGAATTAAACAGTTTCTACACTGTTGTTCTTATCATGAAAACATCTGCCTGGACAGTGTACAGACTCTGACGGCTGTGCAGTGGACAGGGCCAGAGCCTGGTGTGAAATGATCGACACCATCTACCACAGGTCAGCTGACTATGAACATGCTATTATTTTTAGTTCTCCTTTTTTTTTGTCTTTCTCGTCTCTTTATCTGATTATTTTGCCCTCATCCCTTTTTGGCACCTTATCTTTCACACTCTTCGTTTTCACAGACTTCTTCGTCAATGTTGCAACGTACAGACACGACATGCAAAGAGCAAATATTTATATACTGTAGCTCACGTTATTATTGTGATATTTGAAAGAGAACATGTTTGATAGTTGTGCCAGATGAAGTTCTGTGCACAGGACAGTAGTCAAATGTGCTGTGCAAAGCAGGAGAGCATGTTCACGCACCGATTCAGAGAGTTTGTGTGTTAACACATGGACGTAACATTCAGAGGCCTGATTTTAGATGAACCTCCTGTGAGTCAAGGAGATACAGTTACGACCCGGCGCAAGACATGCAACATAAAGATGAGTTACAGAAATAACTCACAGGTGATGGATGGATAGATAGATAGATGTCCTCTGTCGCACACAGACGAGGTGTTGTACAGACTGATGCTTGAGTCAGGAAAGATTTCCTGTAGCGCTCCTTGAGTCTCTTGGAGAAGGTGCTCTGTTGTCTGTCTATTATATGGTGTAGGGTTATCCATGACTGATTACCGTTTGTTCAGTACCCTCCTCTCCACCATTGACTCAAAAGCTTCCTGTCTGCAGCCAGTCACAGAGCCAGCCTTCCTGATCAGTTTATTCAGTCTGTTGGTGTCACTGGCTGCAATGCTGCTCCCCCAGCAGACCACAGCAGAGAAAAGGGTGCTGGCCACAACAGGCTGGTCAAAGATTTCCTGTCTGTTATGGTAAATAACAAATCTTAAACAGGCACTGCGTGGGACATAGTGCTTTCTGCAGCTGAAGAGAGTGGTGTCTTGCTCAGGCCTCTACATCCATGCCTTTTATCCACCTCACAGGTATGTAGGATTGAGGTAATTAAGCCCACCTGCCACTGCAAGGCCAGTAGGAGCCCAGTGTAGGAGTGATAAGAGATGAGTAAAATCCAACATTGAATCATGAGAGCAATTCATTCATTTTCTGTAACCCCTGGAGGGTCTGCTGGAGCCTATCCCAGCTGTCCCTGGTCGTGAGGCGGGGTACTTGCTGGACAGGTCGCCAGTCTATCACAGGCACTGAGAGCATTACTGCCATGTGTCTTGATTCAGGACTCTGTTATGTGTTGCTGTGCTCTATCTTTACAAAGAAAATAAGACCTTAGCGACTTTCATATTCGCAGTAAAATGTGAGTTCACAGCAACAAATGGGCAAAACATGCATTTTACTGCAGTGCATGATGGTGATGATGAACCAATTCTGCCTTATGTCTGGGACCCGTATTTGTACCTTTCTTCTTTCCACAACACACTTCCACGCCTCCGTGAGTTATTTAGTCCCATTTAGCCTCACACATATTAATAAACTGCTTAAACACTGTACAGTTAAACCTCCCAGTCACTGTGAAAGTGTCTTGAGTGCACATTTAACTTATGTTACTGAAACTGACATGGAAACGAGACTTGAATGATCATTTATGTGAAGGACAAAGAAGCACAGGAATTGCTGCTACTTGCATGGTATGGTAATAAAATATATTAATATTGATCTCAGATGTATTCATGACTGATTTGTCTCTTTGGGGTTAATTAATCTGATTCTTATTTAATCAAGAAAATTAAAAACGTCACAGCACAAGTGTAAAGTTATTGGGTCAAGTTACACTTAGATGTATTGTAAAACAAGACAAAAATAAACAAGTATCCCATAATTATATTTTTCAGTAGCTTTATTTTAAAGTTTATTTTAAATGATATTCAAAAAAATATTGTGAAATACTGAAATGCTGGCAAATCTGTCTTTTATCAAATGCATATAAAGCACCACAGAGACCCCTAGTGGCTAATTTTAGGAGAGCACCACGGTGAAGTTTGCCGCCACAGAGCTCCC
Organism: Chelon labrosus; assembly: GCF_963514085.1. NCBI lineage: Eukaryota > Metazoa > Chordata > Actinopteri > Mugiliformes > Mugilidae > Chelon > Chelon labrosus. The sequence goes on from NC_140338.1 coordinate 8,296,072, forward strand.
GACACGGCATCTCTATGGTAACGGTTTTGCCTTTGAGCTAATTCCTGTAGCTAACGTTAGCTGCTCTGGAAAACAAGACAAACATGGGAAAGAAGCAAACAAAATGCCAGATAAAGGACTGTCATTCGTTCACAGGACATCAACGGAAACATTTCATGGTTGGTAAGTTTTTTTTATTTGCTATACTTTAGCTCTAATGTGAAATGTGTGCTTAAGTAGCTTCAAATAGCTTAGTAGTTTTTAAGCTAGCGCTAGCCTCTCAACTGTGAACTCTCGTTTTTGTTGCTGAGAATGAAAATTGGTTTAACGTTTTAAAGACGTTTATTCTTCATCTTGGTCTTTAGCAGGTTTTTGAGGAAATGCTGTCTACAGGTTTTGCAATAGCTTAAATAACCTGCTTGGGCCGAAATATAACATGTTCTATAACCGTTAAAGCAACATAGCAATGTTAGCTTCTTCAGTTATAAATGTTTCACAGGCATAATTACTTTAAGGGCTCACTTGATACAGTGAAAATCTTATTAGCGTGATGTGGTTTGACAGGCTGCCCCACTGAGTAATCTGATTAAATAAAACTAGAGTTGTCAACTTTCGTTTAAATAACATATCTATAGGAAACCTTGGTCATTTAAAGCACCACTGAAATATATGTTTAAAATATTTAACTTCAAGCCTGTGAAGGTTCACAGTCATCCAGGTCATCGGATAAGACAACAAGTCCAGTTGCCTTTCTTGAGCACAGATAAAATGTGTTTTCTTAAATGTTAACTGTCCTGTTGCCATATTTTACTTTAATAGTTAGAGTGGTCACTTCCTGCCTAGACACTGTGTGATGTACTGTAAAATATGTTTGATTCCCAGAGGAAACATGCTTGTCTTTTTGCACTTGCTGTTTGTCTTGCGTCTGAGATGTGAACTTTATCTAGCTTTGAGGTTTCTCTTAAAGCATCTGACTGTGAGAAAAAAACCTGAGAGTGTCTCATTCAAAGTCATGAAAATGAGCAAACCTGAACAAAAAATTAATGGTTTCACTTCCTAAAACAGGCGGTGGATGTCCATCAGTGATACTATGTGAGATCCCGTGGCATGTCAAGATGTCTGCCTGCTTACCCTCCGTGAGTACTGAAGTGAAGTGCCTAAAGCAAGCAGGGATCAGGCTACAGGATTTTTTTAAAATCATAACAGATTTTGAAATGTGAATGATCTCTAATCTTATACATGCACATCATGTTAAAAAATAGCTCCTGTACACATGACAGGATAATATAAGATTATTCTGAGAGAGGGGGGAATGCACCAACAACTTGCTGTAACTTTGTTACACTGACTGAAGTGTCTTTTGACGAGATCTGTTACCCCTCACATTATTAAATAATCTGGGGTGAACATCGATACAGAGCAAGGTCCCAAACCAAAATTCTCTTCTGGACTGGACTGTAGCCTGATCCCGGCTTAAGTACAACGCAGCAATAAACAACAGAACAACTTTGTTTTCTTTTATCACTGTGTACTTGTTTGTCTTCTACGTTGTTGTTAATAAAAAAAAAAAAAAAAAACAACAACAACAGAACAACTGTTATTGTTCTTGTATTCAGTCCCTTTAAGTTGTTCTTTGCTGTGTTGTATAATCTATATCCACTGCTTGGTCATTGAGCCTGAAAGTAAAGAATGCATTATTTAAGTCAGGTTAAACATGCAGGCATTTTAAAGAATACAAGAAAACAATCTACAATCAGTGTATGTGTTAACCTTTTTAATACCCAATATACAACCCAGGTTGTTTACGTTTTGTATGGAGAATTATACAACCTGACTTAATAATAATAATAATCTTTAAAATTCTTGCAGTATGTCCTGCAGATGGAGTGTGATATGGAAAAGCAAGGTATGCTCACTCAGAGGTTGAATTGGACCTAAAGCTGACAACAGCGTAGGGGACCGTCTCTTGATCTTGGGTCTGAGGTGGGTTTACGAGGAAGGAGACAGGATCTGTGTTGGTCTTGGTGAAGTGGATTCTGCTGTAGTGAAGTTCCTGTTCTGCTGGTTGAGCTGAGGAGTCGTCATCATTGGGATCACAGTTGAACTGATAAAACACAAGAGAAATTGCATCAACAATTTAGCTGAGCTTTAGAAGTAATGCTGGGTGATACACTGAAGTCGAGTTTACCCTGTGAGAGTTATTGAAACAAAAACATGATGAAATGTGTCTTTATGAGTTTCTGATGATAGCTCCTGACCAAGCTCCAAAACCACAACTAAGAACCTGCAACATTTAGTGGCCACATGTTCCAGTGTGACCCTGTATCACAAGATAGGGCACTGATGGCGGAAAACATAGCTCTGACATTGTACCTATTTACAGTCAGTCTTCTTAAATAAAAAAGGAAATATTGTGCTGCAACTATAGAAGTAGTTGTTTTGCTCAATAACAATAGGTCTGAGGAGCAGCAGAGCCTTTAACGACTTAAACAACATCAAAGAATTATCGGCAACAAAGGCCAACTATGATGTTACCTCACGTTTTGTGTTTCTCAAAACTCTACATCCAGTTGCCCTTTTAAACGCTTTTTGGATAATAATAACAATAGGTCTGAGGAGCAGCCATACCATGGCCTGGATGACTGAGAACCTTCACAGACTTACGTTAGATTTCTTTACTTTTGTCCTTTCTGTTTCTCTTCTCATGCTCTGGTTCTCAATGCTGATCAGCAAATCAGAGTGATTTCTCTGAACGTCTTGTTCCACCGCCGATTCAATCGAACAAAATTCTGTCTGGTTTGGGATAATTTCTGCATTTTTACTAATTACTTGTCCATACTTATTTTAAACAAATCCATTTAGAGAAACATCTTCCTGTCCTGAGCCGCTCAGTCATTCAGACTGTTGCAGACAGCTTAGCATCTTCTGGTGTGTGCATACGTGGTGAACACACTGAATTTGCTGCTTGTGCAAAGAAGAAGATGGCCTCTGTATGGTCCGCGGTGTCTTCACATGGTCAGCAGTGTTTTGGGTAGCTGTTTGAGCTGCCGCTTTCTAAACAGTAGAGAATCTTCATAGGCTTGTAGTTGACTACACTATGATACCAAATGACTTTGTTGTAGCTAGATGTGAGTAGCTGTGGTAGTTGGAGCTGTGGTTTGTTTCTGTGTGTTTTTTATGCTTTGATGTCATTGCTATTTATGATAGTCTACAACAAAATATAGACCCAAATTGTTCAGGCGGTTTTGTTGTTTTTGGGGTTGGAAACTATTAGCGGTACGTAGCATCACCGGATCCAACTCGCTGATTCGCTGAAAATGCCTCAAAAGAGGTCAACTAGTGGCAAATGTGTGTGACACATGGGCAACGAACAGGGTCACAGACTCTCAATGGTAAACTTTAATGTTATGCATGAACCAAAATTAAACCTGATTTTATTTATTTTTTTGCCGCGCCGGTTGAAGCTGGCAGCTGCTTGCAACAGCTCTTACTCTATCTCTCTTTTTTCCGAATTTAATTCACTTTTTGCTTCCCTTTTTGTGGACATTACTTTTGTATATACTTTTTTCAGACAGCATGGATCCCGAGCAGGAAAACTACATCGAGAAGAGAAGAGACGCTTCACTTTTCAGCGCTGTTTTCTCTGTAACCATGGGCAACATGGGATCCCTGCCATATAAAACGTTCGAACTGGCCGCACTCTGCAGGCTCTGTGGTGGCGTCGGCCATCCTGTGTGGAATGGTCTGGAGCAGTGGCATCGCAGAGAGGGAAAGGAAGAAGCTGGAAAAGATCATCAGGAAGTCCAGCTCTGTCCTGGGCTGCCCCTTGGACTCGGTGGGGGAGGTGGGTGATGGGGGAGTTCTGGCTGAACTGTCATCCATGCTGGACGATGAGTCCGGCCCCCCTCCATGGTGACCTGAAGGGACTGAGGAGCAGCTTCAGCGGCAGACTGCTTCACCCTCGATGTGTGAAGGAAAGATACAGAAGGTCTTTCCTTCCTGCTGCTGTTAGGCTCCATGGCTAGCACTCCTAATATGTGCAATATGTCTATTATCTGTTCTATCTCTGTCATTTCTGTATGCTGTTGCAAACTGCAATTTCCCCATTGTGGGACTATTAAAGGTTTTTCTTATTCTTATTCTTATTCTTATTTAATTTAAAAATATATATTTTTCAACCACTACTGCACATTCACATCCTTGTAAATGTTATCTACTTTTTTATTGTTTTTGTTTGCCATATAGCTTTGATATAGAAACTGTTTTGTTCTGAGTTGTTTGTATTGTCTTAGTCTACTCCTAAATAATCAGAACCATTGAGCTCCTGGTTGGGAGGGCTAGCACAACATAGCAGATACACGGTGGCTGAAGCTGCTATTGGATATGTATAAGAGTTTAAGGCATGTGAGATAATATGCATATTAATGAAAATAAGCTAATGCTACACCGGAAAACAATTTTACAACAGAATTTTATGGCAGCTCTCACATGGAGTTATTCCAAGTAATTGTCAAATCATTGTTGAGCAAAATAAAATGTAGTATCTAAGGTTTTGCAAAAGACTAAACTTTTGACCGAAAATATTGTTTTATTGTTTATTTGGGTCCCCATGAGCTGCAGCAGAACTGCAGCTATTCTTGAGATGCACTAAGAGTTGTGTTCTACGTTGCCAACTACTTTATAAGACCAGGAGCATTCAGAGGCAACATACACTATATTACCAAAAGTATTCGCTCATCTGCCTTTACACACATACGAACTTAAGTGACATCCCATTCTTAATTTATAGGGTTTAATATGACATTGGCCCACCCTTTGCAGCTATAACAGCTTCAACTTTTCAGGGAAGGCTTTCCACAAGGTTTAGGAGTGTGTTTATGGGAAATTTTGACCATTCTTCTAGAAGGGCATTTGTGAGGTCAGACACTGATGTTAGACTGGAAGGCCTGGCTTACAGTCTTTGCTCTAATTCATCACAAAGGCGTTCTATCGAGCTGAGGTCGGGACTCTGTGCTGACCAGTCAAGTTCTTCCACACCAAACTCGCTCATCCATGTCTTTAGGCCGGGTTTTGTAAAACGTCTTGAGACAATTTGTATTGTTATTGATGCTATATAAATAAAATTGAATTGAATTGAATTATAGACCTTGCTTTGTGCACTGGTACGCAGTCATGTTGGAACAGGAAGGGGTCATCCCCAAAATGTTCCCATAAAGTTGGGAGTATGGAATTGTCCAAAACCTCTTGGTATGCTGAAGCATTCAGAGTTCCTTTCACTGGAACTAAGGGGCTAAGCCCAGCTCATGAAAAACAACCCCACACCATAATCACCCCTCCACCAAACTTCACACTTGGTACAATGCAGTCAGACAAGTACCGTTTTCCTCAGATTGCCAGATGGAGAAGCATGATTTTTCACTCCAGAGAACGCGTCTCCACTGCTCTAGAGTCCAGTGGCAGCGTGCTTTACACCACTGCATCCGATGCTTTGCATTGCACTTGGTGATGTATCACTTGGATGCAGCTGCTCGGCCATGGAAACCCATTCCATGAAGCTCTCTGCACTATTCCCAAGCTAATCTGAAGGCTGGAGGTCTGTAGCGACTGACTCTGCAGAAAGTTGGCGACCTCTGTGCACTATGCGCTCTATCATTTTACGTGGCCTGCCACTTCGTGGCTGAGTTGCTATCATTCCCAGTCGCTTCCACTTTGTTATAATACCACTGACAGCTGACTGGAATATTTAATAGCGGGGAAATTTCACAACTAGACTTGTTACACAGGTTGCATCCTATCACAGTACCACGCTGGAATTCACTGAGCTCCTGAGAGTGACCCATTCTTTCACAAATGTTTGTAGAAGCAGTCTGCATGCCTAGGTGCTTGATTTTATACACCTGTGGTCATTGGAAGTGACTGGACCACCTGAATCCAGTTATTTGGATGGCTGAGTGAATACTTTTGGCAATATAGTGTATTTATGTAACATACAAAAGGACAGAATAACACCATGATTTTAGTGAAGCAGAAGTAAATATGTTGCTTGTTGAACTGAAGCTGCTCTTCTGACTGGTATGATACAACCATCATTTTTTGACAGATACAGTGTATATGACTCAAATGAAGCAAAGTTGTTAATCTTTTCTTTACCTGGTCCAAGTTGTCCAAGGTTTCATTCACAGGAGATCGACGTGAGGTTCTTTTTTTTCTGGTGAGTGAATATAAAAGCCTGGTTAGTGTGTGAATTAGCTTGAGAATCATTGATCTCAGAAAGAGCACAGTGATGCTCACCTAATCCACAGGAAGACCATGAGAGGTATTAAAATTAGGAGAGCTACAGAAACTCCTGCAGCTGCTGCTGGGATCCATTTAGTTGTGGAAGTTGAGTCTTCCTTTGTTTGTTTAGTTTGGACAGTGAGAGTCTTTACAGCTGAGTTGATGTCTCTGTTGGTTCTGACAGCACAGTAGTAGTTTCCTGCATCCTGACTGCTGACTGGATCTAGAAGCAGGTGTTTGCTTTGGTCGTGTGTCAGGTTCAGAGGTCGACTGTTGAAGTACCAAATGTAGTTTGTGCTAGCAGGTAGACGACAGCTGGTACTGCAGGTCAGTGAGACTCTCTGACCCTCTGTCACCACTGGAGAGGGAGTTATCTTCACTTTCAGGTCTGGAAGACAGACAGATAGGGTAATAAATGTAAAAGAGACATTTATAATGAATATATATATTGATTGCTGGTAGGACATGAGTAACAGATTCTAATTACCTGTGACAGTCATAGAAACTCCAGGAGAACCAGACACTTCTTCATAGTCTGTTTTGATTGTGAAAATGTATTCTGCTGAGTCTTTCTTCTTCAGCTTGTTTAATGTGAGGATGTGTTGGTTCTTCATGTTGTCATGATACTTCACATTATGTGTCTCCTCAGTCAACTGTTGATATTCCTCTTCAGTATTTCTCTTTACTTTATACCAAAGTTTAGACTCTGTCTGCTGGTAGTCAGGATGAGAGTATACACTGGAAATGTTCACAGAAGATCCTTTCAGAGCACAAACTCTCCTGCTGATATAATTCACTCTCCAACAGTTCTTGTCTTCTAGACCTGAAATATTGATGGAAGACAACAAGAGACAGATTCACTTTAAAGTAACTATTAACTATTAAACTTCCAGTGACAGAGACTGAAAGCATTTAAAAAGAGACTTAAATCTTAAGTTGATTCATACTCACAGACGTCAGCAGAGTGTAGAACCTCAAGACCTTTTACAGCACAAGAGAAGCTGTCTGTGGGAGTGTTGGTCACTATAATCTGTTGTTTCTCATTGTCTCTGTATATGCGTTTATTCTTAAACCATCTAAATAAAGTCCGAGTGTCAGTATGAAGACAGCTGGTGTTACAGGTCAGTCTGACATGATCTGGTTTGTCGAGAGGAGTCCTTTGAACGTGTATTCCTGTTGGGAGACAATCAAAACATTTTTCATCAGTTCATCTCGGCATTGTTAAATATATATGTGTAATTTAATAACATGATCAGATAATTTATTGATTACTTATTTTCTGAAATGGTTAGATTACAGAACTGTATTCCAGTCTGTCTACAGTGAAAGTATGACTTGATAGTAGGCGTTGTACCGACCAGTCAACTTTACTGCAGTGCCATGACGCTTTAAGCAGGAAGTTGACTAGTCGTTGATCACGTGTCAATAACAACACGGATACCTCAGAGAAGACAGGGGAAGAGTCCAGTTGGTCAATCCAGCAAACTAGCAGTGGTTCATCAAGTGTATAGAAATACTACACTAAAGATGAAGATCATTCTACCGTGACATGCAGAATATGTCAGTCATGAAATACAACAAAAGTACTTTAATGCACACTCGTCTGAAAAGGCATCCACTAACGCTAGCAGAGGAACGGTCCAGATACTCTCAATGACAGTCAGTTAACTTCACCTGTAGTAACAGAGAGAAGGAGGCTGCACATCAACAGTTTGCTGGTGATTTTCATTGTCTAAAGTTATTAGACCTTGAGCTGCAGTACACGAAAAGGTTTCAGAGATATATGGCTTTTTTTTTCTTTTTTTCTTTTTTTAAATCCCAGCTACATTATATTATTTTACAGCATGCCTGCATTTTACAGCATTGCTTATGTTCAGGCAAGTGCTGTGAAGTACTTCGAACTTCTGGCTGTGCCTATTTTATAGGCTACACATATCTGTAACACACAGGATTGATAAGCTCATGTGTTCATGTTCAGGTCTGTTGTGTTCTATTAGTTGACATTGTTGCTGTGGTTGTACAGCGTGTTTGGTTTTTTTGGCTGAGTGAGAGCTGCATATTAGAAGTGTCAGACTTGTGTCAGACAGTGTTCATGGTCTTGACGTGGGTTATGGGCGACAGTAGCCTGTGTTCAAGCTTCAGTTACCTTGCAGAAAAGCCTCCTTAGCTTATTTAGTGTGAAATGCTACAATATGTATTCAGGTCAAGAACATAGATTCCATTACTTTCTACTGTGTTTTTGTGTGATGTCATCGCCTAGTCAACGTCCACTGGACTTTCACCACATATTGGTTGACTTTAAAAAATCAGAAGTCGTTCAACCCTACCTTACAGAGTTTAGAGGTGTGGTGGTGGGAGGAGTGTAAATGAGGAAACTTCACCTCTGGGATAAGTGATGGAGCAGGACTCATCTACTGACGTCTGCTGATAAGAACACATTCTCCCTTTAGCGTAGGTCACACTAAAGCAGGTCGGAGTGACTGAATCTGAACAAAACCAAAGACATATCATCAATGAACTGGTGAAAACTTGTTTTAAGGAAGAGTCTGAACAGTAGAAATAGTGTTTGTAACAGTTGTGACTCACCCACTGAGACTTCAGGGGCTCTGAGATCCTTGTAGCCTTTGACAGCACAGGAGTATGTGACTGCTTCCTCACTGCTGACCAGCTCTTGGTACCAGGGAGACCAGTCCTCATAGAGAAACTCTCTGTTCTTGTACCAGATGTAGGCAGTCAGAGGACAGCTGGTGCTACACATCAGTGTTACTGTCTGTCCCTCTGTGGAAGGAATCACCTTTACCTGCAGGTCTGAGATGATAGTTAATATAAATAACATTAAAGTATTACATTACTCTTAAAGTAATCAATCAGTAATACATTAGTGATAAACACTGTACCTGTAACATGGAGGTGAATTATACTTTGCTGGCAGTTGTCTGGTTTGTTAATTTCTGTGCAGCAGTAATCTTTTGTATCGTTTTCTGTTAGATCATTGATTGTCAGAGTGAAGTTACTCTCTTCTGACACACTGCACTTTACTCGGTCTCCATCTGTAGGAAACTCAGCAGTAACATAGTTTGAACCATCCCAGTAGACAATGTACCATCTCTTGGTTGCAGTGTGATGTTGATCTGAGCAGGACAGAGTCACTGATGAACCCTTTAAGGCACAGATGCTGGTTGGTTTCCCCTGAACTCCTTTAACAGAAGATTTCATTATCAAACATCTGGACACATTTACAATGTCTCCATGACTTCAAGACCTCATAACATCAGTGTATCTGCTGCTTTAACAATATTACCTTTTACGCCTTCACTCCTACATTCAAGAAATATCACGTTTCCATATTTCCAGTAATAGAAGGAGGAAAAACAATCATTCATACCTGAGATGTGCAGAATCAAAGCCATAATCAAACATCCAGCTTCTACCAAGAACATGACTGTTGTCTACTCCAGCTTCTAATCAGAAAGTTGATTCTTCTAATGAACTTATTAAAGCTACAGCAGTTACTGTGAGACTTTATCAAATGTCCAAAACATGAACGAATGGAGGTTAAAATCATCGGCAGTCTTCTTACAGAGTGAAGACAGAATGAACTACTGGTTAGTGTGAGTGTGTCTACATGCAGCTTTACACCACAACAATCACTTCCTTCTTCATGATTACTCTGAGGAAGAAGAGGCCTCTAGTGAAGAATCTGTGTAGTGCAGGAGTTATTAGAGTCTGTTTGTCTCTTTCTATATATGAGGGTGTCAGTTTATTTTCTTTTTTTCTCAACAACTTGTGTAGAAGAGTTATTTTCAGTATCTCTCTTTCAACAGGATGTGTTCAATGACATCCTCATCAGGCCTTCATCATCAGAGGTGTTATATTGTTGAAACATTTTTCAGACATGTTATCAACAGGTCTTTAAAGCTCACAGCTCACTGACTGCAGCTCATTCAATCTTTTCCTGATTGTTTGGTTCTATAGTTGTAAAGGGACACTATTTTATCACCATACTATTGTTTTTTGGTTTTTTTTTTTTCAACATAGTGAGTTCATGCACCATGCAGCAGGAGTATATTTCATTATATTCTCATGATAAATGAGAATATAATGAGTTTGAACTTTTACTCCGGTATTTCTTTCAGTTCAAACTTATTGTGTTCTTTTAACACAATAAGTTTGAACTGAAAAACAAGAAAAATACAAATAAACAAGAAAAAAATATATTAATAAAAGAAATTAAATAATATGTAAAAATATAAAATAACATTCATTAATGCACAGGATTAGATGTTACAATCCCTTGTGCCAAAATCCCAGGCAAAACACATTTAGAGGCCCTGTCCAACTGAGAAACCCTAACAAACCTATAGTCATGTGATATGACGCTTAACCTACAATCTAAATGACCTAAGTAAATGCTGCTGGCTTGTATGGCACCGTTTACCGTAAATGTTCATATAAAGCGCACTGTTATTCATTAAACCCACTGACATTTTACACACTATTTTTGATTTTCACAGTAATACGGGACAAAGTGCGTCCCGTTTCAGCTCTATACGGGACGCGTACTTTTGATTGTAAATACGAGACGATACCGTTTTGTAAGGGACGGGGCAACCCTCGTCATATCTTACACAATATCTTCGTTTGTTCCGAGTCAGACTCCTCGAAACCGAAGTGTTTCCTCACCACAGAATTTGCTTTACCTTTCTTCTCGACCAAAGGCCGCCTTTCTGCCATCTTCTATCGTTTTCTTCAACGCGTGTTATTATTAGTTCTCCTTTTTTGTCTTTCTCGTCAAAATATAGTCAAAGGACAGTAGTCAAATGTGCTGTGCAAAGCAGGAGAGCATGTTCACACACCGATTCAGAGAGTTTGTGCGTTAACACATGGACGTAACGTTCAGAGGCCTGATTTTAGATGAACCTCCTGTCAGTCAAGGAGATACAGTTACGACCCGGCGCAAGGCATGCAACATAAAAATGAGTTACAGAAATAACTGTAACTCAGGTAATAGATAGATAGATAGATAGATAGATGTCCTCTGTCGCACACAGACGAGGTGTTGTACAGACTGATGCCTGAGTCAGGAAAGATTTCCTGTAGCGCTCCTTGAGTCTCTTGGAGAAGGTGCTCTGTTGTCTGTCTCTTACATGGTGTAGAGGGTGGTCAGGGTTATCCATGACTGATTATGGTTTGTTCAGTGCCCTCCTCTCCACCATTGATTCAAAAGCTTCCTGTCTGCAGCCAGTGACAGAGCCAGCCTTCCTGATCAGTTTTATTCAGTCTGTTGGTGTCACTGGCTGCAATGCTGCTCCCCCAGCAGACCACAGCAGAGAAAAGGGTGCTGGCCGCAACAGGCTGGTAAAAGATTTCCTGTCTGTTATGGTAAATAACAAATCTTAAACAGGCACTGGGTGGGACGTAGTGCTTTCTGCAGCTGAAGAGAGTGGTGTCTTGCTCAGGCCTCTACATCCACACCTTTACAGGTGGATAAAAGGCATGGACAGGTATGTAGGATTGAGGTAATTAAGCCCACCTGCCACTGCAAGGTCAGTAGGAGCCCAGTGAAGGAGAACGAGATGAGTAAAAATTCATTCATTCATTCATTCATCTTCTAAACCCGCTTAGTCCTGTTAAGGGTCGTGGGGGTCTGCTGGAGCCTATCCCAGCTGTCATCGGGCGAGAGGCAGGGGTACACCCTGGACAGGTCACCAGTCCATCGCAGGGCTAACACAGAGAGACAGACAAACATTCACACTCACACCTACAGCCAATTTAGAATCACAAGCATGTCTTTGGACGGTGGGAGGAAACTGGAGTACCCGGAGAGAACCCACGCAGACACAGGGAGAACATGCAAACTCCACACAGAAAGGCCCAGTCAGTCCATTGATTCAAGTCTTGAGGGTTGCAGAATCACAGACAGATACCGAAGGTTTCACCTGGAGCCATATCTATCAAATTATGTTTAGCATATACAGTATAGCTGTGAACTGAATTGATGATGACATGTTTCTTACATAAAATACAGCCCTGTGATAGACCTGTTAGCCCTGTGATAGACTGGAGACCTGTCCAGGGTGTACTCCGCCTCTCACCCAATGACTGCTAAGATAGGCTCCAGCCCCACACGACCCTTAACAGGAACAAGTAGTTACAGAAAATGAATGAATGAATGAATTCTGAGTTAGCACGTTTTTGTGCTTCCACATTAATATCACAGAGTTAATCTGATATTTTAGAACTATAATAGTAGTAGGAGACATAAATCCTCATCTTCCTGGTCAGTTTCTCCAAACTGACTCAGATGTGCTTGCATTAACAGCTTCTCAGTTCTGGGGAACTCCAGGCGTTGATGTTCATTTGTCAGTTTTTACAGTAATCAAAAGAAACATTTTACCACGGAGTCCAAAAACAACAACATTTAAAAGCGTCCTGACAACAATTCACTAACTGCAGGCATTAGTACGACCAGCAGGTGGGAATATAGTAACTATAAGGGCAGTTTTTTGCTCTAATTAGGTCAACGCCCTAACTACAAGGAACTATTGAGGAAATGACTCACACGCTTGACGTGTGAAGGATTATTTCAGGCTCACGGTCTAATGCTGCCCGAAGAAATCTCATGCCAAATAAAGAGGAACATTCAAAGGGTCAAGATTCAATATGTTTATTGTCACATGCACAGTAAAAACAGCCTTTTAGACCAGGGGTGCCCAATACGTCGATCGCATTTGACTGGTAGATCGCAAAGATAGGTCGGGTAGATTGCGCAGGTAGAGAGCCTTCCTGTCCTGAGCAGCACAGTTGCCAAACCACACTGTGACTGAGATGGTGATGCCATACCTCAACTGTGAAACGTTTTACCCATGACTGTGTGAGCTGTGTTTTGTGCAGACTGAGTCCCCAGCTGTCTCAGGAGGTGCTGCTGGATGAGGTGAGCGATGCGGTCATGGTGGACATGCTGTGGGAAACGCAGATGTACCTGTATGAGAAGAGGGAGATCCTCCAGTCTCTGGCAAAACTACTACTGGAGAACTGACAGCACGAGAAAACCACAAGGAGGGGGCGAGTGGTTGGTCGAGGCACTAAGAGCAGTAGTGCCATGTGTCTTGATTCAGGACTCTAATGTTATGTGATGCTGTGCTTTATCTTTACAAAAAAAATAAGACCTTAGCGACTTCTATATTCACAGTAAAATGTGAGTTCACAGCAACAAATGGGCAAAACACGGCAGGAACTGAAAACTAATACAGGAAACAACAGGTTCTCTATAGCCTCTTGAAAGGCCAGTTACGTAGCATCCTGTTATCATCAATGAAACTGTCATTACTGTGGTTTACTAAGCTTGCCCTTGTGAACTGATGTGAAGCAACTGGTTTTCATGTTTTAAGTCGGCACGTACGGGGGAAACGTATGAGGAAGTTGTATTTTTTTTGCACTTGCTGTTAGTATTGCGTCTGAGATGTGGACTTTATCTTCACACTTTAAAAAAAACACAAGTTGTGTGATTTAAAAAATCACACAAAGTCATGAAAATGAGCAAACCTGTACAAAAAGTTCATGATTTCACTTCCTTAAACAGGTGTTGGATGTCCATCAGTGCTACTAAGTGTGATCCCGTTGCATGTCTAGATGTCTGCCTAGACACTGTGTGACATACTTAGCACTATAGTATCACTACTGCATTCACTGTAAATAAGTTTAGCAGAACACTGCAAAATCTATTTGATTCCCAGAGAAAACATGCTTGTCTTTTTGCACTTGCTGTTAGCCTTGCATCTGAGATGTGGACTTTATCTTCACTCTTTTAAAAAAAACAGTTGCTTTGAAGTTTCTCTTACCAGCATTGAGATTTTTCTTGTGCAGCATCTGACTCTGAGAAAAAGCCTGAGAGTGTCTCACACAAAGTCATGAAAATGAGCAAACCTGTACAAAAAGTTCATGCTTTCACTTCCTAAAACAGGCGTTGGCTGTTCATCAGTGCTACTATGTGTGATCCCGTTGCATGTCTAGGTCTGCCTGCTTATCTTCTGTGAGTACCGAACTGAAGTGCCATACACGCACAACATTTTAAAATCTAGGTCCTTTAAACATGACAGGATAATATAAGATTATTCTGAGAGAGGGAGCAAACCACCAACAACTTGCTGTAACTTTGTTACAGTGGCTGAAGTGTCTTGTGACTAAACCTGTTACCCATCATTTTATTAAATAATCTGAGGTGAACATCGATACAGAGGAAGGTCCCAAACCAAAATTCTCCTCTGGACTGGACTGTAGCCTGATCCCGGCTAAGTACAGTGCAGTAATTAAGAACAGAACAACTGTTATTGTTCTTATATTCAGTCTCTTTAAGTTGTTCTTTGCTGTGTTGTACAATCTCTAGGTATCCACTGCTTAGTAATTGAGCCTGGAAGTAAAGAAAGCATTATTTAAGTCAGGTTAAACATGCAGTAAGGCATTTTAAAGAATACAAGAAACATTTTTCTACAGTCAGAATATGTAGATAACCTTTTCAGTACCCAATCTATAACCCATGTTGTTTACCTTTGTAGTTTGTAGGAAAAATGATACAATCTGACTTGAAATAATCTTTAAATTCTTGCAGTATGTCATGCAGATGGAGTGTGATATTGAAAAAGCAAGGTGTGCTCACTCAGAGGTTGAATTGGACCTAAAGCTGACAACAGCGTAGGGGACCGTCTCTTGATCTTGGGTCTGAGGTGGGCTTGCGAGGGAGTAGATAGGATCTGTGTTGGTCTTGGTGAAGTGGATTCTGCTGTAGTGAAGTTCCTGCTCTGCTGGTTGAGCTGAGGAGTCGTCATCATTGGGATCACAGTTGAACTGATAAAACACAAGAGAAATTGAATTAAATTGCACATACTGTTTAGCTGAGCTTTCAAAGTAATGCTGGGTGATACACTGAAGTCGAGTTTTTGAACTAAATAAAAAAGAGCAAAAATCTTGTTTCCACCTCAGTAGCCACTCACACAGCCAGTTGTCTTTAGTGATGTTTCCTCTGAGTTGCTGGCATGTCTGAGTTTTACCGGTACACAACAAGCTGCAGTAATGACAGACACAGTTGCTGAATGTTTGACGTGGAACAGACCACTGAGCTGTGTAAAGTTTAAAGGGTTTTGTTGGACAGGTGGACAGGCGAACACAATTTTGTCTGGTTTGGGATAATTTCAACATTTTTTCTAATTACTTTTGAGTGCTGATTTTAAACAAAAACATTTAAAAGAACATGGCTGCTGTATTGTCTGCAGTGTGTCTTCACATGGTCAGCAGTGTTTGGGTAGCTGTTTCAGCTGCTGCTTACTAAACAGTAGAGAACCTTCATAGGCTTGTAGTTGACTACACTATGATGCCAAATGACTTTGTTGTAGATTGATGTGAGTATTTGTGGTAGTTGGAGCTGTGGTTTGTTGCTGTATGTTTTTTATGCTTTGACGTCATTGCTCTTTATGATAGTCTACAACAAAATATCGACGGTTTTGGTGTTTTTTGAACGTTTTTGGGCTGTAAACCATTGCAGCAACAAGGGATCCAACTAGTCCAACTAGTGGCAAACGTGTGTAACACACAGTGACAGGCCATAACAGGGTCATAGACTCTCACTGGTAAACAGCCACCTGTCGGCTTGGTGTGTCATGGCTTTAATGTTATGCGTGAACCAAAATTAAAGCTGATTTTTTAAAAATATTTTCAATGTGAATGTTTCTACACTCATTGCTTAGCAGTGGCAACTGAATTTGTTTTGAGTTGTCTGTATTGTCTCAGTCTACTCCTAAGTAATTATAAGCGTAAGGCTCCTGGTTGGGAGGGTTATCACAACAGAGCAGATACACTGTGGCTGAAGCTGCTATTGGACATGTATAAGAGTTTAAGGCATGTGAGATAGTATGCTTATGAATGAAAATAAACTAATGCTACACTGGAAAACACAACATTTCATGGCAGCTCTACAGACTGTTATAAAGTCCAAGTAACTGTCAAATCATTGGTTAGCAAAATAAAATGTAGTATCTAAGGTTTTGCGAAAGACTTTTGGCCGAAAATGGAATGCACTAAAAGTTGTGTTCTACGTTGCCAACTACTTTATAAGACCTGGAGCATTCAGAGGCAACATATTTATGTAAAATACAAAAGGAAAAATTAACGCTGTGATTTTAGTGAAGCAGAAATAAATATAGCTTATTGAATTGAAGCTGCTCTTCTGACTGGTATGATATAGCGATCATTTTTTGACGGATACAGTGTAAATGGCTCAAATGAAGCAGAGTTGTTTATCTTTTCTTTACCTGGTCCAAGTTGTCCAAGGTTTCATTCACAGGAGATTGACTGGAGGTTCTTTTTTTTCTGGTGAGTGAATATAAAAGCCTGGTTAGTGTCTGAATTAGCTTGAGAATCATCAGTCTCAGAAAGAGCACAGTGATGCTCACCTAATCCACAAGAAGACCATGAGAGGTATTAAAATTAGGAGAGCTACAGAAACTCCTGCAGCTGCTGCTGGGATCCATTTAGTTGTGAAAGTTGAGTCTTCCTTTGTTTGTTTATTTTGGACAGTGAGAGTCTTTACAGCTGAGTTGATGTCTCTGTTGGTTCTGACAGCACAGGAGTAGTTTCCTGCATCCTGACTGCTGACTGGATCCAGAAGCAGGTGTTTGCTTTGCTCGTGTGTCAGGTTCAGAGGTCGACTGTTGAAGTACCAAATGTAGTTTGTGTTAGCAGGTAGAGGACAGCTGGTACTGCAGGTCAGTGAGACTCTCTGACCCTCTGTCACCACTGGAGAGGGAGTTATCTTCACTTTCAGGTCTGGAAGACAGACAGATAGGGTAATAAATGTAAAAGAGACATTTATAATGAATACATATATTGATTGCTGGTAGGACATGAGTAACAGATTCTAATTACCTGTGACAATCAGAGAAACTCCAGGAGAACCAGGCACTTGTTCCTGATATGTTTTGATTGTGAAGATGTATTCTGCTGAGTCATTCTTCTTCAGGTTGTTTAATGTGAGGATGTGTTGGTTCTTCATGTTGTCATGATACTTCACATTATGTATCTCCTCAGTCAGCTGTTGATATTCCTCTTTAGTATTTCTCTTTACTTTATACCAAAGTTTAGACTCTATCTGCAGGTAGTCAGGATGAGAGTATTCACTGGAAATGTTCACAGAAGATCCTTTCAGAGCACAAACTCTCCTGCTGATATAATTCATTCTCCAACAGTTCTTCTCCTCTACACCTGAAATATTGATGGAAGACAACAAGAGACAGATTCACTTTAAAGTACTTCTATTAAATTCCCTTCAAATAATCTTTAAATTAAAAGAAAGATGTCAACTTCCTAGTAGATAAAAATGTTTGAAATCAGGACCTTCTCCAGTGACAGAGACTGAAAGCATTTAAAAAGATACTTAAATCTTAAATTGATTCATACTCACAGACGTCAGCAGAGCGCAGATCCTCAAGACCTTTTACAGCACAAGAGAAGCTGTCTGTAGCAATGTTGGTCTCTGTAATCTGTTGTTTCTCCTTGTCTCTGTATATTTTCCTGTCCTTAAACCACATAAATGAAGTCCGAATGTCAGTATGAAGACAGCTGGTGTTACAGGTCAGTCTGACATGACCTGGTTTGTCTAGAGGAGTTCTTTGAACGTGTATTTCTGTTGGGAGACAATCAAAACTTTTTTCAGCAGTTCAGCATGTATCATATAATAACTTGATTATATATGTTATTATTAATGTTATGATATGTTTAGATCATAGGACTTTATTCCAGTCATAACAAATAATTAACAATCTACAGTGACAGTATGACTTGACAGAGATTAGAGGTGTGGTGGTGGGAGGAGTGTAAATGAGGAAACTTCACCTCTGGGATATGTGATGGAGCAGGACTCATCTACTGACATCTTCTGATAAGAACACATTCTCCCTTTAGCGTAGGTCACACTGAAGCAGGTCGGAGTGACTGAATCTGAACAAAACCAAAGACATATCATCAATGAACTGGTGAACACTTGTTTTAAAGAAGAGTCTGAACAGTAGAAATAGTGTTTGTAACTGTTGTGACTCACCCACTGAGACTTCAGGGGCTCTGAGATCCTCGTAGCCTTTGACAGCACAGGAGTATGTGACTGCTTCCTCACTGCTGACCAGCTCTTGGTACCAGGGAGACCAGTCCTCATAGAGAAACTCTCTGTTCTTGTACCAGATGTAGGCAGTCAGAGGACAGCTGGTGCTACACATCAGTGTTACTGTCTGTCCCTCTGTGGCAGGAATCACCTTTACCTGCAGATCTGAGTCATAGTTAATATAAATATCATTAAAGTATTACATTACTCTTAAAGTAATCAATTAGTAATACATTAGTGATAAACACTGTACCTGTAACACGGAGGTGAATTATACTTTGCAGGCAGTTGTCTGGTTTGTTAGTTTCTGTGCAGCAGTAATCTTTTTCATCGTTTTCTGTTAGATCATTGATTGTCAGAGTGAAGTTACTCTCTTCTGACACATTGTACTTTACTTGGTTTCCATTTGTAGGGAGCTCAGTATAAACATACTTTGAATCCCAGTAGACAATGTACCATCTCTTGGTTGCAGTGTGATGTTGATCTGAGCAGGACAGAGTCACTGATGAACCCTTTAAGGCACAGATGCTGGTTGGTTTCCCCTGAACTCCTTTAACAGAAGATTTCATTATCAAACATCTGGACACATTTACAATGTCTCCATGACTTCAAGACCTCATAACATCAGTGTATCTGCTGCTTTAACAATATTAACTTTTACACCTTCACTCCTACATTCAAGAAATATCACGTTTCCATATTTCAAGTAATAGAAGGAGGAAAAACAATCATTCATACCTGAGATGTGCAGAATCAAAGCCATAATCAAACATCCAGCTTCTACCAAGAACATGACTGTTGTCTACTCCAGCTTCTAATCAGAAAGTTGATTCTTCTAATGAACTTATTAAAGCTACAGCAGTTACTGTGAGACTTTATCAAATGTCCAAAACATGAATGAATGGAGGTTAAAATCATCGGCAGTCTTCTTCCAGAGTGAAGACAGAATGAACTACTGGTTAGTGTGAGTGTGTCTACATGCAGCTTTACACCACAACAATCACTTCCTTCTTCATGATTACTTTGAGGAAGAAGAGGCCTCTAGTGAAGAATCTGTGTAGTGCAGGAGTTATTGGAGTCTGTTTGTCTCTTTCTATATATGAGGGTGTCAGTTTTTTTTCAACAACTTGTGTAGAAGAGTTATTTTCAGTCTCTCTCTTTCAACAGGATGTGTTCAATGACATCCTCATCAGGCCTTCATCATCAGAGGTGTTATATTGTTAAAACATATTTCAGTTGTGTTATCAACAGGTCTTTAAAGCTCACAGCTCACTGACTGCAGCTCATTCAGTCTTTTACTGATTGTTTAGTTCTGTTGTTGTGTAGAAATTTACAGTGAGTTGAAAACATCAGTCACATCATAAAGGGACACTAGTACTGATCTATTTTATCACCATACTATTATTATTTTTCATTTTCAACATGGTGACTTCATGCAACGTGCAGCAGGAGTATATTTCATTATATTCTCATGATAAAGTCACAGTGAGAACAGAGAGGTGTGAAACTGTTAGTGGTTATTTTGTGGTGAAGAAAAAAGCTTCACTGGAGACAAAGCAGTGGACATGATGTCTATGATGTTTAATTCACTACAACACATACAAAGTACAACACAAGTGAAATAGCTCAAACATTTTATAATACATGCCATGATACAACGTTATTTCAAGAAGTGAACTTTCTTACAAAGTAGAATGACAACAAAGTGTTTTTATTTAGAAGGCTGTAGCTCGATGGTAGAGTAGAGATCAGCTGTGTGGTTCTCAGGGAAGTGCAGTCTGCCGTAGTGATGATCATCCTGCTCTGCTGACTGAGCTGAGATGTTCTCATACATGTGATCAGTGTTCAGCTGAGAAGACAACATCAATAATATTACTTTACATTATACTGCATTGAAAGGTTTGACTGATCCTCCTATCTGAGCATTTAAAATACACCAAGATCTCATCTGATAAAGATACAATTTCAAATGACATTAGATTAATATTGATCAGTCATGACGTTCAGCACTGACAGAACACAGATTTCAACCTGACTTCAACTACTAGTTAATAAGACCTATAATAAAACAACATTTCCTGTACATAGTTTTCATTTGTCCATATATGACTCATTTTACAAAATAATCTCTACAGTTTGAGTCCTGTTTTGTACCTGCTGTCTGTTGTCTGGTGTTTCAGCTCTTGAAGACTGACTGGAACGCTTCTTCTTTCTGATTTAAAAAAGTGAACAAATATGTTAATGATTGAGTGATTTCAAATCATAGTATGAATTATATTTCTCTGATATCAAACACAGTGATGTTCACCTAATCCACAAGAATATGGTGAGAGGAAGTAAAACAAGGAGAGCTACAGAAACTCCTGCAGCTGCTGCTGGGATCCATTTAGTTGTTGAGTCTTCCTCTGTTTGTTTAGTTTGGACAGTGAGAGTCTTTACAGCTGAGTTGATGTCTCTGTTGGTTCTGACAGCACAGTAGTAGTTTCCTGCATCCTGACTGCTGACTGGATCTAGAAGCAGGTGTTTGCTTTGGTCGTGTTTCAGGTTCAGAGGTCGACTGTTGAAGTACCAAATGTAGTTTGTGTTAGCAGGTAGAGGACAGCTGGTACTGCAGGTCAGTGAGACTCTCTGACCCTCTGTCACCACTGGAGAGGGAGTTATCTTCACTTTCAGGTCTGGAAGACAGACAGATAGGGTAATAAATGTAAAAGAGACATTTATAATGAATACATATATTGATTACTGTTAGGACATGAGTAACAGATTCTAATTACCTGTGACAATCAGAGAAACTCCAGGAGAACCAGACACTTGTTCCTGATATGTTTTGATTGTGAAGATGTATTCTGCTGAGTCACTCTTCTTCAGGTTGTTTAATGTGAGGATGTGTTGGTTCTTCATGTTGTCATGATACTTCACATTACGTGTCTCCTCAGTCAGCTGTTGATCTTCCTCTTCAGTATTTCTCTTTACTTTATACCAAAGTTTAGACTTTGTCTGCAGGTAGTCAGGATGAGAGTATTCACTGGAAATGTTCACAGAAGATCCTTTCAGAGCACAAACTCTCCTGCTGATATAATTCACTCTACAACAGTTCTTCTCCTCTACACCTGAAATATTGATGGAAGACAAGAGACACATTCACTTTAAAGTAACTATTAAACTCACTTTAAACAATCTTTAATTTAAATAATCAGGACCTTCTCCAGTGACAGAGACTGAAAACATTTTAAAAGATACTTAAATCTTAAGATGATTCATACTCACAGACGTCAGCAGAGTGCAGATCCTCAAGACCTTTTACAGCACAAGAGAAGCTGTCTGTAGAAATGTTGGTCTCTTGAATCTGTTGTTTTTCCTTGTCTCTGTATATTTGTCTGTCCTTAAACCATATAAATGAAGTCAGAGTGTCAGTATGAAGACAGTTGGTGATACAGGTCAGTCTGACATGACCTAGTTTGTCGAGAAGAGTCCTTTGAACGTGTATTTCTGTTTGGAGACAATCAAAACTTTTTCAGCATTTCATCTTTACAATGTTAAATATATGTATCATTTAATAACTTGATTATATATGTTATTATTAATGTTATGATATTGTTAGATCATAGGACTTTATTCCAGTCATAACAAATAATTAACAACCTACAGTGAAAGTATGACTTGACAGAGATTAGAGGTGTGGTGGTGGGAGGAGTGTAAATGAGGAAACTTCACCTCTGGGATATGTGATGGAGCAGGACTCATCTACTGACGTCTGCTGATAAGAACACATTCTCCCTTTAGCGTAGGTCACACTAAAGCAGGTTGGAGTGACTGAATCTGAACAAAACCAAAGACATATCATCAATGAACTGGTGAACACTTGTTTTAAGGAAGAGTCTGAACAGTAGAAATAGTGTTTGTAACTGTTGTGACTCACCCACTGAGACTTCAGGGGCTCTGAGATCCTCGTAGCCTTTGACAGCACAGGAGTATGTGACTGCTTCCTCACTGCTGACCAGCTCTTGGTACCAGGGAGACCAGTCCTCATAGAGAAACTCTCTGTTCTTGTACCAGATGTAGGCAGTCAGAGGACAGCTGGTGCTACACATCAGTGTTACTGTCTGTCCCTCTGTGGCAGGAATCACCTTTACCTGCAGGTCTGAGATGATTGTTAATATAAATAACATTAATGTATTACATTACTCTTAAAGTAATCAATCAGTAATACATTAGTGATAAACACTGTACCTGTAACATGGAGGTGAATTCTACTTTTGTTGCAGTTGTCTGGTTTGTTAGTTTCTGTGCAGCAGTAATCTTTTTCATCGTTTTCTGTTAGATCATTGATTGTCAGAGTGAAGTTACTCTCTTCTGACACACTGTACTTTACTTGGTTTCCATCTGCAGAGAGCTGAGTATAAACATACTTTGAACCATCCCTGTAGACAATGTACCATCTCTTGGTCGCAGTGTGACGTTGATCTGAGCAGGACAGAGTCACTGATGAACCCTTTAAGGCACAGATGCTGGTTGGTTTCCCCTGAACTCCTTTAACAGAAGATTTCATTATCAAACATCTGGACACATTTACAATGTCTCCATGACTTCAAGACCTCATAACATCAGTGTATCTGCTGCTTTAACAATATAAACTTTCACACCTTCACTCCTACATTCAACAAATATCACGTTTCCATATTTCCAGTAATAGAAGGAGGAAAAACAATCATTCATACCTGAGACGTGCAGAATCAAAGCCATAATCAAACATCCAGCTTCTACCAAGAACATGACTGTTGTCTACTCCAGCTTCTGATCAGAAAGTTGATTCTTCTCATGAACTTATTAAAGCTACAGCAGTTACTGTGAGACTTTATCAAATGTCCAAAACATGAATGAATGGAGGTTAAAATCATCGGCAGTCTTCTTACAGAGTGAAGACAGAATGAACTACTGGTTAGTGTGAGTGTGTCTACATGCAGCTTTACACCACAACAATCACTTCCTTCTTCATGATTACTTTGAGGAAGAAGAGACCTCTAGTGAAGAATCTGTGTAGTGCAGGAGTTATTAGAGTCTGTTTGTCTCTTTCTATATATGAGGGTGTCAGTTTATTTTCTTTTCTCAACAACTTGTTTAGAAGAGTTGTTTTCAGTATCTCTCTTTCAACAGTATGTGTTGAATGACATCCTCATCAGGCCTTCATCATCAGAGGTGTTATATTGTTGAAACATTTTCAGACATGTTATCAACAGATCTTTAAAGCTCACAGCTCACTGACTGCAGCTCATTAAATCTTTTCCTGATTGTTTGGTTCTATAGTTGTAAAGGGACACTATTTTATCACCATACTATTGTTTTTTGGTTTTTTTTCAACATAGTGAGTTCATGCACCATGCAGCAGGAGTATATTTCATTATATTCTCATGATAAATGAGAATATAATGAGTTTGAGCTTTTACTCCGGTATTTCTTTCAGTTCAAACTTATTGTGTTCTTTTAACACAATAAGTTTGAACTGAAAAACAAGAAAAATACAAATAAACAAGAAAAAAATATATTAATAAAAGAAATTAAATAATATGTAAAAATATAAAATAACATTCATTAATACACAGGATTAGATGTTACAATCCCTTGTGCCAAAATCCCAGGAAAAACACATTTAGAGGCCCTGTCCAACTGAGAAACCCTAACAAACCTATAGTCATGTGATATGACGCTTAACCGACAATCTAAATGACCTAAGTAAATGCTGCTGGCTTGTATGGCACCGTTTACCGTAAATGTTCATATAAAGCGTACTGTTATTCATTAAACCCACTGACATTTTACACACTATTTTTGATTTTCACAGTAATACGGGACAAAGTGCGTCCCGTTTCAGCTCTATACGGGACGCGTACTTTTGATTGTAAATACGAGACGATTCCATTTTGTAAGGGACGGGGCAACCCTAGTCATATTTTACACAATATCTTCCTTTGTTCCGAGTCAGACTCCTTGAAACCGAAGTGTTTCCTCACCACAGAATTCGCTTTACCTTTCTTCTCGACCAAAGGCCGCCTTTCTGCCATCTTCTATCGTTTTCTTCAACGCGTGTTATTATTAGTTCTCCTTTTTTGTCTTTCTCGTCAAAATATAGTCAAAGGACAGTAGTCAAATGTGCTGTGCAAAGCAGGAGAGCATGTTCACGCACCGATTCAGAGAGTTTGTGCGTTAACACATGGACGTAACGTTCAGAGGCCTGATTTTAGATGAACCTCCTGTCAGTCAAGGAGATACAGTTACGACCCGGCGCAAGACATGCAACATAAAGATGAGTTACAGAAATAACTGTAACTCAGGTAATAGATAGATAGATAGATAGATAGATGTCCTCTGTCGCACACAGACGAGGTGTTGTACAGACTGATGCTTGAGTCAGGAAAGATTTCCTGTAGCGCTCCTTGAGTCTCTTGGAGAAGGTGCTCTGTTGTCTGTCTCTTACATGGTGTAGAGGGTGGTCAGGGTTATCCATGACTGATTACCGTTTGTTCAGTGCCCTCCTCTCCACCATTGATTCAAAAGCTTCCTGTCTGCAGCCAGTGACAGAGCCAGCCTTCCTGATCAGTTTATTCAGTCTGTTGGTGTCACTGGCTGCAATGCTGCTCCCCCAGCAGACCACAGCAGAGAAAAGGGTGCTGGCCGCAACAGTCTCGTAGAAGATTTCCTGTCTGTTATGGTAAATAACAAATCTTAAACAGGCACTGGGTGGGACGTAGTGCTTTCTGCAGCTGAAGAGAGTGGTGTCTTGCTCAGGCCTCTACATCCACACCTTTACAGGTGGATAAAAGGCATGGACAGGTATGTAGGATTGAGGTAATTAAGCCCACCTGCCACTGCAAGGTCAGTAGGAGCCCAGTGAAGGAGAACGAGATGAGTACAAATTTATTCATTCATTCATTCATCTTCTAAACCCGCTTAGTCCTGTTAAGGGTCGTGGGGGTCTGCTGGAGCCTATCCCAGCTGTCATCGGGTGAGAGGCAGGGGTACACCCTGGACAGGTCACCAGTCTATCTCAGGGCTAACACAGAGAGACAGACAAACATTCACACTCACACCTACAGCCAATTTAGAATCACAAGCATGTCTTTGGACGGTGGGAGGAAACTGGAGTACCCGGAGAGAACCCACGCAGACACAGGGAGAACATGCAAACTCCGCACAGAAAGGCCCCAGTCAGTCCATTGATTCAAGTCTTGAGGGTTGCAGAATCACAGACGGATACCGAAGGTTTCACCTGGAGCCATATCTATCAAATTATGTTTAGCATATACAGTATAGCTGTAAACTGAATTGATGATGACATGTTTCTTACATAAAATACAGCCCTGTGATAGACCTGTTAGCCCTGTGATAGACTGGAGACCTGTCCAGGGTGTACCCCGCCTCTCACCCAGTGACTGCTAAGATAGGCTCCAGCCCCACACGACCCTTAACAGGAACAAGTAGTTACAGAAAATGAATGAATGAATGAATTCTGAGTTAGCAGGTTTTTGTACTTCCACATTAATATCACAGAGTTAATCTGATATTTTAGAACTATAATAATAGTAGGAGACATAAATCCTCATCTTCCTGGTCAGTTTCTCCAAACTGACTCAGATGTGCTTGCATTAACAGCTTCTCAGTTCTGGGGAACTCCAGCCGTTGATGTTCATTTGTCAGTTTTTACAGTAATCAAAAGAAACATTTTACCACAGAGTCCAAAAACAACAACATTTAAAAGCGTCCTGACAACAATTCACTAATTGCAGGCATTAGTACGACCAGCAGGTGGGAATATAGTAACTATAAGGGCAGTTTTTTACTCTAATTAGGTCAACGCCCTAACTACAAGGAACTATTGAGGAAATGACTCACACGCTTGACGTGTGAAGGATTATTTCAGGCTCACGGTCTAATGCTGCCTGAAGAAATCTCATGCCAAATAAAGAGGAACATTCAAAGGTTCAAGATTCAATGTGTTTATTGTCACATGCACAGTAAAAACAGCCGTTTAGACCAGAGGTGCCCAATACGACGATCGCATTCGACTGGTAGATCGCAAAGATAGGTCGGGTAGATTTCGCAGGTAGAGAGCCTTCCTGTCCTGAGCAGCACAGTTTCCAAACCACACTGTGACTGAGATGGTGATGCTGCACCTCAACTGTGAAACGTTTTACCCATGACTATGTGAACTGTGTTTTGTGCAGACTGAGTCCCCAGCTGTCTCAGGAGGTGCTGCTGGATGAGGTGAGCGATGCGGTCCTGGTGGACATGCTGTGGGAAACCCAGATGTACCTGTATGAGAAAAGGGAGATCCTCCAGTCTCTGGCAAAACTACTACTGGAGAACTGACAGCACGAGAAAACCACAAGGAGGGGGCGAGTGTTTGGGCGAGGCACTAAGCAGTACTGCCATGTGTCTTGATTCAGGACTCTAATGTTATGTGTTGCTGTGCTTTATCTTTGAAAAAAAATAAGACCTTAGTGACTTCCATATCCACAGTAAAATGTGCAACAAATGGGCAAAACATGGCAGGAACTGAAAACTAATAGAGGAAACAACAGATTCTCTATAGCCTCTTGAAAGGCCAGTTACGTAGCATCCTGTTATCATCAATGAAACTGTCATTACTGTGGTTTACTAAGCTTGCCCTTGTGAAATGATGTGAAGCAACTGGTTTTCATTGTTTTAGTCGGCACGTACGGGGGAAACGTATGAGGAAGTTGTATCTTTTTGCACTTGCTGTTATTATTGCATCTGAGATGTGGACTTTATCTTCACACTTTAAAAAAAAAACACAATTTGTGTGATTTAAAAAATCACACAAAGTCATGAAAATGAGCAAACCTGTACAAAAAGTTCATGATTTCACTTCCTTAAACAGGCGTTGGATGTCCATCAGTGCTACTAAGTGTGATCCCGTTGCATGTCTAGATGTCTGCCTAGACACTGTGTGACATACTTAGCACTATAGTATCACTACTGCATTCACTGTAAATAGGTTTAGCAGAACACTGCAAAATCTATTTGATTCCCAGAGAAAACATACTTGTCTTTTTGCACTTGCTGTTAGCCTTGCATCTGAGATGTGGACTTTATCTTCACTCTTTAAAAAAAAACAGTTGCTTTGAGGTTTCTCTTACCAGCATTGAGATTTGTTTTGTGCAGCATCTGACTCTGAGAAAAAGCCTGAGAGTGTCTCACACAAAGTCATGAAAATCAGCAAACCTGTACAAAAAGTTCATGCTTTCACTTCCTAAAACAGGCGTTGGCTGTCCATCAGTGATACTATGTGTGATCCCGTGGCATGTCTAGATGTCTGCCTGCTTATCCTCTGTGAGTACCGAACTGAAGTGCCATACACACACAACATTTTAAGAAATAGGCCCTTTACACATGACAGGATAATATAAAATTATTCTGAGAGAGGGAGCAAACCACCAACAACTTGCTGTAACTTTGTTACAGTGGCTGAGGTGTCTTGTGACTAAACATATCATATTATTAAATAATCTGGGGTGAACATCGATACAGAGGAAGGTCCCAAACCAGAATTCTCCTATGGACTGGACTGTAGCCTGATCCCGGCTAAGTACAGTGCAGTAATTAAGAACAGAACAACTGTTATTGTTCTTATATTCAGTCTCTTTAAGTTGTTCTTTGCTGTGTTGTACAATCTCTAGGTATCCACTGCTTGGTCATTAAGCCTGGAAGTAAAGAATGCATTATTTAAGTCAGGTTAAACATGCAGTAAGGCATTTTGAAGAATACAAGAAACATTTTTCTACAGTCAGAATATGTAGGTAACCTTTTCAGTACTCAATCTATAACCCATGTTGTTTACCTTTGTAGTTTGTAGGAAAAATGATACAATCTGACTTGAAATAATCTTTAAATTCTTGCACTATGTCCTGCCGATGGAGTGTGATATGGAATAGCAATGTTCACTCAGAGGTTGAATTGGACCTAAAGTTGACAACAGCGTAGGGGACCGTCTCTTGATCTTGGGTCTGAGGTGGGTTTGCGAGGGAGTAGATAGGATCTGTGTTGGTCTTGGTGAAGTGGATTCTGCTGTAGTGAAGTTCCTGCTCTGCTGGTTGAGCTGAGGAGTCATCATCATTGGGATCACAGTTGAACTGATAAAACACAAGAGAAATTGCATTAAATTGCGCATACTGTTTAGCTGAGCTTTCAAAGTAATGCTGGGTGATACACTGAAGTTGAGTTTTTGAACTAAATGAAAAAGAGCAAAAATCTTGTTTCCCCCTCAGTAGCCACTCACACAGCCAGTTGTCTTTAGTGATGTTTCCTTTGAGTTGCTGGCATGTCTGAGTTTTACCAGTACACAACAAGCTGCAGTAATGGCAGCCGCATTTGCTGAATGTTTGACATGGAACAGACCACTGAGCTGTGTAAAGTTTAAAGGGTTTTGTTGGGCAGTTGGACAGACGAACACAATTTTGTCTGGTTTGGGATAATTTCAGGATTTTTTCTAATTACTTTTCAGTGCTGATTTTAAACAAATCAATTTAGAGGAATATCTTCCTGTCCTGAGCTGCTCAGTCATTCAGACTGTTGCAGACAGTTTAGCATGTTCTGCAAAGGTAACATATCACAAATTCTATGATCCTCAGGTGTGTGCATACGTGAGCACACTGAAATTGCTGCTTGTGCAAAGAAGAACATGGCTGCTGTATTGTCTGCAGTGTGTCTTCACATGGTCAGCAGTGTTTTGGGTAGCTGTTTGAGCTGCTGCTTTCTAAACAGTAGAGAACCTTCATACACTCTAAGAAGTGAAACATGGATGTTGTTTGCATTACATCATTTTTGTAAGGTGAAACTATTGAATAATTCCACTTTTGAAAAATAAATTAAGAGAGTTGCATTGCATTAATGTAATACAAAAAGGTTTTGGGGATTACAAAATTGTGCTGAATTGAATCTACGTAATCAAGTTATTTAACACACACTGCAGGCGTTAAAATGAACGAAGACCGTCCCAACGCGGTTTCCGTACTCTCTTGCACATGCGCAGTGTGGCTGAGGACGCCTAAGACATAGACATATATATGTAGTGATGTATATATGTCTATGGTGATGGCCAGTCGAGGCTTTGTTGAAGCCTCGACACGTGATTCAAAAAAAGGTTCATTACTCGAAGCTTCAATGACACAGTGCTCTATTAGGATATACTGGAGAACAAAGTTTAGTACAATCGAGACGTGTCTTTGTTCATTCTTGTATGGGAGTTGATTTGCCATGCACATTCCTGTTCGACTACACCACATGGATATGTGGTTTAAAGCTGATAATAAATAAATTATATACATATTACAATAAAATACATAAAAAGCAATCAACGGGAATCGAACCCTTGCTTCATTAACGAAAGATCGTTGTTTTTTCAATGTAGCACTAACCCCTTTCGTTTCGCGCGTTTGACGTTGGACCTTTATACTTAGTTTGCTAATTTTATTCTATTTTTATACTCTTAATTTTACTGTTTCTGCTTTGACTTGCAGTGGGACCAGGGCAACTAATTTCGTTCCATCTCATGTACCAACATGTGTGTAATGACAATAAAACTCCTTGAATCCATCTAAGGGTTAGTAATCTCTTCATCGTAGTTTGACAAACTAGGGGCCCCCAAACAGCATCTTGCTTTGGGCCCCCATGAAGCTAGAAACGGCCCTGAGTACGATCAACAAAACACTACAACATAAATACAACTCATTTGTGTCGAGTAAATTCAACATAAGCACGCTGAGTAACTGCAACATAAGCGCGTTGAGTAACTGCAACATAAGCGCGTTGAGTAACTTCAACACAAGCGCGTTGAGTAACTTCAACACAAGCGCGTTGAGTTACTTCAACACAAGCGCGTTGAGTAACTCAACATAACCGCGTTGAGTAAATTCAACATAAGCGCGTTGAGTAGTTTTAATTAAGACGGTTTGGTGGGATTTGCTTAAAAGCATGTAGTAATAATTAGTTTTCTAGTATTCTTCCCATTTATTCAGCTGAGTTTCGTGGGACCGGTTGCCATAACTATATTAAGTAAATGTGATGTTTCACTTCTTAGAGTGTAGGCTTGCAGTTGACAACACTATGATGCCAAATGGCTTTGTTGTAGCTAGATGTGAGTAGTTGTAGTAGTTGGAGCTGTGATTTGTTGCTGTATGTTTTTTTATGCTTTGTCTTTATTGCTCTTTATGATAGTCTACAACAAAATATCGACCCAATATTTCAGACGGTTTTGGTGGTTTTGGAACATTTTTGGGCTGGAAACCATTAGCGGTATGTGGCAACACGGGATCCAACTAGTCCAACTAGTGGCAAACGTGTGTGATACACAGGCAATAACAGGGTCATAGACTCTCACTGGTAAACAGCCACCTGTCGGCTTCGTGTGTCATGGCTTTATGCGTTAACCAAAATTAAACCTTTTTTTTCAAAATATTTTCAATGTGAATATTTCTCCACTCATTGCTTAGCAGTGGCAACTGAATTTGTTTTGAGTTGTCTGTATTGTCTTAGTCTACTCCTAAATAATTATGAGTGTAAGGCTCTTGGTTGGGAGGGTTATCACAACACAGCAGATACGCAGTGGCTGAAGCTGCTATTGGATGTGTATAAGAGTTTAAGGCATATGAAATTGTGTGCTTATTAATGAAAATAAACTAATGCTACACTGGAAAACACAACATTTTATGGCAGCTCTACAGACTGTTATAAAGTCCAAGTAATTGTCAAATCATTGGTGAGCAAAATAAAATGTAGTATCTAAGGTTTTGCAAAAGACTTGAAAATGGGATGCACTAAAAGTTGTGTTCTACGTTGCCAACTACTTTATAAGACCTGGAGCATTCAGAGGCAACATATTTATGTAAGATACAAAAGGACAGAATAATGCTGTGATTTTAGTGAAGCAGAAATAAATATAGCTTGTTAAATTGAAGCTACTCTTCTGACTGGTATGATATAACCATCATTTTTTGACAGATACTGTGTGTATGACTCAAATGAAGCAGAGTTGTTAATCTTTTCCCTACCTGGTCCAAGTTGTCCAAGGTTTCATTCACAGGAGATTGACTGGAGGTTCTTTTTTTTCTGGTGAGGGAATATAAAAGCCTGGTTAGTGTGTGAATTAGCTTGAGAATAATCAATCTCAGAAAGAGCATAGTGACGCTCACCTAATCCACAAGAAGATGATGAGAAGAAGTAAAACAAGGAGAGCTACAGAAACTCCTGCAGCTGCTGCTGGGATCCATTTAGTTGTGAAAGTTGAGTCTTCCTTTGTTTGTTTATTTTGGACAGTGAGAGTCTTTACAGCTGAGTTGATGTCTCCGTTGGTTCTGACAGCACAGGAGTAGTTTCCTGCATCCTGACTGCTGACTGGATCTAGAACCAGGTGTTTGCTTTGGTCGTGTTTCAGGTTCAGAGGTCGACTGTTGAAGTACCAAATGTAGTTTGTGTTAGCAGGTAGAGGACAGCTGGTACTGCAGGTCAGTGAGACTCTCTGACCCTCTGTCACCACTGGAGAGGGAGTTATCTTCACTTTCAGGTCTGGAAGACAGACAGATAGGGTAATAAATGTAAAAGAGACATTTATAATGAATATATATATTGATTGCTGGTAGGACATGAGTAACAGATTCTAATCACCTGTGACAATCAGAGAAACTCCAGGAGAACCAGACACTTGGACCTGATATGTTGTGAATGTGAAGATGTATTCTGCTGAGTCATTCTTCTTCAGGTTGTTTAATGTGAGGATGTGTTGGTTCGTCATGTTGTCATGATACTTCACATTACGTGTCTCCTCAGTCAGCTGTTGATCTTCCTCTTTAGTATTTCTCTTTACTTTATACCAAAGTTTAGACTCTATCTGCAGGTAGTTAGGATGAGAGTATTCACTGGAAATGTTCACAGAAGATCCTTTCAGAGCACAAACTCTCCTGCTGATATAATTCACTCTGAAACAGCTCTTCTCCTCTACACCTGAAATATTGATGGAAGACAACAAGAGACAGATTCACTTTAAAGTACTTCTATTAAATTCCCTTCAAATAATCTTTAATTTAAAAGAAAGACGTTAACTTCCTAGTAGATAAAAATGTTAGAAATCAGGACCTTCTCCAGTGACAGAGACTGAAAACATTTAAAAAGACACTTAAATCTTAAGTTGATTCATACTCACAGACGTCAGCAGAGCGCAGATCCTCAAGACCTTTTACAGCACAAGAGAAGCTGTCTGTAGCAGTGTTGGTCTCTTGAATCTGTTGTTTCTCCTTGTCTCTGTATATTTGTCTGTCCTTAAACCACATAAATGAAGTCAAAGTGTCAGTATGAAGACAGCTGGTGATACAGGTCAGTCTGACATGACCTGGTACGTCTGAAGGAGTTCTTTGAACGTGTATTTCTGTTGGGAGACAATCAAAACTTTTTTCAGCAGTTCATCTTTACAATGTTAAATATATGTATCATTTAATAACATGATCAGATATGTTCTTATTAATGTTATGATATGGTTTGATCATAGGACTTTGTTCCAGTCATAACAAATAATTAACAATCTACAGTGAAAGTATGACTTGACAGAGATTAGAGGTGTGGTGGTGGGAGGAGTGTAAATGAGGAAACTTCACCTCTGGGATATGTGATGGAGCAGGACTCATCTACTGACGTCTGCTGATAAGAACACATTCTCCCTTTAGCGTAGGTCACACTAAAGCAGGTCGGAGTGACTGAATCTGAACAAAACCAAAGACATATCATCAATGAACTGGTGAAAACTTGTTTTAAGGAAGAGTCTGAACAGTAGAAATAGTGTTTGTAACAGTTGTGACTCACCCACTGAGACTTCAGGGGCTCTGAGATCCTTGTAGCCTTTGACAGCACAGGAGTATGTGACTGCTTCCTCACTGCTGACCAGCTCTTGGTACCAGGGAGACCAGTCCTCATAGAGAAACTCTCTGTTCTTGTACCAAATGTAGGCAGTCAGAGGACAGCTGGTGCTACACATCAGTGTTACTGTCTGTCCCTCTGTGGAAGGAATCACCTTTACCTGCAGGTCTGAGATGATAGTTAATATAAATAACATTAATGTATTACATTATTCTTAAAGTAATCAATCAGTAATACATTAGTGATAAACACTGTACCTGTAACATGGAGGTGAATTCTACTTTTCTGGCAGTTGTCTGGTTTGTTAGTTTCTGTGCAGCAGTAATATTTTTCATCGTTTTCTGTTAGATCATTGATTGTCAGAGTGAAGTTACTCTCTTCTGACACACTGTACTTTACTTGGTTTCCATCTGTAGACAGCTCAACAGGAACATACTTTGAATCCCAGTAGACAATGTACCATCTCTTGGTTGCAGTGTGACGTTGATCTGAGCAGGACAGAGTCACTGATGAACCCTTTAAGGCACAGATGCTGGTTGGTTTCCCCTGAACTCCTTTAACAGAAGATTTCATTATCAAACATCTGGACACATTTACAATGTCTCCATGACTTCAAGACCTCATAACATCAGTGTATCTGCTGCTTTAACAATATTAACTTTTACACCTTCACTCCTACATTCAAGAAATATCACGTTTACATATTTCAAGTAATAGAAGGAGGAAAAACAATCATTCATACCTGAGATGTGCAGAATCAAAGCCATAATCAAACATCCAGCTTCTACCAAGAACATGACTGTTGTCTACTCCAGCTTCTGATCAGAAAGTTGATTCTTCTAATGAACTTATTAAAGCTACAGCAGTTACTGTGAGACTTTGTCAAATGTCCAAAACATGAATGAATGGAGGTTAAAATCATCGGCAGTCTTCTTACAGAGTGAAGACAGAATGAACTACTGGTTAGTGTGAGTGTGTCTACATGCAGCTTTACACCACAACAATCACTTCCTTCTTCATGATTACTTTGAGGAAGAAGAGACCTCTAGTGAAGAATCTGTGTAGTGCAGGAGTTATTAGAGTCTGTTTGTCTCTTTCTATATATGAGGGTGTCAGTTTATTTTCTTTTTGTTTTTTCAACAACTTGTGTAGAAGAGTTATTTTCAGTATCTCTCTTTCAACAGGATGTGTTCAGTGACATCCTCATCAGGCCTTCATCATCAGAGGTGTTATAGTGTTAAAACATTTTTTCAGTCGCGTTATCAACAGGTCTTTAAAGCTCACAGCTCACTGACTGCAGCTCATTCTGTCTTTTACTGATTGTTTAGTTCTGTAGTTGTGTAGAAATTTACAGTGAGTTGGAAACATCAGGCACAGTTTAAAGGGACACTATTACTGATCTATTTTATCACCATACTATTATTATTTTTCATTTTCAACATGGTGACTTCATGCAACGTGCAGCAGGAGTATATTTCATTATATTCTCATGATAAAGTCAGAGTGAGAACAGAGAGATGTGAAACTGTTAGTGGTTATTTTGTGGTGAAGAAAAAAAACTTGGCTGATGAGAAAGCAGTGGACATGATCTATGATGTTTAATTTACTACAACACATACAAAGTACCACAATAGTGAAATAGCTCAAACATTTTTATAATACATACCATGATACAACGTTATTTCAAGAAGTGAACTTTCTTACAAAGTAGAATGACAACAAAGTTTTTTATTTAGAAGGCCGTAGCTCAATGGTAGAGTAGAGATCAGCTGTGTGGTTCTCAAGGAAGTTCAGTCTGTCGTAGTGATGATCATCCTGCTCTGCTGACTGAGCTGAGATGTTCTCATACATGTAATCAGTGTTCAGCTGAGAAGACAACAGAAATAATATTACTTTACATTATACTGCATTGAAAGGTTTGACTGTTCCTCCTATCTGAGCATTTAAAATACACCAAGATCTCATCTGATAAAGATACAATGTTAAATGACATTAGATTAATATTGATCAGTCATGACGTTCAGCACTGACAGAACACAGATTTCAACCTGACTTCAACTACTAGTTAATAAGACCTATAATAAAACAACATTGCCTGTACATAGTTTTCATTTGTCCATATATGACTATTTTTACAAAATAATCTCTACAGTTTGAGTCCTGTTTTGTACCTGCTGTCTGTTGTCTGGTGTTTCAGTTCTTGAAGACTGACTGGAATGCTTCTTCCTTCTGATTTAAAAAAGTGAACAAATATGTTAATGATTGAGTGATTTCAGATCATAGTATGAATTATATTTCTCTGATATCAAACACAGTGATGTTCACCTAATCCACAAGAAGACGATGAGAAGAAGTAAAACAAGGAGAGCTACAGAAGCTCCTGCAGCTGCTGCTGGGATCCATTTAGTTGTGAAAGTTGAGTCTTCCTTTGTTTGTTTAGTTTGGACAGTGAGAGTCTTTACAGCTGAGTTGATGTCTCTGTTGGTTCTGACAGCACAGGAGTAGTTTCCTGCATCCTGACTGCTGACTGGATCTAGAAGCAGGTGTTTGCTTTGGTCGTGTGTCAGGTTCAGAGGTCGACTGTTGAAGTACCAAATGTAGTTTGTGTTAGCAGGTAGAGGACAGCTGGTACTGCAGGTCAGTGAGACTCTCTGACCCTCTGTCACCACTGGAGAGGGAGTTATCTTCACTTTCAGGTCTGGAAGACAGACAGATAGGGTAATAAATGTAAAAGAGACATTTATAATGAATACATGTATTGATTGCTGGTAGGACATGAGTAACAGATTCTAATTACCTGTGACAATCAGAGAAACTCCAGGAGAACCAGACACTTGATTCTGATATGTTTTGATTGTGAAGATGTATTCTGCTGAGTCACTCTTCTTCAGGTTGTTTAATGTGAGGATGTGTTGGTTCTTCATGTTGTCATGATACTTCACATTATGTGTCTCCTCAGTCAGCTGTTGATCTTCCTCTTCAGTATTTCTCTTTACTTTATACCAAAGTTTAGACTCTGTCTGCTGGTAGTCAGGATGAGAGTATTCACTGGAAATGTTCACAGAAGATCCTTTCAGAGCACAAACTCTCCTGCTGATATAATTCACTCTCCAACAGTTCTTCTCCTCTAGACCTGAAATATTGATGGAAGACAACAAGAGACAGATTCACTTTAACGTAACTATTAAACTCACTTTAAATAATCTTTAAATTAAAAATCATCCCTTGTGAAAGATGTCAGTTTCGTAGTAGATACAAATGTTTGAAATCAGGACCCTCTCTCGTGACGTAAACTGAAAGCATTTAAAAAGATACTTAAATCTTAAGTTGATTCATACTCACAGACATCAGCAGAGTTTAGAACCTCAAGACCTTTTGCAGCACAAGAGAAGCTGTCTGTAGCAGTGTTGGTCAGTATAATCTGTTGTTTCTCCTTGTCTCTGTATATGCGTTTATTCTTAAACCATCTAAATAAAGTCCGAGTGTCAGTATGAAGACAGTTGGTGTTACAGGTCAGTCTGACATAATGTGGTTCGTCTAGAGGAGTCCTTTGAACGTGTATTTCTGTTGGGAGACAATCAAAACATTTTTCAACAGTTCATCTCTGCAGTGTTACAGTTTTTTACAATCACTTTGCTACTATTTTCAGAACCTTGATGTCATTTTTCACAACTCTGGACACAAAACTCAAAACGGTTATCACTTGTAACACAGGCTGTCTAATGTTCAAAACATTGCATTGTGCATTCACATCTTTAAATAAATCTTGCACTTGCACAATCATTGGTTCAAAAAACAAATTTACTGTGAAATACCATTGAAACAGAACTATAGATCACCCACACACAAGCAACCGATAGTTTCACTGTGTCATTGTTTGTACAATCATTAAATATTGTAGAACAAAATAGGTGATACAGGTTTCATTATGGTACTACATGTACAGTACAGTAAATACATCTCTGTAAAAGTACTGCAGTAGTAGAGAGAATACTACAGACACAGTGGAATCATTGAACAAAGTTTGTAATACAGTATATTGATACAAAACACTAGATAGATAGATAGATAGATAGATAGATAGATAGAGATAGATAGTTAGATAGATAGATAGATAGATAGATAGATAGATAGATACTTTATTGATCCCCAAGGGGAAATTCAAGACAGTACAATCACAACATAGGTTTACAGTATTTGAATCAAAGCAAAAATACTGTAATTAGCTATGAAATACAGTAGAAAATAAAAATAAAAGACAGTACTGTAAAACATCAAATGCAGTGTTCCTCAACTTGCTTGATTGTACTGTACATGTAAGAAACAAAACACGAGTGATTACTGTACTTCTACATTGTCATCAACTCTGTGTTGTGGATTTGGATTTGTTTCCCTACAACTATGCATTTAGAGTAATGCAACAGTTACTTATCATTTTGAGCAGTTGTATCAATTGATAGTTAGATCATTGTAAGGAAATGAATAGACACTCATTTGAAATGTAATGTGTGAATTGCCTTTTGAAATAGTAGTATTTTGATGTTAAGTTGTATCATATTGAACAGGTGATTTTTTTTGAATTAACAAATGATCTAAGTTTTATGTGTATTGTATCCAAGCAATTGAGAAAAGGGTTAGAGTTCTGAAAAATGCATTTTGATCATTGGTTGTGAGTTTTGTGTCTAGAGTTGTGAAAAATGACATCAAGGTTATGAAAATAGTAGCAAAGTGATTGTAAAAAAACTGTAAATATATATGCAGTGTTGTTCAAGTTACCTCAAAAACGTAATACATTATGTATTACTTCTTACTGTCATTTCACAGTAATTCGTTACATTATAATATTACTGTCTCTGAATTGTAAGGCATTACACTACTACTGCATTACTTTTAAGTTACTTTCACCAAAATAACTGGAAATATATGCTTATTCTAAATGTATCGTGTTATGCTCCTAGGCTTAAGGCTAACAACAGAAAAATGTAATAGGCGCAGTTTAAAAAATAAAGAAAAGAAATTGCATTTACATGAGAAAATGAGGTAGGAACAATAAGCGCAAAACAAACTTAAGGTCAATAAATGTCAAAAAAAGCAACCCCTAGCAAGCTAACCTCCTGACTACCAGGAAGAAAAATATTATTATTATTATTATTTTAATTCCCCAATCTTTGTAAGGTAATTAGAATGCTGGGGGGAAAAAAAATAAGTTTTTATTTTTAAGATTTCATATAACTGATGGACAACATTTTCCTGAACAAGAAAGAGAATAGGTACCAAAGCCCCACCCTTTTACATTTGTTATCATTGCAAAAGCTGTAAATGTCCTCTGTAGATAGGCAGTATTAGTCTTAAACCTTGGCTTTAACATCAACACATATGCACCAACCAAAAGCTTACAGTTTTTGCCAGTTGCTTGAACACTATAGGCACGTGCTTAAACCAGAGTAACATAACTTGAAGTTATTGTTACTTAAACATAGTGTAACCATACCTTTAACAAAATACAACACATTGATTTATTGAAAGCACTTAGACACATACCAGAAAATACTTACTTAGAAAACTGAACACCAATCAGCCACCTACAGAAAGTCCTCAGGTAAGCCATTTTGAGAACTTTGCAAGCATGGAGGCAGAGGAAGAGGAAGACAGAGAGAGAGAGAGAGAGGAGGACGTGGTCAAAGAGGCCATGCAAGGATCATTATTTCGGATGACATAAGAGCAACTTTGGTGGACCATGTCATAAACCACACTAAAATGACATGGATAGCACAAATATTTAAACTGACACGCAGGGAGCAAAACCTCATCTCAAATCTCCAAAACTTTAAACACATTTTCTGCTTTACACACATTTTGCAATTCTAAATGACACTTTTTAAGTGAACTGAACGCGGTTCTCTGCATAAGACACAACAATCTGACATAAAGTCACATGTTTGCGATTTTAAAATACTGCCATTTAAAATGACGCACTACATGAGCTCATTGGCCACTATATGTGCTACCTGGCCAAACAGATGTTATGTAATTGTTAACAACTCAATCAGGAAGTAAGCAATTACAGTTTTTTCCAATTGCTTAAACACAATTTTGCAAACTAGGCTGGTTTTATCAACACAATTCACCAAACCACTCGCCCGAACTGCAAAATACCTCATATATCCCGCAAAATGAAGCACTTCAACCAAAATCAAACTTTTGCACCAGATGGCACACACTTTTTTTGTCTTGACACATTTTTGTCTAACCAACTACACACTGTTGGGCATATGTTGCACTGAAAAATATATTTCAATAGCACGTGTGTGTATCTGCAAATATTTCTGTGCATGTGAACAATCGGAAGAATTCTCTACAGTTTGAACTATGTTAGTATTATGGCAAAGCATACTAAAGATGAGAGTGCTTTTCATTATGCCCAACAGTGTGTAGTTGGTTAGACAAAAATGTGTCAAGACAAAAAAAGTGTGTGCCATCTGGTGCAAAAGTTTGATTTTGGTTGAAGTGCTTCATTTTGCGGGATATATGAGGTATTTTGCAGTTTGGGTGAGTGGTTTGGTGAATTGTGTTCGTATTTTGATAAAACCAGCCTAGTTTGCAAAATTGTGTTTAAGCAATTGGAAAAAACTGTAAAAAGTGATATTTTGAATTGCAAAATGTGTGTAAAGCAGAAAATGTGTTTAAAGTTTTGGAGATTTGAGATGAGGTTTTGCTCCCTATGTGTCAGTTTAAATATTTGTGCTATCCATGTCATTTTAGTGTGTTAGCAACTGGAAAAAACTGTAAAGACCACAGGTGAGCATCTTTTTTTTTTTTACAACAACAATGGAAGACATTGCTGAGAGAGGAAGAGGAAGAGGGAGGGTGAGAATGCGACGTGGACGAGGCGTTGTGGTCGGACCCAGCTGTCCGGCAAGATGCTGTCTAATTATTTTGCTTTTCTCTTTATTTACAGTTTTTGCCAGTTGCTTTAACGCTATAGACACTTGCTTAAACCAAAGTAACATTACTTGAAGTTGTTGTTACTATACCTTAAACAAAGTGTAACCATACCTTAAACAAAAGCGCTGCTTTGCATTTTACAGTTTTTTTCAGTCGCTAACAAGCGTTTGTCCAATCAGTGGTCACATTTTCAAAACTCTAAACACAATTGACCTTTGGCTAAGCCCCGCCCTAGAATGTAGATTGACCAATCAAAGCCAAGAGAGCTCCCACAGGGGTCCGACACTTTTTCCACAGCGCTCCATTGACTTCAACGCAGGCGTCTCATATTTTCGGTCTCGGCAGGCTATACTGTCGGTATATATACAGCATCCAGGGTATGGATAAGCCCAATGATGTGCGCGCGAAACCCTGTGGAGCTAACCAAAACATCACCGTTACAGCTTAAGTTGCATAGTTGTTGATACGCTAGCACACGCTGAAGAAATACAACGTTATACGTGCGTAACGTTAGTCCGTTTGCTTCGTAATAACGATTATAGAAGTGAATAGAGACGTACCCAGCTTTGCATGAACAGTGTTGCTCCTTGATATTGATACCAGAGCCTTATAGATAACCAGAAAACCCGAGCCCAGAAGAGAATGTCGGACGTAGCAACAGTAACTAAGGGGAGCGGGGCTTAGCCAAAGGTCAATTAGCACAGCATCGGTCTTTTGTGGCCATACCATTCACACATTTCATGTCGTTTTCACACAATATGCAGTCAGTGAACACATTTCCACAATGCTTACATTTTCTAAACAGACCAGCTGTACCTCCCAACAAAATTATGGATTGTTTTTGTATTATTTACGAATGTTAAAGGAACAGTATGTAAGAAATGTATTTCAATTACAGTTTTTTTCAATCGCTAACAAGCGCTTACCCATACTTAAGATATTTTTTCTAAACTCTTAACACAAATTCACGCCTACAAAACACAATTGGCCAAATGGATAATTTTCTTGTCAAAAACACATTTTGTTAAATATATACTAACTCTTCATTTCAAAATAGAACACATCTTTCTCTGCACACACCAACTTTATACCAAAACACTGGGAATATGACTCAAAATGAAATTATTCTGTCAACGAATAACACTTGTTTTCACTTCACAAGGTACATGCAGTCAATCAAAGTACACCAGGTTTCAAAATACTGGCTATTGTTGACATTACAAAAACTGCATAGACTTTTATGCTTCAGTTTTACAGGTATTTGCATGCAAAACATGCAATCCACTGTTTTTTACACTAAATTTCTTGGTTGGTAACTGTATGTCCACATGTATTGTTCACATTCAAAAGCATTCCAGTAAAAAGCAAATCATTTTTTTTTTCCTTTACTGTTTACTACAGGAGGCACAGTAGAAATACTGTTTACAGTATGATAGAACAGAAAAAGTTTTACAGTATTGCTTACAGTACAGCAACAAAATAAAAAACTAAAAAAAGCACAAAATTACTGTATC
Organism: Chelon labrosus; assembly: GCF_963514085.1. Classification (NCBI taxonomy): domain Eukaryota; kingdom Metazoa; phylum Chordata; class Actinopteri; order Mugiliformes; family Mugilidae; genus Chelon; species Chelon labrosus. The sequence goes on from NC_140338.1 coordinate 8,337,850, forward strand.
TAATCTTTGCGATCTTCACGGTTAGGCCACATGTTTTCATCAACATCGCATCTGATATTATCCAAGGTGATGCACCTGGGATAAAACCGCTTGGTATGTCAGATCCACCCTTGGCAATCATCAACTGTGATGTCCCTGCAGCCAGCATCCATGGCTTCAAGGAGGGACATCTGGTCATGTGGCTGACGGTCATAAACCTTCCACCTCCATGCAGAAAACAACTCCTCTATGGGGTTGAGGAATGGTGAATAGGGTGGAAGGAAGAGACGTACCAGTCTTGGGTGGTGAAGAAGTAAACTTTGAAGGGACATTGAAATTGACACGTCTGGGGCAATTCCAGCCATATGTTGATCTCTCCTGCCTCTTCTCCCCTGCTGATCAGAGTAACAAAATTATGGATTGTTTTTGTATTATTTACAAATGTTAACACACAACATCCAACAATAGCAAAAACAATATTCCAAACCTTAGATACAGTATAAAAACCTCTTCTTCTGCAATGATATCAGTTCAAAAACAACATATCTCAGCTGATAATACAGTTTTTTTCAATCGCTAACAACATGGTTTGAAGTCCACTGTTGAAGCAAAAAAACAATCCAAGTCTAGTTCCAAGTTTGCTGAAGTGGTGCAAGTTTATTGGAGTTTCAGGTCATGGTGAGCCTACCGACACAGAGTGGGTCTGAGACTGGAGACTGACCCTGAATGTAGGGCCAGAGCACAGATATACCCTGTCCCCAGGTGTGGTTGCATATTGGTCAGTCGAGGGCAACTTTACACATGAGGGTGAACTCAGTGGAGGGGCAGAGTTGGCTCCCAGACGTGGTCAGAACAAAAGGACAAAAGGACAAAGGAGTGACACTCAGGTAGTATGATCAGGAAACTCTGATCAGCAGGGGAGCAGAGGCAGGAGAGATCAACATATGGCTGGAATTGACCTTTGGCTAAGCCCCGCCCCCTTTAGTTACTGTTGCTACGTCCGACATTCTCTTCTGGGCTGTGGTTTTCTGGTTATCTATAAGGCTCTGGTATCAATATCAAGGAGCAACACTGTTCATGCAAAGCTGGGTACGTCTCTATTCACTTCTATAATAGTTATTACGAAGCAAACGGACTAACGTTACGCACGTATAACGTTGTATTTCTTCAGCGTGTGCTAGCGTATCAACAACTATGCAACTTAAGCTGTAACGGTGATGTTTTGGTTAGCTCCACAGGGTTTTGCGCGCACATCATTGGGCTTATCCATACCCTGGATGCTGTATATATACCGACAGTATAGCCTGCCGAGACCGAAAATATGAGACGCCTGCGTTAAAGTCAATGGAGCGCTGTGGAAAAAGTGTCGGACCCCTGTGGGAGCTCTCTTGGCTGTGATTGGTCAATCTACATTCTAGGGCGGGGCTTAGCCAAAGGTTAATTGCCCCAGAAGTGTCAATTTCAATGTCCCTTCAAAGTTTACTTCTTCACCACCCAAGACTGGTACGTCTCTTCCTTCCACCCTATTCACCTTTCCTCAATCCCATAGAGGAGTTGTTTTCTGCATGGAGGTGGAAGGTTTATGACCATCAGCCACATGACCAGATGTCCCTCCTTGAAGCCATGGATGCTGGCTGCAGGGACATCACAGTTGATGACTGCCAAGGGTGGATCCGACATACCAAGCGGTTTTATCCCAGGTGCATCGCCCCCCCCCCCCCACCATATTTTATTTGGGCTTTTTGCTGTTGTATTTTTTGTTCAGAATGCTCTTGTGTGTATCATGGATATTTTGTTGCTGCACTGTAAGCAATACTGTAAAACTTTTTCTGTTCTATCATACAGTAAACAGTATTTCTACTGTGCCTCCTGTAGTAAACAGTAAAGGAAAAAAAATGATTTGCTTTTTACTGGAATGCTTTTGAATGTGAACATTACATGTGGACATACAGTTCCCAACCAAGATATTTAGTGTAAAAAACAGTGGATTGCATGTTTTGCATGCAAATACCTGTAAAACTGAAGCATAAAAGTCTATGCAGTTTTTGTAATGTCAACAATAGCCAGTATTTTGAAACCCGGTGTACTTTGATTCATTGCATGTACCTTGTGAAGTGAAAACAAGTGTTATTCGTTGACAGAATAATTTCATTTTGAGTCATATTTCCAGTGTTTTGGTATAAAGTTGGTGTGTGCAGAGAAAGATGTGTTCTATTTTGAAATGAAGAGTTAGTATATATTTAACAAAATGTGTTTTTGAGAAGAAAATTATCCATTTGGCCAATTGTGTTTTGTAGGTGTGAATCTGTGTTACAGTTTTTCTCAGTTGCTAAAACACTAAAATCCATTGGCTGAAGAAAGTTCTCAGTTGCTTGAACTCATTAAGCTAACTGTTCAGTCTGTTGTCAATACCTTAAACCATTTCACATGGTTTAGCAAAACTCTAAACACATTCTCATTCTTAAAACACATTCTGCACTCTAATGCACATGTCATCCATACTAGTAAACACAAGTGGCAACAATTACATATAAAGAGAGCAGAAATGTCATTGATTGAACACAATCAGTCAAAATTGATTTCACCTCTTTCAAATGATGTGACAACCAATATAAGCCAGTTCAGAGAGCAAACAGGTTGTTGAAGGTGGGAATGAGAAAGTGTGAGAATGGATAGAAGAATTTATGTCAGAGGACGAGGACGAGTGCGTATGCGAGGTGGGGGAAGAGGAGAAAGAGGAGGAGGGCAAGAAAGAGAAAGAGGAGGACGAAGAGGAAGAGGAAGAGGAAGACAAAGAGTGGAAATATCCGATGAAATTCGAGCAACAGTCATAGACCATGTTGTTGGCTGTATATGGTACAATAAACAAATCGTATGGCCCTGAACATTGTGCTTTCCATTTGTTTTCAGTACTGACTGCTCAATAGATTTCGACTGGTTACAGGTTCATATCATCAAAGAACAAGAATTACAGTATCACAGAGATGAAGTTTTTGAGATGCAGGGTACAGCACTGTAAAAATAAGGGTACAAGAAGGAGGAAGAACAAAAAAAATGCAAAGAGCAAAACAGTAATTTCTGATCAATTTTGAGCTTTTTGTATAATGACAGAAACATATGAAATTTGTTTTGAGATTAAAAATGCACTTCTCCCTGAGAACTATATGTTTTGAACAATGTGTTTCCTATTTTTTGGTGTATTGTTTACTGACTGCTTGATAGTGTATGTCATTTTGAGCAATTTGTTTATTATTTGAGAGCAGTGTTTGATTTTGAGCACAGGTAAAACTGTTTTGAGGCCAAAGTTTCATTTTGGGCACATGTAAAACTGTTTTGAGGCCAAAGTTTCATTTTGGGCACACGTAAAACTGTTTTGAGGCGAAAGTTTCATTTTGGGCACACGTAAAACTGTTTTGAGGCGAAAGTTTCATTTTGCAAGAGGAGTCAGAGGTTTTGTAAATCGTGCTTGAAGCTGAGGTTTTGTGTTTTAGCAATTGAGAAAATGGAGCAAGGTTTCAGAAATTGTGTTTTAGCAATTGAGAAAAACTGTAACAGTTTAGAAAAAATATCTGAAGTATGGGTAAGCGCTTGTTAGCGATTGAAAAAAGCTGTAGTTGAAATTCTGTAACACACTTGTCCCTTTCTGCAAGACACTTGCTGCTGTACACTACACACTATTTCCTACATAAGACAATGAGCTCAAAAATGAAATCTCAGGGTACCTTTGGTAAAACACATCTATTCAAAATACAACACACATTGATTTATTGAAAGCACTTAGACACACACCAGAAAATACTTACTTAGAAAACTGAGCACCAATCAGCCACCTACAGAAAGACCTCAGTTACAGTTTTTTCCAATTGCTTAAACACGATTTTGCAAACTACACTGGTTTTATCAAAATACTAACACAATTCACCAAACCACTCACCCAAACTGCAAAATACCTCATATATCCCGCAAAATGAAGCACTTCAACCAAAATCAAACTTTTGCACCAGATAGCACACACTTTTTTTGTCTTGACACAATTTTGTCTAACCAACTACACACTGTTGTGCATAATGAAAAGCACTCTCATCTTTAGTATGCTTTGCCATAATACTAACATAGTTCAAACTGTAGAGAATTCTTCAGATTGTTCACATGCACAGAAATATTTACAGATACACACACGTGCTATTGAAATATTTGTTTTAATTATTTTTCACCAAAGTCAGTGCAACATATGCACAGCAGATATATTTACATTGGAGTGAACTAAAATATGCTCACAACACAGTAAGCTGAAAAATACAATGTGCAGAAAAAATGTGCAGATATAAATAAATAAATAAATAAATAAATAAAGAGGAAAGCAAAATAATTAGACAGCATCTTGCCGGACAGCTGGGTCTGACCACAACGCCTCGTCCACGTCACATTCTCACCCTCCCTCTTCCTCTTCCTCTCTCAGCAATGTCTTCCATTGTTGTTGTAAAAGAAAAAAAAAATGCTCATCTGTGGTCTTTTATTGCTTACTTCCTGATTGAAGTGTTAACAATTTTATAACACCTATTTGGCCAGGTAGCACATATAGTGGCCAATGAGCTCATGTAGTACGTCATTTTAAATGGCAGTGTTTTGAAATCGCAAACGTGACTTTATGTCAGATTGTTGTGTCTTATGCAGAGAACCGCGTTCAGTACACTTAAAAAGTGTCATTTAGAATTGCAAAATGTGTGTAAAGCAGAAAATGTGTTTAAAGTTTTGGAGATTTGAGATGAGGTTTTGCTCCCTGTGTGTCAGTTTAAATATTTGTGCTATCCATGTCATTTTAGTGTGTTAGCAACTGGAAAAAACTGTAAGCCATTTTGAGAACTTTGCAAGCATGGAGGCAGGGAGAGCTAGAGGCAGAGGAAAAGGAAGAGAGAGAGAGAGAGAGAGGAGGACATGGTCGAAGAGGCCATGCAAGGACCATTATTTCGGATGACATAAGAGCAACTTTGGTGGACCATGTCATAAACCATGGCCTGACTGTGAGGGAGGCTGGGTAGAGAGTCCACCCTAATCTAAGCCGTTTCACAGTTTCATCCATAATGAGGACATTCCTACTGGAAAACAGGTATGTCTTCAGCTCTCTACTCTACCCAGACTGTATCTAAAGTATTTACAGTACTGTACCATATCACGTTACCATATCACATGTACTGTATTGCAGGGTGGCTAATGCTCCTTTTCGAACAAAAGTGGTAGTTTTGTGAAACATTCCGTGATCATGTGTTGAGATGTTTCAGTACTGTGTATGGTAAATACAGTAAAGTATAGTATATTCAGTACTGTAAAAAAGAAGCAAACAATAACAATTTGTGGTTGCATTTTTCTACAGAATGGCTAGAAGACCTAATGGGGGTGGACGCAAACAGACGGCAGGATCCGAAAGCCCATTTGTGCAGAATTGTGTTTTTCTGTGTTTACCGTATTGTATTGTTTGTTTTATTTTTGCTTTAACTAAATTTACTGCACTGTAAAATACACTACTGTAATGTAATGATTTTGAGTATTTCACTTTTTGGTTGTTGTGAAAACTTTCCGTCTGTGGAACTGAATAAAAACAGTGAAAACAAAAGACTGCTGTGTTTTATATAAAGCAGACTAGTGTGTTGCTGCTGATCTGACCGTGTATTCATATGATGCAAGTGGGTATCATTTTGTCATCAGAGTGACATTTTGACAAAGGATTGTTAAGTTTTGATAGCAGAGTTTCAATTTGACATAGATGTGAATGGTTTATTTCCCAGTGTTGTGTCTTTTTTGCCTGTGTGAAGAGTTTTGAAACACTGAGCCGAGTTTTGCAAAACATGTTGAAGCAACGGACAAAAACTGTAAGCAATTGGAAAAAACTGTAAGGACATTCCTACTGGAAAACAGGTATGTCTTCAACTCTCTACTCAGACTGTATCTAGAGTATTTACAGTACTGTACCATATCACGTTACCGTATCACATGTACTGTACTGCAGGGTGGCTAATGCTCCTTTTCTAACAAAAGTGGTAGTTCTGTGAAACATACCCTGGTAATGTGTTGAGATGTTTCAGTACTGTTTATGGTAAATACAGTAAAGTACAGTATATTCAGTACTGTAAAAAAAGAAGCAAAGAATAACAATTTGTGGTTGCATTTTTCTACAGAATGGCTAGAAAACCTAATGGGGGCGGCCCATTTGTGCAGAATTGTGTTTTTCTGTGTTTACCGTAGTTTGACATAGATGTGAATGGTTTATTTCCCAGTGCTGTGTCTTATTTGCTTGTGGGAACAGTTTTGAAACACCGAGCCAAGTTTTGCAAAACGTGTTCAAGCAAAGGACAAAAACTGTAATATAAACTGTGGACAGTGGTTCATTGACACTGCACTATTAGCTTACCAGAGAGAGAAAAAAAAAAGTCAGCTAGTAAACTCCTACTGAACAATAACAACAGTAAAAGTTAAGGCTGATGCTATGACTTGTTAAAATATTATTTTTAAACCACATACTGTCTTCGATTGTGCTATTTTTTGTCATCTTATCATAGACAAACCCTTTTCAAATAAAACAACCATTTTTTTAACTCTTGCTTTTAGGGGTGCTGCGACAAAAAAAAAACTTGCTACTGTTCGACGTCGAGCCTGCTTCAGCCCTACAGGAAGAAACGTTTTATAATTTGCGCTGAATTTTTCTCCTTTGGAATGCCTTACATTACCCCGTTACAGCAAAAAGCAATACATTACAGTAATTGTATTACTTTTGTAACGCGTTACTCCCAACATTGTGTGTGTGTATATATATTAAATATATTGAATGAAACTTTGAATATATGGAATGAAACTTGAATATATTGAATGAAACTTGAATATATGGAATGCACCTTTGAATATATTGAATGAAACTTGAATATATGGAATGAACCTTTGACTATATTGAATGAAACTTTGAATATATTGAGTGAAACTTTGAATATATGGAATGAAACTTGACTGACGTCAGACTTCACTTCAGTGCCTGCGGCCATCTTGTTTAGCGTGTGGATGCTGCAGCAAAAAGTGACAGAGTGACAATGAGTCAGGCCGCTTGCAATCTCGTTGTGGCAATATTAAACAATGAGGACATGATAAACACACTGGCGAATGCGTGTATGGGCCAAAATCCTCCCGATACCCCTGCCCAATACCCTGCCCGTTCTTCTAACAAAGAAGTCCGCTCCTTTTTAACCGTGGCAGACCTACAACAGGCCAGGCAGCTGTTTATCAGGCCAACCTCAGCATGCCCTCAACCTCACAGGAGTGCCCCAAAACAGCCCCTGTGTACAATCTCCGCCTGTACACAACAGGGCATCTCCTTCATAAAAAAGCAGAACTATTAACAGAACAATCTGCTGTGTGTAGAGGTCTGTATATAGGTCTGTATGGTTAGCTTGATATAGTTTTCAGGTGATTTAATGAAGGCAAAACACAGTGAATGGTTGTGCGTAACGGCACTGCGCTCTGACGCGGCTCTTCTCCCGGACTGGAGAAGCTGCTGCGGCTACAGGGATTTCGTGAACTGAAAGAGAAGCTCTTCATATATTGTTTAGATGCAATAAGAATCACCCACATTCATAGACCAATGCAGGCTGAATATTTAGTTTATTATTGAACGTATTTGATGATCGCCGACACATTGTCAACTTTGGGCATGTTGCTCACATAGCGGACTGCAAAAAGGAGCAAACTTCTGAGAAGAACGAGCAGGGTATTGGGCAGGGGTATCGGGAGGATTTTGGCCCATACACGCATTTGCCAGTGTGTTTATCATGTCCTCATTGTTTAATATTGCCGCAACGAGATTGCGAGCGGCCTGACTCATTGTTACTCTGTCACTTTTTGCTGCAGCATCCACACGCTAAGCAAGATGGCCGCAGGCACTGCCGTGAAGTCTGACGTCAGTCAAGTTTCATTCAATATATTCAAAGTTTCATTCAATATATTCAGAGTTTCATTCCATATATTCAAATTTCATTCAATATTTTCTTTTGGGCTCCCCTCTGCACATTTCTTTAAATATCTACAAGTTAGAGACTTTATTAGGGTGCAGCAGGGTGGGAAACTTATCCCCTTGGAGGATTTTGAGGTAGACTGTATGATGCGAGACAAGCATAACTCTAAAGGCTTCCTATCCTATGCTTATAACAGACTAATGAGCCTGGCAGAAAATAAAGCTCTTACTGCAAAAGCTAAGTGGGAAGCGGACATTAATTATGCTTTCAATGACTTTGAATGGAAGGAGATTTGCAGTAGCTCTCAATCATTCTCCTATAACAGCCGACACAGACTCTTACAGTTTAAGCTTATACATAGGGTTTACATGACACCTCATCGTCTCCATAAGATAAGTAGTACATATTCTGAATACTGCCCTAGGTGTAAGACTGAAACAGGGTCCCTTCTTCACATGTTTTGGACGTGTGGATGTCTGGAGCAGTACTGGAGATCTATTTTGGACATTATTAAAGGAATTATGGGGGTGGAAATCCCAGCCAATCCACGGCTGACGTTATTAGGAGACCTGTCGGTCTTACCAAATAACACGAAAGACAACACTCGCTTCGTCAGACTAGCCCTAATTGCAGCTAACAAATGTATAGCTATCAACTGGAAAAGCGAGGAGCCCCCTGGTGTTTCTTTGTGGCTTAAAGAGCTCTCGTCATACCTGCCACCAGAAAAGATCATGTTTAATCTCAGGAAAAAACCATCAGTCTTTGATAAATGCTGGGGAGGATTTCTGACCTTTTTACATAATAGAGCTGCCCCTGTAAGCAGTGTCCATGGTCAAAATTGAAAACTGTACTGCAGTGTGCTGCAGGAGTCCTGGGTGATCCCCAGGGCTGATGCAACTTTCCCCAGGCCGCTTGTTGTCTCTATCTTCTGTACCAATCCATCTCTGTGCATCTTGTTTTTAATAATTTTTAATATATATATTTTTATTTTTTGTTTCCCTTTTTTTTTTTTTTTTTTTTTTTTTTTTAATGCCCCTTCGATAGGTGTGAATTGGGGTTTTTGCTTGATTTGTTGTATCACTTTTTTTTTTTTTCTTTTTGCTTGTTTTTTACTGATTATTACTGTTGTTGTAACCATTGCGGTTATTGCTATTGATTTTTTGTTTTTTGTTTTTCCCCACTCTTGTCCAGGGGAAGGGGAGGGAGGGGGTCTGGGGGGGTTAATGTGGGATGTTAATTGATTGCACTGACCTTGAAGTGTTGTACGAAATCTTAATAAATAAATTGTTCAAAAAAAAAAAAAAATTTCATTCAATATATTCAAAGTTATATATATATACCATGTACCATGACGCTTTAAGCAGGAAGTTGACTAGTCGTCAATCACGTGACAATAACAACATGGATGCCTCAGAGAAGACAAGGGAGGAGCCCAGTGGGTCATTGCAGCAAACTAGCAGTGGTTCATCAAGTGTTTAGAAATACTACACTAAAGATGAAGATCATTCTACCGTGACATGCAGAATATGTCAGCCATGAAATACAACGAAAGTACTACTTTAATGCACACTCGTCTGAAAAGACATCCACTAACGCTAGCAGAGGAACGGTCCAGATACTCTCAATGACAGTCAGTTAACTTCACCTGTGTTAACAGAACAGAGAGGAGGAGGCTGCACATCAACAGTTTGCTGGTGATTTTCATTGTCTAAAGTTAATAGACCCTTTAACTGCTGTACACAGAAAAGGCTTCGGAGATATATCCGATTTTTTTTTAAAATCCATTTACAGCATGCTGTGAAGAACTTTTAGCCACTGACTGTGCTGATTTATAGGCTACACATATCTGTAACTCACAGGATTGATTAGCTCATGTGTTCATGTTCAGTTCTGTTGTTTTCTATTAGTTGACATTGTTGCTCTGGTTGTACAGTGTGTTTTTTGGTTGACTGAGAGGTGCATATTAGAAGTGTCAAACTGACTGTGTTTATGGTCTTGACATGGATTATGGGCGACAGTAGCCTGTGTTCAAGCTTCAGTTACCTTGCAGAAAAGCCTCCTTGGCTTTTGTGTGAAATGCTACAATATGTATTCAGTAGTAGATTTCATTACTTTCTACTGTATTTTGGTGTGACGTCATCGCCTAGTCAACGTCCACTGGACTTTCACCACGTATTGTTTGACTCTAAAAAATAAGAAGTCGTTCAACCCTAGCTCACAGAGATTAGAGGTGAGGAGGTGGGAGGAGTGTAAATGAGGATACTTCACCTCTGGGATATGTGATGGAGCAGGACTCATCTACTGACGTCTGCTGATAAGAACACATTCTCCCTTTAGCGTAGGTCACACTAAAGCAGGTCGGAGTGACTGAATCTGAACAAAACCAAAGACATATCATCAATGAACTGGTGAACACGTGTTTTAAGGAAGAGTCTGAACAGTAGAAATAGTGTTTGTAACTGTTGTGACTCACCCACTGAGACTTCAGGGGCTCTGAGATCCTCATAGCCTTTGACAGCACAGGAGTATGTGACTGCTTCCTCACTGCTGACCAGCTCTTGGTACCAGGGAGACCAGTCCTCATAGAGAAACTCTCTGTTCTTGTACCAGATGTAGGCAGTCAGAGGACAGCTGGTGCTACACATCAGTGTTACTGTCTGTCCCTCTGTGTCAGGAATCACCTTTACCTGCAGGTCTGAGATGATAGTTAATATAAATAACATTAAAGTATTAGATTACTCTTAAAGTAATCAATCAGTAATACATTAGTGATAAACACTGTACCTGTAACATGGAGGTGAATTCTACTTTGCTGGCAGTTGTCTGGTTTGTTAGTTTTTCTGCAGCAGTAATCTTTTTCATCGTTTTCTGTTAGATCATTGATTGTCAGACTGAAGTTACTCTCTTCTGACACGCTGTACTTTCCATCTGCAGAGAGCTGAGTATAAACATAGTTTGAACCATCCCAGTAGACAATGTACCATCTCTTGCTTGCAGTGTGACGTTGATCTGAGCAGGACAGAGTCACTGATGAACCCTTTAAGGCACAGATGCTGGTTGGTTTCCCCTGAACTCCTTTAACAGAAGATTTCATTATCAAACATCTGGACACATTTACAATGTCTCCATGACTTCAAGACCTCATAACATCAGTGTATCTGCTGCTTTAACAATATTAACTTTTACACCTTCACTCCTACATTCAAGGAATATCACGTTTCCATATTTCAAGTAATAGAAGGAGGAAAAACAATCATTCATACCTGAGATGTGCAGAATCAAAGCCATAATCAAACATCCAGCTTCTACCAAGAACATGACTGTTGTCTACTCCAACTTCTGATCAGAAAGTTGATTCTTCTAATGAACTTGTTAAAGCTACAGCAGTTACTGTGAGACTTTATCAAATGTCCTAAACATGTCTTCTTACAACAGTCTTCTTACAGAGTGAAGACAGAACGAACTACTGGTTAGTGTGAGTGTGTCTACATGCAGCTTTACACCACAACAATCACTTCCTTCTTCATGATTACTTTGAGGAAGAAGAGACCTCCAGTGAAGAATCTATGTAGTGCAGGAGTTATTAGAGTCTGTTTGTCTCTTTCTATATATGAGGGTGTCAGTTTGTTTTCCTTTTTCTTTTCTCAACAACTTGTGTAGAAGAGTCATTTTCAGTATCTCTCTTTCAACAGTATGTGTTCAATGACATCATCATCAGGCCTTCATCATCAGAGGTGTTATAGTGTTAAAACATATTTCAGTTGTGTTATCAACAGATCTTTAAAGTTCACAGCTCACTGACTGCAGCTCATTCTGTCTTTTACTGATTGTTTAGTTCTGTAGTTGTGTAGCTTGTACTGATTTATTTAATCACCATACCATCATTATTTTTTCATTTTAAACATAGTGACTTCATGCAATGTGCAGCAGGAGTATATTTCATTACATTCTCATGATAACTTCAGAGTGAGAACAGAGAGATGTGAAACCGTTAGTGGTTATTTTGGTGTGAATAAAAAAAGCAGTGGACATGATGTCTATGACGTTTAACACATACAAAGTACCACACAAGTGAAATAGCTGAAGCGGTTTATAATACATGCCACAATACAACGTTATTTCAAGAAGTGAACTTTCTTACAAAGAAGAATGACAGTAAAGTGTTTTTTATTTAGAAGGACGTAGTTCAATTGTAGAGTAGAGATCAGCAGTGTGGTTCTCAGGGAAGTGCAGTCTGCCGTAGTGATGATCATCCTGCTCTGCTGACTGAGCTGAGATGTTCTCATACATGTGATCAGTGTTCAGCTGAGAAGACAACATAAATAATATTACTTTACATTATACTGCATTGAAAGGTTTGACTGATCCTCCTATCTGAGCATTTAAAATACACCAAGATCTCATCTGATAAAGATACAATTTTAAATGACATTAGATTAATATTGATCAGTCATGACGTTCAGCACTGACAGAACACAGATTTCAACCTGACTTCAACTACTAGTTAATAAGACCAATAATAAAACAACATTTCCTGTACATAGTTTTCATTTGTCCATATATGACTAATTTTACAAAATAATCTCTACAGTTTGAGTCCTGTTTTGTACCTGCTGTCTGTTGTCTGGTGTTTCAGTTCTTGAAGACTGACTGGAACGCTTCTTCCTTCTGATTTAAAAAAGTGAACAAATACGTTAATGATTGAGTGATTTCAAATCATAGTATGAATTACATTTCTCTGATATCAAACACAGTGATGTTCACCTAATCCATAAGAAGATGGTGAGAAGAAGTAAAACAAGGAGAGCTACAGAAACTCCTGCTGCTATGTTCCATTTAGTTGTGAAAGTTGAGTCTGTTTGGACAGTGAGAGTCTTTACAGCTGAGTTGATGTCTCTGTTGGTTCTGACAGCACAGGAGTAGTTTCCTGCATCCTGACTGCTGACTGGATCTAGAAGCAGGTGTTTGCTTTGGTCGTGTGTCAGGTTCAGAGGTCGACTGTTGAAGTACCAAATGTAGTTTGTGTTAGCAGGTAGAGGACAGTTGGTACTGCAGGTCAGTGAGACTCTCTGACCCTCTGTCACCACTGGAGAGGGAGTTATCTTCACTTTCAGGTCTGGAAGACAGACAGATAGGGTAATAAATGTAAAAGAGACATTTATAATGAGAACATATATTGATTGCTGGTAGGACATGAGTAACAGATTCTAATTACTAGTGACAATCAGAGAAACTCCAGGAGAACCAGACACTTCTTCATAGTTTGTTGTGATTGTGAAGATGTATTCTGCTGAGTCACTCTTCTTCAGGTTGTTTAATGTGAGGATGTGTTGGTTCTTCATGTTGTCATGATACTTCACATTACGTCTCTCCTCAGTCAGCTGTTGATATTCGTCTTTAGTATTTCTCTTTACTTTATACCAAAGTTTAGACTCTGTCTGCTGGTAGTCAGGATGAGAGTATTCACTGGAAATGTTCACAGAAGATCCTTTCAGAGCACAAACTCTCCTGCTGATATAATTCACTCTCCAACAGTTCTTCTCCCCTACACCTGAAATATTGATGGAAGACAAGAAGAGACAGATTCACTTTAAACTGCTTCTATTAAACTCACTTAAAATAATCTTTAATTTCAAAGAAAGATGTCAATTTCCTAGTAGATACAAATGTTTGAAATCAGGACCTTCTCAAGTGACAGAGACTGAAAACATTTAAAAAGATACTTAAATCTTAAGTTGATTCATACTCACAGACGTCAGCAGAGCGCAGATCCTCAAGATCTTTTACAGCACAAGAGAAGCTTACTGCAGGAGTGTTGATAACTAAAATCTGTTGTTTTTCCTTGTCTCTGTATATTTGTCTGTTCTTAAACCACAGAAATGAAGTCAGAGTGTCAGTATGAAGACAGCTGGTGTTACAGGTCAGTCTGACATGATCTGTAGCGTCTGCAGAAGCTGTTTGAACGTTTATTTCTGTTTGGAGACAATCAAAACATTTTCATCAGTTCATCTTGTCAGTGGTAAATATGTGTACCATTTAATAACCTGGTCAGATATGTTATTGATTATTAATGTCACGATATGGTTAGATCATAGGACTTTATTCCAGTCATAACAAATAATTAACAATCTACAGTGAAAGTATGACTTGACAGAGATTAGAGGTGTGGTGGTGGGAGGAGTGTAAATGAGGAAACTTTACCTCTGGGATATGTGATGGAGCAGGACTCATCTACTGACGTCTGCTGATTAGAACACATTCTCCCTTTAGCGTAGGTCACACTAAAACAGGTTGGAGTGACAGAATCTGAACAAAACCAAAGACATATCATCAATGAACTGGTGAACACTTGTTTTAAGGAAGAGTCTGAACAGTAGAAATAGTGTTTGTAACTGTTGTGACTCACCCACTGAGACTTCAGGGGCTCTGAGATCCTCGTAGCCTTTGACAGCACAGGAGTATGTGACTGCTTCCTCACTGCTGACCAGCTCTTGGTACCAGGGACACCAGTCCTCATAGAGAAACTCTCTGTTCTTGTACCAGATGTAGGCTGCAGGCTTTTCAGTCAGAGGACAGCTGGTGCTACACATCAGTGTGACTGTCTGTCCCTCTGTGGCAGGAATTACCTTTACCTGCAGGTCTGAGATGATTGTTAATGTAATTAACATTAAAGTATTATATTACTTTTAAAGTACCCTGCCTCTTGCCCGATGACGGCTGGGATAGGCTCCAGCAGACCCCTGCGACCCTTAACAGGAATAAGCAGGTACAGAAGATGAATGACTTACTCTTAAAGTATTCAATCAGTAATACATTAGTGATAAACACTGTACCTGTAACATGGAGGTGAATTCTACTTTGCAGCCAGTTGTCTGGTTTGTTAGTTTCTGTGCAGCAGTAAACTTTTTCATCATTTTTTGTTAGATCATTGATTGTCAGAGTGAAGTTACTCTCTTCTGACACATTGTACTTTACTTGGTTTCCATCTGTGGGGAGCTCAGCAGGAACATAGTTTGAACCATCCCAGTTGACAATGTACCATCTCTTGGTTGCAGTGTGATGTTGATCTGAGCAGGACAGAGTCACTGATGAACCCTTTAAGGCACAGATGCTGGTTGGTTTCCCCTGAACTCCTTTAACAGAAGATTTCATTATCAAACATCTGGACACATTTACAATGTCTCCATGACTTCAAGACCTCATAACATCAGTGTATCTGCTGCTTTAACAATATTAACTTTTACACCTTCACTCCTGCATTCAACAAATATCACGTTTCCATATTTTTCTAGTAATAGAAGGAGGAAAAACAATCATTCATACCTGAGATGTGCAGAATCAAAGCCATAATCAAACATCCAGCTTCTACCAAGAACATGACTGTTGTCTACTCCAGCTTCTGATCAGAAAGTTGATTCTTCTAATGAACTTATTAAAGCTACAGCAGTTACTGTGAGACTTTATCAAATGTCCAAAACATGAATGAATGGAGGTTAAAATCATCGGCAGTCTTCTTACAGAGTGACGACAGAATGAACTACTGGTTAGTGTGAGTGTGTCTACATGCAGCTTTACACCACAACAATCACTTCCTTCTTCATGATTACTTTGAGGAAGAAGAGACCTCTAGTGAAGAATCTGTGTAGTGCAGGAGTTATTAGAGTCTGTTTGTCTCTTTCTATATATGAGGGTGTCAGTTTCTTTTCTTTCTTTTTTCTCAACAACTTGTGGAGAAGAGGTATTTTTTAGTTGTGTGGTTCTCAGGGAAGTGCAGTCTGCCATAGTGATAATCACTTGCTCTGCTGACTGAGCTGAGATGTTCTCATACATGTGATCAGTGTTATATTACAAGATCTCATCTGATAAAGATACAATTTTAAATGACATTAGATTAATATTGATTAGTCATGACGTTCAGCACTTCAGTGTTTAGGCTTCAGTCTTCTTCCACATGCACCAGACAGTCTCAACCAGTCTCAAACCGATGGTTTGAAAGAGGAATAAAGGAAGCCATCTATGTCAGACTGGAATAACCTTCGCTAAACAGAGGAGGTGGACTGAGATTTAATCGGCCATCTATTTACAATACAGTTTTAACTTCTGTCCCTAAGAAGTTTCAATCTCATCCACACCTTGACACTGAAGCCTCTGACGGACAAGAGTCGTTAGAGAACCATTCATAGGGAAGAGGAGGGGCAAAAAACAGTCCCCCCTCAACAACAGTTAAGTACCCAATCGTTAATGGAAATTAGCTGCACCAGTTTCTGGTTGTTAACATAACAAGCAAGTTTCAGGAGGAGTTCCTATTTAAACCTCAGACTTCTCACCAGTCCCCTAGAACTGAAGAAGCTACTCGGATGAGTGGTGAAACGTCTTCTCAAAAAAACAAAAAACAAACTCCAAGTCCAAGTCCAGTTGCCTTTTTAGAACGTTTTTTGGATAAGAATACATTTTCAGATAGAATATAGCAGGGTGGATGTCGTGAATATCTCTCCTGTGTTATTTTTGCTCTTTCAGGAAGGTTAGGGCGTTGTGAATGGCTAGCTTGAGTTTTACACTTTATTTCACATGTGCTCCTACGCGTCTCCAGGTAAACCTCCTCAGGTGGTGGTGAGCTCTGTGGATGTTTTCCGACCCTCCAACCCTCTGGAACTAGTCAAGAGCTTTGTAGGAGCGAAGGAGCTGGGCAAGATGCTGGTGGACTGTGTGAGTACAACACTCACACAGTCTTAGTCTGCTT
This sequence comes from Chelon labrosus, assembly GCF_963514085.1. NCBI lineage: Eukaryota > Metazoa > Chordata > Actinopteri > Mugiliformes > Mugilidae > Chelon > Chelon labrosus. Next base: position 8,354,563 of record NC_140338.1, read on the forward strand.
AGTCTTGTCCAGTGTTATTATTACACAGTTTCTACATTGTTGTTCTTATCATGAAAACATCTGCCTGGACAGTGTACAGACTCTGACGGCTGTGCAGTGGACAGGGCCAGAGCCTGGTGTGAAATGATCGACACCATCTACCACAGGTCAGCTGACTTTGAACATGCTATTATTTTTAGTTCTCCTTTTTTGTCTTTCTCATCTCTTTATCTGATTATTTTGCCCTCATCCCTTTTTTGGCACCTTATCTTTCACAGACTTCGTTTTCACAGACTTCTTCATCAATGTTGCAACGTACCGACCTGACAGACACGACATGCAAAGAGCAAATATTTGTATACTGTCGCTCACGTTATTGTTGTGATGATATTTGAAAGGGATCATGTTTGATAGTTGTGCCAGATGAAGTTCTGTGCACAGGACAGTAGTCAAATGTGCTGTGCAAAGCAGGAGAGCATGTTGACCCATGACTGATTACCATTTGTTTAATGCCCTCCTCTCCACCATTGATTCAAAAGCTTCCTGTCTGCAGCCAGTGACAGAGCCAGCCTTCCTGATCAGTTTTTTCAGTCTGTTGGTGTCACTGGCTGCAATGCTGCTCCCCCAGCAGACCACAGCAGAGAAAAGGGTGCTGGCCGCAACAGGCTGGTCAAAGATTTCCTGTCTGTTATGCTAAATAACAAATCTTAAACAGGCACTGCGTGGGACATAGTGCTTTCTGCAGCTGAAGAGAGTGGTGTCTTGCTCAGGCCTCTACATCCATGCCTTTTATCCACCTCACAGGTAGGATTAAGGTAATTAAGCCCACCTGCCACTGCAAGGCCAGTTGGAGCCCAGTGTAGGAGTGATAAGAGATGAGTAAAATCCAACATTGAATCATGAGAGTAATTCATTCATTTGCTGTAACCCCTGGAGGGTCTGCTGGAGCCTATCCCAGCTGTCCCTGGCCGTGAGGCGGGGTACTTGCTGGACAGGTCGCCAGTCTATCACAGGCACTGAGAGCAGTACTGCCATGTGTCTTGATTCAGGACTCTAATGTTATGTGTTGCTGTGCTTCATCTTTACAAAGAAAATAAGACCATAGCGACTTTCATATTCACAGTAAAATGTGAGTTCACAGCAACAAATGGGCAAAACATGCATTTTACTGCAGTTCATGATGGTTGGATGATGGTGATGATGAACCAATTCTGCCTTATGTCTGGGACCCGTATTTGTACCTTTCTTCTTTCCACAACACACTTCCACGCCTCTGTAAGTTATTTAGTCTCATTTAGCCTCACACATATTAATAAACTGCTTAAACACTGTACAGTTAAACCTCCCAGTCACTGTGAAAGTGTCTTGAGTGCACATTTAACTTATGGAAACGAGACTTGAATGATCATTTATGCGAAGGACAAAGAAGCACAGGAATTGCTGCTACTTGCATGGTATGGTAATAAAATATATTAATATTGATCTCAGATGTATTCATGACTGATTTGTCTCTTTGGGGTTAATTAATCTGATTCTTATTTAATCAAGAAAATTAAAAACGTCACAGCACAAGTGTAAGGTTATTGGGTCAAGTTACACTTAGATGTATTGTAAAACAAGACAAAAATAAACAAGTATCCCATAATTATATTTTTCAGTAGCTTTATTTTAAAGTTTATTTTAAATGATATTCAAAAAAATATTGTGAAATACTGAAATGCTGGCAAATATGTCTTTTATCACAAGCACATAAAACACCACAGAGACCCCTCGCGGCTAATTTTAGGAGAGCACCACGGTGAAGTTTGCCGCCACAGAGCTCCCGACACGGCATCTCTATGGTAACGGTTGCCGTTGAGCTAATTCCTGTAGCTAACGTTAGCTGCTCTGGAAAACAAAACAAACATGGGAAAGAAGCAAACAAAATGCCAGATAAAGGACTGTCATTCGTTCACAGGACATCAACGGAAACATTTCATGGTTGGTAAGTTTTTTTTATCTGCTATACTTTAGCTCTAATGTGAAACCAGTTGCTTAAGTAGCTTCAAATAGCTTAGCAGTTTTTAAGCTAGCGCTAGCCTCTCAATTGTGAACTGTCGTTTTTGTTGCTGAGAATGAAAATTGGTTTAACGTTTTAAAGACGTTTATTCTTCATCTTGGTCTTTAGCAGGTTTTTGAGGAAATGCTGTCTACAGGTTTTGCAATAGCTTAAATAACCTGCTTGGGCCGAAATCTAACATTTTCTATAACCGTTAAAGCAACATAGCCATGTTAGCTTCTTCTTTTATAAAGGTTTCATAGGCCTAATTACTCTAAGGGCTCACTTGATGCAGTGAAAATGTTCTTAACGTGATGTGGTTTGACAGGCTGCCCCACTGATTAATCTGGTTAAATAAAACTAGAGTTGTCAACTTTCGTTTAAATAACATATTACTATAGGTAACCTTGGTCATTTAAAGCACCACTGAAATATATGTTTAAAATATTTAACTTCAAGCCTGTGAAGGTTCTCAGTCATCCAGGTCATCGGATAAGACAAGTCCAGTTGCATTTCTTGAGCACAGATAAAATGTGTTTTCTTAAATGTTAACTGTCCTGTTGCCATATTTTGTATTTACTTTAATAGTTAGAGTGGTCACTTCCTGCCTAGACACTGTGTGATGTACTGTAAAATATGTTTGATTCCCAGAGTAAACATGCTTGTCTTTTTGCACTTGCTGTTAGTCTTGCGTCTGAGATGTGAACTTTATCTAGCTTTGAGGTTTCTCTTAAAGCATCTGACTGTAAGAAAAAACCTGAGAGTGTCTCATTCAAAGTCATGAAAATGAGCAAACCTGTACAAAAAATTAATGGTTTCACTTCCTAAAACAGGCGTTGGATGTCCATCAGTGATACTATGTGTGATCCCGTGGCATGTCAAGATGTCTGCCTGCTTACCCTCCGTGAGTACTGAAGTAGGTAGGTAGGTAGGATAGTGGAGTGCCTAAAGCAGGGATCAGGCTACAGGATTTTTTTTTTGAATCATAACAGATTTTGAAATGTGAATGATCTCTAATCTTATACACGCACAACATTTTAAAAACTAGGTCCTTTACACATGACAGAATAATATAAGATTATTCTGAGAGAGGGAGCAATGCACCAACAACTTGCTGTAACTTTGTTACAGTGGCTGAGGTGTCTTGTGACTAAATCTATTACCCCTCACATTATTAAATAATCTGGGGTGAACATCGATACAGAGGAAGGTCCCAAACCAAAATTCTCCTCTGGACTGGACTGTAGCCTGATCCCGGCTTAAGTACAACGCAGCACTAAACAACAGAACAACTGTTATTGTTCTTGTATTCAGTCTCTTTAAGTTGTTCTTTGCTGTGTTGTAAAATCTCTAGGTATCCACTGCTTGGTCATTGAGCCTGAAAGTAAAGAATGCATTATTTAAGTCAGGTAAAACATGCAGTAAGGCATTTTAAAGAATACAAGAAAACAATCTACAGTCAGTGTATGTGTTAACCTTTTTAATACCCAATATACAACCCAGATTGTTTACGTTTCTAGTTTGTATGGAGAATTATACAACCTGACTTAATAATAATAATAATCTTTAAAATTCTTGCAGTATGTCCTGCAGATGGAGTGTGATATGGAAAAGCAAGGTATGCTCACTCAGAGGTTGAATTGGACCTAAAGCTGACAACAGCGTAGGGGACCGTCTCTTGATCTTGGGGCTGAGGTGGGTTTGCGAGGAAGGAGACAGGATCTGTATTGTTCTTGGTGAAGTGGATTCTGCTGTAGTGAAGTTCCTGTTCTGCTGGTTGAGCTGAGGAGTCGAAATCATTGGGATCACAGTTGAACTGATAAAACACAAGAGAAATTGCATTATTACCTGAGCTTTAGAAGTAATGTTGGGTGATACATTGAAGTAGAGTTTAACTTGTGACAGTTATTGAAACAAAAACATGATGAAATGTGTCTCTATGAGTTTCTGATGATAGCTCCTGACCAAGCTCCAAAACCACAACCAAAAAGCTGCAACATTTAGTGGCCTCATGTTCCAGTGTCACCCTGTATCACAAGATAGGGCACTGATGGCGGAAAACATAGCTCTGACATTGTACCCATTTACAGTCAGTCTTCTTAAATAAAAAAGGAAATATTGTGCTGCAGCTATAGAAGTAGTTGTTTTACTCAATAACAATAGGTCTGAGGAGCAGCAGAGCCATTAACAATGATATTAGATATACTGTTTTACCTAAGAGGATTGTAAGTGATGCTGTTGTTATGGTGTTATTCTTATGATGTGGACACAACAAAACAACATCAAAGAATTATCGGCAACAACGGCCAACTATGATGTTACCTCACGTTTTGTATTTCTCAAAACTCTATGTCCAGTTGCTTTTCTAAGCGCTTTTTGAATATACCATGGCCTGGATGACTGAGAACCTTCACAGACTTATGTTAGTTTTGTTTACTTTTGTCTCTTGTGTTTCACTTCTCATGCTCTGGTTCTCAATGCTGAGCAGCAAATCAGAGTGATTTCTCTGAAGGTCTTGTTCCACTGCCAATTCAATCGAACAAAATTCCGTGTGGTTTGGGATAATTTCTGCATTTTTACTAATTGTTGCAGACAGCTTAGCGTCTTCTGGTGTGTGCATACATGAACACACTGAATTTGCTGCTTGTGCAAAGAAGAACGTGGCTGCTGTATTGTCTGCAGTGTGTCTTCACATGGTCAGCAGTGTTTGGGTAGCTGTTTGAGCTGCTGCTTTCTAAACAGTAGAGAATCTTCATAGGCTTGTAGTTGACTACACTATGATACCAAATGGCTTTGTTGTAGCTAGATGTGAGTAGCTGTGGTAGTTGGAGCTGTGTTTTTTTCTGTATGTTTTTTATGATTTGATGTCATTGCTTTTTATGATAGTCTACAACAAAATATAGACCCAAATATTTCAGGCGGTTTTGGTGGTTTTGGGGTTGGAAACTATTAGCGGTACGTAGCAGCACATCCAACTCGCTGATTTGCTGAAAATGCCTCAGACAGAGGTCAACTAGTGGAAAATGTGTGTGACACATGGGCAATTTTTTTTTTTAAATGCAACTGCATTTAATTTAAAAATATATATATTGTTCAGCGACTACTGCACATTCACATCCTTGTAAATGTTACCTACTTTTTTATTGTTTTTGTTTGCCATATAGCTTTGATATAGAAATAGTTTTGTTCTGAGTTGTCTGCATTGTCTTAGTCTACTCCGAAATAATCAGAACCAACCTCCTGGCTGGGAGGGTTTGCACAACATAGCAGATACACAGTGGCTGAAGCTGCTATTGGATATGTATAAGAGTTTAAGGCATGTGAGATAATATGCATATTAATGAAAATAAGCTAATGCTACACCGGAAAATAATTTGACAACAGAATTTTATGGCAGCTCTCACATGGAGTTATTCCAAGTAATTGTCAAATCATTGTTGAGCAAAATAAAATGTAGTATCTAAGGCTTTGCAAAAGACTAAACTTTTGACTGAAAATGAGATGCACTATGAGTTATGTTCTACGTTGCCAACTACTTTATAAGACCAGGAGCATTCAGAGGCAACATATTTATGTAACATACAAAAGGTCTGTCCTTTTGTATGTTACATAAATATGCCGTGATTTTAATGAAGCAGAAATAAATATGTTGCTTGTTGAATTGAAGCTGCTCTTCTGACTGGTATGATACAACCATCATTTTTTGACAGATACTGTGTGTATGACTCAAATGAAGCAGAGTTATTAATCTTTTCTTTACCTGGTCCAAGTTGTCCAAGGTTTCATTCACAGGAGATCGACGTGAGGTTCTTTTTTTTCTGGTGAGTGAATATAAAAGCCTGGTTAGTGTGTGAATTAGCTGGAGAATCATTGATCTCAGAAAGAGCATAGTGATGCTCACCTAATCCACAAGAAGACCATGAGAAGTATTAAAATTAGGAGAGCTGCAGAAACTCCTGCAGCTGCTGCTGGGTTCCATTTAGTTGTGAAAGTTGAGTCTTCCTTTGGGATCCATTTAGTTGTGGAAGTTGAGTCTTCCTTTGGGTTCCATTTAGTTGTGAAAGTTGAGTCTTCCTTTGTTTGTTTGGTTTGGACAGTGAGAGTCTTTACAGCTGAGTTGATGTCTCTGTTGGTTCTGACAGCACAGTAGTAGTTTCCTGCATCCTGACTGCTGACTGGATCTAGAAGCAGGTGTTTGCTTTGGTCGTGTGTCAGGTTCAGAGGTCGACTGTTGAAGTACCAAATGTAGTTTGTGTTAGCAGGTAGAGGACAGCTGGTACTGCAGGTCAGTGAGACTCTCTGACCCTCTGTCACCACTGGAGAGGGAGTTATCTTCACTTTCAGGTCTGGAAGACAGACAGATAGGGTAATAAATGTAAAAGAGACATTTATAATGAATACATATATTGATTGCTGGTAGGACATGAGTAACAGATTCTAATTACCTGTGACAATCAGAGAAACTCCAGGAGAACCAGACACTGGTTCATAATATGTTGTGATTGTGAAGATGTATTCTGCTGAGTCACTCTTCTTCAGGTTGTTTAATGTGAGGATGTGTTGGTTCTTCATGTTGTCATGATACTTCACATTACGTGTCTCCTCAATCAGCTGTTGATCTTCCTCTTCAGTATTTCTCTTTACTTTATACCAAAGTTTAGACACTGTCTGCAGGTAGTCAGGATGAGAGTATTCACTGGAAATGTTCACAGAAGATCCTTTCAGAGCACAAACTCTCCTGCTGATATAATTCATTCTCCAACAGTTCTTCTCCTCCACACCTGAAATATTGATGGAAGACAACAAGAGACAGATTCACTTTAAAGTACTTCTATTAAATTCCCTTCAAATAATCTTTAATTTAAAAGAAAGTTGTCAACTTCCTAGTAGATATAAATGTTTGTAATCAGGACCTTTTCCAGTGACAGAGACTGAAAGCATTTAAAAAGATACTTAAATCTTAAGTTGATTCATACTCACAGACGTCAGCAGAGTGTAGATCCTCAAGACCTTTTACAGCACAAGAGAAGCTGTCTGTGTGTGTGTTGGTCTCTTGAATCTGTTGTGTCTCCTTGTCTCTGTATATTTGTCTGTTCTTAAACCACATAAATGAAGTCAGAGTGTCAGTATGAAGACAGCTGGTGTTACAGGTCAGTCTGACATGACCATGTTCGTCTCGAGGAGTTCTTTGAACGTGTATTTCTGTTTGGAGACAATCAAAACATTTTTCATCAGTTCATCTTTACAATGTTAAATATATGTATAATGTAATAACTTGATCCGATATGTTATTATTAATGTTATGATATGGTTAGGTCATAGGTCTTTATTCCAGTCATAACAAATAATTAACAATCTACAGTGACAGTATGACTTGACAGAGATTAGAGGTGTGGTGGTGGGAGGAGTGTAAATGAGGAAACTTCACCTCTGGGATATGTGATGGAGCAGGACTCATCTACTGACGTCTGGTAATAAGAACACATTCTCCCTTTAGCGTAGGTCACACTAAAGCAGGTTGGAGTGACTGAATCTGAACAAAACCAAAGACATATCATCAATGAACTGGTGAACACTTGTTTTAAGGAAGAGTCTGAACAGTAGAAATAGTGTTTGTAACTGTTGTGACTCACCCACTGAGACTTCAGGGGCTCTGAGATCCTCGTAGCCTTTGACAGCACAGGAGTATGTGACTGCTTCCTCACTGCTGACCAGCTCTTGGTACCAGGGAGACCAGTCCTCATAGAGAAACTCTCTGTTCTTGTACCAGATGTAGGCTGCAGGGTTTTCAGTCAGAGGACAGCTGTTGCTACACATCAGTGTTACTGTCTGTCCCTCTGTGGCAGGAATCACCTTTACCTGCAGGTCTGAGATGATAGTTAATATAAATAACATTAATGTATTACATTACTCCTGAAGTAATCAATCAGTAATACATTAGTGATAAACACTGTACCTGTAACACGGAGGTGAATTCTACTTTTGTGGCATTTGTCTGGTTTGTTAGTTTCTGTGCAGCAGTAATATTTTTCATCATTTTCTGTTAGATCATTGATTGTCAGAGTGAAGTTACTCTCTTCTGACACACTGTACTTTACTTGGTTTCCATCTGTAGACAGCTCAACAGGAACATAGTTTGAACCATCCCAGTTGACAATGTACCATCTCTTGGTTGCAGTGTGACGTTGATCTGAGCAGGACAGAGTCACTGATGAACCCTTTAAGGCACAGATGCTGGTTGGTTTCCCCTGAACTCCTTTAACAGAAGATTTCATTATCAAACATCTGGACACATTTACAATGTCTCCATGACTTCAAGACCTCATAACATCAGTGTATCTGCTGCTTTAACAATATTAACTTTTACACCTTCACTCCTACATTCAACAAATATCACGTTTCCATATTTCCAGTAATAGAAGGAGGAAAAACAATCATTCATACCTGAGATGTGCAGAATCAAAGCCATAATCAAACATCCAGCTTCTACCAAGAACATGACTGTTGTCTACTCCAGCTTCTGATCAGAAAGTTGATTCTTCTAATGAACTTATTAAAGCTACAGCAGTTACTGTGAGACTTTATCAAATGTCCAGAACATGAATGAATGGAGGTTAAAATCATCGGCAGTCTTCTTACAGAGTGAAGACAGAATGAACTACTGGTTAGTGTGAGTGTGTCTACATGCAGCTTTACACCACAACAATCACTTCCTTCTTCATGATTACTTTGAGGAAGAAGAGACCTCTAGTGAAGAATCTGTGTAGTGCAGGAGTTATTAGAGTCTGTTTGTCTCTTTCTGTATATGAGGGTGTCAGTTTATTTTTTTTCTTTTCTCAACAACTTGTGTAGAAGAGTTATTTTCAGTATCTCTCTTTCAACAGTATGTGTTCAGTGACGTCCTCATCAGGCCTTCATCATCAGAGGTGTTATATTGTTGAAACATTTTTCAGTTGTGTTATCAACAGGTCTTTAAAGCTCACAGCTCACTGACTGCAGCTCATTCAATCGTTTACTGATTGTTTGGTTCTGTAGTTGTGTAGAAATTTACAGTGAGTTGAAAACATCAGTCACAGTTTAAACGGACACTAGTACTGATCTATTTAACACCATACTATTATTATTTTTCATTTTCAACATGGTGACTTCATGCAACGTGCAGCAGGAGTATATTTCATTATATTCTCATGATAAAGTCACAGTGAGAACAGAGAGATGTGAAACTGTTAGTGGTTATTTAAAAAAAAACTTCACTGAAGAGAAAGCAGTGGACATGATGTCTATGATGTTTAATTCACTACAACACATACAAAGTACCACACAAGTGAAATAGCTAAAGCATTTTATAATACATGCCACGATACAACGTTATTTCAAGACGTGAACTTTCTTACAAAGTAGAATGACAACAAAGTATTTTTAGTTAGAAGGCCGTAGCTCAATGGTAGAGTAGAGATCAGCTGTGTGGTTCTCAGGGAAGTGCAGTCTGTCGTAGTGATGATCATCCTGCTCTGCTGACTGAGCTGAGATGTTCTCATACATGTGATCAGTGTTCAGCTGAGAAGACAACATAAATAATATTACTTTACATTATACTGCATTGAAAGGTTTGACTGATCCTCCTATCTGAGCATTTAAAATACACCAAGATCTCATCTGATAAAGATACAGTTTTAAATGACATTAGATTAATGTTGATCAGTCATGACGTTCAGCACTGACAGAACACAGATTTCAACCTGACTTCAACTACTAGTTAATAAGACCTATAATAAAACAGCATTTCCTGTACATAGTTTTCATTTGTCCATCCACTCGCTTGCTCTCTCTGCTGCCTGGGACATGTTGCATACCGCAGGCCTCTGTTTTTTTCCATGTATATGCCCAGCTCGTTCAGAGGAGCAGTTGCCAATTTTGCCATAAACCCATGGCAGCCCACCTCTACTGGGCGCACATGGGCCCTCCAGGCTCGTGAGCCTCCTCAACTCTATCTTCCCATGGGACAGTAAGTTCTATGAAATAGACTACTTTCTCTTGCTCAGACCACAACAGCAGATCTTGGTTGGAATAACCAGCTGCTCATTTAAGTCAGACCTCATCTCCCAGACTCGTCCTACTCTTAGCTGTCCCGTGTTATGCCTGATGCTTGCTGATCTAGCCTTTTCTTCCTCCCATACAAACTTGATGTGTCTATTCTCTTTGTTAACGGCCATGGAATTTACTTTCACCCGTTTTTCCTCAATTGCAGCTGTTAAATATTTCAGTACCTGGTTGTGACGCCAGGTGTATCGTACTTGGGAAAGACTAACCCTACAACGTCTCAGATTATGTGTACTAGTGCACAAGTGCACAGTGGGCAGGCAGCATCCTCACCTACCAACTGGTTTAGGTTCTGGGGAGTTGGCAGCACATCATAAGTAGCCCCTATCATAAATCTAATCCTGCTGGCCTCCATGCTCCAAAGCTCTCTCCACTTCAACTTAATTTTCTCTACACTCTCCCAGTTCATCCATTGACCCTGTTTAGCCTGCGACACTGCCTTAGTGCATCTTACTGCTTCCTTTTGTTTGTGTACCTCTTCCACTACCATCTTTCTCCTTTCTACCACTGTTGCCTTGCTCCCCAGAGCTTTCCCTGCACACATCCCTAGGCCCCTTACTGTACATGGCCTATCATATCCCTATGCCTAAGGGCTGCCTGTGCTTGCTGTACTGCCTCTTTTGGGTTCCACTTCCTCCCTGTTTTAACCGTGGGCACTGCACTCCTAACCACTGGATCCTTCGACTGAGTGAGAGTCATTTCCAGTCTAACCTTAGCACACTTAAACTCCTCTGTTAGGCTAGTAACTGGGAGCTCCAGTTTGCCTTTCCCACACAAGGCTGTGCCACTTTAGCAGTGTGGGACACCGAGCCATTTTCTGATAGATGAATTAACCATCTTTTCTAACTTTTCTACCTTTGAACGAGGAACCTCATACACTGTCAGTGGCCACACAGTAAACCAAATTGCAAGCACCGTAATTTTAACTTTCCTGAGAGTCCTGACCGGTCTATGCTTGACCCTAATAATGACCTCTATTGCAATTGGAAAGGCTAGTGGAGAGATTGTACACCCTTTCACCTCCAGGTGCTGCCATGCTGTAGTGTACTCTGCTGTGGTAAAGCAGAGTTGTAGGTCTAAAAAGTAGGCCAAATTTAAACCTGATTTTATTTTAAAATGCAACTAAATTTAATTTCAAAATATATATTTTTCGACAACTAATACACATTTACACCCTTGTAAGTGTTACTTACTTTTTTATTCACTTTGTTTGCCATATAGCTTTGATATAGAAACTGTTTTATTCTGAGTTGCCTATATTATCTTAGTCTACTCCTAAATAATCAGAACCATAGAGCTCCTGGATGGGAGGGTTAGCAAAACATAGCAGATACACAGTGGCTGAAGCTGCTATTGGATATTTATAAGAGTTTAAGGCAGTGGTTCCCAACCTTTTTTGGGTTGTGACCCCATTTTGACATCACAAATTTCTGGCGACCCCAGAGACATTTTGGGGAGTAGCTGCATAAGTGGTGATGATTGGCTAAGGCAGGTTAAGATTTCATGATAAGCCAATCAGAGGCAGGACAGTGTTCAGTTGGGCAGGTGTTGTTTACACCCAAATGCGTGCATAGCAGTATCACACAAGCGATCAGAGATAGTCTGCAGCAATGGCATTCAGAGGGCGGCACAGTGGTGTGGTGGTTAGCACTGATGCCTCACAGCAAGAAGGACCCAGGTTCGAATCCATGGGCCGGCTGGACCTTTCTGTGTAGAGTTTGCATGGGTCTGCGTGGGTTCTCTCCAGTTTCCTTCCACTGTCCAAAGACATGCTGGTTAGGTTAATTGGTGATTCTAAATTGGCCGTAGGTGTGAGTGTGAATGGTTGTCTGTCTCTGTGTTAGCCCTGCGATTGACTGTTGATACAGTGTTAAATGGTGACCTGTCCAGGGTGTACCCCGCCTATAACTATTCGTTCATTCATCTTCTGTACCCGCTTATTCCTGTTAAGGGTCGCGGGGGTCTGCTGGAGCCTATCCCAGCTGTCTAACTATAACTAATTACCTTTTAAAAGTAACGTTCCCAACACTGCTGTACAGTTAGACGAGCTTGTCTTTACAAGGCTGAAATTTAATACTGAACAAACAATCTCTCAAACAATGAATTATGAGAAAAGAGCTACTGCAGCATCTTAAACTGGCCACAGTGAAGATTTGAACGATGGAAAGTATTACGGTGCTTTTCAGCTTCAGTTTGTCACGTCTTTTGTGTATTATTGTCTCTCTCAACTCACCACATTTAATAAAATAATCTGTACCTCACTGCAGCCTTTCAAAGCCAGGTGCTGTAGAAGATGCGCCAGTTCAGATATTTTTATATGCTGCATTTTATTTGAACTCGAATTATATTCATGAAAAGTGAAAGAACCAAATATTTTGCGAGCTACTTTTACAATGACCAACTCATATTAATTGTTGCTACAGTGTTAAAAGCTCTATCTATCCTTGTCTTTATTTTTATCAAGAAAAACTGGTATTAGTTTATTTTTATTTAGAAAAATAGCGCTGTCTCTTTAAGAAAGTCGGTAGTCTTGAGTTGTTGTTGAAGTTGCGCGTGGCTGAACTGATGGCATGTTGCAAATATAAAGTAAAAATAAATAAAGATGAACGTTTGTCTTGCTGTTTATTTTGGAGGTACAACAGATAAAAGTTTTAGACTAACATCTAAAACTTTTTTTTCAATGTCACACGATATACTGATCGACGTAATGGACACCCCTGTACTAGACATTTCAGACGACCCCATTTGAATTCCATGTGACCCCACGTCAGGTCGCGACCCCGAGGTTGAACAACGCTGCTTTATTTGTTCACAAATTTCAAGGTAGAATATGAACTCACTGCAAATTATTAAATGCAATGGACATGTCTGGATTTTATGAATTTTAAATGGTACTGTAGGAGTCATGGCCATTATTTATAGGTAACTTAAGTAAGGAATTAATAAATTACTCACAAAATAATTCAGAGATTAATAAAAAAACAAAAAAATGATCATTGATTGAAAAATACTTACCTGTTCTGTATTGTCTGTAGCTTCAGTTGTAGGAACCTGACCTGAAGTCCTCTTCTTTCTGCTTGGTGAAATGAATGAATGAGCGACTGTAAATTAATACGTGATTCAGATAATAAATGTCACTGATCTGCAACAGAGCAGAGACTTGCTCACCTAAACCAGTAGATGACGCCAAGAAGTATCACAACCAAAAGAGCAGCAGGGACTCCTACAGCAGCTACAAGTGTTCCTGTGGTTCTTTGGACACTGAGAGTCTTTTCACTGGAGTAGTTGCTTTTTGTGCCCGTTTTGACAACACAGTAGTAGTTTCCTGCATCCTGACTGCTGACTGGATCTAGAAGCAGGTGTTTGCTTTGGTCGTGTTTCAGGTTCAGAGGTCGACTGTTGAAGTACCAAATGTAGTTTGTGTTAGCAGGTAGAGGACAGCTGGTACTGCAGGTCAGTGAGACTCTCTGACCCTCTGTCACCACTGGAGAGGGAGTTATCTTCACTTTCAGGTCTGGAAGACAGACAGATAGGGTAATAAATGTAAAAGAGACATTTATAATGAATATATATATTGATTGCTGGTAGGACATGAGTAACAGATTCTAATTACCTGTGACAATCAGAGAAACTCCAGGAGAACCAGACACTTCTTCATTGTTTGTTTTGATTATGAAGATGTATTCTGCTGAGTCATTCTTCTTCAGGTTGTTTAATGTGAGGATGTGTTGGTTCTTCATGTTGTCATGATACTTCACATTACGTGTCTCCTCAGTCAGCTGTTGATCTTCCTCTTTAGTATTTCTCTCTACTTTATACCAAAGTTTGGACTCTGTCTGCAGGTAGTCAGGATGAGAGTATTCACTGGAAATGTTCACAGAAGATCCTTTCAGAGCACAAACTCTCCTGCTGATATAATTCACTCTCCAACAGTTCTTCTCCTCTACACCTGAAATATTGATGGAAGACAAGAGACAGATTCACTTTAAAGTAACTATTAAACTCACTTTAAATAATCTTTAATTAAAAAAAAAAAAAAGTTGTCAACTTCCTAGTAGATACAAATGTTTGTAATCAGGACCTTTTCCAGTGACAGAGACTGAAATCATTTAAAAAGATACTTAAATCTTAAGTTGATTCATACTCACAGACGTCAGCAGAGCGCAGATCCTCAAGACCTTTTACAGCACAAGAGAAGCTTTCTGTAGAAGTGTTGTACTGTATAATCTGTTGTTTCTCCTTGTCTTTGTATAATAGTCTGTTCTTAAACCACATACACTATATTACCAAAAGTATTCGCTCACCTGCCTTTACTCATTCTATGAACTGAAGTGCCATCCCATTCCTAACTCATAGAATTCAATATGATGTCGGTCCACCTTTTGCAGCTATTACAGCTTCAACTCTTCTGGGAAGACTGTCCACAAGGTTGAGGAGAGTGTTTATAGGAATTTTTGACCATTCTTCCAAAAGCGCATTGGTGAGGTCACACACTGATGTTGGTCAAGAAGGCCTGGCTCTCAGTCTCCGCTCTAATTCATCCCAAAGGTGTTCTATCGGGTTCAGGTCAGGACTCTGTGCAGGCCAGTCAAGTTCATCCACACCAGACTCTGTCATCCACGTCTTTATGGACCTTGCTTTGTGCACTGGTGCACAGTCATGTTGGAAGAGGAAGGGGCCCGCTCCAAACTGTTCCCACAAGGTTGGGAGCATGGAATTGTCCAAAATGTTTTGGTATCCTGAAGCATTCAATGTTCCTTTCACTGGAACTAAGGGGCCAAGCCCAGCTCCTGAAAAACAACCCCATACCATAATTCCTCCTCCACCAAATTTCACAGTTGGCACAATGCAATCTGAAATGTACCGTTCTCCTGGCAACCTCCAAACCCAGACTCGTCCATCAGATTGCCAGATGGAAAAGCGTGATTCATCACTCCAGAGAACGCGTCTCCACTGCTCTAGAGGCCAGTGGCGGCGTGCTTTACACCATTGCATCCGACGCCTTGCATTGCACTTGGTGATGTGTGGCTTGGCTGCAGCTGCTCGGCCATGGAAACCCATTCCATGAAGCTCTCTGCGTACTGTACTTGGGCTAATCTGAAGGTCACATGAAGTTTGTAGCTCTGTAGCAATTGACTGTGCAGAAAGTCGGCGACCTCTTTGCACTATGCGCTTCAGCATCCGCTGACCCCTCTCCGTCACTTTACGTGGCCTACCACTTCGTGGCTGAGTTGCTGTTTTTCCCAAACGCTTCCATTTGTGTTATCAACAGGTTTTTAAAGCTCACAGCTCACTGACTGCAGCTCATTCAGTCTTTTACCGATTGTTTGGTTCTGTAGTTGTTTAGAAATTTACAGTGAGTTGAAAACATCAGTCACATCTTAAGGGGACACTAGTACTGATCTATTTAACACCATACTGTTATTATTTTTCATTTTCAACATGGTGACTTCATGCAACGTGCAGCAGGAGTATATTTCATTATATTCTCATGATAAAGTCACAGTGAGAACAGAGAGATGTAAAACTGTTAGAGGTTATTTTGGTATGAATATAAAAAGCAGTGGCCATGATGTCTATGATATTTAATTCTCTACAACACATACAAAGTAGCACACATGTGAAATAGCCGAGGCGTTTTATAATACATGCCACAATACAACGTTATTTCTAGAAGTGAACTTTCTTACAAAGTACAATGACAAAAAAGTGTTTTTTATTTAGAAGGCTGTAGCTCGATGGTAGAGTAGAGATCAGCTGTGTGGTTCTCAGAGAAGTGCAGTCTGTCGTAGTGATGATCATCCTGCTCTGCTGACTGAGCTGAGATGTTCTCATACATGTGATCAGTGTTCAGCTGAGGAGACAACATCAATAATATTACTTTACATTATACTGCATTGAAAGGTTTGACTGATCCTCCTATCTGAGCATTTAAAACACACCAAGATCTCATCTGATAAAGATACAATTTTAAATGACATTAGATTAATATTGATCAGTCATGACGTTCAGCGCTGACAGAACACAGATTTCAACCTGACTTCAACTACTAGTTAATAAGACCTATAATAAAACAGCATTTCCTGTACATAGTTTTCATTTGTCCATATATGACTAATTTTATTTTTTTTTTTTCAACATAGTGAGTTCATGCACCATGCAGCAGGAGTATATTTCATTATATTCTCATGATAAATGAGAATATAATGAGTTTGAACTTTTACTCCGGTATTTCTTTCAGTTCAAACTTATTGTGTTCTTTTAACACAATAAGTTTGAACTGAAAAACAAGAAAAATACAAATAAACAAGAAAAAAATATATTAATAAAAGAAATTAAATAATATGTAAAAATATAAAATAACATTCATTAATGCACAGGATTAGATGTTACAATCCCTTGTGCCAAAATCCCAGGCAAAACACATTTAGAGGCCCTGTCCAACTGAGAAACCCTAACAAACCTATAGTCATGTGATATGACGCTTAACCTACAATCTAAATGACCTAAGTAAATGCTGCTGGCTTGTATGGCACCGTTTACCGTAAATGTTCATATAAAGCGTACTGTTATTCATTAAACCCACTGACATTTTACACACTATTTTTGATTTTCACAGTAATACGGGACAAAGTGCGTCCCGTTTCAGCTCTATACGGGACGCGTACTTTTGATTGTAAATACGAGACGATTCCGTTTTGTAAGGGACGGGGCAACCCTCGTCATATCTTACACAATATCTTCGTTTGTTCCGAGTCAGACTCCTCGAAACCGAAGTGTTTCCTCACCACAGAATTCGCTTTACCTTTCTTCTCGACCAAAGGCCGCCTTTCTGCCATCTTCTATCGTTTTCTTCAACGCGTGTTATTATTAGTTCTCCTTTTTTGTCTTTCTCGTCAAAATATAGTCAAAGGACAGTAGTCAAATGTGCTGTGCAAAGCAGGAGAGCATGTTCACGCACCGATTCAGAGAGTTTGTGCGTTAACACATGGACGTAACGTTCAGAGGCCTGATTTTAGATGAACCTCCTGTCAGTCAAGGAGATACAGTTACGACCCGGCGCAAGACATGCAACATAAAGATGAGTTACAGAAATAACTGTAACTCAGGTAATAGATAGATAGATAGATAGATAGATAGATGTCCTCTGTCGCACACAGACGAGGTGTTGTACAGACTGATGCTTGAGTCAGGAAAGATTTCCTGTAGCGCTCCTTGAGTCTCTTGGAGAAGGTGCTCTGTTGTCTGTCTCTTACATGGTGTAGAGGGTGGTCAGGGTTATCCATGACTGATTACCGTTTGTTCAGTGCCCTCCTCTCCACCATTGATTCAAAAGCTTCCTGTCTGCAGCCAGTGACAGAGCCAGCCTTCCTGATCAGTTTATTCAGTCTGTTGGTGTCACTGGCTGCAATGCAGCTCCCCCAGCAGACCACAGCAGAGAAAAGGGTGCTGGCCGCAACAGGCTGGTAAAAGATTTCCTGTCTGTTATGGTAAATAACAAATCTTAAACAGGCACTGGGTGGGACGTAGTGCTTTCTGCAGCTGAAGAGAGTGGTGTCTTGCTCAGGCCTCTACATCCACACCTTTACAGGTGGATAAAAGGCATGGACAGGTATGTAGGATTGAGGTAATTAAGCCCACCTGCCACTGCAAGGTCAGTAGGAGCCCAGTGAAGGAGAACGAGATGAGTAAAAATTCATTCATTCATTCATTCATCTTCTAAACCCGCTTAGTCCTGTTAAGGGTCGTGGGGGTCTGCTGGAGCCTATCCCAGCTGTCATCGGGCGAGAGGCAGGGGTACACCCTGGACAGGTCACCAGTCCATCGCAGGGCTAACACAGAGAGACAGACAAACATTCACACTCACACCTACAGCCAATTTAGAATCACAAGCATGTCTTTGGACGGTGGGAGGAAACTGGAGTACCCGGAGAGAACCCACGCAGACACAGGGAGAACATGCAAACTCCACACAGAAAGGCACAGTCAGTCCATTGATTCAAGTCTTGAGGGTTGCAGAATCACAGACAGATACCGAAGGTTTCACCTGGAGCCATATCTATCAAATTATGTTTAGCATATACAGTATAGCTGTAAACTGAATTGATGATGACATGTTTCTTACATAAAATACAGCCCTGTGATAGACCTGTTAGCCCTGTGATAGACTGGAGACCTGTCCAGGGTGTACCCCGCCTCTCACCCAGTGACTGCTAAGATAGGCTCCAGCCCCACACAACCCTTAACAGGAACAAGTAGTTACAGAAAATGAATGAATGAATGAATTCTGAGTTAGCACATTTTTGTGCTTCCACATTAATATCACAGAGTTAATCTGATATTTTAGAAATATAATAGCAGTAAGAGACATAAATCCTCATCTTCCTGGTCAGTTTCTCCAAACTGACTCAGATGTGCTTGCATTAACAGCTTCTCGGTTCTGGGGAACTCCAGCCGTTGATGTTCATTTGTCAGTTTTTACAGTAATCAAAAGAAACATTTTACCACAGAGTCCAAAAACAACAACATTTAAAAGCGTCCTGACAACAATTCACCAATTGCAGGCATTAGTACGACCAGCAGGTGGGAATATAGTAACTATAAGGGCAGTTTTTTGCTCTAATTAGGTCAACGCCCAAACTACAAGGAACTATTGAGGAAATGACTCACACGCTTGACGTGTGAAGGATTATTTCAGGCTCACGGTCTAATGCTGCCCGAAGAAATCTCATGCCAAATAAAGAGGAACAGTCAAAGGTTCAAGATTCAATGTGTTTATTGTCACATGCACAGTAAAAACAGCCGTTTAGACCAGAGGTGCCCAATACGACTATCGCATTCGACTGGTAGATCGCAAAGATAGGTCGGGTAGATTTCGCAGGTAGAGAGCCTTCCTGTCCTGAGCAGCACAGTTTCCAAACCACACTGTCACTGAGATGGTGATGCTGCACCTCAACTGTGAAGCGTTTTACCCATGACTGTGTGAACTGTGTTTTGTGCAGACTGAGTCCCCAGCTGTCTCAGGAGGTGCTGCTGGATGAGGTGAGCGATGCGGTCCTGGTGGACATGCTGTGGGAAACCCAGATGTACCTGTATGAGAAAAGGGAGATCCTCCAGTCTCTGGCAAAACTACTACTGGAGAACTGACAGCACGAGAAAACCACAAGGAGGGGGCGAGTGTTTGGGCGAGGCACTAAGCAGTACTGCCATGTGTCTTGATTCAGGACTCTAATGTTATGTGTTGCTGTGCTTTATCTTTGAAAAAAAATAAGACCTTAGTGACTTCCATATCCACAGTAAAATGTGCAACAAATGGGCAAAACATGGCAGGAACTGAAAACTAATAGAGGAAACAACAGATTCTCTATAGCCTCTTGAAAGGCCAGTTACGTAGCATCCTGTAATCATCAATGAAACTGTCATTACTGTGGTTTACTAAGCTTGCCCTTGTGAAATGATGTGAAGCAACTGGTTTTCATTGTTTTAGTCGGCACGTACGGGGGAAACGTATGAGGAAGTTGTATCTTTTTGCACTTGCTGTTATTATTGCATCTGAGATGTGGACTTTATCTTCACACTTTAAAAAAAAAACACAATTTGTGTGATTTAAAAAATCACACAAAGTCATGAAAATGAGCAAACCTGTACAAAAAGTTCATGATTTCACTTCCTTAAACAGGCGTTGGATGTCCATCAGTGCTACTAAGTGTGATCCCGTTGCATGTCTAGATGTCTGCCTAGACACTGTGTGACATACTTAGCACTATAGTATCACTACTGCATTCACTGTAAATAGGTTTAGCAGAACACTGCAAAATCTATTTGATTCCCAGAGAAAACATACTTGTCTTTTTGCACTTGCTGTTAGCCTTGCATCTGAGATGTGGACTTTATCTTCACTCTTTAAAAAAAAACAGTTGCTTTGAGGTTTCTCTTACCAGCATTGAGATTTGTTTTGTGCAGCATCTGACTCTGAGAAAAAGCCTGAGAGTGTCTCACACAAAGTCATGAAAATGAGCAAACCTGTACAAAAAGTTCATGCTTTCACTTCCTAAAACAGGCGTTGGCTGTCAATCAGTACTACTATGTGTGATCCCGTGGCATGTCTAGATGTCTGCCTGCTTATCCTCTGTGAGTACCGAACTGAAGTGCCATACACACACAACATTTTAAGAAATAGGCCCTTTACACATGACAGGATAATATAAAATTATTCTGAGAGAGGGAGCAAACCACCAACAACTTGCTGTAACTTTGTTACAGTGGCTGAGGTGTCTTGTGACTAAACATATCATATTATTAAATAATCTGGGGTGAACATCGATACAGAGGAAGGTCCCAAACCAGAATTCTCCTATGGACTGGACTGTAGCCTGATCCCGGCTAAGTACAGTGCAGTAATTAAGAACAGAACAACTGTTATTGTTCTTATATTCAGTCTCTTGAAGTTGTTTTTTGCTGTGTTGTACAATCTCTAGGTATCCACTGCTTGGTCATTAAGCCTGGAAGTAAAGAATGCATTATTTAAGTCAGGTTAAACATGCAGTAAGGCATTTTGAAGAATACAAGAAACATTTTTCTACAGTCAGAATATGTAGGTAACCTTTTCAGTACTCAATCTATAACCCATGTTGTTTACCTTTGTAGTTTGTAGGAAAAATGATACAATCTGACTTGCAATAATCTTTAAATTCTTGCACTATGTCCTGCCGATGGAGTGTGATATGGAATAGCAATGTTCACTCAGAGGTTGAATTGGACCTAAAGTTGACAACAGCGTAGGGGACCGTCTCTTGATCTTGGGTCTGAGGTGGGTTTGCGAGGGAGTAGATAGGATCTGTGTTGGTCTTGGTGAAGTGGATTCTGCTGTAGTGAAGTTCCTGCTCTGCTGGTTGAGCTGAGGAGTCATCATCCTTGGGATCACAGTTGAACTGATAAAACACAAGAGAAATTGCATTAAATTGCGCATACTGTTTAGCTGAGCTTTCAAAGTAATGCTGGGTGATACACTGAAGTTGAGTTTTTGAACTAAATGAAAAAGAGCAAAAATCTTGTTTCCCCCTCAGTAGCCACTCACACAGCCAGTTGTCTTTAGTGATGTTTCCTTTGAGTTGCTGGCATGTCTGAGTTTTACCAGTACACAACAAGCTGCAGTAATGGCAGCCGCATTTGCTGAATGTTTGACATGGAACAGACCACTGAGCTGTGTAAAGTTTAAAGGGTTTTGTTGGGCAGTTGGACAGACGAACACAATTTTGTCTGGTTTGGGATAATTTCAGGATTTTTTCTAATTACTTTTCAGTGCTGATTTTAAACAAATCAATTTAGAGGTATATCTTCCTGTCCTGAGCTGCTCAGTCATTCAGACTGTTGCAGACAGTTTAGCATGTTCTGCAAAGGTAACATATCACAAATTCTATGATCCTCAGGTGTGTGCATACGTGAGCACACTGAAATTGCTGCTTGTGCAAAGAAGAACATGGCTGCTGTATTGTCTGCAGTGTGTCTTCACATGGTCAGCAGTGTTTTGGGTAGCTGTTTGAGCTGCTGCTTTCTAAACAGTAGAGAACCTTCATACACTCTAAGAAGTGAAACATGGATGTTGTTTGCATTACATCATTTTTGTAAGGTGAAACTATTGAATAATTCCACTTTTGAAAAATAAATTAAGAGAGTTGCATTGCATTAATGTAATACAAAAAGGTTTTGGGGATTACAAAATTGTGCTGAATTGAATCTACGTAATCAAGTTATTTAACACACACTGCAGGCGTTAAAATGAACGAAGACCGTCCCAACGCGGTTTCCGTACTCTCTTGCACATGCGCAGTGTGGCTGAGGACGCCTAAGACATAGACATATATATGTAGTGATGTATATATGTCTATGGTGATGGCCAGTCGAGGCTTTGTTGAAGCCTCGACACGTGATTCAAAAAAAGGTTCATTACTCGAAGCTTCAATGACACAGTGCTCTATTAGGATATACTGGAGAACAAAGTTTAGTACAATCGAGACGTGTCTTTGTTCATTCTTGTATGGGAGTTGATTTGCCATGCACATTCCTGTTCGACTACACCACATGGATATGTGGTTTAAAGCTGATAATAAATAAATTATATACATATTACAATAAAATACATAAAAAGCAATCAACGGGAATCGAACCCTTGCTTCATTAACGAAAGATCGTTGTTTTTTCAATGTAGCACTAACCCCTTTCGTTTCGCGCGTTTGACGTTGGACCTTTATACTTAGTTTGCTAATTTTATTCTATTTTTATACTCTTAATTTTACTGTTTCTGCTTTGACTTGCAGTGGGACCAGGGTAACTAATTTCGTTCCATCTCATGTACCAACATGTGTGTAATGACAATAAAACTCCTTGAATCCATCTAAGGGTTAGTAATCTCTTCATCGTAGTTTGACAAACTAGGGGCCCCCAAACAGCATCTTGCTTTGGGCCCCCATGAAGCTAGAAACGGCCCTGAGTACGATCAACAAAACACTACAACATAAATACAACTCATTTGTGTCGAGTAAATTCAACATAAGCACGCTGAGTAACTGCAACATAAGCACGTTGAGTAACTGCAACATAAGCGCGTTGAGTAACTTCAACACAAGCGCGTTGAGTAACTTCAACACAAGCGCGTTGAGTTACTTCAACACAAGCGCGTTGAGTAACTCAACATAACCGCGTTGAGTAAATTCAACATAAGCGCGTTGAGTAGTTTTAATTAAGACGGTTTGGTGGGATTTGCTTAAAAGCATGTAGTAATAATTAGTTTTCTAGTATTCTTCCCATTTATTCAGCTGAGTTTCGTGGGACCGGTTGCCATAACTATATTAAGTAAATGTGATGTTTCACTTCTTAGAGTGTAGGCTTGCAGTTGACAACACTATGATGCCAAATGGCTTTGTTGTAGCTAGATGTGAGTAGTTGTAGTAGTTGGAGCTGTGATTTGTTGCTGTATGTTTTTTTATGCTTTGTCTTTATTGCTCTTTATGATAGTCTACAACAAAATATCGACCCAATATTTCAGACGGTTTTGGTGTTTTTTGAACGTTTTTGGGCTGGAAACCATTAGCGGTATGTGGAAACACGGGATCCAACTAGTCCAACTAGTGGCAAACGTGTGTGATACACAGGCAATAACAGGGTCATAGACTCTCACTGGTAAACAGCCACCTGTCGGCTTCGTGTGTCATGGCTTTATGCGTTAACCAAAATTAAACCTTTTTTTTCAAAATATTTTCAATGTGAATATTTCTCCACTCATTGCTTAGCAGTGGCAACTGAATTTGTTTTGAGTTGTCTGTATTGTCTTAGTCTACTCCTAAATAATTATGAGTGTAAGGCTCTTGGTTGGGAGGGTTATCACAACACAGCAGATACGCAGTGGCTGAAGCTGCTATTGGATGTGTATAAGAGTTTAAGGCATATGAGATTGTGTGCTTATTAATGAAAATAAACTAATGCTACACTGGAAAACACAACATTTTATGGCAGCTCTACAGACTGTTATAAAGTCCAAGTAATTGTCAAATCATTGGTGAGCAAAATAAAATGTAGTATCTAAGGTTTTGCAAAAGACTTGAAAATGGGATGCACTAAAAGTTGTGTTCTACGTTGCCAACTACTTTATAAGACCTGGAGCATTCAGAGGCAACATATTTATGTAAGATGCAAAAGGACAGAATAATGCTGTGATTTTAGTGAAGCAGAAATAAATATAGCTTGTTAAATTGAAGCTACTCTTCTGACTGGTATGATATAACCATCATTTTTTGACAGATACTGTGTGTATGACTCAAATGAAGCAGAGTTGTTAATCTTTTCCCTACCTGGTCCAAGTTGTCCAAGGTTTCATTCACAGGAGATTGACTGGAGGTTCTTTTTTTTCTGGTGAGAGAATATAAAAGCCTGGTTAGTGTGTGAATTAGCTTGAGAATAATCAATCTCAGAAAGAGCATAGTGACGCTCACCTAATCCACAAGAAGATGATGAGAGGAAGTAAAACAAGGAGAGCTACAGAAACTCCTGCAGCTGCTGCTGGGATCCATTTAGTTGTGAAAGTTGAGTCTTCCTTTGTTTGTTTATTTTGGACAGTGAGAGTCTTTACAGCTGAGTTGATGTCTCTGTTGGTTCTGACAGCACAGGAGTAGTTTCCTGCATCCTGACTGCTGACTGGATCTAGAACCAGGTGTTTGCTTTGGTCGTGTTTCAGGTTCAGAGGTCGACTGTTGAAGTACCAAATGTAGTTTGTGTTAGCAGGTAGAGGACAGCTGGTACTGCAGGTCAGTGAGACTCTCTGACCCTCTGTCACCACTGGAGAGGGAGTTATCTTCACTTTCAGGTCTGGAAGACAGACAGATAGGGTAATAAATGTAAAAGAGACATTTAGAATGAATATATATATTGATTGCTGGTAGGACATGAGTAACAGATTCTAATCACCTGTGACAATCAGAGAAACTCCAGGAGAACCAGACACTTGGACCTGATATGTTGTGAATGTGAAGATGTATTCTGCTGAGTCATTCTTCTTCAGGTTGTTTAATGTGAGGATGTGTTGGTTCGTCATGTTGTCATGATACTTCACATTACGTGTCTCCTCAGTCAGCTGTTGATCTTCCTCTTTAGTATTTCTCTTTACTTTATACCAAAGTTTAGACTCTATCTGCAGGTAGTTAGGATGAGAGTATTCACTGGAAATGTTCACAGAAGATCCTTTCAGAGCACAAACTCTCGTGCTGATATAATTCACTCTGAAACAGCTCCTCTCCTCTAGACCTGAAATATTGATGGAAGACAACAAGAGACAGATTCACTTTAAAGTACTTCTATTAAATTCCCTTCAAATAATCTTTAATTTAAAAGAAAGACGTTAACTTCCTAGTAGATAAAAATGTTAGAAATCAGGACCTTCTCCAGTGACAGAGACTGAAAACATTTAAAAAGACACTTAAATCTTAAGTTGATTCATACTCACAGACGTCAGCAGAGCGCAGATCCTCAAGACCTTTTACAGCACAAGAGAAGCTGTCTGTAGCAGTGTTGGTCTCTTGAATCTGTTGTTTCTCCTTGTCTCTGTATATTTGTCTGTCCTTAAACCACATAAATGAAGTCAAAGTGTCAGTATGAAGACAGCTGGTGATACAGGTCAGTCTGACATGACCTGGTACGTCTGAAGGAGTTCTTTGAACGTGTATTTCTGTTGGGAGACAATCAAAACTTTTTTCAGCAGTTCATCTTTACAATGTTAAATATATGTATCATTTAATAACATGATCAGATATGTTCTTATTAATGTTATGATATGGTTTGATCATAGGACTTTGTTCCAGTCATAACAAATAATTAACAATCTACAGTGAAAGTATGACTTGACAGAGATTAGAGGTGTGGTGGTGGGAGGAGTGTAAATGAGGAAACTTCACCTCTGGGATATGTGATGGAGCAGGACTCATCTACTGACGTCTGCTGATAAGAACACATTCTCCCTTTAGCGTAGGTCACACTAAAGCAGGTCGGAGTGACTGAATCTGAACAAAACCAAAGACATATCATCAATGAACTGGTGAAAACTTGTTTTAAGGAAGAGTCTGAACAGTAGAAATAGTGTTTGTAACTGTTGTGACTCACCCACTGAGACTTCAGGGGCTCTGAGATCCTTGTAGCCTTTGACAGCACAGGAGTATGTGACTGCTTCCTCACTGCTGACCAGCTCTTGGTACCAGGGAGACCAGTCCTCATAGAGAAACTCTCTGTTCTTGTACCAAATGTAGGCAGTCAGAGGGCAGCTGGTGCTACACATCAGTGTTACTGTCTGTCCCTCTGTGGAAGGAATCACCTTTACCTGCAGGTCTGAGATGATAGTTAATATAAATAACATTAATGTATTACATTATTCTTAAAGTAATCAATCAGTAATACATTAGTGATAAACACTGTACCTGTAACATGGAGGTGAATTCTACTTTTGTTGCAGTTGTCTGGTTTGTTAGTTTCTGTGCAGCAGTAATATTTTTCATCGTTTTCTGTTAGATCATTGATTGTCAGAGTGAAGTTACTCTCTTCTGACACACTGTACTTTACTTGGTTTCCATCTGTAGACAGCTCAACAGGAACATACTTTGAATCCCAGTAGACAATGTACCATCTCTTGGTTGCAGTGTGATGTTGATCTGAGCAGGACAGAGTCACTGATGAACCCTTTAAGGCACAGATGCTGGTTGGTTTCCCCTGAACTCCTTTAACAGAAGATTTCATTATCAAACATCTGGACACATTTACAATGTCTCCATGACTTCAAGACCTCATAACATCAGTGTATCTGCTGCTTTAACAATATTAACTTTTACACCTTCACTCCTACATTCAAGAAATATCACGTTTACATATTTCAAGTAATAGAAGGAGGAAAAACAATCATTCATACCTGAGATGTGCAGAATCAAAGCCATAATCAAACATCCAGCTTCTACCAAGAACATGACTGTTGTCTACTCCAGCTTCTGATCAGAAAGTTGATTCTTCTAATGAACTTATTAAAGCTACAGCAGTTACTGTGAGACTTTATCAAATGTCCAAAACATGAATGAATGGAGGTTAAAATCATCGGCAGTCTTCTTACAGAGTGAAGACAGAATGAACTACTGGTTAGTGTGAGTGTGTCTACATGCAGCTTTACACCACAACAATCACTTCCTTCTTCATGATTACTTTGAGGAAGAAGAGACCTCTAGTGAAGAATCTGTGTAGTGCAGGAGTTATTAGAGTCTGTCTCTTTCTACATATGAGGGTGTCAGTTTATTTTTTTTTTTCAACAACTTGTGAGGAAGAGTTATTTTCAGTATCTCTCTTTCAACAGGATGTGTTCAGTGACATCCTCATCAGGCCTTTATCATCAGAGTCTGTGAAGGTTCTCAGTCATCCAGGTCATGGTATATCCAACAAAGGTTCAAAAAGGCGACTGGACTTGCAGAGTTTTTTGAGAAGACGTTGGAACCCAAACTAGGGCTGGGGTCATCAGAACGCTTCAACACAGAGCACAGACTGGATGGCAAGGAAAAGGAGCAAAAAAAACATTAAACGGGCACTTAAGACATGTGGATATCCCAACTGGGCCTTTGTAAAAGGCTCAAAAAGATACCCCAAAAAGGACAGCGAGGAGGAGAACAACAAAAGGAAAAACATCGTCATCCCCTATGTGGCTGGAGTGTCCGAGAAACTCAGGAGAATTTTCAGAAGTCACCGTATTCCAGTTTATTTCAAACCAGGACTGGTCCACCCAAAAGACAAAACCCCCAGGCAAAAACAGAGTAATGTGGTGTACGCTGTCCAGTGCAGTGAGGAGTGTACAGATGTATACATTGGGGAAACCAAACAACCCATCCATAAGCGCATGTACCAGCACAGCACAGGAGGACCTACACCTGAAGGACAAAGGACACTCCTTTGAAGATAACAACATCCAGATCTTAGCCAGAGAAGACCGATGGTTTGAAAGAGGAGTAAAGGAAGCCATCTATGTCAGACTGGAAAAACCTTCACTAAACAGTGGAGGTGGACTGAGATTTAATCTGCCATCTATTTACAATACAGTTTTAACTTCTGTCCCCAAGAAGTTTCTATCTTATTCATACCTTGACACTGGAGCCTCTGACGGACAAGGGTCGTACAGCACCATTCATAGGGAAGAGGAGGGGGACAAAACAGTCCCCCCTCAACAACAGGTAAGTACCCAGTTGTTAACGGAAATTTAGCTGCACCAGTTTCTGGTTATTAGCATAATAAGCAAGTTTCAGGAGGAGTTCCTATTTAAACCTCAGACTTCCCACCAGTCCCCTAGAACTGAAGAAGCTACTCGGATGAGTGGTGAAACGCCTTCTCAAAAAACTCTACAGTCCAGTTGCCTTTTTGAACCTTTGTTGGATTTATCATCAGAGGTGTTATATTGTTAAAACATTTTTCAGTCGTGTTATCAGCAGATCTTTAAAGCTCACAGCTCACTGACTGCAGCTCATTCTGTGTATTCCTGATTGTTTGGTTCTATAATTGTAAAGGGATACTATTTTATCACCATACTACTGTTTTTTTTATGCAGTGTGCAGCAGGAGTATATTTCATTATATTCTCATTTATCATGAGAATATAATGAGTTTGAACTTTTAACTCTGGTATTTCTTTTAACACAATAAGTTTGAACTGAAAAAGAAGAAAAATACAAATAAACAAGAGAAAAATATATTAATAAAAGGAATTAAATAATACTCCGCCTTCCTCCCACCATCCAAAGACATGCTCATTAGGTTAATTGGTGATTCTAAATTGGCCGTAGGTGTGGGTGTGAGTGTGAATGGTTGTCTGTCTCTGTTAGCCCTGTGATAGACTGGCGACCTGTCCAGGGTGAACCCCTGCCTCTCGCCCGATGACAGCTGGGATAGGCTCCAGCAGACCCCAGCGACCCTTAACAGGAATAACCGGGTATAGAAAATGAATGAATGAATGAATGAATGAATGAATGAATTAAATAATATGTAAAAATAAAAAATAAACACTATCCCAGACTTGAAGTACTATACACTGAAACAGAATTACTCCTCTTTACCATGAAAAACCTAACTCCAACTATGGTGTAATGCACTTGCTACAACAACCTGACCTCGTACTGTAAAAAACACTTCAGTATATCAGGAGCTTTTCATTTTTGAGTTTTATTGTTCCTTCACTGCTTGGTCATGTATTACTCTGTGTGTGGACTTTAAATGGTTAAATAAATTGGTCATGTTCCCTTGAGGTGCAGACATGGTCTTGTGTTGGGTTGCCAATAAGGGACACCTCATTGGCAGGGCCGGCCGACTCGATTGCGTTCACCCTTCCCGGCGTGGTGACTTTTTTTTCCTAAAAAATTTATTTCTAATACAAGACAAGCGACAGTACCTCGACCAATGAGGTGAGCGGGATTCCCGCTGTGTCCGCTCATTGGTCAAAGAGCAGGAGAATAAGTTTACCGTAAATGTTCATATAAAGCGTCCTGTTATTTATTAAATCCATTGACATTTTACACACTATTTTTGATTTTCACGGTAATACGGGACAAAGTGCGTCCCGTTCCAGCTCAATATACGTAACGCGTACTTTTGTTTGTAAATACTGAACAATTCTGTTTTTCAAGGGACGGTTGGCAACCCTAGTCATCTTGCACAATATCTGTTGCTTCCGAGTCAGTTTCCACACGACAGAATTCGCTTTACCTTTCTTCCCGACCAAAGGCTGCCTTTCTCCCATCTTCTGTCGTCTTCTTCAACGCGTTTCTTTTTTCCAAACATCCACTGCAATATGCACTGGCAAATTTTCAAGCGGGGGCGGAGTGCACAGGTGGAGATGAAAAGGTTCACTGCATTTACCACACAAGCGGCGTACAGCAGAATGATCGTTTTATTACGATTGTCTTGCTCTTTCAGGAAGATTAGCTTAGGGCGTTGTGAATGACTAGCTTGAATTTCACACTTCTTTATTTCACATGTGCTGAGTACAACACTCACACAGTCGTCCAGTTTTCCACTTTTTTTTTTTTTTTTTAGTTGATGCTTAGGCTTGTCCAGTGTTATAATTACACAGTTTCTACATTGTTGTTCTTATCATGAAAACATCTGCCTGGACAGTGTACAGACTCTGACGGCTGTGCGGTGGACAGGGCCAGAGCCTGGTGTGAAATGATCGACACCATCTACCACAGGTCAGCTGACTATGAACATGCTATTATTTTCAGTTCTCCTTTTTTGTCTTTCTCGTCTCTTTATCTGATTATTTTGCCCTCATCCCTTTTTTTGGCACCTTATGTTTCACACACTTCATTTTCACAGAATTCTTCTTTAACGTTGCAACGTACCGACTCAACAGACACGACATGCAAAGAGCAAATATTTATATACTGTAGCTCACGTTATTGTTGTGATATTTTAAAAAGGGAACATGTTTGATAGTTGTGCCAGATGAAGTTCTGTGCACAGGACAGTAGTCAAATGTGCTGTGCAAAGCAGGAGAGCATGTTCACGCACCGATTCAGAGAGTTTGTGCATTAACACATGGACGTAACGTTCAGAGGCCTGATTTTAGATGAACCTCCTGTCAGTCAAGGAGATACAGTTACGACTCGGCACAAGATATGCAACATAAAGATGAGTTACAGAAATAACTCACAGGTTATAGATAGATAGATAGATAGATAGATAGATAGATAGATAGATAGATGTCCTCTGTTGCACACAGACGAGGTGTTGTACAGACTGATGCTTGAGTCAGGAAAGGTTTCCTGTAGCGCTCCTTGGAGAAGGTGCTCTGTTGTCTCTCTATTATATGGTGTAGAGGGTGGTAAGGGTTATCCATGACTGATTACTGTTTGTTCAGGGGGCTGGAGCCTATCCCAGCTATCACTGGTCATGAGGCGGGGTACACCCTGGACAGGTCTCCAGTCTACACAGAGAGATAGACAACCATTCACACTCACACCTACAGCCAATTTATTTAATGAACCTAACCAGCATGTCTTTAGACGGTGGGAGGAAGCCGGAGTACCCGGAGAGAACCCATGCAGACACAGGGAGAACATGCAAACTCCACACAGAAAGGCTCCAGCCCCCTCACGACCCTTCATAGGACAAGTAGTTACAGAAAATTAGTGAATGAATGAATTCTGAGTTAGCATGTTTTTGTACTTCCACATTAATATCACAGAGTTAATCTGATATTTTAGAAATATAATAGTAAGAGACATAAATCTCATCTTCCTGCTCAGTTTTTACAAACTGACTCAGATGTGGTTGCGTTAACAGTTTCTCAGTTCTGGGGAACTCCAGCCGTTGATGTTCATTTGTCAGTTTTTACAGTAATCAATAGAAACATTTTACCACAGAGTTCAAAAACAACAACAACATTGAAAACACTCCTGACAACAATTCACTAATTGCAGGCATTAGTACGACCAGCAGGTTGGAATATAGTAACTATAAGGGTAGTTTTTTGCTCTAATTAAGTCAACGCTCTAACTACGAGGAACTATTGAGGAAATGACTCACGCTTGTCGTGCAAAGGATTATTTTAAGCTAACGGTCTGGCAGAATGCTGCCCGAAGAAAACTCATGCCAAATAAAGAGGAACCTTCAAAGATTCAATATGTTTATTGTCACATGTACAGTAAAAACGGCCGTTTAGACCAGGGGAGCCCAATACGTCGATAGCATTCGACTGGTAGATCGCAAAGGTCGGGCGGGTAGATTGCGCAGGTAGAGAGCTTTCATGTCCTGAGCAGCACAGTTGCCAAACCACACTGTGACTGAGATGGTGATGCCGCACCTCAACTGTGAAGCGTTTTAAGCATGACGATGTGAACTGTGTTTTGTGCAGACTGAGTCCCCAGCTGTCTCAGGAGGTGCTGCTGGATGAGGGGAGCGATGCGGTCCTGGTGGACATGCTGTGGGAAACCCAGATGTACCTGTATGAGAAGAGGGAGATCCTCCAGTCTCTGGCGAAACTACTATGGAGAACTGACAGCACGAGAAAACCACAAGGAGGGGGTGAGTGGTTGGGCAAGGCACTGAGAGCAGTACTGCCATGTGTCTTGATTCAGGACTCTAATGTTATGTGTTGCTGTGCTTTATCTTTACAAAAAAAATAAGACCATAGCCACTTCCATATTCACAGTAAAATGTGAGTTCACAGCAACAAATGGGCAAAACATGGCAGGAACTGAAAACTAATACAGGAAACAACAGATTCTCTATAGCCTCTTGAAAGGCCAGTTACGTAGCATCATGTTATCGTCGATTAAACTGTCATTACTGTGGTTTACTAAGCTTACCCTTGTGAACTGATGTGAAGCGACTGGTTTTCATTGTTTTAGTTGGCACGTATGGGGGAAACATAAGAGGAAGTGGTATTAACTGAATGAAGATAAATAGCCCACGTACTGACAGACACCTGTCCACAGCGTTGTCTAATGAAATCTAAACTTTTCAGTTTGAGATAAAAGTCTCCTTCTCATTCCTTCCTCACTGGTTCCCAGTTTTCACCCCAAAAATGCAAAGAAACTGACAATATATAATTTTTTTACTAAGGCCATATGATCGAAGCTGTAACACCAGCAGAAAATCTGCATTTTAAACAGTGCATGATGGTTGGATGATGGTGATGATGAACCAATTCTGCCTTATGTCTGGGACCCGTATTTGTACCTTTCTTCTTTCCACAACACACTTCCACGCCTCCGTAAGTTATTTATACTCTCATTTAGTCTCACACATATTAATAAACTGCTTAAACACTGTACAGTTAAACCTCCCAGTCACTGTGAAAGTGTCTTGAGTGCATATTTAACTTATGTTACTGAAACTGACAAGGAAGCAAGACTTGAATGATAATTTATGCGAAGGACAAAGGAGCACAGGAATTGCTGCTACTTGCACAACACGAACAGGAGGCGACAAAGTATTTTCTATCATTTCTTTTTGTTGTGTTTTGTATTAATTACTGAAGTGTATACTAGTATGATAATAAAATATATTAATATTAATCTCAGCTGTGTCCATGATTTATTTGTCTCTTTGGGGTTGATTAATCTGATTCTTATTTAATTAAGAAAATTAAAAATATGTCACAGCAGAAGTGTAAGGTTATTGGGTCAGTTTACACTTAGATGTATTGTAAAACAAGACAAAAATAAACAAATATCCCACAATTATATTTTTCAGTAGCTTTATTTTAAAGTTTAGAATTATAAATATAAAAAAAAAATACTGTGAAATACTGAAATGCCGGCAAATATGTGAATAAAAGCTAAATTTATCTTCTTCGCGTCTTTTATCAAACATATTAGCATATAAATCACCACAGAGACCCCTAGCGGTGAATTTTAGGAGAGCACCACGGTGAAGTTTGCCGCCACAGAGCTCCCGACACGGCGTCTCTATGGTAACGGTTTTGCCGTTGAGCTAATTCCTGTAGCTACCGTTAGCTGCTCTGGAAAACAAGACAAACATGGGAAAGAAGCAAACAAAATGCCAGATAAAGGACTGTCATTCGTTCACAGTGCATCAACGGAAACATTTCATGGTCGGTAAGTTTTTTTATTTGCTATACTTTTAGCTCTAATGTGAAACGTGTGCTTAAGTAGCTTGAAATAGCTTAGTAGTTTTTAAGCTAGCGCTAGCCTCTCAACTGTGAACTTTCGTTTTTGCTGCTGAGCATGAAAATTGGTTTAACGTTTTAAAGACGTTTATTCTTCATCTTGGTCTTAAACAGGTTTTTGAGGAAATGCTGTCTAGGCTACAGGTCTACAGATAAAATGTGTTGTCTTAATTGTTGCCATATTTTGTATTTACTTTAACAGAGTGGTCAATTCCTGCCTAGACACTGTGTGACATACTTAGCACTATAGTATCACTACTGCAGGGCTCTCAAGTTTTGAAGACAGGCAAGAGTGACAGCCACCAACCCCCCCCCCCGTCCGTCCGTCCGTCGTCGCACACACTCATTGTTTGTGTCAAACAAGTTGTGAATTTGTTGTAACATTACAACAGGAGTTGACTTACTCTGTGCTCAAAGTGATGCTTAGGCTGCGTTCAGACTGCAGACGAATCTGATTCAAATCTGATTCCTTCTCATATCCGATTTTTAGGGCTGACTGTTCACACTGCCTTTAGCAAGTGTCCAAATCGGATATGGTTCTGTTCAGACTGGGCCACATTCTTCACCGAGCTGATAGGTTGCTGTAGCAACGAGCGGAAGCGTCATTCGCGTAAGTCAGTGTTTTTCAACCTTTTTTGAGCCAAGGTACATTTTTTTCATTTAAACAATCACAAGGCACACTACCAACCGAAAATGTTAAAAAAAAATTAAGCTCTGTAGCCTAAAGTAACAATATAAAGTCATTCTTGTCAAAGTGTCTTGAATATGAATCAAATAAACTCAAAGAAAAAAGTCTTATACCGTATTTCCTCTAATACTTTATTTTACTCAAGCACATCGCGGTCCAGGCCTTTATTGGAAGGAGGCCAGAATTAGAGGCAGGCCTTAATTTCTATTTGAGCAAAACGAACTACGAGTAGAATGAATAAAAATAAGATTTTGTGTCTATTTGAACCTATAAAATACTAGGTTCATTTATTAAAAACGTACAGTTACCATATGGTATGCATACAGAACATTAACAACAAATGAGCGGCGCGACGCGGTCGGAGCGCGCTGAGGACAGTGAGTCCGCTGCAGGTCGGCAGTCGCGCCGGGAGCGAGTGGGACCCGTCCCTCCCCGCAGGGAGAGAGGGCGCAGTGAGCACTGATTCCACGACCCCAGGGAAGCGGTGAAGTGAGATGCGGGGGGTCGCTGTAAAGCTCGCGGCCGGAGCCGTCGAGCCACCTTCGCCCCGAGCACTTACAGGCCGCGCACCGCCACGGAGGAAATGCGCCCGGCGGGGGCCGGCCGACGCCGGGGAGAGGTCCCGCTGAGGGGATCCTCCCACACCGTGCCGCTGAAACCCTGACCCGCCGAGATGGTTCTAATAATAGCCCAGGCCGCTATTAGAGACCGGCCTTTATTTACCTCCGCTGACAGCGAGACCCGGCCGCTAATGGAATACAGGCCAATATTTTTAGATCAATTAGGTGAAACTGGATAATTTACCACGGCACACCTGACGATCTCTCACTGCACACACTTTCTGCCGGTTCCATAGTGAGAGAGGCGCGACCAGAGAAATTTTGGGCGCTGCGGCATATTAAATATATTATAAATATTTTTTCTGCGTGAGAAATTCAATGTGTGGCGGGAGTGCGTGACAAAAGACCGAAATGAGTGACTGTCACGCTCAATGCGTGACACTTGAGAGCCCTGCTACTGCATTCACTGTAAATATGTTTAGCAGAATACTGCAAAATATGTTTGATTCCCAGAGTAAACATGCTTGTCTTTTTGCACTTGCTGTTAGTCTTGCGTCTGAGATGTGAACTTTATCTTCACACACAAAAAAAAATTGCTTTGAGGTTTCTCGTATCCGCTGTGAGATTTTTTCTTGTGCAGCATCTGACTGTGAGAAAAAGCCTGAGAGTGTCTCACACAAAGTCATGAAAATGAGCAAGCCTGTACAAAAAGTTCATGGTTCCACTTCCTTAAACAGGCGGTGGATGTCCATCAGTGCTACTATGTGAGATCCCGTTGCATGTCTAGATGTCTGCCTTTACACTGTATGACATAGCACTATAGTATCACTACTGCATTCACTGTAAATAACTTTAGCAGAATACTGCAAAATATATTTGATTCCCAGAGAAAACATGCTTGTCTTTTTGCACTTGCTGTTCGTCTTGCATCTGAGATGTGACTTTATCTTCACTTCACTTTATCTTAAAAAAAAAAAAATAACAGTTGCTTTGAGGTTTCTCTTACCCGCAGTGAGATTTTTTTTTTTGTCCAGCATCTGACTGTGAGAAAAAACCTGAGAGTGTCTCACACATAGTCATGAAAATGAGCAAGCCTGTACAAAAAGTTCATGCTTTCACTAGATGTCTGCCTGCTTACTGTCTGTGAGTCCTGAACTGAAGTGCCTAAAGCAGGGCTCAGGCTACAGGAATTTTTAAAATCATAACAGATTTTGACATAAGGATCTTCTGTAAAGAAATTTGAATGATCTCTAGTCTTATAAACGCATGACAGGTTAATATAAGATTATTCTGAGAGAGGAAGCCATGCACCAACAACTTGATGTAATTTTGTTACAGTGGCTGAAGTGTCTTGTGACTAAACCTGTTACCCATCATATTATTAAATAATCTGAGGTGAACATCAAAACAGTGCAAGGTCCCAAACCAAAATTCTCCTCAGGACTGGACTGCAGCCTGATGTTTTTTTTGCTGTGTTGTACAATCTCTAGGTATCCACTGCTTGGTCATTGAGCCTGAAAGTAAAAAATGCATTAGTTAAGTCAGGTTAAACATGCAGTAAGGCATTTTAAAGAATACAAGAAACATTTTTCTACAGTCAGAATATGTAGATAACATTTTCAGTACCCAATCTATAATCCATGTTGTTTACATTTCTAGTTTTGTAGGAAGAATTATACAACCTGACTTGCAATAATCTTTAAATTCTTGCATTATGTCCTGCAGATGGAGTGTGATATGGAAAAGCAAGGTATGCTCACTCAGAGGTTGAATTGGACCTAAAGTTGACAACAGCGTAGGGGACCATCTCTTGATCTTGGGTCTGAGGTGGGTTTGCGAGGGAGTAGATAGGATCTGTGTTGGTCTTGGTGAAGTGGATTCTGCTGTAGTGAAGTTCCTGTTCTGCTGGTTGAGCTGAGGAGTCGTCATCATTGGGATCACAGTTGAACTGATAAAACACAAGAGAAATTGCATCAACAATTTAGATGAGCTTTTTAAGTAATGCTGGGTGATACACTGAAGTCAAGTTTTTGTTTTTGAACTTTTCCCCCTCAGTTGCCACAATAGCCAGTAGTGATGTTTCCTTTGAGTTGCTGGCATGTCCGGTACACAACAAGCTGCAGTAATGGCAGCCACAGCTGAAGACGAAGACATAACACCAAATAAAGGCAGTTATGTCACTTGACTGATATGGAACAGACCACTGAGCTGTGTAAAGTTTACTAACAAAGTAGCACAATAAACCTGTGACAGCACCTGAAACAAAAACATGAAGAAATGTGTCTCTAGGAGATTCTGACATTAGCTCTTGACCAAGCTCCAAAACCACAACTAAAAAGTTGCAACATTTAGTGGCCACATGTTCCAGTGTCACCCCGTATTACAAGACAGGGCACTAATGGAAGAAAACTACATAAGCTCTGACATTGTACCCATTTACACAATGAAACATTCTTCTTAAGTAAAAAAGGAAATATTGTGCTGCAACTATAGAAGTAGTGGTTTTACTCAATAACAATAGGTCTGAGGAGCAGCAGAGCCTTTAACGCTGACATGAGACATACTGTTTTACCTAAGAGGATTGTAAGTGATGCTGTTGTTATTGTGTTATTCTTATGATGCGGACACAACAGAATGACATCTAAGAATTATCGGCAACAGAGGCCAGCTATGATGTTACCTCACGTTTTGTGTTTCTCAAAACTCTAGAGGTCCAGTTGCCTTTTTAAACGGTTTTCGGATATACCATGGATGACTGAGAACCTTCACAGACTTCCGTTAGTTTTGTTTACTTTTGTCTCTTCTGTTTCTGTTTTCATGCTCTGGTTCTCAATGCTGAGCAACAAATCAGAGTGATTTCTTTGAACGTCTTGTTCCACCGCCGATTCAGTGTTGGAAGATTAATCTGCTAAGGTAACATATCGCAAATTCTATGATCCTCAGGTGTGTGCATACGTGCACACTGAAACTGCTGCTTGTGCAAAGAAGAAGATGGCTGCTGTATTGTCTGCAGTGTGTCTTCACATGGTCAGCAGTGTTTGAGAAGCTGTTTGAGCTGCTGCTTTCTAAACAGTAGAGAATCTACATAGACTTGTAGCTGACTACACTATGATGTTTCTCCACTAATTGCTCAGCAGTGGCAACTGAATTTAATTTAAAAATACATATTGTTCAACGACTACTGCACATTCACAGTCTTGTAAATGTTATCTACTTTTTTATAGGTTTTGTTTGTCATATAGCTTTGATATAGAAACTGTTTTGTTCTGAGTTGTCTGTTTCATCTTAATCTACTCCTGAGTAATTGTAAGTGTAATACTCCTGGCTGGGAGGATTTGCACAACATAGCAGATACACAGTGGCTGAAGCTGCTATTGGATATGTATAAGAGTTTAAGGCATGTGAGATAATATGCATATTAATGAAAATAAGCTAATGCTACACCGGAAAACACAAAATTTTATGGCAGCTCTCACAGACTGTTATAAAGTCCAAGTAATTGTCAAATCATTGTTGAGCAGAGTAAAATGTGGTATCTAAGGTTTTGCAAAAGACTAAACTATTGGCTGAAAAGGGGGTTCACTAAGAGTTGTGTTCTACGTTGCCAACTACTTTATAAGACCAGGAGTATTCAGAGGCAACATATTTATGTAAGATACAAAAGGACAAAAAAACACCATGATTTTAGTGAAGCAGAAATAAATATGAATATGAAATATATATTGAAGCTGCTCTTCTGACTGGTATGATATAACCATCATTTTTTGACAGATACAGTGTAAATGACTCAAATGAAGCAGAGTTATTAATCTTTTCTTTACCTGGTCCAAGTTGTCCAAGGTTTCATTCACAGGAGATCGACTGGAGGTTCTTTTTTTTCTGGTGAGTGAATATAAAAGCCTGGTTAGTGTGCGAATTAGCTTGTGAATCATTGATCTCAGAAAGAGCATAGTGATGTTCACCTAATCCACAAGAAGACCATGAGAGGTATTAAAATTAGGAGAGCTACAGAAACTCCTGCAGCTGCTGCTGGGTTCCATTTAGTTGTGAAAGTTGAGTTTTCCTTTGGGATCCATTGAGTTGTGGAAGTTGAGTCTTCCTTTGGGATCCATTTAGTTGTGGAAGTTGAGTCTTCCTTTGGGATCCATTGAGTTGTGGAAGTTGAGTCTTCCTTTGGGATCCATTTAGTTGTGAAAGTTGAGTCTTCCTTTGTTTGTGTAGTTTGGACAGTGAGAGTCTTTACAGCTGAGTTGATGTCTCTGTTGGTTCTGACAGCACAGGAGTAGTTTCTTGCATGCTGGCTGCTGACTGGATCTAGAAGCAGGTGTTTGCTTTGGTCGTGTTTCAGGTTCAGAGGTCGACTGTTGAAGTACCAAATGTAGTTTGTGTTAGCAGGTAGAGGACAGCTGGTACTGCAGGTCAGTGAGACTCTCTGACCCTCTGTCACCACTGGAGAGGGAGTTATCTTCACTTTCAGGTCTGGAAGACAGACAGATAGGGTAATAAATGTAAAAGAGACATTTATAATGAATACATATATTGATTGCTGGTAGGACATGACTAACAGATTCTAATTACTTGTGACAATCAGAGAAACTCCAGGAGAACCAGACACTTGGACCTGATATGTTTTGATTGTGAAGATGTATTCTGCTGAGTCACTCTTCTTCAGGTTGTTTAATGTGAGGATGTGTTGGTTCGTCATGTTGTCATGATACTTCACATTATGTGTCTCCTCAGTCAGCTGTTGATCTTTCTTTGTAGAATTTCTCTTTACTCTCTTCCAAAGTTTAGACTCTGTCTGCTGGTAGTCAGGATGAGAGTATTCACTGGAAATGTTCACAGAAGATCCTTTCAGAGCACAAACTCTCCTGCTGATATAATTCACTCTACAACAGTTCTTCTCCTCTACACCTGAAATATTGATGGAAGATAACAAGAGACAGATTCACTTTAAAGTACTTCTATTAAATTCCCTTCAAATAATCTTTAATTTAAAAGAAAGATGTCAACTTCCTAGTAGATAAAAATGTTTGAAATCAGGACCTTCTCCAGTGACAGAGACTGAAAGCATTTAAAAAGATACTTAAATCTTAAGTTGATTCATACTCACAGACGTCAGCAGAGCGCAGGTCCTCAAGACCTTTTATAGCACAAGAGAAGCTGTCTGTGTGTGTGTTGGTCTCTTGAATCTGTTGTTTCACCTTGTTTCTGTATTTTCGTCTGTTCTTAAACCACATAAATGAAGTCAGAGTGTCAGTATGAAGACAGCTGGTGATACAGGTCAGTCTGACATGATCTGGTTTGTCTAGAGGAGTCCTTTGAACGTGTATTTCTGTTGGGAGACAATCAAAACATTTTTCAGCAGTTCATCTTTACAATGTTAAATATATGTATCATATAATAACTTGATTATATATGTTATTATTAATGTCATGATATGGTTAGATCATAGGACTTTATTCCAGTCATAACAAATAATTAACAATGTACAGTGACAGTATGGCTTGACAGAGATTAGAGGTGTGGTGGTGGGAGGAGTGTAAATGAGGAAACTTCACCTCTGGGATATGTGATGGAGCAGGACTCATCTACTGACGTCTGCTGATAAGAACACATTCTCCCTTTAGCGTAGGTCACACTAAAGCAGGTCGGAGTGACTGAATCTGAACAAAACCAAAGACATATCATCAATGAACTGGTGAACACTTGTTTTAAGGAAGAGTCTGAACAGTAGAAATAGTGTTTGTAACTGTTGTGACTCACCCACTGAGACTTCAGGGGCTCTGAGATCTTCGTAGCCTTTGACAGCACAGGAGTATGTGACTGCTTCCTCACTGCTGACCAGCTCTTGGTACCAGGGAGACCAGTCCTCATAGAGAAACTCTCTGTTCTTGTACCAGATGTAGGCAGTCAGAGGACAGCTGGTGCTACACATCAATGTTACTGTCTGTCCCTCTGTGGCAGGAATCACCTTTACCTGCAGGTCTGAGATGATTGTTAATATAAATATCATTAATGTATTACATTACTCTTAAAGTAATCAATCAGTAATACATTAGTGATAAACACTGTACCTGTAACATGGAGGTGAATTCTACTTTTCTGGCAGTTGTCTCGTTTGTTAGTTTCTGTGCAGCAGTAATATTTTTCATCGTTTTCTGTTAGATCATTGATTGTCAGAGTGAAGTTACTCTCTTCTGACACACTGTACTTTCCTTGGTTTCCATCTGTAGGGAGCTCAGTATAAGAATAGTTTGAACCATCTCTGGAGACAATGTACCATCTCTTGGTTGCAGTGTGATGTTGATCTGAGCAGGACAGAGTCACTGATGAACCCTTTAAGGCACAGATGCTGGTTGGTTTCCCCTGAACTCCTTTAACAGAAGATTTCATTATCAAACATCAGGACACATTTACAATGTCTCCATGACTTTAAGACCTCATAACATCAGTGTATCTGCTGCTTTAACAATATAAACTTTTACACCTTCACTCCTACATTCAACACATATCACGTTTCCATATTTCATGTAATAGGAGGAGGAAAAACAATCATTCATACCTGAGATGTGCAGAATCAAAGCCATAATCAAACATCCAGCTTCTACCAAGAACATGACTGTTGTCTACTCCAGCTTCTGATCAGAAAGTTGATTCTTCTCATGAACTTATTAAAGCTACAGCAGTTACTGTGAGACTTTATCAAATGTCCAAAACATGAATGAATGGAGGTTAAAATCATCGGCAGTCTTCTTCCAGAGTGAAGACAGAATGAACTACTGGTTAGTGTGAGTGTGTCTACATGCAGCTTTACACCACAACAGTCACTTCCTTCTTCATGATTACTTTGAGGAAGAAGAGACCTCTAGTGAAGAATCTGTGTAGTGCAGGAGTTATTAGAGTCTGTTTGTCTCTTTCTATATATGAGGGTGTCAGTTTATTTTATTCAACAACTTGTGTAGAAGAGTTATTTTCAGTGTCTCTCTTTCAACAGGATGTGTTCAATGACATCCTCATCAGGCCTTCATCATCAGAGGTGTTATATTGTTAAAACCTTTTTCAGTTGTATTATGAGCAGATCTTTAAAGCTCACAGCTCACTGACTGCAGCTCATTCTGTCTTTTACTGATTGTTTAGTTCTGTTGTTTTGTAGAAATTTACAGTGAGTTGAAAACATGAGTCACAGTTTAAAGGGACACTAGTACTGATATATTTTATCACCATACTATTATTATTTTTTCATTTTCAACATGGTGACTTTAAGCAACGTGCAGCAGGAGTATATTTCATTATATTCTCATGATGAAGTCACAGTGAGAACAGAGAGATGTGAAACTGTTAGTGGTTATTTTGTGGTGAAGAAAAAAAAACTTTACTGATGAGAAAACAGTGGACATGATGTCTATGATGTTTATTTCACTACAACACATACAAAGTACAACACAAAGTGAAATAGCTCAAGCATTTTGTAATACATGCCACAATACATTATTATTTCAAGAAGTGAACTTTCTTACAAAGTAGAATGACAACAAAGTGTTTTTTATTTAGAAGGCCGTAGTTCAATGGTGGAGTAGAGATCAGCTGTGTGGTTCTCAGGGAAGTGCAGTCTGCCGTAGTGATGATCATCCTGCTCTGCTGACTGAGCTGAGATGTTCTCATACATGTGATCAGCGTTCAGCTGAGGAGACAACATCAATAATATTACTTTACATTATACTGCATTGAAAGGTTTGACTGATCCTCCTATCTGAGCATTTAAAATACACCAAGATCTCATCTGATAAAGATACAATTTTAAATGACATTAGATTAATATTGATCAGTCATGACGTTCAGCACTGACAGAACACAGATTTCAACCTGACTTCAACTACTAGTTAATAAGACCTATAATAAAACAACATTTCCTGTACATAGTTTTCATTTGTCCATATGTGACTAATTTTACAAAATAATCTCTACAGTTTGAGTCCTGTTTTGTACCTGCTGTCTGTTGTCTGGTGTTTCAGTTCTTGAAGACTGACTGGAACGCTTCTTCCTTCTGATTTAAAAAAGTGAACAAATATGTTAATGATTGAGTGATTTCAAATCATAGTATGAATTACATTTCTCTGAAATCAAACACAGTGATGTTCACCTAATCAACAAGAAGACGATGAGAGGAAGTAAAACAAGGAGAGCTACAGAAACTCCTGCAGCTGCTGCTGGGATCCATTTAGTTGTGGAAGTTGAGTCTTCCTTTGTTTGTTTAGTTTGGACAGTGAGAGTCTTTACAGCTGAGTTGATGTCTCTGTTGGTTCTGACAGCACAGGAGTAGTTTCCTGCATCCTGACTGCTGACTGGATCTAGAAGCAGGTGTTTGCTTTGGTCGTGTGTCAGGTTCAGAGGTCGACTGTTGAAGTACCAAATGTAGTTTGTGTTAGCAGGTAGAGGACAGCTGGTACTGCAGGTCAGTGAGACTCTCTGACCCTCTGTCACCACTGGAGAGGGAGTTATCTTCACTTTCAGGTCTGGAAGACAGACAGATAGGGTAATAAATGTAAAAGAGACATTTAGAATGAATACATATATTGATTGCTGGTAGGACATGAGTAACAGATTCTAATTACCTGTGACAATCAGAGAAACTCCAGGAGAACCAGACACTTGGTGCTGATTTGTTTTGATTGTGAAGATGTATTCTGTTGAGTCTTTCTTCTTCAGGTTGTTTAATGTGAGGGTGTGTTGGTTCTTCATGTTGTCATGATACTTCACATTACTGTCCTCAGTCAGCTGTTGATCTTCCTCTTTAGTATTTCTCTTTACTTTATAATAAAGTTTAGACACTGTCTGCAGGTAGTCAGGATGAGAGTATTCACTGGAAATT
Organism: Chelon labrosus; assembly: GCF_963514085.1. NCBI lineage: Eukaryota > Metazoa > Chordata > Actinopteri > Mugiliformes > Mugilidae > Chelon > Chelon labrosus. The sequence continues at coordinate 8,397,993 of NC_140338.1, forward strand.
TTCACAGAAGATCCTTTCAGAGCACAAACTCTCCTGCTGATATAATTCATTCTGAAACAGCTCTTCTCCTCTACACCTGAAATATTGATGGAAGACAACAAGAGACAGATTCACTTTATGGAAACTATTAAACTCAGTTTAAATAATGTTTAATTTAAAAGAAAGATGTCAACTTCCTAGTAGATAAAATGTTTGAAATCAGGACCTTCTCCAGTGACAGAGACTGAAAACATTTAAAAAGATACTTAAATCTTAAGTTGATTCATACTCACAGACGTCAGCAGAGCGCAGGTCCTCAAGACCTTTTACAGCACAAGAGAAGCTGTCTGTAGAAATGTTCGTCTCTTGAATCTGTTGTTTCTCCTTGTCTCTGTATATTTGTCTGTCCTTAAACCACATAAATGAAGTCAGAGTGTCAGTATGAAGACAGTTGGTGTTACAGGTCAGTCTGATATGACCTAGTTCGTCTGGAGGAGTTCTTTGAACGTTTATTTCTGTTGGGAGACAATCAAAACATTTTTCAGCAGTTCATCTTTACAATGTTAAATATATGTATCATGTAATAACTTGATTACATATGTTATTATTAATGTTATGATATGGTTAGATCATAGGACTTTATTCCAGCCATAACAAATAATTAACAATCTACAGTGACAGTATGACTTGACAGAGATTAGAGGTGTGGTGGTGGGAGGAGTGTAAATGAGGAAACTTCACCTCTGGGATATGTGATGGAGCAGGACTCATCTACTGACGTCTGCTGATAAGAACACATTCTCCCTTTAGCGTAGGTCACACTAAAGCAGGTCGGAGTGACTGAATCTGAACAAAACAAAGACATATCATCAATGAACTGGTGAACACTTGTTTTAAGGAAGAGTCTGAACAGTAGAAATAGTGTTTGTAACTGTTGTGACTCACCCACTGAGACTTCAGGGGCTCTGAGATCCTCGTAGCCTTTGACAGCACAGGAGTATGTGACTGCTTCCTCACTGCTGACCAGCTCTTGGTACCAGGGAGACCAGTCCTCATAGAGAAACTCTCTGTTCTTGTACCAGATGTAGGCAGTCAGAGGACAGCTGGTGCTACACATCAGTGTTACTGTCTGTCCCTCTGTGGCAGGAATCACCTTTACCTGCAGGTCTGAGATGATAGTTAATATAAATAACATTAATGTGTTATATTACTCTTAAAGTAATCAATCAGTAATACATTAGTGATAAACACTGTACCTGTAACATGGAGGTGCATTCTACTTTCCAGGCAGTTGTCTGTTTTGTTAATTTCTGTGCAGCAGTAATCTTTTTCATCATTTTCTGTTAGATCATTGATTGTCAGAGTGAAGTTACTCTCTTTTGACACACTGTACTTTCCTTCATTTTCATCTTTAGAAAACTCAACAGTAAAATACTTTGAACCATCCCAGTAGACAATGTACCATCTCTTGGTTGCAGTGTGACGTTGATCTGAGCAGGACAGAGTCACTGATGAACCCTTTAAGGCACAGATGCTGGTTGGTTTCCCCTGAACTCCTTTAACAGAAGATTTCATTATCAAACATCTGGACACATTTACAATGTCTCCATGACTTCAACACCTCATAACATCAGTGTATCTGCTGCTTTAACAATATAAACTTTTACACCTTCACTCCTACATTCAACAAATATCACATTTCCATATTTCCAGTAATAAAAGGAGGAAAAACAATCATTCATACCTGAGATGTGCAGAATCAAAGCCATAATCAAACATCCAGCTTCTACCAAGAACATGACTGTTGTCTACTCCAGCTTCTGATCAGAAAGTTGATTCTTCTCATGAACTTATTAAAGCTACAGCAGTTACTGTGAGACTTTATCAAATGTCCAAAACATGAATGAATGGAGGTTAAAATCATCGGCAGTCTTCTTCCAGAGTGAAGACAGAATGAACTACTGGTTAGTGTGAGTGTGTCTACATGCAGCTTTACACCACAACAGTCACTTCCTTCTTCATGATTACTTTGAGGAAGAAGAGACCTCTAGTGAAGAATCTGTGTAGTGCAGGAGTTATTAGAGTCTGTTTGTCTCTTTCTATATATGAGGGTGTCAGTTTCTTTTCTTTTCTCAACAACTTGTGTAGAAGAGTTGTTTTCAGTATCTCTCTTTCAACAGTATGTTTTCAGTGACATCCTCATCCTCATCAACAGGTCTTTAAAGCTCACAGCTCACTGACTGCAGATCATTCAGTCTTTTCCTGATTGTTTGGTTCTGTAGTTGTGTAGAAATTTACAGTGAGTTGGAAACATCAGGCACATCTCAACGAGACACTGGTACTGATCTATTTATCACCATACTATTATTATTTTTCATTTTCAACATGGTGTTCAGTAATACACAGGATAAGATGTTATAATCCCTTGTGCCAAAATCCCAGGCAAAACACATTTAGAGGCCCTGTTCCGCTAAGAAACCCTGCCAAACCTATGATCATATAATATGATCATTAACCTATAATCTACATAAACTAAGTAAAAGCTGCTGGCTTGTAAGCCCATTGAGCAGCATAGTTCAGACATTGTAAAACATAAACTAACTAAACGATGCTGGCTTGTATGGCCCGCTCAGCAGCTAACCATAGCTACCACGTAACAAGAAGACAACAGCAGTATGCAGCATGTCATTGGGGTTTTCAAGTGGGCACCTCCCTTCACCGATGTTTCGTTAAGTTAGGCCCACGACACCTCGAGAAGGCTTAACAGTGACTTCCAGCGTCCTGGAGTCACCCCCCTCCACACCACCACTGCACAACCCTGTTTCCCTCACCATTCGATGTCTATCAACAGCTAATATAGTAACTAATAACCACGAGCCAAACAAACAAATCTACCGTTATTCGCCCCGTTGATGCGGACTGAACCACGTAACAAACAAACAAATCTACCGTGATTCGCCCCGTTGATGCGGACTGAACCACGTAACAAACAAACAAATCTACCGTGATTCGCCCCGTTGATGCGGACTGAACCACGTAACAAACAAACAAATCTACCGTGATTCGCCCCGTTGATGCGGACTGAACCACGTAACAAACAAACAAATCTACCGTGATTCGCCCCGTTGCTGCGGGCCGAAAACACGTAACAAACAAACAAATCGCGTAACAAACAAATCGACTCTTAGCTGTCCCGTGTTATGCCTGATGCCTGATAGTCCAGCCTTTTCTCCCTCCCGTACAAACTTAATACATCTATTCTCTCTGTTAACGGCCATGGAATTTACATTCACCCGTTTTTCCTCAATTGCAGCTGCTAAACATTTCAGTACCTGATTGTGACGCCAGGTATAACGTCCTTGGGAAAGACTAACCTTACAACCTGTCAGAATATGGCTAAGCGTGCAGATACACGTGCACAGTGGACAGGCATTATCCTCACCTACCCACTGGTTTAGGTTCTGGGGAGTTGGCAGCACATCATAAGCAGCCCCTAACATAAATCTAATCCTGCTAGCCTCCATGGTCCAAAGCTCTCTCCACTTCAACTTCCTTTTCTCCACACTCTCCCAGTTCACCCACTGACCCTGCTTAGCCTGCGACACTGCCTTCGAGCATCTAACTGCTTCCTCTTGCTTCTGTACTTCTTCCACTACCATCTTTCTCCTTTCCACTGCTGATGCCTTGCTCCACAGAGGTTTCCCTGCACACAGCCCTAGGCCTCCGCGCCCTTGCTGTACATGACCTATGATATCCCTATGTTTAAGAGCTGCCTGTGCTTGCTGCACTGCCTCTTTTGCCTTCCACTTCCTCCCTGTCTTAATAGTAGGCGCTGCACTCCTAACCACTGGATCCTTTGACTGAGTAAGAGTCATTTCCAGTCTAACTTTAGCACACTTAAACTCCTCTGTTAAGCTGGTAACTGGGAGCTCCAGAATGCCTTTCCCATCCAAGGCTGTGTCACTTAAGCAGCGTGGGACACCAAGCCACTTTCTGATAAATGAATTAATCATTCTTTCCAACTTTTCTACCTTTGAAAGGGCAACCTCATACACCGTCAGCGGCCACATTAGCCGAGGCAGTAAACCAAATTGCCAGCACCACAATTTTAACTTCCCTGGTAGCCCTGACCGGTCTATGCTTGAAATGCCTTGAATCATTTCCTGCCTCAACCCTTCAAACTGCGCTTTATCACTAAGACTTGCATCATACCATCTTCCCAAGCTCTTCACTGGCTTCTCCAGCACTGTGGGAACTACCTCATCATTTATAACAAACTTCTTATCTACTACCTTTCCTTTAACAATAGAAATACTCCTGGATTTAATAGGCTTCACTTTCATCCTAGCCCACTGCAGGTTGCTATTTAGCTTATCCAGCAATCTTCTGGTACAAGGAGCGGTTATAATAATAATAATAATCAATTCAATTTTATTTGTATTGCACTTTACATTTAAAGCAATCTCAAAGTGCTACAGGGCAAACAGTTTAAAAAATAATGTAAGTTAAAACAACCAGGGTCAAAAAAATTAAAATTAAGGTTAAAAAAATGGAAGAAAGAAAAAAATACATTTTAGTTGTAGGCTTTTTTAAAAAGATATGTTTTTAAGTCCTTTTTAAAAGTATCTGTAGTCTGTGGGGCCCTCAGGTGGTCAGGGAGGGCGTTCCACAGCCTGGGGGCAGCAGAAGCAAAGGCCCTATCACCCATGCTGCAGAGCTTGGTTCTGGGGGTTTGAAGGGTGTTTGAGGTTGCAGACCGGGTGCATGAGGAAGTGTGGGGGGTGAGGAGTTCCTGTAGGTAAAGGGGGGCATGTCCATGAATGCACTGGTGAGTGAGGAGGGAGACCTTGTACTCAATCCTGAGTGGGACAGGGAGCCAGTGAAGGGATTTCAGAATGGGGGTGATGTGGTCATGCTTGCGCATCCTCATCAGGATCCTGGCAGCGCTGTTCTGAATGTACTGGAGTCTCTGGATGCTCTTGCCAGAGATCCCAATGAGGAGTGCATTACAGTAGTCCAGCCTGGAGGAGACAAAGGCATGGACGAGCTTCTCTGCATCTGCTAGGGTGAGTGTTGGACGGAGTTTGGCGATGTTCTTGAGGTGGTAAAAAGCTGTCTTACAGAGGTGTTTGATGTGGGTGTCAAAGGTGAGTTGTGGGTCCATTTTAACACCCAAGTTGGTGACAGATGTGGAGAGGGAGATGGTTTGGCCAGAGAAAGTGATATTGGTGAAGGTAGAAGAGTGGAGCAGATGTGGTGTGCCAACCAGGATGGCCTCCATTTTGGAACTGTTTAGCTGAAGAAAATTGAACCTCATCCACGCCTCTATCTCCCCCAGGCAGGTGGTCAGTGTGGAAGTTGGGGGTTGTCCTGAGGTAGAGCTGCGTGTCGTCCGCATAGCAGTGAAATGTTATGCCATGTCTGCTAATAATATTGCCAAGGGGAAGCATGTAGAGGGAAAAGAGGGTGGGGCCCAGCACAGAGCCCTGAGGAACACCGCAGGTGACGTTGTGGGTGTGTGACTTGGCTTTGCCCAGGGCGACATACTCAGTTCTGTCGGTCAGGTAAGAGGTGAACCAGTTGTGAACATTTTCTGAGAGTCCAATGGTGCATTGCAGGCGGTGGAGAAGGATATTGTGGTCTACTATTTGTGTTGCTGTCGTCATGTCGTCCATGTAGGCCCTAATTGGGGGGAGGCGAAGCCCTCCTTGCAGCCTTTCTCCACCTACCACCCATTTGGAAGCCCTAATAATTACCTCCATTGCCATTGTAAAGGCTAGTGGAGAGATTGTACACCCTGCCATAATGCCTACCTCCAGCTGCTGCCATGCTGTAGAGTACTCTGCTGTGGTAAAGCAGAGTTGAATGTCTAAAAAGTATGCTTTGACTAAGTTTTTTATACTACCTGGAACTCTAAAGAAGTCAAATGCTTCCCATAACAAACTATGTGGTACTGACCCCAAAGCATTAGCCAGGTCTAAGAATACAACATGCAGGTCTCTCTTCTCTTGCTTTGCTAACTGAATTTGGTGCCAGATCATACTGGTGTGCTCTAAGCATCCAGAGAAGCCAGGGATCCCAGCCTTTTGCACCAACGTATCAACTAGTCTGTTTTTCACCAAGTAACTGGACAACCTCTGTGCCACAACACTGAAGAAAATCTTCCCCTCAACATTAAGCAGACTAATTGGTCTAAACTGACTTGATGCAACGTGCAGCAGGAGTATATTTCATTATATTCTCATGTTAAAGTCACAGTGAGAACAGAGAGGTGTGAAACTGTTAGTGGTTATTTTGGTGTGAATAAAAAAACTTCACTGAAGAGAAAGCAGTGGACATGATGTCTATGATGTTTAATTCACTACAACACATACAAAGTACCACACAAGTGAAATAGCTCAAACATTTTATAGAAGGACGTAGCTCAGCGGTGGGCAATTATTTTTCCCAAGGGGCCACGTGAGAAACCGTAAATATCCTGGAGGGCCGTGCCAATAGGCTGAACTCAATTCTGCGCCCGCAGCATTGGTATGTTTTATTTTGTGCTGGTGTTTTTAGTAAAGGGATGCTCAAGAAAGCAATTAGTCATACTTAAAGCTTGAAATGCTTTATTAACAATGAACACATTCTCTTATTCTCTTAAGTGCAGTTAATGAAATCTATACCAATAAACTTTTAAAATATAAACAAAATTTATTTAGTTATTTAACTGTTAATCTATTAGTATGATTTGTTTTTTTAAATGACCATATATAATATTTACATTGGCTAATACTGTAAGATAAGATAAGACTTTATTCATCCCCGTGGGGAAATTAGGGCGTTACATTAAATAAATGATCATTCATTCGACTTAACACCCTAAACCACAAGATAATATTTTACATCTATCAGAACTGACCCGCAGGTATTTTGCGTGCGTCATGCAGGTACGTCAATCAGCTCATCCTCCCAACTTTATTGACGAACTCGTCATAGTCTCATTGTTGCCTTGGCAACAGCTCAGCGAATCGGTACGGCAGCGCGGCGCTCTGAAGTTCATAAGGTTGACCAATAATAGTAATGTAAAACCCGGATCTTTTGATGGATTCGGATCGGTCTGAGTCACTCACTTGTATGAGCCGGGTTTTGCGAGTCACTTGAGTCACTTGACCCAAAATGGCCCGATTGCGAAAGAAAGTGTTTCCAGTACATTCACTCATTCATTCATTCATTCAACCTTTATTTATTCTCGGAGGTTCATTGAGGGTAGTCCTCATTTTCAGTGAAGCCGAGATTACACAGTAACAATGGGATAACAATAGATATAGTATAATAATTGTGGAAAATAAAACAAAATAAAACAAATAATAAGATAACCTACATAACATTATAAAGGAGGAAGGAAGGGAAAAATAAAGATGAGACATAATAAAGCATAGTAAACACCTAATACAGGATTATTACAGTTACCAGTTATTGCCATTTTTTCAGTTGTGATACATAGCCACTGAAAATCATATCAAGTATCTTAAATAAGCCTAAACCTAAAGCTCAAAATTAAACTGTGCAAAAAAAAATATAATAATAATAATAATAAAAATAAAAAATGAATGAGGACAGGGTCACTACTACGAAATAATATTTTATTTTCTTATGGTCTAAAATGTATGTGGAGTGGATGCAGAGGATATTAATTCACTCACAACGTTAAGTTTCGTTTCTCTGACGATACAGTGAATTGCTGTTGACTCCCTGCTCTCGGTTAAGCAGAGACTCATGAGTGGCGGATCGGACTCAAGAGTGGCGAATCAGCATCGGACTCATGAGTGGCGAATCAGCAGCGGACTCATGAGTGGCGAATCAGCAGCGGACTCATGAGTGGCGGATCCGCTACAGATTCGCCACTCATGAGTCCCTGCTGGCTGAGTGCAGGTGGCGCTGCTAGTGGTCAGGTCGAGTAATACATTTTGTGATCTCACTCGGCAGAGATGCAAAATGTGCGTATGTTTGAATGGTGCCGTTTATTGATTATAATCAAATGTGGCAGGACTCAACTGAGCCGATTCAATGAGCCGGATCCCGAATCTTTTTTCCACCGCTAACCAATAATACTAAAATATGTTAACGGAGATTCTGACACAAACACGTAGTAACTCTGTACTAGTTAGCAGCGTTACTATGTCTTTGTAACCAGTTAGCAGACAGGCTAAATCTGTTAGTCTACTGTTCCACGGTAGCACACACGGCTAACAGAAAGCTTACTATAAATGACAGCATCACTGCAGCCAAACACCAGTCTGTTAGCATACATGCTAACATACAGACACACTGAAAGTGACCGTTAGCCAAATAACAATCAGCATGTTTAACACGGCATTAGCATTAGCTTGCTAACATAGGACGCCACGCAAAAAAAAAATAAAAGTTCTGTCCGGATGATCTGTGGAGAACAAATGACAAGCTTTACGCGGGCCGGTCAGAGTCAGCCAAAGCGCCCGCGGGCCGTGTCATGCCCAGGTCTGCGCGTAGCTCAATTGTAGAGTAGAGATCAGCTGTGTGGTTCTCAGGGAAGTGCAGTCTGCCGTAGTGATGATCATCCTGCTCTGCTGACTGAGCTGAGATGTTCTCATACATGTGATCAGTGTTCAGCTGAGGAGACAACATCAATAATATTACTTTACATTATACTGCATTGAAAGGTTTGACTGATCCTCCTATCTGAGCATTTAAAATACACCAAGATCTCATCTGATAAAGATACAATTTTAAATGACATTAGATTAATATTGATCAGTCATGACGTTCAGCACTGACAGAACACAGACTTCAACCTGACTTCAACTACTAGTTAATAAGACCTATAATAAAACAACATTTCCTGTACATAGTTTTCATTTGTCCATATATGACTAATTTTACAAAATAATCTCTACAGTTTGAGTCCTGTTTTGTACCTGCTGTCTGTTGTCTGGTGTTTCAGCTCTTGAAGACTGACTGGAACGCTTCTTCCTTCTGATTTAAAAAAGTGAACAAATATGTTATTGATTGAGTGATTTCAAATCATAGTATGAATTATATTTCTCTGATATCAAACACAGAGATGTTCACCTAATCCACAAGAAGACGATGAGAAGAAGTAAAACAAAGAGAGCTACAGAAACTCCTGCAGCTGCTGCTGGGATCCATTTAGTTGTGGAAGTTGAGTCTTCCTTTGTTGTTACAGCTGAGTTGATGTCTCTGTTGGTTCTGACAGCACAGGAGTAGTTTCCTGCATCCTGACTGCTGACTGGATCTAGAAGCAGGTGTTTGCTTTGGTCGTGTTTCAGGTTCAGAGGTCGACTGTTGAAGTACCAAATGTAGTTTGTGTTAGCAGGTAGAGGACAGCTGGTACTGCAGGTCAGTGAGACTCTCTGACCCTCTGTCACCACTGGAGAGGGAGTTATCTTCACTTTCAGGTCTGGAAGACAGACAGATAGGGTAATAAATGTAAAAGAGACATTTAGAATGAATACATATATTGATTGCTGGTAGGACATGAGTAACAGATTCTAATTACCTGTGACAATCAGAGAAACTCCAGGAAAACCAGACACTTGTTCATAGTCTGTTTTGATTACGAAGATGTATTCTGCTGAGTCACTCTTCTTCAGGTTGTTTAATGTGAGGATGTGTTGGTTCTTCATGTTGTCATGATACGTCACATTATGTGTCTCCTCAGTCAGCTGTTGATATTCCTCTTCAGTATTTCTCTTTACTTTATACCAAAGTTTAGACTCTGTCTGCTGGTAGTCAGGATGAGAGTATTCACTGGAAATGTTCACAGAAGATCCTTTCAGAGCACAAACTCTCCTGCTGATATAATTCACTCTCCAACAGTTCTTCTCCTCTACACCTGAAATATTGATGGAAGACAACAAGAGACAGATTCACTTTAAAGTAACTATTTAAATAATTATTGAAATAAAATCCATGTTTGGCAGAAGAAGTCAACTTCTTAGCAGACAAAATGTTTGAAATCAGGATCGGGATGGGCGATATGGACTAAATAATTTATCCCGATAATTTCTCGTGTTAATCACGGTAACGATAAAAATGACGATAAACAAACACCAATTCAGCCTAATCTTTTTGACTATAATGCATCGGCAAGTTTTATCTGAGTTGTTGTTTTTTTTACCGGACTCTTTGGATGAAGTTGACGCTGCTTCTGCATCCTTGCGCATTTTCTGGCTTTCTTCATATTCTGGTTTGTGCTTGTGTTTGAGGTGGTGGAACAAATTAGTGGTGTCACTGTCCTTTTTATGCTCTATTTGTTTGCAAACCTTGCATGTTGTAATTTCCGCGTCAGACTTTTTAACCCCTTCATGCCTAGTGTCGCGGATTCGCGACGCACTGTTTCCGTTCAGACTGCAGCCGAAATAATGCATTAGAGCCCGACCGATATATCGGCAGACCGATATTATCGGCCGATATTAGGCATTTTCAAAACTATCGGTATCTGCATTTATAATGGCCGATAAATGAATATTTCAAAAATAAAATAAAAACGAAACACCCTTCAACCATGTCATGAGTGTTGGCGTTGTATAGTTTAGTTTGTCCACCAGAGGGCACTCTACACCGCCCCTGTTGGCAACACTCGTGTATAACTCGTGCTGATCCAGCCAGAGTCGGCAGAGAGAACCAGTTATCCGCGAGTAAGATCATCGGTGAAGTGTGTTCATGGTGAGTTGGTCACGAGACATACATTGCTTGAATAACAATTAAAAGAACATCCCCATCAGTTCTCTTAACTCAAATAAGCATGACAAAATTCGTGACTATCATGTCCAGTTTTGCTGCTGTTAAATAAGCCGAGAGTGAAGCGGAATTAGCTAATTACGTTACGTTGTTACAGTGTAGTTGACTGACTGTCCTTTTAACTTTTGACAATGTGACTGAAGTATTTCTTTAATAGCGTGACAGTTATAGCAATGAGACGTATCATCTCTCCTTGGCCTGTTATATTGAAAATGTATGTTTTACAATTTGCAGTATGACGTTATCCATTGCTAAATTATGGCTCATCATAGACTAGCTAACCACAAAGCGAGCTAATGCCACTATCAGTGGAAGACCGCTAACGTTAACATTAATGAGCTTGGAAACCACAACGAACTTATTCTGCCTAAATAAAGTACTGTAATGATTACTGTATTTATAACTAGCATATCTCTAGTTACAGTCCCTGCATTGTAAAATGTACGTTAGACTTGCGAGGAGTGAACATTTAGACATAGAGAAAAAGTATCAAACGTAGCTTGTGCATAAAAGTTAGCTTTTCTTTTACACGTGTGTGAAATCCAATGTCGTTCAGCCGCAGCATTAACGAGTCACATAATGGATTTAGATCGCTAAATAGTAGGTTTTAGAAGGCAGGCAGCAACTGATGATTGAAAATGGTTTGATGTAGCTTGATGGAAAGAATTTAAAAAGTGCAGGTAAAGGGATGCATTATCATATTATTTTAGTTAAAACTCATAAATAACTACAAATAACTAATGTAAGGGAAATCAGTTAATGTTTTGTTGCGCGTTCCTGGAAAAAAAAAATATCGGCCGATATATCGGCATATCGGTTTTTAAAACCAACAAATATTTGTATCGGTATCGGCCTTCAAAATCCTTTATCGGTCGGGCTCTATAATGCATGTAATACTCCAGTGTCGGTTTGTGCAGATTCAAAAACTTCCTAGGAACCTTCTGCAAGCACTAGTTTCTCGTAGGGCCGGCTGGAGTGGTAAGCAAAAATACAAATATTTAATTTCTTTATATAATTGAAATATCAATTCAGGCGTTAAGGGGTTAAAACCAAACCAGATAATGGAGGTGGAGCCTCGTTTAGGAAGAGCTCCTCGTTGCGGAGTATCTGCTCCGCCTTCCACTATTGTCAATTTGTCAATATTCCATAGGAGTTGGGTTGCGAGCAAGTGTGTCGTTCACATATATCCGTCATCTATGGGAATGTATCATTTTTATCGCGGGATGACATATTCTTACCATGGGGAATGTTTTTGACGATATATGGTAAGCAATTAAATATCGCACATCCCTAAATCAGGACCTTCTAGTGTAAAAACTTGGAAGCATTATAAAAGTTTGTCATTTTGATCTGTAAATATTTTATCAGCACCAAGTATAGATAGCAAATGTAAATTAATCACTGGAAATGAAAGATGATGATTTACAATGACTGGGGATATATGTATTTTTTTTTAATCCTTTGTCAAAAAAATTGTGATTTAACAGATGATAATAAATCTCCAGTGACAGAGACTGAAAACATTTAAAAAGATACTTAAATCTTAAGTTGATTCATACTCACAGACGTCAGCAGAGCGCAGATCCTCAAGACCTTTTACAGCACAAGAGAAGCTGTCTGTAGGAGTGTTGTGCTGTATAATCTGTTGTGTCTCCTTGTCTCTGTATATTTGTCTGTTCTTAAACCATATAAATGAAGTCAGAGTGTCAGTATGAAGACAGCTGGTGTTACAGGTCAGTCTGACATGGTCTGGTACGTGTAGAGGAGTCCTTTGAACGTGTATTTCTGTTGGGAGACAAAACATTTTCAGCAGTTCATCTTTACAATGTTAAATATATGTATCATGTAATAACTTCATCACATATGTTATTATTAATGTAATGATATTGTTACATCATAGGACTTTCTTCCAGTCATAACAAATCTACAGTGAAAGTATGACTTGACAGAGATTAGAGGTGTGGTGGTGGGAGGAGTGTAAATGAGGAAACTTCACCTCTGGGATATGTGATGGAGCAGGACTCATCTACTGACGTCTGCTGATAAGAACACATTCTCCCTTTAGCGTAGGTCACACTAAAGCAGGTTGGAGTGACTGAATCTGAACAAAACCAAAGACATATCATCAATGAACTGGTGAACACTTGTTTTAAGGAAGAGTCTGAACAGTAGAAATAGTGTTTGTAGCTGTTGTGACTCACCCACTGAGACTTCAGGGGCTCTGAGATCCTCGTAGCCTTTGACAGCACAGGAGTATGTGACTGCTTCCTCACTGCTGACCAGCTCTTGGTACCAGGGAGACCAGTCCTCATAGAGAAACTCTCTGTTCTTGTACCAGATGTAGGCAGTCAGAGGACAGCTGGTGCTACACATCAGTGTTACTGTCTGTCCCTCTGTGGCAGGAATCACCTTTACCTGCAGGTCTGAGATGATAGTTAATATAAATAACATTAAAGTATTAGATTACTCTTAAAGTAATCAATCAGTAATACATTCGTGATAAACACTGTACCTGTAACATGGAGGTGAATTCTACTTTGCTGGCAGTTCTCTGGTTTGTTAGTTTCTGTGCAGCAGTAATAATTTTCATCGTTTTCTGTTAGATCATTGATTGTCAGAGTGAAGTTACTCTCTTCTGACACTCTGTACTTTACTCGGTTTCCATCTGCAGGGTGTTCAGTAGGATCATTGTTTGAACCACTCCCGTACTCAGTGTACCATCCCTTGGTTGCAGTGTGATGTTGATCTGAGCAGGACAGAGTCACTGATGAACCCTTTAAGGCACAGATGCTGGTTGGTTTCCCCTGAACTCCTTTAACAGAAGATTTCATTATCAAACATCTGGACACATTTACAATGTCTCCATGACTTCAAGACCTCATAACATCAGTGTATCTGCTGCTTTAACAATATAAACTTTTACACCTTCACTCCTACATTCAACAAATATCACGTTTCCATATTTCCAGTAATAGAAGGAGGAAAAACAATCATTCATACCTGAGATGTGCAGAATCAAAGCCATAATCAAACATCCAGCTTCTACCAAGAACATGACTGTTGTCTACTCCAGCTTCTGATCAGAAAGTTGATTCTTCTAATGAACTTATTAAAGCTACAGCAGTTACTGTGAGACTTTATCAAATGTCCAAAACATGAATGAATGGAGGTTAAAATCATCGGCAGTCTTCTTACACAGTGAAGACAGAATGAACTACTGGTCAGTGTGAGTGTGTCTACATGCAGCTTTACACCACAACAATCACTTCCTTTTTCATGATTACTTTGAGGAAGAAGAGACCTCTAGTGAAGAATCTGTGTAGTGCAGGAGTTATTAGAGTCTGTTTGTCTCTTTCTATATATGAGGGTGTCAGTTTCTTTTCTTTTCTCAACAACTTGTGTAGAAGAGTTATTTTCAGTATCTCTCTTTCAACAGGATGTTTTCAGTGACATCCTCATCCTTATCAACAGGTCTTTAAATCTCACAGCTCACTGACTGCAGCTCATTCAGTCTTTTACTGATTGTTTAGTTCTGTAGTTGTGTAGAAATTTACAGTGAGTTGGAAACATCAGGCACATCTCAACGAGACACTAGTACTGATCTATTTTATCACCATACTATTATTATTTTTCATTTTCAACATGGTGACTTCATGCACCGTGCAGCAGAAGTATATTTCATTATATTCTCATGTTAAAGTAACAGTGAGAACAGAGAGATGTGAAACTGTTAGTGGTTATTTTGGTGTGAATAAAAAAACTTCACTGAAGAGAAAGCAGTGGACATGATGTCTATGATGTTTAATTCACTACAACACATACAAAGTACCACACAAGTGAAATTGCTAAAACATTTTATAGAAGGCCGTAGCTCAGGGGTGGGCAATTATTTTTCCCAAGGGGCCACATGAGAAACCGTAAATATTAAATATCCTGGAGGGCCGTGCCAACAGGCTGAACTCAATTCTGCGCCCGCAGCTTTGGTATGTTTTATTTTGTGCTGGTGTTTTTAGTAAAGGGATGATCAAGAAAGCAATTAATCATACTTAAAGCTTGAAATGCTTTATTAACAATGAACACATTCTCTTATTCTCTTAAGTGCAGTTAATTAAATCTTTAATGAAATCTATACCAATAAACTTTTAAAATATAAACAAAATTTATTTAGTTATTTAACTGTTAATCTATTAGTATGATTTGTTTTTTTAAATGACCATATATAATATTTACATTGGCTAATACTGTAAGATAAGATAAGACTTTATTCATCCCCGTGGGGAAATTAGGGCGTTACATTAAATAAATGATCATTCATTCGACTTAACACCCTAAACCACAAGATAATATTTTACATCTATCAGAACTGACCCGCAGGTATTTTGCGTGCGTCATGCAGGTACGTCAATCAGCTCATCCTCCCAACTTTATTGACGAACTCGTCATAGTCTCATTGTTGCCTTGGCAACAGCTCAGCGAATCGGTACGGCAGCGCGGCGCTCTGAAGTTCATAAGGTTGACCAATAATAGTAATGTAAAACCCGGATCTTTTGATGGATTCGGATCGGTCTGAGTCACTCACTTGTATGAGCCGGGTTTTGCGAGTCACTTGAGTCACTTGAGTCACTTGACCCAAAATGGCCCGATTGCGAAAGAAAGTGTTTCCAGTACATTCACTCGAGACATAATAAAGCATAGTAAACACCTAATACAGGATTATTACAGTTACCGGTTATTGCCATTTATCAGTTGTGATACATAGCCACTGAAAATCATATCAAGTATCTTAAATAAGCCTAAACCTAAAGCTCAAAATTAAACTGTGTAATAAATAAATACATAAATAATAATAAAAATAAAAAATTAATGAGGACAGGGTCACTACTACGAAATAATATTTTATTTTCTTATGGTCTAAAATGTATGTGGAGTGGATGCAGAGGATTAGCCTGACGTAGCCATACTCAATAGAGAGCCGAAGTCCCGCCCCCTCTACTTCCGGGTTATGGGACCTATCTTTCCAAAAAATATGAACGGCAGTCTATGGCGAAAGATAAATTATTTTCTGGTCCCGATCGACTTGTGCCTTGGATTATACATATGTTGTTTTTCGGAATAAAAAATGATTTTACATGTCAAGAATGTCACAGTTTGTAGCAAGAAGATAGTTCAGTAAAACGCTATGGAAAATACGTAATTAAACGAACTACAAGTCCCGCATGCTGGCGCGTACAGAACCGACCAAAACTCCCTTCGTGTAACTACAGCTCTCGACATGACCCGATTTATAATGATTTTCACCTCGTTTGATGCTTCTGCCTTCGTCCTGGAAGAAGACGGTAAAGCTCAACAAGGAGACAGCCATAGTTCTCTAGTGACGTACATTGTTCGAGACGAGAGATGTAGTTCACTCAGCGATCTCATACAAAACCTAATGTTGTTCAGCTTATTTACGTCAAATAATTTATCTCTTGACGTGAAAAATTATCTTTTAAATTCACAAACATCATATGTGAAATTCATGCCACAATTCGATCGGGACCAGAAAATAATTATGATCTCTCCATAGACTGCCGTTCATATTTTTTTCGAAAGATAGGTCCCATAACCCGGAAGTAGAGGGGCGGGACCTCGGCTCTCTATTCTAGTCAGACCTTCCAGAACTTCCAGACCTCAAATGTTGTGGGCGGGACTAAGTTCGGCTGGCACCCAGGCTAGCAGAGGATATTAATTCACTCACAACGTTAAGTTTCGTATCTCTGCCGATACAGTGAATGGCTGTTGACTCCCTGCTCTCGGTTAAGCAGAGACTCATGAGTGGCGGATCCGCAGAGGATTCATGAGTGGCGGATCGGACTCATGATTGACGGATCTGCAGCGGACTCATGAGTGGCGAATCCGCAGGATTCATGAGTGGCGAATCCGCTACAGATTCGCTACTCATGAGTCCCTGCTGGCTGAGTGCAGGTGGCGCTGCTAGTGGTCAGGTCGAGTACATTTTGTGATCTCACTCGGCAGAGATGCAAAATGTGCGTATGTTTGAATGGTGCCGTTTATTGATTATAATCAAATGTGGCAGGACTCAACTGAGCCGATTCAATGAGCCGGATCCCGAATCTTTTTTCCACCGCTAACCAATAATACTAAAATATGTTAACGGAGATTCTGACACAAAGACGTAGTAACTCTGTACTAGTTAGCAGTGTTACTATGTCTTTGTAACCAGTTAGCAGACGGGCTAAATCTGTTAGTCTACTGTTCCACGGTAGCACACACGGCTAACAGAAAGCTTACTATAAATGACAGCATCACTGCAGCCAAACACCAGTCTGTTAGCATACATGCTAACATACAGACACACTGAAAGTGACCGTTAGCCAAATAACAATCAGCATGTTTAACACGGCATTAGCATTAGCATGCTAACGTAGGACGCCACGCAAAAAAAAAAAAAAAAAAAAAAGTTCTGTCAAATGACAAGCTTTACGCGGGCCGGTCAGAGTCAGCCAAAGCGCCGTATACGGCCCGCGGTCCGTGTCATGCCCAGGTCTGCCGTAGCTCAATGGTAGAGTAGAGATCAGCTGTGTGGTTCTCAGGGAAGTGCAGTCTGTCGTAGTGATGATCATCCTGCTCTGCTGACTGAGCTGACATGTTCTCATACATGTGATCAGTGTTCAGCTGAGGAGACAACATAAATAATATTACTTTACATTATACTGCATTGAAAGGTTTGACTGATCCTCCTATCTGAGCATTTAAAATACACCAAGATCTCATCTGATAAAGATACAATTTTAAATGACATTAGATTAATATTGATCAGTCATGACGTTCAGCACTGACAGAACACAGATTTCAACCTGACTTCAACTACTAGTTAATAAGACCTATAATAAAACAGCATTTCCTGTACATAGTTTTCATTTGTCCATATATGACTAATTTTACAAAATAATCTCTACAGTTTGAGTCCTGTTTTGTACCTGCTGTCTGTTGTCTGGTGTTTCAGTTCTTGAAGACTGACTGGAACGCTTCTTCTTTCTGATTTAAAAAAGTGAACAAATATGTTAATGATTGAGTGATTTCAAATCATAGTATGAATTACATTTCTCTGATATCAAACACAGTGATGTTCACCTAATCCACAAGAAGACGATGAGAAGAAGTAAAACAAGGAGAGCTACAGAAACTCCTGCAGCTGCTGCTGGGATCCATTTAGTTGTGGAAGTTGAGTCTTCCTTTGTTTGTTTAATTTGGACAGTGAGAGTCTTTACAGCTGAGTTGATGTCTCTGTTGGTTCTGACAGCACAGGAGTAGTTTCCTGCATCCTGACTGGATCTAGAAGCAGGTGTTTGCTTTGGTCGTGTTTCAGGTTCAGAGGTCGACTGTTGAAGTACCAAATGTAGTTTGTGTTAGCAGGTAGAGGACAGCTGGCAGGTCAGTGAGACTCTCTGACCCTCTGTCACCACTGGAGAGGGAGTTATCTTCACTTTCATGTCATTCTTCAAATGATCTTTCCGTCACGGTTTAGTTTCTTGGGATTCTGTTTATTGTATTTTGTTAAGTTCTTGGTTTTTCATAGTCATGGTTTAGTGTTTAGGTTTTCTGCTTCCTGTTTTATTTTGTTAAGTTCTGAACTTCCTCTTTTGTTACTCCATGTTTTTTTTCCTTTTGATTAGGTTGTCGGTTTCACCTTGTCTCGTTTCTTGATTTGCTTCACCTGTGTCTCGTCACCCCTGCTCCTCGTGTGTGTATATATAGCCCTGCCTTCCCCTTTGTCTCTGTCGCGTCATACTGCTTGTTTCTCAGGTATCATGCCACTGTTTGTCTGCCATGCGTTTCATGTTAAGTGTTTTTCATGCCATAGACTTTCATGCCACGTCATAGATTTGATAGTATTTTTACTTTTTGGATTTCCTGCCTTATCAGTAGCGCCCTTGTTTTATTTTGTAAGTTTGTTTTTTTTGTATTAAATATCTTTCTCGCCTACTCCTGCCTCTTGAAGTCCTGCATTTGGGTCCGTACTCCCAACCCCCGCCACCCCTTCTTGACAGAATGACGCGACCACGAAAGGACCCAGCGGACTTTGCTTTTGAAGAGGAAGAGGTGAAAACTCAATTTGTTTTATATCACTGGGAGCTAATCAGGCACCACAGACTTTGGCTCAGGCCTGAGTTCCAGCCTCTTTTCGAGGGAACTCGCTTTGCTCCTCTCCCAGCCCCGAGGGTCGCTTCAGCTCCGGCTCCTCTCCCGGCCCAGAGAGTCGCCTCTTCTTGGGTTCCACAGTCTTTTTTATTTTTTTTTTATTTTATTTTTTTCCCAAGTTGATGCTCAGTCTTGTCCAGTGTTAGAATTAAACAGTTTCTACACTGTTGTTCTTATCATGAAAACATCTGCCTGGACAGTGTACAGACTCTGACGGCTGTGCAGTGGACAGGGCCAGAGCCTGGTGTGAAATGATCGACACCATCTACCACAGGTCAGCTGACTATGAACATGCTATTATTTTTAGTTCTCCTTTTTTTGTCTTTCTCGTCTCTTTATCTGATTATTTTGCCCTCATCCCTTTTTGGCACCTTATCTTTCACACTCTTCGTTTTCACAGACTTCTTCGTCAATGTTGCAACGTACCGACCCGACAGACACGACATGCAAAGAGCAAATATTTATATACTGTAGCTCACGTTATTATTGTGATATTTGAAAGAGAACATGTTTGATAGTTGTGCCAGATGAAGTTCTGTGCACAGGACAGTAGTCAAATGTGCTGTGCAAAGCAGGAGAGCATGTTCACGCACCGTTTCAGAGAGTTTGTGTGTTAACACATGGACGTAACATTCAGAGGCCTGATTTTAGATGAACCTCCTGTGAGTCAAGGAGATACAGTTACGACCCGGCGCAAGACATGCAACATAAAGATGAGTTACAGAAATAACTCACAGGTGATGGATGGATAGATAGATAGATGTCCTCTGTCGCACACAGACGAGGTGTTGTACAGACTGATGCTTGAGTCAGGAAAGATTTCCTGTAGCGCTCCTTGAGTCTCTTGGAGAAGGTGCTCTGTTGTCTGTCTATTATATGGTGTAGGGTTATCCATGACTGATTACCGTTTGTTCAGTACCCTCCTCTCCACCATTGACTCAAAAGCTTCCTGTCTGCAGCCAGTGACAGAGCCAGCCTTCCTGATCAGTTTATTCAGTCTGTTGGTGTCTCTGGCTGCAATGCTGCTCCCCCAGCAGACCACAGCAGAGAAAAGAGTGCTGGCCACAACAGGCTGGTCAAAGATTTCCTGTCTGTTATGGTAAATAACAAATCTTAAACAGGCACTGCGTGGGACATAGTGCTTTCTGCAGCTGAAGAGAGTGGTGTCTTGCTCAGGCCTCTACATCCATGCCTTTTATCCACCTCACAGGTATGTAGGATTGAGGTAATTAAGCCCACCTGCCACTGCAAGGCCAGTAGGAGCCCAGTGAAGGAGTGATAAGAGATGAGTAAAATCCAACATTGAATCATGAGAGCAATTCATTCATTTTCTGTAACCCCTGGAGGGTCTGCTGGAGCCTATCCCAGCTGTCCCTGGTCGTGAGGCGGGGTACTTGCTGGACAGGTCGCCAGTCTATCACAGGCACTGAGAGCAGTACTGCCATGTGTCTTGATTCAGGACTTTAATGTTATGTGTTGCTGTCCTTTATCTTTACAAAAAAAATAAGACCATAGCGACTTTCATATTCACAGTAAAATGTGAGTTCACAGCAACAAATGGGCAAAACATGCATTTTACTGCAGTGCATGATGGTGATGATGAACCAATTCTGCCTTATGTCTGGGACCCGTATTTGTACCTTTCTTCTTTCCACAACACACTTCCACGCCTCCGTGAGTTATTTAGTCTCATTTAGCCTCATACATATTAATAAACTGCTTAAACACTGTACAGTTAAACCTCCCAGTCACTGTGAAAGTGTCTTGAGTGCTTATGTTACTGAAACTGACATGGAAACGAGACTTGAATGATAATTTATGCGAAGGATAAAGAAGCACAGGCAGGGACGTGCACAGGAATTTTGAGGGGCAGTTGCTCTGACCTGAAAAAAGGGCACCCCCCCCAAAAAAAATAAAAAAAATAAAAAAAAAACTCATGGGCTATATGAAGGACTGAGAATAACAGGGTCTTTATTAAAATATATATACATAAAGAAGTAAAACACTGAAATACAGCACTCAATCACCTTAACTACTACTAATAATTACACAGAAAAACATGACTTGAGTCATGAAAATCCCTACATCAATATCCTATCAAGTCACTGATAGGCTACTGTAGGTTTCTCCAAATTTACATACTAAACATGAAAACTTACAATACCAAAAATAGTGATAGGATTTAACCATTTTGAATAAAATAATTAATGTGATGCATTACTTCCATCATTCATTCTTCTTGCTAAAACGAAATGTGAGAAACTAACTATCAGCAGACATGTAGCTTAGTTTGCCTAATGCCTAAAAAATAGCCTAGGCTATGTGATAACGGGCTGCTTGTCTGCAAGCTATCTGTCTGATTATTTAGGCAAAACGTGGCAAACTCAGAATATAATAATTACCGTATTTTCCAGACTATAAGGCGCACCTGAATATAAGCCGCACCAGCTAAATTTTGGGGAAAAGACAGATTGTGCCATAAACCGCACCCGACTAGCCGCACCTGACTATAAACGGCTGGTGTTTTAATGTTTAATTATCGTAAGGGTTTCTTCTACCACGGAGGGGATTGTCGGGACAGAGACTGTTTGGAAACGCAAAGCGTCCCATTTATTTACATTTGACAAACATAAATCTTTCGATCAATCAAACAAAAAATCAATCGATCAAACTTTCACATCTTTGACATTACAAACAGCATTCGTGCAGTGCACAAATGATAGCCTACAACGGTGCGCTCCTAGCGCACTTCCTGCAGTACCGTAGTAGTGCAGTATAACAAAAAACAAAGCTTACAACGCTTGACGAGGCAATAACGTTAAATGGCAAAATTTAATTTGTTTGTAAAAGTGCTTGCCTGTAACACAGCAGTAAAAGTGCAGTAACCTGGCTGATCAACAAAATAACCAGCATCTTTTTCGAAAACAGCCAACATAGCAGTAAAGGTGCAGTAACACGGCCGTTTACTGTATCAAAATAACCTGCCTACTATACCAGAAAAGTCAGTTCTTAATCCTCGTGTCATCGTCTATGACATGATAGTGCGCCCCTGGTGACCGTTAGCTGTAAAAATCCATCCGCCGTTGTATGAGCCGCAGGGTCCAAAGCAAGTGACAAAAGTAGCGGCTTATAGTCCGGAATTTACGGTAATGTGATGCATTACTTCCATCATTCATTCTTCTTGCTAAAACGAAATGTGAGAAACTAACTATCAGCAGACATGTAGCTTAGTTTGCCTAATGCCTAAAAAAATAGGCTGTGTGATAACGGGCTGCTTGTCTGCAAGCTATCTGTCTGCTAAACGTGGCAAACTCAGCCTGGATTTATGAAGATTTTAATTCATTTAATAAAACTTGATGATGATGATCGTTCGTTTGTTATACATCACAAACTCACCTTCTCCGACAACGTTGAGTCGTCTCACCTGACTACCAATCTTTTACTGTCTATACGACAACCTCGACGTGCTCCTACTGGGGCCGCTGCCGGTCGCGTGCAGCGCTGCAGCCACGTTAACAGAGTTTCATTTTTTTTTTTTTTCCCCCTCAGAAGGGCAATGTGAGTCGAGAAGGACATATGGGCAGTTGCCCGAGCAACCTGAGCAACCCCCCTGTGCACGTCCCTGAGCACAGGAATTGCTGCTACTTGCATGGTATGGTAATACAATATATTAATATTGATCTCAGATGTATTCATGACTGATTTGTCTCTTTGGGGTTAATTAATCTGATTCTTATTTAATCAAGAAAATTAAAAACGTCACAGCACAAGTGTAAGGTTATTGGGTCAAGTTACACTTAGATGTATTGTAAAACAAGACAAAAATAAACAAGTATCCCATAATTATATTTTTCAGTAGCTTTATTTTAAAGTTTATTTTAAATGATATTCAAAAAAATATTGTGAAATACTGAAATGCTGGCAAATATGTCTTTTATCACAAGCACATAAAGCACAACAGAGACCCCTAGCGGTGAAAGCATCACGGTGAAGTTTGCCGCCACAGAGCTCACGACACGTCATCTCTATGGTAACGGTTTTGCCGTTGAGCTAATTCCGGTAGCTAACGTTAGCAGCTCTGGAAAACAAGACAAACATGGGAAAGAAGCAAACAAAATGCCAGATAAAGGACTGTCATTCGTTCACAGGACATCAACGGAAACATTTCAGGGTTAGTAATTTTTTTTTTTTTTTTTTTTTTTATTTGCTATACTTTAGCTCTAATGTGAAACCCGTTGCTTAAGTAGCTTCAAATAGCTTAGTAGTTTTTAAGCTACCGCTAGCCTCTCAACTGTGAACTGTCGTTTTTGTTGCTGAGAATGAAAATGGGTTTAACGTTTTAAAGACGTTTATTCTTCGTCTTGGTCTTTAGCAGGTTTTTGAGGAAATGCTGTCTACAGGTTTTGCAATAGCTTAAATAACCTGCTTGGGCCGAAATCTAACATTTTCTATAACCGTTAAAGCAACATAGCCATGTTGGCTTCTTATAAATGTTTCACAGGCATAGTTACTCTAAGGGCTCACTTGATGCAGTGAAAATCTTCTTAACGTGATGTGGTTTGACAGGCTGCCCCACTGATTAATCTGATTAAATAAAACTAGAGTTGTCAACTTTGGTTTAAATGGCCTGTCTCAATAGGTAACCTTGGTCTTTTAAAGCACCACTGAAATATCTGTTTAAAATATTTAACTTCAAGCCTGTGAAGGTTCTCAGTCATCCAGGTCATCGGATAAGACAACAAGTCCAGTTGCATTTCTTGAGCACAGATAAAATGTGTTTTCTTAAAAGTTAACTGTCCTGTTGCCATATTTTGCTTTAATAGTTAGAGTGGTCACTTCCTGCCTAGACACTGTGTGATGTACTGTAAAATATGTTTGATTCCCAGAGGAAACATGCTTGTCTTTTTGCACTTGCTGTTTGTCTTGCGTCTGAGATGTGAACTTTATCTAGCTTTGAGGTTTCTCTTAAAGCATCTGACTGTGAGAAAAAACCTGAGAGTGTCTCATTCAAAGTCATGAAAATGAGCAAACCTGAACAAAAAATGAATGGTTTCACTTCCTAAAACAGGCGGTGGATGTCCATCAGAGATACTATGTGTGATCCCGTGGCATGTCAAGATGTCTGCCTGCTTATCCTCCGTGAGTACTGAAGTGAAGTGCCTAAAGCAGGGATCAGGCTACAGGAATTTTTTAAAATCATAACAGATTTTGAAATGTGAATGATCTCTAATCTTATACATGCACAACATTTTAAAAACTAGGTCCTTTACACATGACAGGATAATATGAGATTATTCTGAGAGAGGGAGCAATGCACCAACAACTTGCTGTAACTTTGTTACAGTGGCTGAGGTGTCTTGTGACTAAATCTATTACCCCTCACATTATTAAATAATCTGGGGTGAACATCGATACAGAGGAAGGTCCCAAACCAAAATTCTCCTCTGGACTGGACTGTAGCCTGATCCCGGCTTAAGTACAACGCAGCAATAAACAACAGAACAACTGTTATTGTTCTTGTATTCAGTCTCTTTAAGTTGTTCTTTGCTGTGTTGTACAATCTCTAGGTATCCACTGCTTGGTCATTGAGCTTGAAAGTAAAGAATGCATTATTTAAGTCAGGTAAAACATGCAGTAAGGTATTTTAAAGAATACAAGAAAACAATCTACAATCAGTGTATGTGTTAACCTTTTTAATACCCAATATACAACCCAGGTTGTTTACATTTCTAGTTTGTATGGACAATTATACAACCTGACTTCATAATAATAATAATAATCTTTAAAATTCGTGCAGTATGTCCTGCAGATGGAGTGTGATATGAAAAAGCAAGGTATGCTCACTCAGAGGTTGAATTGGACCTAAAGTTGACAACAGCGTAGGGGACCATCTCTTGATCTTGGGTCTGAGGTGGGTTTGTGAGGGAGTACATAGCATCTGAGTTGGTCTTGGTGAAGTGGATTCTGCTGTAGTGAAGTTCCTGTTCTGCTGGTTGAGCTGAGGAGTCGTCATCATTGGGATCACAGTTGAACTGATAAAACACAAGAGAAATTGCATCAGCTGTTTACATGAGCTTTTGAAGTAATGCTGGGTGATACATTGAAGTAGAGTTCAACCTGTGACAGTTATTGAAACAAAAACATGCAGAAATGTGTCTCTATGAGTTTCTGATGATAGCTCCTGACCAAGCTCCAAAACCACAACTAAGAAGCTGCAACATTTAGTGGCCTCATGTTCCAGTGTCACCCTGTATCACAAGATAGGGCACTGATGGCGGAAAACATAGCTCTGACATTGTACCTATTTACAGTCAGTCTTCTTAAATAAAAAAGGAAATATTGTGCTGCAACTATAGAAGTAGTTGTTTTGCTCAATAACAATAGGTCTGAGGAGCAGCAGAGCCTTTAACGACTTAAACAACATCAAAGAATAATCGGCAACAAAGGCCAACTATGATGTTACCTCACGTTTTGTGTTTCTCAAAACTCTAAATCCAGTTGCCCTTTTAAACGCTTTTTGGATATACCATGGTCTGGATGACTGAGAACCTTCACAGACTTACGTTAGATTTCTTAACTTTTGTCCTTTCTGTTTCACTTCTCATGCTCTGGTTCTCAATGCTGATCAGCAAATCAGAGTGATTTCTCTGAAGGTCTTGTTCCACCGCCGATTCAATCAAACAAAATTCTGTCTGGTTTGGGATAATTTCTGCATTTTTACTAATTACTTGTCAATACTTATTTTAAACAAATCCATTTAGAGAAACATCTTCCTGTCCTGAGCCGCTCAGTCATTCAGACTGTTGCAGACAGCTTAGCATCTTCTGGTGTGTGCATACGTGGTGAACACACTGAATTTGCTGCTTGTGCAAAGAAGAAGATGGCTGCTGCATTGTCTGCAGTGTGTCTTCACATGGTCAGCAGTGTTTTGGGTAGCTGTTTGAGCTGCTGCTTTCTAAACAGTAGAGAATCTTCATAGGCTTGTAGTTGACAACACTATGATACCAAATGACTTTGTTGTAGCTAGATGTGAGTATTTGTGGTAGTTGGAGCTGTGGTTTGTTTCTGTATGTTTTTTATGCTTTGATGTCATTGCTATTTATGATAGTCTACAACAAAATATAGACCCAAATTGTTCAGGCGGTTTTGTTGTTTTTGGGGTTGGAAACTATTAGCGGTACGTAGCATCACCGGATCCAACTCGCTGATTCGCTGAAAATGCCTCAAAAGAGGTCAACGAGTGGCAAATGTGTGTGACACATGGGCAACGAACAGGGTCACAGACTCTCAATGGTAAACTTTAATGTTATGCATGAACCAAAATTAAACCTGATTTTTTTATTTTTTTATTTTTTTGCCGCGCCGGTTGAAGCTGGCAGCTGCTTGCAACAGCTCTTACTCTATCTCTCTTTTTTCCGAATTTAATTCACTTTTTGCTTCCCTTTTTGTGGACATTACTTTTGTATATACTTTTTTCAGACAGCATTGCACTTTTTTAGTTTTGTTTTTTATTGGGAGTCGCGCCATGGCCAAATATTTTTAACAACATACAGACCGTTACTATGCAGGAGTGTGCATTGGTTACAGGAGGGAGCGGCTGATCGCCCTGCGTGGCGCTGTGGTTTTCCCTCGGGACGGACATGGGATCCCTCCGGAGATGCTTCGTGGGACCCGCCATGGATCCCGAGCAGGAAAACTACATCGAGAAGAGAAGAGACGCTTCACTTTTCAGCGCTGTTTTCTCTGTAACCATGGGCAACGTGGGATCCCTGCCATATAAAACGTTCGAACTGGCCGCACTCTGCAGGCTCTGTGGTGGCGTCGGCCATCCTGTGTGGAATGGTCTGGAGCAGTGGCATCGCAGAGAGGGAAAGGAAGAAGCTGGATAAGATCATCAGGAAGTCCAGCTCTGTCCTGGGCTGCCCCTTGGACTCGGTGGGGGAGGTGGGTGATGGGGGAGTTCTGGCTGAACTGTCATCCATGCTGGACGATGAGTCCGGCCCCCCTCCATGGTGACCTGAAGGGACTGAGGAGCAGCTTCAGCGGCAGACTGCTTCACCCTCGATGTGTGAAGGAAAGATACAGAAGGTCTTTCCTTCCTGCTGCTGTTAGGCTCCATGGCGAGCACTCCTAATATGTGCAATATGTCTATTATCTGTTCTATCTCTGTCATTTCTGTATGCTGTTGCAAACTGCAATTTCCCCATTGTGGGACTATTAAAGGTTTTTCTTATTCTTATTCTTATTCTTATTTAATTTAAAAATATATATTTTTCAACCACTACTGCACATTCACATCCTTGTAAATGTTATCTACTTTTTTATTGTTTTTGTTTGCCATATAGCTTTGATATAGAAACTGTTTTGTTCTGAGTTGTTTGTATTGTCTTAGTCTACTCCTAAATAATCAAAACCATAGAGCTCCTGGTTGGGAGGGCTAGCACAACATAGCAGATACACGGTGGCTGAAGCTGCTATTGGATATGTATAAGAGTTTAAGGCATGTGAGATAATATGCATATTAATGAAAATAAGCTAATGCTACACCGGAAAACAATTTTACAACAGAATTTTATGGCAGCTCTCACATGGAGTTATTCCAAGTAATTGTCAAATCATTGTTGAGCAAAATAAAATGTAGTATCTAAGGTTTTGCAAAAGACTAAACTTTTGACCGAAAATATTGTTTTATTGTTTATTTGGATCCCCATGAGCTGCAGCAGAACTGCAGCTATTCTTGAGATGCACTAAGAGTTGTGTTCTACGTTGCCAACTTTATAAGACCAGGAGCATTCAGAGGCAACATATTTATGTAACATACAAAAGGACAGAATAACACCATGATTTTAGTGAAGCAGAAGTAAATATGTTGCTTGTTGAATTGAAGCTTCTCTTCTGACTGGTATGATACAACCATCATTTTTTGACAGATACAGTGTGTATGACTCAAATGAAGCAGAGTTGTTTATCTTTTCTTTACCTGGTCCAAGTTGTCCAAGGTTTCATTCACAGGAGATCGACTGGAGGTTCTTTTTTTTCTGGTGAGTGAATATAAAAGCCTGGTTAGTGTGTGAATTAGCTTGTGAATCATTGATCTCAGAAAGAGCACAGTGATGCTCACCTAATCCACAGGAAGACCATGAGAGGTATTAAAATTAGGAGAGCTACAGAAACTCCTGCAGCTGCTGCTGGGTTCCATTTAGTTGTGGAAGTTGAGTCTTCCTTTGTTTGTTTAGTTTGGACAGTGAGAGTCTTTACAGCTGAGTTGATGTCTCTGTTGGTTCTGACAGCACAGTAGTAGTTTCCTGCATCCTGACTGCTGACTGGATCTAGAAGCAGGTGTTTGCTTTGGTCGTGTGTCAGGTTCAGAGGTCGACTGTTGAAGTACCAAATGTAGTTTGTGTTAGCAGGTAGAGGACAGCTGGTACTGCAGGTCAGTGAGACTCTCTGACCCTCTGTCACCACTGGAGAGGGAGTTATCTTCACTTTCAGGTCTGGAAGACAGACAGATAGGGTAATAAATGTAAAAGAGACATTTATAATGAATATATATATTGATTGCTGGTAGGACATGAGTAACAGATTCTAATTACCTGTGACAGTCAGAGAAACTCCAGGAGAACCAGACACTTCTTCATAGTCTGTTTTGATTGTGAAAATGTATTCTGCTGAGTCATTCTTCTTCAGCTTGTTTAATGTGAGGATGTGTTGGTTCTTCATGTTGTCATGATACTTCACATTATGTGTCTCCTCAGTCAGCTGTTGATCTTCCTCTTCAGTATTTCTCTTTACTTTATACCAAAGTTTAGACTCTGTCTGCTGGTAGTCAGGATGAGAGTATACACTGGAAATGTTCACAGAAGATCCTTTCAGAGCACAAACTCTCCTGCTGATATAATTCACTCTCCAACAGTTCTTGTCTTCTAGACCTGAAATATTGATGGAAGACAACAAGAGACAGATTCACTTTAAAGTAACTATTAACTATTAAACTTCCAGTGACAGAGACTGAAAGCATTTAAAAAGAGACTTAAATCTTAAGTTGATTCATACTCACAGACGTCAGCAGAGTGTAGAACCTCAAGACCTTTTACAGCACAAGAGAAGCTGTCTGTATAAGTGTTGGTCACTATAATCTGTTGTTTCTCATTGTCTCTGTATATGCGTTTATTCTTAAACCATCTAAATAAAGTCCGAGTGTCAGTATGAAGACAGCTGGTGTTACAGGTCAGTCTGACATGATCTGGTTTGTCGAGAGGAGTCCTTTGAACGTGTATTCCTGTTGGGAGACAATCAAAACATTTTTCATCAGTTCATCTCGGCATTGTTAAATATATATGTGTAATTTAATAACATGATCAGATAATTTATTGATTACTTATTTTCTGAAATGGTTAGATTACAGAACTGTATTCCAGTCTGTCTACAGTGAAAGTATGACTTGATAGTAGGCGTTGTACCGACCAGTCAACTTTACTGCAGTGCCATGACGCTTTAAGCAGGAAGTTGACTAGTCGTTGATCACGTGACAATAACAACATGGATACCTCAGAGAAGACAGGGGAGGAGCCCAGTTGGTCAATCCAGCAAACTAGCAGTGGTTCATCAAGTGTATAGAAATACTACACTAAAGATGAAGATCATTCTACCATGACATGCAGAATATGTCAGGCATGAAAAACAACAAAAGTACTTTGATGCACACTCGTCTGAAAAGGCATCCACTAACGCTAGCAGAGGAACGGTCCAGATACTCTCAATGACAGTCAGTTAACTTCACCTGTAGTCACAGAGAAAAGGAGGCTGCACATCAACATTTTGCTGGTGATTTTCATTGTCTAAAGTTATTAGACCTTGAGCTGCTGTACACAGAAAAGGCTTCGGAGCTGTACTGCTTTTTTTTTTTTTTTCAAATCCTGGCTGCATTATCTGCAATTATCTTACAACACGCTGTGAAGTACCAATAAACACCATTGATGGTTCCAGTTTATAGGCTATATCTGCAGCGCACAGCATTGATAAATGTGTTCATGTTCAGTTCTGTTGTGTTCTATTAGTTGACGTTGTTGCTATGGTTGTACAGAGTTTTTTTTTTGTTTGTTTTTTTTTGCTAAGTGAGAGCTGCATATTATAGTGTGAAACTGACTGTGTTTATGGCGTTGACGTGGGTTACAGGCGTCAGTAGCCCGTGTTCAAGCTTCAGTTACCTTGCAGAAAAGCCTCCTTAGCTTATTTTGTGTGAAACGCTACCATATGTATTCAGGTCAAGAACATAGATTTCATTACTTTCTGCTGTGTTTTTGTGTGACGACATCGCCTAGTCAACGTCCACTCTACTTTCACCATGCATTGGTCAACTTTAAAAAATCAGAAGTCGTTCAACCCTAGCTCACAGAGATTAGAGGTGTGGTGGTGGGAGGAGTGTAAATGAGGAAACTTCACCTCTGGGATATGTGATGGAGCAGGACTCATCTACTGACGTCTGCTGATAAGAACACATTCTCCCTTTAGCGTAGGTCACACTAAAGCAGGTTGGAGTGACTGAATCTGAACAAAACCAAAGACAAATCATCAATGAACTGGTGAACACTTGTTTTAAGGAAGAGTCTGAACAGTAGAAATAGTGTTTGTAACTGTTGTGACTCACCCACTGAGACTTCAGGGGCTCTGAGATCCTCGTAGCCTTTGACAACACAGGAGTATGTGACTGCTTCCTCACTGCTGACCAGCTCTTGGTACCAGGGACACCAGTCCTCATAGAGAAACTCTCTGTTCTTGTACCAGATGAAGGCAGTCAGAGGACAGCTGGTGCTACACATCAGTGTTACTGTCTGTCCCTCTGTGGCAGGAATCACCTTTACCTGCAGGTCTGAGATCATAGTTAATATAAATAACATTAATGTATTACATTACTCTTAAAGTAATCAATCAGTAATACATTAGTGATAAACACTGTACCTGTAACATGGAGGTGAATTATACTTTGCTGGCAGTTGTCTGGTTTGTTAATTTCTGTGCAGCAGTAATCTTTTTCATCGTTTTCTGTTAGATCATTGATTGTCAAGTTACTGAAGTTACTCTCTTCTGACACACTGTACTTTACTTGGTTTCCATCTGTAGACAACTCAGTATAAGAATAGTTTGAACCTCTCATGTAGACAATGTACCATCTCTTGGTTGCAGTGTGACGTTGATCTGAGCAGGACAGAGTCACTGATGAACCCTTTAAGGCACAGATGCTGGTTGGTTTCCCCTGAAGTCCTTTAACAGAAGATTTCATTATCAAACATCTGGACACATTTACAATGTCTCCATGACTTCAAGACCTCATAACATCAGTGTATCTGCTGCTTTAACAATATAAACTTTTACACCTTCACTCCTACATTCAACAAATATCACGTTTCCATATTTCCAATAATAGAAGGAGGAAAAACAATCATTCATACCTGAGATGTGCAGAATCAAAGCCATAATCAAACATCCAGCTTCTACCAAGAACATGACTGTTGTCGACTCCAGCTTCTGATCAGAAAGTTGATTCTTCTAATGAACTTATTAAAGCTACAGCAGTTACTGTGAGACTTTATCAAATGTCCAAAACATGAATGAATGGAGGTTAAAATCATCGGCAGTCTTCTTACAGAGTGAAGACAGAATGAACTACTGGTTAGTGTGAGTGTGTCTACATGCAGCTTTACACCACAACAATCACTTCCTTCTTCATGATTACTTTGAGGAAGAAGAGACCTCTAGTGAAGAATCTGTGTAGTGCAGGAGATATTAGAGTCTGTTTGTCTCTTTCTATATATGAGGGTGTCAGTTTGTTTTCTTTTTTTCTTTTCTCAACAACTTGTGTAGAAGAGTTATTTTCAGTATCTCTCTTTCAACAGGATGTGTTCAATGACATCCTCATCAGGCCTTCATCATCAGAGGTGTTATATTGTTGAAACATTTTTCAGACATGTTATCAACAGGTCTTTAAAGTTCACAGCTCACTGACTGCAGCTCATTCAATCTTTTCCTGATTGTTTGGTTCTGTAGTTGTTTAGAAATTTACAGTGAGTTGAAAACATCAGTCACATCTTAAGGGGACACTAGTACTGATCTATTTAACACCATACTGTTATTATTTTTCATTTTCAACATGGTGACTTCATGCAACGTGCAGCAGGAGTATATTTCATTATATTCTCATGATAAAGTCACAGTGAGAACAGAGAGATGTAAAACTGTTAGAGGTTATTTTGGTATGAATATAAAAAGCAGTGGCCATGATGTCTATGATATTTAATTCACTACAACACATACAAAGTAGCACACATGTGAAATAGCCGAGGCGTTTTATAATACATGCCACAATACAACGTTATTTCTAGAAGTGAACTTTCTTACAAAGTACAATGACAAAAAAGTGTTTTTTATTTAGAAGGCTGTAGCTCAATGGTAGAGTAGAGATCAGCTGTGTGGTTCTCAGAGAAGTGCAGTCTGTCGTAGTGATGATCATCCTGCTCTGCTGACTGAGCTGAGATGTTCTCATACATGTGATCAGTGTTCAGCTGAGGAGACAACATCAATAATATTACTTTACATTATACTGCATTGAAAGGTTTGACTGATCCTCCTATCTGAGCATTTAAAACACACCAAGATCTCATCTGATAAAGATACAATTTTAAATGACATTAGATTAATATTGATCAGTCATGACGTTCAGCGCTGACAGAACACAGATTTCAACCTGACTTCAACTACTAGTTAATAAGACCTATAATAAAACAGCATTTCCTGTACATAGTTTTCATTTGTCCATATATGACTAATTTTTATTTTTTTTTTTCAACATAGTGAGTTCATGCACCATGCAGCAGGAGTATATTTCATTATATTCTCATGATAAATGAGAATATAATGAGTTTGAACTTTTACTCCGGTATTTCTTTCAGTTCAAACTGATTGTGTTCTTTTAACACAATAAGTTTGAACTGAAAAACAAGAAAAATACAAATAAACAAGAAAAAAATATATTAATAAAAGAAATTAAATAATATGTAAAAATATAAAATAACATTCATTAATGCACAGGATTAGATGTTACAATCCCTTGTGCCAAAATCCCAGGCAAAACACATTTAGAGGCCCTGTCCAACTGAGAAACCCTAACAAACCTATAGTCATGTGATATGACGCTTAACCTACAATCTAAATGACCTAAGTAAATGCTGCTGGCTTGTATGGCACCGTTTACCGTAAATGTTCATATAAAGCGTACTGTTATTCATTAAACCCACTGACATTTTACACAATATTTTTGATTTTCACAGTAATACGGGACAAAGTGCGTCCCGTTTCAGCTCTATACGGGACGCGTACTTTTGATTGTAAATACGAGACGATTCCGTTTTGTAAGGGACGGGGCAACCCTCGTCATATCTTACACAATATTTTCGTTTGTTCCGAGTCAGACTCCTCGAAACCGAAGTGTTTCCTCACCACAGAATTCGCTTTACCTTTCTTCTCGACCAAAGGCCGCCTTTCTGCCATCTTCTATCGTTTTCTTCAACGCGTGTTATTATTAGTTCTCCTTTTTTGTCTTTCTCGTCAAAATATAGTCAAAGGACAGTAGTCAAATGTGCTGTGCAAAGCAGGAGAGCATGTTCACGCACCGATTCAGAGAGTTTGTGCGTTAACACATGGACGTAACGTTCAGAGGCCTGATTTTAGATGAACCTCCTGTCAGTCAAGGAGATACAGTTACGACCCGGCGCAAGGCATGCAACATAAAGATGAGTTACACAAAATAACTGTAACTCAGGTAATAGATAGATAGATAGATAGATAGATAGATAGATGTCCTCTGTCGCACACAGACGAGGTGTTGTACAGACTGATGCCCGAGTCAGGAAAGATTTCCTGTAGCGCTCCTTGAGTCTCTTGGAGAAGGTGCTCTGTTGTCTGTCTATTATATGGTGTAGAGGGTGGTCAGGGTTATCCATGACTGATTATGGTTTGTTCAGTGCCCTCCTCTCCACCATTGATTCAAAAGCATCCTGTCTGCAGCCAGTGACAGAGCCAGCCTTCCTGATCAGTTTATTCAGTCTGTTGGTGTCACTGGCTGCAATGCTGCTCCCCCAGCAGACCACAGCAGAGAAAAGGGTGCTGGCCGCAACAGGCTGGTCAAAGATTTCCTGTCTGTTATGGTAAATAACAAATCTTAAACAGGCACTGGGTGGGACGTAGTGCTTTCTGCAGCTGAAGAGAGTGGTGTCTTGCTCAGGCCTCTACATCCACACCTTTACAGGTGGATAAAAGGCATGGACAGGTATGTAGGATTGAGGTAATTAAGCCCACCTGCCACTGCAAGGTCAGTAGGAGCCCAGTGAAGGAGAACAAGATGAGTAAAAATTCATTCATTCATTCATTCATCTTCTAAACATCTCCTGTTAAGGGTCGTGGGGGTCTGCTGGAGCCTATCCCAGCTGTCATCGGGTGAGAGGCAGGGGTACACCCTGGACAGGTCGCCAGTCCATCGCAGGGCTAACACAGAGAGACAGACAAACATTCACACTCACACCTACAGCCAATTTAGAATCACAAGCATGTCTTTGGACGGTGGGAGGAAACTGGAGTACCCGGAGAGAACCCACGCAGACACAGGGAGAACATGCAAACTCCACACAGAAAGGCCCAGTCAGTCCATTGATTCAAGTCTTGAGGGTTGCAGAATCACAGACAGATACCGAAGGTTTCACCTGGAGCCATATCTATCAAATTATGTTTAGCATATACAGTATAGCTGTGAACTGAATTGATGATGACATGTTTCTTACATAAAATACAGCCCTGTGATAGACCTGTTAGCCCTGTGATAGACTGGAGACCTGTCCAGGGTGTACTCCGCCTCTCACCCAATGACTGCTAAGATAGGCTCCAGCCCCACACAACCCTTAACAGGAACAAGTAGTTACAGAAAATGAATGAATGAATGAATTCTGAGTTAGCACGTTTTTGTGCTTCCACATTAATATCACAGAGTTAATCTGATATTTTAGAACTATAATAGTAGTAGGAGACATAAATCCTCATCTTCCTGGTCAGTTTCTCCAAACTGACTCAGATGTGCTTGCATTAACAGCTTCTCAGTTCTGGGGAACTCCAGGCGTTGATGTTCATTTGTCAGTTTTTACAGTAATCAAAAGAAACATTTTACCAAAAAAAAAAAAAACATTTAAAAGCGTCCTGACAACAGTTCACTAACTGCAGGCATTAGTACGACCAGCTGGTTGGAATATAGTAACTGTATAAGGGTAGTTTTTTACTCTAATTAGGTCAACGCTCTAACTACGAGGAACTATTGAGGAAATGACTCACACGCTTGACGTGTGAAGGATTATTTCAGGCTCACGGTCTAATGCTGCCCGAAGAAATCTCATGCCAAATAAAGAGGAACATTCAAAGGGTCAAGATTCAATATGTTTATTGTCACATGCACAGTAAAAACAGCCTTTTAGACCAGGGGTGCCCAATACGTCGATCGCATTTGACTGGTAGATCGCAAAGATAGGTCGGGTAGATTGCGCAGGTAGAGAGCCTTCCTGTCCTGAGCAGCACAGTTGCCAAACCACACTGTGACTGAGATGGTGATGCCGTACCTCAACTGTGAAACGTTTTACCCATGACTGTGTGAGCTGTGTTTTGTGCAGACTGAGTCCCCAGCTGTCTCAGGAGGTGCTGCTGGATGAGGTGAGCGATGCGGTCCTGGTGGACATGCTGTGGGAAACGCAGATGTACCTGTATGAGAAGAGGGAGATCCTCCAGTCTCTGGCAAAACTACTACTGGAGAACTGACAGCACGAGAAAACCACAAGGAGGGGGCGAGTGGTTGGTCGAGGCACTAAGAGCAGTAGTGCCATGTGTCTTGATTCAGGACTCTAATGTTATGTGATGCTGTGCTTTATCTTTACAAAAAAAATAAGACCTTAGCGACTTCTATATTCACAGTAAAATGTGAGTTCACAGCAACAAATGGGCAAAACACGGCAGGAACTGAAAACTAATACAGGAAACAACAGGTTCTCTATAGCCTCTTGAAAGGCCAGTTACGTAGCATCCTGTTATCGTCAATGAAACTGTCATTACTGTGGTTTACTAAGCTTGCCCTTGTGAACTGATGTGAAGCAACTGGTTTTCATTTTTTAAGTCGGCACGTACGGGGGAAACGTATGAGGAAGTTGTATTTTTTTTGCACTTGCTGTTAGTATTGCGTCTGAGATGTGGACTTTATCTTCACACTTTAAAAAAAACACAAGTTGTGTGATTTAAAAAATCACACAAAGTCATGAAAATGAGCAAACCTGTACAAAAAGTTCATGATTTCACTTCCTTAAACAGGTGTTGGATGTCCATCAGTGCTACTAAGTGTGATCCCGTTGCATGTCTAGATGTCTGCCTAGACACTGTGTGACATACTTAGCACTATAGTATCACTACTGCATTCACTGTAAATAAGTTTAGCAGAACACTGCAAAATCTATTTGATTCCCAGAGAAAACATGCTTGTCTTTTTGCACTTGCTGTTAGCCTTGCATCTGAGATGTGGACTTTATCTTCACTCTTTTAAAAAAAACAGTTGCTTTGAAGTTTCTCTTACCAGCATTGAGATTTCTTTTGTGCAGCATCTGACTCTGAGAAAAAGCCTGAGAGTGTCTCACACAAAGTCATGAAAATGAGCAAACCTGTACAAAAAGTTCATGCTTTCACTTCCTAAAACAGGCGTTGGCTGTTCATCAGTGCTACTATGTGTGATCCCGTGGCATGTCTAGATGTCTGCCTGCTTATCCTCTGTGAGTACCGAACTGAAGTGCCATACACGCACAACATTTTAAAATCTAGGTCCTTTAAACATGACAGGATAATATAAGATTATTCTGAGAGAGGGAGCAAACCACCAACAACTTGCTGTAACTTTGTTACAGTGGCTGAAGTGTCTTGTGACTAAACCTGTTACCCATCATTTTATTAAATAATCTGAGGTGAACATCGATACAGAGGAAGGTCCCAAACCAAAATTCTCCTCTGGACTGGACTGTAGCCTGATCCCGGCTAAGTACACTGCAGTAATTAAGAACAGAACAACTGTTATTGTTCTTATATTCAGTCTCTTGAAGTTGTTCTTTGCTGTGTTGTACAATCTCTAGGTATCCACTGCTTAGTAATTGAGCCTGGAAGTAAAGAAAGCATTATTTAAGTCAGGTTAAACATGCAGTAAGGCATTTTAAAGAATACAAGAAACATTTTTCTACAGTCAGAATATGTAGATAACCTTTTCAGTACCCAATCTATAACCCATGTTGTTTACCTTTGTAGTTTGTAGGAAAAATGATACAATCTGACTTGAAATAATCTTTAAATTCTTGCAGTATGTCCTGCAGATGGAGTGTGATATTGAAAAAGCAAGGTATGCTCACTCAGAGGTTGAATTGGACCTAAAGCTGACAACAGCGTAGTGGACCGTCTCTTGATCTTGGGTCTGAGGTGGGCTTGCGAGGGAGTAGATAGGATCTGTGTTGGTCTTGGTGAAGTGGATTCTGCTGTAGTGAAGTTCCTGCTCTGCTGGTTGAGCTGAGGAGTCGTCATCATTGGGATCACAGTTGAACTGATAAAACACAAGAGAAATTGCATTAAATTGCACATACTGTTTAGCTGAGCTTTCAAAGTAATGCTGGGTGATACACTGAAGTCGAGTTTTTGAACTAAATAAAAAAGAGCAAAAATCTTGTTTCCACCTCAGTAGCCACTCACACAGCCAGTTGTCTTTAGTGATGTTTCCTCTGAGTTGCTGGCATGTCTGAGTTTTACCGGTACACAACAAGCTGCAGTAATGACAGACACAGTTGCTGAATGTTTGACGTGGAACAGACCACTGAGCTGTGTAAAGTTTAAAGGGTTTTGTTGGACAGGTGGACAGGCGAACACAATTTTGTCTGGTTTGGGATAATTTCAGCATTTTTTCTAATTACTTTTGAGTGCTGATTTTAAACAAAAACATTTAAAAGAACATGGCTGCTGTATTGTCTGCAGTGTGTCTTCACATGGTCAGCAGTGTTTGGGTAGCTGTTTCAGCTGCTGCTTACTAAACAGTAGAGAACCTTCATAGGCTTGTAGTTGACTACACTATGATGCCAAATGACTTTGTTGTAGATTGATGTGAGTATTTGTGGTAGTTGGAGCTGTGGTTTGTTGCTGTATGTTTTTTATGCTTTGACGTCATTGCTCTTTATGATAGTCTACAACAAAATATCGACCCAATATTTCAGACAGTTTTGGTGTTTTTTGAACGTTTTTGGGCTGGAAACCATTGTAGCAACAAGGGATCCAACTAGTCCAACTAGTGGCAAACGTGTGTAACACACAGTGACAGGCCATAACAGGGTCATAGACTCTCACTGGTAAACAGCCACCTGTCGGCTTGGTGTGTCATGGCTTTAATGTTATGCGTGAACCAAAATTAAAGCTGATTTTTTAAAAATATTTTCAATGTGAATGTTTCTACACTCATTGCTTAGCAGTGGCAACTGAATTTGTTTTGAGTTGTCTGTATTGTCTCAGTCTACTCCTAAGTAATTATAAGCGTAAGGCTCGTGGTTGGGAGGGTTAGCACAACAGAGCAGATACACTGTGGCTGAAGCTGCTATTGGATATGTATAAGAGTTTAAGGCATGTGAGATAGTATGCTTATTAATGAAAATAAACTAATGCTACACTGGAAAACACAACATTTCATGGCAGCTCTACAGACTGTTATAAAGTCCAAGTAACTGTCAAATCATTGGTTAGCAAAATAAAATGTAGTATCTAAGGTTTTGCGAAAGACTTTTGGCCGAAAATGGAATGCACTAAAAGTTGTGTTCTACGTTGCCAACTGCTTTATAAGACCTGGAGCATTCAGAGGCAACACATTTATGTAAAATACAAAAGGAAAAAATAACGCTGTGATTTTAGTGAAGCAGAAATAAATATAGCTTATTGAATTGAAGCTGCTCTTCTGACTGGTATGATATAGCGATCATTTTTTTGACAGATACAGTGTAAATGGCTCAAATGAAGCAGAGTTGTTTATCTTTTCTTTACCTGGTCCAAGTTGTCCAAGGTTTCATTCACAGGAGATTGACTGGAGGTTCTTTTTTTTCTGGTGAGTGAATATAAAAGCCTGGTTAGTGTGTGAATTAGCTTGAGAATCATCAGTCTCAGAAAGAGCACAGTGATGCTCACCTAATCCACAAGAAGACCATGAGAGGTATTAAAATTAGGAGAGCTACAGAAACTCCTGCAGCTGCTGCTGGGATCCATTTAGTTGTGGAAGCTGAGTCTTCCTTTGTTTGTTTAGTTTGGACAGTGAGAGTCTTTACAGCTGAGTTGATGTCTCTGTTGGTTCTGACAGCACAGGAGTAGTTTCCTGCATCCTGACTGCTGACTGGATCTAGAAGCAGGTGTTTGCTTTGCTCGTGTGTCAGGTTCAGAGGTCGACTGTTGAAGTACCAAATGTAGTTTGTGTTAGCAGGTAGAGGACAGCTGGTACTGCAGGTCAGTGAGACTCTCTGACCCTCTGTCACCACTGGAGAGGGAGTTATCTTCACTTTCAGGTCTGGAAGACAGACAGATAGGGTAATAAATGTAAAAGAGACATTTATAATGAATACATATATTGATTGCTGGTAGGACATGAGTAACAGATTCTAATTACCTGTGACAATCAGAGAAACTCCAGGAGAACCAGGCACTTGGACCTGATATGTTGTGATTGTGAAGATGTATTCTGCTGAGTCATTCTTCTTCAGGTTGTTTAATGTGAGGATGTGTTGGTTCGTCATGTTGTCATGATACTTCACATTACGTGTCTCCTCAGTCAGCTGTTGATCTTCCTCTTTAGTATTTCTCTTGAGTTTATACCAAAGTTTAGACTCTATCTGCAGGTAGTCAGGATGAGAGTATTCACTGGAAATGTTCACAGAAGATCCTTTCAGAGCACAAACTCTCCTGCTGATATAATTCACTCTGAAACAGCTCTTCTCCTCTACACCTGAAATATTGATGGAAGACAACAAGAGACAGATTCACTTTAAAGTACTTCTATTAAATTCCCTTCAAATAATCTTTAATTTAAAAGAAAGACGTTAACTTCCTAGTAGATAAAAATGTTTGAAATCAGGACCTTCTCCAGTGACAGAGACTGAAAACATTTAAAAAGACACTTAAATCTTAAGTTGATTCATACTCACAGACGTCAGCAGAGCGCAGATCCTCAAGACCTTTTACAGCACAAGAGAAGCTCTCTGTAGAAGTGTTGGTCTCTTGAATCTGTTGTTTCTCCTTGTCTCTGTATATTTGTCTGTCCTTAAACCACATAAATGAAGTCAAAGTGTCAGTATGAAGACAGCTGGTGATACAGGTCAGTCTGACATGACCTGGTTCGTCTGCAGGAGTTCTTTGAACGTGTATTTCTGTTGGGAGACAATCAAAACTTTTTTCAGCAGTTCATCTTTACAATGTTAAATATATGTATCATTTAATAACCTGATCAGATATGTTCTTATTAATGTTATGATATGGTTTGATCATAGGACTTTATTCCAGTCATAACAAATAATTAACAATGTACAGTGACAGTATGACTTGACAGAGATTAGAGGTGTGGTGGTGGGAGGAGTGTAAATGAGGAAACTTCACCTCTGGGATATGTGATGGAGCAGGACTCATCTACTGACGTCTGCTGATAAGAACACATTCTCCCTTTAGCGTAGGTCACACTAAAGCAGGTTGGAGTGACTGAATCTGAACAAAACCAAAGACATATCATCAATGAACTGTTGAACACTTGTTTTAAGGAAGAGTCTGAACAGTAGAAATAGTGTTTGTAACTGTTGTGACTCACCCACTGAGACTTCAGGGGCTCTGAGATCCTCGTAGCCTTTGACAGCACAGGAGTATGTGACTGCTTCCTCACTGCTGACCAGCTCTTGGTACCAGGGAGACCAGTCCTCATAGAGAAACTCTCTGTTCTTGTACCAGATGTAGGCAGTCAGAGGACAGCTGGTGCTACACATCAGTGTTACTGTCTGTCCCTCTGTGGCAGGAATCACCTTTACCTGCAGGTCTGAGATCATAGTTAATATAAATAACATTAATGTATTACTCTTAAAGTAATCAATCAGTAATACATTAGTGATAAACACTGTACCTGTAACATGGAGGTGAATTATACTTTGCTGGCAGTTGTCTGGTTTGTTAGTTTCTGTGCAGCAGTAATCTTTTTCATCATTTTCTGTTAGATCATTGATTGTCAGAGTGAAGTTACTCTCTTCTGACACACTGTACTTTACTTGGTTTCCGTCTGTAGGGAGCTCAGTAGGACCATACTTTGAACCATCCCTGTAGCCAATGTACCATCTCTTGGTTGCAGTGTGATGTTGATCTGAGCAGGACAGAGTCACTGATGAACCCTTTAAGGCACAGATGCTGGTTGGTTTCCCCTGAACTCCTTTAACAGAAGATTTCATTATCAAACATCTGGACACATTTACAATGTCTCCATGACTTCAAGACCTCATAACATCAGTGTATCTGCTGCTTTAACAATAATAACTTTTACACCTTCACTCCTACATTCAACAAATATCACATTTCCATATTTCCAGTAATAGAAGGAGGAAAAACAATCATTCATACCGGAGACGTGCAGAATCAAAGCCAT
The DNA here is from genome assembly GCF_963514085.1 of Chelon labrosus. Lineage (NCBI taxonomy): Eukaryota > Metazoa > Chordata > Actinopteri > Mugiliformes > Mugilidae > Chelon > Chelon labrosus. The sequence goes on from NC_140338.1 coordinate 8,439,706, forward strand.
AATCAAACATCCAGCTTCTACCAAGAACATGACTGTTGTCTACTCCAGCTTCTGATCAGAAAGTTGATTCTTCTAATGAACTTATTAAAGCTACAGCAGTTACTGTGAGACTTTATCAAATGTCCAAAACATGAATGAATGGAGGTTAAAATCATCGGCAGTCTTCTTACAGAGTGAAGACAGAATGAACTACTGGTTAGTGTGAGTGTGTCTACATGCAGCTTTACACCACAACAATCACTTCCTTCTTCATGATTACTTTGAGGAAGAAGAGACCTCTAGTGAAGAATCTGTGTAGTGCAGGAGTTATTAGAGTCTGTTTGTCTCTTTCTATATATGAGGGTGTCAGTTTATTTTCTTTTTTCTTTAAAAACAACTTGTGTAGAAGAGTTGGACATTTTATCACCATACTATCATTATTTTTCATTTTCAACATGGTGACTTCATGCAACGTGCAGCAGGAGTATATTTCATTATATTCTCATGATGAAGTCACAGTGAGAACAGAGAGATGTGAAACTCTTAGTGGTTATTTTGTGGTGAAGAAAAAAAGGCGTAGACATGATGTCTATGATGTTTAATTTACTACAACACATACAAAGTACAACACAAGTGAAATAGCTAAAGCATTTTATAATACATGGTATGATACAACGTTATTTCAAGACGTGAACTTTCTTACAAAGTAGAATGACAACAAAGTATTTTATTTAGAAGGACGTAGCTCAATGGTAGAGTAGAGATCAGCTGTGTGGTTCTCAGGGAAGTGCAGTCTGTCGTAGTGATGATCATCCTGCTCTGCTGACTGAGCTGAGATGTTCTCATACATGTGATCAGTGTTCAGCTGAGAAGACATCAATAATATTACTTTACATTATACTGCATTGAAAGGTTTGACTGATCCTCCTATCTGAGCATTTAAAATACACCAAGATCTCATCTGATAAAGATACAATTTTAAATGACATCAGATTAATATTGATCAGTCATGACGTTCAGCACTGACAGAACACAGATTTCAACCTGACTTCAACTACTAGTTAATAAGACCTATAATAAAACAACATTTCCTGTACATAGTTTTCATTTGTCCATATATGACTAATTTTACAAAATAATCTCTACAGTTTGAGTCCTGTTTTGTACCTGCTGTCTGTTGTCTGGTGTTTCAGTTCTTGAAGACTGAGTGGAACGCTTCTTTCTTCTGATTTAAAAAAGTGAACAAATATGTTAATGATTGAGTGATTTCAAATCATAGTATGAATTACATTTCTCTGAAATCACACACAGTGATGTTCACCTAATCCACAAGAAGACGATGAGAAGAAGGAAAACAAGGAGAGCTACAGAAACTCCTGCAGCTGCTGCTGGGATCCATTTAGTTGTGAAAGTTGAGTCTTCCTTAGTTTGTTTAGTTTGGACAGTGAGAGTCTTTACAGCTGAGTTGATGTCTCCGTTGGTTCTGACAGCACAGGAGTAGTTTCCTGCATCCTGACTGCTGACTGGATCTAGAAGCAGGTGTTTGCTTTGGTCGTGTGTCAGGTTCAGAGGTCGACTGTTGAAGTACCAAATGTAGTTTGTGTTAGCAGGTAGAGGACAGCTGGTACTGCAGGTCAGTGAGACTCTCTGACCCTCTGTCACCACTGGAGAGGGAGTTATCTTCACTTTCAGGTCTGGAAGACAGACAGATAGGGTAATAAATGTAAAAGAGACATTTAGAATGAATACATATATTGATTGCTGGTAGGACATGAGTAACAGATTCTAATTACCTGTGACAATCAGAGAAACTCCAGGAGAACCAGACACTTCTTCATTGTCTGTTTTGATTGTGAAGATGTATTCTGCCGAGTCATTCTTCTTCAGGTTGTTTAATGTGAGGATGTGCTGGTTCTTCATGTTGTCATGATACTTCACATTATGTGTCTCCTCAGTCAGCTGTTGATCTTCCTCTTCAGTATTTCTCTTTACTTTATACCAAAGTTTAGACTCTGTCTGCAGGTAGTCAGGATGAGAGTATTCACTGGAAATGTTCACAGAAGATCCTTTCAGAGCACAAACTCTCCTGCTGATATAATTCACTCTACAACAGCTCTTCTCCTCTACACCTGAAATATTGATGGAAGACAACAAGAGACAGATTCACTTTAAAGTAACTATTAAACTCCCTTCAAATAATCTTTAATTTAAAAGAAAGATGTCAACTTCCTAGTAGATAAAAATGTTTGAAATCAGGATCTTCTCCAGTGACAGAGACTGAAAGCATTTAAAAAGATATTTAAATCTTAAGTTGATTCATACTCACAGACGTCAGCAGAGCGCAGATCCTCAAGACCTTTTACAGCACAAGAGAAGCTGTCTGTAGAAGTGTCGGTCTCTGTAATCTGTTGTTTCTCCTTGTCTCTGTATATTTGTCTGTCCTTAAACCACATAAATGAAGTCAGAGTGTCAGTATGAAGACAGCTGGTGTTACAGGTCAGTCTGACAAGACCTGGTACGTTTGGAGGAGTTCTTTGAACGTGTATTTCTGTTGGGAGACAATCAAAACATTTTTCATCAGTTCATCTTTACAATGTTAAATATATGTATCATATAATAACTTGATTACATATGTTATTATTAATGTCATAATATGGTTAGATCATAGGACTTTATTCCAGTCATAACAAATAATTAACAATCTACAGTGACAGTATGACTTGACAGAGATTAGAGGTGTGGTGGTGGGAGGAGTGTAAATGAGGAAACTTCACCTCTGGGATATGTGATGGAGCAGGACTCATCTACTGACGTCTGCTGATAAGAACACATTCTCCCTTTAGCGTAGGTCACACTAAAGCAGGTTGGAGTGACTGAATCTGAACAAAACCAAAGACATATCATCAATGAACTGGTGAACACTTGTTTTAAGGAAGAGTCTGAACAGTAGAAATAGTGTTTGTAACTGTTGTGACTCACCCACTGAGACTTCAGGGGCTCTGAGATCCTCGTAGCCTTTGACAGCACAGGAGTATGTGACTGCTTCCTCACTGCTGACCAGCTCTTGGTACCAGGGAGACCAGTCCTCATAGAGAAACTCTCTGTTCTTGGACCAGATGTAGGCAGTCAGAGGACAGCTGGTGCTACACATCAGTGTTACTGTCTGTCCCTCTGTGTCAGGAATCACCTTTACCTGCAGGTCTGAGATCATAGTTAATATAAATAACATTAATGTGTTATATTACTCTTAAAGTAATCAATCAGTAATACATTAGTGATAAACACTGTACTTGTAACATGGAGGTGAATTATACTTTTCTGGCATTTGTCTGGTTTGTTAGTTTCTGTGCAGCAGTAATATTTTGTATCGTTTTCTGTTAGATCATTGATTGTCAGAGTGAAGTTACTCTCTTCTGACACACTGTACTTTACATGGTTTCCATCTGTATTGAGCTTAATAGGAACATAGTTTGAACCTCTCCAGTAGACATTGTACCATCTCTTGGTTGCAGTGTGACGTTGATCTGAACAGGACAGAGTCACTGATGAACCCTTTAAGGCACAGATGCTGGTTGGATTACCCTGAACTCCTTGAACAGAAGATTTCATTATCAAACATCTGGACACATTTACAATGTCTCCATGACTTCAAGACCTCATAACATCAGTGTATCTGCTGCTTTAACAATATTAACTTTTACACCTTCACTCCTACATTCAAGAAATATCACGTTTACATATTTCCATTAATAGAAGGAGGAAAAACAATCATTCATACCTGAGATGTGCAGAATCAAAGCCATAATCAAACATCCAGCTTCTACCAAGAACATGACTGTTGTCTACTCCAGCTTCTGATCAGAAAGTTGATTCTTCTAATGAACTTATTAAAGCTACAGCAGTTACTGTGAGACTTTATCAAATGTCCAAAACATGAATGAATGGAGGTTAAAATCATCGGCAGTCTTCTTACAGAGTGAAGACAGAATGAACTACTGGTTAGTGTGAGTGTGTCTACATGCAGCTTTACACCACAACAATCACTTCCTTCTTCATGATTACTTTGAGGAAGAAGAGACCTCTAGTGAAGAATCTGTGTAGTGCAGGAGTTATTAGAGTCTGTTTGTCTCTTTCTATATATGAGGGTGTCAGTTTATTTTCTTTTTGTTTTTTCAACAACTTGTGTAGAAGAGTTATTTTCAGTATCTCTCTTTCAACAGGATGTTTTCAATGACATCCTCATCAGGCCTTCATCATCAGAGGTGTTATATTGTTAAAACCTTTTTCAGTTGTGTTATCAACAGGTCTTTAAAGCTCACAGCTCACTGACTGCAGCTCATTCAGTCTTTTACTGATTGTTTAGTTCTGTTGTTTTGTAGAAATTTACAGTGAGTTGAAAACATGAGTCACAGTTTAAATGGACACTAGTACTGATCTATTTTATCACAATACTATTATTAGTTTTCATTTTCAACATAGTGACTTCATGCAACGTGCAGCAGGAGTATATTTCATTATATTCTCATGATAAAGTCACAGTGAGAACAGAGAGGTGTGAAACTGTTAGTGGTTATTTTGTGGTGAAGAAAAAAGCTTCACTGAAGAGAAAGCAGTGGACATGATGTCTATGATGTTTAATTCACTACATCACATACAAAGTACAACACAAGTGAAATAGCTCAAACATTTTATAATACATACCATGATACAACGTTATTTCAAGAAGTGAACTTTCTTACAAAGTAGAATGACAACAAATTATTTTTTATTTAGAAGGATGTAGCTCGATGGTAGAGTAGAGATCAGCTGTGTGGTTCTCAGGGAAGTGCAGTCTGTCGTAGTGATGATCATCCTGCTCTGCTGACTGAGCTGAGATGTTCTCATACATGTGATCAGTGTTCAGCTGAGAAGACAACATAAATAATATTACTTTACATTATACTGCATTGAAAGGTTTGACTGATCCTCCTATCTGAGCATTTAAAATACACCAAGATCTCATCTGATAAAGATACAATTTTAAATGACATTAGATTAATATTGATCAGTCATGACGTTCAGCACTGACAGAACACAGATTTCAAGCTGACTTCAACTACTAGTTAATAAGACCTATAATAAAACAACATTTCCTGTACATAGTTTTCATTTGTCCATATATGACTAATTTTACAAAATAATCTCTACAGTTTGAGTCCTGTTTTGTACCTGCTGTCTGTTGTCTGGTGTTTCAGTTCTTGAAGACTGACTGGAACGCTTCTTCCTTCTGATTTAAAAAAGTGAACAAATATGTTAATGATTGAGTGATTTCAAATCATAGTATGAATTATATTTCTCTGATATCAAACACAGTGATGTTCACCTAATCCTCAAGAATATGGTGAGAGGAAGTAAAACAAGGAGAGCTACAGAAACTCCTGCAGCTGCTGCTGGGATCCATTTAGTTGTTGAGTCTTCCTTTGTTTGTTTAGTTTGGACAGTGAGAGTCTTTACTGCTGAGTTGATGTCTCTGTTGGTTCTGACAGCACAGGAGTAGTTTCCTGCATCCTGACTGCTGACTGGATCTAGAAGCAGGTGTTTGCTTTGGTCGTGTGTCAGGTTCAGAGGTCGACTGTTGAAGTACCAAATGTAGTTTGTGTTAGCAGGTAGAGGACAGCTGGTACTGCAGGTCAGTGAGACTCTCTGACCCTCTGTCACCACTGGAGAGGGAGTTATCTTCACTTTCAGGTCTGGAAGACAGACAGATAGGGTAATAAATGTAAAAGAGACATTTATAATGAATACATATATTGATTGCTGGTAGGACATGAGTAACAGATTCTAATTACCTGTGACAATCAGAGAAACTCCAGGAGAACGAGGCACTGGTTCATAGTCTGTTGTGATTGTGAAGATGTATTCTGCTGAGTCATTCTTCTTCAGGTTGTTTAATGTAAGGATGTGTTGGTTCTTCATGTTGTCATGATACTTCACATTATGTGTCTCCTCAGTCAGCTGTTGATCTTCCTCTTTAGTATTTCTCTTTACTTTATACCAACGTTTAGACTCTGTCTGCAGGTAGTCAGGATGAGAGTATTCACTGGAAATGTTCACAGAAGATCCTTTCAGAGCACAAACTCTCCTGCTGATATAATTCATTCTCCAACAGTTCTTCTCCTCTAGACCTGAAATATTGATGGAAGACAACAAGACTAACTTCACTTTAAAGTAACTACTTAAACAATCATTGAAATAAAATCCATGTTTGGTAGAAGATGTCAACTTCTTAGTAGACAAAATGTTTGAAATCAGGACCTTCTAGTGTAAAAACATGGAGGCATTATAAAATAATTTTGATCTGTTTTTGACCAATTATAGTTAGCAAATGTAAATGAATCACTGGAAATGAAAGATGATGATTTACAATGACTGGGAATATATGTATCTTTTTAATCCTTTGTTGAAAAGTTTGTGATTTAACAGATGATAATAAATCTCCAGTGACAGAGACTGAAAACATTTAAAAAGATACTTAAATCTTAAGTTGATTCATACTCACAGACGTCAGCAGAGCGCAGATCCTCAAGACCTTTTACAGCACAAGAGAAGCTGTCTGTAGCGGTGTTGATAACTAAAATCTGTTGCGTCTCCTTGTCTCTGTATATTAGTCTGTTCTTAAACCACATAAATGAAGTCAGAGTGTCAGTATGAAGACAGCTGGTGTTACAGGTCAGTCTGATATGAACTGGTGAGTCTAGAGGAGTTCTTTGAATGTTTACTTCTGTTGGGAGACAATCAAAGCATTTTTTCATCAGTTCATCTCTGCAGTGTTAAATATTTATCCCTCTTGCATAATCTCTCTCTGTCTGTCCATTCGCTTGGGGTCCCAGAGACCCCAAGGGTAGCACGAGGGATAAATCATTTAATAACCTGGTCAGATATGTTATTGATTATTAATGTTATGATACGGTTACATCATAGGACTTCATTCCAGTCATAATAAATAATTAACAATCTGCAGTGAAGGTATGACTTGACAGAGATTAGAGGTGTGGTGGTGGGAGGAGTGTAAATGAGGAAACTTCACCTCTGGGATATGTGATGGAGCAGGACTCATCTACTGACGTCTGCTGATAAGAACACATTCTCCCTTTAGCGTAGGTCACACTAAAGCAGGTTGGAGTGACTGAATCTGAACAAAACCAAAGACATATCATCAATGAACTGGTGAACACTTGTTTTAAGGAAGAGTCTGAACAGTAGAAATAGTGTTTGTAACTGTTGTGACTCACCCACTGAGACTTCAGGGGCTCTGAGATCCTCGTAGCCTTTGACAGCACAGGAGTATGTGACTGCTTCCTCACTGCTGACCAGCTCTTGGTACCAGGGAGACCAGTCCTCATAGAGAAACTCTCTGTTCTTGTACCAGATGTAGGCAGTCAGAGGACAGCTGGTGCTACACATCAGTGTTACTGTCTGTCCCTCTGTGGCAGGAATCACCTTTACCTGCAGGTCTGAGATGATAGTTAATATAAATAACATTAATGTATTACATTACTCTTAAAGTAATCAATCAGTAATACATTAGTGATAAACACTGTACCTGTAACATGGAGGTGAATTCTACTTTTGTTGCAGTTGTCTGGTTTGTTAGTTTCTGTGCAGCAGTAATCTTTTTCATAATTTTCTGTTAGATCATTGATTGTCAGAGTGAAGTTACTCTCTTCTGACACACTGTACTTTACTTGGTTTCCATCTGTAGGGAGCTCAGCAGTAACATACTTTGAACCATCCCAGTAGACAATGTACCATCTCTTGGTTGCAGTGTGATGTTGATCTGAGCAGGACAGAGTCACTGATGAACCCTTTAAGGCACAGATGCTGGTTGGTTTCCCCTGAACTCCTTTAACAGAAGATTTCATTATCAAACATCTGGACACATTTACAATGTCTCCATGACTTCAAGACCTCATAACATCAGTGTATCTGCTGCTTTAACAATATAAACTTTTACACCTTCATTCCTACATTCAACAAATATCACGTTTCCATATTTCCAGTAATAGAAGGAGGAAAAACAATCATTCATACCTGAGATGTGCAGAATCAAAGCCATAATCAAACATCCAGCTTCTACCAAGAACATGACTGTTGTCTACTCCAGCTTCTGATCAGAAAGTTGATTCTTCTAATGAACTTATTAAAGCTACAGCAGTTACTGTGAGACTTTATCAAATGTCCAAAACATGAATGAATGGAGGTTAAAATCCTCGGCAGTCTTCTTCCAGAGTGAAGACAGAATGAACTACTGGTTAGTGTGAGTGTGTCTACATGCAGCTTTACACCACAACAATCACTTCCTTCTTCATGATTACTTTGAGGAAGAAGAGACCTCTAGTGAAGAATCTGTGTAGTGCAGGAGTTATTAGAGTCTGTTTGTCTCTTTCTATATATGAGGGTGTCAGTTTATTTTCTTTTTCTTTTTTCAACAACTTGTGTAGAAGAGGTATTTTCAGTATCTCTCTTTCAACAGGATGTGTTCAATGACATCCTCATCAGGCCTTCATCATCAGAGGTGTTATAGTGTTAAAACCTTTTTCAGTCGTGTTATCAACAAATCTTTAAAGCTCACAGCTCACTGACTGCAGCTCATTCTGTCTTTTACTGATTGTTTAGTTCTGTCATTCTGTAGCAATTTCCACTCAGCTGAAAACATTAAGCACAGTTTAAACGGATGCTAGTACTGATCTATTTTCTAACCATATTATTATTATTTTTCATTTTGAACATGGTGGCTTCATGCAATGTGCAGCAGGAGTATATTTCATTATATTCACTTGATAAAGTCACAGTGATAACAGAGAGATGTGAAACTGTTAGAGGTGACGTTGCGGTGAAGAAAAAAACTTCACTGGAGAGAAAGCAGTGGACATGATGTCTATGATGTTTAATTCACTACAACACATACAAAGTACCACACAAGTGAAATAGCTCAAACATTTTTATAGTACATGCCATGATACAACTTGTTTCAAGAAGTGAACTTTCTTATAAAATAGAATGAGAACAAAGTTTTTTTTAGTTAGAAGGCTGTAGCTCAATGGTAGAGTTGAGATCAGCTGTGTGGTTCTCAGGGAAGTGCAGTCTGCCGTAGTGATGATCATCCTGCTCTGCTGACTGAGCTGAGATGTTCTCATACATGTGATCAGTGTTCAGCTGAGGAGACAACATAAATAATATTACTTTACATTATACTGCATTGAAAGGTTTGACTGATCCCATATATCTGAGCATTTAAAATACACCAAGATCTCATCTGATAAAGACACAATTTTAAATGACATTTGATTTGATAATTTATTGATTACTATTTTCTGAAATGGTTAGATTACAGAACTGTTTCCCAATCTGTCTACAGCAGGGGTCCCCACTCGGGATGTGCGATATTTCATCGTTTATGATATATAGTCAAAAACATTCCCCACGGTAAGAATATGTCATTCCACTAAAAAAACGATAAATTCCCATTGATGACGTATATATGTGCGCGACACACTCGCAGCCCAACATGTGTGCAATATTGACAGATTGACAATGGCGGAAGGCGGAGCAGATATGCCTGGCAGCAAGGATCTCGTTCCTAAACGAGGCTCCACCTCCATTATCTGGAACTGGTTTGGCTGTAACCCCTTAAAGCCTGAATTGATTTTTCAGTTATATAAAGAAATTAAATATTTGTAGTTTTGCTTACCACTCCGGCCGGTCCTACAAGAAACTAGTGCTTGCAAAAGGTTCCTAGGAATTTTTTGAACGTGCACAAACTGACATTGGAGTATTACATGCGTTATTTTGGCTGCAGTCTGAACGGAAACAGTGTTTGACAGTTGTTTTCAGTATCTCTCTTTCAACAGTATGTGTTCAATGACATCCTCATCAGGCCTTCATCATCAGAGGCGTTATATTGTTGAAACCTTTTTCACTTGTATCATCAACAGGTCTTTAAAGCTCACAGCTCACTGACTGGAGCTCATTCTGTCTTTTACTGATTGTTCAGTTCTGTAGTTGTGTAGAAATTTACAGTGAGTTGGAAACATCAGTCACATCTTAACGGGACATTAGTACTGATATATTTTATCACCATATTATTATTATTTTTTCATTTTCAACAGTGTCTTCATACAACGTGCAGCAGGAGTATATTTCATTCTATTCTCATGATAAAGTCACAGTGAGAACAGAGAGACGTGAAACTGTTAGTGGTTATTTTGGTATGAATAAAAAAAGCAGTGGACATGATGTCTATGATGTTTAATTCTCAACAACACATTCAAAGTACCACACACGTGAAAAAGCTGAAGCATTTTATAATACATGCCACAATACAACGTTATTTCAAGAAGTGAACTTTCTTACAAAGTAGAATGACAACGAAGTATTTTTAGTTAGAAGGCTGTAGCTCGATGGTAGAGTAGAGATCAGCTGTGTGGTTCTCAGAGAAGTGCAGTCTGTAGTGATGATCATCCTGCTCTGCTGACTGAGCTGAGATGTTCTCATACATGTGATCAGTGTTCAGCTGAGAAGACAACATAAATAATATTACTTTACATTATACTGCATTGAAAGGTTTGACTGATCCTCCTATCTGAGCATTTAAAATACACCAAGATCTCATCTGATAAAGATACAATTTTAAATGACTTTAGATTAATATTGATCAGTCATGACGTTCAGCACTGACAGATCACAGATTTCAACCTGACTTCAACTACAAGTTAATAAGACCTATAATAAAACAGCATTTCCTGTACATAGTTTTCATTTGTCCATATATGACTAATTTTACAAAATAATCTCTACAGTTTGAGTCCTGTTTTGTACCTGCTGTCTGTTGTCTGGTGTTTCAGTTCTTGAAGACTGACTGGAACGCTTCTTCCTTCAGATTTAAAAAAATGAACAAATATGTTAATGATTGAGTGATTTCAAATCATAGTATGAATTAAACTTCTCTGATATCAAACACAGTGATGTTCACCTAATCCACAAGAAGACGGTGAGAGGAAGTAAAACAAGGAGAGCTACAGAAACTCCTGCAGCTGCTGCTGGGATCCATTTAGTTGTGAACGATGAGTCTTGCTTTGTTTGTTTAGTTTGGACAGTGAGAGTCTTTACAGCTGAGTTGATGTCTCCGTTGGTTCTGACAGCACAGGAGTAGTTTCCTGCATCCTGACTGCTGACTGGATCTAGAAGCAGGTGTTTGCTTTGGTCGTGTGTCAGGTTCAGAGGTCGACTGTTGAAGTACCAAATGTAGTTTGTGTTAGCAGGTAGAGGACAGTTGGTACTGCAGGTCAGTGAGACTCTCTGACCCTCTGTCACCACTGGAGAGGGAGTTATCTTCACTTTCAGGTCTGGAAGACAGACAGATAGGGTAATAAATGTAAAAGAGACATTTATAATGAATACATATATTGATTGCTGGTGGGACATGAGTAACAGATTCTAATTACCTGTGACAATCAGAGAAACTCCAGGAGAACCAGACACTTCTTCATAGTCTGTTTTGATTGTGAAGATGTATTCTGCTGAGTCATTCTTCTTCAGGTTGTTTAATGTGAGGATGTGTTGGTTCTTCATGTTGTCATGATGCTTCACATTATGTGTCTCCTCAGTCAGCTGTTGATCTTCCTCTTTAGTATTTCTCTTTACTTTATACCAAAGTTTAAACTCTATCTGCTGGTAGTCAGGATGAGAATATTCACTGGAAATGTTCACAGAAGATCCTTTCAGAGCACAAACTCTCCTGCTGATATAATTCACTCTCCAACAGTTCTTCTCCTCTAGACCTGAAATATTGATGGAAGATGAAAGAAAGACAACAAGAGACAGATTCACTTTAAAGTAACTATTAAACTGAGAGATGTCAACTTCCTAGTAGATACAAATGTTTGAAATCAGGACCTTTTCCAGTGACAGAGACTGAAAGCATTTAAAAAGATACTTATTTATTATTCATTTATTTATTCAATAGGGACAGTACACATTAATGAACATCTATTCAGACAGAAATAGATGTAAATATGCCGGATTATAGCAACAATGCTAATTTGCATCCGCAGTCCCTAGGCAGGCAACCCAAAAACATAATAAGACATAGGACAGGACAGTAGATCACAATAAGAGCACATCACATGACAGTACATTACTAAGAAGATAAAAGTCTATGGTTACAAGACTGGTTTGATTTCAACCACTGCTTGAGGTGAGTTTTGAAGGTTTGTAAAGTGGGACACTCCCTTATGGAGAGCGCAAGACTCTTCCAGATCTTACTGGCCTTTACAGAAAGAGCACTTTGTCCAAAGGCTGTTTTTCTGTGTGGGAGCTCACAGTCTCCTCTAGAGGAGGCCTTGGTCCTGAGACCACTGTGGGACCTTTTTTGATGTTACAAACGTGAAATGACATTTGTTTTCTATCAAAGACCTTTAAAGATTTTTATAGAGTGATTCAATGATTTTGCATGTATTTACACCTGCCAGCGACCAACATGTAATACAATATTCAATGTCTGACAGGATCATTGAGTGTAAAAACATTCTAGCAGCCCAAGTGTTATGATAGGGCATATTTGTTTAAATTTTTTTAAAAAGTTGAATTTCACTGTATTAGATATTCTTTTAATGTGGCTCTTGAAACATAGTGTGAAATCAATTGTCACACCAAGGTACTCGAATTCGGAAACAATTTCTATTTCCTGTCCTCCCAAAAATACGCCTGAATGTTTGATGTCCAATGGTTGCTTTGTGAACACCATACAAACAGTTTTAGTTGTGTTTAGTAGCAGGCAAGATCTATGAAGCCACTCATTTACAGGAACCATAGCTGAAGTAAGAATAGAGGCTGCTTCATGAGTATTTTTGGCATAAGTGAAGATGACAGCGTCGTCAGCATACATTTGAAATTCAGCATTAACACATGAATTTGGCAGGCCGTTAATATACATAGAAAATAACAGAGGGCCAAGTATTGACCCCTGAGGTAGACCAACAGGAACATCTAGAAAAGTTGATTTGACACTGTTGATGCAGACACACTGTTTCCTGAATTCTAAATATTTATTTATTTGTTTATTTAAAAAGGATCCCCATTAGCTGACGCCAAGGCGACAGCTAGTCTTCCTGGGGTCCAGTCAGTAATATTTAATAGAGCACAACAGGCATTACAATCTCAAGTAATTATAAAATATATAAAAATGAAAAAACAAAAAACAAAACAAAACAATGTACAGTCATGTATCACATAACGCAACCACACAAATGAAACAAAAAAAAAACAAAAAGCAAAAGCAATATACAGTCATGAATCACATAACCCAACCACACGCAAGTAGGATGATGATACAATTAAGGTATTGATATCAAATACATTCTTAATCTTTTAAAACCAGCCTTTCCCTTAATTTCACAAACCTCACCTGGAAGACTGTTCCAAAACGCAATTGACCTATAAAATACTGACAACTTCATAGAGTTAGACTTAGGTAGTGGTAGAGTAATCAGTCCACTATTTGCCCCTCGAGTGTTATAAGAATGAGTGATTGAGCAGTAAATTATATTATTATAAAAAAATTTAGGAGTCTGGGTATTAATTATTCTATGCAAGTTCATTAGTACATTAGCAGATAGTCTATCCTTGACTCTCAACAAGTTGCGACGTTCATGCATTTCTGCAACACTAGTTCTTGGAGAACAACCAAGAACTAGTCTTGCAGCCTTGTTTTGAGCCACTTGTAATTTGTTTAAAAGACTGTTAGATGCAGCAGACCATACAACTGAACAGTAATCAAGATGACATGAAACCAATGAACAAACTACTTGATGAAACAACTGTGAGTTGAGAAACTGAGCACATTTACGCATTATGGCAACAACACTGCCCATTTTGGCAACAACTCTGTTGATGTGATCAGACCATGACAATGTGCAATCAAGCCAGAGCCCAAGGAGCTTCAGTTTTTACTTGCTGTATTGTTTGACCATCTAAATAGGATTTTATCCACTGAACTGCCTCCAAAGAAAAAATAAAATAGGTTAATTCAGACAGAAGAATTTCATGATTTACCGTGTCAAATGCCTTTCTCAGATCTAGAAATACAGCACCAACGCAAGCGTTAGTGTCCAACATGTGTTTAATCTTTTCTATAAATAGACAGTTTGCAAACTCTGTCGAATGATTTTCACAAAAAACAAATTACATTGGATGCAAAGGAGAGTGGCCTTTATTTAAATGTTTATTTCAAATTTTTGCCTGTAGCCATTTTCCAAGACGATGGGACAATTTTTTGTTTAAATGATAAGTTGACCATACATGTTATTGGTGATAGAAGGGATTCTTTGCATAATTTGAGGACATTTGTATCTAGCCCATGGACATCCTTGGCTTTAGAATTCTTTAGTGAACCAATGATGTTAGTGACTTCCAGCTCTGTTATTTCTCGTAGAAAAAAAACAGGCTGTGCAGGATTAATAGGTCTGGCAGCAAGAATAGATGGTGGGGACATGTCTGTTATCTCCCTGACTGAGTTAAGGAAAAAAATGTTAAATTCATGAGCTAGGACAGTTGGATTAGTTACCATTGTATTGTTAATTTTCAGCTCAATATTTCTGTTTGAGTCTTTAATTTCTTTGCCAATTAATTTGTTAAGATTTTGCCATATCTTTTTGGCATTTCCCTTTGCCTCGACAATTATATCCATGAAGAATTTTGCTTTAGCCTTTCGCAGACTTTGTGTTACTTTATTTCTTAAAAATGTGAACTTTTGTCTATCTATAGTGAGACCAGTTTTCAACGATTTTTTAAGTTGTTCATCTCGGTCCTTCATTATTTTCCTGCATTCATCATTTAACCAAGGTAATGAATTTCCTTTTTTCTTATGTTGGTTGCCCTTTCTGGTGAAGTTTAACATTACTGAGTTAATTTTTGTGAAGAACAAATTGCTAGAAATTTCTATGTCCTTGCTTTCTAATGTGTCACTCCAAACATTTTTTTTGTAGAGCTGCTTCCAAATTTTGCATTTGATTTCTTGGAATTGTACAACAACAAACTGTGAGTCTATGTGAGTCATAAAGACGTTTTTTTGTGAGCTTCCTTAAAAAAAAGATAGCATTGTGATTTGATAACCCAGTTACATAGTTACATGTTTTAGTGATTCTTTCAGGTTGGCTAACAAATAGTAAATCTTTGAGTGTTTTTGAACCTGAAGTTATCCGAGTAGGCTGTTCTATTAACTGCGTGAGATTAAAATGCTCGGTGACTTGTTTAAGATTTTTTCTGGTCTTTTTTTCATTCCACTTTATATTAAAACCACCAACCATTATTATCTCTTTGTGTAAATCACAATGATTGAGAAGACACCACACCAACACATTCAAGTTGGATGTCTTCTGGCCATTCAATCTGTTTACATTTTAAGGTGCTTTTGACGTACAATAGAACTCCTCCGTCCCTGCCATTTGTCCTCATTCCTGTACACATTATACTCAGGATATTACAGCATCTGAGGAGGAAGGTGTCAGCCATGTTTCAGAAAGACAGAGAAAGTCAATGTTGGAGTTGCAGAGTAGATGTTCCAGCTCTTCATGTTTAGGTGCCATACTACATATATTTAAATGTCCGCCCAATAGCCCTTTTGGTTTGGCTTGTGGATCCCAAATTGTTCTGGCCTGGTTTTGAGTATGAAAAATCTTTGTAGATCTGTGTCTTCTTAGCACCGGATTTCTAGTTCTGTTTATTATTTTTACTTGAGAAGTGGGTGAAAGAGGTGATATACAACACTCACCAGCGGATGTTCCCATAGTGAGATCATTTGACTGTGCCTCTGCTGAACGTGGTGGTGGTCCAGCTAGTGCTGGTGGTGGTCCGGCTAGCGTTGGTAGTGGTCCGGCTAGTGTTGGTAATCCAGCTAGCTGTGGTGTTAGCCTGGCTAGCAGTGGTGGTGGACAGGCTGGTGATGGTATCTGTCCAGCTAGCATCAATGGTGTTAGCCCAGCTAGCATCAATGGTGTTAGCCCAGCTAGCAGTTGTGGTGGTGGTCCAGCTAGCAGTGATGGAGGTCCAGCTAGCAGTGGAGGTGGCCTGGCTAGCAGTGGAGGTGGTCCAGCTAGCTGTGAAGGTGATCTGGCTACCAGTGGTGTTGGTCCAGTGAACAAGGGAGGTGGTCCAGCTAGCGGTGGAGGTGGTTTAGCTAGCAGTGGTATTGGTCCAGTTAGCAATGGTGGTGGTCTGGTTAGCTGTAACTGTAGTCCATGCTGGTATAGTTGTAGCCCAGTTAGCTGCAGTTGTAGCCAAGACTGGTGTGGATGCAGCCCAGCTAGCTGTAGGCCCAGTTTTAATCCAGTTAGCTGTGATTGTAAAGCATCCAGGAAATTTGTGTTTCCAGATTGAGGACCAGGGTTTAGTTCAACATCACCGACCAGGAGCAGTATAAGCAAGGGATTAAGAATGCCCAGGAATGGTCTATTTGTAACAAACTTTTCTGGTTTACCTGGGGTGGCCTGGCATGGCCATAGTTCAGTACTCTTGTGAATAGCAGGTGCTGACTCCATTTGACTGGATAAAGGGTTAGATTGTCCCTTTTCCTTGGACATGTTGAACTCAGTAGAAGATAAAAAGTTACACAGAGAATAGACAAGTATGTTGATAGCATAATCCGAGGTCTTTTTCTCTCTTTAAATTACAGGCTGTGTGTCTGCACCTCGGCGGCCATCTTGGAATTCTGCATTTATCATTCATTCATTCATTCATTCATCTTCTATACCCGTTTAGTCCTGTTAAGGGTCACGGGGGTCTGCTGGAGCCTATCCCAGCTGTCATCTTGCGAATGGCAGGGGTACACCCTGGACAGGTCGCCAGTCTATCGCAGGGCTAACACAGAGACAGACAACCATTCACACTCACACGCACACCTACGGCCAATTTAGAATCACCAGTTAACCTAACCAACATGTCTTTGGATTGTGGGAGGAAGCCGGAGTACCCGGAGAGAACCCACGCAGACACAGGGAGAACATGCAAACTCCACACAGAAAGGCCAGCCACCCCATGGATTCAAACCGGTGACCTTCTTGCTGTGAGGCATCAGTGCTAACCCCCTCGCCCTGCATTTATCAGTTAAACACATTTTTTTCTTAAATCTTAAGTTGATTCATACTCACAGACGTCAGCAGAGTGTAGAACCTCAAGACCTTTTACAGTACAGGAGAAGCTGTCTGTAGGAGTGTTGGTCACTATAATCTGTTGTTTCTCCTTGTCTCTGTATATGCGTTTATTCTTAAACCATCTAAATGAAGTCCGAGTGTCAGTATGAAGACAGCTGGTGTTACAGGTCAGTCTGACATGATCTGGTTTGTCGAGAGGAGTCCTTTGAACGTGTATTTCTGTTGGTAGACAATCAAAACAGTTCATCAGTTCATCTCGGCATTGTTTAATATATGTATAATGTAATAACATGATCAGATAATTTATTGATTACTTATTTTTCTGAAATGGTTAGATTACAGAACTGTGTTCCAGTCTGTCTACAGTGAAAGTATGACTTGATAGTAGGCGTTGTACCGACCAGTCAAATTTACTGCTGTACCATGACGCTTTAGGTAGGAAGTTGACTAGTCGTTGATCACGTGTCAATAACAACATGGATACCTCAGAGAAGACAGGGGAGGAGCCCAATGGGTCATTGCAGCAAACTAGCAGTGGTTCATCAAGTGTATAGAAATACTACACTAAAGATGAAGATCATTCTACCGTGACATGCAGAATATGTCAGTCATGAAATACAACAAAAGTACTTTGATGCACACTCGTCTGAAAAGGCATCCACTAACGCTAGCAGAGGAACGGTCCAGATACTCTCAACGACAATCAGTTAACTTCACCTGCAGTCACAGAGAGAAGGAGGCTGCACATCAAGAATTTGCTGGTGATTTTCATTGTCTAAAGTTATTAGACCTTTAGCTGCTGTACACAGAAAAGGCTTCGGAGATATATCGCTTTTTTTTTTTTTAAATCCCGGCTACATTATATTATTTTATAGCATGCCTGCATTTTACAGCATTGCTTATGTTCAGGCAAGTGCTGTGAAGTACTTTTAACCATTGACTGTGCTGATTTATAGACTATACATATCTGTAACGCACAGGATTGATAAGCTCATGTGTTCATGTTCTGTTCTGTTGTGTTCTATTAGTTGACATCGTTGCTCTGGTTGTGCAGCGTGTTTGCTTTTTTTTTGGGCCATGTGAGAGCTGCATATTAGAAGTGTCAAACTGACGGTGTTTAAGTTGTAGCCAGTTACCTTGCAGAAAAGCCTCCTTAGCTTATTTTGTGTGAAATCCTACAATATGTATTCAGGTCAAGAATGTAGATTTCATTACTTTCTACTGTGTTTTTGTGTGACGTCATTGACTAGTCCAGGGGTTCCCAAACTTTTCCATGCCAAGGGCCCCCAAACAGCATTAGCTTCTGGCCGGGGACCCCCTTTGCAAACCTACAGACAATGCTACAAAATATGTAAAGAAACGTCATCTTTTATAATGTTTTTTTCTTACTTTTATTCACTATTCAATAATTATTACATTTGTTTAGCATCAGGTCTGCCTCATATTTTCTGGTTTTAGTTGGCCAGGAGTTCTTAGGTTTTTTTTGCAGCAGTGTCCTCCACGACAGGGCTTTTGGTCTGTCTCTTTCTTGTCAAAAACCTGTCCATTTTGTGCTAGCTACATGCTAGCTACAAGCTAGCTTGAGGGGCAAAGCAGCTTGATAAATGGTGCAAACCGCCAGGTCTACACGGATTATGAGGTCATGAACGATGTTTTGACTGGCAGGGAATCAGAAAGATGAGCATGCAAATAACATTTAGATATGAAATATTATTAATAATTATGTTTTATGATAATGATTTAAAAAAGAATTAGATTATATTTTATAATAATGGTTAACAATAATTCGATTATATTTTTTTCATTTTTCAAATTTTTTTTTCTTATCTTCCCTAAAATTGCCTGAGGCCCCCCTAGCACCCCCCCTGGCGCCCCCCCCCCCCCCCCCCCCCCAGGGGCCCCCACTTTGAAAACCACTGGCCTAGTCAACGTCCGCTGGACTGGTTGACTTCAAAAAATCCGAAGTTGTTCAACCCTACCTCACAGAGATTAGAGGTGTGGTGGTGGGAGGAGTGTAAATGAGGAAACTTCACCTCTGGGATATGTGATGGAGCAGGACTCATCTACTGACGTCTGCTGATAAGAACACATTCTCCCTTTAGCGTAGGTCACACTAAAGCAGGTTGGAGTGACTGAATCTGAACAAAACCAAAGACATATCATCAATGAACTGGTGAACACGTGTTTTAAGGAAGAGTCTGAACAGTAGAAATAGTGTTTGTAACTGTTGTGACTCACCCACTGAGACTTCAGGGGCTCTGAGATCCTTGTAGCCTTTGACAGCACAGGAGTATGTGACTGCTTCCTCACTGCTGACCAGCTCTTGGTACCAGGGAGACCAGTCCTCATAGAGAAACTCTCTGTTCTTGTACCAGATGTAGGCAGTCAGAGGACAGCTGGTGCTACACATCAGTGTTACTGTCTGTCCCTCTGTGGCAGGAATCACCTTTACCTGCAGGTCTGAGATGATAGTTAATATAAATAACATTAATGTATTACATTACTCTTAAAGTAATCAATCAGTAATACATTAGTGATAAACACTGTACCTGTAACATGGAGGTGAATTCTACTTTGCTGGCAGTTGTCTGGTTTGTTAGTTTTTGTGCAGCAGTAATCTTTTTCATCGTTCTCTGTTAGATCATTGATTGTCAGAGTGAAGTTACTCTCTTCTGACATGCTGTACTTTCCATCTGCAGAGAGCTGAGTAAAAACATAGTTTGAACCTCTCCAGTAGACAATGTACCATCTCTTGGTTGCAGTGTGACGTTGATCTGAGCAGGACAGAGTCACTGATGAACCCTTTAAGGCACAGATGCTGGTTGGTTTCCCCTGAACTCCTTTAACAGAAGATTTCATTAACAAACATCTGGACACATTTACAATGTCTCCATGACTTCAAGACCTCATAACATCAGTGTATCTGCTGCTTTAAAAATATTAACTTTTACACCTTCACTCCTACATTCAAGAAATATCACGTTTCCATATTTCCAGTAATAGAAGGAGGAAAAACAATCATTCATACCTGAGATGTGCAGAATCAAAGCCATAATCAAACATCCAGCTTCTACCAAGAACATGACTGTTGTCTACTCCAGCTTCTGATCAGAAAGTTGATTCTTCTAATGAACTTATTAAAGCTACAGCAGTTACTGTGAGACTTTATCAAATGTCCAAAACATGAATGAATGGAGGTTAAAATCATCGGCAGTCTTCTTACAGAGTGAAGACAGAATGAACTACTGGTTAGTGTGAGTGTGTCTACATGCAGCTTTACACCACAACAATCACTTCCTTCTTCATGATTACTTTGAGGAAGAAGAGACCTCTAGTGAAGAATCTGTGTACTTTTTCTACAACTTACTAACATAGTGACTTCAATCAACATGCAGCAGGAGTATATTTCATTATAGCCTCATGATAAAGTCACAGTGAGAACAGAGAGATGTGAAACTGTTATTTTGTGGTGAAGAAAAAAACGAGAAAAAGAAAGTGGACAAGATGTCTATGATGTTAAAATCACTACAACATACAAAGTTCCACATAAGTGAAATAGCTAAAGCATTTTTATGATACATGCCAGGATACAGCGTTATTTCAGGAAGTGAACTATCTTATAAAGTAGCTGACTCGATTGCATTCACCCTTTCCGGCATGATGAATTTTTTTTTTCAAAACTTTATTTTTATTACAAGATTCGCAAGTGACAGTGCCTCGACCAATGAGATTCCTGCTGTCATCTCATTGGTCAAAGTGCAGGAGACGGCCTGGGAATAAGTTTACCGTAAATGTTCATATAAAGCGTCCTGTTATTCATTGAATCTAGTAGTGTAAAACACGGATCTTTTGAGGGATTCGGATCAGTCTGAGTCACTCACTTGTATGAGCCGGTTTTTGCGAGTCACTTGAGTCACTTGACGCAAAATGGCCCGATTGCGAAAGAAAATGTTTCCAGTATATTCACTCGAGACATAATAAAGCATAGTCAACACCTAATAAAGGATTATTACAGTTACCTGTTACTGCCAGTTGTGATACATAGACACTGAAAATCATATCAAGTATCTGACATAAGCCTAAACCTAAAGCTCAAAATTAAGCTGTGTAAAAAAAATAAAAAAATATGAATGAGGACAGGGTCACTACTGCTAAACAATATTTTATTTTCTTATGGTCTAAAATGTATGTGGAGTGGATGCAGAGTAGGCTATTAATTCACTCACAACGTTAAGTTTCGTTTCTCTGCCGAGCCAGTGAATGGCTGTTGACTCGGTGCTCTCGGTCAAGCAGGGACTCATGAGTAGCGGATCCGCAGCGGATTCATGAGTGACGGATCGGACTCATGAGTAGCGGATCCGCCATAGATTTGCTACTCATGAGGTGGCGCTGCTTGCTAGTGGTCAAGTCGGGTAGTACATTTTGTGATCTCACTCGACAGAGAAGCAAAATGTACGTATATAAGATGTATGAATGGTGCCATTTATTGATTATATATCAATCAAATGTGGTAGGACTCTGAGCCTCAACTGAGCCGGTTCAATAGATGTCTAGATTCGTGATTCTTGAGTCTTCTTTGGTGGCCAGTTCAATGAGCCGGACCCCAAATCTTTTTTCCACCCCTAATTGAATCCATTGACATTTTAAACACTATATTTGATTTTCACAGTAATATCCCACATAGCAAAACTGGTGTGGCCCACCTCTGGGCCACACCTCCCACTTACACTCGGCCCACATGCCTGAAAGAATTCCGGCCCTTATGTGGGCCACACCCGGCATCCAACATGTGTGCCAGATAAGGCCCACATTTCAGCCACACTTCAACCAGAGCTGGCCCTAATCTGGCCCTAAGGTGGGCCAAACTATTTTCAGAAGTGGTTCCTGATGTCAGCCTTAACTCAGCCACTATATTTATGTGCCATATTTATTCATATATATATATATATATATAAAAACAAGTACAGTATTATAAGCAAATGTTTATTTTTTTTAGTCATGTCAACACAGTACATTTAACAAACATTTAACAAATTTAAAAACTGTACATTTATGATTCTAGACATGTCCATAAAGGTTTAAGATTGTATTTGTCACATACAGTTATATATAGTACAATGCACAGTGAAATGTATTCTTGTACCTGCAGCCAGTAGTAAAAAAAAAATGAGTACTACAGTAAAACAGTAATTGTAAATTCCTTAACACACAAGGTAAACAATACAAGTGTAAATGTACACCGATAAAAATAGAATAAAATATAGAATGTAATACAGAATAAAATATAGATGGTAAAACTCAAGTGTAAACTTAGGGGGGGGGGGGGGGGGTAGTTTGTATATATACACACACACATTTACGGTATTGAGCAGCTATGTGAGTAAAGTGCAGTGGTATAAGTCTGGTTAAGGTTCAGAGTTGAGCAGGCGGATGGCATGTGGATAGAAACTGTTCTTCAGCCTTTCAGTCTTTGTCCTCAGGCATCGGAAACGCAACCTGATGGCAGTAGAGAGAAAACTGGATTCTCCCCACTCTCAGCACGAGTTTAAGATATGGTGCTGTCCATTTCCTGCTTTCTCTTCATCCTCTTCAGTCTGCCACCATCTCTACCTGGAGAGAGATGTAAACATCTTTTGATGGTCCAGTCTATTTCCTGGTCTGTGGCCCCAGATGTTAGTCAGTTACGCCAACAGCAGCTGAAACACACACACAAAGCACAAATGATTGGAAATTAACATTTATGTATCATTAGATAATATGGCTACAGTAATTATATTAAAACTGATAGTGATGACAATATTCAGATAAATGTTCTCCCTACATCTGCTTGGTTTAATTTATGTACAAAACAAGGACTTACAGTGTTACACAAACCGTGAGTAGTCAGTAGCAGTATGTAATCAATAAAAATAACTCTAAGATTCTTGAAGATAGAGTCTGTAGGTTTGTAAACACAACATTCAAACCGACCCGTTTTATGGTTGTTTACAAACAATAGTTTCAGTATAAGTTCCTAAACCTCAAACTTCACACCAGTCCCCTAGAACTGAAGAAGCTATGAGCTGATGAGTTGTGAAGCGTCTTCTCAAAAAATAAAATAAAAACACATAACACATACATAAATAAAACTCTACAAGTCCACAGTTGCCCTTTTAAACGCTATTTTTTTTTATTGAAGCACGATATATCTGCAATTGCCAGCGGAAAAAACACGCCAACGGTCAGCTAGCAGAAGCTATGGCAGTAGCATTAATGTTTAACTAGCCGGAAAAAACGTGAAAAAAAAAAGAAAAGAAAACGACCCCTTCGGCAAAACATCTGCTGTGTTAAGTTCGTCTATACAATTTATTCAAAACGAATATGATAGTTTAACAGCAAAACAGTGCAGTCCATCCTTTCCTGAGCCGCATTTTAGGCTAACGGTAATCGTTAGCTAACGCTAACCACGCGTTAGCCACATAGCTAAACGTTAGCGCCCCTTGTTAACATTCAGGCTAGACTCTAGACAGACATTGTCTTTGTATACCAACGGCTAGCGCATTGTCTCAAAAACAAATGTTATCGTAAACATGAAACTGATGTATTTCACTCACCACGTCTTTGTTGTCCGTCTCACCAGAGTGCACGAGCAGCCATCAGCTCCGTCCACAGTGACGTCGGTCGCGTCAGTCACCTGGACGGTTACGTTACTTCCGTTGAGTGGCTGATGAATTTAAAAAGTGGATAGCTGGCTGACCGTTGAAAGGCCGCTGTTTCAAAGTTTAACTTTAAATTTTCAGATCAACTGAGACATCTGTCCTGTTTCGACAAGAACCATACTGTGATAGTTGACATTGATTGACATCGACAATATATCATAATAATATTTAATTTACTTATTTATTTTTATTAAATCTGTGATGTTAAACAACAACTCACTCAAAAATATCGAAAAATAACTTTAAGGGTGGCATGAGTCCGGCCTCACATATGTGGCCCAGAGGTCTAAGCTGATATGTGGGCCGAATTCGGCACTCCACAAGTGGCCCACATCTGTCTGCCGGAGTCAAGACAGTGCCGCCTTTGCCGCATCTGTGCCATGTCCGGCTCACATGCCGTATGCCAGTGCCGAGTGAACGCCACCTCTGCCGGCTTCAAGCCAGATCTGGCCCACATGTCTTTGCTATGTGGGATGGGACAAAGTGCGTCCTGTTTCAGCTCATTACTTGTACTTTTGAATGTAAATATGGGACGATTCCGTTTTTCAAGGGACAGTTGGCAACCCTAGATATGTTGCACAATGTCTTTGTTTTTTCCGAGGCTTCCAGAGCCAGCCTTCCTGATCAGTTTATTCAGTCTGTCGGTGTCACTGGCTGCAATGCTGCTCCCCCAGCAGACCACAACAGAGAAAAGGGTGCTGGCCGCAACAGTTAGTCTCTACGTCCATGCCTTTTATCCACCTCTACAGGTGTGTAGGATTGAGGTAATTAAGCCCACCTGCCACTGCAAGGCCACTAGGAGCCCAGTGAAGGAGTGATAAGAGTAAAATCCAACATCGAATCACGAGAGCATTCATTCATTCATTCATCTTCTATACCCACTTATTCCTGTTAAGGGTTGCGGGGGTCTGCTGGAGCCTATCCGGCTGTCATCACGAGAGCAATTCATTCATTTTCTGTAACCCCTGGACCCCCCCACGACCCTTCATAGGACAAGTAGTTACAGAAAATGAATGAATGAATGAATTCTGAGTTAGCATGTTTTTGTGCTTCCACATTCATATCACAGAGTTAATCTGATATTTTAGAAATATAATAGCAGTAGGAGACATAAATCCTCATCTTCCTGCTCAGTTTCTACAAACTGACTCAGATGTGGTTGCGTTAACAGCTTCTCATTTCTGGGGAAATCCAGGAATGATATTCATTTGTAATTTTTTACAATAATCAAACATTTTACCGCAGAGTCCAAAAAAACCAACAACATTGAAAACACTCCTGACAACAATTCACTAATTGCAGGCATTAGTACGACCAGCTGGTGGGAATATAGTAACTGTATGAAAGTAGTTTTTTACTCTAATTAGGTCAATGCTCTAACTATGAGGAACTATTGAGGCAAGGATTATTTTAGGCTGACTCTATAACGATGCCCAAAGAAATCTCATGCCAAATAAAGAGGAACCTTCAAAGATTCAAGATTCAATATGTTTATTGTCGCATGCACAGTAAAAACAGCCATTTAGACCAGAGGAGCCCAATTCGTCGATCGCATTCGACTGGTAGATCATAAAGATAGGTCGGGTAGATTGCACGGGTCGAGAGCCTTCCTGTCCTGAGCAGCGCAGTTGCCAAACCACACTGTGACTGAGATGGTGATGCCACATGAAGCGTTTTACCCATGACTATGTGAACTGTGTTTTGTGCAGACTGAGTCCCCAGCTGTCTCAGGAGGTGCTGCTGGATGAGGTGAGCGGTGCGGTCCTGGTGGACATGCTGTGGGAAACGCAGATGTACCTGTATGAGAAGAGGGAGATCCTCCAGTCTCTGGCAAAACTACTACTGGAGAACTGACAGCACGAGAAAACCACAAGGAGGGGGCGAATGGTTGGACGAGGCACTGAGAGCAGTACTGCCATGTGTCTTGATTCAGGACTCTAGTGTTATGTGTTGCTGTGCTTTATCTTTACAAAAAAAAATAAGACCATAGCGACTTTCATATTCATAGTAAAATGTGAGTTCACAGCAACAAATGGGCAAAACATGGCAGGAACTGAAAACTAATACAGGAAACAACAGGTTCTCTATAGCCTCTTGAAAGGCCAGTTATGTAGCATCCTGTTATCGTCAATTAAACTGTCATTACTGTGGTTTACTAAGCTTACTCTTGTGAACTGATGTGAAGCGACTGGTTTTCATTGTTTTAGTCGGCACATATGGGGGAAACATAAGAGGAAGTGGTATTAACTGAATCTAAAGATAAATAGCCCATGTACTGACTGACACCTGTCCACAGCGTTGTCTAACAAAAACTAAACTTTTCAGTTTGAGATAAAAGTCTCCTTCTCAGTCCTTCTTCACTGGTTCCCAGTTTTCACCCCCAAAATGCAAAGAAACTGACAATATATCCTTTTTTTTTTTTTTTTTTTAATAAGGCCATAGGATCGAAGCTGTAACACCAGCAGAAAATCTGCATTTTACTGCAGTTCATGATGGTTGGATGATGGTGATGATGAACCAATTCTGCCTTATGTCTGGGACCTGTATTTGTACCTTTCTTCTTTCCACAACACACTTCCATGCCTCTGTAAGTTATTTAGTCTCATTTAGCCTCATACATATTAATAAACTGCTTAAACACTGTACAGTTAAACCTCCCAGTCACTGTGAAAGCGTCTTGAGTGCACATTTAACTTATGTTACTGAAACTGACAAGGAAATAAGACTTGAATGATCATTTATGCGAAGGACAAACAAGCACAGGAATTGGTGCTACTTGCACAACACGACAAAGTATTTTCTAGCGTTTCTTTTTGTTGTGTTTTGTATTAAAGGTGCAGTAGGCAGGATTGCGAAGATCCAGGACTTAGCCAAAAAATTTGAACATGGACAACTTCTCAGTCCCTCCCCACTTTCCGCTAAAGCCCAAAAAGGTCTCGCAAGCCCCTCCCCCCACAAGGGAGAGCTGTGCACGATAGAGCGCGTGCATATTTAACCCTAACCCACGAGCAGAGAACCGAGAGAGCGCGTGCATATTGGCCCTGGAATACTGTGCACGAGCAGAGAACCGAGAGAGAGCGAATAAACAAACTAGCATGGAACACACCGACGTAACAACAACAAAATAGTTTTTATAATACCCTTCGTTATTGCTAAATCATTTTAGGTCAAAATATTTAGCAATAGTCAACTTTAGGACAAAACCAAGGTTAGGATGTTTCTGAAAGTAGCCTACATCGGTGATGTTTGCTATCAGTAACAGTTAGAAGCATTAATTGTGGCGTTTTATTCCACAGTTTAGATTTATAAATTTGCTATGTGGTAGATATATGACCGCTACCTGTTGATGTGGTTAGACGTTTGAGAGTGAAGCTGAGGCGCAGGCCTCAGACGAGGATTACGTCCCGGCTCCTTCTACACGCCCGCGGACAAGTGGTGCGAGGTGGTGGAGGGAGGGGAGGGCGCTATGAAATGCGTGTCCATGAGCAGTGATTGACACTCTGTTAGATACACCCCTGGACGTGATTGGTGCATCTGGATGTGGAGCGGTGGATGTCTTGCAAATCGCGCTACAGGCTCTAGGTGGGGCCAGAGGAGCCGATTTTTTTTTTTAAATGACCTGCTTTATGCATTTATACTTGAACATAGGGTCAGTTTCAGCAAATATGACAGAAAGTTAGTTTTATAAAAGTTGCCTACTGCACCTTTAATTACTGAAGTGTATACTAGTATGGTAATAAAATATATTAATATTAATCTCAGATGTATCCATGACTGATTTGTCTCTTTGGGGTTAATTAATCTGATTCTTATTGAATTAAGAAAATTAAAAACATGTCACAGCATGAGTGTAAGGTTATTGGGTCAAGTTACACTTAGATGAATTGTAAAACAAGACAAAAATGAACACATATCCCACAATTACATTGTTCAATAGCTTTATTTTAAAGTTTATATATATAAATACAAAAAAAATATTGTGAAATACAGAATTAAGTGGCAAATATGTGAATAAAAGCTAAATTTATCTTCGCGTCCTTTATCACAAGCACATGAAACACCACAGAGACCCCTAGCGGCCAATTTTAGGAGAGCACCACGATGAAGTTTGCCGCCACAGAGCTCCCGACACGGCATCTCTATGGTAACGGTTTTGCCGTTGAGCTAATCCCTGTAGCTAATGTTAGCTGCTCTGGAAAACAAGACAACAAAATGCCAGATAAAGGACTGTCATTTGTTCACAGGACATCAACGGAAACTCTTAATGGTTGGTAAGTTTTTTTATTTGCTATACTTTAGCTCTAATGTGAAACCCATTGCTTAAGTAGCTTGACATAGCTTGGCAGTTTTTAAGATAGCGCTAGCCTCTCTACTGTGAACTCTCGTTTTTGTTGCTGAGCAAGAAAATAAAAGACGTTTATTCTTCGTCTTGGTCTTTAGCAGGTTTTTGAGGAAATGCTGTCTACAGTTTTTGCAATAGCTTGAATAACCTGCTTGGGCCAGAATCTAACATTTTCTATAACCGTTAAAGCAACATAGGAATGTTAGCTTCTTCACTTATAAATGTTTCACAGGCATAAGTAGTTTAAGGGCTCACTTGATGCAGTGAAAATCTTATTAATGTGATGTGGTTTGACAGGCTGCCCCACTGGTTAATCTGCTTATATAAAACTAGAGTTGCCAACTTTCGTTTAAATGGCATATCTCAGTAGGTAACCTTGGTCATTTAAAGCACCACTGAAATATCTGTTTAAAATATTTAGCTAGGGGGAAAGGTTCTCAGTCATCCAGGTCATCGTATAAGACAACAAGTGTTTTCTTAAATATTAACTGTCCTGTTGCCATATTTTGTATTTACTTTAACAGTTACAGTGGTCACTTCCTGCTTATACACTGTGTGATTTACTTAGCACTATAGTACCACTACTGCATTCAATGTAAATAAGTTTAGCGCAATATTGAAAAATATGTTTGATTCCCAGAGAAAACATGCTTGTCTTTTTGCACTTGCTGTTAGTCTTTTGCCTGCAGTGAGATTTTTCTCACTGCATCTGACTGAGAAAAAGCCTGAGAGTGTCTCACACAAAGTCATGAAAATGAGCAAACCTGTTCAAAAAATTAATGGTTTCACTTCCTAAAACAGGCGTTGGCTGTCCATCAGTGCTACTATGTGTGATCAATATGTCTGCCTGCTTATCCTCTGGGAGTACTGAAGTGAAGTGCCTAAAGCAGGGTTCAGGCTACAGGAAATTTTTAAATCGTAACAGATTTTGAAATGTGAATGATCTCTAATCTTATACATGCTCAACATTTTAAAAAAAATAGCTCCTGTACACATGACAGGTTAATATAAGATTATTCTGAGAGAGGGGGCAATGCACCAAAGATTTGCTGTAACTTTGTTACAGTGGCTGAAGTGTCTTGTGATTAAACACATCATATTATTAAATAATCTGAGGTGAACATCGATACAGAGCAAGGTCCCAAACCAAAATTCTCCTAGCCTGATCCCGGCTTAAGTACAGTGCAGCAGTAAATAACAGAATTGTTATTATTCATATATTTAGTCTCTTTAAGTTGTTTTTTGCTGTGTTGTACAATCTCTAGGTATCCACTGCTTGGTCATTGAGCCTGAAAGTAAAGAATACATTATTTAAGTCAGGTTAAACATGCAGTAAGGCATTTTGAAGAATACAAGAAACATTTTTCTAAAATCAGAATATGAGTTAACCTTTTTAATACCCAATATACAACCCAGGTTGTTTACATTTCTAGTTTGTATGGAGAATTATACAATCTGACTTGAAATAATCTTTAAATTCTTGCAGTATGTCCTGCAGATGGAGTGTGATATGAAAAAGCAAGGTATGCTCACTCAGAGGTTGAATTGGACCTAAAGTTGACAACAGCGTAGGGGACCGTCTCTTGATCTTGGGTCTGAGGTGGGTTTGCGAGGAAGGAGACAGGGTCCGTGTTGGTCTTGGTGAAGTGGATTCTGCTGTAGTGAAGTTCCTGTTCTGCTGGTTGAGCTGAGGAGTCGTCATCATTGAGATCACAGTTGAACTGATAAAACACAAGAGAAATAGTATCAACTGTTTAGCTGAGCTTTTGAAGTAATGCTGGGTGATACACTGAAGTAGAGTTTAAACTGTGACAGTCAGGGGTGCCGCTAGGGATTTTGGGCCCCATGAAAAGAATCTTTACAGGGCCCCCCAACACAGCGGCGAATTTTTCTTATGCTATTTTACATATAATTATGCATTTTAATGGTATTTTTGACTATCATTACCAATGAGGCATCATTTTGACAGAGGGGAGATCAACTATTATTGAATAAGAACAGCTTGATAAATGTTTGACTGGATTGATTATTCAACTAATATAGCCGTAAAATGTAAAAATCCAGAGTTTTCTTGAGCTAACATGGTGAGAAAAGTGAGCTAGCTTATAGACCACAGACAGGGAGAAAGTTAATATTCCATAACTTTCCACCACAACTAACAAACCCACCTTTTTTTAAAATACTGGGTGACATATTGTCGATCCTTCAACTCCTTCTCCTCTCTTAATTTCTTTTCTTTTCTTTTTTGGCTGCCTGATTTTTGAGGCATACTGCCGTCTCCTCCTCATTGCCCGCTGTGGCGCTGTGTGACAAACCGCCGTGCGCTACCTGCAGCTGATCCAGTCGGACTGAACCATTTTACATAAATAGAGGGGGGGAAGGGGGGGGGGGGGGGGGGGCTGCAGGCGTTGATGTTTCCAAAACAAATAAAGTTATTGTTACCAGGACATTGAAAATAAAACATTTGTGATTATATGTTAGTTAATAACTTAGTGTCATTATCTTTTCTGTATTATAATTTCATCATCATTAGGGGCCTCTCTGGGCCCCCCTCAATCATGGGCCCCTAGAATCCGTCTCCTTTACCCCCCCTTTTCGGCGCCCCAGGTGACAGTTATTGAAACAAAAACATGATGAAATGTGTCTCTATGAGTTTCTGATGATAGCTCCTGACCAAGCTCCAAAACCACAACTAAAAAGCTGCTACATTTAGTGGCCTCATGTTCCAGTGTCACCCCGTATTACAAGACAAGGCACTGATGGCAGAAAACATAGCTCTGACATTGTACCCATTTACACAACCAAACAGTCTTCTTAAGTAAAAAAGGAAATGTGCTGCAGCTATAGAAGTAGTTGTTTTACTCAGTAACAATAGGTCTGAGGAGCAGCAGAGCCTTTAACGCTGACATAAGACATACTGTTTTAGATAAGAGGATTGTAAGTGATGCTGTTGTTATTGTGTTATTCTTATGATGTGGACACAACAAAACGACACCAAAGAATTATCGGCAACAAAGTCCAACTATGATGTTACCTCACATTTTGTATTTCTCAAAACTCTACGTCCAGTTACTTTGTTGAGCGCTTTTTGGATATACCATGGTCTGGATGACTGAGAACCTTCACAGACTTACGTTAGATTTCTTTACTTTTGTCTCTTCTGTTTCTCTTCTAATGCTGTGGTTCTCAATGCTGAGCAGCAAATCAGAGTGATTTCTCTGAACGTCTTGTTCCACCACCGATTCAGTCGAACAAAATTCTGTCTGGTTTGGGATAATTTCTGCATTTTTACTAATTACTTGTCAATACTTATTTTAAACAAATCCATTTAAAGGAACATCTTCCTGTCCTGAGCCGCTCAGTCATTCAGACTGCTGCAGACAGCTTAGCATGTTCTGCTAAGGTAACATATCACAAATTCTATGATCCTCAGGTGTGTGCATACGTGAGCACACTGAATTTGCTGCTTGTGCAAAGAAGAAGATGGCTGCTGTATTGTCTGCAGTGTGTCTTCACATGGTCAGCAGTGTTTTGGGAAGCTGTTTGAGCTGCTGCTTTCTAAACAGTACAGAATATTTAAAGGTTTGTAGCTGACTACACTATGATACCAAATTACTTTGTTGTAGCTAGATGTGAGTAGCTGTGGTAGTTGGAGCTGTGTTTTTTTCTGTATGTTTTTTATGATTTGATGTCATTGCTTTTTATGATAGTCTCCAACAAAATATAGACCCAAATTGTTTTCAGGTGGTTTTGGTGGTTTTTGGGTTGGAAACTATTAGCGGTACGTAGCATCACCGGACCCAACTCGCTGATACGCTGAAAATGCCTCAAAAGAGGTCAACTAGTGGCAAATGTGTGTGACACATGGGCAACAAACAGGGTCACAGACTCTCAATGGTAAACTTTAATGTTATGCATGAACCAAAATTAAACCTGATTTTTTTTTTTTAAATGCAACTGCATTTAATTTAAAAATATATTTTTTCAACGACTACTGCACATTCACATCCTTGTAAATGTTACCTACTTTTTTATTGTTTTTGTTTGCCATATAGCTTTGATATAGAAACTGTTTTGCTCTGAGTTGTCTGTATTGTCCTAATCTACTCCTAAATAATCAAAACCATAGAGCTCCTGGTTGGGAGGGTTAGCACAGCATAGCAGATACACAGTGGCTGAAGCTGCTACTGGATATGTATAAGAGTTTACGGCATGTGAGATGATATGCATATTAATGAAAATAAGCTAATGCTACACCGGGAAACAGAATTTTACAACAGAATTTTATGGCAGCTCTCACGTGGAGTTATTCCAAGTAATTGTCAAATCATTGTTGATCAAAATAAAATGTAGTATCTAAGGTTTTGCAAAAGACTAAACTTTTGACCGAAAATATTGTTTCATTGTTTTATTGTTTATTTGGATCCCCATTAGCTGCAGCAGAACTACAGCTATTCTTGAGATGCACTATAAGTTATGTTCTGCGTTGCCAACTACTTTATAAGACCAGGAGCATTCAGAGGCAACATATTTATGTAACATACAAAAGGACAGAATAACACCGTGGTTTTAGTGAAGCAGAAATAAATATGTTGTTTGTTGAACTGAAGCTGCTCTTCTGACTGGTATGATATAACCATCATTTTTTGACAGATACAGTGTATATGAGTCAAATGAAGCAAGGTTGTTAATCTTTTCTTTACCTGGTCCAAGTTGTCCAAGGTTTCATTCACAGGAGATCGACTGGAGGTTCTTTTTTTTCTGATGAGTGAATAAAAAAGCCTGGTTAGTGTCTGAATTAGCTTGAGAATCATTGATCTCAGAAAGAGCACAGTAATGTTCACCTAATCCACAAGAAGATGGTGAGAGGAAGTAAAACAAGGAGAGCTACAGAAACTCCTGCAGCTGCTGCTGGGATCCATTTAGTTGTGTAAGTTGAGTCTTCCTTTGTTTGTTTAGTTTGGACAGTGAGAGTCTTTACAGCTGAGTTGATGTCTCTGTTGGTTCTGACAGCACAGGAGTAGTTTCCTGCATCCTGACTGCTGACTGGATCTAGAAGCAGGTGTTTGCTTTGGTCGTGTGTCAGGTTCAGAGGTCGACTGTTGAAGTACCAAATGTAGTTTGTGTTAGCAGGTAGAGGACAGCTGGTACTGCAGGTCAGTGAGACTCTCTGACCCTCTGTCACCACTGGAGAGGGAGTTATCTTCACTTTCAGGTCTGGAAGACAGACAGATAGGGTAATAAATGTAAAAGAGACATTTATAATGAATACATATATTGATTGCTGGTAGGACATGAGTAACAGATTCTAATTACCTGTGACAATCAGAGAAACTCCAGGAGAACCAGACACTTCTTCATTGTTTGTTTTGATTGTGAAGATGTATTCTGCTGAGTCATTCTTCTTCAGGTTGTTTAATGTGAGGATGTGTTGGTTCTTCATGTTGTCATGATACTTCACATTATGTGTCTCCTCAGTCAGCTGTTGATCTTCCTCTTTAGTATTTCTCTTTACGTTATACCAAAGTTTAGACTCTGTCTGCTGGTAGTCAGGATGAGAGTATTCACTGGAAATGTTCACAGAAGATCCTTTCAGAGCACAAACTCTCCTGCTGATATAATTCACTCTCCAACAGTCTTCTAGACCTGAAATATTGATGGAAGACAACAAGAGACAGATTCACTTTAAAGTCTCGTCTCGTCTTCTCCCGCTTATCCGGGTCCGGGTCGCGGGGGCAGCAGCTTCAGCAGGGAAACCCAGACAGCCCTCTCCCCAGCCACTTCAGCCAGCTCCTCCGGAGGAACCCCCAGGCGTTCCCAGGCCAGACGAGAGATATAATCCCTCCATCGTGTCCTAGGTCGGCCCCGAGGTCTCCTTCCGGTGGGACATGCCCGAAACACCTCTCCAGGGAGGCGTCCGGGAGGCATCCTTACCAGATGCCCTAGCCATCTCAACTGGCTCCTCTCGACGTGGAGGAGCAGCGGCTCTACTCTGAGCTCCTCCCGTATGTCCGAGCTCCTTACCCTATCTCTAAGGCTGAGCCCGGCCACCCTGCGAAGGAAACTCATTTCGGCCGCTTGTATTCGCGGTCTTATTCTTTCGGTCATTACCCAAAGTTCATGACCATAGGTGAGGATTGGGACGTAGATCGACCGGTAAATTGAGAGCTTCGCCTTTCGGCTTAGCTCTCTCTTCACCATGACAGACCGGTTAAGCATCCGCATCACTGCAGATGCCGCCCCGATCCGCCTGTCAATCTCCCGCTCCCTCCTACCCTCACTCGTGAACAAGACCCCGAGATACTTGAACTCCTCCACTTGAGGCAGGACCTCCTCCCCGACCCGGAGTAGGCAGTCCACCCTTTTCCGACTGAGGACCATGGCCTCAGACTTGGAGGTGCTGATCTTCATCCCAGCCGCTTCACACTCGGCTGCGAACTGCCCCAGCAAGAGCTGAAGGTCGCTGTTCGATGAAGCTAAGAGAACCACGTCATCTGCAAACAGCAGAGACGAGATTCTCCGCCCACCGAACCCGATATCCTCCCCCACCCGGCTACGCCTAGAAATTCTGTCCATAAAAACTATGAACAGAACCGGTGACAAAGGGCAGCCCTGGTGGAGTCCAACCCTCACTGGGAACAGGTCCGACTTACTACCGGCTACACGGACCAAACTCACACTCCTTTGGTACAGGGACTGAATGGCCCTTAGTAAGGAGCCATCCACCCCATACTCCCGGAGCACCCCCCACAGGATGCTCCTGGGGACACGGTCGTAAGCCTTCTCCAGATCCACAAAACACATGTGGACTGGTTGGGCAAACTCCCATCTCCCCTCCAGCACCCTAGGGTAAAGAGCTGGTCCATGGTTCCACGTCCGGGACGAAAACCGCATTGTTCCTCCTCGATCTGAGGTTCAACAATCGACCGGACCCTCTTTTCCAGCACCCTGGCGTAGACTTTGCCGGGGAGGCTGAGGAGTGTGATCCCCCTATAGTTGGAACACATCCTCTGGTCCCCCTTTTTAAAAATGGGGACCACCACCCCGGCCTGCCACTCCAGGGGTACTGCCCCCGATGTCCACGCAATGTTGCAGAGACGTGTCAGCCAAGACAGCCCTACAACATCCAGAGCCTTGAGGTACCCGGGGCGGATCTCATCCTCTCCCGGAGCTCCACCGCCGCGGAGTTGTTTCACTACCTCGGCGACTTCTGCCCCAGAGATTGGACCACCCAACCCCAGGCCCTCCGGCTCTGTTTCCTCTATGGAATACGTGTTGGTGGGATTGAGGAGCTCCTCAAAGTATTCCTTCCACCGCCGGACAATATCCCCAGTTGATGTCAGCAGCTCACCACCCACACTGAAAACAGTGTGGGCGTGTTGCCGCCTACCACCCCTGAGGCGCCGGACGGTTTGCCAGAACCTCTTTGGAGCCGATCGATAGTCTTCTTCCATAGCCTCACCGAACTCCTCCCACGCCCGAGTTTTTGCCTCAGCGACTGCCCTTGCCGCGGATAAAAGTACCGTAACTATTAACTATTAAACTCCCAGTGACAGAGACTGAAAGCATTTAAAAAGATACTTAAATCTTAAGTTGATTCATACTCACAGATGTCAGCAGAGTGTAGAACCTCAAGACCTTTTGCAGTACAAGAGAAGCTGTCTGTAGCAGTGTTGGCAACTATAATCTGTTGTTTCTCATTGTCTCTGTATATGCGTTTATTCTTAAACCATCCAAACGAAGTCAGAGTGTCAGTATGAAGACAGCTGGTGTTACAGGTCAGTCTGACATGATGTGGTTTGTCTCGAGGAGTCCTTTGAACGTGTATTTCTGTTGGGAGACAATCAAAACATTTTTCATCAGTTCATCTCGGCATTGTTAAATATATATGTGTAATACTAATTTAAAGGTGCAGTAGGCAAGTCTTATAAAACTAACTTTCTGTCATATTTGCTGAAACTGACCCTATGTTCAAGTATAATTGCATGAAGCAGGTCATTTAAAAAAAAATTCGGCTCCTCTGGCCCCACCTAGAGCCTGTAGCGCGATTTGCAAGACATCCACCGCTCCACATTCAGATGCACCAATCAAGACCAGGGGTGTATCTAACAGAGTGTCAATCACTGCTCATGGACACGCATTTCATAGCGCCCTCCCCTCCCTCCACCACCTCGACCGCGACGGGTGACGTCGCACCACTTGTCCGCGGGCGTGTAGAAGGAGCCGGGACGTAATCCTCGTCTGAGGCCTGCGCCTCAGCTTCACTCTCAAACGTCTAACCACATCAACAGGTAGCGGTCATATATCTACCACATAGCAAATTGATAAATCTAAACTGTGGAATAAAACGCCACAATGAATGCTTCTAACTGTTACTGATAGCAAACATCACCGATGTAGGCTACTTTCAGAAACATCCTAACCTTGGTTTTGTCCTAAAGTTGACTATTGCTAAATATTTTGACCTAAAATGATTTAGCAATAACGAAGGGTATTATAAAAACTATTTTGTTGTTGTTACGTCGGTGTGTTCCATGCTAGTTTGTTTATTCGCTCTCTCTCGGTTCTCTGCTCGTGCACAGTATTCCAGGGCCAATATGCACGCGCTCTATCGTGCACAGCTCTCCCTTGTGGGGGGAGGGGCTTGGGAGACTGTTTTGGGCTTTAGCAGAAAGTGGGGAGGGACTGAGAAGTTGTCGATGTTCAAATTTTTTGGCTAAGTCCTGGATCTTCGCAATCCTGCCTACTGCACCTTTAATAACATGATCAGATAATTTATTGCTTACTTATTTTCTGATTGAATGGTTAGATTACAGAACTGTATTCCAGTGTATCTACAGTGAAGGTATGACTTGATAGTAGGTGTTGTACCCATAGACATATATAGATAGACGCGACATTGACTGTGGAGGGACGTGCCTAAAGCGCCGCCATCTTGGTACAGGGCTCGCAGAGGCAGCGGTGCATGAACATACGAAGGAAAGAGGTACTCCTTAATCTCAAAGTAGAATTATTCGCTGAATTTTGGACCGATTTCAAAACGTATTGAACTGTTAAAAACGTCACACATGTAGCTATGATAAAAATATGGTTTTACTACCCAAATACAATTTTTACTTACTCCAGGGTCAGTGGGTGAACTGGGAGAGTGTGGAGAAAAGGAAGTTGAAGTGGCGAGAGCTTTGGAGCATGGAGGCTAGCAGGATTAGATTTATGTTAGGGGCTACTTATGATGTGCTGCCAACTCCCCAGAACCTAAACCAGTGGGTAGGTGAGGATAATGCCTGTCCACTGTGCACTTGTGCCTGCACGCTTAGACATATTCTGACAGGTTGTAAGGTTAGTCTTTCCCAAGGACGTTATACCTGGCGTCACAACCAGGTACTGAAATGTTTAGCAGCTGTAATTGAGGAAAAACGGGTCAATGTAAATTCCATGGCTGTTAACAGAGAGAATAGATGCATTAAGTTTGTACGGGAGGGAGAAAAGGCTAGACTATCAGGCATCAGGCATAACACGGGACAGCTAAGAGTAGGAGGAGCCTGGCAGATGAGAGCGGATTTAAATGGACACCTGGTTATTCCAACCGAGATAGTTAGCACTCGACTACGGCCAGATCTGCTGTTGTGGTCTGAGCCAGAGAAAGTAGTCTATTTCATAGAGCTGACTGTCCCGTGGGAAGACAGAGTTGAGGAGGCTAACGAGTGTAAGAGAGCTAAGTATGCAGAGTTAGCAGCAGATGCAGAGCAGAATGGATGGAAGGTTTATCTCCGCCCGGTAGAAGTGGGATGCCGTGGATTTGTAGCAAAAT
This sequence comes from Chelon labrosus, assembly GCF_963514085.1. NCBI lineage: Eukaryota > Metazoa > Chordata > Actinopteri > Mugiliformes > Mugilidae > Chelon > Chelon labrosus. The sequence goes on from NC_140338.1 coordinate 8,477,722, forward strand.
CGGCGACTGCTCTTCTGAGCGAGCTGGGCATACGAGGAAGGAGCCAGAGGACTGCGGTATCTAACATGTCTCAGGCAGCAGAGAGAGCGAGCGAATGGCTATGGGTTCGTAGAAAGCATGCTAGCTGGGGAGCTAGCTAAAGGTAAGGATGGCTGCGTGACGTTAGTGTGCCCGCAAATCATTATAGATGTGGTCGATTGGTTCGTGTTTCGTTTGTGTCGTGTTTTAGTCCGCATTAACGGGGCGATTCACGGTAGATTTGTTTGTTTGGTTCGTGGTTCAGTCCGCATTAACGGGGCGAACCATGGTGGTTTTGTTTGTTTCGTGATTCATAAAGGACTAGGCTAATTATTGAAATATTAGTTGTTGTCTAATATTAATGGCGAGAAATGGTGAGAAAAACAGGTTGTGCAGTGGCAGTGTGGAGGGTGGTGACTCCAGGACGCTGGAATTCACTGTTAAGCCTTCTTGAGGTGTCGTGGGCCTAACTTAACGAAACATCGGTGAAGGGAGGTGCCCACTTGAAAACCCCAATGACATGCTGCATACTGCTGTTGCTTGCTAGTGCCTTCGGACAACCGGGACTTTGTGCTACTGACAGTATTCTCCAGCTTTTGTTATTTGTTTATTTATTTACTTATTTTATTGTTTTCTTAATGGATGTCTGCCCCTCCTTCCGTTGGTGGGAGGGGGAGAGACAGGATGCGCCTATCCCGGCGGGATTTGATTGATGGTGTATTGGCACCTCTCATTTCTTTTTCCTGTTCATCCATTGTGGTTGGTTGTTGGTTGTTGGCGTTGTCTCGGGCTGAGTATAGGTTAATTGTCATATCACATGACCACAGGTTTGGGAGGGTCTCTTAGTTGAACAGGGCCTCTAAATGTGTCTTGCCTGGGATCTTGGCACAAGGGATTATAACATTTTACTGAATATTTCACAAGGTTTGAGTTAGCGTCAGCTGCTGAGCGGGCCATACAAGCCAGCAGCATTTACTTAGTTTATTTAGATTATAGGTTAAGCGTCATATTATATGACTGTAGGTTTGTTAGGATGTCTTAGCTGGACAGGGCCTCTAAATGTGTTTTGCCTGGGATTTTGGCACAAGGGATTGTTACATCTAAATCCTGTGTATTAATGAATGTATCAGCAGACTAGCTTCTGACAGAGGATTGTAAAGAAAAGATGCCGGACTTCAACTGAGCGATTTATGATCACTTTTATTGTGTAGAAACCCCATTCCTCCATAGATGTAATGCACTGTAGGAGCGAGTGGCCCTGTTCCAAGATGGCCGCCCTGTAGGCACGCCGCTCTAGTAGACGACAGCGCTCAATGCCGCGTCTATCTATATATGTCTATGGTTGTACCGACCAGTCAACTTTACTGCTGTGCCATGACGCTTTAAGCAGGAAGTTGACTAGTCGCTGATCACGTGTCAATAACAACACGGATACCTCGGAGAAGACAGGGGAGGAGCCCAGTTGGTCATTGCAGCAAACTAGCAGTGGTTCATCAAGTGTATAGAAATACTACACTAAAGATGAAGATCATTCTACCGTGACATGCAGAATATGTCAGTCATGAAATACAACAAAAGTACTTTAATGCACACTCGTCTGAAAATGCATCCACTAACACTAGCAGAGGAACAGTCCAGATACTCTCAACGACAATCAGTTAACTTCACCTGCAGTCACAGAGAGAAGGAGGCTGCACATCAACAATTTTCTGGTGATTTTCATTGTCTAAAGTTATTAGACCTTCAGCTGCTGTACACAGAAAAGGCTTCGGAGATACACTATATTACCAAAAGTATTCGCTCACCCATTCAAATGATCAGAATCAGGTGTTCTAATCACTTGGCCTGGCCCCAGGTGTATAAATTCAAGCACTCAGGCATGCAGACTGTGAAACAAGACATTTGTGAAAGAATGGGCCGCTCTCAGGAGCTCAGTGAATTCCAGCGTGGAACTGTCATAGGATGCCACTTGTGCAACAAATCCAGTCGTGAAATTTCCTCGCTCCTAAATATTCCACAGTCAACTGTCAGCTCTATTATAACAAAATGGAAGCGTTTGGGAAAAACAGCAACTCAGCCACGAAGTGGTAGGCCACGTAAAGTGACGGAGAGGGGTCAGCGGATGCTGAAGCGCATAGTGCAAAGAGGTCGCCGACTTTCTGCACAGTCAATTGCTACAGAGCTACAAACTTCATGTGACCTTCAGATTAGCCCAAGTACAGTACGCAGAGAGCTTCATGGAATGGGTTTCCATGGCCGAGCAGCTGCAGCCAAGCCACACATCACCAAGTGCAATGCAAGGCGTCGGATGCAATGGTGTAAAGCACGCCGCCACTGGCCTCTAGAGCAGTGGAGACGCGTTCTCTGGAGTGATGAATCACGCTTTACCATCTGGCAATCTGATGGACGAGTCTGGGTTTGGAGGTTGCCAGGAGAACGGTACATTTCAGATTGCATTGTGCCAACTGTGAAATTTGGTGGAGGAGGAATTATGGTATGGGGTTGTTTTTCAGGAGCTGGGCTTGGCCCCTTAGTTCCAGTGAAAGGAACATTGAATGCTTCAGGATACCAAAACATTTTGGACAATTCCATGCTCCCAACCTTGTGGGAACAGTTTGGAGCGGGCCCCTTCCTCTTCCAACATGACTGTGCACCAGTGCACAAAGCAAGGTCCATAAAGACGTGGATGACAGAGTCTGGTGTGGATGAACTTGACTGGCCTGCACAGAGTCCTGACCTGAACCCGATAGAACACCTTTGGGATGAATTAGAGCGGAGACTGAGAGCCAGGCCTTCTCGACCAACATCAGTGTGTGACCTCACCAATGCGCTTTTGGAAGAATGGTCAAAAATTCCTATAAACACTCTCCTCAACCTTGTGGACAGTCTTCCCAGAAGAGTTGAAGCTGTAATAGCTGCAAAAGGTGGACCGACATCATATTGAATTCTATGAGTTAGGAATGGGATGGCACTTCAGTTCATAGAATGAGTAAAGGCAGGTGAGCGAATACTTTTGGTAATATAGTGTATATCGTTTTTTTTTCCCCTTTTTTTTTTTTTTTTTTTTAAATCCTGGCTACATTATATTATTTTACAGCATTGCTTATGTTCAGGCAAGTGCTGTGAAGTACTTCGAACCACTGACTGTGCCTATTTTATAGGCTACACATATCTGTAACGCACTCATGTGTTCATGTTCAGTTCTGTTGTGTGCTATTAGTTGACATTGTTGCTGTGATTGTACAGCGTGTTTGTTTTTTTTGGCTGAGTGAGAGCTGCATATTAGAAGTGTCAGACTTGTGTCAGACAGTGTTTATGGTCTTGACGTGGGTTATGGGCGACAGTAGCCTGTGTTCAAGCTTCAGTTACCTTGCAGAAAAGCCTCCTTAGCTTATTTAGTGTGAAATGCTACAATATGTATTCAGGTCAAGAACATAGATTCCATTACTTTCTACTGTGTTTTTGTGTGATGTCATCGCCTAGTCAACGTCCACTGGCCTAGTCAACGTCCACTGGACTTTCACCACATATTGGTTGACTTTAAAAAATCAGAAGTCGTTCAACCCTACTTGACAGAGTTTAGAGGTGTGGTGGTGGGAGGAGTGTAAATGAGGAAACTTCACCTCTGGGATATGTGATGGAGCAGGACTCATCTACTGACGTCTGCTGATAAGAACACATTCTCCCTTTAGCGTAGGTCACACTAAAGCAGGTTGGAGTGACTGAATCTGAACAAAACCAAAGACATATCATCAATGAACTGGTGAACACGTGTTTTAAGGAAGAGTCTGAACAGTAGAAATAGTGTTTGTAACTGTTGTGACTCACCCACTGAGACTTCAGGGGCTCTGAGATCCTCGTAGCCTTTGACAGCACAGGAGTATGTGACTGCTTCCTCACTGCTGACCAGCTCTTGGTACCAGGGAGACCAGTCCTCATAGAGAAACTCTCTGTTCTTGTACCAGATGTAGGCAGTCAGAGGACAGCTGGTGCTACACATCAGTGTTACTGTCTGTCCCTCTGTGGCAGGAATCACTTTTACCTGCAGGTCTGAGATCATAGTTAATATAAATAACATTAATGTATTATATTACTCTTAAAGTAATCAATCAGTAATACATTAGTGATAAACACTGTACCTGTAACATGGAGGTGAATTCTACTTTGCAGGCAGTTGTCTGGTTTGTTAGTTTCTGTGCAGCAGTAATCTTTTTCATCGTTTTCTGTTAGATCATTGATTGTCAGAGTGAAGTTACTCTCTTCTGACACACTGTACTTTACTTGATTTCCATCTGTAGGGAGCTCAGCAGTAACATACTTCAAACCATCCCTGTAGACAATGTACCATCTCTTGGTTGCAGTGTGATGTTGATCTGAGCAGGACAGAGTCACTGATGAACCCTTTAAGGCACAGATGCTGGTTGGTTTCCCCTGAACTCCTTTAACAGAAGATTTCATTATCAAACATCTGGACACATTTACAATGTCTCCATGACTTCAAGACCTCATAACATCAGTGTATCTGCTGCTTTAACAAAATTAACTTTTACACCTTCACTCCAACATTCAAGAAATATCACGTTTCCATATTTCAAGTAATAGAAGGAGGAAAAACAATCATTCATACCTGAGATGTGCAGAATCAAAGCCATAATCAAACATCCAGCTTCTACCAAGAACATGACTGTTGTCTACTCCAGCTTCTGATCAGCAGTTACTGTGAGACTTTATCAGATGTCCAAAACATGAATGAATGGAGGTTAAAATCATCGGCAGTCTTCTTCCAGAGTGAAGACAGAACGAACTACTGGTTAGTGTGAGTGTGTCTACATGCAGCTTTACACCACAACAATCACTTCCTTCTTCATGATTACTTTGAGGAAGAAGAGACCTCTAGTGAAGAATCTGTGTAGTGCAGGAGTTATTAGAGTCTGTTTGTCTCTTTCTATATATGAGGGTGTCAGTTTGTTTTCTCTTTTCTTTTTCCAACAACTTGTGTAGAAGAGTTATTTTCAGCATCTCTCTTTCAACAGTATGTGTTCAATGACATCCTCATCAGGCCTTCATCATCAGAGGCGTTATATTGTTAAAACCTTTTTCAGTTGTGTTATCAGCAGGTCTTTAAAGCTCACAGCTCACTGACTGCAGCTCATTCAGTCTTTTGCTGATTGTTTAGTTCTGTAGTTGTGTAGCTAGTACTGATCTATTTTATCACCATACTATTATTATTTTTTCTTTTTCAACATGGTGACTTCATGCAACGTGCAGCAGGAATATATTTCATTGTATGCTCACAATAAAGTCACAGTGAGAACAGAGAGATGTGAAACTGTCAGTTGTTATTTTGGTATGAAGAAAGGAAGCAGTGGACATGATGTCTATGATGTTTAATTCACTACAACACATACAAAGTACAACACAAGTGAAATAGCTAAAGCATTTTATAATACATGCCATGATACAACGTTATTTCAAGAAGTGAACTTTCTTACAAAGTAGAATGACAACAAAGTGTTTTTAGTGAGAAGGCCGTAGCTCAATGGTAGAGTAGAGATCAGCTGTGTGGTTCTCAGGGAAGTGCAGTCTGTCGTAGTGATGATCATCCTGCTCTGTTGACTGAGCTGAGATGTTCTCATACATGTGATCAGTGTTCAGCTGAGGAGACAACATAAATAATATTACTTTACATTATACTGCATTGAAAGTTTTGACTGATCCTCCTATCTGAGCATTTAAAATACACCAAGATCTCATCTGATAAAGATACAATTTTAAATGACATTAGATTAATATTGATCAGTCATGACGTTCAGCACTGACAGAACACAGATTTCAACCTGACTTCAACTACTAGTTAATAAGACCTATAATAAAACAACATTTCCTGTACATAGTTTTCATTTGTCCATATATGACTAATTTTACAAAATAATCTCTACAGTTTGAGTCCTGTTTTGTACCTGCTGTCTGTTGTCTGGTGTTTCAGTTCTTGAAGACTGACTGGAACGCTTCTTCCTTCAGATTTAAAAAAGTGAACAAATATGTTAATGATTGAGTGATTTCAAATCATAGTATGAATTATGCGGCAGAATGATTGTTTTATTACGATTATCTTGTTTTCATGATCGAGGGAAGCCAAAATCGAAATCGAAATTCAATTAATCACCCAGCCCTAATAAGTATAAACTTTCAGATAGGATATAGCAGGGTGGATGTCACGAGAACTTCTACTGTGTTATTTTTGCTCTTTCAGGAAGATTAGCTTAGGGCGTTGTGAATGACTAGCTTGAGTTTTACACTTCTTTATTTCACATGTGCTCCTGCACGTCTTCCAGGTAAACCTCCTCAGGTGATGGTGGTGAGCTCTGTGGATGTTTTCCGACCCTCCAACCCTCTGGAACTGGCCAAGAGCTTTGTAGGAGCGAAGGAGCTGGGCAAGATGCTGGTGGACTGTGTGAGTACAACACTTGTCTTGTCCAGTGTTATAATTACACAGTTTCTACACTGTTGTTCTTATCATGAAAACATCTGCCTGGACAGTGTACAGACTCTGACGGCTGTGCAGTGGACAGGTCCAGAGCCTGGTGTGAAATAATCGACACCATCTACCACAGGTCAGCTCACTATGAACATGCTATTATTTTTAGTTCTTCTTTTTTTGTCTTTCTCGTCTCTTTATCTGATTATTTTTCCCTCATCCCTTTTTTGGCACCTTATCTTTCACAGACTTCGTTTTCACAGACTTCTTCTTCAATGCTGCAACGTACCGACCTGACAGACACGACATGCAAAGAGCAAATATTTATATACTGTCGCTCACGTTATTATTGTGATATTTGAAAGGGAACATGTTTGATAGTTGTGCCAGATGAAGTTCTGTGCACAGGACGGTAGTCAAATGTGCTGTGCAAAGCAGGAGAGCATGTTCACGCACCGATTCAGAGAGTTTGTGCGTTAACACATGGACGTAACGTTTAGAGGCCTGATTTTAGATGAGCCTCCTGTCAGTCAAGGAGATGAAGTTACAACCCGGCGCAAGACATGCAACATAAAAATGAGTTACAGAAATAACTCACAGGTTATAGATAGATAGATGTCCTCTGTCGCACACAGACGAGGTGTTGTACAGACTGATGCTTGAGTCAGGAAAGATTTCCTGTAGCGCTCCTTGAGTCTCTTCGAGAAGGTGCTCTGTTGTCTGTCTATTATATGGTATAGAGGGTGGTCAGGGTTATCCATGACTGATTACCGTTTGTTCAGTGCCCTCCTCTCCACCATTGATTCAAAAGCTTCCTGTCTGCAGCCAGTGACAGAGCCAGCCTTCCTGATCAGTTTTATTCAGTCTGTTGGTGTCACTGGCTGCAATGCAGCTCCCCCAGCAGACCACAGCAGAGAAAAGGGTGCTGGCCACAACAGGCTGGTAAAAGATCCAGTCTGTTATGGTAAATAACAAATCTTAAACAGGCACTGGGTGGGACGTAGTGCTTTCTGCAGCTGAAGAGAGTGGTGTCTTGCTCAGGCCTCTACATCCATGCCTTTTATCCACCTCTACAGGTGTGTAGGATTGAGGTAATTAAGCCCACCTGCCACTGCAAGGCCAGTAGGAGCCCAGTGAAGGAGTGATAAAAGATGAGTAAAATCCAACATTGAATCATGAGAGCAGTTCATGATTTGGGGGGGGGGGGCTGGAGCCTACCCCAGCTGTCATTGGGGGAGAGGCGGGGTACACCCTGAACAGGTCTCCAGTCTATCACAGGGCTAACACAGAGAGACAGACAACCTTTCACACTCGCACCTACGACCAATTAAGAATCACAAGCATGTCTTTGGACGGTGGGAGGAAGCTGGAGTACCCGGACAGAACCCACGCAGACACAGGGAGAACATGCAAACTCCACACAGAAAGGCCCCAGTCAGTCCATGGATTCGAGTCTTGAGGGTTGCAGAATCACAGACAGATACCGAAGGTTTCACCTGGAGCCATATCTATCAAATTATGTTTAGCATATACAGTATAGCTGTAAACTGAATTGATGATGACATGTTTCTTACATAAAATACAATTGCAGATGATCTTTAATATTCATATATGAGAGGACTTTTTGTAAATTAGTAAAATTCTATGTTCAAATCCATTGGCCGACTGGGGTTGTCTGTCTCTCCGTGTTAGCCCTGTGATGGACTGGATACCTGTCCAGGGTGTGCCCCGCCTCTCGCCCAGTGACTGCTGAGATAGGCTCCAGCCCCCCCGTGACCCTTCATAGGACAAGTAGTTACAGAAAATGAATGAATGAATGAATTCTGAGTTAGCATGTTTTTGTGCTTCCACATTAATATCACAGAGTTAATCTGATATTTTAGAACTATAATAGCAGCAGGAGACATAAATCCTCATCTTCCTGCTCAGTTTCTACAAAATGACTCAAATGTGGTTGCGTTAACAGCTTCTCAGTTCTGGGGAACTCCAGCCGTTGATGTTCATTTCTCATTTTTTACAGTAATCAAAAGAAACATTTTACCACAGAGTCCAAAAACAACAACATTTAAAAGTGTCCTGACAACAATTCACTAATTGCAGGCATTAGACCAGCAGGTGGGAATATAGTAACTATAAGGGTAGTTTTTTACTCTAATTAGGTCAACGCCCTAACTACAAGGAACTATTGAGGAAATGACTCACACGCTTGACGTGTGAAGGATTATTTTAGGCTAACGGTCTAATGCTGCCCGAAGAAAACTCATGCCAAATAAAGAGGAACCTTCAAAGATTCAAGATTCAATGTGTTTATTGTCACATGCACAGTAAAAACAGCCGTTTAGACCAGAGGTGCCCAATACGTCGATCGCATTTGACTGGTAGATCACAAAGATAGGTCGGGTAGATTGCCCAGGTAGAGAGCCTTCCTGTCCTGAGCAGCACAGTTGCCAAACCACACTGTCACTGAGATGGTGATACCGTACCTCAGCTGTGAAGCGTTTTACCCATGACTGTGTGAACTGTGTTTTGTGCAGACTGAGTCCCCAGCTGTCTCAGGAGGTGCTGCTGGATGAGGTGAGCGATGCGTTCCTGGTGGACATGCTGTGGGAAACCCAGATGTACCTGTATGAGGAGAGGGAGATCCTCCAGTCTCTGGCAAAAACTATTACTGGAGAACTGACAGCTCGAGAAAACCACAAGGAGGGGGCGAGTGGTTGGGTGAGGTTACTGCCAGTACTGCCACGTGTCTTGATTCAGGACTCTAATGTTATGTGTTGCTGTGCTTTATCTTTGCAAAAAAAATAAGACCTTAGTGATTTCCATATTCACAGTAAAATGTGAGTTCACAGCAACAAATGGGCAAAACATGGCAGGAACTGAAAACTAATACAGGAAACAACAGATTCTCTATAGCCTCTTGAAAGGCCAGTTACGTAGCATCCTGTTATCGTCAGTGAAACTGTCATTACTGTGGTTTACTAAGCTTACCCTTGTGAACTGATGTGAAGCGACTGGTTTTCATTTTTTAAGTCGGCACGTACGGGGGAAACGTATGAGGAAGTTGTATCTTTTTGCACTTGCTGTTAGTATTGCGTCTGAGATGTGGACTTTAATTTCACTCTTTAAAAAAAAAACAGTTGCTTTGAGGTTTCTCTGACCAGCATTGAGATTTTTTTTGTGCAGCATCTGACTCTGAGAAAAAGCCTGCGAGTGTCTCACACAAAGCCTGAAAATGAGCAAGCCTGTACAAAAAGTTCATGCTTTCACTTCCTAAAACAGGCGGTGGCTGTCCATCACTGCTACTATGTGAAATCCTGCTGCATGTCTAGATGTCTGCCTGCTTATCCTCTGTGAGTACCGAACTGAAGTGCCATACACGCACAACATTTTAAAAACTAGGTCCTTTACACATGACAGGATAATATAAGATTATTCTGAGAGAGGGAGCAATGCACCAACAACTTGCTGTAACTTTGTTACAGTGGCTGAAGTGTCTTGTGACTAAACACATCATATTATTAAATAATCTGGGGTGAACTTTTGATACAGAGGAAGGTCCCAAACCAAAATTCTCCTCTGGACTGGACTGTAGCCTGATCCCGGCTAAGTATAGTGCAGTAATTAAGAACAGAACAAGTGTTATTATTCTTGTACTCAGTCTCTTGAAGTTGTTCTTTGCTGTGTTGTACAATCTCTAGGTATCCACTGCTTGGTAATTAAGCCTGGAAGTAAAGAAAGCATTATTTAAGTGAGGTTAAACATGCAGTAAGGCATTTTGAAGAATACAAGAAACATTTTTCTACAGTCAGAATATGTAGATAACCTTTTCAGTACCCAATCTATAACCCATGTTGTTTACCTTTGTAGTTTGTCGGAAGAATTATACAACCTGACTTGCAATAATCTTTAAATTCTTGCAGTATGTCCTGCAGATGGAGTGTGATATTGAAAAACGAAGTATGCTCACTCAGAGGTTGAATTGGACCTAAAGTTGACAACAGCGTAGGGGACCGTCTCTTGATCTTGGGTCTGAGGTGGGTTTGCGAGGGAGTAGATAGCATCTGTGTTGGTCTTGGTGAAGTGGATTCTGCTGTAGTGAAGTTCCTGTTCTGCAGGTTGAGCTGAGGAGTCGTCATCATTGGGATCACAGTTGAACTGATAAAACACAAGCGAAATTGCATTAAATTGCACATACTGTTTAGCTGAGCTTTCAAAGTAATACTGGGTGATACACTGAAGTCGAGTTTTTGAACTAAATGAAAAAGAGCAAAAATCTTGTTTTCCCCCTCAGTAGCCACTCACACAGCCAGTTGTCTTTAGTGATGTTTCCTTTGAGTTGCTGGCATGTCTGAGTTTTACTGGTACACAACAAGCTGCAGTAATGGCAGCCGCAGTTGCTGAATGTTTTTACATGGAACAGATCACTGAGCTGTGTAAAGTTTAAAGGGTTTTGTTGGGCAGTTCGACAGGCGAACACAATTTTGTCTGGTTTGGGATAATTTCAGGATTTTTTCTAATTACTTTTCAGTGCTGATTTTAAACAAATCCATTTAGAGGAACATCTTCCTGTCCTGAGCTGCTCAGTTATTCAGACTGTTGCAGACCGCTTAGCATGTTCTGCAAAGGTAACATATCACAAATTCTATGATCCTCAGGTGTGTGCATACGTGAGCACACTGAATTTGCTGCTTGTGCAAAGAAGAAGATGGCTGCTGTGTTGTCTGCAGTGTGTCTTCACATGGTCAGCAGTGTTTTGGGTAGCTGTTTGAGCTGCTGCTTACTAAACAGTAGAGAATCTTCATAGACTTGTAGTTGACTACACTATGATGCCAAATGACTTTGTTGTAGCTAGATGTGAGTATTTGTGGTAGTTGGAGCTGTGGTTTGTTGCTGTATGTTTTTTATGCTTTGACGTCATTGCTCTTTATGATAGTCTACAACAAAATATCGACCCAATATTTCAGACGGTTTTGGTGTTTTTTGAACGTTTTTGGGCTGGAAACCATTGTGGCAACACGGGATCCAACTAGTCCAACTAGTGGCAAATGTGTGTAACACACAGGCAATAACAGGGTCATAGACTCTCACTGGTAAACAGCCGCCTGTCGGCTTGATGTGTCATGGCTTTAAAGTTATGCATGAACCAAAATTAAACCTGTTTCAATGTGAATGTTTCTCCACTCATTGCTTAGCAGTGGGAACTGAATTTGTTTTGAGTTGTCTGTATTGTCTTAGTCTACTCCTAAGTAATTATAAGCGTAAGGGTCCTGGTTGGGAGGGTTAGCACAACAGAGCAGATACACAGTGGCTGAAGTTGCTATTGGATATGTATAAGAGTTTAAGGCATATGAGATAGTATGCTTATTAATGAAAATAATAAACTAATGCCACACCGGAAAACACAACATTTTATGGCAGCTCTACAGACTGTTATAAAGTCCAAGTAATTATCAAATCATTGTTGAGCAAAATAAAATGTAGTATCTAAGGTTTTGCAAAAGACTGAAAATGGGATGCACTAAAAGTTGTGTTCTATGTTGCCAACTACTTTATAAGACCTAGAGCATTCAGAGGCAACATATTTATGTAAAATACAAAAGGACAGAATAATCCTGTGATTTTAGTGAAGCAGAAATAAATATAGCTTGTTGAATTGAAGCTGCTCTTCTGACTGGTATGATATAACCATCATATTTTGACAGATACAGTGACGCAAATGAAGCTGAGTTGTTAATCTTTTCTTTACCTGGTCCAAGTTGTCCAAGGTTTCATTCACATGAGAATGACTGGAGGTTCTTTTTTTTCTGGTGAGTGAATATAAAAGCCTGGTTAGTGTGTGAATTAGCTTGTGAATCATTGATCTCAGAAAGAGCACAGTGATGTTCACCTAATCCACAAGAAGACCATGAGAGGTATTAAAATTAGGAGAGCTACAGAAACTCCTGCAGCTGCTGCTGGGATCCATTTAGTTGTGAAAGTTGAGTCTTCCTTAGTTTGTTTAGTTTGGACAGTGAGAGTCTTTACAGCTGAGTTGATGTCTCTGTTGGTTCTGACAGCACAGGAGTAGTTTCCTGCATCCTGACTGCTGACTGGATCTAGAAGCAGGTGTTTGCTTTGCTCGTGTGTCAGGTTCAGAGGTCGACTGTTGAAGTACCAAATGTAGTTTGTGTTAGCAGGTAGAGGACAGCTGGTACTGCAGGTCAGTGAGACTCTCTGACCCTCTGTCACCACTGGAGAGGGAGTTATCTTCACTTTCAGGTCTGGAAGACAGACAGATAGGGTAATAAATGTAAAAGAGACATTTATGATGAATACATATATTGATTGCTGGTAGGACATGAGTAACAGATTCTAATTACCTGTGACAATCAGATAAACTCCAGGAAAACCAGACACTTCTTTATAGTTTATTGTGATTATGAAGATGTATTCTGCTGAGTCTTTATTCTTCAGGTTGTTTAATGTGAGGATGTGTTGGTTCTTCATGTTGTCATGATACGTCACATAACGTGCCTCCTTAGTCTGCTGTTGATCTTCCTCTTCAGTATTTCTCTCTACTTTATACCAATGTTTAGACTCTGTCGGCAGGTAGTCAGGATGAGAGTATTCACTGGAAATGTTCACAGAAGATCCTTTCAGAGCACAAACTCTCCTGCTGATATAATTCACTCTACAACAGTTCTTCTCCCCTACACCTGAAATATTGATGGAAGACAAGAGACAGATTCACTTTAAAGTAACTATTAAACTCACTTTAGATAATCTTTAATTTTAAAGAAAGATGCCAACTTCCTAGTAGATACAAATGTTTGAAATCAGGACCTTCTCCGGTGACAGAGACTGAAAGCATTTAAGAAGTAAAGTTAAGTTGATTCATACTCACAGACATCAGGAGAGCGCAGATCCTCAAGACCTTTTACAGCACAAGAGAAGCTGTCTGTAGAAATGTCGGTAACTATAATCTGTTGTTTCTCCTTGTCTCTGTATATTTGTCTGTTCTTAAACCACATAAATGAAGTCAGAGTGTCAGTATGAAGACAGCTGGTGTTACAGGTCAGTCTGACATGACCTATAGCGTCTGGAGGAGTCCTTTGAACGTGTATTTCTGTTGGGAGACAATAAATATATTTTTCAGCAGTTCATCTTTACAATGTTAAATATATGTATCATTTAATAACCTGGTCAGATATGTTGTTAATTATTAACTAGTGCAGTGCCCGTTGGAAGTATGAATTCCTATAGTGGGAGCTGAAGAAGATTTTTCAGTTGTGACCATTGTCGTGACCCATGTCTCCTCCCCACAAAGACATTAATTGTAGTGTTTTTACTGCTGGTTTTAATTGTATATACACATAGTAACATACAAAATACAAATGTAGAATCAGAATCAGAAATACAGTAGCCTATGTACATGTACAAATAAATAAATAGTGTTCAACAGAGTGACTGCTTGGGGAAAGAAGCTGTCTTTGTGTTGGCTGGTTTTGGTAAACATCTTCGTGCCCGTAGCGAGACACCTGCCCAGTTTCAAATCAATCGGGCCAACGGTTCGCGAGATATGCGTGCCACAGACAGACACACACACACACACACACACAAAGTCACCAAATAAGTTAAAAGAAATTCTTGATTTATAGATAGATGATAAAATCACTCATGTTTTGTAAACTGTAAACTGGTTACCATCTAGCGTTTGAGCCAGCGCAATAATTTAGAACTGTCATCAGTTAGAGCGGAGAAAACCTATTTTACCGATATATTTTACATTTCTTATCCAAACAACGTCAAACTTAGCAGTGCACATCTTCGTGCCCGCGAGGAGGGAAATTTATTTTGGACGAAAAACGGGTCTCGAATTCCACATACACACACGGGGAAAAATTCGAAAACTGGTCGGCGCACTCCTCGCTCAGAGGAACCTCTATGGAATTAGAACTATGGAATTAGAACCCTGCCATAAATCGTGCGCGCGCAACGAGACTCGCGCGAGCGCAAATCAAACATCCGCGCGCGCAAACCAAACATCCGCGCGCGCAATGAGACTCGCGCGAGCGCAAATCAAACATCCGCGCGCGCATTTTCCCCCCCCGAGCGCTTTTCCAAGCACTCGCGAGCTATTTTGTATCCTGTATCTATGCCCCCTGGAGCAATATTGTAGCCTGCGAGGAGAAAAAACAGCTCGCGCGCGCGCAGAGTCCGCTCGCAAAACTTTCCCCTGCTCACTCGCGAAACTCTCCTCTCCTCGCGCGGAAAACTGTCCCCTGCTCGCGCGCGAGTTATTTCTTTTAGTAGGCGTTTTTGTCAGTGAGGGGGACGGGCCTGGGGGCATGCCAATCACCATTGTATCCCCGAATATAATTGGTTGAGCGTATTGGCCAGTTGAACAGCAGGGTACGGCAACACTACAACACTATTTCGACGAAACTCTGAAGTTAGAGTGAGAGTTAGAGTGCGGCCATAGGGATCCATTATAAACGAGAATTTCTTCAGATTTTTCCAAAATTTCACCAAAACGTAATCTGTGACCCTGACCAAACCGTAAAAGGTATCGAAACGCCGTTTTCGGGAAAATAAAGCCACACTTCCGGTGCCTCGGATAAACTTCCAATCATTTTTCTACTCCAAAGCACGGCCGAGTAATCGCTCGGCAAAGCGAAGCTGGACATTTTGGAATGTTGCCGCTTTTTTCAGGCTTCTCCATTGATTTCAATGGGCCAAAACGCCCGCTTTTTGCCCGATCATTCTCGCCCCATTGGAAGAATCGCTTAGAAAAGTCATAGCACACTTAAGGCGCACGTCTGGATATACAATTTTTTTTTTTTTTTTAAGAACTCTGGGAGGAGTAGCGAACCGAAAAATTACGGAAGAAGGCGGAAGAAAATTAAACGCGAGCAATAGTAATATATGTGCCATGCACTAGCTCCCATTGCAATGCTTTGCAATGGGAGCTAGTGCATCGGCACAGATAATTAACGATCTGCAGTGAAAGTTTGACTTGACAGAGATTAGAGGTGTGGTGATGGGAGGAGTGTAAATGTGGAAACTTCACCTCTGGGATATGTGATGGAGCAGGACTCATCTACTGACGTCTGCTGATAAGAACACATTCTCCCTTTAGTGTAGGTCACACTAAAGCAGGTTGGAGTGACTGAATCTGAACAAAACCAAAGACATATCATCAATGAACTGGTGAACACTTGTTTTAAGGAAGAGTCTGAACAGTAGAAATAGTGTTTGTAACTGTTGTGACTCACCCACTGAGACTTCAGGGGCTCTGAGAACCTCGTAGCCTTTGACAGCACAGGAGTATGTGACTGCTTCCTCACTGCTGACCAGCTCTTGGTACCAGGGAGACCAGTCCTCATAGAGAAACTCTCTGTTCTTGTACCAGATGTAGGCTGCAGGGTTTTCAGTCAGAGGACAGCTGGTGCTACACATCAGCGTTACTGTGTGTCCCTCTGTGTCAGGAATCACCTTTACCTGCAGGTCTGAGATGATAGTTAATATAAATAACATTAATGTATTACATTACTCTTAAAGTAATCAATCAGTAATACATTAGTGATAAACACTGTACCTGTAACATGGAGGTGAATTCTACTTTCCTGCCAGTTGTCTGGTTTGTTAGTTTCTGTGCAGCAGTAATATTTTGTATCGTTTTCTGTTAGATCATTGATTGTCAGAGTGAAGTTACTCTCTTCTGACACACTGTACTTTACACGATTTCCATCTGTAGGGAGCTCAGTAGTAACATAGTTTGAACCATTCCAGTAGACAATGTACCATCTCTTGGTTGCAGTGTGACGTTGATCTGAGCAGGACAGAGTCACTGATGAACCCTTTAAGGCACAGATGCTGGTTGGTTTCCCCTGAACTCCTTTAACAGAAGATTTCATTATCAAACATCTGGACACATTTACAATGTCTCCATGACTTCAAGACCTCATAACATCAGTGTATCTGCTGCTTTAACAATATTAACTTTTACACCTTCACTCCTACATTCAAGAAATATCACGTTTCCATATTTCCAGTAATAGAAGGAGGAAAAACAATCATTCATACCTGAGATGTGCAGAATCAAAGCCATAATCAAACATCCAGCTTCTACCAAGAACATGACTGTTGTCTACTCCAGCTTCTGATCAGAAAGTTGATTCTTCTAATGAACTTATTAAAGCTACAGCAGTTACTGTGAGACTTTATCAAATGTCCAAAACATGAATGAATGGAGGTTAAAATCATCGGCAGTCTTCTTCCAGAGTGAAGACAGAATGAACTACTGGTTAGTGTGAGTGTGTCTACATGCAGCTTTACACCACAACAGTCACTTCCTTCTTCATGATTACTTTGAGGAAGAAGAGACCTCTAGTGAAGAATCTGTGTAGTGCAGGAGTTATTAGAGTCTGTTTGTCTCTTTCTACATATGAGGGTGTCAGTTTATTTTCTTTCTTTTTTCAACAACTTGTGCAGAAGAGTTTTTTTCAGTATCTCTCTTTCAACAGGATGTGTTCAGTGACATCCTCATCAAACCTTCATCCTCAGAGGTGTTATATTGTTAAAAAATTTTTCAGTTGTGTTATCAACAGGTCTTTAAAGCTCACAGCTCACTGACTGCAGCTCATTCTGTCTTTTACTGATTGTTTGGTTCTGTAGTTGTAAAGGGATACTATTTTATCACCATACTATTATTATTTTTCATTTTCAACATAGTGACTTCATGCAACGTGCAGCCGGAGTATATTTTATTATATTTTCATGATAATCAGAGAGATATGAAACTGTTAGAGGTGACGTTGCGGTGAGGAAAAAAATACTGAAGAGAAAGTAGTGGACATGATGTCTATGATGTTTAATTCACTACAACACATACAAAGTACCACACAAGTGAAATAGCTCAAACTTTTTTGTAATACATGCCATGATACAGCGTTATTTCAAGAAGTGAACTTTCTTACAAAGTAGAATGACAACAGAGTGTTTTTTATTTAGAAGGACGTAGCTCGATGGTAGAGTAGAGATCAGCTGTGTGGTTCTCAAGGAAGTGCAGTCTGCTGTAGTGATGATCATCCTGCTCTGCTGACTGAGCTGAGATGTTCTCATACATGTGATCAGTGTTCAGCTGAGAAGACAACATAAATAATATTACTTTACATTATACTGCATTGAAAGGTTTGACTGATCCTCCTATCTGAGCATTTAAAATACACCAAGATCTCATCTGATAAAGATACAGTTTTAAATGACATTAGATTAATATTGATCAGTCATGACGTTCAGCACTGACAGAACACAGATTTCAACCTGACTTCAACTACTAGTTAATAAGACCTATAATAAAACAACATTTCCTGTACATAGTTTTCATTTGTCCATATATGACTAATTTTACAAAATAATCTCTACAGTTTGAGTCCTGTTTTGTACCTGCTGTCTGTTGTCTGGTGTTTCAGTTCTTGAAGACTGACTGGAACACTTCTTCCTTCTGATTTAAAAAAGTGAACAAATATGTTAATGATTGAGTGATTTCAAATCATAGTATGAATTATATTTCTCTGATATCAAACACAGTGATGTTTACCTAATCCACAAGAAGACGATGAGAGGAAGTAAAACAAGGAGAGCTACAGAAACTCCTGCAGCTGCTGCTGGGATCCATTTAGTTGTGAAAGTTGAGTTTTCCTTTGTTTGTTTAGTTTGGACAGTGAGAGTCTTTACAGCTGAGTTGATGTCTCTGTCGGTTCTGACAGCACAGGAGTAGTTTCCTGCATCCTGACTGCTGACTGGATCTAGAAGCAGGTGTTTGCTTTGGTCGTGTTTCAGGTTCAGAGGTCGACTGTTGAAGTACCAAATGTAGTTTGTGTTAGCAGGTAGAGGACAGCTGGTACTGCAGGTCAGTGAGACTCTCTGACGCTCTTTCACCACTGGAGAGGGAGTTATCTTCACTTTCAGGTCTGGAAGACAGACAGATAGGGTAATAAATGTAAAAGAGACATTTATAATGAATACATATATTGATTGCTGGTAGGACATGAGTAACAGATTCTAATTACCTGTGACAATCAGAGAAACTCCAGGAGAACCAGACACTTCTTCATAGTTTGTTTTGATTGTGAAGATGTATTCTGCTGAGTCATTCTTCTTCAGGTTGTTTAATGTGAGGATGTGTTGGTTCTTCGTGTTGTCATGATACTTCACATTACGTGTCCACTTAGTCAGCTGTTGATCTTCCTCTTCAGTATTTCTCTTTACTTTATACCAAACTTTAGACTTTGTCTGCTGGTAGTCAGGATGAGAGTATTCACTGGAAATGTTCACAGAAGATCCTTTCAGAGCACAAACTCTCCTGCTGATATAATTCACTCTCCAACAGTTCTTCTCCCCTACACCTGAAATATTGATGGAAGACAACAAGACTAACTTCACTTTACAGCAACTATTAAACTTCCTTTAAATAATATTTGAATTAAAATAAAGTTGTCAACTTCCTAGCAGATAAAATGTTTGAAATCAGGACCTTCTCCAGTGACAGAGACTGAAAGCATTTAAAAAGATACTTAAATCTTAAGTTGATTCATACTCACAGACGTCAGCAGAGTGCAGATCCTCAAGACCGTTTAGAGCACAAGAGCAGCTTCCTGTGAACATGTTCGTAACTATAATCTGTTGTTTCTCATTGTCTCTGTATATTTGTCTGTTCTTAAACCACATAAATGAAGTCAGAGTGTCAGTGTGAAGACAGCTGGTGTTACAGGTCAGTCTGACATGACCTGTAGCGTCTGGAGGAGTTCTTTGAACGTGTATTTCTGTGGGAGACAATCAAAACATTTTTCATCAATTTTAAATATATGTAGCATTTAATAACATGATCAGATAATTTATTTATGATTAGTTTTTTTGAAATGGTTAGATAATAGAACTGTTTCCAGTGTATCTATAGTGAAAGTATGACGTGACAGTAGGGGTTGTATCGACTAGTCGACTTTACTCCTGTTTTGAACAGGAATTTGACTTGACGCCGATTACGTGACAGTAACAACACAGAGGTCCATAGAAGAAAGGTGAGGAGCCCAGTTGGTGATTGCAATAAACTAGCAGCGTTTCATCAAGTGTGTGGTATTACTACACTAAAGATGAAGATCATACTTCCTTGACATGCAGAATATGTCAGTCATGAAATACAACAAAAGTACTACTGTAATGCACATTCGTCTGAAAAGGCATCCACTAACGCTAGCAGAGGAACGGTCCAGATACTCTCAACGACAATCAATTAACTTCACCTGTAGTAACAAAGAGAAGGAGGCTGCACATCAACAATTTGCTGGTGAATTTCATTGTCTAAAGTTATTAGACCTTTAGCTGCTGTACACAGAAAAGGTTTCAGAGATATATGGCTTTTCTATCCTGGCTACATTATATTATCTTTCAACACGGAGTGAAGTACTATTAAACGGTATTGACGGCTCCAATTTATAGGTTATACATCAATACAGGATTGATCAGTTGATGTGTTCATGTTCAGTTCTGTTGTGTTCTGTTAGTTGAAATTGTTGCTCTGGTTGTACAGTGTGTTTTGTGTTTTTTTGTTGTTTTTTTTTAAATTAGAAGTGTCAAACTGACTGTGTTTATGGTGTTAACGTGGGCTGCGGGTGACAGTAGCCCGTGTTCAAGCTTCAGTTACCTTGCAGTAAAGTCTCCATAGCTTTCTTTGTGTGAAACGCTACAATATATATTCAGGCCAAGAATATAGATTTCATTACTTTCTACTCTGTTTTTGTGTGACGTTATCTACTAGTCGACATCCACTCTACTTTCATCATACATTGGTTGACATAAAAAAAATCGGAAGTCGTTCAACCCTACTTGACAGAGATTAGAGGTGTGGTGGTGGGAGGAGTGTAAATGTGGAAACTTCACCTCTGGGATATGTGATGGAGCAGGACTCATCTACTGACGTCAGGTTAGAACACATTCTCCCTTTAGCGTAGGTCACACTGAAGCAGGTTGGAGTGACTGAATCTGAACAAAACCAAAGACACATCATCAATGAACTGGTGAACACTTGTTTTAAGGAAGAGTCTGAACAGTAGAAATAGTGTTTGTAACTGTTGTGACTCACCCACTGAGACTTCAGGGGCTCTGAGATCCTCGTAGCCTTTGACAGCACAGGAGTATGTGACTGCTTCCTCACTGCTGACCAGCTCTTGGTACCAGGGAGACCAGTCCTCATAGAGAAACTCTCTGTTCTTGTACCAGATGTGGGCTGCAGGCTTTTCAGTCAGAGGACAGCTGGTGTTACACATCAGTGTTACTGTCTGTCCCTCTGTGTCAGGAATCACCTTTACCTGCAGGTCTGAGATCATAGTTAATATAAATAACATTAAAGTATTAGATTACTCTTAAGGTAATCAATCAGTAATACATTAGTGATAAACACTGTACCTGTAACATGGAGGTGAATTCTACTTTGCTGGCAGTTGTCTGTTTTGTTAGTTTCTGTGCAGCAGTAATCTTTTTCATCGTTTTCTGTTAGATCATTGATTGTCAGAGTGAAGTTACTCTCTTCTGACACACTGTACTTTACTTGGTTTCCATCTGTAGGGAGCTCAGTAGTAACATAGTTTGAACCACTCCTGTAGACAATGTACCATCTCTTGGTTGCAGTGTGACGTTGATCTGAGCAGGACAGAGTCACTGATGAACCCTTTAAGGCACAGATGCTGGTTGGTTTCCCCTGAACTCCTTTAACAGAAGATTTCATTATCAAACATCTGGACACATTTACAATGTCTCCATGACTTCAAGACCTCATAACATCAGTGTATCTGCTGCTTTAACAATATTAACTTTTACGCCTTCACTCCTACATTCAAGAAATATCACGTTTCCATATTTCCAGTAATAAAAGGAGGAAAAACAATCATTCATACCTGAGACGTGCAGAATCAAAGCCATAATCAAACATCCAGCTTCTACCAAGAACATGACTGTTGTCTACTCCAGCTTCTGATCAGAAAGTTGATTCTTCTAATGAACTTATTAAAGCTACAGCAGTTACTGTGAGACTTTATCAAATGTCCAAAACATGAATGAATGGAGGTTAAAATCATCGGCAGTCTTCTTCCAGAGTGAAGACAGAATGAACTACTGGTTAGTGTGAGTGTGTTTACATGCAGCTTTACACCACAACAATCACTTCCTTCTTCATGATTACTTTGAGGAAGAAGAGGCCTCTAGTGAAGAATCTGTGTAGTGCAGGAGTTATTAGAGTCTGTTTGTCTCTTTCTATATATGAGGGTGTCAGTTTATTTTCTTTCCCAACAACTTGTGTAGAAGAGTTATTTTCAGTGTCTCTCTTTCAACAGTATGTGTTCAGTGACATCCTCATCAGGCCTTCATCATCAGAGGTGTTATATTGTTAAAACATATTTCAGTTGTGTTATCAGCAGATCTTTAAAGCTCACAGCTCACTGACTGCAGCTCATTCAGTCTTTTACTGATTGTTTGGTTCTATAGTTGTAAAGGGATACTATTTTATCACCATACTATTTTTTTTTTCTTCAACATGGTGACTTCATGCACCATGCAGCACGAGTACATTTCATTATATTGTCACAATAAATGAGAATATAATGAGTTTGAACTTTTAACTCTGGTATTTTTTTTAACATGATAAGTTTGAACTGAAAAACAAGAAAAATACAAATGAACAAGAGAAAAAATATACTAAGAGGAATTAAATAATATGTAAAAATAAAAACTAAACACTATCCCAGACTTGAAGTACTATACACTGAAACAGAATTACTCCTCTTTACCATAAAAAACCTAACTCCAACTATGGTGTAATGCACTTGCTACAACAACCTGACCTAGTACTGTAAAAAACGCTGTAGTAATAATCAGTATGTCAGGAGCTTTTCATTTTTGAGTTTTTGTTCCTTCACTGCTTGGTCATGTATTACTCTGTGTGTGGACTTTAAATGGTTAAATAATTTGGTAATTTGGCCTCTACATCCATGCCTTTTATCCACCTCTACAGGTGTGCAGGATTGAGGTAATTAAGCCCACCTGCCACTGCAAAGTCAGTAGAATCCCAGTGAAGGAGTGATAAGAGATGAGTAAAATCCAACATTGAATCATCAGATCAATTCAGTAATTTTCTGTAACTGCTGGAGGGTCAAGGGGGGGCTGGAGCCTATCCCAACTGTCACTGGGCGTGAGGCAGGGTACACATTGGACAGGTCTCCAGTCTATCACAGGGCTAACACAGAGAGACAGACAACCATTCACACCTACGGCCAATTTAGAATCACCAATGAACCTAACCAGCGTGTCTTTGGACGGTAGTAGAAAAAAGCTGGATTACCCGGAGAGAACCCATGCAGACACAGGGAGAACATGCAAACTCCACACAGAAAGGCATATTGTCATATGCACAGAAATGATTGAATGAATGAATGAATTCTGAGTCCACATTAATATCACAGAGTTAATCTGATATTTTAGAAATATAATAGCAGAAAGGATAAATCCTCATCTTCCTGCTCAGTTTCTACAAACTGACTCAGATGTGCTTGCGTTAACACCTTCTCATTTCTGGGGAACTCCAGCCGCTGATCACAAGAAGCATTTTTCCACAGAGTCCAAAAATAAAAACATTTACGTGCGTCCTGACAACAGTTCACTAACTGCAGGCATTAGTAAGACCAGCAGGTTGGAATATAGTAACTGTATATTAGGTCAACGCTCTAACTACGAGGAACTATTGAGGAAATGACTCACATGCTTGTCGTGCGAAGAATTATTTTAGGCTAACGGTCTAATGCTGCCCGAAGAAATCTCATGCCAAATAAAGAGGAACCTTCAAAGATTCAAGATTGAATGTGTTTATTGTCACATGCACAGTAAAAACAGCTGTTTAGACCAGAGGTGCCCAATACGTCGATCGCATTCGACTGGTAGATCACAAAGATAGGTCGGGTAGATTTCGCAGGTAGAGAGCCTTCCTGTCCTGAGCAGCACAGTTTCCAAACCACACTGTGACTGAGATGGTGATGCTGCACCTCAACTGTGAAGCATTTTACCCATGACTATGTGAACTGTGTTTTGTGCAGACTGAATCCCCAGCTGTCTCAGGAGGTGCTGCTGGATGAGGTGAGCGATGCGGTCCTGGTGGACATGCTGTGGGAAATCCAGATGTACCTGCATGACAAGAGGGAGATCCTCCAGTCTCTGGCAAAACTATTACTGGAGAACTGACAGCACGAGAAAACCACGAGGAGGGGGTGAGTGTTTGGGCGAGGCACAAAGAGTTGTGTTGCTGTGCTCTATCTTTACAAAAAAATAAGACCTTAGTGACTTCCATATTCACAGTAAAATGTGAGTTCACAGCAACAAATGGGCAAAACATGGCAGGAACTGAAAACTAATACAGGAAACAACAGATTCTCTATAGCCTCTTGAAAGGCCAGTTATGTAGCATCCTGTTATCATCAATTAAACTGTAATTACTGTGGTGTCACAAAAACTGGGTTCAAGTAATCCGTCGGAAGAAAAACATCAAGGAGATGGCTTTGGTTGCAAACGAAAAGCGTGGATTTATTTACAGAAAAGAAATGTGAAAAACAACTGAAACCTGTTCAGCAAACATCCCATCAAATCCTCCACACTTTGTGTATCATCTTTTAACTCTCCCCCACGGCCTTGGTGGCCAGAGGTTTTATACCTTCAGGCCCTCCCTCTGGACCAACCATTAGCTACAGTAATCAATTTACTCCTCCTGATTTCCCTATGACAACATAAACATATTCTAACATATTGTGCTACTCTGTATTCACAAGTTTTACATAAACCAACATAACTTATTATATGAAATTACCCCTGACCTACTTTCAGTTGGCAAGTTCCACATCCAACACACCTGACGGCAGTCTCTGACTGAATATATGATTGGGCCTCAGCCCCAGTTCTGGTTGATCCTTGGGACAGAGAAGAGTAATCAGCATTGGTGATTGAGAACAGGTGAAAACACAAATATGACAAAAATGAAAATAAATTGCTAAATATTCTAAACTAAATGTGGTGATGTGTGTTATCTTATTGACCTGTAAGTGGTGCGTGCACTCACCACCATACCTAAAGAAATTATTGTATGTGAATGTGACTCCCATTGTTCAACACCATGTGCTGTCCCAGGCCTGTGACGACGCCTTTGTCACATGGGGTTTACTAAGCTTACTCTTGTGAATGTGAACTGATGTGAAGCGACTGGTTTTCATTTTCTTAGTCGGCACGTACGGGGGAAACGTAAGAGGAAGTTGTATTAACTGCATCTAAAGATAAATAGCCCACGTACTGACTGACACCTGTCTACAGCGTTGTCTAACGAAATTTTTCCAGTTTGAGATAAAAGTCTCCTTCTCATTCCTTCTTCACTGGTTCCCAGTTTTCACCCCAAAAATGCAAAGAAACTGACAAATATCCTTTTTTTTTTTTTTTTTTTTTTTAACTAAGGCCATATAATCAAAGCTGTAACACCAGCAGAAAATCTACATTTTACTGCAGTTCATGATGGTTGGATGATGGTGATGATGAACCAATTCTGCCTTATGTCTGGGACCCGTATTTGTACCTTTCTTCTTTCCACAACACACTTCCACGCCTCTGCAAGTTATTTATACTCTCGTTTAGTCTCACACATATTAATAAACTGCTTAAACACTGTACAGTTAAACCTCCCAGTCACTGTGAAAGCGTCTTGAGTGCACATTTAACTTGCACAACACGAACAGGAGATGACAAAGTATTTTCTATCGTTTCTTTTTGTTGTGTTTTGTATTAATTACTGAAGTGTATACTAGTATGGTAATAAAATATATTAATATTAATCTCAGATGTATCCATGATTGATTTGTCTCTTTGGGGTTAATTAATCTGATTCTTATTTAATTAAGAAAATTAAAAACATGTCACAGCACAAGTGTAAACAAGTGTTTATATAAATACGAAAAAATATTGTGAAATACAGAAGTGGCAAATATGTGAATAATCCAAATTTATCTTCTTCACGTTTTATCACAAGCACATAAAGAACCACAGAGACCCCTAGCGGCCAATTTTAGGAGAGCATCACGGTGAAGTTTGCCGCCACGGAGCTCCCGGCATCTCTATGGTAACGGTTTTGCCGTTGAGCTAATTCCTGCAGCTAACGTTAGCTGCTCTGGAAAACAAGACAAACATGGAAAAGAAGCAAACAAAATGCCAGATAAAGGACTGTCATTCGTTCACAGGACATTGGTAAGTTGTTTTTTTTGCTATACTTTAGCTCTAATGTGAAACCCGTTGCTTAAGTAGCTTGAACTATCTTAGTAGTGTTTAAGCTAGCGCTAGCTTCTCTACTGTGAACTCTCGTTTTTGTTGCTGAGCATGAAAATTGGTTTAATGTTTTAAAGACGTTTATTCTTCGTCTTGGTCTTTTGCAGATTTTTGAGGAAATGCTGTCTACAGGTTTTGCAATAGCTTAAATAACCTGCCTGGGCCGAAATCTAACATTTTCTATAACCGTTAAAGGAACATATCAATGTTAGCTTCTTATAAATGTTTCACAGGCATAATTACTTTAAGGGCTCACTTGATGCAGTGAAAATCTTATTAACGTGATGTGGTTTGACAGGCTGCCCCACTGATTAATCTGATTAAATAAAACTAGAGTTGTCAACTTTCGTTTAAATGGCCTATCTCAGTAGGTAACCTTGGTCTTTTAAAGCACCACAGATTCAGAGTCATCCAGGTCATCAGATAAGACAACAAGTCCAGTTGCATTTCTTGAGCACAGAAAAAATGTGTTTTCTTAAATGTTAACTGTCCTCTTGCCATATTTTGTATTTACTTTAATAGAGTGGTCACTTCCTGCCAAGACACTGTGTGATATATTTAGCACTATAGTATCACTACTGCATTCACTGTAAACAAGTTTAGCAGAATACTGCAAAATATGTTTGATTCCCAGAGTAAATATGCTTGTCTTTTTGCACTTGCTGTTAGTCTTGAATCTGAGATGTGAACTTTATCTAGCTTTGAGGTTTCTCTTACAGCGTCTGACTGTGAGAAAAAACCTGAGAGTGTCTCATTCAAAGTCATGAAAATGAGCAAACCTGTACAAAAAATTAATGATTTCACTTCCAAAAACAGGCGTTGGCTGTCCATCAGTGATACTATGTGAGATCCCGTGGCATGTCAAGATGTCTGCCTGCTTACCCTCCATGAGTACTGAAGTGGAGTGCCTAAAGCAGGGATCAGGCTACAGGAATTTTTTTAAATCATAACAGATTTTGAAATGTGAATGATCTCTAATCTTATACATGCACAACATTTAAAAAAATGGCTCCTGCACACATGACAGGATAATATAAGATTATTCTGAGAGAGGGGGGAATGCACCAACAACTTGCTGTAACTTTGTTACAGTGGCTGAGGTGTCTTGTGACGAGATCTGTTACCCCTCACATTATTAAATAATCTGAGGTGAACATCGATACAGAGCAAGGTCCCAAACCAAAATTCTCCTCTGGACTGGAGGCTGATCCCGGCTTAAGTACAACGCAGCAATAAACAACAGAACAACTGTTATTGTTCTTGTATTCAGTCCCTTTAAGTTGTTTTTTTTTTGCTGTGTTGTACAATCTCTAGGTATCCACTGCTTGGTCATTGAGCCTGAAAGTAAAGAATTCATTAGTTAAGTCAGGTAAAACATGCAGGCATTTTGAAGAATACAAGAAAACACTCTACAATCAGTGTATGTGTTAACCTTTTTAATACCCAATACACAACCCAGGTTGTTTACATTTCTAGTTTGTATGGAGAATTATACAACCTGACTTCATAATAATAATAATCTTTAAAATTCTTGCAGTATGTCCTGCAGATGGAGTGTGATATGAAAAAGCAAGGTATGCTCACTCAGAGGTTGAATTGGACCTAAAGTTGACAACAGCATAGGGGACCGTCTCTTGATCTTGGGTCTGAGGTGGGTTTGCGAGGGAGTAGATAGGATCTGTGTTGTACTTGGTAAAGTGGATTCTGCTGTAGTGAAGTTCCTGTTCTGCTGGTTGAGCTGAGGAGTCATCATCATTGGGATCACAGTTGAACTGATAAAACACAAGGGAAATTGCATCAACTGTTCAGCTGAGCTTTTTAAGTAATGCTGGGTGATACATTGAAGTAGAGTTTAACCTGTGACAGTTATTGAAACAAAATCATGCAGAAATGTGTCTCCTTGTAAATGTTGCCTACTTTTTTATTGTTTTTGTTTGCCATATAGCTTTGATATAGAAACTGTTTTGTTCTGAGTTGTCTGTATCGTCTTTGTCTACTCCTAAATAATCAGAACCAACCTCCTGGCTGGGAGGGTTTGCACAACATAGCAGATACACGGTGGCTGAAGCTGCTATTGGATATGTATAAGAGTTTAAGGCATGTGAGATAATATGCATATTAATGAAAATAAGCTAATGCTACACCGGAAAACAATTTTACAACAGAATTTTATGGCAGCTCTCACATGGAGTTATTCCAAGTAATTGTCAAATCATTGTTGAGCAAAATAAAATGTCGTATCTAAGGTTTTGCAAAAGACTAAACTTTTGACCGAAAATTAGATGCACTATGAGTTGTGTTCTACGTTGCCAACTACTTTATAAGACCAGGAGCATTCAGAGGCAACTTATTTATGTAACATACAAAAGGACAGAATAATACCGTGATTTTAATGAAGCAGAAATAAATATGTTGCTTGTTGAATTGAAGCTGCTCTTCTGACTGGTATGATACAACCATCATTTTTTGACAGATACAGTGTATATGACTCAAATGAAGCAGAGTTGTTAATCTTTTCTTTACCTGGTCCAAGTTGTTCAAGGTTTCATTCACAGGAGATCGACTGGAGGTTCTTTTTTTTTTCTGGTGAGTGAATATAAAAGCCTGGTTAGTGTGCGAATTAGCTTGTGAATCATCAATCTCAGAAAGAGCATAGTGATGCTCACCTAATCCACAAGAAGACCATGAGAGGTATTAAAATTAGGAGAGCTACAGAAACTCCTGCAGCTGCTGCTGGGATCCATTTAGTTGTGAAAGTTGAATCTTTCTTTGTTTGTTTAGTTTGGACAGTGAGAGTCTTTACAGCTGAGTTGATGTCTCTGTTGGTTCTGACAGCACAGGAGTAGTTTCCTGCATCCTGACTGCTGACTGGATCTAGAAGCAGGTGTTTGCTTTGGTCGTGTGTCAGGTTCAGAGGTCGACTGTTGAAGTACCAAATGTAGTTTGTGTTAGCAGGTAGACGACAGCTGGTACTGCAGGTCAGTGAGACTCTCTGACGCTCTGTCACCACTGGAGAGGGAGTTATCTTCACTTTCAGGTCTGGAAGACAGACAGATAGGGTAATAAATGTAAAAGAGACATTTATAATGAATACATATATTGATTGCTGGTAGGACATGAGTAACAGATTCTAATCACCAGTGACAATCAGAGAAACTCCAGGAGAACCAGACACTGGTTCATAATATGTTGTGACTGTGAAGATGTATTCTGCTGAGTCATTCTTCTTCAGGTTGTTTAATGTGAGGATGTGTTGGTTCTTCATGTTGTCATGATACTTCACATTATGTGTCTCCTCACTCAGCTGTTGATCTTCCTCTTCAGTATTTCTCTTTACTTTATACCAAAGTTTAGACTCTGTCTGCTGGTAGTCAGGATGAGAGTATTCACTGGAAATGTTCACAGAAGATCCTTTCAGAGCACAAACTCTCCTGCTGATATAATTCACTCTCCAACAGTTCTTCTCCTCTACACCTGAAATATTGATGGAAGACAACAAGAGAAAGATTCACTTTAACATAACTATTAAACTCACTTTAAAAAATCTTTATTTTAAAAGAAAGATGTCAACTTCCTAGTAGATACAAATGTTTGAAATCAGGACCTTCTCCAGTGACAGAGACTGAAAGCATTTAAAAAGATACTTAAATTTTAAGTTGATTTATACTCACAGACGTCAGCAGAGCGCAGATCATCAAGACCTTTTACAGCACAAGAGAAGCTCTCTGTAGAAGTGATGGTCACTATAATCTGTTGTTTTTCATTGTCTCTGTATATTAGTCTGTTCTTAAACCATATAAATGAAGTCAGAGTGTCAGTATGAAGACAGCTGGTGTTACAGGTCAGTCTGACATGACCTGGTATATATAGAGGAGTCCTTTGAACGTGTATTTCTGTTGGGAGACAATCAAAACATTTTTCATCAGTTCATCTCGGCAGTGTTAAATATGCACTTGTGTATGCACGCTTAGCCATATTCTGACAGGTTTGTAAGGTTAGTCTTTCCCAAGGACGTTACACATGAATGTAAATTCCATGGCCGTTAACAGAGGGAATAGATGCATTAAGTTTGTACGGGAGGGAGAAAAGGCTGGAGTAGCAGGCATCAGGCATAACACGGGACAGCTAAGAGTAGGAGGAGCCTGGGAGATGAGGGCGGATTTAAACGGACAGCTGGTTATTCCAACCGAGATAGCTAGCACCCGTCTACGGCCAGATCTGCTGTTGTGGTCTGAGCCAGCGAAAGTAGTCTATTTCATAGAGCTGACTGTCCCGTGGGAAGATAGAGTGGAAGAGGCTAACGAGTGTAAGAGAGCTAAATATGCAGAGTTAGCAGCAGATGCAGAGCAGAATGGATGGAAGGTTTATCTCCGCCCGGTAGAAGTGGGATGCCGTGGATTTGTAGCAAAATCGGCGGTTGCCCTTCTGAGCGAGCTGGGCATACGGGGAAAAAGCCAGAGGACTGCGGTATGTAACATGTCTCGGGCAGCAGAGAGAGCGAGCGAGTGGCTCTGGACACGTAGGAAGCATGCTAGCTGGGGAGCTAGCTAAAGGTAAGGATGGCTGCGTGACGTTAGTGTGCCCGCAAATCATTATAGATGTGGTCGATTGGTTCGTGTTTCATTTGTTTGTTTGTTTCGTGTTTCAGCCCGCATCAACGGGGCGATTCACGGTAGATTTGTTTGTTTCGTGGTTTATTTTGTTTCGTGGTTTATTTTCGTGGTTATAGTCCGCATCAACGGGGGTTTGTGTCGGCTAATTATTGAAATATTAGTTGCTGTCTAATATTAATGGTGAGAAATGGTGAGAAAAACGGGTTTTGCAGTGGCAGTGTGGAGGGGTGTCACTCCAGGACGCTGGAATTCACTGCTAAGCCTTCTTGAGGTGTCGTGGGCCTAACTTAACGAAACATCGGTGAAGGGAGGTGCCCACTTGAAAACCCCAATGACATGCTGCATACTGCTATTGTTTAGGCCAGGTTCCTTAGCTATGGTTAGCTGCTGAGAGGGCCTTACAAGCCAACAGTGTTAGGTTAGCTTATGTTTCGCAATGTTTGAATTATCCTCTGCTGCTCTGTGGGCCTACAAGCCAGCAGCATTTACTTAGTTTATTTAGATTTTAGGTTAAGCTAGCCAGTAGCATTTGGTTAGCTTATATTTCACAAGGTTTGAGTTAGCGTCTGCTGCTGAGCGGGCCATACAAGCCAGCAGCATTATTTAGTTTATTTAGATTGTAGGTTAAGCGTCATATCACATAACTGTAGGTTTGTTAGGGTTTCTCAGCTGGATAGGGCCTCTAAATGTGTTTTGCCTGGGATTTTGGCACAAGGGATTGTTACATCTAATCCTGTGTATTTATAGATATATAATTTAATAACATGATCAGATAATTCATTTATTAATTATTTTAATTTATTTATTTTTTGAAATGGTTAGATAATAGAACTGTATTCCAGTCTATCTACAGTGAAAGTATGAGTTGACAATAGGGTTGTATCGACGAGTCGACTGTATCTCTGACACACCTCTCAACTGGTTCATCTCGTATTTCTCTGGCCGTTCATTCAGTTAAAAACATTTACATCCCGCCCATCCCCCCTTTTCTCTGGTGTTCCCCAAGGCTCTGTTTTTGGTCCTCTTTTACCGTATTTTCCGGACTATAAGTCGCACTTTTTTTCATGGTTTGGCTGGCCCTGCGACTTATACTCAGGTGCGACTTATGTATTAAAATATATAATTTCACGTGTTCGTTATTTTCACACTGACAGCCGCGAGAGGGCGCTCTAGGCTTGTGTGCCAGTATCTGCTACTCCTTTTACTCCTGCGTAATAGCGGCGGCGTAGAAGTGACACAGAGGATGAAGAATTCAATGGATTTAGTGATTTGGAGTGAGATCGAGAGTTTGGTAAACTTGTTATGTTATGTTGTTTATGCTATAGTTATCGGAATAGCTGTTAATATGTTACGTTAACATACCAGACACCTATTCAGCCCGTTGTTCTCTATTCTATTGTTATTACTATAACTTGCCTTTCAAGATGAAACGTGTTCTTGGTCTCTGATTTTATCAAATAAATTTTCCCCCAAAATGCGACTTATAGTCCAGTGCGACTTATATATGTTTTTTTCTTCTTCATTATGCATTTTTTAGCTGGTGCGACTTATACTCCGGAGCGACTTATAGTCCGGAAAATACGGTATTCATCATCTACCTCATGCCCCTTGGCCACATATTTCATAGGCATAATATTAATTTCCACTGTTATGCGGATGACACCCAGCTCTACTTGTCCACCAAACCCAGCTCCACCTTTCCACCCACTTACCTCTCGGAGTGTATTCAGGACATCAGAACCTGGTTCTCCACCAACTTCCTCAAACTCAACAGTATTAAAACTGAAATTCTTCTCAATTCAATTTTCAATTCAATTTTATTTATATAGCGTCAATAACAATACAAATCGTCTCAAGACGCTTTACAAAAACCCGGCCTGAAACCCCCAGAGCAAGCCTGAAGGCAACGGTGGCAAGGAAAAACTCCCTTTTAACAGGAAGAAACCTCGAGCAGAACCCAGCTCATATGGAGGGACCCATCTGCCTAAGGCCAGCCGGGTACAGACAGAAGAAAGAGAGAAGAGAACAGCAAAGAGAGAAGAGAAGAGAACAGCAAGATAAACATACATCTGTCATAGATACACATATCTGACTCCGTCCATCCCTCTCTCATTGGCACCAAAACCACCCTATCCAATATAAATAACTTCTCTATTCAAATTGACAATTCCCCAGTCTCCCCCTCTCCCCAGGTTAAGAGTCTGGGTGTCATCCTTGACACCACACTTTCACCCGTTCAGCCTATTTTCACCTACGCAATATCTCCCATCTCCGTCCATCCCTCTCACCTGAAAATACTGCCACTCTTGTCCATTAGCCTGGTCACGTCCCGTATGGACTATTGCAACTCCCTTTTATTTGGTTTACCTGACAAATCCATCCATAAGCTACAACTGGTTCAAAACTACGCCGCACGTATCATCACTAGAACCCCCTCCATAAGTCACATAACACCGGTCCTGCAGCAACTCCACTGGCTTCCTGTCAAATTCCGTATCAACTACAAAATCCTACTTCTCACCTTCAAGGCATTAAACAACCTCGCCCCTCAGTACTTCACTAACCTGCTCCAAATAAACATTCCTGCCCGCACTCTTAGGTCATCCTCATCACGACAACTCACCATCCCACCTGCTCGCTTGACCACCATGGGGTTTAGAGCCTTCTCCCATTCAGCCTCTGGAACGCCCTCCCGGAACACCTAAAAAATTCAGACTCAGTCACCACCTTCAAATCTCAGCTCAAAACTTACTTATTCAGACAGGCCTACTCCATTCCATAGTCTCACTTCTATCTCCCATTCTATCTGTCATTTGTATGTAACTATATGTTCTATATTATGCTTGTGTGTACTTTAATTGTGTTTATTTTGTGTATTTGAATTGTGTTTTATTTTAAACAATTTTGTACGGTGACCTTGAGTGTCGTGAAAGGCGCCTATAAATAAAATATATTATTATTATTATTAGTCGACTTTACTGCTGTACCATGGTGCTTTGAACAGGACGACTTGTCGCTGATCAGGTGCCAATAACAACATGGAGGCCCGGAGAAGACAGGTGAGTAAACTAGCAGCGGTTCATCAAGTGTGTGGTATTACTACACTAAAGATGAAGATCATACTACTGTGACATGCAGAATATGTAAGTCAGTCCTGAAATACAACAAAAGTACTACTGTAATGCACACTCATTTGAAAATGCATCCACTAACACTAGCAGAGGAACGGTCCAGATACTCTCAACGACAGTCAGTTAACTTCACTTGTGTTAACAGAGAGAAGGAGGCTGCACATCAACAATTTGCTGGTGAATTTCATTGTCTAAAGTTATTAGACCTTTAGCTGCAGTACACGAAAAGGTTTCAGAGATATATCGCTTTTTTAACCTGGCTACATTATATTATCTTACAACACGCTGTGAAGTACTATTAAACACTATTGACGGCTCCAATTTATAGGTTATACATCAATACAGGATTGATCAGTGGATGTGTTCATGTTCAGTTTTGTTGTGTTCTGTTCGTTGACATTGTTGCTCTGGTTGTACAGTGTGTTTTGTGTTGTTTTTTTGTTTTTTTGCTGAGTGAGAGCTGCATGTTAGAAGTGTCAAACTGACGGTGTTTAAGTTGTTGATGTGGGTTGTGGGCGACAGTAGCCTGTGTTCAAGCTTCAGTTACCTTGCAGTAAAGTCTCCATAGCTTTCTTTGTGTGAAACGCTACAATATATATTCAGGCCAAGAATATAGATTTCATTACTTTCTACTCTGTTTTTGTGTGACGTTATCTACTAGTCTACATCCACTCTACTTCACTATGCATT
The DNA here is from genome assembly GCF_963514085.1 of Chelon labrosus. NCBI lineage: Eukaryota > Metazoa > Chordata > Actinopteri > Mugiliformes > Mugilidae > Chelon > Chelon labrosus. The sequence continues at coordinate 8,512,032 of NC_140338.1, forward strand.
GGTTGACTTTAAAAAATCGAAAGTCGTTCAACCGTACTTGACAGAGATTAGAGGTGTGGAGGTGGGAGGAGTGTAAATGAGGTGAACTTCACCTCTGGGATATGTGATGGAGCAGGACTCATCTACTGACGTCTGCTGATAAGAACACATTCTGCCTTTAGCGTAGGTCACACTAAAGCAGGTCGGAGTGACTGAATCTGAATAAAACCAAAGACACATCATCAATGAACTGGTGAACACTTGTTTTAAGGAAGAGTCTGAACAGTAGAAATAGTGTTTGTAACTGTTGTGACTCACCCACTGAGACTTCAGGGGCTCTGAGATCCTCGTAGCCTTTGACAGCACAGGAGTATGTGACTGCTTCCTCACTGCTGACCAGCTCTTGGTACCAGGGAGACCAGTCCTCATAGAGAAACTCTCTGTTCTTGTACCAGATGTAGGCTGTCAGAGGACAGCTGGTGCTACACATCAGTGTTACTGTCTGTCCCTCTGTGGCAGGAATCACCTTTACCTGCAGGTCTGAGATCATAGTTAATATAAGCATCATTAAAGTATTATATTACTCTTAAAGTAATCAATCAGTAATACATTAGTGATAAACACTGTACCTGTAACATGGAGGTGAATTATCTTTTTGTGGCAGTTGTCTGGTTTGTTAGTTTTTGTGCAGCAGTAATCTTTTTCATCATTTTCTGTTAGATCATTGATTGTCAGAGTGAAGTTACTCTCTTCTGACACACTGTACTTTATATTATTGTAATCTGTAGACAGCTCAGCAGGAACATAGTTTGAACCTCTCATGTAGACATTGTACCATCTCTTGGTTGGAGTGTAACGTTGGTCTGAGCAGGACAGAGTCACTGATGAACCCTTTAAGGCACAGATGCTGGTTGGTTTCCCCTGAACTCCTTTAACAGAAGATTTCATTATCAAACATCTGGACACATTTACAATGTCTCCATGACTTCAAGTCCTCATAACATCAGTGTATCTGCTGCTTTAACAAAATTAACTTTTACACCTTCACTCCTACATTCAAGAAATATAACAGTTCCATATTTCAAGTAATAGGAGGAAAAACAATCATTCATACCTGAGATGTGCAGAATCAAAGCCATAATCAAACATCCAGCTTCTACCAAGAACATGACTGTTGTCTACTCCAGCTTCTGATCAGAAAGTTGATTCTTCTAATGAACTTATTAAAGCTACAGCAGTTACTGTGAGACTTTATCAAATGTCCAAAACATGAATGAATGGAGGTTAAAATCATCGGCAGTCTTCTTACAGAGTGAAGACAGAATGAACTACTGGTTAGTGTGAGTGTGTCTACATGCAGCTTTACACCACAACAATCACTTCCTTCTTCATGATTACTTTGAGGAAGAAGAGACCTCTAGTGAAGAATCTGTGTAGTGCAGGAGTTATTAGAGTTTGTCTCTTTCTATATATGAGGGTGTCAGTTTCTTTTTTTTTTTTTTCAACAACTTGTGTAGTAGAGTTGTTTTCAGTATCTCTCTTTCAACAGTATGTGTTCAGTGACATCCTCATCAGGCCTTCATCATCAGAGGTGTTATATTGTTAAAACTTTTTTCAGTTGTATTATCAACAGATCTTTAAAGCTCACAGCTCACTGACTGCAGCTCATTCAGGCTTTTCCTGATTGTTTAGTTCTGTTGTTGTGTAGAAATTTACAGTGAGATGGAAACATCAGGCACAGTTTAAACGGACACTAGTACTGATCTATTTTCTCACCATACTATTATTATTTTTCATTTTTAACATAGTGACTTCATGCAACGTGCAGCATGGGCATATTTCATTATATTCTCATGATAAAGTCACAGTGAGATCAGAGAGGTGTGAAACTGTTTGTGGTTATTTTGTAGTGAAGAAAAAAAGCAGCAGACATGATGTCTATGATGTTTAATTCACTATAACACATACAAAGTACCACACAAGTGAAATGGCTAAAGCATTTTATAATACATGCCATGATACAACATTATTTCAAGAAGTGATCTTTTTTTACAAAGTAGAACTACAACAAAGTGTTTTAGTTAGAAGGCTGTAGATTGATGGTGGAGTAGAGATCAGCTTTGTGGTTGCTAAGGAAGTGGACTCACACATAGGCCTAAACTCGTTTGTTTAGAGTTAATAAATCAAATATGTGAAAGTATTAATACTTATTAGTTATATCCATTTATTAAATGTTTATTTATGTATATTGAGCTAACCATATGAAATGTGACACATTTAAGAAGGGCTTGAATAATGTCTAAATCACACGATGTCGTCAGGTAATACAAATCTCTTGCAAATAGTTGTAAATAAGTATTATTTGAAGCGGTTTCAGGCAGACTCTGTAATTGTTGATCGGTATTGACCAATAGCGCTTCCCTGCAATCGGCCAGCTGTGATGGGCTTCAGCAATGCCTTTTGGAGCTCCCCTAATTTCCATTTACACATTTTTTATTGTCACTAAGCGATTTCAGTCAACATTTCTTCGCTGTCTCGAAAACCAGTATTTTTGAGTAAATTCTCAAAACTTGGGTACATTAGTGAAAATGAATTCACTCTAATAGAACAGTCGTGCACTAAATCTTAGCTTCATGAAGATTAAAATAACAGCTGTTAATTCAACTATGTTTGCATTTTGGAGGCTGTGGTTTGTAGTAACACTGAATTATATTGAGTTGAAGCAACATTTAGTTTAAACTGCAGACACACTGTTAAATTGCACCACAAACTATATCCTCCAGTCGAATTACCACCTTTCTTACACTGTTTCAACGTCAACAGAACATTATAACAGTCATAATACAGGATTGTTATATGAGGATGCAATATTTCGGCAAGTGTGTGTATCTTTGTGCTTTGTTAGGGTTAGGGTTAGGATCCTTTAACTCCATATGGTTGTTGTTAAGAATGATAAGCCTGCAAATGTTTTGAAATATGTTTGATATGCTTCATTAAGAAATGAAGGGGTTTCTGTCCACGGAAACGGTGTAGGACTTTTAATTTGAAAAGCTTACAGAAAGTTTTTAGTTTCTGTAAACAGGAGTAATGTTGACAGGTCAAACAGGAGCATAGCAGAAAGAGGCTTTGTAATACAGCACTGAAAGATTATTATTATTATTGTCATTATTACTATTCTGGTAAAGAGCTCGGGTTTGTTGGGAAGCTCATGAATTTCAGTACTTTTGAGAAACTTTCCCTCACCATTGTGTTAAAATGAACTGAAGAGGTAAAGATTTAGAATGCTAATGAATGACATTTGGAAAAAAGTTTGGCATTGCATTCATTCATTCATTCATCTTCTATAACCGCTTCTTGTGAAGGGTCGCGGGGGGGGCAGTTTTCATTCACCCTAATAGTTGCCTTTTCCTGCTGTTACACTAAAGTTTTCCAGTAAAAATAACATATCACCAAGACGTCCATTGCAAAATAAAATGACAATAAACAGTCTTTAGTTTGAAGGCTGTCTCTCGATGATGCAGTAGAGATCAGCTGTCTGGTTCTCGGGGAAGTGTAGTCTGTTGTACTGATGTTCATCCTGCTCTGCTGACTGAGCTGACATGTTCTCATACTCACTCATGTGATCAGTTTTCAGCTGAGGAGACAACATAAATAATATTACTTTACATGATACTGCATTCAAAGGTTTGACTGATCCTCCTATCTGAGCATTTAAAATCACACCACAATCTCATCCGATAAAACAAGATAAGATAAAATTAGCTCAGCCCGATTTTTCAGAATGTGGTCAAGTATTTTGCACCAACTTTTACCAATTTATCCAAAAAAAGCGTTAAAAAAAAAAGGCAACTGGACTTGTAGAGTTTTTTGAGAAGATGTTTCACCACTCATCCGAGTAGCTTCTTCAGTTCTAGGTGCGGAATGGAAATTAGCTGCACCAGTTTTTGGTTGTTTACACAACAAGCAAGTTTCAGTAGGCGTTTCCTATTTAAACCTCAATCTTCCCACCTGTCACCTATAACTGAAGAAGCTACTCGGATGAGTGGTGAAACGCCTTCTCAAAAAAACTCTACAAGTACAGTTGCCTTTTTTTTAAACGCTTTTTTGGATATACCATGACCTGGATGACTGAGAACCTTCACAGACATATTTATCAGCTTAGCCTTTCAATACGCTGATTTAGTGGCTCTAAAACAGTAGAACTGAAACACTTTGTTTGATGTGGTTAAAAACTGTGTATTTGTTAGCGTACAGGTTACAGGAATTTATGATTTAGGGTTGAAGTTTTAAGTTGAAGTTTCTGTCCTGACACAGAATAATTGATAATTTAATCTGACGAGAAAACGGGACGGATGAGGGTGAAGTTTTTCTAACGCAGCATTATTGGTTGAACCCTGTTCTGTACCTGTGTGTCGCCTGTTGATTCAGCACTTGAAGACTGACTGGAAGGCCTCTTCTTTCTGAAAAAAAAAAAAAAGAAAAGAAATACATTAATGATTGAGTGATTTCAAATCAGAGTTTGAATGTTAATACTGTGGAGTACTGAAGAGTACTGTGTTATTCACCTAATTTTCAAGTAGACAAAGATTGGGATTAAAACCACTGGAGCAACTCCTACAGCAGCTACTGGTGTCCCTGTGGTTCTTTGGACAGTGAGAGTATTTTCACTGGAGCAGATGCTTTTTGTGCCAGTTCTGATACAGCAGTAATAGTGTCCCGCATACTGAATGCTGACTGGATCCAGAATCAGGTGTTTGGTTTGGGTGTTTTGCAGGATCAGAGGTCTGTTGTTCAAGTACCAAATGTAGTGTGTGTCACCAGGAAGAGGACAGCTGGTACTGCAAGTCAACTGCACCGTCTGACCCTCTGTCGCTACTACAGGATGCAGCCGCACTTTGAGGCCTGAGAGATTGTTGGATGCAGTAAATGTTGAAATGTCATTAAAACTGAAAACTAATTCTTATAAATTCTTATAAATGATAAAAAGTTTCTATTTCTTTAGAAAACAAACAAGGAAACATTATAACCTTAACTTCCACAATTAATAATAAAGCAGTAATTATTAACAACCTTTGTACCTGAAACTTTGAGCTCAATCATACTCTGCCAGCAGTTGTCTACGTCATTGGCATCGTTGCTGCAGCAGTAGAGGTTTGCATCATTCTCTCTCACATCATTGATGGTTAGAGTAGGAAAACCTTTTTTAGACACGTTGAATCTCACATGAGTTTCATCTACAAAGAGCTCTTTCTGAACACGCTGGTGGCCGTCATGTACAGTGTGCCATTTCCTGTTTGAAGAGTAATGTTGAACTGAGCAGGGCAGATCCACTGAGGAACCTCTTAAAACACAGATGCTGCTGTCTCCTCCATTCACCCCTTTAACAGAAGCTTTTATTAGCAAACCTCTGAACAGTTTATATCAGTTTAACTAGTGATTGTTAGTCATAACAAGTTGTTTTCTACTTTTCTATAAACAAATTGGCAATCCTATTAAACATTTTCACTGTGTTGTCAATCAAGATATATTTTTACTAAAAGCATTTTTAGTAGTAACTTGCAATTAATTATTATTTTCTAATAAGATATAAACAGTAAGTCATACCTGAGATGTACAGCATCGCTCTCATAAATATATATCCAGCTCCTGTCAGTAACATGGCTGTTGTAATCCTTCAGGTTGTAACCAGACGGTTGATTGTAATGAACAATGTATTTGCCGTCTCCCAGCTAACCGGATGACTAGTTGTCAGTAGGAGTGCTGCTACCAGACTGTTCGCAACTCTGGCGTGAAAACTTCACTTCCTTTGTCAAACAGAGTATTATTTTTAGTCAAAGGAAAACTCAAGTGTAGTCTCCCTTGTCTGTGGTTGTGAAATGATGTCATGTCTTAATCAAGAAAACTGTTTTTACATGCCGTCTTCTTCTTCATAAGAAGTCTGAGAAAAGGTTGTAAAGATTCTGCTACGTTGTTAAATATAGCTTCTGTAAATAATACTGCGTGGGCAGACGTGTACGTGTGGTGAGCTGGCAGGCAGTCTGACAGACATCCAGCCTTCTCATTTCCCATTTTGTGCACGTCCATTAGTTTCCTCATCTACTCATGAGTAGAGATAATGCAGCATCTAAGCTTTTAAAATTAAATATGACAGCTGCATCACCTGTCTATTTTTTGTCATAGCCCACCACTGCATTTTATTATCTCAGTCAGATGAGAATAAGAGTTTTTATGAAATCCTATAGGCTATATTTACTTTTAATTCAATTTAGTGGTGTTGCACGAATCAGACTTTCACTTCCAGGTCACTTGGGGCAGATGAGATCAGGTTAGCATATCCCAGGTTAGGGTTTCACAAATGGTGGCAAAGCTGCGTTCAGACACAGTTATATTTATTCATCTTCTGTAACGGCTTGTTCCTGTTAAGGGTCGCGGGGTCTGCTGGAGCCCATCCCAGCTGTCATCGAACAAGTCGCTAGTCCATTGCAGGGCTAACACAGAGAGCCAGGCAACCATTCACACTCACACCTGCGGCCAGTTTATAATCACCAATTAACCTATTGAGCATATCTTTGGATGGTGGGAGGAAGCCGGAGTACCCGGAGAGAACCCACGCGGACACAGGGAGAACATGCAAACTCCACACAGAAAGGCCAGGGACCTTCTTGCTGCGAGGCATCTGTGCTAAGCACCTCGCGACACTGTGCCGCCCACAGTTATATTTAAACTTAGTGAAACATATTGTCAGTAGTTCAGGCTGTGGGAGTCCACCATCTCTCTCGCTCTCTCTGCCACTCTCTCATTCAAACATAAACACACACAAATGCACCTCAGGATGCAGTTCTTTTTAAGCTTTGTCGAAGTGCAGATGAGCAAGAGAGGCACACTGCTGCTTATAGCGCCCCCTAACCTTTTACTAGATGTTTTACTGTATGTAACAAGGAAGTGGAGCAGGCAGTGTTACTAGAGGAATATACCTGTACTGAAAGCCCTCCACTCAGGTCCAGTTATAGGTTACCTAATTCAAGGTTAAGGAACCAAAATGGCCCTGCTTGTATGAGAAAACAGAGAGGGACAGCTGCAGTATACATCAGGATCCCCACTCACTTTTATGGAAAACAAATGACACCAAGCACAAAACAAAACCAATATTAAAACCATAATTTAGCAGGAAATTAGTTTATAAATGAACCAAAGACACTTTTTCAAGTAAATATATATAATATGGAAAAAAATATATGTATTCAACTGCCGAAATCACATAAAAAGCATTAATATTAAATTACAAAATAGGTAGTATCAGTAAGATAGCCTAAAACATTTATGGAGCATAGTCAAATTAAAGTTTATTTCATGTTTTCTGAATATCGTCCTTACAGAAGTTACAGAAACATGCTTCCATCTCTTATTTAACTGCTGTTTTTTCCATTGTTGTGTCTTCACTGATGACTTAATATTTAAGATGAAAGTTAGAAATATGTCTTGTCAAAGGACACAGCACTTACAAACCTTATGAGGCGCGACACCCATGGTATCTAATAAACGGAAAGGTGGAAATGAGCAACAAAGAGAACAGGTTCCTCTCGTTCTAGTTCATCTGGATTTCTAACCAACATGACAAAATGACGACGCCATCATTGTAGCACATGATCTTGGTAAACGAAGTGAAGCAGGATGAGAGTTGATACATGAAACAGGTGCAGAGTTTAAGAATGTTTTATGTGTAAGAGAAGGATACAGCATAGTAAACTTTAAGTAGAGTCTGCATCCTGTGTTATGACAGTTAACAGTCACTCTGTACTTGTTTCATGTCTAAATTTGACAAGAGTGTAATGAGCATGCGCCTGTTGTCTGGTCTGATCTGGTTGTATGGCGGAATAATGAGGATCTGCGTGGTTTTCGCAGAAGTAGACTCTGCCATAGTGTAGTTCATCATCCTCTGTCGGAGGAGCAGAGATTTCATCATACACGGGACCACAGTGCAGCTGATTAGGACACAAAACAAATATCGTTAAACTGCATTTAAAATAAAACGACTGAAAAGAAGAGATGTCATATTCTGGAAAATAATATACTTTATGCTTTTCTAATGCATCCGTAGGTTGTTTGAACTCATCTTTACCTGGTCAGTGTTGTCGGATGTTTGAGATGTAGGAGACTGTCTGGAAGTCCTCTTTTGTCTGGTTATAGAATTGAATACACATCAAAATAAATATGTGATATGAGCAGAAAAGGGATGTTTTTTGACAAAGCAGAGCATTGCTCACCTTGCCACCAAGAAGGCAGCGATGGCTATAATAACCACTGGAAGAGCCTTGAAACCTGCAGCTGCTGCTAATATCCATTGTTTTATCGAACTGACGACGATGAGAGTCTTTGCAGTTGAGTTGATATTGTGAGTTTTAACTGAACAGGAGTAGTTTCCTGCATCCTGACTGCTGACTGGATCTAGAAGCAGGTGTTTGCTTTGGTTGTGTGTCAGGGTCAGAGGTCGACCATTCAAGTACCAAATGTAGTTTGTGTTAGCAGGTAGAGGACAGCTGGTACTGCAGGTCAGCGTGACTCTCTGACCCTCTGTCACCACTGGAGAAGGATTGACAGTCACTTTCAGATCTGAAAGAGTGACATCAGGCAGTAATTGTTAATAAAGACAAACTGTACAATCTCAGTACAAAAATCTCATGCATGCCGTACACCTGGGAGATGAGCTAGTCCTCCGCTATTAAGCAGAAATGACTGAGGCTGGGCTACAGGCTGTGACGTTTTAGTCTTCTTTTTTTAGACGTTAATTCATCATATGTTGAAAAAACATTTTAAGCTTTACCTGTAACAACCAAAGTGACTCCAGGAGCATCATCCCATTTCCTTTCTTCATCATCATATTTCTGGAGTATGAATTTGTATTCTGCTGAGTCATTCTTCTTCAGGTGTTTAATTGTCAGGATGTGTTGGTTCTTCATGTCATGATACTCCACACGACCTGCAGCCTTAGTCAGCTCTTCAAGAACATTTCTATTCATTTTATACCACGATTTAGACGGTGGCTGCTGCTTGTAGAGATGAGAGTATTCACTGGAAATGTTCACAGAAGATCCTTCAACAGCACAGATTCTCCTGCTGATGTAATTCACATTCCAGCAGTCTTTGTCCCTAATACCTGTAATACGCAAATGTATAGTTAAGGTATGTCATATTATTTTGAGTTAAAAGGCATCAGTACAGTAGTAACATCACATTTTAAATATTTAATGTGCAAAAAGGACATTTATAGTGTTCCTACTTTCCAGCTACTGATTACATGGAAACGGTTCTTGTTCTTTGTAAGAGATTATAGTCATCTGCTTTTCTTACACAAAGTTACTATCTGCTAGATTGATAAATAGCTGGACCGAGATGACTGGCAAAGTGACTGCTGACTGAAACTGAAACTCAGAGGCAGCAACTAACCCTAACCCATTGTTTAAGTCACCCAGGCGAGACTTGAACCCAGAATCTTCTTGAAATTCTTAACAGTAGAAGGTTTCTTTTGTCCCCTTAGTTGTTAAATGGTATTTATCTCAAATGGCATGAAATACCAGTAACACCAAGGCCACAGCTTTAATGTGCTATAAATCACACACAGCTACAAAAGACTCAAATCTAGATAAACACCAATCAGCCATCACATTCTGCAGGTCTTATCAGTCACAGAAACACAATTAACCACACTATAAAGTACTATCTTTTGTTTGTTGCATTGTTCTTCTTGGAAACAGACCCTTTCATCAAATGATCTTACGGGTGATTGGATGATCATTCAGATAAAAAGAACATATAGTACTAAAGCACTGAACATGTATCACTCAGTCTGCAGTCTGATGGGCTTTGAAATCTTTGCTTTGTATCTGCTGTACTGTAGCTATGTAGTAGGTAGATTCTTGGCATCTTTGTGTGGAAAACTTTACATCCTGGAGGGCACAATTTGACTCATGCAAGGCCATGACTTCACTTAGGTCTCTTTTTCACTACCTGTTTCCTTTCTTCTCTCTCTCTTTTTTTTTTTTTTTACTATTAAGTTGAACCTTGGCAAAAGTTGGGTTAAAATCACCCTTGTAAGACTGAGTTATAGCTTGATGCCTCCTGAGGTGGATTATCTTCCTAACTTAATGTACCCCCAGCCTATAAAAGAAAGCCAAGCTGAATAAACACGTCTGTCGTTCTCATCTGGTACTGATGCTTGAACATTGTTTACATTATCTTCTTTTTTATTTCTTCTCTAACCGCAGATAAAAAGGGTTCAAACTCACAGACATGAAAAGAGAGCACCTCCTTGAGGCCTTTCACAGTGCATGCAAATCTTTTTTGAGACTGGCCATAAACAGTAAGATGTTGATTTCCCATCTGTCTGTGCAAGTATCCACTTCTGTACCACGTATAGGCAGTTTGGGAGTCAGTCAGAGGACAGCTGATGCTGCAGGTCAGTGTGACATGGTTCCATGCAGTAGTCTTTTTAACATGTACTTCTGTAAGAACACACATTCATTAGTTATTGTACCATCACAAATGATCTCTCAATGCTTGGTTTGACACCCTGGTTTGCTAAGAAAAAAGCAATTCTAACCAGACAGAGTAATTCCTGGATAAATTGTAGTGTCCTGCTACAGCTGCTAGTGTATTCTCTGCTCACAAGCTGAAGGATGCTGAAGGATAATTACATTTAAAGATGAACACTGAACACTGAGGACACCGTACAGTTTAAATGCATTATCTGCTGTGAAATAGATCTCTTATAATAAACACATTTATATCTGAGGTTTGAGGAAACTTCACCTCTGGGATATGTGATGGAGCAGGACTCATTCAGTGACGTCTGCTGATAAGAACACATTCTCCCTTTAGCGTAGGTCACACTAAAGCAGGTCGGAGTGACTGAATCTAGGAAATAAAGAGATGTAGTTTCTGCTAGTGAACAAATTATTACCTCACTGATTGAGTAACTTGATAAACGTCGTCACTCACCCACTGAGACTTCAGGGGCTTTGAGATCCTCGTAGCCTTTGACAGCACAGGAGTATGTGACTGCTTCCTCACTGCTGACCAGCTCTTGGTACCAGGGAGACCAGTCCTCATAGAGAAACTCTCTGTTCTGGTACCAGATGTAGGCTGCAGGGTTTTCAGTCAGAAGACAGCTGGTGCTACACATCAATGTTACTGTCTGTCCCTCTGTGGCAGGAATCACCTTTACCTGCAGGTCTGGATTCATGATGAATAACATTCAAGTTTTCATGTAGCGATGTTGTTCTGCTAGAAATTAACTGTAGGACTCTTTACCTGCGACGTGGAGTTCGATGCTACTGGATCTGCAGTCAGCTGGGTCGTCTGCGTTCTCTCTGCAGCAGTAATTGCTCTCATCTGCTTCACTTAGATTGTTAATTGTTAAAGTTGGAGGATTTGCTTCAGAAATGTACGTTACACGATTTCCATGTGCAGAGATCTCAGTCTGAACATACTTGGAGTTGTTCTTGTTTACAGTGTACCATTTCTTACTGCTAGTGTGATGTTGAGCTGAGCAGGGCAGATCCACTGAAGAACCTTTTAAGGCACAGATGCTGTTTTCCTGTCCATTAACCCCTTGAATAGAATATACCATCAGTAAACACATTTGAATATTTCTCTATATAATCACTGAATAATTATAGTAAATATATTATTTCATCTTCAGAACATTTATTTCTACAGTGACATATAGTACTGCAAGTTTTTGAGAGTTAACCTTTAAACTGTAAGAAAATATGTTTTCAGTTTATGATGTAGAAAAGCATAACTATTACCTGAGATGTACATGATGAAACATAGAAACATACATCCATTTTCTGCCAAAGACATGGCTGTAATAGTCCTGTTCACTTTTGCAGAGTGAAGAGTGAGAAGGAAAGAAGTGACCTTTGGATAACACACAGTGCAGCTTTGAAACCAAAACCTGAAAACTTCCTCACAAATGTTGTTAACTCTACCCACATGAACTCACTTCTTGTATTTTTTTTTCTTCTTTTTTTTTGACTTACACTGACCAGGCATAACATTATGACCACCTTCCTCATATTGTGTAGGTCTCCATCAGAGAATGGACATGGGCCTTCTGAGGGTGTCCTGTGGTGTCTGGCAACAGAATGTTGTTAGTGGGGGGCCTTTGAGTTCTATGAGTTGAAGGGAGGGTCCTCTGTAGATCATTCCACAGATACTTGATCAGTTTGGGATCTAGTGAATTTGGAGGCCAGGTTCCTAAAGCGTTTTTGTGCATGTGCCTGTGTCAGGCTGCATCCTGCTGGGGATGGCTGCTTCCATCAAGGAGTGTCATTGCTATGGGGTGGGGTTACCATCTCTGGTCTAAGTTGGTGCTACATGTCTAAGTAACATCCACACGAATCCCAGGTCCAAAAGTTTCCCAACAGAACATTAAATTGTCACAAGATGGTCAATGTTATTCACTTCTCCTGTCTCCTCCTTGTGGCTGATCAGTGTATATAGTAATGATGATTTTAGTCATGCTTGTGTGTTTAACTGCACAATATATTCATTAACAGTCCGGCTGTCTGTGACGTAATAACACTTTCTAAGTCTCTGTTTTGTTTATACTGAAAACAAGAATAATTTTTTCATGAATAAGAATCTTAATCTTAGTGATTAATCATAAAGACTAATTCATTTGCCCAATAACTACATAAAAGTAACTACATACACAAGAATTACATCTATATAAATACGTGGCCTAGTAAACACCTTGTTGATATGTGGTTGCTCTTACTGTCTAATATTATAGCTCCATGCAATGCTTATAGATTCAGTTTAAAAAAAAAAAAAAGAATAACGGAAGAATCATTTCAGTTTTTTATTTTTTTTATTGTTTTTATAGTTTTTATGAAATTTTAAATATTCTTGAATATTATTTACCTCCAAAAGACTGCGTGTGCTCATTTAAGCTCAGTCATACAGTGTATTGCTTAAACTCTACATGGTACGTTACACTTCCATATTGGTCCCTCATAACAGGGAATTTGTGCTGCCAAAGTTGAGTAAGAAGATTTTGCAATGCTCGAGCAGTTGTGAAACCTTTGTTGTAGTTGAAAACATTATAGACCTCTCTTCTTTCCTTTGAGATGTAGCAGAAAATTGTCATTAATTGTATCGACATAAAAGGTGAATGGTGGAAGAGACTCCAGAACATCAACTTGTTTGTAAACAGTTTCAACAATTTCCATCTTTATGTTTAAGCCTTAATTCTCTGCAGTATTGTAATACCAATACAGTCTGCCTGTTTCCCACTGGCTGATAAGTATGTAAAAGACTTTCCGCGTTTTATATATTTTTTACTTTTATTTTTATTTAAGTGTTAATCACAATGAAATACGCATACAAGCCAAAGCATGTTGAACTCTAACTGCAAATCTTTCTGGACTTTTGACCTCTTTAAGTTTTTGCTGTGTGAGAATTCATTAAAAAAAAGTGTATATCAGCAATACTAAGACATTATTTCTGTCAATCCTTTTAGCAACAAGCAACATTCAAAAAAACTGTCTCCTTTACTGACAGATGTAACGCTGAATGTTGTTTTGGCCGGCAAAGCTCAGTTCTTTCCTGGGCCTCCACGGTTGTTGTTCTAAAGTAAGCTCACTCAGGGTTCATGTTGGGTCTGAAGCTGACAACAGCATAAGTGGCTTGCTCCTCTTCATTGAGCTGATGTGGTTGGACGGTGGCGTAGGTGGCATCCGTCTGGTTCTTACTGAATTGGACCTCGATGTAGTGAAGCTCGTCGTGTTGAGTTGATTCAGCTGAGATGTTTTCATACATGTAAGCATCATTTAACTGATGAAGAAAGAAGTAACATTAGTTTAAATAATACGACATAAATGTTCTACACTGAAGATGGGATGATGAACTTCCTGGTGGTGGTGGGGGGGGGGTGTGTGATGGTATTCAAATACATCATTTAACACAATATGTGTTGATTAAGTGACTTTTCGCAGATAAAAAAAGAAAGATACAATCACTGTAACCTTGAGCTATTGTGAATAAAACCTACCTTTAGTAATGAATCGTATAATTTGATACATTTTAAAGCTTTAAATACTTTATTTATTCACAAATTTCAAGGTAGAATATGAACTCACTACAAATTATTAAATGCAATGGACACAATTTATGGACATGTCTGGATTTTAAATGGTACTAGGAGTCATGGGTATTATTTAGAGGTAACATAAAAGATTAATTAATTAATTTAAAAAAATTATCATTGATTGAAAAAATAACTCTTTCTTAACTCTAATCTTTACCTGTTCTGTATTGTCTGTAGCTTCAGTTGTAGGAACCTGACCTGAAGTCCTCTTCTTTCTGATTGGCAAAATGAATGAATGAGTATAAATTAATACTTGATTCAGATAATAAATGTCACTGTTCTGCAACAGAGCAGAGAGTTGCTCACCTAAACCAGTAGATGACGCCAAGAAGTATCACAACCAAAAGAGCAGCACCAACTCCTACAGCAGCTACTAGTGTCCCTGTGGTTCTTTGGACAGTGAGAGTCTTTTCCCTGGAGTAGATTCTTTTTGTCCCAGTTTTGACAGAACAGTAGTAGTTTCCTGCATCCTGACTGCTGACTGGATCTAGAAGCAGGTGTTTGCTTTGGTCGTGTGTCAGGTTCAGAGGTTGACTGTTGAAGTACCAAATGTAGTTTGTGCTACGAGGAAGAGGACAACTGGTTTTGCAGGTCAGCGTGACTCTCTGACCCTCTGTCACCGCTGCACTTCGCAGTTGCACTTTCAGGTCTGAAAGATTGTTGAAAAGACACCTGGGGTAACTAATTGTTACTTAATGATAAAATGACTGTTTCATGACTGTTCAGATCGATTAATTTTAGACTAAAAAGGGAAAATAGCCTCAAACGTAAAGAAAAGATGCAAAATTAGAGAAATTCTAATTCATAACTCAGATTTTGATGACGTCTGAAGGATGTAAACTAAGACAGCAAACAGTTAGTCATTGCTGTTACCTTTGTTAGACTAATACTGACAAAGACACTGTTATTTATTGTACTGAATTACCTGTGACAACCAAAGTGACTCCAGGAACATCATCCCGTTTCCTTTCTTCATCATCATCTTTCTGGAGTGTGAATTTGTATTCTGCTGAGTCATTCTTCTTCAGGTCTTTAATTGTCAGGATGTGTTGGTTCTTCATGTCATGATACTCCATACGACCAGCAGCCTTAATCAGCTGCTCACCACTTGTTTCTACTTTATACCATGATTTAGACTTTGGCTGCCGCTTGTGGGGATGAGAGTATTCACTGGAAATGTTCACAGAAGATCCTTTAACAGCACAGATTCTCCTGCTGATGTAATTCACAGTCCAGCAGTTGTTCACTTCAGGACCTGAAATACAGAAAACACTATCAGTAGTCATAATATAATTCTAGGTAAGTGTGTAACTGTTTATTTAAAGAGATATTTACTGTTTGTTGTCTAGTGAATAATGAGAGGATGCTCCTGGTTGGCTTTACATTGGGAATTAAGTGAAGTCTACTTCCTGTTGATATGTTTCTCCTCATCTTTACCTGAACATTATCTATCCAGACTGTGTGTGTTAGATCTACTCTTTACTATTTTCATTGTCTCTGGAGACTGACTTGACTGTTTGAACACTAGAAGGACATCTAGTAGCAACAAGTCCTCAACATATTATCATGAGTTCCTTCATATCGTGTATTTATACAGTATGTATGTGTCAGAGCAGATGGTACAGTTTATCAGTTGGTTCATACTCACAGACTTCAGGAGACAGCAGATGGTCTTGACCTTTTACAGCACAGGATAAACTTTCAGTAGAGGATGTTGAAAACTCTTTACTCGAATCACTGAGCCATCGGTTCTGGTACCACCTATAGGTAGTTTGACGGTCGGACACTGGACAGCTGGTGGTACAGGACACTACAACTGGTGACTTCCCCTGAACTTGTACTTCTGTTATAAAATGATAAATGCTGTTTTCATTCAAGTGATGTTAAAGAAATTACATGTCATACTTAAACTTAAATTTGTGAGTCGTTCAGAAAGAGAATGTTTAGAATAGAAGTCTGAAGGTCAGAGGTGTGTAAACGTTACTGTAATGTCTGGGATATGTGATGGAGCAGGACTCATCTACTGACGTCTGGTTAGAACACATTCTCCCTTTAGCGTAGGTCACATTAAAGCAGGTCGGAGTGACTGAATCTAAACAAAACCAAAGACGTATAGTAAGAGTGTGAACAATGAAAATAAGTGTATAACAGAGGTTTGTAACTGTTGTGACTCACCCACTGAGACTTCAGGGGCTCTGAGATCCTCGTAGCCTTTGACAGCACAGGAGTATGTGACTGCTTCCTCACTGCTGACCAGCTCTTGGTACCAGGGAGACCAGTCCTTATAGAGAAACTCTCTGTTCTTGTACCAGATGTAGGCTGCAGGCTTTTCAGTCAGAGGACAGCTGGTGCTACACATCAGTGCTACTGTCTGTCCCTCTGTGTCAGGAATCACCTTTACCTGCAGGTCTGAGAACATGGTGGCCCATCTTGAATGTGAAATATTTCTACTAGACTTTAAACAATGGTTATTGACAACTTTTGTACCTGAAACAATGAGCTGAACTGCTCTCTCTTTACAGAGTTCTGGGTTGTTAGCATTGCTGCTGCAGCAGTAAAGGTTTGCATCATTCTCTCTCACATCATTGATCGTTAGAGTGGGTAAACCTTTGTTAGACATGTTGAATCTCACATGAGTTTCATCTGCAAAGAGCTCTTTCTGAACACGACGCTGGCCATCATGATGTACAGTGTACCATTTCCTGTTTGAAGCGATCTCTTGAGCTGAGCAGGGCAGATCCACTGAAGAACCTCTTAAAACACAGATGCTTTTTTCTTCTCCATTCACCCCTTTAACAAAAGTGTTTATTAGCAAACATCTGAACATTTTATATCTTTTTAACTACTGACTGTTACAAGTCATGTCTGCTATTTATTTTCTATAATCTGATGGTTAATGCAAGTTTAGTTTTGAAATTAATAAATTAATTTATCTTTTATTTTTCTTACAATTTCACTGTCAGAACAACATGGAACATTTATATTAGTTTTAAGCTATTCATCATTTTGCAAGTAGATACAAACAGGAAGTCATACCTGAAATGTACAGGATCAGAGCCATTAGCACGCATCCAGCACCTGTCAGTAACATGACTGTTGTGATCCTTCTGTTTCTAATCAGAAACTCAATTGCACTCCTGTATCCACGCTGTCATCTTTACTAAGTGGTTACAACCAACAACAATTCACTGACAACTTCACAGTAAGACTGCTGTTGCGTAGAACTTCAGCTGGGCAGGTCTTGCGTCAAATGTTCACTTCCTTCCTCCTTCAGAGGTTACTATTCTCGGGAAGAATCTGTGTCACTATATGTGTCATGATTTTATCAGTAAATCTACAAGATATATTATTTGTCTTTCACTGATATTGTTTCTTTTTCAAATTTGACACAACATGTTAAAGTATCCATCTATCAAAATGTTTATGGGGTAGGAAATTCAACAAGTGAAGGATTTAAAACAGAAAATGTGTGTGTGTGCTGTAAATATAGTGATATAGTGAAGATTTAGCCCCTCCTCTACAAAACCTCTGATTAAACACAAATATGAATACTGTTGCTCAGCTATATTTGAAAAAGCAAACCAAAAAGCTACAGGCTTATAAGACTAATCAGACCAACCTGAGCACTGCCTGAGAAACCAAAAGAAAGCCTCTGAGTAAATACTCCACAAACAGATACTGGAGTAGTTGGTACTATACAGGGCTGACAGGATAGATGTCAAGAAGGAAACATGACACATCACACAGAGAGATTATGGTACCATATATGTATGTATTTGTGAAATGCGTGTGTCAGGGAGTAACAGTTTGTCATCTCATTTTTTATCAGAGGAGTTTGGAGGAGCAACGAGACAAACAACAATTTAAATGTTTTCTGATGTACGTATATGGTGCATCAAACTGTTGACTAAAACCCAGCAGAGACAAATAGTCTGGTGCATCTTTGAGGGGGGACACAAGGTCTTTGTTTAACTGTGACATCACAGTAAAATACCAACTTGAAAAAATAATAAGAAAATGAAGCAAAGCAAAACTCAAAAGCAGCTCATGTAGCAGACAACATGCCACGTCAGACAGGTTCTCAATGCTGAAAATATAGTGAAACAAGCTGTGATGATCAAGACATTAACAGCCTGCTATGAGTCCAGATTGTCAAATCTAGCATACTATATATATACTAGTTATATATATAATAACATACTAGTCCTCGGCCTCCTTCTATATAGTATGCTTTGGTCTGTATATATATAAATATTCTCTTCTGTACCCACTTATTCCTGTTAAGGGTCGCGGGGCATATATATTGTCATGGACACTTAACAGGGTTTGTTAAGGGGACTGGGTACAGCCTGCAGGGGTAAATAAAAATGTCGTTTTGTTTTTTCAGTAAATTGTCTATACAGTACTTGTGTTTTAGCTGTCTTACAGAACAAATTAATAATTCGCTCTTGTTGGATGCTGTGCTAACTACTTCACATACGACTTAATGTTTCAGATAGGTGATAGAAAAGAAAGACTTCCTGAACTCTCAACCTAAATTTAATTAAGCTCAGTTCTTTCCTGGGCCTCCACTGTTGTTCACTCAGGGTTCATGTTGGGCCTAAAGCTGACAACAGCACTAGTGGCTTGCTCCTCTTCCTTGAGCTGACGTGGTTGGACAGTGGCGTAGACGACATCCGTCTGGTTCTTAGTGAATTAGACCTCGTAGTAATGAAGCTCGTCGTGTTGAGTTGATTCAGCTGAGATGTTTTCATACATGTGAGCACTGTTTAACTGATGAAGACAGAAGTAATATTAGTTTAAATAATTAGACATCAATGTTCTACACTGAAGATGGGATGATGAACTTCTGGGAGGGTGGGGGGTGCAATGGTATTTAAATACATCATTTAACACAATATGTGTTGACTAAGCGACCTTTTGCAGATAATGAAAGATACAATCACTGTAAGCTTGAGCTATCGTGAATAACCTACCTTTAGTTGTGAATTATATCATTTGATAAAATTTAAAGCTTTAAATGTTTTATTTATTCACAGATTTCAAGGTAGAATATGAACTCACTACAAATTATTAAATGCAATGGACACAATTTATGGACATGTCTGGATTTTAAATGGTACTGTAGGAGTCATGGGTATTATTTAGAAGTAACTTAAGTAAGGAATTAATAAATTACTCACAAAATAATTCAGAGATTAAATAATTAAAACGATCATTGATTGAAAAAGTAACTTTTGATCTTTACCTGTTCTGTATTGTCTGTAGCTTCAGTTGTAGGAACCTGACCTGAAGTCCTCCTATCTCTGCTTAGCGAAATGAATGAATGAGTATAAATTAATACTTGATTCAGATAATAAATGTCACTGTTCTGCAACAGAGCAGAGACTTGCTCACCTAAACCAGCAGATGACGACAAGAAGTATCACAACCAAAAGAGTAGCAGCGGTTCGTATCGCAGATACTAGTGTTCCTGTGGTTCTTTGGACAGTGAGAGTCTTTTCCCTGGAGTAGATCCTTTTTGTGCCAGTTTTGACAGAACAGTAGTAGTTTCCTGCATCCTGACTGCTGACTGGATCTAGAAGCAGGTGTTTACTTTGGTCGTGTGTCAGGTTCAGAGGTCGACTGTTGAAGTACCAAATGTAGTTTGTGCTACGAGGAAGAGGACAGCTGGTTCTGCAGGTCAGCGTGACTCTCTGACCCTCTGTCACCACTGCACTTCGCAGTTGCACTTTCAGGTCTGAAAGATTGTTGAAAAGACACCTGGGGTAACTAATTGTTAAACTGTTTAATGACTGTTCAGATCAATTCATTTTAGACTAAAAAGGGAAAATAGCCCCGAACGTGAAGAAAAGATGGCAAATTCATAACTCAGATTTTGATGACTTCTGTAGTATGTGAACTAAGACAGCAAACAGTTAGTCATTGCTGTTACCTTTGTTAGACTAATACTGACAGAGACACTGTTATTTATTGTACTAAATTACCTGTGACAACCAAAGTGACTCCAGGAACATCATCCTGTTTCCTTTCTTCATCATCTTTCTGGAGTGTGAATTTGTATTCTGCTGAGTCTTTCTTCTTTAGGTTTTTAATTGTCATGATGTGTCGGTTCTTCATGTCATGATACTTCACACGACCAGCAGCCTTAATCAGCTTCTCACCACTTGTTTCTACTTTATACCATGATTTAGACTTTGGCTGCTGCTTGTGGGGATGAGAGTATTCACTGGAAATGTTCACAGAAGATCCTTTAACAGCACAGATTCTCCTGCTGATGTAATTCACAGTCCAGCAGTTCTTCACTTCAGGACCTGAAATACAGAAAACACTGTAGTCAGAAAATAATTCTAGGTAAGTGTGTAACTGTTTATTTAAAGAGATATTTACTGTTTGTTGTCTAGTGAATAATGAGAGAATGCCCCTGGTTGGCTTTAGATTGGGAATTAAGTGAAGTCTACTTCCTGTTGATATCTGTTTCTCCTCTTCGTTACCTGAACATTATCTATCCAGACTATGTGCGTTAGATCTACTCTTTACTATTTTCATTGTCTCTGGAGACTGACTTGACTGTTTGAACACTAGAAGGACATCTAGAAGTCCTCAACATATTATCATGAGTTCTGTCATATAGCTGTTATATAGCTGTAACTGTACCATCTAGAGTAGATGGTACAGTTTGTCAGTTGGTTCATACTCACAGACTTCAGGAGACAGCAGATGGTCTTGACCTTTTACAGCACAGGATAAACTGTCATTAGATGATGTTGAAAACTCTTGAGTCTTCCTTGAATCGCTGAGCCATCGGTTCTGGTACCACCTATAGGCAGTTTGACGGTCAGACACTGGACAGCTGGTGGTGCAGGACACTACAACTGGTGACTTCCCCTGAACTTGTACTTCTGTTATAAAATGATAAATGCAGTTTTCATTCAAGTGATGTTAAAGAAATGACATGTCATACTTAAACTTAAATTTGTGATTCATTCAGAAAGACAGAATGTTTAAAATAAAGGTCTGAAGATAAGAGGTGTGTAAACGTTACTGTAATGTCTGGGATATGTGATGGAGCAGGACTCATCTACTGACGTCTGGTTAGAACACATTCTCCCTTTAGCGTAGGTCACACTAAAGCAGGTTGGAGTGACAGAATCTGAACAAAACCAAAGACGTATAGTAAGAGTGTGAACAAAGAAAATAAGTGTATAACAGAGGTTTCTAACTGTTGTGACTCACCCACTGAGACTTCAGGGGCTCTGAGATCCTCGTAGTCTTTGACAGCACAGGAGTATGTGACTGCTTCCTCACTGCTGACCAGCTCTTGGTACCAGGGAGACCAGTCCTCATAGAGAAACTCTCTGTTCTTGTACCAGATGTAGGCTGCAGGCTTTTCAGTCAGAGGACAGCTGGTGCTACACATCAGTGTTACTGTCTGTCGCTCTGTGTCAGGAATCACCTTTACCTGCAGGTCTGAGAAAATGGTGGTTCATCTTGAATGTTAAATATTTCTACTAGACTTTAAACAATGGTCATTGACAACTTTTGTACCTGGAACAATGAGCTGAACTGCTCTCTCTTTACAGAGGTCTGGGTCGTTAGCTTTGCTGCTGCAGCAGTAGAGGTTTGCATCATTCTCTCTCACATCATTGATCGTTAGAGTGGGTAAACCTTGGTTAGACACGTTGAATCTCACATGAGTTTCATCTGCAAAGAGCTCTTTCTGAACACGACGGTGGCCATCATGATGTACAGTGTACCATTTCCTGTTTGAAGCGAACCGTTTAGCTGAGCAGGGCAGATCCACTGAAGAACCTCTTAAAACACAGATGCTTTTTTCTTCTCCATTCACCCCTTTAACAAAAGTGTTTATTAGCAAACATCTGAACATTTTATATAGTTTTAACATTTTAATGTAAGTTTAGTTTTGAAATTAATAATTTTTTTTTCTTACAATGGGACACACAACAACATGGAACATTTATATTAGTTTGCAGCTATTCATCATTTTGCAAGTAGATACAAACAGGAAGTCATACCTGAAATGTACAGGATCAGAGCCATTAGCACGCATCCAGCGCCTGTCAGTAACATGACTGTTGCGATCCTTCTGTTTCTAATCAGAAACTCAATTGCACTCCTGTATCCAAGCTTGTCACCTTTACTAAGTGGTTACAACCAACAACAATTCACTGACAACTTAAGAGTAAGACTGCTGTTGGGTAGAACTGCAGTTGGCAGATCTTACCTCAAAAGTGCACTTCCCTCCCCCTTCAGAGGTTACTATTCTAGGGAAGAATCTGTGTCACTGTATGTGTCATGATTTTATCAGGAAATCTACAAGATGTGTTATTTGTCTTTCACTGCTATTGTTTCTCATTCAAATTTTACACAACATGTTAAAGTATCCATTTATCAAAATGTTTATGTTGACAGATTAGACAAACAAGTCTAATTCAAGAAGGTCACACCTTGCAACTTGAAGGACTTCAACTGCTGCTAACGTCTTGGGGCCAGATACCACAGCACACCTTCAGGGGTCTAGTAGAGCTCATACCTTGATGGCTCCGTAGTTTTAGTGGCAAAACCTACACATAATTAAATGGCTAATCAGTGTATTATAGGCAGTAGAATCCACAGTGAGGATGCAAGGAGGATAATACAACAACAGCCAAATATCTCCACAGGGTAGGAAGGGTTCAACCAGCATAACGGGATTTCGGCATTGTTACACATTCACAAACAGGGGACTCCTTATCCTAGTCATATACCCAGCTGGTGCGTGTGTATGTGCGTGCGTGCGTGTGTGTGTGTGTGTGTGCGTGCGTGTGTATATATGTATATATATATATATCAGCCACTAATGTTAAGAAGGAAACATGACACATCACACAGAGAGATTATGGTACCATATATGTATGTATTTCTGAAATGCGTTTGTCAGGAAGTAACAGTTTGTCATCTCATTTTATATCGGAGGAGCAGTGAGACAAACTATTTAAACGTTTTCTGATGTACGTATATGGTGCATCAAGCTGCTGACTAAAACCCAGCAGAGACAAATAGTCTGGTACGTCTTTGAGAGGGGACATAAGGTCTCCGTTTAACTGTGACATCACAGTAAAACACCAACTTGAAAAAATAATAACAAATATTAAGCAAAACAAAACTCAAAAGCAGCTCATGTAGCAGACAACATGCCACGTCAGACAGGTTCTCAATGCTGAAAATATAGTGAAACAACCTGGGATGATCAAGACATTAACAACCTGCTATGCGTCCAGATTGTCAAATCTAGCATACTATATATATACTAGTTATATATATATATATATATATATATATAATAACATACTAGTCCTCAGCCTCCTTCTATATAGTATTTTATGGGTATGTATATATATATATATATATTATGGGTGGGACTCAATTAAATAAATTAATCTGATTAATTATAGGCTTAGTAATTAATTAATCTTGATTAATCACATTTTGATCGCATAACGATATTTGCCCCAAAAAGCAACATTTTTTAATTTAAATGGATTTTAGTGGACGACTGAATCAAATAATAGACACAGACATAGATATTGTAAACTCAAGCTCTTTTAATGTCTGGAAAAATGCATGCATGTCTTGTCCTACACTTCTTGTCCGATTGTCATGGACATTTAACAGGGTTTGTTAACGAGATTGGGTACAGCCTGCAGGGGTAAATAAAAACGTACTTTTGTTTTTTTAGTGAAATGTCTATACTTGTGTTTAAGCTGTGTTACAGAACAAATTAATAATTTGCTCTTGTTGGATGCTGTGCTAACTACTTCACATACGACTTAATGTTTCAGATAGGTGATAGAAAAGAAAGACTTCCTGAACTCTCAAGCTAAATTTAATAAAGCTCAGTTCTTTCCTGGGCTTCCACTGTTGTTCACTCAGGGTTCATGTTGGGCCTAAAGCCGACAACAGCACTAGTGGCTTGCTCCTCTTCCTTGAGCTGACGTGGTTAGACGGTGGCATGGACGACATCCGTCTGGTTCTTAGTGAATTAGACCTCGTAGTAATGAAGCTCGTTGTGTTGAGTTGGTTCAGCTGAAATGTTTTCATACATGTAAGCATTGTTTAACTGATGAAGAAAGAAGTAATATTAGTTTAAATAATAAGATGTCAATGTTCTAAACTGAAGATGGGATGATGAACTTCTGGGAGGGTGGGGGTGCATTGGTATTTAAATACATCATTTAACACAATATATGTTGACTAAGCGCCCTTTCGCAGATAAAAATTAAAGATACAATCGCTGTAAGCTTGAGCTATTATGAATAAAACCTACCTTCAGTAATGAATTGTATCATTTGATGATTTGATGGCATCTTTGTGTGGAAAAATCTACATTCTGGAGGGCGCAGTTTGACTCATGCGAGGCCAATACTTCACTTAGGTCCTCTCTTTTTTTTTTTACTATTAAGTTGAACCTTGGCAAAAAATCACCCTTGTAAGACTGAGTTATAGCTTGATGCCTCCTGAGGTGGATTATCTTCCTAACTTAATGTACCCCCAGCCTGTAAAAGAAAGCCAAGCTGAATAAACACGTCTGTCGTTCTCATCTGATACTGATGCTTGAACATTGTTTACATTATCTTCTTTTTTATTTCTTCTGTAACACCAGAGGTAGAAAGGTTCAAACTCACAGACATGGAAAGAGAGCACCTCCTTGAGGCCTTTCACAGTGCATGCAAATCTTTTTTGAGACTGGCCATAAACAGTAACATGTTGACTTCCCATCTGCCTGTGCAAGTATCCACTTCTGTACCACGTATAGGCAGTTTGGGAGTCAGTCAGAGGACAGCTGTTGCTGCAGGTCATTGTGACATGGGTCCATGCAGTAGTCTTTTCTGTAAGAACACACTTTCATTAGTGACTGTAACATCACTAATGATATCTCAATGCTTGGTTTGACACCCTGGTTTGCTAAAAAAACAAACAAACAAACAGTTAAATTGTAGTTCAAATGCATTATCTGCTGTGAAATAGATCTCTTATAATAAACACATTTATATCTGAGGTTTGAGGAAACTTCACCTCTGGGATATGTGATGGAGCAGGACTCATTCAGTGACGTCTGCTGATAAGAACACATTCTCCCTTTAGCGTAGGTCACACTAAAGCAGGTCGGAGTGACTGAATCTAGGAATTAAAGAGATTTAGTTTCTGCTCGTGAACAAATTATTACCTCACTGATTGAGCCACTTGATAAACGTTGTCACTCACCCACTGAGACTTCAGGGGCTCTGAGATCCTCGTAGCCTTTGACAGCACAGGAGTATGTGACTGCTTCCTCACTGCTGACCAGCTCTTGGTACCAGGGAGACCAGTCCTCATAGAGAAACTCTCTGTTCTTGTACCAGATGTAGGCTGTCAGAGGACAGCTGGTGCTACACATCAGTGGTACTGTCTGTCCCTCTGTGGCAGGAATCACCTTTACCTGCAGTTCTGGATTCATGATGAATAACATTCAAGTTTTCATGTAGCGATGTTGTTCTGCTAGAAATTAAGTGTCGGACTCTTTACCTGCGACGAGGAGTTCAATGCTACTGGATCTGCAGTCAGCTGGGTAGTCTGCGTTCTCTCTGCAGCAGTAATTGCTCTCATCTGCTTCACTTAGATTGTTAATTGTTAAAGTTGGAGGATTTGCTTCAGAAATGTACGTTACACGATTTCCATGTGCAGAGATCTCAGTCTGAACATACTTGGAGTTGTTCTTGTTCACAGTGTACCATTTCTTACTGCTAGTGTGATGTTGAGCTGAGCAGGACAGATCCACTGAAGAACCTTTTAAGGCACAGATGCTGTTTTTCTGTCCATTAACCCCTTGAATAGAATATACCATCAGTAAACACTTTTGAATATTTCTCTACACTAATCACTGAATAATTATAGTAAATATATTATTTCATCTTCAGAAAATTTATTTCTACAGTGACATATAGTACTGCAAGTTTTTGAGCGTTTACCTTTAAACTGTAAGAAAATATGTTTTCAGTTTATGATGTAGAAAAGCATAACTATTACCTGAGATGTACATGATGAAACATAGAAACATACATCCATTTTCTGCCAAAGACATGGCTGTAATAGTCCTGTTCACTTTCGCAGAGTGAAGAGTGAGAAGGAAAGAAGTGACCTTTGGATAACACACAGTACAGCTTTGAAACCAAAACCTGAAAACTTCCTCACAAATGTTGTTAACTCTACCTACATGAACTCACTTCTTGTAGTTTTTTTTATTTTATTTTTTTTACTTACACCAACCAGGCATAACATTATGACCACCTTCCTCATATTGTGTAGGTCTCCCTTGTGCCCCCAAAATGGTTGTGACTCATCAGAGAATGGACATGGGCCTTCTGAGGGTGTCCTGTGGTGTCTGGTAACAGGATGTTGTTAGTGGGGGGGCCTTTGAGTTCTATGAGTTGAGGGGAGGGGCCTCTGTGGATCATCCCACAGATACTTGATCAATTTGGGATCAAGTGAATTTGGAGGCCAGGTTCCTAAAGCGTTTTTGTGTGTGTTCCTGTGTCAGGCTGCATCCTGCTGGGGATGGCTGCCTCCATCAAGGAGTCTCATTGCTATGGGGTGGGGGTACCTGCTCTGGTCTAAGTGGGTGCTACATGTCTAAGTAACATCCACAATAACTGTAAGTCTCTGTTTTGTTTATACTGAAAACAAGAATCATTCTTTGATGAATAAGAATCTTAATCTTAGTGATTAGTCATAAAGACTAATTCAATATTTGTCAAGAATTACATATAAATAAGTGGCCGAGCAAACACCCTGTTGATGTGTGGTTGCTCTTACTGTCTAATATTATAGCTCCATGTAATGCTTATAGATTCAATTTTCTAATAAAAAACAAAACAAAACAAATAACGGAACAATCATTTCAGTTTTTTATTTTTTAAAATTGTTTTTATAGTTTTTATTGTCAGGAAAATATTGAAATTTGAAATATTATTGAATTTTATTCACCTCATAAAGACTGCGTGAGCTCATTTAAGCTCAGTCATACAGCGTATTGCTTAAACTCTACATGGTACGTTACATTTCCATATTGGTCCCTCATAACAGGGAATTTGTGCTGCCAAAGTTGAGTAAGAAGATTTTGCAATGCTCGAGCAGTTGTGAAACGTTTGTTGTAGTTGAAAACATTACAGACCTCTCTTCTCTTCTTTCCATTGAGATGTAGCAGAAAATTGTCATTAATGGTATCGACATAAAAGGTGAATGGTGGAAGAGACTCCAGAACATCAACTTGTTTGTAAACAGTTTCAACAATTTCCATCTTTATGTTTAAGCCTTAATTCTCTGCAGTATTGTAATACCAATAGAAAGTCTGCCTGTTTCCCACTGGCTGATATGTATGTAAAAGACTTTCTGTGTTTCATATTTTTTTCACTTTTATTTAAATGATGATCACAATGAAATATGCATACAAGCCAAAGCATGTTGAACTCTAACTGCAAATCTTTCGACCTCTTTAAGTTTTTGCTGTGTGACATTTCATAAAAAAAAAAGTGTATATCAGAAAAACTAAGACATTATGTCTGTCAATCTTTTTAGCAACAAGCAACATTAAAAAAAACTGTCTCCTTTACTGACAGATGTAACGGTGCATGTTGTTCTTTCCTGGGCCTCCATGGTTGTTGTTCTAAAGTAAGCTCACTCAGGGTTCATGTTGGGTCTAAAGCTGACAACATCATAAGTGCCTTGCTCCTCTTCCTTGAGCTGATGTGGTTGGACGGTGGCGTAGGTGGCATCCGTCTGGTTCTTACTGAATTGGACCTCGATGTAGTGATGCTCGTCGTGTTGAGTTAATTCAGCTGAGATGTTTTCATACATGTTAGCATCGTTTAACTGATGAAGAAAGAAGTAATATTATTTTAAATAATAAGACATCAATGTTCTACACTGAAGATGGGGTGATGAACTTCTTGGTGGTGGTTTGGTGCGATGGTATTTAAATAGATCGTTTAACACAATATGTGTTGACTCAGCGACCATTTAGCTTATAAAAATGAAAGATACAATCACTGTAAGCTTGAGCTATTGTGAATAAAACCTACCTTTAGTAATGAATCGTATCATTTGATAAAATTTAAAGCTTGAAATGTTTTATTTATTCACAGATTTCAAGGTAAAATATGAACTCACTAAAAATGATTAAATTCAATGGACACAATTTATGGACATGTCTGGATTTTAAATGGTACTGTAGGAGTCATGGGTATTATTTAGAGGTAACTTAAGAGATTAATTAATTAATCAATTAAAAAAACAATCATTGATTGAAAAAATAACTTTTGATCTTTACCTGTTCTGTATTGTCTGTAGCTTCAGTTGTAGGAACCTGACCTGAAGTCCTCTTCTTTCTGCTTGGTGAAATGAATGAATGAGTATAAATTAATACTTGATTCAGATAATAAATGTCACTGTTCTGCAACAGAGCAGAGAGTTACTCACCTAAACCAGTAGATGACTCCAAGAAGTATCACAACCAAAAGAGCAGCACCGACTCCAACAGCAGCTAGTGTTCCTGTGGTTCTTTGGACAGTGAGAGTGTTTTCCTTGGAGCGGATGCTTTTGACAGCACAGTAGTAGTTTCCTGCATGCTGACTGCTGACTGGATCTAGAAGCAGGTGTTTGCTTTGGTCGTGTATCAGGTTCAGAGGTCGACTGTTGAAGTACCAAATGTAGTTTGTGCTACGAGGAAGAGGACAGCTGGTTCTGCAGGTCAGCGTGACTCTCTGACCCTCTGTCACCACTGCACTTCGCAGTTGCACTTTGAGGTCTGAAAGATTGTTGAAAAGACACCTGGGGTAACTAATTGTTAAACTGTCATGACTGTTCAGATCGATTCATTTTAGACTAAAAGGGGAAAATAGCGAACGAACGTAAAGAAAAGATGCAAAATTAGAGAAATTCTAATTCATAACTCAGATTTTGATGACTTCTGTAGGACGTAAACTAAGACAGCAGACAGTTAGTCATTGCTGTTACCTTTGTTAGACTAATACTGACAAAGACACTGTTATTTATTGTACTGAATTACCTGTGACAACCAAAGTGACTCCAGGAACATCATCCTGTTTCCTTTCTTCATCATCTTCCTGGAGTGTGAATTTGTATTCTGCTGAGTCTTTCTTCTTCAGGTCTTTAATTGTCAGGATGTGTCGGTTCTTCATGTCATGATACTCCATACGACCAGCAGCCTTAATCAGCTTCTCACCACTTGTTTCTACTTTATACCATGATTTAGACTTTGGCTGCTGCTTGTGGGGATGAGAGTATTCACTGGAAATGTTCACAGAAGATCCTTCAAGAGCACAGATTCTCCTGCTGATGTAATTCACAGTCCAGCAGTTGTTCACTTCAGGACCTGAAATACAGAAAACACTGTCAGTAGTCATAAAATAATTCTAGGTAAGTGTGTAACTGTTTATTTAAAGAGATATTTACTATTTGTTGTGGACTGAATAAAGAGAGGATGCTCCTGGTTGGCTTTAGATTGGGAATTAAGTGAAGTCTACTTCCTGTTGATATGTTTCTCCTCATCTTTACCTGAACATTATCTATCCAGACTGTGTGTGTTAGATCTACTCTTTACTATTTTCATTGTCTCTGGAGCCTGACTTGACTGTTTGAACACTAGAAGGACATCTAGTAGCAACAAGTCCTCAACATATTATCATGAGTTCCTTCATAGCATGTATTTATACAGTATGTATGTGTCAGAGCAGATGGTACAGTTTGTCAGTTGGTTCATACTCACAGACTTCAGGAGACAGCAGATGGTCTTGACCTTTTACAGCACAGGATAAACTGTCATTAGAGGATGTTGAAAACTCTTTACTATTTCTTGAATCACTGATCCGTCGGTTCTGGTACCACCTATAGGCAGTTTGACGGTCAGACACTGGACAGCTGGTGGTACAGGACACTACACCTGGTGACTTCCCCTGAACTTGTACTTCTGTTATAAAATGATAAAATGCAGTTTTCATTCAAGTGATGTTAAAGAAATGACATGTCATATTGTGACACAAGCCTCATGAGGCATCGAACCACTTGAGCCAGTTGGTTCGAGAAAGGGTTCATCTCTTGAAGCTTCATGTGCACACGGAACCACCTACTGGCCAGGTGTATAATCACAGGCAGCTGTGGCTCTTAACCACATAATGTGTGATGCATTGATTTTTTGTGTCTGTAATGGCTCTTGGGAATGACTATGAATTACAAAAAAAAAATGTATGACCAAATAATTTCTCTACTTAAATTATCACATGGGTATGATAAAATATTTTTTGAATATTATGTGTGTGTAAATTTTCACAAATTGTAGTATCATATGATATGTTTTTCTGTCACTTTAGGCAAATGGCATGGGCTTAAGCAGGCAGAGGAAAGTGAAAGTGCTTGGGGAGCTAGAATGAGGGCACTGAATATGTCTCTTCCTAGCTGGCTCCATCCTCTTAACCAACTTTCTCTCCTCACTCTCCTTCTTCGAACTATATATCTCTCTCTAAACTCTCCAAACTATATAAACGCTATCCAAACTGTGAATGGACCGCAACTCTCTATCAAAAACCCCGACGAGTTTATAGTGCTGTCAAACCTCGCGGCAAAATCCTAACCACTTCCTGAAGCAGTCGCGTGGTACAGCCGGGCAGCGAGGCTTCGGACGTCATTATTTTCGGCCCCTCCCCTAAATGAAGCAAGCCTCGATACGCCCTTCGCGGAAACGCCCCCTCCATTACTACTCGACACACGCTTCGAAGCCTCGGCACGTCTCCTAACATCACAAGTGAAAACATAGTGCTGACCCGGTGTAGCAATTTACACTTGATTTAAGTTTAATTTTGCATTGTTATAAGTTGAGTTTTATTTAGTTGAACTACATTAGTTCAACTCAGTTAACTGTTCAGTTATCTCTTTTTTGTTGTATATACTTTTTTGCTACACATGAAGCTGGAAGCACTTGTTGTAAATAAACATCTTGTGGTGATTTTTTGAACAAACTGCCTTGAATCTGCCTCCTGCTTATGCCGCTCTGGTCAGCTTCACAGCACATACATGAACTTAAATTTGTGACTCATGCAGAAAGAATGTTTAGAATATAGGTCTGAAGGTCAGAGGTGTGTAAACGTTACCGTAATGTCTGGGATATGTGATGGAGCAGGACTCATCTACTGACGTCTGGTCAGAACACATTCTCCCTTTAGCGTAGGTCACACTAAAGCAGGTTGGAGTGACTGAATCTGAACAAAACCAAAGACGTATAGTAAGAGTGGGAACAATGAAAATAAGTGTATAACAGAGGTTTCTAACTGTTGTGACTCACCCACTGAGACTTCAGGGGCTCTGAGATCCCAGTAGCCTTTGACAACACAGGAGTATGTGACTGCTTTCTCACTGCTGACCAGCTCTTGGTACCAGGGAGACCAGTCCTCATAGAGAAGCGCTCTGTTCTTGTACCACTTGTAGGCTGCAGGCTTTTCAGTCAGAGGACAGCTGGTGCTACACATCAGTGTTACTGTCTGTCCCTCTGTGTCAGGAATCACCTTTACCTGCAGGTCTGAGAACATGGTGGTTCATCTTAAATGTTAAATATTTCTACTAGACTTTAAACAATGGTTATTGACAACTTTTGTACCTGAAACAATGAGCTGAACTGCTCTCCCTTCACAGAATTCTGTGTCGTTAGCGTTGCTGCTGCAACAGTAAAGGTTTGCATCATTCTCTCTCACATCATTGATCGTTAGAGTGGGATAACCTTGGTTAGACACGTTGAATCTCACATGAGTTTCATCTGAAAAGAGCTCTTTCTGAACACGATGGTGGCCATCATGATGTACAGTGTACCATTTCCTGTTTGAAGCGTAATGTTGAGCTGAGCAGGGCAGATCCACTGAAGAACCTCTTAAAACACAGATGCTTTTTTCTTCTCCATTCACCCCTTTAACAAAAGTGTTTATTAGCAAACATCTGAACATTTTATATCTTTTTAACATTTTAATGTAAGTTTAGTTTTGAAATTGTTATTTTTTTCTGGGGCTCACACAACAACATGGAACATTTATACTAGTTTGCAGCTATTCATCATTTTGTAAGTAGATACAAACAGGAAGTCATACCTGAAATGTACAGGATCAGAGCCATTAGCACGCATCCAGCGCCTGTCAGTAACATGACTGTTGCGATCCTTCTGTTTCTAATCAGAAACTCAATTGCACTCCTGTAGCCACGCTGTCATCTTTACTCAGTGGTTACAACCAACAACAATTCACTGACAACTTCACAGTAAGACTGCTGTTGCGTAGAACTTCAGCTGGGCAGGTCTTGCGTCAAATGTTCACTTCCTTCCTCCTTCAGAGGTTACTATTCTCGGGAAGAATCTGTGTCACTGTATGTGTCATGATTTTATCAGGAAATCTACAAGATATATTATTTGTCTTTCACTGCTATTGTTTCTTTTTCAAATTTGACACAACATGTTAAAGTATCCATCTATCAAAATGTTTATGGGGTAGTAAATTCAACAAGTGAAGCAATTAAAACAGAATAAAGTGATAAAGTGAAGATTTCACTCCTCCTCTAGAAAAACCTCTTATTATTAAGTACAAATATGAATACTGTTGCTGAGCTATATTTGAAAAAAACAAACCAACTGATTATATACATACATATAAAACCCCATGACGGTGTGCGTATCGGTTAAGAAAAGGTCACATGACTGATACAGACGCTGTTTTGTCCGTATATATATATCATCCATAGATGTTAAGAAGGAAACATGACACATCACACAGAGAGATCATGGTACCATATATGTACGTATGTGTGAAATGCGTGCGTCAGGAAGTAACAGTTTGTCATCTCGTTTTATATCAGAGGAGTTTGGAGGAGCAGCGAGACAAACAAGCCGTTGACTAAAACCCAGCAGACACAAATAGTCTGGTACGTCTTCGAGAGGGGACATAAGGTCTCCTACAAACTGTAACATCACAGTAAAATACCAACTTGAAAAAATAATAATGAATATTAAGCAAATCAAAGCTCAAAAGCAGCTCATGTAGCAGACAACATGCCACGTCAGACAGGTTCTCAATGCTAAAAATATAGTGAAACAAGCTGTGATGATCAAGACATTAACAACCTGCTATGCGTCCACTTTTTTAACTGTGACAGAATATTGTATATATGAAACACGGAACTACTAAGTCTCTTTCCTCCTGTCTGTCACAGTAAGAGTGAGATTGTCATGGACACTTAACAGGGTTTGTTAAAGAGTAGGGTACAGCCTGTAGGGGTAAATAAAAATGTACTTTGACACCACACACACAAAAAATGTACTTTTATTTTTCAGTAAAATGTCTATACTTGTGTTTTAGCTGTCTTACACAACTATTTATTCATTCACTACTTGTTGGATGCTGTGCTAACCACTTCACATACGACTTAATGTTTCAGATAGGTGATAGAAAAGAAAGACTTCCTGAACTCTCAACCTAAACTTTAAATTAGCTGCCATATTGGAGGCCTTCACCAAAACATCACAAGCAGAACTCATTCAGAAGATAGAAACTGCATGAAGTACACAACTTTAACTCTTCATTACACTTGGAGCTTAAAGTCACATCTATACAGACAAAAACACATGTATGCTTCTTTAGATCACACATACAATGAAGTTGGAACACCTTCCTCCTGGTTCTGCTTTCTAGTAGTTTATTGTCTGTCCTCCAGAGGGCGCCCACGTCACAGTCATGACATATTGTGTTGTAGAGGCCTTTGGTCACTTTTTCCTCACTACAATTCAACAACTATGTGAGAAACTGCTTGGTACTAATTGCAGGTGCACTGTGTCTGTTTGTGTGTTATCTTGATTACAGCCAATCCCAGCTCAGTGCCCAGTCACAACATGTGTAAAGAAACAGGAAGACTCTGCAAGCTAGAGTTGGCAAGGACGCACTGTGTAGGTATGTGAGTCTGCATGTGTGTGTGTGAAGTTTGTGCATTTGCTTGGCCATTTAAATCTAGTTTCACTGTCTTATTTGACACTAGAAAGACGAGAGAATTAATTTGCTTCTGTTAGTGACACGAGTGTAGAAAGTACAGCGCAGATGAAGTTGCAGTCGAGAATGTCAGAAACAACAAGGCCCTGCAGTCACAGCTCTTAATGCAGCTTAGCAGCTGAATAGCTGAACCAATGTGTATGACCAGCGAGCCATTATAAGCCTGCTACTGTTCTGAAATGACTGACGTCCAGTAGAACGTTCAGCACCCTCGAAAACTACTAATATAGGACAGACAACACATATATATGTGTATGTATGTGTGTGTCTGTGTGTGTGTTTATTGAAGCAAACAAAAAATAACCACTTATTGTGATTTTGTGCATTTTTACATTAAGAAAGAGTTTAACATTTTCCCTGTATACCCACTCTACCTCACCACTTTCAGTAGTGGGCACTGGTAAAAAGTCGCTGTTTGTGTACTTTTGATTTGAGGTCGGCTACGATAGCAGCCCTTGCAGCTTCAGGAAGCGTACGCGAGGTGACGTCTGCATTGGAGGCGCCATCTAGTGGCCAAATGTGTCATTACAACTGATTCAGAGGACACATTTTTATTCATTCATTCATTCATTCATTTTCTATACCCGGTTAATCCTTTTAAGGGTCGCGGGGGTCTGCTGGAGCCTATCCGAGCTGTCATCGGGCGAGAGGCACGGGTACACCCTGGACAGGTCGCCAGTCCATCGCAGGGCTGGACACGTTTTTATAATTTTCAAAAATTAATCCAAGGGCCACCCGTGGGCCGCCAGTTGCCCATCCCTGTTCTGCATAGTATGCTATGGGTCTGTGTATATATATTAGGGGTGGGACTCGATTAAATTAATTAATTAATGATAGGCTTTGGGCAGCACAGTGGTGAGGTGGTCAGGACTGATGCCTCACAGCAAGAAGGTCCCGGTTCGAATCCATGGGCCGACTGGGCCTTTCTGTGTGGAGTTTGCATGTTCTCCCTGTGTCTGCGTAGGTTCTCTCCGGGTACTCCGGCTTCCTCCCACCGTCCAAAGACATGCTGGTTAGGTTAATTGGCCGTAGGTATTAATATGAGTGTGAATGGTTGTCTGTCTCTCTGTTAGTCCTGCAATAGACTGGTGACCTGTCCAGGGTGTACCCTGCCTTTCGCCCGATGACAGCTGGGATTCATTCGTTCATCTTCTGTAACCGCTTGTTCCTGTTAAGGGTTGCGGGGTCTGCTGCTATGCTGCTTGTCAAAAAAAACAAAAACAAAAACAAAACGTTTGTTCTTTGCTTCCTACACGTCTTGTCCGATTGTCATGGACACTTAACAGGGTTTGTTAAGGGGATTGGGTACAGCCTGCAGGGGTAAATAAAAATGTACTTTTGTTTTTTCAGTAAAATGTCTATACTTGTGTTTTAGCTGCCTTACAGAACAAATTAATAATTCGCTCTTGTTGGATGCTGTGCTAACTACTTCACATACGACTTAATGTTTCAGATAGGTGATAGAAAACAAAGACTTCCTGAACTCTCAACCTAAA
This sequence comes from Chelon labrosus, assembly GCF_963514085.1. NCBI lineage: Eukaryota > Metazoa > Chordata > Actinopteri > Mugiliformes > Mugilidae > Chelon > Chelon labrosus. Next base: position 8,547,785 of record NC_140338.1, read on the forward strand.
TTTAATAAAGCTCAGTTATTTCCTGGGCTTCCACTGTTGTTCACTCAAGGTTCATGTTTGGCCTAAAGCTGACAACAGCACCAGTGGCTTGCTCCTCTTCCTTGAGCTGACGTGGTTGGACGGTGGCGTAGACGACATCCGTCTGGTTCTTAGTGAATTAGACCTCGCTGTAGTGAAGCTCGTCGTGTTGAGTTGATTCAGCTGAGATGTTTTCATACCTGTAAGCATCGTTTACCTGATGAAGAAAGAAGTAATATTAGTTTAAATAATTAGACATCAGAGTTCTACACTGAAGATGTGGTGATGAACGTCCGGGAGGGTGGGGGGTGCAATGGTATTTAAATACATCACATAACACAATATGTGTTGACTAAGCGACCTTTTGCGGATAAAAATTAAAGATACAATCACTGTAAGCTTGAGTTATTGTGAATAAAACCTACCTTTAGTAATAAATCGTATCATTTGATAAAATTTAAAGCTTGAAATGCTTTATTTATTCACAGATTTCAAGGTAGAATATGAACTCACTACAAATGATTAAATGCAATGGACACAATTTATGGACATGTCTGGATTTTAAATGGTACAGTAGCAGTCATGGGTATTATTTAGAGGTAACTTAAGTAAGGAATTAATAAATTACTCACAAAATAATTCAGAGATTAAATAATTAAAACGATCATTGATTGAAAAAGTAACTTTTGATCTTTACCTGTTCTGTATTGTCTGTAGCTTCAGTTGTAGGAACCTGACCTGAAGTCCTCTTATCTCTGCTTAGCGAAATGAATGAATGAGTATAAATTAATACTTGATTCAGATAATAAATGTCACTGTTCTGCAACAGAGCAGAGACTTGCTCACCTAAACCAGTAGATGACGCCAAGAAGTATCACAACCAAAAGAGCAGCAGCGGTTCGTATCGCAGCTACTAGTGTCCCTGTGGTTCTTTGGACAGTGAGAGTCTTTTCACTGGAGGAGATGCTTTTTGTGCCAGCTTTGACAGAACAGAAGTAGTTTCCTGCATCCTGACTGCTGACTGGATCTAGAAGCAGGTGTTTGCTTTGGTCGTGTGTCAGGTTCAGAGGTCGACTGTTGAAGTACCAAATGTAGCTTGTGCTACGAGGAAGAGGACAGCTGGTTCTGCAGGTCAGCGTGACTCTCTGACCCTCTGTCACCACTGCACTTTGCAGTTGCACTTTCAGGTCTGAAAGATTGTTGAAAACGCACCCAGAGTAACTACTTGTTAAACTGTTCGGATCAATTCATTTTAGACTAAAAAGGGAAAATAGCCCCGAACGTGAAGAAAAAATGCATAATTTGAGAAATTCTAATTCATAACTCAGATTTTGATGACTTCTGTAGGATGTAAACTAAGACAGCAAACAGTTAGTCATTGCTGTTACCTTTGTTAGACTAATACTGACAAAGACACTGTTATTTATTGTACTGAATTACCTGTGACAACCAAAGTGACTCCAGGAACATCATCCCGTTTCCTTTCTTCATCATCATCTTTCTGGAGTGTGAATTTGTATTCTGCTGAGTCATTCTTCTTTAGGTTTTTAATTGTCAGGATGTGTTGGTTCTTCATGTCATGATACTTCACACGACCAGCAGCCTTAATCAGCTTCTCACCACTTGTTTCTACTTTATACCATGATTTAGACTTTGGCTGCTGCTTGTGAGGATGAGAGTATTCACTGGAAATGTTAACAGAAGATCCTTTAACAACACAGATTCTCCTGCTGATGTAATTCACAGTCCAGCAGTTGTTTACTTCAGGACCTGAAATACAGAAAACACTGTCAGTAGTCATAAAATAATTATAGGTAAGCCTGTGACTGTTTTTTTAAGGAGACATTTACTATTTGTTGTGGTCTGAATAATGAGAGGATGCTCCTGGTTGGCTTTACATTGGGAATTAAGTGAAGTCTACTTCCTGTTGATATGTTTCTCCTCATCTTTACCTGAACATTATCTATCCAGACTATGTGCGTTAGATCTACTCTTTACTATTTTCATTGTCTCTGGAGACTGACTTGACTGTTTGAACACTAGAAGGACATCTAGTAGCAACAAGTCCCCAACATATTATCATGAGTTCCTTTATAGCATGTATTTATACAGTATGTATGTGTCAGAGCAGATGGTACAGTTTATCAGTTGGTTCATACTCACAGACTTCAGGAGACAGCAGATGGTCTTGACCTTTTACAGCACAGGATAAACCGTCATTAGAGGATTTGGATGTTGAAAACTCTTGACTCTTTCTTGAATCGCTGATCCGTCGGTTCTGGTACCACCTATAGGCAGTTTGACGGTCAGACACTGGACAGATGGTGGTACAGGACACTGCGACTGGTGACTTCCCCTGAACTTGTACTTCTGTTATAAAGTGATAAATGCAGTTTTCATTCAAGTGATGTTAAAGAAATTACATGTCATATTGTGACACAAGCCTCATGAGGCATCGAACCACTTGAGCCAATTGGTTCGAGAAAGGATTCAGCTCTTGAAGCTTTATGTGCACACGAAACCACCTACTGGCCAGGTGTATAATCACAGGCAGCTGTGGCTCTTAACCACATAATGTGTGATGCATTGATTTTTTGTGTCTGTAATGGCTCTTGGGAATGACTATGAATTACAAAAAAAAATGTATGACCAAATAATTTCTCTACTTAAATTATCACATGGGTATGATAAAATATTTTTTGAATATATTCTGTGTGTGTAAATTTTCTCAAATTGTAGTATCATATGATATGTTTTTCTGTCACTTTAGGCAAATGGCATGGGCTTAAGCAGGCAGAGGAAAGTGAAAGTGCTTGGGGAGCTAGAATGAGGGCACTGAATATGTCTCTTCCTAGCTGGCTCCATCCTCTTAACTATCTTTCTCTCCTCACTCTCCTTCTTCAAACTATATATCTCTCTCTAAACTCTCCAAACTATATAAACGCTATCCAAACTCTGAATTGACCGCAACTCTCTATCAAAAACCCCGACGGGTTTATAGTAGAGGTGGGCGGATCGATCCAAATATCGATAATATCGATACCAACGTTGGTATCGAGATTGATCGATACCAATGTAATGAGATCGATACTTAAGTTTCAGTTTCTCTCGTTTCATTAAAGAAGCGACCCGACTCTGTTTGTCTCGATGCCGCTGCTGTCACAGAGCAGATCAGGCTCGTTTTGCTCCTCCTCCCCCTCGCTTGTGTTTGTTGTACCGTCACGTGACTCCGCAGCGCCAGGTGACCGAACACCGCCCACCGCTACCAGCCAGGCTCGGCCAGCAGCAACGTATTACACACAACGAGAGAAAGAGTAGGGCTGTTTGGTTCTATTTTCGGGCCGAAAATGAAACGATAGCAAGTTGTGCTATTTGTAAAAAGGTGGTAAGATACAGTGGTAACACAACAAACTTGTAAAAGCATAGAAATTTTTAAAATCCCCGCCCACTTGGCCCCTACAGATCGCTGATATGACGAAAAAAAGTGCACTAAAGGGGAGAAATGTTGTCTTATTTTTGTATTGCATTGTACTTCCTAAACACGTCCTTACATTATTTATAATATTTGTTGTGGAGTGATAATTTTCTACACTTTGTTTATTTAAGAAAAGAAAATCCAGAAAGAAGTTCAATGAAGGGAGAGATTAAGTTTTTATTGTAATTTCTGAACATGCCTGAAAAATAATTAGTTTTTATTTGTCCTCAAGTGATCATTTTGTTTCTGAACAAAAACTTTTATTGTGATAAAGTATTTTCTATTTACTTATAAACCAAATTCTGTACTGGACTTTAATTGATTAATAATCCAAAAGGCAAATCACGAAAACACTTAAAATGTCATGAGAATTAATTCAGATTTAGATTGATTCAGACTGATGGTGCATCCACCTTAATTTTTAAAAAGTATCGATATCGGTATCGGCGATACTGGCCCAGTATTTACTTGGTATCGGATCGATACCAAATCTAGCGTTATCGCACACCTCTAGTTTATAGTGCGGTCTTCTTCTTCTTCTTCTTGATTTCCGGCAGGCTGTACGCTATCCAGCGTAATGCTGCCCTCCACCGGTCATACCCAGAACTACTTAACTAAATGTTCATATACAATCCAGCAGAGTGCAGAAATTTTAATACTGCCCTCCCAAAGGAGTTAGATTTTTCTCCTGATGCAAAGATACCTCGAAAAGAAATCACAGACAGACCCAGATCATACAGGTCTATAAATAGCTGTCGTCTCTGACTGGAATATAGCTTGCAAGAAAGAAGCACATGCACCACCGTCTCCAATTCTCCACACTCACACAACCCATTCTCATGCTTACCTATGACTTTTAAGCAACTGGCCAGACAGCAATGCCCAGCCTCAGCCTCGTTAAAACAACTTCATCCTTCCGCCCAAACATACTTCTCAATTTTTTACACTTTACTGAGGGTTTAAACAAAAATAATGCCTTCCCCTCTGCTCCTGGTTCCACTCATTCTGCCACTGCAACTCAAGTTTTACATTACAGATACTCACACATTCACTCTTACCGTTCATGACATTCAATTCTATATTTTCTTTAGACAATGACTCTCTAGCCAACCTGTCAGCAACTTCATTTCCCTCTATCCCAAAGTGTCCAGGCACCCACATAAAACATACATGGCACCCTGATCTCTCAATTCTTAAGAGACAACACAGAATCTCCATTACCAGATCTGGACGGGCACTAGAGGAGCCTTCTTCTGGAGCCACCAAAGCGGCAGCAGAATCTGAACAAATAACACTGGGCCTCATTCACGAACCGTTCTTAAGAACAAATTTGTTCTTAAGTCCTACTTACGAAGATTGTGGCATTCATGAATGTTTTCTTATCTTGCCTTTGTTCTTAGGTAAGAACAAATCCTACGAACACTCAGGGGTACTCTTACGCACATTTCAGTGCCGACATGTTGGCATGGTTGTGTTGTCTTCTTTTGTGCAGTTCATTAAAATACGATACTACAGTGATATTTCTGTCATATTTATTTATTAATTTATTCATTCTATTTCTTGGTTAATTTACAGAGCATTTTTTATCTTAAAACACACAACATCGCCATGAAGCGTGGTGTGCCTCTCCCCCCTGAGCCACCACACCGTGAAGATGTGCGTCCTGACGCATTGATGGGACCAGACTGCAGGCGTGCTATTCAAGTTCGGGAGCAATTAATTGCCCGTTTGTAAATAAAGTCACATTAATTACAGCTTGAATCCACCAGTCTGATTCACTTAAAAAATGAGGACGGACCAGTTTCTGTGCACATCTTTATTTCTTTAAATTTTCATTCATTTCTTTTAGTGTGTTGGATATGGTTGTTAGCGTTGAGGCAATTTTATCTGGAGGCATTGGACCGAGTACGGGTGGAGGTATTGCTGCAGGATGGTTCTAGTCCTGTCGTTATTTGGCTCTGCGGGACTTCATCTGTGAATAAATAATAAATCAAGCCATTGTAGCGACACTCAGTCCAATACTAAGACGTATTTTGATCTTACACACACTATGACAAACTCCTGCCTTTAGGACACACGTTTAAAATAACTTTCTTTCAGAAAATAAATAAATTACCTCCCGATTCCTCTGGAGTACCAGCAGCACAGGGAGGGGATGAAAGCGTTGCCTCGGGGCCAAGGTCTGTATCTAGACTCTCAGTCGATGGTACTCCTAAAAAGTAAGTGGGGGAAATTAAACTATCAATTAAATAAATGAATTTAAGAAAAGTGATTTAGAGTTTTCCCATATAGTCTAGCTACCTGAGAGTGCAGTCTCCCCGATGATGGCCCCGATGCGCTGGTCCATCTCAGACAGGTTTTGGGTCTCTGATGTTCCTCCTCCAGTCTGCTGCATCTCCCGTCGAAATTTTGCTATATTTTTCTTGGTTTCGGATTTTAGGTCAAACCATTTTTTTTTTTTTAAACTTCCTCTATTGTCCGTCCTTCTCCAGATACTGCTTCTACTGCGTGTGTGACTGCCTCCCATGCTTCCTTTTTGTGTGTGTTGGTGTAACCTGTACTGAGACTACTGAATATAATTTTTTTCCTGCGGGTTATTTCCTGCAGCAGTACCTCCACCTCTGAATTACTAAAGTTTTTTTTTTCGCTTTGCCTGCTGCGCTCCAATTGACTTACGTTTTGCTTTAGGCATTTTTATTGTAGTTTCCTCTGTTCGACACCTGTGTCAACTCACGGCCCTGCAGTCCCTTTTATGGGCATTGATGGGCGGTTACATATGCTAATCCTATGTTAATTAGACTCACCTGGCACGTGCTCTCAACTTACGAGGAAATGGCATTCATCAATTTAAGAACACAGCTGCGAACAATTCTGCGGCTTAAGAACACGTTGATGAATGCGACGTAGAGTTTTCTTAAGAATCTTCTTACGAACAGCTTAAGAGAGAATCTAAGAAGATTCTTAAGAAGATATTGGTGAATGAGGCCCACTGTTCTGAGGCTTATTTTGTTCTATCCAATCCAAAGCTTTTAAAATTGCCAACATTTCAGCTGAAAATACAGATAAATTGTCTGATAAGCGAATGCTGAATTGAAGATTCTCATCTGCAACAAAAATCCCAGCCCCAGTTTTCCCCGAGACAGGATCCTTTGACCCATCAGTAAAAATGTTCACGAATCCTTCAAGCTGATTCAGGATCATTTTCATATCTTTACACTGACTATTTCTCCCTTCTTCGAGGAGAGACAGCAAAACCTCAGGTTCAGGAAGAAACCAAGGCGGGACAGGAGACCACAAATGCCCAGACATTCTCTGACATTCTACTCCAAAATCCCCCGCCAACTGTTTTATACAATGTAAAAAATTCCGCTTCTTTCCATTTCCGGAAAACTCCCAGGAACTTTCTAGCAGACACCTTGAGGCAGAACTAGAACTTGAGCAACTCAGCTTAGCCCAGTAATGGAGCCCTAACTTTTTCCTCCTGATTTCCAGTGATAATTCTCTCATTTCAATAAGTAGAGCAGGAATAGGAGTCGTCCTAAAGGCTCCATTACTGACTCTCAAGGCCTTAGCCTGAACCCGGTCCAGTTTACATAATACAGAAATGGAAGCGGAACCAAAAACCACACACCCATAATCCAGAATAGATCTAATCATAGCACGATAAATCATAGAGTATCTCGATCAGCGCCCCAGTCGCTCCCAGCAAGACATCGAAGGATATTAATCACCTTTCCACACTTACATACAACTTTCTCTATATGATTTTTCCATGTTAGTCTTTCATCTATCCATAGACCGAGAAACTTAAACTCTTTAACTCTTTCCACTGGACAGTCATACAGCAAAATGTTCAAGGCAGGAATTTTCCTCTTATTCCCAAAAATCATAAATTTACTTTTGGAGGATTAAATTCTAAAGCCCCAATCATTAGCCCACTGAACAACCTGATCCAGAGCCTTTTGCATCTGATGAAAAAGAACATGCAAGTTCCTCCCCCTCTTCCAGATAGCCCCATCATCTGCAAACAGAGACTTCCCAAAATGATTAGGAACTCTTGAAAATATATCGTTAATCATTATATTGAAGAGGACAGGACTAATAACTGATCCTTGTGGAGTTCCATTTATAATGTTTAAAATGTCAGAGAGATCTCCCCCAATTTTAACTTGAATAGATCTATTGTTAAGGAAATCCTTAATCCAATAAAACATCCTACCTTTAACACCTGCATCATGGAGCTTGATTAGTAACCCCTCTTTCCACATAGAATCATACGCCTTTTCAATATCTAAAAACACAGCAATTACCCCTTCTTTGTTAATAATGGCCTTTTTAACATCTTGATCTAACACTGCAATGGAATCCATAGTATTTCTTCCAACTCTAAACCCATTCTGATAATTCACAAAAAAATCTTTAGTCTCAAGGAAATAAACCAACCTATTTGTTACCATTCTTTCCATTACTTTGCATAAAACGGCTGTTAAAGCGATAGGCCGATATGACGACGGGCAAGAGGGGTCTTTCCCTGGTTTCAGGACAGGAATCACAACAGCATGTTTCCATACTTTAGGTAAAACACCTGCCTCCCAAACATAATTATACAAAGCCAGAACTTCCTCCGAAGCTACATCATCTAAATGTTGAAGCATTTCATAACTGATACTATCTTGACCAGGAGTGGTCTTAGCTCCTGCTTGAATTGCTTGTTTAAGCTCTTTCATAGAGAAAAATACATTAAGAAATTCATTTTCTGAAGATACAACATTTAACTTCCATCCTTCAGTTCTCAAGATGTCTTCCCTCCTCATCAAACCATAATCCCCTAAAGACTTGGAATTATGTACCTCTTGAAAAACTTTGCCACATATATTTGCTTTTTCCATATTATTGACTGCTTCACTACTACCATCAGACAGGGCTGGTATTAGTGACCTCACCATTTTCCCTGACATTTTATGAATCCTTGACCAAACCTGCCCGACAGAGGTATCCGGTCCCAGGGTCCCACAGAAATCCCTCCAACGCTTTCTTTTAGCATCTTTTATTATTTTCCTTGCCTTTGTCCTACAGCGTTTGAATTTTATACTATTATTCTGAGTTGGGTTTCTGCGCAAAAGCTTAAAAGCTTGTTTTCTCTCTTTCACAGCCTTATCACAGTCACTATTCCACCACGGAACAATTACTCGAGCCTTTGGGACCCCTCTACATGGAATTGTCCTTAAAGCCACCTCAAAAATCATTTTACTTAAGGAATCATTAAACTCATCAATAGATTCTTCACTATTGATTTCCCCTAAACTTTTTCCAATTTCTACCCCAAATTTACCCCATTCTGCTCGAGAAAAATCAAACCTTTTACCTAATTCCCCCTGGACCACTATTAAGGATCTTCCAAATTGGCTTAAGACTGGAAAATGGTCACTACCCATTGAATGCTTCCCCAGTACATCCCACTCACCTACTCGTGCTAGGGTTGGAGATGCAATAGTTAAATCAAGACAAGACATTTTAAGAGTATTTATGTCAAATCGAGTTGGTCTGCTATCATTCATAACTACTAGCCTACTGTTGTCTAACAATTCTTCAACTACAGCACCATTCCCATCCCTTACCTGACTTCCCCACATAGGGTTATGAGCGTTAAAATCACCTACCCAAATAAGAGGGGGAGATATCTTATTTAGTAGCTCCTCAAGTTCAGCCAAGCCTAAAGGTTTACAGGGATTATAAAAATTAACTAAACTTAATTTGCCCTGGTGACTCCACACTTCAACTATTAGACATTCAAGAGATAGTTCATACTCGCAGACTTTATATTGGATCCCTGATTTGACAAAAGTTGCACACCCACCCCCTGATTGATCAGGCCTATCTTTGCGCAGGCATATATATCCTGGAACTACAAAATCAAGATGTGGTTTTAACCACGTCTCCTGAACACACAAGAAATCAGGCTTAACTTCAAAATCTCTGATTAATTTCTTAAATTCTTGTCCGTTAGCTATTAAACTTCTTGCATTCCATTGGAGGATGCTAAACATCATGAAAAGATTAAACATCATCCATATCTTCAAACAGGTCACCATCATTCATGTCTTCCTCTTCCTCATCCCCCCTCTCAGACTGGCTGCTTAACTTCTGGTCTGCTTGCTCCTGACTTACCCTCATATACTCATGCAGTAACTGAGGGGAGTAATCCTTTACTCCCAAAAATCTCACTGCAGCTTCAGACACAAACTTAATAACATCTGACCTCGTTTTCTTTTCCCGAGCACCATAGACCACATCAACCATAAATGCCAGGAGGGCCTCCTTTTTGATTACAATTTCTTGCCTTGATAGAACCTGAGGAGGTTGCTGCCTGGACACCACCGGACCGCTTAAAGGCATTCTCACAACTGGGCCTGAGGCCTTTGACATTTCCACTTTCTTTAATGCTTCTGCATAAGAGATTTTATGCTGGTCTCTGATCTCCTGAACTTGCCTCGCTTTTAGAAAGTGTCCACACTCTTTATTTGAAGCCAAATGGTTTCCTCCACAATTGCAACATTTAGAAGCCAGTTGCTCACAATTCAGGATGTCATGATCTTCTCCACATTTAGCACAACGCCTGTTCCCCCTACAGGAAGCCGCCATGTGGCCAAATCTCTGGCACCTGAAACACTGCAAAGGAGGTCTTTGATAGGGCCTGACTTGGAAAGACAAACATCCTATAAAGACTCGAACTGGAAGAAGACTTTCATCAAAAGTTATCAACACTGGGGTATTTTTAGTTCCACCTTCCTTGGCCTTAAACCGCTTCACATCTGTTGCTTTTCCCCCTCTTATATTTTCCTTAATTTCCACCTCTGATATGTCAGCACACACTCCATAAATGACTCCTTTTAACTCATTTTTCTTTTCAGGAATGATCACCTCCACCTTTTTCCCTGATATTTTCCCAATTTTCTTAGCTCTCCCAATTTGATCCATATTTCTGCACAACAGAAGCATTGCTCCACTGGGCAAGATCCGAGCATCCAACCGTTCCCCTACACTCCTTAGAGACTCAGCAACTTTAAGAGGATTCATAGCTCGAAACCCTCCTCCCACCTGATCCTTCAGCTTGAAAATGACCCGTAATTCCTCTTCGGCCCTCACCATTTTCACCACCCTATTTCCCTCCTTCTCCTGAGAGCGACCACGTTTCCCTCTCTCCACTTTCTCCCAACCCTGCCTACCTCCTCCGTTCTCCTCCGAATCAACAGCCATACACCTATATAGATTACCAGCACCACACAAGCTTTATAGTGCTGTCAAACCTCGCGGCAAAATCCTAACCACTTCCTGAAGCAGTCGCGTGGTACAGCCGGGCAGCGAGGCTTCGGACGTCATTATTTTCGGCCCCTCCCCTAAATGAAGCAAGCCTCGATACGCCCTTCGCGGAAACGCCCCCTCCATTACTACTCGACACACGCTTCGAAGCCTCGGCACGTCTCCTAACATCACAAGTGAAAACATAGTGCTGACCCGGTGTAGCAATTTACACTTGATTTAAGTTTAATTTTGCATTGTTATAAGTTGAGTTTTATTTAGTTGAACTAAATTAGTTCAACTCAGTTAACTGTTCAGTTATCTCTTTTTTGTTGTATATACTTTTTTGCTACACATGAAGCTGGAAGTAGTGTTGCTTTCGTCAACGAAAACTATGACTAAATATTGTCGTCAACGAACCTTTATCACGTGACTAAAACGAGACGAGACGTAACGTAAATGCTGGTCATGCGACGATGACTATAATTAAATGTATAATGCAATATTGTTGACGAATAAAAACGAGACTAAATGTGGTTTACAAAATAAAAACTATGCTAAAATGTCTCTCCATTTTCGTTGACCAAAACGAGACGAGACGAAATGTTACAACGTTATTTTGTCTTGTTTAGTCGCGTTATTACTATTATTATTTTGTAGTTTATCTGTTTCCTGTGTAGAGCCCGTTTCTCTCGTAGGCGACGTCACTTCCTCAAGCTCCACTCGCGGCATTATGCAGGTGCTCCAGTGAGTCTGCGACTCTGCGCGAGTACTGAGTAGCGAGAGAACTGTGAGTAGGCTACTGAGTAGCGTGACAGAGAAAGGGAACGATGGCCGACCAGCCGGGGGTCTTTGGTAGAAGAAGACATTTGGAAGACATTTGGAAAAACTTTAAATACATCGAAGTGGAAAATAAAACCGAATGTCTTGTGGTGAAAGATAGGGAGAAGTGCGGCAAATAGCAAATAAATAGTGCGGCAAATAGTAAATAAATAGTAAAATAAATATGTTGTAAATTCAAATCAGCATCTTCCGTGTCTGGAATGGATGTATTCTTGAGTATATAAGGTAACAATAATATAATAAGAACCTTGTTTGAAATAGGTTTGGCTAAAAGAAAATTTTGGTTTTGTCTATGCTACAAGGTATACTATATTGACTGGGTTAAACAGAATTGCATTACTAAAAAGAGACTAAAATACAATTTTCATTGACTAAAACTAGACTAAATGTCATCAGTTTTCGTTGACTAAAACTAGACGAAAATGTCATCAGTTTTCGTTGACTAAAACTAGACGAAAATAGTCATGGATAATTCTGACTAAAATAAGACTAAAATGCTCAGACTGTTAGTTGACTGAAACTTGACTAGACTAAAAAGAGCATGAACATGACTAAAACTAATAAAAACTAAAATGACAGCTTGACACAAAGACTAGACTAAAACTAAAATTAAAACAGGCCGCCAAAAACAACACTAGCTGGAAGCACTTGTTGTAAATAAACATCTTGCGGTGATTTTTTGAACAAACTGCCTTGAATCTGCCTCCTGCTTATGCCGCTCTGGTCAGCTTCACAGCACATACATAAACTTAAATTTGTGACTCATGCAGAAAGAATGTTTAGAATATAGGTCTGAAGGTTAGAGGTGTGTAAACGTTACCGTAATGTCTGGGATATGTGATGGAGCAGGACTCATCTGCTGACGTCTGGTCAGAACACATTCTCCCTTTAGCGTAGGTCACACTAAAGCAGGTCGGAGTGACTGAATCTGAACAAAACCAAAGACGTATAGTAAGAGTGTGAACAATGAAAATAAGTGTATAACAGAGGTTTGTAACTGTTGTGACTCACCCACTGAGACTTCAGGGGCTCTGAGATCCCAGTAGCCTTTGACAAAACAGGAGTATGTGACTGCTTCCTCACTGCTGACCAGCTCTTGGTACCAGGGAGACCAGTCCTCATAGAGAAGCTCTCTGTTCTTGTACCACTTGTAGGCTGCAGGCTTTTCAGTCAGAGGACAGCTGGTGCTACACATCAGTGTTACTGTCTGTCCCTCTGTGTCAGGAATCACCTTTACCTGCAGGTCTGAGAACATGGTGGTTCATCTTAAATGTTAAATATTTCTACTAGACTTTAAACAATGGTTATTGACAACTTTTGTACCTGAAACAATGAGCTGAACTGCTCTCTCTTTACAGAGTTCTGGGTCGTTAGCGTTGGTGCTGCAGCAGTAAAGGTTTGCATCATTTTCTCTCACATCATTGATCGTTAGAGTGGGACAACCTTGGTTAGACACGTTAAGTCTCACATGAGTTTCATCTGCAAAGAGCTCTTTCTGAACACGATGGTGGCCATCATGATGTACAGTGTACCATTTCCTGTTTGAAGCGTACTCTTGAGCTGAGCAGGGCAGATCCACTGAAGAACCTCTTAAAACACAGATGCTTTTTTCTTCTCCATTCACCCCTTTAACAAAAGTGTTTATTAGCAAACATCTGAACATTTTATATATTTTTAACATTTTAATGTAAGTTTAGTTTTGAAATTGTTATTTTTTTCTGGGGCTCACACAACAACATGGAACATTTATACTAGTTTGCAGCTATTCATCATTTTGTAAGTCGATACAAACAGGAAGTCATACCTGAAATGTACAGGATCAGAGCCATTAGCACGCATCCAGCGCCTGTCAGTAACATGACTGTTGCGATCCTTCTGTTTCTAATCAGTCAATTGCACTCCTGTATCCATGCTGTCATCTTTACTAAGTGGTTACAAACAACAACAATTCACTGACAACTTAACAGTAAGACTGCTGTTGGGTAGAACTGCAGTTGGCAGGTCTTACTTCAGAAGTTCACTTCCTTCCTCCTTCAGAGGTTACTATTCTAGGAAATAATCTGTGCCACTGTATGTGTCATTGTTTTATCAGTAAAGCTACAAGATATATTATTTGTCTTTCACTGCTGTTGTTTCTTTTTCAAATTTTTCAGACCATGTTAAAACACCTATCTATGAAAATGTTTATGAGGTGGGAAATTCAACAAGTGAAGCAATTAAAACAGATTAAAGTGATAAAGTGAAGATTTCACCCCTCCTCTACAAAAACCTCTGATTAAGTACAAATATGAATACTGTTGCTAAGCTATATTTGAAAAACACAAACCAACTGGTTATACATATAAAACCCCGTGACGGTGCGCTTATCGGTTAAGAAAAGGTGACGTGACCGATACAGACGCTGTTTCGTCCGTATATATATATCAGCCATAGATGTCAAGAAGGAAACATGACACATCACACAGAGAGATCATGGTACCATATATGTACGTATGTGTGAAATGCGTGCGTCAGGAAGTAACAGTTTGTCATCTCATTTTATATCAGAGGAGTTTGGAGGAGCAGCGAGACAAACAAGACGTTGACTAAAACCCAGCAGACACAAATAGTCTGGTACGTCTTCGAGAGGGGACATAAGGTCTCCTACAAACTGTAACATCACAGTAAAATACCAACTTGAAAAAATAATAACGAATATTAAGCAAATCAAAGCTCAAAAGCAGCTCATGTAGCAGACACCATGCCACGTCAGACAGGTTCTCAATGCTGAAAATATAGTGAAACAAGCTGTGATGATCAAGGCATTAACAACCTGCTATGCGTCCACTTTTTTAACTGTGACAGAATATTGTATATATGAAACACGGAACTACTAAGTCTCTTTCCTCCTGTCTGTCACAGTAAGAGTGAGATTGTCATGGACACTTAACAGGGTTTGTTAAAGAGTAGGGTACAGCCTGTAGGGGTAAATAAAAATGTACTTTGACACTACACACAAAAAAAATGTACTTTTATTTTTCAGTAAAATGTCTATACTTGTGTTTTAGCTGTCTTACACAACTATTTATTCATTCACTACTTGTTGGATGCTGTGCTAACCACTTCACATACGACTTAATGTTTCAGATAGGTGATAGAAAAGAAAGACTTCCTGAACTCTCAACCTAAACTTTAAATTAGCTGCCATATTGGAGGCCTTCACCACTCCAAGCTGACTATAACTCTTATGCTTATCTTAGAAATCAAGTCAGTTTTAAGGTCCAACAAGCTAAGTCTGAATTTTATACGAACTCTATTGCGGCTAGTGCTAAACAGCCTAAAAAACTATGGAAAATTCTCAATGATATGGGATCATCAGCAAAAACAAGATCAAAGTCTGGTAAAGCGGGGCTTATTATTAATGATGAGATGTGTTTTGATAAGCGGCTGATTGCCTGCCATTTTAACCAGTATTTTACAACGGTTGCTGCCAGTCTGGTTAATAAATTGCCAGGTGTTTCTGATAAATATGGCAAAACTTTTGTGAACTCCTTTTATAGAGGCAAAGGTGTCTCTCCAGATGCATTTGCAATTAGTCCTGTCTCAGAGGATAAAGTAAGAGCGAGCCTTTCCACCCTGTCAGTGAATAAGGCCACTGGCTTAGACCTCATTCCCTCCAGGTTTCTTAGGGATAGTTCCGAGGTTACCTCTAGTATCCTTACCCATGTCATAAATCTGTCCTTAAGTCAGGGTGTTTTCCCAAAAGATATGAAGAGAGCCAGGGTGGTTCCTCTTTTTAAGAAAAATAGTAGGGCTGACGTGGGGAATTACAGGCCAATATCAATTCTGTCAACTTTATCAAAGATTTTGGAACGTCTTGTGTATGAACAAGGGGAGGAGTATCTCATCAGGCATGATCTATTATATGAGCTCCAGTCTGGTTTCAGAGCTGCATATTCTACAGACACCTGTCTCATTCACCTCTTCGACTATGTGCGTCAAAATTTTTTGATCAAGGAAATTATGTAGGCATGCTACTACTTGACCTGCAGAAAGCTTTTGATACTGTGAACCATGATATTTTGATTTCTAAATTACAATGCATGGGTTTTAGTAACTCAGCACTTACATGGTTCTCTTCGTACCTAACAGATAGGACTCAAGTCTGTGATGTTGAGGGCACCCTCTCTGATCCTCTGTGTATAACATGCGGGGTGCCCCAAGGATCAATCCTAGGGCCCCTGTTATTTTTAGTATACATAAATGATATATCAGCCGTGGTACGATGCAAATTGTTATTATATGCTGATGATTCTGCTTTACTTGTCCCGGGGTGTAGTGTAAAAGATATTGAAAATACTCTTAGCATAGAGCTGGAGTCTGTCAGCCAGTGGCTGGTAGACAATAAGCTCTCTATGCATCTGGGCAAGACTGAATCAATCTTGTTTGGTCCAAAAAGGAAGTTGGCAAAATCAAATATTTTAAAAGTGATGTGTAATGGGTCTGAAATTGTTTCTACCACAAGTGTCACATATTTAGGTCTAACATTGGATCAATCACTTACAGGTGAATCCATCGCTGCCAAAGTTTTATCCAAATGTGTCTGTAAGCTGAAGTTTTTATATCGCAAGACAAAGTTTTTAGATTTTTCTGTAAAGAAATTATTGGTACTAACTCTGATCCAATGTCATGTGGATTTTGCTTGCTCTGCATGGTTTTCTGGGTTGACTGTGAAACTTAAAAACAAATTCCAAGTGCTACAAAATAATGTCATTCGGTACCTGTTAAATGCACCCCCCCGTACTCATATTGGTAGAGAGGAGTTTACTAGAGCTGGTCTACTACCTGTACATCTCAGAGTAGAACAACTTAAGCTAAACCATATGTTTAACATTGTTAATGGTCATGCCCCCAACTATTTGTGCTCTAATGTAACCATGGTCCACACGCAGCATAGTCACAACACCAGAGTCAGCATCCGCACCTGCGTAGTTCCTAGAGCTAACAATGCAGTTAAAAATTCTTTCTTTTACACTGGTATCAAGGCATGGAATAGTTTGTCTACTGCTACCAAACTTCTATCATCACGAGGGATTTTTAAAAGACAGGTCAAGCAGTTTTTATGGAATAAGGTAAATATTCACTGATTAATTGGACAGATTATTCATGCTTTTATGTTTCTTTTTATTTGGTTTTATGTGATGTTTACAGTTTGTCTGCGTCTTGTGTATTTGTTTCCTGTCTGTAACGTCTGTGTGTAACACCTAGGACCATGCTGGAAATAAGTATGTTACTTTTGCATGTCATCCTTTGGATTACTGTTTTTACTGTCTTTGATCCAAATAAATAAATCATAAATCATAAACCAAAACATCACAAGCAGAACTCATTCAGAAGATAGAAACTGCATGAAGTACACAACTTTAACTCTTCATTACACTTGGAGCTTAAAGTCACATCTGTACAGACAAAAACACATGTATGCTTCTTTAGATCACACATACAATGAAGTTGGAGCACCTTCCTCCTGGTTCTGCTTTCTAGTAGTTTATTGTCTGTCCTCCAGAGTGCGCCCACGTCACAGTCATGACATATTGTGTTGTAGAGGCCTTTGGTCACTTTTTCCTCACTACAGTTCAACAACTATGTGAGAAACTGCTTGGTACTAATTGCAGGTGCACTGTGTCTGTTTGTGTGTTATCTTGATTATAGCCAATCCCAGCTCAGTGCCCAGTCACAACATGTGTAAAGAAACAGGAAGACTCTGCAAGCTAGACTTGGCAAGGACGCACTGTGTAGGTATGTGAGTCTGCGTGTGTGTGTGTGTGTGTGAAGTTTGTGCATTTGCTTGGCCATTTAAATCTAGTTTCACTGTCTTATTTGACACTAGAAAGACGAGAGAATTCATTTGCTTCTGTTAGTGACACGAGTGTAGAAAGTACAGCGCAGAGGAAGTTGCAGTCGAGAATGTCAGAAACAACAAGGCCCTGCAGTCACAGCTCTTAATGCAGCTTAGCAGCTGAATAGCTGAACCAATGTGTATGACCAGCGAGCCATTATAAGCCTGCTACTGTTCTGAAATGACTGACGTCCAGTAGAACGTTCAGCACCCTCGAAAACTACTAATATAGGACAGACAACACATATATATGTGTATGTATGTGTGTGTCTGTGTGTGTTTATTGAAGCAAACAAAAAATAACCACTTATTGTGATTTTGTGCATTTTTACATTAAGAAAGAGTTTAACATTTTCCCTGTATACCCACTCTACCTCACCACTTTCAGTAGTGGGCACTGGTAAAAAGTCGCTGTTTGTGTACTTTTGATTTGAGGTCGGCTACGATAGCAGCCCTTGCAGCTTCAGGAAGCGTACGCGAGGTGACGTCTGCATTGGAGGCGCCATCTAGTGGCCAAATGTGTCATTACAACTGATTCAGAGGACACATTTTTATTCATTCATTCATTCATTCATTTTCTATACCCGGTTATTCCTTTTAAGGGTCGCTGGGGTCTGCTGGAGCCTATCCCAGCTGTCATCGGGCGAGAGGCAGGGGTACACCCTGGACAGGTCGCCAGTCCATCGCAGGGCTGGACACATTTTTATAATTTTCAAAAATTAATCCAAGGGCCACCCGTGGGCCGCCAGTTGCCCATCCCTGTTCTGCATAGTATGCTATGGGTCTGTGTATATATATTAGTGGTGGGACTCGATTAAATTAATTAATTAATGATAGGCTTTGGGCAGCACAGTGGAGAGGTGGTTAGCACTGATGCCTCACAGCGAGAAGGTCCCGGTTCGAATCCATGGGCCGACTGGGCCTTTCTGTGTGGAGTTTGCATGTTCTCCCTGTGTCTGCGTAGGTTCTCTCCGGGTACTCCGGCTTCCTCCCACCGTCCAAAGACATGCTGGTTAGGTTAATTGGCCGTAGGTATTAATATGAGTGTGAATGGTTGTCTGTCTCTCTGTGTTAGACCTGCAATAGACTGGTGACCTGTCCAGGGTGTACCCTGCCTTTTGCCTGATGACAGCTGGGATTCATTCGTTCATCTTCTGTAACTGCTTGTTCCTGTTAAGGGTTGCGGGGTCTGCTGCTATCCCAGCTGTCATTGGGCGAGAGGCACAGTACACCCAGGAGAGTACGCCCAGTCTATCGCAGGGCTAACACAGAGAGACAGACAACAGACATTCATATTGTAAAGAGAGACAGACACAGACATGAATACTGTAAACTCAAGCTCTTTTAATGTCTGGAAAAATGTATTTCAATTCAAAAAAGTAGAAAAAGAAAGAAAATATCCCTGGCCAAAACTGAACAGAACTAAAGTACCATTTTAAGTACTTTAAGTAGTTTTTCATAACAGTATTGATTTAAATGGTCAAAAAACAACAACAACAAAAAAAAAAACGTTTGTTCTTTGCTTCCTACACGTCTTGTCCGATTGTCATGGACACTTAGAAGGGTTTGTTAAGAGGATTGGGTACAGCCTGCAGGGGTAAATAAAAATGTACTTTTGTTTTTTCAGTAAAATGTCTATACTTGTGTTTTAGCTGTCTTACAGAACAAATTAATAATTCGCTCTTGTTGGATGCTGTGCTAACTACTTCACATACGACTTAATGTTTCAGATAGGTGATAGAAAAGAAAGACTTCCTGAACTCTCAACCTAAATTTAATAAAGCTCAGTTCTTTCCTGGGCTTCCACTGTTGTTCACTCAGGGTTCATGTTTGGTCTAAAGCTGACAACAGCACTAGTGGCTTGCTCCTCTCCCTTGAGCTGACGTGGTTAGACGGTGGCGTAGACGACATCCGTCTGGTTCTTAGTGAATTAGACCTCGTAGTAATGAAGCTCGTCGTGTTGAGTTGATTCAGCTGAGATGTTTTCATGCATGTGAGCATCGTTTCACTGATGAAGAAAGAAGTAATATTAGTTTAAATAATTAGACATCAATGTTGTACACTGAAGATGGGATGATGAACTTCTGGGAGGGTGGGGGATGCAATGGTATTTAAATACATAATTTAACACAATATGTGTTGACTAAGCGACCTTTCGCAGATAATGAAAGATACAATCACTGTAAGCTTGAGCTATTGTGAATAAAACCTACCTTTAGTAATAAATCGTATCATTTGATAAAATTTAAAGCTTGAAATGCTTTATTTATTCACAGATTTCAAGGTAGAATATGAACTCACTACAAATGATTAAATGCAATGGACACAATTTATGGACATGTCTGGATTTTAAATGGTACAGTAGCAGTCATGGGTATTATTTAGAGGTAACTTAAGTAAGGAATTAATAAATTACTCACAAAATAATTCAGAGATTAAATAATTAAAAAGATCATTGATTGAAAATAACTTTTGATCTTTACCTGTTCTGTATTGTCTGTAGCTTCAGTTGTAGGAACCTGACCTGAAGTCCTCTTATCTCTGCTTAGCGAAATGAATGAATGAGTATAAATTGATACTTGATTCAGATAATAAATGTCACTGTTCTGCAACAGAGCAGAGACTTGCTCACCTAAACCAGTAGATGACGCCAAGAAGTATCACAACCAAAAGAGCAGCAGCGATTCGCACAGCAGCCACTAGTGTCCCTGTGGTTCTTTGGACAGTGAGAGTCTTTTCCCTGGAGGAGATACTTTTTGTGCCAGTTTTGATACAACAGTAGTAGTTTCCTGCATCCTGACTGCTGACTGGATCTAGAAGCAGGTGTTTGCTTTGGTCGTGTGTCAGGTTCAGAGGTCGACTGTTGAAGTACCAAATGTAGTTTGTGCTACGAGGAAGAGGACAGCTGGTTCTGCAGGTCAGCGTGACTCTCTGACCCTCTGTCACCGCTGCACTTCGCAGTTGCACTTTCAGGTCTGAAAGATTGTTGAGAAGACACCCAGAGTAACTAATTGTTACTTAATGATAACATGACTGTTTCATGACTGTTCAGATCGATTCATTTTAGACTAAAAAGGGAAAATAGCCTCGAACGTAAAGAAAAGATGCAAAATTAGAGAAATTCTAATTCATAACTCAGATTTTGATGACTTCTGTTGGATGTCAACTAAGACAACAAACAGTTAGTCATTGTTGTCACCTTTGTTAGACTTATACTGACAAAGACACTGTTATTTATTGTACTGAATTACCTGTGACAACCAAAGTGACTCCAGGAACATCATCCTGTTTCCTTTCTTCATCATCATCTTTCTGGAGTGTGAATTTGTATTCTGCTGTGTCATTCTTCTTCAGGTTTTTAATTATCAGGATGTGTCGGTTCTTCATGTCATGATACTCCATACGACCAGCATCCTTAATCAGCTTCTCACCACTTGTTTCTACTTTATACCATGATTTAGACTTTGGCTGCCGCTTGTGAGGATGAGAGTATTCACTGGAAATGTTCACAGAAGATCCTTTAACAGCACAGATTCTCCTGCTGATGTAATTCACAGTCCAGCAGTTGTTCACTTCAGGACCTGAAATACAGAAAACACTAGTCAGAAAATAATTCTAGGTAAGTGTGTAACTGTTTATTTAAAGAGATATTTACTGTTTGTTGTCTAGTGAATAATGAGAGGATGCTCCTGGTTGGCTTTAGATTGGGAATTAAGTGAAGTCTACTTCTATTTTCATTGTCTCTGGAGATTGACTTGACACTAGTAGGACATCTAGTAGTAAGAAGCCCTCAACATATTATCATGAGTTCCTTCATATCATGTATTTATACAGTATGCATGTGTCAGAGCAGATGGTCCAGTTTATCAGTTGGTTCATACTCACAGACTTCAGGAGACAGCAGATGGTCTTGACCTTTTACAGCACAGGATAAACTTTCAGTAGAGGATGTTGAAAACTCTTTACTCGAATCACTGAGCCGTCGGTTCTGGTACCACCTATAGGTAGTTTGACGGTCAGACACTGGACAGCTGGTGGTACAGGACACTACAACTGGTGACTTCCTCTGAACTTGTACTTCTGTTATAAAATGAAAAAATGCAGTTTTCATTCAGGTGATGTTAAAGAAATTACATGTCATACATAAACTTAAATTTGTGATTCGTTCAGAAAGAGAATGTTTGGAATAGAAGTCTGAAGGTCAGAGGTCTGTAAATGTTACTGTAATCTCTGGTAAATGAGGAAACTTCACCTCTGGGATATGTGATGGAGCAGGACTCATCTACTGACGTCTGGTTAGAACACATTCTCCCTTTAGCGTAGGTCACATTAAAGCAGGTCGGAGTGACTGAATCTGAACAAAACCAAAGACGTATAGTAAGAGTGTGAACAAAGAAAATAAGTGTATAACAGAGGTTTGTAACTGTTGTGACTCACCCACTGAGACTTCAGGGGCTCTGAGATCCTCGTAGCCTTTGACAGCACAGGAGTATGTGACTGCTTCCTCACTGCTGACCAGCTCTTGGTACCAGGGAGACCAGTCCTTATAGAGAAACTCTTTGTTCTTGTACCAGATGTAGGCTGCAGGGTTTTCAGTCAGAGGACAGCTGGTGCTACACATCGGTGTTACTGTCTGTCCCTCTGTGTCAGGAATCACCTTTACCTGCAGGTCTGAGAACATGGTGGTTCATCTTAAATGTTAAATATTTCTACTAGACTTTAAACAATGGTTATTGACAACTTTTGTACCTGAAACAATGAGCTGAACTGCTCTCTCTTTACAGAGTTCTGGGTCGTTAGCGTTGGTGCTGCAGCAGTAAAGGTTTGTATCATTCTCTCTCACATCATTGATCGTTAGAGTGGGTAAACCTTTGTTAGACTTGTTGACTCTCACATGAGTTTCATCTGCAAAGAGCTCTTTCTGAACACGACACTGGCCATCATGATGTACAGTGTACCATTTCCTGTTTGAAGCGTACTCTTGAGCTGAGCAGGGCAGATCCACTGAAGAACCTCTTAAAACACAGATGCTTTTTTCTTCTCCATTCACCCCTTTAACAAAAGTGTTTATCAGCAAACATCTGAACACTTTATATAATTTTAACATTTTAATGTAAGTTTAGTTTTCAAATTAATTCTTTTTTTTTCCTTCCAATGGGGCTCTCACAACAACATGGAACATTTATATTAGTTTGCAGCTATTCATCATTTTGCAAGTAGATACAAACATGAAGTCATACCTGAAATGTACAGGATCAGAGCCATTAGCACACATCCAGCACCTGTCAGTAACATGACTGTTGCGATCCTTCTGTTTCTAATCAGAAACTCAATTGCACTCCTGTATCCAAGCTGTCATCTTTACTAAGTGGTTACAACCAACACTGGCAACTTACCAGTAAGACTGCTGTTGAGTAGAACTGCAGTTGGCAGGTCTTATGTCAGAAGTTCACTTCCTTCCTCATTCAGAGGTTACTATTCTAGGGAAGAATTTGTGTCGCTGTATGCGTCATGGTTTTATCAGGAAATCTACAAGATATATTATTTGTCTTTCACTGCTATTGTTTCTTTTTCAAATTTTACACAACATGTTAAAGTATCTATCTATCAAAATGTTTATGTTGACAGATTAGACAAACAAGTCTAATTCAAGAAGGTCACACCTTGCAACTTGAAGGACTTCAACTGCTGCTAACGTCTTGGGGCCAGATACCACAGCACACCTTCAGGGTCTAGTAGAGCTCATACCTTGATGGCTCCAAAGTTTTAGTGGCAAAACCATCCACATGTACACCCTTACCGTAGTCATATACCCAGCTGGTGCGTGCGTGTGTGTTTCTGTGTGTGCGTGCGTGCGTGCACTTGTCAATCAGCATAACAGGGGACTTCGGCATCGTTACACATTCACAAACAGGAGACTCCTTACCTTAGTCATATACCCAGCTGGTGCGTGTGCGTGCGTGCGTGCGTGCGTACGTGCGTGCATGTGCACGTGTGTGTAGGTTTGTGTGTGGGTGTGTGCGTGCGTGTGTGTGCATATATCAGCCACTGATGTCAAGAAGGAAACATGACACATCACACAGAGAGATTATGGTACCATATATGTATGTATTTGTGAAATGCGTGTGTCAGGAAGTAACAGTTTGTCATCTCATTTTTTATCGGAGGAGTTTGGAGGAGCAGCGAGACAAACAACAATTTAAACGTTTTCTGATGTACGTATATGGTGCATCAAGCTGCTGACTAAAACCCAGCAGAGACAATTAGTCTGGTGCATCTTTGAGGGGGAACATAAGGTCTCCGTTTAACTGTAACATCACAGTAAAACACCAACTTGAAAAAATAATAACAAATATTACGTAAAACAAAGCTCAAAAGCAGCTCATGTAGCAGACAACATGCCACGTCAGACAGGTTCTCAATGCTGAAAATATAGTGAAACAAGCTGTGATGATCAAGACATTAACAACCTGCTATACGTCAAGATTGTCAAATCTAGCATACTATATATATACTAGTTATTTATATAATAACATACTAGTCCTTGGCCTCCTTCTATATAGTATGTTATGGGTCTGTATATATATTCATTAATTCATTCATCTTCTGTAACCGCTTATTCCTGTTAAGGGTCACGGGGGTCTGCTGGAGCCTATCCCAGCTGTCATCGGGCGAGAGGCGCAGTACACCCAGGGATACGCCCAGTCTATCTCAGGGCTAGCACAGAGAGACAGACAACC
Organism: Chelon labrosus; assembly: GCF_963514085.1. Classification (NCBI taxonomy): domain Eukaryota; kingdom Metazoa; phylum Chordata; class Actinopteri; order Mugiliformes; family Mugilidae; genus Chelon; species Chelon labrosus. The sequence continues at coordinate 8,572,038 of NC_140338.1, forward strand.
ATTCACACCTACGGCCATTTTAGAATCACCAATTAACCTAACCAGCATGTCTTTGGATGGTGGGAGGAAGCCGGAGTACCCGGAGAGAACCCATGCAGACACAGGGAGAACATGCAAACTCCACACAGAAAGGCCCAGTCGGCCCATGGATTTGAACCTGGGACCTCGCTGTGAGGATTCAGTGCTAACCACCTCTCCACTGTGCCGCCCTAATCTCGATTAATCACATTTTAATTGCATAACAATATTTGCCCCAAAAAGCAACATTTTTTTATTTAAATGGATTTTAGTGGATGACTGAATCAAATAATAGACAGACATGAATACTGTAAACTCAAGCTCTTTTAATGTCTGGAAAAATGCATTTCAATTCAAAACAGTAGAAAAAGAAAGAAAATATCCCCGGCCAAAACTGAACAGAACTAAAGTGCCATTTTAAGTACTTTAAGTAGTTTTTCATAACAGTATTGATTTAAATGGTCAAAAAAAAACAAAAAACAAAAAAAACGTTTGTCCTTTGCTTCCTACACATCTTGTCCGATTGTCATGGACACTTAACAGGGTTTGTTAAGGGGACTGGGTACAGCCTGCAGGGGTAAACAAAAACGTACTTTTGTTTTTTCAGTAAAATGTCTATACTTGTGTTTAAGCTGTCTTACAGAACAAATTAATAATTCACTCTTGTTGGATGCTGTGCTAACTACTTCACATACGACTTAATGTTTCAGATAGGTGATAGAAAAGAAAGACTTCCTGAACTCTCAACCTAAATTTTTAAGCTCAGTTCTTTCCTGGGCTTCCACGGTTGTTCACTCAGGGTTCATGTTGGGTCTAAAGCTGACAACATCATAAGTGGCTTGCTCCTCTTCCTTGAGCTGACGTGGTTGGACGGTGGCATAGGTGGCATCCGTCTGGTTCTTAGTGAATTAGACCTCGCTGTAGTGAAGCTCGTCATGTTGAGTTGATTCAGCTGAGATGTTTTCATACATGTGAGCATCGTTTACCTGATGAAGAAAGAAGTAATTCAGTCATTCATTCATCTTCTATACGTGCTTAGTCCTGTTAAGGGTCGAGGGGGTCTGCTGGAGCCTATCCCAGCTGTCATCGGGCGAGAGGCAGGGGTACACCCTGGACAGGTCGCCAGTCCATTGCAGGGCCAACATAGAGACACAGACAACCATTCACACTCACACCTACGGCCAATTTAGAATCACCAATTAAGCTAACAAGCATGTCTTTGGACGATGGGAGGAAGCTGGAGTACCCGGAGAGAACCTACGCAGACACAGATAGAACATGCAAACTCCACACAGAAAGGCCAACAGGCCCATGGATTCGAACCGGTGACCTTCTCGCTGTGAGGCATCAGTGCTAACCACCTTTCCACTGTGCCGCCCGTGGGGGTTGCGATGATATTTAAATACATCATGTAACACAATATGTGTTGACTAAGCAGATGAAAATTAAAGATACAATAACTGTAAGCTTGAGCTATTGTGAATAAAACCTACCTTTAGTAATGAATTGTATCATTTGATAAAATATAAAGCTTGAAATGCTTTATTTATTCACAGATTTCAAGGTAGAATATGAACTCACTACAAATTATTAAATGCAATGGACACAATTTATGGACATGTAATAATTAAAGCGATCATTGATTGAAAAAATAACTTTTGATCTTTACCTGTTCTGTATTGTCTGTAGCTTCAGTTGTAGGAACCTGACCTGAAGTCCTCTTCTTTCTGTTTGGCGAAATGAATGAATGAGTATAAATTAATACTTGATTAATGTCACTGTTCGGCAACAGAGCAGAGACTTGCTCACCTAAACCAGCAGATGACGCCAAGAAGTATCCCAACCAAAAGAGCAGCACTGATTCGTATAGCAGGTGCTAGTATTCCTGTGGTTCTTTGGACAGTGAGAGTCTTTTCCTTGGAGCGGATGCTTTTGACAGAACAGTAGTAGTTTCCTGCATCCTGACTGCTGACTGGATCTAGAAGCAGGTGTTTGCTTTGGTCGTGTGTCAGGTTCAGAGGTCGACTGTTGAAGTACCAAATGTAGTTTGTGCTACGAGGAAGAGGACAGCTGGTTCTGCAGGTCAGCGTGACTCTCTGACCCTCTGTCACCACTGCACTTCGCAGTTGCACTTTGAGGTCTGAAAGATTGTTGAAAAGACACCTGGGGTAACTAATTGTTAAACTGTTTCATGACTGTTCAGATCAATTCATTTTAGACTAAAAAGGGAAAATAGCCTCAAACGTAAAGAAAAGTTGCAAAATTAGAGACATTCTAATTCATAACTCAAATTTTGATGACTTTCGTTGGACGTAAACTAAGACAGCAAACAGTTAGTCATTGCTGTTACCTTTGTTAGACTAATACTGACAGAGACACTGTTATTTATTGTACTGAATTACCTGTGACAACCAAAGTGACTCCAGGAACATCATCCTGTTTCCTTTCTTCATCATCTTTCTGGAGTGTGAATTTGTATTCTGCTGTGTCATTCTTCTTCAGGTTTTTAATTGTCAGGATGTGTCGGTTCTTCATGTCATGATACTTCACACGACCAGCAGCCTTAATCAGCTTCTCACCACTTGTTTCTACTTTATACCATGATTTAGACTCTGGCTGCTGCTTGTGAGGATGAGAGTATTCACTGGAAATGTTCACAGAAGATCCTTCAACAGCACAGATTCTCCTGCTGATGTAATTCACAGTCCAGCAGTTGTTCACTTCAGGACCTGAAATACAGAAAACACTGTCAGTAGTCATAATGTAATTCTAGGTAAGTGTGTAACTGTTTATTTAAAGAGACATTTACTGTTTGTTGTCTAGTGAATAATGAGAGGATGCTCCTGGTTGGCTTTAGAGTAGGAATTAAGCGAAGTCTACTTCCTGTTGATATGTTTCTCCTCATCTTTACCTGAACATTATCTATCCAGACTATGTGCGTTAGATCTACTCTTTACTATTTTCATTGTCTCTGGAGACTGACTTGACTGTTTGAACACTAGAAGGACATCCAGTAGCAACAAGTCCTCAACATATTATCATGAGTTCCTTCATATCGTGTATTTATACAGTATGTATGTGTCAGAGTAGATGGTGCAGTTTATCAGTTGGTTCATACTCACAGACTTCAGGAGACAGCAGATGGTCTTGACCTTTTACAGCACAGGATAAACTTTCAGTAGAGGATGTTGAAAACTCTTTACTCGAATCACTGAGCCGTCGGTTCTGGTACCACCTATAGGTAGTTTGACGGTCGGACACTGGACAGCTGGTGGTACAGGACACTGCAACTGGTGACTTCCCCTGAACTTGTACTTCTGTTATAAAATGATAAATGCTGTTTTCATTCAAGTGATGTTAAAGAAATTACATGTCATACTTAAACTTAAATTTGTGATTCGTTCAGAAAGAGAATGTTTAGAATAGAAGTCTGAAGGTCAGAGGTGTGTAAACGTTACTGTAATGTCTGGGATATGTGATGGAGCAGGACTCATCTACTGACGTCTGATAAGAACACATTCTCCCTTTAGCGTAGGTCACATTAAAGCAGGTCGGAGTGACTGAATCTAAACAAAACCAAAGACGTATAGTAAGAGTGTGAACAAAGAAAATAAGTGTATAACAGAGGTTTCTAACTGTTGTGACTCACCCACTGAGACTTCAGGGGCTCTGAGATCCTCGTAGCCTTTGACAGCACAGGAGTATGTGACTGCTTCCTCACTGCTGACCAGCTCTTGGTACCAGGGAGACCAGTCCTTATAGAGAAACTCTCTGTTCTTGTACCAGATGTAGGCTGCAGGCTTTTCAGTCAGAGGACAGCTGGTGCTACACATCAGTGCTACTGTCTGTCCCTCTGTGTCAGGAATCACCTTTACCTGCAGGTCTGAGAACATGGTGGCCCATCTTGAATGTTAAATATTTCTACCATTTTAAACAATGATTATTGACAACTTTTGTACCTGAAACAATGAGCTGAACTGTTCTGTCTTTACAGAGTTCTGCGTCGTTAACTTTGCTGCTGCAGTAGTAGAGGTTTTCATCATTCTCTCTCACATCATTGATCGTTAGAGTGGGACAACCTTTGTTAGACATGTTGAATCTCACATGAGTTTCATCTGCAAAGAGCTCTTTCTGAACACGATGCTGGCCATCATGATGTACAGTGTACCATTTCCTGTTTGAAGCGAACTGTTGAGCTGAGCAGGGCAGATCCACTGAAGAACCTCTTAAAACACAGATGCTTTTTTCTTCTCCATTCACCCCTTTAACAAAAGTGTTTATTAGCAAACATCTGAAACACATGATCATACAACCAACAACAATTCACTGACAACTTAACAGTAAGACTGCTGTTGGGTAGAACTGCAGCTGGTAGATCTTACTTCAAAAGTTCACTTCCTTCCTCATTCAGAGGTTACTATTCTAGGGAAGAATTTGTGTCACTGTATGTGTCGTTGTTTTATCAGGAAATCTACAAGATATATTATTTGTCCTTCACTGCTGTTGTTTCTTTTTCAAATTTTACACAACATGTTAAAGTATCTATCTATCAAAATGTTTATGTTGACAGATTAGACAAACAAGTCTAATTCAAGAAGGTCACACCTTGCAACTTGAAGGACTTCAACTGCTGCTAACGTCTTGGGGCCAGATACCACAGCACACCTTCAGGGATCTCGTAGAGCTCATACCTTGATGGCTCCGAAGTTTTAGTGGCAAAACCTACACATAATTAAATGGCTAATCAGTGTATTATAGGCAGTAGAATCCACAGTGAGGATGCAGGGATGAAAATACAACAACAGCCAAATATCTCCACAGGGTCGGAAGGTTTTAAGAAGCCATTTCAGTGGCAGGACTGAGATCCAAACCATCCACATGTACACCCTTACCCTAGTCATATACCCAGCTCGTGTGTGTGTGTGTGTGTGTGTGTGTGTATATATATATATATATACACACACACACATATATATATATATATATATATATATATATATATATATATATATATATATATCAGCCACTGATGAAACATGACACATCAAAGAGAGAGATCATGGTGCCATGGTATATATGTATTTGTGAAATGCATGTGTCAGGAAGTAACAGTTTGTCATCTTATTTTATATCGGAGGAGTTTGGAGGAGCAGTGAGACAACCAATAATTTAGACATTTTCTAATGTACGTATATGGTGCATCAAGCTGTTGACTAAAACCCAGCAGAGACTAAAATAGTCTGGTACGTCTTTGAGAGGGGACATAAGGTCTCCTACAATCCGTGACAAAACAGTAAAACACCAACTTGAAAAATAGTAACTAATATTAAGCAAAACAAAGCTCAAAAGCAGCTCATGTAGCAGACAACATGCCACGTCGGACAGGTTCTCAATGCTGAAAATATAGTGAAACAAGCTGTGATGATCAAGACATTAACAACCTGCTATCCATCCACTTTATTAACTGACAGAACATTATATATACGAAACACGGAACTACTAAGTCTCCTTCCTCCTGTCTGTCACAGTAAGAGTGAGATTGTAATGGACACTTAACAGGGTTTGTTAAGGGGGTTGGGTACGGCCTGCAGAGGTAAATAAAAATGTATTTTGACACCACACAAAAAAATGTACTTTTGTTTTTTCAGTAAAGTGTCTATGCTTGTGTTTTAGCTGTCTTACACAACTATTTATTAATTCGCTCTTTTTGGATGCTGTGCTAACCACTTCACATACGACTTAATGTTTCAGATAGGTGATAGAAAAGACAGACTTCCTGAACTCTCAACCTAAATTTTAAATCAGCTGCCATATTGGAGGCCTTCACCAAAACATCACAAGCAGAACTCATTCAGATGATAGAAACTACATGAAGTGCACAACTTTAACTCTTCGTTACACTTGGAGCTTAAAGTCACATCTATACAGACAAAAACACATGTATGCTTTAGATCACATATACAATGAAGTTGGAACACCTTCCTCCTGGTTCTGCTTTCTAGTAGTGTATTGTCTGTCCTCCAGAGGGCGCCCACGTCACAGTCTGTAACATATTGTGTTGTAGAGGCCTTTTGGTCACTTTTCTCTCACTACAATTCAACAAATATGTGAGAAACTGCTTGGTACTAATAGCAGGTGCACTGTGTCTGTGTGTTATCTTGATTACAGCCAATCCCAGCTCAGTGCCCGGTCACAACATGTGTAAAGAAACAGGAAGACTCTGCAAGCTAGACTTTGCAAGGACGCACTGTGTAGGTATGTGAGTCTGCATGCGTGTGTGTGAAGTTTGTGCATTTGCTTGGCCATTTAAATCTAGTTTCACTGTCTTATTTGACACTAGAAAGACGAGAGAATTAATTTGCTTCTGTTAGTGACACGAGTGTAGAAAGTACAGCGCAGAGGAAGTTGCAGTCGAGAATGTCAGAAACAACAAGGCCCTGCAGTCACGGCTCTTAATGCAGCTTAGCAGCTGAATAGCTGAACCAATGTGTATGACCAGCGAGCCATTATAAGCCTGCTACTGTTGTGACATGACTGACGTCCAGTAGAACGCTCAACACCCTTGAAAACTACTAATATAGGACAGACAACAAGAGGTGACTTACCTTTATCAAATGATCATCTAAACATGAGACTGCGGTTAAATGTGTGCTACACTGTGTTTGGATTGTTTGTGGTAATAAACCTCTAATCCAGTAACTATAGTGTGTCGCTGAGAAGTGGACCAAGTCATCTGTGGATTAATGCTAATCTCACTTTTTTTGCACGGGTCAATGTAAATAATGATTAGTAGCCATGCCAACATTATCATTCATTTAGACTTGTGTTCTGGCCAATTGATAAATCTGTTATAAGTTTCTTTCTTTTTGCTCTGATGTTGGTTTCTGAGGGAAAAGTTTGCTCCATCATATTCTCCAGCATGACACTGACTTCATGAAATCTGCTACAGATATAAAATGTGCTTTGAAAGCGGTGAGACGTCGTGGGCCAGACAACTAACAGATGAGCTGAAACTCAACGCAAGTATCAAGAAAGCAAAGGGGAGCTGCAGATTCAGTCCATGTCATAGTATGAATACTGGCTGCCTTTCATTTGAGTGCCCCAAAGAGCACAAGGCTATCAGCAAATGAACACAATGCAGCAGAATATGAAAACACAATAGCACAGCTGCATCTGTTCATGCAGTTTACTAGGTCCATTGGTTTAATCAGTATTTCAAGGTGAACTTGTCTAATCGAGAACTTCTTGAGATAAACTAAAGTTTGATAAGGTCTCATAATTATTTCCCAGAAGCCTTCCTCAAATGTACACACACTTATATTATTGTATAATTCTATGCTGTGACCTTTGAAATCTTTTTTGCGCTACCACATCACACATATGAGTCCAAATAAAATACTAGATAATTCCGTATTAACCAATCTTTAGTGAGTATAGAAGAAATACAACATGCTGTAAAGTGTGTGCAGTGATATTAAAGTTTACGCAGAGTTGTGTTTGTTGCACCCTGGCAAATCTAATTGCTTTTCTTTTGGCTCAGTTTTGTTCTCCACCCACTCTTCAGGAAAATATTTAGCTTTTTATTTATCTTGATGATTTATAATTATTGTTCTGCGGCAGCTTACTAGATAAACGCCTTAGCTACCTACTCAACGACATAATGTACGCTGTAGCTTCCCCAGAAAGGTAACTACATGTCAGTCACCTTATCTCTTTTCTGAATTGCAGTGATTTCAGTAAAAGTCACATTTGTTCAACATTTATTTGCTCAGAATTAATCTATGTTCCAGTTGCCATTGTTTGAAATGCACAGAGAAACTCAACAGAGCTGAGTAGTATCCGATAAGCACTTTACTGATGTAATTACAGAACGATGGAGACTCACCAGCGCTCACAACATCTATAAATGCTCACAACAGTGTAGGCTCTGTGTAGATCTCTAGCTAGAGTGGAAACAAGATTTGTTCTGTCTGTTTGTTTGGTGCTGGGCAGGTTTTTAGCTAAAAACAGCAGTCTACTGTGGCTGTAAACAACACTGGCGAGACTGCTGAGTGTGAATCAAAGCAGTAAAGTTGCAGGCAATAAACTCAATTAAATTACTCCACTGCAGAGTCGGGGGGTTGTTCTCCCTTTCTTTGTCACTATAAATGACAGTTTAAATCTAGGGTTCATTGGTTTACATGTATGAGAGAGCACAAGATAAATGGATGTCTGCTTTAATGGGTTTATTTCCAACAAGTGATTTATTCTGATGTGTGTCTTCATGCTTTAATATTTGACTCTCCAAGCAGCCTGGTGCCAAACCGAGCCAGACAGATTAATTAGACAAACCAGTTGTGGTTAGTGCCTCTTAATACCAAAGCAAAGCCTCATCAGCTTTTATAAGCCCTGCCTTCACTTTCAGCGCCTCCAGCTCAGGCTTGTCGAGCACTTGTCTCCGTCTTATCCAGGACTTTTAATGACTCCTTCACAGAGATATGGAGGATAATAATGCAGGCTGATGAAAAGGAGAGCAGAGCCAGGCCACTTCATGTCTCAACACAAGTGAGAATCTCAGTCTTCCCACCATCACCTGCTGGCAAGTTGGCAAGCAGGTAATAACAACACTGTATAATTAACACATAAACACACACAAGTATGCTTGTGTTTTGTACGCTGGTGCCAAAAATGAACTCTGGCACTGGTTTAGGAATTCATTTCTTTTTTTTCTTTTTTTTTAACTTGAAATACCAGTGAGCTTTATGCTTTATTAAAAAGCCATTAGTGGCAGCTTTGGATCCAAGATGTCATGTTGGCTGTTTATACACAAACTTAAACTGGATATCCCCCTGTCAGGGCGTCTTCATCCTGCTCTACGTCTGATGTTTTTTTCCTTACGGAAGTAAATGCGACATGTCTGTGTCAGAGTCCTGTTATGCAACATTTGAATTACTGGGTCTTATTTATAGAGGCGTTGTCAACTTTATGCTCGTTTTGGGATCCACGGTTTGTGGATCATCCATGGAGATGTTTCTATTATTTAGTCTACCCACATTCATACACGTGAGTTGGGAAAAATGACACACCCACTACAAAACATCACATTTCTTTGCAAATCTGGATTAAAAATTTTGCAAAAAAAAAGTCTGCATGGCGTGTTTTCTTTCATATAAGAGAGGTTAATTTAATGCAGCAAAGACAGCTATGATATGTCTAAAGGTAATATTGACCTCTGTCTACATTTACAGTCTCTCCACGGCAGAATGCAAGTGGCAAAATCAGACCGGGTTGTCGACAGAGCCACCTTTAAACCTCCCGTCTCGCTCAGATCAACCTCCAATCAAGGTAAGTGATAACAGATGGTTGTTGAAGATTTTTATTTTAAAATTGCTGATGTGAAAATGTACTAAATAGCTAGACATCGATGCATAGCAACATAGCGCAACATTAGCTTTAATTTGGAGCCATGTTTACATCTACTAGGGGAATATGTTTTTCTCCACCATCTCCAGCTAAGTTCAGCAGCTAGCTGCTAAATTTGTCTGTCTGCATTTTGATGCTGGACTGGTCTCTTACTATGGGTTTACCACAGCTTTTGGCCATACATGGTGCTGATGAGAGTAATGACCTCGAACAAAACAGTCAAGTAGTGGACTGTGAATTTTAAACAGAGGTCTGTAAAACACTGGAGAAAAGTAAAGTTAATTTTCAGGGATTTAATAGAGCAGCCTCTTTAGCTATGCATACTCATGTGATCCTAAGTAAAAATGCATTATAGCTGCCTTGATAAATGTCTTCCAACGCCAACTTTTGAAAGTTTGAACGAAGTACTTTTCACCAACTTCACTATTGACTGCACTGAATTGATTCAATAGAAGAAGATGATCAAGACGGACTAAGACGGATTGACATTTTCCGCTGCTCTGAACAACTGTTCTCATTTATTCTGGCTTCATTCATCATCAGACGCTTGTTTGAACAATTCGCTCTCTTGCTTGATATACAGTACGTTTCCATGTCTCTCTTGGAAAGTTTTCACATCACCTGATGCTTAGCCGACGCTGGGGCGAAGGTGCAGAAAGAATTAACGTATCCCAGAAACGATTGAACCTGAGTGTTCACATGATTATATGGCAGCAATATTTTCCCAGTGAACAGATTATCAAAAGGTTTAACAACCCTTACAATTCGATGAAAAAAATTTGAGCCAGTTGCACCGATCTGTTGTGATTCAGGTGGTAACATGGTGGAGTTTTATTCTCACACAGGAACAGCCTGCCCCTGTGTTCCACTCTGTCTTTCCTGCCGCTCATTACAATGATTTGGAGTTAATACGAAGCTTCCTTCTTCATCTGGAAGCTAGTGTGACCTTCAGAGTGATGCCATGATGTCACCTCACCGTGAGCAACACATGTGAACAAACACACACACACACACACACACACATACAAGGCAAAACACCACCTCCGCTACTTCCCTCCGTTACCCCTCTTTAGACAGCGTAGCATTGTTTCAGAGCCAAAATTACCACAGCAGCAGCCCTCCAAATACACCCCACATCCTTCTCCCTCAAACCCGGCGACAATGAGGCAGAAATCCTCCTTTTGGAAGAGGAGAGCGGGGGATTTCTCCTCTCTCCAGTTCCCAGCGTGGTAATAACTGCCATGAGGGCTTTACTAATTGGCCTCTTAATCTTTTGAAATGAGAAAAATGGGGAATCAGTGAGGGTGAGAGAGGTTGGGAAGAATGATACACAGACAGAGAGAGAGTGTTTAATCTGTGTTTATGTTTTAGTGTGATCTTGTTTTACTCTACATTAGAGTGTGTGCCAGTGTGCATACATGTGCTGTTGATCTGCAAGCGTGTATAGTATGTGTGGTGTGTGCATGTGTGAATATGAGTGTAATCGCGTATCTGTGTGTGTGTGCTCATCTGTGTATAGACTGTGACAATGTGTGCAATTGTGTGTGTGTTGTGTGTGGTCGGGAAGGGGGGTTCACCAACACTTCCTGATGATTCATCAATGGAAAACACAATTAACTCCCTCACTGGCTCCCAATTATTTCCGCAGAGGAGATTAAAGTCCCCCAACTGAAACGATGAACAATTGAGCACGGACAAACCCATGAATCAAATGTTCCGTTGGTCAAAGTCTCCAGCGGCGCCTGCTTTTTCACACTCTGCAGCCGTAAGTCCCCAACAGCTGTCAGCTGGGACGGCCCCGTCAATCCAAAAGAAGGCCTTCTTGTTTTTTTGTTTTTTTTTATTCTTGTTTTTTTTTTTTTTTAATTCACTCAGGTCCAGCTGTGTTGACCACAGTTATGTTGATCATCACCTTATCGCATAAATCAACTGGCTGAAATTGGAGAGGGAGGTGACAGAATTGGAGGAAGAGGAAGAGGAAATAGGTTTGAACCTTCTGGTGCAGCTGGTTGCAAGTAGGAGCTAGGTCTGGCTCAGGACACATTAGGAGGCAGTTGAAAACCCAAACTTATTCTGTAAACTGTTTCTTCCTTATCCTTAAGACTGTAAGACACCAAACCTTCTGTGAGCTTGTTGGACTTTTCAGCCAATTCAGTATGTTTAATTGACAGATGAGTGCTCTATAGAGGCTGACTTAGTCTTACTTGCTGCTCAGCTTGGTGAACTAAAACACTAAGAGAGAAACTAAGAGACCAAAGTAAATGTAAGGGGCACACAGAGACTCATCTTCGACTCAAGACATTCAGATACACAATATTTTGTGTATGATAAACATGATTCAAGAGAGAGAGAGGCCAGCTCTGTACAACAGTTTCAATCAATCAATCAGACTTTATTTGTATAGCACTTTCCATGTGGGATCTAAATTGCTTTTGAAGCTCTTAGTCTTTGGCCATCTTGGTGGTGCGTTTGATGTCGGTCTGTACCTTTAAAAGCTCCAAATCTCAGGATTGATTTATACATAATATATACAGTATATCCCAGAAAGGGGATGCTATGAGAGAAAGGTCATTAATATCAGGGACTGTGTTGTTGTGATCCACAAGTACTACAAGTACAGATATGCAGTTATTTTGCAATAAGATAGCAGCTTCAAAATATTTTTATGGTACATTAACTTGTCTCTTTCATTCAACTTCCTCACCCCGAACCATTTTCTCGCATTATGTAACTTGGTGTCAGCGCTACGTCACACACCACTAAGTATGGGTTTTTATCCAGCTACAACAGAAGAGGAGGTTGTGGACATCACTGAAATGAATGTTAAAAGAAGAAGTTGACAAGAGAAAAGGTGAGAGTGACAGAGCAAGAGTGAATATCAGACTTAGAGGCTACAAGATATGTGCAGCTGTTAAACTAATATATGTTAGCTTCACTGTCGCCATCCCACCAGGTCTTCTATCCCAGGCTATCCCTTGCTTCCTCTCATGTCGTGATTGGATATGTTTGCAATTCCACAACAACTGCACAGTGTCGTACTGTACAACAACAGGTTTTCTATGACAAAGATTACAATTTAGATTGCCCCTCCTTTTTTTTTAGAGAGATGAATGTTGCATTTTAAAAGACTGTACGCTCATATGGATATGAGATGGAGACAGATGCCGTCACACTAAGACAAAAATCTTGAGGAATCATCTCCAAACAAATCTTTTCCTGGGTCCAATCTCCACATCAGGCGTGGTCACGTCACTACAGGCAGGAGCAGAGTAATGTCTTCCTCGATCCTCTTGAGTGTCACAAAAACATCTCCCAGGTTGTATAGGCTCTCGTGCATAGGAGTCACACACTAAAGAGTTAATTTTGTGCTTGGGACACCTTCAATACGTGTGAGTCGACGCATTCAAATCTTGAGACAGTTAATGTACAGTATACAAAGAAGGGGAGGACTAACAGAGCAGGAAACGAAGAGCAGCTAGTTGTCATGCATCCAAAATAGTTTTTCAAATTAAGAGAACCGGAGCAAGAGAACACCTGGCTGCACAAGGGGAGGAGGAGGACAATTACTCATTGACTAGAAGAGGACAATTCCCACTACTGATCCTTGTACTATGGTTGTGGTATTCTTTAATTTACTGCTGTGCATTAGATGATTACAGGGGGAGAGACTGCACATGAGTTGTAGTTAAAAAATAAAAGTATTTAGCTAAAATGTAAGTAAACCTAAAGACAAAATGACTGCATCCAGATCAGACAGGATAGAGGAAAGGAGGACTGGCAACACTTTGTTTTTATAGCACAGTCAGACCAGTTGAGCAAACCTTAAACCTTGACAGTGGTTAGAACCAGTGACATAAATGATCTCTGTGACGTCTCCCTCAGTATGTTTGATGACATTTAAGCTTCTGTTGCTCCTTTCCTGCATGCTCGCAGTAGTTGGTCATTAGTTAGTCATTAGCTGGCATTAATTGCATCACTTCCTAATGAATTCCCCTCTACTCGCTGCAGAGTGAACACCCACTGGGCCTCGATGCCAAAGGCAACTGGGCTCATTAAGCCTCACCTTTCCCGTCAGTACCAGGCATTCGGTTTCTTTTGCTTGTGTAGCTTTTCATTCTTTGGTCCTGGAAAAGTGTCCTGTGTTTGAATGGAGCTGAAGTGAAGACTGAGGCATTTAGTGGCAGAGCTGCACCAAGCTGAACTGTGTTTTATGAATCACAGACAACTAAAATATTACTTTATGTCATGCATCATTACTTTAATATCTCTTGGCTGTAGCAACGTGGGGAGTAAACCAATGGGGAAGCAGTGTCCAACCGTGTGAGAGCCTTGCCTGCTGCTTTGATTCCTCTCGTCTGCTGAAGCAGATACTATATGAAAGCAGCCTTTTGTCTTTACCATCTGAACATACAGGCAAGGATTACAGATGTTAACAACAGTACAGGAAGTACTCTGCAAGATCGGCAATGTTTTGTCCCAAGGCTGTGATAAGAAAGTGGAGACGTGTCCGTCACATAGTGGAAACATTCCTCTGTTTTATGCTGCAGTGCTTTGTGTTATTTGGTCTGTATCACGCCCACAAAGAAAGATATATCTTTCAGTCTTGAGACATTTTAGAACAAATGCTAAACCGGCCGGTGAATGAAGACGTGCAGCAGAGGCAGATGCAAACCTTCTTTGAGAATTTCTTTAAAGGTATGGACACTAGCATCAAATAACTAGCAGCAACTTAGGATGACTGTGACGTAGTCTCACATCGCCTGTGTCTGACCCAAAGAGTTGCACGCCAACGACCACAAACCTGTACCTGCATGAAAGAAAAGAACTTCTTACCAGCAGGTGACAGTAGTCTGTGTTCATTGTCCAAAAATAGAAACCAAAAGGGCTACAATTAGCTGGCAGGCTGGGAAACAAGTACGCTACAACCGTTGTACGGAGCTGACCTCTTTGACAATATCCTGAATTGGTTGCAAAGCAGCTGACAGGTCAGACTGGTGCCAACAGAGTGGGACACACCTCCAAAACAAGGACCACAGATGCTCTCGATGTCCATACACTGACATGTCCGACTGTTAGTTTGGTGAATCACGGTCTCAACATAGCGAAGGTTTTAGATTTGTACTTTTTCAGTGTTTAAAGGAACAACTAAAGTTTATCAAGATAAAGATTGTGATCCAGTTGCTATTAAACGTGTCAAATGTTCTATCTTTTTTTTAAATTACAACCGTTTGCAGCTTTTTCTTGCGGCCTGTAACTCTCTGAGGGCTTTCCAGTCCAGTCAGTAAATCAGATTCAGATTGGTGGGAGGTCCTGCTCTTACTGTATGCCCCTTCTAGTTAAGCTGGCTCTCTGTCTTCATGACGCTGAGTTCACGCAGCACAAGGGCCCTGTGTTTTCACTTTCCCAAACAGACCTAAAAAAAGCTTTCTCTTGGAGCCTTGTGGCCTGTGATGAACCGACGGGTGGTGTGGTGTGGTGTGGGTGGCAGTGGTGGTGGTGGTTGGTGGGGGGGTTATATTACATATAGGTAAATGCTGCCGTGTTTGAGATGGTAATCCAGGATAAGGCTCCAGTTGGCCGATGCCCAAACATTCATACATAGCACAATAGGATTTGGCAGGTGTCCAACATTGGAATTAACTCAGGGTTTAACAGTGAAAAATCTATTCTGACTTTTTTCTTTTTTTTTTTTGGGAGGGGGGAGTATAATAATGTCTGCTGGACTGACAAGAGAATGGGAAGGAAAAAGTGGGTATAAGGGTTTTTTTCCACCATGTGCTTGGTTTCTTGAATAAATTCGAGGATAGCCCTTAACCCCCTCCCTGCTCATAAAAGTTTTTATCCTCTGCTGGATTAACTTTTACTGCCTCAAAGTTTCTTAAACACTTCTTTTTCTGTGTTGCTGCTCATACCCCAATCCTCATCCCAAAATCTGACAGTCTTATGTTTTAATCACCCCGTGACCATTGCTGACCTATCGTACAGCAATTTGGATGGGGAGGTCTGACTGCAGTCATGCCAGAGCTCTCCGAAGTTACAGAAGAGCAATATGGTGGCTGTCTTCTTCCCGGAGAGAATCTGGAACAAATGAAAAAGAAAAAAAATGTGATAAAACAAGCTTTCCCCCACGGCTGTTATAAATAAACCTAATATCTACTCCTTGGAAAGTTATGTGGGAGAAACAGAACACAGGGGAGGAGGAGGAAGAGAGTGTCGAGAAAAATAATTCAACTTCATTCCCAGTTGGATGAAAACTAGGAATGTAGTCAACCAGACCACTCGTCAATCTATCCTTTTATTGTGGGAAATGACCTTTAAATTAGGACCGAATGCACTGACACTTGTAGCTCTGTTAGTGTCAATGAAAGTTAAATTAGATCAAATCTAGTTATACTACGCTGAAATCCTAACAACAGACTTAGACCCAAGCAATCAGCACCTGCCATTATGTTTGACAAAGTTATGAATGTGGGCCAAGCTGCCAGGCTACCAGGTTACGTGTACTGGTGGATTTGGCTCATCTAGAGATAATATGCAGACATTCAATGCAGCGCACACCAGTCAATGTAATGCAACGGATTTCACTGGGATTGTCAAACTTTTCTTAAATAACTGTGTCAGAAATCAGCCACAACATTAAAACCACTGAGAGGAGAAGTAAATAACATTGAACCATCTTGTGACAACACAATGTTCTACTGGGAAACGTTTGGACCTGGCATTCAATCGTGGGGATGTTACTTAGACATGTAGCACCCACCTAGACCAGACCAGGCACCCCCACCCCATAGCAATGACACTCCTTGATGGCAGCAAGATCCCCAGCAGGATGCAGCCTGACACAGACACACAAATGGTTTAGAAACAACTCAAACAAACAACCATGAAAAACAACACAAGGTGTTGACCTGGCCTCCAAATTCACTAGATCCCAAACTGATCAAGTATCTGTGGGATGATCCACAGAGGCCCCTCCAATCAAAGGCCCCCACTAACAACATTCTGTTGCCAGACACCATTGGACACCCTCAGAAGGCCCATGTCCATTCTCTGATGAGTCACAACTGCTTTGGAGGCACAAAGTGCTACATTTGTGCCACTGTGGAGTAGTTGAGAGGGTGTGAAATGTTCTGCCCTCACAAATTCCAAATGGCTTTGGTATGTCCATCTATTATAAATTTGGCTTTGTCCATTTCTACTCTTCAGGCCAAGTTGTAGGTTTCTTCTCTCTTTCTGTAACACTCACAATTGGGCTTTGATGGCAGGGAGTCCTCCTGGGCCCGAAGACAGACAACAACAGTGGAGGAGAAGAAAAAAAAGTAGAAGAAAGAAGACAGAGCAGAACAAGCGGGACGCATCAGGGAGTTCGGAGAAGAAGTGGCTGCCAGGAGGAAGTGACAGCGACACACCACGACTGACGCCATCCAAAAACCGAATCGGTTCTGTCCCATTTCCCTTCCATCCTTCCGGTCCTTTATCTTTGTGTCTCTCTCTGTCTTTCTGTCTGTGTGGGTTGGTTACAATGAAGCCTTTAGGAGGAGATGGAACGAGAAAGACAGAGGTGGATTTTTGTTGTGATGGTATTAGCCCCCGTCAGGCAAAATGGGCTTTAATTGGGGGAAAGTTTTGTGCGACACTGGCTGGATTTTGCACACAAACACACACACTGTCGTTTTCTTTCATCCAAATAGGCTTCATCTTGGTATCAACAAGCTTATCTCGTCTTTACCATTTCTGCCCTCACTCTCTTTCTCTTCCTCTGCTCCTTTGTCCTCGCAGAAACCTGTAAAATCGAATCACATCAACTGACTTTAAATGTCTGTGAGTGTGTTCCAAGGTGAAATATATTGGTTAATTAGTCGTGTGTGTGTGTGTGTGTGCATGAGAACAAGAAACAGGCCAAGGGAGAATAAATGTGTACGTGCATTCTTGAATGCTTGAGGCAGGATTTCCAGATTCCAGCGCTGCTTTATGAAGCTTTAAATCTGGGAAAGAAAAAAACCAACAAAGTCGTTTACATTCCCTCAACAATTTCCTGTTTCTGAACCAAAGAAAATTGATGAAGCGAACCGCTTTTTATTTCACAGACTCCGTTTGAGACACATTACTATGTTGGCATTGCATGTATATTCTCTGGGAATCACAGCAGTTCAAGGCATCCAAGGCATCCTCAGCATGTGGAGACTGACCTGGTAGCGCAGACTGGTGATCTATTCAGGGTGTAGCCCGCCTCTTGACCAGTGTGTGTGACGCTCTACACAGATCAGGTGGTGTGCATGGGTGCTTGAGTATGTAGCGCTCTGAAAAATGGCATGAATTGTAGAATCAGACTGGACGTAGGGGCCTTTCTGTTTTGATTAAACTGACTGTAGTTTAACAGTATGTGGTAGCTATTCCTTAGACGTACAGTATTTCTTCAAATTAGCCAGTACTTCTTCAGGATAAAATGATTTCTCTACGAATCGTCCTTCCATCTCAATGGTTACGCTTTAAATTCTTTTGCTATTCATTCTAACAATGCTAACCATTCACTCCTACAGCTTTTCTCCAAGAGATTATAAAGTGATAGAACAGTTACTCACTGCTTCCGCCTTGGCTTTAGAGAGAAAATATTTCAATCAATATTTGCATGAACACTTCCTGAGGGCCTTGTCAGGTCTGGACACGGGAATCTACAGTTAACTGCATTTTTTTATGATCATGTATTCTGATGTTGTTGGACCACGTTGGACCCTTTTCTTGATACTCCATTCAAAGCGACTGCAAGGACAGACATTTGAGGGTCAGATCAAGGACAAATGGCAGAAGAGAGAGTTTTGTCTCCTGTCTGGAAACTCATTAATGAACTTTATTACACGGGACTTGAAAACTTGACATAGTCACTGGTCTGTCCCATATCCAGGAGGAGTAACTTATAATTTTAGTGAGATATGGAGCCATTCACTTTAACAGCAACTAATTTAACAGATGTAACTTATGTCCACATAGACAGTTATTTGTCAAAGGGCGAAACACTTCTTAGTAGTTTATCAGATCACTTCAGTTCCTCATCATTACGAGTCTTTATTTATTTAGTATCTCAAAATCGTGCTTAATGCTTGCTCAGTTAATACTTCCCCCACTTAATTTTGATGAATTATTCGCGGAGAGTTGTAATGCAGCTGTGCTCCAACTGAACAGATGTGACGTGGATGATTCTTGGCTGTAGTTTTCTATCTGAGTTTGCGCCGCTCTAATGCCCTGCAGTCTGTTACGCAAAGCGCGCTCCCCGTTTAGTTCCACGGGGACGCGCACAGCTATATCCTGTGACTGAAAGCATCCCGACTTCATTCACCCCGGAGATCACAGGGCCGCTGGGAGCGGACATCAGACTCCTCTGAGCAGCAGAGCGGAGTTCATTTTCTCCCTTCGTTTGGTTAAACCTTTTCTTTTTCTTCTTGTGTTGAAGACAGAACTGATCAACTCTGGCTGACTTCAGTTTGAAGGGTTTAATTATGTTTAATGATTCGCCCACACGAAGTGCCATGTCAGTCACAGATGTGTGATTTTTGAATGGATCATACTGAGGATAAACTGATGGATCTACTTGACGCGTAGCTGCAGGAAAAGTTCCCGTGCTTCCATCTGCACCTGTTCTTTCTGTCGTAGGGGGAGAGCAGATGGACTACTCTGCAAGTTTTGATTGTTTGATGTGCCTCACGCAGCAGGATAGATGGCCGTGCAATGTTGAGATTTTTTAATTTTTTAAACCTTTATGGTGATTTTGGGAAATCAACCCACAGTGACTTACACTGAGCGCTGAAAAAAAGACGTTTGGTTCTCTACTTCTAACTTGATTCAGGATTTTACTGATATATATATATTTTAAGTTTTATACGCTCTTTCGCCAAAGACGTGGAGGTGGACTTTCTTCCCAAGGGATGGTTCTGGGCTCCCGAGACCAGGGAGCGACAGCCCGGCTCCTGCAGTGGACTTACGCCCCATCCTGGTGCCTATGCAGTGGACCTGAGAGGAGATGAGAGTCTCGGTCTACCACCTCCTCGCCGGCTATCTCTGCCTGTTATGCACCGCTGCTGAGGTGACTGGTTGATCTTTTCTGCAGCATGCAGTCAGATTTGTGCCACTATTATTTAGTCTGGAGGAAATAAATACAACATAACACAGAGAGAAAATAATACTGAAGCTCATCATGTTGCATGCGACAAATTAAAGCCACACTATGCGTAATTACGCACAAACATTGTACGTATTTGTTCTGTCACTTTTAAATAAAGCCACCACAGAGTTTGTTGCAGATCTGTGATGTTTGCGTTATCACTATTTTGCCCTTTTTACGCATTTGCAAAAAAAAACAATAACAATCCAATGACTTTCTTCCCACAGGAGTCTCCACTCCCACGAGAGCTGCTGGAGCGACTCTCCCGCAGCGAGATCCGCAGCATCAGCGACCTCCAGCGGCTGCTAGAGATAGACTCCGTAGGTAAAGCGCTTCATTATAATACAACTCTCCCCCTGTCACAAAACGGGATTAGTGAGGCCACAGAAAAAAACGAGTTATTCAGCGAAAATAATCTGTGCATGTGATATTTGTGATAGCTGCTCAGCTGTTGAAAGAACAACGACTACAAATGAGATCACAGGGCATTAATACTGGATCAACACCAATAATATAATAAATCATTAACTGAAAAAGAGGCCGTGCTTTTATGTAAGACATTGAGAAGATGAGCTTCGCAGCACTAACATCTGCAGTCAAGTTATTCCAAAGTCTCTGACACTGACTGTGAAGGATGTGTCACCTTTGTGTTTAGGTCTAGACCTTAGAACAATGAGAAGAGATGTTCCCGGGGGGTCTCAGGGAGTGGGAGGGGTCTGAAATATAACTTAAAGTATTTAAAGAAGTATTTAAAAGTAGAAGTTACAATGCTAGCAGTTGGGTTTCGAATTAGCAACAGGGAGGAGTGATCAGAAGTGTCTGTGAGACTGCAGATTTGTAATTCCTGCAGTGCTAAGTTGTCAAATAGGGATGTTTATTGCAATAATAAAATGTAGGAGAAGTGGTTGTATCAATCTTTTGCATCTATAGAAACTCTAAAGAAGGTAAACTGGTACGTGTCTCTTTGAAAGATCCAGAGTTGGTCTTAGTTTGACTCAGAGTTTCTGGTCTCTGGGGGCTTACATGTGCCGCTCAGGGCTGCTGCTGCTGCTGCTGCTGCTGCTGCTTCCCTCCCTGTCCGTGCCTCAAAGGACTCTGAATTGAGGTATTAGTTGCATCTGGTTCAGTGCACAGTAAGAGGATGCTGTGAGCTTCTCATCTCATTACTGGAATGCCTCACCGGACGTTGCTAGGAGACCGGCGGCCCTGTCTCGCTCTTTACACCCTCCCTGAACCCTGAGACGGAGTTAACTTTGCGCTTATCGGCCGCTGCCAATCACAAACCAGGAACAAGGTGGAGATTTATGGGAAAATATTTTGCATTTTAATGATCACGTTTGGTTCTGCTCAACCTGCAAAAAAACAGGCAGTGAAAACAGTTTAAGATCTAAACTCTGCCTTGAACACTAAAGTTTTTTTTTTTTACAGTGCATCCACATTATGAACTGCAAAAAGATGTGAGACATTGAGGAAAGTGTTTCAGAGCTTTACCCATACTAATGGCTAAAAATCTAATGATCTCAACATCTGCTGAGTCAGTTTAATGTTCAAACTGTCCCAGTACTGCTGCTTTAATTTGTACTGAATGTCTTGATTGTCTTGTAGCCACCAAACTTCCTGCCAGTGCCACCAAAGAATCTTTGGCATAACTGGAGGCATTTCTTCAGTCTGGGCACCAGCTGCTATTAATAGTTTAAGAAACAACAGTATATTTGATTTTGGTTAAATGTTAACCAAATAGAGTATATTTACCTATGTCCACCGTGTAATTATCCTTTTAAAACATTTTTTTCTCTCTTACAAATGTAATTGTTGCGCTCCATTTTCCTTTCTGTTTAGCTAGGAGTAGAATTTGTGGTTGAAATCTTTCAAGAGGGCTTTTTGTGTGCTGTTAAATTAAACTGTAAACTGTCTACAGCTCTAAAAAGACTCCAGCATTCACCTCCCATAAATACTGATGCCAGGGCTCATTATCCAGGTAATAAATCAGAGCAGATTGAATCAGCGAGGTGACACAGGAGGAAATAACTGTGGCACAAAACGGGCTTTAATACTTCTACTCCTTGGATCCGACTCCAGATTCCAGCTAAACAAACTTTTTTTTTTTTTTTTTTCTGAACTCCTCGCCGCCTGTGAAACATAGCTGATTCATTTTTTAATGTCCGCCGCGCAAAGCGGTGCCACCATTAATCCTGGCATCATTGAGATGCAAATGTCGAGTGTGACGGCTCCCCGGCTCGGTGGGGGTCAAGTGGCTCACTTCATTATACTGTTGTCATTCTGCCCATTATTGGTTTGAGAGGAGGTCTCGCTGGAAGGCTGCTGTGTTGCTATGTATAATTCATGCTCAAATTCCTGCATGTCAGGGCAAGAGAGAGGGAGAGCGGGAGATATCGGAGGTGGACTTTGTTGTGTGTCAGAAGCACATTGTGTGTGTGTGTGTATAGGCAAGCGTGTGCGCGTGACTGCTTGCACACACACGCGCACACACACATAAATGGTAGCAGGGATGACGGTTGCACACAGCCACAGAAAAGAAGTGTGAGGCTCGGTATTCAGAATCTAATTAAAATAGTCCTGTCCAGACGTCATTTATACACATTTCCTGGAATCTTTCTCTCCTTTCTCCTCCCTGCTGCACTCACACAGATAGAAGTCCACACTAGACACTTCTTGTTTGCTCAGAATTTATTGGCTTTGTACGTGTCTGCGGATATCTCGTGGTTTGACTGTCTCTGAATGAGTTGATGAGTCTGTGAACACAGAACACAGTGTTTCCTGAAACACTGTGAGCTCAGTTTAAAAAACCCGGCCTTACGGGCACAGTCACCCCTCTAGGGCAGATATCATCTTTATGCTGCCAATCACCATTGCCTAATTAAAGATAAGCATCTGTTTATATCATTTATTTTGTATGCTGTGTGAAACTGATCAGACTGGAGACACAAAAAATGTCCTTAAATAGACAAATTTTACTTAAGTGATAAAGAAAAAGACAACCAAACCCAAAGGGGTCAAATCCCCCCATGCTCACCGCTACACGCTGCCTCTAAACCAAATCAAACTGAAGTGACAAAAGCAGTTTAGGCTCACAAGGAGTGTTCTGCTTGTCATCCACATGTCAGTGTTCACACACTTTCCTCTGCTCTGAGCCTTGTGGCGAGATCAATTTTGCAAAATGATTATTTTAGTTAATTCCTTAGATATTTTAAATATATTTTGAAGCCCAGTGCTCTCATAAGCATTTTAATTTCTCAGGCAGACCACAGCAAGAATATTTTGTGCCAAAATATATCAAAAAAATAAAAAATAAATAAATGTGGAATAGTTTCATTCCTCTTGTTCGCCTACCCTCACATGTACATCAGTTTAACCTTCTCGGTGGCAGCCTTGCATCTTTAGCTTACTTAATTGTTTCAGGTCTGGTGACTGACCCCTAGATCAACATTTGATTTCTGCTAGAGCAGCACAGATATCTAATCTAGCAACATAACATCAACAGCATATAGAAATACTCTCACCAGTGTCTCATATGCTCAAAACAGTTCT
This sequence comes from Chelon labrosus, assembly GCF_963514085.1. Classification (NCBI taxonomy): domain Eukaryota; kingdom Metazoa; phylum Chordata; class Actinopteri; order Mugiliformes; family Mugilidae; genus Chelon; species Chelon labrosus. The sequence goes on from NC_140338.1 coordinate 8,595,163, forward strand.
CTACAGCAGCACTTCCAGATCCGATTGTTATCTGACGTCTCTGTTACAGCTTAACATCTTCATTTTCTGAATTTTCCCAGCTGACGACCCGTGTCTGACCTCAGATATGCCAGTGATGGAGTTTCTGACTCCGTGTCTTTATGTGAATTAGATCTGTCTGATATACTGTATGCACCAACACACTGTGTTTCTCCCAGGGTCCATTAACATGCAAAGAACCCGGTAGCCTGTTGACACACATAAACGCTGTAACTCAGTTAGAATAACCAGGTTAAACTCCTACCCTGATCAGGAGACACTTGATAAAGATGTCTGCAGTGAGAAGCTTCCCGCAGCATGTAAACATGCCGCCATTTTCACTGTTGTTATTGGTGACTTATCAAGTTATCATGATAACTAGATTCATGGTCCCCTGAGGATGATTCACTTTGAAACTTTCTCGTTTGCATTGTCCAAAAATTTGTCTCCTAAGGTTTCTCACAACAGCTAGATATCGATAAGTGGATATTTATGATTCCCAGGAGCTGAGTTTTAATGTTTTCCATGACCCTCATGACCATTTTTAGAGATATTCATCTTGTGTGCTGGAAAAATTCAGACTAACTCCTAGAAGAATGAACCTTGTACAAGAGTGTTTGACACAAGGCTCTTTGTTGTTAACGTAATAACGTGCGTGTTGTTTTGTCTCCCTCCAGAGAACGAGGTAATAGAGGAGACCAAACACAGCTACCACAAGGACTTCTCTCACAGCTTCCCCGACCTGAAGAGAACTCTCACCAGACACAGGAGGAGCACTGGTGAGACACACACACTCAGCTTGTCCCTGAGACACTGACACACACTGGCTGAATAGTTTATCCATTTTTATTTTGTAGTCAACAAAACTTCTGTGACACAGCCCCTAACATCTTTGTTCGCCCCGCAGTGGTGGAGGAAGCCTTGCCAGCAGTGTGCAAAGTGCGAACAACAATTTATGAAATCCCCAGGAGCCTGGTGGACTCCACTTCGGCCAACTTCATCATCTGGCCTCCCTGCGTCGAGGTGAAACGTTGCACCGGCTGCTGCAACACCAGCAACATGAGGTGCCAGGCGGCTCGCAAACACCACCGCACCGTCAAGGTAGAAAGCAAAACCCTGGCTCTGCTGCATCTTATGTCTGAAAACTGGCTGCGTGCACACAGGTTCACCTGAACTGTGTCCGTTGATACAACACTTCATATGTCACATAATATTTCTGTGACGCAATAGTACAGACCAACACTGAACACACCAGCTAAAAATATGACTGTGCTAGACCATCACCATATACTGTATGTAACCTGAACCTCTGAGACCTATCAGGTAAGAACTGCAGTTTAAGAAGTAATCTGATAAATGGTCAAATACAACCATAAATATCAAACAGTAATGGATTTTACATTAGAAGCAGCTTTGGTCACCATGGGCATTATGTTTCTATGAGGAGAACACATTTTTGGCCATAACTCATATGCTAATTATGACTAAATGTAATTTTTATCGGTTAAAACGATGAGGAAGGGATGACACTTTTTAGCCTGGAAGCCAGACTGATCTTCATCTGCCCACAGAATATTTGTGGGAGACAGTTGGTCTGGAGTTGCTCCGTTGGGAACTGATTATGCCCCGGCAAATATCTTCCTGGCTAATGAAATTGTTTGGGCAAGCTTTATGCGTTGATAGTTGATAGTAAGTTTGAAACTTGACCGACTTCATCTTCTGTAACCGCTTGTCCTGTGAAGGGTCACGGGGGGAGTTCTGGAGCCTATCCCAGCTGTCATCGGGCGAAGGGAGGGGTACACCCTGGACAGGTCGCCAGTCTGTCGCAGGGCTAACACAGAGAGACAGACAACCATTCACACTCACACCTATGGCCAATTTAGAATCACCAATTAACCTAACAGCAGAATGGAAACTGAAGAGTTGAGGTCAAGGACTGTTTGCAAAGGGCTTTCTTTTTATTTCACAGACACTTAAGGAACAACAGTAGTGTGCAGCTGCAATTTAACAGCAATCTAATCTACAGTCTACTTGCTGTAGAATCTTAATATATGATTTATGTTGATTTATATTCCTGAGAACAGATACAAGCAGTAGCGTCACATTACACCCGTAGTATGAAAGTAGTAAAGAAAAACAAATAAAAGGAGTTTGAAGACAGTGAACCTGTTGGCACATTCATAGTAAACACTGCTGACCGCTCTACAAACATTTAGCTAGCGGCGTCTGTTATTTGTCTTTTAATGACGCCGACCCTGGACACACACACTAAACTAATGATGATGGCACCGAGCGTGTAAACACACAGCCACTTACTGGAGGTGTACACTTATTCACCTGCCAAAAATAATTACTCTCCCCGGCTCAAGCATTGTGTAAGTGTTTGTGAGTGTGTGTGTGCTGGTGATTGAGTGTCTGGCAGCCACTTGGTTCAAGAACATAATAGCTTCCTTTTGATCTCCCCCAGAGCTGGAAATAAGACTCAGTAAACCCCGACTGGTTCACAGCCACGAGCTGCCAACTGGGAGCTGACCCAAGATGTGTGTGTGGGTGTGTATGTGTGTGGGTTCAGGGAGTGGGTCTAAAATGCATTTTTAAATGCTGAGAACAACATCATTACTGATATTCACTGAGTAAATATGAACTTGAATTTATACAGTATGCTGCATATTATTAATTGTAGAGGTTTCAAAGGGCAGGAGGGAGGGAGATATGAGAACAGGGAAAGATGGAGGATTGAGAATAGGTATTAGTGTATTGCCAGAGGTCAAGGGGGAGAAAGTGGACAGGGGGAGCGTGATTCTCTGTGCTTTGGCCTCCTGAAATCAAATCTCAGATGAAAGGACCCGTCCTTTGTCTGCTCTCAGAGGAAATCAAAAATAAAGTCACTCACATGTGCTGAGATCCAGCGTTCAGAGGGTAAACGGTCACGACTGCAACTGCGCTCGCATACTGCCGGAGGGAAAATGGCAGGCGGGAGGTTTAGGTGGCGCGTCCATATGTGAGGGAGGGACGGAGGAGAAGAAAAAAAGAAAGATGAGGGTGAGGTGAGGTAAGAGTGTGACCCCGGATCATCCCTCGGTTTGGAGCGGCATCAAGTGTTGGGAGTGTCTCTGGGTGTTGCTGCACACACACTCTGTAAATATTGAGTTAGACAGACAGACAGACAGATAGACAGATAGACAGATAGACAGATAGACAGGTGAATTGGTGCAGCTTTTGTTTTTAGTAAGTGCTGTGTTTGACTACACTGGAGAAGAGATATCCTGTTAATGAAAGTGGAGCATAATCTATAATCCGAACCTTAAACATTTAGGATGCTTAATGTGATCCCTGGACTCTATTTCAAATCCAGTTCTCTATATTTTATGTCCACTAAAGATGTGAACAGTCTATTTGAACACTTCTACCATACATCCATGTACAGGAGAGCGCATCACCATCAGTGTTAAGTGATGAACGTGCATGCTGCACCGTTTTCCCCCCTGTGAACGTCTGTTGCAGCTCAGTCCATTCTGTGACCTGCTGCTTTTCATCTACGCCTCTGTGCGTGGCACACGTTCAGTCGGTTCTTTAAGGTAATAAACAAAGCAACATCTGTGTGCTTCAGCAGCTCAGCTCTTTGCCTCAGCTGAACCTCCTGGATGTTTTGTTAAAAGTCTTCGCTCTGCAGTTTCTGAGTCTGTTCAGACTTGAACCAGAGATGCTTGTGCAATAGGACCTGGAGCTCCACCAACTTGGCTCCCCACCAGCGACACGAACATCAGGCATGAACTGCGTCTGCGTGTTTGTGTCACTGGCTTTGTAAGTTTACAGTACGCCGGTTGTTCTCTGCAGCGCTTGAGAGCAACAAAGACACGCCGCTGTTTCCCGCCCCGAGTTTGATGGAGTGCGACATGTGTTGACGCAAAATAAAAAAGGGCATCACTTAGCTTCAGTGAAATCTTCTGTGAGTGCTAATGCTCCGTTCAGTCATCAAGACAAGAGCAGACACACCCGTGTGTTTACACAGGTAAAGTAGAGATGTGGTTTGTTAATAACAAGATCGAGAAAAGCATTTTGTCTGGAGCACGTGTACTGCCCCAGGTACAGAATAAGGAGTTTCTTGCAGATTTTGTGTGGTTTCACGTTGTGTACAGACAGGTATTGAGTCCTGGCGAACCTTTCAAAGGTGCAGAGACAAAACAAAATATTGAAATATAGAAATTTAGGGTATAAAACAAGATTAAGAATGAAAAGATTTACCCGTATGTGTAGAACATGCACTCGTTCTCCGGTTTATTGACTACACTTAATTCTCTGAAACCAAAGCAATCCATTTACAGTCTAATTACTTTTGCATCTGTTTTAATGCACAGTTTAAAATGACAATGCATTCAGATTTGCCACTTGGAATAGTTTTAAACAAGAAAAATCATCTCTAATGTGCAGTCTGTGCCTATGCATATGATACTATGCTAGAGAGTCTGTATTTCCTCCATTGAGAAGTCATTGAAATAAAGCCTAATGTTACAAGAATAGTGGCGTAAAAGGTTTGAAATAAGATTTATTAGTTTGCTCAGCACAAGTAACGCTAAAGGTAGTGAAGGTTGCAGACATGCTGGTATTTTCAGCCAACGTTGAAGACGACACACCGTTCAAGTCACTCCTCACAGTGTTTTACACATCTCACTCTCTCTCTCCCTCTCTCTCTCCGTCTTTCCAGGTGGCCAAGGTGGAGTATGTGCGACGGCGGCCCAAGCTGAGGGAGGTGCAGGTGAGGCTGGAGGATCACTTAGAGTGCATGTGCACCAACAAACGCCACAGCAGCCCCAGCTCCGACACAGACAATGGTGAGCGTACAACTGTGTATCTGGGTGTGTGTGTGTGTGTTTGTGTGTTGGCTCATTTCACATGTGAAGGCTTCTCATGTCTGAATGTGTCGGCTGACACAAACAGAGCTGATAAGAAATCTGAGGTATTTACTGTGTTTTTCCTCTTCGCCTGAATTAGTCCTCCCTCAAGGCAACAGCCGTCCCCCCCCACACACACACAGACACTTAACCATGCACCCCCCCCCCCTGCTCCATATTAGGTGAATCTCTCTTTGGAATTAAAAAAACAAGGGATTGAGAGAAGTTGTTTCAATGGAAGTCACTGAACAAGTGGATAAAACTGCAAAATCCTTCAATAACAATACAATAACTTGGACTATAAACCACACAGTCAATGATATCAGATGATTTGTAGAGCACAAGAGGTGTTGCAGTTTAACTGCCCTGTAGGGAAAAGGTCACAGGGTCACTTCCTGCAGACACCGTGTGACTTCCTGCTGAGCCACCTGCCTGCTGTTTTCCTTACAAGTCACGTTGACATCGATTGAATTTAAAAATGAGTTTAACCCCAGGCAGCACGGTGGTAGAGCGGTTTGCATGTTCTCGCTCACCCTGCAGTGGTTTTATTTGGGTGTGGTTGTGAGTGTGATTGTTTGTCTTTCTGTGTTAACCCTGTGATGGACCCTGCATCTGCTCTAATGGGGATAGTCTCCAGCCTCCTGTGACCTGTGATAAGTTGTACTAGATAGCGGATAGAGGGATATTCAGCCCCTTTCCTGCCCCTGATTAAGCAAATCTGATGACACGATGGCTTCATGTCTGGATAACCGTCCAGGCTACTTTTACATATAGGTCAAGGCATAGAGGCTTGAACCTAATGACATTTCTGTGACTGTCGATAAAGAGCTTAACCCTTTAAAACCGAATGTGTCGCCTGCAGCACATTTGCGCAAGAGCACGTAACTAAATCACGGTTTGTGCAATCGAAAAAATTCCAACAGTTTCTGTAAGCTGAGACGTTGTGCTTTGCATCCAATATGTCAACGTGTCATTGCGGTAATTTCACTTGTACCTCTTCCGGAAGGTTATTACACTCTTATAACATGCAGTAAGTTGTAAATAACTGCCAGATACTGAAAGCAGCTCCAGGTGTTCTCGAAAAATAGGCAAAACACTCACTCACAGGATGTTTTCTGACCTTATTGTAATCAAAATAAGCAGAAAAAGTCCTTATAGTTAAAAGGTTAACTGCAAAAAGATGACATAGTTGTGATTTACAGTGTGTTATAGTTACAACAAGAATCTGTTTTTGTGTGTACCTGTCCTCATATTCACTTGATCTTTCTTTCAACAGGCATCAGGTGAAGAGCGACAGACACACGAGGGAGCGGAGGAAGGCAAGAAGCAGACGTCCTGAAAAAGAAAACAAGAATGAGCAACTTCTTCACCTCCTGCATCAAGTGACAGTGAAAGGTTTGATGGATTTTGTCGTGTGATCTTTGGGAAGTTTGACGGAGGATAACAGACTTCTTGTTGTGGACCTCAACTGTACTTTGACTAAAGGTTTGCCAAAAAAGCAAATCATCAGACTTCCAGACGCTGGCACGAACCTTAAATAGGCTGATGAATCCTCAGTGGAGAACAGACGAGATTATTTGATGAAAATGCAGAATACTGAAGAACTGAGGTGGACTCTAGGATTTCGAAGGACTCACTGTCTGTACCTTGCTCCTTCTAAACGGCTCAGCGTCACGGATTATAAACTGGGCGGAATCCTTTCTAGAAACAGTGACTGGGATTAGGCATTTGTACTCCCAAGATTTACTCTTCCTCAGCGACACACTCACTCTCATACACGTATATCCTCTTATTTTTATAACCTCTCGTTTTCTATCGCTGTCTGTTTCTATTACTGGTATGTTATCCACATAAAGAATGGGGGGGAGGGGACAAAAAAAAAAAGAAAAGATCCTCCTGACATGTTACTGATACTAATAAAATATTTATATGAAAACAAAAGTGGGTGTGGTGATGAGAAAAACAGCTTTTTTAACAAACAGGTTTGTCACAAAATGCCAGCAGAGGGACGGGGGGGATTAACGAATTCATTTAAAGCAAAGACGAATCGAATGGGATTTTGTGTGTGAGAGAGATTATCTGGAGGATCATAATGCTGAAGATAAAGCCCCTGTGAATTTGTAACTGAGAGTGAAACACACACAGGAAAGAATCTACTATGAGGGTATGGTAAAAAGACATATTCCTGCTTTTGCACAATATAGTAAATCATAGAATGGGTATTAAAGAGGCCACTTTTACATATCCCAGCGCCTCTGTTCACCCTCCTATCACTTTAAAGCCCACCTCCTTAAAAGCCCAACATGATCTGATTGGTCTTGTGACCCTCTGTGTTGTGTTTTGTGCCTATGGACTGTACATATAAAGATGGATGAACCCTTAGTTGTTCATAGGATTCCTGAAGAATGGTTTTCTCATTGTGGTGGCCATTGCAGTGCCTGGGTAAAGCAAAATGAGGGAGGCAGTTCCAGAGAACAAAAGCTTTTTTTGTACCAGGCTACATATGTGTTTATTACTTCTGTAGAATTTGAGAAATTTAGTATAAAGGTCAATGAGGATCATAGACTGTAGTAAAAGTGGACGCCATGACAGCTCCACAAAGTATGTAGAGCTCCCCCTGGTGGTTGGCTGCGGTATGGGTCATAAACTCCACCTTCCTCGTGTTATTGGACGGGACTTGGACCTAAAAGTAAAACACTAAGTATTGTTTCAGTTAGTTATTTGACAGTATACCAAAGGGATGGGACATCATGATGATGGACAGTTGCCTTTGACAACCACTCTTGGACAGTACTCTGCACACCTTACCTCCAAACTCACAAGATGGTGTCACTGGTATCCCTGGGACACTAGTGTCAGTTTGAGCAAAGGGAGGAAGTGGAAACACCCATCAATTTATTTTTATTTTTATTTTACAGTCTATGATGGGGATTGACTCACTTTTGGAGCCACCCTCAAGTGGCCTTTCGAGGAACTGCAGATTTTTGGTAGTTGGTTTCATTTCTTAGACCTTGATGTTGCCGCTTGGTCATGTCAAAGTAGTCATTAGATGATCAGAAATTTCAGGAGCAGTGTTTCCTGTGGGAGAGAGTTTTGTGTGGATGTTTTGTAACTTTTACATGCTCAGAAAAAAGCCCCATACAGACAACATGGTCCCACAATGTTAGTATACCACAAGAGTTTAGCCCCCACAACATAATAGAAACAAACACACACACACACACACACCTAAAGCCTTGCTAAAGGAGACAAACAGACGTCGATGTGGACAGTGGAGTGCTGACGGCTAACTGAGTTACTGTTGTTGTTCCAAACTCAGGTCAAGGAAACGACAACTGTTTTTTCAAGGAGGAAGGTAAATGTTTCCAGAAGGGACCTCATCCCCTGACTCCACGAGGTGAAGGAGACGGTGACTTCATATCAAAACAGCCTCTCACTTGGTGCTCACTCTCATTAGTGTTTGTGTGATGACGAGCTTTCTGACTCTGCTTCATTCACATATGTACTCGCTTTGTTGTACTCACTAATCAAAGAAATTTTTTACTGTCTAAAATACATTAGGTATGATTAATGTATAAGAGCCAGCGGGAGACTGCCTTTATCCCGTGTTAATCACAAAAATAAGAAATGAAATTAGTTAACTGTTATGTAATGAAAGTCAGATTGACACAGACTAGTCTCTGATGTCGTCACTTACAAAAAACACAGTAGAAAGTAATGCTTTTCAACAAGTAAATCTATATTCTAGACCTGAATACATACGCTGAGAACAGACAGCTCATGTGCTACACACTGTGCGCTGCAGATATGTATAGCCTGTATAAAAACATGCAGCAACTCAGCACCATCAGTAGCATTTAATAGTACTCCACAGTGTGTTGTAAGATGAGATAGTGTTGCTGGGTTTCTCTGAAGCCATCTCCATGTACTGCAGCTAAAGGTCTAATAACGATGACACTGAAATTAACCAACAAATCGTTGATGTTCCGCCTCCTTCTCTTTGTTACTGCAGGACGTTTAGTGAAGTTGTTAATTGACTGCTGTCCAGAGGATCTGGACCGTTCCTCTGCTAGAGTTAAGGGATGTCTTTTCAGATGAGTGTGCATTGCAGTAGTACTTTTGTTGTATTTCAGGACTGACTTGCATATTCTGCATGTTACAGTAGTGCGGGCTTCAAGAGTCATGGTACAGCACTGAAGCCGCCTAATCGACTAGTTGACTAGTCTGTACAACCTCTACGTAATCTGCTGTACAGTACAGTCATCCGAGACAAATAACTTGCACGTGGAAATACAGTCTAGACCTTAGGATTATATATGTGATATATTCTAGTCTCAAGATTCACGTTCCATTTTTTTCCGCAGGGTTTTAATTTCATTGCACAAGAATCTTCTACAGCAACTGAAACAAAGCACGATCACTGTTCAGATGTGCGCTAATAGGCCAACATAAATTGGTTTCATCTCAAACACGTTAACATAAGAAACAGAGCTGCTTTGTGTCGTTCTGCAATAGTAAAATAGTTCTTTTGTTACAGCTAAACTGGCTCGTGAGTAGCACCTAATTAGTAAACAGCAAAATAGACAGAAGACTGTGCAATTTGTTATGCTGGCTCGAAAGCATGAGGTTTTTCCTTCCCTCGTCCAGGCCGGAGCCGAACCTCGTACCCATGAGGCCGTTCCAACGAAGCCGTTCCAATCCCTGCTGGCATCCCGCAAACCTGCCGCTTGGACTGTAGCGCCGCGGTTCCACGCCGCTTGCAGCCGCCTCAAACGGCTCTCTGTGTTTCAGACATTAAGAAGTCATTATGCCATTGCTTCAGCAGCTGACTACACTTACACCACAGGACAAAACAAATGTTTGTTGCTTGCGGTGGCGAAAAACGCAGACGAGGCAGACAGTCGGGTGACTTAATGCGAGCTTGAGATCACTTGGCGTTACTCACTTTGCTTCCATGTTGGTGTTGGAGGAGCTGGTGTAAACCGTGTGTAGTCATTGGCCAACAGTGTAACCAGAGCGTCGTCGTCGGTGTAAATACATAAATTTCATATTTGAGTGGTTCTGTGTGAGCTGCACAAAGACGCCACTGTGTTTGAAGACTTAATATAAAAAAAATAAGCTCAGGATTTTGGTTCCAGTCTGTCAAAGCTGCAGAATCCCGTGCTGCTGTTGTGTTCTCAGGATCCGACTAAAACTTATACATGCAAATGCATAAAACAGAAAGTATCAAGTGGATGTGAAGCAGTGAAAACCAGTCGTTGTGAGAGAGAGGAACAAGGAGAGAGAGGAGACAGATGGGGATAATACTGTATGTAACGAGGTCTGAAAGGTGAGCGGGAGGAAATGAGGATGGAATACAGTGTGTGTGTGTGTGTGTGTGTGTGTGAGAGAGAGAGAGAGAGAGAGAGAGAGAGAGAGAGAGAGAGAGAGAGAGAGAGAGTAAAACAGTGTAAGTGTGTCTTTGTGTGTGACACGGGATAAAAATGGGTTTATGTGTGTGAAACAGAGAGAGAAACTCCATCTCTCTAAAGCTCAGTTAAGCAGATTAACGACATGCTAGCTAAAATGCTGAACGCTCCACAGGTCAAGTACAACCTGATATAAGCTGATGGAAGTCCAACTCGCCCCCGTCGGAAACAGATCTCAGATCAGATTACCGAACCTATGTATTCCTACACTCGGGTATTAAGGAGCTGAATGTAAGTATATATCTGGTTAGAGGTCAGCAGGTTTGTCTTGATGAACAACTTCAGCTTCTGTTGCCGCTGCCCTCTGGTCTCAGCAGACGTATTTTACAATCTGTTTAAAGGGATGGTTTTCACATTCGGGGGATGCGCATCCATTTTCTTACTTACATTACCATGAGAAGATGAATATCGGATTTAAAACAGAGTGGTACAAAGAGTACAACTTATTTCATTGATGGTGAGCTGGGCTAGCTGTTTCCTCTATTTATAATTTGTATGTTAAGCGAAGTTAACCATCCCTGGCCTGGCTTTATATGTAACAAACAGATGTCACCACCTGGATTTAACTAAGCAAATAGGTAGGAGCCTCCTATTGGATAATTACTGCAGGGGTGATTATCTTTCAGCTGGCAACAAGTTATTTAACCCCAACTGATGCAATGCGTAGCTTCTCATTTCTTAAACAACCATGTCTAAAGACACATCCTGTGGTCGTGGAAAAGATGTTAGTCTGTTTGAGAAGGGTCAAATCATTGGCATGCATCAAGCAGAGAAAACATCTAAGGAGATTGAAGAAACTACTAAAACTGGGTTAAGAACTGTCCAACGCATTATTAAAAACTGGAAGGATAGTGGAGAACCATCGTCTTTGAAGAAGAAATGTGGTCGGAAAAAGATCCTGATTCATGGGGCTCAAATTGTGACCCTGTGGTTCAGGGAGCATGAGACATCATTTTCACACATGGATTGGCCACCACAGAGTCCAGACCTTAACCCCATTGAGAATCTTTGGGATGTGCTGGAGAAGGCTTTGCTCAGTGGTCAGACTCTCCCGTCGTCAATACAAGATCTTGGTGAAAAATGAATGCGACACTGGATGGAAATAAATATGGTGACATTGCAGGAGCTTATTGAAACAATGACACAGCGAATGCGTGCTGTAATCAAAGCTAAATGCGGTCCAATATGAGATGCGTGTATATGTAACTATATATCTGAAAAAAAGTGTTATACAAAGAAGGTAAGTATATGAAGAAGATATATAAATTATGTATAAAAGATACCAGACGTATAAATTGTCAGATATATAAGACATGACTAGTTTCTCCAACTCGCTTGCTGCTGAACAGATTCTGAGTCTGAGCTGCATGACCTGCTCATCACCCTGAAGACCTGAAAGAACATCCTTCACAAATACAGGAAGAGAAAGACAAGAAGAAAGCTAAAGCCATTAGAGGACAAAGATCCAGGTCATTTGGTAAGAAGCTTGGTTTGTACTCCTATACTCCAGTCGGTCTAATCAGAGCCCACGACGACATCTATACTTGTGATCTGGTGTGTCGGCAGTGTTCTGTAATCACTAGGCCCTAGTCGGCTACGCTGAGTTTCTCTCTATACTTCCCACAATGTCGAGTGGAACTGAGCATTTGAGTTGAAGTTAATCACTGCAGCACAAAACATAAAGACGGCGTTTGAGTTGATAGTTTGTAGGAGGCTCAACAAGAGAGAACTATCTGTGCTTGTCCGGTCCATAGACTGTAAAAAAAAAATGGACGTCATGACAGCTCCTCAAAAGTGAAGCCAAAGCAAGTAGAGCTCCCCCTGGTGTCTGTCTGCAGTATAGGTCATAAGTGCCACCTCCTCCATGTTAGTGGATGGGACCTGGGCCAAACTAAAACACTAAAATACACGTCAAATAATGTTTTTTCAAGGATGGTTTCGGACATTTTGGGTAGTTGATACAATGTTGATGCATGTTCAAGTGTCATGTTTCTGGTTTAGAAACAGGATGTGACATCATTTTGATTGACAGCTGCCATTGACAACCACTCTGAAGTGGTCCAGGACATAAAATAGAAATAAATAAACAAGTACAGTGTATAATCCAACATTTCCTTGTAACTGGTGGAGGTAGAGCAGGGCGCAGATTTAATCAAACAAAAAGTGAGTCTAGAGGAAGTATGGGCGGGACAGTACTGCTGCAAACTTGCAAAATTGTCACTGCCTGTATTGACCATTTTACCATTGGAAGGAAGTTGAGACGTGTTGTCCATTTCTTTCTACAGTCTAAGGTCTGGCCACTGAGACAGATGAACAAGGAAATGAACAGTTTGCGTCACCGCAGCGTAGTTTAATTTCTGATAGGTGGACGTCAGGTTACACCTCCCCAGTAAGGCACAGCAGTGACCTGTAACTTAAAAATCAAGTTTAAGTCACCGTCTACCAGAAGAAGAGACAGTCCAGGTATTACAGCCCAGAGAAAACCTCTGGAAGCAAGAGGGAGAGTTTGGATTCTCATGTCCTGGAAGGACAACAAACACATAGGGTTAGAAAGATTCAGCGATTGTTAGAAGGTTTCTAGGAATCAAGTCTGCAGGGAAGGTATTTTGTGTCTACATAACTGTCTGCAGTATTTCAAGTCCTGGTAAGTAATGACATTATATGGTCATGATATTGTGGAAATGAATATGAAAAACACATGGAAGAAAAATATGGGATTTTTGAGGCTGTCAACTGAAAGGACCGCAGCACTTGATTCATGCTGTTTTCACGCCGACCACTCGTCAATGACTCTTCCCTGTGCAAAGGAATTTGACATGTTTTTTACTCATTAGTTCATTTGTTTTTCTTCTTAAATTTTTTACCCATGTCCTATACGTTGTGCGGTTTAACCTCCTCCTAGGTCCAGACTGGATGACCAGGACACAGATCTATTGATGATCTATGGATTTTGAGGACTTCTAGTCTTGCACCACCAGATTTAGGTTTAGTTTAATGTCTGAAGATTTATTGTAATAACCTTCCGTGTAGTGTAGCACGTATCAGGCCCTGTGGTGTTTCCTGGAAGGCTGCTGACAGGACAACCCCTAAACAAGGAAATGGCGGCGGAGGGAAACCGACACAGAGTCTTCAGCATGGTTATTGAGGAATCTTCACCACAGGACAAGCCAGCATCCAGAACTTGAATTTAAGGTCAGCGCCGACCCCGTATTCCATTATTATCACGTCCTCTCGTCTTCCTTCTGTCCCTGGCGATGCCAAACCAAGCCTTAATTAAAAATAAACAGACGCTTTTATCTGCTCTCCTCCCATGTGTCGCGCAGAGCCGCTTCACCAGATAAACATGTCCACCTCCCACCATCGGCCTGGTTCCCACCACTGGATATAGACGGAGAACTGGGGTTTGGCTTCGTACGGTAGGATTAAGATTTACCGCTGTGTGGTCAGGGATGATGTTTTGGGGCTGGATCCTGTGTAGGGGTTTTATTTCCAGTCAGTCGGGATATGAATGATCACGGTCCAAAATTCAAAAAAAGTCGAGATTCAGAATGAGACAGAGAGTAAGTTAAAAAAAATGGCTATTCTTTAATTCTCAAGTTCATTCATCTGCGTTCCACATGTTTATAACGAAGACCAGTCACTTCAGTTAACCTCCAGGTATGAATCTCTTTCACTGATAGCGGGGTTTGACAGTTTGTTCTTGTTTTAACTGAGCGTAACAAATCCATTTCTGTGTCGGTCAGATCCATTTCCTCTGTTTGTGTATCGCCTCCTTCCTGTTTTCCTCCTTCGGGGCCTTCAGGTAAACCAGCTGCCATCAGTGCCAGGCTCTTCTCAGAAAACACACACACACACAGAGCGGACGGACGCACACCGACACAGAAATGTTTGATTGTTTGTGGGAAATAGCGTCGACATCTTAAACACATGTTGGTTGAGTAAACCAAGAAACAGATAAAAGAAGAAAAGTGAAAGTTCAAATGGTTATTTCTGTTTTGATCTTCAGTGGTCACCGTAATTGTAGTTAATTGAAGTAATAGCTTCCTCCATATACACCGATCAGCCACAACATTAAGACCTCTGCTCTGACAGGAGAAGTAAATAACATTGACAACCTTGTGACAAATCAATGTTCTGCTAGGAAACATTTGGACCTGGCATTCATTTGTGTGGTTGTTACTTAGACATGTAGAACCCACCTAGACCAGACCAGGCACCCCCACCCCATAGCAATGACACTCCTTGATGGCAGCAGCCATCCTCAGCAGGATGTAGCCTGACACAGACACACACACAAAAACGCTTCAGGAACAACTAAAAAAATATGAAGAACAGCACAAGGTGTTGACCTGGCCTCCAAATTCACCTGATCCCAAACTGATCAAGTATCTGTGGGATGATCCACAGAAGACCCTCCCCTCAAGCCATAGGACCCAAAGGTTAGATGTTCCCATTTACCACAGGACACCCTCAAAAGGCCCATGCCCATTCTCTGATGAGTCACTGTTTTTTAGGCACAAGGGAGACCTACACAAATTTAGGAAGGTGGTCATAATGTTATGCCTGATCAGTGTATGCTATATTGAAAGCCTGTTGTAGCTAGATTTTAGTCCGGTAACACGTCATTTAGATTTTGTGGAATGTGTTTCAACCAACAGAAGAAACAATACCTCTGCACACAACTGTATAGTCCTACGAGCAATCAGAGACATTTTAACGTGAATGACTATGTCCACTGTTACTCTTCTGTCACATAAAACACATAAAACCCTCCCAAACAATCTGATTGGCCCGGCAGATCTTGGCTGGAGCATAATCAGACCAACTGTCTTTCACCAAAGAAAGCCATAGATAAGCTGCTGATGCTAAAGCTTGAGTTGAAATTCCTTGATTTTGACCTTGGGTTTGTTTGCACATGAAGGAGGCGCTGGCTGCTGCAGGTCTCCGTCACACCGTAGCCTCGAGGGAAACAGCTGCTTGATCACTATCAGATATTCAGTTCACCTCTCAACCACACACCTCCTGCTCTGCTATTCACGGTTTGACTTCAGCACAGCTTATTTCTTTCTTTTTTTTTTTTAAGACATAAGCCTCTTTCACACACGCAAACACAACAAAACAGCCACCCCGCTGTCAACCACTTCAAATCTCTCAACAAAATAAACCCCCACCTCGTCGCCCCCCGTCATCGTCGTCTCCATCCCCTGCAGCTCGGCCATTGTGTTCGGCCGGCTCGAGCGAAAGGCCGGCTGCTGCCTCTGAGAGGGGAGCGGCGGTGTGACTGGACGGGGAAATAAAAACAGAGAGCGGGAATGAGCTCGGGAGGGGTTAAGTGCTTTTTGATGGACTCGCTGGAGGAGGGAGTTGTTAAAGGATGAAGGTGTGTGCTCCGGTGCCGCTGCGTCAGACACAGCTGATATCATGTCACAGGGTACTATTACACAACATTAAGTCACATTTAATATCTTCACATCCAGGGCGCTAACCCATTTTACAGGAGCGAACGGCTGTGCGTGCAGATTAAGACCCATGTCACATGTAGCTGTGAGCAAGTCTAAGTTATTTTTATGTCAGTCTAGCATGTCCTCTCTCTTTTTTAATCCCTCCGCGGTTGTGTTCTCATTTAGCACAAAGCCATTAAGAGCCATTGTCATACCGGAGCATCTGCATGACAGATAGTATTTAGGTCCTTTCAGACGTTTATATAGTTTATGGATGAATATTCTCGTAACGTGTCCCAGCTGTCTTTGCCCCTGTCATTTTTCATGCCACATAGAAGTAACAAAATGATTAAATACGTGTTATATAACAGAAAACAGTAGAGCTTCTCATCTGTTCCAACATAAATACAGTAAAACTAGACTTTCTAATGGAATTAAACATTTTCTCTTCTTTTAAGTTGCAAGTGCAATCATACAAACGCCAGAACTCGCAGGTTCTCCCTTCACATGTTTTGTTCAAGCCGGCTCTTGTTAATCATTGTGTCATTTTTAGAGTGAGTTCAAACTTCAGATCTTCAAATCAAGCTATTCGCCGTACGCTTTTGATTCAAAACAAAGGCGGCGATCTCTTTTCACTGGCTCGTGATGTTTGCTGCTGTAACAAGAGGATTAGGTGGAGTTTGTAACGCGGGAATGAGGTCAGCGAGTGTAAAGACACGATGATGCAGTAGGTAATTATTCTGGGTGGGAGACTGAAAGAATAAAATAAATAATGGAAGTTCACATCATTTTTGTGCAGAACAAAAGCACTTGAACACTTTGCAAATACTACAGCAACGGCCCAGTGGCATTTATGGTGTGATCTGCACCTGTGCTAGAGAGAATAACTAACTCTATACTAGTGATTCAGTCCATAGTTTCTTCATCCGTTTGGAGTCTTGCATGGGATTGATTGTCTTAACCAGCGGCACCTGAGAAGCTGCATTAACGATTAAAAGGTGTGGAAGCTGTTTGCTTTTTTAACATATTTACACCTTCTCACACTCAGTTGTTGAGTAGTTTTGTGAAAATATTTGCCTACTTACATTTGCAGATGAGATGAAGTTGAAGAAGAAACAGCCTTCTGTTAGCTCTCTGCACTTTGCTGCTTGCTTGCTTTCCCCACTTACGTTTCTCTTTCCATGTCACCTGATCAGTCAGTTAAAGTAATCTATCTCAGCAACAGAACTATACAGGAGCGATTTCTTTTTGGACAATGTCTAAAATAATCATGCATAATTATTAAAGTTCATTTGTTGGCTTGTGCGGATGGCGACAAGGGGATAATTAGCATGGCGCAAAATAAGAAAGACAGTTCATCAATCTTGTTGTACGCCATTATCTTCTCAGACATGTTTGAGTTTCAGTATCATGAAGCCGTCCATTAAAGAGTCTTTTTTGTCTTTTTTTGAACTTGAATCATGGAGCTCTCTGGGTAGATACTAAAAACTCCTGTCAGCAGCGAAAAAAGAGAGAAAGACATCAATCGGCGGAGGCACTGGTCTGGGCTGATAGTAAATCTGGTTTTATTACTGAATGAACATTAGGAGAAAAGGCACATACTTCAGTGAAGCGAGCACTAACAAACCAGTTTAATGATTTGCTGCTCCGCTAACAGGCGAGTTAATCATATTTGTTCTTTATTAGCCTTGTGTTAGCCCGACTCAACAAACCAAGACAGCAGCAACATGACAAGACCGTGGGATGTATCAGCAGACACAGAGAAAATGTCTAAAGCGTCTCGATAGGAGGAGCAGCAGCATGTCCTGACACCACGGCCACTTGTCCTTTGTTGACTCTGGGAGACGTGCCAGCAACAGAAGCAAAATAAATGACCGTCACATGACTGAAGCCAGTAAATGTGCTTCATTCAAGTCTGCATAAAGGAGGTCTGACTTCAGAGAGAAGGCCTCGCTGTGACCCATTGTGGACGCCACTGACTTCCCTCTTTACTGCCCGTAAACCCTCTGTTTAAATTCTCTGAACGGGAAGCTTTCAGTGTGTTACTCATCCGAGACAAGACTCATCAGACTTCAAGATTTCTCCTCCTAAAACATGGATAAAGTCATGCATGTATTCAAAAGTTTCTCAAGTTGTCCAGTCATGTACAAACGAAAAACAATGTACACTGCCTGGCCAAAAAAAAAAGTTGCCACCTAGATTTAACTCAGCAAATAGGTAGGAGCCTCCTATTGGATAATTACTGCATGGGTGATTATCTTTCAGCTGGCAACAAGTTATTTAACCCCAAGTGATGCAATTCTCATTTCTTAAACAACCATGTCTAAAGACACATCCTGTGGTCGTGGAAAAGATGTTTGAGAAGGGTCAAATCATTGGCATGCATCAAGCAGAAAAAACATCTCAGGAGATTGAAGAAACTACTAAAACTGGGCTAAGAACTGTCCAACGCATTATTAAAAACTGGAACGATGTTGGGGAACCATCAGGGTAAGAAGAGACGCAGATGAAGTGATGCACCCATCATGCCTAGTGTCTACTGTACAAGCCTGTGGGGGCAGTGCTATGATCTGGGGTTGCTGCAGTTGCTCAGGTCTAGGTTCAGCAACATTATGTTGCCCAAAGAATGAGGTCAGCTGACTACCTGAATATACTGAATGACCAGGTTATTCCATCAATGGATTTTTTTTTCTTCCCTGATGTTCACGGTCATATTCCAAGATGACAATGCCAGGATTCATGGGGCTCAGATTGTGAAGGAGTGGTTCAGGGAGCATGAGACATCATTTTCACACATGGATTGGCCACCACAGAGTCCAGACCTGAACCCCATTGAGAATCTTTGGGATGAGCTGGAGAAGGCTTTGTGCAGTGGTCAGACTCTCCCATCATCAATACAAGATCTTGGTGAAAAATGAATGCAACACTGGATGGAAATGAATCTTGTAACATTGCAGAAGCTTATCGAAACAATGACACAGTGGCATTGTTTGTGGCAAAGCTGAAGGCGGTCCAATGAAATATTAGAGTGTGTGACCTTTTGTTTTTTTTGATGGCGGCTGTTTTTTGGGGCCAGGCAGTGTATTATTTGACTGCGGATCAACTATATAAGGGAAAACAGTTTGGACCTATCTGTATGAGCAGCTGCTCTCTCTGCAGGTTGATGGGCTAGTTTAAATCTGAGGGAATTAGCTGTTGTCAAAATGTCAGGACAAGACGCTCATAGGGAGAAACATCACAGGGAGAAAAGGGGGGGGGGGCTAACTAGTGGCGAGAGAAACATGCAACCGATTTCTCTGAAGCCACAGGTCGCTGCATCAATCAGTCGACCCGTTCCTCAAAGAGAAAGAAACAGCTGCTCTCCTGCCTCCCAAGGAGCTAGACGGTTAATATGAAGGAGGGAAAATGATCTGAGGTGATTCAACCAGGCACTTTTTTCTGCCTCTGCCCGTGACCTTTGACACCCAACCTCTCGACCTCGGCTTTGTCCGGCCGTCAGGTGCCAGCTTGCCTTCCCCAGGGATCAGGATTCCGCCAAGATGCTCTCATTGGACGGGATATATAGTATTGTCTTTCCTGGACAAAGAAAGAAAGAAGAAAATCACCAGTCTCTCTGTCTCTCTCACACACACACACACCAACAACAACGCCGCATTCACATGCCACACACAGTTTATTTTATTACCATGCATGGTTTATATCACTCCCCTGTCCTCTCTCCCTTCTCCCATCGACTTTCACAGACGTGCCTCAGACGTGCACATCAAAACATTCGGTGGGAAATATGAAATCCGTCTCCCTCCCTCTTCCCCTCCTCTTTGATTTGTAACATCTTGTGGGCATCTTGTCAGCCTCCTCCTACTGAGATCAAAGTGCTCCCTCGGTCATGCAGAGACATCATTCTTATGAGTACTTTGCAGGTTTCATCACAAATCATATTTGCCCACTGGCTTTGATATGGCTGTCCTCCTCAACAGGAATTCATATCAAACACACTCCTCCCTCCCGCCCTCCGTCCGTCTTCTCTTCATCCTTCTCTCAGCGCGATACATAATAACAGCATCAAGACTTCAATCCAGGGATTGAGGCAAATCATCCCCGACTTCAAAACCAAAAGATATTCATCTTGGCATCGGTGAATTTATGTCTTGTTTTCATTTTGGCAAAAGCCACGACGCGCTTTCCTTTTCTCTTCTGCTTTGTTCTTTGTCCCCTCCGCCGCCCTGCATCCATTACTTTTCCCCACCTTGCTTTCTCTCTCACCCGGCCCTCCCCTTTTTCCTTCCCTGCCGACCCCGAAGAGCCCAATATGTGGGATCAAACAGTGGGGAAGAGGAGAGCAAAGTGTCTCTGTGTGTCCTAAGCTCGGGCGGGATTAAGGCCAGGAGACTTCTGAGGAACAGTCATAAAGTGTGTTCATGGCTGCAGGGAGTAAAGGGAGAGAGACGGAGGAGAAAAGGACGATGAGGACGGTGGCAGAGAGAAAGACATTTTATGTATTTACCCTCTCTGTGCACCTGTCTGCAGCTTTTTGTAGTTGTTTTCTACAAAAAGAAAGATTCATTTTTAGTCGTTGCCTGGCCAAATTAATCAGCAATGCCACTGAGCTACAGACGACCTAAAACATATAACACATCCTCCCACTGGCAAAACCTGCTTTACCCAATAAGCTGCTGGGACAGGATGAGAGGATGAGGTGCACTCAGCAAATAATTAAAGATGGAACAAGCTTAGTGGCACCAGTAGCTGAAAACTGTGACTGTAAATACAAGAGTAAATCACTGCATGGCTGC
The DNA here is from genome assembly GCF_963514085.1 of Chelon labrosus. NCBI lineage: Eukaryota > Metazoa > Chordata > Actinopteri > Mugiliformes > Mugilidae > Chelon > Chelon labrosus. Next base: position 8,615,775 of record NC_140338.1, read on the forward strand.
TGCACAATATTTAATATTCAATCATGTTATTGAGTTTGTAACCATTTAGATTATTGTGACGTTGATTTTTGTACTTTTTGTTCTCTGGTTTGCTTTCCTTGTATTCCCTGATTCATTTTGTAATTGGTCATTACCCTGCTTTTTGTTTGACTTTATACAATGTCTTTTCCTGGCCTTGTACTGACACTAACTCTTCTTCTTCTAGCTCTTCGTCTTATTACAATTCTTCTAACTCTTCTTGTTCTTCTTCTGCTTCTAACTCTTATTCCTCTGACTGTAACTCTTCTTCTAACTCTTCTTCTTCTGACTAACTCTTCTTCTTCTTCTCCTTCTTCTAACTCTTCTTCTTCTTCTAACTCTTCTTCTAACTCTTCTTCTTACTCTTCTTCTTCTGACCCTTCATCTGACGCTAACCCTTCTTCTAACTCTTCTTCTTCTTCTTCTTCTTCTACTCCACGTGTGGTGTGTGGTTGAGAGGAGAGGAGAGAGAGATTATATATATACATTACTTTATTTTCCTATTTTCTAACTGTTTGTTTATTGTATGGTCATTGTTAACATTGTGCAATTTTTGTTTGTTATAGTTTAGTGTTAGTTTATTTATCTTTTTAGTTTTGTTGTTGGTGTCTCCGTGTTTCCTTGGCGGGGATGGCGTCCACCGAGACGCCGTCCCTGTCTCTGAAGCATGGAGTGCGCATTGTTCCTCCGTCAGATACGACGGTGGAGCAGGTGCTGTTGGTGGTGGGAGACCAGGTCGGACACCGGAACATTACCTTCGCTTCCCGCATGAACAAAGCGGTGGTTGTTTTTATGAATGGTCAGGAGCTAGTAGCTCAGCTCGTAGAGAGCGGCCTCGTGTTAAACGAGGAGTATGTGCCGGTGTCTCCGCTGGCGGTCCCGTCAACCAGGATCACGGTGTCCGGGGTTCCCCCGTTTGTGACCAACGAGGCGCTGGAGAAAGAACTGAAGAGGTTCGGTAAGTTCGCCAGCGGCTTCCGATCGGTGGGTCTGGGGTGTAGAGACGCCAAACTGAAACACGTCCAGTCTTTTAGGAGGCAGGTGTTAATGTTTCTAGACTCACCCACTCAGACACTGGATGTTTCATTTCGTGTTAAACATGAAGACAGTTTCTATATGGTGTACGCCAGCTCTGGGAGCATTAAGTGTTTTGAGTGTGGAGACGTGGGACATAAGCGGATCGGCTGTCCGCACAGGCGGCAGGCGGAGGCCGCCCCGCCGGTGGCGGGGGTCGCTGCTGCGCCGGTGGCGGGGGTCGCTGCTGTGGAGGTCTCTGAGACTGAAGCGGGGGGGTCGAGTGCGGGCCCCGCGGCGGATGCGGATTCAGCGCCTGCGGCAGGGTCCGCGGCGGCTGATCGGTCCGCGGCTGCGGTGGATGCGTCTTCCGTGGCTTTTCCGGAGCCTGAGGTCGCCGCTGGCCCCGCGGCAGTGGGTTCCGACGTTACTGGCCCGGTGGTTGGAGCCGGTAACGGGGATACTGAGGGGACAGGACAGGAGGTAGGAGGAACCACTGAAAGCCAGAAAGAGGCTGATGTGGTAAAGGACAACATGACCAATAACAGTGTTTTAGATATGGAGTGTGATTATGACTCTGACTGTGCTTCTGTGGCTGACAGTGTGTCTCAGAGCGCTGATTTATACTCTTTAGATGAGATGAATCACTTTTTAGACGATACCTTTGGTAAAACAGCCAGTGTCTTTGAATATTTTCCAGATGGTAGAAAGTTTATTGAAACCGCAAACACTTTGCAACGAGTTGTTGGTTTTGACTTGTTAGATGAAAAAAAACGTTTTCGTCTCAAAAAGTACATCACCACAGTCAGAAAAAACTTAAAGATAACTGAAAGGAAAAGAGCAAAGAAAATGAAGGTCTAAGAAAAAGTAAAAATCATGACCATACAACACTGGGTGTTTTCTTTCTGCTTGGCTTTTAGATGTGTTCTTTTTCTGTCTATGCTCTCTCTCTCTTCTATGCGGGTTTTAAAGGTTGCCTCTCTTAATATCAACGGGGGTAGAAACGCACAGAAGAGAGCATTAATTAGTGAGACAATAAGCCAGAAAAAACTTGATGTAGTTTTCATTCAGGAAACACACAGTGATCGTGTGAATGAGTCGGATTGGAAGTTATGGTGGGGGGGGCAGCTTGTTCTTAGTCATGGCTCCAATGTCAGTGCAGGAGTTGCTGTTTTATTTTCTCCCTCTGTCAACGTAAACATTTTAAATAGCACAGAGGTTGTGGAGGGAAGGATCCTCTCAATAAGGGCAGAAATACACGGCTCTGTTTTTACCTTTATCAACGTTTATGCCCCCAGTCGAGGCCCAGAGCGCTCAGTTGTTTTTAACACATTAAAAAACCACCTAACAACGTGTGGTCAGGGGCAGTGTGTAGTCATGGGGGGGGACTGGAACTGCTGCACAGACCCTATAGATAGGACTGGTCAGGAGCTGCATCCCCAGTCAGCTGCAACCTTACACCAGCTATTGCAAGAGGCAGACCTAGTTGACGTGTGGAGGACGAAGCAGCCTGCAGTCCGGCAGTTCACCTGGGTAAAGGTAGTGGGAGGGGTGGTCAGTGCCGCCAGGTTAGACAGGGTTTACCTGTCAGCTGATTTTATGAACAGAGCTGCTAAGTGTTACACCCTCCCAGTGGGGTTCTCTGACCACCATGTGGTCTGCTTAGAGTTGGTTTTATCAGCCAACAGCAGCACAAAATCTTACTGGCATTTTAATGTTAAACTTTTATTGGACCGTGTTTTTTGTAAAAATTTTAAACTATTCTGGGCTTACTGGAAGTCAAGAAAACACCTTTTCCCCTCCCTGAGTCAATGGTGGGAGGTAGGAAAAGGCCAAATTAAGGTGTTCTGCCAAAAATATACGGCCTATTCTACCTCAAAAATTAAAGCGGCTGTGCAGAAACTAGAAGCAGAAATATTAAACCTAGAGAGGGCCTCAGGTCAACAGAGCAACCTGCTACAATGCAAAACACAACAGCTGAACACCTTCCTGCAGGAGAGAGCTAAAGGGGCATTAGTCAGAGCCAGGTACACACAATTAAACAACATGGACGCACCAACTAAATACTTCTTCAGCCTGGAGAGGTCGGTGGCACAGAGGAAGCAGATGGTGTGTCTCCAGCTGCCTGATGGGAGTCTGACATCAGACCAGATCCAGATCAGGAGACAAGTGGTGGCTTTCTACACCGACCTGTTTGGCGACGAAAGCTGCGACATGGACGCTGGTGCTGAACTGCTAAAAGACCTTCCTCAGCTGAGTCCAGATGAGCGAGGTGCCCTGGGAGCAGACATCACGCTGGAGGAGTTATCCATCGCTATGTCCCAGATGGCTGCAGGAAAAGCTCCAGGAATCGATGGATTACCTGTTGACTTTTTTAAACATTTCTGGACAGAGCTGGGGCCGGACCTCTTGGATGTTTTTAAAGAATCTTTTATGAAAGGTTCTTTACCAGCTTCCTGCAGGCGAGCAGTGATATCACTGCTGCCTAAGAAAGGAGATCTAACATCCTTGAAGAACTGGCGACCGGTCGCTCTACTATGTACTGACTATAAGATTCTCTCCAAGTTTTTATCAAACAGACTGAAGGTTTTTATTGAATTGCTTATTGGCGTAGATCAGTCATACTGTGTCCCAGATAGGTCCATGCTAGACAACTTGTTTTTAATGAGAGACAGCATTGACGTATGTAACCAATACGGACTAGATGTAGGTGTCGTCTCCATTGATCAGGAAAAGGCCTTTGATCGCGTGGACCACTCCTTTTTATTTGCCACACTGACAGCTTTTGGTGTTGGGGAGCACTTTCTGTCATGGGTGAAACTGTTATATAGTGAGGCCCATTGTGTAATTAAGGCAGGGGGAGGTCTCACTGTTCCGGTCCCAGTGAGGAGGGGGATTAGACAGGGTTGCCCCATCTCAGGCCAGCTCTACAGTTTGGCCATAGAGCCATTCCTCCACAGATTGAGGTCCCGGCTGAGGGGTCTCTCTCTACCGGGGATGGCTTACTGCCCTACTGTGGTCATATCAGCCTATGCTGATGATTTTAATGTTTTTATTCGTGACCAGGGGGATGTTAAAGAGCTGGAGAGGGCCCTAGTACTATATCAGAGAGCCTCCTCAGCTAAGGTTAATTGGGTGAAAAGTGGAGCTTACCTGGTGGGGAGGTGGGTTTCAGAACGTCCCCCTACCCTTCCAGGGAACCTAAGTTGGGAGAGAGGAGGGTTAAAAACACTAGGGATACACCTAGGAAATGAGGTCATAGAAAGAAGGAACTGGGAGGGAGTGCTGGTAAAGGTTGAAGCCAAGTTGTCTAAATGGAGATGGCTGCTCCCCCAGCTGTCCTACAGGGGAAGAGTTCTGGTCATTAACAACCTCATTGCCTCTGCATTGTGGCACAGACTTCAAGTCCTCGTTCCACCACTGGGCCTTGTGGAAGCACTTCAGAGGCTGCTACTGGACTTCTTCTGGTCAGGTCGTCACTGGCTGCGGGCGTCGGTCCTGTATCTCCCTGTGGCAGAGGGAGGGCAGGGCCTGGTAGACATCAAGTCCAGAATAGCAGCTTTCAGGCTCCAGGCTCCAGGCTGCTCAGAAGCTGCTGTACGGCTGCTCTCCCTGCTGGCTGGCTCCGGCTCAGCTCATCCTCAGGAAGGCCGGAGTGCTAGGACTGGACAAACACCTGTTCCTGCTGGATTCCCAGTGGAGACACTGCGAACTCACACCTTTTTACAGGTCAGTGATGGACTCCTGGAGGAGTCTGGACGTCATCCGACCTCCTGACCCCAGACCTGGAATGTGGCTGTTTGAAGAACCACTTTTTAATAACAGCTTCCTGCCCAGTAGGGTGCTGACATTGGCTACAGTGAGATCTGTTTTTATCAAGGCTGGTATCGTCAAACTGGGCCAGGTAATGAAGGTAACACCAATTTCACTGGCTGAGTTTTTAAATGTCCGGTCTTCCAGGCTGATGGAGAAGGCTGTCACCGAGCTGCTGTCGTCCCTGTCTGCTCCACTGAGGGCTTTTGTCCAGGACCGGGTCTTGGTCGACCAGTGGAGCCAGGGCTCGGACTATGTCTTCCCATCTGTGTCCGTCAGACCTACAGTGGGAGAGTGGACAGAGAAAAAAGGATTCCTTCTCTCCATGAAGACTCCAGTTCTGGAGAAGTTCATCTCCTGTGGGAAGAAAAATTTATACATTAGCTGTGTCAAGGCGCTGAACTTTGATTCGCTCTCTGAGATCAGAGAATCAAAATGGACTGAGGTCTTTGGTCCAGACTCTTCCCCTAAAGACTGCTGGCGGCTCCTGTATAAGCCCCCTGTTGAAAAACGGATGGCTGACCTCCAGTGGAGGATTATACACGGAGTGATAGCTACAAACAGATACAGAGCTCACCTGGATCCCAGCACTGGGGAGGGATGTCCCTTCTGTGGGCAGACAGAGACGCTAGAGCATTTGGTGGTCACCTGTCCTCGCTTAGGAGGCTTATTTAGTTTTTTGCAGGGGTGGGTAGCGGCTCTGGGAGAGGTTTTTTTCAGTGTCAGTGTTTGTCTTTGGCCTGAAATATACAGTCAAAAAGAAACGAACATTGGTTTTAATTAACTTCCTGTTGGCTAATGCCAAGCTGGCAATATGGAAGAGCCGCAAAAACCGGGTGTCAGGTGTGGGCTGGACAGAGCCGGTCCTCTGTCTGAAGGCTTTGGTCTCTGCCAGGCTAAAGATAGAGCATGCGTTTTATAGACTGACCGGTAACCTGGGTGTTTTTAAAGATGTGTGGGGCGTCAGGCAGGTCCTGTGTTCAATAAGGGAGGATGGGTCATTACAGCTCAGTTTTTAGGGTGTATGTGTGTGTGTGAGTGTGAAATTTGTATGCATGTATATTTTGTTGTAATGTGTTATTGACAATGAAAAAATGACTTTAGAATTAAAGTATTCTTAAAGTCAAAAGTCTAACTCTTCTTCTGCTTCTTTTCGGACTCTTCTTTTTCTAATGCAGTTTCAACACTATTGTGTCTATTCCTGTCCTGTTTACACTGAACACATTTCAGATCTTAGTATACAGCCATGCGTCATGCAGAAACTGTAAAACTGTTTTCACAGATCAGATGGTGGTTCTTATTATGGCCAAAAAATCTGACTTTCTCTTATGCGAGGTTTCTGACCCTTCCTTACCTGTCTTGTGTCTGCATGCTCCTCTTCTCATTAGTTTCACCTGTGTCTTGTTTGTCAGCTCTTTTCCTCGTTAATCCTTTTCTCGAGAATTAATATGTAAAAGCACAGGACAAAGGGACAGGCTGTCTTTAGTGATATTGATATTGCCCCAAAATTAGAATTCACTCTAGTGTCCGTTGCAGAATATCACTTTACATTAACCAAATCAAAATTAAACAGCAGTTTTGCTGCTGTGCACAACATGTGATGCACCATCCTTGGAGCTTTTCTACTCCACTTTTCAAATGTTAACCTGTAAAGTGTCATTAAGTGATTTGTGAATGAAGAAAGTTATTTTTTTTCTGCAAGGTGAATACCGGTGAAAAACACTGGAAGCAGAAACACGTCAAACAGTGTTCAAGATTTTTTTTTTGTGGTGTGCAAAGCAGAAACACATGTCATGTAAATGAATAAAATCTGACAGATAAATGAACAAGGGAAAAAAAAAGAGGAGATATTCTGTGAAGATGACGGGTCATTTTATGGAAGGCTTTGCTGGGATTTGCAGCGGCTCGTGTGAGTGAAGGATGGTCATGACTTGTTATGCATTGAGACACTGCCGTGCCTGGCACAGTAAGTCCTGCACAGATGTGAACCTCAGATCAGAGTCATACTAGAGACTCTCTCTGCACTGGACTGGACTCCTCATTCTTCTTCTTCCTCTGCTCATGAAGGTGGCAGTTTGGCCTGCAGGTGCAGAGGTAGACCAGTTATAAGAGGGTCACAGACAGGGCATTTTTATCCCATTAATATTTAAGACTGTTTATATAAAAACTATTCAAAGGACCAATCGTTATGTGCATGTGCTCAGCATGAATTCATAAGCAACCATGTTGATGTTGTGTGTTGAGGATGAGATGGGACCCAAACGCAGGACACAAGGGGAAGCAGGAGCAGGAAACAAAAGAAACTTTAATGAAAACTCACAAAATTGAGAACAAAAAGCGCTGCAGGGTAGACAGATAAAATCCCAAACTCTAATCTGAAAAAAAAGGTGAAATCCAGTCAGAAAACAGAGGTATGAGGAGCTGGGGAAAACGGATGGGATCACTTGGAAACACGCAAGTTACTGAACAGACAACTTGACAAAGAATAGGCAGGAAAGTCTGTGGGCAGAGGGGTTGACGAGACGCAGGTGAAACTAAGGAGAAACCAATCCAACAATCGAAGGGGGAAAACACACAGGAGATAAAACTAGAAACAAAAACACCAAGGAAAACCAAACAACTGTAAAAAATAGTTTATTTCACCTGTAGGGAAGTTGAACCTTTTAACATGGAGGTCTATGATTATTGACTCACTTTTGGGGCTGCTAGAGAACTTACCTACCTGGCATCGGCATGGAGACAAAGTGGAGGATTTACACAACTAAAACTAAACAGATCATTTATTCAGGAGCAGAGACAAAAGAAAGTCAGTATCAGACGGACAGCAGGCTTTCAAGGTGAGCAAATACAAGCTCTCTGTTAATAAAAACGCGTTATTAGTGGGTTACCATGAATTTAAATGCTGTCCGATGCAGACTTGATGCAGAATTAATTCATTCTGTGATTATAACCTCAGTCTCTGAACTCCCTGTAATTTGGGAAATCAGGAAGTTCTCGGTGTAGCTGTAACGCTTTGGAAAGCAAGTGCATTTGTAGTAAATATAATTTTTTTTTTTTTGCATTTACTGTCTTTACGCAGGAAGCTTTCTGAACAGCTGGAAGGTTGATAAGAGCAGAAACTTGAGAAACATATCTTCCAGGCAGCATAAGTAAGTAATTAATTGAGTTAATCGCATGTTTTTACTATGGAAATCGTGCGATTAATCACATTTAAATATTTTTAATCTATTGACAGCCCTTATAAAAACAGTCGTGCTCAACAGTCCATCCCTGTGGTTTCACTGCAGTAAATTAAATCTCAAGTCTTTCACTGTAAATATTTTCTTTTTCTTATATTTCCTTATAAAAGATCAGGTTTGCTGATTTATTCCAGTGCTTTTTAATATTGTTTAATTGCTCCGCGGCTCAGTTTAAAAAGAACCGGGGTCAGCCTCTCTGTCTCTTGTTCACACTCGGTCAAACATTAGGAATTGTAGGTATGACTTTGTTTCGAACCGTGTCACAGGAACAGTTCAAATTGACAGAGGAAAATGTTGTCACATCAACACACAGCCCTTGACAAGCTCCTTTTCTTTTTCCTTTTTTTCAAATATCCGTTCTCTGCAGCGGCTGCAGCGAGCGGTGAGAAGGCTTCGGCGAGAACAATACATGTCAAGTGTGCAATTACATCTTCACCTGTTGACAAAACAGCTCAGAGAAAGTAACATCCTGCTAAGTCCTGTGTTTTCAACCGTGCCCGCCCTCCCCTCTTCCTCCCCTCTGCAAACATCCTTCATCCCCCTGTAACTCCCGCATTAATGGAGCCGCGCTCGATTCGGTATGAGGCTTAAGTGAACTTGTCAAAGTCAGACGCCTTTCCCAAGAGATAAAAGAAACTTTGGTGGTCTCTGTGCGCTGGAGGCGGAGAGAAAAAAAGAAAGAGAAGACAAGCTAGAGACAACCCTAATACCCAGACAACACTTGCATACCTAAGCCTCGCAATTTGTCTCGTCTTGTTGTTTTTGTGCAATTTCGAGTTCTGCTGTTTGTCATGGGGTATCACAGATCTTCCCTTGTCAACAACGAGCCGGTCACTGACCTATAGCCAGAGGCTGCTCTCAGGTGGGCTGCTGCTGCCCGTCATGGTTCAAACGTCGCCCAAGGGGGAAGGGGGGTCAGAAACGATGAGAAGGAAAAGTACCACAGAGCTTCAGGGAGGCCTCCACCATCAGATAGTGATGTCCCATGAAATGGATGTTTAGAAATAGTAGTCTCCTTCTGCAAACTTGTCAAACATACAGTATGGGTGTACAAGTTGACTCTCACATAGCACCAATGGCTGAAGGAGTTGGATCAAACTAGAACGTGGGGATTTTTGCAGAAAACATTTAACAACAGTAAAATATCATTGCCCACACCAGATCCAGTTTATAGTGCATACAGAATGAAGGGCAGATGTCAACCATGTAGTGACAAATGGTGTTCAGACAAAAACATTAGATAAAGAAGTGTTAAAGTCTTGGTGCATTTAAAGGGGAATTACTGTTTTTTACAACCTGGACCATATTTCTGGCACAAAATACCATCATTTACTCACCCATATAACTTTGGTGACATTTGGAGTCGTTCGGAAGATATTTAGCTCCAGCAGAGCGTCGCGTATATCCATATAGTGGGGAGTGACTGGGGCACTCATTATTTAGAGGCTGCGTTTTGGTGCCCCAGTCGCTCCCAATATAGGGATATATCAAAGTTATATGGGTGAGTAAACGACCGTATTTTATGCCAGAAATAAGGTCCAGGTTGTAAAAAACGGTAATTCCCCTTTAAAAAGAAGTTAACACACTTCTTTTAAAATGTACTTGCAATAGTGAAACCAGTACGTGCATATACTAGGGGACTTTAGGTTTTTCGAAGTCGACTGTTGTGTGATGAAAGTCAAATCGACACAGACTAGTCTCTGACGACGTCACTAATAAAAAACCAGCAGAAAGTAATGATTTGAGGCAGTGAAATCTATGTTCTTGACCTGAATACATACGCTGAGAACAGACAGCCCATGTGATATGTATAGCCTGTATAAAAACAGGCAGCAACTCAGCACCGTCAATAGCCAACTTGTTGTCAACACAAAAACAGTGTTTCTCTGAAGCCTTGTCCGTGTACTGCAGCTAAAGTTTGAATAACTTTGACGATGAAACAGATTGTTGATGTGCAGCCTCCTTCTCTCTCAGGACGTTTGGTGAAGTTGTTACATGACTGCTGTAGAGAGGGTCTGGACCGTTCCTCTGCTAGCGTTAGTGGATGCCTTTTCAGATGAGTGTGAATTGCAGTAGTACTTTAGTTGTATTTCAGGACTGATTCATATATTTTGCTTGTCACAGTAGTATGGGCTTCGTCTTTAGTGAAGTATTTCCACACACTTGATGAACCGCTGCTAGTTTGCTGCAACGACTCATTCAGCTCCTCACCTGTCTTCTCGGAGGCGTACGTGTTGTTATTGTCACGTGAGCCGCGTCTAGTCGACTTCCTGCTCAAAGCGCCATGGCACAGCTGTAAAGTCTCCAAACCGACTAGTCGACTAGTCTGTACAACCCCTAAAGTGTTATTCAATTAAAGTAAGTGTTGCAACAAGAGTTACATAAGAATGGAGACGTGAGAGGCATCATTCAGTGGACATCATCCAACGTTGTGTCACAGGGTGCAGTGATGAGTGCATAATTTGATGTAAACCGTTCTTGCAGTGACTTGCCAAACAGATCGCTTTGAAATCTATCATCTTTAACTACGCTATTCTACTCTTATATAAATCTGAAAATGCATTTTTGCATTAAATTTGAGCGTTTCTATGACACCAATGTCATTTTTGAGTGTAGGACTGCTTATCCATTTGCACTGGAAGCTATTTATAAAACTTTAAAGCACATTTCTGAAAAAATAGACACTTTTATCAGTAACATAGCTCTTGGTACGCCCTCATGCATCCATGCTCAGTTGATTGCTGCACATACTACAGGGCTTGTGTTATCTCAGGATCAGAATTGTCCAGTTACAAGGGAAATTAAAGAAGCAACGTCAGCAGAGCTCAGGGGACCGCCTGCGTTGCACAACCACGTCAGAAAATATTAGTATGAAGCAAAGTGGAGCTCACAACAAAAACATAATTGTTCCGAACTTAGCATTAAGTATTTAATGAAGTCAGCAACCCTGCTTTTATAAAGAAAAAATAAATAAATAGAAAAAGAAAAAGTGCTTGAGAAAACATTTCAGTGTTCATTAGTGCAGGTACATCTCGTTCCCAGGGTCAGCACGGAGCCGTCCAAATTGGCCCGGACAGATTTGGCCTGCTGTGTAGGAGTCCTGGGAACAGCCCAGTCCACAGATTCTGAGTGGGTGGCCTCGTCCAGATCTGCACATGGTTTCCAAATCCATGGGTCCTCTCTGCTCGTGAACACGGAGGCAGCACACACACACACACACACACACACATACAGAATATACAGTGTGTTCCACTTATTGAAAGCTTCTATCAGTTAATAAGAAAATGTTTTCCCTGTGGAAACCACCACTCGGCTAACCACAAAAATTCTCCTCAAACTGAAAACCCGACTGGCAAAGTCTTTGAACGATGGACCACAAGACGTCACAGTGCCGTTTATATGGTTTTAGGGCTGAGATTCAGAGAGGGATACGTGTGTGTGGGTGTGTGTGTGTTTTAGAGTGATAAAGGGATACAAACAGAAACAAAAATGATTTTCCATAAAAGCAGCAGAAAAGTTTCTTCTTCTTCTTCTTCTTTTTTTAAAGAAATGTCCTGCCTGGTTGGTTGGTGTTTAAACACACATCTCAGCAAGAACTGGTCACAGCAGATAAAGCCTGGTTAGAGCAGCTATAATCAAGACATTTTCATGATGGATTGTGTTTTACAGTGCCACGACACGAATCCATCGGCCGACTGGGGCCTTTCTGTGTGGAGTTTCCTCCCACCGTCCCAAGACATGCTCTTTAGGTTCATTGGTGATTCTAAATTGCTCGTAGGTGTGAGTGTGAATGGTTGTCTGTCTCTCTGTGTTAGCCCTGAGATAGACTGGAGACCTGTCCAGGGTGTACCCCGCCTCTTGCCCAAGGAGTCAGTTGGTTGACTTTACATCCACTTGTGATATTGTTTCCTGAACTGAATCAGTTGTCCAATGCAGTGTGACTGCTGGTAATTTTCTAGCGATCACTGCAACACTTGCCAGCATTGTGCTCTCAGAGGGGTTTGACAGGACCCATCGCTGCCGTTCTTTCAGCAGAAATTGGCGGTCTTCTTTTGAATGTGAGGTACCTGTATTGTTAGCAGACGGTGGAAAATTCACCTTTGTCAGCAGGTGGAACTCTCCTCTTCTCTGGATTGTACGGACCCAATGTTTTCCATTTTCCTTTTTCTACTTTCGAGACGAGACAGGACAAAATCATCCGGCTTGATGACGACATTCTGTCTTGTGTTTCAAATTTCAACAACAGACAACATAATAAAACATGTGTGCAAGGTTTCTCTGCTGGAAAATTTGAATCAGACGAAGGATAAAAAAAAAAACCATTGTCATTGTGTGCATACATGAATTTGCAAGAAACCCATCGCAGCAGAAGAATAAAATACAGACATGCACTCGCAAACAATGCTATTCACAGACAGAGTAAGACCATGATAAATATTAGACATATTGCACAATAATTTAAAACATTCAGGTGTGTTTTATTGTTTATTGAGGGCTTTGAGGAAGAAACTGTTCAGTAGTCTGGTGGCGCTGGTGTTTGTAGACCTGTACGGTGGCCGAGGTGAGATGAGTCCTTCGTAGTGTTTTTTGCCCTTGAGAGGTAGCGGGCGTCTGCAATGTCATGGAGTGAGGGTAGAGGGCAGCCGGTGATCCTCTGTGCAGTGTTGATGATAGAAAAACATGTAGAGTTTTCTGATTAGCTGCGTATGTTAATATGATCTATACTGCACAAGCTGTTTTGTCTTCAGGACTCTCAGGAAGTGCAGATGCTGCTGTGTCTCCCAGAAGCTGAAAACTGTGAACAAATTCCCCGCAGTCTTCATAGATGAGGAAGCCCTGCACGTTATGAAGTCCAGAATTTGTTGGTGTTAAGGATGAGGTTATTTGCAGAGCGCAAACTCGTCTCGATTGGCAGACTCATCCCCATCTGGGATGAAGGTTTAATTAAAGGACCAGTGTGTAGGATTTAAAGGGATCTACTTGAGGATGGGTGGGATGTTCTTGTGTTTTGTTGGTGTTAAGGATGAGGTTATTTGGTCATGTGTGAAGACGCTTCTTCTGCTCTGTACCAGACATAGCTTGTGTTGTGTTTAAGTAGCTGTTTTATGCGCAACTGCTAAACCAACTGTAGACACGGTCCTTGCTAAAGGTTTCACCAGATTAGCTGAAGGCTGACTCAGGTGCTAGAAGGCTCTATAAAAGTTATACTTGACTGGATGTAACAGTGATAAAAACACTAAAAATGTGACATTCTCTCTCTCTCTCTCTTTCCTGCTCACACATTTCCACACTCAATACTGCTTCTGTTGTATAATTGCACTGGGCCAAAACCCCAACCATTGGAGCGACCCTCTCAATTGAAGCAGCAGATATCCATCAGTTACACACAAACACACACACACATTCATATGGCTATCCTTGCGAGGACGGTTGCCCTAACCTAACCTGAACCGAGTGCTACCTTCGCACATCAAACGGCCCTTTGTCGGGGCGTCGGACGGACTAAACCTCAGAACGGTCCTCGCAGCGGTGTCCATACGCGTACGAGCAGACAGACACGCACTGGCTGGCTTGAGCTTGGGAAGAGGAGAATTAGAAGTAACCACAAGGACATTTATGAGCGGCCCCGTGGCAGCCATCACCCAAACAGGACGGCTGCCACTGAACCGCAGGGGCAGCGAAACCCTCCGTTTGTTGACTCCACAGATTAGTGACTTAATATAACCACACAAAGACGCCCTTTCTCCCCGATGCGCCCAGGGAATATGCTGAAGAATAACCACATTGGTTACATAATCTATTTTCTTTTCAGTTCTTTTCAGTTCAGTTTTCTCAGTTTTTTTTTTGTCAGCAATGGCCATAAATGAAATGTGTACACTAAAAACACATACTACCCTGCTGATGCTATCTGAAAGAGGAACTCTGCAACATAATTTCTCATTTGGCGATAGCTACACTTGGTTGGTCACTTGTGGAGTCTGATCCAGAAGCCCCTCTCCCCTCACCCAAAGAAAATACATCTTGCGCCGACAAGGAATTAGATCCCGAGTAATCAGCTTGCTAGCACAACCGTTTGGCCGAACTATGGCTAACAACGCCGCTGTTTACTGTTCGTGACTGGAACGGCGCCATCATTCATAGCAACCATACTGACGGAAGACAAAAATATCAAGCCCCAGCCACGTACGTAAGCCTTGATTTTTCACAGTGTGTCTGCTTTCACATGCTTTTGTTCCTCTGGTCCTGTAATTTGATGTTATTATTCAACACATGAGGTCATCGCTGTCTCATTGGCATCGTACGCTGAGATTAGGAAGCCGGATGAAAACGGTGCAATAAAGGGACGAGGCGGAGGGCTGGAAGGGGAATGGGTAATCCAAGTACTCCCAGAGGGAACGGGATTCATATTAGTGAACAGGTTATTAATGAAGAAGCAGGCCACCTACATGCAGCTGAGAGGATACAGTGTCTCTTAGGATACAGTTCACAGAGATTTTACTGGCAATAATGGACAGAAGGAGGAGAAACAACAATCAGGCATAACATTATAACCACAGACAGGAGACGTGAATAACATTGACCATCTTGTAACAATTCACTGTTCTGCTGGGAAACTTTTGGATCTGGCATTAGTGTGGATGTCACATGTAGCACCCACCTAGACCAGACCAGGCACCCCCACCCTATAGCAATGACACTCTTTGATGGCAGCAGCCATCCCCAGCAGGATGCTACCTGACACAGGAACAACTCAAAAAACATGAAGAATAGCACAAGGTGTTGACCTGGCCTCCAAATTCACTAGATCCCAAACTGATCAAGTATCTGTGGGATGATCCACAGAGGCCCCTCCCCTAAACCCATAGGACCCAAAGGCCCCCCACTAACAACATCCTGTTGCCAGACACCACAGGACACCCTCAGAAGGCCCATGTCCATTCTCTGATGAGTCACAGCTGTTCTGGAGACACAAAGGAGACCTACACAATATTAGGAAGGTCATAATGTTATGGTTGATTGGTGTAAAATCAAAAGGTTTTTAAATAAATATTTTAATAACAGTGAATGAACTGCATCATGTGAACAGCGATGCTTCTAGTGATGAAGTAGTGGAAAACATCCATGCGTCTTGGCAGTTTAACTAAAGGACCAGTGTGTAGGATTTAAAGGGCTCTACTTGCAGAAATATAATATAATGCTCATAATTATGTGTTCACTGGTGTAAAACAGTCACCACAACACAGACAAACCAAACACTGGCTCTTTAAATTGACCACTGAACAGTTCATTCTGCTACAGTCTTGTAAAAATAGGAGTATTCAGTTGGTTGCAATCTGCAGCCTCGCCACTAGAGGTCTCTGCATCGTACTCACTTGACCTTTAAACCAAAAGGATTTTAACCTTTTTTTTTTTAACTAACTGTTTGGGTTTTGTTTTGGCCTTCATCTCTACCGTTTTGGTTCACTTTTATCCTTTTCCAGGTGCTATCAGCTTTTAGCGCAGATAAGTATGGAGTAGATAAAATGAAAGCTACATCAAGATGTAAGTGAATATTTGACTTCAACAGAACTCAAATTTATGTTGCTTCTTCTCTGCTGGATGTATAAATAAGCCTCTGGTTGCCATGTTCGCCATTGTTTTGAGCTTGTTGCTCTGCCCCTGACTGATAGGGCTTTAGTGGTTGACAAAGGCAGAGCAATGACAGAATAGAGAAAGGCAGAGAAACAAAAACAACAGATTTAGATTCACATTTCTATGAAAATCACCATGACAAGCAATTAAAATGAAATACAACTGCACTCACAGACCAAATGTTAAATATTTTGCCGCATCTATTTGGGTAGAGAACATTCAGAGTTATCAGGCAGCAGACAGAACGATTCACTGACTGTGAGACCATTCAGTAATTCAGTAGCACAGTCTGTTACCATAACAGTCGCATCATCTCCACAACAGAGAGGAGTGTGGAGTGTCATCCCGGACATGGTTTGACTTCTGCTCCCTCCCTCTCTTTCTCTTTTGCTGTTGTGCTGTGCCCTTGAGCTACACCAGCAGCTGTGTTTTTCTAAAAGATGAATGTGAGATGTTCAGTTTCCTTTCCCTCTGTAATCGTACAGACAAACGGGGTATGATGCACAGCAGGGAATATCCATGACTCCCAAATCTTCAGTTAAAAATAAATACCACACAAGATATGCAGTATATCAAATATGAAAGCATAGGGCACAAAACATTCACTAAAGCTTCCTTACAGATCAGATCATTATGTAATTTGTATATTTTGTTGTAGTTTTCTGTCTCTCTGAATGGCAATACAGACTTGGTATTGTCATGGTATTTGAGAAAGGTGCATTTGTCTGCTACAGGAGCAACTTTAAGTACTTAAGTGTTAAGTTGGGGATGAAAAAAAAAAGGATTTGTCGACATGCTGTAATTTTAGCGGATTTAGGCTGAAAGATAATGTCAGGAAAATAACCAAGCCCAAAAACTGCTGCATGCCGCAGTACAAGTGCCCCCCCATCAGAAACACTGTGGCCCTGAGTAGCAGGCCAAAAATCAAAGTCAGTGAGTTGTAACAGGTTGATGTGTAATCTCAGTTAAAAATGTGTAACTTTTGCTATCAAACTAAGTCACAGCGCTTGTGTTGTTAAGTTTAAACCATAGACTGCTTCTCAAAAGTAAAGCAAGTAGAGCTCCCCCTGGTGGCTGGCTGCAGTATAGGTCATAAGCTCCACCCCCTCTAAGTTAGTGGGTGGGACTTGGGACAAACTAAAACACTAAAATACACATCAAATAAAAAAAAATCATTTTAGGTCGTTAATATAATGTTGATGCATGTTCAAGTGTCAATTGTGTGGATAAGTTTTGTTTTAGTTATTTGGCGCTATGGAAACAGGACGTGACATAATGGCGACAATCAGTTGCCATGCCAACCGCTCCGTAAAGAGTCCCGTAGGACTGTGAGAGTTGTAAAAAAAAAAATAAGTACAGTGTATAATCCAACATTTCCTTGTAACTGGTGGAGGTGGAGCAGAGCGTAGTATTAATTAAACAAAAACGCGATTGAGTCTGGAGGAAGTGTGGTCGGGTCATCGATATCGCAGCTCCACGTGGCTCTACTCTCAGACTGTACTGCACAGACTCTGGCTCCAAACTCGCAAGATGGCGCCACCCATATACCCAAGAAACTAGCGTCAGTTTGGCCAATGCAAAGGAAGTGGGGCCGTGTAGTCCATATTTATATACAGTCTATGGTTTAAACCCTGAAACATGAAGGGAGCTACGACATCGCTGCAAACCCCACCAAGCCGATGAACACCCAACGTCTACAGCAATGTCAATAATGTGTATAATGTGTCACACTGATCCGACCAGACCACACTGACACTTATTTTCACTCGTGCAGCTGCAGCAGTAAAGAATTTGTCTCACTGTGATCAACAATTTCTTTATCTGCTCCAGATCTGGGTCTGTGTTTTGTCCCGAGGTATGAAGTAGCCGTGACGGTGGCTGACAGCGAGGCTGATATATGGAGATTTAATACCGCTCTGTTCATAACCCCAACGCACTAATTACAACCACAGGCTTGCAACGAGCAGTGCTGCTTTGAACCCACCACTTTTAGACAACATGATGTGTGTGTGTGTGTAGGGGTGGAGAGGTTGAGGAGCATAAGCAGTTGAGTAAAGATTGACACCACTGCCCCACCTCCTACTGACTGGCTGACTTGACCTCAGACCCTCCACCAGCGCAGCCGGAGAGATTAAAAAGCAAAGACTGAAGCAGAAACGACTCAAAGTATTCAACGGTTCAAATAAAAGCCTTTCATTTACCATATTTGGTCCGTCAGCATTCACACACACATGCACCGAACACGGATGCATGCGAATCTGGAAGCTGGAGCATCCTTGCTGAGATAAGAATCGCCGCTCGGGGTGATATTTACATTACCGAGTGGCAAATGCCAGCTTCCTCCGGTGATACATTCCACAGAGACGCACACAGCTGGGATGCTGTTTTGCAGGTCGCCCTGGAGACGGCGGGGAATGAGAGAGGGATGGCGGGGAAGAAGGAAGGGAAGCTGAAAGGGAGCGTGAGCTTCTCTTTCAACGGGTCACACACACTGACATCCATTCAACGTTCTTGCTTTGTAAAAAAAAAAAAACTCTGACATAACGCCAGATACGATGCGCTTGATCTTTCGCCTCAGCTTTTGTCTGTCATGCCGTCCTCGTGTCACGTCAACAGGCAGCCTGTCGTTACTGGTGATGTTTGTCTGATGTTTGGATAGTGATGGTGTCTGTGTGACGATATCACTCAAAGAACTTAGACCTCATTGTCCCGATGCCGCGTTACGATCCAAGACGTTTGGCCATCTGCACTGCTTAGAAGATCCCCTGAAATCTGAACCTGTGTTCACTGTACTGTATCTGTTATCATGGAAACAGTAAGACTCTTTGTTTGACGGCGCAACGGCCTAAAAATAAAACTTTAATAACAAAGAAAGTAGGTAATTTGGCTGAATGTGTTTTATTATCCCCGGAGCTTCGGCGCTGCGCTGCTGAACGCCTTTCTACAGTAGCTGTTTATTTTACGTTCCCCCATTCAATGCTTAATGGCTTCTCGTAAAAACATCACAGAGCCCTAGTTAATGGTTTGGAACAGTTTTAAAATGCCGTTAAATGTTTGAACATGAATTGCTTTGACTGATCTGTCTTTTTTATCTTTATTAAACTGTTTACGAGGATTTATCCCAACCTGTAAACTGTGTCAAATACAAAACAACAGTAGCGCATAAGAACTTGTAATTTCACAAACTTATAGTTGATGCTCAGTCGCTGATCATTTTAAGACCTGACGGGTTTTAAATGGGCTGTTTATATAGTGGTGACGTTGTTTTTAATTTACAAAGGCGTAGAAAACATGCATGACCCAGCCTTGACATACCCCAACACCCTTCCAGTGACCTTTGACCCCTCACCCCAGGACACAAAGGTCAATGTCCCGTCACAGCTTTGAGTCTCACTGCTGTTGTGTCAGGGAACAGAATGACCCCTTGATGTGGTTTACATTTATTATTAATGAATCATTCTGTCGTAATCTCTGAGCACTAACACCAGTCAGTTTAATGAACTAGATCCAGTTTATGCAATATTTTGCTCTGCGTGGCTCTGGATCTGTTATTTATCAGCTCAGTGATGCCATCTAGTGTCTCAGTGGTGCACGGGCAAGTTTAAATCATGAAATGTAAATGAGATTAACTTCATGGATGGATTTATTTGCAGTTTAAAGTTTAAAGTGTAGAGAAAGAAAAATACCATTTCCAGAAACTGAAGAAAAATGTCCAGTACAGAGCTGTTAATGACAGTTTAGAGTTTTATATATTGTATTTCCTCTGCAGGTACATATATTATCAGATAATGTTCCTAAAAAGATCAAAATCAGGATACTTGTTGTGCTTTGCTATAAATATATCTTTTTATTATTATTTTATTATTCATTTTATTAACCTGGTTAGCCCTGCGATAGACTGGAGACCTGTCCAGGGTGTACCCCGCCTCTCACCCGATGACAGCTGGGATAGGCTCCAGCACTCCCCAGGACCTTTCACAGGACAAGTGGTTACAGAAGGTGAATGAATTTTATTATTTTAATTACATACTGGTAATAGTAGATTTTACTGAACGATGCTGTGACATGTTTTCCTATCGTTTTATTCGTATGTAGAGTCTTGTACCCCCATACTCAGCCTATATGGGGATTTTCAGTTTCTGATACTGCTTCTCAGAAGTGTACACTCTTTGTACAGTATATATATAACTCACTGTGTATGTTGTATCTGTTGCCGGGCAGGGGCAGTGTATGTCCTTTGTTTCTCTTGTTCTTTCTCTCCCTCCCCTGTTCACAGCTGATTCCACAACTGATTCCACCTGAGAAGTCTGACGGGGCCTGCTGATTGGTTGGTTGGGCCCCAGATCATCCAATTACGACCCATGGCCTACATTAAAAGGGATCCAGCTACAGACTTCTCTCTCTCTTTCTTTCTGCTGCTTGCTTTCAGATGGTCTTCTCGATCTAGTCTCTGCTGCTTTATTACTCAAATATTATTTTGATTTCTGTTATTTACTTTATTTGTTATCGAGACGCATGGACCTTTGAATACTATTTATTTTAGTTGGGGTGGAAGGTCTGGACTATAGGTGAGGTTGGGGTACCCACTTCATCACTTAGCATGTAGGATTATTGGTTGGTGCCACCTGTATATTTTTGGTTGCACCTTTTTAGGAGAGAAGATAGTTGGGTCTTTTGTTTGTTGCTTTCAACAAGGAGAAGTTTGTTAGCCAGGTCTAGTTTTGTTTTATTTCTTTCATTTATTTGGCTTATTCACTTATCTTATAATCTTGTTAATATTGTGTATACTTATTTTATTTTTATTGTTGATTTCAGCTTTTGTTATATTTATGTATGGTTGAATGCCTGTACATTGCTGCTGCAACAGAGAAATTTATCTATCTATCTATCTATTTATCTATCTATCTAACCATGTGCTCCAATCCTTCCCCACTGTGTTTGCTTTAAGCAAGTTTTCATTTTTTTTTTCTTCAAATAAATCTTGTCAAGTTTGCTCCATCCAGACTCAACTTCATTGATTGTCCTGTGTTCGTTCCTAAATTCCCCTAGACCCACCCAGGGACGGACGTAACATGCCCATATAGTGAAACCACGACAACTTATTCATTTTCATTCATATTGGTCCAAACACTTTGTTTGTTGGCATCATTTAAATCCCAGCATATAAGATTCAAGATGTTTATTGTCGCATGCATAGTAAAAACAGCAAGTCTCCTTTAGTAAAAGAAATACAAAATAATAATAATAAAAATAAATAAATACTAAAACAAGGTGTGGAACAAATCTATTCACAGAACCTGATCTACCACAGTGAATAAAAACTTGTGTGGGTGTTCAGCATGAATGAACTTATAACTTACAAAAAAAAACATTATTTCCATTTGAAATATCATGCAGTAGAATATGTCTATTTTTATAATAAGTTGGCTTTAGTACGTTTTAGAAATTAAATATTATATAAATGCTGTAGTTACACTTCACACCTAACGTTTATTACTACTGAGTAGACACATTTATTTATGTATTCCGTTTAATATCTATCTAGTATTTATCTATTTATTCATCCATCCATCCATCGATCCGTTTCAATTTCCGCTTCACTCCCGCACATGCGCAAATCACCTCTAACCCCCCTGACGTCGGCAGTGACGCAAAAAATGGCGTCCTCCGCTGCCCGGCTCACCACACGCTGGTTAACAACATCGGCCACTTCTGGACGTCGCAGCGGCGGTTTCCTCGCTGTCTCCGTCCGACATGGAGGGGCCGGTCAAGGGGCCGTCTCGCACGCTCACCGGCGTGGGATAGCGGTCAGCCTGGGCTCGTGGACGGGCGGAAATGCCGTGACATTGAGAGGACTGACAGGCGAGTAAAGTTAGCTAACAGCTAGCAAAACAAGAGAGTTTCTTACATCAGCTCATCCTCGGATCTTCTTAAAACCGATAGTCTGTTTAAATGTGCAGCTTTGTAGGATTTATGGTGTGAAAGCGTGAGTTTAAGCTATCCAGGTGCTAGCATAGCGGCTTAGCCTTGATGTAAGAGTGATGCAACTGCTCTGTAGTGTGTCACAGCCTGAATACATAACACAGAGCAGCCGCACTGACCTTGTCACCAACAGCCTTTTTTGCATCGTTTGGAGAATTAAAAGTACTTCATCAGACATAAGGGGCTTTCTCCGAGATCCTGCTCCATGTTGACAGGATTGCACAAGACAGTTTCTGCAGCTTTATTAGCTGCACATTCATCCTGCAGACCTGCTGTCCTGCAACATGTTCTGCTGTTCAAATAAGAGGAGGATTTATTGACAGTTTGAGACAACCTCTGCTTTGTGACATGCTGAAAGTAGGGATTAGGAGATGGTGTATATACTGTGGCACAAGGTCCTGAACTGATCAAGTACCTGTGGGACGATCCACAGAGGACCCTCCCCTCAACCCATAGCACCTAGATGCCCCCCACTAACAACATCCTGTTGCCAGACACCACAGGACACCCTCAGAAGGCCCATGTCCATTCTCTGATGAGTCACAACTGTTTTGGAGGCACAAGAGAGACCTGCACAATATTATTTGTATAAGGGTTTCTGTTAGATTCGGCTCCATGTTGACAGGATTGCACAAGACACACATTCATCCTACGACCTCTTGCTTTGTGACATCCTGGAAGTAGGGAGTAGGATATGGTATGTACTGTGGTGAAAGGGACGCTCATCAACGCTATAATAAGCTGTGGCACTCAAACCATGATCGATTGGTGTTAAGGAACACAAAGTGCACATAGTAAACACACAATAAAGAAAGTGACTGAATGACTTTTTAATTAACCTGCAATAGTAAAGTGCAATAACAATGTACCTGGTATTTCTCTATTTATGCAACAACCATGTATGTACAGTCACAATATTTATTTTTATTACTATTATTATTATTCTTTTCTGGGTGTTTGGTATTTGGGCTTATTGTACTGTTTCCTACATGTATGTCTGACAGTGCTGTATGTGATGGAGATGTCAATTTCCCTGCAGGAACCTCCCAAAGGGATCAATAAAGTTGTCTATCTATCTATCTATCTATCTATCATAGATGACCATATTTGTACCATAACACCAACACAACACAGTAAATATAGTCCAGTGTGTCGTACTGGTTAATATCTGCATGTGTTTTGCTTACAGGAGCACAGTTATAAACTTGGGCATCATTTTATTTGGCATAGCTCCCGATGTACTCTTGTGTCATTTTGATTAACAGTCTTTTTTGTGTGTGTGTCTACAGCGGTACGATGTCCTCATGGCGTCACCAGCCACTCTTTCCACTCCAGCTGCAGACTGAACAACAAGCAGGACTTCTACGAAGTGCTGGGCGTCTCCCGCACTGCCTCACAGAAGGACATCAAGAAGGCTTACTACCAGGTCTCGAGAAGTCGCTGATTAAGCGTGTTTGAAATTATCTGCAGGATCACCTTGAATGTAAGGAGTTTTATTTCTTCTCATCTTTCCTCCGCCTTCCAGATGGCAAAGAAGTACCACCCAGACACCAACCCAGATGATCCAGGGGCCAAAGAGAAGTTTGCCAAGCTGGCTGAAGCCTATGAGGTACAAAACACGTATTAGTGTATAAGTAGTCAGTTATTGTTATTGAAACCTCTGCTGTAAACTCAACATCTCCGTGCTGCTGTTTTTTGTGAGCAGGTGCTGAGTGACGAGGTGAAGAGGAAGCAGTATGACACGTACGGAGCTGCCGGCTTCGACCCGGGCCGCGCTGGCCAGCAGCAGTACTACAAGGCTGGCAGCACCAGTATAGACCCCGAGGAGCTCTTCAGGAAGATCTTTGGAGAGTTTTCAGGAGGCTTTGGAGGCTTTGGAGACTTCAATAGCATGTTTAACCAAAGGCCAGAGGTAAGAAGTCACTGAGAACATCGTGGAATCAACATATTTAGGCGTTTTTATTTTTTATTTTAGTGAAGAATCGGTTTAAAGGTGCAGCCACGACATTAAAACCACTGACAGGAGAAGTAAATAACATTGATGACAATACAATGTTCTGTTGGGAAACTTTAGGACCTGGCATTCATTCATGTGGATGTTACTTAGACATGTAGCACCCACCTAGACCAGACCAGGCACCCCCACCCCATAGCAATGACACTCCTTGATGGCAGCAGTCATCCCCAGAAGGATGCAGCCTGACACAAAAACAGCACAAGGTGTTGACCTGGCCTCCAAATTCACTAGATCCCAAACTGATCAAGTATCTGTGGGATGATCCACAGAGGCCCCTCCCCTCAACCCATAGGACCCAAAGCCCCCCCACTAACAGACACCACAGGACACCCTCAGAAGGCCCATGTCCATTCTCTGATGAGTCACGACTGTTTTGGAGGTACAAGGGAGACCTACACAGTATTAGGAAGGTGGTCATAATGTTATGCCTGATCGGTGTATGTGTATAGCCATAGTAAAAACGTTCCCACTGTCTTTTTCACAGTTCGTGATGGAGCTTACGTTTTCTGAGGCGGCGAAGGGAGTGAATAAGGAGCTGAGCGTCAACCTTGACGAGGACTGTCAGAGGTGCGACGGAAAGGGCAACGAGCCGGGCACCAAGGTGACCCGGTGTCTCTACTGCAACGGCACAGGCATGGTGAGTCCAAGCAAATTTAATCTGATCTGGTTTATAAAAATCCAGTACACTCGCTTCCTCTGTGCCGTTATTCATCGTGTCATTGTCTGCGTCGCCCTCGGCAGGAGTCCATCAACACGGGTCCTTTCATGATGCGCACCGCGTGTCGGCGCTGCGGCGGGAAAGGAGTGATCATAAACACACACTGCGGCATGTGCAGAGGTTCGGGTCAGGTCAAGACGAGACGGGCGGTCAGCGTGCCCGTACCTGCTGGTGGGTTTGAAATGAATGGCCGCTGGTGATTCTCAGTGTGTTTAACGTGTCAAATAAGATGTGCGTACTGCTCTCTGACCGCTGTTAAGTTAAATCATCTTGATGTTGTCTTTCAGGAGTGGATAATGGTCAGACTGTACGAATGTCAGTAGGGAAAACAGAAATCCTCATAACATTCAGGGTGAGTTTTCTGTTGTTATTTGAAGGGTTTACTAAATTCTAGCAGTGTAGTGTTTTGATTATATATTGTATTTAAAACGTACAGGTACAGAGGAGCCCGGTGTTCAAGCGTCATGGAGTAGACATCCACTCAGACGTGTCCATCTCCATAGCTCAGGCCATCCTGGGAGGCACAGCCAGAACACAGGGCCTTTATGAGACCATCAGTATAGTGGTGAGTAAAGACTCAGTTCCTGATGTAATATATTTAGATATATCTGTCGGATACTTACCGATCTCCAAATACACTTCTTCACGCAGAGTTTCATTTCTCTGTTTTCCGTTTCAAACCTGCATCCCGTGTGTTTTCAGATTCCATCCAGTTGCCAGGCCGATCAGACGATCCGGCTGCAGGGGAAAGGGATTCGGAGGATGAACAGCTACAGCTACGGAGATCATTACATTCACATCAAGATCAAAGTGCCAAAGTAAGACCCACACCACAACGTCAGGAATGTGTTCAGGTTGTTCTTAACAGCAGCTGTTACGACCCGACGCGAGGTGATGAAGTATTAGCAGACATGGAGCGACGAGACAACAGACCACAAAGATAATAAATAATAAAAATAAATTAGATTTAAAAGGAAAGGTTACAAATGTGAAGTGGGGAGTCCGGATGGGAAACATGGGTTAATCAGTATCAAGTATGCAAACTCTGGTAGTGATGGTTTGGACTTGGCAACTCTGAATTACAGACAGGAGAGCAGCAGTGTACTTGATCACCTCCTGATGCATCTTCAGTAAAACACACAAGCGTACCTCGTACCGCGTACCGTACTTGGACAGATGCATACCTTAAACAGTACTATATATGTACTATACTGCAGTACAACCCCCTCTGGCCCACAGCCAGATGTTTCTGTTCCTCTTTAGTGGAGCCCACCCCAGGGATCTCCTGAGTTGATAGTCGAATAACAATAAATTTTGTTATTTTGAAAGTAATTCTGGGTCTCTGAGTCTTAAATTTAACACATAAAGGTCTTAAAAAGTCTTGTTCAAACCTGCAGAGACCCTGCTCTATTATTTGGCCGTAATTACAAGAATCTGTTTCTGTCACTGTCTTTTTCTTGCAGGAAGTTGACCAGAAGGCAGCGCTCTCTGTTGCTGAGCTACGCGGAGGAGGAGACGGACGTCGAGGGGACGGTCAACGGCGTCAGCCCGTCCACAGGTGAGGACCGGAGTTCATCTTCAATCCAAACATTATCACACGCTCAAATGCAGACGTATGCACACACACTCAGACGCAGATAGCCGATCCCTCCTCACTCACTCACCTGACGAAGTGCATGTTTTTGTCCAGGAGGGGGCAGCAGCAGCAGCTCTTCAGGCTCTGGTGCCAAGTCCACCGGCTCTGAGGAGGGACGGGACAAGCAGCAGCAGCAACAGCAGCAGCAGGAGAAGGAGGAGGAGGAGGGAGGCTTCTTCTCCAAACTAAAGAAAATGTTTAGCTGACACTCCAGGTCGGAGCTTTAAACACCTCACTCCTTACCTAATAGACAGATATATTGGAAATTTAAACAAAACACTATACATATAATCATAATGTGCCGGGTGGTTGTATTTTCTTTGAACCTCTTTTACTTTTGCAGGTGAAAAGAAACAACAAGGAAAAAAGAAAGTCCACTGACTGGGCCTTCATGTCGGCTTCACCTGCTCGGGAAACAAGAAGAAGAAGACAAATAAGAAGAATAGAAGAAGAAGAAAGGAGGGAGCGGCGGGCAGAGCGGCATATGTGTTGACACGGTTGCAGTTGGCAAACAGGTTGTGTAGACTCCAGCTCCACCCACACAGCCACTGACCCATCACCTCAGACAGGTGCTGGGCTGAGGGACTCAACGTCTGGCGTGGAAAGAAAAGAGGTGGTGACTGACGCCTCATGTGACGCCGGGACGCCTCCTCGCTGCTCACCGTGCTCAGCGGGGCAGGTCAGATTACAAACCGCGTGAGAGGAGCCAAAAAAATAAATAAAAATGGGTGACAATAAACAATTGGAATGGGTTTTTCTGACTTTAAATGTCTGGCAACGAATTATTTCCATGAATAACTAGTATTATTTAAATAAAGAAAAGGTTCAAGTACATTAAACTCTGTTCAACAAATGTAGATAATTTAGTCACAATAAATGAGAATTTATTTATTGTAAATCAGCTGTTCATAAACCCTACTACATGTTTTTCTACAGTTTATTTCTCTTTTTTTGTAATCTAGATAATTAATAGTTTTATTTATGTGTGTACTGGATCTGTTTTGCTTGTAATTGGTCTCAAATTACATATAACATAGGAGATTAAAGATCCTGTTTCCTCCACACTGTCACTGGCTCTTTCTTGTGAATACGCAGGATATTTTAATGTTAAGGAAGAAATGAAAACGAGTGACCAGTGGGACCCTTTGTTGCTGTCAGACACATCTGTTCTCATAGTTGTACCTGTGTGTGGCGACAAAATTGTGCAAAAACTAATTAAAATAAAGGCTAAAGCGTTTAAAGTTCAGTTTTTGTTTCATTGTAATCAGTTCTAACCTCTAAAGCGTAATCCTGCAAAACACCAATAGATGGAGACGTTGAGACAGTCCAGTCCTGCACCAACACGGGTCAACTTCAGCTTCACCTCACACACAAACACACACACACAAGTCCAGACTCCGTTTGATGTGTTCAGCCACCCACTTCATCACCGCGCGCGGCGTCCGAACAGAAGCCCTTTTTTGTGCGGGTCACCGGTGACGCTGGCTCCAGCTCGGGGATTTTCCGACATTGCTCGCGCTCAAAGTGGTCAGTCTTCACCAAACGGGACTCGTGGTTCCTCCCAGGGGAAATTTATGATAGAATATGAAGTCAGAGATACAGAACAGGCCGGTGGCTGTGCTTTGCATGCGTCCCTGTGATGTATTTCCCCTAGTAACGTGCAGTTTCTATACGTTGAAAGGAGGCGCGGAAGGTCAAGCCTTTGGTAGTGAAGCAGAATGAATATAACTGGGATCTGTAACCTGTACAACTATTTGTATATTCCCTTAAAAAAGTATGATTTCTTAAGAGTAAAATGTTATTTTATGTTTTATTTTTTTAGTCTTTTAAACTCCAAAGACTCAACTTCAGGCAGTGGCAGCAGATGTTTTACAATTTAGGACAATTTCTGGCTGGGAAAGAGAGCTTATGTTTCAAATTAAGATAAAACAGATGGACGTGCCTTCCTCTCTATATGGGGTTATGGAATACAGTTTCTCTTCAACATGTTTATGCGAGTAAGTGAAAATAATTTGTGAAATGTGGTGAATGCACGAGGGCTCGTCTCTGCGCCAGCACAGAGGAGGACTCACATGATGTAATGTGCTGCTGTGTCTTATAGTTGCGGAACAACAGATTGGATTGACAGCACGAGACCTGAAGAAGATGTCCAACAGTCTGAAATAAGATAAGAGTCGAAAAGATAAAATACTTGTCCCAAGAGTCCCTTAAAAATTAATTTATTCATAAATGAATTCATGAATCCTTGCGACGTCAGTAAGAGGATTTAGAGTTTATCTAAGGCAGCCTGAGCTTCCTCCTTCCCTTCCCTTTCTAGGATTTAGAGACGTGCAGTAATTCAGCGCCGGTCCCAGTAATTATATTGTCATCGTTAGTGTAAATCAGCGCCCGTTCCCTCATTACACTGCGTCACAATGAAGGGGTTGCTATATTCCGCCTTACTCATCTTCGAGGGTGGAAAACCACAGCGCTCCTTCTGCTCGTCCTCTGGACTGGAGGAAAAGAAGAGGAAGGAATTTATGCAACTACATGGATGTGAGAGGAAAATGGACGTATTATGTCACTGGATTATACAAGTGGAGCTTTATGAAGAGATGTTGACCTTAGTCCAACAGAAACACAGGAGATGAATGAATACATAGAGGTATAAGAATAATTCAGATCATTTACTGAAGTAAAAGTACCAGTACAACAATGTAAAAACTCCATTAGTCCATTACAAAAAACAGTCTTCCATGACAAAGATCAACCACAACATTATGACCACTGACAAGAGACGTAAATAACATTGACCATCTTGTGACAATCAATGTTCTGCTGGGAAACTTTTGGACCTGGGATTCATTCATGTGGAGGAACAGAGGTTTTAAATAGAGGTCCTCTGACAGTCATCTGACAGAATCCACCATCCTAACGGATGCGCGAGGACCCCCCAACGACTGTATGGAGGGGTCCGGGTCTCTGCAGCTGGTCAAAGGGACAACAGATCAGCTGTCCGCCGACTGAGACACCCAATGGATGTGGAGACTCCGCAGGCGCCATGGAGTCCCTGCTTGCACCCATCGGGTCTCTCTACAGGTGGACGGTAGACAGACGTTCGCATCGACCCCGTAGGAGGAGACGCCCTCGAAGCGTCCTAAGGTGTGGACATCACACTATATGTGTACTAATACTTCATCACCTCATTCACTGTGTAGGAGTGTGTTGGTGTCGAGTAGATCACTCTTGTTGCAGGCTGACATATAAGACCATACACTCACATGTCAGCCATAACATTATGACCAGGAGAGGTGTTGACCTGGCCTCCAAATTCACTAGATCACAAACTGATCAAGTGTCTGAGGGATGATCCACAGATCCCCCAGAAGGCCCATATCCATTCTCTGATCAGTCACAACTGTTTTGGAGACATACACAATAGGTTTTAATGTTGTGGTTGTCGTGGTTGATCGGTGTAGATGATCAATACTGAAACATCAGTGTGTTGCTGCAGGTGGAGCTGCCACTGTCAACCTCCTTCGATACCGATTTAACAACGGGGACAGCAGATTTATACCTGGGGGTTTCAGATGACTCATGGAAGTGGGAAGAAGGAAAAACAAAGTTGTAATTTACGAATCTATTTTCAGTTTTTGAACTTTTCCTCTGACCATTGTCTTACGGAGGGCGGCGCGGCGGCGTGGTGGCTAGCCTAACCCTTTTCTGTGTGGATTTTGCATGTTCTGCCTGTGTCTGTGTGGGTTTCTTCCACCGTCCAGAGAAATGCTTGTTAGATTCATTGGTGATTGGCTGTAGGTGAGAGTGTGAATGGTTGTCTGTTGATAGACTGGAGACCTGTCCAGGGTGCAACCTGCCTCCCACCCAATGACAGCTGAAATAGGCTCCAGCTCCCCCATGACCCTTCACAGGACAAGCGGTTACAGAAGATGAATGAATGAAATGTCTCATGAAGAGATATTGGATCATATGATTATATTTATTAACCTTCAACTGCGTTAATAGTATATCATCCACTGTACGTATTGTTAATCTTAAAAAGAACTAAAGATGTGACATAAATGTACTTAATTAACTTTCCACCACTGAACTTAATTAACCACACACAGCTTTCAGCCAAATGCAGTAGAGTGGAACATGTTTCTTTAACAGAACTGTGAAAAGTCTGTTTATCTACCGTTTATTTAACCACGTACGAAAAAAAACAATAAAGATTAAAAAAGTCTCAGTTTGATCGACGACCTGGCCAAGAGGTCAGCAGCGTCAATAAACCTAAAAAAAAAGAAGCTGAGCACACACTGGTTAGACACAAGCAGTAAAACACAAAAACACACAAACCAAAAAAACTGAAAGAAGAGGAAACACAAACACAAATCAACACAAACTGACAGAGAGGTAACGAGACAAGCCAAAGCTGTTATGTAGCGTGGCGAGAGCGATTTGTGGTGAAGGCTCCTGTTAACTTTTGTTTTCTACACGTCGCTCTGAGACCAAGGGTCGAAATAAAATGTAATCCAGTCGCCAAACTTGCTTCACACTCTGAGTTTGAGTAAATCTAGGGAGTTCTTCTGCTCCTGGCTGTTAAAAAACAAAACATAATTTGTTTCAGGAGCAACGATAAACCATGCAAATGATTGTATTTCACATGTGCTGCAGGTTAATGACCTTTTAATGGTCATCCTGAGACATTTAGCAGCTATGTTCTGCACAGTATTACTTTTGTGTTTGAACAGGAGCATAGATTTTCTCCAGTAACAACTTTTACTCTTGACTCTTTTGAAGCTCACTATAAATTAGGTAGTTTATAGGAAACACAGAACTTTCTCATTCAAATGAAATTTAAAATAAATAAACTCAACAGACCAGACCCATGTGCTGAACATGCAGGGCAGCTACCACGAAATAACAAAGAGTCCCTCTCTGGACTCCACCAACACGCTATAGTCTGGGTTGACTTTCTGATTGAACCCACTGGATTTAGTCGTTTCCTTTTTTTAGTAGCAGCAGGTAACATGCGTTCATGCTCATAAAATCAAACGTTTGACTTAATTGATAGATGTGAACGTGCATAAAAAATTGCATGCAAATATTTAAGGTTATTTCATTAACAGCATTAACACTATGCTACTTTAGATGGTGCAATGATCCTGCACAGCTAGAATTACACTCCTTAACCTCTTTATTCCCACCTGGAAGGAATACATTACAAGGGCACATGTTAGCATTATAACAGCCATGATTTAAAGCCTTTTTCTGTTCTATAACTTAACTAAAATATGTAAAGCTTATTGTTAAGATACTTTGGTTTATGCTGCATTTTCAAAGCAAGATCCACATGCTATGTATTGGACTTTCATGCTTCTATTCTTGTACACTTGAGATAAATTTGCTGTGTTTTTTTGGATATTGGATATTTAAAAAAATAATAATAATTCAAAACCAGAAAATAGACTTTATTGATCCACAAGGGAAATTGCCTGGTCACAGTAGCTCAGTTGCACATAAAAAAAAATAATAAAAAAAAGACTCTTGAGAATCACAAGTAAAAAGAAAAAGAAGTGAAGATAATTAAAAAATAAAAATAATAAAATAAAATATAAGTAAAAATATAGTAAAATACGAAAAAATATACAAACTTTTTATATGAACAAATGTACAGTAAAGTAAATAAAAAAACAGGCGACAATAATTAAAAAATAAAAATAATAAAACAAAATAATATAATATAAGTAAAAAAATATATAGTAAAATAAAATAGTGTACAAAAAAAAATACAAAATGTTCATATGAACAAATGTACAATAAAGTAAAAAGAAAAAACAGGTGAAGATAATTAAAAATAAAAATAATTAATAATATAAAATAAGAAAATAAAATATAACTAAAGTATAGTAATATAAAATAAAATAGTTTATATTTCATATGAACAAATGTACAAGAATATCGCACCAATATTTAAACAAGTTCTTGAAAGACTGACAGTTTGTAGATGCAGCTCGGCATTCAAATCCACCGTTATATAAAATGTTCAACATTCAGTGGGAACAGACAGACACCAAAAAGGAGCTTTACAACTCGATTAGGCGACAGATTTTGTCCCTGACAGACAGACTTTACCAAAGTCAATAAAAGGCAATTAAATGTTGGACAGAACTATCGACTTAAAGTCATTATTTGACCTCGTCCGGCCATAAATGCCAAAAGCTATAGAGGCCCTCGGCTATACAAACAGATAAAAGCTCTCGTCTGCCAATCATGTGTGACTGACATGTGGTTGCTGGGAGTAACTGGGAAAAGTGAGAAAGCATCGTGGGGAGTCCTAATTGACTTCGACTTTTAGCACTGCAGTCCAAACGGCCTCACATCTTCTCACGGGGCGACACAAAAAGGTCAAAAGCAGAGTGTGGCAGGTAATTGCACTTGTAGGGCACTCATGTGCTACTATTGCAGGCTGATGGATAATTAAATTGGAGAGCTAGAACGATGCGAGCAAGAAGCCGGTGATTGAGAGCACGTTATAGTCCTCTGTTTGTGACAGGAAGCGCCATCTGCATTAGGGAGCGTAAATGTATGGGAATTTATATCCCGAGCGGTGACAGTGTGAGATTTAGTACCCTCCATGTCTGGAAGCCACCCATCCTAAGCCTGGTTTACCAGGATTACTCAGTGGTGTGGCCGGTCTGTCCACGGGGAAATGGGTTTTGTTTTATGTGGAGCGTACAAAGCCTGGGATTTGTCTGCTTTGTTCCCACTGCGTCTGGACGAGGAGACTTGAGGGTTATAGATGGAGACTGAGCTCTTTGTCCCTGGAAGACCGGGAGGCAGGGGTTGAGACCTAGATGTTGAATCACAGGGACACA
Organism: Chelon labrosus; assembly: GCF_963514085.1. Classification (NCBI taxonomy): domain Eukaryota; kingdom Metazoa; phylum Chordata; class Actinopteri; order Mugiliformes; family Mugilidae; genus Chelon; species Chelon labrosus. The sequence continues at coordinate 8,648,701 of NC_140338.1, forward strand.
GAGAGACAAGTAATGTTCTCTTAGAGGATGTGCTGTGAGCTCAGGTGTCAACAAGGAGCTTGTTGGATCACTGAAGATCTTAAAGAACAGTCCACAGCACACATTTGGAAGTAGGCTTACCACTTTGACAACTTTCCAGAACTGGTGTGTGCTGCCAGGTGCGAGGGTGAGCAGCACTTTCCTCTCATTACCAACAGCTGAAATTCATCATGAAGCCAAATTTTCCATATGTGTAAAAACACAGAGGCGATAAAGAGGAAGATTTAATATTTTCTCTTAAGCTTTCTTTATTCACGACAGCTTCTGCTCATTGGCACGACTGCTTGTAAAACCCAAACGCCAGTCACTTAGACTGCGTTCAGACTGCAGACGGATCTGATTCAAATCTGATTCCTTCTCATATCCGATTTTTAGGGCTGACTGTTCACACTGCCTTTAGCAAGTGTCCAAAGCGGATATGGTTCTGTTCAGACTGGGCCACATTCTTCACCGGTCTGATAGGTTGCTGTAGCAACGAGCGGAAGCGTCATTCAGCACGTGTATTTGTCAGACGTCATATAATTGCGACAGCGACAAGCAAAACAACAACGAACAACACGATGGATGTACGTCACGTCAGTGTAAAGATTTATAAGGCATGCAGTTTCTTCCTCTGTCCAAGGCGAATTGTTTTCAAAGTCCTCCTCCATTGTGATAGCTGTAATATCACTGTCCGTGGCCGTAACGTGGCTCCTCCACAACGGAAATAGGCACGCGGTCTGGCGCATTGGTTCTGGCCTGGCGTCGCGTAAGTGACGTCACGGACAGTCAAAACCCATCTGAGTGTTGGGAGCTGTTCAGACTGAGACGCATCTGTCCATATCCGATACGAATGCGATATGAAACTACCTCTGGATGTGGTTTGCAACCGTTTGGCAAAAATCGGATTTCATGTGATCTGTCACTGTTCAGACTTCAAAATCGAGATCCGATTCAAATCTGAATGGGCTAAAAATCGGATTTTGGCTGGCAGTCTGAACGCAGCCTTAGACTGCAGGTCAGGATAGCTGTGACTGCACCATTCACTACATACAGCGCCACTGTATGTGATGGCGGGATTTTTCATGCTTTCTCCGAGTGTGGCCACACTTTTTTCCTTCGGGCATGTTCATACCATCCCTCTTACAAATTAGTTCACTTCTCTTCTTCTTGGAGGAAATGTTTGAAATGTCCACTGTCATGTCTATCTGGTTGTGGTAGCTAAATACACACTAGAAGGGGGTAGACTAGCCTGGCTCCCTTGTGCCTCCAAAACAGTTGAGACTCATCAGAGAGTGGACATGGGCCTTCTGAGGGTGTCCTCTGGTGTCTGGCAACAGGATGTTGTTAGTGGGGACCTTTGGGTACTATGAGTTGAGGGGAGGGGCCTCTGTGGATCATCTCACAGATACTTGATCAGTTTGGGATCTAGTGAATTTGGAGGCCAGGTCAACACCTTGAGCTGTTCTTCATGTATTTTTTTTTAGTTGTTCCTAAACTGTTTTTGTGTGTGTACATCCTGCTGCCATCAAGGAGTGTCATTGCTATGGGGTTGGGGTCCCTGGTCTGGTCTAGGTGGGTGCTACATGTCTAAGTAACATCCACATGAATGAATGCCAGGTCCAAAGGTTCCCCAGCAGAACGCTGAGTTGGCACAAGATGGTCAATGTTATTTACTTCTCCTGTCAGTGGTCATAATGTTGTGGCTGACTGGTGTTTGTTTATGAACTAGACTAGTTTTTGCTTTAATGACTTCCTGGGGTCACTTGGAAACTGGAAGCACACTGGAAAAACTGCAACTTCTCATGTTTAGATCTATTTTGTACAGATTGTCAAAAGTAAAATAAAGATGAGACTTAGCTAAGACTGCTGTTTTATAATTTTCCTACTCTTGGAGGCTGTTAGTTTCAAACTGTTTTATGTTCCGACTCAAGTTTTATGCTTTTGGTGTGCTAGAGCAGTTGCTCTGTTGCCTCATTCAGGCACGCACAAGACACGGTTGCCTGCAGAGCAACATCTAGTTGCTGGGAGACGTCACTGTAATGGATGAGGACACTTCATCACTGCTTCTACCAGCCCACAAGACCGTTCCACCGGCCTATTAAGGTCTGACCTCTACCTCCTTATTTGTTCTTATTCTCCAGATAAAAAGTGTCGGCTCCTAAGGTCCACATAAGGTTAAGGGTCTGGTTTGTGACAGTAGTCATCTGTGCACGGTCTTGGGACTCGAGCAAAGGCAAGAGTGAGTAATCCAAATCAGATTAGAAAGTGATTCATTGCGTAGTCAGCCTCCAAACTCGCATTTTTTTATTTATTTTTTTCTCAGACCAGTGGATATTGGCATGAAGGGACTGGAGGCCATAATCACAGAGGAGAAATCTGCACCAAGCGGCGAGCCAACTCAGAGATGTTTCACTGCTGATTCAGTTACGATTATTCTGTGGGAGTGTGTGCATATATATGTGTGTGTGTGTGTGTGTGTGTGTGTAAGGCTAAAGGGTAACATCGGTTCCAGCCTGTTTCCCATTTCCCCTCAATCAGAGGAACCTCTCATCCAATTTCACCCGCCCCTTCCTTCCACCCCTGTCCTCAGCTAATTAGGGTTCCAGATAGATCGCTACCACATGCATGAGGGCAGACGCTAGTGTTTGTGTGTGTGTGTGTGTGTGTGTTTGCTCATGCATGTATATTTATGTCCATCTCAAGGGGTCACGGAGATGTTCCTTACCTCTGCAACTATTAAAAGGCTGACCTCAGATTTGGTATCAGATTACCAATTGCCCAAATGCGTTCCATATGCTCTCTCTCCGTATCAATCCAGGGAGCGTTGGCGGATGCTGTGACTTGGCCTCGGTCGTTCCACTCACACCCAACTCCAGAAACACAATGACATATAGCACACAAACGGATGACCTCATGACTGGTAATGCTTCTCAGACGTTTCCCTCGGCTTTTGGATCTTTGACTGACTAGCCCCTTTTTTTATTTTGGCTACCAATTTGCGGTTCTGAAAAAAGCACACGCACGCATACATTTACTGCCTTTTTTTTTTTTTTTGGTTGGTTGATTCATGGTCCTGCTATGAAACGAGGGATATCACGGTGAAATCACGGCTTTCAGCGGTCGAGTGATTCACGCACAAAAACCAGCGGCTACTCGAGCAGGCGGCCTCCAGGAGACGGATCAGTTTAGCCAAAAACAAAATGTGCTCAAGTGATTTGGAGCTGGACCGTAGCGACAGAGAGTGTGTGTATTAAAATCTACTGTATTTTCACTACATTCAGACTTTTATACCAGCAGTTAATCCTCAACACAGAAATGATGTCACTGTTTTTGTTGCTAAAATGATTTTAACAGTGTCAGTGTTATTAATAAAACTTTTTTGCTGACTACATTTAAACTCAGGCTGTACACTGTACAGGACGTTTTAAAGACAGAGGTTCTCACATGGATTTGGTTGTTTATTATAGTTTTAATTAAACCACCAGCAACACAAACATTTATAGGATCAGGGATTATTCTATATTCTGACTTTATTTGCCCGTTTAGTAGAGACAACACATATTAACAAACAACATCTGTACAAAAATTCAAGATCTATACTTCCAAGCGCTGGTGTTTATGTGCGCAGATTTTATTTCACCGCATTCATCACATTTGTTTTAGTTTTATTTGTGCCTGCAACGGGAAAAACAAACGTACACTTGTACACGAGCCAAATACAACCTCAGTGTGTAAATCTATTATTATTAGTATTAGTTATGTGTGTTGTTGTGTGTTTGTGTGTCTTTCCATATCTTCCCAACCCTAATCATGTGTTTATTATGTAAGCGCCGCTACTCTGTCCTATATGTACACCGATCAGTCGTAACATTATGACCACCTTCCTAATATTGTGTAGCGCCTCCAAAACAGTTGTGACTCCTCAAAGAATGGACATGGGCCTTCTGAGGGTGTCCTGTGGTGTCTGGAAACAGGATTTTGGTAGTGGGTCCTATGGGTTGAGGGGAGGGGCCTCTGTGGATCATCCCACAGATACTTGATCAGTTTGGGATCTAGTGAATTTGGAGGCCAGGTCAACACCTTGTGCTGTTTTTTCATGTTTTTTGTTCCTAAAGCGTTTTTGTGTGTGTGCCTGTGTCAGGCTGCATCCTGCTGGGGATGGCTGCTGCCATCAAGGAGTGTCATTGCTATGGGGTGGGGGTGTCTGGTCTGGTCTAGGTGGGTGGTACATGTCTAAGTAACATCCACACGAATGCCAGGTCCAAAAGTTTCCCAGCAGAACTTTGAATTGTCACAAGATGGTCAATGTTATTTACTTTTCCTCTAAGTGGTTTTAATGTTGTGGCTGATTGGTTTATATACTAGTATATGCCTCAACAAAAACACAAGACACACCAAGAACAATGTGTGTGTTTGTTAACTAAAAAGAATAAAAAATAAACTGTCAGTTCTATGCATTGTGTGTGGAAATATTACAATAAACAAGTTGTATATTGAATTTCTCTCCGTCATTAAGGTCTTTTTCTGCAGCGTGTGCTTATTTTATAATGTTTGTGACTCGGCTGAGCAGTTTAAAAACACTCAGGCTTTACGGTTCTGTCTCCAGCTACAACGCAATCTTGCGTTTCATTGCAACAGTTGAGTAATGCTTCCTAACAACCGGGTAAATTAATATCACATCTTTCTCAATGTGGAAGCTGGCTGCTTTTAGTTGTTGTGAAACTCGCACTTCTCCCTGTCATGATATAGTGTTGTGGTGCCTTTTGTCACGCAGTTTTATTCAGTAATCTGTTTTCTCTTTGCATTTAAATTAGTGTGTCTTTGTCTTTTCTCGCCCTTGAGATCACACTCACCTGTTTTGCCTTGTGCTCCTCCCCTCATTGGTCTCACCTGTGTGTCATTACAGCATCAGCCCTTGAGTGTATATATAGCCCAGTCTTTCCTCTTCTCAAGTTGTCTGTTACTGGTTGTTGTGTAGTTGTTTCTCTCTGTTTTCTCTGTATCTTGGTCTTCGCTTTCGATTCAATTTCACCTTTTGTTTGACATATGTTGTGCCTGCTTACCTCTGCCATACCTTTTGTTCTTTAAGTCTTCCTTAAATTGATTTTAAGTTTTTCTTCCTGCTTCTTCTGACTGTGTGTCCTGCACATGCTTCCTCTCTTCCTCGCTATACATGTGACGCTTTAATTTGCTGCATTTTAGTTTCATACTCAGCCACAAGTTTACTCAGAGCAGTGGTCCGCCCGCCCCACAATGGACATTGCAACACAAACCATTTCTCTATCAGTGGCTTCAGTGGTTGCCATTATTCTGTCTTTTTGTGAACTAGTTATCAAGAGATGAAGAAATATTGATTTTTACATCTCAACTACCCTAAAAATTATTATTCTACAAAGAATAACTGATTGTTTACATAGATTCTAGCTGTCGTGGATGGTGCAATCATGCAAATTTATTAGCCATCTTGTTTATTATTGGCTCTCTAGGTGCCAGGACCTACATATCATCAGTCTTACAGTCCCCAAGAGAAACTGACTACATGCTACGTTATGCTGCACGCACTAATCATTCAGTCAAGGGGGGAAAAAAAATTAAAATCTCCCCTGCTGTCTCTCCCACGCACTTTTTCTCTCTACTGGTGGGTTTTGTTGGCCTCATGGCAAACAACCCCTGCTATAAATCACACTGTGTTAGCAGCCTGGTCAGCAACTAGCGCAGCATGAAGTGTTCTCACTAACTGCAGCCACTTATGGTAAATGGAAGATGTCTGACTGCTGTTTGAAGGTTAATTGCTGGTATTTAGGAGGGTGGTGTGTGTGCGACATTGTTCAACTTGCATACAGTGTGTTGCTGTTGAAGTCTCGCACCAGTGCTTTATGCATCCAGGTTGAACTATTGAGCAAATAAAAACGGCCTTGAAGAAACAGTTACTGAAACACGCTGAATGCAGAGACCGATAACATTTATCACAAGTGGAGTCTAATTATTTTCTTATTTTAAGTATTGAGCTCCATTGTGCATTATTTTATTTTTTTTCTCGTCCTGGGAAATGGTTAGGGGTGAAATCCCAGTCCTGAAATGCAACAAAAGTACCATTGCAATGCTCGCTCGTCTATAAAGGTACCTGCTAACGCTAGCATCCTCTTCACAGTGGTTGGTTAACAACTTCACCAAACGTCCTGCAGCAACAGAAAGAAGGAGGCTAATCAACAATTTGTTTAATTTAATTGTCAGAGTTATTAGACCTTTTAGCTGCAGGACACGGAGAAGGCTTTACAGTATTAAATGCTATTGATGGTGCTGAGATGCTGCCTGTTTTATACAGGCTATACATATCTGCAGTATGTGGCGCATGAGCTGTCAGTTCTCAGCATATGTATTCAGGTCAAGAATTCAGATCTCATTGTTGTAAAGCTTTACTTTCTACTGTGTTTTTATTGGTGATGTCATCAGAGACTAGTCTGTGTTAACTTGACTTTCATCACATAACAGTCGGCTTGAAAAAAAAAGAAGTGAAATCGTAATCTGAAATCGTGCAGTGGTACACGGCTACAAACCATCGCAGATGATGTGAAGTATGTTGACACAAATGATGCATCCCGTCCAGCCGCCTTGCAACACATTTTACCTGCTGTCTATATCCTGTGAAACACTATAAGCTGTCAGTATGTCCCTGTTGACATAAGTTAATCTTGTTTATCTCTTTGGCTGCGTTCAAAATATCTCCATTCATGCGTTGTAATCGCAGACTTCCAAAACTGAGTTAGCCTTTGGCTGCTCTGCGTGCCAGGGGAGGGGGAAAAAAAATAAAAATAAAGGAAGAGGGGAACACAAAGAAATGTTGTAACTGACTGGACGGGTGGAGTCTGAGTGATTTATCGTCTCAGCAACGAGCCAGGGCTGTTCTGTTGGGGCAGAAACAAAAACCCAGCCCAGTCTGACTGTTCCCATGCTGCAGGTGGGGTTCTGTTCCCATCTCGCTGGATTTTTCTTTTGCTTATATTTATTCAACCAGGACAGTCAATTAAGAGCTACTTATTTATAGAGATAGTCTGGCAACTGCTCTTGCTGGACTTCATTTGGTGGGGGGGAGGGGGAATCAAAGAAAATAGACAAGAGGATAACATTCAGTAGAGGCTAGCGAAGGAAAATCCAGCTGAAGCTCTGAGGACGCACTTTGGGATTTTGAGACAGGCCATTTGTTAAAAAGCGACGCCATCCTCGAAAAGGGCCAAAAGCAACAGGAGGCATGCACAGAGAGACGTTAAGAGTAGACATTTGTCTGAGACTTGACGTGGACGTCTGAGTTTCCTTTTTCTCCGTTAGATTCTGTGATGAATGGAAGTGAAAAGAAAATGCCTGGTTTAAGGTTTTCCTTTGGAAACTAGTGACACCAGTGAGCTGAAAGAGGGACCGGGGAGGTTTAAATTCCCCCCCATTTTACAATAAAGGCCTTTTTTTTTTTTTTTTTTTTTTTTTTTTTTTTTCACTTTCTGGGCTGCTGTTGCTTTCAAATGAGTAAATGGGACAGCAGAGGCATGTGGTCGCTCAGGAGTGAGCTCTGAATTCACAACTTGCACAACTCTATTTCTGTACATCCTAGGTAGAGTTATGTCAACAGGATAAAAACACTGAAGACTAAATCAGTAACGCAACTGGCTGTCATGATCTTGTGTCTTTGGTACCTCTTCCTTCTTTGTGTTTCCTGTTAATTTGTGTCTTGTCCTGCTTTACTTCCTGTGTTTTTTCCCTCTTGATTGACGGAATCGGTTTCTCCTTGAGTTCGTCACCCTCCATTATTTTCACCTGTGTCACATCAGCCCTCTGCCCATGTGTTCTTATAGTCCTACTTTGTCCTTTTGTCGAGTCGTCTGTCTCCTCTGTGCCGTTGCCTCTGTTGCTTTTGGGTTTTTGGTCATCACGAGTTTCTTTTCGATTTCCCTGCAGCACCTTTTTGTTCCATTCTTTATTTATTTAAGTTATATTATTTCCTGCTCCTGCATTTGGGTCCTACCTCTGACTATGGCTGCATTTTATTTTATTTTTTTTGGAATACATGCCTTGCAAATTGCACTAAAGTCTATTCTGTTTAAGCTTTGCAAGAGAAATTAAATATTTCAGTACACAATAAACATTAAAAAAGAAACGCCATCACTAACAAACCATCTGCTCCAGTGCAGAGCAGCACTTTATCAAACTTTCTCCCCACACGCATGCAAAAGATATGCAACCACTCATTTTAGTCAGTAAATTACACTTTCATGTCACTGACATCGCTTCCTTCCAAATCCTTGAAATTGCCTTTCTAAATAAACAAGCAGCATGCTCTCAGCTTTATTTTTATTTTCTGTTAGACAGTGACATAATCTAGACCACTTAGCTCAAAATGACTAAAAGTGCCTCGTTTAATAATCCAATTTGGCGGTTTTGGTTCATATTGCCCTGCAATGCAAGCCTGAAACTTTTGGAGTGCATATTTTTAAATGAATTGATGGAAAACGGGTAATAGTCTACTTTTATCCCACCAAGTGAACTTGTGTCTTTGTGTAGTAGAGTGAACAGGACAGAAGAGATGGCTTGCTAAACTCAGTGCAGTCTCAATACTCCAACAAGGGAGCTGAAAAATCAGCTGCACCTTGCGTTTGGCTTTTATTTCAGTGTAAAGCTTCATAATGCTTAAAAGAAAACCCTCTGCGGTTAAATAAAATCTAAGAAAGACCTCTTTGGTTTTCAATAACAGAAAGTTGTCTGTTTACTTCAGCTACTACAGTAAATCCCTCTGCTTCGGGCTTCCCTTCCATTTTCCTCGTGTTAATTACTGGACTTGAAATGAAGCGACGTGCCAGCTTAACCCACGCTTTGCGGCCCGGCCTTCAGAACGGATGGGAATCTTCCTCAGTTTGCCCCTACGTCGTCTTTAATTAGAGGAGCACGCGAGCGCGAAGAGACAAGCGGCCTATAATTACTCGGAGTGGAAATAGAGTCACTTTGTGTTTATTCTGAAAGGATTACTTAAGACAAAGGTGTCGGAGTGGCCAGTGAAAACCCAGTCCCCCCTTGCTTTCTCATTTTGGTATCTGAACTCTGTCATTTGGAGGCGAGGCGTGTATAAATGTTTAAGTTTGACAAGAATACAGCTTGTCAACACAGTTTAGGGAAGCGTTCGATCATATGTACATTAACCGTGAAACCTCTGCCCATGCATTCTCATTATACTGAAAAGACTCTTGTTGGTTGAGACACTGGAAGATCCAAGATCAAATACAGAGCACTTCATACCACAAGACTTCTTCCTACATGTAGGGGAAAAAGTTTAGGTTCTTTATTTTACCCCCCCGCTACTTTCACCTTTTTTTTTTTTTGAGTTTGTGGGGTCGTGGGAATCCTCGGCTCCGTACGGGGCGAGCGTGGCCTTGGACAGTGTTGCGACCTCTTACCTCCTGACTTGTTGTCTCCGCTGCGGTCGTACATCATGAGCTGCAGTTAGTGGGAAAAGCTGAAGCTCACCAACACACATCAGTCTCCTCCAGTGGCGCCACTGATTGCAGTCATTAATGAATATGTGCATGAACTCCGAGACAATATTTCAAGTAAAACTCAGACATGTCAACTGAGAATCGCACAAACGGGAATGGCATAGGACCTCTTATGCAACTTGTACAGTATAGCAAGTAAAGCAGTAAACCACGGTCTTTTAATAAACTAAGTGTATCACAGTTAGCTCTTTTTGGAGAGGAAATATTTCTGATCCTCCTTAAACACCACAAGGAAAATGAGCTATATCAACGGTAGTAAAATTCTTCTCAAAGGGAGTCTACACTTGGCCTCAGAAGTATTTGGCAGCAAAAACCTCTCGTACGTGTTTTAGATAATAGTTCCACTTATCTGTAAAATTGACTCACTGAATGTATTTATTTATTTTTTACCTTGATTGAAATCTTGGCTCCGCTGAGGCTGACTCACGGACGTTTCTCTGTGGATTTGTCACTGTGCTAAGGATCGTTATCCTGTGGAAAGGTTCACTTCTGGTTCAGCCTCAACTCCCAGACAGATGGCCTCTCAAGCTTCAAATATGACGCAGGATTCTTAGTTGAATCGATGAACTGTTGGTTTCAGGTTCTGCTCCTGAAAGCCGCCTTGGGTCTGAAGTTACTGTGGCCAAACGCCTCCAGAGAGCATGTGTAATGGTAACAGACCCAGCTGTTGTCTTTGTATATTTTGGCCAGCTTTACATAAATGTTGTTACACTCTGTGCTATATTTGGATGCTCCGTGTTTCTGTATTTTTAAAAATGGGCTGCTCAGATTCAACGTTTAATCGGAAATTACTCCATACTCCAGGAAATTATCAATTTTGGAACATGATGGATGCTGACCTAGACCCTATATTGGTGTTTTGTTTTTTTTGTCTCAAAGCTCAAACAGCAGTCAATTTTCTTGTCATGTCTCAAACTATAGTCAAAGCTTAACTTCTCTGGTTCTTCTCTCATAAAATTGATCAACATGAGTCAACCTCCGCTTGCCCCCCACCCCCATACTCACATGTCGGAGACTCTTGGTTGTTTTTTTTTTTTTTTTTTTTTTATTACCCATTCTACCTCGGCTATAACTTGTAAATATATAACCCCTGTAACTACTGTTCACTGTTTAAATATGCACTTTAGTCACTTTACTCATACAGTCTGTTTACATTCTCCACGGACATTTTGGATGGTCATAACATTTATGGCATGGTAACTTGTGTATACTTTGTATTTTTATCTTGTTCTAGTTCTGTTTTTTTTTGTACTTGCACGTTAAGCTGCTCACTTGTGCCTTGTGCCGGGGACAAATAAAGTTTTCTGAATCCGAATATGGACAAATGTTGTTATAAAATGTTGGCACTGGAACAGATTCATAGCCAGATTTTATTTAGGTGAGCACAAAGGGATGCCGTATGTTTCCTTCTACAGGAGAATATGGAAACAGTCTTCTAGTGTCAAACAAGCATCATTCTGGACACTAATGATGGATAAGACTTCAGACAATTTACTGCAATGGTTTAATAAAAAACATTAACCACCAACTCTAAAATATACTTTTGAAGGAGCAAAGTAGTTAAATAAAACATATTAACATCCCATTTTCTTTACATGGACAGTTTTTCTTCTATGTCAGACAGTCACCAGGATGTACTGCATACAGTACACAATACTGCTATTAATTAATTCATCTTCTGTAACCGCTTCTCCTGTCATGTGTGAGAGGCGGGGTACACCCTGGACAGGTCGCCAGTCTATCGCAGCGAGACAGACGACACTAGTTCACACTCCCATGCACACCTATGGCCAATTTTGGACCTAATGAGCATGTCTTTGGACAATGGGAGGAAGCCAGGGTACCAGAACATACAAACTCCACACAGAAAGGCCCCAGTCGGCCTTGATTCGAACCTTCTTGCTGTGAGGCGTCAGTGCTAACCACGATGCTACTGTGCCGTCCGCTGCCATTCAATTAAACTTGATTGTCAACCATGTGACACGTGAATATTCAATACATTTGCAGATTTAGCATGAACACATACACAGTAATTGCATTTAAAAAGAATACAGCATCATTCATTCATAAAAAATAAATTTTTCTTTATTTCTGAATCTACCGACTTCACAATTTTTGCTAAACACATCACACACACCTAAAGAAAAGAATCAGTTTCAGGTCTCTTCCTTCCCACAACCACTTTGTTTAAACCACAGTGTGACCACAGTCACACCGCCCTATGGCCTCTTTAGTAACTCTGTCACAGAAAATACAAACACTCGGAGCACTTGTGGCTTCATTGTTTAACACGGGCTGTGTGTGTGTGTGTGTGTGTGTGCTTGCGCGGGCATATGTGTTTCTTCCCAAGTCTACTTTAAGTGTCACTGCCTTAAATAGAGGGTGTGAGTGCTTCAATCTTGTGGCCTTTCCGCTGTAGGCCGTATGTGTGTGTTTCCATAGGAGCGGTAAGAGTTGAGGTTAAGAGGGCCCTGCTCTGTCTCTCCCCCCTCCTGTCAGTTTTACGGCAGATGACTGCCTTCATCTCGGCTCGGCGGGAGGAAATGTACACAGATGTTGACACCATGGTGTAAACACGGCTGAGTTGGAGATCCAGAGGACGGCGGGTAAAGGAGGTGAGGGGGACTGAATGAGCTCCGGTTTAAACTGGGTGAACGCAGACGTTGACTTATTACTTTACATTTATAGTCACAATGCGCCCATTCACACCTGGGAGCTACTGTAATACAGTCGGCTGCTAAGAAGGTCACTCAAACCTTTGGGAATTAAGTGCCTTGCTCTAAGGGAAACTTATTCTATCCATTTTTTTTAATATATATTTTATTTGGTTCTTGGTGAGCTACATGTGCAAAGTATTTGCATTGTATGGTCTACACTGCTGGTTTTTAAGTGCTGTTTATACCTCTGTGGAGCATAGATGGCGAGACACTTATACTTGTGCACTTGTCAGTTTGGCTCACTCTGTAAAAACGCCACCCAAACTCAGCGCTGTCTTTTTTTTTTTTTGCCTGTTGGCTTAATTTTTGTTTCTACTTCCCACTTCACTTTCAACAATGGTGACTGAAACTTTCGACGAAATTTCACAGAAGACGAGTCATAGAAATGTTTGTATCTCTAAATGTCCTCCGTTAACCTTTCCTCGATGCGGGTCCATCTTTATTGATTCAAAACAATCAATTTGAAAATTTGCGAATACGGAGAAGCAGCTGGAAATACTAAATCGGTGCTGTGCATGAACGTGTTCAATGAACGCCGTTTTTGTGAACTCAGCGCACAATTTTTCCAACTTAGTTGTGAGTTTTCCAACAGCTGTCAGCCGACGTACAATTTATGGCATACAGCATGGCTGGTGCAGCTGAAAGAAGCCGCCTCCGGCACTGCAGAATCAACTGATCCACACAAACAGTTGAGTAATTTCCTGGTATATACAGTCAATGGTTATTCAAAAAAGCAGCACAGATCCTGGCAGAAAAAATACGATGGGCTGGGGATGGATGGGCATTGAAAAAAATAAAAAAAACGAAAAAAATGAACGTGAACTGTTTATTTGTCTATGAACTAAAAATGAAAAAAATGTGAACTATGAACTTAAACTAATTCACTTTTATCTGTGCGAACTGAACTTTGAGCTAGTTCTTGTTTATTGTGAACTTGCACAACACTGGTGGAAATACTCTACTACCAAGTGGACCAATCACAGCTCTTGCGGTCTGCGGTACCGTGACGCGTAGTTACATTTCTGGGGAGGTGCACGTCAGGCTACGGCACAAGGGTCCGACGCAGAAGCATAAACCACGCATTACTGTGCATGTGACGTTAAATATCTTGAGATATTAAGGGCAAAACACAGACTCGTCACTCAGTGAAGTTTGTGTCGTATTGCTTGAGGAACATTACTGCAGGCTGCAGAAAAAACTCATTCTTACTTGTGTTGACAGTTCCAAAACCTAAAGTAAAAGCAATGACGAGAGAGTGTTAATGTGGAAATGAAAGGCCAATGTACCACTTAGCCTTTTCCAAATGTGTCTGCTCTTTCTGCACTGCTGACCACAAAAACTGTTTAATTTATCTTCTTTTTAGAGCAGTAGTATTCTCCTCTTATGTTGCGCCATAAAGCAGTTCTTGTGTTCACTGGAATTCATTTCTTTGTTTAAAAAAAAGATTTGAACTTTCTCAACACAATTCTTAAGTTATGAAACTCTGATTACCAGCAAACGTTAACCTGATGTCATTCTCTTTGTCTAATAAGTGAGATTAGCTGCAGCGTTCTGGTGAAAACCTGTCATCCCTTGGGCCTCGACATCAAATGGATGAAGACAATTTGTTTAAAGTACTTTTTTGTTTTTCTTTCACTCCTGCTGGTTTTGCACTGGACACCCACCGTCTGTGCTCGCTCTCCCCTGGCGTCGGTCGGTCCTGCGAGGTTCTGGACATGCAGCCGGTCTTGGCTGGAAAAAGTGAACACGCTGTTGCAGCAGGGGGAGGGAGGAGGCTTGTGTCTGTCGTGTGTGTGCACCGTATGCATTAGTGTCTATTGTTTACACATGAAATGACCACAAATGACCCTGAACATTCATATCTCCTTCACAGATACGATGGTTCAGTCTCAGTTTTACTGCAGTGTGAGTGCGTGTGTGAGTCACTCCATGATTTGCTTTAAAAACCCCTCATAGCTGAGGGATGAGGGGATGAGTGGGAGGAGGGAGGAGGGAGGCAGCCGGAGAATAGGTCCTGAAACCTGCCCAACATTTCGACATTTCTCCACCGCCTCTGCTGCTCTGCTTTGGGGCTTGTTAAGTGAAACAGAAGAAGAGGGAGTTGGGGTAAGAAAAACACAGGAGTGCATGAGTGACTGGCTGAGTAACCGTGAGAGATTAGCGAGTGAGTAAGAAAAGAGTGGGCAAGCTTTGTAGTGTTGGGAGAGAACAGTGGAGCAACATCAGTCCTCATTTCCTTCACGGAACAGAATAACAAGTACGCAAAGGCCTAATGAAGACATCAGGCCATTGGGAATATCAAGATTTTCCTCAGATGTGGTATAAAGTTGAAATAAATAAATGACTAAATTATAATGTATTACCTAACCATCCACTAAAAAATCAACCTCAATGGATGGACCTTGTCATTCATATGGACTTCCCTGTCTGTGAAGGTTCTCAGTCGTCCAGGTCATGGTATATCCAAAAAGAGTTTATTTATATATATATATATATATATATATATATATATATAATTTTTTAAAAAAAAAAGGCAACTGGACTTGTAGAGTTTTTTTGAGAAGACATTTCACCACGCATACGAGTAGCTAAAGAGACAAACAGTCCCCCCTCAACAACAGGTAAGTGTCTGTTAATGGGAATTAGCCGCACCAATTTCTGGTTGTTTACGCTTTTGGGTATGGACTTCCCCTTGAACATGGAACATGAAATATTTGTACATTTGAAGATGGATACAGAGACAAAAACAAACAAAACAAAAAAAATGGACGCCATGACTGCTACCCAAAAGTGAAGTCAAAGCAAGTAGAGCTCCCCCTGGTGGCTGGTCAGAATATAGGTCATAAGCTCCACCCCCTCCATGTTAGTGGATGGGACTTGGGCCAAACTAAAACACTCATCAAGTTATTTATTTATTATTTATCATATGTTCTCATTTTAGGCTGTTAATAATGCAGTGTGTTCAATTGTCAATTTTTCTGAGAAGTCTAGTTTTGGTTTTGTATCTGGCGGAGGTACTGGACGGTATTTTTCATTGTCTTGGACTACTGCAATAACACAGTATGTAGAAAATGAGCATATTTGTCCACTCCCATCTTGATAAGACTAATGGAAACTTGGAAAAATGTCCTGTCAAGGTACATTTAAAACTAAATTAATTTCAGTTAACACCTGTTAAGTATGAAACTCGTGTGATTAATCACAATTAAATATTAAAATCAGCCCTTATAGAAACATATTCTTGGCTAGCTAAGCTCACTGGTTGTTTTCTGTAGATTCATGTGTGGGGAAAATGTGAGTGGCATAAGTCTTGCCAAGAAAGTACATGTATCTTCCAAAAATGAAATATGTCGTATACTTTACTTCATTTTGCATTAGCAAAGGCAACAAACTATCAAACCATCTGAGAAGTGTCGAACAAGCAAGCATTTCACAGATAAAGATGAGCTGTGATGTTTGCTACGGCATCTTTGTGAAATACAACTGTCTTATCTGTCCTACATGAATGTACAGTAAGTCATCACCTTTTAAAATGTGGCAGCACACTAAAGTAAATAAGCAAGATCTCAGAAAGAATGGGAAAAACAGGGGCCTGAAGAGAAAAATGTGCTGCATACTGGACACAGAGGGGGTTTATTTGCTCTCGTGTTGTAACAGCTGTGGCCGAGCAGAGAGAAAGTCATCACCACGTATTAACATATTGCTGCACTGGGCCTTTATATGGTAGAACTGGTGATTATCATGATTGCACACGAGGAGTGAAAAGAAACACACACGTACAGTTGGTAATTTGTTTATACGCCGCACATTCCTCCAACTCCCAGCAGTGCATGATTTTGGCTCTGTAAATGGAGAGAGCGCAAACGGCTACATGTTAATTACTCACCACATCGAAAGGAAAGACGGCGTGAAGGAAGGATCACGCAAAACCAAGCCCCGAACCTACAGTATGTCTCTTATTTCCCAGATCACACTGCGGGAAATGTTGCCAAGTTCTCCCTCGAATCAAGTTGGATAAAGGTTTTGTTGCTGCAATCAGGAGATGTGAATGTGAGATTTTGGTTGGGCTCTTGTCTCCCTGAAGTCATAACCCAGATCTTTGGACATTCAGTACCTTTCCACTTTTGGAAGGGAACAAGATTTGGCCCGTACTTTATTATTTTTTTTTCTTCTCTATCCTACTTACTGCTGACTAGTCTATTTTGGTGCTCCAAATCTCCTGCTCCTCCATGGATCATTATGTATGCTTACCCCCATTTATCTTGTATAATGAGAAACAGTTGTGCATTATTTGAAGGTTAAGTGTCTAGCGCCTGTTTTTACACTTTTTCCTCACCGCTTCTGAAAAATGCAAGGATTATCAGCCCGCCGCTCACAGACTAGATGCATGCTTAAAGGGGAACTACTGTTTTTTACAACCTGGACCTTATTTCTGGCATAAAATACAATCGTTTGGTGTTATTTGGAGATGTTCGGACAATATTTAGATCTGCGTATATCCATATCGTGGGAGTGACTGGGGCACCGAAACGCAGCCTCTAAAGAACGCTGAGTCCGGAGTTACAGTACCTGTTATCTATTCGCTGATGGGCAGCGGTTTGTTCTTTGGCCTGCTGTTCCTCTCTATAACAGAGATAACAGGTAACTCCGGACTCAACGGGGAATAGCACTAGCGTATCATAACAAAATATTGGTGAAATGAACGAGTTTCGCGGCAGATAATGTGTTATTTAGAGGCTGCGTTTCGGTGCCCCAGTCACTCCCATTATATGGATATACGAGGATCTAAATATCGTCCGAATTACTCCAAATAACACCAAAGTTATGTGGGTGAGTAAACGATTTATTATTTTTTTTTTGTTATGCCAGAAATAAGGTCCAGGTTGTAAAAAAAATAAAAAAATAAAAATCAGTAGTTCCCTTTAACAAACCTCTTGCTGTGCTGTAAGATTCTTTGTTTTCAGTGTGAAAAGTGGGATAATTAAGGACTCCAGCCATTCAACTCAATCGTGACGTTTGTAAAAATGGCATCCACATAGATAGCTCAGTGTTGCTTGTTGCCATAGCGACCAAACCAAGCTGATTTACAGCCCACGTCGTCCTCCTTCATGTGAGCTTTACATCCGCCCTTCCTCTTTCCAGCCGTCTGTAAACACCGGGACACAACAGTTCTCATCACTCTGCCAGTTAAAAAAATAAAAAAAGTTAAGAGTTTACAACACCTCCTCCTTCTGTTTACCAAGCCATCGTTCTGTTTGCGTACACCACATAATCCAGGTTTCATATGATGCCAGACCACACGCAGGTGGGATTCACGACAGCGCCGCGGCGGTGTCCGTCCGAGGTGTCTTGTTTGCTGATGACCTTTTACGGTCCTCTTCAGAGGATTTGCAGGTGTTTGGTCAGTGTGCGGCGAGACAGGCAGACATGGGCGCAAACAGGAAGAGGCTGACTGATTGTCAAGTCTGCTGGTGGGACAGTCTGCCTGAAAGAGGAACTAGTGAAAAGAAATCTCATTCTTTAAACCTGCTTTGTGGTGAAACGAACCAAACGTGTTTGAGTTGTGAGGGGTCTTGTTTGCATTGGCTATTGTTGGGTCCAGCGATAGTTGACCTGATGTGTAAACGAAACGATGAATATGCCGTTTCCCACACATAAACTGCCTGAAGAATTCCCAATGGGAATGTGTGATGTTCATGTATACTCCAGACACACTGTATGCATTTAGTTTATAGTTTCTCCAGCATAGTGTGGATGGAAAAACGAAGTGACGTAATATAAGCAAAGACATAATCTTGTAGTGTTGTTGATCACGTGACTGTAACAACACGCACGCCTCTGAGAAGACGGGGGAGGAGAACAGTGGGTCGGTGTATCTGAAAAGGCATCCACTAACGCTAGCAGAGAAACGAACGTCCAAATCCTCTCGACAGGAGCCAATTAACAACTTCACCAAACACCCTGTGGTAACTGAGAGAATGAGGGTGAGCATCAACAATTTACTGGTGAATTTCCTCGTCAAAGTTATTAGACCTTCAGCTGCTATAAACGGAGAAAGATGGTGAAAGTGCTGAGTTGCTGCCTGTTTTTATACAGGCTATGCATATCTGCAGTTCACAGAATCTAGCGCATGAGCTGTCTGTGACTAGTCGGCATTGACTTTTTATCACTATATTTTTGGGACTTGTGCAACCCCTAATGACTAGTGTCTGTTAATGAAGAGATACTTACCTGTAGTTGGAGGAGACTGTCCTCTATCTCCAATGAATGGCGCTCTAACAACCCACCAGCCATCGCAGCCTCCAGTCTCAAGGTGTGAACGTGGGTGAAACTTCTTGAGAACAGATGTTAAGACTGAACCGTAGTTTGATGGCGGATTATATCTCAGTCCACCTCCCCTGTTCAGAGAAGGATTTTCCAATTTAACAACCCCCCCTCACTTCAATGACCAGTTTGAATTTAGAAAGAAAAGAGTTAAATTTGAGTTAAAGGGGAACTACTGTTTTTTACAACCTCCAATGAGCTAGTTGTTTTACAACATGGCTGAATATTTTTCCAATTCTGAGGTTGTGGACGAACCATAGCATTAGCAAATTACAGGTAAACAAGCCAACCATCGCGCGTGGTGCTCAGAGAGGACATCATTCAGGTCAGAAGACATCATCAGGGTCCTGTAGGTCAATCTACAGACCCCCAGATGATGATATCAGGTAACTCCGGACTCAACGGGGAATAGCACTAGCATACGATAACAAAATGTTGGTGAAATGAATGAGTTTGGTGGCAGATAATGCGTTTTTTTAGAGGCTGCGTTTCGGTGCCCCAGTCACTCCCACTACATGGATATACGCAGATCTAAATATCTCCTGAAGGAATACAAATTACACAAAAGTTATATGGGTGAGTAGACGACCTTATTTTATGCCAGAAATAAAGTCCAGGTTGTAAAAAAAAAAAAAAAAAAAAAAAAAACAGTAGTTCCCCTTTAATGGATGTTTATAGAACAATTGGACATTTATCACATTTGATTGAATAGAGCCATTAAAACACTAAACTTGGATTTTAAGGTTTTATTTCAGTCACTGTAAATGTCATACAGAAGTCAAAAGCTGACAAAGACTGTGAATATGTCAACCCTCGGAAATGTGGCAAACCAAAACGGACTGAATTATGTGGCATTGAGCCTTTGGTAAAAACCAAAACCATAACAATCAAACAACTTCAAGTGTTTCTGGCGTATAGGACTCGGAAAAAGTCCCTTTTGTTTTTATCCCTGAATTTCTCATAAAGTGGTGACTAATTCCGAGGTCAGTTTTAATGTTCCCTGGAATACACAAAGACTTGACCTCGATCTCTCGGTGAACTCCTGTTGAACTGAAATATCCTCTGGGAATTTTTTTTTTGGAGCACACTGGACCAAATCCTGAGTGTATTCTTGAGTTATTGTCACAGAGTTTGGACTGAATGATGAATATATGTATGTGTTTATGAATCTGAATATTTCAGAGAAGATTTATGCGAGAACAGTATTAAACGTGTGTGTGTGTGTGTGTAAGAGAGAAATGGACCTCCTTTTGTTGCATTCATTCTACTCTTAGACACTAACTCTGGCCAGATGTGACCGTTGCCCTGCGCCGCCATTCATCTCCGTCTTACTTCCACTCTGCCCATCTTTCTTCCCTTCTTTGGTAAAACCTCCTTCGACTTTCACTCTCTCATCACCTTAACCTTTCGTGTCAAGTTCAATTACTCACATGTGGCTCATGACTGGCACAGAAACGTAATCATGCAGTGATACGCTGATCAGGCATGGCATTACACCCACTGTGGAATAAATGAAAGGTCTCTTAGCCTGATATTGTGTAGGTCTCGTTGTGCCTCCGAAACAGTTCTGACTCATCAGAGAATGGACATGGACTGAAACATCAGGGTTTGACTATAAACTGAGAATCAGTGTGTTGGTGTGTTTACAGTGGGCGTTCTAATCCAGCCAATTTCCTTTCCTCAAAAACACATCTTCTATCATCTGATGGCTGTGGGCTTATTGTGTGTCTAAACATGGTTTCTGTGTGTGTGTGTGTGTGTGTGTGTGTGTGTGTTTTAAACTCGGCGTATAAACACACCCTGAGAATTATGTGGAATCGCAGAAGTCGGATTGGCAAAATGTTCTGCATTTGGTTCGGAGATTTTTGTTTCGTTTTGGATTTTGAACGCGTTCCATGTTTCTTGTTTTCTTAACCATCAAAGAAAGGTTTTATGAACTTATGATATAAGCCTCAGTTTATGTAACGCAGCACTCAGCCTGTATTATTTAGGTTTAACGGTTAACGTTCACAAGTTTCCACATGGGCGTTTCCCATCTCAATTGACTCAAAGTGGACTGTCACGTATGACAGTCTTGCTCAGTCTGCTGGTGTTTGTCTACGTGTGTGTATTTTCTGGAAAGACCTTGATTGGAGGTGTTCAACCAACTTAATACCCAGTGTTTTCTGGGATTTACCCTTTTTATAATAAGTCTCAGCGTGGATTTCCCACTTACTTGGGCTGGGAACTCCCTTTTTGAAAACACTTGACTCTACACATCATACATGCACATTCGCTAGCAAAAGGCACATTATATTTGCTTCAGTTCATAATTAAATGATTAAAATATTTGGTATCTTATGCCACATGCTCTGCGGATCTCCTTGTTCGTCCTTGCCATATCTTCACCAGGGCTGTAACAAAGAATTGTCAACATCAGTCACGTAGATGACGACAAAGCGTTGACGCATTGCAGTGTGTTTGCACATCCCAAATTACAGGGGCTGCATCTGTCAGGCATGTTGGAAAACATGAAACAGAAAAAAAAAAGTGTGGGAGTGTTTAAACAAACCCAATGACATGCAGATTTGCAAGATTCTCATCAGTGATCGTGGTCTGGCCAACCCCAAAACAAGACGGCAGCGTCAGTATTTGGATTATTGTAGGATGTTTTGTCTAATAGCTTTGATTTCAGCTTAATGAGATGGAAACGGAGGAACCATTTGAGGATGTTTGTGTTTAGTTCAGATTGTGACAATTTGCTTTTTCACGCTAAATAACTCAGAATTTTTTGTCAGGTCAAAGCATGGAAACACAGAGCAACAGCTGTCTGTCTCTTCATACAGCGATCAGTCACAACATTATGACCACTGACAGGAGAAGTAAATAACGTTGATCATCTTATGACAATACAATGTTCTGCTGGGAAACTTTTGGACCTGGCATTCATTCATGTGGATGCTACTTAGACATGTAGCACCCACCTAGACCAGACCAGGCACCCCCACCCCATAGCAATGACACTCCTTGATGGCAGCAGGATGCACACACAAGAACGGTTTAGGAACAACTCAAAAAAACATGAAGAACAGCACAAGGGTTTGACCTGGCCTCCAAATTCAAACTGATCAAGTATCTTTGGATCAGGCTTGTTCCGGTGGATCTCACAGGACACCCTCAGACGGCCCATGTCCACTCTCTGATGAGTCACAACTGTTCTGGAGTCAAAAGGGAGATCGACATAATATTAGGATACATGGGGTGAAATTATTGTGTACAAATATGGTAACTGTTACACACCCGTGAACACTGTTGGGAGATGTGTGCTTGAGGGATGACGTGTAGGAAGGAGCATGAGATTGCTCAGCAATAGACAGGAAGGCCCATGACACATCAAGCCGATATGGCGGGTGTCGTGCAGACCGTAAGTCTCTGGTCATCTGTGGTGGGAGTCGTCTCTAGGATACTCTGATCATCAGAGTGAGGCAGTGCACGAAAAAGGCGGTTCTTGTTAATCTTCATCCATGTAAATATCATAACATAATCCTCCAGAGGGAATAAACTGTGGACCAACTCATCGGTATGATTCAGCTCTACGCAGATTCCCAGCTAGTCCTAGCTCTCCCATGTACGTGCTAGCTGGTCATTGCCGGTGGTCTTTGTGCTGTAAACACAACGTAAACTTCTCGGTCCAGTTAAATCAACGGAACGCCGACTTTGTTCATGTGTCACCTCTGTGTGAACAACTAAAGAGTAATTCTCTTGGGAAATAATCTTGGCACAAACACATTCCCCTTGATGAATTAAGGCTAAATGTACCAAGGCGGCATGGTTTAGAGGTTTCACCAAAACAATTACAACAGATCAGCAAGTCTTGTTTTGGTGCCATAGACACTTCATGTGCAGTGTGCCAGCAGCATTGTTTACGTTCCCCGTCTTGGTCCGTGGTCTCCTTCACAAAGCGCTGAAAGACCTCATTTAATGCCCATTTGGTTCTGGTTGAGGTTTTGTTTTGTGGTTTCAAACACGAGACCACCCTTTTTTGTCATTTCAACTCCTAATTAGTTTCCCTCTCTTCAGTGCATTTTTATGTTTTTATCTCTCACATCTTTGGTGTGTTTTTCCTCCTATATTCAAGTATTTTCTTCTCATCTGGGCTTTCTGACGGGAAATGTAGGATTTTCTGAAGAGTCAACTTCTTCAGCTATGGAGCAGCTTAACCAAACAGTGCGTGGGATTTAAGGAGACCTGTTGGCGGTAACGGAATATAATTTATATATTTTCATAAGCGTATAAACACCTGAAAATCAGATTTGTTTTTGTTTGTTTGGAGCAGGTCCTTCATGTTTCTACGACAGCCCAGGATGGACAAACCAAACACTCTAGGATCTACGCACATGGAAAGAGAGGGGTGAAGCAAGAGGTGTTCAATCTCTAAATCCAACGCACTGGACCTTTTTTGAAATTACAATCCTGTGCCAAATAATAAATGAACGTAGAAACTGAAATATTGGAGTGTTAACTTATGTCAGTTTGGTATGTCTAGAAAGCTGCCCTGTTCAGAAGAACCATACACCACCATTACGATACATGTACATGTACAAAAAAAAACAGTAATAATTACTTTAGTAATAACACACAAGGTAAACAATATAAGTGTAAATGTAAACCTGAGAGGGTAGCTCGTGTATATATACACACATTTACAGTATCGAAAACAGCTATGTGACTAAAGTGCAGTGGTGTTTAAGTCCACTTAAGGCTCAGAGTTGAGCAGGCGGATGGCATGTGGATAGAAATTCTTCTTCAGCCTCTCAGTCTTTGTCCTCAGGCAGCAGAAACGCCGGCCTGATAGCAGAGGAGAGAAGAGAGAGTGTCCGGGGTGACTGGGCTGTTTGAGGATTGGGGGGGGGGGGGGGTTGATTTCAACTTAATGAGATGGAGATGGAGGAATCGATCGAGGATGTTTGTGTTTAGTTCAGATAGTGACAATTTGCTATTTCACACAAAATTTTGTTATGGTCTAAGCATGGAAACACAGAGCAACAGCAATCTGTAGGACTTAGTTTCATACAGCGATCAGTCATAACATTAAAACCACTGACAAGAGAAGTAAATAACATTGACCAACTTGTGACAATTCAGTGTTCTGCTAGGAAACTTTTGGACCTGGCATTCATTCATGTAGATGTTACTTAGACATGTAGCACCCACCTAGACCAGACCAGGCACCCCCAACCCATAGCAATGACACTCCTTGATGACAGCAGCCATCCCCAGCAGGATGCAGCCTGACACAGACACACACACAAAAAGAGATAAAGTGCGGAATTGACCGGCATGCACCTCTTATAAAGGTCTTTTCACTGTATGTTTTAGTACTTTATTCAGAAATTGCTAAATTATTTGCCAGAATGCCATTATTCTAGCTTGGTGCCATTTGGACTTCAATATGGAGCGTGATTCAAGAGATGCAGATAAATAAAAATCAATTGGATGAGCCTACGACCAATCGGAGCCAAATTCAACTCATTTATGACTACGACTCTGTTCCTGTTTTGTCCTTCATTCTATTAAACCCACCCAAATAATTTGATCGGCCTTGCAGTTCTTTGGTCTGGGGTCGCTCTGTTGAGAACTGATTATGCTCTGGCAATTTTCTGTCCTTGTGGGCGCTTAATCTGTAACCTATAGTATGTACAGTATCTCCTGTAGATCTCCTATCTACTTTGTAATTTGCTAAAACCTTGTTTGAAAAAATAGAGTAATATTGCAAAAGCACGCACAACACATCGTTAATAAGTCCCTCTTTGTGATGGAGATGCTCTTTCTCTCTCTCTCTCTCTCTCTCTCTGCAATAACACCGTGGTGATTCAGCAGTAAGAGGCTGGTGGTCTACTTCAGGGCTCTGTGCCAACATTTGAAAGACAACACTGGTGAGAAAGCAGCTCTGGCACAGACGTCGTATCAGCAGCGCGGACCACCCGCCTCCGCCTGTCCGCCCGCTCTCAGACGAACAGGTATTTTTAGCAGCTTAGGGGGGGAAATGCGGCCTGGATCTTACCTCGGCTCGCTTGATTGCTCAATGTTGTTCCCGGGCTTGATCCAGTTTTCCTTTCTCTCACACACACACACACAAAAACCAAAGCACTAACTCTGAATGTTTTAACCAAAAACAAAAAAAAACATTGCACATTTACGCAACATGTCACATTTTAGCGCTGCAGAAATCCAAAGTCTTCAAAGTACTGAACGCTTACAACAACCGGTTGCACTGGCTATGAGCTCGTAGCGATTACCACTTGGGCCAGTTCTTACCTTGGACGTGTGACCTGCTTTCACCAGGTGCAAAGAAAGTTGAAACTGAAGGTAATTAAAGGAAACTGGCATCTGTGAGACCGCCTGTTTCTTAAAACCTTTACTTTCCTGGTATAGACTTCACTAAATGCCAGGAGAATGGTATCGGCATTTCCCAAAATGGAAATTGAGGGGTGAAAAAGATCATCAGGTGGATGGGTGGCCAGTGAGACGGACGTAAAGATATTCATGCTCACCACTGAACTCACTCACACACAGTCTAAAAGCACATTTTGCTCTCAATCTTTCCCTTTCTCATTTTCCAACAATAACAAGGCCTGACTAGGATTGACTCACTCCTTCCTGCCTGCTCCCCTCTCTTCATCCCCACCTTTCGGGACTTTCCCTCATCCTCCTCCTCCTACGGTCCTCCTTCGCAACCGTCCCGGTTTATGATGAATCTCCTCTATGGATTTATACGTCCCCTCCTCCACCCAATAGTTCCCCCCGCTTTTTTTTTTCTCTTCCCCCATCAGAGATCTATAAACACTACTAATCCATGTGTAAAATATATAAACACGATGTGAGTGCTACCGAGTGTTTTGGTTGTAATGTATCTCACACACAGCTCATTTTGAACACGAACGGCTCTTTTATTTAGCTTCATACTTTTATAATGCAGTTTGTGGAGTGCAATAAAACTGCCTTTTCATAAACCTCGGCCCAGCACGTGTTTGAAATGTTTCACTTCACAGTTTGGAAAGAGAACAATGTCATCTCTCACCGACCACTTAGGAGATCAGAACTCTTGGGTTTGATCTGAACTCTGATTTAATATACGAAGCAGTACACCAACTTATTTCCTGCACCTCTAGCTGGCCGCAGGTTTTTCTGGTTCCAAAAGCAACAAGCCGCGGTGAAATTTCGTCAGTTTCCAGTGGTTTGCATCCCGATCCTCTTAGCCAGTACCTCCTTAGCTACTGGACAGAGAGAAGCACTTAACCTGTCTGACTCAGTAAATATCCAAGTGTTTCCTCTCCGGACTGTAGCACAACAATAGGAAGCTGAAAGTCGCCCCGAGGTCTGCTGCAAGATAAATAAACTTTAAGCTTGATCATGGAGCAGGATAGTTTGGTTCTGGCAACAGACTAGATGTCCTCACTAAAATTATTAGAGTAACTAATTTCACTCTGGGTACAATCAAGTATAATCCTGCTTGGTTGAATCTACTCCCACATAAATGGCTTGTCATTCTACTTGATATCTAAAATATTAACTGAAATTGATGAGAATCCAATAGATTAACGGTGGAAGCCACGACAGTCATCCTTCATGCTCCTTGTGATAATTAAGGTTGAGGTAAAAGATTAATCTGAAATCAGCCACATGCTCCAAGGCTCTATCGTGACATGCTTTTTTGGGATATTGTAGTCTTTTGCAGTTACGACTCTTTAATTTTACGTTCACATTAAAGTATAAATCACAAGAAGAAAGCATTCATCATGGTGAGACCACAGAATATTTCTTTTACACCTTCCGAGTTTAACTCCCAGGAGATTACAAGCACTGAAACATACAAAAGATAAAATAAGGCATGAAGTCCAACGTTTTGACTTTGGGCTTTTATTTATTTCTTAACATTGAACCATCTTGTGACAATTCAGTGTTCTGCTAGGAAACCTTTGAACCTGGCATTCATTCATGTGGATGTTACTTAGACATGTAGCACCCACCTAGACCAGACCAGGCACCCCCACCCCATAGCAATGACACTCATTGATGGCAGCAGCCATCCCCAGTAGGATGCAGCCTGACACAGACTCACACACAAAAACACTTTAGGAACAACTTAAAAAAAAAACAAAAAAAAAAACATGAACAGTTAATCCCCAAACTGATCAAGTATCTGTGGGATGATCCACAGAGGCCCCTCCCCTCAACCCACAGGACCCAAAGGCCCCGCACTAGAAACATTCTGTTGCCAGACACCACAGGACACCCTGAGAAGGCCCATGTCCATTCTCTGATGAGTCCCAACTGTTTTGGACGCACAAGGGAGACCTACACAATATTAGGAAGGTGGTCATAGTGTTATATCACTGAACACCCCATAAAGACCCAAAAGGTATTGTGCCTGTTTAGTTGGCTTGTTACAGGGCATACTTGAGTCTTGCCCATTTTGCATGTGTTTAAATTGGACACAAGGACATTTTTATACCTCAAAGTCGGTGTCAGCTGTGGCCTGAGGTGTGTTTTTGGGTTGTCTGTCCATATATCTGACCCATTCTTGTGAACGTGAGCTGTCAGGAATGCCGTGACAGGATTTTGGTGAATGAATTTGGTTCAAACGTTCACTTGACCTCAAGGATGAACTTAGAATGTGGTAGTCAAAGCCCAAGGCCGCCGTAATCTCTCAAAATAAGTGTTTGGCCACAGCTAAAAACACAAATCATATGCTAATTATGACATCATTAGAGACAAACGTCCAATAAGATAAAATTAATGATGACTGATTATATCCACAAGGTCGTAAGCCAGCTTCACAGTGACATCATTGTGTTCTGCAAAAACAATTTTATTAAATTCCTACTAGGGCAGAAATTCCCCAAACAAACGTTGTAAGTAATTGAATTAATTGTTGAAATGTTATCAATCATGATGTGGACAGGGGGATGAGATGGAGCCAGTTAAAACTTGGCGCAGAGATGAATGTGTGAATCCACTGGCGTACTTTCAGTGTCACTGGGATTTACAAGTGTGTGTCTGTGTGTGTGTAATTGTATTACTTGTGTTGCAGGCCATTAATCTGTCACCACAGTCCCATTGTGGGGACTTGTCCCTTCTGGGGACAAAAAGGTTTAAGGTTAACACTTGGTTTAAAGTTAGATTAAGGTTTTATTAAGGGTTAGGTAAGTAGTGTTTATAATTTAGAGTAAGTCTCAACTTAATGTCCTCTGAAGTGATGTAAACATTACAGTGTGTGTGTGTGTGTGTGTGTGTGTGTGGGATTAGGGGTGAAGACAGACGACTATCAACAACACTTGTCGTCGTCGTCCTCCTCCTCCTCTCCTCCCCTCTGACAGCCGTGGATCTCCGTCTTCCTGGCTCCATCCCAGTCAGATCGTGGGAAGATACCACTGCCTGAAAACAAAAATAAACAGATAAATAAAATAAGATTAAGTAAATAAATTAATTCAAACAGAACTGGGGGGGGGGGGGGATCTATCCACTCAAGTCCAAATTTAGATACTAGATAAGGAAGGGGAAGCTCTGTTTACTGTGCCAGTAATAGAGGAGCCTTTCAGTACTGTGTCATGATTCATGCCTGTGTGTAGGAGAATGTGCAGCCGTTACTAAAAGTGTGGACGCCTTCAAAAACAATGCCATAAATAGCTACATACAAATTACGGTGGACAGACAAATTATATTTGTTATGGGCAGCCCTTACTGGTACCTGTTTGTTCCAGGCGTCTGGGAGAACATGTCCTGGTTCTGTCCACTTTGTTCTGTCTTCTGACTTAATATAATCTTAGGCCGACTCCATGATGTTTAGTTCAGTGGTTCCCAAAGTGAGGGTCGTGACGCGGGAAGACAGCTGAACGATGCTTGCTTAAGGACTGCTAACATACCCTGGAGAGGTTTGAGACGGTTCCTAGCTAAATGCACAACAGAGTATAAATCTTTATCAACTCAAGACACAACTTCCAAAGTAAAGAAAGAAATATGACTAGGCAGAGGCGGGCCGTGCATTTTCCACTACGCTTAGAGTTCTCCTTGGAGCCTGTCAACCAAGGGTAACGCTCATAGTCACTGTCTTGAAAGTTTCCCCGGCTGGGTCAGGCTAGCTAGCTCCAGGATTGGGCAGACTTTCCTCACCAGCTTTTCCTTCAAAGTCCGCCATGAAAATGTCTTTCGTCGAAGATCTGCAACCAAATCGATAGCCTCTCCTCCTTCCGCCATTGTGGGTTCAAAAAATAGCTTGAAAACGTTAGCGGTAGCAGCTCGCAAGGGTTGAACGCGCGCCGCTAGCCCGCCACTGTGATATGGCATATGTCGCCCTCTGTATCACCAGTCCAGCAGTGGATAACTAAAGTTGTACACAGTGTGTTGTGTGTCTAAAAATATTAGCTACTGACAGTTTGAAACCGAACAAGTTAAGACGCCACTTGATTACAACACATCCAGAGCATAAGGACAAGCCAGTTGATTGACCTGTGCTCAGTTGCTCAGTGTAAAAACCGCAGACTAGAGCAGAGGAATAAATGCTTCCCTCTGCTATCAATGTGGACTCAACGATGGTTAATATAATAAAATATTATCTACAAAATGGGGGCCTTGCAGATGAACTGTGGGAACTGGTTTAGATCAAGGCTGTAAAGATATCACATCTTTGAGACTCTGTGACACTGTGTTATACGTATGGATGAATATACTTGAAGAATGAATTTGGTTGCAGTCAGATAGTATGCATCTGAAATACCTAAAATCGTTGCATAGTTTTTTTGTTTGTTTGTTTGTTTTTAGCATTTATAAGGACTTGCATCTCTTGGTTAATAGATTAGAGAACAGGATCTTTAAATTTGTTTTTTCTTTTTTTTCTTTTTATAATTGCAACAACAATTTCACACTGCAATTTAATGTTGGGTCGCCTGTGGCTCAGTTAGGTACAGTGGGTTGTCCGTTAGCCAGAGGGTTGTGTGATCAAGACACTGGGCCCAGAGGTGCTCCCAGTAGATATAAATAGTGCTTTTCTACCCAACTAATATTAACGATGGCAATAAACAACAAGGTTTACAGCTTCAAAGGTACAGAAATGAATGGTGTAGTGTTTGTGGATTTCTGCCTCTGGATATTATTTTACATTTCTTTTAAATTCTAGTACATCATGAGTCTGTGTCACGGTACCTTAACATTCTCATCCCCACACCGCAGGCAGCAGCAGCTCCAGCTGGGTGTCGAAACTAAAAGAAGGACCAAAGCTCTCTGTAACTGTTCATTCAGTTTCCTCTCACACGGTTTAACTCTCCAGCCTGCTCTTCCACGTCACCATCACTGCTGACGGTAATTTTATAGTGTTTTGGGGGTCAAGTACTAGCTCCTCAGTCGTTTACCGAGCAAAGACTCTATCCCAAACAGGCTCCTCCTGCTGCCTTGACAGCAACACATCTCCTTGCTCAAACTTCCCCAAGCAAGACGTTTGGTTTCACATCACTTGTTGACCCCGAGGTTAGAACGCCAGTGTGAGAAATGTGAGAAATCCCCCCTCCCTCACACATATTTTCCCTGTAAGTAGACAGTAGGAGCTTGTAAAA
Organism: Chelon labrosus; assembly: GCF_963514085.1. Lineage (NCBI taxonomy): Eukaryota > Metazoa > Chordata > Actinopteri > Mugiliformes > Mugilidae > Chelon > Chelon labrosus. The sequence continues at coordinate 8,678,887 of NC_140338.1, forward strand.
TAGTAACGTGTGATGCTCGACTGCAGGGCTTTCAGCAGGAAACCGTGGAGCGAGGTGTAGAAATGGAAAATAATGAGGGCAAAAAGGAGGGAGAAATTAGGGTGGAGTGTGGAGCACTGTTTCCAATTAAGGAGAGGGTGAAAAAGGAGATGAATGAGCGATGTGCATGGCTTGAATATAGATCCCTATCTACGTTTACGTTCGAGCGGCTGAACTATGTCCAAAATAAGCTGTGGACTTCACAGGCACAAAAATGTAGTTGGCTCTTTCCTGAATATATTTGAGGGGTGATTTGTAGGTTTCAGCCTAACATAGAAGGCGATGAGTTATACTGCTCTTGTCATGCGACTGCGTGGTTATATATAGAAAGTTTGAAGTCAATAGCATTTGTGGTGTTTCTGTTTTGAGTATATGAAAACCATTTGTCAGCGCTGTCTGTGAATGTATGGCCTGAGGAGGTCCATGAGAACATGGTGGCAACGCTAGGAGAGGGAGTCCCTTCTTAGAACATGGTGAGGAAGTGGGATGCTGAATTGAAAAGGAACTCAGAGGTAGCCATGTCCAGAGGCGGTTCTAGCCTTTAAAAGACAGTATAAGTATGAATATCATATACAAGTCTCAAACCATACATGCATGTTTGCGCAATTAAAGGGGACGTACAGTTTTTTACAACCTGGGCCTTATTTCTGGCATAAAATATGATCGTTTACTCATCCATATAACTTTGGTGTCATTTGGAGTCGTTCGGAAGATATTTAGATCCAGTGGAGCGCCGCGTATATCCATATAGCGGGAGTGACTGGGGCACCGAAACGCAGCCTCTAAATAATGCATTATCAGCCGCGAAACTCGTTCATTTCACCAATATTTTGTTATGATACGCTAGTGCTATTCCCCGTTGAGTCCTGAGTTACCTTTTATCATCATCTGGGGTCTGTAGATTGACCTACTAATCTCTGACTTGGACAGATAACGATCGTATTTTATGAGAGAAATAAGGTCCAGGTTGTAAAAAAAACAGCAATTCCCCTTTAAATACACATGTCATTGTGCACAATTTATCAAACTTTCTGGAGCAGAATCAGATCTATTTCCAAATATGTTTATGCACACAAGAGTTTGTGTTGGTATAAGGTGGAATTTGTCTTGGTCTGGATAAAAGTACAGTATATAAATATAGAGTTTAATATTTACAATAGGAACAATACAAGTATTGTATTGGAGAAGGCTTTGTGCAGTGGTCAGACTCTCTCATCATCAATACAAGATCTTGGTGAAAAATGAATTCAACACTGGATGGAAATAAATCTTGTGACATTGCAAAAGCTTATCAAAACAATGCCAAAGCGACTGTGTGCTGTAATCAAAGCTAAAGGCGTCCAACGAAATATTAGAGTGTGTGACTGTTTTTGGAGGCCAGGCAGTGTATTGCACAGTGAAAACACCCCAACACTATCAGTTCATTTCAATAACACAACATGGTTTTAAATCTTAACCATAACCATGCATATACAGTACAAGACATCATTTTGTACTCTGCCCACCATGTTTTAATGTGCTATATGTGTGTGGTACCACCAGCGTGGCAAAATAACTGCTCCTCTGAGCAGCTTTAAATTATCCCAGGAGAACAATGTATTGACGAGCTAAGTCGCTTCTTGAATGCGTTGAATAAAGACCAATCAAGAACCAAGGGTTCAATGAGAAGTAAGATGTTTGTGAGAAGAACCATGTCTGAAAAGCCATCATGGCAATAGCTCTCAAAGTGAGAAAGCTTGTCCAATTACCACCCACGCTGTTTGATTGACTGATGGCAGACAAATGGGAAGTTCAATGTGGGGAGAAAAAAAAACAAGAAAAGTTGAGATGAAATGACAAAACTAAAGCTAGAGTGGGTTTCCACAATAAAAACAAATTTGAATTTGAAAAGAGAACATCCTGTAGGAAGTCACTTTTATTTATTTTTTTAGCGGTCACTCCTCACCATTCATCCGCTGTTTCGATTCACACAGTAGAGAGGTTGGTTGGGAAGAGAAGCAGCAGAGAAGCTAAGAAAAAAGAAAAGAAAAGAAAAAGACACTAACTAGACACAAATGGTGCTTGTCATGTGTACGTGTGAGAGAGTATGCGGAGAGTTTCTGTGTGAACAAACAGTGGGGAAAGTGTGGGCGTCGGAGCTCGAGGGGAGTGGGGCAGCTTTCCAGGGAAGCGCGCTGGAGTTTAGAGGGAGAACAGAAAACGAGGGCAAAAGTGAAGGAATAGGAGGATAGAGAGAGAGTGGGGGGTTGATATAAGGATGTGAGGGGGAAAAAATGTCTCTTTAGATCCAAGTGTAAATATTGAGTCAGTGTAGGAACGTGTGCGGGGGCACAGGGGTGAAGCTGAGGAAGATAAGAATGATGGAAGGAAGAAAGGAAGCAGAGAAAGAAAGTTAGGAAAGCTTATTATACAAGCACACACTGTCCTCATTTTCTCCTGGTCCACTCCCCTCTCTCTCTCTCACACACACCCACACACACACACACACACACACACACACACACACAGGGAGGCAGAAAAAGATAACACTGTTATGAAAGTTACCACAAACTGGCTTGTATATTCTCTTGGTCCCTCTCTCTCTCTCTCTTCATTTAATACACACATTTCATGCCACACGCCTCCTCTCAATCGGCCCACACACAACCACATGCTGGGCCCACATGTGCCGAAAGAATCCAGATCTCTCAAACCATACACCTACACACACAAACACAACCACACACACAAAAACACACAGAAACACTCGCAAATGCCTCGTCCGCAAAAGCGAGCACCTGAATACACACACCGGCGGCCAAGTCCGACAGGCACGACCGGCCTCACACACACACACACACCTCCTCGCATATTGGGCGCTCATGTTCATATGTACACACACACACACACACGGAGGCCCGGGACTGGAGGAGAGGGGATTTCCAGCCTGATGCTGCACAGCTGCAGAGCGGCGCCCGAGCGCACCGCCAACCTGACGCAGATTGATGACCTCATCAGATGGGAGTAACTGAGAAAACAAGCTGCACACGATCAGAAGCAGCACTTTGGCTTTGTGCTTTGTTCCGGAAAGACGAGACGATAAAAGATGCATCGCCGTGTGAGAGTGATATGGAGAAGAGGCTTTGTGTCTGTACAGGTTTTATGTCTACACCAATCAGCCACAACATTAAAACCACTGACAGGAGAAGTAAATAACATTGACCATCTTGTGACAATACAATGTTCTGCTGGGAAGCTTTTGGACCTGGCATTCATTCATGTAGATGTTACTTAGACATGTAGCACCCACCTAGACACAAAAACAGTTTAGGAACAACTAAAAAAAAAAACATGAAGAACATCACAAGGTGTTGATCTGGCCTCCAAATTTACTAGATCCCAAGCTGATCAAGTATCTGTGGGATGATCCCAAAGGCCCCCACTAACAACATCCTGTTACCAGACACCACAGGACACACTCAGAAGGCCCATGTCTATTCTCTGATATGTCAGAACTGTTACAAGGGAGACCTGCACAATATTAGGAAGGTGGTCATAATGTAATGCCTGATCAGAGTGAACTCCATTTCTAAAACTAAAGATTTTACAGTTGGAAGTAATTTAATTTAACTGTGGTCTTAAGCTGTTTTCACGCATGCGGTGCAGCTCTGAACTCATCCACAAACTGTACGGGACACAAATACACACATCCAAATCGGTCGGACTGGACATTAAATTGACTTTATCCGGCAGCGCCTCCAAGTACAAAGTCCCTGTAACGTCCGATTGAACCCACGTGGGAACAGAGCAAGTCAAAGCCTATAGAGTTCAAAGCGAGTAAGTGGGGGCGTTGGTGACTTTTATATTATGAGACCAGTCCTAAATCAAAAAAATACAAACCTCAATGGTGATGAAGAAGACAAAGGCTCATTTACAGAAACACGGTTGCAAAAAAGCAAAAATGTATTACTGGAGAGATGGCAAGATTGAGTAACCTCTGTTAGTAAGGTAGAGAATTTCAGTTGAGGTTGAGCAATTTCTGCAGGTTACTACGTTCTGTTCTGCATCCTGCACGTGTGTTACCCATGCACCTCCCCGTGCATGAGGAAATGAGTACCTCTTTTTGTAACATGCATGAATGAAAGGTCAACAGTGTCTGACTGGATCCTCTGGACAGACCCTCTACACTAAACCTGACCAGTCTATCATCCCTAGCAATTACCTCTCACCACTGACATTCAGTGCCAGTGTAAGAACGAGTGTTCCCTTTGTGTGGTAAAGCAAAGCAGATCAACTTGTGGGTATCAGCCTTGTAACGCTCGGGACTAAAACACAAGAACATAAAAGGGTATTACATGGACATTTTGCTAAATGAGGCTTTGGCGAAAGTCCAGTGAGGAAGACCTGTCCCTTCACTTTTCACAAACTTGATCTCTCCTTAGCATCTTTTTCTTCTGTAACTGCTTGTCCTGTGAAGGGTCGCGGGTTGTGCTGGAGCCTATCCCAGCTGTCAGGCGGGGTACACCCTAGACAGGTCTCCAGTCTATCGCAGGGCTAACACAGAGAGACAGACAACCTTTTATTATTAGCCTAATGAGCATGTCTTTGGACGGTGGGAGGAAGCCGGAGTACCTGGAGAGAACCCACGCAGACACAGGGAGAACATGCAAACTCCACACAGAAAGGCTGTAATACAGAGGAGAGAACATTGCACAATGAAGACCCCACCAGACATGCTGTATATATCAACCTTTGGATATCTCCTCGCTGTTTAGACACTACTGAATCTCGGCATACCTACCCCGCAAACTTTCCCAGGTCAATAAAGTAAAAATACTATGTTGTGAAACGGGAACGCTATGCTTGGAATTATTAGTGAAATGGGAGACTGGGAATAAGAAGCTGCCTCCCCTGTTGGCCTTATTTCTTGACCACTGAGGCCGTGTGGAGGATTCCTAACATCTCTGTCAGCAGGAGAGCACTCAACAGCCGGATAAACAGCTAGCTGTCTAATATTTCACCCCGGACCTCTTCCATCGGAATATGAAGTCCTGCCACTACTGAATAAAGACCCCCACCCACACCACCCCCACCACTACCAATAACTGAGAACAGTGGACAACTTGCTGAGAAGCGGTGATGGTTGGGGTTGGGAGAGTTTATGGACACAGCATGTGCTTAACTCCAATCCAAAAATCTAAACTGGTGCAGAGTGGAAGATGAGGCAACATAGCAGGGTGTAGCCTCTCTGAGCAGGACTCAAGAAAGACGAACAAGAGAAAAGAAAAGGCGTCACCTCTCTGCCTTACTGGTGTTATTAAAGACGATAATCCATTAAAAGCAATTTAATACCAGTGTAAATATAAGAAATACCCCACCTCTCAGTTTCCACTTTAGCCGTTATCCCCTATCATTCCTCATTTATTTTTTTTTCATTATTTTCACAACCTGATTGGATTTACTCAGCATGTTTTTATGAAGTCTTTCATTTGCTGCTCTGCTGTTTTTATTTTGTTTTCAGACACTGCACTCAAAGAGCTGCCAGAAACAATTTTAAGTACTCACACATGTCCAGCGCTGGCTCCCGATGTCCACCTCTCGCTGCGAGTTGCTCAACCATTTCGCAGGGTGGGGTGCGCAGTTCAGACCTTTATCTTGTTTGAATTGAGTTACTCATACTTGTCTGTCTGGTCAAACAAACACAGGGTTTTGATGAACGGATTTCAAGTTGGACGGAAGCTGGACAAAGAAAAAGGGGATGGGAAAAAAAGCTTGTTACTGAAAGCTGCTCAAGCTCAAAACTGCACCGATCAATATTTGAAGCAATGATGTTAGAATATCACATTAAATATTTCAGTTTCCCTGAGCTTTGCAGACCATTTTAGTGTCTTTTAGCTCATCATTTGTTTTTTGTTGGTCTGATTCAGGCAGCTGTTTTCAGTGAAGACGCTCTGAAACACCCGTTGTACCTTTTAGGCTCCAAAAAAGCAGATGCATCTTTATAGACCCACCACTTCACTGCTACAAATATGATCTTTTGTACTTGCAGTGTCCATGTCCATGGGTTCTGGCGCTTACATGGTTGAACCATAGACTGTATATAAATATGGACTAGACGCCCCCACTTCCTTGCATTGTCCAAACTGACGCTATTTTCCCGGGGATACGGACGACGCCATCTTGCGAGTTTGGAGCCAGAGTCTGCGCAGTACGGCCCCGAGAGTGGAGCCGTTTCGAGCGCTTTCGTTCAATTAATACTGCGCTCTGCTCTAGCTCCACCAGTTGCAAGGAAACTCTCACGATTTACACTCTCATGGTGCCAACTGCTTTAAAGGGTGGTTGGCATGGCGACTGTCACATCCTGTAAAGCATAGATTCTCAACCGGGGGTCCGCGGACCCCTAGTGGTCCGTGGTGTAATTGAAAGGGGTCTATGACAATAAAATATCTTTTAAAAAAAAAGATCCTATGACATTTTTTAGAAATAGCATTATTTTATTCAAATGTGACTGAGACACAACTGAAAGCTCATATTTGCCTCAAAGAGTGAATAAATTCTATAATGCAATTTAAAATGCAGTTTCTGCTGTTTCTGTCCAATTGCACCGCCACCCCTCTGATCGGGTGGGGGTTCCTCAGGGTCGATCAAAAATATGTAGGGGGTCCAGCCAGGACCAAAGAAAGGTTTGAGAACCACTGCTGTAAAGCATCAAATACATCAACTTGCATCAACTTATCCAGAAAACTGACACTTGAACATGCATCAACATTATATTAACTATCTGAAATGACAGAAACCATCCTTGAAAAAACAATGTATTTGACGGGTATTTTAGTGTTTTAGTTTGGCCCATCCACTAACATGGAGGGGGTGGAGCTTATGACCTATACTGTATCCAACCACCAGGGGGAGCTCTACTTACTTTGGCTTCACTTTAGAGGAGCAGTTCCTTGTCTATCTTTGTACTGTCTATGGATTGTACATACAGGTATTTGATTTCCAAACAAAAAACTTGGACAAGCACTGTTGCTTCAAAAAACTTTGTTGGACAGTAACCAACAATATGAGTGCTTTTACTAAACGGACCATCTGAAAATCATTCTCACTAATACTCTGAGCTGCGCAAGAGACGAGCAACTCTTGCCGCCCGATTCTTTGCCAAAAGTTACTTTAACAGCTCAGAATGCAGTTCAACCGCAAGACATTTGGTTTGACTGCAGCTCTCATTGCTCTTTCCATTCACAGGTAATCAACTGCTAATTTCAAAACGCTCGCATACCAGAGTGTTCAAACTTTTAAGTGGAAACAGACGCTGCAGGTTGGAAGGCGGGTGCACCGGAGAGGTTAATTACACAAAGTTTTACAAAGTAGCTGCTAACGTCAATGATATATGATGCTGCAAGGGTATCTTGTGGTGGAATATCCCCCTTAACCCCTATATATAATACCAGTTTGTAAGGAAAGTCATTTCAGCGGCCAAGACTGCGGTTGCACTGGTCGGCTTCCAAGTGTGAATTCATTGTTAACTGTACGAGGCAGTATGGTGCTAAATAAAATAAATAAATATATAAAAAAGAACGTACAATAATTAGGCCAACAAAGAGGGTAGCTGCGCCACAGCTGGGTCGTCTGCTCCCGCTTGGATCAAACTGTCGTGCTCGATGCGAAATGTTTTTAACGCCACAGCATTTAGTTAGCCATTAGGACCGGCCATCGAAACGATCAAAGCGATTATTTTGAAAGCTTTCAGAGCCTGTTGTTGTCTTTGGCCAGTGGTTTAACAGCACAGCCTGGAAAAGCCATTACCCGCCGGCATCAACCGAGTGAGCCGAGCCGAGCTGAGTCAGAAAAATACACCAGGTTGACGGAGATCGCTTAAGAAGATGGGGGAGAAACGGTCAGTGAACAAATAGAGAGTGAGTTAAAAAGTTCAAGCAAGAGAGGTGAAATAATGGATGGATAATGCCAGGCACTTCACTTGATTCATTTCTTGGTCTACTGCAGTTACATCTAGGATTCTCTGCTGGCATACAAACCAGAAATTAGATATAACATGGTGTTGGTACGCAGATTCCAGTAGTCTTGGTTAGAGATAGGCTTGCTGTGCCCTTCTGCTTTCAGTTTTACGCTTTGCTACCAGTCTTGTGACTCCAGCTTCATGCTTATTTACTTGACAGGGGCATTTTCTTATGTAACTCTATGCAAGAAGGACTGTGTCATGGCATAAGATTGGTAATATTTAGTCTCTGACCGTAGTACAAATAGGTTATTAGATATTTGATGATTGGATTTGCGGCATGAATAGGCACATTGTCTCCAGTTCTGGATTCATAAAGGCTCGTCTCATGTCTGCGGAGACCCTTGCCGATTTTACAGTTCTGCTCTTTTATTTCATCTAATCCAATTCCATTTATAACTGAGGGCCTGCAGCTGTCAGTTTATGGGGTCACAACAAATATAAATACGGGATGTTAAAGTTAAGAAATGAAAACTGGAATCTGAAAACATCTGCAGCATCTTTATTTGAGCTCTTTGCTTTACGACCAGTTTAATTCATGTGATAGATCTCTTCCTACAACTTTGTCTTTACACTGAATTTAATGCAAAATTGGAAAATGAGATTCGGACACATGTTCAAACAGCAGCTCAAGATGCATTAAAGTTTGTGCTGTGTCGGGTTTAATTGACACTTTTTAAGGTGCATGCATGTTAAGACTTGCTTGCTTACAGAAAGTAGGCATATTGTGTAATTTAGCTTGCATATGCTTTTGTTGGTCGCAATTACTGCTTATATGGGATTTATTTATTCTTTAGTGGCAACCAGACGTTCACTTTGGTTTAAAATGCTTTCAAATGTGCAGCTTTAAGTATTTAGTTGTTTATATAAAAGCACAGTGCAGCGCACTATTCAAAATAAATACATATAAGTGAACCAGGACCATCTGGTTTCACCCAAACCGCAATGTTCCCTTCGAGGTGGATTAACCAGCAAAAGCATCTTTTGAACAAACGGGAAAAGGGTATTGTTCTCCTGTCACCATACGCTCATCATCGAGCGACATATACAAATCTGGAAAATGCTTTGCAGCTTGTAAAACAAAGCTGTAGGACAATCCCTTGGATTTTTACAGGAAAACACAGAAATAAACGCGCTGGTGTGCATGCCGTAGCCTATTTCACTAAAGGTTGTGCCTTTTGAAAGCCATCCAACTTCAACAACACTGGTGGTCTCTCCATTTAGTGATGCATGTGGGGGGAAAAGCATACCGGTTTCATCCCGGTGCAGAGATAATAGAGAAACCCGACCTACTGTCATGCCCCAAGGCTGCAATTTATTTCACACATCTTTCACATGTATAGAATTAAAAAAAGATTGGTGACAGATAACATTCTTCTACTGTCGGAGTGTGAAGCGTGTTTCATCCGGTCTGCACAAAGAAAACTCCTGTTGTAGTCGAAGGAGGAACTGTTTCTATTTGCATTACAGATACTTTTATTCAGGCAACAGCTGTGGGGTAAAAAGTAATTATTATCTCAGTCATCACATATTTTGTATTTTTTAAAGTCATGACTCCATAGGACCACTGTTCGATCTGGTGTAATACATATATCACTGTTAACACCATGGATGGATGATGACTGAGTGATGGTGGGGTGAGACGTGCACAGACCCAAAGCATTTGCAGATTTACAGCAGCATTAAGCCTGTTTGCCTGAATTAAAGCGCCGTCGTCCTTATTTAATGTTCACCAGCTACTAAATTTCCCTCAAATGGATTTTTGACAAGTGCCAGACGATGAGAGAGGACAGCGCCGTGCTTTCGAGTCATTACCGTAAAACCTAGATGGGCTCAGTGCGGATGCTGTCTTGTAAATATAAAGTAGCATTTAAAGCGTTTTGCAAGGGAAATCTATGGTGGCTTCACTCTGTCTCCTTTAAAGCCCTGCTAGATTGTTTTAGCAAATACATGCAAACTACTGTAGATGCACCTTTCTGGATCGCAACTCCCAAAGACAGAGCAGCACAGAAACAGAATCTGCAGAACAATAACCCATGTTGTTGGTCCAGTTAAGTATTATATTCTTTCTGCAAATAGAGGTTGTAATAAAGAAAAATACACTTAGTGGTTGGCGGGTGTACAATGCATAAACTTTGATGGTGCTGCATCTTAGTTTTGGTTAGGTTTAGGTTACTTAACCAAATTTTTTTCCCCCCTTTGCTTCTACAAAAGTGTTGAAGACAGAATATTGACTTTCTTCTTATCTAACCAAGAAAAGCCGTTTAACTAAATAGTCTCAGATTGATAGGAGTCAGTGATAAGACCTTGAAATCGGTTCATTCATTCATTCATTCATTTTCTGTAACTGCTTGTCCTCTGGAGGGCCGCTGGAGGAGCCTATTCCAGCTGTCATCGGGCGAGAGGCGGGGTACACCCTGGACAGGTCTCCAGTCTTTTACAGGGCTAACACAGAGAGACAGACAACCATTCACACGCGCACCTACGGCCAATTTGGAATCACCAATGAACCTAAGGCGCATGTCTTTGGAAGGTGGGAGGAAGCCGGAGTACCCGGAGAGAACCCACGCAGACACAGGGAGAACATGCAAACTCCACACAGAAAGGCCCCAGTCGGGCGATGGAGTCAAACCCAGAACCTACTTGCTGTGATGCATCGGTACCTAGAAATCAGTTAAGAATTATAATTGATAGTGGCAGTGGTCTGTACGTCCATTTGACTTCACAAGTCAAACTTTGAGTGGTTTTCTCCTCAACGTACAGTAAGTACATGGAGTGTGAATGGTTGTCTGTCTCTCTGTGTTAGCCCTGTGATTGACTGGTGACCTGTCCAGGGTGTACCCCGCCTCTTGCCTGATGACAGCTGGGATAGGTGTTCCTCCTTCTATCCCAGAACTATCATCGAAGACATTACTAAACCAGGAGACAGCAGTGTCACGCACAAGTCCAACTGTTTACGACAAACAAAGGAGACGAGTTATGACCAACTACGTCGGATACTTCTATAATATATCGTTAGTTTTGGGGCAGCAGAAATGGCGCCATGACCAAGTAACACTTACATGCAGAGTGGCAGATCATTCCAGTAGAAAAAAAGTGATTGCATTAAGATAATTAGCTGAAATAAATGCTAAATATTGCATTACAAACAGCAGTGTGTCACATTATCTTGCGCTGTGCACGTTCAGTGTGTAACGAATGCAGCTCATTAAGATGCACGAGCAGTTCAAGAGTGCAGGCAACTGAAAATGCCGCACGAGATTTATTTACTGGTGCCAGTCATTTGCTGTGAAACCATGTGACTTCCACATGAGGCTGTTGCATGCCTGCGCCTTCCTGGTGTGCACATATTTGACCCAACATGGGTAAAATATGTATTTACTTATAATATATAATCTACTTTTCAGTGGTAGGTAGTGTGGCGTAGTCCTGCATGTGGTGACAATGTGTCTCTCATACCTCCTCCTTTTCTGTATCTAATTACCTGAATCCTGCTCTTCCTCACAGAGTGTTTAGTCTTTACATCAAAACTGTCATAGACGTTGCAACAATCACCCACCCATTTTCCTTTGCCCTTCTTTGTTTCCTTTCCTCCTCTTTCTATCATTTCCAAACACTGATCACTCATCTCCTCTTTTTTTTCCCCCCATTTCTACCGTATAACGTCTGTCACCTGCTGCTTGAACGCGTTTGACCTTGTGTTTGAAACTGTGCTGGAGTGTTCTGACAGCTCAAGCCCATAAACGAATAGATAAAGGATGAGGGAAGAGAACATGAAACAACAGGATGAGAGAACATGAAACAAAGGGCTGTCATCACTGTCCTTTCCCTCCCCCCATCTTCTTCTCATTGTGCGTCTCATCTTTAAAAACGATGAGCCCGGAGCTTTTTGTGAGAGGCTTCTGGTTTGTCTGTTGGGACATGCTGAAGGTATCATGGTCATGTTTATCATGGCATTAAAGAAAGACATGGTTCCTTCTGGGGAAATGAAAAAAACAACACACAGCTGTGAGATTTGACTCGGGTACTGAAGCATAAAAAAAGTATCAAATGAACTTTCTCTACACATCCTTTTCAACTTTGAGTCCTGTAACCCAGAACAACATATGTACTGTAGCAATTACAAAAAGCGACAGGGGTTTGCCAGTATCCCACTAATAAGCAGAATAAATGCCCAGTCAGAACAAAAATGCCTCATGTAACCACCTCGATCAGGACTGGCCGACTGGTCTGATCAGAAGTCATTTTCAGTCCGATCGAGAGATATGAGCGATAAGTGATTAATAATCATGTAAATACAGCGATTGTTATAATAAAATTCTTTCTGGGCATGGGGTGAACATCCAATCAGACAGAAACCCAACTGGTCTGTGCTGACAACTTTGTTCATTTGCTGCAGATCTCAAGAGGGTTAATGATCACTGAGCACCTTAATGGCCAAACAACAAGAATTTAAAATGATGAAAGAAGCTGGAATGTAAGTGGCTCAAGCTCAGATATGCTGATCAGGCATAACATTATGTCCTAATATGGTGTAGCTCTCCCTTGTGCCTCCAAAACAGTTGTGACTCATCAGAGAATGGACATGGGCCTTCTGAGGGTGTCCTGTGGTGTCTGGCAACAGGATGTTGTTAGTGGGGGGCCTTTGAGGGGAGGGGCCTCTGTGGATCATCCCACAGATACTTGATCAATTTGGGATGTAGTAAATTTGGAGGCCAGGTCAACACCTTGTGCTGTTCTTCATGTTTTTTGTTTTTTTTTAGTTGTTCCTAGTTGCCATCAAGGAGTGTCATTGCTATGGGGTGGGGGTGCCTGGTCTGGTCTAGGTGGGTGCTACATGTCTAAGTAACATCCACACGAATGCCAGGTCCATACGTTTCCCAGCAGAACATTGTATTGTAACAAGATGGTTATTTACTTCTCCTGTCAGTGGTTTTAATGTCCTGGCATGTGGGAGACAAAAACATCTTCTGTTATATTTCTTTCAGATTCAACTCTCGACAGCAGGCAGAACCCTTTTCTGCATGTCAAAGTTTTATCCTGATTAATGCACTGAGGCATGTATACACACATATCGTATCATTCCTTCTATCGACCGTCCATGTGTACATGTATACAGTTAAATTTGAATCTCAAATCAGAAATATTTCAGTCACGATTTAAGAAAAATTGTCAATGCAGACATTTTCATATTCCAACAGACCTCGTCTGTGACATAGTCTTACAAACAACAAAAGCTACAACTCCGAGCAGAGTCAGAGTTGCCAGTGACATTGCTGCTGAGTCGCTGTCTGAGTGTCACTCAAGTGCTCGCTCGTTTGGAGCAGATGAGGCAAACACATATAATTGCCAGTGATGTCAATCATCACTGATTTCCAAGATTTTTTTTTGCAGACTTCAGCTTCAAATTGAAAATGTTTCTAGCTTGTCCGTAAAGTGGCACATGATTTCTGGGAGAACCCGTGACACTTTTTCACTGGGCGTTCAACAGCATCCGTGCGTCTCTGTAGCTTTGTAGCTTTGCTGTTGTTTTGTGGCGCATGTGCAGTTTGGCACGCTCGCCTTCCTACACTTTATCTTCTTCAATAGCACTTCATGTGAGTCATCGCCTGGGTAATTAAACAAATGCATGTGGCAGATGTGCAGTAGCACAGGCCAGCTCTCTTAGGAGTAGCACATACAACCAAAGCCACAACAGAAAGTGTCATAATTTGGGCCATCTGTTAATATTTCTTTGATTTTCTTTATTTAGATTTTATTTTCATGCTCTATTGTTGTTTCCAAAGATCCTTGCGTGGCGCTACTTAATGACAAAGTCCAGTCTAGTTCTGTTTAATATTAACTACATCCTCACTTTAAAAACATTGCAATTGTTTTGCATGGTAACATGCTGTGCTGAAATGTGTATTAGTTTTCTTGCTGACAGTTAGATGAGAAGATTGAATCGTCTCCTAGCAGCTAAGGTTACCTCTTAAACGTGAAAACAGGGTAAAACGGCTACCTGGCTCTCTCCAAGGCAACAAAGTCCAACTGTAGAACTCCAAAAAATTATATGTAGGCTATATTTTATCTACAAGTTGTTAGTATTACTTGTCAAAAGATTATTTTTTCTTGTCATTAATGATCTTTGTTCCATCCTGCGCCATCCATCTCCAGTTTCCCGTGTGATGTGAAGCCCACGGATCAAAACCAAACTGTTCAGACGTGATTGTTGTCCTTAAGTGATTTCAGCCCGGACTGTTTCTCCACAATTGTCGTAATTGTCGGAGCCATTGCTGTAATGTTGCCTAATTTTGGGGGTCATATTGTTTTTGCAGCAGATTAGATCAGGCGACGCTGGGGAGTATTAAAGCTGACGGCTTTGTCAGGCTGATGTGTTTCTTTAAGCGTTTTTCCAAGAACAATTCTGCCATCCTGCCAGCGCTGGCTCTCCGGTTTGTTTTCAAGGGTAAAAATAGAGGAATGTTGTTTTGTCCTCATCATTCAGGTGCAGACAGAAACCCTCCTTATCTTTGACGGAGAGAGTTGACATAATAAGACAGTAAACCTAATGACAGATTTGTATTTATTCATTTATTTTAGATAAAGAGAACACTTATTAAGGGAACATTATTTTTACCTTATGAAAGTCTTTAAATTTACAATTCCTGCAGTGTAGACCAATTACCATAGTGTCCACTATATCTATAGATATCGTTGAGTGTGATTTAAATTTTCATGGCCTGAGCAGCAAGTAACACAAATGCTAGTAACACAAATTTGTGCATGTGCGAGAGCGAGAGCTGCCCTGACTGGGGATGAATGCCGTAGCAAGCACTGACTTTTTCCACGCAAATCGATCACATTGATTAATTCAGCTCCCTAATGCCACTCATGTTCATCAGAACTTTAAATTGCCCACTCTAATACAGCCCTATTGGGATGGTAAAAAAATGAAGTGTGTAAAACTTGTTAAATTATACACTGATCATCACCTGCATAACATTATGACCACCTTCCTAATATTGTGTAGGTCTCCCTTGTGCCACTGTGGATCAGGCTTGTTCCAGTGCATCCCACAGATGCTTGATTAGTTTGGGATCTGGGTGGGGGTGCCTGGTCTGGTCTAGGTGGGTGCTACATGTCTAAGTAACATCCACATGAATGCCAGGTGCAAAGGTGTCCCAGCAGAACATTGTATTGTCACAAGATGTTTAATGTTATTTACTTCTCCTGTCAGTGGTTTTAATGTTGTGGCTGATCGGTGTATCGCTGAGTTTCCTGTGTGTAGATATAACATTTTTAGAAGGCTTCCATAGAAGTTCTTTTCATGTGACTTGTTTGTCTGAAATGTTCAAGTACATCCGATGGAATTTGTTGGCTTTTTTTTTTTCTCACATATTTGGACATGAAGAGATTTGATCCTTTTTGAAACGCTGCTTACAGTTGGAGGTGGTGCAACTAACCTCAGGGAAATATTTTGAGCGCTGCCCGTTTCAATTCCACCGCAACATTTCAGTGGGATTCAGCAACAAACCAAAACATTTCCACCACCACCACCACGCTTCACAGCTGGTCTGGGACTTTTCTGCTGAAAGCTCTACTTGGTCTCTGTCATACATGTCTACAGTTACTGTGGCCACATTAGTACTGTTTTTGATTTGTTTCTCTGGAACATGTTATTTCCAAAGGGCCTGGCCTTTGTCCATGTGTTCATTGGACAGCAGAATCGGTGCAAGTCAGATTTTGGATGGATGGATCTGACAGCGTGATAAATTTAAGGGTGTACTGTCGTTTTCAACTTGGCTAATCAGTGTTTTCTTATGTAATTTACAATAATTCCATGAAAATGTCAATAGTCTGTGTTATGTTAAGTGGCATATATGGTGAACAAGGGAGCTGCACTCACTCCCTCGCCTGTCAGCTCAGCTATTTGTTTATTTATTTGAAGATTTACTTTTATTTAGAATATTTCTTTGTGTTGCTTAAGTAAATGTATTAATCAACTAAACAGGATCCATATTTAGTTAAGTTGATATATTTTCCTCCAAATATTTGTTTCATTGGGAGGGTTAGGGTTTTGGAGGTTTTCCTGTTTGGAGCTGGCACTGAAGAAGCGTGCGCACTTGAACGCCACACGTCCACCAGGTGCTTCCAATCTGGACTGTACCATCTAGTATTTAGAGGAGGGGGGTTGCTTTTTTTTTTTGTAGTTTCTTTTCTGTTAAGCCCAGCAACATTAATTTAAGATTAAAATATTTGTTTTGAAGTTATTGTATTTAAAAAGCATCTTTGTTTATATTTATAGTTTCTTGGTTTGGTTGTTTTCATTTCAACCTTTGCATCTTAAAGATGGTTTAGTCCAAAGGGTATTTAAGAACGTGTTTTTTGTGGGCTTGGGAAAATGTAAGGTCTTTAACAGCTAGTATCACTGCTGCAAGGTTGTGTTTTCCTTGATTTTTTACTTATTTTTTTGGTATGAAAAACTATCTCTAGCTCTGAATTCTGCTGTCTCATGGTCATAATTTTGGGGAACTTTATGCTTCTTCAGAAGGCTGCTGTCATTCTGTGAGGGTAAAAACATCAATCCCTAACAGCTGGACAGTAATGTGCATAAGCTTTGAGGAGCGATTTAGATTTTTGTGAAATTAGCATGGGTTTAGGGTTTTAACGTTACAGCGGTTTAGAGATGAGTGCTCTCTTTTCTCCCCAAACTAAAGCAATCGGACACCACGAATTACACAAGTATGCTAAGAAACCACATATATAATGAAGTATGTAAAGTAGTTTTGAGAGGTTTTAGATTCAAGTCCGCCAAGACCGAGACGATTACCATTTTCAAATGGTTTGTAGCATCAGCAGTGTTCAGTGTGGTGCCACGTGAGGCGGAGGATATTTATTCCCACCGCAGCTTTTGCTTTTGAGAGGAAACGGAGCCATTTGTTTTAACTCAAAGTGTGCTAAAATCAGCGCGGCATGCTGACTCGGTGAAAAATAAATCTGACGTGATTACTGTGCAAAAAGTGAACATTTATGTTTAGCCAGCCTCGGTTTTCTGTTTGAAGTACCAAGTGATAATCTATGATCCAGCTCAAAGCAGATAAAAATAAAGAGAAATATTTATTTTTCCACTGCTCCATCACACATAGTGTAGGAGACGGAGATACTTAGCATTAGGCTTGTTTTGGTTAAGATGAAAGGGGAGACAACGAAGAGAGGGCTAAAGATCTAAAAACGAAGCCTGAAGATAATTTATTAGTTTTCATGGAACACATGAACTCAGAAGAATTTCCTCTCTCGCCTGATTGTCTTCCAGTTCGTCTGCACAAACAGACGCGTCCCCTCCATCGCCAGACCTGAGGCGAAGCACTGAGGGAGCCCTGCAGTGCTTTACATACCAGCGACGATGGCGGGGTGGGGCTGAGCCGTTGGTGGGATCGTGCAAATATCCGATCAGACGGAAGATAAACAGCGTTTTAAGTCTTCATGTAAAACTCTTCAGTCAACTTGAGATTTTGTGTGTTCACCGTGAGTGCCAGTCGTCTGAAAGTGTCCCTCATCCCCATGCTTACCAACTGTTTGTTTTTCTAACCACATCCCTATTCTAGAGTAGGATTTATCATGTGGCAGCCATTTATATCTGTAATCTGTGTGACTGAAGAAGGTGGAGTTAATTATTTGAATGTCAGGAGGTGGGAGGTCCCCTGCTGATGCCTGAATCCGTCATGCTAGCCCACATATTTGCATGGAGTAAAGCATGTTGTCAAGCTGCAATAAAGGGGACGTACAATAAAGTTGTCTGCCACACTCTGGTGGTCTCTTAAACTATTTAAGAACTGGAATTGCACGACAACTTCTTCATTAAATGCTAAATGTAAAATGAGCTCAGTGGGGAAAGAGACGTGACCAAACACCATTGGACAGTGAAGCAGGTGAGATTTCATTCGTTTCATCAGTTTGATGCAGCTCAGGCAACATGTCCCGAGTACAAGAGCTCGCCACGTCTTTCTCGCGACACCCATGGAGAGGGCAATCTGCGCTTTTCTTACGTTAAAGAGAAAAATGCAGTGCTCTGCATTGACGGAAGGGCTTTAGGCTGAAACTAACAATGCAGGCATTAGTTCACACTGATACGAATACCAGAACATATTTAAATGCATTTGTAAATATTAAAATCTTGTCAGTTGTTTGCTTTTTAGTTTTACTAGAGAGTTTTATGTTCAACTGAGCAACTGCGACCAAGCAATAAAGTCTATCCAAGTCTCGAACCCGTCTGAAATCAAACTGCCCCTGGATGCTTGCATGCTCCCAGGGAGGGAATCAGATTCACAACTGAACCTGGTCTCTGATATTTCCATGCATGTCAACGTGCAACTATATAAAAAAACACAGAAGAAGAATATAAACCAGCTTCATGTAAATCAGCAGCAAAGAGCCGGTGACGGAGGCGGCTTCGGTTTGTGTGTGTCTAAGAGCGAGAGTGACCTGTGACCTCCGGTGTGTGGGAAGGGGAGCGTGTTACAGTCTCACTGCAGTGAAATAACATTCTGAGTTACAGATGAGGCGTGACAGGACTGACAGCGGTGGGAGGCTTTGTTATTAACAGCAACTAATAAAAACTTTACTTCTACCCCGACTCCTGCGGGCTTCGCGTTCTCATATTCACATACCTGTGTGTGGAAAAACATAACTAACCCAGATGCCAACGGGGCGTAGGAACGGTTTGATTTGTATGGAAATGAGCTGAGTAGAGCCAGATCTAAATCAAATTTACTACGTGAGGTGGATTATGGAGCCCTGTGCTGGACTTATCCACCTTCATCTACACATGAAAAGTAGTGATATCTCTTAACTCCAGTCAACTTCCAGAAACTTGCAGAATTAATATACAAGTTTTGAAACTGATAAGAAATCGTACTAAGAAGATGTAAGCTAATTTGTTCTTTAGGGTGGTAGTTTCACATTTTTGAGAAATAAGCTTGTCAAGTTGATAAATGCTGTCCTTCTTTCTGTGCATTCAACTCAAAATATTCTGCTGCCACTACAGCTAACTGTGCAAACAACAGCATTTTTTTTTTTGCTCTGTGAAACAAAGCAATACTAACGTCGCCAACCTGTCGAGCAGCAACAGAGCAACTCCACTGCTAGAAAGCATTTCTTTTTTCTTATCATGACCTTTTCCTGTTGGGCTGCCATTGACTGTATATAACTCAGTGCCGTCACCAATACGTTACATGAAGACCGGTTTTGAAACGCAATGGGAATGGCTCTGGTGTTCTGCCATCTTTGTCTATCCCGTCTATCTTAAAGATGGGTAAAGGGGTGGAGCCTGGGTGGTGTGACGGCCGCCTGCTGCTGTGGGGCCTGTTGTGTGTTTTCCCCCCTTTGTTCTGTTGCTTGTTTGTTTTCTGCAGGTACCTCCTTAGTGGGCGGGACTCAATTTGGGAAACCTGGAGCACCTACCTGGCCAGTCTCCCTGATCCTTTAAGATCTGGCAGTTGCAGCCATCAGGGGTCTCACCTCTCGACCTTGATCCCTCCGGCGTTGCGCTTTTGCTAGCTTCGGCCTAGTTGCTTTATTTTCACGCACACACACTATCATGCACCCATCGACAGACATACTGACACTCAACCCTCATTTCGCTCTTAAGGGTTGGTTGCCGACTTTCAAATAAATTCGTTAACCTTTACGTTTAACCTGTGTCTTCATTTTTTCGTCATGGCTTACGAGCCAGGTCATGACAGTGGACGTGCCTTTAATTATGCATAGCTTTTAACCATGATAGCATTCACAACTTTCATATGAATGGGGGGAAATTAGCTACAGAGACTAAAACGGTTTTCTGCACCAGGGTGCAAACACGTTTATTTTTGCTGTAAAGTATTTGGAGGTCGGCGAGGATAGATTTACTTTTGGAGCCAGACTCAAGTTCCTCTTGGAGTGAGTGAAGTTTTTGTCACGTCTGCGTTGGATTCAAACATTCAAAGGTTTTTCTTGGCAGTTGTCCACATTTCCAGACATACAGAAGAACAGAGGAGCCATTTCTCTCTCACCTTAAAATAAGCAGAATAGATATAAAATAAAGAACCTCAACTTGCTGCTTCTAGCTCACACTGACTCCCCACCCACCTTTTGCTTTAAATAACACAAACCCATATAAATATTGTGAATAAATGGGCTGGAGGACTGATGATGACACTTGCCTGCTCACGTATTCCCATAAAAACAACTTTAAATTCCATAAACTCCTATGGTAGAGGTGGTGGTGGTGGAAAGAATCTTTTGCAGTGGGTGGCCCTGTGTTGAGGCTGGGGGTGATTTTGGGGGGTGAACGTTGGGCTGTCCGTCACGCCGCCCGTCTGATTAAAGTTGTCAGGGTCATGTGACACCTTGACCCGGCTGTTTGCCTTGACAGGGTTTTACCGGAGCTTGACTCCATCTCTCAGATTGAAACTGACCCGTGATTGTGTGTAATCAGAGCCTGGCAAACGAGCGCTAAACGTCTTCCTTTTACACGCAGACAAACACACTCAACTGAGATTCAACATTCGGCACGTTCGCCCCGAGCTTTCCCTGCTCAGCCTCTCCACACCTCTCCACTGCGACTGTCCTCCTGCTTCCTCAAACAGGTTTTATCAGAACAAGAGTACACATTACAGTCATTTCTTTATTCATTTTCATTATCTTTGGTGTGTTAAAGTTAACACAGAAGCACAGAAGAAATAAAATGATGTTAATATGGGAAAATCATGAGCCGTTTGGTTTATTCAGGTTTCTGAAGTTAAAGTCTAGTTTCTTTTGTGACACAGAAGAAAAAGAGATCATCATATTTGTTCCACATCAGTGGCTCAGATCGGAAAGGAAACTAGTTAAAGTACTAAATGAATGGCACTGATTAAAATATAAAACAAAGGGGTCAAGCCTTCCTGCTGGTGACAGACTTCAGGATAATTTCCTCAAATTTGGGTAAAACGCTAAGTTGCACTCAAGGATGAATCGATTACATGTTAGAGGTCAAAGGTCAAAGTCACTGTGGCCTCACGTGTGTCAGTGATGGCTCGAGGGGACGTATCTAAATTTGGCACAAACCTCCATCTGGACTCCAGAGTGAAATAATTAGATTTCAGTAATGAAAGGTTTGTTTGTTTAACTTTGCAAAAATGAGTTAGGCAAAAAAAAAAAAAATGAGCTCATTATAAATGGTGGCTTTGTCCTGATGTGATAAAAAGTTCATTCATTCATTCATTTACTGTGACCGCTTGTCCTCTGGAGGGTTGCGGGGGGGCTGGAGCCTATCCCAGCTGTGATTGGGCGAGAGGCGGGGTACACCCTGGACAGGTCGCCAGTCTATCGCACAGAGAGACACACCTACGGCCAATTTAGAATCACCAATTAACCTAATGAGCATGTCTCTGGATGATGGGAGGAAGCTGGAGTACCTGGAGAGAACCCACGCAGACACAGGGAGAACATGCAAACTCCACACAGAAAGGCCCAAGTTGGCAGAGGGATTCAATCCCAGGACCTTCTTGCTGTGAGGCATCAGTGCTAACCGCCACACCACTGCAAAATGTCCCGATAAATGTCTTTATTTGCGCGAACACGTGTAAACCTTTACAAGAATCTCCTGTGATGTTGTTGTGGATGCATGATAACATGATCACGCGGGTCCATTTAAAAATCCAGATGAGCTTTTTGTCATTTTGTGATTGCGTTGCACTTCTGTAAAGATGTACTGAGGTCAAGAAAGCTCTTAAAACGGAAATATGCACCCTTACAAATGACTGCTTTACGCCAGAGTAGTCATTTTTCCTCCTTTTCTTTCCGGCGGCTTTGTTCCCTGTTTCGTTCTTGTGACTTCTTTCCTGTTTCTCCTTTTAAATTACAGACAGATGACGTCTCTCCTCCCTCGAGCTCCGACGGCGGCGCGCCTTGAAGAGAGCTGTTTATGTTTATTTATACAGTAAAGCTTCAGGCACATGAACTCGTATTCGGAGCCCATTCTACTTTCGTCCTTAAAGCTTCGGGAATAAACTCGACATGATTTACAGGAATCCTCCAGTCTTGAACGGCTGCAGTGAGGAGGTTTAGAAAGGGAAAAAGCTGGGGAGGAAAAACACTCCAACAAGGTGGAGAAAAAAAAAAAACAGCCATCCCAAAGAAGGCATACTTGAACACTTGAAGGAAACTAAAATACGAGCAGTAGATTATTGGGTATAAATTTTAACAGGAGAAGGTTACAGGTCCAGGAATTGTTTCGTCATCTCAGAATAAAACCTTCATTCAGATGAACAAATTATGACAAGAGCTTCGGATCACTGGGCAGGGCCGCAGTAAATCCACCATTCTCTAAAACCTCAGATTTATAACACATTTCCATCTATAACGATTTTCAGTTTGCTCCCTCTTTCCAGTTTATAAAGCCAAGGAAGCTTTTTTTTGTGTGTTCCTGGCAGCTTCTGTTCTTCTCTTTTACACAGTTCACACCTTTAACATCTGCTCTGCTTTGTTTTGAACCATTAAGTTAAATAACGTATTAAAATATCCACAAATGAAGTTTTCATCAGTAGCACTGGTGTACGGTCACATGAGAGAAGCTTACTAGAATAATAATAATAATAAAAAAAGATCTGTGTGTGGGTCTGCTCATTTCCCTATCCTATTAGATGCAATCAGGATCGGATTTTGGGACGGCATTGTCTGCATATTTGTGGTATTTCCTGTTAAACGATACAATAGTCCGTTTTATAGTGCAGGAACGGTTTTGCAATCACCCTGTGGATTTGAGGAGGGTGTGGCTCCTCTGTGTGGAGGCAGAGCAGGGATGCAAAGCTTTAGATCAGGCATAACATTATGACCACCTACTTAATATTGTGTAGGTCTCCCTTGTGCCTCCAAAACAGTTGTGACTCATCAGAGGCCTTCTGAGGGCTTTGGGTCCTATGGGTTGAGGGGAGGGGCCTCTGTGGATCATCCCACAGATGCATGATCAGTTTGGGATCTAGTGAATTTGGAGGCCCGTGTCAGGCTGCATCCTGCTGGGGATGGCTGCTGCCATCAAGGAGTGTCATTGCTATGGGGTGGGGGTCCCTGGTCTGGTCTAGGTGGGTGCTACATGTCTAAGTAACATCCACATGAATGAATGCCAGGTCCAAAAGTTTCCCAACAGAACACTGAATTGTCACAAGATGGTCAATATCATTCACTCCTCCTGTCATTGGTTTTAATGTTGTGGCTGATCGGTGTATGAAGGCATTATTACTTCTACATGATAGCTGCAGGATGGGAAAGCAGGGGTCTTACATGTCCAAAGAGACAGGATTTGGAATGCATCCTTACAACCAGTGCACTCTTAGTTCAGGTTTTAAGAAGTTTGTCTCAGAGGAAATCAGGCAGTAGTCTGTTTTCCCTGTCATTTATATTTATATTCTCTACTTCCATATGACCTGGAAAATATGAGGATCACTTCGGTCGATAAGAACGCGCCTGCATCCATCTACATCGTCTGTGTCTTCACCTGATCCAGCTTCCTGTATTTTCTCTGGCAAGAACCTCCGCTCCTGCAGCCTTCTCCCACGAACCCCTCCACGCATTAATTAAGACCTGCTACGACGTCTGACGCCCACACAATGGCGGCTGATCCCCTCCCGGAGAGTGGGAAAGCTGGGCCGATTTAACCGGCTCAGATTGGGGGGGGAGAGAGAGAGAGAGAGGGAGACGGAAAGAGAGAGGGAGACTTATAATGTAATTTTCAAAAGGGAGTTTGATTTCATCCTGCAGGTATTTGGAAAGGAGAGAGAAAGGCATGCCCCAGGGATAAGGCTCTCCTTTGTGTAAACTTTTCGCTGTATGAAAAAAGATCAACAAGTAAAAAAAAAAAAGGAAAAGAAAAAGAGAGCGAGAAAAAGAAAGACTGCTTTAATTTCTAGAATCCTGCAGGAGCTGCGGTGGAAAAGTCGGGGGCAAGTGCCGGGCATGGTTTTGATTAAATGTTATGAGGCACCGCAGGGAGGTTCGCCAAAGCGTTTGCACATTCGTAATTCCGGCCGTCAGTCAGCACTCAGTCTGCTCATACCTCAGACACTGAATGAGAAAAGCAGATCTGATTCTTAAAGGACTGGGACATTACTCAGACAGGGAATTAATCTCATTGGTCAATTTAAGCCAGGACTGGAGGAACAAAAAGCTGTTGCAGAGCACGTGCTGTGCACAACTTGACCGTTTAGATATCCAACTCTGCCTCTGTCGTTCTCTTGATGTCTCCTGTATTCATGAGCTGAGCTTTACTCAGCAAGACGGCCAAAATGAAGCTGTTCGTGGAAATAAAAAGAGCTTTTCTGAACCTAGCCACAAGAAGGGACGGTGTTCTTAGCAAATGGCCAGTCTAGTCCAGAACTAGTCCATAGGCAGCAGAGAGATACTGTATTTTACAAACTGTAATATAGACAAATACTAAACAATAAAAGGAGCACAGTTGCTGCTGACAAAAGACGTCATTAAGGCACCAGTAGCTCTTAATATAATTACATTTGTGTTTTCCATTAATGTGTTGTTTAGATGTTTTCTCATGGCTGCCGGGTTAATTTTAGTCTCATTCTTGGCTGCGACCCCAGCGGTGTCAAACTGAATTGATAAATGAATTTAAAAACTAAATTTGAAGCAGTAAGTGATTATTTTATTGTCTTGTAATGCTTATATCTGTTTCTGATGGATGATGCTATCAACAAAATGGCTTTGACATTGATTGCTACAGACAAGTCTGATGAGGAGCTGCCACCCTGATGGAATTAGAAACATGTAGCTGGAGAAGCTGACAAAGATGAGCATACCAAACTCAAAGGGATCTTCTAGTAATGGTGAGAATTTATTGGCCAGTACAACTGTTGTCCTAACCCTAAAAATTCACAGTAAAACCTGAATATTTCTTGCAAAGCCAAAATTTTGCTTTGTACTGAAGGCTAAAGACTGATTCCTTATTTTAAACAATGAGGTCCAATCACATTGTGAGCAGAATTGAGATAAATTAAGTTATTTTAATTTATGTTCAGGAACTAGACCACGCCCCATATCATTCTATTTCCACCGCTTACCTTTAGAAGTGTGTCCTAACCCTCTCTCTCTGTTCGTCTCAGTTCTCAACCCACACCCTCCCCATTCCTCTCTTATTTTTTTCATCACAGGAACCAGGGGACAAGGATCCAAAGCATCCTGAGACGTGCCCCCACCCTGAGTCTAACTCCCTGGGTTCCTCTGCCATCATCAGTCTACACATTCCTCCTCCTTTACATCCTGTTCCCTCGACCCCTTTTCGTCCCATTCCCTCTTCATCCCATCCTCTTGACTCATTTTCATCCCATACTCTTCTATCCTTCTCATCCATCCATTTGTCTCATGACCTGTCTACCAATAAACTTGTTTGCATAAATTAAGGTGTGGTCTTTGTTACTGAACAAAACCTTGTACCATTGTTGTTGCCTACATAACATATCCAGATCATGTCTCTCGACTCGTTTTCATCCCATTCCCTAGTCATACCATCTCCTTGACCCCTTTTCATCCCATCCCCCCGACCCTTTTCAATCCCATTCCCTTTTCATCCCATCCTCTCAACCCTTTTTCATCCCATTCCTTCTTCATCCCATCCTCTCGACTTGTTTTCATCCCATCTCCTCAACCCCTTTTCATCCCATCTCCTCGACCCCTTTTCATCCCATCCCCTTGACCCCTTTTCATCCCATACTAAAAAAGGCAGAACGTGTGAGTGAATTGGTTTTAGGTTTTATGTTCACCAACATTCAGCAGAGCTGGATGAGATTGCATCATGGGAACTGCAGTTGCAGCAGTAGAGGTTTTGATTAGCCCGCCTTAAGCAACCCTGGCTCAAGTTCCCCCAGTTAATGCTGTAATCCACCTATTCATAATGTAATTTCCAAACGTAATTAAAATGTTACCTAACACACCTTTTTAACTGTTGTGAACTGGTGAATGATTAAGACAAGCTGGCTTAGTGAAAACAATGAGGTAAAGGGCACATTTTTCACTGGGAGGATTAGTTTTTTTTTTTTTGTAAGACGTTTGTTGGTAAAACCCAGAAGCTTCCTTGTTATGTGACCCTGGAGAGTTCTGGCCGACACAAAATGTCTGCATCTGTTTGAGGAAATGGACATAGCTTAACATTATGACCACCTTCCTAATATTGTGTGTCTCCCTTGTGACTCCAAAACAATTGTGACTCATCAGAGAATAGACATGGGCCTTCTGTCCTGTTGTTCCTAAAGTGTTTTTGTGTGTGTACCTGTGTCATTGCTATGGGATGGGTGCAGGTGCCTGGTCTGGTCTAGGTGGGTGCTACATGTCCAAGTAACATCCACATGAATGAATGCCAGGTTTAAAAGTTTCCCAGTAGAAAACTGAATTGTCACAAGATGGTCAATGTTATTTACTTCTCCTGTCAGTGGTCATTATGTTGTGGCTGATTGGTTTATGTGAGAATGAATATGTAGAATTCAGGTTATGAAACCAATTTCATGACTAATTTAGAGGGCTTATGAAATATAACAAAGCCTGGAGAACCATTTCCCTGATGCCGTATCGGACTGTGTTGCAAGTGACTTCATGTTTACCGGATTGCGTGCGTTGCCGTCTCTGGCGAAACCGGTCGACTACCAAAGAAGCGGTAAGATTTCCAAAGAGTCTTGCAGTGATGCTTAAGATTAGTGTGTCACTGTGACTCTAGTCTCTAGTTTGTTGGAACACACTACTGTTTTTCCTGTTTGACTGCTCAAGTTTCTTCCACTGCCTGTCATTACGCAGGTTTGGTTCACTGAAATGACAGGCTCACGAGCAGCGGAGCTCTTTCTCCTACAGACATCTGCTTGTGTTTGTATGAGTCCGACAGGATGTTGTAGCTTTAGCGAAGGGACATAAAAGCAAAACTTGCACGACGTCAAAAGACTCCCACATGTGACGTTAGATGAGGTTAAACTGTATTTAGTACAAAGGTTATTTAGACTGCAGGGACTTTTGAACTATTGTGGAAGTTTACATCTTTTCACCCAAATTATACTCAAGGCACAATTTCTCTAAAAATAAGATTTAAGGATGTTTAATGAATACACATGGACACATACAACTAGTTAAACCAGTTCAAACATCTTCTGGTTTCTCCATGACAACCTGTCAGCTCGTTATGGCCTTTTTCTCAGCGTGGCACTATCTCATATCTCTTCTCAGTGGGCTTCACACAAACTCCTGCTGAGTTTTAATATTCAATCTCCCAACTGAGAGCTTTTCGGTGTTCACACAGCTCACCGCTGATCCTACACAATCATAATCTCCCCTTGAGTTCGAGGAGGGAGGGGAGGTTTGGCCGGGGAGAGTCTAACGTGAGTGAATTTAGCACTAGATCTCAGTGCCCAATAGTTTTCAGAGCAGTATCAGAAACACTCAAAACATGAAAACCAAGATTTAGGAGACATTTTAATGGTCAACGTCTCATCTAAAACATTAAAAAACAACTTCTCATGACTCTGAATCATATCTGCTATTTTTGCTGAGAGTTTACCTGTCCAGGGTGCAGATTGAACCCCTGGTTCAGTCCTGAACACTATTAAAAACAAGCGTTGGTCCGTCATCACAAGGTCTTCTGGCATAAACAACATTGAAACTGTCCCACCTTCCACCAAGAACAATCCATCAGCATTTTGCAAGAGATGACATGCTTTTATTTTTTTTTCTCCATTTCATTGCATCATGCCTACTCCGGCTTCCTCCCACCATCCAGAGACATGCTCCTTAGGTTTATTGGCGATTCTAAATTGGCCGTAGGTGTGAGTGTGAATGGTTGTCTGTCTGTCTGTGTTAGCCCTGAGATAGACTGGAGACCTGTCCAAGGTGTACCCTGCCTCCCCCCCGATGACAGCTGGGATAGGCTCCAGCACCCCCCCCCCCCCCACGACCCTTCACAGCGACAAGCATGCAGGGACCTTTCTGCAAGGGTTGCCGTGGAAACAGTGAAGGCGTCGGCAACGCGTAGCTACGCTGGTGATGCTGCGTTCCAATGCAAAGCATGAGAAATAGAGGTCCGTCTTCTCGCTCCCTGTAAAACAATCGCTCTGTCAAAGGTCAAAGAGGTTTTTAGAGGTTTGTCATTTCAGCCTTATACAGCAGGTGCAGTAGGCTACATGGTGAGAGGACGTTCCTCCAGGACCATTGCGCTAGATGAAGATGTACAGTAGGACTAAGTACAATATGAGGGACTGAGCATAAAGTGCATCTGTGCAAGCTTGTGCTTAGACAGTGCAAACCAATGCAGACAGACGGTGCAGACAACAGAGAGCAGTGCCTCAAACTGGACCGAGACACTTTCACAAAACTTACTTGGAAACTTCAAACGCCTACAGTTTGTTTGCTGCCCAAACTTTCTGAACTCGGTCTGACCTGATCTCAAAATGACACGGTCGGGCCGTCTAAACAAGGCTCTGGTCTCAGTTATTGACTCCCAAATCTAAATTTACCGTGATGTGTTTTGGGAAATTTAAACCCGTACAGTAAACTGGTGGCCACCTTCAGGAGTAAGTGAAGTTCATTTGAACTCCTTTTGTTCTGGCCATCATTTCTAGCTGAGCACTAGAGAACCTGAGAAACAGACATTATTCTTTAATTTCAGCTCTCTGGTGTGGTTTCATAAATCGTACAACTATTAAATCCCAGTGAAAGGACATTACTATATTGTTGTTACATCCTATGATTCCATACGTGTTGACTGATAGCCCTATGGGGATATATAGTAAAGGACAAAGGAAGCAGAACGCGACTTGTACGTGTTTTTATTCCGTCTTTCTCTCACAATGGAAGCATTGCTGACCTTGTCGGTTTGGTCTCCGGGGTGAATATGTTCCCCTCACTGGACTCCACCTGCTAAGCGAGTCGGCTCTACATAAGTCTAGCGAGATTAAATATGTCATCATGCGCTCTTGTTTGAGCGGAGACGCACACAATGTCTTTTGTCTAAGGAGGAAAACCTCAAAACTGAGAGTGGAGGTCACACCTTTGTTCAAAAGCTCTCTGGGACGTTGCTCCGTAAAAGGAAATGAACAGTTGTTGTCTGTCAGTAAACCTAAAGAAGCCATAACCGAAGTCCAGATGTAAAATCTAAAGAAAAAAGAGTTTTCAACACCTCTCCTTTTCAGACGTTCTGCATTTGGCCGGAATTCATCTTACAACTGTTTTTATTAAATTGAGAAATGAAGAAGTATTTTAGAGTTTATGAGGGAACAATATGGGGTTTATGATATATTGGAGGCCCCACCCTGCATGAAGCCTGACATTTCCTGCTCTTGCTAAAAGAAAAGTCTGCTCACACAAACACTACAGCACACAGAGCTATGATTCATACACTAATCTTGTATTATTCCACTGGATTTTGCAAAATGTCACTCATCCGGATTCCCTTTTCCTCCTCACCTCTACTAACCACCGCTGAGCAGGCCCATAAAAAAAAAAAAAAAAAAGCATCTTTGGTAGGAAACACTGAAGCCCAGACTTTGGTAGCAGAGACCACAGTAATCCTCCCTCCATAAAAACAAATAAGCATTATGGCGGGTGCCCATCACCAAAGCCGCTGGAAAGTCCAAAGTATGTGAAGCAGCCTTCTCTTCTCTTCTCTTCTCTTCTCTTCTTGTCTCGTCTTGTCTTGTCTCGTTTTTACGTTTTTAGATTAAGATGAGACATGTGTCTACTAAATATAAAACCACTGCCACCGGTTTGTAAGCCACAGGTAGAAAGCATCTCTAAATTGTACTAACTTACTCACAGCTACAGTTGCTGGCCCAGATATGAACCACATCCCCTCACCACCTCTCTAACCACATCTTGTTATTTTTTTACTACCGTATTTGTACAGTTAAACAGAGTGGTAATTTCTGACCTTCAAAGGTGCTTGAAAGTGGACTTCAGTCTAAGCTATCTAGGTGCTGTCTTGTATCTTTATATTTAGCTGCATCTTGGCAAGAAATTAAAGCATATTTCATAAAGTCTGCAAATTTTTCTAAGCCGTGAGTAAATTGCAACCAAAAAAAACATTCATTCATTCATTCATTCATTCATTCATTTTCTATACCCGGTTATTCCTGTTA
Source organism: Chelon labrosus (assembly GCF_963514085.1). Classification (NCBI taxonomy): domain Eukaryota; kingdom Metazoa; phylum Chordata; class Actinopteri; order Mugiliformes; family Mugilidae; genus Chelon; species Chelon labrosus. Next base: position 8,709,037 of record NC_140338.1, read on the forward strand.
AGGGTCGCGGGGGTCTGCTGGAGCCTATCCCAGCTGTCATCGGGCGAGAGGCAGGGGTACACCCTGGACAGGTCGCCAGTCCAACGCAGCCAAAAAAAAAAACAAAAAAACATTTATTTTAAACTAGGGGTTGTACCGACTGGTTGACTTTACTGCTGTGCCATGACGCTTTATGCATCAAGTCGACTAGTCGCCGATCACGTGACAATAGCAACACGGACGCCTCCGAGGAGACAGGTGAAGAGCCCAGCAAGCTACTAGCGGCTCATCAAGTGTGTGGAAACACTTCAATAAAGACGAAGCCCATTCAATCCTGAAATACAACAAAAGTACTACTGCAATGCACACTCATCTGAAAAGACATCGGCTAACGCTAGCAGAGGACCAGTCCAAATCCTCTAAGCTGCAGTCAGTTAACAATTTCACCAAACATCCTGCGGTAACAGAGAGAAGGAGGCTGCACATCATCAGTTTGATGGTGAATTTCATTGTCTAAAGTTAATAGACCTTTAGCTGCTGTACATGGAGAAGGCTCCAGAGATATACCGCAATTGTTTTTATCCCTGTCTTACAACTCAAGTACTTATTATAAATACTATTGACGGTTCTGACTAATATAGGCTAAACATATCTGCAGCGCACAGTATTGATAAGCTCATGTGTTTATGTTGAGTTATGTTGTGTTCTATTAGTGGACATTGTTGCTGCCACCATTTTTTTTTGTCCTTGATGTCAGTGAATGCACCATGTGAGAGATGGAAGTTATGGTGGAGCTCAGAGTTCACCGAGCAAGAGTTGCATATTAGAAGTATTCAGACTGACTGTGTTTATGGTGTTTGGTGTGGGCTATGGCCGACTGTATCCTGTGTTCAAGCTTCAATAAACTTGTAGAAAAGCCTCCATAGCTTCTTTTATGTTAGATGCTATAATATGTATTCAGGTCAAGAATATAGATTTTATTGTTGCAAAGTATTAGTCGACGCAACTTTCACTACATATTAATTGACTTTAAAAATCAAGTGAACCTGTATCACACTGTAGTGTTTGCAGAAACAAACTTTGAGTATCAGCAAAATTCCTCTCTTTGGAGCAAAAGAACTGGGACAAACATTGGCTTTATCAGCGGTCACGGCGACTCCGCAAATCGCTCCGCTTCCTCTTCTTGTGTCAGTTAATGAAATTCCTTTGGTTCGTTTTCGAATGACAGGAAAACAAACGACGAGAGAAGATAAAAGTTTCATATGTGGCTTCAACTGGCAGAAGATTTGTACGGATCAGCGGGAAACGATGGCGGCGCACAAATGAGAATCCAAACCCCGAGCCAAGAGGGAAATATGAAAATGAAAACATTCTCGGAATAATAAACTGGCTTGTGTCTGTTGGTCGTCTTTCTTTTTCTTTTTTTCTTTTCCCACATTTACCCTCAAAAAAAGGGGGTTTTGGGACGATTAAAGAAAAATATGGATTTAAAGTTTTAATGAAGTTCTGTCTTTAATTGCAAGCTTAATTTCTGGTTAAACACAATTACAGTGACTCTTTCCAGTTTCTTGTTGGTGTATCCCACTTTAAAGAAACACTAATATCTTGCAATATCACGGTCCTAAACTCATCCTTCCTGATCCTTCCTTCGTGCCAGTTCGTGTTTAAACCTGCTTCACATCTGGACTGACAAACACCAATAAAACAAAGCTCTTTGTTACAGCGGCAGCAATTCAATAACTCAATTGGTATCAATTTGATGAGGGGAGAGGAAAAGCCCCGAGGCTTGCCAGACCTTTAAACCAAGGCAGGAACAGACAGAGCGAGTCAGGAACGGGGGTGGGAGAGAAAGATAATAATGAAAACTGACAGGTTAAGAAAAAGATGCTCAAAAGTAACCGATGTAGCTGTAGCTGAAAGCCTGCACGGCGCAGGATGAGAAAGATTTAAAGAAAGCCTCGTAAAAATTAAATTAAAAGCATGCCGGGCGGAATGACGAGTGGGAGAGAAAATTAAAAGCAGCAGAGGGAGAGACATGAGAAGGAGCACGATGAAAAGCGAGTGATTAACGTTGACAAGGAGATGAGACGCGTAACCGAAAATATCTAAATACTCCCAATTCTCCAAACACGCCCTTCCTCGTATAAGTGGGCATGAAGAGGCTATTCCTGCCGGGGGTCAAAGGTCACCTGTTAGGGAGGTGAAAGGTGAAGGGGGAACGAGCCCTGCGGCAGTCAAGTGTTTAGAGGGGAGCTCTGGGAAGGAAAGCTGAGAAGCAGCACTCGAGAGCAACGGTTGGATACTGAGCCGTGAATTAAAAGAAACGAATAACATTTGAATAGCCGAGTATCAAATACTCAGTGACTGACACGACTGGAATGTGGTTTGACGCTCGCTAGCTTGGAGGATGGAAGCTGTAATTAGCTCAGATTCACAGTAATTACAATAATGGTGCCTCAGATACAAAGAAAAAATGCAAAATAACTCAACCTTTTTGTTTACAGTAACCATAATGTAGTCTTTTTTTGGTGTCAATACATATAATGAAAGCTTATTTGCCATGCACACGATCAGGCATAACATTATGACCACCTTCCTAATATTGTGTAGGTCTTCCTTGTGTCTCCAAAACAGTTGTGACTCATCAGAGAATGGACATGGGCCTTCTGAGTGTGTCCTGTGGTGTCTGGAAACAGGATGTTGTTAGTGGGGGTCTTTGGGTCCTATGAGTTGAGGGGAGGGGCCGCTGTGGATCATCCCACAGATACTTGATCAGTTTGGGATCTAGTGAATTTGGAGGCCAGGTCAACACCTTGTGCTGTTCTTCATGTTCTTTAGAGTTGTTCCTAAAGCGTTTTTGTGTGTGTGTCTGGCTGCATCCTGCTGGGGATGGCTGCTGCCATCAAGGAGTGTCATTGCTATGGGGTGGGGGTTAGGTGGGTCTGGTCTAGGTGGGTGCTACATGTCTAAGTAACATCCACATGAATGAATGCCAGGTCCAAAAGTTTCCCAGCAGCAACATTGAATTATCACAAGATGGTCAATGTTATTTACTTCTCCTGGTCATAATGTTATGCCTGATCGGTGTATACTGTAGATGTGAAAAAAGTGTCGTAGTTGAACTGAAGCAGGATTTGGATCTTCTATATCTTATATCAATAGGTCTGAAACAAAGTAAAAAAGTTACATGAGATAAACTGAAACAGTTAATGATTGACTGATTTAGGAAAAGAAGATGTTTTCATCTGACTTTTAGTTAATTTTTAGAGTTCAAAATCTCTTTATTTAATCAGATTTTCCATTGATTGTCATATAATTTTCACACATGGAAACCTACCCAGAATAGTTTTTCTGTAGAACATTTACAAGCTTTATCTGTACCGTCATGGCCTCTCAGCATCTGCGATTCAGATAAGCCTTCACACAAGAATCAGCCTTTTCTCATGCTCACGCGTGATTTATGCCCCTTGCACATTACATGCATGTCCACCAGCACATGGTACACATCCTCGTACACCTCCACCGTGGTGTGCTATTAGTTTTGCCTGTTATGCTTTGCAGCGAGGGCCTAAAAAAAGGTGCAAGGCCGCGGTAATCCCTGCTCTGTGCAGTCATGTCACCTCCTATCACAACATGACCCTGCCTGGCCTGGCCCCCGAGGGTCTATTGTTGTGCCACAAAAACACTGGAGCCCCAATAAACCCTCAGCTGCTGCTTCAAGGCGCAATGAACAACAGCAGCTCCTCCTGTCATATACCTGCAGGTTACATATGCTCACTGAGATTCCTTTTCCCTTTAGTTCTCTCTTAATTTTTCAGCTCCTTTTGTCGCTTTTTCTTCTTTTTCACCTCATTAAATTGTCCCAGCAATCGTTTTGGAAACCAGTCCACTAAAAGAAAAAATAAACAGGATAGTTTCATTTGACAAGAAAGCGATGATTCAGCCACAGAAGCATGTGAATCCCCTTCTCTCTCTCTTGTGTTCTCATTTTCTGATTTCTTCACCATCAGCGTTTTGTTTCCTCTGTTAGTTGCAGCAGAGATGGCACGAACTCCAGTCGGCATACTTTCAGAAAATGTTTTTGTCTAGCTGAGATCTGTGAGATCTCTGGTGGTCCTGTGATATGTTGTGTTAAAGACTTCTGCCCTTTTCAGAACATGGAAATCGTTAAGGGCCCTGGGTAAGAGGAGACCCTGGGGTTCCACGGGCAAATGAATAGGAATTAAAGCTAATTCAATTAAACCTTGTACTGCATTTCAGGGAGGAAAATGGCCATCCTTTGCTTTATCCACCGTGTCTTTCTCATGAGAATAAAGGAACATGAGCTTTCAACCCACTTAGTGTGGGAAGCCATTTTGGAGAGAACTACAAAGAGAGCCTGTGCTGTGTCTCTTTAACTGATTCATTTTGTTTAAAAGCGCTGATGTAAACACATATGTGACCTTTCATTCTGTTCGTCTTCAATTTTAAAGGCAACTTTCACCAAATTTTTTATGGTGTTATTAGTTATTAAATCTAAGAGTTGAAAATCTAAACGCTTCCCACAAAATATTTCAAATCTCCCTTTCAGATCTGCACCGACAGTATTTTCTACAAGTTCTGTCAATGTTTAATTATGCAAGCAGTGTGATTATGGCCTGACAGGGAATGTCTGAGATTTGTGGTTCAGAGTGAAATATGTCGACTGTTGGAGATGTTGCCGTGAAATGTGCTGCACACATTCGTGGTCCCAGAGGATCCTTATGAAGTTGGTGAAATCCCAGCTGTTCCTCTGGCACCGTCACGGGGTATATTTTAGTGCCAGTGGAATATATGTCACTAATGTTTGAGACATTCATTATGCCCAGAGGATGAATTCTGACTCTGGCACAAGGTTTATAGTTAGGGCTCATGACTAAAAATGTATTAATCAAGTACTTTGAGCATTGTGCAATAAATACACACAAAGTTCAATTACATAGTTTCAAGTAGCTCCACAGAATCTGAAGCCCAAACACCCCACAAAGCAACGACAGCATAGACTCCATGCCATCGTTGCTTTGTGGGGAAAAAATTTTAAAAAAAGGAAGAAACCTTGAGCAAAACACAAGAAAAAGAGGCAAAACGATGCATCTGGATGGAAAATACATGCCCCTTAAAAGTATTTTTCTACATTTCTGCATAAAAATGATCTATAACATCTGCAGATTTTTACACAAGAACCCAATACAACAAATGAAACACAAGTATAATACTTCGGCCTTTATTTATTCAAGAAAGTTAATCATTTGTACATATCTGTGAGTTATAAAAGTCACTCAATTCAGTATCTAGTATGTGCAGCAATGACAGCAACCACACGTTTCTGGTAACTGCTGAATCAGTCATCTACACGCTTGGAGAATTTTACCCCATTGAGTCATTTTTATGGAGAAATGTAGAAGTCTGAGGAGAAGTCTTACAACATAATGCACGATGCATGCACGGCTGACAGTTATCAACATTCTCATAAATTTCACCTGCACTTGATTGCATATTAGCATGCTAATTTATTTATTGTCATTTCAATGTGCTGACTTTAGCATTTAGCTTAAACCACAGTTGTGCTTAGATACAACTTCAAAGACCTACTAATGGCTGCAAATGCACTAACGTTCCACTAATTCACTAAACAGCTGGGCACTTAATTCCATCAATCGCTGACACCTGAACTGGTGTGTTTGGTGCATTTTGTCGTGCACTATTCCTATCTATGGATTAGGGGTTGTACAGAGTAGTCGATAAGTCGGTTTGTCGACTTCGCTGCTGTGAAATGACGCTTCGAGCATCATGTCGACGAGTAAATCATCACATGACAATAACAACATGGACGCCAATGTTCCCTCTAAGCTGCGCGCTTGCGCAATCGCGCACTGCTCGCACGTTCTCCGCGCACAAGAAAATCTATGCAGCGCATAAAAAAATCCAACATGAACTGTAAATAAATTAAACAAGTAAATTATTTGTTTATGTACCATTTTGCAATGTAACTCAGTGAGTGACAGCTGTCCAGCCAATGGTATGATGCGGTTCACTTACGCTGCCAATCATGACAGTACGTGCCCCCCCATATCCACCGCGGCGCCGGTGTTTTGCAGGTTAGCTAACAGTGCGGCGGAGTTAAGGCAGTGGCGCATCCACTCACCAAGACAAAGTAAAAATTAAATGTGGTTCTTTTAAGATGGAATGGCTGTCGGAGTGTGTGCAAACAAAGAACCAGCGGTGACACTGGGTAAGATTTTTCTTTTTCGAGAGAGAAAGGTCTGCTCTGCAAAACTTGGGGTTGCCAACAGTCCCTTGAAAAACAGAATCGTTCCGTATTTAGAAACAAAAGTACGCGTCCCGTATTGAGCTGAAACAGGACGCACTTTGTCCCGTATTACCGTGAGAATCAAAAGTAGCGTGTAAAATGTCAATGTAATTAATGAGTAACAAGGCGCTTTATAGGAACATTTACGGTAAACTGTGACCAATAAGCTGACAGCGGGAATCCTGCTCATCTCATTGGTCGAGGTACTGTTGCTTGTGAAGAAGATACCAGAAGACAACAAAGCTACAACTTTTCCTCAAACTTTCTGTTTGAACTTTTCTTATTGCGCTATTACAAGAGGAATGTTCTGCTTTCTATTGTTTTATATTCATTTATACAGTTAGACTTAGACTTCTTTAATGTCCATAAAACTTACATAAAATGGAAAATTGTCTTTGACAGTGGCATAAAGACATACAAGCAACACACACACATCACAGACAGCACTATGCGCAATAAATAGATGAATATAATATATAGGTAAAAAATTACTGCTATAATGGGATTCTTTTGATAAACTATGTAACTTGCTATGATCTCAGGTTTTGGACAGGTGTGATACTGGTGTGTGGCCCCAGCGTGCACGTGTGATGTTGCTCACAGTGGTCCACAGTGTACTCACAGAGTTTTTGTGTATGCCCAGACACATGAAAAATTAGAGGGAACATTGATGGACGCCCAGAGGGTCGTTGCAGCAAACTAGCAGCGGTTCATCAAGTGTGTGGAAATACTTCACTAGTCATGCTACTGTGACAAAAATACAACAAATGCACTACTGCAATGCACACTCATCTGAAAATGCTAGCAGAGGAACGACCCAAATCCTCTGGACAGCAGTCAGTTAACAACTTCGTCAAACGTCCTGTAGTAACAGAGAGAATGAGGCTGCACATCAACAATTTGATGGTGAATTTCATTCTCTAAGGTTATCAGACCTTTAGCTGCAGTATACAGAAATACTGCATTTAACTATTTTATTATTATTTACCTGGCTACACTATCCCATCTTACGTGGGGTACTGTTAAATGGTATTGATGGTGCTGAGGTGCTGCCTGTTTTGTACAGGCTATACATATCTGCAGCACACAGTGAGTAGCACATGAGCTGTCTGTTCCCAGTATATTCGGGTCAAGAATATAGATTTCATTGTTGTAAAGCATTACTTTATACTGTGTTTTTATTATTAACGACATCAGAGACTAGTCAGTGTCGACTTGACTTCCATCACATAACAATAGGCTTTAAAAAAATGTATTTAGATGTGTGAGCTAAATTTAAACCCAAATCTAATGAAGAATGATAGATACAAAGGGTCTTTCTGTTTGGTGATGTGTCCGCGCAGATCATAAAATAATAAACTACTAACAACAGCACATAGTTCTGAGTATTTGTGAGGTTGATCAGGATTCAATGGGACTGGATGCAAGCTGAGAATGCGGGACATAAAACCCGAGCTGAGATTTTTTCCTTTAAAGATCAGAAATGCTTTTGGACAACAGATCTGTGTTATGAATGAGTGCCAAAAAGGTTTAGTGCATGAGTAAATGATTTTAAATACTATAAAGTATGCAAATCCCTTTTAACTGAAACATCCCAGCTCTTATGTGCCAGAACGTTCCCTTCAAAATACATCAGTGTCCAAAAGACATAAACCATGCTTTTAGTGTGCGAGCAGCTGTAGTAAACATTCTCCCTCTATCTCTCTCTGGTGCCTGTATATCACACAGGTATGTCAGCATGGACAGAAAGATGCAATGCAGCTCAAATCAACTGCATATGGAATTTGTGGCTGTAACGGGATATGTTAGGCAGAGTACATACACAGGAGTACATATGCACACACCCGTGCCGTGCCAAGGACTTAAGAGGCTCGCAGGGTCCGTTTAAACCATTATCAAGTCCAACAATCTGTCTGCAGTTGGATTTCACCCCATTCACTCCTCCCTCCCCGTTCTCCTCATTGCACACTCCATCTATCCACCCCCAGCAAGTCCTGACTGCTTTCATTACTACCAGATTGTTCAAATAAATCAAGCCCCAGTCTCCCCTGCCTTTTTTTTCTTTCTTTCTCCCCGTGTCTTTCTCTTTTCTCTCAGCGCCCTGCGGCAGTCCGTGTGGAGGAAGGTCTCTAAACAAGAAGCACATTTAGGGGCTAATGAGGGTGATGGGCTGTGAAGTTGGGGTTTGTTATAGTTTAGGGCCCTATGGTGGCTCGAGTGGGTTGTAGTTGGATAGGTACCGTCTGTTAATATCCACTGGGCTTCCTTGTTTAATGCAAAAATCAAAGATGTCAAATAAAATAGATGTATTTATTTATAGGATTTCTTGGATTTGGGAAAACCTTTTGATAGCAGTGTGGATGAAATGTAATGAGTTTACTAGTCTCACTGAGATTAAAAATCTTTTAAAAGTGCCTCCCTGCCAAGACGGAAATTGATCAGCATTGACTGAACTGAACTTAGTGGAGCTTTTACAATACATATACATATGTGCCCTCATTTCAGAGATGGTGTAATGTTCAACCCAGGTTTCATACACCAATCAGCCACAACATTAAAACCACTGACAGGAGAAGTAAATATTATCTGAATTATCTTGTGATAATTCAGTGTTCTGCTGGTAAACTTTTGGACCTGGCATTCATGTAGATGTCCATGACATGTAGCACCCACCTTGACCAGACCAGACCAGGCACCCCCCACCCAATAGCAATGACACTTCTTGATGGCAGCAGACATCCCCAGCAGGATAGTAAAGTAAAGTGCTTTATTTGTCATTGTACAACGGATACACCATACAACCGAATTGCATGGTCGGATGGAGGGTTAGCCTATTACCCATGTTTTGATGATGGCAGGAAGTCCATGCGGAGAACATGCAAACTCCACACAGAAAGGCCCTGAGAATTGAACCCTCTCCGCCCCGGTCCTTCTTGCTGTGAGGCACCAGCGCTACCCACTGTGTCACCGTGCCGCCCTCCTGCAGCCTGACACAGGCACACACATAAAGATGCTTTAGGAACAACTCAGAAAAACCTGAAGAACAGCACGAGGTGTTGACCTGGCCTCCAAATTCACTAGATCCCAAACTGATCAAGTATCTGTGGGATGATCCACAGAGGCCCCTCCCCTCAACACATAGGACCCAAAGTCCCCCCACTAACAACATCTTGTTCCCAGACACCACAGGACACCCTCAGAAGGCCCATGTCCATTTTCTGATGAGTCACAACTGTTTTGGAGGCACAAGGGAGACCTACACAATATTAGGAAGGTGGTCATAATGTTATGCCTGACGGGTGTATATTTTACATGAAATGTTATTAGGCTGAAACCAGGAAATGAGTAGTCTGGACCTAGCCTCGAAGCAAGCCTGAAGTTTTGCCTCCCACAAAATGTCAGTGGGTGTGTTGCTTTGTTCATAATTCATTAGGCCAGACGAAGATCTGCCAGGCCAATTAAAAAAAGTGTAGAAATATTAAACAACTTATAAAACAGCTACATGGAGTGATGGAGAGGAGAGTAACAGCGGCATAGACGTACGTAGAGTATATACCGTACATAATCTGTCAATCAGCCAAAACATGCCCCTTAATGAAACCCAAACAGTGTATTACCAGATTCAAATTCTGAAAATAACTGAGTATGACTATTTCAGGCTAGTACATATTCAAACAAGCTATGTTTTCCATCATTAGCTCCAACAGACAGGCAGTGAGATGTGTACATACGGTGCAATAAAAATAGCTGAAGCATAGACTTGCTACTCGCTGCTGCTCAGCTACCAAGTGACTTCATCTGTTGGGTCTGTTACTGTGATCTGAGCAGTATCTGTGTATTTTGTATCCAAGATTTTGACACATTCAGACAGTGTAAAGCTAAATGGCACCCTAGCGTGACAATGCTGTTATGTCTCTGGGGTAACAGCGATTTGTCACTGGTGAAATATGTTTGTTCTGGACAGCTTTCCCAGTCTGAAATTGTAGAACGCTTTCAGAAGAGATGGTCCTGGCTGTAACGTCAGAAACCAAGCTGATGTGAAAAGTCGACTCCAGATGCTCCAGACATCTAACGTGACTAATTCTATTTAGTTCCTTTTTTATTATAGCTCTGCACTATCATGACATTTTATTAGGTTTACAGAGACTTGTTTGTGCACACATTAGGTTAAATTCTAAAACAGTCTTCCCTCGCTGCCGCAGCTATAGTACGCCATATGAGGCCACACCCGTCAAAAGTGGCTCTTGTTTTAGCAAAGCACACAAAACAACCAAGCAAAAATGTTTACCCCCTAGTAATTTTCTGTGGAATTCGGCACGATAATCTAAAAAACCCGCCCTCTGAGCCGCAGTGGCTTCTGTCGGTTCTCCAGCTTTTGAAAACCGTCCCCTTAATTTTAATCTCCTTCATTTTTTAGATACTGAAAGGGTATAATCTGGTCCATGAATATATAATTAAGTATTTGTATTTCTCTATAGACTTCCTGCTGTTGAAATGTTTTCAGATGGCAAACCTCGACTCATGGCGACCTCAGTATGGATCTGTGTTTAGTTCATGTCCTCTAAATTCATTCAGTCTGTGTTTTTCTTGTTGAAGTCGGATAAGTGTTACTCTCCTCTGCATTGAGACCACAGATCAGTTCTTGCAGTTACACTGTGATGGCATCTGGAACGTGCAACGCTCGCCACATTCAGCGATTGATGAATCGGGTCTTGATTGGACTGTCAAACTTTAGTGGAACAACATAAAAAGAACCAAACAAAACACAGGTGAGAGTATCACCCCTTGTCCTAGTATATCTGAAAATCTAATTTCTACGGGACGGCAAGAAATTAGGTTTATGGAAACAAACTAATAGCTTTGACCTTTCCCTAGCTCCACCACAAAGCAGAAGATTATACAAAACTGTTGGAATGCTTTAATCAAAACTTGCAACTAACAACCAGATTTGAGGATAAACTCACAAAGAGGCAAGCTGTTCATCACCGGGGCTTGTATAGACTAGTCAGTTTAACGACTTCACTGCTGTGCAGTGACAGTTTAAGCATCATGTCGACTAGTCACTGATCACGTGACAATAACAACACGGACGCCTCCGAGAAGACAGGTGAGGAGCCCAGTCGGTCGTTGCAGCAAACTAGCAGCGGTTCATCAAGTGTGAGGAAATACTTCACTAAAGATGAAGGCCGTACTACTGTGACATGTCAGTCCTGAAATACAACAAAAGTACTACTGCAACACACACTCATCTGAAAAGGCATCCAGTAACGCTAGCAGAGGAATGGTCCAGATCCTCTCAGTGGCGGTCAGTTAACAACTTCACCAAGCGTCCTGCGGTAACACAGAGGAGGAGGCTGCACGTCAACAATCTGCTGCTGGATTTCATCATCAAAGTTATTAGACCTTCAGCTGAAGTACACTGAGAAAGCTTTAGAGAAATACTTAATTTTTTTAAATCTGGCTGTGGAGTACTATTAAAGGCTGTTGATTGTGCTGAGTTGCTGCCTGTTTTTATACAGGCTATTCATATCTGCGAGCTGTCTGTTCTCAGCATATCTATTCAGGTCAAGAATATAGATCTCATTGTTGTAAAGCATTACTTTCTACTATGTTTTTATCAGTGACTTCATGCGCATCTAGTTGCCGTTGACTTGACTTTCACCACATAACAGTCAACTTTAAAAATCTGAAGTCATGCAACCCCTATTCACACTACACAGATGCCTCAAACGGCGGCTGACAGAAGTTTTTGAACAGGTCTCCTGATTTACACAGGTAGATTAGACATACACACAGACAGAAAGGCTCTAGACCACAACAATATCTAGCCATATTTGAATAAAAAAGTTTCTTCTACTTTTAACTGTATCCAAAAAACTAAATTAGAAAATTTGCAATTTAGGCCACGAGGGCTTGATACTGAGCGACATAGTTTCCTGTCACTGATTTGTACAGATGGAACTTAACAGGAAGAACAGAGGTGTAATTAATATCATTAAAGTGTATTGTTCCATTGTTCATTTTTTTTTTTACAATGCCAGCTCGCTGTCATGGCTTGATGTAACACCCGTGTAAGTAGATACGCTGTTGTTTTAAAAACCCATGACATGCTCAGTCTTGATAGCAGGTCAAATATTTTAATAAGAGAACAGACATACACATGAACAATGAAGCCTCTGTCGTCTCGGGTTCGCCTGGACGGATTTTGATCAGTGGCACAAGTGTAAGCTTGGAGTTTTAGTTTATTGCGCTGTTTTCGATGTTATATTGGCAGGAAAAACAGCCACCAAACAGCAGCGAGAACCATGTAATCCTTGCGATTTGAAACCCGTGTGCTGTTGTGTAATTTTTTCCACTGGCATCTGTTCTTGGCTATTAGCGGAAAATCCTGTAAATGACCTCCATCCACAAACCAACGCAACGTCACAAAGTAATCATGTTGTGGTTGAGGTTAGTTCGAGTGTGTGTGTGTGTGTGTGTGTGTGTGTGTGTGTGTCTACGCATGAAATGAGGTAATGACAAAACACAGGCCGTATGCAATCAGCTTCTGTTGTAGATGGAAATCCTTTCTCAGCTGTTTTACAGTGCTCTATATCAGCGTCTTTGTACATTCAAAATGTTGCTTAAATGAGCCTGAATTCCTTAAAACCACAAGGGAGAGAAAAACTGCTAAAGCCTTCCCTCTTTTGAACGCGTTAGCATGTACTGAATGTTACTTCACCAAAGTGACTTGAAGCTTGAGCCAACATCTCTTTCGATAAAAAAGAAAACAACAAACAAAGCCACAGGCATGTTATCATTAGAGCTTTTTAATACTGTTCTTTCTCTCAGCATTGCTTTTCTGGCAAAAAACAAATGTACACAGAAATCCAACTGACAAACACATAACAATACAAAAACACAGGTTTTCCCTAAATGAACAGGGAAATTAGTGTAACAAGCATGGTGAAAACATTTCAAACAGATTCTGCCTCTCCTCTCGCCGTCCAAAGCAATGCAGACAAGTCCTCCAGTTGATACCGGATGTTGTGTAAAAGCAGATATATGAGCATCTGGGTCCGTGTTTATGCTGGAATAATGACAGAAAGTAGAGAAGCCAGAAAACGGTACGTCTATTGTAGCTAGTGCCGGAGCGTAGTGCATGGATTCGACAATGTGCAGAGCTAAAAGCATGAAAAAAAAAAAAAAAACCTGAACAAACCTTTAACACACTGTAATCTGAGATTTCGCTGGTGACGTAACCAAGAACCACATATGGTGTGTTTTTAAAACCTGACTAAAGTCATTGCATTACACTTCACGTTTCTTCATTTTTAGTTTGTAATATAATGCAATTTGTTGTTAGACAAAACATAGGCCCTTTTGTTCTTCAAGCATACATCAGCATCTAATATGACACTACAAGGCGTCAGTAAGGCCATGTACCAATGCTGCTAAGGCTTGTCTCTGTAAACCTGTTATACTGAGAGGTTTTAAAAAAAAAAGTTTTCAAACTCATTTATATATAAAAAAAGAACACTAAAAGCTTGTACAGCCTCCAGACTGGGAAAAAAAAACAAATACATCAGTATGCTGCATTTAGCCTGTACATTTCACAGTCTGGTTGGCAGTAAACAAGCAAAATAGTCTCCAAGCCAATGATCGTTGTTGACCAAAAACCCACTGGATGGTTAAAGTGGACCGGAAAGAGGGTATGAGAGAGAGAGAAAAAGGCAAGAGGGGGACACCGTCTAGACGATATCTCAAAGACGATATGGTCCACAGCATGAAGAGGAAACTAGAGCCTAAAACTGAAACTCCTTGAATTTCTTTGAAGCTATTTTCTTTACTTGGCACGTGTGTGCCGCTTTATAGGACTGGCCTCAGTGGCAGGAGGCCTTTGAACACAGTGTGGGGAGCGCTGGTGTTCAAAAACAGTCTGAGGCTTGTCTTAACCATGTCTTTATGGAGCGTTAGCAGACCTGGCAGAGAGAATAAAGTGTCTGACACTTAACCGTTACATTCACTTGGTGAGTTCCTTAGAGATATGCTGGCAAAAAAAATATCAATTATTTTATTTATAAAGATTTTAGTGGATACTTGATCACTGCTGTTCCTTTTAAGATTGGACTCCAAAGAACCTGAGCTAGTGTTAAGCCTAATTCTACTTTTTACTGCAAGTAGCTCAAGAAGTTTTTAGCTACGTGTAACCTAAAATGCAAAGAGACCATTATCACAATCAATGACAATTTATGCAGGCTTGTTCGAGCAGGAACAATTCATATTTCGACTCACGACGATTGCAATACTGAATGGACACAAACAACAACAACAACGACTAAAATACATGATAAAAAATACAAAAAATGCACGACACAAACAGAACATGATAACATAAACTAGCCAAAACAGCCTGTCCATCATGGCACAGAGCGATGCAGGCAAGTCCATTCCAATTTATCTTTCACAGCAAATGTATCTCTCACGCAGCCAAAACGTTGTGGTAGATCTGGACACAGAAAAATATAAATCGACGTATGAAAAAAAATGTTGTTTGGAGTTCAGACAACTTTTGTGGTCACCAACTTATTACTACTAATTTTCAAAAGGTATTTTTTCTTATTGCGTTTCCCTATGATCATCAATCTTGTGGCAGCATGTGAGAGGAACATTGGGAAGGAAAAAGAATATTTCTTTTCAGTGCAAGTTCTTTTTAAAATCCTCACGGAGTCACTGAAGTCGGCTGAAACTCCACTGTGAACCGCGACATGTGGTCCAGGCAAGTCGACGTCTGCATCACGGTTTTCAGTTCAACCACGCTCATGTCGTCCAGTTCTGTAGCCCAAACGCTGAGCCCTTTTCTACCATATCTCCGAAATCCAGCAACAGGATTACAGCTCAATCACATTGTTTCTTGTATATAAACAAAGGAAATAAAAAGAGCTGTCAGTTACAGTTGTGTCAATGCAAAAAGGCACTTCCGTTTTCAGACTGCTACTAAGACCCTTCTAGTCAATTGCACTTAATTTAATCACTTGATTAGTTTTCACCACCATCAGACTCGACTTTGTGACTTTAAACCACATCCTGTTCACTGTCCCACAGTGGTTTAGCACATATCCAACATGCTGTAATCTTAATTCATCATTCAGCATCTCTGAAATACATGATCCATTCTGTAGTGTCATCGTTCCACAATAAAGGATAGTAAGTGCCGCTTTTCAAAGTCTGTATAGCTGAAATTGGAATGAAAATTGGATTTTAACCACTAACTCAGCACTAGCAGGATCTCACAAGTCCTGAGGGTCACTCTTTCCAAAGTCTTCCCAAGTGTTAGAAATAAGATGGCTTCAGGGATGCTAGATTGTTATTTGATGGGCAGTGGCCTTGCATCAAGGGTACTTCATAGTCCAAACCTCCATTTTGTTGCACGAACGGAGGCAACTGAGGAGTGTGACAACGATCAATCTCTGGCTGCTTGTGGGGTAGTGTGCCATTTCCTCCATTCTCCAGACAGGCCTTTATCCCTTCCAGTTCCATGGGATCAGGATCAGCAGGGCCCAACTCCAATTCCAATCCTGCATTGACATGCCTCCTCTTCCTCAGACAGATGATCGTCCCAGCCACCACAGCCAACCCCAGGACCAGTGCCAGGGCAGCCAGAGCAGAGATGAGAGTGTATGTCACCGAGGGCTTTATCTCCACCTGTGGCCCTAAGGATGTCAATGGAACCCCTTCAGTGTGAGCCTCTGTACATGACCCTATTTCTGCAGAGCTGTTGGCCCTAGAGTTGATTTTCTCACCCATTGGACTGGCACAGACTGAGTAGGTACAGTTGGGTCTCAAGCCACGCAAAGTGTACTCAGGGTAGGATGCTGGTACACTCAGTATAATGGGGCGCCGGTCTGGCCCTGAGAGGTTCCGGTACGTCAACCTGATGCCACGGATATGTGGCCGTGTCTCAATGAAACGGTGCAGGTCAAGAAGTATTGAAGTGGAGGTTACCTGCCGGGAGCTGATGGCATCAAGTTGACCAAGTATCATAGGGGTAACTACAGACACTTCTGTTGGTGAGGTTTTCGGTGGCTCAGGGACCTCATCCACACTTTCACAGTAGAGGCCAGATGTTCCTGAGGGACACAAACAGCTCAGTTGGGCTTGTGGGTCAAACGTACAAGTGCCCCCATTAAGGCAGATGTTTGGTGGGCAGAAGTGCTCGTGTTCCCCACTGGTAGAGCTAGGGGAGACTGGAGGTTCTGGTGAAAGGGGATAGCTATCTGTTTTTGAGGAGATGGTCTCTTCACTGGGTGGTGGTGGAGGAGGAATAGCATTGGTGCGTGGGGTTTCTGGAGATGTAGTTGGCATCTGGGGAACATGAGTAGTTCCAATAGGGGAGCCGGTCAGAACTGTCGTGGTTGGTGGACATCCAAAATCTTTGTGCTCCAGTGCTGCAAGCGTCTTTCCAGCATTAACAAGAGGAAAATGACATCTGGTTTCCTCAGGCCTCCCAAGTGCCACACCTTTCTCTTTCAGCCAAACGGGGAACCAGGCTAATGGACACAAACAGTTGAATGGGTTCTCTGCTGCTGTCAATTGTGTCAACCTAGGGAAGGTTTGGAAAAAATTCTGAGGAAATCCCTGCAGATTAAGTCCACTAACATCCAGTTCGTGAAGTCCAGACAGTTTCTGAAAGTCCTTCACCCTTAGCTCACGCAGTGGGTTAGCAGCTAAGCTCAGCTTGGTCAGCCCCTTGAGGGAGTCCTGCTTTAGGGCTTGGGGCACTTCATCTAATTGGTTTATTGAGATGTCGAGTTCATGAAGGTTCTTCAAGGAGGCTATGAGATCCTCATCCACAGAGGTAAGCCCTAAAGAGGCTATCTTAAGGGCCTCCAGGTGGGGAGTCTGGAGGTCTGAGGGCCCCAGGGTTGGAATGTTGTTGTAGCTGAGGTCTAGAAGGAGAAGCCTAGGGAAACGAAGGGATGGTAGAGAGGTGAGTTTGTTCCCTTGCAGCTTAAGTTCCAGCAGCATCGCTAAACCATCAAAAGCTTCCAAATGAATGCTCTGAATGTGGTTTGTATGGAGATATAGCCTCTCTAGTTGGACCAACCCAGAAAAACTGTCTTTGGAAATATGAGTAATCTGGTTTGCGGACAAGTCTAAGTTCTTCAATTTTGACAGCATCTGAAATACACCATATGGAATCTCTGACAGCTCATTTTGGCTCAGATCTAGCAACTCCAGCTCCGTTAGACCACTGAAGTCATCTGGCGACAACGTGACAATGCTGTTCTGAAAGATGTAGAGCGTTTGGGTGGTGGAGGGGACACGGGGCACGGCAGTGGATTGGCCACGAATGCAGAATATTGTCCCTGGGGACTGGCAGGAACAGTCTACCGGGCAGTCGTAGGATAGCACCAGTCCAGAAGAGAGGAAGAGGACCAGCAAGTATTGTAACATGATGATGATGGGCTTGAAACTCTGAAAGACATAAGGGAGAGAGGAAATTCTTGGTGTTAATTACCATTTGCTTGTAAAGACAAATTGAAACATAAAATATAAATAACATGACCAAGAAAAAATGTTGTCAGAGGTCCTGTTTTTTATGTAATACCTAGAGTTCAAATCTATTATGAAATGCGAAATATAACTACCATTTTGTCTTTGTACTCTTCTTTATAAGTTATATAGCTCAGACATACAGTGGAGTACTATAAAATGGCTGCATGCATACTTCTTTTCCAAAGCACCACAGTGGAGTTGCTAATGAGCAGATACCCCAGGGATCAGGGCATATGGGCCAAGTGAGAGGGTAACACAGCCCACCCAGGGTGACCCTTCCTGGGTAAGTAAGAAGCCCATTCAGCCTTTTCCTTGTGTTTATGACACGGTCCTTAGCTCGTGAAACCCAGTCTGCAGTAATGCAGCAGGACACCGGCAGCCACCAGGCTACTACATAAAAACATAATCCAAGGCAAATATGGTGTGAACACACACAAACATGCACACACTTCAGAGGGATGGAAGAACTGTTGCTGGAGCGCGTACTGTATATGTATATGTACTAGTGCTGGAGTCTGATCAAAGAGGGTGAAGAGTGAGCTAACTCTTCATCTCTGTAAATGCTGGATAAGATAAAGGTTGTTTTATTATTTAAAACAGAACATCCGTTCATGCAGATTAAATACAAGTGAGTGCAAATGCTGCTGTGTAGTCTGGACAGATGATCAAGTAGTGTGTCTGGAAACTGTGACCTACAACTCCAGACCAGTTGAAGGCCAAAAAGAATTATTTCATCTGACTCAGTTTGGATGGGCCTGTATAGCGTCAGACTGTCAAAGGCAGAGACCTAATAGTGATCCTAGCAAAAGTCAAATGGTAGAAAGATAAAGGAAAATGAAACTGAAGAGACTGAAATTTAATTCGGAGGAACAAAAAACTAGCACGGTGAAAAATAAAATGGATTTATGAACACTTGAAAACTGCCATTTCTGCTGTGGAATTAGAAGTTACACATGGTTAACACTGAAACTTTCACATGATAGATGGATAGTTGCTTAAAATAATTCCCAAATTACACCATAATGCGGTAGAGGATTATTTCTCATCATGTCTATTAGTCTCCACACTTGGCCTCACTGTATGTCATCATTTCTCTCCCCACATCTTTCCTCTCGTCTCTCCTCTCCCTCCCCACCGCACCTCTAGTCTGGTTTGGGTTAGTACACTCTTGCACTGCTGCCCTCTCCAAGACTCCTGAGGTGGAATTTGAGAAGAAACCCAAGATGTTTTATTAAAGTCAGGAGCGCACCTCTGGCCCCCATGCCCCAGTTCCCCTTCTGTCCACTGTCTCCTCTATTTATTCCCCTCCACTCATAACACACAAGGTTAGAGCCTGTCAGCAGTGTAGGAACTTGCAATATTCCCCTTAAGACCTGTTATTACGAATAGGCAAGGGAAAAGCAGAAGGAAAGGTGTTGCACTGGTGACGGAAAGTGCAACAATATTCTAGTGACCAATGCACGACTTAACAGCTTTTTTTGTTTGTTTTAATATTGAGCCACTGCAATAAACCTGAAGCTGCTAAAGGTGACAGACTTGTAGTTGAGATTCAGTGGCACTTTAATTCGGCATGTTAATACCAGTTTAACATGTTTTAAAATCTTTTCTGATCATTACATGGTGACAACCAAAGAAGCGATTGTGTAGCAGCAGGGCTAAAAATAAGATAGATTACAGTGTGTTCTGGCTGGGTATAAAAAACATGTAAACCACATGCTGATGTCTGGTTTTGACAGGTTACAACTTTGATGCTGTTCGAGTCTTGTTGCTACAGTGTCTGTCTGCTTGAGCCAAAATGTGGAAATGACAGGAGAATCTGTTTAACCCTTTATAGGGTCATTGAAATACTTGGAAATTTCAACCCTAGAGGGGCGGCACAGTGGCGTGGTGGTTAGCACTGATGCCTCACAGCAAGATGTTCTGGGTTTGAATCCATCAGCCGACTGGGACCTTTCTGTGTGGAGTTTGCATGTTCTCCCTGTGTCTGCGTGGGTTCTCTCCTGGTACTCTGGCTTAATCCCACTGTCCAGAGACATGCTCGTTAGGTTAACTGGTGATTCTAAATTGGCCGTAGGTGTGAATGTGAGTGTGAATGGTTGTCTGTATCTCTGTGTTAGCCCTGCAATAGACTGGCCAAGGTGTACCCCGCCTTTTCCCATTGACAGCTGGGATAGGCTCCAGCCCCCCGCAGCCCTTCACAGGACAAGCGGCTACAGAAGAGGAATGAATGAAAATCACTGAAGTTACCATATATGGTTCCTTGCCCTTAAGTGGTAAATAAATGTACACATGTACTTTAGACCATTAGAACGTAAAGTACCCAGAGTTAACAGTGCAGCTAGAAGTGCTTTTTTCTATACAGGCATTATATTGTGGAATAATCTGCCACTTTCCCTCAAAATTCTAAACACCAGAGGGAGTTTTAGACGTCAGGTGAAGTCATTTTTATGGAATAGAGTAAATTAGCTTTTTTAAATATAGATGGATTATTTTATGTGATCTGTGATTTTTTGTTTATAGAATTCTCCTAATCTTGGATGATTCTGTGTTGTATGTTATTCTTCTGTTCTGTAATATGTCTTATGTGTGTCTCAACCACCAAGGACCATGTTGGAAATAAGTGTTTCACACTTTAACATGCTATCCTTTGGATTATGTTGTCTGTCTAATCCACAAATAAATCAAATCAAAACATAAATCAAATCAAACGTAAGCGCGGATTCAGGCACTTGTCAACATTATCACATTAGACAACATTAAGCCTCTTCTTTGTGCTTCCTAATAAAACAGTTACGCTCAGCGTTCATGCAGAAGTGGACCTTGCGGACCACATTTGACCTGAGAATCTTGCCTTGATCTTCTTTGATTGTTTGGGTGAAAACCACATGCTTCTGCTTACACAGGGACGCAATTTAAAATGTGTATGGAAGTTACCAAATATGGTTCCTTGCCCCACAAAGGGTTAAAAGGAAACCAAATACTCAAATACTGATGGATCTTTAGCAGATAATCTTCCAACGAAGTTAAGTGTGTTTCTTCTACATGTTTTCTTACAATTAGTGTCAATGCCAGTGTGATTTTTATTCCGTATGAAGAGCAAAGTGGAGATGGTAAAGCAGCACAAAGCAGAGGAAGAAAAATGTCTGGAATGACTTCGCTAAAGTCACCAAGCAACTCTTACACATCAGGTTCGGGACAGCTGTTATGTGTGTGATATTGTTATGTGCTTTATGCTACAAATGCACACGACAATGTAACACCCACTCGCACATGAGCAAACAATGAAATTGTCTGCGTTCAAACGGCACGCTCCACTGATGACAAAGTGTTCTTGCTACGACAGGACTTGTGAGTGCTTTTGTTTCGGCTGGATGTCTTTGTTTGGAGACACGCTCTGCTCTAGAATTAGGATGTGCGCAGTTAGTTGCTTATTGTTTATAGCAAAGCAAAGCTGTTTGTTAAGGTGCCACTGCTGTCACACTGGTTGACACACTGAAGTGAATAATGTGACGTAATGACTGGAAAATGAATGAAAGAACAATAGAGTTGTAGAGAAAAGGAAATGGAGAGAGAAAAAGACGTCACTGAGACAAATCTTACGGTTATGAAACCATAAGATTTATACTGCGCTCTTTAAGATAAAACATGTAGCTACAAGTTCATGTGCTTTTAAGGCTATGCTTCTGCCAAAAGGCCGGTGTCAGGGCATGTACTGTAGGTAGAACTCCTTTGACAAGATGAGCCCTTTGACGCTTGTCTGCATTTGTCATTCAGGTAAAGCCGGTTGTTTGCACGCTGGTAGAAACACATTCAGTGACAAAGGGGAAGTATTCAGGCCTCTAGGACATCAAGCACCCTCCCTGCTGAAGGATCCTTCTTTAAGAAACTGAATATCTTCATGTGTCGATGAGGTATTTCGCAAACTGCACCAACATTAAAACCACTGACAGGTGAAGTGAATAACATTGACCATCTTGTGACAATTCAATGTTCTGCTGGGAAACTTTTGGAACTGGCATTCATTGGTGTGGATGTTACTTAGACATGTAGCACCCACCCACCAGACCAGACACCCCCACCCCATAGCAATGACACTCCTTGATGGCAGCAGCCATCCCCAGCAGGATGCAGCCTGACACAGACACACACACAAAAACGGTTTAGGAACAACTAAAAAAAACATAAAGAACAGCACAAGGCGTTGACCTGGCCTCCAAATTCACTAGATCCCAAACTGATGGTCCACAGAGACCCCTCCCCTCAGAAGGCCCATGTCCATTCTCTGATGAGTCACAACTGTTTTGGAGGCACAAGGGAGACCTACACAATATTACGAACTAATTTTATTAATCATAACGTGTAGTATTGGCAGTGGTACTGGTGTAGAAAACATATATATTTAGTTAAATGTAGGATGTGTCCTGTGCTTGTAACATCCCTGTTCAGCTCGGGCCATGTACAAGAGAAAAGGTGAAAGACTAGGGCTTTTCGACCGTGCCGTGTGTGTGTGTGCGTGTGTCATGCGACACTCGTCTAATGTGCTTTTAACACATCGTCTTCAAAGAAGTCGCATGAAAGCACATCTATTCTTAACAGGGTTCACAGCCTGCTTCATAAACACCTCCTCTATTCTGAAATTGGCTCTGCTTTTCAAAGGAACGACGGGACAAGTGGGAGGAACAGACCCATTTTAAGCATGCCTCTTTTTTTATTCAAAAACCCCAAAACAAAACGAAACAAACAAAAAAACAACAACAGCAACAAAAAAACAAAAGAAACCATCTCGGTCCTCTTGTTGACCCGGTGCCCACATAGCAGAGCCAAGAATCTGCCAAGTACCATATTAAACAATCAAAACAGGAGGAGCACTTGCAGTCAATCCCTCATTACGCTGCGTTCACAACACGCCGAGTTGCAAAACCAGTTTCGCTTCCACAGATTCATAATTTAAAGTGACAACTTTTGCCCGTGTCCCAGTAAGGCAGCAAACACCACAGCATATCTCCAGCTATTTGTACGAGATAAGGTTAAAAGAGAAACATCACTGTCAAAATGACATGAAACAGGTCAACACACACACACACACACACACACAACCACAACCAGCATAGCATAGCACAGCACACACACACATTCCTGCACACCAGCAGACACACACACACACAGTCTATAACACAGCTGGATTCTGTTACCCACAATCCACCGCAGCCATCTCTCACTGTGAGACAGAATGAGAGGCCCACATAAACCTCTGTCCTCCCCTGTGATAAGAGAAAGGTAGTGAGAGGGAAGAAAGGGGGAGACTGGTTGACACCGAGAGTGCGAGTTAAACTGAGAGGGGAAAGGACAAAAAAGGGAAAGACGGAGAAAGAGAGAGAGAGAGGAAAATGTGGTGTTTTAGTGGCTGGTAACTGACAACTGCCTCCATTAATCCACAATCAGCTGTAAACAAGGCTGACTCCTCTAAAGGTGAAGTACACGACGACACAAAGGAATGACTGGGTGTGTGTTCTCTCAAACTGCGGAGGGGGTCCTGAAAAATCCTAAACTTGACTATTACTTAAAATGTACACATCTAATTACAGAATGCAGAAAGCTTTATTAATCCCCAAAGGGCAACTCAGTTTCTACGGTCCACCATCTAGACATACAACCATTCACACAACAATAATACGTAGCCTGAGTAGCATGATATGGCCTTATTGCACATATCCTTTCTACCTAAAGTGCATTGTGCCAAGAACAGACCAGTCAATAATCACTTTCTTTACTCAGTATTTAACAGCATAATGCTGAAGGAATAAATTATCTTGCATAGCGGTTTGTCTTTCCGGGAGGCAGCAAGTAGCGCCGACCTGATGGCTTAAGAACGAATTTGTTTCCAAGAATATGATGTTGGTTCATCAGACTTTTAGCTTTTTCGGAGGACACGTTTCTCCCAAAGAGAGTTCAAGTCGCACATTTGGATTCCAATCATTTTGGAGCAGACTTTCACAATATAATTTAAACTGCAAGTTATTTTCCGAAAAGCAAAGTGAGAGCAATGATTTAAAATGAGCAAAGCGCAATCGCTGATCTGGAGGCCTCAAAACTATTTGGAAGACTCTGCACGGTTTCCAACTTGATGGGATCATAACACTGTGAGCACCACTTGCCACAACAGGAAATTCTAGGAATCGCCAACGATTTTTAGAGTTGAAGGAAAAAAGGGGGGGTGAGGAAGAATTTGGAAGGAAGGTACAAAACAAGCAAGAGTGTGGATCATAAATTGTGTTCGAAAAGTTGTTCTCCAAGGAGATTACCTCATTTTCATTTTAAAAAAAGGGGGTTAGAGTAAGTGGTGCCTACTCCCCAAGGAGGAATATCCTGTTACCTCATGTATGAAAAGCTTACCACTAAAATCTGTATAACACCTTCGATATTTCTGAAACTCTTAGCACCAAAAGCTGTTGCGTAAATGGAGGAAGTGGAGGAAGCACCATTACTTGTGCGGTAATGGTTTTGCACAGGAATGTACACCGATACGCACCAATAAGCATGTGTACTGATATAA
The DNA here is from genome assembly GCF_963514085.1 of Chelon labrosus. Taxonomy (NCBI): domain Eukaryota; kingdom Metazoa; phylum Chordata; class Actinopteri; order Mugiliformes; family Mugilidae; genus Chelon; species Chelon labrosus. The sequence continues at coordinate 8,733,435 of NC_140338.1, forward strand.
TAACACTTTATGCCTGAACACAAAGACAATAAATAGAAGTGTTAGTGAATCATGGGACAGCCCTGTACCATAAAACATTAGTGGTAGTTTTGGCCTGTCTTCTCAGGTCTTAATTCTTCACTCATCCTACCCCCATTGAGCAAATGGGTTCTTAATAAGCCGGTTCTATCCATTCCGAAATTCCTCAATGTGCGTTCTTGTCTGTACTTCAAGACGTCGCCACTCGTTGCCCAAGTACTTTTTCAATGCAAAGTACGCGTCTGACCAAGTTTTGTCCAAAAACCCAGAGGTGTTTTTGCCCCACCCCTTTTATCAAGGACGCATCGGGAGGTAACTTGTGTGGACTAAGCTACGGCAAGTATCCCAGAATGGATTTTGCGTGCATCATCAAGTTCGCTGCTGTTCCAAAAACTTCCAAAAGACTCCTTTTTCTCCGAAGTCTGTCCTTAGGAGTCAAATCTGAGTCATTAAACTTCTGTTTTGTGGCTTTCTTAATTTGTTACTGAGTGTATTTCCCCTCTTTGTTATTTCCCTGAATATATCAACCATCAAACTGTCACAGTTCGTTCTCAGTGGACCAAGAATATCCCAAAGATACTTGAGATGTTTCAATTTAAACCAACAATGGTAACCTTATGTAAGTGCTAGAGCAAAATTCAGGAGACGTCAGGCAGACGTTGAAATGGACATATCTCTATAGAAATGGTAATGACAAGAGTTCTTTGGACACGTACAAAAAAATACATGGCCATCTAATGAGATATTTTGGACTGGAAGAAATTGGTGGATCCACCAATTGAGTTTAAAAGCTATGTGATCAGCCAGTGGTCAAGTAGAACGAACTTCAAGGCAGTACCATTGTTCTGATTGATGAGTTGTTGATGATGAAGTCCTGTGGCTTCATGCATACCGACAAATGACATACTGAAATGTGACTCAGGCAGTCAAAGGGTGCAGTTGTTGCTAAACATACTTGGAGTCTATCAAGCCATTTGAATCTAGTCACTGAGAACTGTAGGAAACATACACTGATCAGGCATAACATTATGACTGCCTTTCTAATATTGTGTAGGGCTCCAAAACAGTTGTGACTCATCAGAGAATGGACATGGACCTTCTGAGGGTGTCCTGTGGTGTCTGGCAACAGGATGTTGTTAGTGGGGTCTTTGAGTCTTTGGGTTGAAGGGAGGGGCCTCTGTGGATCATCCCACAGATATTTGATCAGTTTGAGTTCTAGAGAATTTGGAGGTCAGGTCAACACCTTGTGTTGTTCTTCATGTTTTTTTTGAGTTGTTCCTAAAGCGTTTTTGTGTTTGTGTCAGGCTGAATCCTGCTGGGCATCAAGGAGTGTCATTGCTATGGGGTGGGGGTGCCTGGTCTGGTCTAGGTGGGTGGTACACGTCTAAGTAACATCCACATGAATGAATGCCAGGTCCAAAAGTTTCCCAGCAGAACATTGAATTGTCCCAAGATGGTCAATGTTATTTACTTTTCCTGTCGGTGGTCATAATGTTGTGGATTGGTTGTATTTTGCATGGAGTAACAACAGGGAACAACCACGGCCACTGCATGGAAAACTACTCATAACACACTTAAGATATGTTTGACTACTTTATTAAAGTTCATTGTTTGACTGCACTGTAAACAGGTAGACCAGTCAACGGTTTGTTTTTCCCATAAGGTAACGGCTCAAGGAGTGTTTGCTGCATTATCAAATTGCGCTCTCTGCTACTACGGCAAGCACAGGTTTTGCCAAATCAAGCACTAGGGATTCTGTGGGAAACTAACAGGACAGAGTTGGTCTATGAAACAGGACGCCTGGTGGAAAATAACAGTCTGTTGGTTTGATGTCAATCAGACGAGCTGCAACAGCCACAAGTCATAATGTTGTGGCTGATCGCTGTATGAAACCAGGTCCTACAGGCCGCTGTACAAACAAAAGCAATTTAGTGTGAAATAGCAAATTGTCACTATCTGAACTAAACAAAGACAATCCCCATCGACTTAGTCATCCTCTGTGTAATGGTTCTTCACTGCTGCCGTCTAGACTGGGCGGTGACAGCTGTGATATGATCTATATTAGGATGAAGAGGAACCCATATTAACACAATTAAAAACAACAAATGACACATGGAGTTGTTAGTCAGAAACATTAAAAGAAAACTGTAGATGTCTGCAGTGCACAAAGGCGAAGCCCAACCACCTCCTGACTCCCAAAGGCGGAACATTAATATGTCACACAGTGGACAGAAAAAAGAAATAACAAACATGTACTATTTGTCTAAAAGCTCAATTGTACACACAGTTTCACTTTCTGACTCAGTCTCTCTCCAGCTGCACTCAAGGCTCGAGTCCATCTCTTCTTCTCTGTGTCTCCATGTTGACATTGTCACGCGCTTTGGCAAACAGCGTAACCAGTCACCTCTGGAACAATTTAATAACACGGTGTGTGACACCTGTTATTTCAAACCACTGCAAACGTCCCTCCTCAAGTTTTCATCAGCTGCTGGATCTGATCTGCTCTGAGTCAGGTCTTTTCTTACCTAATGTACTTCTCTTTTTCTTCACCAGGTCTCTTCTGAACTTTCTCGGTCAACTTCTGTTACTCCATCTCTCTCTGCTAACAGGAACAGCTACAAAGTTGCTGAGATTTATGACTAGGCAACCTTTTAGGCTTCAGTAGAAGTAGCTTGAAATACACCACAAAGGGTCTCTGGGCTCCATGTGGACGTCAGAGGTCACAGGTCAAGATGGGGATCCAGTGTCTGATAGGTGAGTCAAGGTTGGCTGAAAGTCTACAACTACTAAAAGCAATATGATTACAATGAATCAGGCTACTCTCAAGTGGGGTTGGCTCAGAGATTACACAATGGCACGATAGAAGCACCAAACAAAGTCAGCCAGCCAAGTGGATGGCATTGGCCTCTGTGACACCTATGACTCAGGTATGGCACACACTCCAGCTATGCTTCATGCTGCTATGCAGAAAATGCAAAGTGGCATTTAGGTGTGCTGCTTCTGCTGCTTCTTCGATCGAGGGATTCACCCGTGTGTTTAGGGAATGTGCGGTAGCTGTAAGAAGGTGCAGTAAAATAACAGAACCTGCCTATCAATCATCAGTATCTATCTCGAGCTTGAGGTGGTTTGTTTGTAAAAGCAACTGATCATGTGATTGCAAATGAAGATTACTTGAAAGTTGAGATTAACCTCAAAGGGAAAACATTTTGGTTGGTCCTCTCTTATTCAGATTTGTTTAAGACTTAGTTTTAGGGTTAAAGTATTAAAGTCTTTGACTCCCCCGCTCTAAACGAAGCTCAGGGTTAGGGTTTAAGCACAATTTATAGTCTCACGTCACGTTGACAGCTACGCCATGACCTAATGCGCACCTTCCCAGAAATATAATTCCATGTCATGGCGACGCAGACCGTAGCAACTGGTCTAAAACACATTTCCATGTTTCACGTGTCTCGGCAGCGCAACAAGCACAGAACGTTCTACCTAGTCCAGCCTCCAACGAAACCATCTACTCAGACGTCTTCTCCACGTCATGTGCTGCAGTGGATCTCAGAGAAAGTAACTGTTGATCCACATTCACTGACCTCAACTCCCACATGAGGCGCTCAGATCCAAACTCAAGCACAGCAGACCAGTCATTGCTTAGCATTTCAGTGGCATAATTACAGAACAATGCAGAAACATCAGCGCACAGGAGTAAACGCTTTCGGTGGGGTTTCCCCCTAGGGCGTAGGCTCCGTGGAGACCGGTTGCAGAACTATAAACTAAGCTTCAGGGTTATGGTGAGGAGGTAACAGTATTATAGTTTGGCTACTAGCTAACCAACAGAGCCCTCTCACAGCACATGTCTTGGCTTATGAGCTGCAGATGAAACTCGCTGATTACGTCTACAAGAGCGCTGGCGCAGAAACCAAAACAGAATGTGATGTGCTGACCGGCTTTCCGACACACCTGAATGAGACATTTCCATCAACAAGGCGTTTATGTTTGAAAGTTCTATCAAGCATGTCATGGCAGTTGTGGTGTTATATTATAACGTAATCGTCGTCTCTGTGGTGGAGTGACTAGCAACAGTATATTTCACACAAAATACAAAATGTATTCGACATCTTGCCTTGTGAACAGTTTGCTACTGCTTGTCCTGGCGCATTGTTTCCTTTCATTCCTCATTACCTCCACAATCTGTTGAGCTAAGTTTAGGTTGTTGTTGCTGCCCTTGTGGACAGGGGCTTGCAAGTGTGACATAACCTTTGGCCGGTGGTGCACTTGATGATATTTCAGTGGGTCATGCACCTTCAAAATATGCAAGATATCTGGTGTGTGTGGAGGGGGTGGACTCATCTGTTCTACATACTGGGGTGCAGTAGGTGGTACCGAGCAGTCGCAGACCTTCTTGCAACGCTTAAGGCACGAGAAGACTTCCCTACCATTGAGCAATACAGGAGCGCTGTGATTACCAGATGCTACAGAATTTGCCAAGTTCCACAGAAACTGTCATGGCTTGCATGAAAGGTTATGGTGCTGCCTTGATGTCACAGTAATAGCAAGTAGTCAGTCACAACAATTGTTCTAGAAGCCTCTGCAGTCTGTTTCACACTGCTGCAAAACAAAGGTAAACCAAAGAAGGACTTCCTCATTGCTCAGTAGTCGTACAGCAGCCGAGTGCTTTGAGTTCTTCCTGCTGATAAGTAGTAATTATTTATTTGAAAAACACAACTCAAACTTGTATGTACTAGAAGAGGAAATAACCAACCAGGCAGCGTTCACTTGTGGTACAGGCCCTTGGGTTAAAATGACTTATGGTGACACCAGTTCTTCCACTGAGGTGGCAAAACAACAAGTGCCAGAAGATATACAGCTCAAGTGTAGCTGGCATCTTCCATCAATGGCTAGAGCTGCAAAACAGCGTATGTGTGTGTGTAGTGTACAGTGGCTCCAGTTTTGTCCCGTCTGTCAACAGTTGGAAATGAGCATGTCACCTGCTGTCGGCTTCACACAGGTGTGCCAGCAGACACCTGGCAGCAAACACAGCCCTGTCAAACACATCTACGACTCTTCTCTCTCCACTTTTTCTCACAGCTCATACAAATGCGTTTTTTCCTCCCCGGGAAGTTCACAATCCTACGGATGTTTTAACGTCTTTTGTGCATACGTAAATCTTTGCATTTATAGAAAGAACCCAAGACATACCTGTGATTTACTAATCCGAAGCTGACTAATTTAAAGTATGTAGTCAAATACTCTTGTGTGTTAACTTAGTTTTCTCCAGAATTAAACTCTTAAAGCTACAGTTTATGGACTTTTCACCCTAAAGCAGTGAAGTGTACCATTAATCCTCATTCTCTTCCCCACCAGATCCATCACTTTCAAGCCTGTCATCACTTGTCACTCACCTTAATGGGCTGTTCACATCTGGGAACGGCGTGTCCTCTTAAGCTACGCAACTGACAGAAGACACAGAAGCAATAAGTGTCTCTCATCAGACGCAAAGGTTCACTGAGGTTTTTAATTTGTGTTGTTGAAAACGCAATAAACTTCCCTGAGCTATTTTTTATTTTTTATTTTTTATTTTTTACTGCATCCTACCATTCTCCTTCCTCCGCCTTCAGGCATGATCACTGATTGATGATCACCTGTGGGACTGTTACCCAACAGGGGCCCCTCATTTCTTTTCTTTTTTTTCCCAAATAGGCCTCTGGCAGGGTACAGGTTGGGTTGGGCAGAGCTGAAGGGGACGGGTGGGGGTGTTACAGCCCTCTCCTCCTGTTTTTACAAGCCTAGACAGATACTATACCATTACAGCTTATCCGTACTTCAACAAACACCAACTCCGGCTGTGGTTCTGACTGAAAGTTTCTTTCTTTTTGTCCCTTGCTGCACGCTTGACTGGTCCACATGAACAGTCTGCAAGCAGCCTACAATTACGATGTGCAGACAGCATGTGTCAAGCCGATGTCCAAAGTCGCAATAGACCCACACATTAGCTCTGGGAAATCAAGTTATATCGGTAATATGTCAGAAGCCGAAACCACTTTGGCTGCTTTCTATTGTTGTCGTTAAATAAATATGGTGACGTGCAGTTAAGTGAGGTAATCATAGCTTTCGGTTACCATCTGGCACATTCAGCAGCATCTAGCAAAAGCCTGATTAATTAATCTTTCAACAAGTATTATTGCTTTGATTAACTGATAAATATTTAAACAAAACTTCCCTTTATAAACTTTTAAAGATATTTTTTACAGCTATCTATGAATGAAGAAGCTATTCCAAACATTCCAACACATGTTTTTTTTTATTTTGATGATGGTGGGAGGAAACCGGAGTGTCCGGATTAAACCCACGCAAACATGGGGAGAACATGTAAACTCCACACAGAAAGGCCCTGAGAATCGAACCCTCTCCGCCCCGGGGATTCGAACACAGAACCTTCTTGCTGTGAGGCACCAGCGCTAACCACTAGAACCCAAAACCTTCACTGCTATGAATGAAAATGAACGTTGTTTAGCTTTATAGAGCTTTATAAAGCAGCGTTGCCATGCCAGCCGTTAGCTTCTGCTCGCCAGTCTCTGTCGCTACAATAGTCCAATTAATTGCTCAGCGGTTCAGCCTCAGTGGGGAGCGGTTTCGATTTTATCAAGTGTGGAAATTCTTCTTCTTTTGGGATTTTGGCCACTTTGAGCCACTTGTATTAATGCCCTTTGCAGGATGAAATCATTTACAGCGATCTTTGAAGCGTCTGGGTGTCTGTTTAATGAATTTTCTCACCTTTTATGTTTGGGTTCGGGCTTTTTCAATAAACATTGCGATACATGGACGTATTCCACACCAATCGACATCACTGATGATGGCGAGGAGTTGCTGCAGTCCCACTATGTATGCAACAGTGCTGCACTATTTCATATTGGGTTGCGTGACAACATTAAAAATCAGTTTGCCTGCTCAGTTCAATAGAAATGTCACAGCGCATTTCCTGCTGAGCAAAGCACTACATACAAATCTGAGCTTTAAATGCACTCAAAGCTTATTTCAGACCCTCCTACAGCCTCGGGAGCAGCTACAGACTGCACGCTGGCGTGCTATTTGGGAGGCTGAGGATTATCATGGGACCTCCGTCTTCACCGAAAGTAATTTGCGCTGGAAATTTACACGCATGGTGGACACCGGAAAATCAGCAACAATCAGGGCTGTTATTTACAATCACTCATCTCCAGATCATATTTATTCTCGCACTTTACGCAAGGATGCTTGCGACCTGCACTGACACACACACACACACACAGACTTCTATCAAGTGTTCCCTGCAGCTGGATCAATTCATTAACCCGGGGTTAGTTCAGAGAGTGTGGACGGATTTACCGCTGAGAGACTTCTATAGGAACTGCCAGGGAGGACAAACACACACAAACTCACGTTTCTATCTTTGTGAGGACCTTCCATGGACATAATGCATATCCTAACCATAACCTAATTGTAATTTTAATGTAAAACCAAGTCTTAACAGGTTTTAACACTTGAAAAGTTCGAGGCACAGAAAGAATGGCTCCACGACGTCGGTATTCCTAGTATTGCGCAAGCATTTGGCCCCCACAACTTAATAAAAACAAGAACATACACACTTTTTATAATTGGATTATAAGAATGGAGAATGAGCTCCCCTTCTGAAACTTTATAAACACAGCAAGTTATTAAGGCGAGGCGCGAACCGTTGGTGTTTGTGTGCAGAAATGTATCCCCGATGATGGATGTTGCTTTAGCATGTGTGTGGAACGGGTGTTTACTTTGTCACTTATCTATTTACTTCAACTCCTGACAGATCCTTTAAAGTAAACACACGCACACACACACACACACACACACACTCGCGCATGTCTCCGCTGGAAGGGGAATCAATTAGCGCAAACTGAACTGTGTGTGCGTGTTTGTTTGGCTCGGTTAAAGCCACTGACCTTGACTGGTTCATGACCCAGAAACAAAGGCAGCATTTTACCCAGGAACAGAGAATCTGATTTTAACTCTTTGCGGTCCCGTTGCAGAGCCGCGCCGGGGGCCGCCCGGGCCGTCGACTTTTACAAGACCAGACCTGTTCCCTGGCATTATTCTCGCAGTGTGAAAGCAGCTACAAACACACGTGTGTCCTGGGGAGGGCGGCCCTGTCGAGAACCCCTTTGTGTCTGCCAGAGAGGGGAAGCATGGAACTAATTTTAGTTTGGACAAACTTTATCCTGCACTAGTTGAGCAACATGTCACTGAAAATAACTGTTAAGTAATTTCAGAGCCTTCTGCTTGGATTGTGAAAAAGGCTTTCACAACAGCAGAACCTCCACTGACGGAGGAATCAAAAAAGCCTTAGCTGATGAAGTAGCTTGCAGTCAGATTGCTGATGACATCAAACATAAACACACACACGTATCAGAGTTCTTATCTCCTCTACGGACCATGCATCAGGGCAGAAACCAGGCTCTGTCCGTTTGCGCCAGGAGTTATCACACTCACAAACGCTCTCCTCGAGGAAGAGAACTTCTTCAAAGTCACGGCGGATTTAATTAATCGTGTTACAACTGTAACGCTGCAGCGAAAACGGTTCCCCAAGTTACCCTACAAGTGATTTATTTGCATGAGGTTAAAGGTCACGTTAACACTCTTGCTCCTTCTGTTTGTTTTCTTTTTGGAATGAATGGTATCAGTGTGCAGCTGCACTATCTGAAATGCAGAGTGAATGTTATTGTGAAGCAGTCGGACAAAACTAGACGGGCAGTTTTTAGAAATGTTTCATCAGCTCATGACATTTGCTTTTACACACCGATCGAGCATAACATTATGACCACCTTCCTAATATTGTGTAGGTCTCTCTTGTGCCTCCAAAACAGTTGTGACTCATCAGAGAATGGACATGGGTGTCTTTCTGAGGGTGTCCTGTGGTGTCTGGCAACAGAATGTTTCTAGTGCGGGGCCTTTGGGTCCTATGGGTTGAGGGCAGGGTCCTCTGTGGATCATCCCACAGATAGTTGATCAGTTTGGGGTCTCGTGAATTTGGAGGCCAGGTCAACACCTTGTGCTGTTCTTCATGTTTTTTGAGTTGCTCCTAAACCGTCATCCTGCTGGAGATGTCTGCTGCCATCAAGGAGTGACATTGCTATGGGGTGGGGGTGCCTGGTCTGGTCTCGGTGGGTGGTACATGTCTAAGCAACATCCACACAAATACCAGGTCCAAAAGTTTCCCAGCAGAACAATGAATTGTCCCAAGATGGTCAATGTTATTTATTTCTCCTGACGGTGGTCATAATGTTGTGGCTGATTGGTTGTATTTTGCATGGAGTAACAACAGGGAACAACCACAGCCGCTGCATGGAAAACTACTCATAACACACTTAAGATATGTTTGACTACTTTATTAAAGTTCATTGTTTGACTGCACTGTAAACAGGTAGACCAGTCAACGGTTTGTTTTTCCCATAAGGTAAAGGCTCAAGGAGTGTTTGCTGCATTATCAAATTGCGCTCTCTGCTACTACGGCAAGCACAGGTTTTGCCAAATCAAGCACTAGGGATTCTGTGGGAAACCAACAGGACATAGTTGGTCTATGTAACAGGACGCCTGGTGGAAAATAACAGTCTGTTGGTTTGATGTCAATCAGACGAGCTGCAACAGCCACAAGTCAAAAAGTCAATGCATTGTAAAGTCATTAGTTGAAGCTAAAAATATGAACACTGCGAGCAGTCACATGACACTGCTGAGAAATAGCAGACACCAGTGTGGCTGCTGGAGGATGGTGAACGTGGTGTCGAACCTTTTATGCACTTCAAAAAAAAGTCCACAAAGCACCATCCAGTACTTATTTTTTTGTTTTGTTTTTGTTTTTTGCACAAAACATGTCATTTCATATGTTTGCAGCTAACTCGCACACCTCGCTGCATGCCGGCCGGTGTAACTGGACTCCGAGGAAGGGAAATGTGAAGGAATGGCGACGACACGCTCCGCTGCAGATCGGGCGCTGACACACGACTCTGTAAAAAGCCCCGAGGCTTGTGGGGATGTTTGGAGACGGGAACGGGGAGAAAAATGGTGTTGGTGGACGCATGACATGCATATATACACACACGCACACACAATGACTCCCACAGAAGCAACAAGAGACCTCGTTTGATTTTACAGTAGTTGCATAAATAACGCTTGCCTTTTGTTGTAAGAGCATGACTTGGCTGTTTGTATACTTGAAAGTAGGAAAAAAGTGACAGAAAAAGAGTGGTTGGAGCAAAAAAAGAACGGCCACATATACTTATAATAGCCACCAGAATGCAGCCAAACTCATTTAAACGGTTTAATATGAACGTTTGAAGTATTTCAGTTTCATAGGGGCTGAAACGGGCCAGTGGAAGCGATAACCACGCTTCTGACACATTCCTTTGAAGATAGCATATCGGCCTGTTTGATTTCATGGGAAGATGTGTGACTGCTTCGACCGGGCGAGGAAAACACGGCGGCTCGGCTGAGCGAGCAACAAAACAGGACGAAGCAGACGTGGCGCATGCATCTGAGCGTGTTCGGCTCGGCGCATTTGCTCGCATTAGTTTTGACCACAACAGCTGTGACTAAACAGGTTTGCATGCGGAGAAATGCTGACAAACATTTGCATAAATGAAATGTGCGCTTTCCTTATCACAAACATGTTTTTCCACAAATCAATCACAGCCCGTCCCCAAGAGAGAACTCCGATCCCCTCTGGGCAATCTGAATGTTTAATTGCACTATGATCAGTTAAATGACTTGATCAGAACATGTTCCAGCCCATCATGTCATTTCAAACCTTGTTTTTTTTCCTCTAGATATCACTTCAGGTCACTGCTGGAGTTTTCAAATGAGTTTACTTTTACTCTCTACATGAAGCAAATCTTTAGTTTACATCTATCATCTCAGATCAGGACAACATATGCCATAAATTCTATTTTAGCACACAGAGAAGTAATCCCACGGTGGGTTTGCTGAAGTTCTTGTGGCCAGAGATCATGTGGTTTCCAGTCAATTTAAACCCTGCACAGTGGAAATGTTGCTTTTTTGTTTTTAGGGTTTGGTAACAGCTTAACGATTACTAAAAACACAGGACCGCTTGGAGTCTCAACGGGCCAAATGTTTCTTTAAGGTGGCAATTATAAAAAAAACAAAAAAAAAATGTTTCTTTCAACATCACTGGGTCACATTACAACAGTTTACTCCATGTTGTTTGCTTACTCAGCTGTCCTGTTTGCCGATGCGTTGTGCTGATCCTCCGCCGACAATCTCATGGCTCAGACTCAAGATAATGGGCGCCAAACGTTTTCCTTATTTTGCGTGACAGATTTTTGAGTTCTATTCAAAAGCACAGACACTTCCAATGCATTGCAGCGTTGCCAACGTAATGAGTTTCTTGCTAGAATCAGCAACTTCCGAGACGGCTTTAAAACTCAAACCCTAACCCTAACCCTAACCCTGAACTCATTGCCTTAAAGAGAGTCACAGTTTTCCTCAATGGATCTCTTATACAGGGCTCTCAGCAGCTTCCATACATCCGTTTACATCTAATCTGAAGTTGGACCGCTGTGGCAGCACTCTGCCGAGGGTATTCCAGTCGTCCCTATCCCTAGCAACGTTTTCCACTTCCTCTTCAGGGACCATTGTTATGTAATCCCTCCAGGGAGTTCTGGATCTGCCCCGTGGTCTCTTCCCAGCTGGACCATCCCTAGTAAACCTCCAATGATACCCTCAGTACCCAGGAAACATTTTCACCAGAAGACCGGAACCACCTCGACGAACTCCTTCTGATAAAGGAGCAGTGGTTCTAATCAGCTTGGAAAGTAATGATATTAAAGTAAAATAATAGTACAACTAGTTGAGTCAAGCAACACTGGACACGCTGCATCCTGCTGGGGATGGCTGCTGCCATCAAGGAGTGTCAATGCTACGAGGTGGGGGTGCCTGGTCTGGTCTAGGTGGGTGCTACATGTCTCAATAACATCCACATAAATGAATGCCAGGTCCAAAGGTTTCCCAGCAGAACATTGTAACACAAGATGGTCAGTGTTATTCACTTCTCCTGTCATTGGTTTTAATGTTGTGGCTGATCGGTGTAGAAAAGAATGACTAAAGTTAATGATGTACTACTGGGTAATCTAACACCCTCACTCATTGGTAAACTCAAGGCACCGCAATAAACTTTCGGGGACCAGATTGCTTCCTGAAACCCCACATTGCACGCACCTTTCCACCAACTTGAATAATGGCAGCGGTCAAATTTTAACGAGCGGGGGGTTTAGTGAAAATCACAAGCCTCTGAACGTACTAACAACCCAATCAAGACTCAGCGCAGATATACCGCGTGCACTTTTCTGCTATAATCGAGCCTGTGAAATTGCTCCATCAATCCTCGCCACCTCCATTCGTCTAATGTGTCCCATCTGTTCCAGCGAGAGCAGTATGGTGTGTCTTGGCCCGATCAGAGGTACGGACTGACCTACTGACTGCTTGTTTTGGACTCGCAACGGTCTGTCTGTGTTTATAGAGCGTCTTGCTTTAGCTGGCGGCTGTTTGCTAGTGTACTGGCATGGCGCACATGACGGACACAAAAAAATAAACACCGTCTCCTCTCCAGAACGTTTAAATTCAGTCTGGCAGGTAACAGGGGATAACCCAAAATAAACCAGAGCCTTTTATAACTCAGTTTGCAAAAACAAATTAGCAGAATCCCGTATAATTGTCTATATAGATCAAAGGCTATACAACCGTGTCTCAGTCCACAAATCCCACCGAAAATGCATGCCTTGTTAAAGACAAACAGACCATTTAAACTGCCCTGGGCATGACAAATTTGACTCTTTATGTTCCTCACAGTAGCATGTGTACAGATAGATGTTTGCTAAAAGGGTGTACTCTCAAAAATCAAATACAGTGATTATGATATAGCAATAAAATAGTGTGCAAGTGTGTGTGGGAAGAAGCACAAACAGGTGCTAGCTTGCTGCTAACTCCTTTGCAAACAGATCAAGCTTGCAGAAGCTGTGCAGCATTTCAATGTAAGGGCACAAAACTGTCCCCTTTTGCACATACTTAGTTTTACTTGCGCTAACATCGACTTCTGTGCACGCAGTCCGTCGTCTTTGCTTTAGCATACGCACGGATTAGCATCCACTCCCGGCGCACACTTTCACTGCTCACTCCTCCCGCTCGCCGGCGTGCATTAAAAGTTGCTGCAGCCTGAATTTTGAACCGCTCTCCGCTGTCTTTGAAGTGGCGTTCGGTTCTCATCTGCAAACAAGATGTCCACATTAAAAATACCACAGGCACGCCACCGCTTCTTTTTACGCCGAGTTTAGAGGGGATGGCGATGCGCAAAGTGCAGAGTCATACGCAAACGATGCATCTGAGTCAGATGAGGCGGTGCTCGTTGACTGGTTTAAAAGGCCAGAGTGGAATGTTAGTAAATTGTAATGATCATCTTTTCACCACAAAATCCTGCTTAAGTCTGTCTATTAGTGTTTTTTGTACTTTGTGTTCCTCAAAATATTGCAATTGTCTGTTTAGGACCAAACCACACTAAAGGTTGTTTGTCTTGTTCAAGAAAACCTCTGATTTTGTCGACCATAGTTCTTCACACACGCCATGCAGGGACGATGAGGAAATAATCAGCGCCTTTCGACTCAGAGCAACAACTTTGAAGCTAACAGAAGTGTCTGTGGACACTGTTTGCTTGGTGCAATTATTCTCAGCTTTCAACTCATTTTAATATTTGAATTCTTGTTTTGCGATCAACTAAACACTGCAGTGTCACCCACAAACATTTTGTCCCCCCCCCCCCCCCCCCCCCATGGAGCACTTAAAAATCAGTTAAATTTATTTACACTTGAGCACCACAGTAATTTTATTGAGATGATTTGCATCTTATGGATCATTTACTCTGTTCATTTATTGCTCATTGTGGATTTTTGTTAATAGCAGAGGAAGAAATACATTTTATTTGATTTAAAAGAAAAGGTCAAACACCATATCTGACTTGTGTCTGAAGCTTCAGTCGTGATCTATTTCATTGCTTCCAATCTCCAGACGGCTCTACTTTCAAGATGCCGCTCGCCTTGCAAGATCCAACCGACTGTTCAAATCATGACCTTAACCTGCTCTCAGAATGATAAACAAGCAAGCAACAGTTGACAGTCTTGCACAAGCCCCATCTTGCTGGTCTGATCTGTTTGTCTTTCTTTGGTGGTCCAAGCATCATGAAGGCTGTGGGCTCCTGGCCAAGTGTGGAAACATGGTGAACCACAGTGTGCTCGACTGCGTGGTACTCCCTGGGTACGGTCGATTTCCTCTTATTTGGATAATCTGGATTTTATGTTTGACTCTGATTCAGCAGTCTCTCTCTGTGTGTGTGTGTGTGTGTGTGTGTGTGTCTCTTTCTCTAGCCTGTGTTTCTTCTGCTTCGTCGGTTTCTTGTCTCTGGGTTGACTGGTTCCCCCTTTGACTCCTGACATCTTAATCCCCTGCCAGCTTCAGCGAGGCCTCCGAGAAGGACTATGTGATTGTGTGTGCACGGGAGTGTGAAGACGTGTGTGCTCTTTGTTAAAATCTGTGTTGTGCAACAGTTAGATTCTCCTTGACGAGCCACGAATGTGTAAATTAACATCGGTTGGTGAGTGTGCGTAACAGCAAACGCCCCAGCAGCACTGTGCAGCAATCAGCCACAGCATTAAAATCACTGGCAGGAGAAGAAAATAACATTGACCATCTTGTGACAATACAATGTCTGCTGGGAAAGTTTTGGGTGCCATTGCTATGGGGCACCTCCACCCAATAGCAATGACACTCCTTGATGGCCTCCCCAGCAGAATGCAGACTAAAAAACAGAACAAGGTGTTGACCTGGCCTCCAAATTCACTAGATCCCAAACTGATCAAGTATCTGTGGGATGATCCACAGAGGCCCCTCCCCTCAACCCACAGGACCCAAAGGCCCCCCACTGACAACATCCTGTTGCCAGACACCACAGGACACCCTCAGAAGGCCCATTCTCTGATGAGTCACAACTGTTTTGGAGACCTGCACAATACTAAGCACATGGTCATAATGTTATGCCTGATCGGTGTATGCTGAGACCGTATGAAGGAGTGCATCAGATAAATAATGAGCTGCAGAGAGTTGCGACATAAGTTGTTATGGCAGGACTCAGTGTACACACAAACATCCCCAAAACATGCTGCAATTAGCCTTGAGGCTGTTATTTAATAGAGGCGTTAAAATTCCCATTGTGTGCAAACAATGTACGCCTGACTGCCGAATTTGTTGAGGTTGGTCTTGTCACGCCTACAGCCGAGGCTGTGATTCAGCTGACATTTCAGTAAGTTCAAAATAAACACTCATTAGAGGGGGGGTTTATATTTACGTCGATGATCTCTTAGGAGACACAGTGTCCTGGTGAACCAATTGATGTGTTTTTCTTTTTAGTGATCTCATAAACAGGTAGCCCTCTCCTACCACGATATTTATCAAAACTCAACTTATAGTCAGAGACTCAGCCAAGCATTCAGATTCAATCAAAATCCATTCACGTCAATCGTGCGCTTGCATCAAGTGAAACCTGACACGCATATCTGCAAGCATGCCGCGCCAAGACGACTTGTGTTCTACCACTCTGGCGAACTTTCTGTCACACTTAGTTGATTTGAAGCGAACAATTCTGGGAAGACCGCAACAGAGAAGAGGAAACCGCACACTACAGAGACAATCTTTGAGAGCTGTGTTGGGACAGATTAGCATTAGCGGCTGGCTCACCAGCTGGCTAGCCGTGCAATTCAAGCTCTTCGCATGGTCACATTTGCCGAGTTGGGTGAATTTGAAGCTGGAACGTGGAAACAACATACGCTACTGTCGTGCTCCACGCGATTGAGCAACACTTTGATAGCTGTTTCCAGTAGTAAGTGCAGGAGACACAAGTCAGTGGAGGCATTGCATGTGGTGGATTTCAGACATGGGCATGTTGCTCAAAATCATGGAGTTAAGTGCTTGTTGTGATGATATGAGATCAACAGCCCGTTAAGTCGCGTGCCAAAATGCATTTTCTCATTTGTGACCTAATTTTTTAGATTATTCCATAATTATGTGGTTTTACAAAATGTGCACACATGCTGACAGGTCCTAATCTGCATTCTGTGAGGAGCCAAATCAAGCTGTTGAACCAGAAGGGCCACCTCCTCCAGACACTCCTCATGCACACTTGTTCATTCACATGTTTCTCCTCAGTGTCAGTGTTCATTCCACATTTGATTTTATACTCCTGCTAGTAGAAGTGTTTAGTTCTGTGATAACTCCCACAGGTTTTATCTGCAGTACTCCCATTTCTTTCGGTCTGCGCATCGCTCTGTGCTTCTCAAGGCCACTGGTAGACAAATCATTCCTTTGAAATATGCATTTAATTATGTGTTGCCATCATGTTATAGTTAATATTTCTGCATAGCTCAATAGTTGTGTAGGTATTTAGGTATAGACTAAGCTGATTAAGCTACATATACACCCATCACTCAACAGTGACCACCTTCCTAATATCGTGTAGGTCTCCCTTGTGCCTCCAAAACAGTGACTCATCAGAGAATGGACATGGGCCTTCTGAGGGTGTCCTGTGGTGTCTGGGAACAGGACATTGTTAGTGGGGGCCTTTGGGTCCTATGGGTTGAGGGGAGGGGTCTCTGTAGATCAGGCTAGTTTGGGATCTAGAGAGGCCAGGTCAACACCTTGAGCTGTTGAGTTTTTCCTAAACCGTTTTTCTGTGCGTGCCTTCGTCAGGGTTAGGGTTAGGGTTGCTGCCATCAAGGAGTGTCATTGCTATGGGTGGGGGGGTGCCTGATCGCAAGAGCTGTGATTGGTCCGCTTGGTAGTAGCGTATTTCTGCTTTAGTATTTCTGCCTGCTTCTCCATCTCCTCCATTTTCGAATTGATTGTTTTGCATCAATAAAGATGGAACACATCGAGGAAAGGTTAACTGAGGAGCTTCGGAGATACAAACATTTGTACGACTCGTGTTCGCGAGATATTTCGGCAAAAGTTTCAGTTGTCATTGTTGAAAGTGAAGCAGGAAGTAGAAACAAAAATTAACCCGAATGACTAAAAGACACAGCGCCAACTAGCATCTGGGTGACATTTTTACAGCGCGAGCCAGACTAACGAGCGCACTAGTGTAAATGGCTCGCACTGGCGTAGGCTACGTGCGTAGGCTACAGCGTCTATGTCCCGCAGTACTTTAAATGAGCCTTAAGTAACATCAACATGAATGCCAGATCCAGACGTTTCCCAGCAGAACATTCATTCTAAGAGTCCCCCTAAAGCTGTGACCCTAGAGTCACCTCCAATGATTTCTACATGAAGCAGTTCCCAGCAGCAAATTGGCAAAAACATTTAATTGACAAGTTAATTCACCTGTTGTTTAACTGCACTGCATTCAGTTTAACAATATTACACTTGGGTGTTGAAAGTAGCAGGAAATCAGAGGTTACCTGCCAAAAATAGGAAACAAAACACAAAGACATCCAAAACTCATTTCCTTTAACTGACACCCAAGGCAAATGTGGCTCAATAATCGCTCACACGTCTTGACTCGTACCACGGGCTACACACAGTGTCGACTTTGGTGCACGCGTCCATGGTAACCGCCACTGCCGGCCTACCTTCTGCCGGTTCAAACGGCATCTCTCCTCACCTGTTGTTCCTTCGTGCTGTTGAGTATTTCACAGGTCCAGACCTCGACCCTTTTGAAGTGCTCTGTGAGGCCCTGCAGCCCCGAGGGCCGCCGTCTACTTGCAACCTCGAGTGCATGTGCGCCGGTGCACGTGTGTGCAGGGGGATTGAGGGCTGTTGAATGGGGATGAAAGGGTGCATGTGTGTGCACAGCCATGTGCCCTCAAGACAAAAAAAAAAAAAGAAAGACAGAGCGGGGCTCAGAGAAAGGGGGCAGGAAGGTGGGGTTTCCCTAATCTACTACACCGCCCCCCCATTCCAACACACACAAACTCGCCCTCAGGTAGTGGTATGTCTGCTCTCGAAGGATGGGGGGGTGTTATCTTAAAGACTTCAGACAGATTAGGTAGCGGGTCTGAATATGAAAGCTTTCTTTACATAGAGCAGAGTCTTCACGTCCCTCAACTTTAATTTTCATGTTTCTGGAAGCCGATAATTAGTTTTTTTTTGTTAAAAACAATTCAATTGATCTAAATTTCCTTCAATGAACACTTCATTGAAGGACGTGAACTGAAAGAGAAACGTCTTATTTCCGATTATTAGAAGGTTTTGTTGTTTTAATCTCCGGATTAAGGTAATCTGACCGCAGATCTGCTGTCGGATGCATCATCCTCTCCCGGTGTCTCCTGGTACCGCAGAGGAATGTTACGAGGAGTCTGTATGTGTCACGGTCTTTACCTTCCTATTGAACCGCCGTGTTTATACAACACACTGTGAGGATGGGTGGGGGTGGTATGGGGGTGAGGTACTTAGAGACACGCTTCATAGGTTACTAAAGGAGTAACAACCCCTAAAACTGTCCCTGGGGGTGAAGGAGGGGAGGCGGGCAGGTTCCCCCTCTGGCGAGCGTGTTAAGTCTCAGCCTGTTGTGTGTTGTTTGAGTGTAGAATTCCACTGGTGTCAAGAAAGCTTGTAAAGACGTAACGTGAGCTTTTTTATGTCTCTGAAAGCAGAAACCCAGTTTAGCAATATCCCAACTGCAGACGTTCGAGCGAGAGTACGTTCAAGGTAAAGTTGCTTTAGGCGAGATTTGAATGTACACCGATCAGCCACAACATTATGACCACTGACAGGTGAAGTTTTCAAATTTTTTGTTCTTGTTTTGCACGTCATGCTGCTCACACGTGCCTTAAATTGCAACCCCTTGGGCACAAATAGCGTTTTCTGAATCTGAATCTTGTGACAGTTCAATGTTCCACTCTAATTTTGGACCTGCCATTCATTCATGTGGATGTTACTTAAACATCTACTACCCACCTAGACCACACCATGCAGCCCCACCCCATGGCAATGACACTCCTTGATGGCAGCAGCCATCCCCAGCAGGATGTAGCCTGACACAGGCACAACTAAAAAAAAACATAAAAAATAGCACAAGGTGTTGACCTGGCCTCCAAATTCACTAGATCCCAAACTGATAATCCACAGAGACCACTCTGCTCAACCCATAGGACCCAAAGGCCCCCACTAACAACATTCTGTTGCCAGACACCACAGGACACCCTCAGAAGGCCCATGTCCATTCTCTGAGTCACAACTGTTTTGGAGGCACAAGGGAGACCTACACAATGCTAGGAAAGTGGTCATAATGTTATGCCTGATCAGTGTGCACCAACCAAAAATCTGTGTGCCAATCAATATCTTTAAATTAGCCCATTAAACACACCATACTGACACCTGTAGTGCCAAATAATTTATTTTCACCACTTATCAAACCTCTCTTCTATAATTGATTGCAGATTTACAGACTGTGGGTCTTGGATTGTTGGTCACACAAAACAAACATGTAAAATGTGATTATTTATCTCTTGGCCAAGTGATCACCACTGCAGCTCTACTCCCAGGTTAGATGGCTCAGGTTTATATTACCGGATAATTTGGACGTATATATTTGTCAAACGCTCCAGAAGTTAGGGGAGCAAAGCTCTGAGCGGCGTAATGACCGGACCGAGCACGGTGATTTATCAGCAGTCGGAGGCTTGACGCTGGACGTCCGCTCCATCTGCGTGGTCCCCGCTTCCTTAAACGTTTCCAAATGAGCTGACAAGCAACTCGGCCCACCCCGGCTATACATCTGTTCGGCAGCAGGAGGGAGAGTTTGCAGTTTCTTCCACTTTCTTTTATGTGCAGTTTGTTCTCAAAAACCAAGCGAAGGAAACGCCACAATGTGATTGATGTGATTATATTATATTTTCTTACGTGTTCGTTTGCAGGAACACATGAACATTTAAGTGAAACTGGCCCACTTGATTTCTGACGCACCGAAAGAAGAAGAATCTTTAAATTCTGCGCATCTTAAGCCGATTCTTCTCGTAATTTCCAGAATAAAGGCAGAAACAACTCTGAACTGAGCGTCAGGGGCTCACGTTTTTCAGCCTGGTGTTAGATGGTTGCAGAGAGGATTTGACGGAGACCGAGTGTGACATTCTGCTCCACATGAGAGAGAACTCCAGAGAGAAGACATTAGGCCCGGCAGCAGAAAACCGGTATGGAAAACAGATTGAACAGAAACCAGAACAAGAGAGCAGGCAGAAGGGTGAGGCTGGAGGCGAGCCTCGCTGCAGTGGTAAAAGTGTCACATCTGCACATGTCAAACACAGTGGATGCAGAAAACGGGAAAGGAATGACGGAAAGAGAGAGAGCGAGGCAAGAGACGGGAAGAGCAGAGACAGAGAGACAGGGAGAGAGACACTCTTTGGCCTTGAAAGCCAAGAAAAACGTTGCAGTCATTGCATCAACGCGTCCAGAGTAGTGGAAATATAAATAGCAAAATGATTCAGGAAGCCAGACGTCAGTTAAGAGAAAATAAGAAAATCTACTCAGCTAGTACAGTGACCGAAATCTGACCTGAGGGGAGGGGAAGGGTGTGTGTTTGTGTGTGTGTGTGTAGGTGGGTGTGATGGTGTGTAACACCAGAGCACCACAGGGCGCACTTAAACCCCACTAAAAAAAAGGAGGGGCTTTTAGCTGATGTGCCTGATAACAACTGAAATCTCATCCACACACACACACACACACACACACACACTTTCAGCCCATGACTATATCCTCTTCACCTTGTACCTCTTAACTTCCTTCATGGGGTTATTAACTCCCTGATTGGGGAGCTTTCCATCTCCCCCCTTCCTCCCTATTTAGTTGTCATGGTGGCATGACCCGAACACTTATTAGCCGACCCTGTGGGATTAGTCCAAGCTTGAAACGGCAGGAGCCGGGGGTTAAGCCTCCACCTCGAGGTGCTCGCTGCAGCATCTCACAAAAAAAAAAAAAAAAAAAAAAACCCACAAGAACCTTAATTAAATTGCTGAGACACCGAGTCAGGAATGTTTGCTTTGCTCTCCCTCTTCTCCTCGTACGTACTCCGGTCCGTCCCCTTCTGTCTCCACCTTTCTTTGCTTTTCCCATACTTCACGCGGCGTTTGTTTTCTGTGCCTCAGACTCCTCGCGGAGCGGGCGGCGTGAGGACGGAGGCAGCGAGTGGCAACGTGAGGCAAAGAAAGCGGGTTAACAGTCAGCACAACACTTTCTAGATTTATGAGAAAAACAAAGTGTGCCATGCAGCAGAGACACCACTGTCCCATTTCGGCAATGCATTACCAAGGTATTAGCACAAGAAGACAGAAGACATGACATAAGGTTTTCTTATTATTATTATACTGTAAATGTGCATTTTACAGTTCATATGAATCTATTACTAAATAAGAAAGCCCTTTTTAATAACTAGTGTCACAGCAACTTGCTGCAGCCATTAATTCTTATTCTCTTGATTATTTCTAAGATTCACTATTTATTGTCAGTTTTTTTTTCTGGTTGACAGACTTAAACGATTAACAGGTAACCAACTTGTAAATAAATCAATGGTATGTGATATCAGTGTCAATCACTGCAGCTCTACCTACACCAAACTACCTCGGCAGCAGACCCTAAAATGTTGCTCATCCATTGATCGGTCAACGACGTCTAGACATGGAAAAAAAATCCCTCTTTTTAAATGTAATGCATCTGACAGATGACAGAAAACAATCCTCACCACAGGTTGCAAGTTCCCTCCACTCGCTTGTTCTGTCAAATCCAAAGTATTGTCTTAACAGTTACATAAAATAAAACAACATAAACCAAAAAAAAAAAAAGCTTGCAACAGATTTTTCATAATCTTACATTTATTTGTTATCCAAATTGGCTGCAACTACACTCGTTTTGTGAACTTTGGTGTCAGTGTAGAATAGAAGTAGAGATCTAGTGCAAAATAAAACCTGCAAGTTAAGATTCACACAGGAAAAAAAAAATAAAAAGCTGAGCATTTAAATTCACACAAAACACCATAAAGTCATCACTTTAACTGGGAGACGAGCTCTAAACCCCAGTGGGGATCTTGATTCGTCTCTCAGGGATCATCAGATTAAAGTCTCCCATAAACAAACAGCCAGATGTCAGAGAGAGAGAGAGAAGCCAGATAACGAGCCCATAATCCGACACATTCGACACCAACGCGCCTCTGAAGCAACGGCGCAGATAAGAGATAATCTCGTTTGCGCGTATCTCTGCAGGAAACACTCTTGTCGCTGTCTTTCCTGCCTGCGCGCGTCTCGCTGAGCGCGTCTGGCAGACAGATCCTGACCCGAGATACTGACCCCCGTGCGCCGGGCAGAGGAATGCAAAGACACGCCGACTAAGTCACTGGCCACAAGGGAAGCTTTCACATGTGAAGCAGGCTGAGGAAAGACGCCACAAGATGAATTGGCAGAGCCTCTCAGAGCGTAAAACTCTGTCGTTCTGATCGATATCACAGCATCTAACAGACCCCATACATGCGCAGGGGGACACAAATCCATTAAAAGGTTGTAAAATCGCGTTCATTTCCACTGAGGAGCAGAAGAAATCAGTGTGCTAATCAGTCGGCTGTTCATCGTGCTCAAAAAGGCACCTTGATAGTTGAAAAATCACAATAAAAGCGCACGAGAAGCTTACCTTGGCAAAGTAATCCAAAGTCCGCTGGAATGCGCTCGAACAGCTTCTGCCCCAAACTTTTTATCCACTTTCGTTGCGCGCGTCTCTCGATGCAAACCTCGCAAATGTTCAAAAGGAAAAACCTCCAGCGCGGAGGACTCGTCGTTCCCCACTACGCAAAAGGTGTTCCCCACTGCAGCGCACTCGCTCTGCTCGGAGACTTCGGGTCCGCGGCGTTCAGGGCAGCGCGCAGTCTCCTCAACAATAGCGCTCATTGAAGCACAGGAGGAGAGCGCTTAAACAAGCTGGGGAAGTGGGAGGTGTGGCGAGGATCCGGAGCGCGCGGCCGTGCGCGTCTCCGAGACGGGCTGCACCTGCAAAAGTTATCCACAGCGGGGAAGATGGTTTATCGTCCACTTCAGATGAGTCTGAACGTAAGTTTTGTTTAGCCGACCACATGTACACTGTTGCCCATAAAGTTGGATCAAAATACTCTTCACCTCTTCTAATGATAGGATTGTGAGAATGACTTTTATTCTTGATAGATAAAGTCTATATTATAACATGTAATTGATGTGCATAGTAATAAAAAGAAGAATGTGTCTAAAAACAGAATTATTATTACTATTAAAACTTTAACTGTGTATTTTGAATTTATTCATGAGCGTTGGTATGAGACACTTTTTAAAAGTGTTTACTGATCATTCAGCTGGATTTTTATCCTCATCCCCTTATCCCAGAAGAATAGTCTCTGGTTTATAGTTTCCTCTTTAAGTATTTTTAATAGGCTGTAAAAGCATCAAACTTGGCTTGTTTTAGCGGGGGCTGTAAGGAGGAAGCATTAAAAAGAGTTGCTGGAAGTGAAAAAGTAATCCATGTTTAACTACAGGAAATGATAGCAAGATTTAATGGGAGAAGGATGTTAACCTTTTTTTTTTGTCATTTGTAACCTGCATGAAGGGCGGCACAGTGGGATGGTGGTTAGCACCGTTGCCTCACAGGAAGAAGGTCCCATGGGCCGACTGGGTTTGCATGTTCTCCCTGTGTCTGCGTTGGTTCTCTCCGGGTACTCCGGCTTCCTCCCACCGTCCAAAGACATACTAGTTAGGTTCAAAGGTGATTCTAAATTGGCCGTAGGTGTGAGTGTGAATGGTTGTCCGTCTCTCTGTCTTAAATTTAGAGCACATATCGGGTATTAGATGAGAGTTTATTTGCATTTACCGTCAACTCAGTGTGGACAAAGAATACTAAAACACACTAGCTGAGTCTCCATGCAGAGTGAGCGTCACACTGGGCCTGTTCCGTCCTCGCACTGAGATCCGATCTGGGCGTTCCGACCACGCAAAAGACGGGTGAGAACACTCCCAGGACGCACTGACATCGCATTTGAGATCTGATCCCTGACCACATTTGGAGGTGGTCCGTGTCCCTATTTAGACCTTCCATTAAGATCTGATCTGGGCAATCCAGTCGCAAGTGAGCAGCTTCAGGTACGTGTGTTCAGACCTGCCGTTATGAACCCGCTGACTTCTAAATCATTAAAATACAATAAATGTACAAAGACAACATGAAACACTGATGATAAAAGAGAAACAGATTATTGCTCTTTTGAACATTGCCATGCCGACTGTGTCGTGAGACGTCGTCTACCCGCCAAGTTTCTTTCGTATTTGCATTTCGGTCTCCAACCTGCGTTTTGATCTTGAGTCTTGTGTATTTATACTGTCATGGGAAAGTTACTGCAGGTGCACCATTAACCAAACACTTCCACCCATCACCTCAGGTGTAAATGAGCTGTGGATGGGGACATTAAATTCAAGAGAGTGTCTGTGCTGCGTGTGCAGGGATACACTGAAACCTGAAACCTGCAAAAAGCGTTTAACAGTATCCCTGTCAGTGAAGTGTATCCACTGGTGTCCCTAACACTCGCACACAAACACAACGACAGACGTTAATAGTCCACCAAACAGAGGAAGAACCAACAGCGTGCATGTAAATCATGATATTTAAACACTCGCGTGCTACGTATACATATGCGCAGCTGACACACAGATGCTTTCACACACATAAACACTCTGCAGGAGATCTGAGAGTCTAAAACGAGACCATTAGCCAGGCAAGCCAGGACATGCATGAGCCCTGTCCAGATAAAATCCCGCTTCCATCGATGTCACTTGCACACAATAAAACACAGCGCGCTCGCAGTTTGCCAAAGACATGATGAAAAGTGCAACAGTTTGAATTCGTGAGAGAATTTGATTTGTTGGGTGTTTTTTTTTTACCAGCATGGCTAACGTTGTTGCGCAATTGCATATTTTCTTTCAACGGTAACAGATGTAAGCAGCGATCTCAGTGGTCTGATGTGAATTCCAAACGTGTTAATAATTTCCAGCAGCGTTGACCTTTATTGATAAGTTCTGTTGGCAGTGTTGTGGCTTTCTAGGTTTGTGTGTGTGCGCTGAGCAGCAGGTTTGCAGTAGCTATCAGTGAAAGTTTGATTTGGCAGCGCACCAACGTAATCCAAATGTACCTTCAAACAAATCAGACGCTTTAATATATGATCACTCAGCCGTCGCTCCTCCTCTATTGTACCGTGTGTGGCAGCGATCGGCGGCCTCTCATCAAGCTGCACTGTGTGGTCAGAGGCGTCACAGGGCTGCTTTGTGTAATATGTGTTTGTGTGAGCGCACTGGCAAGGCTGAGAAAGAGGAACAGATTTTGACAGGAGCGCGACAAAACAAACACTGGGACCCAGGTCCCTGGCAGCTATGTTTGATCTGCTGTTTTACAATGAAACACCAAAGTGGGATTTTCTCATGGGAAGAAAGCAGGACACCCCAATGATGAGCCTCGTTCTTATTCATTTGTAGGATCGATTAAAAAATTTAATTAAGAGGAGGGTATTGGCACTACCTGAAAATGTGAGAACGAGTTTAAGAATAATATGGAGAAATAAAATTCACAAAAACCTATCAGGACCAGACTCTATGCAGACTCTAACGCCGTAGCCTGACGTGCACCTCCACAGAAATGTAACTACGCATCAGATCATAAGATTGGTCCACTCGGTAGCGTGTTTCCGCTTTAGTATTTCCTACTGTTTCTCCATCTCCGCAATTTTCGAAATGACTGTTTTGGATCAATAAAAACGGAACACATCGAGGAAAGGTTAACTGAGGAGGTTCGGAGATGCAAACATTTGTACGGCTTGTCTTCCGCGAAAGTTTGGCGAAAGTTTCAGTCACCATTGTTGAAAGTGAAGCAGAAGTAGAAACAAAAATTAACCCGATTGGCTCAATGACACAGCGCCGACTAGTGTTTGGGTGGAGTTTTTACAGAGTGAGCCAGACTGACGAGTGCACAAGTATAACTGGCTCGCACTGGCGTAGGCTGCATACGTAGGTTATGCCGTCTATGTCCCATAGAGGTATAAACCTCGCTTAAAGGGTAACTACTGTTTTTTACAACCTGGACCTTATTTCTGACATAAAATACGGTGGTTAACTCACCCGTATAACTTTTGTGTAATTTGCATTCCTTCGGGAAATAATTAGATCAGCGTATATCCATGTAGTGGGGGTGACTGGGGCACCGAAACGCAGCCTCTAAATAATGCATTATCTGCCGGGCGCATCTGCGATGGTCGGCTTGTGTACCTGTAATTTGCTACTGCTATGGTTTGTCCACAACCTCAGAATCGGAAAAATATTCAGCCATGTTGCAAAAAAACTAGGGGTCCGCGCGGCGCTCAGAGATGACATCATCCAGGTCAGAAGACATCCCTTGTGGTCAGAAGACATTGGTTATCATCATCCGGGGTCTGTAGATTGACCTACAGACCCCAGATGATGATAACCGCTAACTCCGGACTCAAAGGGGAATAGCACTTGCGTACGATAACAAAATATTGGTGAAATGAACAAGTTTCACGGCAGATTATGCGTTATTTAGAGGCTGCGTTTCGGTGCCCCAGTCACTCCCACTATACGCTGATCTAGTTATCTCCCGAAGGACTACAAATTACACAAAAGTCATATGGGTGAGTAAACGACCGTATTTTATGCCAGAAATAAGGTCCAGGTTGTAGAAAACAGTAGTTCCCCTTTAAGGAGCTTTCCTGGTTATCCATATGTTTGTGCTTTAATATTTCCGACATACATTTTTATTTTTTTTTTAAATGGTCCACATTTCTGCCATTAAAGACCTTTCACAACATTCCCATGCGGAACCACTCTAAACGTACAGTAGAAAGTGCTGCGTAATGGGCTAAGTGTGGCTCCTGCTGGGCGAGCACCGGGGGAAGGCTGCAGTCGGGTACAGAGTGGGAGTGTTTCACTCAGTGTTTATGTGATTCACACAGCCGGGGCTGTGGAAGGCTTGACCCTTCACAGACCTCCCCAACACAGCGGAAATGACTCCTGTCTATGTAAGACCCTCGTTTTTTCTCCCTCGGTCCCTCCCAAAGTCCTGAACTGTTCAGCCTGTAGCTTTAAAGGAATGTAAATAAGACGGTAAAACAGAGACGCAGAGAGAGAGAGAGAGAGAGAGAGAGCGTTAATGTGCATGTATGTGCTTTTTAAACTGTGGCCTGCAGCAGGGCAGCGTGGTCTTACGTGTTTATGTGTGTGCAGGAACGCCAGCCTGCGTGTGCTTGTATACTGCATATAGCCGCCCGTACGGTGTGTTTTACAACGTTGTCAGCATTGGTAAAGTTCCCTTAATGAGGGCTGGTGCACAGACAGGGAAAGATTGTTGCCGCACAGAGAAAAAAAACATGAAATAACACAAAGGAATTCAGGCCTGGAGTTATTCTCCCCACGGGAGGCAGTCAGACTCTGTGTTTGGTGCTGAGCCAGGAACACTAAAGGAAGATGAGAACAGCGTCCGTGCTTCTTTTTTTTGTTGTTTCTCCTCTTCCTCTTTCTCTTTACTGCCTCTTTTTTGATTTTGTGAGAATTCGGTAAAGTGTGGTTTTCCTTCTTGAATACACCGTTTTCTCTGCCTGCCTCTATTTGGATGCACAAGTCTGTGTGTTTGTGTGTGTGTGTGTAGCTAACACCAGACTCTGGTTTATTAATAGCCCCTTTTTCTCCGCTGATGATTTGGTTGCCACCTGTACCCAGTGACAGCGATACCACACACACACATTCACGAGCAGGAACACACACCAGGCACCAGTGATTCAGTTCAGTTCAATTCAAATCACTTTATTTGTCTCCGAGGGGCAATTTAAAAGGGCAAAAGTAGCTTACGTGCAACAATATCAAATAATTTATAAAGTGCTTCAATATAGCATGCATTTGTGCATTTTATATAAATAAAAACATATTTTTTTAAATATTTAAATTAAATGTTATGAGTGAGTGGACATTGCAAAGCAGTGGGTAAATTTCATTTTTCTTAGAAATGGTAAATAAACAATCAAATCAGTCCCTTAGAGACCACAGTGGAAATTACATTTATTAATTTTGCTCATTGTTAGAATCTCTAATAATAACAATTTGCTCTTTTGAAGCTACCAGTTAATTTGCACAGGTAAAGCAGTAATGATACGATAGCTGGTATTCGCCAAAAAAGTCGTCTTCTGGATGCTATTTTTGTTTCCCACTAATAATTTAACTACCTTGCAGGGAGTTGAGAATCCGAAGCAAGTGAAAAAAGAACTTAAGCGTATTTAAGTTACGATTAGACAAAACATCTTGACCAGGGAGGCTACAGAAGATAACCCATGCAGGAGAAAGAAAATGGTCTTATGTGTTTGTAGCAGGACAGATGATTTCTGTGAAGACATCCTTCTTTCTTACAGTGTTTCACCACCCAGGTGCTGGAGTAGCCTTCTCCTTATCAGAGAGGGATGAATGAAAAGAGAGAAATGGCGATGCATGGACTCAAGGTAGAGAAAGAGAAGAAGGGAAGAAGGTGAAGAGGAAGCCAGCGAAAGTGATTTGTGATTTAATGAGTGGGAAGAAAGGAGGCAGAAAAAACAACAGGGGAGAGGGAGGGCGATATAGTGAAGGGGGAGGGGGTGGGGGGGGGGGGGGGGGGGGGGGGTGACACAGTCATGGGAACCCATGTTTGGTCCCTGCTCCAGACTCTGCAGTTGTCAGCCTCGTCAGTGTTGTTGTTTTGTTTTCACACGGCCTTCAACCTCGCTGCGTGGACGACGAGCAGATGTTAATAACGCTTCTTACTGGACTCTCTCCTTCAGAGTCATCGGCGCTGCTAAGGGGAAGCGGTGAGACGTTCTGTGACGATGGACAGAAGAAACAAAGCTGAAAGAAGTTTCTGAAACGTAGAAAAAACATGCAGTGCAAACATGCACCAGAGAGGATGGCTGGAGTGTCATATTTATAACTGACCAATGGATGAAATTAATCAGTTGACGAGTAAAGAACAGTGACACATATATCGATCAGCCACAACATTATGACCACGGACAGGATAAGAAAATAACATTGACCATCTTGTGACAATACAATGCTCTGCTAGGAAACATTTGAACCTGGCATTCATTCATGTGGATGTTACTTAGACATGTAGCACGCACCTAGACCAGACCAGGCACCCCCACCCCCATAGCAATGACACTCCTTGATGGCAGCAGCCATCCCCAGCAGGATGCAGACACACAAAAACGCTTTAGGATCTCAAAAAGCACAAGGTGTTGACCTGGCCACCAAATCCACTGGATCCAAACTGATCAAGTATCTGTGGGATGAAAAAAAAAACGGTAATTCCCCTTTAATACGCCACCCTGCAGCTGAATTATTCTATCTAGACATAATGGTGTCTGACTTAAAGCCAGGTACAGAACAATAACATTTCTAATTTGTGTCAGGAGCTACAGCCTTCACACATACTGCAGCTGCTTTATGCTAGCGCTAGATGGACCCCCTTTGCTTCACAATGGGGATGACTAGGGTCTGTTGACGCCACTACCCTTCTGCCGTTCTGCAATTAGAGGATGTTGTTCTGGTTGACCTGCAGTCCTGTGTGCATTGTCCACGGATGTTCCTCATAAAAACCTAAACTCCACCACCACCAGTCATTTAGAACTGAAGAAGCCACTAGGATGAGTGATGAAACGTCTTTTAGGAAACCTCAGATGTCCAGAAGATTCTAGAGTCTATTTAGGCTCTGGTCAAAAATCTTTTGTTGACAGTTACAGAAAAAAAGTGTTAAAATTAAAAATTAGCTTATTCCCTCCTCTCGAGTGTCCTATAAAACAAAAAGTAAATCCCTAGAACACTCTAGACTTTGTCATAGTTCACAGAGCTCCTTTCCCAAAGAGATAACTTTCTTCCTTTAGAACTGGACGCCCTTGACACTATTAACTTTGCTTTAAAGAGTCATGCACATAACATGTAATACGATTGCGTGTGCAGGGCCGTGTCAGAAAGGAGGCCCTTGAGCACACTACCGCGTCTGTATTTTAACGTTTGTCAGCCCTCAGGGGAACATCCCTTTACTGGCCTCGGGGCCCCAAGCAGCTGTCTCCCCTGCCCGCTGACAAACTGCACCTCTGATGACATGAAGGACTAAGGATGTTCAAAGATACATGGTGCTGTCACGTCGTACCAGGTGAGGAGCAGGTGGATTCTGCTGACAGCAACAAAAAAAAAGTCAGAGGAGGACTCGGTAAACTTCTGCTTTTGACAACTTCCCTCTACTCACTGAGGTCCTGTCCCTGGTTGCAAAACAATCTGCTATGAATCAACTCGGCTCTGTTGATGGGACCACCACTTCACCATGACGCACAAGCATAAATCCAACTTGACTATAACTACTGCTGCTCCCACTCCCACTAATACCATTCCTAACTCTACATATACACCGACCAGGCGTAACATTATGACCACTGACAGGAAAAGTGAATAACATTGACCATCTTGTGACAATACAATGTTCTGCTGGGAAATGTTTGGACGTGGCATTAATGTGGATGTTACTTAGACATGTAGCACCCACCTAGACCAGACCAGACACCCCCACCCCATAGCAATGACACTCATTGATGGCAGCAGCCATCCCCAGCAGGATGCAGCCTGACACAGGCACACACCAAGAGCAAGAACAAGGTATTGACCTGGCCTCCAAATTCACTAGATCCCAAAGTGATCAAGTTCTCTGTGGGATGATCTACAGAGGCCCTTCCCCTCAACCCATAGGACCCAAAAGCCCCCCACTAACAACATCCTGTTCCCAGACACCACAGGACACCCTCAGAAGGACCATGTCCATTCTCTGATGAGTCACAACTGTTTTGGAGGCACAAGGGAGACCTACACAATATTAGGAAGGTGGTTATAATGTCATGCCTGATCGGTGTATAACTCCTGCTCTGCTTGTTTTAAAAGCTACAGTATCAACACTATTATTGCAAATAGTTTCACTTCTACTATCACTATATTCACTGTTAATATAACCATTGATTTTCCTGTACTGCAACATATACCAGTACTAACTTGTTCCATAGACTTCTTGATCTACCAGAGCTACCACATTCCAAAACATCAGCATTAAGCATATCTCAGCAGATATCAGCGGATTACGTAAGGGATGTATGAGATAAGTGCCATGACAAGCAAAAAGCATGTCCAGACCACATGGCATTTTTGTAGCATCAGTGTCAGAGCAGCCTGAACAGCTGTGTTTGTTATGACAAAATAAAGAGAGCAGGGGAGGATGCTGGGGAGAAATGTGTGCCATTACGTTACGCTTGTTTGATTCTGTATATATACAATGTACATTGAGTTGTGACATGTTTGCGTGTGTTTTGTTTGTGTCGGCGTGCATGTGTCTAGGGAGTGGTGCGCAGCGCGAGGCCTCCGGTGGCCGGGGCCGCCGGTGGTTCTCACAGCCCCCAGAGTGACTCTTTGACGGGGACCGTGAGAACCTGAGTGGCCTTAGGCCCTTGTGGTGAAGAGGAATTTGACCAAAATGTAAAAAGAGGAGAAAGACAAAAGTGTCCCTAGATGTCAGCCGCACGACTCGGCGCGAGAGGAAGGCATTTGACAAGGCTGCTCAAGCAAATATGGACACATATTTTGACTCCCTCCTATCAGACTCCAGTGGAGCCAGTGGAGCACCCTCAGGATTGCGAGTGTGTCCGAAAGTCCTGACCCGGACCAGGCGTCTTCTGTGCTTTTGTGGTGCGCTAGCGAAAAAGTGTTGCACTCTTCACTTCTGAGTCAAAACGGTGTTTACTGCAATAGAACCAGCGACAGTTTCAATCACAACACATATTTATAGTCCCTTGGACGTATTGACACGAACAGACTCTGCGCACAAGGTACACCCAGCCGACCCGAGTCCCAGAAGCCACACACAGAGACGGGAAGCCGCAGACAAAGCTAAAATTGTGGTGGAAATGTCTGTCGGAAAAAAAGACACTCAGGTCTTTCTTTGTGCTTAATTCAGCATCTGCAGATGTTCCCACAGCACAGACGAAGCCCCGAGCATTGAGAGAAGCTAATGAGCACATCTGTGTCTGTCTCAGGATTTTCAGCCTTGACTCTGAAAATTCAGAATTCAGATAGAGATCTTACGTCAAATATATACTTTTCAGCCCGACATCGTTTGCACTAGGACGCTCACAAATGTCATCTGCGAAAGGAGTCCGTGTTTGTCGGAAGTGAAGCTAGCCAGCTACATCAGGTCAGTGAGTGATGACAGGGGAGAGGGAAGGTGCAGAAGAATTACTGGCTAAGATGTTTAATATTCAGAGGGTTTTATTTATTGATTTACTTTTGCTGTCAAATCACATAGTTTCCTCAAGGTCTGGTAGCAAATGCTTTGTGGCATGGTGTGTGTCCATGTCCCAGTGGTTGGGAATGACACTTCCACTGTAAATTTGTCAAATATCCTATTTGATAAAGCTGAAAATACATCAACATTTGATTGATGCAGCTTCTTAAATGTGATTCTAATTTGAATATCACTGACTAATAAGCGGTTTAGGGCTTCTGCGTCAGTGTGACAGTCCAGAACCTACACAGACCCTAACGCCGTAGCCTGACGTCAGAAATGTAACTACGCCCCACGGCAACACAGACTGCAAGAGCTGTGATTGGTCTGCCTGGCAGTAGCGTGTTTTCCACTTTAGTATTTCCAGCTGCTTCTCCACCTTCGCAATTTTCGAATTGATTGTTTTGGTTCAGTAAAGATGGAACACATTGAGGAAAGGCTAACTGAGGAGGTTCAGAGATGCAAACATTTGTACGACTCGTCTTCAGTGAAATTTCGGCAAAAGCTTCAGTCGCCATTGTTGAAAGTGAAGCAGGAAGTGGAAACAAAAATGAACCCGACAGGCAAAAAAGAAACAGCGTCGACTAGCGTTCGGGTGGCGTTTTTACGGAGCGAGTCAGACTGACGAGCGCACAAGTATAAATGGCTCGCACCGCCGCAGGCTACGTACGCAGGTTACGGTGTCTATGTCCCGCAGTACTTTAAATGAGCCTTAAGTAACATCCACATGAATCCAAACGTTTCCCAGCAGAACATTGTATTGTCACAAGATGGTCAATGTTACTCACTTCTCCTGTCAGTGGTTTTAATGTTACGGCTGATCAGTGTATAACTGTTGCTTTGATAGGATTTTAGGCGCGCTCAGTCACCTGTTCCATCTTAACACCCCAAAAAATTAAGTTAGTAAAAGTCACTGAGTCAAATTACTAAGAGTAATTCAAGAATAAATGGCTCGCACCGGCGGAGGCTACGTGTGCAGGCTACGTATGTAGGTTACGGCATCTATGTCCTGCAGTATCTTAAATGAGCCTTAAGAAATAGAAGAGACTAAGTGAACACCACTTTGGTTAATAAAATATAATATGAACATTTAAATTTGCAAAGAACGGTCCAATAAGGACATCTGAATGTCTCTTTGACACCACGCCTGTCTTCCCTCTCTTTCCAGCGCTTGTCCTTTCTCTCACTAAATCCAGATACACCATCATCTCCTCTCTGTCTTTTCCCCTCTGTCCTTCATCTCGTACCGCGGCTTCCCTCCTGTCAGAACGTGCCTGGGACATTATTTATGTGCTGGTGAACGGAGCGAGATTGTACGAGACGCAGAGCTCTCGGCCCTTGCGCTCCCACCGTCTGCTGCCCCTAAATCACCACCGGGTCTGGCTTACTTTCACATTAATGGCTTCTTCGTGGTGTGTGAGTGTGTGTGTGTGTGAGGGAGAGAGAGAGACGGACAGATAGGCACGTAGACAAAGAAAAAACACAGGTTTTAGAGCATCTGCCAAAGCTATCTGCATCGAATGTTAAACAGCGCCCCAGCTTGCTGTTACTGATAAATACCCCGATCAGGCATAACATTATGACCACTGACAGGAGAAGTAAATAACACTGGCAGTTCAATGTTCTGCTGGGAAACTTTTGGACCTGGCATTTGTGTGGATGTTACTTAGACATGTACCACCCACCTAGGCCAGACCAGACCAGACCAGACACCTCCCAACCATAATTCACTAATTAATTCACTAATTATGGCAAAGCACTTAATCCTAGTTATTACCTATGAAAGAGAACCATGTATTCCTTTGGGCATTGGTGCACTTGAAGACCGGGTACAGAGAGGGATGTGAGTGTGCCTATGGCTAAAACAGGACCAGCTGAAGTTTATGACCCCGCAGCGCTGTCTGTTTTCTCAGGGTGACCGAGAGGACAGACGGTCTGCAGGGGACACAGGAGGAGGGTCACGTTACAGCAACACCTGGCCTGTGAGCCAAAACTGGACGGTATCTGTGCCTTACTTTAAAATATTTATGAGCTTTATGACTAACAATCGAAGTAGTTTGGATTTTTTATTTGTCTGTCAACTGGTTCTTATTAACTGCAGTCTCACACCTTTAATGCAAACTGTCCAGTATATAGTAGGAACACTTAAAAAATATTAAAGGGAATAAAATGTACAGGAATTCACCAACTCAAACCCGCCTGAGAGCTTCAAAGGAACGGGGAAAAAATGAGCAATTTCCTCTGATGTGTGTGTGTGCGCCCAATTGGTAAAGTCTGTGTAGTCTCCGTGAGGGTTTGTGTTTATACCTGGAACAGAGGGACAATAAATGGGGCTAGTAACGCTAACACACACACAGCAGACGCACACCCAAACAAACTGTCTCATGGGCAGACGCAGGAAGTAGATGAGGATATCCAGTACGTATACGTCTGCACAGAGGAAGAAAAGCAAGAGCAAGAAAAACGGCCTGGTGGTTTTTGTCTTTTCGCGTTCATCCCTGACAACACAACCGTCCATGAACTTCACACTGCACTGTGAAACTGGCTTCAAGCTTTGATGTTAGACGACAGCACGACAATAAATCATCGCCGTGTCCACTTCAGCCGTGTGATTTGTGCAGGCTGCAGGCGACAGGAGATTCTTGAACACCAGACAAAATCAAAAAGAAAAGTGGACCACAAGTGTCTCCATTGTGCTCTGCTTCTAAGAGCTGAAGGTGAGAAGACAGTGATCCCATGTGCGAAACTTGATTTATTTTCAACTTGAGAAGAAACTTGAGCGTACTGGCTGCTGCACAGAGATGCACACATGCAGCTTGTAACAATCAGCGAGATGTGCATATTAAAACAATACTAGCAAACCACCCAAACAGTGTGGCCGAATGTAGGTTCAGGAAATTGTGTGGGTAGGGTTGCACAAAGGACAACAGCAACCTTCAGTTGTAAATAATACAGCGTTTTCTTCAACATCTTACCATGGTTAAACTCTGTCATTGTCCTCAAACTCACTGCATCCGAGCATCGTCCCTTCTTTTTCTAGCTGGATGGTTTTTAATCTTGGTGAAAGAGGACGTGTTATTTAGAAAAAATAAAGACATACCACCACACGGTTTTATGCCCCCATTGACCTGAGAAGATGCCATTGCAAATCTACGGTGTGTATACAGACCCATATCCAACCACTTGATCCTTGAGTCCAAGTGAAGGTTCACACTACATTTGAATAAATTCCCTAAAGACCTTCACTGAGATATCTCATTCAAGATAAAACATAATGACTGATCAGGCAATAACATTATGACCACCTTCCTAATATTGTGTAGGTCTCCCTTCAAAACAGTTGTGACTCATCAGAGAATGGACATGGGCCTTCTGAGGGTGTTGTTAATGGGAGGCCTTCGGGTCCCATGGGTTGAGGGGAGGGGCCTCTGTGGATCATCCCACAGATATTTGATCAGTTTGGGATCTAGTGAATTTGGAGGCCAGGTCAACACCTTGTACTGTTCTTTATGTTTTTTTTTTTGTTTGTTTGTTTGTTTTTTTTATCTTTTGTTTCTCTTAAAGCGTTTTTGTGTGTGTGCCTGTGTCAGGCTGCATCCTGCTGGGGATGGCTGCTGCCATCAAGGAGTGTCATTGCTATGGGGTGGGGGTGTCTGGTCTGGTCTAGGTGGGTGCTACATGTCTAAGTAACATCCACACCAATGAATGCCAGGTCCAAAAGTTTCCCAGCAGAACATGGTATTGTCACAAGATGTTACTTACTTCTCCTGTCAGTGGTCATAATGTTGTGGCTGATCAGTGTATACACAAAGAAGATACACATTTATTGATGTGGGAAATCTTTCTTCATCTTTTGTACCAACAAAAACACAGCATCACCTTAAATCTGGCTCATCCTCTGTGCACTCAGAGGTCTAGACTCCATCAAGACAAGTCAAGAACGGTCATGTCAGTCATTTTTTAATTGCATGTAAAAAAAAAAATAATAAAATAAAGTAATTTTATGATAAAAGTGCCATTCCATGCTGTAAATATTACAAACAAAAAAGAATCCCAAGGTATCCTGAAGTTCAGCGCTGCACTGGGTGTTAACTGTATCTAATACTAGCCTGACCTCTTCTGGAATGATCTGAAACTTCAACTGTAAAACTAAAAAATGGCTACAGCAGATCCTTATCATCAAAAGTACAAAGCTTTAAAAAATTTTTAAAGCACTTACTCACAATCCTGGCCAAAATATTCATATTACCACAATAGGTATTTGGAATGTACCAGACTTTTTACAGCTGTGTAAGAGAGGCAGCCTCCTGCTACTGTCTATAATACAAAGACACTGTGAAGGGAGAGAAAACTTGTTTCACATTTCATTACACCTTATATTAATGATTAAAATGAAATACCTAACTCAAACAAAACCCAATGTTTCCCCTAAAACTTTAACATTTCTTTAAGGTACTGAGTGTCCTGCTGGTTAACTCGACAGTAAGGTGTAAAGTTTCGGATATCTGGAGCGATTCCCTTAGAGCCTTTTAGATGAGCTGGCATCACATATCGAATTACTTTACTTCCAAACAGGTGTTCAGACAGGTGCGACTGACCTAAAAACAATTAGTCAGTAACTTAAAGTGCAGGGCTGAGTTCTGCACAGAGCATGAAAACAGGGAATCCGCAGAACAGCGATGACAATACCCCTGAGGTGCTACAAACAGTTTGCACTTCGCAGGGGCATAGCACCAAATTCTGGGCCCTGTGCACTCTTAATGTCAGTGGGCCCCTATCCATGCTAGTGCAGTGCTTCATGGGGCATTTATTTATAAATAAACAAGCATAAATGAGGTTTTAAGCTAAAATCAGATCAGATTATACTGATGACTGGTTCTTTCATTCGCCACCTGAATTGATGCATTTGGCCTACTTGTGCTCAAACACCTTTAAACATTAGGCTACATCTGGTTGGTGTACTAACGTTTTGATCCATGACACATTTTGATTTAAAAATATTTATTCTTGAACCAGAGCCAACAAGTGTACACAGAGAATCAAATCAAATAAACTATCTAATTTTTCTATAAAATTGTTATACAGCTTGCAGAAAAAGAAATAAAGCCTTGCTAAAGCCTGGGCGGCATGATGACAGCTAGCCTCCAGGTCATTCAATCTGGGCTCACTGACGTACTTGTCGCCGGCCGCTGTCTATGGGCGGACTAAACCATTTTGCGTCTCCAAGAGGGGGTCCCCAGAATGTCCAATATGTTGGGAGGGCTGTGACCCAAAGTTCGCCCATGGCACTTTTTTTTTATATAGTACAACTTGCTATCGGCCTGAAAATATAACCCAACACAGCCATTCTCCTGCTCCGTCTCTGTGCTGTGTGTGATGCGCTGCTGATGCTGCTGCTGTTGGACTGGCCTGGCTGGTAGCAGTGGGCGGTGCTTGGTTACCTTGGTTACCTTGGTTACCTGGCGCCGTGGAGTCACATGACGGTACAACAAACACACTCTGCTCTGTGACATCAGCAGCATTTAGACAAACACAGTCAGGTTTCCTCTTTAAACGACAGAAACTGAAACTTAAGAATCAGTCTCATTACATTGGCATTGATATTATCGACATTTGGATCAATCCGCCCACCACTATTGTATATATTCTGCCTGGCCAAAAACAAAAGTCGCCACCAAAAAAAAAAAAAAAAAAAGGTCACACACTCTAATATTTCGTCGTTTAGCTTTGATTACAGCATACATTCACTGTGTCATTGTTTCCAATGTCACCAGATTTATTTCCAGCCAGTGTTGTATTCATTTTTTGCCAACATCTTGTATTGATGATGGGGAGTCTGACCACTGCACAAAGCCTTCTCCAGCACATCCCAAAGATTCTCAATGGGGTTAAGGTCTGGACTCTGTGGTGGCCAATCCATGTGTGAAAATGATGTCTCATGCTCCCTGAACCACTCTTTCACAATCTGAGCCCCATGAATCCTGACATTGTCATCTTGGAATATGCCCGTGAACATCAGGGAAGAAAAAAAAATCCATCGATGGAATAACCTGGTCATTCAGTATATTCAGGTAGTCAGCTGACCTCATTCTTTGGACATATAATGTTGCTGAACCTAGACCTGAGCAACTGCAGCAACCCCAGATCATAGCACTGCCCCCACAGGCCTGTACAGTAGACACTAGGCATGATGGGTGCATCACTTCATCTGCCTCTCTTCTTACCCTGATGCGATGGTTCCCCACTATCATTCCAGTTTTTAATAATGCGTTGGACAGTTCTTAACCCAGCTTTAGTAGTTTCTTCAATCTCCTGAGATGTTTTCTCTGCTTGATGCATGCCAATGATTTGACCCTTCTCAAACAGACTAGCATCTTTTCCACGATCACAGGATGTGTCTTTCGATATGGTTGTTTAAGAAATGAGAAGCTACTCATTGCATCAGTTGGGGTTAAATAACTTGTTGGGAGCTGAAAGATAACCCATGCAGTAATTATCCAATAGGAGGCTGGTACCTATTTGCTTAGTTAAATCCAGGTGGTGACATTTTTTTTTCGGCCAGGCAGTGTATTAAAAATGACATAGCAAAAGTGGTAACACCGTTGAAAACCTGTTCGGGCATGACATCTTCCAAAGACGCTTCGGCTCAAGTGAACATAAATATGCTGACAAGCAGAATAAAGTTATGTTTAGAAGATCTGCAAACTGGTTGGTGATCTGCAGTGTTGGGCAAGTTACTTCAAAAACGTAATACATTATGTATTACTTGTTACTGTCATTTCAAAGTAATTCGTTACATTATAATATTATTGTCTCTGAATTATAAGGCATTACACTACTACTGCATTACTTTTAAATTACTTTCACCAAAATAACTGGAAATATATATATACTTATTCCAAATGTATCTTATTATGCTCCTAGGCTTAAGACTAACAACAGAAGAATGTAATAGGCGCAGTTTACAAAATAAAGAAAATAAATTGCATTTAAATGAGAAGATGAGGTAGGAACAATAA
The DNA here is from genome assembly GCF_963514085.1 of Chelon labrosus. NCBI lineage: Eukaryota > Metazoa > Chordata > Actinopteri > Mugiliformes > Mugilidae > Chelon > Chelon labrosus. Next base: position 8,772,911 of record NC_140338.1, read on the forward strand.
GTGCAAAACAAACTTAAGGTCAATAAACGTCAAAAAAGCAACCCCAAGCAAGCTAACCTCCTGACTACCAGGAAAAAAAATATTATCCAATCACAATTTTTTTTTTAATTCCCCAACCTTTGTAAGGTAATTAGAATGCTAAATAAAAAATAAATAAAATTAAATAAGTTTTTATTTTTAAGATTTCATATAACTGATGGACGACATTTTCCTTAACGGGAAAGAGAAAGGTACAAAAGATCATTGCAAAAGCTGTAAATGTCCTCTTTAGATAGGCAGTATTAGTCTTACACCTTGGCTTTAACATCAACATACTGCATTTCCTTGTTAAAATATTATTAAAAAATAAACGGGCTACTGTCCGACGTCAAGCCTGCTTCAGCCCTACAGGAAGAAACTTTTTACAATTTGCGCAGAATTTTTCTCCTCTGCTGATCTCGCGGTGTTATTGGCGATAGTATAAAAACAAACCACTTAATTTCGTGTTAAAATTCATTGTAACGCGTGTTACTGACCTTTGTACCGAGTAAAATATTACCCAATTTTTTTTGTTACAGCAAAAATCAATACATTACAGTAATTACATTACTTTTGTAACGCGTTACTCCCAACACTGGTGATCTGACCTGGTAACAGGTAAAATGTTCTACCCAAGAATCGTTCTTACGTGATAAATATCTGTTTTGTTCATCCCACCGCCAGCAACAGTCTTAAATTTAGTCTGGGTTAACCCCTTCAATTCAGCACCGTGGTTCCTTTCTGCTCCTGTCCCAGTACCCCTTCATCTGTGAGATGCTTTCTGTTGTCATAGCGATCACTTTTGAAAGATCGCAGCGGCTCAGAGGATGCTTGGGAGTAACGAGAAACATATGTTCTGCAGGGGGGTTTGTGGGAGGGATGCCCAGGCGTTTCAGGCACATGCCCAGGTAAGCGTCTTCAATGTAGATAGGTTTGATCTGAGGTGAAACTTCCAAGATCTTTGCAGGGAGGTCCAGAGACATGACGTAGGCCATGCCCAGAGGATATGGGGGGTACACTGACTCAGAGAACACACTTGTCGGCAAGTAAAACTTGTTAAATGGATCTCTCAAAACTGGGCTGTTCCACCACACCAAGCCTGTCATGTAGTTTTTGTATGCTGTGCCAGGAAGAAGCAACAGTTTCACCAAATTATTCACATGAAGAAACATATCTGAGTCAATCTTTATGACAAAGAAAGACTTGACGCAGCTCTTCACCAGCCACTCCAACATGACCATAGTCTTGATGGTCAGGTTGCGGTAGCTGTCCTGGAAGTTACTCTGAATCAGGTCGTGATGCTGCTGGCTCTCCTGTTTAAGTCTCTCCTGCTGCTGCTCAGCATCATCTCCTCCAGGGAGGCCCATTATGAAGACAGTCTCAACCAGCTGACCTAGAACCAGCTTCTCACTTCCCCATGTCTCCCGGATGGCGTTCCTCCTCTTCACGTCACTCGGTGCAACAGGAACCATTATGATCAGGAATGGAGTCGTGGTCTTGCATGTAGGTGTGTCGTCCATGATGAATTTGTAGTTCTGTGGATAGGCCACATGATACGGCCCAGGATTCCCCCAAAATTTCCTGTGACCCAGCAGGTTCAGCAGTCTGTCGGTATTTACATTATTTAGATAATGGAAGACTGCCACTGCTCCCAGGATGCAGACAATAAGGATTCCTTTCAGTAGTGTCCTTCTGTTGGCCATTAAACTACACAGAAAAGAGACTTGTGTTATCACATAACAGAAGATATAAAGTGAACCTTCTAAGCACCAATAAATTCATGGGTGTCAAATTCAGTCTCATTCAGGGGCCACACACAGGCCAATTTAATCTCAAGAGGGTTTGACGAGTAACATGGTAGCATAACAATCATAAAGGGGTCCATGCCGTGGCGAAGTCGTCCCCGAGCGGGACGCAGAGGCATAAGTCACCAGCAGCGCAACCTATAGACTGTGTTGCACTAAACTTGGTGGGCTTGTAAGGAGTCGTCCACAGATTATTATTGTCAAATTCCAAGCAGTTTACTGTGGTGGTTTGTGAGATATAAACATGTAGTTGTTGTAGTGCCCCCTACAGCCTGAATTTCACGAAACTTGCCATGATTGTACGCAAGCATGTTATAATAATGGCTGTTTCATAAGGATTGGGTGCATACTTCAAAACTTATAGACCTTAAAGTCATATGAAATGTTTCCATGTCACCTGTAGCGCCCCCTGTAGACGTAATGTCACGCAACTTGATGGTCAAATGTAAAGTCAAATGTAAATTGACTTATTATAGCGCCACCTAGCTGTAGGCATGTGTATTGACACCTTGGCAAAGTGAAATGCCAGGACTTATACCAAGTTACCAGGTTTGATGCCTTTCGGCCTTGCAGTTTGTTCTGGGCAGACACCTTTAGCTAAGCTTTGCTGCATGGACCCCTAAATAATGCATTTCCCTTTGTTTTATAGCAAAGAAGTACAAGTACATCACAAAATACATTTACATTTAATAAACTATCCTTTTACAAAACAGTTCATGAACAACCTGAAATGTCTTAACAAGTGCAATCTGACGTTTAGTTCTGGGTTTCATTAACACTAACACAGAGAGACAGACAACCATGCGCATTCACACTTTAGATTCACCTAATGTCTTTGGACTCCCATCACAGTGGGAGGAAGCCGGAGTATCTGGAGAGAACCCTCGCAGGCTCGGGGAGAAAGGCCCCAGTTGGTCAGTGGATTCGAACCCAGAACCTTCTTGCTGTGAGGCATCAGTGCTAACCACCAAACCACTGTGCCGCCCTTATGTCAGCAGTTCTTACTAAAACAATGTGAACATTCATTCATTCATTCATTTTCTATACCCGGTTATTCCTGTTAAGGGTCGCGGGGGTCTGCTGGAGCCTATCCCAGCTGACAATGTGAACACTAGTACGCAAATTAGGATTAGCAGTTACTTTTATTGAAAATTTGCAGTTAAAGTCTTTTAGTCTTTTACATCATTTTTGCACTTTACAAATTCATCACGCGGGCCAGATTGGACCCTCTGGATGCTTGACACCCCTGCTTCAGAATCACTGCCTCGTGGCTGTACGCCTGCACCTACTAGTGAGGTTGTTCTTTACATCCATGTCTGTCCAGACCACAGGCATCGAAGTGGGAGTACAAACAGGACAGGCCCCAAGCACAAGGTGGAGGTGGATTTTGTAAAGATCTGAATTTTTTTTTCTTTTATCTAAATATGTCAATTGTAAAGAACTACGTAACTGATAATAACAGTTCAATAATAAGGCTGCTTTCATCAAATTAGGACTGTTTGAGGCTACCTGCACAACCCCTGTAAAAATGCAATATGGCTCATTTCACCTGTTAGGATTGGCTAACATGGCTAAATATTTTTCTGATTCTGAGGTTGTGGACGCACCAGGCTGTGTTTGGGTGCCCCAGTCACTCCCACTATATGGATATACGCAGATCTAAATATCTCCCGAACGACTACAAATTACACAAAAGTTATATGGGTGAGTAAACGATCGTATTTTATGCCAGAAATAAGGTCCAGGTCTTAAAAAACAATAGTTCCCCTTTAATGAAATACCGTGGTTGACACACACTGCTTTGAACGCAGACAATCCATTAAACGAACACATCCAAGTTCACAAAAATCGACCATAGCCAAAACTTAGGTGAAGGCTAAATAGTGTGCTATTTCAAACTTCCATTTGTAAATATTGCAGTTAGGGTAGCTTTCTCCTGTCTGGCGTTTAGCACAGCCTGAAGGCAGGCACGCATTTGCCCCTGGTCCAGACTCATATATGTATTGAAGACTTTGAAAGACTAGTATAAGATTGCAGAGCATCATGGGCTTCGGGAAATAAAATAATTATTCTTTTATCAGTTGACAGTGTGAGATTTAGTCATAATTATCATATGAATACTTGAGTTATGGTCATAGGTGTCTTCACTAAGGCCACAGAACCTTTGGAAACTCCCCTAGGCATGGCTGTAAAACAAGTGGAGGCAAATATATGCAAAATATGTACAATGCTGCAAAGGAGAAGCCGCCCGATCACCGTCTACAATGTGAAATGCTAGGCATGGAGGCAATTCAATACAGAAGATGCTAAATGTGGAGGAAGAGGCTGTTGTGCTGAAATGCTGTTGTGTAAACACGGCCAGTCCTGTATGTACAAAAAGCTAAGTGCTACGTTACACTGTGAAACTAATACGGAGGTTTTATACCCAGCCATATCCCTCTGTCAAGAAGCGAACAACAAAGCCATACTGGGTGACACTGCACTGAGGCCAGGCTCCGTCAGGCTATGCAAACCGGCAAGGTTACTTACACCTTATGATGTAAAAATTTAAGTCAGTTCTTCCTTAGGTCCAAACTGACATCTGAAATTCTTCAAGGTGTGAAAAAGAGATCATGCTCATAACAATGGGACAGATAAACCACAAACAATGCTTCTGCACAACAAAGCAAAACCGGGTGGCACCGCTTTAAGTGCCGGGCTCCGTTCGGCTGTAAAAGTGGCTGGCTGTGGATTAGTTGATTTGCAGCATTTTCACTGAAATCCAGTGCAGCCTCATCTGGGAGCATTTGGTATTTGGTATTTATGTATGTGGATCCCTCTGTGGAATAAGAATTCACGATTACCACTATTACAGTATTGATGTGTTTGGGTTAAACACGCTTCTGCGATCGTAAGGGGACCAGCAGGTTGAGCTTCGGTGGGACTGGGAGTCATGGAAGAGCTCACATTTCTGCAAATGTATTTGTTGCGCTTGCTGATAAAATTTTCAAAGCTCCTGACTCCAATAAAGGAGACAGGTGAGTTTTAGTTGGCTGTATTCCATATGATCAGACAGTAGGATACGTAAGCACTGTGTGCACTCATGAAGGTAAACACTACAAGAACAGCCCACAAAAAGGAGCTTTGTTTCATTGTGAGAATAAATTCAAACATCAGCCTGATGTTCATTTTGGGCTGTCTACACCGTATAGTTAGCATTTAAACTATTATAAATGTTATACGTGTATAATTTAGCATTTGTGAAGATTTGAAAAATCCTAAAAAAATTAATCCTAAAACCCTTTAATAAAAACAAGGTCCCTCTTAAAAAGTTGTGTAATTTGAATCTGACAAAATCTTTTCTAAATAATGTTTCAATACAGCTCAGTCAACATCCTCCAACATGATCATACAGTTGAATATGCACCTTTCTTACAATGTTTCAACAGCGTAAGAGAAATCACAAAGCGAAAGTTTAGTGCAGGACTGTTTTACTGGAATGCGTTCGCTTTCCCTGGTGTTCCTAATGAGGTGGAAAGTGACATGTCAAGACACGTTGGACACGTTGGACATATGTCTAGATGCTGTAGGGGCTGCCTGCATGCTTCCTCTACAATGACCACATCAGAAACACAGATGAGATGTGACTGAAAACTAAATACAGGTAAAAATGCTGTAATTTTATTTATGCTTATCAGTGCCATTGCCTCAGGAGCCTACCTTATTTGATATGAGGGGCAAGTATAAACGACTGCCTAATCCGGTTTTATCCAAACTCCATAAACGGATGTTGGCACTCAATCAACATTTGCAGAAAAGCAGGTGATGTCACTCAGCGCTGCAATTTAACTCCACAGCGGGTATCACCTACTAATAAGGAAACAATAAAATCACTTTGCTTCATCCAAATGATTGTTTTATTGGTTCCGACACAGAGCTTCCAATCTCATATCCAATCTCATTACTCACGCCTGGCCTGTTCCCGTTGCTGCAAGGTCTTCCCGCCTCCGCTGTCTCTGCTCGGGTATAGCAAAACCTCTAGACGCACTACTCATCCTGTTGGCACAGTTGTGATTAGGAATGGATCACCGAGGATGAAACCTCACTGAACAGTTCACCTGAGACAGAGCACCCGCCCATACGCCCTTCTCATGTAACCGGATCCAGGAAGAAACACCACAATTGGTCATTGTGTTTTTTTTATTTTTTTACTTCCCGATACATTGTTCTTTTATTTTTCGACATATACACAACAACAAGCGATGTGTGCAAAAAGCGTTTTAAAAAGGCAACTGGACCTTGTAGAGTTTTTTGTTAGAAGACGTTGCACCACTCATCCGAGCAGCTTCTTCAGTTCTAGGGCACTAGTAGGAAGTTTGAGGTTTAAATAGAAAACTCTGTGGCTAATTTCCACTGCACTCTGTTTTGTCTTTAGGGTGGACTAGTTCTTTTGCCTAAGTGCATTACCGGGTTTGAAGTAAACTGAAAGCATTTCCTTTGACGAAGGCCTGGATGGGATATCCGCATGTCTGGATTGTTTTTTCCTTGTCATTCAGTTTTGTGGGTACAGTCTGTGCTCGGTGCTGAAGAGTTCTAAAGAGCCCTAGTTTGTGTTAAACGGGGTGGTGGGAATCAAATAATAAATGCTGATCAGTGTCAGTGGGTGTCCTATATACTCCAGTGTTGAGGCTTCGGTCTTCTTCCACGTGCACCAGACAGTCCAAGAAGGCCAAACTACCTCCACTGATGTCCTCCCGAGTGAACTTGATTTTACTGTCCACTGCACTGATGTGCTGTGTGAAAGATTCCACCTTCTGTGTCTTGATTTTGACCCAAGTGTCGTCCACATACCTGAACCAGTGGGGAAGAAGCCGTCTCTCAGTCTGCTGGTTGTGGTTATGATGTCTCTGTACCTTTTCCGAGACGGAAACATCAGAACCACAACCTGCCGTACCACACTGCCACATTAAGAAACAGGAAGCTTTCGATAGTGGCTCTGTAAAAGTTTGCACGCAGCTGAGAATAGAGTCCAATCCACGTCAATTTCCTGAGGAAATGTGGATGCACAGGAACTTTACGCTGTCCACACGCTCCACCGCCTCCCCATGTATGCAGAGAGGAGCATGTTCAGTCTTTCTGGCCTTCCTGTAATCCACTATGACAAACGCCATGGTTCGTTTCTCAACAGTTTCAGGTACTGGCAATTTTGCAGTCATTTATTTAACCGTGAATTCTGCATCATGTGAAGGAGTGCTTGAACACAGTGTGAGGCCATCTGGAGTGGACCTTTTAACTAATGATCATTAGATTACTAACAAATCCATCAAGGGATTCCTCAAAAACAAGAAATGGAGGGCAACAGGTGGCCCTGTCAAATCCCAGAATTTAATCCTGTTGAAATGTTGTGGGGTATTTGAATAATAAAAACCTTCCAACATTTTGCAACTGAGGAAGTTTTGCAATATTCAAAAACCGTTTTAAAAAAACTCTGTGGGTAACCCATCAGAAACTTGCTTGACTTGTTTCTGTAAACAACCAGAAACGGGTGCAGCTTACTCCATACATGTTCGTTGAGGGGGAACTGCCTGTCCCTGTCCTCTTGCCCTATGAATGATGCTCTAATGACACAGTCAGAGGCTCCAGTCTCAGAAACAAGTCGAGCAAGATTCTGATGGGTTATCGACAGAGTTTCCTATTTAAACCTCAAACTTCCCTCCAGTCCCCTAGAATTGAAGGAGCTACTCGGATGAGTGGTGAAACGTCTTCTCAAAATGTATTTATTTATTCAGTTTACCGACAGCATGCGCTTACATTAATCCTTTAAAAGAAAAAAGAAAAGATGGGCGCACCAGATTTAGCAGAAGCTAACTTCCATCTGTAGTCCTACATAAAACATAAAGTAGACACCACGTAAAAACGAAATGCATGCAAGATAACTGTACGTAGACACTCAAACTGGAGCTAAACAGTGAGTACAAGTACCAGCACTCAGTACCACACAACATATACCGTGTGCACCGTAGTTGTGAGGTCAAAAAAAGGAATCAGCACTTTTGCAATGAGGAACTCGAAGACAGCGTTTCTTTATTCAAGCAGTGCACAGAATCGCACACAACACAAGGTTATGGGAGAGGAGCTCCCAGAACAGAAAAATGAAACCTTATTTATGTACAGTGCTAGATTATCTTCAGTACACATCACACTGCCTGGCAACAAACATTTTATCTCTTCTCCAGGAGGAGGGAGTAACTTCCTTGAGATGGCACCAAGGTCTCAAGTCTTCCGCATTCTCCCTGAACTAACAGGTTTTCTACAAAACAAGGCTCTTAGTCATGCATGCATTCATATCACATGAATGTCACATGAATGTTTACTTAATCTTGTAATTAAACCCAATAGTTTTCTATCAACCGTGCTTGAGTTTGAGATAAAGCAACATAGATCCGTAATCTACCTGTTATGAGTATATTTAAATTACGATTAAAAGGTTTCATTTTAGAAAATAGAAATAAAAATGAAGTGGGACATAAGTGCATTTGTTGTTCTCCTATAAAGTGCCAATGCCCAAAGTGCAATACTCATATAAAGTGCTGTAGCAAGTGCAAAGAGCGTACCATTTTGAAGGTCTTGCATTAGCTTTTAAATACCAACAATGGTAATTTAGACCCGAAATTACTAACCCTAACCCTAACCCCTAACCCCCAACCCTAACCCGAATGTATGAAGAAATAATGAAATGATCAAAACTTAATAAATTGTATTTAGGGAGAATGTTGCAGTGGTGGTACTGTCTTGTCTTCATGTCCAGTATTAAAAAAACTCTACAAGTCCAGTTGCCTTTTCTAAACGCTTTTTGGATATACCATGACCTTCATGACTGAGAACCTTCACAGACATGAAGGAGTTTTGCGTGGAAGAGTGGTCAATTACAACAAATTACTGGAAAAGCTTATTTCCTTTCAGTGTTGTTCAAGCGTATCGCCTTCATCTGTAGGCACTGTAACAATGAGGATCAGATGCATTCCTAAAATATGTCACAAAATGCCAATGCAAAGAATTCATGTCTTTACTGTAATAGCTTTGTTCCATCACTAGATGTCAGACTGCGCTCAGTGCCCACATTCAGACAGCGCACCTGTGTTTGTTTGTGTTGCATTTAACGTCCAGGACACACTTAATACACAGAAATGTACAATATGTGAGGGAAATATAATAACAGAAACACACCCACACTATGTTGAAACTGTTTTGAAATTCTAATTTTAAGACGTAAATTTGTCTCCAATTCGATTTTATTTATACAGGGTCAATAGCAGTATACAAATTTTGTCAAGACGCATTAACCACAGCCTGAAACCCCCAGAGCAAGCACTAAGGCGACAGTGGCAAGTACTCCCTCACAACAGGAAGAAACCTGTCTAAAGCCGGCCCGGTGGAGACAGAAAAAGAGAAAGGGAAGAGAGCAGCAGGAGGAATGAGATAAACACACATCTGTCATAGATACATGCATCTGACAACAGCGTGCCGTGCATGAAGAATCTGATGGTGATACAAATACAACATATAGCTGATGATGACACACAACTCCAGGCCAGAGACGTTCACGAGAAGATGGAGGAGGAGGGGAGGGAAAGGGAGATGGAGACAGGGACACACAACTAATAACGTGCCATACAGTAGTAGGACACAGATGGAAAGTAATAGAAAATAAAGTAGAGGACAGGTGCTCAGTGTATCATCCACCAGCAGCCTAGGCCTATAGCAGTGTCACCTGCGCCAGCCCTAACTATTAGCTTTATCATAAAGGAAAGTCTTAAGCCTAACCTTAAAAGTAGAGAGGGTGTCTGCCTCCCGAACCCAAACTAGGAGCTGGTTCTACAGGAGAGGGCTCTGATAGCTGAAGGCTCTACCTCCCATTCTACTTTTTGAAACTCTAGGAACCACAAGTAAGCCTGCTCTTTGAAATTGAAGTGATCTGTTGGGATTATATGATACTATGACGTCTGTGAGGTATAATGGAGCTGGGCCTTTAAGGGGTTTTATATAAGGAGTACTGGTATTTTTTTGTCAAATATAACTCCAAGGTCTCTCACAGTAGTACTGGAGGCCAAGGTAATTCCATCCAGAAAAACTATATGATTAGATAATACATCTCTAAGGTGTTTGGGGTCAATGACTTTTCCTTTGTCTGTGTTTTAAGAATATTAAGTTACAGGTAATCCAAGCCTTTATGTCTTTAAGGCATGCTTGGAGTTTGTCAGGGAGGTTTGCAGGTAAACGGGGGTACGACCCCAAATACAGGACAGAGAGGCCCGAGGCAGGAGTTGGCGAAAAAGGTATTCAGTGTTGTTTCAAAAAATGTTGGAGCTTCTAAAGGAACGGCGACCGCGACTGCTTCTCATTCAAGGCGACCGTGTTTACTGATTTAAACACATAAACACTGTTACAAGGAAGTAAAAAACAACAGCGGTGACGTAAAAAGACGGAAGAGGAAGAACATAGATCTGTTACCTAGCAACCATAAGATTCTTTTGTAGACAGCACAACACATTTCTATTTCGAATAAAAGCATTTGTTATTGTAACCTGTTACTATTATTATTAATCTATTGTCAGAGAAAAATATTTACAACATCCTCCCGTCCGATGAACAGTTGTTCATCACTATCATGTTCATTGTCATGGTTTTCTTCTGTCATGGTTTTATGTCATGGTTTGATTAGTTACTTGGGTTTCTGTTTATTGTATTTTGTTAAGTTCTTGGTTTTTTTTTTACTGTCATGGTTTGATTAGTTACTTGGGTTTCTGTTTATTGTATTTTGTTAAGTTCTTGCTTTTTTTATTTATTTTTTTTTTTTACTGTCATGGTTTACTGTTTAGTATTTCTGTTTTCTGTTTCCTGTTTTATTTTAAGTTCTTGATTTCCTGTTATGTGTTACTCCATATGTTTCCCCTTTTGATTAGATCATTGCTTTCTCCTTGTGTTATGTCTTGATTTGTTTCACCTGTGTCTTGTCACCCCTCTGTTTCTCGTGTGTGTATATATAGCCCTGCCTTCCCCTTTGTCCCTTGTCGTGTCATACTGTTTCTATGCCTAGTTCATGTCTGTCCATGCCATAGTTTTTCCATGTCTTGTTCATGTAGTCATAGTGTTTTGTTTTTGGATATCCTGCCTCATCAGCAGCGCTTTTGTCAGCTTTGTCTTTTTTTTTTAATTTTTTTTATTAAATACTTTTTCGCCTATCCCTGCCTCAACCTCCTAAGTCCTGCATTTGGGTCCTAACCTCCAATACCCTCAACCCTACTTGACATTCACCACATCACAATGCAATCACTTTAATTAATTAATCTCTAACGAATAAATTAGCTGAACAGGTCTTCCTAATAAACAGCCTGTGGATGTATGAACTATACAGGACCGAATGAGCATCCCTCCCTGGAAACAGTTGAGTTATCCTGCCTATTTTCCAGGTCTGTCGGGGTGTGTTGTCCTCACCGACGACCAGGATGACATCTCCCACTTTCAGCTCAGTGGGTGTAGGTGTCTCACATTTGTGAGCTGATATCAAGTCCATCAAGTAATCCTTTCGCCAATCCTTTAGGAGTCTCTGCTGGTATCTCCATCTCTTGCCCATGTCCTCTCTACTCACATGGGGGGGGGGGGGGGCAGAGTCTTTGGTGGTAGAGAGGTCAGTCTTTTACCAACCAGGAAATGGGCAGGTGTGAGTGGCTGGGGTTGTGAGGCATCTTCATGAACATATGAGAGGGGCCTGGAGTTCAACACAGCTTCCACCTCTGTGAGCATGGTGGTTAACTCCTCAAAACTTAAAAAATGCTTTCCCCATAATCTTCCTTAAACGTGTTTTTACAGACCTCACAAGTCACTCTCAGAAGCCACCCCACCAAGCAGCTCTCTCAGTGATGAACTTCCACGTGATTCCTCTATCAGTGAAAAACTCTGTGAACTCTGATCCTTTCAATGACTTCCAAAGTTCTCTTAAGTCTTGGTCTGCTCTTTTAAACGTTTTGGCATTGTCTGAGTAAATGATCTTACACAGCCCTTGTCTAGCAATAAATCTCTTTAAAGCCAAGAGAAAATTTTCAGTAGTCTGGTCTGACACTAACTCTAGATGCACTGCCCCAGTGACTGCACAAGTGAAAGGTGCAATGTATGCTTTCTTAGGCTGTCCACTAGACATTACATACAGTGGACCTTCAAAATCTACACCAGTTACTTCAAAGGGCGGAGACTCTGTGACTCTGTCTCTGGGTAATGGAGCTGTCACTTGCTGAGCTGATTTCACCTTTAACCTATAACAACGTGATACCACCTGCTTAACTAGCTGTCTCCCTTTTAAAACCCAGTATCTCTCCCTCACCTGAACTAAAGTATCCCTGACTCCAGAATGCATAATTCTCTCATGTCAGTGCTGAACTCATAGCTCAGAGTATCTGTGGTTTGCAGGTAGCACACATTTTAGAATCTCTGCTGATTAGGGACACAACGAAATGAAAATTCTTGGCCGAAACGGGAAAACGAAGAACCCAAGGCCGAAACACCGAAAGAAATTATTATGACAATTATTAGTACTAGTGCATTTATGGCTATCAAGGCATTGCAATTGCATAATTAATATTAATATTTAAAAGAATAAATCAATTACAAAATGCACAATATACAATAAAATTCAAAATAAAATGTTTAACTTGACTCCATTCATATGTACATTAAATAATAATGGAGCAGAAGCTTTTGCAGCTGGAAATCAGCATCGGTACACTGCGGTTAGACTGAGCATATTTGTTTTTATTTTTATTAAGAAAAATTGGTGCACTGCACCTTTAGAAAAATAGCGATGTCTCTTTAAGAAAGACGGTAGTCTTAATTGAAGTTGCTCATGGCTATAGATGTATGCCGCTGAACAGGCCTGTTGCAATACAAAGTGCTGTTTGTTTTGGAGGTGCAGCAGATAAATGATTAGACTAACATCGAAAACATTTTTTTTTTCCAATGGCACGCGATCTTCCCGCACTGCCCTCGCAATCTACCGGTGAATCGCGATCGACGTATTGGGCACTCCTTTTGCCTTGCCACCATCACTGGGAAACTTCCTTGTTTGGATGTTTGGAGTTCAGGTGATACATTAAATGCAAATCGCTATCAGTGGGTATTTAAATAATATTTATATAATACTTTATATATTGAAATACGTCCACACGGCAGGCATGCCCGTGCTGGCTGCGGTTTTTGCTTGCGTCATCACAACATCCTGTTTTGGCCGTGTTGTTTCGGTGATAAAAGTCTTTCGGCCGAAAATGCACTTTTGGGCCATTTTCGGCCGAAATTTTTCGGTGGCCGAATATTCGGTGCATCCCTTACTAATACTTAGTATATCTTAGTCCAAGTACAGAATAAGATCAAGTCATTGACTTGTGCATACATTTAATTTAGCAGAATAACAAGGTTTTTCACTACACAATTTGCTTTGAGGTATTACCCCTGTTATAAACTTACATTTTTCAAGATCATATAGTGCTGGACTTTAAAAGTTTACAGTAAATAGTATGTGTCAATTGCAGTATCTTTATGTACCTTAAAAACATACACAAAAACAGAAAAATGAAAAATATTTAATTTGACTTTATTGATCAAGTTCTAGTGCCTTTCATAAGAGTTTGGCAATGGTGTTATGTACACAGCATCATCTGTTTCAACAAGAACACATTTTGTTTTAATCATGTCAGGCCAGACTGCATTAACAGTTTCAGTTTTTATATCCTCATATATGAAAGTACTTTGTACTGTGAATCTTTACATACAGGTCTGTCTGATTTAGTAAGTAAAAATAACCAAGTCATTAATTAAACAAAATGTATCATCTTTCAGGCATACAGCACTGTTGTATCTCTTCTTTAGTCTGAAATGTCCACATCCAATTTGCTTGTGGTAGGGTTCTCAGTGTTGAGTTCATCATCTCTAACTTCTCTGTGGGAAACAATAGGCCGACTCATGTGACCCTGTGTGTTGTCCTGTAGTTCTGCCCTGTCCTGGAAATTCAGATATTCAAATATGAATGCCAGTTATTACATTTCATTCCCCATTTGTAAATGCAAATTACAGACAATATATATTTTCAAAGCTAGGCTCAAAAAAGTTGCTCAACTAAATGTATTATAAATTATGCAATTAGTAATTTATATAGTCCCCAAATAAACTAAAAATAAAACATTGCATTTTCGTCTGACAATTTCAACCGTTGATGATTTTTCTTACATATCAAACCAGTTGACAACATAACTATGCAACTGGAAACGGCCATTTAATATAAAGCTAGACATGATAATCTTGGAGCTGACCTCACATCACCAGCAGCCTGTGGAAAGTAATGGAATGGAATATTCTACCAACTGCATTGAACATAAAGCTCTTCTGCACTGTAAGCAGCAAGCTAGCTGCTGTGTTCTGGTCTTAGAAATCATGAAATCATAACAGTCTTAATTCATTATCTGTTACTTACTTTTACTTTCCATCTGTACTTGGTAGTCCTTGGAATCTCTGCTGTGTAATCCTCAAAATATCTTTTATAAGGTCTACAACGTTTCGCGATGTTAGCTCCAATGAGCTAACTCAGAAGGCTTCTCCAGCTCTCGCTGTCACAGTGTCGCACACACAGACTGTACGGTCCATTGACAGTATATGTATGGGTATATGTATGTACGGTCACGCATTGCACTTCCGGTCCATGTTCCCGCCTCCCTACCTGGCTGCCAATGGGAGCCTAATTTCAAATTGGCGCCCACCAGCAGTTAGATTAGATTAGATTAGATTCAACTTTATTGTCATTACACATGTACATGTACAGAGCAACGAAATGCAGTTTAGCATCTAACCAGAAGTGCAATAGGCAGTAAGTGCACGTGGCATAAATATTATGGTAAATAAATGTGTACGATCTTGTTCTCCAAATGGTCCTGTTCTCAATAAGGAAAGAAGGAGAAAACGACATGGAGGTGAAGTGGGACATTAAAGGCAGAAAAAAGTCAGACGGTCCAACCTTTGTCCCAGCAAAGGTTTTAATGTTTGGATTGGAAGTTACTGAAATTTATAGCTTTCCAGTTACTTTGATAACACTGATTTAGTGTCTCACTTTGTCATAGCCCAGTTGTTTGCATGTGGCGTCACCGCTGGCATGCTGCTCATTGTTTTGCCACTCAGTTACCAAGTTACCACTCTGTCATATTCAGTCTACCTGATGGGGTGTGATGTACGTGCAGTTCCTCTATAGCAATTTTTTTTCTGATTGCATTTACGTTCAGAAATGCACCTGATAAACCATCTTTCATGCCTCTTTGACAAGTGTGTTAATTGTGAATGGTGAATAAAAATAACACTGAAGGAATGTTTTGTATGTGTGTTTTTTCACTCCATGTCCATGCCCAGGCCAAGCTCCCTGATACTACCATGCAAGATGTGAGACGCATCAGAGGAAAGAAATGCAACAATATAAGCTATGCCAAGCAAGTAGCTGAAAAGAAGTCGTAAAAGTAACGTTTTTGTTCTGTCAAGGTATTTATTTTTGGTTCCAAAGATGTGCACTTTTCTTTTACCTTTTTTTGACAAGGAAGGACTTCAGTTCTCAGTTGAAGACACTGTTAACACTGTCTTGTGATTTTGTAAATACATTGCTGTCTAGTGTACATACAGTATGAGTTAACTTTAAGAATACTTTAAGAAGTATATTTCAAGTATATAAATAGTATGCTACAAGTAATATGCTAAGCAAACTTACAAGTATACTTACAGTATAACAACAAGTAAACTAGTAAAATAGCAAAAAATTGTATTTTTCAGTTTTAGTAATTGTTTATACTTACCCTTACCCAAAACGTAGTATACTTGAAGTTCTTTTTATTAAGTATCCTTGAGTATAAGTATAGCAAGTACACTACAGACCATGTACTTGTAGTGTACTAGAAAGAATACTAATTTAATACTTCTTCGGACTAAATTGGAACATTTTTAAGTTTATAAAAGTATACTTTAAGTATACTTTATACGGTAATTTTAAGTTTACAAAAGTACACTTTCAAGTATACAACGAGTACACTCATCTATATACTACTAGTGTACTAGGTATATACTTCTAGTCCACATTTTAGTTTATTGAAGTATACTTAAAGTATACCACATTACACTCTTCTATATACTGCCATTGTACTAGTTATATACTTCTAGTCCACATTTTAGTTTCTAAAAGTATAGTTTAAGTATATATACTTTTATAAACTTAAAAATGTTTAAAATAAAAGAATTTGTTATTGTAACCTATTACTATTATTATTAATCTATTGTCAGAGAAAAATATTTACAACATTTAATGAAAGAAAATAAGACAAAACTTACAGCGCTGGAAACATGACAGGAAAATCCAAAGTTGAGGAAACAAAAACGCCAATGAAACATAACCCATGAAAAAGGAAGTTACGAGACAAAAACTGACGAGACAAGAATGACGAGTAACGAGAATCATGATATGCAAACGAGGCACGAGACAAGTACGACAAGCCTCCCTACCTGGCTGCCAATGGGAGCCTAATTTCAATTGGCACCCACCGGCAGTTAACAATCTTGTTCTCCAAACAAGGACAGAAGGAGAGAACAACATGGAGGTAAAGTGGGTCATAAAAGGCAAAACAAAGTCAGACAGTACAGCCTTTTTCCCAGCAAAGGTTTTAATGTTTGGTGGTAAGTTGTTGAATTTTAAAGCTTTCCAGTTACCTTGATAACATCGGTTTAATGTCTCACTTTGATGGCCCAGTTGTTTGCATGTGACATCACCGCCGACAATGCTGCCCATTCAGTTACCAAGTTACCACTCTGTCATATTCAGTCTAGCTGATGGAGTGTGATGTATGTGCATTCCCTCTATAGCAATTTTTTTCTTTTCCATTCTTCATGCCTCTTTGACAAGTGTGTTAATTGTGAATGGTGAATAAAAATAACACTGAAGTAATGTTTTGTATGTGTGTTTTTTCACTTGTAGGATATTATACACTTTTAAATGTCTCGTTAGGGCACCACCTCCTGTTATCGCAGGAAGAACACGGTTTAAATCAATTTATCAGTCTCAGTTAAATAATTTGCATATCTGAAGGAGTGAATCCTTTTCTACAATTTGTACCATTCATTATCTGCTGTAAAACAACATCACAAACAACTTCTTAAGTGTGAACAAATATTTATTTAATGAAGTGACAACTATGAATAAATGAGGGACTAATAGAATATAGGAGTGTAATCAAATAAAATGAATATGATAAGGTATGAAATCATTTCTGGAGCGATGGTGAGAGATGGAGATGTTTTAAGGTTTAATCTAAAGGGAATGGTTATTACAATCTTGGAGAGGGGGAGCGCAAGAAGTTAAAAAGTATGTTTGCATGTGTGTGTCCCTGAAAAAGAAAAATTAATGAATCACAAATTTAAAACATAATTGAACATAACATTAAGGCTTCTTGATTTTGATCGTGTTGATGTCTTCTCAAGTGAAAAGAGGAAGATTAGAAGAGGGTGTGAAATTCTACAAAAGTGTAAATCTGTCTTTTTGGCTCAGATGATGTCCTCAGCATCAGGGAGATCCGATAGCGTGGGTCTGTTCAGTGTTTGCACATGGCACCTTTATGGCTAAGGTGTAAAAGGTTGATCTGTTAGAAGAGTTCTTCTGCAAAACAACCTCGTAAATTTAAATTCCAGAGAGGGGAAGAATAGATTGGACGACAGGACCCTACACACTCCATGTCCATGCCCAGGCCAAGTTCCCTGACACCACCATGCAAGATGTGAGACGCATCAGAGGAAAGAAATGCAACAATATAAGCTACGCAAGTAGCTGAAAAGTGAAAGTGAAAAAACAAAACAAAAAGATGAACGTTTGTTTTGCAATCTACCCGCACCGCCTTCGCGATCTACCAGTCATCGCGATTGGGCACTCCTTTTGCCTTGGCACCAAGGTATTTATTTTTGGTTCCAAAGATGTGCACTTTTCTTTTACCTTTTTTTGACAAGGAAGGACTTCAGTTCTCAGTTGGAGACACTGTTTTGATAACATTTGTATATGTAAATGTGCACTTGTAAATACACTGTATAAAATGTTAATCTGAAGTTGAGGAAACAAAAACTCCAATAAAACATAACCCATGATAATGGAAGCTACGAGACAAAAACTGTGACGAGACAAGAACGATGAGTAATGAGAATCACGACACGTAAACGAGGCATGAGACAAGTACGCCAATACAGAGAACAAAGGGGAAGGCCGGGCTATATATACACAGGGGACAGAGAGATGACGAGATAACAAAAACAATCAAATCTTCAGGTCCTGATGTTTTTTTCCAATTATTTGATCTGTTTACATTCTGAAAAAAGAATGAGTTGAGTTGAATAATGTAGTAAACGAAGAGCCGAGGCTGTCACTGACAACATCAACATGGGTGTTAAAGTCACCTACAATAATGACTTGATAATAAGCTCTAAATCTCAATGAAAATTCAGACGATTCAGCTCAAACTTTAGAGTAAGGAGCAGGTGATTGTAACCTGGTTAAAATTATGTTTTCATAAAGGCTCATTTAAAGTACTGCGAGACATAGACTGCGTAACCTACGTACGTAGCCTATGTCTGTGCAAGTAATTAGGGGTCCATGCAAACAAAGTTGCAGGAATCCTATTAATTTTGTTGCGATTTTTCTTCTTCTTTGACCTACAGATTGACCTACAGACCCCGGATGATGTCTTCTGACCTGGATGTTGTCATCTATGACATCGCACGCACCCGCAATGGTCGGCTTGTTTACCTGTGATTTGCTACTGCTATGGTTCGTCCACAACCTCAGAATTGGAAAAATATTCAGCCGGACTCAATGGGGAATAGCACTAGCGTACGATAACAAAATATTGGTGAAATGAACGAGTTTCGCGGCAGATAATGTGTTATTTAGAGGCTGTGTTTTGGTGCCCCAGTCACTCCCGCTAATTACACAAAAGTTATATGGGTGAGTAAACAGTTGTGTTTTATGCCAGAAATAAGGTCCAGATTGTAAAAAACACTAGTTCCCCTTTAAACCTGACCTGACCTTTAAGGATGTGGCACAGGTGTTCCAGCAGGATCTGCCTCTCAGCTTTGTCTTTCTAGAAGGCATTTTCAGCTCAATTAAAGTGGTATGTTTGGGCGTTATGACATCTGCAATCCTCGCTGACTGAATCACTCTGAACAAGAAGGCCTTTGATTTTTACAACAGTATCAGTAAGGACACTCCCAGCTCCAAGACAAAGTTTGGTTTTTACAATTTTAAGTGCACTTTATGTAAAACGTCGGCTAAAGTCCATCATCACAGAATCACAGTAGCTTCAGTAGAGTCAGAGTTGTCCTGAAAGACACTTCAACCATTTGATCAGATCTATTTAGAGATCATTGAAACCTTTCAAAATGTTTGTTGTTGAGTGGAGATTAGTAATGGCTCATGGTCTGGTACTGCCAAATTAAGTTCAAGACCAAGAAAAAGTACCGAGAATAGAATATATCTGATTCCACCACACCCATAGTGACCTTTGTACAATGTGATGGTGTGCATTACATGGCAAGAGACTCGAATTACAAGAGACTCAAACAGAACAAAAGACCTCCAGTGAAAAAAGTTCTTCGTGAGATTGTCGTTTTCTTCTTAATTTGGCAGGACATACAGGAACCTCTCTCACTTTTCAACATGTAACCAAAGAGGAGCGAAAGGAAAAGGCCAAGCCCTTTTTCTTCCCGACTGAATCAACTGGTGTACTCGCACTCCCTTCAGTTTGCGTTATTTAACATAACATGGTTGCGCTTGAACTGTTAAGCACCCAGGATGCAGGAGCGCCTGACAGAAATATTTCAAACCCAGGGTTAACTTGATCTCATGCATATCTAGAATCCTTTCAAGAATAATTTGGTGCGCTAGCAGAGGTTGCGATAGACTTTTTCGTTGTCCGTCATTTTGACTGACAGGGTCATAAAAATCCCGTCATAATCTATTTTTACCCGTCACTTTAATTTTTTAAAATGATAACAATGACATATTCAATAGCATTTAATTTTCATTTATTTTAATTCATATTCAGTAGCGGTGGAAAAAAAGGATTCGGCTCATAACCAAGAATCATGAGTCTAGAGTCTATTTAACCGGCTCAGTTGAGTCCTACCATGTTTGATTGATAATCAATAAACAGCACCATTCAAACATCTTACATCTCACTCGGCAGAGAAACAAAACGTACTACACGACTTGACCACAAGCAAACTAAGGCACTCAGACACTCACTCACTTACGCAGACAAACGAAACTTAACCGACTCGTAACCGCTACTCGTGAATCCCTGCTTAACCGAGAGTCAGCAGCCACTCATTGGACCGGCAGAGAAACGAAAATTCACCGACTCTTACGCCACCAATCAAGAGATGATCAGTTCCTTAGTCTTTGAGGTGTTGAGCTGCAGGTTGTTCGTGTGGCACCAGACAACAAAATCCCTCACCAGGCTCCTGTACTCCTCCTCTTCGTCGTCTCTGATACGCCCCATGATGGCCGTGTCATCTGCAAACTTCTGAATGTGACACGTTTCAGAGTTGTAGCAGAAGTCCGCGGTGTGCAGAGTGAAGAGGATAGGGGAAAGTACAGTCTCCTGCGGAGCTCCAGTGCTGCTGACCACAGTGTCAGACGTGATGTCCTTCAGCCTGACGTACTGTGGTCTATCAGTGAGGTAGCTGGAAATCCAAGCAACCAGGCAGGGGTCCATTCGCATTCTGAAGAGTTTTTCCTGGAGTACAAGGGGCTGGATTATGTTGAAGGCACTCGAAAAGTCCAGGAAGAAATAGTTGGACAATAGAGGGTTATGAGTAAATAATATTTACATAATTTCCACAGTGGTTGTATTTGGCAGTGTAGCAGAGTGATGGAAAAGCACTGAAGTTATGAGTTTGTGGGAGTTGCATATCTTGTGTTCATACAGTGTTTGTGTGTTCAGCAGTTCAGCAGTTAGTTTTAGCAGTCAGATGATCTGTGGGAAGAAGCTCTTGCTGAGTGTGGTAGTACCGCACCACATAGTCTACTGCGTTTCCCAGAGGGCCACTGGTGTGGTGGATGGAGTCTCTGTATATCTTGCTGGCTCTAAGGCAGTATGTCAGGTTACGTAAATCGTAAAATAGATAGGAAAGAGGTTTTGATGATTTTCTCCGCTGTCTTCACCATTCTCGGGCAGGATCCTCTTGTCCGAGGGAGCACAGAAGCTGCCGTACCGGTCTTAGGCTGCACGTCAAAATCCTTTCTATAGTGCCTTTGTTGAAAGATGTAAGGACGAGAAGGAGGATGTTTGCTCTCGTTAAACAATTAGAAGGTTAAGGTAACATGGGAGGTAGTGTTCGTAGTCCACTGCCTATTATATAGGCCCTCCGCTATTTTTAGTGCTGTCTTTTGATGAGTAGTTTGCACCTTTTGCTGAACCCTCTGTATTCAGTCTCATGGCTCTTCACTATAGCTGACTTGAATGTCTGCCTCAGAGAAAGCGCTCTTCTGTCAGATCAGCGTTGTGAAGGGGCTCTTCTTTAGAACTGAAAGGACCATGACATCATCCACTGCAGCTGTTTTCTGTCAGCAGCCAGGCCCTCTCTGCTAAACAGCTCCCCATTGTGTTCCTAAGGGTGGACTGTTTAACTTTCACTCCTTTGAATGCAGGTTATGGTCTCACGGAAACAATTTGTCACACCTGAAATCACCTCCAGGCCTTTTACCTGCTTAACGACTGAAGAAATGAAGTGAGATCCAGCAACTGCGTGTTAAGTGTCCAGTCATTTTTAGACCTCATATGAACTGTATATCATAAAATTATACAGATGCATCTCTCCATGATTATAAAATTCCTTCTCTGCAGGGCTGTGGTCACAGAAAATAGCGCACATTGCCATTTCAAAAACATACATTTTAAAGTTTGGGTAGTAGGAATATAGAGTTTTTGTGTGTGTGTGTGTATGTGTGTGTGTGTGTGTCAGGCTGCAACCTTCTGGATCTGCTGCGATCAAGGAGTGTCATTGCTATGGGGTGGGGGTGCCTGGTCTGGTCTAGGTGGGTGCTACATGTCTAAGTAACATCCACATGAATGAATGCCAGGTCCAAAAGTTTCCCAGCAGAACACTGAATTGTCACAAGATGGTCAATGTTATTAACTTCTGCTGTCAGTGGTCATAACGTTGTGGTTGACTGATGCAAATGGCAAAAATATAAATATTAAATGATATTTTCTTAGGCTCCAGCAGACCCCCGCGACCCTTAATGGGACTAAGCGGGTAAAGAAAATGAATGAATGAATGAATGATATTTTCTTGATTCAAACAGTGAAGCCTGATGGGAATGGGATTAGATAGGTTATAATTAGAAAAATAATGATAATTCTGCCATCATATTTTCTGATGGGCTAAGTAGTTCAGTATTAGGTAAGTCTAGTCACTTCAGTATATTCTCCCGACAGTTTCCTGTACTGTACAGCTTCAGCATTCCAGCAGAGATCCTGCAGGTGATGCTGCTTTACCTTGTTCTGTGGCTAAACCCCGTGGAAACCAGTAATACTGGTACTGACTTATCTCTGCACATAACTGACACCTAATGTAAACATTTATTTGAGATTTTGTTGTACTTGAAACTGAAACTGTTTTTATTTTTGTTTTGTTTTTAGCTGAAATACTGAACAATAATTGTTTGCACCTTCAAAATCTTGAGGATTTACATCCTTTGTGTATTTAGTAACATTGTAAAGAGATTATCTGCTGCTTAAGACCCCTGAAATTGCCATTATTTTCACTGTTTTCCTGACATTTTAAAGATAGCAGGGTTAATCAAGTGAATAATCTGCAGATCAGTCAGCAAAGTAAACAACCAATGACAGAGCTCTGCCAGAGGTTCTCTTTCCTTAGAAATAGGTGTGCCAGAAAGTTGTTGAAACAATCCCTGGTGACAGGTTCACAGTGCATACATGTGCCAATAAACCCGCCATTAGTGGTGTAAATCAATAGACAGCTGTGCTTTAAATCAATCAAGAAATTATTCAGAGGCTCTAAAGAACATTGAATTGTCACAAGATGCTCAATGTCATTTACTTTTCCTATCAGCGGTTTTAATGTTGTGGCTGATCAGTGTATGTCACAGCAGGTGCAGTATGAACATCTGATGAACGTAGGTGGGTATCGAGTAAAAACGTTTAATCCAAATAGGGAATTTGATTTGGCTCAATTCAAATATAAAACCTACGTCTAGTGTAAACATCGTGACTACTGTGGTCATAATGTTATACCTGATTGGTGTACACTGTAGTGGCACTCACTTCACAGACAAATAATCTCTGCAAGTATTAACTCTTTGAGTCAGACATGAGTAATGCATCAAGGTAAAGAACTCTTAACGTATCCTCGGAAACAGGGGTGTCAAACATATGGCCCGAGAGCCAAAAACGGCCTGCCAGAGGGTCTAGTCTGGTCCGTGGCATGAATTTGCAACAAAAAATGACGGCTACAAAAATTCATAATCTACTTGTGCTACTTTGTACGAAAAACAAAGGGGGAAAATTATCAATTATTTATAGGTTATCATGCTTTTATGTTACTGGTCTGGCCACATTGAGATCTAATTGGGATCTCATGTGGCCCACGAACTAAAAATAATTTTGCCACCGCTGCTGTAGGAGTTCTGGAAAAACCACATTCCCCAGTGACGGAAAACTAGGCAACAGTGGAAGGCTCCGATTCAGAGGCTTATTAAATAGTTTCTTTATTTGATTAATTTAAAAAGAACAATTACATCATACGCAAGACAAAGACAAGCTTTCCCACCTTTCAGACAGTAGTGATTCTTAGTTCATGGTAACAAAGTAAATTCAACATTCATGTTCCCTCGGGAAAGAGCCAAGGTGATGAAACATTTTCCTGCACCCTTAAGTTTGCAGAAACATACAGCATATCGAGGCAACCCAGTGCAAATAAGATTAACTATATCATTCACATTTCCAGTTTGCTTGACAAACCAGGATAAATAAATATTTCCCACTCACAGTGAGTGACTTACACAGTTTTTAAATACATACAAGAATAAAACAAATAGTTTCCTTTTACTGTTTCTACAGTGCAGCACTTCCCTGTCCTTGCCAATAGGCAGTCCCAAGACAGTTAACCCCGTACAGAATCCCTGCCACCTGAGTGATTTCTCCATACATCTTAAACACTTGACTTAACAAGCAGGTCCAGGCTTCTTTAAGTCTGTCCAGTAGTCCACCAGCTCTTTTGAGGAACCAAGAATGTAGGTGATGATCTTTGAGTATTCACAGCGATTATATTTTCTGTTATAGGCTTTGAACTGGGAGGGGTTTGGAGGTGACGTAGGTGTGAGTCCTAGACTTTTCATGCACTTTCCAATGTAGGCGTCCTCTATGTTAAAGGGTTTGACTGATTTTGAGGCCTCCACAAATTTTTCTGGAAGATCATTGGAAAAGACGTAGCCCATTCCCAGAGTGTAGGTTGGGTACACAGGATCTGGGTACGACTCCTCAGAGACATACCACTTTGAGTTCTTTGAACGGACAACTGGCCTGTCCCACATTAGCATCCCTGTCAGGTAGTTCTGCTTCGGTATGCCTGGCTTCTGCAGCATGAGCACTAAATTGTCAATGTTCAGGAACATGTCCGAGTCGACCTTCATGGCGTAGGCAGCTGCAGGGCAGCGTGTGGCTAGCCAGTCCATGATCACCATGGTTTTGATGGTTAGATTAAGGTAAGTGTCACTGAAGTCACTTAGGATCAGGTCGCGATGCTCCAGATTCTCCTGTTGGACCTTTTCAAGATCAGTTCCTTTAGATAAACCCAACATGAACAGAGTCAGTACCACCTCACCCTGCACCAGACTTTCATTGCCCCACGTCTGCCGGATTGCACTCCGAGCTGCTACATCGTTTGGCGCCACAGGAACCATCAGGACCAAGAAAGGGATCTTGTCCCTGCACACCTCTGGATGATCCATAATGAAACGGTAGTTGCGTGGATAGGCGTAATGGTATTGCACACCTACAGGTCGTTCGGTAGGAGGCGCTGTGGTTTCTCGGATTTCATTTAGCGCACCCTTGTGTTTTGGATGGATGCGATAAGTGGGTTTATTAACAACTTTACGGGTCTGGTTGAGAAACCTCTGGATGTCCTCAGCGAGCGAAATATTATCCCACCACGTCCGAGAGCTGCCGGACAAGGTGTAACACAAGGCAAAGAGCACAAAGCCAAGCATGAGCAGGAAGTGGAAGCAGGTCTTGTGGTAAGACAACCTCCCAACAAGTTGCCTAAAAAGACAAAGAAGACAAAGTTGAAAGTGGTTAGTATGCCGCTCAAAAAGGAAACCTTTCTATATCACTGTTAAACATGTAGACTGCTGAGCTAAAGGCCTCAAATCAATATCACAATTGGGGTTTTTTTTTCAGAGCAGACTTATTTCATCATGCCATGGCAAATATATGCTAAGTGCCACAAGCTAAAATTGTGTCCAATATAAACAGTGGTCCACTGTTGGGTAATACACTGATCAGGCATAACATCATGAGAAAAGAGAAACAGAAGTAATTCAATTCAGTTCAATTCAATTTTATTTATATAGCGTCAATAACAAATCGTCTCAAGACGCTTTACAAAACCCAGCCTGAAACAACAAATACAACTT
The DNA here is from genome assembly GCF_963514085.1 of Chelon labrosus. Lineage (NCBI taxonomy): Eukaryota > Metazoa > Chordata > Actinopteri > Mugiliformes > Mugilidae > Chelon > Chelon labrosus. The sequence continues at coordinate 8,798,480 of NC_140338.1, forward strand.
GAAACTGACAAATACAGGTAAATCTAGTCTATAGTCTACAGTGACTTCAGTATATTCTCCCGACAGTTTCCCGTACTGTACAGCTTCAGCATTCCAGCAGAGATCCTGCGGCTGATGCTGCTTTAGCCTTGTTCTGTGAAACCCCGTGGAAACCAGTAATACTGGTACTGATACTTACTGTATCTCTGCGCATAACTGACACCATTATGTAAACATTTATTTGAGGATTTGTTGTACTCAGAACTGAAACTGTAAAGCACCTGATACACAGGGAATAACTGACAAAAGAGAAGCTAATTATTCCTCAGCCACATAAACAATAGTTTTCTCAGGTCATTGTCACCTGAGACCAGAAAGAAGCTGGAACTATCACAACTTTTCACTGTTTTTATTTTTGTTTTGTTTTTAGCTGAAATATTGAACAATAATTGTTTCCAGCTTCAAAATCTTGAGGATTTACATCCTTTGTGTATTTAGTATCATTGTAAAGAGATTATCTGCTGCTTAAGACCCCTGAAATTGCCATTATTTTCACTGTTTTCCTGACGTTCAGAGCAGTCAGCAAAGCAAACAACCGATGCTAGAGTTTCTCTTTCTTTAGAAATAGGTGTGCCAAAAAGTTGGTGTAATTCACAACGGCCCATGTCTTTGTTCAAACAATCCCTGATGACAGGTTCACAGTGCGTACATGTGTCAATAAGCCCAACGTTAGTGGTTTCAATCAAAAGACAGCTGTGCTTTGAATCTGAAATGACTCAGAGGCTCTAAAGAACACTGAATTGTCACAAGATGCTCAATGTCATTTACTTCTCCTATCGATGGTTTTAATGTTGTGGCTGATCAGTGTATGTCACAACAGGTACTGTATGAGCATGAGATGAACGTAGGCGGGTATCGAGTAAAAACGGAATTTGATTTGGCTCAATTCAGATATAATAGGCGTCGCTACTGCTGGGATTAAAGTGCCATACCTGAGCTGTGTCGGACAAAAAGCTTTTACTTGTTTGAAGTGTAGTGTTAAGAGTCCTTGTCTGACTGACACCTCGAAGCACTTATACTGAGGTTCAGCTGGCAGACAACCACACAGACATTGTACTGCAATCCATCCAAATTCATTAGATCCCAAACTGATTAAGTCTCTGTTAGATGACTCACAAAAGCCCCGCCCCTCAAAGCCCCCCCCCCCCCCCCCCCACTAACAACATTCTGTTACCAGACACCACAGGACACCCTCAGAAGGCCCATGTCTATTCTCTGATGAGTCAAAACTGTTTTGGAGGCACAAGGGAGACCTACATAATGTTATGCCTGATCGGTGTAAATGCTTTGTAACCTGTATTTGTCATAGAAATCAAGTTTGAAGTTGTAGAGACAAAAGAGCAATTGTCTGTTGTGAAAACATTCATGTCATACCTTCATACCTTCATTACTTCTGTTTCTCTTTTCTCTGAAGCTAATCAGGTCCTCAACAAGATCTATTTGACCGACTTTTTCCGCTGCCGAACAGGAACATCAGCTTGGCGTGTCTCAGCTCTTAAATGCTGCTGTAGGTTTAGCAGGTTAGTTCATATTGTACCCAACATTATTGGAGGAGACATGACAATACGCTGTGGATTTCTGGAGGTTTCCGGGAGTTTGCTGGATGTATAAAGTAAGCACATGTTGATTTTATGTGAAAATCCGTGTTGGGTCAAAATAAACCTTTAATTCACAGATTTCACCCTGCAGCCTCTGAATGATTGCATATTTTCATAATTCAGATCCAATTGTGGTTTAATGTTACAATATTTACTGTTCTAATACACAACCGTTTTTTGTTTTGCGCCTCCCCCAAGGGGAACAAAAACCTTTTATTACCTAACTTTATTTTATAAACAGTGTTCTCCTTTCTAGGACAGAGTGCAATTTCACCACATCTTTCCTTAAGCTGTAATGCCTAAAACACATTTTTTTAAAAAAATAAATAAAAAAGTGCCAGCAAGTATTTTACATTGACAATAGAAGTGTGTGCATCATTTTATTTCTTTATTATTTTTTATTCCCCATGCTACCTCTGCAATAAGATAACCAGAACCTGCCCTACATTTGCACTTTATTCTCTTTACTCTTGCAGTCACATAAGAGTCCATGGACAGTTTGGAAAGGGAATACATTTATGTATATTCTTTGTATTGTTCTTTTTTTCGTTTTTTGTTCCTAGAAAGTGTCTTGTACTCACACGTCGTGTGGGAACAATTAAAGTTTTCTGAATCTGAATCTGTGCGTAAAATGCGCAGTTGCGGTTTTCACTTCAACCCTCATCCACAGACTCCGGGAGGTAGGTTTTGGGAGATATGATCATGAGTCCTGCCAGATCATGCAGTCCTGCCTTTGGATTCTCTTGGCAGAACCGCATGCGAGCGCAAAAGAGACACTGAATTTCGAAAGAAAAAAAAAAATCTATAAGTCCACGTTTAGGTCAAAATAAAACTATAGCGAGCAATCTGTGCGTATTATGTATTTTAAGGTCAGAATGTAACTTTCAGTCTGGGTCTGTTTAAATTTGAAGTGAGTTCGGTGACTCCAAGACCTTACCTTTTCGGTACACCTGAGTGACTCTCCGGATCCATCATGTCTGGCGCGACCCTTCCTTTTTTCTTTCCTCAGTTCTTCCTAAATCAGACAACGCAACTTTTAATAATTCAAGTGACGGGATTGTAGGAGAACTTCCGCGCGTCACATTTTCTTCTTGAAAGCAACTTCCAAACTAATGAATGACGAAGGGAGCGGGGAGGGAGGGAGAGGGAGGCGGTAGCTGAATGTAAATACCGAAAAATGTGTCTAGTTTCGCGCAGCCTCTAGAAGTTGTTAAGGGAGGCTTCAGCCTCCGATGGTTACACACACGCAATCATTAAAGTTGCTTTTGCCTTTACAAACAAATTTTCCTCTGATTAAAACCAGCTGTAATTTGAAAATTTATATCATGGGGTTATGGGATCTTATTTTCTATGATGCTGTATGGGTGGGGAGAGGAATTGGGCTTCACCACAGTGATTCAGCAGAGGGGAGGAGGCAATAATGATGCAAATGGAAATGTCATTTTATTGCCTGCTGCAAACCGCACCTCCTTTCCTTCTCCTTTCCTTTCCTTCTCCTTTCCTTAAGTCTTTCCAAACGGCTTTGCATCAGGTGTGGAACACAGAATTTGCCCATTCTAGTCACTGACTTACAGAATTAGTTCAAGTCCCAAGGAAACTAAAAACAAAAAAATTAGAATTAAAAAAAAAATGGCTTGTGTGTGTGACAGAGGGTAAGAATGATGGTGACAAAACAAAAGAAAATACTCCCTCTCAAATTAAAACCAGCCCATCCTTCCGTCAAAAACAATTTATTGCATGGGGTTCTGTGGTAATTTTGGTATTTTCTATGATTGTGTAGGAGTGGGAGAATGAAGAGGCTTCACCACAGTAATTAAGCAGAGAAAGTACAGAGGGACACATGTTACACACACACCCCTCCCCATCATACTACATATTAGGGGTTGTACCGATTAGTCGATTAGTCGACTTCACTGCTGTGGCATGACGCTTTAAGCATCATGTCGACTAGTCTCTAATCATGTGACAGTAACAACATAGACGCCTTGGAGAAGACAGGTGGGGAGCCCAGTGACTCAATGCAGAAAATAAGTGGCGGTTCATCAAGTATGCGGAAATACTTCACTGAAGATGAGGCCCATACTACCGTGACATGTCAGTCCCGAAATACAACACATGTACTACTGCAATGCACACACATCTAAAAAGGCATCCGCTTGTGCCAGCAGAGGAACGGTCCAAATCCTCTCGACAGGAGTCTGTTAACAACTTCACCAAACGCAATGCTGTAACCGAGAGAGAACGAGGCTGAACATCAACAATTTGTTGGTGAATTTCACCAAAGTTATTAGACATTTAGCCACTTTTGTTTTGTATCCCGGCTACACTATCCCATCTTCCCATCTATCTGCAGCGCACAGTATTGATAGGCACATGTGCTTATGTTCAGTTCTATAGTATTCTATTCATTGACATTGTTTGTTTTTTGTTTTTCTTGATGTCAGTGAATGCACCATGCGAGAGATTGTGTTAGACACAATAAGAAGTTGTTTTAAGCCCTGTATGTAATATATAATATATAATGTGTTTATTTTTAGTGTATGTGGGTAAAGCTGTGACGGTTGATGTTATGTTCACATCAGCTAACAGAATGGAATGTGTTGGTACTGTGTTGCAGCGCCAACCTATTCCTCTGTTAGCTAGGCGTTATCTCAGAGTGTTGTGACGACGGTAGCAAGTAACATTTGTTTACCTAATCCTCCAGTATATTCAAAAACAAATACTTTTGAGCAGAAAAAAACTGAGCAGGTTATGCAGCTAGACGATGAACTCGATGACATAAGCTATTGTCTGAGCTTCTTAGCCCCTATGACGCTCCCCTCAGCTTGTGGGAACGCCAAGGAACATTTTTTGATGCAGTAAAGCGTGAACACAATCCTAGACAAAAGATCTGATGATATCAACAACCGCTTGATGACCTTAGATAAGCTTACATCTGATAACTGATAGAACAACACCACGTGCTTTGTCTAACTAGTCAGTTGCAGATGGACTCATTGGCTGAGAGACAGTCACGGTGCTGTAGTGTTTAGTGTAGCGTAGTGCCAGGTAGTGTTTTAAACGCTGGTTAAAGAGGGCTGTCATTGGCTCACGACGTGCAGACAGTCTTAAGTTCCGACAATAACTACAGAGTGGATGTGTTAATGGAGGAAATGGTACTGGTTTAATAGCGGTGATGACAACAGTTTGCGCTTCTGTTTATGCCTTGCAAACTCTGCCGATGCATCCACCTCAGAGCATGAATAACTAAAACATGCAAAACAGCTGCACAATGCTGTGGGATCTGGCCAATGGCCACATGTCTCCAAATTTAAAAAACATTCAAATATTAAGATAATCATCTTCCACCATGCTGCTGGACACAAAGGTCTGCATAGTATCCAAACACATTCCTTGCAAATACTGTTTGATGCACAGTTGGCATGACTGAAAACCAAGACGCATATTCCGCAATTGTAAGGCTTGTTGCCAAACCTGTTTGCCCGTCCATTTACCCAGCACAATAAACTGGTGCTGTGTATAAAAGTCCAAAGCTCGAAATAAATCAGAATCTTGTGGGGGCCCCAAGCAAAGACTTGAGCAGTTTGAGTACGTCTGTGCTTGGTTTGCCTGCTCTGATGTGCTCCTTGGCTAGTGGAGTTGTGACATTCGCAAACGAACCGAATCTATTGAACGGCTCTTTAAAATGCATGGACTTTACATTTATTTTTCTGCTGTGTTACAGCCAAACAAAACACAGCAGCACCTGGATGCACTTTTGTGATGACAAAAACAGATATTATGTCGATCCAAGCAGCTGATCTGGATTAATGAATAGAATAGAATAGAATATATATAATATATAGCCTTTATTGTCACTATACACATGTACAATGAGATTAAAGCAGAGGTCTTATTGAGTATCAATATTTCAGAATAATTCAAAGTCAGGTAGCCCACCAACAGAATATAGTTTGACTGTATGTGATTAATTCTTGGATAAAATGAGTAAAAATAAATAAATATCAAATACCAAAATGAGCCAGTCTTTATAACTGCTCTCTAAAAAGATCCACAAGATCCAGCTCCCTCTTAAGAGCCATAAATCCCATCTCTACTGGCTATAACAGACAAAAATCCATGCAAAAGACATGAAAGTCTAACGGTTTCCCAGGTGAATTCTCATGTCGTCCTGGCAGCATGAGGTGCCCTATCCATTATCAAGGCCCTATACAGCCTCCACTGAATCAAATATTGGCAAACTGTCTTTCATGGATATTGATGTCTTCTACACTACTACTACTACTAGTAATAATAATAATAATTATTATCGTTGTCGCAGCGCTGTATAGTTATAGTTTGCATAAAGCATATCATTGCTATACCTGCAATACCATGTATATGAGCATATGCATGTACATATTTACAATCACCCTGTTTACACTTACCCTGTCTGCACCATGTGTACGCTATCTATGGACGGTTTTAAAATTATCAAACATTTGTAGCACAGTTTTTTGAATATATTTCGCATTTTTCAATTTCCTTGTGTCTGTTAAAGTGTCTTGTTTTGCGCATCATGCTGCTTAAACTCAAGTATTTTTAGTGGCTTTTTTCAAAACAAGAGCAAGTAAAATAATACCAAAAGGCTTTAGGATTTAAGCCCTGCATCACAGGCTAAAAGTGGCCATAGAAATGTCTAAGAGAGATGAAGAGAAAGAGAGAGAGAGAATAGCAACTTCCTGGTCATACCAACAGTATGACTTTCTCTCTGCCTCTGGGGGAATATCGCTTGGATTTTAGAGGAAGTTTTCAATGTAAAAACTGAAGTGAAAGATTTTATCATGGCTGTCAGACTTGATACTTTCTCCCTTGTACCATTTTTTTTTTTTTATTATTGTTTTTGAACTATCACTACTGATCAGTGGATTTGAGTAAACATACATTATTTCAACTATGAACAAATAAATTAAAATCCAGTTACCACCAGTGTTGTGGGTAACGTGTTACAAAGTAACGTTACAAAGTAACACGTTAGAGTACTCTATTTACTTTTTTCATGTAACTTGTAACGTAACGCGTTAGTTTTCGTGTGGAAGTACGCACATTATTTTCAACTCCCATTGGGGATTGGGGATTGTCAAGAATGAACTCTACAAGATGGTTAATGTGCCTGCTGTGTGATTGTCAGATGAAAAATGATGAGCAGAAGATGAGTGGCTTGGTGCATTTTAAAGAGTCAGTTCACCCAGATCACACATACCTCCTACTTTATGTGGTATGTGGTTGTGCAGCCCAGTGATTCTGTCCAGCGCCATGCTATAGGCCCTTAGAACCTACCACTAGTACTTTGAGCTAAATGTGAACATGCCATTGATCAGCATAATACATAATATTCAAGCGTTGTTAGCGTTCAGAAATCTGCTACCTACCACTGAAGAATAGCTGAGCTGAGAGAGTTTGGCTAAAATAAAACAAAGTACTGAATAACAGATTGAAGATCATCAGTGTCAAATAGTTGATCCTCTGGTCCAGGAATGTCTGTACGAAAGATCATGGCAATCCAAGTTGTTTACATGTTTCAACCTGAAACAACCATGCAGCACTGTTGTCCTTCGCATTGCTAGAAACGTGCCAGTCCTGAACCAAGTTGCCCCTCTCACTGTAACATGGTACAAATAAAGCCGACTTTTGCAAAGTCATGAAATGAAAATGGACCTCCATGACTAGATACAGTACATGGTACATGGTATGTTCGTTTTTTTCCTTTCTGATATGGGTGAACTAACGCTAAAAAAGCTCATGAGAAACATGAGAAAGCCCAGTACTCATTGAACTGGTTTTGTCATTATAGTCATTATAAAGGCCTCTGTACTCAGTCACCTGACTTGTTGTTTAAAGGCAGGAATGACAGACGTATCTTTGGCTGTGATCACACACAGGCTACAAACACATATTGCCTCTGGGGGAATATCGCTTTGAATTTAGAGGAAGTTTTCAACGTAAAAACTGAAGTGAAAGATTTTATCATGGCTGTCAGACTTGATACTTTCTCCCTTGTACCATTGTTTTTTTTTATTATTGTTTTTGAACTGTCACTACTGATCAGTGGATTTGAGTAAACATGCATTATTTCAACTATGAACAAATAAATTAAAATCCAGTTACCACCAGTGTTGTGGGTAACGCGTTACAAAGTAACATTATAAAGTAACGCGTTAGGGTACTCTAATTATTTTTTTCGTGTAACTTGTAATGCAACGCGTTAGTTTCGTGTGGAAGTACGCACATTATTTTCAATTCGCCAGCGAAAAGGACAAGAACAACATAACGGTAAAATGCACACTTTGCGTTGGTGAAAAGCTTCTGTCGACCGCAGAAAATTCCACTTCCAATTTAAAAAAAAAACATCTTGTATCCAAACACCACTCTATCACCCTGGTATTGTTATCATGCAGAGTTAATTTGGTTGGATGAATGATGTTATTCATTGTCAGGACTTCTCGGTGCATTTAAAAGAGGCTGTGTGTCGCTGAGTTGCAGCATGTGCCAGGCGCTGCAAACGGCTTTTAATTTTTGGTAACGCATGAGTACTCTAACGCGTTACTTTTATTCATAGGTAACGCTGTAACGTAACAGATTACTTTTAATTGATGGTAACGTTGTAACCTAATTAACTACTTTCCAAAGTAACTATACTCAGCACTGGTTACCACAACTTACGCACCCCAGAAGTATAGACTGAGTCTTGATTGATCTTAATGCCGCAGTCTTTTTGATTCCTCCTCCTTTATACAACAGTTCATAAACAGCTGCTAATCCGCAAATGACAAATTAGCCCCATAAACTATGCAGTTCTACACATCCATGACTCCCGCAGAGTTGTTGATGTCACCAATATTTTGTTATGATACGCTAGTGCTATTCCCCATTGAGTCCAGAGTTACCTGTTATCTTCATCCGGGGTCTGTAGATTGACCTACAGACCCCGGATGATGTCATCTCTGAGCGCCGCACGCACCTGTAATTTGCTACTACTATGGTTCATCCACAACCTCAGAATTGGAAAAATATTCAGCCATGTTGAAAAAAAACTAGCAGGTCAATCTACAGACGCCAGATGATGATAACAGCTAACTCCGGACTCAACGGGGAATACCACTAGCGTACTATAACAAAATATTGGTGAAATGAACGAGTTTCGTGGCAGATAATGTGTTATTTAGAGGCTGCGTTTCGGTGCCCCAGTCACTCCCACTAATTACACAAACGTTATATGGGTGAGTAAACGATCATATTTTATGCCAGAAATAAGGTCCAGGTTGTAAAAAACACTAGTTGCCCTTTAAAGATGCGGCACAGGCATTCCTTTCAGCTTTGTCTTTCTAGACAGCATTTCATTTCTAGACAGCATTTTCAGCTCAATTACAGTGGTATGTTTGGGCGTAATGACATCTACAATCCTCACTGACTGAATCACTAAGAACAAGGTGACCTTTGATTTTACAACAGCATCAGTAAGGATACTCCCAGCTCCAAGACAAAGTTTGGTTTTTAAAAGTTTAAGTGCACTTTAAGTAAAACGTCGGCTAATGTCCATCATCACAGAATCACAGTAGCTTCAGTAGAGTCAGAGTTGTCCTGAAAGACACTTCAACCGTTTGATCAGATCTGTTTAGAGATCATTGAAACCTTTCAAAATGTTTGTTGTTGAGTGGAGATTAGTAACAGGACTGTCCCAAAATATTCAAACATGGACATTTTCATATTGGTGATCCTTAAGGGTGTTTATGTCCCTGGAGAACTGATCAGGTTTTTATGATACTAGGTGATCCTTAGATAAAATGCTGAGTGTGGACAATATTCAAAGATTTACTGTAGCAGATTTTCTGAGGAAACTGACTTTGTCAATAATTAAATATTTATAGTCGTATCAACAACACTTTATTGCAGCTCTCTTGTGCTGTTAGCCTAGAAGCTAATCACAACTTGCCTTCCCACACAGTGTTTGTTGTGGAATTTTCCTCTGGAGTCTCTCTGTTGGGAACTGATTATGCCGGGCCAACCAGATCCTGTATGGGCGGGACTTAATGTGATGATGGACAAAAGAATAATAGTCATACACGTCATCTGAACCGCATTGTGTTAACTTTCCTTACAACAAAATGGCTGGCATTGAAGAAGAATGATATTTAGATTCCACTGCCACGTCGGTTGTAAAAGATATTAACAGTTACCAGTGATAAAGGTGTTTTTAGAGGACGTTTTCAACTTAAAAACTGAAGTGAAAGATTTTATCATGGCTGTCAGACTTGATACTTTCTCCCTTGTACAATTGTTTTTTTTATTGTTTTTGAACTATCACTACTGATCAGTGGATTTGAGTAAACATACATCATATAAACCATGGACAAATAAATTAAAATCCAGTTATCACAACTTACACACCCCAGAAGCATAAATTGAGGTTGTTACATTTTAATGCCGCAGTCTTTATGATTCCTCCTCCTTTATACAACAGCTCATAAACAGCAGCTAATCCGCAAATGACGAATTCGCCCCATAAACTATATAGTCCTACACATCCAGGACTCCCGTAGAATTGTTCCGATGTAGAATTATTTTGGAATTACAATCAGAACCTGCCAACTCCCGTGACATCCCCAAAAGTTCCTGCATATAACATTCAGCCTTAAAGGGGAACTACTGTTTTTTACAACCTGGGCCTTATTTCTGGCATAAAATACGATTGTTTACTCACCCATATAACTTTTGTGTAATTCGTAGTCGTTCGGGAGAAAATTAGATCAGTGTATATCCATATAGTGGGAGTGACTGGGGCACCGAAACGCAGCCTCTAAATAACGCATTACCTGCTGTGAAACTCGTTCATTTCACCAATATTTTGTTATGATACACCAGTACTATTCCCCGTTGAGTTACCTGTTATCATCATCCGGGATCTGTAGATTGACCTACAGACCCCAGATGATGTCATCATCTTAAGTAATTTGCTACTACTGTGGTTCATCCACAACCTCAGAATTGGAAAAATATTCGGCCATGTTGAAAAAAAACTAGCAGGTCAATCTACAGATCCCGGATGATGATAACAGCTAACTCTGGACTCACCAGGGAAAAAGCACTAGCGTACGATAACAAAATATTAGTGAAATGAACGAGTTTCGTGGCAGATAATGCGTTATGTAGAGGCTGCTTTTCGGTGCCCCAGTCACTCCCACTAATTACACAAACGTTATATGGGTGAGTAAACGATCATATTTTATGCCAGAAATAAGGTCCAGGTTGTAAAAAACAGTAGTTCCCTATTAAGGATGCGGCACAGGCATTCCAGCAGGATCTGCCTTTCAGCTTTGTCATTGTAGAAGGCATTTTCAGCGCAATTAAAGTGGTATGTTTGGGAGTTATGACATCTATCTATCTGTCTGTCTGTCTGTCTGTCTGTCTGTCTCCCTTTAGGAGTGTTGCTGTAGAGGTTTTAGCAAAAAAAAAAGACAGTAAAGGGCACGCTGAAGACAGAAATAGCTCTGTTGCAATAGTCCACAATGTGTGTTCTGTATACTGTATTTGTGTATATTTATAATGTAGTGTTTGGTTTGTCACTCAATTCGAATTTACTCTTAACAGTATCTTCTGGGATAACAAGTTTTATGGTGAAGTTAGAGAAATAAACACGTTCTTGCATAATTTGGCAAGTACAAATGCGGCACCTGCTTATTAAAAACATTTCACCCCTCCCCCACCGTCCCGCCACAAAGACACGGGCAGAAGAGATAGATTTTTCTTTCTTGTGTTTATTGACATAGAGTCATTGTCATAGTCATCAACGCTGGCGAAGTCCTTGGTAAGTGTTGTAGTAGCCCTGATGTACAAATCACATCTGCTGTCAGGTGGTTTCCAAAGTTTCCCCAAAATGTGATGAAAAGTTCATTTAATACACTTTGCTTCTGTGTAAATATTTTTCATAGGCTGTGCGATATCTCAGTTGAAACACAAGGCACTTGGACACCTCTGAAATACTGATTACAATACATGAATGTGCAAACAAGAATACAAGATACATCAGTACGGATTCTGGCCATAGGTGGCCATTGTCAAAAATTCCTCAGCAGAAATACTTGAGGGACTGCTTTTTAGCTATTATTTAGCTTCTTGTACAATTTCGTGTCTTACCATTCATCGGAAGCAAATGTGTACTTATTGCCTAATACACACCTTTGTCTACCTAGGTCCTACTTGAATCATGTCATGTATTTAAAAGGCAGGGCTGATCCGGTCGAGACCATTGTCCACAATTGATTAATAGGGAAAGGAATGAGCAAAGATAAATGTCAAGCAAAAGAGTTCACTTCAAACCTACATTCAGTTGCGTCAACACAGCTTTTTTTTTTTTCTTTCTTCGTGTGACGTGAAAAATCGAATGGACGTACACGCGGCTTTGTGTGGATTCTTATCGTTCATCACACACTGTAGTGGCGTGTTCGTGCCAAAGGACTTATGCATAGCTAAAGCAAACAACAGAGCAGCCCAGAGCCTCACTGAGATCAAGTAGTGAATCACTGAGCTAACTATGATGTAAATTATTGTGTGGCACTAGGCCTCAGGAGGCAAATTAAATAGTTTGTTGATTGAGCAGAACAAGGAAATCTTACAAATCCAATTAATCTCATGAAACCCTTCTGCAACTAGATGGCTGTGCAAAATCAATCATGCGATTCTCTTTTCAAGCACATAAGCAGTTTGTAAACGGTTTACCTACCCACTTTATGGTGTCAAATGTTCAAATGATGAATAGCTGTTAATGAAGGCTAAAATGTGTATCTTAAAATGCTGTGTATAGACTCTGTTCCCTACAGCTCCCCGTAACACTGCTTCCCCTCCGTCTTTGTTAATGAGTCCAAAATTGTGTCAATGGAGGCAGCCATTGGGGATTGTCAAGAATGAACTCTACAAGATGGTTAATGTGCCTGCTGTGTGATTGTCAGATGAAAAATGTTGAGCAGAAGATGAGTGGCTTGATGCATTTTAAGAGTCAGTTCACCCAGATCAGACATACCTCCTACTTTATGTGGTAGCCCAGTGATTCTGTCCAGCGCCATGCTATAGGCCCTTAGAACCTACCACTAGTACTTTGAGCTAAATGTGAACATGCCATTGATCAGCATAATACATAATATTTAAGCATTGTTAGCGTTCAGAAATCTGCTACCTACCACTGAAGAATAGCTGAGCTGAGAGAGTTTGGCAAAAATAAAACAAAGTACTGAATAACAGATTGAAGATCATCAGTGTCAAATAATTGACCCTCTGGTCCTGGAATGTCTGTACGAAAGATCATGGCAATCCAAGTTGTTTACATGTTTCAACCTGAAACAACCACGCAGCACTGTTGTCCTTCGCATTGCTAGAAATGTGCCAGTCCTGAACCAAGTTGCCCCTCTCACTGTAACATGGTACAAATAAAGCCGACTTTTGCAAAGTCATGAAATGAAAATGGATCTCCATGACTAGATACAGTACCGTACATGGTATGTTCGTTTTTCCTTTCTGATATGGGTGAACTGACATTATAAACTCTAAAAAAGCTCATGAGAAACGTGAGAAAGCCCAGTACTCAAAGAACTGGTTTTGTACAGTCATTATAAAGGCCTCTGTACTCAGTCACCTGACTTGTTGTTTAAAGGCAGGAATGACAGACGTATCTTTGGCTGTGATCACACATAGGCTACAAACACATATTTTCCACTACTGTTGCATCAAAACCAGACATATAGGAATGCATACCCATTTACAAGAGGAAAACACAAAGACACACTCCTGGCTCTATGCACTGCTGAGTACAGTTTCTAGCTGACAACAGCTGGTTTGAGGAGGAGTGCCCTTGAGGGAACAACCACCCAGGACAAGGGGTCACTTCGTCTGGCTGCCACCCCGGCAGACAAGTTCAACACTTCCTCCACCTCTCCTTCCTCGTCTTCCTCTTCGTCCACTGGCTCCTTCCCTGCCAACCGCCCCAGCCCTCCTAGAGCTCCCAGCCCCAGCATCGATGCGGCTGAAAGTCCGAAGTGCAACAGGGGGGAGTCGGAAAGGCCAAGTGGCTCCACGCCACTGCCTATTCCTCCACCTATGGAGAAGACAGGTGCTCCGTGGTGACTTAAGGCTCTGGCGTGGTAGAAAGCAGAGAGTGGCAAAGAGGTCCCGAGGCCCCCAAGGAGAGCTGCAGCAGTCCCAGGGATGATGACATGAGCCCTGCCTACAGGCGGCAGTTCAGGGGCACCGAGACCGAGCCCTGTCCCCAGCCTGCTGGAACTGCTTTGATCCTGGGCAACAAAGTGCCCATGGGCCTTGATGTGTTTCCGCAGAGAGCTGGGATCCGTGTAGCGCTTCAGGCAGCCTGCCATCTTGCAGTAGTAGGGCTTGTCCACGTAGTGGGTGCGAGTGTGCTTGAAGCGGTCGCTAGAGTTGGAGTAGCGCTTGCTGCATCCTTCATATGGGCAGATGTAGGGTTTTTCCCCTGGAAGAAGAGAAAACAGATGTTAGGGAGAGACAAAGAAAGGCGTTGTGACTTTTTTTCAGGTTAAATCTGAAAAAAATTGTGTTAGTTTCTGAGTTTTGTGGTTTATCTGTTTTCTTTTTTTATTAGCTGCAGCGTCTTAGAGTTGTCTCTAATTTGTTTATCCATTCATGCACAGTCCTTTCTTCACTGATTCACGCTTCAGGCACCCACTGCGAGCTTCTAAGAGAGTTATGCGTAATGCTTTACAAGGTAAAGAAGAAAATCTTGTAGACTGTGCAAGGGATAAACCCAGTAGTGACAGGTCTTAGAGAGCTATGTTTATACTCACAGAACCCGAGGTTATTGGAAATAACTTTGTCTCTGTGGGTCAAGCACCAAAACAGCTGGATACAGTTCCATAACCAATAATTGAACTTGCTGTAAGACACTAAAATTTTAACATTCATATTCTCAAACTCCATGCCACCAGTATGTTATGCAAGAAATTCCTTATTAGATGTTTGTCATCTTAGCTTGAAAGTGCTTTCAAAAGCTGGGAAATACTTCTCCTGACAAGCAAACTAATTTGCAAATGAATATTTCAAGTAATAAACAAACCCCCCACAAAAGTAACTAAATGGAAGGAATAAAAGATTGTTTTGACATCTGAAATACAGTGAAAAATGCAAATCAAATACACAAAAACGAATAATAAACCACAATAGAAGACTGTGACAATAATAACAGATGGAGTGGGTGTAGCAGTCTTCTCTTAATATGGTCTATACACTCCATCGACACACAATATATTTGCCTTAGGCTGTATGCAAACTATTATTATATTTTGTATAGGGGTGTGGAAAGGCTGGTCCTGAAGTGCACATCAAGCAGATCCTGTTTTTGTTGCAGTGTCCTGCTCATTGTTGACTTTCATGATTTCAGCAAGTAGTTGGTGGTCTTGTTAGGAAAGTGTATACAGTTACAAAAGATATATAAGGTAAGGACACATATCTCTGAGGGATCATCTCTTTTATCTTCTGTTTCTCAAGAAAATGACAACATTTCTGTCAGAATGATCAGTTACATGACCAATGCAGGCTAAGGGCTGTTGGCTATGAGCGGTAACTCAGTTCTGAGGAACCTGCATTTATGCAACCATGCAATCAGGCATAACATAATGACATAATATGTTGGAGGATTGAGGAGAAGAACATCTATGTGTGATGTGCATACACCGATCAGGCGTAACATTATGACCACCTTCCTAATATTGTGTCGGTCTACCTTGTTGCCTCCAAAACAGTTGTGACTCATCAGAGAATGGACATGGGCCTTCTGAGGGTGTCCTGTGGTGTCTGGCTACAAAATGTTGTCAATAGGGGCCTTTAGGTAATATGGGTTGAGGGGAGGGGCCTCTGTGGATCATCCCAGGGGGTAACTGGTCTGGTCTAGGTGGGTGCTACATGTCTAAGTAACATCCACACAGATACCAGATCCAAATGTTTCCCAGCAGAACACTGAATTGTCACAAGATGGTCAATGTTATTTACTTCTCCTGTCAGTGGTTTTAATGTTGTGGCTGATTGGTGTAAATCACCTCCAAAATCAACAAGTCACCCGTTGCCAGTCTGGGGACAACTGTAATACTGGGGGGAGCTTTTTTTAAAGCTGACATCAAACTGGAAATAGCAAAATCATATACAACCAAAAACAAACAAGGGCAGATGGACTTTTATTGAAGAAACATCTTATTGGAGAAATTCAATAGATTTCAGAAGATTTCAGACCTTTTTTTTGTGGATATTCTATGATCTGGATGTCTGAGAATCTTCACAGACATATAAATGACAGAAACTTCTGGAAATGTTTAAGCCAATTCACACAAAGGAAGTTAAGTTGAAATGAAGATAATTGATGACTGTCTTGAATAAAAGACTTGTTCTGAGGAACTAAACCTGGAACAAAGCAGCTTGTCTCTTTTTACACTGACAGGCGACATTTTTATCTTTAGTAGAATAGAATAGACGCTTTATTGTCATTGTATGACAATACAACGGAATTTCGTTTGGCAACATCTCTTGTAGCAGTTACATGTCACAGGCATAGAGAAAGAGAATTAAAGGTAATACAAGTAGAAATAAAGGTAATACAAGTCATGAGGGCAGAATGTGAGATAAAAAATACGTTGACAGATTTATTCTTATCTTAGTATTCTTAGTGTTCTGTTTGTCTCTCAGTCTCTCAGTTTATCCAGAAGAGCAAGAGTTAAATGAGGTAATGCTATATGTACTGCCTAACCCTCAAACTTGGATATCTGAAACAAAGCAAAGCAGGACGTGTTTGACAGTTTGTTACATGTGTGGCAGCTCTTGCCAAAGCATCTTTTGTAAATGGGCTGGGACATTCTTAACAGTCTTCAGTCGTTACACCCTTTACAATAACATCGTGCTGTCTCACATGTCATTGAAGTCAAATCATGTTAAAGTAGTAAGCATTACAATAACAGTATCCTTCAGGGAAATGCAGAAGCCTCCACTGGCTGCAAAACCAGTACAACAGTGCCCTGCTGCTTGGGTTTGATGTTGAAGCCGGTGATCAGCGTCATGTCTCTCCGCGCATGTTCCGCTGGAGCTTGGCCTCCAGTTTCCTCCTGTACGCGACCTTAAACTCCCTCAACTTTACTTTGAGTCGCCACTGTATCCTCTTCAACTCATCTCTGTCTCCACATATGAAGGCCTGCTTCTTCTTGTTCAGCAGATCCTTCATCTGGCTGGTGATCCAGCGCTTGTTGTTAGGATGACAGCGGACAGTCCTTGTTGGGATTGCCGTACCCTCACAGAAGTTGATATAGTCCGCGATACAGGCTATGTCTATGTCATTCCCGTGGGGCCGGCCGAGCACGTTCCAGTTGATGGCCGCGAAGCAGAGTGTCGCTAGCCTCCTGATTCCACCTCCTACGTACTCAGGTTTTAACAGCACCAGCTTGTGATGTGACCATGCCAGCGGAGGCAGGGCAGTGGCACTGTATGCATCTTTTGAAATGCAACGCTTTGCATCGTGAGGGAACTTGTCAGGAGGGTGATTTCAGTGAGAGGGTAAGCATCCATTTTGTTGGTTTGAAAGAGAGACCACTGCCCTTTATTCAGGATTTGATGAACCCCAAATTAAATGTGATAAACTGAATCCGCCGGTTGTAAGGAATACATTTATGTTTTTATTACTACTAAAGCATCCACAGGCGTAGAACTGGTAAACTGTATACGATGATGATTACAGGCAGACTCATTGCAGACACTGATGTACGCAATGCTCTTTAATTTGTGGCTTAAGAAGAAATCTTTGTGTTATTTGAGGGGGCTTCCAGGGACCTCTGCGAGGACCTTATAAGATGTCAGCGCAAGTGGTTGAAGCGGACCGGCACTCCTCTAGTTGCGGTAGTTTCCTGTGGGTTTTACATTAATTTGTGTGCTACTGTGTGCTTTTATTGTCTATACTGTAGGTTAGACATCTGGCAGTGTATCAATCCTATTTCAGCCGTCATGTGTTGAGTCAAAGAAATCTGCCTGGGCCTTCACAATTAAACCTGCAGGCGGCTGAAGCTTGGAAAAAACTGTCAATGCCGCTGTTCTTCTAACCCAGGGGTGTCAAACTCATTTTAGTTCAGGGGCCACATACAGCCCAGTTTGATATCAAGGGGGCCAGAACAATAACACGATAGCGTATTTACCTACGAAAGAGCGCAGTGTTTGGAATAACGCCGTTTAAAAGAACGGCGTTAGGTAACGACGTTATTTTTTCAGTAACGGGGTAATCTAACTAATTACTTTTCCCGTCGTTACAACGCCGTTAATGTTACTGGACGTTAAATGCGGTGCGTTACTATGCATTGATTGAATAAACTGTGTAATCCGAACGCACCCCTGGCTCACCGCTAGTGAGGAGGTGGGTTAATAACGAGGTAAGCGATTATGATTGGCTAAGGCAGAGTCATGTTTCATGGTAGCCAATCAGAGCCAGTGTTTTTACACAAATGCCAGCACACGCGCCATACACACATACAATAGCGAAACAGAGACTCGATGAAGCAACAGAGACGGCGAGTCAGGAGCAATCCGATGAAAAGTTGGCATTTTCAAGGTGGAGATATAAGCACTACATCAATAAATAAAAAAATTCATTGTGGTCAAAGGGAGGAACGTGCATGTAAGCAACTCTAATTTAAGCATCACACAACGACACGCATCTACAAAGCTAGTGGCCAAAAACACCTATACCTCCACCACAGATGATAGCTCGCCGTCTAAACCCTATCGAAATATAAATATATATATATATATATATATAAATATAATATAAATATAAATATAAAAAATATATATATAAATATCGAAAGTTATGTACAAACACCTGTCTGTTCTACCCATTTCAACTGACTTGTGAAAACTGCTCAGAAAAATCCAAATTCTTTGACATATAGCAACTTTTTTTTTTTAACAGTAACGCAAATAGTTACTTTCCCTGGTAACGAGTTACTTTTATTGTAGAGTAATTCAGTTACTAACTCAGTTACTTTTTGGAACAAGTAGTGAGTAACTATAACTAATTACTTTTTTAAAGTAACGTTCCCAACACTGAAAGAGAGTGGCAATGAATATTATGTATTATGCTGATCAATGGCATGTTCACATTTAGCTCAAAGTACTAGTGGTAGGTTCTAAGGGCCTATAGCATGGCGCTGGACAGAATCACTGGGCTACCACATAAAGTAGGAGGTATGTGAGATCTGGGTGAACTGACTCTTTAAAATGCATCAAGCCACTCATCTTCTGCTCAACATTTTTCATCTGACAATCACACAGCAGGCACATTAACCATCTTGTAGAGTTCATTCTTGACAATCCCCAGTGGCTGCCTCCATTGACACAATTTTGGACTCATTAACAAAGACGGAGGGGAAGCAGTGTTACGGGGAGCTGTAGGGAACAGAGTCTATACACAGCATTTTAATATACACATTTTAGCCTTCATTAACAGCTATCCATCATTTGAACATTTGACACAATAAAGTGGGTAGGTAAACCGTTTACAAACTGCTTATGTGCTTGTAAAGAGAATCGTGTGATTGATTTTGCACAGCCATCTAGTTGCAGAAGGGTTTCATGAGATTAATTGGATTTTTAAGATTTCATTCTGCTCAATCAACAAACTATTTAATTTGCCTCCTGAGGCCTAGTGCCACACAATAATTTACATCATAGTTAGCTCAGTGATTCACTACTTAATCTCAGTGAGTATCTGGGCTGCTCTGTTGTTTGCTTTAGCTATGCATAAGTCCTTTGGCATGAACACGCCGCTACAGTGTGTGATGAACGATAAGAATCCACACAAAGCCACGTGTACGTCCATTCGATTTTTCACGTCACAAGAAGAAAGAAAAAAGGTATCTGAAATTCAATTTTTGTTCATCATTTTGCTTACCTTTCACACATACTGTGAAAAATGCAAATCAAATACACAAAAACGAATAATAAACCACAATAGAAGACTGTGACAATAATAACAGATGGACTGGGTGTAGCAGTCTTCTCTTAATATGGTCTATACACTCCATTGAGACACAATATATTTGCCTTAGGCTGTATGCAAACTATTATTACATTTTGTATAGGGGTGTGCAAAGGCTGGTCCTGAAGTGCACATCAAGCAGATCCTGTTTTTGTTGCAGTGTCCTGCTCATTGTTGACTTTTATGATTTCAGCAAGTAGTTGGTGGTCTTCTTAGGAAAGCGTATACAGTTACAAAAAATATATAAGGTAAGGACACATATCTCTGAGGGATTATCTCTTTTATCTTCTGTTTCTCAAGAAAATGACATTTCTGTCAGAATGATCAGTTACATGACCAATGCAGGCTAAGGGCTGTTGGCTATGAGCGGTAACTCAGTTCTGAGGAACCTGCATTTATGCAACCATGCAATAAGGCATAACATAATGAAATAATATGTTGGAGGATTGAGGAGAAGAACATCTATGTGTGATGTGAAAACACCGATCAGGCGTAACATTATGACCACCTTCCTAATGTTGTGTCGGTCTACCTTGTTGCCTCCAAAACAGTTGTGACTCATCAGAGAACAGACATGGGCCTTCTGAGGGTGTCCTGTGGTGTCTGGCTACAAAATGTTGTCAATAGGGGCCTTTAGGTAATATGGGTTGAGGGGAGGGGCCTCTGTGGATCATCCCAGGGGGTAACTGGTCTGGTTGGTGCTACATGTCTAAGTAACATCCACACAGATACCAGGTCCAAATGTTTCCCAGCAGAACATTGAATTGTAACAAGATGGTGAGTGTTATTTACTTCTCCTGTCAGTGGTTTTAATGTTGTGGCTGATTGGTGTAAATCACCTCCAAAATCAACTAGTCACCCGTTGCCAGTCTGGGGACAACTGTAATACTAGGGGGAGCTTTTTTTAAAGCTGACATCAAACTGGAAATAGCAAAATCATATACAACCAAAAACAAACAAGAGCAGGTGGACTTTTATTGAAGAAACATCTTACTGGAGAAATTCAATAGATTTCAGAAGATTTCAGACCTTTTTTTGTGTGGATATTCTATGATCTGGATGTCTGAAAACCTTCACAGACATATAAATGACAGAAACTTCTAAAAATGTTTAAGCTAATTCACGCAAAGGAAGTTAAGTTGTTATGAAGATGATTGATGATTGTCTTGAATAAAAGACGTGTTCTGAGGAACTAAACCTGGAACAAAGCAGCTTGTCTCTTGATCATGAGGGCGGAATGTGAGATAAAAAAATACGTTGACAGATTTATTCTAACAAAGCAAGACAGGACATGTTTGACAGTTTGTTACATGTGTGGCAGCTCTTGCCAACGCATCTTTTGTAAAATTAAAATGGGCTGGGACATTCTTATCAGTCTTCAATCGTTACACCCTTTACAATAACATCGTGCTGTCTCACATGTCATTGAAGTCAAATCATGTCAAATTAGTAAGCATTGCTCCTGTAACAGTATCCTTCAGGGAAATGCAGCCTCCACTTCCTGCAAAACCAGTACAACAGTGCCCTGCTGCTTGGCTTTGATGTTGAAGCCAGTGACCAGAGTCATGCCTCTCTGCGCATGTTCCGCTGGAGCTTGGCCTCCAGCTTCCTCCTGTAGGCGACCTTAAACTCCCTCAACTTTACTTTGAGTCGCCACTGTATCCTCTTCAACTCATCTCTGTCTCCACATATGAAGACCTGCTTCTTCTTGTTCAGCAGATCCTTCATCTGGCTGGTGATCCAGGGCTTGTTGTTAGGATGACAGCGGACAGTCCTTGTTGGGATTGCCGTACCCTCACAGAAGTTGATATAGTCCGCGATACAGGCTATGTCTATGTCATTCCCGTGGGGCCGGCCGAGCACGTTCCAGTTGATGGCCGCGAAGCAGAGTGTCGCTAGCCTCCTGACTCCACCTCCTACGTACTCAGGTGTTAACAGCACCAGCTTGTGATGTGACCATGCCAGCGGAGGCAGGGCAGTGGCACTGTATGCATCTTTTGAAATGCAACGCTTTGCATCGTGAGGGAACTTGTCAGGAGGGTGATTTCAGTGAGAGGGTAAGCATCCATTTTGTTGGTTTGAAAGAGAGACCACTGCCCTTTATTCAGGATTTGATGAACCCCAAATTAAATGTGATGAACTGAATCCGCCGGTTGTAAGGAATACATTTATGTTTTTATTACTACTAAAGCATCCACAGGCGTAGAACTGGTAAACTGTATACGATGATGATTACAGGCAGACTCATTGCAGACACTGATGTACGCAATGCTCTTTAATTTGTGGCTTAAGAAGAAATCTTTGTGTTATTTGAGGGGGCTTCCAGGGACCTCTGCGAGGACCTTATAAGATGTCAGCGCAAGTGGTTGAAGCGGACCGGTACTCCTTGTAGCACCCTATAATGTAATAATTTCCTGATAATGTAATAACGCCTGAAAATGTAATAAAATTTGCACTTAACTCGGTCGAAAATGTAATAAAACCCAATAATGTAATAACTTAACCAATAATGTAATAAAATATCCTGACTGATATTGTAATAACATTTTTACCGATAATGTAATACCTTATTACATTATTGGGAATTTATTACATTTTCAGGATTTATTTTTTTTTCTCAAAACTGATTATGTAATACTTGACAGATAATGTAATATATATGTTCATTTTCAGTCCAGAGTTCTACATTTTGTGTTTTGCAGGGTTGGGTAGTAATGGATTACATGTAATCTGGATTACGTAATCAGATTACAAAAATCAAGTAACTCTAATCAACCCAGATTACAATACAAAAATTGTGTAATCAGATTACAGTTACATTGTTGGGGATTACCTGATTACATTTTATCATGCAAACAATGCAACTTGTTTATGACAGCCTGGGCATGAAAAAATCCAAATATGTTGTAAAAAGAACATGTTCACTTTTGTTCTATGATATGTTTACAGACTTATTTACAGACTTATTTTGAGATTTTGAAAGACATGTTGTGGATATGTTATGAGAAATGTTCAGAAAGAGAAATATGAGAAAAGATAGAAAAATGTTTTAGGAATGTTTTTAGTTGTAAACATTCAGTATGATGTGAGAAAAGAGTTAAACAGGTTGATATGAGGATATGGTCTGAAAAATGGATATGTTCAGAGTAAAGAAAGTACTTAGTAATAAATCTAAAGTTTTTAGTTAATACAGTTTTTAGTTCATTCACAAAGGAATGCTTTCTCAGCTTTACTGAGAACAAAAAGTTTTCTTAGATGTAATGAAATAATAAAGAGGAAAATAAAAAGAGAATTCATTGTTCAATTCTGTGACGGTGTCTTTTACTTAAGGTGCATATTTATTGAAGTAATCTAAAAGTAATCAGATTACGTTACATGTTTTTGGTAATCCAACTGATTACGTTACTGATTACAAAAATTGCCATGTAATTTGTAGTCAGTAATGGATTACATTTCAAAGTAATCTGACCCAACCCTGGTGTTTTGAGAATCTAAGAATGTTATATACACCGGATTTGAAACAACACAAAGACTATTGGGTTAAATTGCAGACCTTGAGTAGCATACAGCCATATGCACATGTGCAGATATGCAGGGACATGCAACTACATCCTGGTCTCACTGAGAGTGTGATGGACTTACCTCCTTGGGAGACCAGAATTCCAGCTCAGATAAGCTTCTGAGCAGCACTGGAGACCCCAGGTAACTCTTCCCTAAACAAATCACTACCTCATGAAAACAACCACAAACCAACAAAACAACTTTCAGTAACACTTCATTTGAAGAGGGTATACATAAGCATCCATAACACCTACATACACATTACATGACACCTGACATAAACATAGGCCTACATATCCACTCATGAATGGTTATTATATCACTTTCAATGTCAAATTGACATCTTACTCTATGTCAAGTGACATAGTGGTCAGCTGACATACTGTCATACTTATAGTATATTATGAGATTTACTTGTATAAATAAAGATTAAGTAAAAATCAAAATGACAGAACTTCATGACAATTGACATGGTCATTTTGCATGTTCCTCATCTATATACAGTTCTGGAAAAAATTCCAGTGTTTGTTCGATTCCAACACTAGCCTCCTCATTCTACTTACTGAGACACTGATCAGGTGATCACCTGAACCAAATCTTATTTTATGAGGAAGATTATAAAAAACCACTGCTGTGATTAAAGATTGAGATTATCCCACCAATAATGATTTCTAAACTCTTCCTAAGTTAAAATATTAGTGTTGTGTTGTTTAAGAAATGTTTTCTTTGCATTATTCGAGGTTTGAAAACACTGCATCCTTTTTGTTATTTTGTCATTTTCTGCCAATAAATGCTCTAAATGGCAATATTGTAATTTCAAATTTGAGAGAAATGTTGTCAGCACTTTATAGAATGAAACAAAAATGTTCATTTTAATAAATACATAGCAAAACCAGCAAAACTGATCATTTTGCAGTGGTCTCTTATTTTTTTCCAGAGCTGTATATATATAAAGGCAGGAATTTCTGACTGTCTGTATGTGGCTCAATTATCTTGAGAACTGGGCACTGCTGTATGAAGTTGAAATTTAGCAGGTGATTGCACAGGAGAAACAATTCTAGAAATATACTAGTCACATAGTAAGGTGACCAGATTTCTTAAGTGCTGTGTTCACGGCCCCATAGTATCATATACAGAGAGAACGCTTCATTGCTGCTGGACATATTTTCAGCTAGCCACCACTGTTCTCCCTTGCAGGCCCTCTATTGGCCAGGATGCCGGCGTCTGAAATTAACATATGAAAAGCATCATTTTTATAACGAAACTAGTGACTGTATAATGGAAAATCCGATATAAACATGTTACTGACATTACCAGCAGATAGCGTTGCAGAACACATCAATAAAACGGGATTTAAATCCTTAATCTTAGAAACAACATACAACTTCAGAAACCCTGTATAGACCCCAAAAAGGAGTATAACTATGTCAGTTGTGTTTTGTCATTTTGATGCTGACATTTTTACTTAATCTTTATTTATAAATCTCATAATATACTATAAGTATGACAGTATGTCAGCTGACCACTATGTCACTTGACATAGAGTAAGATGTCAATTTGACACTGAAAGTGATATAATAACCATTTATGAGTGGATATGTAGGCCTATGTTTATGTCAGGTGTCATGTAATGTGTATGTAGGTGTTATGGATGCTTATGTATACCCTCTTCAAATGAAGTGTTACTGAAAGTTGTTTTGTTGGTTTGTGGTTGTTTTCATGAGGTAGTGATTTGTTTAGGGAAGAGTTACCTGGGGTCTCCAGTGCTGCTCAGAAGCTTATCTGAGCTGGAATTCTGGTCTCCCAAGGAGGTAAGTCCATCACCCTCTCAGTAAGACCAGGATGTAGTTGCATCTGCGTATCTGCACATGTGCATATGGCTGTATGCTACTCAAGGTCTGCAATTTAACCCAATAGTCTTTGTGTTGTTTCAAATCCGGTGTATATAACATTCTTAGATTCTCAAAACACAAAATGTAGAACTCTGGACTGAAAATGAACATATATATTACATTATCTGTCAAGTATTACATAATCAGTTTTGAGAAAAAAAGAAAAATCCTGAAAATGTAATAAATTCCCAATAATGTAATAAGGTATTACATTATCGGTAAAAATGTTATTACAATATCAGTCAGGATATTTTATTACATTATTGGTTAAGTTATTACATTATTGGGTTTTATTACATTTTCGATCGAGTTAAGTGCAAATTTTATTACATTTTCAGGCGTTATTACATTATCAGGAAATTATTACATTATAGGGTGCTACACTTCCTCTAGTTGCGGTAGTTCCCTGTGGGGTTTACATTAATTTGTGTGCTACTGCGTGCTTTTATTGTCTATACTGTAGGTTAGACTTCTGGCAGTGTATCAATCATATTTCAGCCGTCATGTGTTGAGTCAAAGAAATCTGCCTTGGCCTTCACAATTAAACCTGCAGGCTGCTGAAGCTTGGAAAACACTGTCAATGCAGCTGTTCTTCTAACCAATTAGGCCTTCTCCGTGGCATCTGGTTGGAGCTAGCCAAGCTAGCGGTTCATGTTCATCCGTTGCAAGCTGCACAGGCAAATCGTCCCCATTGACGTTCTGATAGCTCCGTTTTGAACCCATGATGGCAGAAGGTGGAAAGGCAATTCGGTTTGGTTGCAGATCTTCTTAGAAAGACATTTTCACGGCGGACTTTGAAGGAAAAGCTGAATATTGTGAGGAAAGGCCGCCCAATCCTGGAGCTAGCTAGCCTGACCCAGCCGGGAAAACTTTCAAGACAGCGACTATGAGCGCTACCCTTGGTTGACAGGCTCTGAGGAGAACTCTACATTGTTTCTTAAGTTCTGGTGAGTAAAATTAGTGACGTCTTTTGTGTATATTTTCGACATTGATGCTTCTGCTGGATTTGACGTGCAGTACATGGCGAAGCTGTGGCTGCGGTGAGTGAGAGAGGACAGGATTGCTCTGTCAGTGAGTTTCTTGCTTTAGTAAAGGCTTTCATCTGGCTATATGAGATTCCCTTCTGTGATGCAACGTCCTGATTTTTTGCGTATCCGTATGATGTTGATTGTTTCTATAGCTGTGGTGTCATAATGATCGTATTAAGACGCGTTTTATGTAAGGTTGGAGGCCTAGGTTGAAAATGCACGGCCCGCCACTTTGAATATTTGTTACGGAGGAGTGAACAAACCAGTCCCGCAAACATATATATATTTAGAGATATAAATAGATCACCTCACCTGTGTGTGAGCGGGTGTGTATCTTCAGGTTCTCCAGGCGAGAGAAACTCTTGTTACAGGTGGGACAGTGGTGGGGCTTCTCATTGGTGTGCGTGCGGATGTGAATCAGCATTTTATACCTGTAGTTACAACCACACACACATATAGGATTTGTTAACTAAAGACATGGCTACTAATATTAGTATTTGTATTACCTGACAAGGTGGCTAAGAGATATTACCAGACAAATACTAATGTAATGCTTACTTAATGCTTAATTAAAACATGGCTTGTAGTGATTCAGTGCATGCTATGGGAGGACGTCATACATACTACACACCTTCACACACGCACACACAACCACAGTTCCCTTAAGTCAGCGTGAGCCTGTCCATTTACAACTTGTGTAAACAACACGGGAGTCACCTGTCCCAACCAGGACATCATAATTTCACCGATAACAGCTTGTATGCACAACACCTTGCATTGAATCCCCTCCCGTTCCGAGCACAGCCTTCCCACTGGCAGCAGTAGCCGGAATCTTTTTCGGGTTTTACGTGGAAGTCGTTGATATGATCCACGAGATCCTGCAGTGAGTCAAACAATAGGTGGCACTGGAAGACGGAGAAGAAGAGAGATCGTAAAAGACTTCGCACGAAGACGTATTGTTTGTTTTACTTAATAGTTTCTTTACTTGTGAAATAGTTTTATGTTTTCTTGGAGCCATCAAAACCGTTTTATAACACCATACAAACTTAAGAGCTAGTTTTGTTGCTATTAACTGATTGATCTTATGGATACACAGAACATAATTCAAGGAATAACATGTCATACGTGTTAAAAAGGACAAGTTTGCATTCCAACACGCTCCCAAGATGTTATCAAAAAATGTACTTTTATTTATTTATTTATTTATTTGATAAGGACAGTGCACATTAATGAACATCTATTCAGACAGCAATAGACGTAAATATACCGGATCATAGCAACAATGCTAATTTGATCCACAGCCCCTGGGCAGTTCACACAAGAACATGATGAGACAATTAATCACAATAAGAGCACCTCACAAGACAGTAAATTATTAAGAAGATAAAAGGCAATGGTTACAAGACTGGTTTGCTCTGCTTGCGGTTAGTTTGGAAGGTTGGTAATGTGTGACACTCCTTTATGGAGAGTGGAAGAATGTTCCAGATTTTAATGGTCTTTACAGAAAGAACCTCTTGTCCCCTCTAGAGGTGTGAGAACTTTTTTTAAGAAAGTCAGACACGAGAGGTGGGGCAAGTCCATGTAACACCTTGTACATCAAACAAGCAAGATTTTTTAAATTCTCAAGGCTCAGTAAGTTGTGCTTTTTTGAGATGTTACAAACGTGAAATGACATTGGTTTTCTATTACTCAAGTCAAGACAAAACTGTTAAAAAAAAAAAAAATCAGTCATTTACAAGAGTCTCTAGTTGCACAGTCTGCTTCATATAGACACTATTATTAAACACTAGACTTGACTGGCAAGCTTGGATAACTTCTCACAATCTCTTTGTACTCGACTCTTCCTCATTTTTTTTAAATCATGTTCGTTAACTCACGTAGCTTCTATATTGTCGAGCATCCTATATTGATGAACAAGTTGGATCACAAGTCACATTTAGATTATTAGCTCAATTTTTTTCCTCAATCTACACCCCAAAGATACTAAAAGCAGCATATCCTTACATTTTATACATTAGCAAGAGATTTTTTTGTTGTTGATGTAATTTGTGTATTTATTTATTGCCTAATAAATGATTTCAATTAGTATGTATCTGTAATTTTTTTACAATTATTGCAATACTAAGACATTTTTGAGTATAATATCTTTTTGTTGTCTCTAAAAAAAAAAAGTTCTGCAATTTCCCCATTGTGGGACAAATAAAGGTTTTCTTATTCTTCTTATTCTTATTCTTTTACTGAGACTCAATTGTGTTTATATAGTTTGTTCTCAGCACCCCCTAGTGGTCAGAGTGTTAGTTGCAGTCTATTACACTGGGCTCTCTATGATTTTCTTTTATTTCAATGCTCAGCTGAGGTTTTAATTTTTATCTTATGTGGCAAATAATTGTGAAGCTCAAGCTCAAACAAATGAAATTATTAAATGGGATTTATATGCAATAAATATAAACCTGTGAAGCCAGTCATATGTACCTTCATCCAACGGCAGGCCAGCTGACCATCCAGCGACGGCTCTGGGGAAACCGGCTTCTCTCTGTTGTGACCAATAAACATGGAGGAGGGAAAGCTGTAGCCCCTCGGTGGACTTCTAATCGGGAGATAAAATGGATAACCCTGCGGAGAAGCTCTGCCTTCCACAACCCGATGATGATCCTGAAAGACAGGGAGGATGGAGAGAAAAGGAACAAAGGTCACAATCTAATACTTTAACCATGTCATAATATTCATGTAATTGTGGCTGAGCTTCCTGTCTAAACAACAGGCAGACAGTAAAATATTTATATTTGTTCTTCAAGTGGTACTAATCCGTGTTATGAAAGATTTTTCGAGTCCAGTCCTGGCATTGAAGAGGACATTTGAGGGTAACAAGACTGTTGTTAGTTTGTTTTGTTGATTCAAGAAAATAAAAAAAATAAAAAATATATTTTGCATGCCAGCATCAGCCCTGTTACAGTGTAAAAAAGAAAAAGAAAAAAAGAAGTAGGCCCAGTACTGAACCCTGTGGAATCTCAGATTTAACGTAAAATGTGGAATGACTTATCGGAGGTAACAGGGGAAGGTAATACCATTAAAAAGAATAATTATCACAGTGGAATCTATTGCTCCTGCACTAAGAAAAAATAAAAACAAAAACAACTTTGTACTTTGTACTCTATATTTATTGATGAAATGATGAAATCTATGTGTATCAAAAACTAGAATGGAGCTGAAGTTCTGGATGTTTAAAGTTATAATGGCCGTTCACACTAAATGAAAATATTATGCACAAAAATATTCCACATTTGAGACCGTTTACAAAAGGTACTTTCTGAGCTAAATGATCAGCCTGAGCCGAGCGAGGACATTTGGTGCTCTGACACGTGAATCTGTGTGTTTGATGTTTTACCATTCAAGCGTGGCTAGAATTTGATTTGTTCAGTCACTGGATGTCTGTGTGCGCTGTGTGCAGACACAGCACGGACAAATTAGATTCACTCCCCGCGTCCCAATTCAATTCAGTCCTCGCTGAAGAAGAGTGGAGCGCATTCACCCACAATCAGTCCCTGCCTGGATTATTCTGAGAACACTGTGGTCACAGCAATACACAAGATTAACTGATTACGCGAACACACACACACCTACACACAACAATTTCCCCTGAAATGCATTTTTTTATGAAACACAAGAGGTCTTTTCTTTCAATCCCCTGACGGTGGGACACACTGACCAAGTTTTTCTCCTGAAAACAAAAGATTGGATCAGATTGCAGCAGTGAAGCATCAGTACAGGAGAGATGCACAAAGATGTGTTCTGTACATGAATGATACACATTTAAGTGAAATCGTCAGAAACGCACTCCTTTGGGTATCAAACTGATTTTAGTTCAGGGGCCAAATACAGCCCAATTTGATCTCAAAGGGGCAAGAGGCGGGGTACACCCTGGACAGGTCGCAGGGCTAACATAGTGAGACAGACAACCATTCACACTCATGGTCAATTTAGAATCACCAGTGAACGTAACGAGCATGTCTTTGGACGGTGGATGGAAGCCGGAGTACCCGGAGAGAACCCACGCAGACACAGGGAGAACAAACTCCACACAGAAAGGCCCCAGAAGGAATCGAACCCAGAACCTTCTTGCTGTGAGGCATCAGTGCTAACCACCACATCACTGTGCCAAAGAAAAATAAGTGCAATTTCGGCACATTGCTGCCATCTACAGTTGAGTTCTGGATCCACAATGTCCACAACTCTGACTAAAACAGTTGTGCAGGTGGAACATTTTGGAATCACAGTTACTTTTATTTAAAAATTGCAGATTTGTATTGTACACATATAGCTATCAGCTACTTATCTTGTGCTGCTGGGAGGATTTGGTTGTAGTTGGACAGACGCACACTGCTGTTTCCAGTCTTTACACAAACACGCCCTAATCAACTGTTTACTTTACTTATACAACTCTCCGTTCAGTAAGCTCATACAAGAAAGTAAATAAAATGTTGCAACGAATTGCCAAGAGGATGATATTATACAATTTTATAAAACTGTGGCACTGGATAATAAGAGCAGAAGTAGAACGACAATGTCCACCTGGTTCGTATGCACAGTGTGTGGAGGCATTTGATGTGCAGCAGGAACCCATCTCACTATCTGAATCAGATTGCAAATTCAACTTTTGTGTTACGACAGCTGGACAATCTGCAAAAGCTGCATTGGTACAGCTAGCATACTGCAAGAAAAGCTTGGAGACTCACCCGAGAGAAGAGATGGGGCTGAGGGCTGCTGCTGCTGTGGGGGGACTCCAAGGGCGAGGAAGGAGGCGGGGAGGACGGGGAGGAGGGAGATGGGGAGAGGGAGGAGGCGTGGCGCGAGGAGGGTGACAGGCTGAGGTCCATGGCTGGAGGAGTGAAGCAGGACCCGGGTCGTTCTTGAGAGGAAAACTGGGAATCTAGAGAGTGTCAGAGGAAGGGGATGAGAAATGTGTCATTCTGTTCTTTCCTGTAAATGATCTCTCTCAATGATATAAGTACACAATATTAGTACATTAGTACACTGGCATAAAATAAGGTTGTTTACTCACCCATATAACTTTTGTGTAATTTGTATTCCTTCGGGAGATATTTAGATCTGCGTATATCCATACAGTGGGAGTGACTGGGGCACCGAAACGCAGCCTCTAAATAACGCATTATCTGCCGCGAAACTCATTCATTTCACCAATATTTTGTTATCATACTCTAGCCATGTTGCTAGTTTTTCACAACATGGCTGAATATTTTTCCAATTCCGAGGTTGTGGACGAACCATAGCAGCAGCAAATTACAGGTAAACAAGCCGACTGACACGGGTGTGCACGACACTCACAGATGACATCATCCAGGTCAGAAGACATCATCCAGGGTCTGCAGGTCAATCTACAGACCCCGGATGATGATAACAGGTAACTCCAGACTCAACGGGGAATAGCACTAGTGTACGATAACAAAATATTGGTGAAATGAATGAGTTTCGCGGCAGATAATGCGTTATTTAGAGGCTGCGTTTCGGTGCCCCAGTCACTCCCACTATAGGGATATACGCTCATCTAATTATCTCCCAAACGACTACAAATTACACAAAAGTTACATGGGTGAGTAAACAATCAGATTTTATGCCAGAAATAAGGTCCAGGTTGTAAAAAACAGTAGTTCCCCGTTAAGTCTGTGTGGATCTGTGTGTTGTTTTTGCTCCTATCTTATGACATTTTCAGTAGGTGTGGGGAATGAGATGTCTAAAGCAGTTTTGTTTTGGTTGTTACCATGGAGCTTCTTCAAATAATTAATTATTCCGACATATCTTATCTAATTTTAGCTAAATGACAGCCAGAAAACTGATAATAAAACTTGATTTCAAGTCCAAGAAGTGCTAAAGAGGGCTGTATCTTGCAAGGCTGACGCTAGGTCCTTACCAAGAACATGATACATGATAGTTCAGGATGGCGCACAGAGCCAAAAACTAAAACTACATTATTGAGGTTAAAGCTCAAAAACATGTGTTTGCTGTCATTTTAGCTCTATTTCAGTCTCCACAAACTCTCAGTCAGGGAAGTACCTGACTCTGTAGCAGCTAAATGCTCTACTTCATTCACCACCTCATCCCTCAGGTCCTGTCAGCAAATAAACAGTTAAGGCGTGTTTTTTGTTAATTAATGAGTACATGGGAAACACAAAGGAAAAAAGGGCAATTTTTAAACGATGGAAATTGTGACGGCCCCAGGCCTGAGTTCGACGTAATGTCTGCCTACGGTGTACTGTTGGTGGGTTTGTTTGTTTGTTGCAGGTCTGAAGCAGTGCATTAGGTTGACAAGGAGCACCTGGACAGCATTTCCGGTTAGGCCTAGCATGCTGGTCCTCTGTTTGCTTTGTCTTATTTCGCACTAACAACATGCACCACACATTGACCAACGCACCCACACATTTCCACATCCCACCTGATTTGAGTATTTACTTTAATAAATGTTGGTTTGTCATACTTGACTTCTTTTGAGTGTGCAACTCCTGTTTTGTTGCGGCCAATGAGCCGGTCGTAACAAAATACACACAGGTTAGACATTAACAGTCACACTGACCCAACCATTGTGTTGGAAATATTTTAATTCATGGGGCACCATCAGTCTCAGTTAATCTGATTTTCTGCACCTATAAGTCTGAAAAACTGGTAAATGTTGCCATCTAGTGGCTACTTGGGATATTGCTACCTGAGTTAAACGG
Organism: Chelon labrosus; assembly: GCF_963514085.1. Taxonomy (NCBI): domain Eukaryota; kingdom Metazoa; phylum Chordata; class Actinopteri; order Mugiliformes; family Mugilidae; genus Chelon; species Chelon labrosus. The sequence continues at coordinate 8,831,387 of NC_140338.1, forward strand.
CACAATAACTGTTGTTCAATCCCACGTGACAAATTCTAGTTAGCGCATCATAGCAACACTGCCCAACTCATGCACAGCCGTCGACTTTGCAGGAGCCACCGTTGCGTGCACGTACTGTATATCTTAACCGAACACTGAGTACAGAGTGAGGCAGCTCATTCTGTCCGTGAATGTCACAGAGGACGTGTTGTGGCTGTCAGTGTCACGCTCCTCTTGTTATAAGTGACACTGACATTTCTGGGGACAGTCCATGTCTGTTTCAGGACAGCAAAAGGCCACCGTTCATTGGATTTACTATATTAAGTTAACTGGGAAAGTGGGAACAGAGAATCATGCATTTGCATTATCACAGTCGCAGACTCGCACCGTGGAATCATTAAAAGGCATGTCGTGTGTGTGTGTGTGTAGTTTTACAGCAGCCTTTTTTCTAAGAATACTTGTATGTGTGTTGCGCTGCAGTCTTACCTGGAGAGGAAGGAGGCGACGGAAAGGTTGAACACTGTAGCCGTGGTCGGGTGATGCTGAGGGGGGCGCAGATCGAGGAGGGACAAGCTCTCTTTCCTAAGATCACCGGGCCATGTGTTCGCCCCGAGGGGAGCTTCAGGTCCAGAGGTTCATCCATCGACAGCATGGCGGCTGCTTGCTGCTGCCTGTCTGTTACGAGAAAAAACAAAACAAAACAGGTTTTCAATATTCCCTTCCACGTTCAAAGAATCTGAAACGAAACGGTCTGCAAGATGCAGTTGTTGATTAGTGCAGCTTCTGAAAAGAGCTTTGCTGCTCCTGGCATGTGTAAAAAGGTCAAAGCTGAGCTAATGCTAATGCTAATGCTAACTACTAAACTGTACAGTCAGAAATGCATTTACTTGTGGAGCCAAGGGAGTTGCTGCAGTTACTCCCGGGTCGGAGTCCATCCCCACCCTCCCAGCGGGGTGAGACAAGTCTGAGTCATCGGTCTAAACACATGTGTGGTACCCAGTAATCACAACAACATCGTGAACAGTCGCTTACGATGGGAAACTGAACAAACAGGACACATTGTTTTGGCGCCCCTCTGCAAACAGTCCGCGCTAAGAAGAACAGTCAGATCTCAAGACGCTTAACACTTTAAGAGACGGCCAAACGTATCATTTCTGTTGGCACGGCTCGCAGCTGCAGTCAGATCCGCTGGATATCTCATTAATTTATTATTCAGATCGTGGCTTGTAGACAAAGTAAATGAAACCAGTTGGCTTGTGGTTAAAAAAAAAAACCAACACTTTAAACATCAGATGAAAGTCTGCAGCTGTGATGCTTTTAAAAATGATACGGACTTTACCGTCATACATGTTGCTTTGGGTATAACTCTCCACTTACTCTGGATAGTGGGTTGTAAATCATCAAAATATCAAAAAAAAAGTGTTGTTGCATTATTAATTGAGAACATTTCATCAAACTGTGGTAAACCCACTTTGTGCAAACTTCACTTGTCTACTACAGGATTTTTAAAATCCTAAGCAGTATTCACCAGTCAGCCAAAACATTAAAACCACTGACAGGAGAAGTAAGTAACATTGACCATCTTGTGACAATTCAGTTTTCTGCTGGGAAACTTTTAGACCTGGCATTCGTTCATGTGGATGTTACTTAGACATGTAGCACCCACTAAGACCAGACCAGGCACCCCCACCCCATAGCAATGACACTCCTTGATGGCAGCAGCCATCCCCAGCAGGATGCAGCCTGACACAGGCACACACACAAAAAATGCTGTAGGAACCTGGCCTCCAAATTCACTAGATCCCAAACTGATCGAGTATCTGTGGGATGATCCACAGAGGCCCCTCCTCTCAACCTATAGGACACAAAGACCCCCTACTAACAACATTCTGTTGCCAGACACCACAGGACACCCTCAGAAGGCCCATGTCCATTCTCTCAAGGATTCAAGGAGGATTCAAGAGTTTTTATTGTCATTTCAACACATGTTGATACATGAGTTGGAACGAAATTAGTTACCCTGGTCCCGGTGCAAGCCAAAGCAAAAACAGTATAGGTAAAAGTATAAAAATAGAATAGAATTAGCTAACTTAGTATAAAAAAATAGGCAAGTAAGTAATATACAGCTGAGCAATGTACAGTAGAATTAAAGTGACAATTGTGCACTACTGGAGTCTGCGCAAAACGTCTGTATTCAGTGCAAAAATGTATCTGTGGTTGGTTTTTGGAGGGTGGGGGCCAGGGGCTACAGGGGTCCTCCAGCGTTCAACAGTCTCACGGCCTCCGGGAGTCACAACTGTTTTGGAGGCACAAGGGAGACCTGCACAATATTAGGAAGGTGGTCGTAATGTTATGCCTGATCGGTGCACGCGTATCCCACAGATTTTCTTCTCTTCAATCCTCCGACATATAAATAATGACGCGTCGTCACACGCTACGGGATACTATTTAGATTTTCGTGCCAGAGGGAGGAATCAGGAAGCACCTGATCTCGTGATGAAGCAGACGTAAACAAAACGGAGACTGTGGTGCAACAACTTGTGGTCGCTTTGAAATCGTTTGCAGCGAGGAAAAATAAAAGCAGAAGCTAATTGAGGCTAAATGAGAAAAGGTGTTGTAAACTCTTTACCGAGAACTAGAGGTGGGATTTTAGCTGTCGTACTGACATAATCAAACTAGAATATCCTAAATATGAGGCATGCAGGTGGCATGTAACATCCAGAAACTACTGCATGAAATGTGTTCGTCCACCTTTTCATTGAGGCCATGAGGTTGACAATAGCACTTCCTGGTGTTCAGTGGATAACCTAGACGCTGCTGTTTCATCATAGCGCCAGAAAAATCACTCAACTCGGTGGAGTCGACCGATTCTGGGACTGGAGACGGACAACTGTGGCTGAGTTCCTGAGAGAAAACCTCTGGGAGGCGTTATGCTGTGGGTTTGTTACAGATCCTTCCACATTTCTGTGGTACGTCCCTGAGGGGCCAAACAACATTTTACAGTAGTTTTCCACTTCTGAGGGTATGATACTACGGGCGAAGCATGAAAAAAACAACCTTCCCCGGTCGGTGACTCAACTTACGGGTTCTTGTCAGACCGAATGACTCAAGGCCCAGATATCTGCTTCAAAGAAAAAGTCTCACAGCAGGAAAAACCAAAAAGGGGGAAACGGTGAAGTGGACCAAACCTGCAGGGAAATGCTTGACAGCTGCTGGAAACGTCGGCACGGCACGGCACGCACGCACGCAGACATTTTTCACACTTTCTCTGCAGATCCTGGCACAAGTTTGTCCTCTCTTGAGCTAATTTACCAACACGTGCTGCCTTTTTTTTTTCTAACAGAACCGGCTATTATTAAAACTGGAACAGAAACAGCAGTGCCGAAATGTCAAAGATAGAAATATTGTTGGCCTCCAATGTCTGCCAGAAAGCACCGATGTTGATCACTTTACATCTTTGTGACAATAACTTAATTTAAGTCGAGCTTTAAAGCAATTTTCCTGTCATGTCCCGCAGATTTGAAGACAAAGAGAGCACACAAATTGTGGGCGACACACGATTTGAGGCTAAAGCAGCAGGAGTCTGAAAATAGTCTGACATTTCGGGAAGCGGATTTGTAATTTTTCTGGAAGAGAAGTTGTCAGGAGTTCACGGAGACCTTGTTACACCACATGTCTCCCTGATAAAACAATAACAGACCTTATCCCGATGCGAGTGTTTACACCAAACTATGCTAAGCTAATATCCTCCTTCCTCCAGTTCCAGTCTTAAACTACCACTGTGACGGTGACGCCGCCTCACACCGAACGTGTCTGGACCGAAAACGTCACACTTGAACACACCACAAGGCTGCAGCCGACCGTCTCACAGACGCTGACATCTCCTGAATCATAACGATCATAGACTCGCCGGCACCCTGACACCGTCTTGGTGTGTCACAACCTTTAACGGCGACTCGTGTGGATACTGGAAACTCTAACTCAGTTCCTTACTGCTCGTTCACTACGGTTGCTGTCATTTCAGTGTGTAAAAACATGAGGTTGTCTGTTCTGTGCTACTTTAGGAACATAGGGGGCTCCATGGAAGAGGACCCACATACACTTTATCCTTCCTAAAACCTGCACACTAGACTTTTGCACGTGCACAAGAGCGGTATCGATTTCCAAATCTAACTAAAATAAAAGTAGTTCCCGGAGTTTCTCCCCAATCTTTTCATTCGAGCAAAGTCTGGAAACAAATCTATCTCGCAGACTCTCCACTTCCCCTTGAAAGCTTACACCCGCAGCACAAAGTGTTTTGCAGGTATGTGTTTTTCTAGACAGTGGTTACGTGTTTAGTCGGTGTTTGCCTCCAGTGGAACACCTAAATGGCGCCAGACGTGGGCTGTAAGTGGGTTTGTGTCACAACTGCGCAGCCTCCGTTGGGTGTCTCGCTATATGGCTCTATAATGATAGCTGGCAAGCGAGAGCGGCCTTAATTTACTCTCCCTGGCTGGATTAAAACCGGCGGCGCTCCAGCTACATGTACACCTCTTTAACTTCTAAACTTGCTGTCGCCACAAATTCTTCCACAATCACTGACACAATCCCCCGACATAATATAAGGCAGAGGCTAAACCACAATGAAGTCAGTGTTTAGGTCCTTCTGCCGGCTTGCCAGCTACCTCACCACACTGGTTTCACATTCCACAGCAACCTCATTGACTTCTCTCTCTCTCTCTCACACACACAGTCGCTGCTATTTGGAGGTATTGTGAAGGCACGCACGTACGGGACCATATGTATCCAGGCACGCATGCAGACTAGGGTCGCACCAGCAGGCATGCGCACGGGCTCATACACACACGTGAGCCCCCAGCCTCGGGCAGCTACTCCCCTTCCTTTTCCCTCAGTGACCTGCCATTGGGCAGCACGCCCAGACCCTCTTATGGATCTCCTGATGCCTAGCAAAACACATGCTCTGGCTGCTGCAGACTTCTCTCAAACATATGGACTCGTGGGCACATGTATGCACACACACGCTTGCATGCAGTTCATATTGCAAACACGAGTAAACCGCGGAGGGAGGTTTCGATCTGCAGCAGCCACACAGGTTTGTCTTTCGGCATGAGAGAACAGTCACTGACAGGTTGCATCCTCCGGTTCCCTACCCCAACCATTGCAGGCACACGCCCCAGGCAACCTAAACTTTTAAATCAGAATTATATTCCTTTGAAGACGTGGACTTTAAGCAGAAATGTCCTTATTACAGCGGTTTAAAACTTCTGCATCAATTTGAAGCCGTACTCCAGCTTCCTCCAAAGACATGCATGTTAAGTCGGCCGTAGGTGTGAGTGTGAATGGTTGTCTGCCTCTCTGTGTTAGCCCTGCAATAGAATGTCGACCTGTCCAGGGTGTACTCCGCCTCTCTCCCGATGACAGCTGGGATAGGCTCCAGCCCCCGCGCGACTCTTCATAGGACAAGCGGTTACAGAAGAAGAAGATGAATTTAACGGCATAGCTACAACGACAGGCCCTAACGCCCTAGCCTGACGTACACACCTCCCCAGAAATGTAAGTACAGTCAGGTCCATAAATATTGGGACATCGACACAATTCTAATCTTTTTGGCAAATCAGGTGAACGGTGTAGGAATTAAAACAGTTTGTATATGTGCCTCCCACTTTTTAAGGGACCAAAAGTAATGGGACAAATTAACAATCATAAATCAAACTTTCACGTTTTAATACTTGGTTGCAAATCCTTTGCAGCCAATTACAGTCTGGAACGCATAGACATCACCAGACGCTGGGTTTCATTCCTGGTGATGCTCTGCCAGGCCTCTACTGCAACTGTCTTCCGTTCCTGCTTGTTCTTGGGGCATTTTCCCTTCAGTTTTGTCTTCAGCAAGTGAAATGCATGCTCAATCGGACTCAGGTCAGGTGATTGACTTGGCCATAGCATAACATTCCACTTCTTTGCCTTAAAAAAACTCTTTGGTTGCTTTCGCAGTATGCTTCGGGTCATTGTCCATCTGCACTGTGAAGTGCCGTCCAATGAGTTCTGAAGCATTTGGCTGAATATGAGCAGATAATATTGCCCGAAACACTTCAGAATTCATCCTGCTGCTTTTGTCAGCAGTCACATCATCATCAATAAATACAAGGGAACCAGTTCCATTGGCAGCCATATATGCCCACGCCATGACACTACCACCACCATGCTTCACTGATGAGGTGGTATGATTTGGATCATGAGCAGTTCCTTTCCTTCTCCATACTCTTCTCTTCCCATCACTCTGGTACAAGTTGATCTTTGTCTCATCTGTCCATAGGATGTTGTTCCAGAACTGCGAAGGCTTTTTTAGATGTTGTTTGGCTCTAAACTCTAATCTGGCCTTCCTGTTTTTGAAGCTCACCAATGGTTTACATCTTGTGGTGAACCCTCTGTATTCACTCTGGTGAATTCTTCTCTTGATTGCTGACTTCGACACACATACACCTACCTCCTGGAGAGCGTTCTTGATCTGGCCAACTGTTGTGAAGGGTGTTTTCTTCACCAGGGGAAGAATTCTTCGGTCATCCACCACAGTTGTTTGCAGTGGTCTTCCGGGTCTTTTGGTGTTGCTGAGCTCACCGGTGCGTTCTTTCTTTTTAAGAATGTTCCAAACAGTTGATCTGGCCACGGCTAATGTTTTTTGCTATCTCTCTGATGGGTTTGTTTTGATTTTTCAGCCTAATGATGGCTTGCTTCACTAATAGTGACAGCTCTTTGGATCTAATAATGAGAGTTGACAGCAACAGATTCCAAAAGCACACTTGAAATGAACTCTAGACCTTTTATCTGCTCCTTGTAAATGGGATAATGAGGGAATAACACACACCTGGCCATGGAACAGACTCAAACAGAATACAAACTCTTCCAACTAATTCCTACACCGTTCACCTGATTTGGATGTAAATACCCTCAAATTAAAGCTGAAAGTCTGCAGTTAAAGCACATCTTGTTTGTTTCATTTCAAATCCATTGTGGTGGTGTATAGAGCCAAAAAGATTAGTATTGTGTCCCAATATTTATGGACCTGACTGTACGTGAATCGATTGTTCTGGACCAACAAAGGTGGAACACACTGAAGAAAGACTGACTGAAGAGGTTCGAAAGGTACAAGCGCTTGTGCGACTTGCCTTCGACATTTCGGTGAAATTTCGTCGAAAGTTTCAGTCGCCATCGGTGAAAGTGAAGCAGAAAGTATAAAGACACGGCGCCGACTAGTGTTTGGGTGGCATTTCTTACAGAGCGAGCCAGACTGACGAGGGCACAAGCATAAATGACTCGCTCTGGCTTAGGGCTGCGTACGTAGGTCACGGCGTCTGGTCCCGCGGAAGCATAAACCGCGCTTAAGTTAGTGCGCTTACACAAAATTATACACACACATACACACTCGTGCATGCGAAGAATCATCACTCCAACACTGTGTCCCGCTGACGTCCTTGTATCTCAAGCCCTACGATGCTCTGGTACAATCGTGCATTGAAACATAAAACAAATACCCACCAACTTCCACAGTCTCCACCACGTTAGAAACACAAACATTTTACACGCTATTGGACGTGAAAGAGTACAGACACACATGCACAGAGTTGATATCCCCCTCAGGTGTAAAACACACACACATACATATATATAAAGAGAGTTTTTCCTCCTCTCACAGGAAACGTTAGCTTCCACGGTGCCCTGATCTGGCCTCTCCCTCCCCGTTATTTTTTAACTCTCCCTCTCGCTCTCGACTTCTCTCCCTCTCACTCCTTCCTGTGGTTTTCCTCTCCCAGTCCTCCAGCAGAGCATACCTCTCCTGTTCCCTGCGCCTCCCACTCCTTTTTCTTCTCTCCAGTTTCTTATTCTCCAGCGCAATTTTTTATTTTTTTTTGTTGAGCCCCCTTCTTTTATTTTTCTTCAATTCCTCGTCTCGCTGTTCCATCCAAGTCACACTGTGTTGCTCATCTGAGACTTTAGTAGAAACTGTTCTTGACTTTATTGCACAAAGCTAATTGTTAAGTGTGATATATATACATTTAAATGTCATGATTTAGAAAAAGGCAAAAGGCAAGAAGGATAAACTTAGGTAGGGGGGCTGAATAAAAGCCTCCAGCTTCAATGTTTGACGTGCCAGCAGAGAAACAGAGCGAGGGAGGAGAGACACAAGACGGCCCATCACTCCAAGACGCATGTCAGCCCTTATTTTTAAGGGGGTTATATCCTTTGAACCTTCCGTCCCACGTCCTTATAAGGTATTACGCAATGCTGTTGCAACAGCGGGGATGACAGGAGGCTTTGTTTTTGTGACTAGGAGGCGTGCAGAGACGAGAAGAAAGGAGACTGCCCGTAAAAGAGAAATGAGAAATGAGTGGAATCAAATGGTTGAAAATGGACACCTGTTTGGACAAAACCAAAAGGACATGTCGAGGAGTGATTCGTGGACGACGTGGAGAGGGGGTTGATGAGGACGAGGCGAGAGGAATGTAGTTTCTGTAGGTGTTTCTTAAAAGAAAAAAGACAAACCAAAGCTCATACTGATGTGTTTGAGTGTTTTCAAGGGCCCAAGACGGCGTAGATCGACCCCCTCCAAAAGAAACAAAAAACAAAAAAACACTAATGACCGTATCGCATTTCAAACTCTCAAGTCTCAAAAACAAAACCACCGGCATAGCAATTAAGCGGTTTGAGCCGCCACGGCAGCAAAAAGGGAAATTTACTGTCAGTGTTCGCAACTTGTGAATGTGTTGAACCGCTGTTTTATATGATGTCAGCTCTGAATCACAGCTCTTTCTCTCCCTCTCTCTTTCTTTCTTTCTCTGTCTCTCTCTGTGTATGCCTGCATTGAGGACAGTGAACTTCCCTCAGGACGAGAAAAAATGGCATCATGGTATGAGGAGACTGAGAGCGAGTAGGCGGCGAAAGAGCCAAGAAGAAAACAGAAACTGTGGGAGTCAGACGCAGGCTCCCACCCTTTCCTCTCCTCACACTTTTCCCATTATTTGTCTCAGTATTACCCTCTCTCTCCCTCTCCCTCTCTCTCTCTGTTGCGTCTCGACACCGCTAAGTGATGCAACTCTGCTCAGCAAGTCTGCAATAGCCACCAGTAGAGCCTGCAGTGTCTCCTCGACTGACACTGGCGTCTTCACCACTTAGAAAGGGAGTGGTGGCGGCTGTCAGGGGAGGAGGAGTAGGGGGAGTAACCTCTCAAGACAGGGATTATGTCGTTTTTCAGCTCAAGAAATTCTCTATCTCAGCTCTCTGGACATCCCCAAAGGGATTGTGGAATTGTGCTGAGACTCTGACGGACTTTTTAAAAAGGGTGTACCACCTCCAAAAGGTCCGACGGCAAAGTTTCACTTTAATAAGAACAGGCACATAGTGGCTCGGGGATGGGATAGGGAGTCTGTGCAAGAGATTTCAATGATGCCAGCAAACGCTGGGTTCATTTAAGCTAAACGACTTAGATAGCAACGTCGGCAATGAATGGATGGGGGAGAGTTTCAGATATGTGTTGTGGAGGAACATGTGAAATCTGAACCCAAAACTGATGCTTTGATTAAAACCTTACTTTAAAATGAAAAAGATCACGCTAGGATCCTCGCTAATCACACGTCAGACTTCTGAAATTACCCTAGACCCGATCGTAGGGTCCTCTGTGGTTCCACCTAGCTCAACTTAGATTCCTTCACGCCTTTCCCTCAAAGCAATACCCTGCTCTAACCATCGTATTGTCTTCAAATTTGACATTTTACAAAGCCTAAAATAAAATGCATCACCTAATTCTGAGTTACACAATTTTAGCCAAATTCCTTTCAACTAATTACTATATATATTGGACATTTATTTGCAGAATCCACAGGCGGTAGACCTCGTTTATGTCAAATTATGTGATATAGAAAGATTGGAGACGGGTAACATTTGACCCGGAGGACAATACGAAGTCTAAAATGAATCACATATATGTTCATTATTAGTGCTGTTTCATTGTTTGCCATTTGGGATCTAACTGATGGGCTGCCAGGAGAAGAGTGGCTCCTCTCAACCCTTGCAAGTCAAAGTCAACTTTGTGCTCCTAGAGCTGCACAAGTTTCAGATAAGATATGATAATCTTCCATTTTTCCCACAGTGGGGAATTTGTAGCGCTGCAGCAGCGAACGGTTTAAGGGACAGTGCACATGGGAGATATTAAACATTGAATAAATACCACAACAATTGAAAATTAAGCGCAAAAGTCATACGTGTGCACAATGGTTCAAGTGAGCTAAAATGACCACTGCAATTTACAGTATATGTAGCTAGTCTTGGTCAAGATCAAGTCCAAAATACTAGGAAAAATAAAGAAAACTGCAAAATGTGGGAATATATCTCACAGCTCTGCACCCATTCTTTGTTTGACGGTATATTTATTCTTCATCGTTCTGTGACGGTTCATTTTCGTATCTGAATATGTCAACACTAACACAAATGCTTCTTGCCCCAGTCATCAAGCAGCATTCTCAGTTTTCTTAACTACACAAAGCTGTATTTGCTCTCTGCACCAACAGCCGAAGAGTCAAACAAGCTTAGACACAGTCTGTGTGTTGTGTCGCTGGAGAATGCTGAAACTCAATAACCTGCTGTTTTATTGCAACTACTTGCTCAAAACATCTTCAAAATGTTGGAAACAAACAGGTAGCATAGGAAGCAAATGCTAGAGAGTTCATTCCTAGAGAAGCAAGGCGCAGGCTAAAGACAAATATTTGGAGTCGGACAGCTGTACAAATGGAAAAGAGATCAGCTGGGGAGGAGAGAAAGATTCAACAGGTCTGTAATAAAGGATAAACCCTCATTACAGTTTATCCCTTTTTGGCTCAAAGATGAACTTAACCATGTATAGTAAACTTCAGGCTGGTAGCATTTGGAAGAATGTGAATGTGAGCATGGACCATCTTCCTCCCTCAGTAAAGTGGGTGCTACGTCCATCATGGAGGACAAAAAAGTGTATTAAAATTGCACTGAACAGTTATTAAACATCAAAAATCACAGAAAACTATATTAGGATTTGGTTTCATGGCATGAGTCTTCATGAAACTGCTGATAATCTGTTGCTACTATTAGATAAACCTTGTTCCAGATTGTTGGCTCTGGCAAGTTACCAGAAGTGCCGATAAGCAGAAATGCCTTTAACACTGTACAAAGTCTTCAGACAAAACCATAAAATACCATTTAATACCATAAAATGCTAAATAAATGAATTTTGCAACTCCTTGTTTATCCATATCTCCTCAACGCTAACAGAAATTACAAGCTAGCATAATCCAAACACCCAAATTAGCCACATTAGCCAGATTTTAATTAAAATATACATTTGTTAAGTCACTATCTTTTGCCAAATAAGGTGAGAAAAGGGGCAACTGTAATAATTATATTATGAACTGAATGTCTGTGGCGACAATCTCCCCAAAAAATAAATGATGATTAGACTGCTGCTAACGCAAACCGAACATATCCTACTGCTGAAGCTTCGCATTAAAACCATTTAACTAAAGTTAAGGTTAAAGTTAAGTAGAGTTGATTCACATGTTTATCAGGGAGCTTAGGTCTTACAGTGATCAGTCATCGACAACGTGTCTGCAAAACCAGTAATTTTATCGCAGCAGATCAGTTTGAATAACGACTCGGCCAGAAGCAAGAAATTTGTTCTCGTAGCTCGTTCTCAACACATCAACGGGGCAGAACTTTTGTCTCGTAGGGTGTCCGGCAACTGTTCTTAGTTGGTCAGAAACTGGAAGTGGGCGTGGTTAATGTGGAAAAGCAGACGTGCTAGCGGCCACTCGCTGTGAGCTCCCAGATGCTAATATTCGCAGTGTGACCGCTAATCTCTCCTGGGTGGAGATTGGCATACTGGGTGTGGGCGGATGCCGAATGAACGGCGCGATCCGACGGACACGGTCGTCAAAACGGCCGGTCTCGCCGTCCATCTCCCCCGCAATGCTTAGCGCGTGTGACGTGTGCTGCAGTGGGAGGGGCCTATGAGGACCTCTCCTGAGTTTCTTGTGAAGTATAAATTACCTGGCAAGAACAAGCTTTGTTCTTTTTCTCGCAGCCCTAGGAGCAAGAAGAAATTTCTCTTTTCTCGTGGAGTATGTAAAAAGATTATTAGTTATTGCAGTGAGCTGTTAGAAGAAGAGCTGCAGGTGGCTTCACGCCTCCGACATCTCAGTGAGGACTAACTCCTTTAAACCTGCTGATCACACAGACTCCGTGTGCAGCATAAAATCAGATCAACATCAATTTTAATTTGCTGGGTCGCGCAGTATTAAACCATTCCCGTAACTACAGGAGTCGCCAAAAATCAGACAGGATGGATGTTGTGGTGCACAAAAAAGTCTGGCCTGTTTATTTCTATAGCTACGTGTTCTCCTTGAACCTTAAAATGTTGTTTTAGGCAATTTATTTGTATTAGATTTATCTGTATCTTCTATAGTAGTCAGCCCCACACTCTCCTCTCTGTGTTTCTTTATCAGTTTCTCTCTTTGTCTCTTCTCCTCACTCATCGCTCCCCGCCCATAAACCCTTGCAACACCACCACCACCACCACCACCAGCATCCCACCGTTTGGCAGCGGTACAAGGTCAACAGAAACCTTTTCACTTCTCCCCTCAGTGCCTCTCCTCCCTGCAATTCTTCACCATCGGCGGAGCCTCAGATCACTCCACCACCCCGTCCCACCACCCAATCCCCCACCCACCCACAATCCTTTCATCCACCGCTGCCCTGCGAGGAGCGAGGGAAAGAGAGAAAAGGGCTAAAGATGGGGAAGAGGATGAGAAGAAGTCCAGGGATGTTGGAAAAAAAAGAAAAAAGAAAGAACAAGTACAGACTTTCTTGGGTTGAAAATAAAGAGGCAGGGAGAACGAAAAAGGGAGGGAACGTCAGGAAATGAAAGACAGAGAAAGGAAGGAGGGGAGTTAGTGGAGAGAGACAGAAAGGCTGAGGGAGAAAAGTGTTTTTAACTTTCACTGTCAGGCAAGACGGACGAGGCCAAGAGCACTCTGTGCCCCAATCCAATCTTTTTCTTTCTCCTTTAATTTCTTTCTTTCTCTTTCTTTCTTTCTTTCTCTCAGCATCCCTCTCTCATTCCCTCAGCTCTGTCATCCAGACCTAAAACACACAAACACATGTGCCTCGCATTCCTACGTGCAGAGCAGATTCACCCAATTTGTTTCCACTGTGTGTGTGTGCGTGCGTGTGTGTGTGTGTGAGTGTGTGTGCGTGCGTCTGTGTGTGCCAAGCCAGTAAATAATAACCAATCCCAGCTGTACTGTAGGCCGTTCCTCTCATTCTCGGTGGGGATACAAAAAGGGAGGCGAGGGGGACGAAAAAAAGAAAAAGGGCTCCGTCAAATAACAGAGTAATGAGCTGGAAAAGAAAGTCAGCGAGTTAAGCGGGAAGGGTTGATAACGTTTTCACGCTAACAGATGTTATGGGTCTTGTCAAAGTGGCGGATCACTTGACAAATAGAAAATGATTTGTAAGCAGGAGTTTCAGAGTCAGGCCACCTTAAAGTGTTTCCGTCCCACAGCAGACACGTTTTAGTGAGGGCAGGTTTCTAGACAACGCCACGGTTCCCTTCTAAAATCATCTAAGATCAATAATAATCAATCACTCAGTAGGTAATCCATAACCCATGGATATCATCTTGATTTCCTGGTTTAAAAAAACACCAATATTCTTAAAGATTCGTATGCAAAATTCCCCTTTGGTAAACTTTTTTGCAGGATTATTGCAAATTGCCAAATTCTTTCCTTCACTTAGGCAAGCACTTAAATGCAATTGTGGCTAGCACTATTAGCTTAGCAGCCACGGCAGATCTCCAACTTGCATGCAGCCAAATATATTTAGAAACTGTATAGGCCAGGACACTCCGAATGTTTCGCTGTATTTCAGTGCAAAGACCACCCCTAGTGGACAAATTGGGAATAGGCGTATTGAAAAATCGAAGCTAATGTCTGCTAATCCATCCAGCGGGCCAGACTGGACCCTCGGTCAGGCCGATATTGAACAATTAGATTGTGCACGTGGCAGAAATTGCAGTGTAAAGATTAGCCAAGCTAATAATTCACAATTCAAGGTAACATAGTGGAAATAAATCCATTAATAAGACGTTAATCTGCAACTATGATAATTTGGTGAGCGCTTTCTCAAGCAGACATGCATCACTGTCTGCTCAGACAATTCAGAAGCTAATTTTTTCACTCTCACAATCTGACATTTAATAGATTTGATGATTAGCTGTTTATTAGCGTATACAGATGGTTAGACATGTGGAGGACACTCTAGGAGGAGCGGGGCTTCCTAATCAGGGCTGGAGGCAAACGGGGGCCGGCGCAGGAACGGGGTGGTCCCCTCTGTCATCCAGCGAGGAGGGGAACATGGGAGCAGACCTAGACCGCAAGCTGAAGTTCCCACAAGAGATCACCACAACCTTCCAGCGGTCAGATTTTGAGCTCGGGTCTGGTCTTGCCAGGGCAGTCATTATGCCTGAACCAGACGTCCCATGGGAAGAGGGAATGGAGGCTGCACTCAAGAGAAAAAAATAAATAAAAGAAATGCTGCACAGAACGATCAGATGTGTGCTCGTAGACTGAGTAAAAACTGTACATCGAGTATTTGGCAAATAAGAAGCTAAAGGTCAGTGGCAGAGGCGAGACTGGAGCTTTTAGTGGGATGATATACTCTAAGGTGAAGAAGGCTTTCAGATATCTGGTGGAAGGTGAAACTTCAGCTGTAAGATTGCATATACTGCTTGCTGGAATGCAAATCTGAGCTTTGAGTAGGTCATTTGACAACTGATTTCTTCATTTTGAGCCATGTCTTGGTAATAGGGTGCAACATTTACTATTGCTAAACTCCGTCTTTGTATCTGAATGTATCTGTCCAAACCACATTGTCCCAAAAGGCCTCGTTACTGCCTCTGTGTTAACTGGTATCTCTGCTTTTCCGTGCCTCTGCGTCTATGCACGTCAGACTTCTGCAACGGTTTGACACCAGCATTTTAGACTGCACTGAATTTGCTGGAGTCCTGGCCAGTCCTGGACGATTTGACTGTTTGAAATCCTTTTTTAAGATTCCTTTGCCAAACTCACTGGCATCCTCTAACCTTTTTCCGAATTCCTCAGAGCCTCTCGTGTCGACGCCACGCCGCTCCCATTCGCTTGTAGGTTGTAATCCTTGGGACCTTCTGACTCCAACGTTGTGGATTTGGATGTTTGATCAGATCTTTTCTTTATTTATTGAAATCATTTCAAACGTTGTTGCTTGTACAGTGGAACCAACAACGTGTGGAGACTGACACTAAACTGAATTATCGAAGCGGTTTCACAAGAAAACTGAAATCAACATTTTATATACTGTAGTCCACATCTATGAGCCGCTGGAAAATTTCTGATCCTACCTATGCCTGCCGTTGCAGCTGACCTCCCCTCCCACACACACACACACACGCACACACACAATCATAATTCCCAACCATGAGAAGAAATCATTTTTTCCTCCTTTTCTCCCCTCACGGCTCACTCCCTCTATCTGCCAGGCTTTTTTTTTTTTTTTTTTTTTTTTTTAATAGAGGCCAGCATTGCCTCCTTCCTCAAACACCAGACCTAAAAGACGGAGAGAGAGGCAGAAAATGCAAGGGAGGGGAGAGGAGAATATGAAGGGGAGGGAGGGAGAGACGGAGGGGGGTGACGAGTTGGGTTTTTCGGAATTTGGTCTATGTTTGGTTTGGAAGCAAAGGCCCCGGCGCTGGGCTCTCAGGAGGATAATGGAAAAGAGAGAGGGAAGAAAGGGAGGTTTATGGATGTGTGTGTACCCTCACAGGTGGTCGGCACATACTGATGGGGGGGGGGGGGGCTTTTGTGTGTCAAAATGCGTGTGTGTGTGTGCGTGTGTTCGCTGAATTATGTCGGCATGTTGGCAAAGGTAATGCCATGTGTGCTCAGAGCATGTGCGTGCACGCTATGTTGTTTATTTGCAGATGTTGGCACAAGTGCATGTGAGCTTCTAGTAAGTACGAATCAAAGAAGGGAGACGGAGAGTGGGGGCGAATAAGACATTCCTACAATGGAGGAGGAAGGGGAGGGGATACAGGGAGCCAGTGGTTAGTTAGTGGTTTGAAACTAAGAGGAGAAAAATGAACGTCTGGTCCAGGGCCGGGCCCCGAGAAAGTTACCACAACCAGCCAGAGGAGCCAAGGAGGAGAGGAGAGAGGAGAGGAGAGAGGAGAGGAGAGAGGAGAACCCAGTTGCAAAGAGTTATGGAGAAGACGAGAACTGGGGAGGCCTCCTCTTCCTCCTCCTCCTCCTCCTCCTCCTCCACCACCACCACCCTTGCATATGAGGCCTGCTAACTCCTGCCTGTGCCGCAGGGGAGGAAAAAGTGGGAGTGGTGCTTTTATAGCTGGGCTGAACCCACTGAACCCATCATGTACAAACAGCAGGGAAAGTATGGAGACAGAGGTCCGAGGCCAGAAGCCACACAGGGGGCTTCAGTGTGTGTGTGTGTGTGTGTGTGCGTGTGTGTGTGTTGGGAGGGGGTCTGGTTGGGTACAACAGGAGGACTGAAGGTAGGAGGAGGAGGAGGATGATGAAGGAGAAGGAGGAGAGTCACTGCAGGTCTCCCCCAGCTCACTTTTCAACTAGGCATCACCAGTTGTGGTGGGTTTTATAGGCCTCTCACTTTCTATTTTAATCTTTCTTTCTTTCTTTTTCATTTCTTTCTTTTTTCCTTTCTTTCTTTTTTATTTATTTCTATCTTACTGTCTTTCTTTCTTACTTTCTTTCTTTCTTTCCTTCTTTCCATTTTGCTTTATTAACCTTTCTTTCTTTCCATTTTACTTTATTAACCTTCCTTCCTTTCTTTCTTTCTTTCTTTCTTTCTTTCCATTTTGCTTTATTAACTTTTCTTTCTTTCTTTCTCTACTTTGACTTTTCATCCTTGGTTGGTTTAATCTTCTTCTTTCCTCCTCTGTCTTGTTTTATTGTATTAATGATTTACTTTGTTGCAGCACCTTGCTCCACTGATTTTACTTTTTTTTTTCTTTCTTTTCCTTTTCCATCATCTTTCCATCCCTTCTCCACTTTCCCGTTCCTTCATTCTGCCTGTGTTTTCCTCCTTCTGCTATTCTTTCTTTCATCCTGCCATTCGTCAGTCTGTGTTTCCTTAACTTCTTCGTGCTGTCCGGGTCTTTCTTTAGCTGCTCCTCCTTAATTCACTCATCCATTTTTCCCATTCCTGTTTGCATTCCATTTCTATCGTTATGTGCTGCATTAATTCCCTCCCACTATCTTTTATCCACACGCACACACAGGTTCCCGTTTGCGTGAGCAGCATTCCCACTCAGTAGCAGACAGTGTGGGTGGAAGGGGGACTGTAAGACAGATGCACCCAACAACAACAACAGGAAAGGAGTTGGCTTGACTCTGGGTCTTTTTGAGAATCCATCCATAGGCGTCTGCCCAAACCTTTAGAGAACAGATGCATGATGCAACGAGCTCGCAACCTGCACGTTGATGTCATCACAAGAAAACCTCACATCCTCAACTGCTCTTTGCCCTGACCACCATGTTGCATCTACTTCTGTGAAAACAGAGTGAGGGGGTTTCAGCGGGGCTGACGCACACCCATGGGTCACGCGGAAAACCCGGCCAAGCCTTTTGGGACCCTTGGGAATTGAAGTAAAAAATAAAGTGGGAAAATCAGTGCAGCTGTAGTTAAAGGTTTTTCTGATACGGAGGCGTATGACCCGTTGGGGAGGAAGATGAGTCATGAAGTGTGTCAGGGGGTGGACAACTTGTGGGATTTTAAAGGCTTGTGCTACAAGAGAAGTAAAGGTCTTTGTGACTGTGTGTTGCGTGAGTATGTGCGTGCCCATGTGTCAGCTGTAGGGCTTTAAGCCTACATGTTGGGTCATACAGCTACATCAATTAGTAGCTTGGTTGCCTTGAGGCCAGAAAGACCATATATGACTCATACTCAAGGATCCTGATACATTTTACAAGAATTAGCTGTTTGCCGGCGGTAAATGTCCCATTATAGAGTTTTTGCTAACCTGGCACCAAGACTGCCAAAACAAAAACACACCAATCCAACTGCCCTACATCCTCCCTAAGACCTTTCCTGTCAGGCATCAGTATTCATCAAACACAGTTCAACGCTTTTTACTCCAACTTTTATCTTCGGGCACACTTTGATCATGCACTGTAGCTTTTTTGAAGCTTATTGAACTTCTAAAAAGGAATAATTCTGCTTCCCCCCTAGAGCATATCTGTGTAGCATGTGCCTAAAGTCAGCACTCAATGCTATTTCATCGAGTCCACCTTGTGTAGGATCAGCACTTAAGGGGTTTTCACGAAGCAGAACGACATTTAAGGAGAACGACAGCGGGCCCAGGATGGATCCTTGAGGAACTCCATGTCTGTGTTGAGCCATAGTAAGAGGAGAAAGTAGCTATGGCCACGATTATTACAATGTCACTGCCTACATAACAATACATAAATAAATAAAATGAATCGCACAAGATGACAATAAGTCAGAAAACACAGAAATATCTTATCATAGAAGACAAAGAAGAAAACATGAAATAATTTATCTGATCACATTTCTTTGACAGTATGGTTATGATTATAATTATTTTACAATATTAGACATAAAATTAAAATAATAAATATTACAATTAAAGAAAAAAACAAATGTTAATTTCTAGTGGACTTGAATATTTCCTCAGCGTTCATGTTTATACTCAGATTGTAGCTTTTTTTGAGAATTATTATGAATTATTAAGTAATAAAACAACTTTATATGTCTGCTAAGTGTATATTTTAGACATTTAAATGGGGTAACATTTTATGTGAAGGTTAACATTAGCATTCCCCATAAACATATTTAGTAATCCTTAGTAATAAGAGTTATGTCATAGCAGATTAAAGATTGTAGGTGTAGTAACAAATCCAAAACTGAGCTACACGGGTATATTATAAGCCAGTCTCAAAGAACTGTTTACATATTTACCCGGTTAAATATACCAAGGTAGCAGCTGTTTAATTTACCTTATATCAGCCTGTAGACGGTGAGACGGTCTCTTCTGGTCCCTGTAGTCTGCCTGAAAGATGCTCTGGAGCCTTTTGGTCGCAAACTGAGCACAAAATTCACCAAGATCAAGCGAGTTTGTCTGAGGTTTCTTGTTCCATCTTCGATTGAGTTATCAGCTGTCACTGTCTGGTTTGAAAATTAAAAAAGAAAAAAGAAAAATCTGTGTTGAGGAAAAGACAAGTCTCCCAGCAGGGGTCGTTGGTTCAGGAGGTGGTGGAGGTGGAGGGGAGATGCCTGTTGCGAGTGTTCAGTTTTCAGATATCACAGAAAACCTTGTCCTGGGAAATAGTTTATCGACATCAAAATTACTCTGACGTAAATAAGTGTATGGAGAGGAGGGGGAGGAGGAAAAAAAGAAGCAAAAGAATGTCAGTCTGATGCGAGGATGTAGTGCGATGGGAATGTCAAATCTTCCGCAAAAAGGTAGAGAGGCTCTCCGGGAGGCGCATCGCTCAGTTGCGACGCTGGTCAACTGAGCTTCCAGCGGCGGAGAGGAGGGAAGAGGCTGACTGGGAGGGAGGGAGAGAGAGAGAGAGAGAGAGGTGGAGAGACAATGCTAGAGAGTGGGGGGAAAAGAGAGGTGGAGATATACTGACAGAGAGAGAGAGAGAGAAAAATGCCTGCATTCCTCCACCAGGTCTTTACTGCCAGTAGTTATTTTGCCTATTTCCTTTTATTGCATCAGTCCACCGTGTCTATTCTTCAATACTTAATAAACCTATATACAGCGTACACTGTAAGAAATGATTCTGTGGTTGTGTAGATTTGAATTAATGTATTAGGTAAAATATATATTAAATATAATTGTGTTTTTGATTTTGAGGCAAATATTTAATTCAATTTAAAATAAAACTGTAGTTAAATATGGCATTTATTCTTGTTAGTTGAAATCAGCATTGTCCTTTTCAAAGTTCTGGCTTGAAAATTAGACTGTACATGTTGTGCTACGCAATGTTCAGCTTCTACCGAGCTAGGGAACTGCACATTTGAAAGTGCCATGTTTGTAAGTTAGCACCGATTTGGACTCTTATCCCACTAATATCAGTGACATTTCTGTTGTGCAACTGCGGCTCTCAGAAAAGAGCCCAACTTCCCATCACTCCACTCAAGTCCCTGCTGTAGTGTGATACTACAGACTGTCTCCCTCTAGCGGCGACCAACGCAACTGCACACAATTTCTTTCCTCTGATGATGGACTACACTTAGCCTGGTCGTCACCAATTTCGGGCGGAAACGCAGGATGGTGACGACCAGGCTAGACTACACTGTTGACAACGCTCAAAACATGAGTAAACTTTGTCCTCTCTTCAAATAATCGTTGGTCCTTTATCAAGAAATACAGTTTTGATAGCTGTTTCAAAGGGGTTGAATTCACTGTAGGTCTCTTTGGAAAAGAGCTTAGAAAGACTGGGACAATATAGAATATGAACATTTACAATATATGCTAATAAAAGTACACAGTAGCGTACACATGATTGTAATTAGTAACAGTGGTGACTTAAAGTGACATTGATATCGAAGAGTAAACCGGTATGACACAGCAGCACTGTAAAACAGTAATGTAAAATCAAATGTGTGACAATTTATAGTGCAAATGTGTGTAGAGTAGTTTAATTTATTCTGTAAAGAGCATGCATTTAAAGAAGATGTCTTTCTAAATTGTGGTAGACCTAAAACATGTTTTTTTTTTGTAATTGACAAGTTAACAGATTGAAAAGTTGGACAATGAAGAGCAAGTTTGGACAAGTCATCATGCAAGCTTATCTGAGAACATGTGCTGCTTCCTCTTCTAAATTGTATTCATCATAAATTAAAAACACTTTCACAACCTTCTCCTTTCAGGCGTGTACATGGTGCAAAAGCGTTGCATGCATCCTGGAAGCGGTGCAACCAAGAGGCAGGGTACACCCTGGGCAGGTCTCCAGTCTATCACAGGGCTAACACAGAGAGACAGACAACCATTCAAACTCACACCTACGGCCAATTTAGAATCACCAATGAACCTAACCAGCATGTCTTTGGACGGTGGGAGGTATCCGGGGAGAACCCACGCAGACACAGAGGAAAGAAGAACCAGAATTGTAATGATTGCAGTCCCTTGGTTAGTGTGAACGCAATATGTTCTGAGTCACATTTAAGACCGACCGCCTATACACAACAGGGGTGCTCCTGTGTCAGACTCATTCAGAAAACAAACATACAACCAAACTATAAATGATCACCTTTAAAGGAAAAAGCCCCGTATGTCATGTTTGTCATAGTGCAAATGTGTCTTTTACACTGGCTACTTGCCATCAAATCACCCAGATTGGCTCTTAATGCAAACTCTGAACGGGCCCTCAGTGTCAGGCCTAATATCTTATCTATTTCGTCTTGCTGCTTTCTGTATGTGCGTAACTGCCCGTCTGTTTACTCTTTACCTGACACAGGCCAATTTTAAAAATAGCGTTTATCTTTCACACCCTGCTACCAACGCGAACCATCTCTCTGGGCGGAAACTAACACCCTCTGCAAAGAGGACCAAAGAGTCACACTGATCTGCAGCAGCTCTCGTCTTTCAGGAAACTACATCAGAGGCCTGAACAGTGAACTTATGACCAAACTACACACCTGGTTCCAGATCTAGTCAGCATGCGGGAAAAAGTACTGCTGTCCTGTCAAATCTCAGCGTGAGACAGTGACTGCTCAAGGTACGCGCTGCTTTTTAATTTGAACTGAAACGTTTAAAGCACATATTACATATTTTGACTCATCTGCAACATAAATGTCCCATTTCGTATCTCTCCAGATCTGTAAATCAGTGAATATCATTGACTCAGTAGGACTATCATAACGTATGTAGCTTCCTCTACTTATCTCACATCTGTCAGTGACTTATAAGACTGGCACCTTTTGATTTTTACTTCTACTTCCTGTTGCCACCATTGTCTTTTAACAACGGTTTGCATCTGTCACACCTAATCTGATACTAAGGTGGCTGTACGAGTGTTTGTGGTTGTGTCTGTGTGGTTCCTTCTGACACCTTCTCTCTTTTTAATTACCCTGCAGTATGAGGCCATCTCAGCAACAGCCATGATACCTGGTAGGATGCTTCACACAGTGTGCAAAAGCTGCACGTCTTTTTGTTTTAGTTTTTAATGTGTTTCACTCCAAAACAGCTGTGACTCATCAGAGAATGGACATGGTCCTTCTGAGGGTGTCCTGTGGTGTCTGGCTACAGGATGTTGTTAGTGGGGGGGCCTTTGAGGGGAGGGGCCTCTGTGGATCATCCCACAGATACTTGATCAGTTTGGGATCTAGTGAATTTGGAGGCCAGGTCAACACCTTGTGCTGTTCTTCATGTTTTTTTGAGTTGTTCCTAAACTGTTTTTATGTGTGTGTCTGTGTCAGGCTGCATCCTGCTGGGGATGGCTGCTGCCATCAAGGAGTGTCATTGCTATGAGGTGGGGGTGCCTGGTGGGTGCTACATGTCTAAGTAACATACACATAGCAATTCACAGTTGGTCAGCAAGCGTTGCGCTTTCCAACCACAGATAACAATGTGATCATTCACACCATCATTGACATCACTTCAACACCTCTTTTCTAAACCATTCGTGTTGAAGACGTCTGCATGTTGAGCGAACATTACTTCAAGAGGAAGGAAGCGAAGTTCAGAGTGAACGTTCAGCTCCAGCCGTGGACTGCTGTTATTCATTTTGAACGTGCATCATATTTTGGTCTCAACATATAATTGTCGTTTTGAAGAGAAGCCGAGTGACGACAATGGCCGTGCTGCTGAGCAAAGCTGGATGCACGTTCATGTGTTTCCTCCTTTACATTTCAGGTATGAAAAGCAAATTTTCTGTCCATTTTATGCCTGTATCAATGATCAGTTGTTAACGAAATACATGTGTATTGTAGGTGTTACATATTATTAATTTATTCAATTGTTCCTTGGTTAAACTATCTTTTGAAGATGTTTGGGGAAAAGCAGCCATCATCTGTGCCTTGAAGGGTTCATCTGTGGATCTGCGCTGCTCAGCTCAGCGTCCACATAAAGTGAAATGGTACACCGTGCAGTGGGACGCCTATGAAATGGTTCAGAGCAAGGTCCGTCCACAGGGAAATCGTGTGATACGAGACACGAATCGCTCCACTCTGACAATTAATGATCTGAGAGAGAGTGATGAAAATGTGTACTGCTGCAGAGAGAATGCCAGCAACCCAGAACAATGCTGGTCCAATGGGACTAAGCTTCATGTCACAGGTACAGTGGTTGTTTCATTTATTTCTTTTGCAACAACATCTGTATACAGACGCTGACTGGACGTTGTCATCTCAGACCTGCAGGTAAAGGTGATTCCTGCCACAGAGGGACAGACGGTAACGCTGATGTGTAGCACCAGCTGTCCTCTGACTGAAAACCCTGCAGCCTACATCTGGTACAAGAACAGAGAGTTTCTCTATGAGGACTGGTCTCCCTGGTACCAAGAGCTGGTCAGCAGTGAGGAAGCAGTCACATACTCCTGTGCTGTCAAAGGCTACGAGGATCTCAGAGCCCCTGAAGTCTCAGTGGGTGAGTCACAACAGCTTCAAACACTATTTCTACTGTTCAGACTCTTCCTTAAAACAAGTGTTCACCAGTTCATTGATGATATGTCTTTGGTTTTGTTCAGATTCAGTCACTCCGACCTGCTTTAGTGTGACCTACGCTAAAGGGAGAATGTGTTCTTATCAGCAGACGTCAGCAGATGAGTCCTGCTTCCTCACATATCCCAGAGGTGAAGTTTTACTCCAGTTTTAATCTATCCTTTCTTTAACCCTTTATAGGGCTCTCACTGAAATACTAAATTCTAAATTTCAACCCTAGAGTTTTATTCTAGGACATAAGAAGGCTTTTTTGGTGAAATGTTTGTGAAATATTCGTGTATAATATCATGATCAATGAAGTTACCATATATGGTTCCTTGCCCTTAAAGGGGAACTACGATTTTTTTACAACCTGGACCTTATTTATGGCATAAAATACGATCATTTACTCACCCATATAACTTTGGTGTCATTTGGAGTCATTAGAAAGATATTTAGATCCACGTACACTATATTACCAAAAGTATTCGCTCACCCATTCAAATGATCAGAATCAGGTGTTCTAATCACTTGGCCTGGCCCCAGGTGTATAAATTCAAGCACTCAGGCATGCAGACTGTGAAACAAGACATTTGTGAAAGAATGGGCCGCTCTCAGGAGCTCAGTGAATTCCAGCGTGGAACTGTCATAGGATGCCACTTGTGCAACAAATCCAGTCGTGAAATTTCCTCGCTCCTAAATATTCCACAGTCAACTGTCAGCTCTATTATAACAAAATGGAAGCGTTTGGGAAAAACAGCAACTCAGCCACGAAGTGGTAGGCCACGTAAAGTGACGGAGAGGGGTCAGCGGATGCTGAAGCGCATAGTGCAAAGAGGTCGCCGACTTTCTGCACAGTCAATTGCTACAGAGCTACAAACTTCATGTGACCTTCAGATTAGCCCAAGTACAGTACGCAGAGAGCTTCATGGAATGGGTTTCCATGGCCGAGCAGCTGCAGCCAAGCCACACATCACCAAGTGCAATGCAAGGCGTCGGATGCAATGGTGTAAAGCACGCCGCCACTGGCCTCTAGAGCAGTGGAGACGCGTTCTCTGGAGTGATGAATCACGCTTTACCATCTGGCAATCTGATGGACGAGTCTGGGTTTGGAGGTTGCCAGGAGAACGGTACATTTCAGATTGCATTGTGCCAACTGTGAAATTTGGTGGAGGAGGAATTATGGTATGGGGTTGTTTTTCAGGAGCTGGGCTTGGCCCCTTAGTTCCAGTGAAAGGAACATTGAATGCTTCAGGATACCAAAACATTTTGGACAATTCCATGCTCCCAACCTTGTGGGAACAGTTTGGAGCGGGCCCCTTCCTCTTCCAACATGACTGTGCACCAGTGCACAAAGCAAGGTCCATAAAGACGTGGATGACAGAGTCTGGTGTGGATGAACTTGACTGGCCTGCACAGAGTCCTGACCTGAACCCGATAGAACACCTTTGGGATGAATTAGAGCGGAGACTGAGAGCCAGGCCTTCTCGACCAACATCAGTGTGTGACCTCACCAATGCGCTTTTGGAAGAAAGGTCAAAAATTCCTATAAACACTCTCCTCAACCTTGTGGACAGTCTTCCCAGAAGAGTTGAAGCTGTAATAGCTGCAAAAGGTGGACCGACATCATATTGAATTCTATGAGTTAGGAATGGGATGGCACTTCAGTTCATAGAATGAGTAAAGGCAGGTGAGCGAATACTTTTGGTAATATAGTGTATATCCATATAGTGGGAGTGACTGGGGCACCAAAACGCAGCCTTTAAATAACGCATTATTTGCCGCGAAACTCGTTCATTTCAACAATATTTTGTTATGATACGCTAGTGCTATTCCCCGTTGAGTCCGGAGTTACCTGTTTCGCGGACATGCAGCGGTTTGTTGTTCACTGGCCAGCTGTTCCTCTCTCTGCCTCCGCATTCTCCTTTCAACGAGCTCATCCACACAACCTCAGAATCAGAAAAATATTCAGCCATGTTGCAAAAAACTAGCAGTAGCAAATTACAGGTAAACAAGCCGCACGGGTGTGCGCGATGGTCAGAGATGACATCCGCAAGGTCAGAGGTTAGTAGGTCAATCTATAGACCCCAGATGATGATAACAGGTAACTGCGGACTCAACGGGGAATAGCACTAGAGTATCATAACAAAATATTGGTGAAATGAACAAGTTTCGCGGCAGATAATGCGTTATTTAGAGGCTGCGTTTCGGTGCCCCAGTCACTCCCACTATATGGATATACACTGACCTAAATATTGTTCGAACGACTCTAAATGACACCAAAGTTATATGGGTGAGTAAACGATCGTATTTTGTGCCAGAAACAAGGTCCAGGTTGTAAAAACGGTAGCTCCCCTTTAAGTGGCAAATAAATCTAAATATGTATTTTAGACCATTAGAACATAAGTGCTGATTCAGGCACTTGTCAATGTTAGTTAGACTCAGCGTTCATGCACAGGTGGACCTTGCAGATCACATTTGACCACATCCTTGATGTTCTCTGATTGGCTGGGTGAAAACCACATGCTTCTAAACCCCAACTGAGAGGAACAGGGACGCAATTTAACATGTGCATGGAAGTCACCACATAAGGTTCCTTGCAGCATAACGGGTCAAAAGGAATCATAATAATGATTGTTTTTCACATCACCGTCTCCCAACAGAAGTACATGTTCAAAGGAGGCATACAGATGGCTACGTGACCCTGACTTGTACCACCAGCTGTCCCCTGACTGACCCCCGGACGGCCTATAGGTGGTACCAGAATGGACAGTTTAGCATATTCACTGAGAGTCAAACGTTTCAAGTTTCCCGCTCCTCCAACAAAAGGTTCTCTTGTGCCGTAAAAGATCACGAGGATCTTCTCTCGGCTGAAGTCTGTGAGTATCGATCAGCTGACATTAAAGCACATTCAGACTATGGTTTTAAGTCTCAAACAAGTTTAGAGACCCACTTCCCCACTAAAAACCTTTTGATATTCACATTTCTTATATATATTTATTGCGTTCAGTATTCGCTGTTCCTGAATGTTTCTTCTATATATTTCAGATGCTGAAGACAACAACGGCTTGACGGTGAATTACATCAGCAGGAGAATCTGTATGCTGGAAAATTCTTCAGTGAACATTTCCAGTGAATACTCATATCCCAACCACCTGCAGCCAGAGTCTAAACTTTGGTATAAAATCAGTAGAAATGTTCTTGAAGAGCTGACTGAGGCTGCAGGTCGCGTGGAGTATCACGGCAACATGAAGAACCGACACATCCTGACAATTAAACACCTGAAGAAGAATGACTCGGCAGAATACGTCTTCACACTCCGGAAACATGACGGAGGATGGAAAGAAGATGATGTTCCTGGAGTCACCTTGGTTGTCACAGGTAAATCTTAAAAAATAATGATGACTGGGCTCTACCTCCACCATCTGCATCAAAGGAATTAACGTGGCACATTTAATTTGTGTTACTCGTACCAAAATGTCTCCCTGTGTCTGCGTGGGTTCTCTCCGGGTACTCCAGCTTCCTCCCACCGTCCAAAGACATGCTCATTAGGTTCACTGGTGATTCTAAATTGGCCTGCCACTCGCCCAATGACAGCTAGGATAGGAAAGCTTGAAGCATGCAGAGAACCTCACACCAACACTTTCCAACTACTTTAGCCAAGAGAGCATCTATTCTTATACGGGATTAAATATAAGATGTAATGTGCATGGTGGAAAATGCGCAATAATCAGTGTTATTCATTATCAATCTTTCAGGTTTTATCTTTTAAGTTATGAAGAGATGTCTGCAAGTAGCTATGACTTTAGTGAATACAGTATTATTAGCCATACTATCTGAATAGGAATATACAGTTGTCAGTGTGTTTTATTTGTTTATTTATTTTTGCCACATTTGTCACTTTGGTCCAGACTGAAATATCTCAGGTCTTGATAACTAATGAAAATGAAAAACAAGTGGACACCATGAATGCTCCTCAATAGTGAAATCAAAGCATGTGGAGCTCCCCCTGGTGGCTGGCTGCAGTATAGGTTATAAGCTCCACCGTGTTAGTGGATAGGACTAGGGGAGCCTATCCCAGCCGTCATCGGACGAGAGGCGGGGTACACCCTGGACAGGTCTCCAGTCTATCTCAGGGCTAACACAGAGAGACAGACAACCATTCACCCCTACAGCCAATTTAGAATCACCAGTGAACCTAACAAGCATGTCTTTGGACGGTGGGAGGAAGCCAGATTACCCGGAGAGACACAGGGGGAACATGCAAACTCCACACAGAAATGTCCAGTCAGCCTGGATTCAGACCCGGAACCTTCTTGCTGTGAGGCATCAGCGCTAACCACCACGCCACTGTGCCGCCCTACAACTAATTATTTATTAATTTTATTAATATATTTGTTCCAGAGATGGAATTTCTGTCGTTTAAGATAATATTATTTAGGTTAATATAATGCTGATACATGTTCAAGTGTCCACTCACCTGTACAGTTCACACTTGATTGACAGTTGCCACTGACGACTGCTCCAGGAGGCGGTCCCCTAGGAACGTATAAATAATAGTTTGTAGTAGTAGTTGTCCCTCAAGGGATCTTAGGGATCTTTGCAGATTTTCTTCGAGTCAGGCGATCCCAAGAGAATTTCAAAACCTCCTGTGTGCGTCGTCACAAAGGGTTTGTTCATCTTTAGGCAAGGATTTTGATTCACCTTAGTCGGGGATGAAATATGCCCAGGATCAGTGTTGGCTTCAGATAATACGTTTCCTTTTCATCTAACAATCTAACCCTCATCCAGGGCTGAAAGTGACTGTCAATCCCTCTCCAGTGGTGACAGCGGGTCAGAGAGTCTCACTGACCTGCAGTACCAGCTGTCCTCTGACCGACAACACAAACTACATTTGGTACTTCAACGGCCGACCTCTGACCCAGACGCACGACCAGAACAAACACCTGCTTCTGGATCCAGTCAGTAGTCGGCACGCGGGAAATTACTCCTGTGCTGTCAGAACCAACGAACACATGAGATCACCTGAAGAGGCCGTCTCTGTCGAAGGTGAGCGTGGCTGCACTCAGTCTGGGATTGAATGTTAAGGAACAGAAAGAAAAGAATAATTAAAAGCATTTCTACTCCATAAGGTGGAATGTCACAAAGAACATTTACTCTAGTATTTTACTAAAATGAAATCTGAATGTGCATTCATTTACATATTTCTACTTTAGTGTCGTATGACCTGGAACTATTTGAGTTTGTTTGAGTTTCTGGTTTTTATTTTGAAAGTTTCTTCCCTATAGTGCTAACTTCCTGTCCTGTGTGATTGTGTGATTGGTTTCTCCTTGCGTGTGCCCTTTCCCTCCGTAGCCTCGTTAGCTTTTGTGTATATATGCTACTGTGTTTGCCTCTGTCCATTTCCAGTTTGACTCCTGTTTATCCCCAGATGTCTTTACCTGTGTTTCTTACTTATTTCCCTTTTCATATGGATCTCCTCGTGTTTCTCAAGTACGTTGTCTTCATTGCACCATACCTTTAGTTGGATTACTCTTTTGCTGGACTCTGTTTGGTATTGTCCTGCCTCAGCTCTGCGGCTTCTTTTGTTGTGTTCTCATTAGATTTACTTTATTATTTCACCCTAGTTGTCTGTGTGGTGGTTAGCACTGATGCCTCACAGCAACAAGGTTCTGGGTTTCCTCTCGACTAATGACAGCTGGGATAGGCTCCAGCCCATTTCCTCCACTGCTGCTCTTCAATGGTACAGTGGCTGGTGGAACAATAAGCTTCTGTGACTCCTCTCTGTGCACGTTTAGCAGTATATTCAGTGGAAACGGTCATTACACTGCAGGGACACGATGACATACTGTAGGAGCCACACAACTCCTAATACATTTTTTTTAATTATTATTATTTGAAAAGTTGAATTGGTAACGCCAATCTCACAACCCTTTCTCTCCAGGGATATCGATGAAAATAAGTAATGTGGCATGGCTGGCTGTTGTGTTACTGATCCCGTTTTTCTTTTGCCTGTGCATGAGGTAAAACACTCGTGGTTGGCTTGGTTTTAATACTTTTACTTTATTTTCTGTAATGGCTTTTTATCTAACAATGATAATGTGACCAAAAAAAAAAAAATCCAGGAAGAAGAAACCTCTGAGTTTTCTTTGCAAACATAAAGAAGAGCAGACCGAAGAGGTGAGTGCTGAATCCGAGATCTT
Organism: Chelon labrosus; assembly: GCF_963514085.1. Lineage (NCBI taxonomy): Eukaryota > Metazoa > Chordata > Actinopteri > Mugiliformes > Mugilidae > Chelon > Chelon labrosus. Next base: position 8,861,323 of record NC_140338.1, read on the forward strand.
CTAACAGCTGTCTCTCGTAACTTGCCGTAACATTTTAGTCCAAACTCGGGGCCAAAGCAGGGCTTCCAGTTAAAAAAAAAAAAGTGTCACGTCTCATTGTGACTGTAAAGCAATGACGGAAACGTGACTTCTTCTTCTTCTTCTTCTGCTGCTGCTGTTTCTTTCCTGCAGACGGACTCAGACTATGTCATCATGCATCCCGTGACTGCAGCACAGAGAGAATAATCACAGCAGCTGGACAAACATCTGACTGGGTTTTACATATCCGCATGTGTATCGTTCACACAGCACATCAATGCAGTGGATAGCAACATCCCGTTCACTCGTGAGGGACATCAGCGGAGATAGCTGGGCCTTCTTGGACTGTCTTGTGTCTGTGCAAGAAGGTCGAAGCCTCAACGCTGGCGTATATAGGAAACCCACTCACGCTGATCAGCATTTATTATTAGATTCCCACCAACCCCTGGAACACAAACGAGGGGTCATTAGAACCCTTCAGCACCGAGCACAGGCTGTACCCACAAGACTGGAGGGCAAGGAGGAGGAGGGAAAATGCATCAAACTAACTCTCAAGACATGTGGATATCCCAGCTGGGCCTTTGTCGAAGACTCAAAAAGATGTCCCAGAAAGGAGAGAGAGGAAGAGAACAACAAGAGGAAGAACACTGCCGACCGCATACGTGGCTGGGGTATTGGAGAATTTTATTTCAAACTCGGTAATGCACTTAGGCAAAAACCAGTCCACCCCAAAGACAAAACACCTACACCTGAAGGACAAAGGACACTCCTTAGACGATAACAGCGTCCAAATCTTAGCCAGAGTAGATGGATGGGTGAAAGAGTAAAACCCTTCTCTGAACAGAGGAGGTGGACTGAGATTTAATCTGCCATCAGTTTACAATACAGTTTTAACTTCTGTCCCCAAGAAGTTTCAACCCCGTTCACACCTTGACACTGGAGCCTCTGACTGATAATGGGTGGTTATCTCTTGTCTGGCAGGAACTCTGGCTTGGTTTTAAAACTCTTCTTCTCCGAGCGCATTTCAGTTCAATCAGCAGTTCCGTGCTCTGTGTGCAAACAAACCCAGACATCATTTTGGGTGCAGTAGATTACTGTGCAATGAAAATGACACGACAAAATAATAAAAAAAAAATTAAAAAAAGAAGGATTGTATTGTGCAGTTGAGTCTTACTCACTGAAACCACCGGGGTCTCAAATCTGTCCCGGTGCATGTATGCATCATCACGTCTAGTTTATTTGTGTTGTTTTTCTTAAATTTAAAGTTTAGGATCTTTATTGTCGTCATGCAAAAAAAGTACAACGAAATTGTATGCTATCCTAACGAAAGCAAAGAAGGCCCTCTAGCTATCTAAACTTAAACATTTTCTTAAGTATGAAAAATGTAAGACTTCCTTCCTTATCATTAACCAACCTCAGATAACACTTTCCTCACTTGCAGCATCAGAAGCTGTGCTCTCGTTCTGATGTTTATTAAACCATTACGGTGCAGTTTAATAATTTTGCATTAATAAAACGATAATAATATGCATCTGTAGAAAATGCAGAGTAAAGAAATGTGAGAGTTATTACAAAAAAAGATGCAAATAATGACAACTGTGTACTGACAAGATCAGTACACAGGAAGGAAGACACAATTCAGTGTCACATGCAGTTTGTTCGCATCCTCACATTAACCAACACCCACACTTTGCTAAGGGGTCACTGTTACTTTGGACGGGTGAGTTACATTTTACATATTTGTTCACATCACCGTTTTAACGCATGCAGTTTGAAAACGCAGATGCAAAAAGTGTTCTGTTTGTTTTCTCATCAGACACGGGAAGCGATGCAGCTGTCAGACGCTGACATGGTGTTTGTGGGTTTCATCCTGTACATCTCAGGTATGCATTTCATTATCTGTGTTTAAAGGGGAATTACCGTTTTTTACAACCTGGACCTTATTTCTGGCATACAATACGACTGTTTACTCACCCATATAACTTTGGTGTCATTTGAAGTCGTTCAGAAGATATTTAGATCCAGCAGAGCGCCACAACATAATTTCAACAATATTTTGTTATGATACACTAGTGCTATTCCCTGTTAAGTCCGGAGCTGTCTGCCTGTTATCTATTCACAGCGGTTTGTTGTTCATTGGCCAACTGTTCCTCTCTCTGCCTCCACATCGTCCTTTCAACGAGCTCCCCATATGTATACTCTGGCTCAAAACGGTGAGGACGTCCACCATAAACAACCCCAGAATCGGAAAAATATTCAGCCATGTTGCAAAAAACTAGCAGTAGCAAATTACAAGTACACAAGCCGACCGTTGCGGGGTCCTGGATGATGCTCAGAGATGACATCATCCAGGTCAGAAGTTAGTAGGTCAATCTACAGACCCCGGATGATGACAACAGGTAACTCCGGACTCAACGAGGAATAGCACTAGCGTATCATAACAAAATATTGGTGAACTGAACGAGTTTCGCGCCAGATAATGCGTTTTTTAGAGGCTGCGTTTCGGTGCCCCATTCACTCCCACTATATGGATATACGCAACGCTCTGCTGGAGCTAAATATTTTCCAGATGACTCCAAATGGCACCAAAGTTATATGGGTGAGTAAAACGATCATGTTTTATGCCAGAAATAAGGTCCAGGTTGTAAAAAAACAGTAATTCCCTTTTAAACGCAATTTAAAAACTGAAGATTCATCAAATCATGTTACAATATTGTGTTAAAATGTAAGATTGACATAAAACACAAACAGGAACACCTCATATACATTTTTTAAATGTCTAAAACACTATGTCATACTAATATTATGTGTTAACATCTAGTATTACATAAATGTGCTTCTGTTAAAGGGATTCTGGGACAAAAAAGCAGCATCTGTATACTGAGAGGTTCTCTAGTGAATCTGCCCTGCTCAGACCAACATCTGACCGAAAGCATGAAATGGTACACCCTGCTCGAGAACAACTCCAAGTTTGTCTTGAACGAGCTCTACAAAGATGATTTAACGTACAACATGTCAGCAGAGAGTAACTACAATCTAACAATCAAAGCGGTGAGAGAGAGTGATGCCAAGCTTTACTGCTGCAAAGAAACTGCTGACAACCCAGATCTCTGCTGGCAGAACAGGATTGAGCTCCGCGTTGCAGGTACGGCAGCTGCAAGTTATGAGTAAAGAGGCTGATATTTGTTTACGATTTCTCATTTTAGCTCCCGTTTTCTCAGATCTGCAGGTAAAGGTGATTCCTGCCACAGAGGGAGAGATGGTGACTCTGATGTGTAGGACAAGCTGTCCTCTGACTGAAAAGCCTGCAGCCTACATCTGGTACAAGAACAGAGAGTTTCTCTATGAGGACTGGTCTCCCTGGTACCAAGAGCTGGTCAGCAGTGAGGAAGCAGTCTCATACTCCTGTGCTGTCAAAGGCTACGAGGATCTCAGAGCCCCTGAAGTCTCAGTGGGTGAGTGCAATTATTACAAACCTCTGTTAAACATTTATTTTCACACTCTTACTATACGTCTCTGGTTTTGTTCAGATTCAGTCACTCCGACCTGCTTCAGTGTGACCTACGCTAAAGGGAGAATGTGTTCTAACCAGACGTCAGTAGATGAGTCCTGCTCCATCACATATCCCAGAGGTGAAGTATCCACACAAAACATCATTCACTTCTAGATATACACCAATCAGGCATAACATTATGACCACCTTCCTAATATTGTGTAGGTCTCCCTTGTGCCTCCAAAACACTTGTGACTCATCAGAGAATGGACATGGGCCTTCTGAGGGTGTCCTGTGGTGTCTGGGAACAGCATGTTGTTACTTTGGGTCCTATGGTTTGAGGGGAGGGGCCTCTGTAGCTCATCCCACAGATACTCGATCAGTTTGGGATCTGGTGAATGAATGCCGGGTCCGAAAGTTTCCCTAGCAGAACATTGAATTGTCACAAAATGGTCAATGTTATTTACTATAACTGGGCCTGGTTATAAAGATCGTGTTTATCGTCTCCAAACAGACATGCATGTTCAGATGACTAGAAAGAATAACTACTTCACACTGACCTGTAACACCAGCTGTCCTGTGGCGGAGCCTCACACTGCCTTTACCTGGTACTGGAACAGGAAGGTATTCTTTGACTGCCAGAGTCAAGACGTCCAAGTTTTCGGCTCCTACGGCGACAGCATCTCCTGTGCTCTAAAAAACAATGAAGATCTGCACTCTGATGACATATGTGAGTATGAATCTTTTTGGCACTTGTATTAAACATCTCCACGTCCACAGGTCAACAGGAAACATCAGCATTTGAACACAACAGAAACACTTAATATTCTATAACACTATTTATGATAATGAGAGAATCTTACAAAATTGTGTTATCCTTGTGAGAGAGTGATAGAGGACCTCTTTGTTTTAACAGCAGACATATGTTGAGGATAAACTCTTACGTGGACAGCATCTCATGAACATCCACCTTAGTTATGATCCAAATTTTTTAATTTTTTTTAATTTTATTTTATCATCGTCAAGTCGTGTCACCAACAAAGCTGCTACTGAAGCTGTATTTTATATTTCAGGCTTTCATGGGGAGCGCTGCTGGAAGATGAATTATGATCGTGTGAGAATCTGTGAACTGGAAGGTTCTTCGGTCAACATTACAAGTACAAACTCATACCGTTCTACCGGATCATGGTCTAAAATAAAGAGAAGTGATGAGGAGGATGATGGCGCACAGTTGCTGTTTTTATCTGGTACCACTGAAAACTATCCTGACCTTCATGGTACGAAGGACACCCTGATGCTTGACAACGTACAGAGGAACGACTCTGCAGAATACAAACTGAACCTCGTCCTACGTGACCGGTCAGATTTACCTGGAGTGCTGTTAGTTGTCACAGGTAATGCTTGAGCTAGAATACTTAAATATCATTAAGTGAAGACTGGTTCAGCTCATTATTTAAACGAGACCAGAGAAAAGTTTGATTTATGTTTTATGTTACACCAGAATCCATCCTTATGGGAAAATGCTTTAACATAAAATGTTCATTAACGTAGGTAGACTTGTTATGTTTCCTCCCACTGAGGTATTTAGTTACTGAAAGTGCATAGAAATAGTCAACAATCAGGCATAACATTATGACCACTGACAGGAGAAGTGAATAACATCGACCATCTTGTGACAATACAATGTTCTGCTGGGAAACTTCTGAACCTGGCATTCATTCGTGTGGATGTTACTTAGACATGTAGCACCCACCTAGACCAGACCAGGCACCCCCACCCCATAGCAATGACACAGGATGATGCAGCCTAAAACAGGCACACACACAAAAAACGCTTTAGGAGCAACTCAAAAAAACATGAAGAACAGCACAAGGTGTTGACCTGGCCTCCAAATTCACTAGATCCCAAACTGATCAAGTATCTGTGGGATGATCCACAGAGGCCCCACTCATCAACCCATAGGACTAGTCTATTGACAGACACCACAGGACACCCTCTGAAGGCCCATGTCCATTCTCTGATGAGTCACAACTGTTTTGGAGTCACAAGGGAGACCTACACAATATTAGGAAGGTGGTCATAATGTTATGCCTGGTCTGTGTATCATTGCTCTTTGCCAGTTTTGGATCAGAAAATTCATGTTCAAAATCACATTGTGACGGACATGAGTCAAATATGAAACAATTCTAATTCAATTGTCAAGTTTTCTGGACCCTTCACTGCCTGCACTGTGCTCGGTAACTTTAATATCAGTTTATTCAGTAGGCAGACAAATGATTAAACAGTGTGAATTTTTTTCCCTTTAATTCTTATTTTTTCTTACATTGCAATCTAATCATCTTTCAGGGCTGAAAGTGACTGTCAATCCTTCTGCAGTGGTGACAGAGGGTCAGAGAGTCACACTGACCTGCAGTACCAGCTGTCCCCTTCCTGGTGACACAAACTACATTTGGTACTTCAACGGTCGACCTCTGAACCTGAAACACGACCAAAGCAAACACCTGCTTCTGGATCCAGTCAGCAGTGAGGATGAGGGAAACTACTCCTGTGCCGTCGAAAGTCCCCAGAACATAAGCTCACATGAGAAGGCTCTCACTGTCGAAGGTGAGCATGGCTTTAAACGTTCCTGAAGATAGATTTTGGAGCACTTGCTGTTTGAAACTAAAGCAGATGTCTCTGCTGGATCATGTGCCTGGTTCATCTGCTCTTAATCTGACTTTGATGAACTGTGCCACCAAGTTGCTGTAGATTGCTGTGTGTGAGGATGCCTCCTTTTTAAATGCTCAGTATTTAGAAGGAAAACGTGCGCGTGTAAAAACAGCAAGATCGTGAAGTGCAACAAGAACCAGGAAATGTTTAAAACTTCTTGCACTGTAAACTCACAGAACTCTTTCTGCAGCTCGTGGGGACGCAGTAGCACACATGAACGTGGTAAAACTGGCTGTTTTGTTTCTGGTCCTACCTGCCGTGTTCCTCCTCTACTGGACAAGGTATAAGACTTCTGTCGCTTCTGAAATCTGCCATTTCAGTTTATGTGCTTTCATTTCCTGTATTCAGAATCCTGTTGTTGAGCCTGTTTTGAACACTTGTCGTTTTCATTACCTCGTCATTAAAGATGCAGAGGAACTGTGGCTGCTACCGCTGGGCCGAGTGACAAAGGGCAACCTGGACAGGTAAGTACAAAACCTCAAACCGTGAAATTACTGTTGCCATGTGTTCATCCAGTTGTCCGTGTTCTCTGCCCTTCAGATGGACTCGCAGCATGAGGCCGTCAGACTCAAGGCTGTGAATCCTGCCCCACACAGAGACCCAGCAGTGCAGCAGGAAGACCACGTGTGATATGTGGTTTGATATCTACTTATTTTATCAAATAAAGCTGCAACGTTATTTGAGACATGCTTATTATCATCTGCCTGCCTATTTACTGAGGGTTGGATGTTGTGGTCTTACCTTTAAATCACACATCTATTCTTGAATCTTACTGCGGACGCCGCATAAAGTTTGTCCAGCGCTCTTTTAAGCTTCCTGTAAGAAATGTACAGAACTGATACGGCCATAGCTATGACACAGATATTCTCGGCAATATAGCAGTTTACAAGAAATGCAATGACGTTTTTTTTTTTTTTTTTTTTTTTTAATCTTGTTATATCTTGTATGTTTTAATGGCAAATTTTCTTGTATCGCTCTTGCGTCTGTTGTCTTGCTCTTAATACATCCCATTTAATATCTCCAAATGACAGTACATAAATAATCATAACAGTAAAATCAATAAAGGAAAAATAAAAACATTGTATATTTTTGTACCATTCTCTGACTCAGTGCAATTAAATATCATCAAGAAATCATCACAAATAAAATATCTGTCATGTAAAAAAAAATGAAAAGAAATGAATTCGCCTGCAAAGCTCAGTTCTTTCCTGGGCCTCCATGGTTGTTCTTCTAAAGTAAGCTCACTCAGGGTTCATGTTGGGTCTAAAGCTGACAACATCATAAGTGGCTTGCTCCTCTTCCTTGAGCTGATGTGGTTGGACGGTGGCGTAGACGAAATCCGTCTGGTTCTTAGTGAATTGGACCTCGCTGTAGTGAAGCTCGTCGTGTTGAGTTGATTCAGCTGAGATGTTTTCATACATGAAAGCATCGTTTAACTGATGAAGAAAGAAGTAATATTAGTTATCATCAATTTTCTACACTGGAGATAGGATGATGAACTTCCTGGGAGGGTGGAGGGTGCAATAGTATTTAAATACATCATTTAACACAATATGTGTTTACTGAGCGACGTTTTGCAGATAAAAATTAAAGATACAATCACTGTAAGCTTGAGCTATTGTGAATAAAACCTACCTTTAGTAATAAATCGTATCATTTGATAAAATTTAAAGCTTTAAATGCTTTATTTATTCACAGATTTCAAGGTAGAATATGAACTCACTACAAATTATTAAATGCAATGGACACAATTTATGGACATGTCTGGATTTTAAATGGTACTGTAGGAGTCATGGGTATTATTTAGAGGTAACTTAAGAGATTAGTTGATTAATTTTAAAAAATTATCATTGATTGAAAAAATAACTATTGATCTTTACCTGTTCTGTATTGTCTGTAGCTTCAGTTGTAGGAACCTGACCTGAAGTCCTCTTCTTTCTGTTTGGCGAAATGAATGAATGAGTGTAAATTAATACTTGATTCAGATAATAAATGTCACTTGTCTGCAACAGAGCAGAGAGTTGCTCACCTAAACCAGTAGATGACGCCAAGAAGTATCACAACCAAAAGAGCAGCACCGACTCCTACAGCAGCTACTAGTGTTCCTGTGGTTCTTTGGACAGTGAGAGTCTTTTCACTGGAGGAGATGCTTTTGACAGCACAGTAGTAGTTTCCTGCATCCTGACTGCTGACTGGATCTAGAAGCAGGTGTTTGCTTTGGTCGTGTGTCAGGTTCAGAGGTCGACTGTTGAAGTACCAAATGTAGTTTGTGCTACGAGGAAGAGGACAGCTGGTTCTGCAGGTCAGCGTGACTCTCTGACCCTCTGTCACCGCTGCACTTCGCAGTTGCACTTTGAGGTCTGAAAGATTGTTGAGAAGACACCTGGGGTAACTAATTGTTACTGAATGATAAAATGACTGTTAAACTGTTTCATGACTGTTCAGATCGATTCATTTTAGACTAAAAAGGGAAAATAGCCCCGAACGTAAAGAAAAGTTGCAAAATTAGAGAAATTCTAATTCATAACTCAGATTTTGATGACTTCTGTAGGATGTAAACTAAGACAGCAAACAGTTAGTCATTGCTGTTACCTTTGTTAGACTAATACTGACAAAGATACTGTTATTTATTGTACTGAATTACCTGTGACAACCAAAGTGACTCCAGGAACATCATCCCGTTTCCTTTCTTCATCATCATCTTTCTGGAGTGTGAATTTGTATTCTGCTGAGTCATTCTTCTTCAGGTTTTTAATTGTCAGGATGTGTCGGTTCTTCATGTCATGATACTTCACACGACCAGCAGCCTCAATCAGCTTCTCACCACTTGTTTCTACTTTATGCCATGATTTAGACTTTGGCTGCTGCTTGTGAGGATGAGAGTATTCACTGGAAATGTTCACAGAAGATCCTTTAACAGCACAGATTCTCCTGCTGATGTAATTCACAGTCCAGCAGTTGTTCACTTCAGGACCTGAAATACAGAAAACACTGTCAGTAGTCATAATATAATTATAGGTAAGTAGTAAGTATTTACTGTTTGTTGTCTAGTGAATAATGAGAGGATGCTCCTGGTTGGCTTTAGATTGGGAATTAAGTGAAGTCTACTTCCTGTTGATATGTTTCTCCTCATCTTTACCTGAACATTATCTATCCAGACTGTGTGTTAGATCTACTCTTTACTATTTTCATTGTCTCTGGAGACTGACTTGACTGTTTGAACACTAGAAGGACATCTAGTAGCAACAAGTCCTCAACATATTATCATGAGTTCCTTCATATCATGTATTTATACAGTATGTGTTAGAGCTAGGGATGCACCGAAATGAAAATTCTTGGCCGAAACCGAAAACCAAAAATGAAGAGCCTGGGGCCGCCCCCGACCCCACTCATGTGTACATTAAATAATAATGGAGCAGAAGCTTTTGCAGCTGGAAATCAGCATCGATCCACTGTGCGGTTAGACTGAGCATATTTGTTTTTATTTTTGTTTTTATCATCACTGGGATACTTTCTTGCATGGATGTTTGGATTTCAGGTGATAAATTAAACCCCACATGGAGAAATTCTTTGCAGGTGTACCCCTCTTGAAATTTCAGTATAACACGTTTTGCAAATTGCTATTAGTGGGTCTTTATATATATATTTATACTTTATGTATTGAAATACGTCCACACGGCAGACATGCCCGTGCTGGCTGCGGTTGTTGCCGTGTTGTTTCGGTGATAAAAGTCTTTAAAATTTTTCAGTGGCCGAATTTTCGGTGCGTCCCTAGTCAGAGCACATGGTTCAGTTTGTCAGTTGATTCATACTCACAGACTTCAGGAGACAGCAGATGGTCTTGACCTTTTACAGCACAGGATAAACTTTCAGTAGAGGATGTTGAAAACTCTTGACTCTTTCTTGAATCGCTGATCTGTCGGTTCTGGTACCACCTATAGGTAGTTTGACGGTCAGACACTGGACAGCTGGTGGTACAGGACACTGCAACTGGTGACTTCCTCTGAACTTTTACTTCTGTTATAAAATGATAAATGCAGTTTCAATTCAAGTGATGTTAAAGAAATGATATGTCATACATAAACTTAAATTTGTGACTCATTCAGAAAGAATGTTTAGAAAAGAGGTCTGAAGGTCAAAGATGTGTAAACGTTACTGTAATGTCTGGGATATGTGATGGAGCAGGACTCATCTACTGACGTCTGGTTAGAACACATTCTCCCTTTAGCGTAGGTCACACTAAAGCAGGTTGGAGTGACTGAATCTGAACAAAACCAAAGACGTATAGTAAGAGTGTGAACAATGAAAATAAGTGTATACCAGAGGTTTCTAACTGTTGTTACTCACCCACTGAGACTTCAGGGGCTCTGAGATCCTTGTAGCCTTTGACAGCACAGGAGTATGTGACTGCTTCCTCACTGCTGACCAGCTCTTGGTACCAGGGAGACCAGTCCTCATAGAGAAACACTCTGTTCTTGTACCACTTGTAGGCTGCAGGGTTTTCAGTCAGAGGACAGCTGGTGCTACACATCAGTGTTACAGTCTGTCCCTCTGTGTCAGGAATCACCTTTACCTGCAGGTCTGAGAACATGGTGGTTCATCTTGAATATTAAATATTTCTACTAGACTTTAAACAATGGTTATTGACAACTTATGTACCTGAAACAATGAGCTGAACTGCTCTGTCTTTACAGAATTCTGGTTCGTTAGCGTTGCTGCTGCAGCAGTAAAGGTTTGCATCATTCTCTCTCACATCACTGATCGTTAGAGTGGGTAAACCTTTTTTAGACATGTTGACTCTCACATGAGTTTCATCTGCAAAGAGCTCTTTCTGAACACGATGCTGGCCATCATGATGTACAGTGTACCATTTCCTGTTTGAAGCGAACTGTTGAGCTGAGCAGGGCAGATCCACTGAAGAACCTCTTAAAACACAGATGCTTTTTTCTTCTCCATTCACCCCTTTAAGAAAAGTGTTTATTAGCCAACATCTGAACATTTTATATATTTTCAACATTTTAATGTAAGTTTAGTTTTGAAATGAATTTGTCTTTTTTTCTTCCTTACAATGGGGCTCACACAGCAACATGGAACATTTATATTAGTTTGCAGCTATTCATCATTTTGTCATACCTGAAATGTACAGGATCAGAGCCATTAGCACGTATCCAGCGCCTGTCAGTAACATGACTGTTGCGATCCTTCTGTTTCTATTCAGTCAGTTGCACTCCTGTATCCACGCTGTCATCTTTACTCAGTGGTTACAACCAACAGCAATTCACTGGCAACTTACCAGTAAGACTGCTGGTGGGTAGAACTGCAGTTGGCAGATCTTACGTCAGAAGTTCACTTCCTTCCTCCTTCAGATGTTAGTATTCTAGGAAATAATTTGTGTCACTGTATGTGTCATGATTTTATCAGGAAATCTACAAGATATATTATTTGTCTTTCACTGATATTGTTTCTTTTTCAAATTTTACACATGTTAAAGTATCTGTCAAAATGTTTATGGGGTAGTTCAACAAGTGAAGCAATAAAACAGAAAGTGTGTGTGTGTGCTGTAAATATAGTGATAAACTGAAGATTTAGCTCCTCCTCTACAAAAACCTCTGATTAAGCACAAATATGAATACTGTTGCTCAGCTATATTTGAAAAAAGCAAACCAAAAAGCTACAGGCTTATAAGACTAATCAGACCAACCTGAGCACTGCCTGAGAAACCAAAAGAAACCCTCTGAGTAAATACTCCACAAATTAATACTGGAGTAGTTGGTACTATACAGGGCTGACAGGGTACTGATAACCTTCACTGAGACCTCAACGTGGACAATGGCACTGGAAGTTCAGAAAAAGGCTCATTGATACGCGTGGGAGCACAGTCTGGTTCATGTGGTCCCTGTGTTGCTGCAGACGATGTCAAGAAGGAAACATGACACATCACACAGAGAGATCATGGTACCATATATGTATGTATGTGTGAAAGGCGTGTGTCAGGAAGTAACAGTTTGTCATCTCATTTTATTTCGGAGGAGTTTGGAGGAGCAGCGAGACAAACTATTTAAACGTTTTCTGATGTACATATATGGTTCATCAAGCTGGTGACTAAAACCCAGCAGAGACAAATAGTCTGGTACGTCTTTGAGGGGGGACACAAGGTCTCCTACAAACTGTGACAACACAGTAAAATACCAACTTGAAAAAAAAAAAAGAATATTAAGCAAAATAAAGCTCAAAAGCAGCTCATGTAGCAGACACCATGCCACATCAGACAGGTTCTCTGAAAATATAGTGAAACAGCACTGATGCCTCACAGCGAGAAGGTCCCAGGTTTGAATCCATGGGCCGGCTGGCCTTTCTGTGTGGAGTTTGCATGTTCTCCCTGTGTCTGCGTGGGTTCTCTCCGGGTACTCCGGCTTCCTCCCACCATCCAAAGACATGCTCATTATTTTAATTGGTGATTCTAAATTGGCTGTAGGTGTGAGTGTGTGTATGAATGGTTGTCTGTCTCTCTGTGTTAGCCCTGTGATGGACTGGCGACCTGTCCAGGGTGTACCCCTGCCTCTCGCCCGATGACAGCTGGGATAGGCTCCAGCAGAGCCCCGTGACCCTTAACAGGAATAAGCGGGTATAGAAGATCAATGAATGAATGAATGAATTTAGAGGTGAAAAAAGAGACACTGGATATCAGCAGGGAACAGTACACTCACTGGAGTGGGGTTGTTTGCAGAAACAGATGTGTATAACTGCGAGTTGATAGCATATAACTTATATAAAATAGTTGCTGAATAATGCACCCAAATGGGAGCATTTACAAATTAAACTGACACTGGACCAAGAATCGGCTCATGAGGGACCCTCAAATAAAATGCTTGGTTTATCCAGTTCAGAGCTGCAGAGGAGAAACAAATAAGCATCATTCTCTCTCTAACCCTAACCCTAACATGAGAGAAGAGCTGATTAAGAAATGGTCCCTTAAATAGTGTTAGATAGATAGATAGATAGACATATACTTTATTAATCCCGAGGGAAATTCAAGCATCCAGTAGCAGTTACAAACATTGAACATAAAATACAAAAGCTATATAAAAAATAGAAAGTGACTAGAAATAAAATGTTTATACAACTATAAACTATGTTAAAAATATAAAGTGATATAAATAAAAATAAATATAAATATAAATAAATATAAAGTGTTGTAGCTTAAGAAGAATTATACGGTCAGCTATTAAAAGTCACAATACAAACTCTTTGGCTGCAGTGGATCCTGGGTTCCTCCGGGTGCCTCATGTGGCGGCAGTGTGCAGGCACTTCCTTGAAGGAGGATGGAACTGATACCACTGACTGGCACTCATGCTCGCCTGACCTAAATCCAATATAACACCTCTGGGACATTATGTTTCAGTCAATCTGACGCTGCTTGGCTGTACCTCAGACTGTCCAGGGGCTCAGTGATTCCCTGGTCCAGATCTGGGAGGGGATACAGTAATTAAGATATAATAATTAAGAGCATGCCCCTTGTCAGGCATACATGGGGGCCATATAACCTACCGAGTAGCATTATGAGTTGCTGTGATGAAATTTAGGCAAAATCTTTATTTTTTCACTTGATTAATTGATGATTTTTCGGGATGTAGGTTCATAACTTTCATTTCCATCAAACAATGTGGCATCCTTTTGTTCCTAACACACTACCCAGTCTATATCAGATATAATACAGATATCCATCATGATTTGTTTTTGTCCCCCATTAAGATTGGAAGTATTTTCAAAGTGTATTAGAATGCATTAGTTTTCGCCAGTGTACCTAATGTTTTGACAAGTGAGTGTTTAACCCATTTGGTCAAGATTATTATATTATATTATATTATATTATATTATTTACAATGAAACTTGGGTGTGACGCAGGGGCCTAGTTGGTCACGTGGTTCCCGGTGGGTCGATACCGGTCTGTACATCTGTCCCCTGCTCTGAGGAGCGATTCGTAGCTTGCTTCAAGACAAGACGTGCCCTCTGCTGGAGCCATTAGCGTTTTTGTCCATTGTACTGTTTGAATATCGCACTAATATACCATGGACGGCAGAAGCTACGGCGGTTCCGGTAATTACGCACTCGTCTTTTTCCTCATGCGTGTAGATTTTTTTTTTTTTTAAGTTAGTCGCGTGCATTGTTGCTGAGAAACGGAGCCACAGTGTATTAGCCGTTGAGCTAAGCTAACGCCGAGTTTTAGCTGGTCAGCAGCAGCAGCGGCGGCTAGCCTGTAGCCGCCTGTAACTTAAAATGAATAGAAGCATGGCTACCCAAACTTAAGTATATTTGCTGTTTTAGTGATATTAAATTAAATTGCGTCATTTCATAGAAAATGAAACGTTTATTAGCGGCGTACTAGGCCCGTTAGCTTAACATTAACTACGCACAGCTAGCCAGGCTAGCCACTTCGCCATTAGGCTGTTTGTCCGCTAACATGCTAACACAAAGAGGCTGATAGCCGTTTCGTTGCGTTGGTGTGAGACATGTTAGATGTGTTTTTTTTTTCTTTTCTAATGCTGCTTGTCTAAATATTTTAAAATGGAGTCAACGTGGCTGTAGCCGACGTTTAAAGGCTCGTTAATAAAATGGCCGCCTCTATCAAAATGATTTACACAACTTAAATTGTTTTTTAAATCGCTTGAAACATTGCTGTATTAAAATCGTCTAGTTGCAGTTTGCACTAAGCTGGTAAAATGATAAAGATTGCACATTTGTTTAATAAGAAGCTCGAGAAAGCCAGCTCTCCATTTTTTGTCTCTTTACACGTTCAGTACATGAAAGTGAAAGTGCTCTGGTTTTTATTTTTTAAACAAATAACTGCTTTAGTTACACTAATATGTTTTATATGAAATGCAGAGGGTGTAATTTTGATCGTACAAATGCAATCTCTCCTTGTGTAGGTTACTCCAGCTGGGGTGGAGGTGGAGGTTCAGGCAGCAGAGGTGAGAAAATGTGTGAACGCCTATTGTCCTGCATGATTGAACAAGGATACTCATACACCGATCAGGCGTAACATTATGACCACTGACAGGAGAAGTACATAACATTGACCATCTTGTGACGATTCAATGTTCTGCTGGGAAACTTTTGGACCTGGCATTAATGTGGATGTTACTTAGACACGTACCACCCGCCTAGACCAGATGGCAGCAGCCGTCCGCAGCAGGATGCAGCCTGACACAGACACGCACACAATAACGCTGTAGGAACAATTAAAAAAAAAAAACATGAACAGTACAAGGTGTTGACCTGGCCTCCAAATTCACTAGGTCCCAAACTGGGATGATCCACTGAGGCCCGTCCCCTCAAGTCACAGGACCCAAAGGCCCCCAATTACAGATGAGGCACAAGGGAGACCCACATATTATTAGGAAAGTGGTCATAATGTTGTGCCTGATCAGTGTATTTTACTGTTAAACTTAAGCTAGGTGATCTTGACAAAAACATTAACTGAAAGTTGTGTCTGTTGTAACAGCTTGTGATACTGCAAGTTGAGTAATTTAAATAGAACAGGGTGAAACCAGGTGATGATCATCAGACGAAGAGGATGCGTTCACTGTTCAGTTCACCTAGCACACATTAGCTGTTATATAGGTTAGTTTGATATCACAGAATAAATGAGTAGGCCAACATTTCCCACACTTAACTTAATTATTAATTGCTTGCTTTGGCCAGCTAAAAACAATCCACCAGTAACAATGAGGAGTGGATGACAAGCCTCTGTATGCAATGACCTGTGGTAATATTATAGTCAGCGACGTGAAAGTGTTCATATTAACTGAATTCTGTTGTTACTAGGTTCTGGTGGCTTTGACATGTACGGGGGAGGCTACAAGGACTCGATGTCCGGGCTTGGTGGCTATGGAGGAGGAGGAGGCGGCGGAGGCGGTGGAGGAGGAGGAGGAGGAGGAGGAGGAGGACACATGAAGAGAGGGCTCTCGGGATCCTCTCTGCTCTCATCTTCAGGCACGCATGCAGATGCAGTAATTGCCAAGATTAACCAGCGCCTGGACATGCTCACTCAGTTGGAGGGGGGATTGAAAGGGTCGCGGGGTGACAGGTAATAATTATTTTCTTTTTCTGCTCCACAACGCTGTGTTCATCAGTCAGGAACCAGTCACAGTGACACACACACTAACCACAGTGAAAGCATTACACCTCCAAGTTGTGGCTTTCATGTTCTAAAATTAATTTGCACATCCGTTATGTGCCATCTGCTAGCTTTAGAGCATTGTCTCTGAATGTTTGTTCTTAAGATTCACATTACGCAGACATATACACACAGTATATACACTCACCCCCCAGTTCATTAGGTACACTAGTCACAGCAAATGCATTTTAATACAACAGTCCTGCGCTGAATCCCTTTCTTGACTGTTATAATGTTCAGTTTATGTACGAGCGAAAGGTGTTTATTGAATTAAACACAAGTCTTTTTTGTTTTTTAGCTAAGGCCACTGACTAAAATAGGATTGTCAGAATAATAGAGACACACGTTGGTCAAAAACAGTGCAGTTCAGAACGAGCATGAAGGTGAAAACAGTCTTGAATCAACAGCTCTGTAATGTTAAACAAGTGCTGAATACCATAACCTTTGTGAAGCTCAGATTTAGTGCAGGACTCTTACATTAGAATGCATTCATTTTCACTGGTGTAGCTAATGAACTAGCAAGTGATTGTATAAAGATGCTTAGGCCTTCTAATGCCACTGGTGGTTTTACAGGTATTTTGCTAGATGGTAGTCTGAAGTGGGCCCGTATGCACAAAATTAAAAACAAAAGACCATGCACCACGTGGAGTAAGACTACGAGAGCTGCCGTTGTTTGAGAACGGTGAGGTTGGTCCGACAAATTGGGCTGTTTGTTGTCACACCTTGCCTTGGTGAAAATATGTTGGCCTCAATATATGTGATAAACGGGTGTAAGTTGCTCCCAGGTTGCATTCGAATGCCTCAGCATCTGAGGAAGCTTTGTTTGCTCCCAGTTTGCTATTTGGAGGATTGTCCCAAGTGTTTGTAGAAAGTATTGTGGTCCCTTGATACCTTAGACATCGTGAGAAATGCATGGTCCCCCCCCCACTGAGGGTGCATTTACAGAACAACTGTTTTATCTGTAACAGACATCTTTGCATATGAAGCCAGTCCATCTCTTTCAACATTGCCTTTCTCCGGACTTTGTGTTTATGTGTTCACGCACATTGTTTCTCTCATTCTCCATGTGTCCTAACCCTGTGTTCTGGCTTTAGGTAACACAGGAGAGATGAGTTTTCAGGCCTGATATTATTTTGTCAAGCTGAAATGTGTATTAAATAATGCTTGCTGTATTTGTAAAAACACCCTTACCCTTTTAAACATGCCCAGTTTATTTATCTCCCCACTCTTCAGTATTCACTAATTGAGTCACTTCCCAGGACATTTTACATCTTGCCCCTGTCAAGACATCACAGGTTCTGATGAGACATGGACATGTCTCTTCAATGTTTCCATGATATAGGAACAGGGGATAAAAGAGACTGCCTCTGCAGGAAACGCCAGATAAAATATTGCTATTTACTAAAAGACCACAAGCAGAGTGTAAAGTTGTTTAGGATCATCAATTTTTGATCAAATGTGGTTTATGAAATAAAGCTGGGGTAACAAGAAACACAGAGAAAGCAAGACCATGGAGGAGAAGGAATAGCAGGTGGAGAAATCCAAACCTGGCTGCCCTCCCTGCCTCCTTTGCTCTCTGCTCTTCTCTATCAACCCTCTCCCTCCCTCCTCCCTCCTGCAGGTATGACCAGTACGAGTCATTCGACTCACGCACCTCCGCTCTCACCTCCTCCCGAGATCTCTACAGATCTGGCGGCAGTAGCTATGGTTTTGGTGATGGCCGTGGTGACAGCATGCTGTTGGGTCAGCGAGGAGGCTCAGGCTTCGGAGGGGGATTTGGGCTAGGGGGAGGAGGCAGCTTTGACAGCCCCTCCTCTTCCTATGGAGTCGCTAAAATGCGACAGAATATGAGAGACTCCTTCGGCAGTGCCCAGGGAGGAGGTTCTGGAGGTGGTGGATGGGCCGGAGCAGGCCGACGTTCCCCCAGAAGGGGTGGAAGTGCCGGGGGTCGAGGAGCTGGAGGAGGGTTTGGAAGCCGCAGATCTGACCCCACTCCATTAGGCGGAGGTTTGCGGGGAAGTGGTAGTGGTGGCCAGTCCCACCGCGGCCACTCTCCAGGAGGTGGTAGAGGAAAGCTCCCATCCC
Source organism: Chelon labrosus (assembly GCF_963514085.1). Lineage (NCBI taxonomy): Eukaryota > Metazoa > Chordata > Actinopteri > Mugiliformes > Mugilidae > Chelon > Chelon labrosus. The sequence continues at coordinate 8,879,805 of NC_140338.1, forward strand.
TCCTGTCCAACCGCATGTACCCTGAGAGTGGGGGCTTCCAGGGTTCTACTCAAGGGCCTCACGACTTTCCTGGGAGGCATTTTGGAGGGGGCCCACGGGCTGGCCGCCAGCGAGGCCGCAAGAGACCCCTCAACAAAGTAAGTACCTCCAGCCAAATAAGGCCTCCTCAGACACCGGGCAAAGGTTAAGCCCTTTCTGATTCCCTCCTTATTGTGTCCTCAACAAACTGACAAGTTTGTGCTAATAATATGTTAATGCCAGCTACTTGCTATGTAAAACAGTTAGTCACAAATAATCCCCAATAAACACCTGAGGTATCACTTGCCCATCAGGCCTCTCAATTGATGTGGTCAGTCACATGGAACTGCCTGTTTTTCTAAAGACCCTTCTCCCTGCCCACCTCAGCCTTGGTTAGCTGTGGGGATGTTGATTTTGCTTTGTGGACCATTTACATTGTTTTTCTTTTCCTTTGCCCCACTCCTGGATAGTCCTAAAATAAGGTTAACACTATTGGTGTCCCAGTTCCCAGCTAGAAGAAAGACATGTCTGAATTGCTAATTGGCCCTGCTGAGCGCAGGGTCTAGAATTCATGGATGTATTGATTATGGCAGCATGTTTCTTTATTTATTCAGACAGTGCGTTTGAGAGTGCAAATTAATTTTTGTGTACTGTAGCAGATGAAGCCACAACGTGATGGTCAGAAGAAGAGAAAGCAGACCCTCACTGCGGCCGACGAGCCGGAGTCAAAAATTAACAAGACAGAGAGCGCAGACTCGGACGCTGCACAAGGTATTTCCGAAATAGATTAGTGGCGTTATCAAAAGAAACTTATTACTGACTTGGTTTAACGCTTATGCCTTGTTATCACAGAGCAACCACAGAAAAATGGAGATGACGGTGAACCAAAGACTGTTGCTGCGGTGAGTAGGTCAATGTGAACTGAAACTAATGGCTTATGAAAGCTTTAACGCTGTAAATGTTATTAAATTAGATGCTCTTGCTTTATGTGAAAAACATAACGGTGCAAATGACAAAGAAACAATGTTGATCTATAGCACTGACAAAGAATCATGCAATAAACACAGGAACTGAGACGGTATTAAGCAGAAGTTCACATTTTAATTGGAGTTATTGTAAATATATCAACTTAATGTTACAGATAAAAACATGAAATGATGAAGTGATGAGATTTTGTATCCCAAAAGTCAAAGGAAACATCACAAAGTCCTTCAGAAACACGTTTTACTACCTACAGTTTGTTGTGTTATTCTGGATGTATACTACAACTTGCCAATGCTGCAATTCAAGTTATGAATAATGTAAAACCTTTCTTAACAGGAGGAGAAACCTACTGAAGATGAAGATAAAGGTGAGCTTGACTCCAGTGGCTCTTCACTTATTGTATTTTCTTATCCTAAGTTTTGTACGTCAGCCTCTACTGTGCGAGTATGCTCATGCTCTTTTGCTCCCGATTAGCAGCATCCAAACAGGAGGAGAAGAAAAAGCTGCAGGGCAAACCGAGCCCAGCTCAAAGTCAAGACAAGCACCCAAAAATGAGGAAGAGAAGAGGATTCCTGGAAAGGTGAGAGGACACTTCCCTGGAGATGAATACAAAAATATAATTTGACTATGGATTTAGTTCCCTATTTCGCTGTACTTCTTTTTGCTGATGGACTATAGGGCTGATCTTTTATCATCTTGTCTTTCCAGGGTGATGTTTGCGTGTTCTGTGTGCAAGTTCCGTTCGTTCTACAAGGAAGAAATGGAAACTCATCTTGAGAGTCGCTTCCACAAAGACCACTTTAAGTTCCTCTCTGGCCAGTTGTCCAAGCCCACCACAGACTTCTTACAGGTAACTGAGATTAAATTAACAAGTCACATTCACTGTGTCAAATAGATGCGTGTTATAATTGTAAATACCATTGCGTTTGTGCTGCAGGGTTTTTTTTTGTTTTTTAGTTGAATAGGTTTTCCCAGTCGTTGCAGATATTTATGCTGCAGAGTCAGTTTCCGTAATATGGATGTTGTGACTGCTCGCTCTCTGTATGGATTGAAAGATTTATTATGAGCAGGCAACACAATCTCACCGCAGTTACCACAGTCCTTTACAGTTGCACTGTCTTATCTTGTGGTAATGTTCTAAGAACTGCTGCTTTCCAGTGTTAGAGTTAAGTCATTTCTATTTTAAACATTAACATATAGAGTTATTTGACAGCAGTTTTTGTACACTCATTAAAATCACTACAACCATTGATACGCATGACGTTCTAAACTAATCAGTGCTTTGCTGTTTGTTTTGTAGGAGTATTTGCAAAACAAGTTTAAGAAGACAGAAGAGCGAGTCAGCCAGTTGGAAAACCACAGTGCAGCCATCTGCCAGGTGTACAAAGAGCAGGATGTCACCAGGGGTAAGTAGCAGCAGCAGCAGCAGCAGCAGCTCTGTACGTGTTAATGTACCAAAAATAGAAAGAGATTTTAAGTGATTGCTCACTGGAGATGTATCTCACACGCCTATGTAGATCTCGGTATGGAGCACTTCATGAGGAAGGTGGAGGCTGCTCACTGTGCAGCGTGTGACCTTTTCATTCCCATGCAGCCTCACCTGATACAGAAACACATCAAGTCTCCCGACCATAACTACAACCGCAAGGTATGAAGGATCACACACTGAATAAATGTACTGCTCCTCAGCTGGAAATTGTGGGAAGGCCCAAACAAAATGCAAATAACATTGTCAAATTGTCATGTGTAAAACCTGGAACTCTTGTCTTGTGTGATTCAAGGGTATGATGGAGCAGTCCAAGCGGGCCTGTCTGTCAGTCGCTCGTAGCATCTTAAACCACAAACTCATTGGCAAGAAGCTGGAGAGCTACCTCAAGGTATGTACACGAGCTGGCAATGAAAGAAAGTACTTGATATGGATTTCGTTTGTGGTATTTGCTTTTTCAGATGAGGAGAATGTGAAACTAGAACATATTCCTCTCTGGTTTCATGTTGCCAATGCTATTGTGGTGTCTCACCCATTCGTATTACTATTACAGCACAAAGAAAATGAGACCAAGATAATGAAATACTAAAATGTTCTGAATTGTGTGAATACTATAGCACTTATTATTTATTTATTTCATTCTCAAATGAAGCTACCTGGCCTCGGTGTTAAAAAATAGCATGGAGAATAGTGGGTACTGTGCTTCCAGATCTGGACACTGTACTAGACGAGAGCTAGCAGCGTCAGGCCACACTGCATTTGTGCCCTTGTCATTAGCGAAAAGATTATCAGTCTATCAGAACACAAACTATCAGTGTGAGGAGCAGCTGGGTACTAAAACCTGTGCAATAATCTTTATATTGTTGTGCACCAATTTTAAACTCATTATGTACTGTTAATTTAAAAAATTTTATAGCTACTAGCGCCTTCACAGTTTAATGGCTCAGTTTATCGATGCTCATATTCCTGCTCCTCTCTTGTTATCACTGTGCTGCTAATCTTAGACTTGCCAAACATAATTTTGTGGTAAGGCTATAATAACAATAAGGTGTCTAATGGAGGGTGAAAAAAAATCTCAGGTTTGAATCGTCGTCTCATGGATATCATTTCCTTCTCAGGGCGAAAACCCGTTCACTGGAAACCAGGACGACCAAGATCCAGACGACTCCATGGCGATGGACGTGTCGGAGCTGGAGTTAACCGGCGAGGCAGCGGACGGTCAGACAGACGCGGCGCCGGGCAACGATGAGCCTGTGGCTGAGGGAGAGTCGAGTAAAGAGGTTGCCGAGGGGGAAGCTGGAACGGAAGCTGCAGAAGCTGAAGCTGCAGAAGCTGAAGCTGCGGAATCAACAACAACAACAACAGCAGCAACAACAGCAGCAGCAGGAGGAGATGAGGAGGAGCAGGAAAAGATGGAGGAGCTCGAAAACCAGGAAGAGGAGGAAGGGTTTGAAGTTGGAGAAGACGAAGAGGACGAGGGATACATGGTGCACGATGAGATTGGCGAAGAGGGATTACAGTGTGACCTGGGAGACGAGGAAGGAGAAGAGGGAGTAGACGGCAAGGAGGAAGATGACAAGGAATGACTTTTGCACCCTGTCTGTGATTACTCGACCTGAGCATCTCTCTGGACCAGCCGATGACCCCCTCGGTCCCGTTCACACAATTTAATATCCAGGCGTATTTAAGAAGTATACATACCTGCTTCCATCATTTTTCACTGTCAAATGACTCTGTTCTAATGTTATTTTATTTTGCTTAGAGACATAGTTTCACATTTTGGGTACAACAGTACTTTTTGTTTGTCTACCAAGTCTCTTGAGAGACGTTGGTAGATGTCTATATATGGACTTTGGAGACTTACAAGTGGTTTCTCCTTTTCCTGTCTTAATTCTAAGCTGTTCAGCTCTGTGCTCTAGCTCCATACTTAACTGCAGACATGAGTGGTAATAACTTTTCATTTAAAACTTGGGAAGAAAACAGCGTACTTCTAAATATCTGTCTATTCTTCATATTTTGTTGTGCCTTTCGTTTTGTATGTAGTTCTTGGATAAGTTGTTTAGTTATGGTTAAGTATTGTAACGAGGAGATGTTGTGTACTGTTTTCTTTAAAGTTCACATAACGCGGTCCATTGCTTCATGATGGGGAACGGATGATTTTCCAACCTTCAGGTGAAATCTCTAACAGAGCAAACGTCTTATTGTGCAGTTGGGAATAAATGATCATTGTCAGTAGAATAAGTTTGGGATATTCTGGGTATAATCTGTATTATAACAGTTTTGTTCCACTCTGCACAAGAAATAAACTTGGTGAATAAGTTACTTTATCAGTGTTTTGCAATTTTCTTCAGAGCATTACATTGGTGTGCATTTACATCATGGGTGAATGTTTTTGGGTGGGTATTTATTGCAACCTCGAATTATGATTGTTTACATTTAGCTAATAATTTCACAGTTCATATGTTTTACACACACGGCTAATTTTTTGTCCAGGTTAATCCGGTCGGTTCACACTTAGATTAGATGTCAAAAGGCAAATAACAGTTCCCTACATTAATGACAGCCATCACAAATGTCAAACTGTGTTATTCCACACGTTGGTAGGATATAAGCCCTTACACGCTGCAGGAACCAGGGAACCAGCTGTACTTCTTTTAAATATGTAACCAACTGATATGTACCTAATGAACTGGCAAGTGAGTGTACAGTATGTTGCAATCTAAAGAAAAGTTATATTTGGTGGTTGAAAAGCTTGGCCTCTAATAGGTAGCAAATACTTGATCAGGCAATGATAATAATATTGAGGTAATGGAGAAGTAACTACATTTACATGAGGTGAAATTCTAAGAAAACTGCAAAGATATATTAGATTCAACTTTGTCATTATTGTCATTACACATGTACGGGTACAGAGCAACGAAATGCAGTTCAGCATCTAACCAGAAGTGCAATAGGCAGTAACTGCACGCGCCATAAATAGTGTGGTATATAAGTAGTATGGTACAGGTTGTTTTTTACAGCATATGGTCAATATTTACAGATCAAAACCTATGTACAGTTGAGACCATATATACAGGTGGAGCAGGATATACACAATGATTGATTGAAGTACTATAAACATATTATACAGATGGATTTGTTAGTTAAACGTGAGTAGACTATGATGAAGTGATGACATTTTGCATCCCAAAAGTCAAAAGGAAACATCACAAAGTCCTTCAGAAACACACATTTTTACTACCTACAGTTTGTTGTATTATTCTGAATGTATACTGCAACTAACAGGAACTATAACATAATAATTTACAATAAAGGAGATGGGTAGATGATAAATGATACAAAATACAGACGATGAAGTGATGAAGACTGCTCTCAGTGTGTTAATAGACTATTTATATATTTGTTTTTCCTCTTCCTTCCCTTTCTATAAAAAAATACAATACATTCAAAGTCAGGTTATTTAGGACAAATAAGACTGCTAGATGCCTACCATGCACACTTGGCTCCCTTGTGACGCTCTTTTGACCTGCAATTAAAAAAATAAAAACAATAAAACATGCCTAAAGGACGTGTTTTTCCCTCGGTTATTAATTTCTGCCATTTTAATTTATCTACCTGGACCAGAGTCAAGGGTTGCCTGACAAACAGCGACCTGTTTTCCCGTTTGAAATCATTACACGGTGTTGCGTGATGTTACCCCACGGGAGGGGGAGGAGCTCCGGGTGACATTTCGTCTGACAGGCGTGCGTGCGTGCGTCTGACGTCATCGACGTCGAACGGGACTGTTTGTTCTGGATTTGGGGCGAGGAAGGTCTGCGAGCGCTGACAACCGACTGAAGAAGGTAAAAATAGCGTTTTATGCCTCTCCGTAGGTGACATTGGTATATTAAACGAAAGCGTACAACGCGGGGGAGCCGGTGAAATGTGTACAACGGGCATTGGTGGCGTATTTCCCGCGCTGTCAGTGAGCGCTTCGGCAAGCGGAGCATGAGCTGTCTCCACAGGCCTTGCACCGGTTTCGGGCACACGAGAGAGGTGATTTTTTGGTCCTTTAAGTGTCCGCTATTTGGTGTTACCGCGCGTATTCGGCGTCGTGTCTCTCCCCTCTCGACACTTCCGTTGAGGTAGTTTTTCGCTGCGGCGGACACCCCGTGCTGTCAGTGTGCACGTTAGCTGCAGGTCGCTATCGTGCTAGCTGGCTAGCTGCTAGGCTGTTTGTTTGTAGCCCCGTAGGCCGTATTCGTGACATAAGTTACGTCCTCTCGGCGGCGTAGTTTACGCGCGATGGCGCAGAAGCTCGTGTGTAGCGCGACGTACGTCATTTGGAGAATACCGATCCCGGCCAAGTTGTAGTCTGAAACGCCTTTTACGTGCGGAGCTGTCACTTGATCACGGTGGACATGGCGACGCACTGACATGGAAGGTTAGCAAGATAAAGGTGTAAAGACGGGCAGTTGTTAATTACGTTAATTGTTTGTGGCAAGAAACGTTATCCATTAGCCTGTATGCTGGTATGATACTGTTATAGCTAGTTACAAATAATAATAAAATGTAGTAAAATAATTAAGTTGGCTGTCTAATTACGTTTTTATTATTTTATACAAGTTAGCAACCACAGCGCTAATGTGCTTTATAGTGTGGACGTAATTGCGTGGGAGGTCTGTATAATATATTGTCCTTATTTTAATCTTGTTTTATTTCATCTTTCTGTTTACTTGAGTGTTTATGATGTGCAACTAAGCTACTGTGACCAAGCAATTTCCCCTTTGTGGATGATTAAAATGTATAAAAGTGTAAAGTCTTATGTCTGCTGGTCAATTACACTTTATATTAATGCTCATTATGTATTAATATCCGTGGTCTGGCAGCATTTAATGAAGCGGCGTGTAATAAATCTGTTCTCATTCTTCAGGTATGTGTCTGGATTGTTTTTTTTTTTTTTTTGTACAAACAAGATGTAGTCTGATTCGCTTTTTCGATTATTTCCCCATAGTGAACTGTAAAAGAGAGCGCATCTTATTAAACTATTAAAATTTAGAAGATTTAGTTCAAATAGTGTCAACAAGAAATAAAAACAAACCTGGAAATCTCAAAGAAAAATGACACCAGACAGCTGTTAAGGTCAAATGTTGTAGTTCACTGCATTCAGACTTTAAATCATGAATATTGCATTGCTCACTTCCTTGACATCTAGGATGTTTTGTATGGTGTAAAACCACAAACGATAAACTATACCGTGGCGCAAAATAGCACGCGTCATCTTGGAGATCGTGAAGCGTGATAGCGCGCCAAGAAAAACAAAATCTGAGCCTTGCAAAGCGCTTCATGCGCAGGATGTCCAATGTATGTGTGTACGGTTCGCAATCTGTGCTTGCTGGAGTGAACAAAGTCGTTTTCAGCTGAGTCAAAAGAGGCTACTTCTGTACAGGGGTGTAGAAACCAAAAACAGGAAGTGAGGTGGCAGCGAAGACATCTACCTTAAAGAGTCAAGAGGATTTTTGGGCTCAAGAGTTGTGTGTTGTGTTATGTAAATGTCTGATTTCACCTCAACAGTCCGTCTTAGCAAAAACTAATGAAGATCCGCTTTAAATATTGCGCCATCGGTTTTCCCAACATGTTATCAAGGAATGCAACAGCTGTCCTTGCTATTCTTGTTGTATCGAAAAGCCGCATGCTCCGTGCCCATCCCATGGGCTCTGAGCACAGCTGCTTTCTGACAGTGTGACCAGATTTTTAGCTGGTGATGTATTTCGGTCTGCGGCCCTCCAGGAATTGTGTTGCCCTCGGTTTTAATCATGCGACACTAACCGACCCGTCTCTGTCTCACAGGTGTGGCACTCGGCTCTCTATCTGGGTCTTGCCCTCGCAGCGCGTCGCGGACAAAACGCATCCCGTGTTACCTCAGGAAACTTGTCACCCCACCAACTGACTGAGATATGATCACACAATTGGATTAGACCGCAGCTGCACGGCTACCAACATGTAAGTTCATAGAAAGCAACTGGTCTCCGAGTTGTAGTGTTTGTGTTGTCACAGTGTTGAGTTGCGTCTGCTTACACCTAAGTATGGAAAGCGCCTCTGCTAGTGTTTTGTTAACAAAATAACTGTCAGTATATCTGGATACTGACGGTCTGTAGGGTTTCAGTCCTGGTTAGTTTGTCAGTGTCGGTCGTAAATGTGTTTTAGCACTACATGTCAGAGAACTCGTGGAGGCAAAGTAAGCTACAGTTGTTTTAGTAGAAGTCAGGTAAGCTCGCCGAGCAACACATCGTATTTGCTGTCATTATTTCACAGTTACTAATATTGTGCTAGTTAAACGGTTTTAATGTGAAGGTGCTGAAGCTATGAATGTTTGCTTTGCAGTAGCAGCAAGAAGAAAATGTAGGGGCACACGTTAAATCAACCTGCAGTGCAGTTATTCACATTTACCCAATTCTAGCTGTTTTACTGACAAATTATTTGGTAATAAATAGACTTAACGTCCAGAACCACAGCGTAACAAGTCATTAGATGTAAACAAAGCTGTGTTGAGTTTGTCTCTGTACTAGAGTAGGAGCTTCTAGATGTTGATCGACCGTTACTTTTACTTTCAAATCACTGCCACGCAGAAAAGAGAGAAGGCGTCTTGCGTAGATGTTTTGTGGGAGGGAGCGATACGGAGACACGCCGCCATAAATCTGGCTTCAGATGTGATAACGGTGAGACACGCAGGCGAGAGTAGATGAGCAGATAACCTGTGCAGTTGACACGGGCGCTCCCACTCTCACGTGCACAGGCCGATGCTTCCCTCTTTGTTTTTCAACATGGAAGAAAAAAAAAAACTAATTTGCAGGTCACATCTAGTGCTAATAATGCTCACATTGTCTTAAAATATGGTCCCAAAATGCTTCCTGTGTTCACATCAAGGCATCTGTTCATACAGCTTACATTAGCAGTAACATAATACAGTATTTTGAAGGTGTACTTACAAATTAAGTACTAGTTTACTCTCAGTTTTTCACTGGTAACATTTAAAGATTGCAGCCTTTTTTCGTTGCGTACCACAAGGACCGCATGCGTGCAACTGTTTCAAGTGTTAGATAATGTTGAGTTGATCCTTTTGAATAGTGGCAGCGCAGCTGATGTAACTGTTTTTGATTTTCAAGTCAGTAGCACACGCAGTCAAACGTGTGACAGTGATTTAAATGCGACAAGAGCGCTGTATTGTTACTCGCGCCATTTCCTACTAACTGTACAACATGAGTCCACAATACCTGGCTCATCTCCAGAGCAAATACGGAGCACTGCTTGTAAAAAATGGCGTAATGTGTTTACATTTTCCAGTTCTGCTTTAATGGACCATACAGGGTTTAGACAAACATACTTCGTAGTATTTACTTTATAATGATATTTAATCAGATATGTTGAGAGCTAACTGTTTGTAGTTGACGTGGAGTGCTTGCATTTGTTTGTGCGTGTTTGTAGACATTTTGCCCTCAGTGCCGGTTCTCTGGTTTAAGATGCACTGCGACAACAGAATGAATGTCAAAAAAAGCAAAATCAGCTGCAGAGTTTGAGCCGCGGCCGCCGTCAGAGCAGCTAAAGATGATCTCTTGTGTGTTTTTCTTTGAAAGAAGTTGTCTCCCTTCCTCACCGAGAGGCCTTTGAAGCTGGAGTTCAGAGGAAAACACAGTCAATGGATTCTGACAGCGAGGCAAATAATAGACCGCACAGAAAGCGCTTGAGTCGGCGCGACACCGGAGGGTTTCAGATTAGATGTTTTCTAAGAATGTGGAGTCAAAGGTGACGACTTCCTTTAAGGAGCTCAGTTAAAGTAAAGGCAGCATTAGTGATTCCTTTCGGTGATCTTGTTTTCAGAGAGTCGCATCAGGACTGTAATGGCCTGAGGGGGGTCCCCCCGGTGCCACCTGCCCCTGCCAGGCCCAATCTTCCTAAACTGTCTTCTCGGCCGCTGCAACACACCACTGCAATGGGGGACGGGCTGGAGGCAGGCAGCAGCCAGAACCCTCCCTCTGCTCCACCACCTCTCCCCTTCAACCCTCCACCCCCTGAAACATGGAACCCCTCCAGACCCAAACGGCAGACCAACCAGCTACAGGTAGCGGGATTTCCGTTTGTTCGTGCGTTTAGTCCACGTGAGCCGTGCTCTCCAGCTTCAGTTTAAATGACTGTTTTGTATAATTGTGCTCTCTTTCAGTACCTGCTGAAAGTGGTGTTGAAGACATTATGGAAACACCACTTCGCATGGCCCTTCCAAGCTCCCGTAGATGCAATCAAACTCGGTTTGCCTGTGAGTCGCATGTTTATGTGTATTCTCTATTTAGTCCAGAGCGTGCGTATAGCGTTGTAACAGACTCCAAATCAGTTTCATGTGCGAAGCGTTACACAGAAGTGCAAGTGATTCCACCTAGGAATAAAATTAGGGATGCACCGAAACCGAAAACTGAAAATGAGCTGTTGCTCGTGTCATCACAACATCCTGTTTCGGACACGTCGTTTCGGTGATAGAAGTCTTTTGGGCCATTTTCGGTGGCCGAATATTCGGTGCATCCCTAAATAAAATATCTCAGCTCCTTCTGCTTTGGTTTATCCAGAAAACCTTAATTTCATTATGTTAATTGACTTCTTCTTGTATAAAAATACCTCTTCTTCTGTGGTGTCCTAGTTGTCACAGTTGATTGCTGTTGATTTGAGTTAAATCGTAAATTGACAATGATCTTTTGACCCCCCCAGTTAAACTACACATAGACATGTCTAGAATCCAGATCAGCACTTCAGATTCACTTTATATATTATGCTTCAGGATCATATTAATATCTTTTGAAGATCTTTTGAAGCCACATGAAGCACCACAACTCCAAGACAATAACGTGTTTTGGACTGAATTTGCTTTTTTCCAGACGACAGTCAAGTCTAATAACTTTTCCCTCCTCTTTTCTTTTGTGAAGGACTACTATAAGATCATAAAGGTTCCTATGGACATGGGCACGATAAGAAAACGCCTGGAGAACAACTACTACTGGAATGCCCAGGAGTGTATCCAAGACTTCAACACAATGTTCACAAACTGCTACATCTACAACAAGGTCAGCCTCATTAAACAGTGACATGTGACTTCCAAGTCCAACTTTGCTGTCCTGCTATGCTATTTTATTACTGGCATCGGGAGAGAAGGCGTCAACAGAAACGTGTCCGTGTGTTTGTGTGTTCAGCCTGGGGATGATATTGTCCTGATGGCGGAGGCTTTGGAGAAGGTCTTTCTCCAGAAGATTTCAGAGATGCCGCAGGAAGAGACGGAGATTGCTGTGGTCACCAAGGGACGCCGAGGGGGCAGAAGGGAGTCAGGTATGGTTTTTAGGATGTCATACACCGATCAGCCACAACATTAAACCAAGTGAAGGCAGGAGAAGTGAATAACATTGACCATCTTGTGACAGCAAAATGTTCTGCTGAGGAAGGCCTGGACTTGGCGTTTGTGTGGATGTTACTTAGACATGCAGCACCCACCTAGACCAGACCAGGCACCCCCACCCCATAGCAATGACACTTCTTGATGGCAGCAGCCATCCCCAGCAGGATGCAGCCTGACACAGACACACACACAAAAACGCTTTAGGAACAACTAAAAAAAAAAAAAACATGAAGAACATCACAAGGTGTTGACCTGGCCTCCAAATTCACTAGATCCCAAACTGATCAAGTATCTGTGGGATGATCCACAGAGGCCCCTCCCCTCAACCCATAGGACCCACTGACAACATTCTGTTGCCAGACACTACAGGACACCTTCAGACGGCCCATGTCAATTCTCCAATGAGTCACAACTGTTTTGAAGACACTGTTTTGGCTGTTCGGTGTATGTTGTTTTTGATGCCCCAGTTGTCTTCTATAGACAAGGTGTGCTGCCATTATAACAGACATGATTATGTTTGTCTGTATTCCTTGTATAATATGAAGACTGAACTAATCCAACCTGCTAGGCTTGTACGTCGTCTGTACTTCTTCTCCTGACTTGATCAGCCACACCTAACGGAAACATTTGTTTCATACGTGATCAAATTCTGGTAGCTTAATGTTTGTGGTTTTGTGCTTTTCATAATTAACCCAACAGGCTTAACGTAGGTCTCGCCTAGAACGGTTGCTGTTTTTATCCCTGGCTTTAGCTCCTCCTGTGTTCACACTTTGTGTCCTTCCTTCCAGGTCTCATCACAAAGTCGGATTCAGGCCAAGACTCGTCTTCCCCCTCCACCACCCCGCATACACGTGGCTTTTCATCCCCCTCAACGACCCCGCACACCCGCGCCACGCCCACTCCTCAAGGTCCACCCGCCCTGCCGTTGGTCCAGCCTCTATCCCAGCCTTTATCCCAGCCTCTAGCTCCGCCTCTGACCCAGCCTCTAGCCCAGCCTTTGACCCAGCCTTTACCCCAACCTCTAACCCAGCCGCTGCCCCCACGTGTGCCTCCCACACCCTCCAACCATGCACCCCTTTTGGGACCCGCATTCCCCGTGTCGACTCCAGACGTCCTGTCCCAAGGCATGACCTCTGTTCCTCCTCCATCTGTTACCCACCCGGGTCTCCATCCTACCACAATGCTGCAGAGCTCCAATGCCCTCATCAAGGTGAGGAGAAATCAACATCCATTCTTATTAGACACAAGTTAATTTTCAGTTTCTAACCACCAATCCCTTTTTTTATTTTTTTATTTCAACAGCAAAGAAAGAGTCAGAAGAGGAAAGCTGACACCACAACACCCACGGCCAACGACCAGCTCAGTGAATCATCTCCCGTCTCTGCCGAGTCTCGGATGCGGCGAGAGACCATTCGCCCGTCAAAGCAACCCAAAAGAGACGCGGCCCAGCCGGACTCCCAGCACCACCCGGGAGGAGGTTTGGAGACCGGAGGGACGGCGACACCGAAACGTCAGGAGCAGTTGCGTTCCTGTTCGCGCCTCGTCAGAGAGATGCTGAATAAGAAACATGTCGCATACGCCTGGCCTTTTTACAAACCTGTGGATGCAAAAGCTCTCGGTCTCCACGACTACCATGACATCATTAAGCACCCTATGGATCTCAGCACCATCAAGGTGATTTTATTAGAGTGGGTGGGCCAGCCTGTATAAACCTCTATTTTTATAGCGGTGAAGAAGTTAAGGTCAGGCTTAATGGGTCACTACTTGTCAACTTGCACTTCTCACGTTTTACACATGCAGCAAAAATGGAAGATGAGTTTTAAACCTTCTTCTGATTAGACTTTGATCACTGTCTCCTTCAGAAAAAGTTGGACAACAGACAGTACAGAGACGCTCAAGAATTTGCGGCAGACGTCAGGTTGATGTTCTCCAACTGTTACAAGTACAATCCTCCGGACCATGACGTTGTTGCCATGGCGCGCAAATTACAGGTAAACGACACATACTGTCCAGGAAACCATAATAAACATGATATACTTGTGATGTGACAGAAAGTATGTGGACACCCCAGGTAAATATGAACGTGTACAGGTTCCAAAAGCTCATGGAAACACTTCCTGGAAAAGTGCGTGGTGTCTGTCAAGCTACGCACTTGCGACCAAACCAACAAACTAGTGTTCGGTGACGACCTAGTGGCAGATCTGGGTGTTTTTAAAGGTGTGACGAGAAATTTTCCTTAAAAAAACAAACAAGAATCATCTGTGTAGTTGGCACTTTGGTAGAACAGATAATCAAAGCAATTGTTTGGGCAAAATGAGACAGGGTCCCCCCAGGTGTCTGTCTTTTGCCGTATTTCACAATTATAACAATACTTCGCCTTCAAACCTATGAAGGCATCCACCATACTCCACAATAGGGGCTCCCCTTTTATCTACCCTATAACGGATAGCTCTAATTTAGACTTCAGGGATTGTATATGTATGTCTTTGCCTTGGGGCCCCCAGAAGTATGTGACATGGTGCATTGATCTGATTGGTTGATAGCATCCTATCACATGTGTGTCTGCCTTTTTCCAAACCACTTCCAAGAACAACTTCTTGGGTGGTTCTGTGTAACAAACAATCCGGCTCGTCATGTTCAGCGTCCTGGGGTTAAAAGCGACATTTAAAAACAATCGGCTATTGTGTGTAATGTTCGGGTGTCCACGTACTTTTGGTCATCTTAGCAGAGAGTATTCGCAGCTGTGTCTGGAGTGTCGAGCTCACAGTTTCTCCTGTTGTCCTGCCACTTAAAAGGATGTGTTTGAGATGCGTTTCGCCAAAATGCCGGATGAGCCAGAGGAGCCCACCCCTGTTCCCACCCCGTCGTCGGCCCTCCACCCTGCCCCCTCCATGCGACAAGTCCCGCCTCCTTCTGGTATATCAGAAGACGACAGCTCTAGTTCCTCCGAATCGGAGTCCTCAGGAGAAGACTCAGAGCACGAAAGGCAACAACGATTGGCTGAGTTACAGGAACAGGTTAGAGGTTGGAAAATGAAGGGGGAGGGAGGCTTATGAGGCACAACAGGTGGGTGGGCCATGCAGAGCAGCTTTTGCCGAACATGGGTGAATGCTGGAACACAGAGAAGCAAATGCACAGACTCTGTGAAGGTGTTTGTTTTCGTCTCTTAAGGCCACATTTGTTTGTGTCCTCCAGCTCAAAGCTGTCCACGAGCAGCTGGCCGCACTCTCCCAGCCGCAGACCTGCAAGCCCAAGAAGAAAGAGAGGGAGAAAAAGGAGAAGAAGAAAGAAAAGCACAAGAAGAAGATGGGAGCAGAGGAACCTGTGGAGACCCCTCCCCTCGCTATGCTTCAGACTTCTAAGAAGAGCAAAAGCAACAAGGAGCCTGTCACTGCAAAGAAGGAGAAGAAAAAGCCTGGGTAGGTTTTTACAGGAGTATAAAGCTAAGTGATGTTATTGAAGCTGCTTTAACCGGAGCTAATCGAATCATTTGTCAATCACAGAAAGAAAGAAGGAATCAAAAACAGCCGCCCAGCTGCGCCCCCTCAGCCTGGTCCGACCCCTCTCGTCCCCTCAGCTTCTCTTGAAGCAGAAGATGAGATAGGTAGGTGTACGAAAGAACACGTCGATTGTGTCGTAACCGCGTGTACCAGGCGACGTTATCGCGTTAAATTGTCTTTGAACAAATGTCCGCTGTCAACCTCCTCAGATGTATTTGGGGCCATGTCCACTGACCGATGCAAGCCGATGTCGTATGAGGAGAAGCGCCAGCTGAGCCTGGACATCAACAAGTTGCCCGGCGACAAGCTGGGCCGAGTCGTGCACATAATCCAAACGCGGGAGCCTTCGCTGAAGAACTCCAACCCCGACGAGATCGAGATCGACTTTGAGACGCTGAAGCCCTCCACGTTGAGAGAGCTGGAGAAATACGTCTCGGGCTGCCTCAGGAAGAAGAAAAGGCCATCAGGTAGGCGGCTCGTGTTGAGTGTTTTAAGTTGAGCTGTCGGTTATGTCAGGGGCGGCACAGTGGGGTGGTGGTTAGCACTGATGCCTCACAGCGAGAAGGTCCCGGGTTCGAATCCATGGGCCTTTCTGTGTGGAGTTTGCATGTTCTCCCTGTGTCTGCGTGGGTTCTCTCCAGGTACTCCGGCTTCCTCCCCTCCAAAGACATGATCATTAGGTCCATTGGTGATTCTAAATTGGCCATAGGTGTGAATGGTTGTCTGTCTCTCTGTGTTAACCCTGTGATAGACTGGCAACCTGTCCAGGGTGCACCCCACCTTTCGCCCGATGACAGCTGGGATAGGCTCCAGCAGACCCCGCGACCCTTAACAGGAATAAGCGGGTATAGAAGATGAATGAATGAATGAATGTCAGTTATGTCAGATGAGCACTCTTTAGGAGTCCTCATGAACACCGCTCACTCTTGTGTTGATCATAATCTGAATACGTGGCTGTGTTTTGCAGTAGAGAAGTCTCTGGAAATGCCAAACGTGACAAAGACGAAGACCGGGTCCTCATCATCGGGCAGCAGCGACTCATCCGACAGTGAAGACTCTGAGAATGGTAACGTACCCAGAACATGTTGTACCAGCGTAAAACATCTAAGAGCTGTACTTCTTCAAACATACTTCTTTCCTCCTGTCTGACTCCGGCCTTGGTCTCTGTGTGCAGGGCTGGTTCCCAAGCAACAGAAGAAGACCTTGACTAACAAGGATACCAAGAGACCGCAGCACCAGCCCCTCAGTACTGCAGCGGGCCCCGTCGCTCCTCCTCAGCCTCAGCTTCAGCTTCAGCTTCAGCCTCAGCTTCAAATTCAGCCTCAGATTCAGCCTCCGCTTCATATTCATCCTCAGCCCCAGCCTCAGCCTATGCTTCAGCCTCAGATTCAGCCTCAGATTCAGCCTCAGCCTCAACCTCAGCCTCTAGTGGTTCAGCCCAAACCGCAGTTTGTCCCCGCTCCCACTGTCCCTGTCCCTGTCCCTGTCCCCGTCCCCTCTCTGGACTCCTCCCAGCTGTTGAGCCCAGGATTCGATCCTCTGGCTCACTTCATGAACCCTCACCTGACGCAGTCCAACACAGAGCCCAATGCAACGGTTACTACTGCTGGTGCAGCCCTTGCCGCTGGCCTCCTCAATGCAAACGCGCCCACCTGCCAGACGTCCGCTGAGACCCACCCGTTCCTAAACCAACATCCCATATTACCTTCCCCAGGTATGTATGCTACAGCCAACAACTCTGCCTTTCTGTTAATTGTTTATTCACACAACTATATGATAATAAAAATGCCTTTTTTTGCACAGGAAATAACATTTATATTCTCCTCTCTTCCCTGTTTGCAGCCATCCACAATGCTCTTCCCCAGCAACCATCGAGACCTAGCAACCGCGCAGCTCCGCTTCCACCCAAACCCCCGCAGCCTCCTCCATCCTCGCTCCCCTCCCTGCCTCCATCTTCCTCGCCGCAGCTCCAGCCCTCGCTCCCCCTCCCTCTCCCCCAGCCCGTCCACCGCCCGCGCGCCCCCTCTCCGCCGTCGCACGGCATCCTGGGCACCCTCTCGGCACAGCCCCCCCAAGCCCTGCTAGAGGACGACGAGGAGCCAGCGCCCACCAGTTCCGACACCCCGCCGCTCAGCCAGGTCCACAGCTTCCTGCAGTCGCTCCAGCCGAGGCCCACCATGCAGACGCAGCCGCTTCAGCCGCTGCAGCCGCTGCAGGCGCTGCAGACGCATTCGCCTGCGCAGGTCGCCTCTCAGCTGGTGGCGTCGATGCACTCGCAGGTTATGTCGACCGCCGCCCCTGCCATGACGCAGAGACACAGCTCGGGCCACGCGCACATGCAGCAGTCGTTCTCGCACACGCACACGACGGCGTCGCAGAAGGGGGTGGTCCTGCAGCAGAAGGTACAGCAGTTGCAGCAACACCATCAACAGCCATCGCCACGAAGCAAAGCAGAGCCCTTCTCAGCAGGTAAGACAACTGAATACTAACGCTGTTCTCACATACAGTGTGAAAAAGCTGGACCCGCAACAACCGCTACTGGTTGTGACCACAGACTGTATAAAGGTTGAGAGGGGAACTGCTCCTCAAAGGTGAAGTCAAAGCAAGTAGAGCTCCCCCTGGTGTCTGGCTGCAGTATAGGTCATAAGCTCCACTTCCTCCATGTTAGTGGATAGGACTTGGGCCAAACTAAAACACTCAAATACACGTCAAAAAATTTTTATTTCAAGGATGGTTTCTGTCTTTTTGGGTAGTTAATATAATGCTGGTGCATGTTCAAGTGTCAATTCTTTGGATACGTTTTAGTTTTAGTTATTTGACTTGTAACTGGTGGAAGTAGAGCAGAGCGTGGTATTAATAAATGAAAACGTGAGCGAGTCTGGCAGAAGCGTGGTCGGGTCATCAATATCACGGCTCCGCGTGGCTCCACTCACGGACCGTACTGCCCAGACTCGGGCTCCAAACTCCAAAAGATGGCGGCGCCCGTATGCCCATGGGAAAATAACGTCAGTTTGGCCAACGCGAGGAAGTGGCGACACGTTGTCTATATTTATATACGGTCTGTGGTCGTGAATGAGTCACCCTTAACCCACTGTACTCGACAGACTCAAACATGCGCCGCTAAATACCCAAGGGGAAAGTTAAAAAAAATCTTAACGCAAGGTTGAAAAAAAATGCATCGTACGCAAACTATCTTGAGACAGCTGATACAGCCTGCCATTTTAAATCTGTGGTAAAAGCCTGTTTTAAACCACGAGCATATCAGTGTGTAAATAGCCTACGAGTGTGAAAGACATGCATGCAGTAAAAACGGAAATTAATGAGCGAGCCAAAAATCCCCCCTGACACGCAAAGCACTGCAGTAAGACTCATTCAGACCTCTTCCGCTTTATTATTTAACAAATTATTTAAAAGAAGAATGCAATTTAACACCAGTTATTCTATAAAGAGAAGACTGGACGAGTACTTTAGATCTCACAATTCAGGCCCGTTTTACTTGTTTGGCTTTTACATACCTTTAACAAATTTTGTGTCATGCCTGTGTCTGGCCATGATGTGGAGCAAGATCATTTTGAAGGAGCGCTCTCAGCTGCACGGCCGCAGCTGAAAGATACTCAGCAATTAAATTTTGGCTTCAATCACGGTGCATTTCAAATATCTTCCCTCTTGTTTTTTTTTGTTTTTTTTTTTAGGTTGCCTGCCCGACAGCCCCTCTCCTCTGATGATGCATTCTCCTCAGATGCCTGACTTCCACACAATGGGACAGCAGTCACCTCCACAGACCAAGAAGCATGTAAGTGGGACTTTGTGTTGTAGTGTTTGTAGTGATTGCGTGCGCCAGCCGAGCTAAATCTGCTTCTTGTATATAAATATGTGTTTTGAGTCGGTCAGCTGGTTTACTTTTGTATTTGTGTTTGTCTTTCTGCAGGAGCAGAGGCCCAACCTGGTCGGGATCAAAGAAGAGAAGCCTTCCCATTCACCAGTACTGCCCCCCTCGCCCTTCAGCCCGACCATGCGTCAGGACGCACACAAGCCAGACAACAAACACAGTGAGAGTTGGTTTTATGACATTTTTTGGAGGTTACATTTACTTCTAAGTAGTAAAACAAAGTCTATGCAAGGTGTGTCTGACCTATCAGACCTATCTACAGCCACAGAAGCATCATTTATGTCCCCCTGTGTAGCTATAGAAGAGGGGGCTTAGGTTTTTTGGAAGTAAAACCACTTCAGAGAAGAACCTCTGAAGAAAACATCAACGTCACTTTCCGTGTACACTTCATTTAGAGCAGGGGTGTCAAACTTGTTTTAGTTCAGGGGCCACATGCAGCCCAATTTGATCTCAAGCGGGCCGGACCAGTAACACAACAGGATAATAACCTAGAAATATCGACAACTCCAGACTTTTTCCATTTGTTTTAGTGCAAAGAAGAAGTAAATTAACAATAAACTATCCTTTAAAAAAAAAAAAAAAAAAAAAAAAGTCCTGGGTCTCGGTGTTGTGGTCTGTCCACGTCTCTTACTAAAACAGTGGACAAACTGGGAAAAGCAGTTATTTGCATTGTAAAATTGCAGTCTTCTATGTAATATTCACACCTTGCAAGTTCATGCTGCGGGCCAGATTAGACCCTCTGGTGGGCCGCATTTTGCCCGCTGGCCTTATGTTTGACACCTGTGATTTAGAGTATTATCACTGCTTTATCTTGCCATCAGATGGTCAGAAGCTGTTACATCGTGTGACAGCTGGTGTTGTTTGGGTCTGAATTAACATGCAGACACAAAGCTAGACCAGCGACTCCTACGTTCTTCTGTGTACATTACAATTTTTAAATTAACAGAATTAATAAGGTAGATATAA